>NC_090932.1:1126036229-1128508326 GCF_040938575.1 Ambystoma mexicanum
AGTTCATGTTCTTTTCTTCACTATGTTACGGTACGCACTATTATGCCATGCAATGCAATACTATTTTGTTATGCTTCGTTATTGTGTACTGTACCATGCTATATCACATTATGTTTGCCAGGCTGCACTATGTTATGTGGTCTTTCTCTGTAACATGTGGTGGTGGTTGTTATTTTGTGCTATGACATGCTGTCCTACGTTGTTGCGTTATTCTATTGGTTCATGTTGTTTTTCTTCTGAGCTATGCCACGTGTGCCATGCCGTGCCACATCATTTGTTAAGCATGTGTACCATGTGGCTACTTCACATGCCCGTTCAGCAATCCATATGTCAGAGGCATTGAGTAGGGTGCCATGTTTTATGCACATAAGGTTCGACCTGCCAACCATACACGTCTGCAAATGGTTGTTGCGACACAGCAGTCCGATAACAGTTCAGGGCCTGGGAGCGAAATGGATTCTATTGGCATTACCACGCCCTGGATATGGGTGGGGCAGAGTGCAGGATTGAGAGGAGGAGGAATGCTCCAGTGCTGTTTCTCTGCTCCATTTGGATACGACTCTCAGGCAACATTCTTCCAAGCCCCCCTCACCTCATTACCTTGAAATCCCTCATACTGCACTTCACACGTCTTGGGAGGATAGCTCAGCGGCAACGTGCTTGTCCTAGAAGCAAGACAAGATAACGCGGAGCAATACAGGTTCGATCCCTGGGTCCGCACTTTAAAACCTCTGGGTATTGAGCGCGTTCTAAATAACCCATTACAATTGCAATTGGATCTCCCCCCCAACAAAATGTGCAGCTCAGAATAGGTCTGTGTCACAACATGTTCTAGATCAGGGGTCTGCAACCTTTGGCTCTCCAGAGGTTTTGGACTGCAACTCCCATCAGCCCTAGACAGCATAGTCAATCGTGAGGTATCATGGGAGTCATAGTCATGTGAAGAGCCGCAGGTTGCTGTAGATGGTGGTCTGTCTGTTCTTCAGTCTATAACAGACCCTGAACCCCAGAAGTGTAGGTCTCTGGTAATCTGACTGATCACCCTGTGATACCCAAGCTCACCCGCTGCCCTCGTGAAACAGACGATATACCTGAACAATAATCCCAGGCCATTTCTGTCTTGATTTTATTTCTTCAGATCTTCACACTGGGAACATTAAGGATAGACTCCTTGATTAGAGCAGCACAACAAAAGGGTGTTTGTCTTGGATAGAATTCTCCCCGAGACCCTGGCAGGACAGATAGACATACCCAGGTCCTACCACTTTGCTGCCAACATTAACCGTATTTCCGGTTATATCTTTTCAGTTTTCCAATTCTTTACCGCTCTACATATCTGTCGCTCTTTGGACACCACCGTTTTTGACTTTAATGCATTTCCTTCTGTGATGAAATAACAGATCGAATTTAGGTGTGTGCCACACCGCACCAATTTGTTTTATATGTTTGAAGACTCACGAAAAAGTTTTGTTGTTGCTTTTTCTCTGTTAGTTCTTTGTTGATTGTTCACTCGTCTAATGCTTGACATATATTATATTATATATATTAAAAAACGTTTGTTATGTGAAAAATGCCTCACGGTTGTATCTCATATATTGTACTAAGAGGATTTATTTTCTCAAAAAATTGACCCCAGCATTTATTGCTTACACATAGAGCTACTCAGGGGAGGCCTAGGAATCAAATGACCCCCACTTTAGCTCTTTACCCCCGGCATAGCGACACTTCTTCCTTTTTTGATGATCCTCGTGACTGACTGGCCTAGAGGGAAGTATGGAGATTGCCAGCAGGGCTTCTGTACCATGGCACTCTTTTGTGAGAGCACTCAGAATTGTGTGCATTTTTGCATGCAACACACACATTTCTGAGGCTATTTTCGCTTGCAAGGTGCAAAATGGGGCCACTTTGAGGAAAAACACAGGGCCTCTCTCAGTGCCGAGTCCACTCCTGGCTGTTGCAGTCCCTCCGCCCCGGCCGATGCTGGTGGGAGGTTCATTGGAACACATCGTAATGTTAGGTGAAATACCACATTTTGCTCACTTTTCCTGGCCTTGCAACGGTCCTGTGTTAAAGTGGTCCCAGTTTTTGCTGACTGGAGACCCCTATTGCTGAGCAGACTGCACCACTCTTCTCTCACCTGAAGGCCTGGGCAACACCAATCAATAAACAATGCGATTGCCACTCCCGACTCCCGAGAAATAACATATCGGCCGAGCAGACCATCTCAGTGACTAATCGATATGCGATCGAAGCTTCCAACTTGGCATATATCATAAATAAGCTGATGAAAGTCTGCTACTTTTCAGGCTGGCTCGGGACCGAGCGCCTACTCATTGTGTAACGGCCATGGCATGTTGGCTCAGCACGCATGGGCTCACCCTAAAGACTGATCAAGCAGGGGACATAGTTCAGAGGGTGAGGCCTAGCAGGGCACATAGTCACTAGGGCAGTGGGTGTCCACACCTTTCCCTCTTGCTGGTAAGAAGCTAGACTTGAGGATCAACCCAGACCTTTTACAGGCACCGAGACAGCTTTATAAAAAAATAATAATAACAATAAGGGTATTTTCCGAAATTCAATTGTTTACCTCCTTGCAGCAGATTTCCACGCCCTGGTTTTTGTTGCACGTCCCCCCTCGCGGGAGCATGGTAGTTCCCAGGATTTGTGCCTGGGTCACTAATGAAAGGAACGAGCCAGTCCCGGCTCGTCAGTCGAACCAAGAACTGAGCCCGGTGTGATTCATTGTAGCACCATGCTGGTGCCACACCGTATGCAGCAGGCCCACTGGCGGGGCCCTGCATCAGGATGGTGCCCCGCCGGGCAACACTGTCCCCATGGAATGATTGTGCCGTGTGACCCCGGCCTGGGTGCCACCAAAGCCGGGGCTGCAGTGAACGGGGTGTCCCCCGCCCACGTGCCCCACTCCGATGATCTGGAGTCAGCAGGTTGATCCCGGCCTGGTCTAAGCTGCTTGGACGCAGCTTTATGGTCGATGTCGGGTGATCCCGACTTCAGCGGTGGCCCGCACCGGTGATCCGGGAGCCGGCCACAACAGTTTTCACAGCCTTGTCCTCTTTGAGACGTGGAAAGGTCATTGCTTGGGCCTACCTGCGTACAGAATCTGCGTATCACGTGAAATGCAGCGGCCCCTCTTGCAAGTGTGGTGGGCGGATGGGACACCCTCTCCCCAAAGGACAAGTTCACTGACTCTCTGGGACCAGGTGCATTTACTAAAGCGTCTTGTGCATCTGCCTCGAGGGAGATGCGTGATCTGGACAATTGGGTCAGACACGATGCTGAGTGCCAAAAGCCGAGTCAACATCTCTTGGGATCGCAATAAGGCAGTCAGAAGAGGCGGGATACAAGGGTATACTAGGGAAGCAAGGGGGAGACAATACAGGTACAGTCCCCCCCCAAAAAGGATTAACTTTTGGAGAGTGGCCAAATAAAGTTGAGTTCTAGGTAACCTGCAAAATAGCAATTAACATATTCATGTATTACCTCTAACTCTGCTTCCCACTTCCCAATCTGGTTTTTGAACCCACCATGCTACCAAAACTGCTCTTCGGTTGGTGTGCAATTCCCTAATATCTGCTCGCTACACTAAGCAGGCTGCTCTCTTAATATTTCTTGACCTGACTTCTTGTCCTGCTTTCATCTCTTGGCTTTCCGGTTCTGTCCTCAACGGGTTTAAATCTTACATAGCTAATCATACTTAGTCTGTTTCCTGGTCTGGCCCTTCCTGTCTGACCATGCCCCTTTAGCATGGTGTCCCTCAGGGTTCTCTTGTCGGTCCCCTCCATTTTTCTCTTTATACTTGTCCTCTTGATCCTATTGTCTCACACCACTTCATTGTGACGATGCTCAACTCTTTCTGGTATTCTCCTCTTTCTCATCTGTGATTCATGATAACATTTCTTCTTGTTTACTGGCTATCCAATCTTGGATGACTAATAATTTTTCCGTCCTACATTCTTCTAAAACTGAAGTTCTCTTCTTTCGTGCTCCTACGATTCCTCCCCTGTTTCCACCCATCTCAATTTCTTTCCCTCCCTCCACCTTAGCTATTTCCCCAATCGCTCGAAATCCTGGTGTTTATCTGGATTTTTCTCTGTCCTTCGCTCATCACATCTCCTCTATTTCACGCTCCTGTCATGAACATCTTTACACCATTCACAAAGCTTGGCCCCGTATTTCTTTTTATGCCACTTAACTGCTTGTATCTTCGCTAATATGTTCACTTCTCTTTTATTTCACCTCTCTTCTCTTTGGTCTCCTCTTTCACATCTAAGCTTTCTTAAATCTATTCATCACTCTTCCATTCATCTACTTTCTCTGTCTTCTCGCAAATTCCCATTTCATCGGCTCTTTCTTCCTTTGATTGGCTTCCCTTCCACTCTCACCTTAAATTAAAAGTTCTCTGTTTGGTTTTCAAATTACTTCATAATCTTTCTCCACCCTTTCTATCTTCGCGTGTGTCCTTCTACTGGTTCCATGTAATAAAGTTGTCGCGAAAATGGGCGTTTAAAAAGAAATCGTGGCAAAAAGGCTGTGGTCTGGCCCTCGCAATCCATGTTATGGATGGGGGGACCTCCCCCCCCAGCCCCTGCTCCCCTTGTGTCGTATAATGGAAACACTTCTACCGGGTTACACCACAGCCTTTTTGCCACGATTCTTTGTAAAAACTGACATTTTTCAGCGACCATATTACTGGATACCCTTCTACTCCCCCAGAGCGATCTCTTCGCTCTAACTCCCAATTTCCTCTCATGGTTCCACGCCCACAGTCAAGCTTTCATTCTTTTCCCTTCTCGTGCTGCAGGAGGTTGGTTATTCATTCTATAAGGCATACATGCGCACAAGCCGCGCATACATAGCAAGACGACTTACTGGCATAGTGCCCTCTGCTCTATAGGAAAGCAGTGTGGGCCCATGCTAAAATAAAGACTCTTCTGCTAAAACAAATACAAATTAATACAACTAATATCTGTTATAGTCCCAGCTCAGATCCAAGCTGGAGGCCATCTCTGAACCTCTGTTGAAATGATATTTGACACCTTTTTTTGTGGAGTTACAATTGTTATGCTCATTATTCAGTGTGCCAGGATGTGTCAAACAATGACTACACGCAGTTGACTGTCGCAAAAACGGTTCTGAGTTATCTTTAATTCTGAAAGGCTTTACTATGTTCAGGTTCAACAGTGTATCAGCATACATTTTGTCTTTGTGCACCAGAAAAGAAAACATGTACATTCTCTAAATCTAAAATCATAAAATGAATGCTATTGAGTTTAGCATTATCAGCACGCACCATTTCACTCCTTTGCCTGTGGCGAGTCTTCCAGTAAGTGTAAATGTCTGTGAGGTGTGTACCTCATCGTTATATCTGGTCTCAAAGCTGACACACACACCCCAGTTAGCAATCCAGTCTTCCAAGACAGCAAATGGTATGACAACATATCCCCCTTTCTGTTTACAATGCTTAGTTGATTTCCTTAATGCATACTTGCTAGGCAAACATAAGTGGTTCGCTGATTTTGTAGCACTTCAAACCCTAAATGAAATGTCACACAACAATAGGACTTATGCAGGTGTCTTTCTCACACAGTTTCTTTGCTATGTGTCTTGAAATTAGAACAGTAGTAAAACTCAGGTGAGATTTGTAGGCTCACGTCACTGTGTTATGATACAATGGAAATTGGCTTTTGGTTAATTCGTGTCTTTTAACTACTTAAAAGTTTGCAGTAGCCTAGAACAGTCAACTCTGTGGCCTGATCCGTGGGAGCATGCTAATAAAAGCACCTCTGCCCTGGGCACACATGTACAATGCGGAGGCTTACCCTGCCAAGAAATCCTATTTTCATCACTGTGAAGTAATGTTCCAGTGTGAGTCAAGGTTTCACTTGTAGTGTGAGGGAGTATTTTTCTGTTTGAGAAATATCTAATTTCCACGGAGGGTTGGTTTATATGCAGGAGAAAGAGGGGGGCTTGTTCCTGGCTATCTTGCTTATGGCTTTCAAAGAATTGCTCTTACACGTTGTTAACTGTGATGTGATTTTGCTTATATTTGTGCAAGTGGTTGGTTTATGTTGTCATATACATGTAGTACATTGGGGGGTTCTTGAATCCCGTTGTTGTCAGCCGACACGTGTTTCGACCCGAGGGTCTTTATCAAGGCGATTGGTACTGGCTTGTAGCCCCCTGTGGGGTCCTGGTTGATGGTCTGGTGCTTGTGCTGCAGAGACAGTGGCTCCAGTTGGGCCTTGTGGTGCCCGTGATGGGCGTCCTGAGATGTCCTATCTAGAGCCAACTACTCTTCTTTGTTAATATGCAGCATGAAAAATTTTGAGGTGTCACAGGAAGAAAAGGCCCCGTCTTCACATGCACAGGAATTTTGTTAGCGGTGTGCCCCTCTATGATGCGTGGCTGCTGTTCCTCACTCACTCTACTTCTTTTTTTCAGTGTACAAGTCCCCCGAGTATGATGAGCTGGGCTTTTATCTGCTGCTGGACCGGCTGGTCTCGATTGGATACCCTCACGAGATCATAGAGTACAAGTACGACCAGACATTCCCCACTAGGTAAGCGCGTGCAGGCCTGCGTGGCACACACATAACTTCAAAGTACCCTGTTAGTCTTATTTATTCTCTCCACTAGTCTCCTGTATAATGCACATCTGGCCATTCTACAAAATGCACACCTGGCAATCCTGCCTAGGAAAAAAGGAGCCCTGAAGCCTGGCCTTGGCCAAAACAGCACACACCCAACACACACTGTGGCTTGGTAGTTCACACATATGAAGCTGCTACCATTGCCTTCCTTAGATTTGTTATTTAATAACAACAGTAATGAATTTGAGGTTTTAAAACACCTACAAATGCCAGGTAGATCATAAATACCAAAACCGAGACACTTTGCATGGTTGTCCAACTCCAGGCCGTGATGGACGGAATCGAGACAGGTTTTCTGGATATCCCTCAATAATGTTCATGAGGAAAAATGTGCGTACATTTAGAATCATTGCATGTAAATTTATCTCATGAATATTAATGAGGGGTATTCTGAAAACCCGCCATGGATCCGACCCTCGAGGCCTGCAGTTGAGCTTCAAGAAGCAGAGCTGGACCTGTGCATGGCTTTTCCAGAATGAGAGCACAGAGCAATGACTTCAAGCATTGTGGATAGAAGCATAGCACCATAGGGTACTGGTGTCAGAAGCACCCAGCACTATCGTTTAGCACTGGGGCCAGCAGTGCACAGCATCACCATGAAGGTGTGGTGCAAGCAGCACACATCACTGCCTCTAAGCAGTGGGATCAGCAATGAAAATCACTGCCACCACAAATTGAGGCCTGCAGCACAAGGTGCTGCCGCTGACATAGTGACCTACTAGCCAATGGCCCCACACATTCTGCTACAGCCCTGCCGTCAAGTATTTGTACCAGGATTGATCAACCCCACCAGTGAGCCTTGTGGCAATTCATGTGCAGCGCGACTAACCACCCATATGGCAAGCAACGTGCAGTACTACTGCAGAGCGGTGATGGCTGCAGCACACAGACATGACAGAAGCAGCAAAGATCATTTGGTTCTCCTGGCGGACAGGCTGCAAAGTGCTCTGCAAGTGAGCTCAAGTCTCCAAATCAGCAAGGCACAGCTCCACCGTTGAGATTGAAAACCTGGCACGCACTGCGAAACAAGAAGCAGCAGTGTGTCTCTCAATAGAGGCAAATGGAAGAAGCATCAAAATGGCTGAATGATTCGGTTCTATTGACTTACTACGGAGTCCAGTGGCCACCAAGATCAACCGCGGACGTCCTTGTGATGGCCGTTTCTTTTGAGAATGTTCTAGAAAGAAAAAGATGCTTGCAGTGCTAGAGTGTAAAGCACTTGACTCTCCTATCAGGAAAGCGTGACACTGATCAGCAAGCCACACTAGAGAAATACTTGCTCGCAGTGCCGCAAACAAAGCAAGAAAGTGCTTATGAGGAACGGGAGACGGCCTGGATGTGGAGAAAGAGGGGCCCTGTGCTGATCCAAAGACTTTCTGGTGATGTGCACTACAAGAGCAAAGGTACTTGCACCACAAGTAACTGGATTTGATAATTCAATGTGTATACTACACAGTATTCCAACACGTATTTCACTCAGTGCGAGCTCTCTCAAGGCATTACATATGAAAAGAAGAGCACATGTCTTATACAGTTCAATGCATCTCTAAAACGTATAGGATCTCATGTAGTGAAACTGCAACTCATCATGTTATTTGCATTGAGTTGGACCCCTTCTCTGTTATGAGGTTGTCGAGTTGGTTTGGTGATGTGTGTTCACTTAAATGTTAATAGGGCCCGCCTCCTTTCTGTTCGTGGGTTCACCTGATAGGCATTCAAGAGCAGCATATGGACTGCTTGTTCGGCTAGCCTATAAGCAGACGGCGAATCCCCTCTGTAGGGTTTGGACTGCAAAGTGTCACCACTGGCCACCAACCAATAGCAAGGACATCAAGGATTACAACATTGGCTGCTGACCTTCCAGAACGGTAACCAGAACCTTGTCTCGGGGGATAGCTCAGGGGCAACATGCTCGCATTTGGAAGCAAGACGATGCGGAGCAACACAGGTTCGATCCCCGGGTCCGTGCTTAGAAACCTCTGGGTATTAAGCAAGTTATAAATAACCAATTACAACCCGTTCATTAGAGAAGAGAACCTGACAGATCCGGCAAATTAAAGCTTGCATGAGCAACACCAAGACAATTGGAAATAACAAAAGTCGAAACACACAGAGTGGCACACCTGGGCCTAAAACCCAAGTGGCTACTATAAACTTCGAGCACAACGAATCGGTACTAATGAAGCCCCCAAAAGACATTTGGTTAAGCTCCCAAAACACCAATGAAGCACAATGGATCCACTAACCAACCAACCAACCAACCCGGGGACAAGCACTTTCACTGATAGTAATCACAGAACAAAATCCTTTGACAAACACTCAACGCTGATGCCGCTAATTTGCAGGGTTTCTGCGGAGCAATTAAAAGTACATTAGACTACCAACCGTCTTACAAGGAACCTGAGCTACAATATGACCTTAAAGCGCGATTAAAGCATAGCCTTCATTCAACCATTGCCTAACCTTTAAAAGAAACCTAGTGCAGGCCTTAGGGAGCCCTGAAAGCAAGCAGAGGAAGCACACAGGCCCAATGCAACACAAACTGAAAGGGCTGCCAAATACTGCCAAGCTGCCCACCAGCCACAGAGGGAGCGAACGTACAGACTGACCTTAACATCACCGGTGAAAGGTAGTTCAAGCATTCCCCCAAAAGTGCCCGCAGACGTGTAATAAATCACAACATAGCGCCGTGTTGAGCAGATCAAAAGCATTCTGACAATCTGTATCCCAAGGTACAGGTAATGACAGTCTTTCCATGTCAATGTCAACAAAGGTTTAATCAAGTTTCAGCGGACCCAAAGCAAGTATTCGGCTGCGCAAGGGCCCTCTGTGCTTGAATGCTTGAATGCTGTATCTGTAGCCTTTAAACATTGCCCGCCTGAACATTTTATTTATTGCCATTGAAGTGTAACTGGTTGTGTAACAGCGCCTAGATGCCCCAGGGGTTAGCGCGCTTTATAAATGCATAAATAAATGAATAAATAAAATAAATGTGATCCCTACAAAAACCCAAGTGAAGGAATTGAAACTTAAGCATCGGGGTTCAAGAAAAAAACTCTCTGCCAAAAGGCCGTGTAAGAGCCGAGCTCTTTTGAATAAAGGTGCAAACGTGGGCCCTTTGCATGCCCCTGCCATGGCATAATCATGTGACACATACGGTGTCTACACATGCCCGTCGCAGGGTGGAAGAGTGTGCCGCGGACCCCGGAAGAGGATGTTTAGCAGGACTTCAGAATCCACCAAAGCGTGTAACCTTCCATGGTACCAAAAGGGGCAACCCAGGGCGAATCCCTTACTCTTTCCTGGCCCCCAAGATGCTGTTAGATTTATGTTTATGTTGAGTTTGACAAACAGTGGTCCATAGCCCCACTGTTTGCATAATCTCAACTATACAAAAAGAAGTGTATGTTATGTATCCAATGGTGTAGAATCATGAAGCATAACACCACATCTTCATTTGATCTCTCTTAGTTTGCACGATGTATGTATCTTGTGTTTTGTTCGTTTTTAGCATCAGAATCTTTTGTATTGATATATGTATTGTGTCCAGTGATGCTGACCTGATTGATGTGAAAAGATGTTTTGATTAAATATGAACATCAAGTTTTTGAGTAAAAAAATTGCAATAGCGCAGGCTCGAATTTTTTCAGCTACGATATCCTGTGACCAACTTGTATATTTGTAGGAGTGTTCTCAAAATCCTACTTAGAATAGAGGTCCTTTGTTTCTTTTTCATGTCCACACAAAGGTTGAGGTTGCTTGACTTTTATACCTTGGCCGCATTTTTTGTTGTGGAGCATCTGCCTTGATAGGAACTTGCTCCCGTGTGTTGGGAGCCCACCCTTGGTCCTGGAATGGCCACAGTGTGCCGGGACATCACACCTGGGCACCGGCGTCCAAGGAAGTTCTGCTGTCAAGAGGAAGAGCAAGAGCCTCTTATTGCCACATCTTGCCCCAGCAAACCACCACAGAGCGCCCACTCCATTACGAAACCTGTGTCAACACACTTTCCCACAAGTTGCACTCCACCACAAGGGCTCCACTCCCCATAACCAAGACCATGGCCGCACGCCTTAACACAAGTTCAGCTCTGTGACCATCCATATGCCGACACGTGAGGATCTGACACGCCAGTGGCCACAGCTTTGTTAGGACCACAGCACAAGGGCCCGGGTCCCTATAACCAAACCCAGACCTGCACACGAGTTCCACCCCATGGCCAAACAGGTATCAACGGCTACAGGAGGGGTCCAAGCCCCGACTGAGCAACTCGCTGCCAGCACCCCATCACCAGGGCTCCCTCGCAAGAGTCCCATTGCTGAGCCAGCAGTGGCGGCAGCGTGGAGGCGAAGGATGGCTGTAGATTATCGGCACAGGCCCACAGTCCCTCAGTCTCTCAGTCCCTCAGTCCCTCAGTAGGATAGCATGGATTGCTAGACTCTGCCCACCCCTGGAAGCGCCATCCTTTGTTAACTCTTTCCTGTCTGCTCTGTCCAGGGGCCTGGTGTTTGATGCGCACTACGGAAACCTGCTGAAGGTGGACTCCCACGGGAACCTGCTCGTCTGCACCCACGGCTTCCACTTCCTGAAAGGGTAAGTCTCCTCTTCTTTTGTTTTCCTAATGATTTTGTGGGAAAGAAAGACTCGTTGATCTACTCCGGCCTTCACTGTGAGGCCACTCTCTCTCTTTCGCATCTAACCCTCACACAGTCCTGCACCGCCCCTGCCCTTGACACCCACCCTCCATGCCCTCAGTGAGGGCCCTGTAGAGGCCTTTCTTACCCAAATGATGTCCCGTCTGCATAACACAAAAAAGTTGAGGTGCCCCCTAAATAATGTGACAAGGGGATGGGAAAATTAGATTCAGTCAATCTGGAGACTTCCAAGGGCATTGTGTTGGGGGGCCCCGAACAGTGCACCCTCATTGCACCCCTAAAGCTGCAGACCAAAGGCATGCACCTCATGCCCTGCAATGGGAGGCCCAGGTTGGCTGAAGATGTCATTTAAAAATAAATTGTTGGGGAAACTCATCTGAGGCAGCTGTGCGCTGCATAGGTCATAATGGAGGTGTTTCTCAATGCAGCCTCCAATGGCTGATTTGGAGCTCCATGAGCCCCCACCTCCAATTGGAACTTCATTCATTTCCGGCAGAGTACAGCTGTAATCAGGCTTAAACATGTCTGTGATAACACCTTTCCAAGAGGTCTGTCTCGGGCAAGCAAATGCACATTTAAAGTGAGAGAGGCTTTAGTTTGTGAGGACTGATGCATCGTTTGAGAACATGTGCTTAACCTCAGCCCCCACCTTGTTACTTCATTCATGTCAAAATCCTAGATAAAGCGACTGAGGGAGGGGTAAAAAAAACTGTGGATTATCGTAGGACGGGTTTATTGGTCTCGGTACTGCCAGAACAAAGAGAAACAGCCAGCGGGGAGCTGAAACCCTAAATGGCCACCCAAAAACGTCATTATGTTTTTTCATCAAGTTGGTACTGTAGACAGGTTGGAGAGAGTGGACGGCCGGATGGTGCCAGCAAAGGCAAGCTGTAACATGCACACTGCAACGGGCACATTTAATGTACTGAGTTAAAGAAACCTTTGCTTCATAAGAGTGCCAACATGAGGGCAGAGGGTCGGGCCCACCGCTGGTACTTTTTAACTGAAAAGGTTGAAAGGCCCTGGCGCCATCCCGGTTGAGGCCTCTCTCGTGCTCCATTCAGCTCTCGCCTTCTCTGCCAGGCATCCCACTGGGCTCGCCTTTTCTGGCTCCAGGCTTCTTCTTACCTCGTGGGGGCTGGGGGCGGGAGAGGGGGGGGTTGATTTTCCTCTCCCTGGGCGAGGCTTTGTCACAGATACTTTGGAAGAAGTTCTGTAACTCGTGCTATCTTCCTGTGACAGTGTGTGACCTCAGGCAAATCTCTCAGTAAGACATGATGTTGGCCAAACCTGAACCCCTGACCGGGCGGGTCGCCGGGATCCCGTACTCAGCTATATTCTCACAATCACAGACCGGAAGAGCACCCTGTGACAGAGATGGAAATAGAGCAGTGGGGCTTTGGGCAGCGAGGGCAGAGATGCCTCCCTGATGCGCTCATGAGCCTAAACCCTGCTAAGATGACATGATCCACCCTATCGACATGTGCCTAATCCCGCACAAAATATGACTCTGTCCAGAGCAGTGACAGGCAGATTCCTTCCGCTCTTCTCCTCGTGAGCGCCCCTGTGATGCAAAAAGGACAACACTACTACTTGTAAACAGCCCCGAGCTTCCCCAAGGGCCCTGCCCCCTTTCATAAAGGTTTTCTGGGTGTATCCCCTTTCTCTCCAGTCCAGCAGGATGTTCCCCACCACATCTAACGCTGTCCCAAATAGGGCCCGGCAGGTCGGTTATATGGCTCGACTTCTGTAGAGGAGAAGGAAGGAAGGAAGGAAGGAAGGAAGGAAGGAAGGAAGGAAGGAAGGAAGGAAGGAAGGAAGGAAGGAAGGAAGGAAGGAAGGAAGGAAGGAAGGAAGGAAGGAAGGAAGGAAGGAAGGAAGGAAGGAAGGAAGGAAGGAAGGAAGGAAGGAAGGAAGGAAGGAAGGAAGGAAGGAAGGAAGGAAGGAAGGAAGGAAGGAAGGAAGGAAGGAAGGAAGGAAGGAAGGAAGGAAGGAAGGAAGGAAGGAAGGAAGGAAGGAAGGAAGGAAGGAAGGAAGGAAGGAAGGAAGGAAGGAAGGAAGGAAGGAAGGAAGGAAGGAAGGAAGGAAGGAAGGAAGGAAGGAAGGAAGGAAGGAAGGAAGGAAGGAAGGAAGGAAGGAAGTTAAAATTGTATTTGTTTAAGGAACACATGCAGTGATTACTATAGTACTTAATATTCTGCACTGTGATGACAGGCTTGTACCAATGGGCCCCTCTCAGGGGGTTTCTGGAAAAGTGAGAGAACATGACAATGGATCTGCCTCCCCGCACCTGGGACATGGGATTGGACAGAGATCTCTAGAAGGAGGAAAAAGAAAAAGACCCACTGGGGATGGCTTTTTTTCCAGAGCGCGATGGAGGGAGCAGGCGGACCAGGCTGTGCTTAATTTGTGGGTGTGTTTGCCAGGGCCCAGCCCTGGCACTTATTTCTGAGTCCCGGCACTTATTTTCTCAGACACAGTTGGAGTATCATGTGGTGTTTTGGCAACTTTATTATTTTAACTGCCAGTCACATAATAAACACCTATAGAATCAGAGCAATAACAGAGTATGTTATTTTATGTGTATGTTGATTGGTATTTGTAAATCCACATTTGCCGTAGTGAGTACATCTGTCAACCACAGTTGGCCGGTGGGAGTTGCAGTTTTAACCTCATGTATGTGGCAGCATGCGGAGCAGCCGTGGGTGGTGGCAAAAGTGGATGGGGAGCTGCCCAGCATGTTGTGCCATGGGCGTGTTAGAAAATATTTGACCCCTGGCACTTATTTTTTTTACAAAGCTCCCTGGGGGGCTGCAGTGAGCGGGGCAGCCAAGGACCAGGCGGCACATCCTAGTAGTCATTCAGCCCACCCTGGGGCCAGTCGGGCGGCCCCAGAAGATCTACGTCCCTCGGCAGATTGAGCGTGGTGATTCGGGAGGAAGCTGTGGCCTGCCTGGCATTGCCGGTCCAGCTGGGGCCATACAGTTTGGGCTGTTTAAGACTTGAGTCCTAAACCGCATCTCTGCGACAGCCCGGATGAAGAGGAAAGAGCATGGGACCCTGGTGCGCACAGAGGACGCTGATGCGCATCAGAGATTGGGGCGGGTGAGCTCAGAGACCAGTGTGGGCCCACCAAGAGACCACCCACCGCCTCTGCATGGCCGCAGGTGCCCTGCAAGGAGTAGGTGGGTCCTCCCCATCCTCCAAAGGTGCAAGCATGAGCACTGGTCTGCAGCAATGATTGACTGTGTGGTACAGCCGTGGGAAAATGGTGCAGCAGCGAGACAGCCTGCCCGGGCTCTGAGAAAGTGACAGCGGCAACCCACATGGGCAAGGGGTGCTAAGCAGAAGGGTGTCCACGGGGCCTCGTGGTGACTGCGTGCCCCATATGGGGATGGGGAGCCGTACATGGAGGTCCCCGTGCGGCGCTGGTGATAGCACACATGGGGGCTGCCCCATTAGGAGCAGCAGTGACCCCCTGAAGGGAGCTCAGACAGTGACACCTTGCCCCATGAAGCATGGGGAGAGCGTGTGTTGTCCCTGCAAGGAAACGAGGAGCAATGTACTGTGCAAATCAGGATGGCAGCTCAGACTGGGGTTGTGTATGACTGACTGCAGTAGCCATGCATAATTACATATATATATATTTCTGAGGCTTGTGGAATCTGCTTAGGTCACATGCTGTGCATAGTCCGACATCTAGTGGAAGCTGCAGAGTATTACAGTTTGTTTTTAGAAACTCGAAAATGGGCGTCGACACAGCGCGTGCCAGTAATACTATCCCTAGTGTGACGTCCACTGTACTCATGATCCCTCACACGTCTAGGACCCTCAGATTGTTTTTTTCCGCCATACTGGTCGGAAGCATTCCGCTGAGTTCCCTGGCCTTAGCCATACTTTTTCTAAAATATTGTTATATTTCCCCATTTCTCCACCCCAACGTCGAGTCACCAAACATCCACACGCCGGCCCGGAGAATGAATCGACCGTCGAGAGCTGCACGACGGATTTGGGCCTCGGAAGGCCTCTGGCCTCGGCCCGGGCCTCGGAAGGCCTCTGGCCTCGGCCCTGCAAGTAGGGAGAGTGGGGGGAGGACATACTCTACACTCTTTTGGTATATAGGTACAGTCTTATATATTCCTACACTTATTAGCCCGCTGCCACAAGGTGCATATGGAGGGTACCCCTTTCCAATTTTGCCACAAGTGCAACCACAAGTACCCTTGGGTTGACAGACACACCACGTGCAATCTCTGCTTACCGAGGGACCACCCCGAGGCTAACTGCAGAGCGTGTAGTAGGTTCAAACCGAAAACACTCAAGGACCGTTCGATCAGGCATTGGGCCCACCACGCGTCAATAGGCCATGGCAGCGGAGGGCGCCTTCAGCGATGGCAGCGATGCTGTGCTTTTGGAAGGCGAGAGCAACGTGGCGTCAATTGACAGCCAAGCGCAAGTCCCCGACCTCGGAAGGTCGTCCGGCAAGGCGGCTATGGGGAACCCCGGCAACACAAGCACTACCCACAGCACTTCCACAAAACACATGAAGTCCAACCAAGACTCGACAAGCACGTTGAGTACTCGGAAACAGGCACATAGAGAACGGTCCGAATCAGTGTCCTCTGGGCGTTCTCGATCTAGATCGCTGCATGACTCCAGGCAACAATCCACTGTTGCCAAGAGTGCCTTGCTCCCCAAGGTAACGGAGGTTCGATCGTCGGAAGACGAAGCTGGCCTCTATCCCCAAACCGCACTCCAGGAGTCGACGTCAACAGGCCGCGCAACGGCTGTTCCCGAGTCCCAACCTCCACACTTTAGAGACATGGACACTACCCCCGAACCTCGGCGCCAGGCGTCGAAAGGCTCCGAAGGGGCAAAAAAACAGGGTTAACACTCTTCCACCCACGGGGAAGGGGGAAAAACAACAAAGGAAGCAGTCTCAGCCTCCTTCCACACCTCAAAAACGTTCTACTCCACATAAACAGATGGACAAGTCGCTGTCTTCTGTTATCCCAAAGACCCCTGTTCAAACCAGTAGGTCTAGTCAAGATAAAACAGGGAAAGGCCCCCAAGAAAGAATCATTCCCAGTTCAAGAGAATGGTCTAGTGATGACATAGACAGAGTCATGTCAAGGATGTCGTCATTGGCAGATTTCTACGCCAAAAACCCTGAACACTTTCTCTCTTATACCCCCGACTGGTCAACTCCCTCAGGCTCTAAGGATCCTATACCCCCAAGTAAGAAGCCCCGGATTGAAGCTCCTACTTCAGACCCCTTCGGTATACAGCCCTATTCTCAATATCAGGGAGATCCATCATTTTGTGAGGATCCAGATTTGGGCGTGTTTGAAGAACAAACTGGGACGTGCAACTATGAGGATGATGAGGACCAGGAGGAGGAGGAGCATGACCCAGAAACCTACGGGCTAGATTCGCCGGTAGATAAAGAACCCCCGGTTACCGACTCCCCTGTCGACAACCAGCCTCTCTTGAATGAAGTACTGTCCAGAGCGGCAGAACACTTCCACATTGACACCCAGGGTTCTCAGGAAGAGAGAGACTTTGCCAAGAAGTTAGTGGGAGAAAGGAGACCTGTTGCCCAGGCCATCCCTATCCTTAAGTCAATACAAAGAAGGATAGACCCTTCCCTTGTTAATCCCAATCTCACTAGGGTGGTAAACCCCAGAGTTGAGAAGCTTTTCAGGGCAGCCCAAACAGACCCACTGTACATAAGAGGGCATCTGAAACCGGACTCCCTGGTAGTTACAAACACCCGTAAGAGGGCGAGAACACCCTTGTCATCATCGGAAGCTCCTCCTGACAAGGAGAGCAAGAAGATTTATGGCTTGGGCAGGAAAGTAGCCTCCATTTCCGCCTACCAGGCAAGGATTGCCAACTCCACCACCCTGCTGGCGAGTTACAACTGCCGCCAGTGGGAAGAAGTCGCGGCACTCATAGATTCCGCCCCAGAACCCTTAAAAAGCCAATTGGCACGTGTTTTGGTGGAAGGAAGAGCCGTGTCCGGTTGCATATTAAAAGCAACCTTTGATGCCACGGATAATGCCGGCAGATTGATAGCAGAAGGTACTGTTATCAAAAGGCATGCTTGGTTGCGACAGTCTGGGTTCAAAGCCGAAACCCAAGCATCATTGATAGATAAACCGGTGGTGCCGGATGTATTGTTTGGAAAGGCGGTCGAGGACGCGCTAAAAAATGCCAAGGACGAGTATGAGACACTCAAATCCCTAGGCCAACTAACCAATAAGCCCCCAAACCAGAGAGGGAATGGCAATTTTCGTCGCCCACGCGGACAAAATTCCCAGAGAGGGTCTAACTATTCCCAGGGACAGGGTACACAATGGAACAACAGCCAGCAGTCTACCCAGGGTTATGGCAGGGGTAATAAGAGAGGATGTGGTAAAGGTAGAGGCAGCCCCAGTAGAGGCGGCAGCATGCCTCCACCAAAACAGTGACACTCCGTTCAGGGTCCCTTCTCACGCATCCCCAGTAGGGGGACGCATTTTCAACTTCACCCAAGCTTGGGAAGGGATCACATCAGACAGATGGGTGCTGCCCACAGTGTCCGCAGGATACTGCATAGAACTGTTAGAGCGTCCCCGAAACCACCCTCCACAACAAAAAATACATTCTTTGGGCCACCAGAAGGTCCTCCTCAAGGAGATCGTCAATCTTCTAGCAAAGGACGCGATAGAACTCGTCCCGGGACACCAGGTAAACAAGGGTATTTATTCAATTTACTTCCTTGTGCCAAAAAAAGATTTGACAATGCGCCCAGTTTTGGATTTACGGCCTGCAAACAAGTATCTCAAGCCCCAAAAATTTTGCATGACTACTCTCCAAGAGGTAATCCCCCTCCTAAAAAAGGGGGATTACATGGCAACATTGGACATAAAAGATGCCTATTTTCATATTTCCATGTTCCCAGTGCACAGAAAGTACTTGCGCTTCGAGGTGGACAGTCAGCACTACCAGTTCAGGGTACTGTCCTTTGGGATAGCCTCGGCTCCAAGGGTATTCACCAAGGTACTGGCGGTGGTGGTAGCACACCTACACAGAGAGGCAATCCCAGTGTACCCTTACCTGGATGACTGGCTCATCACGGGGGAGACCCCAGTAATTTGCAGAACAAACATTCAAAGGACGATCAACCTCCTCTTCGAATTAGGTTTCTCAATAAACAAGCACCTCCAAACAGTTCCTAGGAGCTATCCTAGACACGCAAGAGGGGTTCACCTTTCCATCAGAGGAAAGAATTTGGAATATACTGCTGCAAATTCTGCAATGTCAGGCTGGTCGCCAGATAACGGTACGCAAAGAAATGCGTTTGCTGGGCATGATAGCGCCGTGTATTCACCTGATCCCCCACACGTGCCTGCGAATGCGTCCCATGCAGGAATGGTTGGCAAAACAGTGGTCTCAGGCAAGTGGTCAGTAGGACGATCTAGTGGTCGTTTCACCAACATTGGTACAAAGCCTTCACTGGTGGACAAGAGAAAATCTGTCCCAGTGGAAACCCTTTTACGATCCCGAGATACAGGCGGTAGTCAAAACCGATGCATGCCTGACAGGGTGGGGAGCTCACCACCTCCACCACACAGCTCAGGGTCTCTGGTCTCACTCAGTGGCCAAGAATCACATCAACCTGCTAGAGCTTCTGGCAGTATTCAGAGCGCTTCAAGCGGTTGAGCCCTACCTGCTGAATCTGTCAGTGCAGATCCGGATGGACAGCACTACAGCCATGTTTTACCTAAACAAGCAAGGAGGGACTCGTTCGCCAAATCTGTCCAAGCTTGCCCAGACAATTTGGATATGGGCACTCAGACGGAAGATCTTCCTGTCATCTCAACATGTTCCAGGGGATCTCAATTCTCTGGCGGATGCTTTGAGCAGAGATCCCTTCCCAGAGGAACACGAATGGTGTCTACACAGAGAAATCGTAGAAGATATCTTCTCTCAGTGGGGTTTCCCCACTATAGACCTATGCGCCACAAGCGAAAACAGACAGTGCCCAGGATTTGCATCCAGGTTCCCCCTGCCAGACTCCCAGGGGAACGCCCTGTGGATGAACTGGTCAGGGATGTTTGCGTACGCTTTTCCACCAACACCTCCATCAAGAAGGTGGTCAACAAGATGAACAGAGAATCAATGACACTCGTCCTAGTTGCCCCTATGTGGACGAGACAACTGTGGTTCCCACACCTACGCAGACTAGCGGTGTGCGAACCCATCAAACTCCCAGGCTGGTACAACCTACTGTCCCAGCACCAAGGTCAAACAGTGCATCCTCAACCCAACTCAATGAACCTAGGAGCATGGCTCCTGAGGTCATAGATTTCGGACATCTCAAATTACCACAGAGATGCATGGACATCCTAAAAGAATCTAGGAAGCCAAACCCGAGGCACTGCTACTTTGACAAATGCAAACGATTCGTTATCTGGTGCCAGAATAAGCAAGTCAACCCAGTTGATTGCACTCCTTCCACAATTGTCACATACATGCTCCACCTGCTGGATGCAGGACTGGTATTTAACTCATAGAAGTTACACGTGGCAGCGCTGTCAGCATACACCGCCTCCCATAACAAGGTGTCGTGGTGGAAGATACCAGTGGTTAAAGTTTTCATGGAAGGAGTAAAGCGACTTCACCCTCCTATTTCAAACCCACCACCAGGATGGGACCTTAACGTGGTGCTATCTAAACTCATGGGCCCCCCATTCGAACCCATGCATAAAAGCAGTCTCAAACACCTAACTTATAAGACGGCCTTCTTAGTAGCAATAACATCTATAAGAAGGGTCAGTGAAATTCAGGCTCTGTCAGTGCAGGATCCATTCTTTACAGTTCATAAAGATAAACTGGTTTTACGTACACACCCTAGGTTCTCACCTAAGTTTATCTCTAAATTCCACGTGAACCAGTCCATCGAGCTTCCGGCTTTCTTCCAAGACCCACAAAGCTCGGCTGAGATGAAACTACACACCCTAGATGTGCGTAGGGCAGTCCTCTACTATGTAAACAAAACCAGACCGCTAAGGAAAACAGGTCAGCTGTTTGTCTCCGTAGCTACAGGCAGACAGGGAGATTGCGTCTCTAAAGGTGCCATCTCTAAGTGGATTGTTAACTGTATCCAGCTGTGTTACTCTCTTTCTGAAAAAACTCTGCCTTTCACGCCAAGAGCCCACTCTACAAGAGGCATTGGGGCCACTCTGGCTTTCATTGCAAATGTACCTCTTGACACCATTTGCAAAGCAGCTACTTGGAGCTCTATTCACACTTTTACTCAGCACTACTGCATTGACACCCATTCCAAGACAGATACTCAAATGGGACAAGTGGTTCTAAGACATTTATTTGCTCATGACCCTTCTCACATCCCACCTCCTTCTTCTAACACTGCTCGCTAATCTATGCACAGCATGTGATCTAAGCAGATTCCACAAGCCTCAGAAGGGATACATTGCTCACCGTAATCGTATTTCTGATGCTTGTATCTGCTTCGATTCACATGCGGCCCACCCTTCCTCCCCTCTGAGAGAAGGCGCATGAATGCTTGTAGTCTTATCTATCTATCTATCTGCTTGGATTATCTGTACTCACGCTACTCCTCATGCTACCTCATGTCAGAAAAAATACAATCTGAGGGTCCTAGACGCGCGAGGGATCATGGGTACAGTGGATGTCACACTAGGGATAGTATTACTGGCACGCCCTGTGTCGACGCCCATTTTCGAGTTTCGAAAAACAAACTGTAATACTCTGCAGCTTCCACTAGATGTCGGCCTATGCACAGCATGTGAATCTAAGCAGATACAAGCATCAGAAATACGATTACGCTGAGTAATGTATCCCATATAACTGGTTGTGTATTCCATCTTCCACCCTTCTAGAGGCACAAGCCTGATATGTTGATGATTGTGCTACCACTGATCTTGTAAAGGGACTAGCCTGACATACTAAGTCTCAACTGGACTGCACGACAATGACTGACACTAACCCATTCCGTCCTGCCTTCCTGAGAGCACTAACAGGGTGGCCTGTTTCTTCTTTCCCTGCTCTTCAGTTACACTGACCCGTGCCCCACTTAACATAGTGGACCATCCAGGATACAACGTCCTTTAATCGCTAGATGTTTTTTCCTGCAGGGTTTTACTGTGGTTATTTTAATGAAAATAACTCCTCAAATTTTTAGGGGGGCAGGCAAATATATATATGGGGTGTCTGTGTTCAAGAATAGCAAAACGATTAAAGGGGATGAAGGTTTGAGGGGAACTCCCCAAAAATAAAAAAATAAAAATTCGATGACTTTTTTTCGTTAAAAAATCTGCAGTAAAATCCCCAGCAAAAAACATCCCGCAATGAAATGACATGGAACCACCATACAGACCTTGAAGATCGCAATGTGTAGGGGAGTGCAACATCTAATACATGCCTCTCTGAGCAACCCTAGAAATCAGGTACACAGACAGGCACAGCTAGCAGGTTATTTCCAGGAGGGGCCATGTAATGTTTTTCAATGGCTTCATTCCATCTCTGTCTGAGGAAGCGGAGGAATTCCACGAAAGCTTGCAAATATGCAGAATAAATGACTGTGGATGAAAACCTCTGTCGCATCAAACAGGGAAGATATAAGTAAGGGGAAAATAATGTTAAACAGGTGTACCACAGGTGGCTTCAATCCCGGATAATGCAATTATATGCCAGTAAACATCAGGTTCTTTTTAAGGAACTAGTAAATAAAGATACTCGCACAGTTTGGGGAATTCCAAATGACATAGGTGGCTCTCAGTCCAAGATGCAGTCTTGCTATGTTTTAGAGAAAGTCTGGGTAGAGTATCTCACCAGCAAATTTAAAGCGGTCTCCAGCAAATCTGTCAACTCCGAAAGCAATGCCAGGTCGAGAATTAGTTAGACATTCCCATTTCATAAAATGGATATCGAATTGGTAATGGGAAACTAAACAACCCCAGAACCAGTGGACCCGATGGAGTCTCAAATAGAATTTACAAAAAGGATCCTGTGGGCAGATATCTTGTATGAACTCTTTTCGCACATTTCAGTAGGGGACACCCCAAAGGGAAAATTTGGAAGACAGTGTTGGGGTTTACAAAGGCCTAACCACATGGTGGGCTCAATACATAAAAAGAAGTCTGTCCCTTTGGTACAAACTAACACAGTCTGAAAACCCCTCCTTGGACTTCTCTTTGTATGGCTGTCTAAAAGAAAGATCTGACTCGAACCCTTTCCTGAGTATATTCCAGAAGAGATGTCTTGCTTTTCAAGAAATGATTAATCTGCACGTGTCGGAGTCTGAATATGTAAATAAAAAGCAAAGAAAGCGCTGGGAGAGGAGGTTGGACTGGGAAGATCTAGGAAGGCTAAAGCTGAAAATGTACTTCTTCCTTCCTGTCGATAAATGGCACTTGAGATTTCGCCTAAACGCCCTCCCGACGCTAGACGTTCCTGGGCCGAAAATTGGCTTACCCAATGAACTCTGCTGTTGCTGCTCTTGTGGTCGGGCTCCACTGGAATCTCTTTTCCATTTAGTAAAATGCTCGGCATTCATGAAAGAGAGGATGGGTCTTTTAGGCCCGTTTATTCATTCGCCTGCACAGGTCCTGACTAATTGTTTATGGTACAGGTTGATGTTAACCTCCAATCAGGCCCTGATTCTAGCTTTGACCAAACTACTGGAGAAAGATATTTCTGGCGCTTAATACGGTAATGTTACAGGGGGAGCAGGAGTGGTGTGCGCTCTGGGATAGCTAAACGTACATAGATCTATGGGGGGGGGGGTCTGAGAATGTAGTTCATTCTGTAATTCAGTGGAACTAATGAGATAGAAAATCTCCTCAAGATGACACACAAGTGGAATTAGAAGGATAATAAAGTCTTTATGCTTGTTCAGTTGAGCATAGCTATCTGTTTTTCTGAAAATACTTTTTTTGTTTCTTATGTGTCTTCTTTTTTGTTGCTCTGTTTGCATACATGCTTATTAATGTGCTGCTTCGTTCATATTAAGAAATTGGTGTGAAAGGTTGATTGTAAACTGGTGAACACTATTTTTAATAAAAGAAAATAAAAAAAGAATAAATGACTTTGTTAGCCAAACTAAGGTATAAACTTGTTTTCTTTCGGGACAACATTCCATTCAACCCTTGGCTAACCCAGTACAAGCAAACTGAACCTATATATATGTCAATACCTTAGGCAACTTGGTACAGCATGTATATATAGGTTGATCTCTGTGTGGCACCACATAGGGGTATGCCCATCACCACAGCCCATGCATTTTCCACACCCAACTCAAAATCACATTACAGAGAAATGCATGGAAATCTGCTGCCTTCTATGTGGGAAGATACGATTTCCATGCATTTCTCTGCACTTTGCATATGTTGATGTCTTTGGCACCACGCAGAGGTATGCCCATCACCACATTCCATACATTCTCCACGTCCAATTCAAAACCACATTACAAAGTGCAGAGGAATGCATGCAAATCTTACCTGCCCACATAGAAGGAGGAAGATTTCCATGCATTTCTGTGCACTTTGTAATGTGGTTTTGAGTTGGTTGTGGAGAATGAATGGACTGTGGCGATGGGCATACCTTTGCATGGTGCCACAGACATCAACATATGCAAAGTGCAGAGAAATGCATGGAAATCCGCTGCCTTCTATGTAGGAAGATAAGAGTTTCATGCATTTCTCTGCACTTTGCATATGTTGATGTCTGTGTCACTACGCAGAGGTGTGCCCATCAGCACAGTCCATTCATTCTCTACACCGAATTCAAAACCACATATATATTGCACGTGTTTTGTATGCATATGCATATATATGTACCAAAACCACAGAGGATAACTCCGTATCTGGCCGCGCACTCACAGGGTTCTGCCTCTTTCACTCAATTGTCCAAGGAAACACGGCTACTACGATGATTAGTTTGTTGCTCTTTTTATTGTTTTCTTCTTTTCATTCAAACTTTCCGGCGTGCAAAACAAACCAACTGTATATATGTATATATGTGTTCAGAACTGTGTAGTTGTGAGATAGTGGGTATACAGAGGGAAAGAGGAAATGGCTTGCAGGGAAGGGCACCTGTAAGCAGGGTTGAAGTGAGATGTTAGTGGAAGGGTGCTTGTGGGACTGGCTAGTGGGGAGTATGGGTGGTGATAGCCTACTTAGTCCCCACAGATGGTTGGGGTCTCCCTCAGAGCTGTCCTCTTGCTCAGAATAGAGGGGGGCCGTAGAGATGCATGGAAGTCCTGTGCTGCATGTCCACCCAAGGGGGTTCCATATGTGACCAACTTGAGGGGGTGAGGGGTGGACAGGCTGCTCAGGTTTGCTCTGTGGAGATTTGCCTTAGGGAAAGAGTGGTAACTGTTTGGCAAGTAAAAAGTAGGTAGTAAATGATTGATTCTTTTAATAGGGACCACACGTCCCTCTTTGGGGTAAAGTACACCCGGGTGTCTTGTGTTTATTGTGTGGTGTGTAATTAGTGCAAGGAACTCGGGTGATAGGCCATCTCCTGTTGCCCGACACATTGTTGGTATCGCAGGTTGCCTAGTGTGCCCTTTTCCTTTCCACATGGTCTGGGAGGAGTTGGAGGGGTCCCAGTAGTGATCTCTCCCTAGAATGGAGGCTGGTATGGAAAGACGGCGAGGCCAGGGCCAAAACAGCAGGGCGACACACGGGTCTCCCAGTCCTCCATTTAGATGCCCTGCTCTCCTGGAGGCAATCATGTGCGCTCTAAGACATTGGCGCTCCACCCCTGACTTTCTTTCTCTCCTGACGAGCGGGCTTTCCTGTCCCACAGGTCTCCACTGCTCTCCCAGGATTATCTGCCTTGCACGTGCTAGAACACCTCCACTCTCATACACTCCCCCTACTCTCCCAGAAGTCTCCCATTTCTCCTTATAGCCACCCTGCTCTATCTCTCCCCCTGACTTTTTCTCTCTCTACACCAACAAGGTTTCCTCTCCCACAACTCCATCTTGCTCTAACTGGAGTCACTGGATGCCACTTTCAGTGAATCTGTGCTCTTATGCATGCCTTCTAGTCTTCTGAGGTCTCCCAGGTCTCCCTGCTCTCTCAGGGGGCTTCATACTCTCCTGAAGACTTCTAGACCACCCCCCCACAGACTATCGTTCCTTCCAGTCCAATGCGCTCTTCTCTCACAAAGGCCGTTCCTGCTTCTCTGTATTGCACGCCCCAGGGCCTTTCCACTCTAGTATGCACAGGCAACTCTCCCAGCTCTCCCAGAGCCCCCACCAGTGCTCTCCAACACCAGCCACAGTATTTTGAAAGTGCCCCTACCGGCTTCCTCCAAAATATCTGCTTGCTCTCATTAAGCCTTCCTGGTCCATTATCCATTCCCTCCTCCCTCAAATTCTTCATGCTCCCCAAAAGGCATGGATGTTCATCAAGCCTTCTCTGCTCTCCCAAAGTTCTACAGAGGGTCCTCATGCCTCCTGAATTCCATCTGATCTCCAAAAGCCCCACCCCGTCCCCCCGCACCTTCGAGATCCTCAGGCGCACCCCATCTCTGAAATGCGCCAATGATTCAGGAGTTGGAAGGTAAGGAGGTAGAGGAAGTCTCGGCCAACACAAAGATTCTGCATGGGATGGATAACTTGGAAAGAAGGAAAACAGGATGATGATTTGCAAAGGTCCTGGTAAGAGCAACACCCTCAAGATGAACTACTGGTGGGGCGGTCAATGGTCAGCAAACACAAAAGGATCTTAGTAGTTTATGAGCTATGGCATCGAAGGTCAGCGAACAAGAGAGGTCACAGAGTTATCAGAGCTTATGACTTAAATGTGACCAAATAGGAGAGGGGCCATGGGGTTATCATATTGGATGACCACAAAGGTTATCAAACAGGGGTCACAGTTTATCAAGTGTCGACAAACAGAAGAGAGGTCGTCACGTGGCGTTATCACAACCAATCACGTGGCGTTATCACAGCTAGTCACTTGAAAGGAGAAAACAATGATCCAAGGTCCTGGGGACAGAAAGGTAATTGAAGGTGGGTGCGCTCAGGCGAGTCACCCGGGAATTGTGTTGCCTTCTGTCAGATACAACCGCAGGCTTGGGGCAAGTTCTGAAAACGACCTCTTTACTGCTGTGTTCCTTTCAGGAAGCCACAGCTCTAGAAGGGCAGATGCAGACCGAAGAGAGTACCGAGGAAGGCCACCAAAATAAGACTGGAGAATCGAAACATGTTTATAGTCAAGCCAGGTACCTTGAGAGTATTGCATAGTCCAGTGGCAGGCTGGGGGAGACCTGTACAGCAAATACATCCACAAAGGTCCAGAGGGAAGAACTAATGCTGCGAAAGTGTAAAGTTGCGTTAAGAGCAAGTAGAGGCTGGCTGGGCTGGCCCTTTCTGCGATCATTCCATTGTCCTGGGAGTGTTAGAGTGCCCCAGTCTAAGTAACAGTGTGTGTAGGAGGGTTCGGGGGGGGGTGTCAGAGGGGCGAGGGGGAGGCCCCTCCTTTGCACCTTGCGCGCTGGGCGCGAGGAGGTATTTTTAGTTGGGCGCTGTGGCTTTCCTGGAGAACATTAGTCTGAAGTCTATTGTTATTCCGACTGGGGGTTGGCGGGGGACAGAGATCCAACAGCTGCCGCCGACTGCCTGCCAGTTTATGATCCTGTTCTCCCAAAACACGAAACTCGAAGGAGGAGATTTAGGGGGGAAACATGCCTCGTCCCAACCCCCCCCCCAGCCGGGCGCCGGCCGCTTCTGGCCCAAGGTCACACGGAACATCCCGTGCCTGGAAGGGGAAAGTACTCTGGGGCCAGGGGCACGTCATCATTTGATTATACTGAACGTGCATCCCGGATTCCCTGATTTCGTCAAGCAGGAGCTATGATTGGCTGCATGCCATGCTCGTTCTGGGCCACGGGGCAGAGTTGGGTGAGATGTGGCTGCCACATGCCCATACCTGCCTACATTTGAAAATCAAAATTCCTGAGATTTATGCCCCTCCCACAGCCACACAAGACTCGCCCATTTGAACACGGCTCCGCCCACACGCCCCGCCCACCTGTCAAAAAAGTAAAGTCGGTTGTTGTAGCCTTCAGTTTGCTTACTATAGCATTGAAAATAATTCATTCAATGCTATAGTAAGCAAACTGAAGGCGGCGCGGCAGCAGAAATAATGCTTTCAATCCAATCACATGGATTGAAAGCAGCATTATTTCGGCTGCGGCGCCGCCTTCATTTTGCTTACTATAGCACCGAATGAATGATTTTCAGTGCTAAGGTCAGCAAAATGAACGTGGCACCGCCGCCGTAATAATACTTTCAATCCAATGACATGGACTGAAAGCACTATTATTATAGCGGTGCAGGCAGTGGGCACGAACATTTCGCGCCGTTTCCGGGTCCCGTCATATCCTCCACCTGATTGGCTACCGGTGGCAGCCAATCAGGTGGAGAATATGACAGACCCGGAAAGAATCTCAAAATTCCTGAGATTCAAGGGACTTTTCCAGAGACCCAGAGAAATGCTTAAAATCCCGGGAGTCTCGAGAAAAATTCCGGAGGTTAGGCAGGTATGCGCATAACACTGTGTCAGCATTGGACTCGCTGCGCTTGGCGACCATTGTTAGTTGGAGAAAATGATCTGAAGGTGGCCTTGATGTCACCATGGTTTCTCTGCCTCCACATTGTGATGGGGCGTCCCATGCCTCGGGCCGCCCTGTACTAGAACCAAAGCATACGCATACAATGAGACTCGGACACGCATGTCTGGTCGTTCCAGGGTCCCGGCGGCAACTGCCTCGCGGGCCGTCTTTATTTCTTACACGCATGCGCCACCACAACAAGGCCGGCACCTGCGCACATGCATTACGGACGTAACATCCCTTTTTTTCTTCAAACAAAAACAACAACAGCTTACAACTGCAACACATGCACAGGTCAACCATGAACATTACAAACATTAACTTTCTGAACAATGTCTCATGGGCCATGGACAGTCACCTGTTCAGTCACCTGAATCTAGAATGTAATCTTTGAGCCGAACAGGTATGGCGCGGCCTTGTCGCGCCGGGTACCGCCTTTCCGCCTGCAAGCTGAGCGGTGGGGTCCCGAGTGTCGGTGGTGGACCCACGGATGGGTCATCTTCCGGTACATCCGCATCTTCCTCCTGCTGCATGGGCCTCGTAGGATCAGCGTCTGGAGGCCAGCTCTCAAATCTTTTGAAGAAGGACTGATTGCGGGTGATGGTTCCTCGTGCATTCGCCGCAGTGATCATAGATCCTTTGACATGGGTGACGACCCATGGTTGGGGTTCGTATGGCTGTGACAGTTTCCCCTCTGGCCTGCGGTTGCGTACCAGTACCGAGTCTCCAACCGCTATGTCCTTTTCTCGCAGTCCTCTCCGTTCATTCTCCTTGGCATTGTGGACTTCTCGTTCCCTTCTCACCCGGTCATTGTCTATGATCCCCGGCTCACGACCTTCCACCTCTGGGAGGAGGCCCCTCAGACATCTCCCAAACAGAGCCTCGGCCGGAGCCACGCCGGTGGACTGATGCGGGGTCAACCTATATTCTCGTTGAAACTCAAATAGGGTTCTCTTTAGTTCCACCTCACTGTTGGCCGCTATGCGGAATACCTTATTGAGGGTCCTCATGAGCCTTTTGGCCTCCCCATTCGCCCTGGGCCACAGCGGCAACACCTTCCGATGTTGTATGCCCTTTTCTCTCAGATACTGTGCAAATTGGTTCCCAGTGAATGGTGGCCCATTGTCCGAGCAGAGGATTTCAGGGAGGCCATGCGTGGTGAACATCTTTTCCAACGCAAGGATCGTGTGATCGGTGGCATGTGAGTCAACTAGCTCCACCTCCGGATACCTCGACCATTGGTCTACTGCCACTAAAAAGTACATGCCCCTCCCGGTTGACCCAAAGTCAGTGTGGACTGTGCCCCACGGCTTCTCGCTTCATTCCATTGAATTAATTGGGGATGCTCTTTCTACGGGGCTGGCTGCCTGGCACGACAAACACCCTTTTACATGCCGTTCAACGAGGGTTTCCAGATCTGGGAACCAAACCTTTGTGCGCAGCCTCGCCTTTGTCTTCACCACTCCCTGATGTCCGGTGTGCGCCAGTTCTATGACTCGGGCTCTTAGCGACCAGGGTACCACAATCTGCCGGCCTCTTAGTAGCAACTCATCTTCTGAAGTGGAGAGTTCATCATGGATTTTCCACAGTGCCTGAAGATCCCTCTGGGCTCTGTCCTCCCTCCTTGTATTGTTCTGCAGAGCGCTTCTCCAATCGCCACTCTGAATTGCAGTTCTGATGATTTTGAACACCCCGTTGTCTGCCGACTCTTGTGCCATCTGATTTCTGTCCAACGCCACTGGCATGGCAACTACCACGACATTATGTACAAATTCTTTGCACTCCACCACATCTCCCTGATCACCTTCCCTCTCCCTGTTCGGATGACGGGACAAGTAGTGCGCTGGATTGTACGTCCCTGGTCGGTACACCAATTTGACCCCGTATTCAATGAGGGCCAGCATCCACCGCTCTATCCTGGGAGGGGGTTTCGAGGATACACCCGCTAAAATTGGAAGAAGCGGTTTGTGATCCGTGATGACAGTTACCGGTCTCCCAAGAATGTACAACCTGAAATGTCTGCAGGCCCATAAGATGGCCAGGGCCTCTCTCTCTATCTGAGAGTAGCGATGTTCAGTCTCCGTGAGGGCTTTACTCGCATATGCGACAGGTAGCATCTCACCGCTCTTAGGAGCTGCATCAGCACAGCTCCTAAGCCCACCGGACTGGCGTCTGCAACCACCTCGGACTCGGCGGTAGGATCAAAATACGCCACTGTGTCTTGATCTGACAATGCCTTCTTGATTTCATCGAACGCCTCTTGTTCTTTGGTACCCTAGACCCAAACAGCGTCATTTTTCGTGAGGGCCTGTAGGGGTTCAGAGAGGGACGCCAAACCCTTGATGAAGCGACCACAGTAATTCACCATCCGCAGAAAACTGCGGACTTCTGTCGGCGACTGGGGGGGTGCAGTCTCGCGGATGTCTCTGACTTTGTCCGGATCCGGGGATACACCGTTGCCATGAAACACAAAGCCAAAAAACCTAATGCGCTCTCTGAAGAATTCGCATTTTTCCCAGTGTAAGATGAGTCCAAGATCTTTCAGTCTCTGCAGGGTTGCTTCTAGACGCTTCAGGTGTTCGGCATGTGTGGTGGCAAAGACCAAGATATCGTCACTCGCTGTCACGATGCCCACTCCCGGGGAGCCGGCTCAGGCCCTGCGTCCCCGAAAGCGGACATCAAGTCCCCGGGGAAGGTCCCAGCAACCCCTTATAGGGGTCCTTTGGACAGCGTCCTGGCGCCTATGGCGCCAGGCTCATAGAAAACATCAGTCCTGGCGCCCTAGGCGCCAGGCTCATTATGAAAGTGTTTGGGTGCACTTACCTGATGCAGACCATGCTGCAGAACCCCGGCCTCCTTGAGGCCTGAAAGGAACTACTTTACCTGTGGGACTCATTTACCACCCGGGCGTGGTCGGGGAAGGATACATACCTGATTGGAGGAAGGACACATTCTAGGAACTTCTTCCAAGGCTATTTAAACCACACCCGATCAGCCACACGTGCTTCGCGTTGTTCTGCATCTAGCAGCTGGACGCTCACCGTGTCTGCTCCTGCATCTTGACTTCTGCCACACCTGCCAGCATCCTGAATCACCTGCAAAGGAAGGGAACAAGAGAACAGAAGAAGGAAAAGGCCTCACCTGCTAAATCTGCATCCCAGAGACATTTCGCCGACAATCCTGAAAAGGAAGACATTTATTTTTAAAAGCACATCGCATCGATCGCTGCAGCGCCGCATTCTACTCACCTTTACAGGGCGCCTCCATGTTCAGCAGCGACCATCCGGATTCGCAGTCGCGCCCCCGCGCCTAGGGAGAAAAAGACAAGAACAAAGGTGAGAGAAAGAAGGGAAAAGGGAAGCTAAAACTCCATGTCAAGACTTACCTGTTGGGTCATTCCCTTTTCATTTCGGGTCCGCACCGCATCCAGGCATTTTCGGACCCCGGCCCCTAAGGGGAAAAAGACATCAGCGTTAATGAGTGAATGAAAAGACATTACCAAAACACTCATTAAAGACTTACCTGATTTCCTCAAGGATTTCACCGCTCACCTCGGGTCGGTGCCTGTTCCCCGGCATTCCGTACCCCGGCCCCTATGGGGAAAAAGACACTAGCATTAGAACATTAATGCATGGACACAAGGGGAACCACTTATAGAAAAACTTACCTGGAAGCCAAGCAAGTTTGGTTCTCACCCATCCGAAAATCCAGTGACGTAACTAGATACCAACGCGCCCCTGCATCAGAAGCAGGATGGAGAGCTTGTCCTTCAAGACCCTAAGGTAAGACGCTACGGGGAAGCACAGAAGGGTTTGAGGAGGGTGAGAGGGGGAAGTGGGAGGCCGATTGCATTACCCCGCAGACAGTTAACCCCCTATTCTCACCTACAGAAGGATACTTCTGCGAGTCAGACAAGCCAGATCTGGGGCCCGGTCCAGTCCGTCTTCCGAACCCTGCGCATTGCCTTAGACGAGGTCACTCACAGCAGCGCGAACCAGGCCAGCGCCCCCGTGGGAGTCAGGTGAGCGTTACACTCATATTTATCATTCCCCTTAGACCCGCCAAGGCACCCCTGATGGCATTCTGAAACACCTCAGCTGCTGAGGAAATCCCGAAGCTGAGGCGCTTGAACTGGTACAGGCCCTCGTGTGTCGTGAAAGTAGTAATGTACCTTAAGTTCTCATGTAACTCCAGCTGGCGATATCCTGCTCTTAAATCAAGTTTCGAGAATATCCTGGCACCCTGCAGTTCACTGATGATATCATCTATAGTGGGGGTCAGGTGGCGCTCTCTCTTGATGGCCGCATTGGGCAACCGCATGTCCACGCAGATGCAAACCTTGCCTGGTTGTTTGGGCTTAGGTGCCACCACGATAGGCGAGACCCAAGGAGTCGGCCCTTCCACCCATTCAATGATATCCATATCAATCAGTGCTCTGAGTTCCTCTTCAACCTGGGACCAAAGATGGAATGGAATACATCTGTGTTTCAATGCTGTTGGCCGGATCGTTTCGTCTATGTACAGCCACACTGGTTCCGCTTTTAGTCGACCAATCCCTTGAAACATACTCTCAAATCTCTCCAAAAGTGAGTCTACATCACCTTGATAAATTGCACACGCAAAATGCACCAAATCTATTGCTTCCGAGGCCGCACAACTCAACTGGGACCGCAGTCTAACATCCGTGACGAAGAACCTTGCCTTGATTGTCTTTCCTTCACGGGCTACAGGAGCCACAAACACCCCTTTGATTGGAAGGGGAGTGTCACCACCGAACGTGAAAATCTTTGCCCTCGAATGGTGCAGTGGAGGGGGGCCTGGGAGGGCTTCGTAGTGTTCGGTAGCCAACACACATACTGAGGCACCAGTGTCTATTAGTACCTGCGTGGGGACTCCTTGAATGTTGACCACACACATCGGTTGTCTGCGTTTTCTCGCCCCGGTCGCCAAACTTGAAATGAAAAAGACTTCTTCATCCTCTTCCTCCTCCTCTGCGATGTTGAGTCTTTGGACATCCTGTTCCACTGCAGCGACACTTCGTTGTTTTCTATATCCACCGCTTGCCCTCGCGGGTCACCGCTGTGTGGCAACTGGGGCAGCCGCTATGCACATCCGGGCATAGTGCCCTGGCGTGTTGCATCTTCCGCAGGTCCTTGATTTGGCTGGACAGTCTTCCGAATGCGGCAAATCGTACCCACAATACTGACAGATGACCTTATTGCCTTGGGGAGATGTCGGTTCCTGCCTCTTTTGGCTCCACCTCGACTTTGTCTGGGACTGCCTCCCAACCGCAAAAACTTCCTCGAGCTTGCCTGGGCATGCAGCAGCGTCCATTTTAGCCCCTCTACTCTCTGCAAGTTCATATACCCTTCCGCTGTCCAAAATCTATGCCAGCGACATGCCTGGCTCTCTCAAAACCTGCCTCTGCAGTTTCCCTGAGCTGCACCCTTGGATCAGTTGGTGTCGGACCATTAAATCGGCATCCGTCCATCTGCACGTGGTGGCTAGCTGTCTCAAACGTGCACAGAATTGATCTAATGTCTCCTCATCGTGTTGCTTTTCTCCACACATGACAAACCTGTCAAAGTCTACGTTGTATAAGGGGATAAAATGATCCCTTAGCGCGGTTTTGATCGCATCATAGTTTACCACCGGTTAGGTGAGAGACTCAAATATGCGCAGTACCTCTGTGCCCGCCGAGTACAACAGCGCCGCCACTTTGGCATCATCATCTGTTTCTCCGGTGGCGGCGAAAAACATGTCCAGTTTTTTTATCCAGAGGAGTCATCTCGGGCCTAGTTTCGAGGGGGGCCCCGAGGTGTCAAACTCTTGCATTGGTTGTAATGAGCCATGCTGCCTTCTCACCACCCTCACTGTTCCAGAGGCCTCTCCGTCGCTGTCTGTCATGTTCACAGGTCGCACAGGCACCTCAGACCGTGTTAGAGGCCGCAAACCTGGCTATATCTGTGTCCGACGTAGGGATACTGCAGGATGTCCAAAAATTCAGGGATTGTCTATCGCAGTGTTTAGACCGCGCACAAGCACCCTCGCGGGCCGCAACCGCCTTAAACACCATAAACAAAATGGCCACCATCACTCGTGTGAGGATCGTGGCTCACGTGAGATAAAATACCCATAACGACACGATTGTACGTGCCGGGCGTTTTTCTCCTCGTGTCCCGCCTCGTCGCCAGTGTGATGGGGCTTCCCGTGCCTCGGGCCGCCCTGTACTAGAACCAAAGCATACGCATACAATGAGACTCGGACACGCACGTCTGGTCGTTCCAGGGTCCCGGCGGCAACTGCCTCGCGAGCCGTCTTTATTTCTTACGCACATGCGCCACCACAACGAGGCTGGCACCTGCGCACATGCATTACAGACGTAACATACATATTCCCCACTGTGATCTGCCCTGTCATCTTATGTGTTGCCCTTTATTTGCGCCCGAGTGTACTACCCTACTCTTATGATCTTAGGTGTCCCAACTAAACTTGACGCCAAGATCCACCACCCTTGATTGTGCTCCTAGACGTTCTATTGCTTTCTTTTTTCCCGGCTCTTCTCTTCTGCAGTTCCTTCCCTGACTGTGACATTGCTCCACTGTTATTGTTCCACACTCGGATTCGCCTCCCCTGTGGTTGCCTGACCCTATTTTGCTCCCGGGTGGTATCTGTTAGCACATTTTCCCACGGTGGTTTGCTCCTGGATTTTGCCCCCATTGAGTTTGCTCCTAGGTGCACTACTAGGTGGTTTGCGTGACTCCACCGGAGAGGGTATCCAGTGATGATATTGCAGGGGAAATGGCCAGCCGACATTTTCCTAAAAAAGACGCCCTCAAGAAAATCAAACACTTCCCTTAAATAGTCTACGATTGGAGGTTATAATATATTATGATACCCGTCCTAGAATATTTGGGGAAAGAATTGTAGGACTGGGGCAATAAGTCACCTACCTGCCGACTTTTTACCAGCGGCCTTGTCAGATGGAAGGGAGGATAGCAGAGGGGCAATGCACTGGTCTTGGAAGCGAGACCACGCAGAGCAATAGAGGTTCTTATCCCGGATCCGCCCTTAGAAACCGAACTCAGGTGTGGTGTAAGGCGCGTTATAAAAAAACTATGAAATAAATAAATACCCCCCAGGGAGGATATTTCAATGTGCATCTGGGCCTTGATTGACTGTTCTCCTCGCTACCATGTTCCAATTTCAACTTTGTAACACGCGCATTGACGAAGCCACACAGCAATTGAACACTGCCTCCCAACACACACTATAAAGGTCAGGAGTCTACATCTCCCCGTCCAGCTTGCATAACACAGTCACAACCAACACACCCTTCGACTACGAATAGGCGAGGCTGCCCTCTGTATGCAGGTAGCTCAAGCGCCCTAAACACACTCGCCTGTTTCATTCATGGGACGTGTTTCCCCATGTGGCTATCGCCCTTCAGTCTCATGGAGAATCGCATGCCAGGATAGTCAAGCTCAGTGACCCGATGGATGACATTTTTGTCACTTGGAAAGCTAAGACATGCGTACGTGGATTCTCAAGCTGGCAAACTAAACCAACCGATGTGGCTGTATTCTTCCCTGTGTATGTATGTATACAGCTTTATTCGAATTTTGATCATCAATGCATCAGGTTAAAATCACAAATACAAACATATGGTATACATATAAAAGTCATGATACAATACAAATCAAGCTTCATATCATAGCCTTTGATACCTTTAGGCGATGCCCAAGTGCTTTTCTCAAATAATGACTCACCAAGCTCCACACCCAGCGATCATTACAGGATACTAAGAGCTTAAAGGTGGGGAAGCACTTTCTCATATTGGTTAATTTCTGCATCAGGATCAGATATTATTTTTTATTTATTTCTTTGTAGAGTGCGCCACAGCCCACAGGCATCGAGGCGCTTTCACATGAAGTTATAAGTAAGCTTGGTTCAGGGTTACAAGGAAAACCTCTCTTGGTTACACAGCTTTCATGGGGACAGTTACAGTAATGATACAAGAGTGGGAAGTAGGCTTCAGAGTTGGCATACAATACATTTGCAAATAAGACATTTAGGGAGAGATCCGTGCTCAATAGTGCTGACATCCGGCCACAATACGGCGGGATGTGAGAAACGGAGCAGGAATGGAGTTATACAGTCGAACAAATAGCCTTGTTTTGATGGCTTTGCGGAAGGCAAGATGGGAGTCAATCATCCTGAATAAGTACATTTGCATAACTTCGGCAAATAAGTAAAAAATGTAGGCCTGACTGGATCTTATTGGGGCAGAAAGAGCAGCAATTGTTCGATACTCACTCCTGCTTGTTCCAACAGGAAAACCAGGAGTTTATCAGGAGAAAATAGTCACAGACAAGCGTCCATGCTTGTAAACTGTAAAATTTAGATAATGGTGTATACCTTTGACGGAGACCAACCCCAGATCTTCTCTGAAAAAATAGAACCACGCTTCAGAATTACTTGTTTTATTTCCATATTTGTAAGCATGCAGCTGGTACCCCAAAAAGTAGAGACTTTGACAGCTAACCAAAATGCCATGGCATGGTTACACCAGGGAATCTTTTTCACTCTAGGGTGAGACATAATCTGAACTACAATGATATTGGTTAGTGTTGCTTTATTATTTGAATGAAAGGAAAATCACATTTTAAGCAGGCTTCTGCCCCATAGCTCTGAATTTGGACACATGCCAAATTCAGAATATAATTTACGACACAAGTGGGCAACCCCAATGTTCTCCAGCAAAATTGATTTTCTATAACCTGGAATTTAACAGATACTTCCAGCGCAAAGTCATTTTTGCAGTACAAAATGACTTTGCCCAGACTTTGCACGGCAAAAATACACTTTGCACAGTTCACTGAATCAGGGTTTGTGTCGGCATTGCAAAGTCACTTTTCAGCAGTGCAAATTCACTTTGAACAGGGCAAATATTACATGAATCGGGCCCTGTTTCTATTGTCAGAAACCAGGCATAGCGTACGTTTCACAGTTTACTAAGCATTAAAATGCATGTATTTGTAATGCTGTGCTCAGCATGAGAACAACTTGGCTAACAAGTGTGACATCCTATCATGCAAAGAATTTTAGGGTGCTTTCGAAAGCGGCAAATGGTAGAAGTGAGGTGTTTTTTAGTTTGAGCTTTTAGGTGGCGCAAAAGCGCCACCTATAAAACAGGACAATTGCATTAAAGTACAGCAAGAGAGAAATCGCACATGGGAGGGACACAAAGCTTGTAGGTGTTGTTTGGTTATGTACCCACCCATGGACTGCCCATGGCCATGACAATCCCTATGGCCATTCTCACCAACTTCCTGCCCCTCCCGACCCAAAACAGGTCCTCCTTGGATCTCTTTGAGCTAGCTTAGTCACGCCTTACCGTTGAACTTCGTGCTTGAAATACCTGCCAATGAGTTTTCAAAGCAGTCTTCAGATTGTTGATGACTTCACTGGAGCTGTTAACACGCTACTGGTGTAATAAAAAAATAAAAATGTCTTCCAGGTCTGCTTTCAGCCACTCTAGTTATAAGCACTATGCACGTCCTTCACCGAAGTCCTGTTAAAAACAAGCATTGGTAAAGCCAACAGTTTTCGATTTTGTATCTAAGTATTAGGCATTTGCCAGTCACTGCTGTCATATGTCGAGGTACCCACATCATTTTGCAGCTGCTGTCATCCATGGCTAGTTAATAGCACTATGGCAGTGCCTGGCAAATGCCTTTTCTGATGCCTACACAAAAGCTAAAACTGTTGACATAGCCAATGGTTGTTAAAGATGTTTGTCGCTTGCATGACCCCAAGTGGAGGTTTCTGATTTTTTCCAATTGGGCATATTATTATTATTATTACGCTGCTTTTATACTGTGCTGAATCACAAAGCTAGTGGTTTCAAAGCTTCGGATCCTTGTCTGTGGTGGATTGTGCATCTGCCCTGAGATTACTACACCCTACTATGCTCGAAGCAGCGCGAGCAGAAGTGAGATTGCAAGAGAGGGAGCGTGAGCAGAAGTGAGATTGCAAGAGAGGGAGCACGGGCAGAAGTGAGATTGCAAGAGAGGGAGCGCGAGCAGAAGTGAGATTGCAAGAGAGGGAGCGGGGGCTGAAGTGAGATTGCAAGAGAGGGAGCGCAAGCAGAAGTCAGATTGCAAGAGAAGGAGCACGGGCAGAAGTGAGATTGCAAGAGAGGGAGCGCGAGCAGAAGTGAGATTGCAAGAGAGGGAGCGCGGGCAGAAGTGAGATTGCAAGAGACGTAGAGCAGAACGAGGCGAATGATAGTTGGCACAATAAGGCAAAGGGTATGGATGCCCGTTAGTCCATTTTATATGGATTATTATATAAGGAACAATTGACTATGTGTTGTATGTGTTGAGCTATTATAAGTGTTTGGATTCCAAGGAAGTTTTGGGAACTATAAATTAAGGTTCAAATAGTGTTGGGTGAGTGGGGGGCTTGTTAAGCTGCTCGGACAATCACGTTAGACGTGCAAGCTTAGTATATCTGCAGATTAAGGCCCTGATTCATGGAATTATTTGCGTGTAAAACAGGGATTTGCGTTCCATTCTGCCTGCAGATCCACATTCGTCAAACAGGTGCCATTCTAACCGCAAAACCCCCATTCGTCAAACAGGGATTTGCAGGGCAGAATGGCACGCAAATCCCCATTTTACATGCAAATAATTCCATGAATCAGGGCCCAAGTATTTAAATCCCGGCTCTGATCTCGTTATGTTTTTGCAGTTATGGCCTCTGACTCAATTTAAATCGCTTTCCATCCTTAGACAGGCAAGATACGTTCCTAAGGAGGAAGCAAAGACCAGCTGTTTTGGAGTATATACTGTGGAAGTCAGTGGTTTACTCTCAGCACTACTGTTTCCCAAAACTCCTTGCTGTTGCCTTGTCCCAAGAGCACTGCTGTAAAACCCAGTACATGCAGATGTTGCAGTCCACGCAGGATCTGAAGTCTGCAACATTTGGCTCCCCAGATGTTTTGGACTACACGCCCACCAGTCCTAGCCAGAATAGTCAATGGTGAGGGTTCATGGGAGTCCTAGTACAGAACATCTGGAGAGCCACAAACTGCAGACCTCTATGCTAGGTCATCTTGTGGGGGTTCTATGTGTGTGCAGTGACAGTGATACACTCACACATATCAGCTGGAGATCCTGTGTGCAGAATCACTGTCCCAGGGTAACACCCAGTCTGTAGTGGCTTCAGGGAAGGGCAAGCTGAGGTCTAAATTCATCCTGAACAGTGGAGATATGAAATAACCACAAGCAGCCTGATTCTCAATGAGGCGCTGTGAGCGTGCTAAACAGCATGCTCTACTGCGCCTTCTCCTGACGCCCAGGCACCACGCTTAGTGTGAAGTGTTCTGGGCGTCAGCGCAGAGCACAACAGCAATCTGCACGTTTTGGGAATTTACAGGCGGCTTGCAAGTCTTGGCAGCATTTTCGGTAAATTGCATAGTAATAGCATTTTTACAAAAGTGCTGCCGAGAACACCTCCAGGCTGTGGTCACATATGTTATGGTAAACACCTACGCTTTAAGTGAAATATGTAATTATTAATAGTTGCTTTCAATATCGTTTATGTGGAAAAATTGATGTATATGTACATTTTGTAATTATTACATATTCGGAAGATAGACACTCTATCATTGACTCAGTTTTCAGCCCTCACTTAGCCTCCACCTCTGCTTTCCCTGTTACCCTCATCCTAGCCCGAACAAACATGGGCGTGGGATACCGTTTTGATTGACACTTCATAAAATGAATGTCATTACTTTTGCCAGAGCATCCTTTCCTCGCAAAAGTAATGACAGCATCCTTCCTTCCCTCACCTGCCTCTTAGCCCAATTACCTTGGTTGCTTGTGCAGGGAGCTTTGCTTTGTGATTCTGGTGTCACTGCTCCACAACAGCGATAGAGCGATATAGACCGCCACCAAAGAGGTACCGTACTGTATATTCTCTCTAATCTTGATTTCAGCTTTCCTTCTGTCCTCATCCTCCTTGACCTTTCCTCTGCTTTTGACACGGTCAACCCTGCCATCCAGATCAATCGACTCTGTGAGAACCTTGGCATCATGGATCAGGCCCTGGAGTGGTTTTCCTCCTTCCTCCTGGACCGATCCTCTCAGGTCCAACTTGGGTCCTTTCTCTCCGCCACCTCTCCCTCCACATGTGCTGTTCCCCCAGGGTTTGAACTGCTCACCCTGGCTCTTCAATGTCTACTTGGCTCCTGGGGCCCACCCTATCTCTACCTTCTCCTCTAACTTTCAGCGTTACACGGATGACAATCAGGTCTCTTTCAAGCTCCCTTCAGCCTCCTCTCTGCTTTCGCTCATTCCTGACTGTCTATCCACAATTCAGGATTGGTTCACCTCCAACAAGCTCTTCTCATTGGGAACCCCACTCCCGCTTTCCCTCTCACACCCTGGCCTCCCTCCTTGGGCCCTCTTCCTTTGCCTTCATGTGGGGCAAAAAACATTTGTGTCATCTTTGACTCCACCCTCTCCTTCTCTCCTCATATCACAGACATTGTCAAAAAGGCCCACTACCAGCTTCCTTTTCTCACTTTCCCCCAGACGATCATTGTCTCCAGAGCCCTGGTTCTCTCTAGGCTGGACTACTGCGTCAGCCTCTTTCTTAATCTGCCTTCCTCTACTCTCTGCCCTCTGAAACTAATCCAAAACAGGACTGCAAGACTTATCCTTGGCCTCAAGCCCAGGGGCCGTATCTCTGCAGCCCTGAAGCCCCGCCACTGGCTGGCTGCAAGGATCAAGTTAAACACCCTCTGCATCGTCCACAAGGCTTCTCTTCCTAAACACCTTCCTTCTTGAGCCCTTCACTCAGCCACCTCTACCTCTCTGAGGGTTAGACGCTTCTGCAGGCAGATAGTGGGGGTAGATCTCTCTCCTCTGCAGGTGCCTCCCTCATGAATGGCCTCAATGCCCCTCTCAAACCTGAGCAGGACGACCTGAAGTTCCAGAAGCAGCTGAAGAACTTCCTTTTTGCCTCTGCTTTCTCTCTCTCTCCCCTGCTGACCTGCCTGTCTGCTCCGCTGACTGGTGGCCTGGCTACCCTCAGAGTCTCACCGGGTATAAGGCTCCTCCAAGGCCAGTCACCCCTGCACTGCCTCTGGGCCTACAGTGCACTTAGGGGCTGTCACTGTAATCCTACAGACCCCTGTCTCGTTGCACTCACCCAGAACCACACTTCCCTGGCTGCACTTACACAGAGCTTGTGCCCCGATTTCACTTCCCCTTTCCCTCACCCTGGCATCTCCCTCTTCTCCCCCCCCTGCACTTTGCGTTATCGCACTTGCACAATCTGAATAACACAAGGCCTAGTAAGATTGTTGTTTTGTCCTCCCTCTATCTCCCCTCCCTTGTCTTGTCATGCCTAGAAACACTTGTTTACAGGCGCATTATAAATTACTTATCAAATAATATCGTATGTGTGCGCCTATTTCAGCCTGTCGCTATTGTGGGGGAGTGCCACCACCAAAATAGCCATGCAAAGAAACGTTTTCTGAAAATACCAGTTGCTAGGTTGGTTTCCAGCCAATCCTAGCAACTGGCGCACAAGTTCCAAAAGTGGCGCTTTCTATGCATCCTCTGTAAAATGCGCCTACTTCAGAATAGGTGTTAATTGCCAAAAATGTCGGAAAGCCTTTGCGCAACTTTTTGGGTAATTAACGCCTCGTTGATAATCGGGCCCTCGATTGTCAGAGAACAAATTGGGCTGTAGCTGGACCATGCTTGTGAAATCAATGTGCAGCGACTGCACCCTTGTTTCCTGTGGGGGCATATGTGTACTTATTCCTTTCGTTATTAAGTCCTTGTGTATAGGTTCACTATTTAAACTTTTTACACCCATATCATAAATTGCAGTTGATACTATCATTAAATAATTACATTTATCAATGTCCATTTCCTAGATTGTCTCAATGTCAATCGTTCCACAGCATAATCCAGCATTTCCACATTAGAAATGATTAAACTCCTACAGACAGTGAGCTCAATCCTCACAAGCAAAGTTTCTCACCCAGTAAAACATGTTCTTTTAATAAATAGTTCAATCAGGACATTGATCAGTGAGACCTGTGAACCTAACACTAATCTACCCCAACAAGCCTCTGTCGTGATACAATCTGGATTTTGAACATATGTGAAACATTCCATCCTGATATTTATCACCTCCTTACAATATAACATTAGATGCTTCAATATCTCCAGCTGGCCTGGGGATTTACGGAGTCAACGGGCACGCTGACCTGTACTTACAGGCCAGCGCGACCGTTGGCCTGTGAGTACATCTTGGACCCTTTACATCTAAGGTAGCAAGCAAATTGAAACAGCATTTCATAGATCAATATTTAAGCTTGAAGCCCAGGAATTTGTATAAATTAGGAGTTCAAAGACCCCCTTTTATGGGAAATTTAACATAGTCTGTCAACATAACGTGTTTATTTATTGAAGTCTGAGTTTCAACCTAGTCGTGCTCCCATCCCATAGCTTTCTTTTTTCAACAGTGTAGGCTGCACAACTGCAATCTCTTTCATTAAGTGCAGGTGCAGCATCACTGCTTCATGCTCCACAAACTTCTCTGTAAATCCTGTAAAGGTCAGTGATAGAGGTATTTCCACTAGCTTTTAAAATCTTAAAAGATAATGATATTTCTTTCCCTTTAATCACTGTCTTCCAGGAAGTGAAACCAAATTCAGCACTAATTGAGGTAATGGAAAAAGATGGAGGTTGCTATAAGAGATGCCCAAATAATGCTCTCAATGGCCGAGCGCCAACTCCATGCTTTAAGAGCCTAAATCAATAATCCATAAATAATACTTGGTACTACATTTCTATATGTGCCAGATATTTTTTATTTTATAAAGCCTGCCAGAGTTCAGTGGATTTAAAATTCTAGGTTAGTGTGCCGGGCTATCATTAAAATAGCTGGGTGTTAATATAACCCCTATGGGCTTGGTGCCTTGGTTGAATGAGCCCAGTGAAAACCAGAAAATAGATACATCTGACACAAATCTGCTCCTTCTGTTGGGGACAGACCCCCAGGTATGCCAGTGGGACAGTGGAAGCGGGGGACCGGGAGGGCCCAACACCGTCCCCAAGAATAAACAGAGGACGCGGTCAAAAGCAAGTCCAAACTGCGGTTTATTACAGACAAAACCAACAGGGATCAACACAGGAACAGGAAAAATCCATGTACATCTTGCTCTTCCTCGGTTTGCAGGGCGGTTTTACTAACACATGTCGTCAGCATGACAGCACAACTTGGGCCCTTCTTCAGAAAACCTATTGGGCCAAATGTTTGGGTATTGAGTATGTTATTACCTATACAGGGCACTACAGATGTTATTCTACTGACCCTCGCATGTCAGGTGGCTGGCCTGGACCATCCCCAAGTCACTAACTATAACATTGTTGCAGTGTTGTGGACTTACCATTGGTTCTTGTCCGTTGCCACCCACCCCTAGGGAACTAATCTGTGATTGGCTAGAGCTGACGTCCCCAGGCCTGGGATCTGCAAAGATTCTCAACTCACTGTGTACCTCTTCAAGGTAACAAGAATGACTATACGTCTGCATTGTAACCCGTGTGTACCACCTTAGCTTATGAGAGTGCTCTCCTGATCGGCACAACATTTGTTGCATACTGTTGCTGTCTGTGTCTGGCCGGCTGGGACCAGCTCTCCTTTCCCACTGGTGATCCCTGTCCATTGGCTGCTTCAGCAGCGTCACGTGTTCAGAGACCACGAATTTCAGTGGTGCAGCTCTGAATTAGCAGGATGTATTAGTATTTTCTGCAGCTGGTCCCTTTGTCATCTGAGGATGGAATGCCCTCCGTATCTCTTGACCTTGGCTGTGGGTTCTGTCTCACACGTCTTGCTCTCTGTCCAGCCTGAATCGGCTCAGCTCATTTCTTGCTCAGAGCCTGGAGCCTGCTGTAATTTTCCTAACCCTTCTAATGCGGTTTCTATAGTGTCCATGCTATACTACACTTGGCTCTGTCAGTTCCCATAGGAGCTCCAGCAGTTCCATTGGGTTGTTTGCATGTAAGCATCGGCAAGCTTTGCTCAGGATCTCTTGTCTCTTGCGGTTTCTGTGTTGCTGCGTTTGGCTAATGGCAAAATAATGAAAGCAATGACAGTATGTAGATGTGCCTGCCCACGAACTGTACGCTCATATTCTTTATGTCTTCGAGTGTCTGTTTGTGTCCCGAAGTGCGGATGGCATGTGTGCTTCATGTCTAATGCTGCTATGTCGTGGTGTCTCTAACGACGTCAGAAATATGGCTGCTTGGTGCTCTAGTCCAAGCTGTCCATGCAGATGACGTTAATCATGGGCCGTGGCTCTTCATCCATGCATAGATAGATCTGCATGTCCCTTGATCGGTATGGCTGGCTCAGGGGATTCCTCTCGAAATACTTGTCAATCATGTGTCTGTTGGGAATTTGTCCAAAATAGGATGGGTGATTGCAGTGTTTTCTGGCCTTCTTCCTTGTCATGAATTTAGTAGTAGGGGCAGGGGGTGGTAGGCTTCCCCATCCCTCTTCATTCCCATAGTTAAAGGTTTCTCCTTGGCTGTGAGTGTCATTTAAAGAAATGATTAAGCCAGAAACCTCTCACCTAATCAGATTCATATATATGCCCAGAGTATTCCTGCTCCAGGAGGTGTTTGTTGATTGTGTGTGAATGAAAGAAAATCTGGAGGGCATGTTCAATATCAGGTGCTTGTTGTTACGCTCCTCTTTGTGTCCTTGTTTATTGTCTTGGCTCTGGTGTTGTTAAGGCTGCCACAGAATCCCTCATCTGTTTCTGAATGAGGAACAGAAATCAGGGCACAGACCGCTTCCTCGAGCCAAAATCAATGGACAGTTGAACATTGGTAGGAATACTTTTTCCACGCTGCAGCCAAAGAGGGCGAAGCGGACCTGCCTCTAGGTCTGAGCTAGAACTTTCAATCCGGCCTAGATTATGCAAGAGGCTGCTGCCCACAGTCCTCAAAGACCTGATTCCCTGGCATCTCAATATCCGACCAACTGCAACACTAGCAGAAATGGTACCAGAGCAGGGACATCGAGAACATGCAAACAGCATCTGGAAGTGTGCACCAGGCAGCCCTTGCGCAAGCCAATGGAACCCTTTTGGCTGATAACTATAACTCTTTCAGTGTCATTGCCACCTTGGGATCACGTTCACTCAACAAACTACTGCTGCTTGCATTTTAACTGTTCAAGGTTTACTCACCAACAAAACCTGCTTGCTGAACCAGAGCCCTCCTCTTCAAGGAATGGCTTCTGCTTAACATCTAGGAGCACACCCCTCCCCTCTCAACCTAACATGAGACTGGCCGATCTGCTACCACCAGTTTGCTCCCCATGTTGCTTGTAGATCCTTATCTGCCTAATTGCCTGCCACCCCTGTTTATAGCACCATACTCCCTTGTATTGATCCCTTGTGGCCTGCTTCCCTTGCCATACACCTCCTCTATGAGTACTACAGTGCTCTGTTGTTTCCCAAAGCTAGGTCCACGATCCATAAATGCCCTAATAATTATAATACTAATGATGATAATAATAAAATATGGCCTTTGTTCCTTCAAAGTAGTATGTGCACAATAAAGTAGAACCCAGCCATTATCAGTGCGGTGGTCGAAGATTAAATGTCAAACATATTAGGAACGAAGTGTAGCCTAGTTAACTTACAGCAAAGTAAACCTGAAATCTCCACACCAGGAGCAGCGGGTGATGGTAAAGTGGAAGCCAAAATTAAATGTACGGACGTTGCCACAGATGAAAAGGGGTAGTCGTCAGAAAGATCTTGGAGTCGGGTGAGGGCTGGGTGGGAAAAATTTGGGTTATAACACTGGATCCTATTGGAAACCATTGCTGCTCATCGTCCTCATAGATCTGCTTCCATCTTCGGCAATACCAGGTGCCAAGCTGCCATTATAGTGGGGAGCGCTCCAAGAACCTGCAAAGACAGCTGGCAAGTTTATCATTGATGTTCTAAGCCGCAGCTCTTTCTGGTTCATTGCCATCATCAAAATTAGGAGCAATCAATGAACTCCCACTGCGCAAATTCCTACCTTTCGAGTTTCACTCTCCAACAAAAGCTTCTTTTAGGGTCAGTATCTACTAAATGTTCTGTGTTGCTTGTTGGTCCTCTAAAGTATTGTTTACAAAACAAAGTAGATTAAAAACATAACCCAGACAGCACTGGGACCAAATACTAAATCTCAAACCCAATAGTAGGCAAGAGAAGCTTTATTGAACAAACAACTCAGCTGATGAAACGCTGTATTTGAAGTAGACAGAAGAGCCTGTAACCCAAACTCCACCAAGAGATTGGTAACAGTGGAGTAAACCCCAAACTTACAAGTAAGGAAATTGCTGGCATTGAAAGGATCATAACTGGCAATGGCCTGGGGCATGCAAGTGTGGGCGTGGTGGGAGAAATGTAAGGTAGACTTGTGTTGGATGGGTTGTTTAGGCCTTGGGGGACAATCCCCAGACAATTGGTAAGAAGACAAATAAAAAAAAACATTTAAAAATGTGGTATTGAAAAGGGAAAGACGAAATTGGTTACAGGGAAAAGGGAAAGAGATGGAAGGCGTCATGGCTCAGTTTAATTTAAATAACATACGTTTGATTCACTTAAAAGATATCAGACAATTATACTTTAGAAAATCTATGCATCAGCAAAACATGAGAATAGAAAAGATGCAACCAAGCAAAAACAGATTTGGAGCAGATTTGAAAACCTACTCCTGCTTTCTGCTCATGCAGGAGTGGTGGGGAATGTTTTCTCCTACAATACTGGCTGGTGGCTAGCCAAGATGGAGCGCAAGATTTTCTTTTGGCAGTCTGGAATACTCTTGCAGTGAGCCCGGTGGATATTATATGAGTGGGAGTGGAAAAGCCAGGCCCTCCCCACACAGTTTTACGGCCTTTGTGAGACTTTACAGTTGTTTTGCAAAGCATTGGTCAAAGAGTTAAAGATGATCTACTAAGCAGGACAGTGCATGGCTTGTCCACAAGGCTGTAAGAATCTTCTAGGGCCAGGTACCGCCCTCAAGCTTTAGAACCTGATGCTTCAGGCACGAGTGCATCCCTCAGGTCACGTTTGCTACTTGTAATGCTCAAATATTTTACTGCCAGGGCATTTCTGGCCTGAAACTGACTATAGGCGAGGTCTGGGTCCCGGGGACGAGCTGACTTTAATTGTGCTCTGATCAATACATGATTGAGTTAATTTTCAGTCATAGACTGTATGCTGTTCCAAAGCTTGAAGGCCAGCAGACGGATTCGTTTTCCATCATTTTCCTTTCTCCTGTACCTCTGTACCAGAAAGGCGCCGTTATTTGGTGAAAAAAGCATACTTGTAGAACAGTACACAGACTAGTCAGAGGTGAGAAGAGATTAGAAGGTTTTGAATTAAGGAGTGCTATGTGCATTAATTCTACTAGCCATGGGCAGCCAGTGTGGGTGAAATTGGCTCATTTGAATATGACCATTTACATTCCAATTGTCTATTTCTTTTAAGGGGCTCCAATGGCTCAGGGGAAGCCATTGGTGGAGTAAACGTTATTAATGGACTGAGGCTTACTGTTACGTCTTTAAGAGAAGTTACCACGTAGTCTTTATTGAACTGATGCATAGCATTGCACCAAATGCTAAGATCCTCTATTGTTAGGGTGGGAGAACTGGACATAAATATCTCTGTGAGGGCTTTGGCCAAGATATTTTCCAAATTAATTTAGGATTCAGGGGCTCGATAAATCAGAAAGAGGTATGCTGTGGATTTTGAAGAGAAAATGTATTTCAGGTGTAATGAGTGATATTAGAATGAACACCATAACTATGTGTATGCTATGCTTGTGAATAAGACGGCACTGCACCATGGGTCCCAATCAGGGCCGGTCTTTGTGTCAGGCAGCTCAGGCGGCTGCCTGACGTCAGTCAGCCTATAGGGGCACTGCGCTGCAGTGCTCTAAGTCCTGCAAGCCAGGCCACACGCACCAGCCAGGCCTATTCAGAATCATTTTTATGTCACCAACACATCAGACAACGAACATCACTCACATCCGTGTATTACTGCTGCTTCAGGCTGCCTTTGCCCTCAGACAGGGCAGGGCAGCAATTGACAATTAGCAACATTTGTTTGTTGCTAGTTGCTTTCACTTCCCCAGCCCCGGGCCCCACTGGCGCCAGCCAGGTCCATGGGCGCAACGCACTTGCGGCGGGCCCACAGCCTGTGGGCGCGCACGCACTGATAGATTGAAGATTGGGGCTGGCTGGCGCCCCCACCATTCAGAAAAGAGGAGCGAGTGGTGGGTGCAAGCAGCAGCACATCAGGTAAGTGTTTGGGCCAACTTGTGTGTGTGTCCGGGTTTCCGCCACTGCTCTAGTGCACTTTGACAGAGATTGGAGGCAAACAATCTCTGTCAAAGTGCACTAGTAGCACAAGTGTGTAATAACATAGACGTCCATTATTAGAGCACTTGGAATCCAGCCGATGGATTCCAGCATGAAACCCTACGGTCGAGCAGTGCACCAAGCATGCCTGCCTACATATGAAAATCAAAATTCCTGAGATTTATGCATACAAAGGTTTTTCCTGAATTTTGCTGTACCGAAATTGGACATTTCACCTTAGTTTTTCATCAGGTTATGTAGTGCAGTGGCGAGTTGTCAAGACTGCAAACCTGATGGCTGTGGTTCAATGGGGCTGAGTCCACCCTAACCTGGCAGAAAGAAAGAAAGCAAAAGAAATGCGCGTTTGCATTGAAAGTCGTCAAAAAAGAATGAAAGGTGAAGCAAAATAAACGCAGGTTATTTTGCTTCACCTGCATTCTTTTTGCCAATGTGTGAAGCGTTACAGTCATTACTGCAGAGACAGAGCCACACTCAGGCAGGGAGTCCATGGCAGTGCAGTCCTGCAAGCATAACACAACAAAGAAAAGTAATCAGTGAAAGCTGTCCCTCACCAAAATTCCTGAGATTCCAGGGTCTTTCCCAGAGACCCAGAGAAATGGTTAAAATTCCTGAGTCTCCGGGAAAAATCCAGAGGTTAGGCAGGTATGGCACCAAGTCATCATTATTATTATCCCTCTGCTCTTATAGAGCTCCTTTTGAAAAGTAATCCCACCACAGGTAGTTAGACTGCGTATTCCACATTATTAATTGCTGCCTGTGTTACAAAAAAAGAATGCACATTTGTGTAAAACGCCCAAAAATTAGAATAGGCAATGCATAATCCCTTAAAGTGTGTGACATTAAAAAGCGGTATCTTTTTAGGCGCCCAGGTGGACTAGGTCACTGAACTGCAGATGTTGTTGAACTATGAAAATGTGATGCGTGAGTCCTCTACTTACTTGCATTCTTTTGATGAGGTTTACTCGGCATATAGGGGCAGTGGTGATATTGTCTTGCGTATAGGGGCTACGTTTAATAAGCTTTATACTAGACATGATGGATCATGGGAGCGGCTAAATCGGTTGGCGTCATTGTATAGTTTGTCATTATGTTGTCCATATCTGTTATCGCATCTATTTTAAAACTAGTTGCACTCGTTCTAGCATGCTCAGTTGTCTTAAAATGGCTATTTCTTACTTTATGTATGACCTGTATTAAGGACTGGGCGTTTGTTGGCAATGATAAAGTGATGCCAGCTCAAGTGGGAGGTGGGAATACCAAGCGCCTGGAGATAGAGCACCGCATTCAGACAAAAGTTTGCAATATGTACTGCCAGCCAGCCAGGTTATACTCATCGACATAATATGTCAGTCTCCGGGAGATTTTGGGAACCGACTTGTTTCGGTGTGTTTGCCTAGCGCTGCAGACCCTGAGTGCTGTCAAAGTGCCTCTGTTTTCTGGGCCATTTCGAATTTTCACCATTTGTGCAGCGGCTTGGTATGTCTATTGGGAGATATCGCTGCCTGGAGTTGTTGTCGCCTCCTGAAACAAAGTAAAACCAGGTTCTCCTCAAATTTACATCTGTCACATCTTGGAATGATAACCTACTATCAGAAAATGATTCATATGGTTAGTCTAGTATTGCGATGTGAGGTGGTAGGAACAGAACACCTGGCTGCAACACAGGACCAGTGGTCAGTGGGCCCTCAGACCCCTGCAGGCTGGTCACACTGCAGTGTGCCAGTACGGACAGTTTGAAACTGCTTCCCTAAGAGCAGGTGACAGAAAACCATTTACTTGGGAAGCAACAGCTGTGTTTTCACGTTAGAATTCTTCTGTAAAGTACTTGAATTACAATGTAATGAAAGTAGCTTCATTTATATAGCAATTATTTATTCATATTGAGGAGAGGTTTTGTCGCACAACAGAGGTGTAGTTTGGGAGTGACGTGAGCCAGTCGGGGGAGGAGGGGCGCATTCTGATGAATGGGGGTGGGGCGCCAACGATGCTTCCCGCCTGGGGTGCAATCTGGTGTAAGACCAGCCCTGGTCCCAATCCTCATGGCAAGCCATGGGGTCGGTTAGGGTCCAGTTTACGGTAGTTGTCATCCACTTTTCCAGAATTTCTACTGCCAGTTCTGAATTCTTCTGTAATAACTGGGGGAATTTCCAGCTAGCCACTCCCAAAGAAAATGTCATATTTCCTTTTATTTCTGTTGCCTGGAAAGATGGATGTGAGCAAGTGCTTGCCACTGTTGCACGGTCACACTATGGTGACCGCCATTTGGCCTAAGTCGTTTTCTTTCCCAAGTAATTAACATCTTTTCATGCAGCTAGTTCTCAACACTATATTTATGCAAAAGTGTCTGACTGAGCTCCCTAAACAAAGGAAAAGCAAGTTTTAAAAAAGTGGTGCAAAGTTTGCTTTCCATGAGATCTCTGTAGCCAAGTGGTAAGCCCTCCCGTAAATAAACTCCAAACAAAAATCATATCTGTCATTTTCTTTTTTTTTTTAAGTGGCACAGTCACCAGTCTACTGCACAGTACTGGCTGAAAGGTGAATTACATGCTACAGAGGCACTAACAATAGTGACATCAGCAGTGACAGCATTAATACATGAAGATCTCACATCAAATTGAATCACAACAATAATTCAGGTGCTGCTAAAACAATGCAGCATATTATGAAAGCCAACTGAATACATTAAAACATCAAGGTTATAACTGAGGCTTAATCTGGCCTTACAGAGTCTCTGCTATTTTCCATTTAAGGAACCTTATTTATATAATTATATTACATAATATTTAGGCATGAAGGTGCAAGCCACGTTCTCCATTCCCCATATTACTGCTTGTTAGGGAATCTGACGAACCCCAAACGCATAGCATCTCCGGCCTGTAGAAGGCCCTTCACCGTCCTTTGGTTCCAGCATCTTTGGAATGTTTCTTGACTTTAAAAAGTTCTGCTCCTACTGTGGACTTTATTGGGGTTTGGTAGGGACTTGTTTTGGATGAGCTCTTGACAGTATCTTCTTTTGTTTGTCTGCTTCAGATCCGAAATCCGGGACTGCTACCCAAACAAGTTCATACAGAGGGATGACACCAAGCGGTTCCACATCCTCAATACACTCTTTAACATGTCAGGTAAGCCAGGGGTAGTAGGACCCTAAGACTCCATCTGGCGCTTTTCAAACTCCTAAGCTTTTCATGCACTGCATTTGATATCGTCGGTGGTCTGGGGATAGTGTTGTTTCTATATATTGCAGTCTATATCAGAGGGACTCCTTGCCTCCTCTGTAGCCCCTTTGGTGACTTTAGTGAGCTCTGATTGAAGGGAGGGGAAGGGGAGCTCTGTGGCTGGTCATTGGGATTTCAATTTTAATAAAAGTGCACCCGAAAACATGTCTTTGATTATGTGAGCCCTGTGCTACTTCTAATATCACATACATGGGAAGATATTTTCCTTTTTACCAATGAGCATTGTATCTGTGTGTGTACTAGGCACTGGCACATACAGAGTGATCAATGCTCTGTTCCAGAGAAACATCTGACCAGAGTTACATGTACTTTTCATTCAGATTCTCTTAGTGGCAGACCTTCTAGTTAGGAAAATTGTAATGTGGGTGCCATTTATTAGGAAACTGTAATGCACATGCAGATTGTTATGAAGTTACTCGCTTGATATTACTTTGGTGAGGTGTTGCTCCTACCTGAACTATTATTTTGATGATGAATTAGTTTTAGCCCTTAATTCAGCCAGGCCCAAGAAGAAGCTCTCTCTGGACTGGGCTGAAAGGATCATTCGCTTGCTAATGCTCTGGCATGGAATCCTCAGCTCTGAATGTCACACCTGGCCCAACCCTGGAAAGTCCACCTGGGTGTTTATTAGTGAAATCCCTTCCCCACTGTCTTGAAAAGTACCAGGCAGCGCTTCTGGCTACGAGCATGTGCACCCTTCTATATTGGCCTTTCAACATCCTTGACCTTGATTTAAGAAAGCTAGTGGCCCACCTCTCTCCTGAAAGAAGAGATATTTGCTGTGTTGGAATTGGGAGGAAACAAAGTGTGTCATGTGGGATGCCCACACAGATTGCAGACACATTTTGTGATGTCACGTAAAAGGCGCTGAAGGTTATTTTAGAAATAAGGCTTCTGATTAATGCCTTTCAAGGCTTGCAATTTGCCTCAACAAGACTCCATCATGGTGTTCTCTTATTCATTGCAATGCTCGGCCAACAAAACGTGAGGGTTCCTTGAAGGCCCTCACACCTCACTTTAAAAAAAACCTGAGAAGATTTGTCCCTTCCTTGCCTCAAAATATGGCAGCTTACTCGAGATGGACTGGCAGCTTCACGCCACCCTTTTTAGTTGTGGCTATTAGGTGGTTGCTGAAAGTGCTACCCTTAAGCCAAAACTTAACATAAGAGCTTCAAATAGGGGCTTTGAATGAGGGTCTCCAATGCATTTCAATGCAGCTGACATATGAGGATGAATTTGTGTTGTTTGACTATGTGTGCCACCCATTTAACGCCCATCTCTAAGTGAAATCTATATGATTTTCACCCCATTCCCACCCATCTCACCCTAAACCATAACCCTTTTTGCATTCTTTGCCTGTATTCGTATTGTGTGCTGAATGTGCCAGCCATTTTGACTTCCAAAATGGTGGCCGCCATATGTTAATGTTAAGAAAAATGTATTTGATTTTATTGATGTTTTAAAAAATAATGACTACATCTTTGAATCTATGTTACACATTTTAATGTATTTTGAATGTAAAATGAACAAGTTGATGTGGTAGTTACGTTTTGGTCTAAAATGTCTTTTAAAATGTTCATATAGTGATTTGTGGGGTGTTGGTAAAGTGTTTTTGATGTAAGCAACACCTGATTGGCTGTGCAGTGAGTGATGTTAGTGTGATGTGGGTGGTTCTCCAGTCTGTGTTTGTTTACCCAGGGCAGCCATTTTATTTCAACATCAGACTATAGGTAAGGATGTTCATTCTGTTATATTGTGCGTGCACTCCCTCTGGCTGTGCATGAGGATGGAACTCTGAAGCAATGGAACCTGTGGTGCACGATCAGAAGCATAACTGCTGTCACTTGGCATCCGATACATACAGTGTCTGCAAGCAGCTTCAGAACCCATGAGTTCCCCAGGGCCTTCCCTGGGTCGAGTGCGCAGGGTGCCATTGCCGGGGCTGGGTGAGGACACGTGCAGTGCTGGGGCATGGGAGGGGCCTTTCGCGCTCTTCAAGGGAACCACTTGTTTTAAATGAGACTGCAAAACAATGAACCAATCACTTAATTGCGTGCAACCTCTTTAATACAGGACATTTACCAATGGGCAAGCAGGCAGAGAGTGCCATATGTGGCACTCTATATCAACCAGCAAGCATGCAGAGAGAAATTCATTGCAGCGTAACTGTAGGGGGAAAAGGGGCATGCCTTAAAGAAAATGCTTGCCAAACCTCAGGGGCGCAAGGCTGGTCATTCCCAGGTCACAAGCATAGGTGTCGGTGAAAGGCTAGAGAGAGCACTTGTTCTCAGAAACTTCGCTAATCTTCTGAAAGAGGAGCTCTCTCTCATCGCCCAAAGCACGGTGTCATGTGAGTTAATATACGGGGAAAACAGCAAAACTGCCCGCAGCCACACCGTGCAAAGAGAGCTGCTGCCCTGTCTGCGCCAGAGCGGTGGCATCAAGAGGGGCACCTCAAAATGTTGGAGCAAATCAACAGAGTCAATAAAAACAGATAGTGGACCCCACTTCCGTGAGTGGAATAAAATAACCTTGTTAAACAGAAACACTGCAACACACCATGGAATGTCATTAAACACTGGTATTGAACAAATTAAAAGCATTCACAAATACCAGAAGTTATCCTCGTTTTTCAGTGTTGTTTTCTTTTTTTCTGTGCCTTTCTGGCTCATTGCTGGCAAGGGGAGTGTGGGCGGTGTAATGCACGCCCATTCTTGCGTTCCACCATTTTGCTTTTTTTTTTTGCTTTTTATCACTGCCCCTCTGCCTGAAACAGACTGCAATCTCTATTGCATGAAGTAAATCGCTTGTACGGGGGTCAATGCGTTCCAGTTATGATTGTGACCTCTATGCTAAAGGCAAGGGATCACAGCAGTTGACACACTGTGTTGCTACACACTGTAACTACAGTGTTTTGATAATCGGCACCGGCCTATCAAAGCTGTTTTCATCTAGATCTACAAGCAGTGACCATTGGCATTGTAGTGTGGGGTGGCCAGGTGGGGAAAAAAATGTAGCAGCTGTTATATATTTGTCTTGCGGGGCAATCACTCTCATTCCATCGTCTGACCTGCCCATGCCCACAATGAGAGTTAGTACGAATGCAGTACATTGCAAACAAGCATTGGCAAAGCCAACAGTTTTGACTTTTTGGTAGCACTGGATAGACATTTGCCGGGCACTGCCATAATAGTATTACCTGTCCACAAGATGGCAATGGTGTGATTACCTGGGCATGTGAGAGCTGTGCCTGGTAAATGCCTACCGAGTACCAATAAAAGGCCAAAATGGTTGGCGTTACCAATGCTTGTTAGGGCTAGTGGAAGGAGCAGCTTTGTCGGCTGGTCACTACACCAGTGTTTAATGCCTGGATGAGCCCCGCACGAGCCAGGGATCCTTTATGCAAGCCGAGTGGTCTTTGTACACTACAGAGGCTGCTTGCTTGGAACGTTGGGCCCAGAGTCTTCACGTGTCTGTTCTATTGGATAATTAAACCAAAGAGGCCAGTAGACCCGGAGCAAACTCCTGCCTCTAATCACAATGCTCTGCACTCTAGTTTCAGTCTAGACCACAGACATGTGAGAAATTAATCTACAGGATAATATTACCCAAAATCTGAACCAAGAGTCCAAATGTAAACTTTTAAGGAATGTAGCCTTTAAAAAAAACGATTACATTTGTTTCTTATGTCGCGCTTCAAGCGCGGGACCGAGAACTGAACCGGTGCTTCTCTGCAAGCGCTTTGTCCCTGTGCTGAGTTCACCAGTTCTCTGTAGCCCAACTGCCCCTTGTGGTTAAATGGGGTGCACTGAGACCCACAGATGGACACATTTTAGGAGCATACATTTGGTTGTTTTCTTTGCACTGGATATTCAGTACTACTGACCTTTAACAATACTTCTGAGAACAATACCCCCGCTGCTCCATGGCGTGAATTTAATGAGAGCATTGGTGATGGCACCCACAGCATACAGCAGTATCCACAAAAACACACTGACAACCTTCGAAGTTTTTAGGCAGTCAAAATCTAGAAACAAGAACATGTCAGTCCAGCTCCGAGGCTCCTACTAGACGCAGCAATCACTCTCACCGCCCCTGCGTCATATGGAAGGGCTGTTGGCGCTGGCCACGGGGTACTTACAGAAACTGGCCCTTGCCCAGATCCGAACCCTGAGGACAGAATCTATCCATCACAATTTAAAGAAGCTAAAGTCAATTAACGGTTCGGGCATTCCCCCGTCAGTGGACCTTTGAAGCTCCGAGTGCATCCCAGATAGACGTCATTCACGGCACACATCCTTAAGGTTTTTTACCACCCACTGCTAGTAGGTGACATGCAACAAACTCCTAAATAAACAAAGTGTACAAGTCAATAAAAGTGAAGGGGGGTGGGACGGTGAACTTTGACAGACAATTTACTTCAGGGTCCTATCCAACTGTTTGATTCATCACAAGTTAGGTGGTAGTGGTAAAAACAGTACCCTGTCCTGCATGAGCGAGGACGAATGCTTGTGATGTGCTGGTCTGTGTTGTCAGGTGGAATTACTTTGCAATGAGTGTCCTGTGTGGGGGCAGTGGGTGCCTGTGGGTCCAGGGTGGGTGATCTACTAGTGGGTATGGGTATCTTGCCCTGATCCATCCTGTGACTAGGCAAGTAAAAAACATACTGGAACGTACACATGAGTCTCCAGCAAGCTCATTCCATTGGCTACCAGAAAGTGATCGTAGCATATTGGCGATGAGGCGTGACAGAACCTGGAGAAACTAAGCAGGGGCTTGCCAAAGGGAGTAGGCAAGGACTGCCGCTGCCCCTCCTTACTAACCTGTCCATCAGTGTCATAGCACTAGCATTATGATGGGTAATTTACAGTCCTTGATAGAGTTCAAAGACCTCATGTCACTAATAAAAGGCTGCAGTGTTTTTTTTAGAATATATATACATGGGGTAACATATTGACAACCAGGACATATCACAAACCCTTGGTGAAGGTTTTGCCAGATATGGAGATGCTAAAAGGTACTCAAAGAATGACTCTAGGAGAATACGAGCCTGTATAATTGATGAGAGATAGCAATTATGTTGCCGACTAGTTATGAAGGATGCCGTTAGAGGGTGAAGGCCAGGCAATCGAGGAAGCATGCATAGTGGTTATCCCAGAGGTCGTTGTGGAAAGCAGAGTGGTAGCACTTGATGAGTGGGCAACAGCTCTGGGTAAGGATGCCTTTTTGCAAAATGTGAAGAGATGGATAAATGAAAAATGAGCAGAGAAGAGACAGGTTGTGGAAAAGGTTTGAGGGTAATGGGGGGGTAAGGGCCAAACTATCAATGGAGTTGAAGATAATGATGAGAAGTCGCAAGTTGAGGAACCTACTCATCAAGAGAGAAAATCGTATGGACGGCTCACGAAGAGCATGCAGTCATTATTATCACTAAATGTAAAGTACAAGACAAGGATTGGTGTCAGGCGTTGACAGGAATATGAAGAGGCCAGTTTGGGTTTATTGTCCATGCCTCAATCCCAATAAGAGAAATAAGGTAAACAAGTGACCGGTGTGCCCATTAACCATGCAAGTAGGACCATGGAAAATCATAGAAATATATGGAGGCTAATCTCGAGCGACAGCCACACATGTCATTGAGTTTCTGGAAGGAATTTGTATGAGAAAAGGATATGTGGAGGTATTGTTGCGGGGCAAAGGGATCCAATTTTCAGGCAAGAAGAGGAAAGAGTTTTGCGAGAGGAAAGGGTTGAGATGGACATTTACTTCCACATACCACCCAGAAGCTAACGGCATGATGGAACAGCTAAGTAGAGTATTACGTGGTGCCAAACAACAAGCAATTGTTAATTGGGTAGATGTTAGGGTAGCTTTAAAGGTGTTATTGAGCCTTGTGGGGTTACGTTGATACCTCCTTTTAAACATATGCAGGTCATGATGTATATTCTAAGTGCAACCCTGCACGATTGAGTAGAAGAGTGGAGTAAAGAGTGGAGGACCGGGAGCAGGGGAAGCGTGCAATGGAGCAGTGTATGACACGGCTGTGAGGAAGCATTTAAGGGGGAATTCTGCTGGTGGGGATGTAGTAAGACTTCAATGGGGTGTGCATAGAGAAGGATACATTCTCCAAGCCTGTGAAGGTGATTGAGGTGTCCAGGAATGCAGTGAGAGTGGAAGGGAGTCCGATATAGAATGTGAATAGGGTGCGGAACAGGTGAATTTTAGAGTAACGGAAAAAGATTGTGACAGAGGCATGGAAGAGAATATCCCTGAGGGAGGACAAGAAGGTTCTGGACCAGCCCCTGAGGGAGACGCTGTCAGAGGTGTATGTGATCGTGATGGGGGAAATGCCAATAGTGGATCTGCCAACAAAACTAGAGCTTATCTCTTATTATGCTGAAAATGCTGGCTCGTGCTTTTGAAATCATGTTAGTGCTTTTTGTTTGGAAACAGAGAACATTTTGGTAAGCATAATTTGATCTATGTCCTTTTGACCTACCAGAAACCTACCTGTACGCCTGCCTGGTGGACTTCTTCACAAACTGTTCCAGATACGTGAAGTAAGACTTCTGTAATCAGATTTTACATGCTGTGCTAGAGATGAATGTTGTGTTGGCATGCCAGTTTCAAAGACATCTGGAGTGACACAGTTTGTTATCAGACACCTTTAGTGACAGCTTCCATAGTGTATATGATGCGCCTTCTCTGTCTAGCTAGAGCTAGAAACCTTCAATGTCACGCACAGTCCCCTCTAGTCTAGGACCCTCATATTGCCCTCCCCCTCTATACACTTTATACAGCACTGACTGTAACGTAGAACAGGGTACATGGACCCATAGACAAACGCCTCTCATGCCCTTAGTTTCATACCTCCGACTTAGCAATCATGGCTAAGGCCTCTCACATGACACGCAGACGTTGGACCTTCTGACACCAGCACCCAGTACCTCCATTTAGGATAATGCTTACAATGCACTGGGTTACAAAGATCTGTTTGGGGCAGTCACAGTATACCAGTAAACAATAGCTTTAATGCTGCTCCCCTCAGTCATTGGATAGGCCTGTGGATGAGAATGGGGGTGGGGGCACCCATGCCCAATTGACTTGAAAGGTGCTGGAGTGTAGGAGTATTAGCCAATAAGAAAGCACAGCTCCCTATTGGATCAATTGGACACCCATTTAAATATCACGCTGTGATAGATTGGTTCACTTGAGGATATATAGCGCACAGACACCGCAGATCTAACTACCTCTAAGCAGCTGTACCCATTTAGGGATACTGTCCTAAATAAGCACATACGCTCTTACGCTGAGTAGCCAGCTTCAATCCAGAACATACACCACAGTACCATCTCCCCCCTTCACGTGAAACTGCACAGGACATGGTCCCACCCAGATAGATTTGCCCCTGCACTATGTATGGAAGCATTCCATGTGCCATGGCTATGCAGCACTCCCCTAGCTCAAACCTTTCATTTGTTGCTCAAACGAAGCCCTGCAGTTTCTCCTCTCACAGCTACAGTACACGGTCCATCTGTACATCAGAGAAAGGGGCGGAGGGGAGGTTGACAGTGCAGTGGGTTTAATCGCTGCGTCCACTACCAGCTTTTAAAACTGTCTTCCACCCACACCCCAGAATTTTGAGGCTGGCATCCCTCCCTCCCACACACCCAGACACAATGGATCAGCCAAGGAATTCATGTGATCAGACTCTGTTGGGTCGGTCCCACTATTTACGTTCTGGATGGGATCAAAATGGTAAGAACTCTTCATCCTGAGAGACAACTTAGCATTTCCGATGCCACATGAACAATCAACTCGAACCAACCTCTTCACTCTCACGTAACCAATCCTCTCTCCTACCTCCCCGCTAATTGACTCTGATTTCCAGCTCTTATCCCCTCACACTACTCCCACAATCAACCCTTGCGCAGGATAGCCTACAGAAATACCACATTCCCTGAACAACGCCACTGCTCCAATCTTTAGTCGTAACACATTCGCGCACGCATCCACCACAGCGACTAACAGTCTTGCAGAAATGACTCCCAATCAATGGATGTTGGGCTCTCCCCACTGGATGCAACACATACATAACCAACATCTTTGCCTCTTACCACCTACAATCACACCGTCACTGAGGACTCAGGCGCTTCTGGTCTGCACACATCAACACCTCAGGATTCAGAGCTGCTTTCTCTTCTATCCCACTAGCAAGCAACCCCTACCCCATCTTTTCCTGCAGGGCCACACGCAATTAGGCCACCAACATGGCAGGGGTTTCGCCATATAAGACGACTTCAAATTACATTTACATTACAAAGAGGACCTTTCTGGGCGAGGGAGGCTCTCTTGTCATGCCTGACCCTGTCCAGATGTTATGTTTACTGCCCTATATTTCCTCTTACGCTGCCCCTTCCTGATCCAAGGACAGATTTCTGGAAAGTATGGCCCTATATATAGTGACAGTGCCTTGTGCAGAGGAGGCGTGTTTACTGCTCAGGGACGTCATTAACCAAATGGTCTCAAAAGTCCAGAGTGAATGCTTCTTGCTCTGTATGTTTCCCCTTGCATTGCCTCATTATACACCCTCATACCAGCTCCAGGAGTGGGCCAATAACACCTGTTATAGCCCTATCCCCAGTGCTGGAATACCAGAGTATCTCATTGTTGTGTTAGTTGCGTACAAAACACCTGGACACAATAACCTAAATAATGTAACCTTTTCTTGTTCTCTCTTGCAGCTGTGAGACGGGCTACAAGTATGGGAACCTTTTCATGTCCTTCCGCAGCATCTTCCAGGATGTGCGGGACGCCATGGACTACGTGCACGACTCGGTAAGGGCGGGGCGGGGGCGTTATCTCATGGGCGCTACTGGCAGGGTGACCTCAGCAGTGGGTGCTGGTGGGCAGAGATACTGGCTGGGGCGCTGAGTAGACTGCGTCAAGATACGTCCGCCCACTCCTTGCAGGATTTCCCACGTCATACTCACACAGTGTCCTGAAATACTTGCTTTCGCTGTTTACCACTCGGGTGTGTTTGTTTCTCTGCCCCTTTGCTGGCAGGTTTATTATCAAAGTCATTTTTTATAATGAAAATTCTTCGAAAAAACTCATCGAACTATTGTTTTGTTTAATATCTGGGGGGCCCCCCAAGATCCTCCCTTCACTATATTTGTATCCCTACCGAAACCCCCTCCCTATCCCTTTTATCCCCTCACCCCCTATATATTTCGATGAGTTTTTTTGGATGTCATTTTTTCGTTAAAAATGACTTCGATGAAAGTGCTCTCGGCAAAAGAACGCAGTGCTGTGTGTTTATTCTCAGGCAGGGTTTTGGGTGGGAGGGTCACTTTCCATGCTAACCTGCTAGGAGCTCTGTCATGAATGCTCACTTGAATATCCTACGCTAAGGACATACCCCGGGACTGAAATGCATCCGTGCCTTTATCAAAGCATGCCAGGGCGTGTTACAGAATCTTTGCACCAGTGGATTGCAATTCTGCATGCTATTAGCAATAATGCGAAAATTGCCCAGGTGTAAAAAAGTATTCTTTCACTACATTGTACACCTTGGCAAAGTTTGCTGTGTGCTAATATCGGTCTGTAACCTTGCACTGGTGCAAACATAGGCATTGAAAGAACCGGATTTTTTGTCCTACGGTAATATTTGCCCTAGTGCTAATACAGTGCAAAGATGCACTTGTACTGGTTCAAAGTGTCTGTAATTTGGCCTCAGATGTAAAAGAAAAAGTCAATTTCATGCATCTTAAATATATATATATATACTTGAGGTCAGCAGGTCACATTGAGATGGCACTGTCAAAAATCTTGCCCTTTCTATTTATCCCAAAGAATGATAACTGTTGACCCCAATAAAATTCCAACATTTAATGTAAAGCATGTATGTATTTAATTAGTTATATGAATGATTCTTTTTATTTCCAATACAAAAAGACATACGTAAAGGAATAATTGAACACATCTAATAGTACGTGTCTTTAAAATCTGGGTGCCACCCACAACCAGACAAGATCAGTGATCATAAAACAGCGTAAGTGTTCTACTGAGAATCCAGCATTTCGACCTCAAGGAATGCCTGAGTACATGGGAATGAGGCATAAAAAGGTGAAGGGTGGAAAAAGAGGGAGAAGAGTAGGGATGTCAAGAGGGTAGGAATAAGGTTGTGAGTTGAACAAGGGTCAATCAAATTCTCAAAATTGGAAAAATGAAATGAAGGGCAAATGTAACCCATTCTTTCAAAAGAATTAGAATTTCTTTGTCGTATAACCTTCATAATCATATCTGTCAAATAGCAGCACAAGTCTAACAACCTATTGTCAGATAAAGCACATTCAGCTAAGGAACAAGTGCATAGCACCCCAACGTGTTTCAGTCCCCTAACAACTATGGGACCTTCCACAGTAGGAAACCCTTTCCCAATGTCTTTTGTGTTCTGCGTGGCTCCGTAGACAAAGGCGAGTGTATGATGAAATCTCTTTTTTTTTAAAGCGTAAGCACACTTGCATCCTTCAACAAGAATATAGTCTCCTTCACTTAAAAAGAGACCTGTACAACAATAGACAACTTGTGGTGTTTGTGAGTATGCGGCATGAAAACAATGTATTCAAGTATGCCCACCTCTTATCAATTCCCCTCATCTAGACTCTTCTTACCTAGCATTCAGGTGGCAGACATTGCTAAAGCAAACTTTAGCCGACGACTTCCATGATAATGTCAAAGGAGTTCACCACACAATCACAAGGCCCGGTTACTCAATGGAAGCATTCTTTTTTAGCAATCCATTAAGAGCACTTGCTCATTCAGTGAGCAGCCAGTGATTCTAAGGCAGGGGCCTGCAACCTTTGGCTCTCCAGATGTTTTGCACTACAACTCCCATCATCCCTAACCAGCATAGTCAATATCCAGATAGCATGTGAATTGTAGTGCGAAACGTTTGGCGATCCAAAAGCTGCAGACCCCTGTTCTAAAGTGCCGGAGATCCACAATGATGCCCCTATCACAAACCTTGTCAGGATCTTGAGGAGTCCCTTGTTAAGAGGGGGTGCAGCTGCTTTGGAGGATTGTTAGTGTGTTTTTGATTAAAACCTACAAAGGGGAGGAGATGTTTGGTAGCTCAAGCTTGTAGCAATGGGATCTACCAAATATCGAGCCACTCCGATACCCTCCTCATGAGGCCTGCGTATGCTCTGGGGCTATGTCCCTTCTCTGCCTTGTTGGGTTATAGTATTGTACCCCTGACACCATAGGATCACACATGTGTTTTCTTTCTCCCAACAGGGCTGTCTGAAGGAGAAGACCCTCACAGACCTGCAGAAGTACGTTGTGAAAGACGTGAGTGAATTCAGAGAAGTGTTCTCTCTGTGCCACTTCTTAAGTATTTAGGTTGTGAACCTTCCAAATTTCATGTGTTTTAGTTTGCGCAAACTGTGTGACCTTGAACATTTCTCTAACCATCCTCTGCCTTCATTTCATCAATGGTATAGCTGGTTAAGCAGGCATAATCCTTACAGGTAACCACATAATTTAGTCTGCCTCTCACAGAGTGAAACCCTTCAAAATCTACCCTCATTTTTCTCCTGTGACATAACATCCTTTTGGACATCATTACAAGTGTGGTGGAAACGATCGATAAATACCACCTGTTTTATCTGCCCACAGAGGCGTTGCTTGGAAGGGGGGATATAGCCCCAGGTCTTTTGGTTGTAGCCCTGGATAGAAGCTCAGGGGCTAACACCAAAGGTCTAGCTAGCCCTGAGTCCCAACAGTCCACACATTGGCGTAGGCCCGGATCTTTTCCAGACCTAGCAACACCGCTGTCTGCCTGATTCTGGCATCTGGAACCCCTGTACTGGAAAACCTCCTTCTTGCAAGTGGCGATACTACCGCCATTTAAAATAGCAGCAGTGTTTCATTCTGTAATTTCCCCAATGAAGAATACAGTTTAAAAAATAAACAAAAGAATGAAAATCTGTCTGAAAAATTCTGTTTACGATCCTGCTGGCAGAGATTTCAAGTCGTTCGGGCAGCGTTGGCACTGCTAATACTGCCAAACTCATAAGGAGGCCCAAGATTACATGATTTTTAAGAGAGCTTTTATTTAAGGAGGTTAGAACATAATGGCCAAAATGACCTTTAACATTGCTTTAAGTATTAGGGATGAGTATCACAGAAAAATCGATCTGCATACATCACCCAAAATTCCATGATCTCTAAATTGGCTGTGCCAAACTGGGAAAAGCACCTCCAAGCAGAAACACCTCAGAGATGCAAGTTTGTCACCCGAAAAAGGAACATCACCGGAGCACAGCCACAAGGCAGGGCAGGCTCTGCGCAGTTCTAGTGGCTCTTCATCATTTGCTTGAGGTGCCCTTTGCGGGTGTTTCGCATTGTCTCTTTATCAGGAAACACCAACGTATATATTCACTACCACCATGAATCTTCTAATCCCCCAGAAGCCCGTCATCCTTTCTCGATGAACCAGTATCTGTGTTCGTCTAGTGCAGGGGTTTGCAACCTGTGGCTCTCCAGATGTTTTGACTACAACTCCCATCATCACTAACCAGCATAGTCAATAGGCAGATAGCATGGGAATTGTAGTGCAAAACATCTGGAGAGCCAAAGATTGCAGACCCCTGGTCCTGAGGTTCCTTTGTCTTCTGTTGTTTGTGCCTGTGCCTTTTGTGTGTGGTTGTCCATTTGAGTGTCTTGTGTTGTTCTTGTGCCCTTATTCGGGAGCTGTTGTCACTATTGAGAGAAAGATGTGAGTGATCCTTCACCCTCCAAAATTCCCCCTGGCTAGTTATCTTGTCATGCCCCTTTTTTACTGTTGCCGGTCCCTCACTGCCACAACAGGCTGCAAGCTCTGCTTGATGTGCAAGGCTTGCAGGCTATGTGGTGGTCTTGCATGTATGGGGTGGGGTGTAGCACCTTGCTGTAGGATTTTACTCCTAGAGCTTGGGTCAAGGGGCAGCGAGGGAGGGATGACCTCTGTGGGTGAGCCGTGCAATTGCTCTTTCTGAGGTTTTCTTGCTTGAGAGTCTGCTTTATCCCTTTCGAGGGATGACATCTTGACAGCATGGAGGCGAGGGGACTATGGGCTGGGAGTACAGTAGTCAGAACCGTAACTAACTTTGACGGATTTGTGTTCACCATCCTTTCATCTAGGAGCGGACTCCACTGCTGCTGAGCCGCATGAGAGAAGCAGGCAAGGTGTTCCTAGCCACCAACAGCGATTACAACTACACAGACGTGGGTACTTTTGGGACATTGCTAAAATGCAGGCTAAAGTTGCCCAGAGTTTATTTATTTATTTATTTATTATGCATTTGTTAGGCGCTTATAGAACAAATACATTGTGTTTCAAAGCGCCCTCAAGGCAACAGGGAAGGAGCATGGGATTGAAAACAAGGTATAGACTGGAGGATAAAGACAATCCTACTAGGCCTTGGGAGTATTCAGAACGTGCAAGTGCAGAGGGGAAGAGGGATTGGTGGGTAAGTACTGGAGTGTCTGTGCTCGTGGGTGAGCAACAGATGTAAGTGCCCAGTATAGTAAGTGCTCGAGAGCATTGAGCTGCAATAAGTAGGTAAGTGCAGGCCTACAGTAGCGTAGGCCAGTTGGTGCCGAGGCAAGGGCTGTGTGTCGGCAGAGGCTGAGTGCGATTGGGTGTGGGAGGCCAAGGCCCTGAAGAACATATAAGGGCCCTGGTCACCAATCACAGCGACTGTCAGATCATTAGAGGAGGGAAGAAGGGAAGGAGGAGGTGAAAAGGAAAGTCTTGAGGAGCTTCCGGAATTTGAGGAGGTCCGGCTCAAGACGCAGAGGAAGGGGAGGCTGTTCCACAGGAAGGAGCCTGCCGAAGAATGAGATCGGCATCCAGCCCTCTGTTTATCAAAACTCTTCACATACAGAGCGTTGGTGCCAGAGGAATGCAGAGGTCTAAAGGGAAAGTATTTAGTAAGAGCAAGTTGCAGATAGCGTGGTCCGTGGCCCCAGAAAGCCTTGTGGATGATGCAGAGGGATTTGAATTTAATCCATGCAGCAACCAGGAGCCAGTGAAGAGTTTTATGGGCAGGAGAGATGCAGTTCCTGGACTTGAGGTCAAGGATACATGTTGCTGCCCTATTCTGCATTAGCTGGAGGGTTCATAGAGAGGAAGAGGGTAGATTCAAGAGAAGGCTATTGCAGTAGCGAAGCCTATAGAGAACCAGGGCTCGAGTAACATTTAGCTTCTGGGGGAAAGTGAGAAAAGGGAGAATTCCTTTGAGAGGGAAGAGTTGAAAGTGGGACTTCTTGGCAGTGTCTTGAATGTGAGGGAGGAAGGTGAGAGAGGAGTCGAAGATGACTCTAAGGTTTCTGTCTTCAGATGAAGGAGAAGGCGGAGAGCCCATAGAGGATGGCCCGAGTTGCATAAAGTTCTGTTGTATGTCTACTCCTAGGGACGATGACATGACAATGTTCAATGCATAATCAATTAGGCCATCTCTGCATTTGAGCCAATGTACATGAAAAGTGTTCCATGTTAATAGTGACTGCCTCTCTGTCCTGTTTTATAAGGACGGCAGTGATTCTCTTTCAGGATGAGTATCTTGTCCCTTTGTTAACTTCTTTCATCCTCATCATTGTTGCCAGAGCTCTCATTACCCAAACAAACAGGTACGTCCAAATCACCCCCCCCCCCCGATCCTAGGATCACATTGATCACTCCCAAAGTTCACACCATCACCTCCAGAGTTACCTACAGAAGCCACCCAGAAAAAACAAGGACACAATTCACAGTCAAGGCTCCAACAAACAGCATACAACTTAACACCCAGATCTTCCTTGAAGTGGCAGAGAAGTTCTGGATGGAAATTTGAAAAGAAACCATCTTTCATTATTCTGGAGATACATGACGTTAGTATGTCAGGATTCTGAGCCATTCGAAACCGGGGCCTGGAGGCAGTGTCCCAAGACGCCACCTAGCCTTTAGCATGAAAGGAAGGGAACAGGGGCGCCCGTTGGCAGGTGGCGCTCTGCATTCAACTGAGATTTAGAAATATTTGAGGCTGCAGTTGGTTTCTGCAGTGTGAGACAACAGGGGGTTGTTGGCAGTGTGTTACGGGAGGATAGCTCTGGGGCAACGCGCTAGCCTTGGAAGCAAGATGACGCGGAGCAACACAGGTTCGATTCCCGGGTTCATGCTTAGAAACCTTTGGGTATTAAGTGCGTTATACATAACCAATCATACCATATCATGAGGCAGTCGGTTTGAGGGGTCGGAGGAGACACTCCGCTGCACACTGAGAGATGACAATGGGTTGAGCAGTGAGTGGTAATAGTGGGTTGCACAGTGAGAGGGGACAGTGGGTTGCAAAATGATAGGTGACAGTGGGTAGAGCAGTGAAAGGAAACAGTGAGTGGAGCAATGAGAGTTGGCAGTGGGTTGCGCAGTCAGTTGGCAGTGATTTGTGCAGTGAGATGCAACAGTGGGTTATGCAGCGAGAGACAACAGTGGGTTATGCAGTGAGAGGTGACTGAGTTGTGTGTGCAGTGAGAGACAGCAGTGGGTTGTGCAGTGAGCATCTACTGTGGGTAGAGCAGTGAGTTGACAGTAGGTTGCGTAGTGAAATGCAACAGTGGGTTATGCAGTGAGAGGTAACAGTGAGTCATGCAGTGAGCGGCAACAGTGAGTTTCACAAGGATAGGCGACAGTGGGGTTGACCAAAGAGAGATGGCAGTGAGTTGGACAGTGAGAGGCGGCAAAGGGTTCCACAGTGCGAGATGACAGTGGGTTGAGCAGTGAGTCAGCACTGGGTTGAGCAATGAGAGGTGACACTTGGTTGCACAGTGAGAATCGACAGTGGGTTGAGCAGTGTGTCGACAGTGGGTTGTGCAGTGAGAGGCGACAGTGAGTTGCACAGTGAGAGGCGACAGTGGGTTGCGCAATGAGAGTCGACAGTGGGTTGCGCAGTGGGAGTCGTCAGTGCGTAGAGCAGTGGGTTGCGCGGTGAGATGCAACAGTGGGTTATGCAGTGAGAGCCAACAGTGGGTCGTGCATTGAGTGGCAACAGTGAGTTTCACAGTGATAGGCAACAGTAGGTTGAGCAGTGAGAGACAATATTGAGTTGCACAGTGAGAGGTGACAACGGGTTGCGCAGTGAGAGATGACAGTGGGTTGAGCAGTGAGTCGACAGTGGGTTGCGGAGTGAGAGGCAACAGTGGTTTGAGCAGTGAGTCAACAGTGGACTGAGCAGTGAGAGGCGACAGTGGGTTGAGCAGTAGGTCAACACTGGGTTGTGCAGCGAGAGGCGTTGAGCAGTGAGTTGACAATGGGTTGCGCAGTTATTCGGCAGTGGTATGCGCAGTGAGATGTGACAGTGGGTTGAGCAGTGAGAGGGGACAGTGGGTTGAGCAATTAGTTGACAATGGGTTGCGCAGTGATTCAGCAGTGGGTTGCACAGTGAGTCAACAGTGGGTTGCGCAGTGAGTGGCGACAGTGGGTTGACCAGTGGGTCAAAAGTGGGTTGCGCAGTGAGAGGTGAAAGTGAGTTGTGTAGTGGGTTGCACAGTGAGAGGCGATAGTGGGTTGAGCAGTGAGAGGCCACAGTGGGTTGTGCAGTGAGAGGCCACAGTGGGTTGAGCAGTGAGTTGACAGTGTGTTGCGCAGTGAGAGGCAACAGTGGGTTGAGCAGTGAGTCAACAGTGGTTTGAGCAGTGAGAGGCGACAGTGGGTTGCGCAGTGAATCGACAATGGGATGCACAGTGAGAGGTGACAGCGGGTTGCGCCGTGGGTCGACAGTGGGTTGCGCCGTGGGTCGACAGTGGGTTGGGCAGCGAGGGCGACAGTGGATTCAGCAGTGAGTCGACAGTTGGTTGTGCATTGAGAGGTGACAGTGGGCTGTGCAGTGAGTGGCAACAGTGTGATTCACAGTGATAGGTAACAGTAGGTTAAGCAGTGAGAGACAATATTGAGTTGCACAGTGAGAGGTGACCGCGGGTTGCGCAGTGAGAGATGACAGTGGGTTGAGCAGTGAGTCGACAGTGGGTTGCGGAGTGAGTGGCAACAGTGGTTTGAGCAGTGAGTCAACAGTGGATTGCGCAGTGAGAGACGACAGTGGGTTGAGCAGTAGGTGAACACTGGGTTGTGCAGCGAGAGGCAACAGTGGGTTGAGCCGTGAGTTGACAATGGATTGCACAGTGATTCAGCAGTGGTATGCACAGGAGATGTGACAGTGGGGTGAGCAGTGAATCAACAGTGGGTTGCGCAGTGAGAGGCGACAGTGGGTTGAGCAGTGAGTTGACAATGGGTTGCGCAGTGATTCAGCAGTGGGTTGCGTAGTGAGAGGTGACAGTGGGTTGAGCAGTGAATCAACAGTGGTTTGCGCAGTGAGAGGCGACAGTGGGTTGATCAGTCAGTCAAAAGTGGGTTGCGCAGTGAAAGGCGACAGTGGGTTGCGCAGTGAGAGGCAACAGTGAGTTGTGCAGTGGGTTGCGCAGTGAGAGGCGATAGTGGGTTGAGCAGTGAGTCGACAGTGGGTTGCGCAGTGAAAGGTGACAGTGGGTTGCGCAGTGAGAGGCAACAGTGAGTTGTGCAGTGGATTGCGCAGTGAGAGCTGACAGTGGGTTGCACAGTGACAGCGGGTTGCGCAGTGAGTCAACAGTGGGTTGCACAGTGAGAGGCGACAGTGGGTTGAGCAGTGAGTCGACGGTGGGTTGCGCAGTGAGAGGCGACAGTGGGTTGAGCAGTGAGTCGACAGTGGATTGTGCAGTGAGAGGCGACAGTGGGTTTCGCAGTGAATCGACAGTGGGATTCACAGTGAGAGGTGACAGTGGGTTGAGCAGTGAGTCGACAGTGGGCTGTGCAGTGGGAGGCGACAGTGCGTCGAGCAGTGAGTGGCAACAGTGAGTTTCACAGTGAGAGGCGGCAGTGAGTTGTTGCACAGTGAGTTACACAGTGAGAGGTGACAGTGAGTCGCACAGTGAGAGACAGTGGGTTGTGTAGTGAGAGGCTACAGTGGTTTGAGCAGTGAGAGGCGACTGGGCTGATCAGTGAGAGGCGACAGGTTGAGAAGCACACAACTCTCATGTCTCCTTCCAATCAACAGCACCTGGAAGAATTTAGACAGATATATTAGAGTAGCAAACAGTTCCTTCCACTCAAGAGTAATTTGGTTGTGGCAATCTGCGCTAGCCGATGCACCTGACGTGGCCCATTTTAGTTGCATCAGCGTTAATAAAGGCTAGGCCATGCCTGGCACAGGATAAGATGCCAGAATGTGAATTATTTTCTATTAAAAGGAAGGGCTGCTTTATCAGGAAATGAAGGAGAGGCTATGGGCAGAATAGGACACCAGCAGAGCAGTAGGCACAAGTCGCCCCCTCCCAGCCACCATCCTCAAAGGGCATGGGATGTGAGCCCTTCACTCCCAGCCATTTTCCTGGCACCTTATGTGTGTGGCGTGGGCCCTCGGCCGCCAGCCGCCATCCTGGCACTGCATGGAGTTCATGTCCTTGACTCCCAGCCACTCACTGTCTACCACCACAAGGGGTTCGGGTGCTCTACTCTAATGGCATTTCATGGAATGCAAGGGCTCAGCGCACATCCACTGTCATGGCACACCACGGAGTGCCAGGGCTCAGCTCCCATCCACTCTCATGGCATTGCATGGAGTGCCAGGGCTCAGCTCCCATTCACTGTCATGGCATTGCATGGAGTACCAGGGCTCAGCTCCCATCCACTGTCATGGCACGCCATGGGGTGCAGGTCCTCGGGTCTCAAGCCTTGTCCTGGCACCACATGTGCTCATGTTCTCGCTCCCAGTGACTGTCCACCTACTTCATAGAGACAGCTCAGTCCCTCCCAGGTAAGCCAGGCATTGCATAGGGAGAGCTCCTAGTGACTACATGGGTGCAGTTCATCACCTTCCATTCACTGTCTTCACACTCCATGAGTCAAGCTCCTTGACTCAGAATCACTGCCCGTGCACTGATTAGGCCAGTCTTAACCCAGAGGTCTTGGCACACATCTTGACTCAAAACCGCTGTCCTGGCATTGCACTCTGCCATCTGTCTCACTGACTTTCCTCACTTGGAAAGGCAACGTTTCCTTGACTACCAAATGCCAGTCTTGGCAATAAATGGGGGCACCTCCTTGGCTCACGTTGACTGTCTTGCCACGTACCTGGGCATCTACTGGCTTCCAGTTCCTGTCCTGGCACTACATGGCAGTGTCTTCTTAGCCCCCCCCCCCGTCACCATCCCAAAGATGTCCTGGCTGCCTCTCTTGGACACCGAGGCCCTCGGCTCTGGGTGAGGCTGGTGCAGTGTGTAGGGCACCCAATCACTGTATCAGGCACTTAAAAATAAAGGCGCTGTGTAACTCTTCTCTCCGACCATAACGTCTGCTTGTCTTTTTCTTCACAGGCCATCATGACGTACTTGTTCGACGTTGACGACGGGTCGCAGAAGGTGAGCCTGAAACCCAAACCTCTATACACGTAAGTGTGGGCACTGACTGAGAGTGGCTATGCGCCGAGAAGCGGTGGAAACCAATTTTGGGAATTGGACGAGAGAGCGATTTTGAGTCCTTTGCTGTGTCCTCCAGTTCTGGAAAAGACAAAAGCACCACACCCTCCCCTAAGGACCACAGACTCGGCTGAATCCCAGAAAGGCCTGCCCAGAACTCGCTGGCGTCTGTCCCAGATTGAAGAGAAGGCCTCCAGTCATGCACTCCACACAAACTCTTATCAATGTTGAAAACGAATTGAATAGCCAAGGGTGTCTTTGCTGTCCCTGGGAACATTGGCAGCCTTGATAGAGCAGCTGTGGAGAAGGTAGTGAGAATGAGGACATCGAGGAAAGCAAGAGCCAGAAAGTTGCAGAAGGAATAGATTTTGTTCACTTTATTTTGGAGTATTTGTGGAGCACGGTCCTAGCTTGGAGAAGCAGCAGATTGTGTGACAAAATTGGCATTCTAGGAATACAGGCAAGGGGCTGTGAGCTGCATACATTACAACTAAGCGACTGGAGCAGCCATTCGGAGTGAGAGGGGGTCGGCTGGCGGGTGGAATTGGGGCTGTCTACGGTGCACGAAGAAGGTGCTCCTTGAAGAGGGGGGGTCTTGAGCTAATTTCTGAATTGCATAAGGGTGGGTGGGGGTCTGGTTATGGGGTTCCACAGCCTGTGGGGATACATTGAAAATGCTTCGGTCCTGATTTGGTCTTTTTTTGCAGCTGTACTCTAAGCAGATCCTGGCTTCAAGTGGGGCATTGGCCAGCAGAGCTGGGGATCTTGTGCTTCTAGGTCATTATTTCCATTTTTGTAGATCGCTTTACCAAAAAGGCTGTTTTTTCGGCCGATTTTAGGCGGACTACAAAAATCAACATAATGAAATTTTTTCACCCCCACTCCCTCTTCCTGGATTAAGTTCAAATCGGGGGGTGAACCCCCTGCCGTCTCCTTCCCCTCCCAACACCCCCTCCACCAAAATACTCAGAGTCTCTCTCTCTCTCTCTCTCTCTCTCTCTCTCTCTCTCTTTCTCTCCCTCCCTCCCTCCCTCTCTCCCTCTCTCCTTGTGTGCCTGTCACCCCCTTTGCGCATTCGTGTGCGTCACAGGGGCTGACAGTTCAATTTAGAAAGACTTCTCTGTAAGGTAACAGAGAGGTCTTTCTAAATCGTTTTTTCCCGTTTTTTTTAGAAAGGTCTCTTGACCCAAGACCAATCTTGTTGGCTAGTTAGGAGAGAGCATGCGAGGTGAAAGCTCAGTAAATGATGCAGCTGGTCTGGAAGGCGATGTGTACTTGTAGAGTAGGTTGAGAAAAGGAAACATAAGGAAAAGAAAGGAAAAAGAATTGGAGCCTATCCTCTTCTAACCACATCCCTTCTTCGTCCCTTGGCTCCGCAGGACCACGGGGCACCCCGCCGCTCCTGGCGCACCTACTTTGATCTGATTGTGGTGGATACACGGAAGCCGCTGTTCTTCGCCGAGGGGACTGTCCTGCGCCAGGTCAACACGGTAGGTCTTGTGTCTGTCATCCTTCCCATTTGACCATGCATGTATCCCATCACACTCGAAAAGGAAGTCAAGAAGTCTACGTACAGAGGAACCTTCATGGTCGGCACATCCGTCAGTCAGTGGCTGAGTGGTTATAGGAGGCAGTGGCGTGTCCAGACTCTTCTGACTGGGGTGGCCCAAGTGGGGCACTGACTTATGCAGGGGTGGTATGAAGTACGAGGGCACACACACATAATGTTATGTTAAAGGTATTTATATAGCGCACCATCACAAAGGGAATTGGTCCCGAGGCGCTCTGGTGGATCTGTAAACAAGAGGGAGGGCGGGAAGGGTTAGTCGGGTGGAGGGATAGTAGGAGAGTGGGAGAAGTGATGTGCTGTTGGCAGCTTCAGTTCAGTATACACCATGTGCTGAGCTTTGGTGCGAGTATCCGATCGGGTGAGAACTCGTGTGTTGTAGGTGCTGTTTATGTGTTGTTTGTGTGTTGTTGATGCAGTGTGGTAAAATGCGTGCAAGTTGCTGGGTGAGAGAGGGTTATGTGAGTTTTGGGTGGGTTGAGTATGCAGAGATTTGAAAGTTGGGTTAGTGGGGTCTGTATCCTGGTTCTAATACTTCTTGTTCCGTTTGAGCTGTATTCCTGTGGGTGGGGTTGTTGCCGATTCCTTATAGGACGTCTGACTGTAGTGTGTGATGGTGGGACGCAGTCCCAGCTGTATCCTAATGAGCATTGTATGGTGTCATTGGTATGTCTGATTTCTCGGTATCACTACATATTATCCCCACCAAAAATATCACCGTATATATGGTCATCTGGAACGTCCATAGGTGATATTTTGGGGGGGAATAATTTTGGGTTTTTTTGGGAGCAGGGGTGTCCCCCCGCTCCTTTAAAAATAATGCAGGGGTTGCGGGGGTGTCCGGTGCAGGTGCCATGCCTTAATATCGCTGCAAAAATATGGCAATATTTTTGCGGGGATAGTAACACATGGAACCAATTTCTCTCCCTCCGGTGTGAGAGCTGAGGTTGGGTGCTCCCTATTCCCTTGCTATCTATTGTGACATTAGTCTGTAGGAGCTTGGTGTGGTTCAGGGTGCTGTTAATGAGACCTCCTAGTACTCCCATCTTGGTCAGCCTATGTATTCAGTCTTTAGTGTCCTCCTATCATGACCATCTCTATGTCAGTTGTCCGGTATGTCGTGGAGTGTCTTCCTTAAAAGCTATTGTTTGGTTGTTGCGTTTCTGTGATGGCGCGGCACGCTCCCAGCTGTATCCTAATGAGCTTTGTATAATGTGATTGGGTGTGTCTATTTCTCACCCTATGGTTTCGGAGCTGAGGGATGGGTGTTCCCTATTCCCTTGCTATCTATCGTGACAAGGGTCTGCTGGAGCATGGCTATGGTTTAGGGCCATGGTGTTATTGATGATTCTTACTGGTGCTTCCGTCTTGGTCTTGCTATGTATTCGGTCTTTTGGGTCCTATCATGGCTGTGTCTCGGTTAGTCGTTCGGTATGTCGTGGAGTATCCTCCTTAGAATCTCATTCCTCATTATTTTAATGACATAGTTTAGGATATTGGGGGTGGGGCAATCAGTTTCCAGGGGTAGCACATGCCACCCCAGGCCACTCCCTGGACACGCCACTGATAGGTGGTCAACACATATCAAACACAATCATCCAGGGACCAGAGGCTGTTAATAAAGGAAGTGTGTACTAAGAAGAGCCGAATCTTAACTTTTTCAGTGTCTCCCCACAGGGGCTCCCAAGGTACCTTTTTGAGTGACATAGTTCTAGTGCAGAACAACATAAACCCGAGCAATTCACATGGTTTTTCAAACAACCATAACTCTACGACTGCCATCGTAAAATTACCATAATTATGCCACTGCCATGCACTGCTTATGATGCCTCATGTTGTGCAGTTTCAACTGGAAAATCGATCCTTCAAATTTAATTGTGCGGTTTGTTTTACTTTTTGTTTGTATTAGCCCTCAAATAAAATTTAAAGTGACCCTTACCAGTTTAGTCATAGAAATTCGCAGCTTAGTTATATATATTGCGGCTTCTTCACCTCAAACATGGTAAACCTCCCCGAACCACTACACAACTTGACGAATAAACAATTGGCATGTAAGTAGCAACAATCAATAAGATGAACTTTGGTATGGAACGCAAAGTGACATACGTCATATCACCGTAGCATACTTGGAACCAGCTAAACAACCTGAGCTTGTCATCGATGTCAGCCCAGTAGATCAAGCTGCAAATCGGACTCAGATTACCGGTGAAGGACAGGTTGCAACAACTATGTTTGCAAGCCACACATTATCGTCAAAAGAGCGGCAATACTCCAAAAGAGAACGATGCCAGCGCTTTCGCCTCCACCACACAGCTAGGCCTTTCCCGGTCCTCACCGACCACAAGCCACTCATCTACATTTTCAACAAACAGCATCCACCCCAGCAGCAATGCTAGAGTGATCGATGCTTCAACATCATTACGTCTGATGTGGAATTCTGCCCAGACATGCATATCCCAGAAGACTGCTTCTCAAGACATCCACAGCCTGGGTGAGCATCAGAAGGAGGGGATTAGGCAGAGTGTGAGATGCACACGCACTTTGTAATTCCCCATGGTCTCCTGAGGGTACTACCCAATTTGATAATTTTCTTTTGTCCGTATGGACGATTTGGCTGAATTCGGCCACTACTAATAAATTGAAGCACATTACGGAACATGAGGAGCGGAGTTGCAGGGGTTCCCCCGCTGTTCGGTATAATGGGCTTCGAGGGTTGGGGGGTGTCGCCCACTTCCAGGACATTGGAAGCAGGGGCCTCAAAAAAACTAAAAAAACAAATGAAAAAAACAAAAAAGGACCCTGCAACACAGCTCTGACTTGCGTTGGAGACACAGAACTGATGCCGCAGAGGTCTAGCTGGAGTGCCGGGTGCCAGTGAAAAAAAGGTAAGATGGGGAGGGGGTTTGCGAAAGGGCTGCTAGCGGGACAGGGATTTGGGTTGTTTGCCCGGACGTCAAATAGATTTGCAGCGAAATCGACTATGGTCAATTCCACCACATATCTATTGATTTCAGTCGAACAACACAGATCCCCCCACCCCGAGGGGGCTCAACTTCACACAAATGGCACATGCCCATGGACAAGATGACTGTATTCTGCTAGCTTTTAAGGCATCACACCAGGACTCATTGGATCAGCTAACCTGTCCATAGCCAGAAAGCACACCTCCATCCAGAAGGGATACGCTGCACACTGTCACAAATTCACAGAGAACTATTGTCACACCAGAAGGCCAACCACACAAGAATCCATGCATTGGTGCACTGCAAATGTTCCGCAACAGCTGAGTGAAGTAGGGCACAAAGGTCATCACAGAGTTGTGTGAACAAAAACCCTTCTGCGAGGAAATATTGGGTGGTATCCAGGGTTGGATAGCCTTGGGGAGAAAACAGTGGGACAACGTGGATTTTGTCAAGTGTTGCTGCAACCACCGCCGGCACCTCCAGTGTTAACAACTCCTTCATTCTAAGGGGCTTAGCAATCTCTTAATGCAGACTCATGGGAGGTGACCGAGGGATAACACATATTGGTACCAATGGGTGTTTTTTTATGGTTGCCAGTGGCAGAACTCCCACCCCATATGGTAGCTGCACATATCATTCCTATGTAAGAGTGTTTGCATTGCTGCGTATCCGGCAACTACTTCATACTGACAACAGACCACCGTTTCTAATCAAAGAGTTCATGGATTTGCAATGCACTTGAGTTTCTGCACCAATGACACACGCCGTACTGGCCACAGGTGAATGGTGAGGTTGAGTGCTTCAGGCACACTCTCAAGAAGATGCTGAAAATTGCTTATGAAAATGGCCAATCACATGGCCGGAGGATAGCACAGGGGCAACATGGTCTTGGAAGCAAAACCATGCAGAGCAACAGAGGATCGAACCCCGGATCCACGCTTAGAAACCAAACTCAGGTACCAGGACTACCACAGGTGCGGCGCAGGGAGTGCTTTTCTGAATCTCCAGCCCCAGTGTGCCCGCACTACACCCACACAATCAGGACTCCTACACATTAACTGTGGCCACCCTGATAGTCAGGGACTTAAAGGGCACAAGCGCCTAATACATTCCCCCGAGTTCCACAGGGGTGTTCAGTCTTGAGGGGCACCCAATCAAGTCCAGAAGAAGGCAGCACAAATGGACAACTCCTGCCAATAGGACCATCACCAAAACCTCTTTGGCCATGCTTTTACTATACACTAAACATTAGACTAGAGGATTGGTGTCTGAGACTATTGACATAGACACTATACCATAAATAACCCCAAATTAATCTGAGAAATTGGTAGTTATACACAAAATACTGTGCACCTGTGATTGATATTCACACAGCTCCCGCACAGTACATTTAAACGAGTCTTGTTTCAATATTTGTATGATTTAATTTATGTCAAAAACAGAAAAAATGTTGATGCATTTGTATTTTTATGTTTTCCAAAAAAATAAAAAAAATGTCAAGAAAAGAAGGAAGGGGTCACAGTAATTAGACTCAAGAAGCCTGAAATACTTCAGTTGAAGCATGTAACACTTCAGCTATTAAAGAACATAAGAAATAAATGACAAAGGGCAATTAGAAAAACCCTTACACAATTCAACAAACACAATTTATGCAGTGTATTTTTAAAGGATATTATCGCCACCTGATAGGGATGCATAACTGATATACCATGAAAGGATAAAGAAAGAATAGAGAATGCATCGTCTCAGAAATGTTCTATTAGGATAGCATCCAGACAACATCCGAATCACAAACACAGATTCCCTGGAAGGCCAGCCTACAAGACTCTTGCATGTTTTGGGTAGACTTGGAGTCGGTCCTCAAAATGTGCCTATTTCACGTTATGGTTTAATGTTGTAGTTATCATGTTAGAAGGGGAGAGATGTGATGTAGTGAGCATGTATCCCTAGTGCAAGATCCAGGAGGAATGTAGTCTGGAGAGGGATACCTTAAGTAAGTTTACAGTGCCAATGCAGTGGCATGGCTACCCAGGGAGATGAGCCCTCTCCCTTCTGCAAACTCACCCCATGATGAAGAGACAAGGGACCTCTTTTTTGGCTGTGGGTGCAGTTTACAGCTCTTTCAAACTGTGGGTGCCAGCAACTAGGCTTAGTAGCCTAGCATTGTATTTATTTTGAGTAGCATTAAATAGTGGCATTGCAAAGATTGAACTCTTTGTTATCCAATGCCAGTTGGGATGTGCTGCTCTCTCTCCAATGCTCAAACTCCAATTTCAGCCAGGAGGCCTGACTGGCAGGGCGAGCAAGAGAATCAAGTTCGTAGTCTCTACACACGTCATCTGAGACTTGAGGACAAAGCCTATTCATTTGAGCTAGACGGAGACCATTGTTTCCATCCATTTTAGGGCACGCTACACAAAATAATACTAGGTTGAAAGCTAAGTGCCCTGTCTCAAGGCCTAGAGGATCGGAGATGGTAAACTCCATTGGTAAAGACAGCGCCTTTGGGGCTTTTCTCATCACCTTTAATTGTTGTTCATAGGCTGGTAACCATCCAAGGTACCAAGTCTGGGAAGACGCTCAATGAACAATCCCTGCTTGCCTCCTGCGCCAATTCACACTTTGTTGCATCGACCAGTTATAATGCAATAACCCACATGCCTTTATTTGCAACATTTAGGAGGTGGTTGCAGGTGTAGCCACCCGATAATGTGTATCCAATCAAAGCACTAACCCCATATGCATGCTATATGTAGCTTACCCCACCAACCAACCCCAGTCCACCATCGGTTTTTATGTAATAATGTGTCATTTCTGACATCATAACCCTTTATAAACTGTTGACAAGCCTGTACCCAGTGAGAGTGCATTGGAAATCCTGAGATGTCCATGACTGTCCCCGTTTGAGAGATCTCTTTAATAAAGCAGTGATTTTGTCATATTTTTTTACTTTTCCATTTCTTGGGAATGGGGTTTTCCCCCTGAACCAGACCTCTTGCTTTTATATTGGTGGCATTCCCAACCCTCTGCTTCAAGAGGGAAAAGTGCAAGAGAGCTTTGATGTGCTGTTGGTGGCTTCAGTTTGGAAAAAACAGTTACTGTGTGCTGGTATATTTTTGGTTGATCGACATTTGTATGGTGTTAGGTGGTTGATTGTATGCCAGTGTTGTATGTGCATCTTGGATGCTGTGGAGAGTTGGTAGAGTGTCTGTAGTTTGGGGTGTTTCGTGTCTTCCTGGTTTCTTCTGTGTTGGGTGGTGGGTATGCAGAGAATAAGAGAGTTGTTAGTAAAGTTATTTGGGGTTGTCTGGGTCTTTTCTTAGTGTTGGATCAATCCATTGGGGGCAGTCTTATTCTATGGAGTTTGGGGTTGAGTTTTCTTTGGGTGAACTCCTTGGCTGTGGGTTGCTCTGTGCGTTAGGCAGTAGATATGTTTTTTGACTAGTAACCAATGCAGTGTTCTCAGCTCTGGGGTGATGTGTTCTCTCTTAGTGAGTCTGAGGAGGAGTCTTGCTGCTGCATTCTGTATTTGTTGTAGTTTCCTCATAAGGTATTCTGGCATTCCGATATACATGCTGTTGGTGTAATCTAGTCATGACATAATGAGAGAGATGACACTGAGTGTTTTGTGTTTGAAGGTGAAGAAGGGAAGTATCTTCCGGATTGTGTGTAGATGGAAGAAGCATTTCTTAACTACTGTGTTGATCTGTGGCTCCAGTGTTAGTTTGCTGTCCATTAGGATTCTGAGATTTTTAACCACTTTCGATGGTTTTAGTGGATTTCCCAGCTCAGTTGGCTATGGGATGTGGTCATTGTTCGTTGGGTGCGATCATGATTTTGGTTGTGTCCGGGTTGAGTTTAAGGCTGTTAGTGCTCATCCACTGGTTTATTTCAACGAGGCAGTAGGTGAGTGTTGGGTTTTATTCTTTGCTGGCGTTGATTTTGTAGATGATTTGAGTGTCATCTGCGTGGGTGCAGCAGGTGAGGCCATGTTCTTTTGATGAGGTTAATAGGGCGATCATGTAGATGTTGAAGAGTAGTGGTGATAGCCCCATAGGACTCTACATGTTGTTTTTCTCTGTGCTGACTTGAAAGGTGCTATCAAAGTTGTTTCCATTCTGTCTGTCAAGAAGGATTTTAGCCAGAGGAGAGCTGTGTTACCGGTTCTGATACCTTCTAGTCTTTTGATGAGGGTATCATGGTTGACTGTGTCGAAGGCTGCTGACAGATTGAGTAGTATTAAGGCTGAATTGATGTTGGCATCTACATTGGTCTTTAGGTCGTCCAATATAAATAGTAATGCTGTTTCAGTTCCTCTCCTGGGTCTGACACCTACTTGTGCTTGATCTAGTATCTGATTTTTTTCTACATATTCCAGGATTTGTTTGTAGGAGTAGCTTTCTAGTAATTCCAACGGGTATGGGATATTTGAGATTGGTTGGTAGTTGGTTAGGTCTTCCTCTTAATTTGTAGACAAGTAAACAAGAAAAAACAAAAACACACAGAAAGGCAGACCATACTTCAACAATCACTAAGGCTCATTACAACCCTTGCTAGGGCTGTAATGTCAAAGAGAAGGTCAATCGTCCCAGTTAAGAAAGCTAAAAGTGCAATAGAATATGATATATGCTTTGTGCTCATCAATTTGGGCCACAAATGATCGGAAAACATAGCTGCAGTAGAGAATACAAGTCAAATTAAATATGATATTCTCTGAAACTGCAAAGCATTACATTCTAAAATCAAATGGCACAGGGATTCCACCTCATCAAATTTACAAAGTCTACAGAACCCATTGGTGAAATCCAGTACAATCCGTGGACCTCTAGGGTAGGTTAACAATTCAACCTACATTTCAGGAGCTTAGATCTAAATGAGTGAGATGGCGCCTTGACTATAAATAGTTGTGGGGAATAGACAGAGAGCCTCGTCCTTACATAGGACATAAACCCTATACAGCTTTAATTTTCTAAGGTGACCCAGGGTTTCAATTCTATCCCAAACTCGTAATTTTTCCTTTACGACGGACAGGTGCCTCGCAGGCAACATCTCAATTTCACTAGGAAATTGTTCACAGGTGATCAAAAACTCTAACAGGGCATTATCTGATTTTATTCTCAAGGAGTCCCCTAATTTTGAAAAGAGATTTGGGGCTCCCTCTTCATCAATTTAATAATATAAGCTTAGTTTGTTCCATCTATATGGAAACCACCAGGATTGGAGACCCAACTCCAAACAAATTGCTACAATCGGAACAAACAAAGGGAGTCTTATGCCAAATTTTCCCCTCGAATATAACATGCCATTTTCAGATATAGGGCGGAAGCAATTTCAGAAAATTGCTGGTACCACTTTAGCCTTATACAATTGCACAACAGGCAGTAGTGAATAAAAACGAAATTTCCTCTCAATCACCCTCATTTGTTCAATAAAAGCATCCACTTTAACATGAAGACTGTTCTTCACGTAAGTCAAATGCTACCTCGAGGTAAAGAGAAACCCCCTAATAGGCAATTTTTCCTTCTACTGAGATTTTATTTATGTTAATAAACTAAGCTGCCCTCTTGGATTTTTGGATGGATTATAGCACATAACACATGATTTTCAAGGCTTAATTAAAAGGTTTTCACTGACAAAACCCGCAGTTCTTTCCAACCTTCTTTGCAACCCAATGGGTGTGACATCCATTAAAATAATGTCGTCAGCGTAGTCTCACCAGCCCACTTCTAACAACCCTATTTTTGGAGGAAAAACTGAACCCTGGAGGAAAGAAAGGGGCAAATCTGAGACGTATAAATTAAATTGATGCCAGCATGCACCTCTGCCATGAACCGGTATCAACCAATACTTCCCTCGATAAAAGACTATCTGAATTGCGTCTCAACCTTAATTTGTTATTCGTATGGAACAAAAGAATCATGTTCAATAAACTCAATGGTTTGACCCAATTTCTTAATTTCCACCACAGTCAACCTCTGTCAACCTTATGAAAGGCTGAGGACATTTCGAGACTAGCTAAATACAGAGGGTTCTTCCTATCCAGATTAGCATTCTTTTGTAAAAGGGATCAGATTTACCCATTTAGGGAAGTACCCAAGCCCTTTCTAAAAGGAAAAAATAGTACATAGGCGCCCCTCTGCGAGAACGAACATGGCCCATTGACCTGTTCTATGGGAAGGTACCTACTCGAGAGTCTGTAGCCACACTTGAGCTCACTATACCTTTCACAGATGGGAAATATCCATTTGCATATCGGTCTTTGTCCCACCCACATGGACAGTCCAGCACCAAAATGCTATGGCAATTCCCTTCTGAACAGGAGTACTAACATCAACCCCATACACGTGTTACAGCCTTGGTGGGCCTCATCAGTGAGGTGGAGCTGTGCCTCTCTGAGCACAGTGAGCAAGGGGTCCACGTTTGGATGACCCTAGGAAACTTAGGGTGACTAAATCTAGGTTCCTTAAAAAGTTTTTAAAAAAAAATATTCCATAGGCGCCCCTCTGCGAGAACGAACACGACCCATTGACCTGTTCTATGGGAAGGTACCCACTCGAGAGTCTGCAGCCACACTTTAGCTCACTGTACCTTTCACTTTGTACATTCTGGTAAATTCTTAAGTGGTACGTCTCCTCGGCCCACTGTACTAGATCTTTCAAAATAAAACTTGCCAAATTCTTTGAGGAGGAATCGATTACGGATATCGGCCTGTAATTGCTAAGGGAGGCCCGGTCACCCTTTTTGTATATGAACACTATAACAGAGACTACCAATGCCTCTGGCATATCTAAGTTAAAGGCGACCTGAGTAAAACGACACCAAAGAAACTTCGAGCATAGTTGAACATTGCCCTTAATAACCATATTGGAAAAACCAGCCAGGCCGCAGGCCCTAGAATTCTTTAGTTTGGCTTGGGCTACCTCCAGATCCTCATGGTCAAAGTTCATTTTCAATGGCACCCTTGGAACAAAGGCCAGGTATTCCCTTAGCACAGTACCTTTGAAGAATACATTTGTATAAAAGGTTACCCATTCAGATTATGGCATACAGTTTACCTGGGAAAATATCTGGTAATTGCGGCATTCAGCAAATGGTAAATTCTCTTTTACAGGACCATCCAATTTTTATAAGACGGCCTCAGTCTCCTGCAGGCCATACTTTTAACATCGATCTGCCAGGCATGTCAAATGGGGTCACTTGGGATTCAACAAAGGGTTGCTGTCTCCATACCGGGGTTGAGCAACGTCACCCCTCCAAATGACCAATGTATAATTAAAAAAACCTGCGGGCGCAGTTGGACCATCTTTCCACTACAGACTACGAGCTCCATTCAAAACTAGCCTCAGACTTAAATGAATAAAGACCCCTCCCCCTAACGAAAGTGTATTCCCAGCATTATTCACAATGTGATTTTGACACTTCAAAGGGAGGCATAGAATCGGGGCATATTGGATTCCAAAGTTCAACACCAAACTTGCGTGATCAATATTATTGTTTTCAAGAACCTCCATGGAGTGAATCCTGTCCAACATAAAGTGTGAAATTAAGATGAAATCGATTATAGAGGAAGCAGGCGGACCAACCCAGGTGTGATGCACTGGTGCAGCTCCCTTTGCATTACATTCAGCCTAAGGGCCCCTTTCTGCATACAATGGGGCAACCCCACCCCTCTAGCTTCCCTTCCTCCAGGGCCCAGCACCACTGGGCACCCCAGAGAAGATGGGGTGGAGGCCCTACTGGCCTCAATTGAGTCCTCATCCACATAAAAACAGTTAAAATCACATGCACAGATAATACAGGAGGTTGGATACTGAGTTACCCATGTTAAGAAAATGATATCCAAGTCACTCCAAATCAGCAAATCCTCAGCATAACAGGATTACAATATATATTAATTAAAAGTATATTCCGTAATTCATGACCTTCCTTAAAATGCACTGTAACTGCAAGAACAGCATCCGTGTGTGACATCAATTCCTCTGCTGTTGAACATACGTCATTCCGAATGGCTATAGCGAGGCTGCCAACCAGACGGCCATTAACCCCCTTCCTAGCTTCATTTATAAGAGTCTTAAAGTGGTCTATGCTTGGATGATCTACCAGTCAAGTTTCTTGAAGAAAAATAAACACATTACTTTTGAGCTCGTTAAAGATTTGGGGGTTAAGAAGCTGTTAAATCCCCAGGTATTCCAACTAATTAAAGACACTAACTGAAAATTAGAAGTCCGTCTCGGGGCCCCTAAGATTCGACAGTGTGGATGCAAGCCAAGCCCAAATGCCTTTTGACTCATACGAATCTCTGGGACAAGAACATATATCAACTGTACATTGAACAGTCAAATCCTTGTATCTCCCCAATATGGATGTTAAATTGGAGGGAGCCCGGTCCCGTGGACCCTTGTCACTCTCTTCATCAATTACAAATGTATCATAGCCTCTCATAATTAGCTCTTCATGGGCACCAATAACTAAACCCCAATCCAACTCTCAGTAAAAATGCATGATGCAAACATTAAAAAGATCATCCACATTTAACTCGACCCGTTTTCCATAGAAAAAATCCAAGACAGCGAGGGAACACCTTTTAGAATGGCCACAATTCTTCCTCTACTCATGGGGAAGTCAACTTCATCTCCAAAAATAGTAGAGAATTTAACAGAAAATTGATGGATAACTCTGTCAGTCCTCACTCTACCTTAGGAGCTATGCAGCAAATTATTAACTGGATCCTGCGATGTCTGGGGCTCCCTCAGAGGACTCTGGGTATCCCTAACTTCAAGGCTCGAAGCAAAGGGACCAGAAGTCACTATTGTAGTCCCAAGAACCAGTGCAATGTTAGCCGACAATCCACCGTTTCAAGAGTCCCAACTAATGCTTCACTGCCTAAATTCTCAGAAGTGCCAGAATAGCTTTCATCCGTACAAGATAAAAAGAAGCATCTGTCCTTAATTTTCCTTTTAAATGTATTCCTCTTCTCCCCCAAAATTGATGCCCTGAGAGCAACAGAGTCATCCTGTCCTTGGGAAACACCCTCTGGGGGTCTCAAGGGAACCTGTAAGTCATTAATCTCTAAATGTCATTGGGGACCCTTTGTTGGGAGTCAAAAATGTCAATAGGGGAGACAGTATTGGCAGATTGTGCACATGGCAGAGGCACATTGTCAACATTGTTAGCGGCTTGGAAAATATTCCTAAAGAATTTACGAGAGCAAGATCTTCTCCGTGTAGGGTAATTTGTCATGTTCATGATTTTATTTAGTGGAACAGAAGGGGTGGGTTTCTTCTTCAGCTTAATAGTTATAGTTGGGCCAGACGCTGACAGGAAACCATTATCAAAACGAGGCTCAAACCCCCTGTGCCAGGAAACTGTACAGAAGGATGTCCAGGATTAGATTCATATTAATTGTCCAAAATTATATTTGAATATTCCTTTATATCTATCAGAACGGAGGAATGAGGCAGAACTTTGTGGCTTATGTTGTCATAGAGCCTTACTAAGCCTTGTAACTCAAGGTTTAAAGCGGAGAGGGAGTGACCTCCCGCTCCCCCAAAGAAGAGGAATCCAATATTTGTGAGTCTCCCCCTTTGTCAAACTGAGAGTGATGTAGATTATGATGAGGATCCTCCAAGGGGAAATCCGGCTCACAATCTGGTTATGTTCCAGGCATTGACTGCATATTCATAAATAAGCAGGGAGAGGCACTTAAATTCGTATCTGGATTATCCAGGTTCATTATTTCCTCTTCTAAACTAATACATGCATTTAATAAAGATTTATTAGAATTGTTCAAGCAGGCATTGCCAGAAGTGACGTGGAGCTGGCTGGGGCCATTCGGGCAAACATGGAAGGCCCTGGGTTTGCTCTGGCCCCAGCCAATGCCTTAGAGGCCCTAGGCTTCACACAATGCATTTCCAGCCATGCACACAACAAAGGTCGAATCCTATAGTGGGTTGCTGAGCGAAACTGCAGCATTACAATCACCTCAAACACACAGTGCCCGTGGTAAGAGCACAACGTCATCAGTTTTAGCATCCCCACTGGGATCCATCCACACTCTACACCTGCACAACTGCCTGCCACCCTAACGAGAAATTCCAGGAACATCACGCCAGCACGCATCCTGCCCTTACTAAGTGCGCATACTGGTGCCCAAGTTGCCTCTAGATACCTACAATCTCTCCTTAGGTCAAGCTACCGACACCATTGCGCCACTGGGATAATGTAAAGCTAAACCACTTGCCCACATAAACGCCCGGTTCACTCCAGATCTCAAAGTAGTCTGTACTAAGAAACGGGCATCGGAAACTACATGGAGAAATGATCTGACAACATCTAACAAAGCACTCTTTTCCACCTCTTCCAAAGGCTATAAACTGGCCATACTCAATGCTAAAAGTTCCACACATAATGCATAAATTGACATGGGCAACTCATCCAGCAGAGAGCTATTTGTCATACTACATGAGCTGGAATCTTCTATTTCTCCTACCAACAACTGTTTGAAAGACAAAATCTGGTGCGCAAACATTCAAACTGCCCTGCTCAACAAAATATCCTCCCTCCAAAAATAGATCCTGCTAAGGAAAAAGAAACTAATCTCAACAGGGGTTTCACTGAGTTTTACACCCATTCCTGCCCATGTCAATACTCATATTTTCACCTTCAAGCCCGTCTCAGAACCTGAGGTAATCAAAAACATCAACAATCTTAAACCATCTAGATGCCTAAGGGATATCTGCCCTGCTCCAGTTATCAAAGATTGCACAGAAGCCCTTGCATCTTTCTTCTCCTCATTTGTCAATGCTTCTTTCTCCTCTAACACAGTCCCAGACAATCTCCAAGATGTCTGGGTCCTACCGTTTCTAAAGAACCCCATGCTAGATCCTAACATGCCTACCAACTACCGCCCTATCATAATTATCACTTTCCCCCTTAACATTTTAGACAGGCACACCTGCAATCCAACAACCTTCTGGGCCTGCGTCAGTGAGGGTTTCGACCGGGCAATGTCATTGAATCAGCTAAAGTTTACCTAAAGACTCAACTGGATGAAATCAAAGATGCTGGCAAAATGGCTCTCCTCTTATTGTTGGACCTCTCAGCTGCCTTTGACTTGGTTGTCCATCGAATCCTCTGCAATCACCTCTCCACAGCAGCCGATTTTTCTGAGGAAGCAACCACTTGGATCTCATCCTTCCTCCCTAACAGAACAATGAGAGTTTTCTCACCTTCTGCATCTGCCCAGCCAGCCCTAGTCACTTGTGGCATCGCACAAGGTTCATGCGTCTATCCTACACAAACTATTTGGATGATACTCAGATTCTTCGACCCATCTCAGGCAACTACAATACGGACACCAAAGCTCTAGGTGCAGTCTTTCATACCATCCAGGCTTGGATGGCATACCACTCACTCTGCCTCAATGATAAGACCAAGCTGCTCTTGGTCAGCTCACAGCCCCAGCTAAACAAACTCGACACTGCCTACAAATCATTCATCATTGACGGCATCTCCAATCCAGTCTTTTATATCAGGGTTTATCTTGATTCCAACCTATCCTTAACCAAACAAGTAAATGCAATTGCCTCCTCATCAGCCTACACAACTAAGTTAATGAACGCCGGCAGACCTTTTCTCTCCCCAGACAGGTGTATCACTATTGCAAGAGCACTAATTGGGTCCAGGCTTGACTATTGTAAGTAACTATTTGCTGGTACCAGCGACCGCAACATCAACAAGCTACAAATCATTCAAAACAATGCCCTGAGAGCAGCCTTGAACATCCCTAAATAAAAGATCACATATGCACAGCCAGAAGAAGGGTGCACTGGCTTCCTATCTGTGAACACATTCTGTTCAAAACCTTAGCTATCACCCACAAGTGTATCTGCCACACTTCACCAGAATACCGGTCTTCCAAATTCAACAAAACTCGATCTCCATACTTGCATCATCTCACCACTTCTAGAGACAAACGTCAAAGATCAGGTGACCTCAGCTTGCCAGTGAAGCCCCACTCTCGCTAAGGTTGGATCACTCATACTGGACTTTCCATAAGCAACTGAAAACGTGGCTATTTTCACAAGATCGCAACTCTAAGGACACTCCCCAGAAAGTATGTTAGTTTTGGGCTCAAACTTCCATGTATTATTGTATTCATCTTGTTGTACCTGCTTTTCTCTGTGATCAGCGCCTTGATGCCCAAGGGCTTAGAGCGCTCTATAAATGTCTAAATAAATAAATAAGAAGAAATTGCACTGGATTGGGGACGGTCATGTGGGACTCAATAACCTGCTATAATGAGGAATATAAGGGGTGGTCGATGGAGAACATGGCAGTTCAGTGTAGTGGAACCTTGAGGAAAGAAGGTAGTTATTTCTGACCGGGAGGTCAAGGACTCAGGCTCTTTTCTTTGTCGCTGCCTCAAGGACTCGTGTAAACTGGTTGTCAAGATGAGTAATTTCTGAGCTCCTTACATTGTAATGCTTGCCCTTTCCCCGCATTATTAGCCAGCCTCAAAGGGGACAAGCCGTCTTTTTTAGAGCTCCCAAATTCAAGTGGGGACACGCTGGACCAACTAACCAGCAGTCGATCTTCACGAGAGCTCACAGAGCCAACACTCAAAACCATGATTAAAGGGTCTGTGGTGACCGAAAAGTCCAAACAGAGATCAGGTAAAAGTCAGATTCGCCTGCCTTACTCGCAGCCACAAGCAACACACTGAAATAGCCTCTGTAATAGGTCCGGTGATACATGGGATCTCCATGCCGGCGGCCAGCTGCCGAGCCAACTTTCCAAAACGGCTGCCTCGAGGTTCCCAGAAGCAAATCCGCAGCTACACCGCTTGGCCACCCAGGCCACATAGGACCACAGCAACACCAGATCCGAGAGGCAAAAGCAGGAAGGAAAGGACCTAGCGACATGGGATGTGCTCACGCCCAGCTGTGTCAAACCACACTGAACAGTTCAGCTGCTTCCGACAACGCTCTGATGGTTAGTTAAGTAGCTACATTGGCGGATGTGAAACCAAAAGTGTTGCGGCTCATTTCCTAGCTTGCCACTGGACTAAACTGAGATCCTGGACAGATCTTACCTCACTTTATAGTGCTGTGTTAACTTGTATGAAAAGGTTTGCCATCTCACATTCTAGTAGCATTCTTTAGCCTATTTCCTGCTTTTTTTTCTTTGAGTTTAAGGGACACTAGAAAGGAGGGAGCCGACCAAATGTCATATTTCTGGTACACTTCATTTTAGGTCGGCTTATATGACACAAAAAAGGTTTGCTTTTTTCTTTGAATTTCAGATGTTGTTCTTCATATCACAAATAACAATTGGCAAGCATGCATCAAACAATGATTTTATCACGCATGCTTTTCTGGGTATATTTAAATCTTTAACACACAGTATTAAAACCCAGATGTGATTTCTTTTTAGGCTCACCCCAATTAGTATTCTGTTAACTGTAGATATCCTTTTAGGATATGATATGATAGTCTATTTATATAGCGCCTATACACAAAGTGTTTCAAAGCGCTTCAAGGCAAGGGAGGGAACAAGGGTAAATACAGTGACATTCTTACAGGCCATGAACAGTAAGGATGTGAAATTAACTATCGTACTCGGCCTGATGACATTTCAGATAGTGCAAGAGCTAAGACATAGATAAGGAAGGGGGGGGGAGAGTCGGAAGGAAATGGAAACAGACAGGCGACTTCCGTACTAGGCCTGACAACATTTCTGGTAGAGCCGGAGAATAACAAAGGTGAGGGAGATGAGTGCAGAAAGGGAGGGGAGGAACAAAACAAGCGACTATCGTACTAGGCCTGACGACATTTCAGATAGTGCTGGGGGAGGTTACAAGTAATGGGAAGGGGGAGGAGACAGACGAGGTTGCTATCATACTAGGTCCAGAGACAATTCTGATAGAGTAAGTGCATAGAAGAAAGTTAGGGGAGGAGATAGGAAAAGGGAGAAGAGAGAGAAGGAGAGAATAGAGAGTAAGCAGTCAAAAAGAGTGGAGAAGCAAGAGGGGAGAGTGAATACATTGCAGAAGTCAGATGTAACACATAATGTTGCAAGCCAGGATACAAGATGAAGATGGGAACAGCATGATTCTGGGCCACCATGAGTTCAAGATGCAAGGGAAGTCCAGCATAAGAGTTGAGAAAGGGTGACGCACTGTGAATCAATGAAGTCCACAAAAGTCAAATCCAGCATTGGCCACAAGACGGTGATGGTGAAACCAGAATGTATCACGACAGACTCCTGCAGAAGTAGGCTGGGGACGCCGGGGGAAAGAGGCTGTCAGGGTTGAAGAATCAAGCAAAACAGGCAACACCTGTGTGCGAGAAGGGGGGCACAAGGGAACCGCACAGGGGGAACAGAGGTGGTGGGGATGGCCTGTGAGGACAGAGGCAGTAAACACATGTTGGTGCATGCTTACCTGCTGTCTGAAATAATAAAGCTACAATCTGCCCCATTTTGCATGATATACAACTACAAGTTTTTTTTTAAATATTGTCATGTTGGATTATTGTGTGTTTTTTTTACTTTTCAAGTAATAACTACAAAACAATCTTATTTCTTGAAAGTAAAACATTTACAAATAATTGAACCTTGCACAGCAACTAGAACTGGGAAATAATGTGGTCAAATTGTGAAACTGCAGACTGGGCTCAAATCCCAACTTCGCCATTTAAACAAAGCATGGTATTGTCAGGAAATCATTTAATTGCATGGTATCTAACCTACCACAATTGTCAGTGCCTAAATAGATCAAGATTGTCATTCCTTAAAAGAGATTCAGTTCTCATGGCACGTACTTCAGAAAGCCTCACTCGTGGTTTAACTAGCTATAATATTGCTTCATGTATAAAACACGGACCATTCATAGCATGCACACCCCAAAGTCCTCATTTTCTCTCCTGCCAGTCATGACAACATCACTTGAAAACCATAACCAACTTCTAATCTCAGTCTACGTTTGAATAAATGCACCGTTCTGGCATCTTCCAATCCATATCCCTGGTCTATGATATGTATACCTTCCTCGTTGCTACCAATCTGTCTCCTGTATCCATGCACAAGTACATTCCGTGAAGCTAGGTTCTGTGTTTATGCTGGGGTATGTGTCCGTCTGTTGATCTGTGCTCTGCATAAATACTGCAACCCATGTATATCTCTCAAGTGCCCTGATTTTGTTAAAATGTGAGTATACCCATGCTAGAACACAAGTACCCTAATTGGCTACATGTTGTGAATGAAACTGGTTCAGGGGAGTGGGGAGTGGGATTATTGGATCCCTCCATTTCTTTAGTTGGTGGTGCAGGGATTGGTCTTTGGCCTGGGCACCGAAAACCCTTAAGGTGGTCTTGTGCAAGCTGCATGTTAGAGCTGGGTCGAGCCTGGTGGGGCTCAGGTCGGCCGGGTCCTAAACTGGGGCTCTGGCCGGACCATCTTCTCTGGTCAGTGCCTGCCCAAGGCTGGGGCCTCAGTTGTTCCCCCGTAACTCAAAAATAAAAAAAAATGTAAAAGCATGCTTACAGGAGCCAGACATCTGACTTCCTGCCCTTCCCCAGCCACTTCATTGGCTGGAACGGGGAAGGAGCCCTTCCTGGTAAAATGCTGTAGCAGCTGGTGGCAACTTTAATGGTGCCTTCCCTTCCCCTACAGCGTTTGTTCCCCTCGTCATCTCACATACCCCCCCCAACCTTCCAAACAGTACCCACGCTGTCCCTGCCCACCCAAGTGCCACCATCTCTTTTCTCTACCCCCCTAGCCCTGCCATCCTAAAACCGGCAGTGCTGTCCCAGCCTCCCCAAGTGCCACCCTTCTCCTTTTCATGCCCCCTGCCATCCCCAAAATAGCAGCGCTACTCCCTCAAGCACCACCATCCCCTTTTTATCTGCCCCCTTGCCCCTCCATCCCCAGGTCAGCAGCATTGCCACGCACGCGTCACCATCCCCTTGTTCTCTGCCCCTTACCATCTCCAAAACAGTAGTACTGTCTCTACCCTCAAGCACCACCATCTTATGTTCCCTTCTCCCCTCCCCTGCCATCCACAAACAGCAGCGATGTCCCTCCCCCAAGTGACCACCATCCCCTTGTTCTCTGAACCCTGTCATTCCCAAAACAGCAGTGCTGCCCCCAAAGCACCCCCATCCCCTTCTTCTCTGTCCCCTACCTCCTGCCATCCCCAAAGCAGTAGCACTGTTCCTGCCCCCCCAGCTCCACCATCCCCTTGTTCTCTGTCCCAGCCCAACTTACCATTAAAAAACCCACTGGTGCTGTCCCTATGCTCATCTCCAGGGATTGGGGTTGAAAGACCGAGTGACAAATGTTCGAGGGAGGAATGACCGAAGATAATTGTTTCGAAATAACCTTCGGTCTTTTCTCCCCTGAACATTTCTGACATGGCCAAACCCCTGCCCACACCCCAAATTCCCGACTTACCTTGCCTCCGACTCGCCGGTCCCTGCAACGCCTGTTCCCTTTTACTTCCGTGATCGGGAACCGGCGCCGCAGGGTCCTTTCAATTTGAATTTTTTTCGGGACAGCCGCTGTCCCCCTCAAACACTGCTCACCCCCGCAGCCCCCAGCACCGAATGCATGATTTGTTCGAACTTTTCTGTCGTTCAGAATTGTCGAACAGCTGAAATTCAGCCAAATCACGCATTCGGACATATATTTTCGGTCATTTTGGTTAAACCCCTCTCCAGTGTCACAATCCCCACCTCCTGTCCCAAACATAAGACCCCACTGGATTCACATGTGCCATCTTCCCCTGTGCGCCACCATCCACACACACCACCCCCTTGTTCTCTGTCCCAGCCCATCTCACCATTAAACTCCCCCTCTCCATCGCCACAACCCCCTTCCCCTGCCCCAAAGAGAACATTCTCTGGACTGGGGCTGCCCCCCACCTGCCACCATTGCCAAATCCCCCACCACCTATCCAGCCACCATCTGGGGTTGGCTCGGCCTGTGCTGGGTCCCTAGAGCCAGGCCAGAGCTCCAGGCTCGGCCCTACCCCAGAGTTCCATAGGTCTCCCAGCTCTACCTGTGGCGCAACATGCATAGTTTGAAACAAGTTCGAGTCTAAGAGGGAAAAGACAAGTGAAGAATGCAAGAAGCAACCAGACCAAGTGGAGGGAAGCGAGGCAGACTGCAGCCCCCTCAGGAGTGAACATTTAAATTGTTAATGATCTGAGATGCAGACTGTCTACACCAGTAGCTGGTGTGACAGGGTGGTCCACCACAAACAACCAAGCTGGAGACTGAAAGATGTTCCAAGGGGATTTATTTAAAATCACACGTGGTTGTTCTAAGTGATTTCTGGGTAGGTCTCAGGGCTAATGAGGTCTTTAGAAATTTAGTGCAAGTGCTGCCTCTCTCTAGCTATTTCGCGCTGATTTACCCTTCCCCTGCCCACGCGTCCTTAACGGGGTGTTAGTAGCTTGCCAACAGGGACACCTACCTGTCTGTTATTCTGATTAATCCTTTTTGTGTTTTCCCTCAAAAAAATTTGGCTAACTAACTCCCTGTTTTTTTTCTGGTCTTTCCCTAACCTGTCCCACTTAGTAGTCTAAGGGGGTTAGGGATAGTGCCTTCTTCCGCCCCTGGTATCAACCTCCCTTCTTCCATACACTTCCTTACCTGATCCTTCACTTCACTGGGCTCATAAGATGTTCTCCCCCCAACATAGTACCGTCCCTCCGATCTCCCACTCCGCCTTGCCACATCCACCCTTTGATCCTACTTCTCCTCTTGCGAAATGCCAATAGTTACTCCGATTCTCCCACTCACAGTCGCTCTTACTATTCTGTTGCTCCTACTATTACCACCAGATGTTACCCTCCCTATCACCCTCTACTGCTTCTTTTACTCCCTAACACTCTACTACCTACTCCACTTCCAATATTACCCTTTACCCCATTACTACTACTTACTCCATCGTGCTCACTTGCAATTCCGCTACTCCCACGACCACAGCCTGCAGTCCCTACCACTGCTATCTCTGCCTATCTCCACTCCCAACTACTACTACCTCCACCAATACTACCACTCCACTACTCCTACTCTGCCTCTACTTCTCACACTCCGCAGACAACCTCTTTCCAATAGCCTCCACACTCCTTTCGCTCTCACCTCCTCCTGTATCTCGGACGTCCTCCATCACCTCCTGTACTCGCCCAACTAACCCACCCCCCAGGCATTCACACACACTTACACCCTCTCAGGATTGACCACTTACCTTATCCAATAGCTTATCTTCCTTGAGGGGGGCCGGGAGGGTCAGGGGACGGCCACTGGAGGGCTTAGGAAGGCTTGTAAGCCCTGCCCCTTTCCAACATGGACACTGATGGGGTCCAGGGATATTAGATGTCTAAAGGCCTTTCTGCAAGTCTAAGCTTGCCCCAAATATCCCTGGTGGTATAGAGGGTGATGGGGAAGGCCTTCCTTACTTTTATATAAGTAAGAAAACATTCCCTGGTGGCATAGCGGAAGCTGCCAGTTTGATGGAACTGCGCCGGTGTTGCAGTTGACGCAGCACGCCTTGGTGCCACGTCCATCATTGCAGCATCTAGCGACTGGTGCTGCCGCATTCGCGGCACCCCTTGCTAGGATGCAGACTGTCGCTGTGTGGTCTCTAGACTCAGCTTCTCGCTGTGATGCCCAGAGGTTCTCCTCCTTGTGGCGGGTTATGCGGCCACCCCGCCGCCAACGCTGGCAGGTAAGTCTGGTTTGGGAGGGGCCTGCACGCATCCAGGCACCCCGCAGAGGGTGACTGAGTTGGGGCCCTCCATCCACTGACAGATCCTGAAAGCAGGCCCTGTCAAGACGGAAACACAAAAATTGTGCCTGTACAGTACAGTGCTGCCTGGGGAACGGGTCCTGCACAGTGACTGGCCTTGCATAGCTTTGGCTCATACCAGTTATGTGAAACGGTTCTGTAGTATGCCACTTGGTTGCACCCATTCTAATGGATTGAGATAGAAGAGGGATGTTGGTGGTACTCGCTCTCACAGTGCAGCCATTTTGGAGTTGGTCGCTTTGCGTAGAACCTTGGGCGCATGTCCCCATTAGGCGTGCCCTCTTGGCTGTGGCCGGGCGCCGAGACCTATCTGCGCCTGAATACATGTTTTCCTTAAATATATTGCCAAACGAAGCACTAATAAAAACAGTGCTTCGAGTAACAATTTATTTAAGGAAGACACTTTTTGAGCAGTAGATAGAGCTGTTCTGAAAGTGAACGCTCCATGTACAGATGGGTTACTTTGTCCCTCATGTATGCGAGACAAAGCAACCCATTTGTACATGGAGGGTTCACTTTCAGGACCGCTCCATGTGATCGTGAAGTGTTTTCTTTAAACTGTTACCCGAAGCACTGCATTTATTAGTGCTTCGGTGACAATATACTTAAGGAAAACATATATTCAGGCGCGGATAGGGTACAACTGAAAGGGACCTGTGCACAAGCTGCTGCGCCAAGATGTCAGGCGCCGAAACGCAGCGGCTGAATGTGCTGCTTCGGGCGTGGGTAGCAACTCGACGAGGCAATTGGAAAATGGAGCAGCTGAGGAAGGAGGCACTTTGTGAAGTAGGGGGCCAGGCTGAAAAGCCCGCTTTGAAGGGGACCACTGGGAATAGGGGCGCGAGAGGAGATTTCAGGGTTGCGTCCACTCTAATGACAAATCAAAGTAAAACTTCACAAGGGATCAAGGAGCCCATATCCTTATGTTCCCTGGAAAACCATTACACTGAGGAACTCACCTGGGGAGATTTATTCTAACACACTACATATTTTGGAAACTCCTGCAAAATAGATGGTGGAGTAGGGTGACCTACGAACTCAGAATAAATTCAAAACAAAAGGGGTATACCTACTTAAGTCACTGGTCCTGTAGGTAAATATAAAGAATTTGTAACAAACAAGAATGGACCAGTGGATGGGGATGACGCGGATATTTGTCAAAACATAATATTACACATTTTAATCAATAAACACATCTTTCATTGTTACATGCAATGTTTTAAAAAACATAAATAACAGTTCATCATCATATATTTCATCTATACTTCTCTCATTCCAAATTCACACATTCATTCAAAAATGTTCTTAAAAAACAAACAAATTTGGCTCTTTCCAGAAAATGTATCATTCACTTAATACATATATTTCTACACAAAAAATTCAGAAATTGTCTGGCCAGTTTTGCTTTCAGGTGTCGTATTTTTCTTGGTCAAACAATTAACCCAAGTATCTTTTATAGTCGTTGACACGTGTTTCAGTCCACATATAACACAATTTGCTGTTTTTACATCTCAAGACCTTCTTCAGGACGTGAAGTGCAGACAAATGCGTCTGCCCTTGTGTTTTGGAAACGTATGCGCCAAATGTCAAATCTAAAAAACATTCATAAAATACCATCAGTGTCCAGTGTCATCCCATATTTCTTAGACTTTTGTGACTATTATTGTCATATGTATAGCATCTCAACACAAAAACCTACTCACCACTATGTGTCAATTGACAAATGGGCAACTAGGTATACGGAGTCAATCCTTCACAGTGTCAATGATATAATCAAGACCTGTGAACCAAACAGAGACACGTTTTAGTTCTCTGTACCAGTAAAAATTACCTACAGAAGTGAGTAATTATATGACATGAAAAATCTCTAACTTACAATTCTTCAATGTTAGTCACCACATCGGATACATTTTCAATGCTTCAAAAATCTTGGAGGAAAGATAAACATTTTCAAAACTTTAACTCCACAGACCTGTGAAAATTAAACAAATCTGTTCTATATACTGTCATGAGTATCTGATGATGTTTGCCTAAAGTACTACATTCACAATGGAGGAGGTATACACTCACCATGAAATTTCTACGGACTGTACAGTAGTTATAAGTATCAAAACCGTTCCTCAGCAACCGTCTTCATCTGATAAATACACTAGGCTGTTAGGAATAGTATATAGTAGTAACAAAAGTGTTTCTCTCTGATTGCATAACACGGTTTATTTATTGCATTCCCCCCATATTAAAGAGCTAACTGGACACCCAGTGGGCTTTTACGGTTTAATACAGGCTACAGGAGTAGCCATCCCAAGACAGCCAACTGTCAATGGCTAGATGGAGTATCTCTCTAATGAGAGATGCTGTCCTAGAGCTATTCTAGCAGAAAATAGGCTCAGTGCGCTCATTTCTCAAATGTCCCTATTTCTGAAAACAAAGAATACTGCATTCACAGAAAATCGCTACTCAGTGCCACCGGTGCATGTGAATCATGGCACGGATGACAGTCCCCCAAATATATGTGCAAATTGAGGCACATGCTTAATCGTGTGTTCCATTCATTGTTTTTCACCAGCAGTACTTGCCTCAATTTGCACATATATTTGGGGGACTGTCATCCGTGCCATGATTCACATGCACCGGTGGCACTGAGTAGCGATTTTCTGTGAATGCAGTATTCGTTGTTTTCAGAAATAGGCACATTTGAGAAATGAGCGCACTGAGCCTATTTTCTGCTAGAATAGCTCTAGGACAGCATCTCTCATTAGAGAGATACTCCATCTAGCCATTGACAGTTGGCTGTCTTCGGATGGCTACTCCTGTAGCCTGTATAAAACCGTAAAAGCCCACTGGGTGTCCAGTTAGCCCTTTAATATGGGGGGAATGCAATAAATAAACCGTGTTATGCAATCAGAGAGAAACACTTTTGTTACTGCTATATACTATTCCTAACAGCCTCGTGTATTTATCCGATGAAGACGGTTGCTGAGGAACGGTTTTGATACTTATAACTACTGTACAGTCCGTAGAAATTTCATGGTGAGTGTACACCTCCTCCATTGTGAATTTAGTACTGTAGCAAACATCACCAGATACTCATGACAGTATATAGAACAGATTTGTTTAATTTTCACAGGTCTGTGGAGTTAAAGTTTTGAAAATTTGTATCTTTCCTCCAAGATTTTTGAAGCATTGAAAATGTATCCGATGTGGTGACTAACATTGAAGAATTGTAAGTTAGAGATTTTTTATGTCATATAATTACTCACTTCTGTAGGTAATTTTTACTGGTACAGAGAACTAAAACGTGTCTCTGTTTGGTTCACAGGTCTTAATTATATCATTGACACTGTGAAGGATTGACTCTGTATAACTAGTTGCCCATTTGTGAATTGACACATAGTGGTGAGTAGGTTTTTGTGTTGAGATGCTATACATATGACAATAATAGTCACAAAAGTCTAAGAAATATGGGATGACACTGATGGTATTTTATGTATGTTTTTTAGATTTGACATTTGGCGCATATGTTTCCAAAACACAAGGGCAGACGCATTTGTGTGCACTTCACGTCCTGAAGAAGGTCTTGAGATGTAAAAACAGAAAATTGTGTTATATCTGGACCAAAACACGTGTCGACAACTATAAAAGATACTTGGGTTAATTGTTTGACCAAGAAAAATACGACGCCTGAAAGCAAAACTGGTCAGACAGTTTCTGAATTTTTTGTGTGTAGAAATATATGTATTAAGTGAATGATACATTTTCTGGAAAGAGCCAAATTTGTGTGTTTTTTAAGAAAAATTTTGAATGAATGTGTGAATTTGGAATGAGAGAAGTATCGATGAAATATATGATGATGAACTGTTATTTATGTTTTTTAAAACATTGCATGTAACAATGAAAGATGTGTTTATTGATTAAAATTTGTAATATGTTTTGAAAAGTATCTGTGTCATCCCCATCCACTATGAACTCAGAAGCCATATTTATCGTTAATAATCATTTGTGAAAGTATATCATTTCTCTAACACAAATTCAGCTATTATATATTCCCTTTTTTTGCTTCTAGGACACCGGAAAGCTGAGAATCGGGACTTACACAGGACCACATCAACACTGCACTGTATACTCCGGAGGTAAGGCCTATGTAGATCTAATCCAGAACCACCACGTGCATGCACGGCATCGCATTCTCTTCAGTAAATATTCAGTTGTACTTCACTAGCCATTACCGCGTGGAGGTTTCTCAGCACCAAGTCTTATTTCTGACGTAGCGACATGGACGTCATTTCACCAAAATGCCAGGGGTAGCAGAAGTGACATTGCATGACCCTTGACCTCTGATGACATCACAGGAAGTGAAGTCATTTGACCTTGCCACCAAGTGACATCACAGGAAGTGATGGCACCTGACCTTTCACTCCTTGACAAAACGGAAGTGGCAACACATAGCATTGTTCCAGTACTATAAGAAAAATATGGTTATGATATCACTGTAATATGATATGCATTCTATACAAGAATGGATCACCATATCTAGGATCAATATCAGTGTGTATAGCGCCAACAACCGTGAGGCAATAAAGCACTGTCAACCGGCTGGTGACAAACTGTAGCTGCTGGAATCGAAAACAGTGTATGAACAATCAATATAGTGAGATACACTGAGATCAATATATGCATGTAAACTCAGCTTCTGCCCAAAGAGAAAGGGAAGCCGGCATTTACCTGCTAATATAGGTGTTCACCATTGGGTGCTGCCAAGGAGTGAATATTTTCCATATATCGAATCGGCAGTCAACAGCAAGGTTATCCTGTGAAAAATAGGGTTTCTTGGTGCTGCTCTAAGGACTGCCTGTTACACTTGCGTTGGGGACTGCAATCATGGCTTTTCAATGTCCATTAACCTTTTCAGTACATGCCTTCCCCTATAATAAATTGAATATTAGCACTGGGTTGTACTGTAACCATTGCACATAGTGCGATTGTGTCTTTTTTGTGTGCATCTTGGTCAATTTATTTTCAGGGGTTTGCAGAAAGGATATGTACAAAGCATCCCAAGGCTGGACTTGCAAAAAGCTCATTCTTCAGCTATGAGGCGCAATAACAGCAAATGCAATGTTGCCACTTTGTGATAGGATCCCTGAGGCCCCAATCTTTCTTTTAAAAGCTGAGCAGAGTTGGAAAGATTGACTGACTCTACAATGATTTCCCAAATGGAGGCTCATTCCTTGGGCTAATTGAGACGTCTGTGCAAGTCTCTTGCTGTTTTCCAAGGTCTAACTGGTGATTGACCTCAATATAAACATATCCATGGGAGTGGCCCAATAAGAAAGAAGAAAGATGTCACTATACAGGAAGCAGGGTTACATTTGCATGGGAAACCTAAAGCACCAAGCAGTTTAAACATAGAACAGAATCCTCCAAACTAACCATTTGATGCCCTCTACACATTGCCCTGTGTGTTTTAGCTTGCAAGCACATGTATACCTTCATTAGTACCTGCGGTTTGCGCATACAAACTAGGCACATGTGGAAGATGATGGTGGTTCAGTGTTTAGTCTCTGCTGCTCCATTTTAATTGGTTTCAGATATTTCTATGACTATCTAGAGGAAGATGTTCAAGGCCATCACATCCTTTCTTTCTGTTGATTGCGGAGGAGTCTGCACTTCTTGCAGGTGATCGATGGATGGATCTGATGATCTATGGAGCAGTCTGATTTCTAGCTTTATAGGAACACTTGAGATTGGAGAAATGGTTTGTGGTGCTTCATAATTCAGTCCACTCAGCTGGTCAATGCGAGATCTTCATTTACTGCTGCCAAGAATAATACTTATGTTCCTGTTTGGCCCAAAGCAGTTTTGTTCCCAGCAACCCATTTACCTTACAAGGTATAGTTTTGATTTAAAATGGATTGTTCCACAGTCTGAATATGTTTGGGTCTGAAATTTCTTTGGTTTTCCTGTACAGTCTCATTTTCAAGGTTCAACTACGCACGAGCATGGATGGAGGTTCATGTCTGATATCATGTTTTGCAACTTTGTAGGACATTAGAAACCTTAATTGGATTAGCGCTGGGGCAATCACCTGTCCCGTAAGCAAGACAACGCAGAGCAACACATGTTCGAATCCCAGTCCCGCAAATAGACACAGGTCGCCGGTATTAAGCATGTTATTTAACTGGATTAATGTGTTAGCGTGTTCTTTGCATCTCACTACAAGTCAAATAACCTGTGCTAACTATGTTAGTCCACTGGGACAGGGCAGTCTGTATGAATTGTCAGAGGCCAAAACATTTCTTGATTCTTCTGCCTATTAAAATGGGGCTCTTTCCAAGTGCCACCTAATGGGATGATGGGACAAGTCTACTGATGAACAGGATTTCTCAGCCATGGGCCATGCATATATAGCCTGACCAGCAGGAACACCAATCCAAAAGATCCTGCATTGTCAGCCTAGACCGGTTTACTGCATTGATCCTTTGCATTCTTTGATTCTATTATAGATTAGCTTTTTCCAATAACAAGTGAAATTGGAAAATACAATACTATGGCCATGTATCATGATGGCTCAGTGCCTCTTCCCCCATCTAGCCCATTTCCCCAGCTCCACCACATCAACTGTTCCCAAGCCACAGCCGCTAATTGGTCACGTGTCATGTGATCATATGATTTCCCCCAACAGTGGTTGATGTGGCTTGGAGTTCCATATTGAGAATGGGGGGAAAATAAGTCCTTCTTCCTGAAGTGTGATCTTCTCAAAAACCTTGAACAGCTGATGGAAAACCTCAGAGTGGCAGCAGTGCCATAGCTATACTATGAAGGCCTGGCACAATATTCCCGACATCTATTGCGGGGCATCACGTAATGGTGATAAAGTAGGGAATTGATCATTGGACGTTCTTATTCTAGAAGAGAGATGTAGGTTGAGGCACAAAGGGACCAATTATTAATTGAGCTGTTTTGCACTGCACCAACATTCAGCTCAAACAGCTTCATAGTGCTGTGGAAGGTGGTGAGGAGCAGAGGGCCTAGACTGCAGGAGGGGTGCAAACATTCAACATGTGATCAAGTCCTTTAAGGGCATCTGCAAGAGGAGCAGTAGTGCAAAAGAATGAAGAAGCCTGCCTTCCTGGGATCAGGTAGGCAAGGAGAACAAGTACAAGTTAGGTGTTGGGTGTAAGGGTCCTAGACTGCATTATGGGTTGTGTTGGAACCAGGTGGGCTGCAGGAGCACAAGAAGTGGCATTGGGGGTGGAAAAAGGGCAAAAGGGCCTGAGGGCCGCCTGCAGCCAGTTTAAAAAATAAAATTAAATATATATAATATATAATATAATATATATAATATATATATATTCTTTTTGGCCAGGGGTAGCAAGGGAGACAGTAGTGGTCACAACACTGCAACCCCTAGCAACCCACAAATGACATCCATGGGTAACAAGCCGGAACCTGGTGGTTAGGGGCCTTTCAACAAAAGTATGTACTGTGTCCAGAAAGCAGAAAGAGAATATACCACCTTCAGCTGTGAAATAAAGAACCTGGGATGAAATCCAATGGCATGCCGCGACCCACCTTTCATTAATGGAAAAGATGGGAAAAGCCTTTTGGCTAAATTATTCTGTACTCACATTTTCAAGGTATCCCTACATATTTTCCCCACCATAAATATCGGTGTATATATGGTCGCCGGTCTCGTCATAGGCAATATTTTTGGGAGGATAATTTGTTGGAGCGGGGATTGCGGGGGTGTCCCCCGCAGGGTCCATGGCTCGATATTGCTGCAAAAATGTGGCAGTATTTTTGTATCGCAATATTTTTGCGGGGATATTAACACATGGAACCCATTTTCAAACATACTGTGAATGCAATCTTCATTAGCCAAACAGTAACTAGAGTGCAACAAAAACTGCATGCCCAGCTAAAGAATAAAAAACCCTTTCTGTGCCTTAGAGTCTGGTCACTAGACCCCACCTCCTTTATCCACACTTCGGTTCCACCTTCTGTGAAGAATCGTACGGATCCCTCACCGAAACCCTGCCTAAAGTCTCCTCCCATGTGGAATGGGGAAGGCAGATGCTGCCTGCTCCCAACTCTGGGGGTGGTGTACTGCGTGAAGATAACCTGGGAGGAGAAAGGGCCCACAGTAGTGAGGAGATTCCGTGCAATAAGGCACAGTATTTTTCCTCTTATAGAAAGACTCTTCCCAGTGTACCTAAAGCAGTAATGGCTTATTGTCATTGTAATGCCCCTAATAAAACTAGAAATGTGGACACAAGTCTTGTAAGAATGGAACACGCCTTACAAAAGGAATGATCTTTTTGGGTATCCCAAATCAAACACCCTCCTTACCCCCAAGCGTACAATGTACAGGAATCTGGAAATGTTGGCTTTAATAAATTACCTTTCTCTAGAACAACTAATTGGAACAGTCCTTCTCTTAAAGAGTTCAGGGAAATTAAATCTATTCGTAAAAAGAATTCAAATGTCAGAGGAACTAATGTTGCTTAAATGGACAAGTACCAGAATCCCAGAGGTACTGGGATGAAGAAGAGGGCTGAAGAGGCATGCAGAGTTAGCAGTCAGGCACATAAGCCTACTGGCCATTGCAGTAGTCAGGCAATTGAGCTTAACAGCCCACACCTGAAAATTGTTAATGAACCTGGGAGGCATAAAAGACTCCCTCAGGAAAGGAGGAGTAGGAGGAGCTGGAACGAGAGCTGGAAGGCAAGATGTAGAGTAGAGAAGAAGCACAATTCTGGCAAATCACAAAGATGCGGGAGCACAGGAAGGATGCTGGAATGTGGAGTCAGCAGATTTCACGTGCAAGTTTTGAGAGAGTCCTGTTCTCCCAAAATCTGAAATGCAGAGGCTGCGCAGCGGAAGACAGCTGGAGTTTTCCCCATGTGAGCCTTATTGTCATGATTGCAGAGCTGTGAACGTGCAAGAGACTGAGGCCAGAAGCAAGAGGCAAGATGAGGGTCTCAGGAGGAAAAGGAACTCCCAATTCGAGTGGCCGGTCCGGGGTCACCCATGCAGGAGAAGGGTGTGGGTCCCCAGCAAGCCAGAACCAGTAGTAGTGTTAGGGGAGGTTGGGAAAGTAGTGCAACCCGCAAAGCAAGTGTCTAAGATGCTAGTGAGTGAAGCACAGCATTCTAACCTTTTGCGCGAGCCTTGCCGGTAACTGTTTCCGACTCCTTATTGAGCCGCAAATGACTTTATGCAACCAGAAGTTGTTAGTTATATTGAAAGTACTGTTCACAATGAAAATGTAGTACTCACATATACTGTGAAAGACCTAGCATTCGCATGAGAGCTAAAGTCATTGAAGTCCATTGTACTTAAAGACTGTTACTGTCTAACGGAGTGGTCACGTGTCACTAATTAAGAAAATGGAACACTCTCTAAACCATTACAAAATACCTAATCATGACAATACCCAAGGTTAAAGGTATAAAGTCTGAAAACTATATCAAAAGGAGGTCATGTGTGCGTATATGTGATTCCCAAAGGAAGTCAGAACTTTATCCTTTGACATCACACGGGAATACAATTCGCTCTTCATCTTTAAACATTTAAATCTACTTTAAAAAGAGGTTGCATGCACCTAAATGTGTTTTCAACTAAGAGACTGAGGGCCTCATTACAACTCAGGCGTTAAGGGTTAACGCCACCGTTAACCCTTAATGCCTGATTCTGATTTTAACGACTGCTTTTAGCAGGCGTTAAAATCCATGGCGCTAACCTGCCATGGTGCTAATTACGCCGCCGTAATTTACAGCGGAGTAATTAGCCCCTTCCCCACTCCCATTATGCCCTATGGGGCAAAAATGGGAATGGGGAAGGGAAAATGGGAAATGGGGATTTACCGCTCCACTCACCTTGGAATGGGGCGGTAAATCCGCCATCCACCATGGTGTAAACGGAGTTTACACCATGGTGGTAAAGTTGGTGCACTTAGCACCAAGGTTGTAATGAGGCCCTGAATCTTATATTGTATCCAGAAGTGACATTCTTTTCATTTCTACGAAGTAAAGAGTTTAAACTATTGAGAAGAAAAAGCATTACCTAAGCCGAGAGGCACCCCTTTTTATAGTGAAACTAACCTTTCCAAAAGTTAAAGAGACACCCAGCTGTACGGTGAAGTTGTTAACACTCAGGTGCCCTAAAATACCAGTGTGCCAGTATTACCTGCAGCTGAGAGAGTGGCACCAAAGCTTTTGGGTAATTACTTGGGGCTGATAACTAATAGAAAGATGTGAGTAAAGCAGGGGAAGGGGAAATAATAGCTTGTGAAGACAATACTGAAAGTAGACTCAACTGGGGGTGCCAAAGACTGTGGAAGCCAGAGAGATGGGAGTCTTGTGGGCATAATCAGATTGTTATTGTGGCAGACAGAAAGGAGAGGCAAAGAGGCTACCCCTTTGAGAAAGTTATTAAAAGGAAGAGTGCATTGCCTGCCTGAAGAGGTTGAGGAGTCTTGTCAAAACCTGCCTAACAACCCAAAGTACTGAGCTGTGGTAGTAGTACTTAAACTGTGGTTGCATTGTAAGTTGTCAGCAGATATAACCTTGAAGTGGTATGAACCAGTAGCGTACTGACGGACAAAGGTGACTGTTCTAATGGTACCCTGTAGAGGTATGGTTGTTGAAGTGGAAGCAGCAGCACAAAGAAAACATTCGGACAAATATACCACTGTAAAGTTGTAAATAACAAAGTCCTAACTGTTGAGTAACAACTGTGTGCTGTTGACAGTGGGGGACATTACACCTTCTTTTGACCTGTGGCAAACTATCTGGAAGAAGAGACCATTTATCATAACCAGGATTACCATTGGTGCTATATCCTTTCTGGAAGTTGGAAGCAGATCTTTCATCCAGGAACAAAGATTTGTGACCAGTGGATTTTTGTTTGATGAACTTTTCTCTCTGACTTGTAACTATCAAGAGCTGGTTAAAAACCTTCCTTTTTCCTTTGTTGAAAATTTTGAGTTGACTTTGACTCCCGGGGAAAGGACCTTACCAAGAACAGGAAAAGGCCATTCCGACATTGTGTTAATATTGTTTACTATATTGTTTTGCTATATATTTTCTGTATACATTTGTTGTTTAGTGTGAGGGCCAGTTAACCCATGCTAGAGAATGTTCCCTTGGCTGTTAGAATAGGCAGGGAAATCCTCTGTAGAATAGTGTAAGCAAGGTATTTTTGAGACATCTACAAGCAGTTGTCTGCCTCACATTACTGACCCCTTACACTTCTGAATATCAGAACTCAGATCCCAGTTTGGGCACTGAACTACAGGTCCCAGAATGCAGCTGAGCACAGATTCCAAAGGAAGGTGAAATGATGGAATGCATGCTTACAACTGAGAGAATGTTCAGTGTTCATTGGCCACCGGCAGCAGCTGACAGTGAAATGTAACTGGCAGAAACAAATTTGCATATTCAAAAACCCGGTCGGGTTCTTTGATTCTTCCAAACCTGGAATTACAAATATTGAACACATAGGGAAAGAATCACTCTGAATTATTCATGCTAAGTGTCACTTAATCCTGCCCTATAGAAAGTACTTTTCTTTTCCTAAAAAAATGAAGCATATCCCTAATAATGCCACCTATGTAAGAAGGTGGATAGAAGAGTAACTTGTCCTAATTTTTGTGACACTGTATATGCCTACCTCCACCACCCACAACACCCATTTCAAACCAATTATTGAAATTAAAAAAGGGTGAGTTTTGTTCCAAACATAAGAGAATTGAACAGGAAGGAAGCTATGTCGCTTCTTTTTCCTTCCTGTATGGCTATGAAAATATAGTTCCAAATTCCCAGAAAAATATTTTTGGTTAACAAATTGTTCTATTTGTGACAATTTCTATGGTTGAATATATTGGGGTATCTCAAATCAATAACGGATATCCATTTGTTCTAGGTCGGCTAGTTTCAGCGATTTATACGTTGTAGTTCTGCTTTCTTCAGGACTTCTTGCTACACTAATTGTGGGAGCAAATTAGATGACATCGTAGTCTAAGGCCACATAATTCATTGTAGGAGTCAATCTTCTTGTGGCTTCTCTTTATATATAGAGAAGATGGAAAAGAAGAAAGAAATATGTTTCTTTATCTTACCGAACCTTTCAATGGTTTTAATTCGATAATTCTACTGCTGTTGTTTAATTAAGTAGTGGTATTCACACCTTTTCAAACCAAGCCCCCTGCCATGAATACAAATATTGTTTCTGCCCCCCGGCCTCCTTAGGGTTTTCCCTCTTAAGGGGCCCAAAGGATATCCAGGAGGCCCCACGTTCTACGTGATTACCTATATTTTCTATTAAAGCAGCCACCGTAATCCTTTTTTTAAATATTAAAAATAGTCATCTTAATCAATTTTTAAAGAGTCTGGCTAAACCCTGGACATCCTCCAGGCCCCCAGTTTGAAGACCACTGAGTCAGAACTGATGTCTCTATTCCTACAGTATGGTTGTTTGACATCCAACAGTCACTGTATTGGAAGAAATCACAGAGAGACAAAGGGAGGTTTGTTTTAACCGCCTATAGTTTAAATATGCATACATGATAAAGGGCATGAACCAATCAACTCTTACTTTTTGCAATGGTCTTCCGATCTGCAAGGTTCTCCACGCTGCAACCCCTCAATCAGGCAATTGCCATGCCCATGCATCAGAACACCCCGAGGATGCACAGAGTGAAACCTGAGAGTCAGCGATTCGAGCAGAGGAATTCTCAATGACAAATCTCAGCCAATCAGAATGACAGGATGAGCAACAGTGTTTACCCAGAGCAGCCTGTGGTGAATCTTCTCGGCACTGGGCTCTTCATGGAGGCCCTAGTTACAGCCTGAAAGCCTCGGGCTGGTAGGTGCAGGTGGCTCAGCTCCCTAGCGAGGGTACCTCAGTGAAAAGTCCCAACTCCAGTCACCTGCAGTCAAGAGAGTTCGGACATAGGGCAGGTTCCTTCTTTGTAACAGCAGGCAGCATGGCATGGCTGAGGAATATTCCAAAGGGTTACATTTTGCAGGTGAACTCTTGTTCACAAAGTTTCAGTTCCACTACATGAACAGTTCAAATTCTACACGGAAAGAGGTTGTATCCTCAACACAGTTTAATTTGGGCAGATGAGTCCTTGCCAGGCCTTGGCAAAATCTCCTGTATGGCGGAAGTAGCAGGACATGCTGACAACTATTCATATTTCATTGCAGTAACTAAAAATCGAAGGGACATTTTTTGTATCAGTTATGCAGTTGTGTGTTTTTTTTAAGGGACACACCTAAATATGTGTTGGATAAGTTATGTTGTGTGTCAGTAAATCTGAGTGAGATGGGTACAACCATAAGGGGCTGTGTGTTGATGCAGTCTACTGATGCTGACCTCTTCTACAGGCTCCTCAGATGTGGTGTGTGACCTTCTTGGTGTAAAAGGCAAGGACATCCTGTACATCGGGGACCACATCTTCGGCGACATCCTCAAGTCCAAGAAGCGACAGGGTTGGCGCACATTCCTGGTGGTTCCTGAACTGGCAAAAGAGCTCAACGTCTGGACGGAGAAGACTGGTGAGTGCTGGATGCACCTGTGCAGAGATAGGCTGAACCCCAGTGAACCATGGGATACCTTTAATACACTCACAAGTCATTGACTGATAGCACACAAATCCATGCTTACTGGTTGAGGGGTCCCTTATATAGACATGCCTTTGTGCCATTTACTGTAAGCCCTTAGACGAGAACACCCGTTTGTTTCCGGCTTGCTCTGCGGTGCAGCCACCACCTGCAGATGACCATTTACTGTTTCAGTGGCTGCCTCTTTCGAACATAGTCTGGGACCCGTTTCCATTCCCAGGCTTTCCTTTCTTATTGTGCTCTTATACAGTTATTCTCCTGGTGCATGAGTCTTAAAAAGGTTTCTTCCACAGTAGCTTGACTTTGGCCTCTCTTTCTGACCTTCAATGTTTCTCACGCACTGAAACCGATGGTCACCTGCCCACAAGGAGCTTTGCTGGCTCTTAATATTGTTCTGTGGTCAATGTAAGACCCTGATCCCCTCCTGAAATATAACTGGGCCCGGCTGACATTCTGAGTAAACATCGGACTAACGTATTAACAGATACCTGAGAGTGTAATGATCAGGCCCTTGTCTGCACTCTTTTATGGAATCATTTTCACTTGGATCCGAGAAGGTTGTTATACTGTCAGTCTGGCTTCCCCAGGTCGGTGTTCTCTCTCGGTCCTCAAAGTTCTTCCCGACCATAGAAGATTATTTTCCTCTTTCTTAAACTCAAGATCTCTCACACTCACGCCAGAAGATCTTTTGCCTCTCGTTTCTTATCCTGATGTTCATTCTGTTTCGACACTAGAAGTTCCTCTCTTCTTTTGCTGATCTTGAAAGCTTCTTTCCCGGCTCGCTATCACTCAGACCATCCCATCTCGCTCAAAGTCCTTCTCCTCCTTCTGAGGTTTCCTCTTCGGTCATTCTAACTGAGGCCTAGGTTACTACCAAAGGTCTTTAACTCACCTTTGTTTCTTGCAGAACTCTTTGAAGAGCTGAAAAACCTGGACATTTTTCTGGCAGATTTATACCAGTAAGTACACACTCCATGTTGCACACCCTAGGCGTAACCATTTATTTTCTACAGTTGGGTAGGGAAGGTGTTGAAGACGGGACTACTAAGATTCCCTGTTGAAATGAAAATGTTATCCGAGAGTAAAGAGGAGATGGCTGTATGCATGCCCTTGCCACTCCAAAGCCCGAAGGAGACACATGGCCTCCTTCCACGGCTTTTGTGCATGATTTTGATCAGCTGTTCTGTGGGCTTATTCTAGAAGCAGAGATAGGATTAGTGATCTCCTCTGTCTAATAACACTTTTTAGACTCAATCTGAGGGCAGCATCAGGCATTAATGGCCCTGAGGACCGAGTTAAAGGCTTGAGTGCAGCAAGGTTATTTAACACGTTTTAAGGACCCATAACACTGGGTATGGCCGGAAGGTGTTTTCTACAAAGCTATGATAACCGCATTGCTCTTTCATGTGAAATCTAAAAAACAGTTCAAACGGGCATGAATGATGGATGCAAGTAATGCCTTTACATGCCTATATAAGAGGCATGTTAGCAATCTCTACTTCCTGGGGATCATGTCCACTCCACTCTGGGTATTTCTATTAACACTGGGAGACAGTGTCCCGGTAGTTGTGCTAATTTGTCTGTGGGTATGTTCTGTGGTGCTGGTAGGCTCAGAATAAGACTTTCTGAGCAATATCAGACTATACCAGTTCGCATATCCTGCAGATTGTCCAATGAGAATGCTGAATTAATATTCCAAGGGTTAGAAAATTGGATGGATTCAAAATATTTTGTTTTGTTGCTTTTGTAAAGCATTTAATTACCATTGATATGATTGATATGGACTTGAAGTGCTGAGGAGCCGAAGATCTGCGATTCCAGGGGACTGTGGTCCAGCAATGTATTGTATACTCATAGCCGCTCAGATAGCTTTGTGAATTAAGCACTCCCATCAATGTGCATCACCTGCAGTCACGCAGGTTCGAAACCCCACAGCCAACTCAGCACTTCAGGTTTTCAAGGATGAAAAAATGTGTACCATTACATTTGGTTAAATAAATTAATTATAGTGTTTGCAAGAGAGTGGATCTGGCATGAAGCCCTACATAAACACCTGAATTTACTGTTATTATAATCAAGCAAGTGCATTAAATAAGAGACAAATACATTAACTGAGAAGCATGGACATACATACATTGCACATTGTTATACAATTCACAACATAACTAATATCACGTTAAGCTACCAATGATGGAATAACTACATGATGTAGCAAAAGAACATAGCGTAGCAACATTAACAAAGCAAAAAGTGCCATCACATAGCACACTTGTATAACAAGACCTAGCAACATAGCCTATTACTATTTTCTCAAGAGATACAGAAGATTTTCCTTACTTAGACTCCTATTAAACTGCAATAATGTGGCAGCAAGTGGTACGGAATAAGTTACTTCCCTGTAAATCCTGTTCCCGGCATTGGTATTTTCATAGATTCCCATGCTGTGAATATTCCCTGTCGTCAGGCTGTGAAACCTCCGTAACATAGTGCAGTTTACCCTTAAACTGAATTCAGTCACTTTTATGCTCTATTATAGTCACTTTTGGAACACAGTGCCCACAGCAAATTGGAAAGGCTCCCTCATTTCCACCCCTGGTGGCCATCTTCAGATTTTGTCATAGAGCATGTGAGCGGCAGTATGAGCCAAGAAGAGCCAAGTGGGGGTTCCATGTAATCTCTGAAGGATACCAATGCTGGAGAACAGGAGTTTCATTTAAGTGACTTATTCCTTCTCCAGCATTGGATCTTTCATGCTGTGAATAGATTACAAGCAGTACCATATGACCATAATGGCCGAAGGCATGCTCCTTGTAAGAAAAAAAAACATGCCACTGGATGCACTACTAACCTCACGCAAACAGGTTACAAATGACGGACTGGCCCACACTGGTTAATGTGCGCACCGACCTCCATGTGGCTGCCCTGCAAATGTCCAGCATGGGCCCCCAGAAAGGAAGTCTGTCATGGCAGCTACTGCTCTGGTAGAGTGTGCTTTGGGTCGCCCCCGCCACTTTGTGGCAGAATGAGATGCACACAGATATACACCTTCCTCGCACCAGAGGGACCAAACGTCACGAAGAGCTGAGAGCTTTGACTGAAAGATTTTGTGCAGACACCGTAATACTTTGGATCCCGCATGACATCTTAAGAGGGTAATGAACGGTCAGGTGGAGTGGTCGGGGATTCGAAAAAAACTGGAAGCACCACAGGTTCATTGAGGTGAAAAGTGGATGGCACCTTTGGCACATATGTAGGGTTAGTGAGCATGATGACCCTGGATTTGTGAAATTATGAGGAGGGTGCACTGGCCGGAAAATGCTTGCATCTTGCAGACTCTACGGGCGGCTGTTATAGTTATGAGAAAAGCAGCTTTCCAAGAGAGATACTTGAGAGGCTTTGTGCGATGCCTCAAAGGGCGGCTTCATGAGCCTGGACAGGACTACGTTGAGGTCCCAGGCTTGGGCCGGTCGCCTGAAAGGCATGAAGGAATGAAACCGGTCTTTTAGAAATTCTGGGGCCAGAGGAAAGGAGCACCAGGTGAACGATTGTACTTGGAGATGGCGGTGAAGTGCACTTTAATAGAGGAGTGGACTAAACCTGCTTGCCCAGAAACAGTAAGTATGATAGTATGTCCTGCGGCTGAATGGTCTGGGGTTGTAATTTGTAGGCTTTGCACCAGATCTGAAATCTCTTCCACTTGCTCCTGTTAAAGGCCAGAGTGGAGGGTGCAAAGGCACAAGCCAGGACCTCCCGGCAGTCTTGAGGTAGCGGGACTAAAACAAATTCTAGGAACACAGGAACCAAGCCATCAGATTGAGCGAGGCTGGAACTTGATGGAGCACTTCTCCCCTGTTCCATGATAGCAGGTAGGTCGGGTGAGGGTACATTCCGATTGCAGTTACTGAGTAGAGAGCGAGGAGGTCAGAGTACCAAAACTATCTCAGCCATGTAAGGGCCACTAAGATCAGTTTGCACCCATATAGCCAGAAGACGCTTATTACTTGTGCCACCAAAGGAATGGGTGGGAATGCATGCGGAAACTTCACCTCATATGGGAATGCAAAAGCATCCCCCAGCCTCTCGGGATGGGGGAAACCTGCTGGCGAAAGACTTGTATCTTTTGTAGCTGTGGGTTGCAAAGAGGTTTATCTCTGGCGTGCGCCAGCATTGGAACACCTGGTTAAGTTGATCGTTCTGTAGTTCCCTCTCGTGGTAAGAATGGAGCTCTCTGCTGAGGGAGTCTGCCATGGTGTTTTGGATTCCTGGAAGGTGGAAGGAAAGTAGAAACATCTGGTGTTGTAATGCCCAGTGCCAAAGGGTATTCGCCTCTGTTGACAAATGTGGAGACCTTGTAACTTCTTGTTTTTGCAGATGTAGAATATTGTGGTGGTGTTGTGCGTGAAGATCCGCACCACCTTTCCGCAGAGTCACAGGAGAAAGGATTTGAGTGCCCATAAAACAGACCGCAGCTCCAGGAGATTGATGTGAAGAGGTTTCTCTTCCTCTATCCAGAGGCCCCTGGCATGAATGTCTCCTGAGTGAGTTCCCCAGCTCTCCAGAGACATCCATGATGACAGTGACCTGGTGATTGGGTAGCCAGAAGAGGGCACCCTGGACAAAGTGGTCTCTGATGGGCCACTAGTGAAGACTGTCTCTGAATTGCTGTGTTAGTGGGATGCATTCCTCCCAGAACCCAGAGACTTGCACCCATTGAGCGTCCAGGAGCTCTTGTAGAGGGCACATGCATAGCCTGCAGTGGTTGCGTAGGGGGATGCACAAGGACATCATGCCCAGTAGGACATCATGCCCAATAGGGACTTGTAACTGCGGACTGAAACAGCCACTGAAATGGCTAGTTGGTTCACCTTGCGGAGGAGCATGATCACCCGATACTCTGACAGAGTCGCTGAGCAGGAAAGCTTGTCAAGTTTCACACTCCTGTATAACACCTCCTGCGCTGGAACGAGGCAAAACTTTGGTAAGTTGATTGGGAAGCCGAGGGATTGCAGACAACGAATGGTAGAAGATGTGCTGTGTGCAGCCACGGTGTGAGATGGTGCTCTCACTAACCAGTCCTATAGGTATGGATAGACTTGAATGCCCGCTCATCGTAGATGTACCACCACTGAAGATAGGCATTTGGTAAACACTCATGTACCATAGCCCGAAGGGAAGAGCCTTGAATTGATAATGGACTCCAGCCACGACAAACCACAGGTAGCAGCGGTGTGAGTGGTGACTAGGGATGCAAAAATATGCGTCCACCGGGTCGAGGGATGCCAGAAAGTCTCTCTGCTGCAGCTAAGATGGGACCTGTTGCAGTGTACCATGTGAAAAGTTTGTGCTTTTAGGAATTTGTTTAGTACCCTGCGTCTAAAATAGGCCTCCAACCCCATAACTTTTTTTTTTTATCTGGAGTAGACTCCCACTCCTTGTTGGGCTACCTTCTTCACTGCTCCATTGGACAGCAATGTTTGAACCTATCGCTCAGTAAGATGATTAAGCTTCTGTGCCTTGCATAACGGAGGAATGTTTGGTGGTGTTCTCACAAACTACAGCGTATGTCCCTGCTGCATGAGCAATAGCACCCATTCATCGGAGGTGACGTTTCTCGACCCCTGGACAAATTCTGACAGCCTTCCTCCGATTGGGTGCTGAAGTGGGAGGGAAGGTCACTGAACAGGTCAGGACTGCTTTGAGGATTGGCCCCTGGATTGTGAGGAGCTGTGCCGGCATTGAGCACCCCTGCAAGTCTGGGTTTTTCCTATGCACTGGTCAGTGTACGAAGGAGTTGTGTATGATGACAATTGATAGGTGAGATAGCATGTCCACCACCTTCGATTGTACCTCTGGCCAGAGGTGTGTCGCATTCAGCCAGCCTTGTCTTCGCAACACAGCCCCAATACGAGCTGGCAAAATCTGCATATGCCAATATCCATGGAAACTGGGATGGTGTGGTCTGAAGTCGCTTCACCCTCCTGGAAGATAGCCAGTGACCTCTAGTCGCTTGTCTTCAAGGAGGAATTCCAGAAGAGATCCAAGTTTGAAACACAACTCATGATCATATCTGGCAAGGATGGCAATGGTGTTTGGCACTTTGAAGGTGGTGGCGGCGGCTGTGGTGATAACTTTCTTCCCAAAGTCATCTAAACGCTTACCCTCTTTGTCTGGTGGGACGGAGCATGAGGAGATGGTTCTACGTGCATTCATCTCCGAATACTTTGCTGAAAAAAACCGAATCAAATTTGGTCTTATTTTATTCGGGGGGTGATCCCCCAAACCCACCTTCCATTTTATTTATTCTCTATCCTCCGACCACCCTACCCCTTATATGCCCTTAGACCCCCCCGGCCCCGCTCCCCATATTTTTCAATTCGTTTTTTTCGGCCAACATTTTTCAGCAAAATACACTGCAAAAAAAATGGCTGATGAATGAACATTACCAATAAAAATGGGTTGGCAGACAGCTTGTGGGCCGTAGCACACACCACAGAATCAGTATGGGTTGTGTGCATAGGCAGACCAGTGCAGAGTCAAGGACCCTGTATTTTTTGTCAAACCTGTCTCTCTTGGAAAGCGCTGTGGAAGGACCTTCCTCCCAAGTATCATCTAAGAGTGGAATAGACAAGATGGACTTCCTATACTGTTCCCACCCTTGATATAGAAGACCATCTTTATTCTGGTCCTCTGGCGAGAGACCAAACATTTTTGCCACTCTACTAATTAGGGCATGGAAAGACATTATTTGGTCAGGGGGTGGGGGGAATCCCTGGTAAGAATTTCTTGTGGCTCACATATTGTCCTACTTATCCATTTTGGTTGTGTGGGCGGAAACTTGTTCATCCTGAGTATCATGATGATGGTCTGTGTCTGTCAACTGCAAAAGCTTTAGCAGTTGCTGTTGCTCTCTAGTAGGGCGAGGGGGTGCAGGAAGACCACCAGGCCCTGCTAGCGTATGTCTGTGTTCCGTTGGAGGCAGTGGTGCTGGCATTGTTGAAGGGTTGACACCAGAGTCATCAGGGTATTAAGAGTGTCCAGAGAGAGATCTCAGTCTCTCGGTGTAGGTGAGGGTGACAACCTGAGGGTGACAACCTGGCAGGTGGTGAGGGCCCCTTATTCAGTACTGACCTCCCGTGGGGCCTTGATGTATAGAGGAGGGCTGGAAGGCAAGAATTCTCCTTCTGCCTCATCATCCGAGGACATAGGTAGGGGATCCGCCATCTGTACTGTAGCTAGGAGATCCAGTTCAGTCACCAATGAAGGAGACTGCAGTTTTGCAGTGCTAACTCCTACGACTAAGGGGTGAGATTGATGTGGAAGGGCCACCAGCACAGAGGGTTGCACAATTTGTGGACTCTGAGAAACCCACACTGCCTTGATAGCAGGTGAGGATGCTGACAGAGGAATCTTAGTGACCATCACAGTTGAGGGTTTATCGACGAGGTGTTTGTGGTGGTCAATGGTGTAAGGAACTTTGGCGCTATGGGTGTCGTCGATGAGGATGTGGTTGGTGATCCCATCGACGGGGTGGATATACCCTTATTCCAGGAGGACGACGAGGAAGGCATCTGATCTTGGAGGTCAGAGGTGATCTTGGAGATTTTTCTGAAGATTTTGATGCCGTCGGCCTGTATTTGAAAGGGTCTTTGTGCACCTTCTGACTGGCTCGTCTTGTGATCTTTACCTCTTACTAGCGGTGGTTCGCTCGGAAGGCCTAACCTGCCTGAGTGAGGCACGACTCCGAACCAAGGCAGAGTCAGAGACCCTCCTGGCATCGTTGAGCCACGCGACCAACCTACAGCGATGATCCCTCTGGGTTTTGTCAGAAAATGATTGACAGATGTCACAATCCTTGATGACATAGTGCAAGTGCAGGCAATCGTCGTGGAGGTTTTCCACAAAGATCTTCTTGAGGCCACATCCTGCGCGGGCCTTGAAGAGGCTCTTGCTCTTGGTTTCAGCCATTGGAGTAGGCCCAAAACAGAGAGGCATGTCAGACGATTGATACCATTCCCACAGGTGAGGATGTTGCTGTGTTGTCGAAGAAAGTTAGTATGATGGTAAAAGAAGATTCTAAATCAAATATATGTCGTAATACAATGAGAGAGATTTTTGATGACTCCCAACATGAACGTGTGGCAACAAATCTGAAGATGGCCACAATTGGTTGTGGGAAGTATGACCCAAAAGTGACTATACTAGAGCACAAAAGTGACTGAAATTCAGTTTAAGTTTAAACTGCTCTATGTTACTGAGCATTCCCAGCCTAATGACGGGAAATATTCACAGCATGCAAATCTATGCAAGATACCAATGCTGAAGAAATAAAGATAGACCTAATATCACTTTGAACTGTAAGTCATCAGCTTGGATGGAGTGTATAGCTTTTTAAAGTAATCTCACTGGGTAGTGCTAGTGGGGTCAAGCATAATAGGGTAAAGGAAAAGAACAGGTTTAAAATGTTTAAAAATAATATCCCTGCAGAGTGAATCCCTATGTTTACTTTGTTCTCTTCTCTCGAGACATATGGACAGTGGCAGCAATGAGAGGCCAGATATCAGCTCGATCCAGAAGCAAATCCAGGTAAGGACATCTGGTGGGGTAGCAAATGTAAGCGTGCATCCCTGCGACCTGTGCTTGGGAACCCATGATCTTTTAGTAAACTACTCCAGGACACATCAGTCTGCAAGCTGTTCATCTAATTAGAACGGAAGTTCAGAGGATGTCATTTTAATTGGGGACCCCAATATTCCTCTCCAGCTGAGCACACTGCTGTCTTCTTTGTACGGGCGCCGGAGCACCCCCCCTCTGAGAGATGTGCACTTTCAGATTAACATTCTGATGTACTTTTAGAAAGGTAATCTAGACATAAATGTACATCTCATTCCAGTGGGAGGCAGCACAGTCCACCCGTGTGCTTCATTTGCACTGACGATTGTGCGGCCTGCCTCTGAGCAGGAGCATGTCCCAGGCTTCATTTTGTTTAAATCTTTCGATGACGCCCTCCATAGAGTGCAGTAATGAGTGTTTGATGGGGTGCAGGTAGTCTGGCCAGCCCCCTCTCATTATTGTGCTATCGTAGGCCATGACTGACAGGTGTAGGAGTGGACCCCTAATCACCTTAACCCAAGGCAGTCCCACCATTTTAGAAGCGAGTGCAAATTTGTACATAAAGCAAGTTTATTGTACGATCATCCGGGGAGCAGCTAGATGACCCTATTGAGTCAAAGTAACCCAAGTCTTGTGAACCACATAGGTGTAATGCTCACCTGGCTCCCACGGAGGCGCTGGTCTAGTCTGGGTTGCTGTGGCCTCTTCAAGCGTGATGCGCAGAACTCGGACCACCGATTGAACAGGACCCCCAAATCTTGCTTGTCTGGCCCGTAGGAATATCCTTCTGCAGATGAGAAAGAGGATTAACTGCCTGCAGAATAGTGTGCTTGCTCCCCCCTTTCCCCCTTCGTTCTTCTCTGACTTCCTCCAAAACCCCCGGTTTAAGCTCACCTTATGGTTTGGAAGGATGAACTCTCCATCCTGCTTCTGGTGTAGGGGCACGTGTTCGTCCAGTTACTTCACTGGTTTTCAGAATGGCGCTGGCAAAATCCACTTGACTTTTCTGAGCGATACGCCGTAAGTATGAAGATTCAAAAGTTCAAGTGTGAGTCTGTTTTTATGTTGTCTTCCTAACCTGTGATCTGTCATTTATTTCAGGTGCAGAATGAAGGCGATGCGTTGAGGGGTTAAATTGCCGATGGTAAAATCAGGTGAGTTAGCGTTGAGGGCGACCCCTCTAAATGTCTTTATAATTCCCCAGTAATGTCTTTTGTCCTTTCCCATAGGGGCCGGGGTGCGGTACCTGCCAACGAAGCGGCGCCGACCCGAAATGTGGAATGGTTCACCAAGAAAAGCCGGTAAGTATTATGGCTGAAAATTCGGCTTTCCTCCTGTGTTCCCTCTGCTCACCTTTTGTCTCTTCTTCTCTCCCCTAGGTGCAGAGATGTGGCGACCGGTGCTGACAGCCGCGAGGGAGCCGGGAGATGTCTCGAGGACAGGTGAGTGAAGCGCGGCTCTGCAGCGAGCAACGCAATGCTTTTAAATGGAAGTCTTTCTTCAAGAATGCTGGCGTGAAGATTCCGCATGCAAGTAAGAAATTTGAATAAGTTCTTGGTTTTCAACTTTCTCTTCTCTTCTTTCCTTACAGGTGTTCCAGGTTCGAGGCGGGCGTGGCTGGAGTCCAGGTGCAGGAGCAGACACGGTGAGCGTTCAGCTGCTGGGATGCAGAACAACGCGAAGCACGTGTGGCTGTCCGGGCGTGGCTTAAATAGCCTTGGAAGAAGTCCTACGTAAGTATTCTTCCACAGCCCCACCCAAGTAACAAAATAGTCCCTTCAGTAAAATAGTCCCTCCTAAGCCTCATTTGGCTTGGGTCTTCATACAGCATGGTCTGCATCAGGTGAGTATGCAGCATGGTCTGCATCAGGTAAGTGTACCAAACACTTTCCTTTATGAGCCTGGCGCCAAAGGCGCCAGGACAGAGTCCAAAGAGCCCCTATAAGGGGCCGCTGGGCTTTTACCCGGGGGCATGATGCCTGCTCCCGAGGGTGCTGGGCCTGGCCTGGTGCTCCGGGGGTAGGCATCATGACAGCACTCCCCCCCCAAGGCCTCTCCCAAGGTCGTTCCCTCTGGAGGTTTCGGTTTGTTTGGGAAATTCCGATGGAACCTTTTTACTAGCCGAGGTGCATGTACGTGGTCGCTGGGTTCCCAAGACCTTTCCTGAGGCCCGTACCCCTTCCAATCAATTATATAGAAAAGTTTTGATTTTGAGATCTTAGAATCCAAAATGTTCTTCACCTCGAATTCAGGCTCCCCATCTATCTGGATTGGTTCTGGTGGCTTTATTAATCTGGTTCCTGGTTGCACTGGTTTCAAAAGTGACACATGAAAAACGGGGTGAATCCGCATGTTAGCTGGTAGATCTAGCTTGACTGCCACTGGGTTAATAATAGCTTTGATCGAGTAAGGGCCTAAATACCTTGGATTAAAAGTCCGAGGTCCCTTGAGCGATAAGTGTTTGGTAGCCAACCATACTTGATCCCCTATTTGGTATGGAGCCGCCTCTCTTCGATGCAGATCTGCATTCTTTTTGTATTTCCCTTTCGCATGTTGTAAGTGTGCAGTTGCATCCTTGAAGGCTTGAGTAATCGTAGAATGCAAATGGTCCACTGCGGGCATTTCAAGGCTCAAAGGTGAGTCCAAGTCTGAAGTACGAGGGTGATGTCCATATAGGGTATAAAAGGGGCTCTGACCAGTTCCAGAGTGTATCGAGTTATTGTATGCATATTCAGCCACCTATAGAATATCCTTCCAATTACCCTCCGATTGGTGCAACATACATCGTAGATATTGTTCAAGGGTCTGGTTCGTTCTCTCCGTCCGACCATCGGTCTGTGGGTGGTGGCTGGTTGAGAGTCTTACGTCGATTTGTGCCAGTTGACAACACTTTTTCCAAAAATGAGAACTAAACTGGCTTCCCCGATCGGAGACTAGTATGGACGGGAATCCATGCAAACGGATGATATTTTCGAGGAATTCCTTGGCAAGAACAAAAGCTGAAGGTAATCCTTTCAACGGAATAAAATGGGCCATCTTGGAAAATAAATCCATCACAACCAGAATAGTACTGTATCCATTACAAGAGGGCAGGTCCGTGATAAAATCTAGTGACAAGGTGTGCCAAGGTGCTGGTGGAATGTCTAAGGGTTGAAGAAGACCGGCGGGTTTTGTTTTTTGACCTTTGTTTTGGGCGCAAACTCCACAGGACATCACAAAAGAGTTAATATCCTTTCGCCAGGAAGGCCACCAGAATTGTTGTTTAATTTTTTCCTCTGTTTTGGCAATGCCAGGATGTCCTTCCATCAGAGTATCATGATGACAGGAAATAACCAGTTCTTGCAATTCCTTTTCTGGCAAAAATAAGCGTCCTTGGAAGTAAGGTAAGCCATCGTTGACTGAAAAGTAAGACCCCCTTTTGATCCAATCCTGCGAGGCTGAAGAGTCCAGGAATTGTTTTACCCGTGCTTGAATGTCTTCAAGGGTTTGTAAAGTGGTTATCCCCAAAATTCTTTGTTCGGGAATTATCGGCACAGGTTCTGAGTTTGTGTCCATTTCTCCCATTCCAATTCGAGATAGCGCGTCCGCTTTGCCATTCTTACAGCCGGGACGGTAAGTGATTACAAAATCGAACTCAGCAAAGAACAAAGCCCATCGGAGCTGTCGTGAAGACTGAGCCTTGGCAGTTTTTAAATATTGTAAATTTCGGTGATCAGTGATCACGGTGATGGAATGCCTGACACCAAGAAGATAATGCCGCCAAGCCTTAAAGGCGGACTTAATGGCTAATAATTCCTTATCGGTGATTGCATAATTTATCTCCGGCGGCGAGAACTTTCTGGACCAAAATGCTACGGGGTGCAGTTGGTTGGTTTCGGGGTCTCTCTGAGACAGGACAGCTCCCATGGCTAAGCTGGATGCGTCAGTTTCGACTATATATGGGAGATCGGGACGCGGGTGTTTCAAAATAGGTGCGGACGTAAATTTAGCTTTCAATTCCTGAAAGGCCTGTTCAGCTTCCTCGGTCCATTCAAAACGTTTATTTTTCCGCAAGAGTGCAGTGATTGGTTGCACCGCACGTGAAAATTCCGGGATAAACCTGCGATAAAAATTGGCAAAACCAAGCATGCTTTGGACACCTTTCACCGAACTAGGTGATGGCCATTTGAGGATGGCATCCACTTTCCGTGAGTCCATTCGGACCCCTTTAGGTGTCAGGATGAATCCAAGAAACTCAACCTCAGTGGTATGGAAAATGCATTTCTCCAGCTTTGCAAACAGTTTGTGCTGGCGCAATTTCTCTAGGACGGCCCTGACATGTTTTCTGTGATCTGATTCCGAAGAGGAGTACACCAGAATATCATCGATATACACGACAACACAGACATCGATAAGTTCCCGAAGGACATCGTTTATGAAGAATTGGAAGGCAGCAGGCGCGTTGCACAACCGGAAAGGCATCACCTGGTATTCGAATAGTCCGTATTTTGTACGGAAGGCCGTTTTCCATTCGTCGCCTTCTTTTACTCGTACCAGATGATAAGCCCCCCGGAGATCGAACTTGGTGTATACGCAAGCGTCCTTCACCTGGTCAAGAAGTTCAGGGATCAAAGGCAGAGGGTAACGATTTTTAACAGTTATCTGGTTCAATGCGCGGTAATCGATACAAGTTCTAAGGTCGCCTTCTTTTTTTGGCACGAAGAACAAAGCCGAGGATGCCGGAGACTTTGACGGGCGAATGAAACCATTGGCTAGGTATTGATCTAAATATTGTCTCAAATGCAGATTCTCCGGTTCAGTAAGGGCATAAATCCTGCTACAAGGGGGTTGTGCACCGGGCACCAGATCGATTTGGCAATCGTACGATCTGTGAGGAGGTAACGTGTGGGCCTGTTTCTTTTGGAAGACGTCCTGAAAGTCTTGGTATTCCGGAGGTAGTTGCATGGAGACAGACGTTACTGATGGTAGAATGATCTTCAGATTTTCTGGGTAGCAGGTTTGTGCACAATCCGGGAAGGTTATTCTCTTCGCTCGCCAATCAATTCGAGGATTATGTGTCTCTAACCAAGGGATTCCGAGAATAACCTGAAACTGTGGAGCCTTGATTACATCAAACACAACTGCCTCCCGATGGCCGTCCGGACCTACAAGTGTCACCTCAGCTGTGGAATGTGTTACCGGTCCAGAGGCAATTTCGGTTCCATCAACTGTTTTGATGACATCTTTGCTCGTTTTAGGACGCAGAGGGAGGTTAATCCTGGAGACCAATTCATGATCCACATAGTTTCCTATAGCCCCACTATCGATGTATGCCTTTATTGCATGCAACCGCTTAGGCTGTTCCGGATCTACGAGGACCATTGGCACAATGAAATGCGAGGTCTGAGAGTTAGTTTTCAAGCTCGGCAAGCGGACCCCTACGCTTGTCGTCGTGGTCGTTTCCCGATACAGAGTTTTCATGGATTTTATCAGCGGCTCCTACCACCTTCTTGGGCGGCTTTGCCGGGCAATCTTGTAGAAAGTGTCCAAAGGACCCACAATAAAGACATAATTGCATCTGCCGTCTTCTTTCACGTTCCTTTTGAGTTAGAGTTCCTTTAACCCCTCCGATTTGCATTGGCTCAGAGGCTTCAGCCCCCTTGAGGTTAGCGTGGGTCTTGACCAACACCCGGGTCTCAAACTTGGACCGATCTGCTTTTCTGTTTTGCAGTCTGTGATCCAATTGGACCACTAAGTCTATATATTCTGAGCATTCTTGGGGCAATTTACAACTTGGGCCAGGACATCTTTAAGTTCTCCGCGTAGAACTCGATAAAATAACGTGATTCTTTTATCCTCTGGCCACCCAGTTTCCACAATTAGTCTATTAAAGTTTGCAATGTAGGATAGGAGGTCTTGATTGCCCTGTCGCAGAGATAGAAGTTCGTCATCCAGAGCCTGCCCCTGGGAGTGACGAGCAAATAATCTTTCCATGCTTGCTTGAAATCCTTGAAAATCACGAAGAATCGGGTCATCTTGAGTTACCAGTGGAACTGACCAATCGGCAGCACTGCCGCTGAGATATGACAATACAAAGGCTACCTTGGTCTGGTCATTAGGGAAGGCCCCAGGTCTGCATAGGAAATGCAAACGACACTGATTCATGAATACGGCGAATCGTTTGGGGTCCCCAGCAAAGTGTTCGGGTGGGGCCAGCGGCATGTTTCCAGGTTGATTAATCTGCACCGGGTTACTGGAAAGCACAGGAGCGGGGTTCCCCCCAGAACCGGGTAAAGGAGTTTGTCCAGCTTGACCTTGCAAAAGATGTCTAGCCAGGTCATCAGCTCTTTCCTTTGTTACAATCACTTCCCTCCTGAGAGCATTAGTCTCTTGACGAGCGGCCGTAATTTCCCCAGTAGTTGGGCCAACTGGTCAGTCTCAGAAGTTTCCATAGCGCCTGGGTGGAAATTTGTAGGAAGGCTTTGCGTTCTGTAACGCTCACCTGGCTCCCACGGAGGCGCTGGTCTAGTCTGGGTTGCTGTGGCCTCTTCAAGCGTGATGAGCAGAACTCGGACCACCGATTGAACAGGACCCCCAAATCTTGCTTGTCTGGCCCGTAGGAATATCCTTCTGCAGATGAGAAAGGGGATTAACTTCCTGCAGAATAGTGTGCTTGCTCCCCCCTTTGCCCCTTCGTTCTTCTCTGACTTCCTCCAAAACCCCCGGTTTAAGCTCACCTTATGGTTTGGAAGGATGAACTCTCCATCCTGCTTCTGGTGCAGGGGCGCGCGTTCGTCCAGTTACTTCACTGGTTTTCAGAATGGCACTGGCAAAATCCACTTGACTTTTCTGAGCGATACGCCGTAAGTATGAAGATTCAAAAGTTCAAGTGTGAGCCTCTTTTTATGTTGTCTTCCTAACCTGTGATCTGTCCTTTATTTCAGATGCAGAACGAAGGCGATGCGTTGAGGGGTTAAATTGCCGATGGTAAAATCAGGTGAGTTAGCGATGAGGGCGACCCCTCTAAATGTCTTTATAATTCCCCAGTAATGTCTTTTGTCCTTTCCCCATAGGGGCCAGGTTGCGGTACCTGCCAACGAAGCGGCGCCGACCCGAAATGTGGAATGGTTCACCAAGAAAAGCCGGTAAGTATTATGGCTGAAATTTCGACTTTCCTCCTGTGTTCCCTCTGCTCACCTTTTGTCTCTTCTTCTCTCCCCTAGGTGCAGAGATGTGGCGACCGGTGCTGACAGCCGCGATGGAGCCGGGAGATGTCTCGAGGACAGGTGAGTGAAGCGCGGCCATGCAGCGAGCAACGCGATGCTTTTAAATGGAAGTCTTTCTTCAAGAATGCTGGCGTGAAGATTCCGGATGCAGGTAAGAAGTTTGAATAAGTTCTTGGTTTTCACCTTTCTCTTCTCTTCTTTCCTTACAGGTGTTCCAGGTTCGAGGCGGGCGTGGCTGGAGTCCAGGTGCAGGAGCAGACACAGTGAGCGTTCAGCTGCTGGGATGCAGAACAACGCGAAGCATGTGTGGCTGTCCGGGCGTGGCTTAAATAGCCTTGGAAGAAGTCCTAGGTAAGTATTCTTCCACAGCCCCACCCAAGTAACAAAATAGTCCCTTCAGTAAAATAGTCCCTCCTAAGCCTCATTTGGCTTGGGTCTTCATACAGCATGGTCTGCATCAGGTGAGTATGCAGCATGGTCTGCATCAGGTAAGTGCACTAAACACTTTCCTTTATGAGCCTGGCGCCTTTGGCACCAGGACTGATGTCCAACATGAGCCTGGCGCCAAAGGCGCCAGGACAGAGTCCAAAGAGCCCCTATAAGGGGCCACTGGGCTTTTACCCGGGGGCATGATGCCTGCTCCCGGGGGTGCTGGGCCTGGCCTGGTGCTCCGGGGGTAGGCATCATGACAATAAATTGGCACATTATATAAATGTTTGCAACAGTTAAAACTCTTTCATATATTTTATTACAATCCACCCCCCGCCGCCCACATGTGATTGGACAAAACCCATCCAAAAAAATCCCATCTTTCTCCAATTCTTCCAGTCTCATTGGCCACTTGGTATCTTAACTACCATTCATAGCGCACCCCTTCATGAGATTAGTCTGTGGTAGGTCATGACATCAGCAAATGGTTACACATTCATATGCAAACATAATTCATTACAGGTCACAACTGGCCTGAACCCTTTTAACATGGTTTGCATGGATACTTCAAGTAACATAAAGAAAGGTGAATGAACAGGTTCTCTTTGAACTAACGATAACTATCTCATCCACCTCAACTTTACTGGCATCCCGGAACATTCTAATCTAAAGGACTACAATTTAAGCACACATGGTGTATCTGAGAATACAATTGAAACCCATGGGTATCGATCACTTTGGCATCCAGCGCCACTTTTGATTATGTTTATTACTGGACAAAACAAATTCCTCTGCAAAGCTTCAATGTACTTAAGGAGATGATATCTGCCTCCTGCAGTACTTCCAAGTCATAGACATTGTGTCCTGTTCAACGGCTGACCATCTGCTTGGTTAATCATTGCTTTTCCTTCGCCCTTCACTCCTGCAAAATTAGTTATTCCCACATGCTCTAAATTCATCCCATGAACTCATAGCTGCAAAGCTTTAATACATTTGTAAAGAAAGCAGAGCACATGAAGATTTATAAATACCCCATGTATGTATCTCAGTGTACATGTATATTTAAGAACTGTTCTCTCTTCTCCACAATGGGTTCTTCAGGGCAGGCCCTCTTCCTCGCATGCACATTATGAAACTCTTTGTCGTATCACACACACAATGTCTGAATCGTGTTCATATTTAATTTGGCAATTTTAGCATTGTGTCTTTCTACGCATGTGCAAATCTAATATCTTGAACACTGAATAACACTATCCCATTCACATTTAACTAACCTGGATTCATAAGAAATTGCATCATTGCACCAATTTCACTGCTTCCCCACTCACAAATATGGCGCACACAATATGAACCCCTCTTCATCGCTGGGACCTTTCCTGACCACCCCAACACAGGGGAAGAACACTTGAACACAACTCAGCAACTAAATACCTGCATCGAGCACGCCTTCCAAAACTAGCAGCCCATGAGCAGTTAGAATTGGATTGTCCCATATCCCAAGAGGCGGTGGAAATGGCAATCGAGAGCCTGCAAAACAAAAAGGTTCCTGGCCCAGACGGGTTTACGCCAATGTACAATAAGAAATTTAAAAGTAGCTTACTGTGTCCACTGACCAACATTTTTAATTCATTCCCGACCACACAAAAGGTAGCTCCTACTATGAGACATGCGGGTTCGGCCCAAGATATGTAGTCTTTATCTCTTCTACCCTATCCTGCACTAAAATATGTCTAAATAGCTCTCTTTCACACTCAATAGCAATAACCTGAGGGCTACTCATAGAATACCCAGTGAAACCAACGCATTCACTACAGCAAAACATTTCGAGATTTGTGTGGGGTAGAAAACGACAGCTAATCCAATGGTTTGCTTTGGTTTGGTTTGGTTTATTTATTTGATAATGCGCTCCGAGCCCTTGGGCAGCTGGGCGCAAACAATACAAGTAGGTTCAAGGCTTAGTTACAGTGCCTGATATAGGCAATTACATACAGTGGTAACTTACAATAAGTGATACAAATGATACAGTACATATAAGATCAAGTTGGGTAAGCGTAGAAGAATGCCGACTTAACAGGTGTGTAACATGATCAGCTAGATAGGGAGAATATCGTTACAAGTCATTGTTGTGCAGCCATTTGAGAACGTTACATCTAAATCTGGTGTAGGGTGATGGGCGTCTAAGGTCAGGTGGGAGTGAGTTCCATGATTGTGCAGCTTTAACAGGGAAGCTAGAGCCACCCGCGGTGGTGAGTTTGAATCTCGGGACTTCTAGTAAGAATGTGTTGGCCCATCTCGTCAGTCGGTTTGAGGGTCTCCAGTTGATTCTTTCAGCTAGGTAGGGGGGTGCTTGATTGTTGAGGCATTTAGATGTGAGAGAAATAGTTTTAAGGAGGATTCTGTCCTTTATCTTTAGCCAGTGGGCCTCAGTCCGGTATTTGGAGATGTGCTCTCTACGTGGGATATTCAGCGCTGCTCTTAGGGCATTATTTTGTAGTCTCTGGAGTTTGTCAATGACCAAATGGAAATTAAGTCTTAGGAGGACACCCATGGGAAGACTAGCTATGCCAGACATCAAGAGATATGTCTAGGCTACCCAGATAGCACTAATAGTGGAGCAATCTAATGTCCCTGCCGCAGTAGCTAGCACTACAATAGGATGATACTGAAATTCCAAAGACTCTTTACCCATCCTTGACCATGCACCTCGGAGGATCACAGGTTGACCTTCCATAGCAACAAGAACAGCACTAGGCATATTGGACAAAGCAAACAAACTATGGAGGGGAACTGGCAGCTTAAGGCACTTGTCCCCAATATATGGAGAAACCATATATCACTGCAGGAATGACCACCCAGCCCTTTAAAAGATGGAAAAATTGAGGCCTTACACACCTAGGTAAGATGTACGCTAATGGCCGACCCTGGATTTTGAGACACGCAAAGGTACATTTAATCTCCCTGAAAGGGAGCGGTACCGATACACCCAGATCAGACATTGGATCACAACCCCCTGCATTAAAATGGTAGGCACTAGACACACCACCCCACTGGTACTGATACTGGGAGTGGATTAGAGAAGAAACATTTTATATTCACAAAAATTGATAAATGAAATGGACCCAATGGAAATATATGAATATATGAAGCGATGGGAAGAAGAGTTAGAACCCCAAACTCCACCAGACTCCTGAGCACACATATGGACCAGGGCACATAAATCGTCCCGCTGCGTTACTAAAAGAGAGTGCTCATACAAGGTCTGTAATCGCTGATACCTCACCCCTCAATGCCTCTACTAGATGTCCTCTGCTTACCCCTCGATGCGCTGGAGGAATTGTCAAACAGGTACACTGGCGCACATGTGGTGGCAATGTCCCAAAGCTAAATTCTCTAAAAGATTAAGGATATTACAGGAATAACGCTACCATACGACCAATGGTAGTGGTAGTGCTATTCAGAGACATGGCTGAGGGGATATATGGGATGATAGGAGTAACTGCTGAACTGATTACCCATCTCCTGACTGTTCCATGTAATTTCCACGAAATAAATGTACTTTGTGGATATTACTTTTAATAATTTTATTTTTTAATGAGGGGGTTCTCTCCCACACAATCCTTTTCCTCCTTTCACTACCACTCCTACTCCAAACACCTCCGTGCCCCCCTTTTACCCTTTAACCCACAAATATATATACATTTCAGAAGTATTGTCGAAGTAATTTCCATGAAGAAAATTACCAAAGTAATTTGTGGAAACAACTGGAGGCCCTCCTTTCAGCTGCCAAATCAAACATTGCCAGAAACTGGAGAAATAACAAAAACCCAATCATGCATATGTGGTGACTAAAGGTCTGGGAAATCCAGGCTATTGGTTGATTGATTGATATTTTATTTCTATCGCGCTCGTACAAAGCTATAAAGAAGGAGATGGCATTTTCGTTAAATCGCTTTCAGAAGGACAGAGAGAGCGAGACCCCATTTCTGACCTACTATGCTGATGAACCACACCAGGTATTGAGCCTTATATGCGCACCTCTCTTACTATTCAATCCTAAATTGCTCTGTAAATGCTGATGGGAGCCCGTGAAGGCTTGATCATGTTTCCGCAGTGTCAACATGACCCTTGAACTGTACAGTTGGTCCTGGCCAGCAAAGGGAGATCACAGCAATAGGACTTCAAATGTCATATTGCAACCTGTTGAATTGACTGGCTGGATATCTCCCCTCCCCCTGCCCAGTTTGTCTGTTTAGTTTCATCCTTGTCAATTCTGTTTTGGACTATAGAGGGTTGAAGGACTAGTAGGATCTGGATGGTGTCGTGTTTGTGGGGCCTTACACATCCATATCTTGTCATTAATTGAGTAAAAGGAGCTATTCAACATTCTAACCTGTTTGGAAGATAATTCAGTTGGCGACAACGATGGGATGACACGTTGTGTTTCCCCGGTTGATTGCTTGTTCCATTCTGGCCCCACAACACGTATAAGAGTCAGTGTTGGTGTGCGGCACTGCGTTGTGGATCAGTAAGGGCCTCTGAAGCAATTTCTGCTGCGCGGTCGTGTTTTGGAAGCTGTGGCAAGTTTTGCTTTTGTTTTTGCAATTCCACATTTTACACACCTGTCTTTGCGGTAGGTGCAGCGCACAATGTATAGTTGCCCATGATGCTACGATTCATTTGAGAAAAGGACCTTAGAGTATACACTGCATGCTGCCATCTTGTGTTCAGGCAGCCTTTGGGACAATAAGCCAACAGTATCATCCTACGCTCAGTATTTTGGTGCCAGTTTATTCTTTCCTTTGTTTCAGAATGCCCCCTGTTGAACTATAAGGATTGTGAGCCTAGCAACGCAGTACAGTTGAAGTTGTTCTTGTACTGGGACATCATCGAAGTAATCAAGCATTTAAAGATAGCATGCCCTGCTGTGTTGTACAGTTAAATTTTGCACAGGGACACTATTAAAGTAATCCAGCACCATAATCATTGCATGGTGCAACATGCAAGGAGTAACCATTCATCCACCCCTGCCGTTGTTAGCCACTGCCGGATAACCTCCAGTTCCCTGGAGGGAATTGAAAGAATATTTGGGTAATTACATGGACCCTATTGAAAATGAGAATTTCACTGCCGCAAAAATGACTTCTTCATTCCCTAGGCCCTAAGGGACACAGGATATGCGGCAAAGATGAAACAGGTGACGCATCAATGAGTACGAACAGGTTTTGAGGAGACTTGATGCCTATTATTACCCCAAGACTAACACTGCTGTGAATAGAGATTACTTTTATACAAGTTAATAGGAGATTGATGAGACAGTGGATAAATATGTCAGTGCTCTTAAAAAATGGGCTGTAACTTACAACTTTGGCAGAGGTGTAACCCAGGATGATTTGATACGTGATCAAATAATAATCCATACCAATAGTAACAAGGTCCAAGAGAGGCTATGGATGTGCGGTGACCCTTCTTTAAATGACAAAATTGCTATTGCTAAAAAGGATGAATATACAGTGACATGCAGCAAAGCAATGAAGGAAAGCGATAAAGAATTGGCAACCAAGTCGGCCAAAATGAATGTTGTAAAGCCTAATGAACTAGTCAAAGAAGTGGTCATGAATAGATGCAAAGATTGGAAGAGCAGAGAACAGCCAAGACCTAACATTTTGGAAAATGTTGGAGAGGAGAATGGGAAGAGGATCTTGGACAGAACGTGTTTTCGCTGTGGTAAAAGGGGGCGTTACGCCAATTCTCAATGGTGCCCTGCTTTGAACAAGAAGTGCACCAATTGTGGACTTAAGGGTCATTTTAGTATTGTTTGTAAGAATGGGAAACAAAGTCTGAGAGTGAAATGTTTTCAAGATGGTGATGATGCTGATGATGAAGAGCAGATGAGCAGGAGGTTGAGGTTGTGACAATGGTGAGGGGTTGCAGAAAAGGCACTCCTAAGAGTGTATTTCACATTGATGGTATTAACTCTCAGCTCATGGTGGACTCAGGTTCACCATATACCATAATCACAAAAGACAAAATGTGATTTGACCCTAAATTGAAACAAACAGATATTGCGAATCCCAGAGTTTTTGAGGGCTCAGTGATCAAGATGTTAGGGTATAGGTTTGCTCTAGTTGAATTTAAAGGCAAGTTAGCTGAAGCACAGAAAGGTGTGAATGTGTTAGGTTGGGACGACCAGGGTCAATTGAAAATCCAACTTAATCCAGGGTTGTGAAGAATTGTGAGGGTGAAACTCCCAAATATTTCAGAGGAAAGGAGAAGGATGTATTTCCTAATGTGTTCAAAGAGGTTATTGGTAAGCTAGTGGGGCGCCAGCACACAATTTTACTCAAGGAGGGTGTTAAATCCATGTCACATGATGTCAGACATATCTCTATAGCTTTGAGGGAAGTTGTGCAAAAAGGAGTTGTACAGATTAAAGGAGGAAGGAGTGATAGAGGAAGTGGATGCCTCCAAGCAGGTTTTTCCGATTGTGGGTGCCAGGAAATAAAACAGAAAGGTGAGAATCTGTATGGATTTGAGATAATTAAATAAGGCTATTGTTGTGGAAGAGTATCCTCTACCAGTGATATCAGAGATGTTGAACCTGGTTGCTGGGGCCAATATGTTATCCACTATTAATCTTTAGACAGCATATCATGAAAATACAGCTACACCAAGATTCTGTGGAGTATTCTACATTTATCACACCATTTGGTATGTACCGGTACAATAGAATGCCTTTTGGGATGGCCTCAGTGGCTGCTGTGTTTCAAAGAGTTATGACACATCTGCAGGGAGATTTTTCCGGGGTGTATGTCTTCCAGGCTGACATCTTAGAGGGTGGACGGGGAACCAAAGAACATGGTGAAAGGTTGTGTGCAGCATTGAAGAGATTGGAGGAAAAGGGATTAACTGGAGTGTAGTAAATGTAAATTTGAGTGCAGTGAAGTGGATTATTTAGGTCAAACGCTTTCCAAAGGTGGATATAAACTTAAGTTTAAGGTGATGGAACTATTGAAAAGGCATGCTATCCCCATAACAAAGAATACTATATTCATTTTTGGGGTTAGCAGAGTATTACAGTCCATTTGAGGAACGTTTTGCGAAGAATACTTAGACTTTAAGAGTTCTCATGAAGAGGAATGTGAAATGTACGAAGAACGTGAGAGGGTTGTTGATGCTGTGAAGAAGTGTATTGTAGAAGCATTCTTGTTGGGAGGATTTGTACCAGGAAGGAAGTCCATCATCATGATGGATGCGAGCGGTAAAGTTTTAGTTTCCGTCTTATCTCAGGTTGAAGGTAAACATGAGAAGATTTAATGTTTGCTTTCAGGGTGGTAACCGAGACAGAAGTATGTTATTCTGTTGGGGGTGGAACACTTCAGGCAGTATGTGTGGGGTGAGAAATGTGTTATAAGGACGGATCACAAACCCTCGGTGCAAGTGTTGACAGTAAAGGGAATGTCGAGGGCCACGCCTAGAATTACTTGGTTGGGCCTGTGGTTAATGGAATATAATTGTGATATAGTGTATGTTCCTGAGAAAAAGAATTGTGTTGTGAATTTTCTATCCAGGATGCCTAGTGAGGACTGTAAGGCAGGAACTGATGCCAGTGAAGAGTTTGAGGAACATGTTTGCAGTGTGTGTGATGCTTTGAGCCAGGAGAATTGGATTGAAAGTATCGAGGAAGATGACATTTTTGTTCAGGTCAAAGAGTGGTTTGTGAAGGGATGGCCAAGTAGAGATAAAATAGAGCAGAAGTGTAATGGCAATTACGTGATCAAGGATGAATTGACAATTGAGGGTGATTGGATGTTAAGGGGCAATAAAGCAATACCACCTGTAGGATTGATAATCAAAATTGTCTTTTTGGCTAATGAGGGTCATCCACGAATGTCAATAATGAAAAGGAAAATGATGGAGAAATATTGGTGGCCAGCGATGGACGCACAAGTGGAAAGACATTTGCGGTCATGCTCACCCTGTAATAATTGTGACAAGAATCTTGTAATCAAGAGATTACTTTTGACTCCTATTCCGGTTCTGAAACGGCTGTGGATGGAGCTTGCAATTGAAGTGGTTGGTCTATATGAAAGATTGGGATGAGGTAACAAGTTATTGTTGGTGCTAATGGACAGATATACTAGATGGCCGAAGGTCGCAGTCATGGATTGTGTTATATCTAAAAAGATGATTGAGTTTTTGGAAAAGATGTTTAAGAGAGAGGGTGTTCCTGTTGTGATTTTGAGTGATAATGGTCCACAATTCAGAAGTAAGGAGATACGTGATTTCACCAGTAAAATGGGCTCCAGTGGAGGTTTTCGTCAGTGTACCACCCATAAACCAATGGGATGGTGGAGAGACTCAATAGGGTTATGGGTGATTGTGTGCAATTAGCACTGGCGAATGGACTGGAAGCAGTATCTTTGTGATTCTTTTGTATTTAATCTGTATTTTATATAGTGCCTTAAGCCAAGGTGCTGTACCAAGAAGATTGTGGCATTAGGATAACACAGGGGTCGAAATTGGGATTTGTTGACCAGCAGCAATAAATAGCTCCTCGGTATCAGGCATCACCCTATAAACAGGAGCTACCTCTGGGGGAACCAGGAGCAGCAAATCGATCTTGTGTGCAAGATGCAAACTACCTTTTTTATATTATGGAATATGCTTCAAATGTCCCTTAGGCGAGTCCTTTATTCTTTTTTATACATATTCCCTAACCCTCAAAGTTAATATCACAATTATGTTTGTATAGCACACCTTGCCTGTGGGGTCAAAGGTATCTCCTGGCAGCTGCTGGTTTCAAGCTAATTAGGCACCCCTGGTCTATAACCAGGAGCTAAATAGCTCCCAGCTTCTGGCAATTTCGAACCCTGTAACGACACAAAGTGCCACTGGTGTTTCACCGTTTAGGTTGAAGCGGGGTTTCCCTCATGTCTAAATTAAGTTTTTAAGTATTCCTTTGGTGAGCAAGAACGTTGTGGTTGATGAGATGTTGCGAACACAACGGGGGTGTAAGGAGTACCATGAGAAGAGGTTCAAAGGAAGCATTCCTCGAGAAAGAGTAGATCTCCATGTTGATGTGATGAAGGTGAAAAGAGGCAAAGGGGGGGGGGGCCGTAAAGGAACCTCCAAATATTCAGGTCCTATGAGGGTGATTGAGTGTTCTAAGAGAGCTGTGAGGGTGGAAGGTGGTTCTGTGTGGAATCTTCACAGAGTTGTTAAGTTGTCAAAGGAAGGTATGGCAACTAAGAATAACACTGTAGAGAGAGAGTGTGGTCATTGGGACTATTCTTTGTTACGAGATGGTGGTGATGTTTTGGTCCAAGATATCAGCGATAGTCATAGCAGTAATGTGGATGGAGGTGTTGACCCTGTTCACAAGGCTATAAGAAAGAGTGCGAGGGTGCGTAAGTTGTCTAATAAGTTTCAAGACTTTGTGATGTATAATAAATGATTCTTTTAACAATTGATTGCTTTTTTGCAGGTTGTACGTATTCCATAATATTTGTCTCTGTTTTTTTTTCTGGCTTCATTCCATTATTGCCGAGTTCTGTTATCTTTTCATTAATGGAATAAAAGGAGCCATTCAACGTCTAAGCTGTTTGGAAGATACTTCAGAAATGTTTTAAAATAAAAGTTTACAAAAAAAAACACTCATCAATGACAAAACACATTTATTCCTTCATTGTGCCAAATACAAAAACACAAGAAGGCGTTATTTTGGAGAACTTGAGAAAAAGATCACAAACTTCCCAAACTAAAAGAACAGAACATGCTAATTCTCTTAGCATAATATCTAGCACCATGTCACAACCTAAGACCCTCAAGGCACTAAACCATCCAGGAGGACCTGACACCAAATGGGACTTCATTAAAAATGTAGACGAAATACAACCAGATCAGACACGACTACTCTGTATATGAATAATAGCCACGAAATATGTGAAAGAAATGGTTCCAGTGAGCTTTGGCACTACTTCCAATAAAGCATTACTGTATAGTGTTTTAAGACTAGTGCTAAGTGCTCACTCCTTAGGGCCTTGTGTATTTGGGCGCTTTATTAGCCCGACAGAGAGGCTACGCCTACAGCACTATCCGCTTCTGCCTTCAACAGCGTTTGCTCCTTTATCTGTTCTCCTGGACATAGGCCAGTAAGTGAATAACCCATGGGTTGAGGTTTTCCCATCCACTCATCCTCCCTTTCTCCTTGGTGCAGAGGGTCACACATGAGATGGACATGTGCTACGGCAAGATGGGCAGCCTGTTCCGCTGCGGCTCTCGGCAGACCCTCTTCGCCAGCCAGCTGATGCGCTATGCCGACCTGTACGCTGCCTCTTTCATCAACCTCCTTTACTACCCGTTCAGCTACCTGTTCAGGGCACCCCCGGTGCTGGTAAGTTATGTCAGCTTGTGTATCGGTTGTTTGTAATTTTCATGCAAGTCCTAAAAATTGACAGCTGGTGCCGGCCTCTTAATTATGTTAATATCACACAATTATATTTTCTGATGGCTAGTAGAGCATTGGCTTCGATCATGCTTGCTGAGTCATCAAACCTCTGTGTGTGTTCCACAAAGTGCACACAGGAAATCTAACTGTGAACTAAGGTTTTTTTTTCAGCTATCGAGAGTAAAAATGATGGAGTGGTCGTCTAACTCCAGGCCTCCATACCTAAAACATGCCCATTTTCAGGATAGCCCTCATTAAACGCGCATATAGTCATTCTAAATGTATGCAATTTTTTCTAAGGAATATTAATGAGGGATATCCTGAAAGCCCCACTGGTTTGCGGCCCTCGAGGCCTGGAGTTGGACACCCCGGTTGTCGCAGGCAGGAAGCTTGACTGGGAAGGTGGAAGATTATCGTGCAAGACTGACGGAGTCTTTTGCTTTGTGTGATATCAGAGCACTCTAACGTACATTGGCCCCTCTAACTGCTGTTTTGTTTCCGTAGATGCCACATGAATCCACGGTGGAGCATGCGCGTTTGGATGTGCGCGAGGCCAGCATGTTGCTGGGACAACACATTCACCAGTTCAGTTTCTACAACCACCAGGTGATCAGAAGCCAACAGAATCCTGCATGTGCTGCCTCAACTGCTTAATTGGTGCCAGGGCTGCCAGGTGCTCAAACCAGGACTTATTTGGAAACCGGGTTTGAGCACCTGCACTTCCGGCAATTGTAGTTTACTATGCTTGCTCTACTTTTATTTCCGGGCCCCACCTGGCAAGACAGCTGCTTCTGAAGCAAAGCAAAATGATTTAGATGAGTGAATGAATTATCGTTGTTTCTATAGTGGAAGAATAAGATTTCTAGCTTCTGGGAGCCATTTTGGATTGTTGCATAAGACCCTCTTTATAGGTGCCACAATTCAATAACTGCACAGTCAATATAGTTATAAACAAATGCTCTCAAATGAAGCATTTGGCCCAATATCCTCAACTGTATAGAAGCTTACTCGCTATTCCCTCTCGCATAGTGGATCACACGCTTCCCTCCTTCTCACATACAAGTGGAAAACCTTGTACTCGCGAACATTGCATAGCTGCACACTGTGAGAGTGAGAGGAAACGTTCGCTACGGTGCTACTGTGTTTTCCTGAGTAATACAGCCCTGTGCGACTAAAGGAATCCGGCACTGAGCTGTCTCCAGTCCTTAACTGTTCAGTTTCACTCAATTCCTTAATTAAGGCAGAGATCATTTTGAATGCACCTTTTTGTGTCACTTGTTCACAATTAACCTGATAATATAGTGTTTAACCATTTGTGAAATAGACACTAAAACATGAACAATTCTTCTTGATGGCTTCCCAGAGGGACAGTGCAGATGGGCCGGTGAGCCAGGTCAGGCAAATAAATGGAGCACCCTAGCCTTTGTTATTTTACAAATTAAGCACAGGTTCCTTCCTTAGCACAAGAAGCGTGGCTCTTGGGTCCCTCCCTCAAGAGCAGGTGCATTGCTCAGGTACTGTGCCTATTTTTTTTGTACATATTAATTGAATGTTGTATGTTAAAGCCCATATGGGCAGTAGTTCTGGTGCATCCGTGCTAAAGCCCATATCGGCAGTAGCTCTGGTGCCTCTATGTTAAAGCCCATATGGGTAGTAGCTCTGGTGCATCTATGTTAAAGCCCAAATGGGCAGTAGCTTTGGTGCCTCCATGTTAAAGCCAATATGGGCAGTAACTCTGGTGCCTCCATGTTAAAGCCCTTATGGGCAGTAGCTCTGGTGCCTCCATGTTAAAGCCAATATGGGCAGTAACTCTGGTGCCTCCATGTTAAAGCCCATATGGGCAGTAGCTCCGGTGCATCTATATTAGAGCCCTTATGGGCAGCAGCTCTGGTGCATCCAGGATACATTGTGGCTACTGTTTATAAAGGGATTTGTGGTTTTGGACTCACTCCAATGGAACTTTCAAAAGCATTAGGCGTTTCTAGGTGGGGGCTATATGCCAGGTCTTTTGATTATAGCCCATGATCAAAGCTTAGGGGCTAGAACCAAAAGCCTACCTAGCCCAGTGTCCCGGCATTAGCTTAGCCTCGTATCTTTCCCAGACCTAGCAACACCCCTGCGACTACTAAATTCTTGGGAGACGTGGTGGAGCAGCAATGCTGCACCCAATAGTGGTGGTCTATAACGCACATGCTGGTCTCCTGATTGACAGGCCAGTGCTTGTGCTTAAGGCGGTTACAAAGTGCTCCCAGGGCGATGGCAACTTTCAAAGTGCCAGCCAAAGATTGCCATATTACCGTTCTCTAGACAATGAACATTGGGGCAAGCCATCTACAAAAAAACTGTCCACTATGTGCACGCGCCAAGGAGTAAATGTTGGTCTCCATGTCTAAAACCCCTCCATTTGCAGCGTGTTTTAACACTACTTCTTCGAAAGGTGGCACATGAAACTGAGCTAAAGCCAAAATGTCGAGAGGCCAAAGACGCATGCGTGGTCACCGTATGTCTACACTCCCTCACTGCCCTGATACGCCCCTCCTAAGCATCCATGGCATCCCTCACCCTTCAGCTCCCTAAGATGCAGAGGCTAGCAGAATTGTTCCTCTGCACCTTCACTGTGCTAGAGTGGTGGGGGTGGAAGGGTGGGCGCTTGGGAATGGAGTGTCAGCATAGTTTTTATAGTTTGGGTTGCAATCCACCAGGTGGCAGTGTTCCCACCAATCGAGAATGAAGGGGGCTAGATGCGCCTACTCCCTGTTTCAGCACAAGCCTTTAGGCTGAGTAGTGTGGGCTCCCCCCTGCTCTTGTACCTGATACCTATTACCTGGGATAAAGAAATGATAGTACAGACCATATTTTTTGTTTCGTGGAAAAAATTGTGGCCGTAAGCCTGTTTATTTTCTACAGAAAATAATGCCACACAATAATCATGACAGCCAAAAAATAGCAATCGCTTTTGGGCACCTCGTGTCCAGGGGTTATGGATGCCCAGCCTTCCCTTAGGCTAGTTTTCGTTACCCTCTGGCATCCCTTCCTGGACATGTGCCCTACGCCTGAGTGGGTGTTGCCTAACCCGCTCAGGTCCCCCCAAACAGCGACCCTATTTGCATCCCCGTGCTGCTAATGCTTGAAAAATGTTATCCGTAAATCTGCCCATCCCTTTGTTGGATAGGTGTACCCCGTCCTGGTGAAACCAATCTGGGTCATTCTGTGATAGCCCATGCCTTATAAAATGGAGACCCGTGCTTCTACAGTACTTTTCTACAGCTTTGTTTAGTTTTTTCCATGCCGTCTCAATAGCCTGCCTCCTATGTGCCCCATACCAAATTCTACGGGTAATTATCTCAGACATGAACATTTCAGTTTTCCACCAGCAGTGTGCTATTGCCCTTAAGGACTCGCACATGTTGCGCATCAGCTCGCCCCTATTTGTTTTAACCAAGTCATTGCCCCCGAGGTGGATGACCAGGTATTCAGGAGGATCCCTGAACCCGATCAGATCCGATAGCCGATCGTGGATGTCCTCCCAATGCATTCCTGGGAGGCCCCACCAGGATGTTATTGTCCGTTTAAAATGCAATCCTTCTCTGAATTCCTCGATCCACCTGCCTGCTCGTGTCACGAACGAATGGCCGACTATCCATGCCGACTTGTAGGGGTTCTCATCTGCATGGGTGGATGGGAGATGAATCATATCAAATACTCTCGCACATATCTTTTGAAACATTGCGACTTCCACCCCCAATTTTCTTTACTCCTTTTGCTCCTAAGTCCCCTGCCCATGCAGAGGTGGCTGCCCCTATCCTGAAGGAGTGGGTCCCAAACTCAGCTGCATCCCACCCTGCTTTCGCTATGGTTTTCTTCAGCACTGCTTGGAATTGGTATCTGCTGAGGGCTCTGCCGTCCCTATGTATCAATAGCTGCCCCCCAACTTCAGGTCGTACCTTGAGAAATTGTTCGGTAATGCACCTAGGGCAGTGGTCTCTTTCCTTAATACAATTTAGCTCAATTGTTCGCCCCTTCCCTCTTTGGTCCGTTTTTGATCTCCTTAGTAGTATGGACATACCCTTAGACCCCATGCTGACGTCGCTCTTTGCTAGCCCTCCCCTGCCATTGTGTTATGCGCTACTAGCTCCCCGATCCTGAATGCCCCATAGTATGCCAATGCAAATGCTGCCCTGAACAGCATACTCTCATAACTGTTGCTACATGTGCTATGCAATAATTGTAACAATTTCACTACTTTCGAAAAATTCAGGGGTCTCCTGCTGTCTGGTTTCCTACCTTCTAACCTCGCCCACCCCTTCATTGCGTATTTTATCCGTGGGCTCGTTGTCGGGTCTGCCAACCCGGCCACCTTTGGCGTATATGCTACTGCCGCCAAATGTGCTGCCGCCCAGCTTTTCCTCTTTCCTTGTGTAAATGCACTCCCCAAAAAGTCACACAATTTGGAAACTGTGATATCCCCCACCTCTTTCACTCCTGTTTCTCTCAACACCTTATTCACATGCTTTTTATACTGCTCACCAGTCTTGTATGTTATGGCGTTTCTGGCCAATCTTTCTATTACTTGTTCCCATGGGTCTTCCTCCTCTTCTGAGTCAACCTTGTGGTTAACCGACCTTTCTCCCATGCTTCTAGCGGTACCCATGCCTTTTTTAGCGTGGGCGTTTTCATCCTTCTTGCATCCGGCTGCAGTTCTCTGAACCTGCTCCACTGAAAACGAGACAAGGCGTCAGCGACCACATTTGCTTCTCCGGCGATATGTCTCGCCCTTATGCTCACATTATTATTCAGACAAGCCAGTGTTATTGCCCTCATTAACTCCAAGACCAGCGGGCATGATGCGTTTCCGTTATTTATTAGATGTACTACTGCCATGTTATCTGACCACACACTTAACTCTTTGCTGTTCAGCTCTGCTTCCCATGCGCACAGTGCTACCCAGATCGGAAATAGCTCTAATAGTGTAATATTACTTGTCTATGCCGCCTCTTGCCATGCCTCTGGCCATCTTTCTACGCATCATTCTGTACCCAATATTGCACCAAAGCCAAAACCCCCAGCTGTATCCGTGAACAACACCCTTTAGTTTTCTTCGTTTATCGGTGTGCGCCAGATCACTGAACCATTGAATGACTTTAAAAATTCTGCCCATATTTCCAAATCTTTCTTTATTGCTCCACCGATTCGCACCCTGTGGTGTCCCACCTTAGCACCCTTTGTTCTCTGTTCGACCCTCCTCTGGAATATCCTGCCTTGTGGTATGACCCTCCCCGCAAAGTTCAATTTTCCTGCTAGTGATTGCAACTCTTTTACTGTGGCCTTGTTTCTTCCTTTCAGGTCCATGATTGTACCTAGCAGGTCCGCCACCTTCTCTTCCGGGATCCTGCACACCCCTACCCGTGAGTCAATTTCAATGCCTAAGAATTGGATTACTTGAGTTGGCCCCATTGTTTTTTCTTCTGCAAGCGGAAAACCCCACTCTTCTGTTAGTGTCATGAATTTCTTCAAAGTATTTTTACACAGCTCGGAGCCCCGTGGTCCTACAAATAGAAAATCGTCCAGGTAATGGACTACCTGTGCCCCCTTCATTTCTTTTGTAAGAGCCCATTGTAAGAATGAGCTCGCTTTCTCAAAATATGCACAAGAGATGGCGCAGCCCATAGGGAGACATTTATCTACAAAATATTTGCCCTCCCAGTGCATGCATAGCCACCTCTGTGATTCGCTCCTCACTGGCAATAAGGGAAAAGCTGTCTTCATAATGGCTTTTGCCATCCAAGCTCCCTGCCCCGCCTTCCTGACTAACTGCACTGCTTCCAGGAAATCCGAGTAATTTACCGACACCGCCTCTTGTGCGATGCCGTCGTTTACCGAGGCCCCTGGTGGATATGAAAGGTGGTGAATCAGCCTAAATTCGCCTGCCTCCTTTTTTGGGACTAAGCCCAATGGCGAGCATATGTATTCCCTAAATGGGGGGGAACTATAAGGGCCTCCGATCCTCCCCAGTTCAATTTCTTTTCTGATTTTCTTGCCCACCAACTCCTTATTTTCTAATGCGGATTTCAGGTTTTTGGGGGTGTTCTGGGAACCGTGTCCATTAAAGGGTATCTTGAAACCTTCTCGGAAACCTCTCCTGATTGTTTCTGCTCCTTCCTGGTCTGGAAACACTCGTAGCCACTTTTCCATATTCTCGATTTTTACCGGTGTGGCCCCCTCTCTCTCCTTCGTTCCTAGTTCCGCTTCTCTGGTACCGTGTACTTATTGGATGCTGCTCTGGTGCATTTGGCAGTAATATGCACTCCTCCACAATTCTCGCATCTGTGATTGAATTTGCATTTCTTCCCCCAGCTACATGGTATCCCCTTCTCGAAATTTCGGCATTGGGCTGGCTCTGACCTTGCTGCCCCGTTACTCCCCTTACCACCCCCTTGTGCTGTCGGTGGTATGTTGCTCTGCCAACTTCTCTGTGCCTCGTACTGTCTGCTCAGAAAATTCTGCTCCCTTGTTCTATCATAATAGTTATCGTATCTCCTGTTGCTATATCTGTAATCGCTTCTATAATCGTTGTGGCCATACTGTTTCCTATAATAGCTACCTACATTATACTGCACTTTGGTATCCCATTTCTCTTTCAATACATTAAATATGTATAGATTGTAATTTTCTTCATCCCACCCTATATCCGGAAAGCAATCCATCTCTTTCCTGAATTCATGGTCGTATTCTTTCCATGCATCACCCCCAAATGCCTTGTACACCTTCAAGACTCTCTGTTGGTATGTCACTAGTGATGGACCGTCCTCGGGAAATTTCTGCAAGATGATGAACGCCCTTGCGCATCCTTGCCTATCGTGGGCCTGCCATATTTTGTCATAACTGTGGCTGGCTCTGTCGTTTTCACCATGGCGGGCCCTGCCGTAGCTACCGGTGTGCTGGTAGCCGTCCCCTGGGGACCAGGATTTTGGGGAAGCCCCTGTGTCACTGTCACGGGAACCCCGCTATCTGTTGGTCCTTGCCCTCCTGCTCTCTGATCTTCGCCTGCCTTATCCTTCGTCTGTTTCTCCTTACATATTACCCCCTTCGTTTTCACCCAGGCCCGAAGGTGGTCCCTCTCTTCATCTTCGCTAGTTTCTGTATCAGATGTTACCCTTTTGCGCTCTCTCATCTTCCCTTTACCGGCTCTGGGCGACTTACCCTGAGCCGTGATGCATGCATTTAACACTTTTACCATTTTGTCAATATTGTTATTCAATTTTACGATACCTTTCTTGGTTCCTTTCCTCCGTTTTTTCTTAGGCATCTCTGGCTCCTGTGACTCCCTTGTCACCTCTCTTAACCTCTTCTGTCCTTGTCGTACTGCAGCTTCCTCGTCGCTGCCCGCGGAATCCAGCCCTTTCTTCCGTCTGCACCACATCCAGCACCCATTGTGCCCCATATTCTTTCTCTGCCTTTTTGGCCCATGCGCTGAATTCCTGTGCTCTTCTTGCTCTTTCCTCTGCCAATTTGTCCTTTCGCCTCTTTCTTGCCTTTCCTTCCAAACTGTTGTCCCTGGTGGGCTTGAACCCACGACCTTTGCCTTCGTTTCACCGCCTTGACTTCTAAATGTTGCTCCACAGAGCCACGCTTTCTTTTTAGTGCGGTTGGCGTTTAGGCTCTAACCTTCCAACTTTCGTAGGTAGAGCTCCAGATCCTCTCCAGCAGAAAGCTAATAATTTAACAGTGCTACCCGCTCCGGTAACTGAGCGCTGTGTGGTGCCCCTGAGCAAAAATTTGTTGATTGTAAAAATATGCCCTGCAGTTTCAGCACATTGGATTAGAACTCAGGTCCCTGAGCATTCCAATATCAAGCACTTATCAGTTGAGCCACTGGTGGCTGTGTTTCAATCTGCCCCGGCAGGCTCCTCACTGATTCAGCGTTCTCTCTCCTGTTTGCCGGGTGCCTTTCCTGCCTCTCGCGCTACAGCTTTAACTGTAGCCACGCCCCTCTGCCGTGGCGTCAGTGTGCGCTTTCTTCTTTCTGCGCCCCTTGCCGGCTCGTGTTTCCGGATGCCGGGCTTAGCTCCCTCGCTGCCGCTTTAAACTGTCCCTGCAGCCGTAGCCACGCTCCCTCTGTGCTGGCGTTCTTCTCCTTGTAGCCTGTCCGCCTCCACTGCCGCCTCAGCTGTGACGCCTCCGCACGCAGCAGCGCTCCAATCCCGACCGTCCTCACCAGCACTCCCGGGCGTGTCCTCGGCTACTCTTCTCACCTGCGCAACCCGACGAGGTCGACCGCACCTGCAGGAGGGGAACAAAAAAGAAACGGTAAGCCCGCAGAGGCAAACGTTTCCTTATCCCCCTTTTCCAGGCCCGGGGAGCTTACCCAAGTGAGGTGAGCTCCGGACCTGTTTGTGCCTCACTTGGATTTTTCTGGGGTACTTATACCCCCTGCCCCCTTTGTTGTGTTGCTGGGGGCCGGGCTTCCTCCTGTCCCCCTGCTGTTTTCTTTTGCACCTGTTTGGTGCGTTCCCTTGGCAACGCCGAGGGTGGGGGCGCCGCTTTGGCTGCCCCTCCCTCTTTGTTTCCCGCCGTTCGTCTCCCCCACCCTACGCCTAATCCCCCAGGCCCTCCATCGTGTCATACTTTGTATGGCACGGGGCCTGGGGCAATGGCACGGTCTGTTTTGATGCACCACTGTGGCTGCAGAACCACTTTTCGGCGCGTCCAACTCTGTGCCGCTTAATTGGCATGTGCGTGATTTAGGCGCATCGGCTAAATGTCAGCATTTAGCAGCTGCCATTGCAGGCGTTGTTTAAATGCCCTTTGTGCCAAATGATCACCATAAACATTTTTTTAATCAATAAAAAGCCCAATGAGCACCATAAACTTTTTTCTCATTTATTTTTTTTAAAATATATGATTTTGGTTAAAAAAGCATATTTAATCTGGCGGTGCGGCTGCGATGAGAACCCGGGATCGCGTGCGCCTAAATGTCCTTCTCCGCTAGATACAAAAGTAAATCCCATTTGCTAATAAACGGAAACGTCGCTGCCCGAGGGCGGATGGGGGGGGGGGCACGGGCCCCAGGCTTCCACTAAAAAGTATCAGAGGCAAAGAGGCTGGAGTGCAATAAAGGAGCAATCGGATTGTTTGCTAACTTGCTTCTTTGTCAAGAACCTTCCTCTGACGCGCTCATTTCCAATCTGTAGGCTTTAAATACGAGGTCCCGAGAGAGGAAAATGGTGTAATTGCTGGGCATTTGTCGGCCTGTTCTTCTGTGGACGGAGCTGCACTCGGGAAAACAAAGGGTTTGGCGCTTCAGCCATCCTAGGCCAGTGGCCGGGAAACACTGGTTGACAATATGTATCAAAACCCTAGTCATTCCCAAAAATAACTGAACACGGCCACAGATAAACCCAGCTATAATCTGCTGAGCTGGCACGATCGCAACAAATTTGCAGACGTGCATCACTCGAGCTCTGCAGTGTTTTTTTACCCAGCGGTTTTCTGGAGGAAAATAACCTCCTTTGCAGCAAATGCCAGTAAACAACCGCAAGAGATGTGGCGGAACCTGCGCCTGGCTGGGTGCGCCTCGTGTCACCAGCACATTCAGACGGAGGCTCGTGGCCTTCCTTTCAGTGGCAAAACTATTCTTGGGCCTTCCACAGACACGTGTTCTGAGAACTATACAACTGGTTTAGGAAGGCAAACTCCTTCGTTTTGATTTTTTGTCTCTACAAGAATTCAATGCCAGCTCTTCCAGGGTATCAAAGCATGCAAAGGCTGAACAAACTGCCCAAAATTAATGGCAGAACCTCCAAAAACTGCAGGTTCCATTCCAAAGCAAAACTTGAAGCAGATGTTGCCCATGCAACATCAAAGCATTCAGACTGTCAAATGGGAACACCAGTTTCAGAAGGGGGTGCCAGCTTCAGAAGGGGGTGCCAGCTTCCCTCATAGGGTAGCATTCATTACTGGTAAGTAGAAATGGTCTGCATTATCAGTTTGGTGGTAAATTGGTGGTAGATCCACCAAATTGCTGCCAAACTCTCGTATCGTTACTGCCAACCAGCCCGGTGGCATTACCACTGGATTACAAGTGGTGGCATGGTAGTGTAAATCCCAAATCTGAATACTGCAATCAAATGCAACGCTGCAACACACCGTCAACATGCTGTGCTCTTCAGTTCCAAACTTAAGGTGTTGGAAAAAAACCTGATGAGAACAAAAACACAATAGATAGCTGGGAAGTATATCTTAAGTAATACATCCAAAGGAATATATACCAAATTGTTTGAAAGCAAAAGAGATGTTAATAATTTGTTTACAAAATTGGGTCATTTACGAGACAATCAACACAGTAAGCCTTCAAGTTCTTAGAAGAAAATATAAGAAAGACAGTAAAACTAGCCCTGAAGAAGCTCACCATTAGGCCTGTGATGATATATATGGACCTATGAGTGCAACACTTGTAGGCTGTTCAAGGAGCAACATTGTGTGTAAAAGGTTACTGGAATAAGGTGTAGTCGGTTCTAACATTATAGGCAGTTCTAGGAGTACAAATACAAAACATTTATTCCAATAATGTGGAAGCTGTTGTAGCAGTATACATATATTTAGAAAGGGATTGCAAACTGTTTGGTAGGCAATAAGGTGTCCTGTAATTATGAAATGATTTAGGTTATGCTTCTGTAAAGGTTATCCATGCATTAATTGATAACAAATTAAGTTGGTGCTTTTAGACATACATTTGGAGAAATTGAAGGTTGTGTGTGAAAATTATCCATGAATGAATTGATAACAGATTAAGATTTGGGACATAAACTTGGAGAATTTGAAAGTTATGTGAAACAAGTTGATGATGTGAGAAACTGGTTGACGATTGAACACGTTATTTGGATGTAATAGTTCTTGTGAACATGAAAAATAATTAAGTTCGTACAATAGTTTCTGCAAAAGTGAAGAAATTAAAAACCTAATAAAACTGCACACATGGGTAATTCCTGAAATTGTGCAATATTCATTTAGAAACCACGCATAGTGTTCTTGAACTTGGATAAATGCAGCAGAGGGTCTAAAATATATCAAAAAGTAGATACACTCTCATCAGGGGCGTTGCTAGGGGGGGCTAAGGGGGCTTTAGCCCCTGATCTTTTGGTTGTAGCCCCGGATAGAATCCCAGGAGCTACAGCCAAAAGACTAGCTAGCCCCCAGTCCCGACAGTTCCGACATCAGCTTAGCCCCGGGTCTTTTCCAGACCTAGCAACTCCCCTGACTCTCATTTAAAATATTGGAGCAACCGGCATATTAGGCACCCGTGCTACTTGAAGTTCCTTTGACACTTAGAAGGAGCAGTGCCACAACACATAATGTCCGCGGGCTATCCCTTACCCCTCAAAAGTGGCCCCTCAACCCAGCAGTAACCCATCAAGCGCATATAGATGCACCACTCATCAAAATTCTCAGTGCCACAAATGAGCCGCGCCCACAGTTCTCAAGGAGATGCTCTCCTAAATGACTCTCTCGTCCTCTGCAGTGCTCCCACAGACCACAAGCCCACCCACAGCATTCACCTTGCCATGAACACATTCCTGCAGGCTGCCCGAGTCACTGACGTCAATGCCCATGTTACACGCCGCTCTTCTTTCGCAAGGCCCTCAATGGGAATGGAGAAGTAGTAGTCACATTCATTACTTCCATGGCGGCCATCTTGATTTGTATTTTTTTAATAGGACAAAAGGCTGGTGCTCTCTGCCCTCGCTGTTTCTCAATTAAAAAGTATACACCTGCTAATGCCCTGGGCGTTATGGCGTGTGCTAGTAGAGAGCGTTCTCCTTATTGGTGGGCCTTCTCTGGCATTACGCCACTTTGGACCTCGCTAAAGCACACTTGCTTCGCTCAGGCCTTGGTCCTCCAGATGTAACCGCCCAGGAATGCTGTACAGCTCGGGTACTGTTAATTAAATATTTCAATTGCAGTCATTTATAGTGCTCTCGAAAATGCACCACCTTAAACCAAAAGGATGTTGATTTTCTTTTTTCCCTGAGAAAATCTAGCTAGGTATACGACTTCCTAATCATTCAACAGAAATGTGTCCAGAAACGTTATTGTTCTTAACAGAGGCCAAAGGAGTTCAAGAACATACGCTTTTGAAGTCGTACTTACACATCGCCCTTGCAGGCTGAAAACAGGCTGTTGGATGGCATTTGGAACTATCCTGGGAGTCCCGAAGCCAGACATTCCGGCGCAAGCGATTTGGTGCCCAACGTTTTGGCGCAGCTCTCATTAAAGCGTGCCCTGTTGGCCGTTGCCAAACGCGGCCCCGGGAATGTAGAACTTCAAATAGTAATATCATTGCGCCGAGACCCATCCGCGCTGGCATATTTGCTTAACTATATTGTCACTAAAGCACTAACGAATACAGTGCTTTGTGTGACAGTATTGGTTGTCCTGCACATGTTGCAATGAATAGGACAATATCGCCCTCTAACGCCCTTTTATGAATTTGCAAGCTGATAGAAAGTACAGGTGGTTAGTGATGTAGAAGGCCCATGGTTTTGACCCATTTGGAATAGATGTCTGTGTTCCAGTCTCAATAGTCACATCCTACCAGAGTCTCAATACTGTGGTTAACAAATGCATATGTTGCTTATTCCGTTGCCAAGATCACAGAGATTTCTACTAAATGCGACACGGCAGCAAAAGCTGTTGTAAGTGGCTGTCCTATCACATTTCCTTTCTGTTTTGTGTGGAGAGAAGTGGTGGTGTGTTCAGTGGCGAGGTGGTTGGTGCTTTAGGGTTACTTGTAAGGTTAGTGGCATTCAGACCTTTTAGGTATTTTTCCATGCGTTTCTTCTTTGATATTGGATGCAGGGAGGTTGCTCGCTTTACAGAGACATGTGTGTCCTGTATTGGGGTGAGGTTGTGCCGGGACGTGGCAGGTCCAGGGTTTGGGTGTGGCAGAGGTGTTTGGTTTTTTGGTATTGATGGGTTTTGCGTTGTTAGTGAAGCTTTTGCTCAGAGAGAACAGGTTGTGCTTGGGGGTGGGGGGGACGGGAGGTGGGGACCAGGTCATAAGATGTTCTAGTTTCTCGAAGGTGATTTCTGTCTGCTCATGGATAGTTACTTTTGTTGGTATAAGAAGGGGGATAATGTAACCTAGTGTCACTGTTTGGTATTCCATCTGCTGTGTGTCTGTGTGAGTGGGCAGTGGAGCTTGGAGTGTTCGTGTGAGGTCTGGAATGGGGCGAGTGTAAGGGTTCCAGGATTGACCGGCTAGGGATAAGCAGGGAGAGAGCAAAGGGAAGCAGAAGCACATCACCTGATCTCCTGTCTCACCTTTCCTACTATACTGTAGCAATAAAGAAGACTTACCTTTTCATAACCCTGGCTCTGGAGTGATTCCTGAGTATCCTGCATGAGTAATGAACCACAAGAAGTTACATCAAAAGGCTACCAAAGGGAGTTTGGTCCCCACAGCTATATTCCAAGGGGAGTGGGAATTGGGAGGGGGTAGGGAATTTCGCCCCAGCAGTGTAGGATGAAAATTGTGTGGTCACTGGAGTGTCACAACAATATGCATGTGGGGCTGTGGCCAAGGAAGCCTGGCTTAAAACCCGTGGCATGTAGGGAGAGGCTGAATGGACACCGACAGTGGTTGCCAATTTGCTACTGGGGTGGGAGTGCAGCCGGTTTTCGTGCTATTTTGATCAGCTTCTGTCCTCTACTCCCCCCCACCCCCCCCCACACACACACACACATGGAAACCACTGTCATGTATGTGTAATGCTATCTGACTCCCTGTGTCTAATTCAAATAAGATAGCTAAAGGGGTTAATGTGCAAGCTGCCGAAATCTGCACCTACAGGACGTTTACAGAGTGTATCGCCTTACAGAATTCGGAAGTCGTACTACATTTTGATGAGTTGAGGGTGCTATCCCATCTTGTGGGAAAGAAAAACACCCTTGCTGAGACTTGACGTTTGTGTTAATTGTTCTAGAGCCCAAGCCATGCAATCCAAGGCTCCCTGGAACGTCAAATGCCTCACGTGGTGGCGAACGCATCAGCAAAAGGAGTGGGCCATCGCGTCAGGGCGAAATACAAGGCCTTTCATGAAGACAAGTTGGCACTAGAAAAAGATATGTGGGGAGGTGTAAAACCGTAGGTAGGTGCGCTAGGGCCGTCCACTGGTGATATTCGGTAAGCTGCAGCGGCAGCACTCTGAGGTATACCTCTTGCCTCTATTAAGAATAAGTGTATTTGCTGTGATTGTGCTGTCGACTTGCGCTGCGCCCTATGAGTAGATACGTGATGCATCAGTCATTCTATAGGTTGCCAAAGTCAATGTAATAATGTCATTTATTCTTGTGATCAATAACATCCGACACGTGTTTCGACACTTGGTCATCCTCAAGGCAACCGTTTCTCTTTCAAACGCATCCCCAAGAGATGGTACTCCAAGTTCTATATATTTTGTCCTTGCTCAATATTTACAATCTCATAACGCCCTTGCGGTCCTTGCAATAGCTTAATGCGGCGTGCAAACCTGTTCTGTATTGTACCTTCAGAAAATCCTCAGCAACTAGTCAAAGACCAAAAAAAGGTCTTCAACAAATAGTCCCAAACCTTGTTAGGTGTCGGTTAGTCCATAGGGAAGTCTCCCAAGCGGCGCGCCCGCTTCCACTGCCCTTTTTTGGTACATGAATAGTTGCTGAGGATTTTCTGAAGGCTGTTATTGATCACAAGAATAAATGACATTATTACATTGACTTTGGCAACCTATTGAATGACTGATGCATCACGTATCTACTCATAGGGCGCAGCGCAAGTCGACAGCACAATCAAGTACACAAGTTGGCTCTAGAGACCCCGTCTTAATTCCTGCTGAAAAGATGTGTCCGATTTCAACTTCAATGCATACATTTTTGTGACAGCCTTTATTCCCCGAAACTGTCCTCTGATATAAGGAACCCTGGATTCAAAAAGGGCTCAAGAGTTGAACATTGACAGGGACCATTATGCAAAACAAAAAACAACCCACTTTTAAGATTGGAATTTTGCAGATTTCATCGCATAAATAGGGGCGGGGGGTTGGGGTATTAATAAAGGTGGGGAGGCTAGGGGGTCTCCCCCTTCATATATATTCAACGAAAGATTAATTGTTTTGAGATTCGCAGTAAAAAAATTCACCTAGATATGTTGGGCTGCTGGATAGCGCGTGGTGTCCTTGAAGCATAGCGCATTCAGGAGCGCCATGCTATGGCACGGTTTAATGTGCATGCTGTAAGAGCGCGGCAGCATCCGCGGAGAGTCGCGCATGGGCAACACTGTATTAAGCATTGCTACCTGGAGTCCCGCTTCAGTTCTGATACTCTTTTTGGCCAGACATTGCTCATACAATGTTTGGCTTCATGTAGTAAAGTTGCTGCCTTACCCACCAATGTGATTTCTGGGGGCTTCTCATCCATCACTCACATTTCTGCACATCACTAACCCCTGGAGGCCCCTGTGGGGGTGGTGACTGCTGCACACCAGGGTGTGCTATGGGGGAGGAGATATGGGAGGCACTTAGTCTGAACACTGGGGGTAGAAAGGATACAGCCGCTGAATAGCCCACTGAGGACCCACTCTTCTGCACACAACACAGGAGTGGCGCAAGTGTAGCACTCCAGAATATACGACAGGGGAAGGGATATTGGCCAGTCAATCAAAAAGGGATGGTGTAGGATAGCATACCGCCACTAGACAACCGTACAAAAAAAAAAAATCATCCTTCTGCATACACCTCTCAAACTCCGAACTAAACACAACTATACCTGTACAGCACAACAAACTGCACGCACTTCGCTATACCACAATGAAAAAAATCACATAGCCTTGCACAACTGCACATGATGGTTACCAACCAAAAACCACACCTACGATCAGCGAACGGTGTCTGCCGAAATGAAGGTGCCAACAGCACATTACAGTTCTGTCCTCCTGGTCAGTCCCACTAACTTGCGCACTTTACCCCCTGGCTTTGCAGTTCCACCAGAGCACCAAGCAACCATGCAAGTGGCGACAGTGCACGGTATAAGAACCTTTAACATAACATAGTGAAGACATAACCACCAGGGAATCTGGAAGTTGGCCACCCTACCGACTTGGCAAAGTTCTAAAAGCACATGCAAGACGATACCCTTGTTCAGGACTTTGAGGGGCAGCAACTATTGAAGTTCTCAGACGACGCCACCTTCCTGCATCTTTGCCCTGCGGCTCTAGCAGCGGACAGTAAACCTTGAGTGTGGGTAGATGCATTAATTACCACATTGGTGATGTTACAAAGTGGCCCTCATTACGGATCCGGCGGTAACCGTGCAGGCAAACCGGCAGGTAGCCGCCAGACCCGCAATGAATTACCGCTGCCTGACTGCCTGGAAACACTGCGGCATTACAGCCCTGGCAGTCCGGTAAGTCATGCAGCAGTAATTGTTACTCCCCATTCCCATAGGACTCAATGAGAATGGGGAGCACTGAAGCACAGGGACCATCAATAACGGTGCAGTGCTTCCGTGAAAGTCTGCGGGCGGTTTGCCGGTCCGGAAACAACAGTGCCAGTAAGCTTCCATCACCGTTGTTTCCAGACCGGCAAAGTTATAATGAGGGCCAGTTTCTTCCAGAGAAGAATGGGAAGACGTTTTCTCAATTTATATGAGCAACGTGTTTGAGCCAAGCGATTCAGCAATGGTTTAGTAGTGGTCCTTCACAAGGAGTCCTATGCTAACGAACTATTGTTAAGGTCAGTAAAAAGGGGTTGAAGTCCCATGGCACACGGAGAAGCCATCATTCATTGTCTGGCAATTCTACATGCTGAGAAACTGAGTCCAAAGTCCTTAAGCGAACTGACAAAACGTCACTCTGCGACAACGCTGCATGATGGGAGACGAGTCAGAACTCCCAGAGCAAGGTGAGGAATCTCCATTTTGCAACATCGTTGCATCCTGGGAAACTGAGTGTTGATGCCCAGCGTAAACGGAGAAAGCCAATCTTGCAGGGAACGTCGCATGCTGAGAAATGGACTCCTAATGCCCAGAGAGAATGGGGAATGCTAATTCTGTTTGAAACGCTGCATACTGGGAATAGAGGCTGGAATGCACAGCAGGAGCTGGGAAAACGAATCGCGTGCTTATTCGTTTATGGACCGAAAAAAGCGCCCCTTAGCACCCATTACACCAGGATTCTAATATTCAAAATGGCATTTTTGGTGCCCTGTACAGGGAGGTAGCCCTCCGCCGCAGTTTAAGGCCATCCCTGATCACTGCCGGCCATTAGCATCCAGTAAGGCCTGCCAAGCATGCCACAATGGTTTAACTTAATTTGAATGTCCGTTTGATCCCCGATAGCCCTGCCCCTTTGCAGAACACTACCTTTCTTAAAACAACATTTGGTACAAAAGAGAAAGAGTAACAATGACTTAGATGGTTTGTAACTGACAAACATGAAGTGATTTCGAACCGCCATCTCCCAGTCATTCCAAAACTACTCCCCACATTCCCTGACCAGTAGCAGCGCAGGAAGTGAACAAAGGCAAGCTAAGATGTTGACTTGTAAAAATATATATATTTTTTATAAACGTCTGTAAGTCCTGAAACAAACAATACTTACCATCGCCATCGAAAACAGTAGAGGAGAAATGTTGAGCATAAAGCGATTCAGATCACAAACCACAAAATACATAAGACAACAAAATACGCGCCTCACCAAAAAACGAATTAAGTGTAAAAAAAATGAAAAGAAGACGCAGAAAACCAGATAAGATGTTAGCAGCAAGTAATGTTTGCAGTAGAAAATGTCCAATTTTATTTACAGCGCTTAGTACTGGTTCTTAGTGTGTTCCTAAGTGCACACAATTTTAATAAAGGAACAGAGAGAAAAAGTGGACCATTCATTAAAACATATGTTGATGGAGCGTGAGGCCACTTGGCCGGCTAGAGAAGCCTTATTTGTGAGATTTGAGGTTAGGGAAGAGGGGATTCTCTCTGAAATGCTCTGGGACAGATTGATCTCTGGATATGAGACAGCGTTAACAATAGCTGCGGTCCAGGTTCTGGAAAGATGTAATATCATAGCCTGAAAACACTCCATTTTGAGATTGGTTGCTTCAATTCTTGGATGGAAAAAAAGGAGGTGAAAGTAGGGGTGTGTTAGTTTGGCTCTGACCGTTAATTTCCAGATCTTCCCTCTCGCTCCTTTCTCGCCTGCTATTGTTATTATGAACCCATTTTGAATGTTTTCAACTTTAGCATTTTTTGTCTTCTTCCTTTGCCTCCTTTCAGTGTAAATGATGTGTTGTAGAGAGTTGCGCTAGGTAGTTGTAGATCTCCGTTGTTATTTTGTCATTTTATTTTGTCTGCATATTCTTTTTTAATGAGTTCTTTTTCAGCTCAGATAATTGTTTCTTCTTTATTTTGTTGTAAAAGTTGTTTTTGTAACCAGATACAAACAAAAAAATAAAATAAAAAAAAAGTGGATTTGCCCATGATCACACAGTTATTCCAAGTTAGGAAACCATGATTAGGACTTACGACTCAACCCAATTCGACCATGAATCTAAACCTCATCACCTCCAAAGTAATGGCAAAGAAGGGCATTTCTTCTTTTCTGCTGAAAATGCTCTCATAAATTCTTCTAAAATTCCGCAAGCTCCTCAAGACCCTCCTTTTCTATTCTTGCTTACCACTCCCCCTCCCCTGCTAACACCTCTGTCTGTCTCAGTGAGTGGCTGCCTGGTTTCCACCTGGTTCTACAGGACACCAGGCCACCCCACCCCGTCCACATCCCTCCTTGCACTTAGCATGTGGACCCTCACCTCCTGCAATCCCTGGCACTCGCCTTTCTGGCATCCCCTAAGCGCTCGCCAAGCCCCTGTGGTTCTCGCACCACCTCCTGCATCCCTACTTTTTACTTTTTTACTTGCACTCTGTCCTCTTTACCCTGCACTTCCCTTCCCATCCCAGCACTTGGCATTCACGTAGACTGGCAACCCCCAAACCCCCTCCACCCCTCTTCACCCCCTTCCGCTCTGACTCCCTCACACTTGTTACTGCACTTGCACAATCCGAATGTAAGAAGGCCTAGTAGGACAGTTATTATCTTTCTCCCTTGTCCCTGACCCCCCTTTTTTTGTTTTGTGGTGCCTTGAAACATTTGTTATATAGACGCCTTACAAATATCCAATAAATGCATTTAATAAATAAGGGAATTCTTTGCTGGTAATTAGCACTTAGTGGCCCGCCAAGTATTTTTCTGCTATGAGCACTGCCTTTCCTAGTTGACACATGGATTAACTCCTGTGAAACTAACGGCAAACATTTTGTTCTTCCAGAAACTTCGAGAGATATTCAAGGAAGGTGTTGACGAAGACGACTGAAGAAGTTCCTTTCCTTCACAGCATCTCGGCAAATCAACACTGGACCTTTACTGGTGCTGTCCAAGCCCCTCACAGGGCCAGACACAGACCGTGCTTATGGAACAGGAGTTACTTGACCTCAAGAAAACCCTATAAACTCTACAGAAAATGTGGAAGACCAGCAAACTGGCAGCAGCAGCAACTTTAAGACAGCACTACCTCACACAGTCTTGCATAGAAGCAGCGGTTACACTGGAAGGGCAAAAAAGCATTATGTAGGTGGTAGATAGTTCAGCGGTCCACCTTCAGATTACGCCGCAACTGAAGAATGCTGCACGGGGGTCCAGCCCCTCGAAAGGTCGCTCTGTTGGGGGTTGAAGTGATGCTTTTTACCTTGGACACATTACACATAGCAAGGCAACAGTGAACATTTGTACTGTTCGGAATGCTTTTGTGCCAAAACACGGAATGAACATTTTGTTTTGTGTACAGACTCCTACTCTGCTGGTCGTCAATTCTCTTTTCATTTCTGCTCAGATCTTTTGTTGGTTGTATTGTGTGGGTCATAGCTGAGCAGAGCTAAATTCCCTCCAATAAAAGCCCCTGTGGCAGCTACAGGTAACTTTGAGTCAAGTCAAATCGTGAACTTCTCTTTTGCAGTTGGCATACCATTGACCTTTCTTGGGTCTCGCCATGGCAACACTGCCCCCCCCCCACACACAGCTCTGCCAGTGTGCCATCATCCTGACTTGCAGCCCCATCCCCACCCCTTTCAGGAGCTCTGACTTGCACCCCCATCCTGGCATCAGGCTCCCCCCATCTCCCCACACCAATCCGTGTGCCAGGGAAAACAAAATAACACAGCCAATTTGAATGTGCATCAAGCGACTGAGTCATATTATACATTGCAGTGCAATACAATAACCTGCGGCATGCCCCCTTCTAAACTAAAAAGACCCCCTGTGTACAAATCGGTCTCTCTTTAAACGCTCCAAGGGGCAGATGACCGTTCGGCCTTGAATTACTGATACACTCCTCGGATGCTGCTTATTTTCACTTCAGGGAGCATACACCCGCACTGGTCTGTTATCCATGTCTATTGCACCCGCTGCTTCTCGCTAGGATCACGTGTCCATGGTCCTTCTGCCTTGTCGGATCTCGAAGGCTCCCTTTAAGGGCTACCTGAGCCTTGTTGTGCATAAAGACTCACGGGTAGTTCCATCAACAAATGCTAACCCAGCTCACGTGAACTGAAAGAAAGGAATGACTCCATTGCCCTACAGACCCCGCCCCCCTTTTAACTATTTTTGTGCAACCATCTTTATTACAAAAATGTTACATTGCCTGTTTATTTTTGCAAACCGGGTTAATGAAGAAAATCCTTTTTTAACCCATTAGTAGAATGACTACATTCTCATCAGAGTATCAATTTCCATTTCAGTCTCATCAGAGCTTTCATCATGAAAATAAAAAACCTTCATCTCAGGAGTTTCGGGTGCTTAATACTGGTGTATATATGAAATGATCCTTAATTTGTGCAGCAACAAACAATCAAATCGATTATTGCTATACGCACTATTATTACAACAACTCCAAAGGAGTGACATGGATCATTTCTTTCATGGCAACACATAGGTTATCAGAAGCAGTGCATCCGGTGGAGGTCTGGCATGCAATTCCTGTCTGTCTCGGTCATGGGTTACCTCTATAATACATGTCTGTCAATGTCATTTATGGGCCATAATGTTAAGCAAATCGTTTGACAAACAATTCGCTTTCCAGTTAAACAGTATTTTATATTCAAGATTTTCCTTCCAGCTGGACAATAAATAGTGTGTTTATAGTGTCAAGTGAAGGCATAGCACTTACCCAAACCCAGCAGTCATAGCCTTTAAATAAATTTCTCATTAAAGGAGAACCCATGACCTAACCCTTCTCAACATACCTATTACCACTGCTACTATCAGACTTGACTTCTTTTTGTGGACACATTGCAGCTGTTCATGTTGCAAGAGCCAGTGTTGCCAATCAGTGCCAGGACCTGACCAGACATCTAGAATCATCCCTATGGAACTAAGCACAAACCTGCTGGGCTCCCCGACAGTTTTATTTTCCATACATCACTGTGTGCCATCCAGTCCCAGAAACATTCTGCCCAGGTTACAGGCAGTATCTCTCCATACATCACTGTGTGCCATCCAGTCCCAGAAACATTCTGCCCAGGTTACAGGCAGTATCTCTCCATACATCACTGTGTGCCATCCAGTCCCAGAAACATTCTGCCCAGGTTACAGGCAGTATCTCTCCATACATCACTGTGTGCCATCCAGTCCCAGAAACATTCTGCCCAGGTTACAGGCAGTATCTCTCCATACATCACTGTGTGCCATCCAGTCCCAGAAACATTCTGCCATCTCTCTTGTAGGAGCCCAAACTACTTCAACAGGTCCATTAGCTCGACAGGAGCAGAGAGAAGGCGGGTAGCTCCACCATGAGAATTTCCAGATCAAATACCATTGTCACAGTTTGAGGGTTCCCAGAGTCTCTGTGAGCATTCTGGGGCAGCCCGGGGGTCTCACATCCTCACAGATCCTAAGCAACTGTTAAGGAGGCACCTAGAAGCAGACAATAGCCCACCCCACTTCTTCACCTACAGCTCTAACATTCCAAATAAAACCCATCTGACCCACCTACCCAGTAGGACTTTATTGATTGTGCTCAGAGTAGAGGACAAACGCCATCATACCGGAGGGTCTAAATGCAATAGATAAATACATTGGCATCAATATTCGTTGGCTGCCCCCAGTTATACAGCCACTTGTCTTTTTCTAATTGGTACATTTTTTGGGCTGAGTAATTGGCCCTTAGGAACAGCCCATGCTGCAATGGCAGAATTTACTCCAGACATCACCTTATAAATTCATCTTCTCAGGATGAACATTGCCCTCTGCTGTGCTAGACACACAGCTGCACCCTTTGAACAGTTCAGAAAATGGGAAGTCACCTGTAGGAAAGATAAATGTGATGCGGCTGATACTTCCTAAAGTGTCCTTTAAGACTATCTGTGACCTAGCTCGCATTTCATGCCGCAACTGCCAATTTAGTATTGAAGCTATGGAATTCTGTCACATTCATAAAACGATGGGGGGAAAAAAAGACTGAAACACAGCGCAGGATGAGTCTTTGCATGCAGATTAGTCAAGGTGTGTATGAGCACACCCCTTTTAGTAGTCATTTCATTATTCACTGACAAATGTGTTACCAGAAAACAATGTGACCGGTTTCATTGTCTGTGTTACCCAGCGGTAGCCATCATATCCAGTGTTTCTGGAAGGGCGAACTCTGGAACGAGTGTCTTCTTGGCCAGTACAATGAGATGCCTTTCTAAAGGTTACTTGAACCTTACCATCTATGTGTCTTTCTTACATGTCAGAACAATTCCAAGATATATCACTACTATGCAATGGTGTAGGCCACACAGGGCAGTTTCACTAAATACACTTGTCTGGAAGCTGTAAAAGAGGCTGAGGGGCAAACTGTGGGGCTGCCTGGAGTTCCATGGCAGCAGCAGAGATCAACTTGTGACAGGTTTCATCTGCAATCCAGTCAGCTAAGAAAGGATGTGCAGTATCCTGATCCCAGCAAGCACAGTGCCTATGATGTAACGTAGGGAATGTGGAGTAGTGAGGGATCTAAATTGGAAGGATGACGGATAGATAGAGAGCCTCACAAAAGGAGGGACACTGCAGTTGGTGGGACATCGGATGATACTTGAATTAACTAAAGTCTGTGAAACCTGCCTGGCTCCTGTATACTTAAATTCTGGTGACAAGCCACCCACCAGCCACCCACGCATGAGAAAAGCATCAAGAATCCTGCCAATTCATCCAAAACCGGAAAAAAGTAAGAGCGCAGCATTCCCTTCCTATGAATAATGCATGTTACGGCTACGTGGCCCAAGCACTTTAAAATGCTACAAAAAAACACCTTAATTACAAAAGAGAAATCCTTACAGCACTATCTCTGTCTGCGCGCGCTAGTGAAACCGTTCGCAGTAAGAGCGTCTCCAGGGCTCATAAAACAAACTGCCTACATTCCAGGGCTATTCTGTTTATGCTCAGGCTTCTCTGCATTCCACCCAGCAATTCTTACATGCAATAAAGGAAAGGAGACTCAGCATTGCCTATTCTGCCCAGCACTTGATTATGCTCAGGCCTCTCTACATTCCACCCAGCAACTATGACATACAATAAAGGAAACAGAGCGCTCAGTTTTCCATCCTCTACACAGAGAAAGGGAATCCATTGTTTGCTGTGTGTTTAATGAGAAAACATAAGGAATTAATAAGAGAGCTGCAAAAGCCTTCATACAGTGGACGCACATATACAAATATGTATCAATATCAGTTGAAGCAGAGAAAAATAAAACTGGATTGAACTCTATATAGAAACACAGTAACAATTACACTTTAAAAGTCTACTACCTAAGTGAGAAGGAAATTGCTCGGGTGACGGGCACTCCCCAATTCTAGACATGCAGAACATTGCACACCCATTTACTTTTCTGCCTACACCAGGTGAGCTGCCAGTACTGTGAAAAATCTGGAAAAAATAATTTGAACATTACACATCGGCTGTGTGTGGGAACAACTATGGCACCGAATGAAAGAAAATTATGCATTGCTTAGGCACTGCAGGACAGGAAAAATGTGATGATCTGCCTGCCCTGCCACCTGATGAAGCATATAATTTCAATGAATATGAAAGGTGAATAGCGAAACTTGACCAAAATTAGGAGTGTAAAGTGAGCATTATATTAGAACAGTACACATTCGGTAAGAGATAGCAAATTGAAGGGGAAACAGTGGAAGCATTCATCACATCGCTGAGAGGGTTGGCGATAACATGCAATTTCGGACTGACGATGGAAGAACTTTTCCCAGAAGGCAAAATAAGGGAACAGCTATGGTCCAAGAGTGACCCATCACATTATGAGGTTTTACATATAACGAAAGAAGTAGAGCACACAAATAAACGCGTAAAGATGCTTGAAGCCAAGGTTCACCAGATCAAACAACCTGAAGAAAAGGACCATATTAATAGTGCTGAGACAACGGCTGCCATCTCTGGAAGTAAGGTAACACCTTCAGCTAAACCCAAGCCGAGTCATATTAACAACAGTAACTTCAATAGCAAGATTAATCCGAAGTTCCAGAAAAAATGTTACAGATGTGGAGCTACCAGTCATCTTGCCAATAGTACCACATGTCCAGCTCTCGATGCAAGATGCCAGAAATGCAAAAGGAAACGGTGCCTCACAAAATGTTGCCATTCTGGTGACATCAATACAGTTGACAGGTACTATGGTTCTGAAGAAGCAGTATTAGCCATTGGTGATGAAGAGGAGGACTTGAATGGTCCAAGAGATTGGGTAACAATCAACGGTGAGAAGATAGAGATGATGATGATGATGATGATAGACTCTGGGCAAAATACACTCTACTACCAAGAAGAATATTTGAAAAAACATTCCCAAGCAAGAAGTTGCGGAAGGTTGACATCAATCTGCGAGCCTATGGTGGTGCAAGAATAGATTTCATTGGATGGTTTGAGGCCTTGTTAACATTGAAAAGAAGAACTGCCACAGGGACAGAAAGCAGTGTCAACAATCAAACGTAATCCTGATGAGGAAGAGTGGGTACTACGAGTTGACAAAGAAGAGTTAAAGAATCAAATATTCAATGATAAACCAAAGGGATTTATTAACAAGATAAGTCTTGTGCCAGATGCTGAACCAGTTGTTCAAAAAGTAAGGACAATCCCTTTGGCTCTACGGGAAGAAGTACATAAATGAATGAAAGAAGTTAGAAGAAAACAGCATTATAGAAAGAATTGAGCCATCAAGATGGGACCCAATTGAAAATAGAGATTATGTGTAGACATCTGTACACTCAGTAAGTACTTAATACCAGTCTGCCACCGTCTTCCCAACATCTTGGAAACCTTTTTCATCCTTGAATGGCACACAAATATTTTCATCATTGGTCGAACGGCGGCTTACCATCAAGTCAAGTTACACCACGTATCAAAACAACTTGCAGCATTTGTGACACCATAAGGATTATTTCAGTTCATGATAATGCCCTTTGGCCTTGTCTCAGCCGCCTCCGTGTTTCAAAGGATCATGTATGATATCTTTAAGGATTTAGAAGGGGTGATATGTTTTCAAGATGACATATTGATATTTGGGCCAGACCAACAAATGCTCAAAGGCTAGACAAGGTGATGAAAATGCTGATCAAAAGTGGCCTAACACTCAGTATGGAAAAATACAAAACTAATCAAACAAAGATTGAGTATTTAGGAGACACTGTGTTGGCCGATGGAGTTGATCTAAAGAAGAAACTTGCCAACAGTCAGGTCCCATCTTCAAGGTTCCCAGGATCTGCTGAATCCCACAGGCCCACACAAATGGTGCGCTCTCTACTACTCCAACTTAAAGCTGAGTTCAGAACATCCCTGGGGGTAAGGAGAAGTGGATAAAATAAAAAACTTGGACACAGGATCATTCTCACGAAAAGGATGATCTGCATGAAAGAAAAGAAATAACAGAGGCGAGTGTTGCGGTCTCACTTCCCCAAGCTCTTTCCCACCAGAATCCATTCACAGTAAACTGTACCCGAGGCTCCTCTGCTGAAGGCTCAGTGGAATCCTGATCTTAGGCCTCTACTGTTGAGCTAAACTACTTCTTCATAAGAATTTAGGTTGTAGCACAATGTCCAGCTGACAACATGGCTGTTGTGGTTAAGGAGTTGCGTTACCAGTCTTTATCTCCAGTACCCAAACTTGAAACTGTGATACTCAGGCTGAATCCAAGGAAGTTCTTTCTAATGTGAGAAACGGACTTCTGCAGCCTAATCTCGAACTACTGAAATGTTTACTTCTCTCACTGGAGTTCACATTCCGAATGCCTATTTATTGATAGTTCTCTACATTTGAACCTTTTTATTGCTTTAATTTGGATGGCCTCTTCAAACAAAAAATATAGCGCCAATTCCTGAAAAAGGTGCTAAAGAGTCACAGTAAAAACACCAACCAATTTTTGTGAGTTCAAAACAAACAGCTGTCACCGCACCTGAAGCAAGGACTCGCCGCTCCTCTCACCTCCAATGAAAGATTTTCTTTACAAGTCTCCGTGCCTGAACCTTTGAGCGCGCTGCACCACTCACCTCCAATGAGGCAGTCCTCAGATTTCCTCCCTCTCATCTCTGCTGGGAATCAGCACAAGCAACTTCGTTTCTCTGCAAATGAGCCAGACACACAGCTCCTCCTCCCTCATCCGACACGAAACCAAAGGGGTCTCGCTCCGGATACCACCACAATCTAAATGAGTACGCCGGCACAGGAAACAAAAAGGAAATAATTAAAACAAGTCTGCGTTAGTTTGACACAAGCTCTGAGAACTGCGTAGTGAAAGAACACCACGACTACGAACGTAGCATTCACATGCGCAGTAGCCAAAGGATCAAATGAACTATTAGTGTGACAAGAAAAGCTATGCTAGCCTGAAAATCTAAAACAAATAATGTAAAGGCTCCTGAGAGCAAAATAGTAATCCCTAATCAGTTAATAACTCTTTAAAAATGTAAATATATCTTTCTTATTTTGAAGGACTAAAAAGGTACTTAGTTTGAGAAGAAATGCACAAAACTATCTTCTTTCACACAGTGATCTTCTTTTCTTCACCTTTGACAGCAAGATCACTCATCCAAATAGGTAAATTAGGCCTAAAACACTGGAGTTCAAACAAACAGGACCATAACCAAAGACAGCTCAAATTGAAAAGCAGTTTAGAATGTATAAGTCTTGTCCTTTGTCAATCCTCATCCAATCAGGAACCTGCGTCCTTGCTACCATCTTGACTTGGGAAGACTCTATCAGTTTGAATTAAACATGTTACGGACCAGCCAACATAGAAAGGTTATATAACAAATGACACATTTTCAAGAGCACACAGGAAACATATATAATGAATGCCAGGAAGGTGTATGATATAAACCAGGAAACTGGGAAATCTGACACCAGCATGCTGTTGAACCAAAGACTATAAATTCAGATATTTATTCCCAACTTTGCTAGTATGACAGTAATTATGAGGATGCTTCTTATTCATATGGAGCTCAGAGTGTGCCCAAGAATGTGTTGCTATCAAAGCTGCATTAGAATGCACACCTTCTCACAACAGATTTCAAACTAACTAGAAAATCGATAATTGGATGCCAGCAACACGGGACTAGATGCAGTGTTCATGCAGATCGAAGACAACAAGGAGTTTGTCATTGCCTTTGCATCACATTTGTTAAGATGAGCAGAAGTAAATTACTATACCATTGAAAAAGAACTTCTCACTGTCAAGTGGGCAATTGAGAAATTTAGAAGCTTTCTATGGGGAACTAAATTTGTCATACGTACTGATCACAAACCTTTGAGAGAGACATTACGGAGGAAGGGTCTGGATGGTGTATCCTTGCGTACAAAGAGATGGGTTATTGCACTGCTAAAATATCGATTTGATATAAAATATATTGCAGGAAAGAAGAATATACCGGCGGACTGTGAACATATTTTGGGGGAGAGGTGAAGAAGTGAAGAAAGATAGTTGGTGGAACCAACTTAGAAGGACTTTGTAAAGTGAGAGAGGAACTACATGTAGAAAGAGCTTATGTTAAATGGGGAGATAAAGTAATTCCACCCACTGACATCAAGAAAATAATAATTGAAGCACTGCATGAGGGACACCAGTGTATCACGAAAACCAAACAAACGCTGAGAGCTGAATTCTGGTGGCCGGGTTGTGATTTAGAAGTAGAAAGGACAGTAATAGACTGTATACCATGCTGTTTAAGTGAAAGAAATCTTGTGCCAAGAGAAAGTCACATGTCACCTGTTACAGTTCCCTGCATGCCGTGGGGAAGAGTAGGCATGGATATTATTGGACCCATTCATGGCAAAGGTGTGGACAAATATTGCATTGTGTTGATTGACATATTATGCAAATGGTAGAGGTGAAGATCCTGAAGCCTATTACGACTAGAGTTGTTAGCACTTTCATGGAAGATGTGTTTAAGAGAGAAGGGTACCCGATGGAACTGTGACTAACAATGTCGTTCAATTTAAATCTAAAGAAATTAGTTATTATTTAATGTGAAATGGAATGCAACATAAGTTGACTGCAATTTATCATCCTCAAGCTAATGGGGTGCGGAACGCTTCAATAAAGTGATCAAAGACTGCATTAGGTGGGCATGCGTGAATGATGAAGATTGGGAGGTTATTAGCAGGATGGTGGCACACAGATTCTATCCCCACACCACGAGTGGAGTATCGCCATTTGAGTTGTGTAGAGGGAGAAACCCCCAACTACAAATTGAGTTCTCTGTGAATGGGGCAAGCAAGATGGATGTGGGAGTGTGTGCAGCAGGTGAGGCAATGAGAGAAAAGCAAATGAAGGCACGGTGTGAGGCAGTCTGTAAAAGAAAAAGAGACAAAAGGAGACTATCTCAGGATTAAACTGCCTGGTCCATTGAGGCAAGGTCCTATCAAGTGGTTCTCGCCATGTGAGGTAGTGAAAGTTTTGCATAATTCAGTGAGAACAGATGATGGCAGATTTTGGAACATGAACAGTTGTAAAAGTGACAAAAAAGAAAAGAGGATGGTAACTGTGAATGAGCAAGTGGATGAGGAAAAGGATTTCACAAGTGACAATGGTCTGAGATGGGGTGCAGATAGGCCGATCAGCAGGCCTGAGCGATTCCAAAAACTTGTTTGGGGTGGTATTAATGTTGTGTTAATAGGAGGGATGTGTGTAGTATATTAATCCCAGCCAGCACAGAACCCATGATGTAATGTAGGGAATGTTGGGATGACAGATAGAGAGCCTACTGAAAGGAGGGACACTGCTGCTGGCGGGCCTTCAGATGATACTTGAAGAATAAACTAGTTTGTGAAACCTGCCTGGCTCCTGTGTAGTTCAATAGCCTATCCCGCTGCACACTTAGCAGCGGTTGAAGAAAGCTAATATATGGTCTCTTCCACAATAACAGGACCCAGAGTATGCACTGTTCCCGCCCAGCCATGCAAACACTCCTCCGTTTCTTCCTCCATGGCCAACTGTTCACCTCTGCTGTGGTGATGGCATTACTGAAATCAACAGTTTGAGGCATCCTTTTATAAAAAGAAAAAGTTTTGTCCCAGAAACCCAAACCAAAGTTGTATTTAGATGTATGAAAAATCAATAGAACATTAATAGCAGCAAGTGTTTAATGTTTTAGAGTTGCAGATTTCTTGCAATGGGTGACATGTACCAAAGAGACAGCTCCTTTATTGAAATACCTGCAACAGCCCTTTCAGTGTGGGGGCAAATTATGCCTTTTGTTGATGTACTTTCAGATAAACCTATTCCCTTAGAGTGACGCACCGTTCACGTCTATCCGTTAACAGGTCAAAGAAACATTTCCAAAAGAACCATCTCACTGTTTTGAGCATTTCAGCATCATATAAAAGTTTATGTGGATAATCAATTTTGGGGTGCATTCAAGGGCGGTGAAGAGCAAAGACGCATTTAACGGCCCATCAAGACCTCATGTGGGCTTGACTAAGTTCTCTTATTGATTATACAGTGAATGCCTTCAAACTAAACAAAAAATAAAGTACTAGTGGAAGGACACGTGGCCACTGGTTCAGCACATAACATGGCTGTTTGAGGGTGGTGAAGGCAATGTAGTCTCTGTTGTACATATATGTGGGGGGCAGGGGGAGCTCACATAGTCTGCCAACTACCTGGCTACTGAACTGCGTTCCCCAGTTGCTATTAAGGCTTACATGTCCTTCCCACTTACAGGCCGAAGTCACTGATGCCAGGTTTTACTACACCTGTCTTTTGACTGGCATAAGCCTCAATCTACCCTGAGAAAGTATCCGCCAACTGATACTTGTACACGTAGCCATTTTGTAATTGAATGACGTCCTCCTGAATGTTGAACCAATACCGCCTTCCCTGGGCTGTGCTGGTACATCTGCAAGAGCCGAGCAGTCGCGGTGCCCTTCATGTAATGGACTATAGGCAGCAGGATGCAAAACAGGGAGCCTTGGCAAATTGAATTCAATTCTAGCAGATCCAACTTGGTAATGTGTAAACGAGAAAGGTGTTGTGTTTTAATTTCAGCAACAGTGCAGTAATTGCGTGTGTTACAGCCACCTCAAACAGGCAACCCACTACATTTGCATTGCTGTATTGGCAATGCAGCTGCTGCAACAAACCTGAGACAAGGGAGAACACCTGCACAGACTGGGTGCTTCTAGTGTGCAAGGGGGAAGTGCTTTTCACCATGCTTCTTTGTTAAGAATGCTATTGCAAGCCCATCTAATTCATGACAGTATAAAATAAACTCCTCGTTTGCATTTGGTAACAGGGCGAGCACGCATTTTACTGAAGTGAGAGCTTGTTCTGCTTCTGGAGAGCAAGGCAGCGGGGCTCGGGTGTTTTTTGTTAGCTCTTCTAACGGCTTGACCTGGGCTGCATAACCCAGTATCTGGGCATGATAATATCCCGACATACACGTTTATCAACTGTGATGGGATCAGGTACTTGACCCCATCATGGGGGAACCACAACGCCCCCTTCCCCCAACCATGGGTATTAAACCAGAGACAAGAGTCGGTAGGGCCCCAGTTACTATGCTCCCCACCTCTGCCCCAGTATGTGCCATCATTGCTACCCCGGTACCATTTTCTATCTCCCAATGCCTTCATGCTAGCCCAAGTCCTTTACGTTCTAGTTCTTAACCGCAAATACCAGCATGCCTAGCAACCCCTGGAAAGCAGAGCGAGAAACTGGCAGTACAAGCGCAGATGTCTTCAGCAGCCATCACAGCAGCACTTCCAGACATCAACACAGCATGAACAGCAGACCACACCGGGGCCAACGACAACTGCAAATCTAGCACAAGGCCAAGAGGGGGTTATGAAGACTTACCATGTTAAGTCCCATCTCCCGGGGAAAGAGCAGGCATAGATTGCCCCTTAGGGTTAGATGAGATGGGAGATCAATGCCAAGAAGAGAGGGAGGTGATAGAGAGGAGTATAAAAAGGGCAGCACGGCGGAAGACACAGTGAAAGGTGTGTGAGGTCTGGTAGAGTAGAGATGCACCAAGAGACCAGACAGAGGATGGTGTGACAAATCCACGGATGTCATCACTTCTCCCCGAGGTGGAGCCCCTTCCTGTGAGGCCGCTACCAGATAGTCCCCTAGGGGGGCCTAGGGGGTGCTCAGCGGGATGATCTCATGGGGATTTACCCATGGCTAATGGTCTAGAGGCGAGGGAAGCTAAGCTCCCCCTCCCAACAATTGGAACTGCAATCCGCTGTCCAGAAGAAGGGAGTCATTCTTCTGGACCAATAAGATCCACTACCTCTTTAGTTTAGTTACAAGTGTAAAGGACAGAAGTAGGTTTTCTGACACAGGACAGTGGACTCTCGAATTGCACAGACATCTTGACAGACTGCTTAATATTTTAGTTGAGGTAGGGACACCACTTTTTGAGTAGGGAGAGGTAGGTTTTCTCTTAAGTTTGCAGTAAAAATAATAAACGTTTATGCCAATATTAATGCCATCTGTGTGTCAGTCAGAGCAAATGAGCTTGTGGTGGTGCTGGAGATTGCCACAGGTGTGGTGTTGGGAGAGAAAAAAAGCTAGGTGTTTGTTATCAGCACAACCAAACACCTTACAAATATCAAAGCTGGGAAAGGGACTTTAGAGTAAGGGAACCACAGGAAGTCCAGGAGGGAGTTGGCTAGATAAGGCTACAGCCTTAAGGTCCTTACGGCAGCTAGACTGAATAGATAGTAGGTGTTACCGATCGCGGGACATTAAATCCACCAGCACAGACAGCAAGAGGAGGAGGCGGATTTAGAGGAAAGAGTTGGGGCCCTCTCCAGACCTGGACTAGGAGGCCTACCTGTGATTTTACCAGACCAAAAGAGAAACCGGCCGTGCGAGCTCAGATGCAGAAACACACGGATTCATTGAGCTGCGCACCCTACTGCCTCAAGGCGGCTAATCTAGAAAGCAACACTACACAAACCATGCCAGGCCTACGACAACTGCAAATCCTGCGTGCAAGAATGGGGTGGCCAACCGGTGCTTATGAAGTCACCACAGCTAGACTGAGAAGAAAGTAGGTGTTACCAATGTCTGGTCTGACGTTACCTTTGGGCTGTGGGGAAGACTGGGAAGTTAATAAAGACCCTAAAGCCACACTTTGGAGTCAGCGCAGCCATCCATGATACAACACATCTGCACTTGGTTTGGATTTTTTGTGGCCTTTCTGGGATAATGCAGTTAAACACCAATGCGACTTGCTTGCAAGCACCGTAAGAATGTGAAATCCACATGCCTTATCAACACAGATTTTCCTGGGGCTGTTAACTCATCGAAATCCTTTACAATAACTGGGAAAACAAGTTGGAAGACTGTGAACCAAAGTAAATGCCTTGTCCAGGAGTACTGTAACCCACGGCATGAAAAAGAAAACAGATATTGGCCATCTCAATGTATGTGAATGGAAACGAGCATGTAAGCAACAAACTGAAACAAATAGACAGTGGAATACATGACAATATAGTAACAGGATTTGGGACTAATGGGAAGGAAGCCAATACTACTGAAATAATTCCATGGAGGACCTGTACAAAACAATAAGTGCACTTAGCCTGTTTCATCACAGGGTTACTGTAAGGGCTACTTGTTGGGACTATTATTCCTTTGTGTAGTAGCGACTGAATTATCAGGGCAATACCTTCTTTGGCTTCAGGACATAACTGATATGGAGTAACCTTTGGTAGTCGGTTGGAGGGGGTCCACTCTTATTTAGACAGCTTCGGCTTCGCGATTGCCCCCTACTCCATGATCATATGAGGACCACAGACAGTTGGGGACTTGGGACAATAATTCAATAAGATCTGAGGTCACACAAATGTCTTTGGGGCTTATGAGTAGGAGCAAATACAGCTTCTGTGTTGTTACTAGGGATCTCTATAAATACCCTGCGAGGTGTACAATATATAGTGCTGTTCAGTTTACAAAAGAGCAAGAAGTCCTAATCTTACAGGAAAACAGGAAATCAATGAATAAATGGAGATGCAGGTTTGTTGGTTATAGGACCTAGGTAGACTGACAGAGGCTTACGGACAGTGTGGGGTACAGGTGCACTGGCAATACCAACAGAATTCATTGCCGAGGAACAGTTGTGAAGATTCAAACCAGATGGATGACATACTAGCTCTAGTGTCTGAGACATGGGCCAGTATCATAAGACACACATTGCAAAAAGGAACCTTTTTAAAATCAACAGGGGCCTTATGATGCAGTCATTTCTCAGACTGTCCTACTAGAGGTGTTCATTTGGGGTACTAGGTGCTGTATTATCTGGTTTCAAGGCAGCTACACCTGGATTTAGGAATGGGATGGATTCAGGAGTGGGGGCTCAAAAAATGTGTTGGGCTTTAATTATTTCCATTGGCCATGGCGCTTGCAATAATTACAAGCTGTGGGACTCCCTGCACCCGTTTCAATGTCCACACGCTCTCTCTTCCACCTCACAACTGAAGACCTCTCCCACCACCTTAAACATCTACCCTTGAAGGTTTTGCAGCTGTAAGACCTATATTTCTCACCGTAATCTTATTTCTGGCGCTTGTATCTGCTTAGAGTCACATGCTGTGCATGTAGTCCGACATCTAGTAGTAATAGCAGAGTATTGCATCTTTTTTCAAAGATCGAAAAGAGACGGCAACATGGGCGTGACTGTAACACTATCCCTAATGTGACATGTAGTGTACCCAAAATTCTTCACGTTTTAAGATTCCATCCCCAGTTATTTGTTCTGCATGAGAAAGCCTGAAAGAATGTGCGAGTCCAGAAGAAACGAAGGTGTAAGATGTCTATGTTCCTTCAACAGGAAGTGTGGGCGCATGTGAATCTAAACCAGTGGTCTTCAAACTTTTTTGGCCTGGGCCCCTCCTGAGCAAAGTTTGGGCAGGCCGGCCCCCCCCCCAAAAGTGTCAGATAAACAGTATGTAGAAAACGCTACGAATTATTGCGTGCCAGTACCGCACCCTACTCCCAGTACAGACCCTGGGCTCTCCCCACCCCACTCCCACCACTATCCCAGTGCTGCCGCCCATCTTGCTCCCACCACAGTCCCATAACACAAGCATACACTCATCCATACACATTTAAATAAAAAATAAATCATCATAAACGTACCTTCTACAGGGGCCTGCGCGTGGTTGCTAAAATGCCCCGCTCCAGGTTGCTCTGCCCGTATGTGCGAGGAGGCGCAGGAGCAACCCCTCAAACATACATATATGCAGTCCCCCAGCCTACAATTCCAATAAGCTATGCAAGGCTGGCGAAGCAAAACACCCCCAGTGTTGCATGGCTCAGTGATCATGTGCAGCTGGGGAAATGAACTGTCAAAGGCAAACAGTGTTTCCCTTTGACAGTTCAGTCAGCCCAGGAGCACTCCCTCAGCTGGAAAAAGCAGCTGAAGGAGTTCTCAGTGTTTCACTGGGCTGGCTCCTTGGCTCCTCCATAAGGGTGGCCAGTGGGTGGACGCCCCCTCACCCATTATGGATGAGGCGGTATGCTTGGACTGGCCTATAGGGCAAAAGGGCAATGACCGTACCAAAAATGCAAAATGCTAGTGTAGGCCAGTCAAAATTGGCCACTTTTTTGACCAATGTGGGCCAGTTTGAGGAGTTACTTCACTATGCAACTAGTAGATTTGACCATTGTTGCTGAATAAATATTCTTTAAATATCACCATTTGTTTACATTTGAACAAAAAACAACCCCTTGGGTACTATTCAAACAGTCTGTGACTAAAGGATTGAATATCCATTTGCAACTGCTGGACATTTTTTCATTGATGCCTAAAACCGGTTTATGGTCCAGTCTGACCCTGTAAGCTGCCCCTTCCCATTTCCTCCAATCTAAAAATGTTTTTTAAAAAAATGCTTTTTTTTTTTACATTTCATGCTTGGCTCTGGCACCCCCCCTGGGATGCGGCCACGCCCCCCAAGGGAGGCGTGCCCCACAGTTTGAAGACCTCTGATCTAAACAGATACAAGCACCAGAAATCCCATTACAGGGACTAATGTATGTCTTCTGATGCTTGTGAATCTGCTTAGAATCACATGCTGTGAATAGACAAGCGAGCAGGAACAGGAGATGGTGGTGGGATGTCTTAAAGAACAGTAGCAAAGAAATGTCTTAGCACGGCCTGCCCCACCTGAGAAATGGTCTTAGAAAGTATGTCTAAGAGGTAATGCTGAGTGAAATTGCACACAGAACTCCATGTAGCTGATTTACAAATAGAATCAAAAGGAACATTTGCAATAAAAGCTATAGTAGCCACTGTGCCTCGAGTAGAATGTGCTCTAGGCATAACGGGTATATCTCTTTTAGCAAAAGAGTAACATAGGTGGATACATTTAACAATCCATCTTGAGATTGCGGACTTAGAGACAGGATCCTCTTCTCAACCAGTGCCAAAAGAGATAAAGACTTGATCCGTCGTTCTTAGTGGTTTTGTTTTATCAAGGTAATACACTACTGCTCTTCTACCATCTAGTGTATGGAGGCTTCTTTCAGCTGAGTTAGTGGGATTCTAAAAGAAAGTTGGAAGTTCAATGGACTTGTTACCATGGAACATAGAAATGAATTTAGGTGCAAAGCGTATGTGTGTGTGTAGTACAACTTTGTCTTTATGAATGGTAACAAATGGATCTTGAACTGAGAGCCTGCCGTTCACCAACTCTCCCGATAGAGGTAATAACCACCAGAAATGCTGCCTTATAGGGAAGAGCCTTAAAACTAGGCTTATGCATTGGCTCAAAAGGAGGTCCGATTAGTCTTGTAAGAAAAACATTCAAGTCCCATCCGGCAGGTTGGTTAGAAATAGGAGGATGACTTTTTACCCCTTCCCTGAATGCTTTAATGACTGGAATGTTACACCAGGAAACCTTTCTCTGGGATGTGGTGTACGCAGAGAGGGCTGGAAGGTGGACCTTTAGGGAGTTAACAAGTCCTGAATCTAAGAGGTGTGTTAGGTAAAGGACTAGTCAATCGGGTTGATGTTTTTAGAATTGCACCAAATTACAAAACACTTCCTTTTATTGGAGTAACAATGTCTGGTGTAAGGTTTCCATATCTCTGTAAGGAAGTCCACAAATCTTTGAGGTAGTTGGAGGTGCCCAAACTATGACTTCAGGAGCCAAGTTGCTAAATTGAGTGTTTGAGAGCACCAGTGTATTGTGTTCCCTTGGTCCTGTGACTGCATATCGTATGGGTAAGGTAGTTTCCTCAGTGGGGAAAGTGACATTCTCATGAGATGAGAGAACCATGGCTGTCAAGCTCACATTGGTGCCACCAGGATAGGCGTGGCTTATTTCTGGTGCATCTTGTGACCTATCCTGTTGAGTAGGGGAACTGGGGGTAAAGGGTAGGAAAATCTCCCTGATCAGGTTATCCAGAGACCGTTCCCTTTGAACTTTCTCTGTGGGTACCTGGAGGCATAATATGGCCATTGCACATTCTCCAGTGTTGCAAATAGGTTGATGTCTGGAGGACCCCATTCTGCAAAGATGTTGTGCAAGCAACACACATGCTCTACTGTTGGCTGCAAGTCTCTGCTGAGCATGTTTGCCAGAAGATTATGTTCCCCTAGAACATGTTGTGACAGGAGGAAAATGTCATGTTTGAGGGCCCATTTCCAAATGTTCTTTGACAGTTTGGCCGGCCCTGGAGAGTGAGTGCCCCGTTTGTTCAAGTAGCACATGGCCATAGGTTTGTCTTTAAGGACCAGAACTGTCGTCCCTTGTAGTTGTGTTTGAAAGGCTTTGAACACAGCAAGTAGTTCCAAAAGATTGATATGTTTGGTTGCCACTTATTGTGACCAGATGCCATGCACCATCTGTTCTAGGAGGTGTGCTCCCCATCTGGACAGGGATGTGTTGGTCGTGAGAGAAGCTTCTATTGCGAGGTGGTGAAGGATTCCCTCTTCAGAAGGTTCTTCTTCGACTACCACTGCAGAGACTGAAGGGCTGCCTGGATAACCCCTAGATCGTCCCACTGATCGCTTGCCTGGCACCATAGGCTCGAGTGCCACTACTGCATAGGACAAATGCACAGACGGGCATGTGGAACTAGGAAGATGCAGGATGCCATTATCTCAACAGCAGCATGGCTTTCCGTACAGTTACTTGACTGGCCACATACTGAAAGATCTGGAACAACATGTTTTGAACGCTCTCAAATTAGGGCTCCTACTAACTGTGTGACTTGATTGGGGACCAGACTGGACTTCTCGTTGATTGAGAACCCCAGGTTGAAAAGATCTACAGTCCTTTGGGTGTTCTCCAGACATGCTTGGTGCGAGTCTCCAGCTATGAGCCAATCTTTGAGATAAGGGTACACTGGAATGGACAGCCTGCGCAGGTGAGGTGCCGCCATTGCTAGAACCTTGGTAAATACCCTTGAGACCGAGGCAATGCCGAAGGCGAGTACTTTGAACTGATACCGAGAGTTCTCTATTGTGAACCAGAGGTACTTTCTGAGCACTGGAAACATTGAAATATGAAAGTATGCATCTTTCATATCCAAGGTGGCCATGTAATCCCCTTGTTTTAGTAGAGGGATTACCTTCTGTAGAGTTGTCATCCTAAACCTTTGAAGTTTGACATACTTGTTTGCAGGACACAGATCTAAAACGGGGCACATGTTAGATCCTTTTTGGATACAAGGAAGTATATTGAATAAATAACCTTGTTTACCTGAAGATCCGGGATGACCTCGATCGTGGCCTTCTATAGCAGGATCTGTACTTGTTCCAGCAGGACGTGGATATGTTCTAGCAGCAGTCGTCTGATTTTTGGCAGATGATATCATGGTGGATGTAGAAATTCCGTACAATAACCACTGCTCACTGTTTTGAGAACCCACTGATCTGAGGTGATTCCCTGGCATGTGCGGGTGAAAGACGTCAATTGTCCCCCCCTGCTGGGGAGACATGGGAGGGGGCCCACACCATTACCTCATTTGCTGGCTGGGGCGACTCTGGCTGCTAACGTTTGTAGGCGCCTTTCCCCAGCTTACTACTTGTGAGAGAACAAATAAAATAGCAAACACAACCCCTTGTTGGGGAAAGAGGCACTGAGACCCGGCTGCAAGAGTTCAAAGGATGGTTTATTTCTCCAGCTAGGAAATAACCCAAAAAAGTCTTCCTCTCTCATTACATCTTATTCATATTTATATTAGTCCAAGTAACTCTAACAAAAAATGCTAAATGGACCCGATTGGCCAGGCGGTGTGGTGCTGTAGGTGTGGGTGGCATCTCTTCCTCCTGGTTGACTGAGTAGCTGACGGACGTCAAACATCTTGTTCTCCATGCAGGTCAGGGTCCGGTCACTGTGGTCACTACCTAAGCTAATATGTTACACACTAAATAACAAATTATTTAAAACATTTTATGCTACTTGTCACATTTCTACATAAGTCACACACAATGATTATTGTCAGTACAATTGGGTCATTCATGGCTTTAATTGAAGGCCTTGACCTTTATTGTGTATGTAGAAGAATCAGGCTGTGTTGCGCATCTTTTCTTAGGTTTCAAACTTATTAGTACAAGTAAAAACATATATAGTAGTAAAAATGCTTAAGGTTAGTAGTGGGTGTGTTTCGCAGCACAGGCGAGGGTCTGGCACTTGAAAGAAATACCTTACAGGGGGTGCAGGGTCAGGATGGCAATAAATTGTTCTAATGGGGGTGGGTGGCTTGCACGTTTATGAGGAAGAATCGAGCAGAAAGTGCTTAGCTCATCCTGGTTCACATGCCAGTTCTACGACGAACAGTGATCTCAGAGGACGAAAACTGTAGCATATTGATTGTTGCAACTTTCTCCAGCTTCAGCGTGAGAATGGAAGCGCAGAGCTTTCCTTCGCAGGGGGAGTGCAAGGTGGGGGCAAGCCAGCTGCCTGCGCGCCTTGTGTGTGTGTCTCTGTCCTTGGCTGCTGCAGTGGAAGGGGAGCCGAGCATTGCTGTACTATCGCAGTGAGGCCTGTTTACCCAAGATGGAGTCGAAAGGGGGCACAAAAGATGGATGCCCCGTGTCCTGCTCAGTAGTCCCATCTATGTAGCAGTCAACCGTGGTTAACTTTACATAAGGGCAAGGGGCAATCCCACTACCGAAGGCACACGGTCCAAGCCTTGTACTGAGGAGCGTACGATGCGAGGGGGCCCGAGGACCCCTTGCTCCCATACATTCCCCCCCTTCGTTACATCTAAAGTAACAAACTACTTTATCTCGTTCTTTCCATTCTCCCTTTGGTAGCGTTTAGCTTCAGCCACAGCCTCATCCCAAGCAGGTGTACCCTTTATTGGCATCCATGCTTTGCACACACTTCTTAAACTGTTACCTCTTCTTGCGTATTCTTCTGGGGTGACCATTAAGTATATCCCACCATCCCCATCTAAATCTATCCAAACCTTGTTATACCACAGCAAGTTTTTTGGTTCTCTGATGGTAGTGTAATGTAGATTATCGACCACGTCCCCATACTGTCTTGGCAGTCATCCTATACTGTGGTGTGGTGTACTCTCCGGTTTGTACTTGGGCATCTATCATGGTAGCCACCGTTGTCTGTCGGCCCACGGCTACCATCATCATTGCTGAATTAGGCATATTATTTTCACAGCATCTTAGTCCCAGTTGGGACACACAGAATATTAGGAGAAGAAAGACTATGATGGGAATGAGTATCTTCACTGCGATGTTCACCCATGATGGTATCCAGCTGAACAGATAGACGAACCATGTGTTGTTGTCTACTCCACCTTCTGCTCTCATTCTTTCTCCTAAATTATGCACTGCTGTTATCACATGCAACAGTGTCCCGTTATCAGCATCGGAAGTTGGTACGAACGTGAAACACGCCCCCCAATTTTTTTGCAAACACCACCGTCCATCGCCGTGATAAGATCCAAGACATATCTGTTTTGCATCATCATCAGGCGCAATGCTCGGAGCTCTATTTTTATGATGTTGAATCCTTCTTCAGTGTAGTTGGCCAGCTGGATGAGCTCCCAGTGTGTTATCTGCAGCCATTTTGCGTTTGCCCTTGCTTGAACGCCTGGTGCTAGGAACGATGCAAAGAATGTTTCTGCAGATGAGAAAAGCTTATACTGTTGTGGGATTTCAGCAAGGAGTTCTGACGATTTGGACAAAATATAATTGGATCTTTTGCTGCGTGACAACTTGGTTTTCAAGGTTTCTTCTGACAATAGTTCGTATGCTGGGGGCTCCGTGATTGTCTCATCGGGCGCCGTCGATGGTTCAGCCGATTGCCCTGCTGCTGATGTGTCAGTCTATTGGCCTGCTGTCGATGTGTCAGCCGAAGGCCTTGATGTAAACTGGACGTGGCTCTCTGGTATCACCATTAGTACTGAGTGAAGTGTGGCTAGGGCACAAGTGCCCCTCCAGGATGCTGGGAGATGCAGGTAAGCTTGTTTGCCACAGATCCAGTATACGTCTATTAATGCAGCACTGCCTTATTTCATAACTGGCATTATTAAAGTCTTATTGCACTGCCGCACGGTTCCCATGTTCACCTTCCCTTCTCCATGGAAGCAAAGTTCGTGTGGTATTTCCTTTTGAATCTTTATGGGTCTCTCCAGGGGTGTGACCCATGTCAGCTTGGTGATATGCTGTGACCAGATAGGGATGCACGTTTCTTTTGCCCATTCGTATGTTTCATCTGGCAGCCCTCGAAGCCCCTCAGCTTTGCATTCAATCGTTTCATCATGCCACTTGTCATCTGCATATCTTGTCCCTTTTATAATGAAAAATGGCTCCTGGAGGCAGATTACTCCTTGTCGTCTGCTGGTGCAAGTTTGTTCGTTCTCCAATTTTTCCATAGTGACTGTGTGTGCTTGGAATGTCTTTTTTATTCTACACAGCATCAGATGAATCAAACATTGGGCCTCAGACAAGGGTACTTCCTGTGGGATTAACATTTTTGGGGTTCCAGTTGCGTGAGGAATAAGTGAGCGAACTTACTTGCTTGCTTTGCTGCGGTGCTCATATCTGAATACCATTTGTTTGATTGGTCAGGGTGTCGGGGGTCCTCTATTTCATCTAACCCCAGGTGATGATAAATATCGTATCGGTTTTTCCCACCCCCCTTTTTCTCCTCCTTCTGTTTTTTAATTGGGTACCAACTCGTGGATATTGCAGCAGGAATATTCTAGACCATGCTTCATCTATATTGTTCATGGTGACATGTGTATTCAGTAGTGGTTTCTGGTGCAGTGTGTGTACACATGCTTGTATTTCTGGAATTAGTTAACCAATAGTAATCATCATTTACATTCCATCCAAGCTCTATTTCCTTGGCTCCAGTATTATTCAACAATGAAATAACAGTTTTGTTTATGTGCAATTGTACAAGGGGCAACGTTATATTTTTACTATTCAATTCAATGTTATAAGTGTCCTTATAAATAGCCGTTGCTTCAGTCCATATTAATTTAGACCCTGGTTTTGTCATATCAGTTCCGCTCCTCCCTTTGTTCATTTCATTTGCCACATATAAAACATTATACCAAATAAGATAAAAAATCATTATTGCAAATAGTATGGCAGCATATTTTATAACACATTCCAAATTATTTAATCTACTGGCCCTAGTGGCATGCCTATTTCTATCTAACATTTCAGCTTGCTCAGCCATTTCGAAGCATTGGCTCATGTTGAACCTATGTGGGCGAGACAAATTGGTTAAGTCATATGAAAAGAAACATAATTGCAATTGTACATTCTTTTTCTTTTCTTTACTCAGTTAGGCATTTCACAATTCCTTTTCATTTCATCATGGAAAAAAATGAGGAAAAAAATAGAAAAAACAACACAATTTATATGAGAAGAAAAGAAAGAGAGACAAAATATGTAAAACCTTTGCTTTTCCCCCATGCTTTCCCTGTCTAAGTTGCAATTTTCATCATGTCAACCTGTGCCAGTGATGGCATCCACACAGTCGGTTTCATTTTGGGGAGGTGTAACACTGTGTGCCCTTCTCACGTCTGAGAGGTGCACCCAGTACTTTAACCCTGTAACTTTAACTGCAGTTGGGGTGCTGTACAGCACTGTGTATGGACCATGAAATCTTGGTGAATTCCACCTTCTTACAAAATTTCTAACAAGAATCTGCTCCCCTGGCATTAAAGGCCCCTCCGGGCTGTCTGCTGTCGGCATGGAGGTGTCTGTTGCTACATCTTCAGTAAATGGTGAAACAATTTGTTTTGCTATGCTGCATACTCTGCGCGTTAGCTGTGTTAGGTATTCCTTAAACTCTTCTCCCAGCACTGTGGCAGCCCTGTGCGCATCACACGCCCTCCTAACAGGGGAGAGCAGTGTGTGCATTCTCCTTCCCGTCACGATTTCGTGCGGGCTTAAATGATGATCCTTGCATGGTTGGTTTCTGAGTTGGAACAGTGCTAGGGGCAGACAATATACCCAATTTCTTTTCAACGTGCTGCATAATTTCGATAAATTGCTTTTGAGCAGCCCGTTGATCCTCTCCACAACTCCATTGGCCATTGGATGATAAATCGAACATAATTTGTGTTTCACCTCCAGAAGGGAGGTTACTTCTTTGAAGAGGTCATTCACAAAGTGCGTGCCATTGTCTGAACGGATCACGTCACAGATTCCCCACCGCGAGAATACTTCTCGCACAAGGAACTTGGCAGCACATTTTGCATCACGATGGGGACAGGAGCCCGCTTCCACCCACCGTGAAAAAGGGCATACCACCACAATCAAGTATCTTGCTCCGTTACATCTTTCTCCCATATCGGCGTAATCGATATGTAGTTCTCTAAATGGACCTGTGGGGCGTGGCAAAGTGCCACGCAGGGTTCGTAATGTCATTCCTGAATTGTAAGTTTGGCATGTAGTACATTCAATCACAAATGTAGACAAATATTTGTGTAGATTAGGAACAAACCAATCCTCTTGAATATCTGAGGCAATGTGTTGTTTTGCAACGTGAGCTGGGAAATGCAGTTGTTGGAATGCTACTTCTAATAATTCTACGGGCATCACTACCTTGCCTGTCGTTTCCTGTCTCCAAATGAGATCTGTGGCTGATTGCTTACACCCTCGTTTGCCCCACAACTCCTGCTCTTCCGGTGGGGCCCTTCTCTGGAGTTCTATTAACTGTGCTATGGGCGTGTTATTGTATGCTTCTGCTGGTTGTTCTGCTGTGGTTGTTTTTACAATGTACTCTGATGTTAGTGTCTTATTGAAGTACGAGGCTTCTTTCGCTGCTGCGTCGGCTGCCGCGTTCCCCAATGAGACGGCGTCTGTGTTATGGGTATGGGCTTGGCATTTAACCACTGCTACTACCGATGGTTCTGCTAAAGCGTCTCTTAGTTCATTTAGCAACGTGGCATGTTGTACAGGGGACCCGTCTGCTCTTCTGAACCTTCTCCTTCGCCAACGTGATAGCCCTGAGTGAACTGTGGTGAGGGGAGGCGTTTTTGAACAATCACTTCATATGTGTCTTCTTCTATGCGCACTACTGCCATCCCCACATGTTTCTCTCCGGTCTCTGAGTTTATGGATGCTGACCCGTCTATGAAATAAATTTCTCCTTCTGTAAGGGCGTTTTCGCTTGCTTTGGGAATGTCATCGCCCTCTCCCTCACATGTTCTACAATCGTGTTCCTGTAAATCCTCAGTTGTGCATGGCTCTGTAATGAAGGTGGCTGGGTTCACTGTCTTGCATCTGACCACATGTACATTTGGACTTGATATTATTATTTCCTAAGCAGAGGCTCTCTGTGTTGTGAGGGTAGATTTTGATCTTTCCAAGATAGCAAATAACGAGTGTTCCGAATATAGCGTCACTGAACATCCCATTACGATTGTGGCACTTTTCTCAATGGCGAAGGCCGCTGCAGCGAGGGCCTGTTCGCAAGCGAAATGTCCCTGCATCACTGGGTCTAATATTCCACTGTAGTACGCTAATGGTTTGTGGCCTAGCAATGTCTTTTGTGTCAATACTGCTGTCATTAATGTTCCATTGCTGTGTGAAAACGGGAAAAATTCCCTTTCATAATCTGGATTTGCAAGGACTGGGGCATCTGAAATAAGGTCTTTTAATCGAGAGAATTGAGCAATTGTCTCCTGTGTCCATTTCATTGGGGCTCTGTTCTTTTGTGCTACTTTCAGTGCTTGTAGCATTGGCCGTGTGTATGCTGCGTAATCGAGGATCCATATAGTTACATATGCCAAGAAATTTCTGCATGTCCTTCACTGTTTTTGGTATGATAATGTGTCGAATGGCTGCTGCTCTGTCTGGTAGTGTTCTTTTTCCATCTTTAGATATTTGCTGGCCGAGATACACAACGTCAGCAAAGCAGTATTGTAACTTTCCTTTGTCCACCTTGTATCCTTTGGCAGCCAATACGTTAAGCAGTGTTATCGAGTCTTCTCTACACTCTTCTTCCGTTTTGCTGCAGACGAGTAAATCGTCTACGTACTGTATAATGGTGCTCCCTACATCTATGTTGCCAATGTCTTCTCGTAGTACTCTGTTAAAAAATGCTCGGGCTCTCGCAATACCCCTGTGGGAGTCTGCGATGTTCATATCTGCTGTTTCCTAATGTAAAAGCTGTAAGGTGCTGCGACTCTGGTGCGAGTGGCACAGAGAAAAAGGCATTTTTCAGATCAATGACAGTGAAGCAAGTTGCCTCTTTTGGTATAGTGCACAATATTGATGCCGGGTTAGGCACTAAAGGGAACTCTTTTTGAATGACGTCATTGAGCGGGCAGAGGTCCTGGACCATTCTCCATGCCCCTCCTTTTGCTTTCGTAATTGGAAAAATCACTGTGTTGCATGGGGAAGTTGATGGCACTAAAATACCTTGGCTTAGGAGTGCATTTACTGTTTCTCTAATACCTTCCTCTGCTTCTTTGGATATTGGGTATTGTTTCACTCTGGGTGGGAGGGTACCTGGTTTCAGTTTAATTTTTATGGGAGTTACCTCGTGCAACAATCCCACATCGTGTGGCCCTGTAGTCCAAATGTCAGGTGCTACCCTGGCCATGTCTTCTTCAAATATTGTCGGTGGGGCCTTTATGTTAGCCATGAGGGGGGCGTATTTCTCTGTATTGAATCATAATGTCACATGGTATGCTTATTTCCATTATTATTTCTCCATCCCCTTCGTAATAGGTAAACAATTCTTCATCAGTTACATCTTTTAGCATAATGTTTGGCTCTATGCATAGCACACTTCTCCACTCAAGTCCCTGCGTGTCCAGGTCTATGACCACAATGCGTTTGTTAGAAACTTGAACTGCCTCAATGTCTATAGACATAATTGTGCCTGGCACTACATCTGTTGGTGTGATTGGGCGGAATATGAAGTCGGATGGTATTCTCCACTCTTTTTGTGTTATTTCAGGCACTACTCGGGCTAATACCTGTATTCCATAGATGAACATGTCCATGTCAACGGGGATCCCTCTTACTGCAACTTCCTTTGTAATCATGCTTATTATCAAGAGTGCTCGTACGGGGCATACCCTGGCGTCGGGCACGCTATTCCTCTTTCAGTAAAGGCTATGGTCATGTTTAACTTACTGAGCAAGTCTCGTCCCATCAAATTGATTGGCACGTCTTCGTAATACAATAAGGGTACGCGCACTGTTTTTCCCCCTACTGTGACATCAAGATCTTTTGTGTAAGGAACTTTTAAAATAGCCCCATATTTCTTCCCGAGAGCCGAAACCACCCTTCTGTGAGACATGATTTTTCTGCTCCACAGTCTAACATAAAGATAAACTGCTTGTTTCCTATCTCTGCCGCCACTAGTGGTTCCTAATTTGCACTTTGTGTGGTGGATAGGACTGGACACGCAAGTGCTCTCTGTGGGCTGTCCGAGTCTTGGTATCTTTGCTGACCTGGCATTGAAAAAACGTTGTCACCCACGACCGTTACGCCGCGAAATGGTGCAGGGGCACCGTTTGCGGCCGCTGCAAAAGGGTTATTGTTTATGTTCCCTACTGGGTTTTGTCTCGCCATGGGCTGCAGTGCGTTTTGCTGTTGTGGCTGCTGCTGCTGCTGTTGTTGTGGTGCTGGCTGTCTCTGTTGCATTTGGGGGTCATAGCAGTATTGATCCTGTTGTCCCCCCCTCCCCATGGGCTACCTGGGTGTGGGCCGCCCCACCCCTGTTCATTGTTCATGGGCTGTTGTTGCTGTTGAAAATACCCTGATGGTCGCATTCTACAATCTCGTGAATAATGTCCCCATCTTCCACAATTCCAACATGACCCCTGTTGCCCTCCCCTTGGTCCTTGACCACCATACCCTCTGTTTCCCATTCCTCCGTATCCTCCCCCTTGCCCGTGGTACCCACCTCTTCCTTGGGCCGGCCTGTTCTGCCACTGCAATCCTTGGCATCGCTGTTCCTGTCCGTTCCACTGTCCTTGGTCCTCTCCAACCCACTGCGCTGCTATCCCGACGGGTCTTCCTCCCGCGTGTTCCTCTCCTTTGTTTCCTCTAATCTGCTATTGCACTGGCAGTAATGGCGGCAACCTTCACTAATTTCGTCTGTACCAATTTTGCTTCGTCAGCCAGCCTCTTTTGCGTGACCTCCTTTTCCTTCTCTTTGATCCTCCTCCAGTGGTGTACAATTATGCTCTGAATTTCAGGCCAACCTTTGGCTTTGATCCCAGCTATTTTGTCCAAGGCCTTCTGCACCTCTTTCGGCAACCCCTTTTTAATGATAAAATAGAATAAAGCTGTTGATTGATTCCATGCCGTACGAGTTTCGCTTCTCCATAAATCTTGCACTCGCAAAATGAATTGCGCAGGATCCTCATTCTCCTCCACCGTACACTGCATCACTGCATGTAAATCTGGAACGTCTGGAAATGCACGCCGTAATGCATCCCACACTTGTGCTTGAACATTGTTAAATGGTGATCCATTGTGTCGGTCACAGCTCATTGTTATCCCGGGAACCCTGCCCTTTCCCAGATTGTGTCTGCTTGGTCCCCGATTGCTGAAACTAATAGACTTTTTGCATCACCTATAGCTAATGGCACACCTGCCATGTTCTTCTCAAATACATATATCCACTTACCTACCCCTCCCGTCAGCGGGGGGAGGAGTTTTAACAAGTTGGTTTTGTCCATTTGGGCCCACGGAATGTAGTTTGGCCTACCTGCTCCATTATGTATCAGGGGCATTTGTAGTTTTTGTTTCTTTCCCGTTCTGCTTGTCTTCCCTTTTTTCGTTTTACTTACCAATATGTTTCCTATCCTCCCTGTTCGTTGTCTTAATCTACCTTGCCATAATGGTGGCGATAGTGTGTCTGGGTAACGGCAGTTTGGCAGTGGGGAACCCTCCGCGGCAGCTGCCTCTTCGTATTCATCTAAATCATCCCATAATTCTTCTATTTCTGACTCTAGCTCATTATTATCCTCCCAGTTTTCCTTGGGTTCACTTCCTTGTCTTTCACCCTGATCTCCACTCTGTTGACGCTCCGGTGTATCTGGGCGTATAATCCTCACTGGCTTGTTATTCAATTGGAACAGGAACTGTCCTGACTGCCACTCTTGTTCTCGTCTTTGCTGCGATGACGTCCCTTGTGATGCTATAGATTGTCCTGATACCGAGGCTGCTGGGGTTGTATTTCTTGCTGCCCCGAGCGGAGGTGTGAGATCTGCCAGTGACAGCGGGGGTACCTCCCCTCCCCCTGGCAGCATTTGCCCTTTGTCACATAAAGCTCTTAACCGTGTTATTTCCATTTGTGCGTGTGCTAGCTGACGGTTCAAATCACCTGTTAAACGTGCTATGTCCACAGGAGCCGCACTTGTGGGGCCATACAGGCCTCCTTTGTCATATGGTGGAGGTTCGGGGGCTGTTGCCCCGCTCTGGGCAGAGGCAGTGGGTGGTATATACAGGGGTTCACTAAACCCTACCACTGGCCTAGTCATTAAGGGATAGATTTTTGTTACTTCGTTTTTGGTTGCAGTTGTTGAGCATTCCCCTTTTGGTGTCCCGCTTACTTCTTCAGTCTAACACTTCTCTCCGGTTCTGTAACTGTTTCCCTTTGTATCGTGCTAGCAAATGTGTTGATACTAGGTCCAACACTCTTTTGTCAAATGATCCTCCTTCTGGCCAAATTGGTGTAACCCCGTCTCCTTTTATCTCAGTGATCCACTGATCGTGATACTTCTGTTTCCTATCGCTATATAGTGGAACGTGCTGGCAAATATGTGCCAGTGGTGTTACTCCCCCCATGGCAATGTTTCTTTTCCTTTCTTGTGTATTCTAGTACCTTTGAATCTCTTCCCACCTCTAACTAGGTATGTCAGTTACAATACGTGTAAATAATACGTTTTTCAATGCTTACAATTACCATATGTCACATTAGCTTTTTGAGAGGTGTTACCTGATCACCCCTCACAGTTTATTTCTTTTGCTTTACCTTATATCAATCACAAATTACTTGTATTAAAATACATTAGCGTGTTCAACAAGACATATACATAAAAGCAGACCAACAAACATATAATCATGCAACATACACATTCACTGCCTGCGCGTGTTTGTTCTTTCCCTATTCCTGTTACTGTCCCTGTTTTTTCTTCTTCCCTATACTACCTACTATTTCGCATTCACTCCCCACCTCTTTCACCTTTATTATGTCTCAAGATTTCTTACTTCCAGGGAAAAAGAATATTCTAAAAACTACTACAAGCCTACACGAGACCCCTACTATTTTTCTCTTTATCTCTATTCTGCACTTGGTTGGGACAAATGCTACGCGGCGCCGCCTTCTACCCCCTACGGGCTAGGATACCACTTCTCTTCTTCTCACTTCTTACAACACCTAATGGCCATATAAAGGATAGATCAGAAAAGCCTCACCATCACTCACGCAGACCCTATTCTTGGCTACCTTCCCTTTGTTGCTAATTTCCTTCTTCCCGTATTTCCCCTTACCTTCCTTTGGGGTCTTTGCAACCGGGACTCCACGTGTTCATTCACGTACTCTGAGGGTCGCCGCTCACGGCTGGACCTCGCTCAGGTCCGTCCCCCAACCAAGCCGTGGCCTGCCTGGGCGAGCAGCTTTTTTCGATCGGGTATTCGTCAACCAGGAACTCTTGACCCTTTCTTCTTGGTGTGCACAATCTGGTCAACCGCGGAGGCGATGGTTCTGCTGGGGGGCGCCCTGGATCTCGCTGCCGGGCCACGCAGGCCTCAAGGCACCTCTCTAAATCACGTCGCGGGGGTCACCAAAAATCTAGGTGCCTTTCCCCGGCTTACTACGTGCAAGAGAAAAAATAAAATAGCAAACACAACCCCTTGTCGGGGAAAGAGGCACTGAGACCCGGCTGCAAGAGTTCAAAGGATGGTTTATTTCTCCAGCTAGGAAATAACCCAAAAAACTCTTCCTCTCTCATTACATCTTATTCATATATATATTAGTCAAAGTAACTCTAACAAAAAATGCTAAATGGACCGATTGGCCAGGCGGTGTGGTGCTGTAGGTGTGGGTGGCATCTCTTCCTCCTGGTTGGCTGAGTAGCTGACGGACGTCAAACATCTTGTGCTCCATGCAGGTCAGGGTCCGGTCACTGTGGTCACTACCTAAGCTAATATGTTACACACTAAATAACAAATTATTTAAAACATTTTATGCTACTTGTCACATTTCTACATAAGTCACACACAATGATTATTGTCAGTACAATTGGGTCATTCGTGGCTTTAATTGAAGGCCTTGACCTTTATTGTGTATGTAGAAGAATCAGGCTGTGTTTCGCATCTTTTCTTAGGTTTCAAACTCATTAGTACAAGTAAAAACATATATAGTAGTAAAAATGCTTAAGGTTAGTAGTGGGTGTGTTGGGTGGGTTTCACAGCACAGGCGAGGGTCTGGCACTTGAAAGAAATACCTTACAGGGGGTGCAGGGTCAGGATGGCAATAAATTGTTCTAATGGGGGTGGGTGGCTTGCACGTTTATGAGGACGAATCGGGCAGAAAGTGCTTAGCTCATCCTGGTTCACATGCCGGTTCTCAGACCAACAGTGATCTCAGAGGAAGAAAACTGTAGCATATTGATTGTTGCAACTTTCTCCAGCTTCAGCGTGAGAATGGAAGCGCAGAGCTTTCCTTCGCAGGGGGAGTGCAAGGTGGGGGCCAGCCAGCTGCCTGCGCGCCTTGTGTGTGTGTCTCTGTCCTTGGCTGCTGCGGTGGAAGGGGAGCTGAGCACTGCTGTACTATCGCAGTGAGGCCTGTTTACCCAAGATGGAGTCGAAAGGGGGTACAAAAGATGGATGCCGCGTGTCCTGCTCGGTAGTCCCATCTATGTAGCAGTCAACCGTGGTTAACTTTACATAAGGGCAAGGGGCAATCCCACTACCGGAGGCACGCGGTCCAAGCCTTGCACTGAGGAGCGTACGGTGCGAGGGGGCCTGAGGACCCCTTGCTCCCATACAGGTTCTCCCCCTACCCTTTCTGTAGCCAAAATCCCAGTTGTTGAGGGGTTTGAAAGCTGCCAGAAGCATCCTGGCCGGAAAACCAGGGGGATCCTCCAGTTCCCAGAGGTCCCTTGCGCTAAGCACAGAAAGGATTGCCTGCGAAAGGACTGGCAGGTATTAAAGACCGCACGTTGAATAAAAGGCTTGGCTGAGATTTGATTTAAAGACTTTAAACTTTCATGCTCCTTCGCGCTTTTGAGGGCTTCGTCCACCGCTTTACCGAAGAGGGCCAAGTCCTCCCCAGGTTTATTAATAAGAGAGGCCTGTGTCTCAGGCTTGAAACCCGAATACTTCAGTGACGCATGGTGCTTCAAAGGGGTGCCTTCAGCCAGTGCCCTGCCCGCAGTCTGTCAAGTTCAGGGTATTCAATATGTTTTTAGTCACTGGACACCCTTCTTGAACCAATGCCAGAAGCTGCAATTTAGTGGGCTCTGAAATATTCAGCAGACCTTTGTGCACTATCCCCCACTGTACATACTGCGAGATCTCATCTGGATCCAGGACATAATAAACATGATCTGGGTCATATTGATCATCCTGGAAGATATCCTTGGGAGAATCAGGAAATGCTGCCTAGGAGGAGAGGAAAGACCAGACACAGGTGAGTGGTGCCTTGGGGTCTTTGAAGGCCTATTGCAGTCATCCTTAGGTTGTGGTCTATTAAGGATATCATCAGGTTTAACAGAAAAATTGATACATTCTGACATTGTATCCATGCAGGCCTCAAACCGTTCCCTTGTCCATGCAGAGGAAGAGGATTCATCAGGAGGGTACGGTGAATGAGAGAGAGCAGGGTTCTTTTGTAGGGGCGTGACAGAGGTGGACAGGCTGGGGAAGACCCTAGTGGTAGAGGGGAGGCCTTCTTGGGGCCAAAGCCATGAGAAGGTGCCCGAGAAAGCACCTCCCAGAGTTTGGGGAGCATTTTAGCACAGGGAGTGTGTTTCAGCACTTCTTTCGAGTCCTCCATAACATGCACCGATGTTTTAGGTACAGTGCCCTGTGATGCCGAAGCCTTGGGATCCTGTGCCGGCCGCGATAGCAGGGGTGCAGTGTGCCCTGAACCAAGAGGTTAAGTAGGCAGCGCTGAAACCTTCGACGGCCCTACAGGCGCCAATGGCTTTCTCAATGGATCAGTCGAGGAAGGCTGAGTTGCTTTGCGTTTGGCCTTCTGAGCAGCATAATGGTAGAGGGGCTAACAAAGAGCAACCACGCTAGAAATGGTGAAAAATGAAAGGAGCCACCATGTTAGAATTTAAAGTTACTCACTGTAGTGACTCGAGAACTCAGTGCTTAGTCCTCTTTCCGCCATCCTTGTGGGCATCCCCCAACATGGGTACGGTACCGTAATATTTGGCAGTGAAAAATGTAGCTCCTCCTTTAAATTTAGTATAGCTTGCATTGGCACAGCCCCAGGCGTGGGAACACTCCCCAGTGCCCCGCCCTCCGGCACCTCACCTCAGTCCCCTTTTAACATATTGGACACTTGAATACCTGGCTACACTGAATATATTAGCCCCGGGCATGCATGTGAGGGAGGGTGGTGGAACGTATGGAGGAAAGGGGACCAAGGATTATGACTACTCTAGTCACTACAGTGAGTAACTTTAATTACTCCTCCATCTTCTGGGTGATTCCACTGAACAAGACCATAGGGTGGAGCTGCGACAACCTGCCTCATATCCAGGTGAAGCCAAAAAGGTTCTTTTGAACCGCCTGCCCGAACACTGCATCATGCCTGGAGCTTCTATCCAGGAAAAGTGCTCAAAGTAGGCCGACTGAGTGGCCCAAGTAGCCACCCTGCTGATGAAATCCCAAGAAGCATGCCTCTGAAATTCAACGGCCGTGGCCTTAGATCGGACTGCATGAATACCCTCACGAACTGGTTTGCCCATGGCGTTATACACCTCCAAAATTGACTGGACCATCCACTGGGCGATAGAAGCCTTGGAAGCCTGGATGCCTCAGACCTCTGAAGGATTTTGTCAGAGAAAAAGAACTTGACTCTCTTGAGGTCCAAGGAATGCAACACGCTTTCTGCCTTAGACTGTGGGCTCTGGAAGCACACCAGCAGGCAGATTTCATATTTCAAATGGTCCACCTTGAGCAAAAAATGGATGGGTGTGCAAGATAATCTTGTCGTTATGAAAAGTGTTCAAGTGCTTGTATGATGACGCCTGCAGCTCGCTGACCCTGTGTGCAGAAGTGAGCACCACCGAAAGTATTGTCTTTACTGTCACCAGCAAAATTTCCACTGAGGCCAAAAGCTCAAAGGGCTTGCTTTGCAAGGACACAAGAACCACATTGAGGTCCCAGAACAGATGTGGCCTGTGCACCGCAGGAAAAAGCTTGGACAACTCCTTGAGGTGGGCCTTGACCACCGGGTTGGCTGGTGAAAAAACATGCTCTGGGGAATACTTTTAGGCCCCAATGGCCGCCAAATAGTTGCAGCAGAAACTCACCTGAACATCAGAACGAGCTAGATGCGCGGAGAATACCAGAACGGCGTCCAGGGAGCAGGTGAAGGGGTCCAGCCCAACGTCGCGAGCACAGTGGCAAAACCTAGTCCACTTACTTTTATACTGGGATTGAGTAGACAGCCTCCTGTATGATATCCCAGTTGTTATCCAAAAACTGAGCAAGGTGTAGTCTCAGCTGGCCAGGAACCAGGCAGCTAGTGCAAGACTGGTTGGGTCTGGGAGCTCCAATGTCCCATCCTTCTGCGCCAGGAAGTCCCTGCTGGGAATCAGGAGATGGACAGGCGCCTGGGAGCACAAGTCCAGCAGATACGAGAACCAAGCCCTCGAAGGCCGGGGGCAATCAGGATGAGACTGCAGCCCACCGACACTCAGAATATGCAGAGGGTCCACTGGAGCAATGGAGAAGGGCACGCACAAAAACTGTGGAAATGCCAGCAGATCTAGAAGCTATCTCCCAGAGATACTGACCCGGTCACTGCCATTGCCACAAAGCAAACTGGGGGCACTTAGAATTTAGAGGAGATGCAAGTAAGTCCAGATCTGGAAACCCCGAGGGCTGAAACAGGGGCAACAATGAGTTGATGTGCAACTCCCACTCGAAAATGTTGAACCCCAAGCGGCTCAGCTGGTCCACTTCCGCATTGCTGTCCCTTGGGAGATGGACCAAGGAAATCCATATCCGCGGCAAGGGCCCATTCCCAGATTTATACCACCTCTAGGCACAGGAGGGTGAGGGGGCGACGACAGGCGTCACCTGGTTTCTTCGGGTAAAACATTGTTGCAGGGCTGTCTTTCCTGAGCAGAACCGCCTTGTCCCTGAGGGGCAAAAAAAGCTTTCAGTGCGAGGCCCACTGCCCTGAACGCAAGCAGATTAATATGCAGGAGGGCTTCCACCCAAGACCATGAGCAGTAATCAACTAGCCCTCTAGAATAGCCCCCCAGCCCGAAAGAGTAATCTGTCGTCACCACCAGAGTGGTCTCAAGCAGGGCAAAGGGGGCTCCCACTGCCACATCGCAGTCCATCAGCCACCATCTAAGATCCAGGAGAAACAGGGGAATTGCGACTGACTGTGAGATGTTAGCCTGATTCCTGGTCCCAGGTAGAGCTGGAGATGCCTCATCTTGAGGCAGGTGTGCCGCACCGTGACTACACAAGACACCATGAGTCGCAGAAGGTGTTGGAACCACCATACCCAGGTGGTCGAGTTGGCCAGAAAGTGCTCAATTGCCTTGCAGAGCGAGAGGAGCCTATCGGGCGTGGGGACCACCGATGAACAGCCATGTTCCATCACACTCCAAGGAACACCAGATTCTGGGAGGGAGTCAACTGCAACTTCCTCTGGTTGAGGGAGAACCCCAGCTGGTGAAGAACTTCTGCCAGTTTTTGGCAGGAGTGCACCACCCCCCTCACACGAGCTGGCCCTTACCAGCCAGTCATCCAGATACAGGTATAAGTGATGACCCTTCAGGCAGAGGAGATCCACCACCGCATTCATCAACTTCATGAATACATGAGGGGCAAAGTTCAAGCCAAAAGGCAGCACATGGTACTGGAAGTGGTAGGATATAATCGTGCACCGCAGAAACCTTTGATGCGGCTGGTAGATGGGACATGCAGGTACACATCCTTGAGGGTCTAGGGAACACATCCAGTCCCCTGCGCATAGAGAATCGGCTATGTGTGCGGAAGTAATTATCTTGAATCGTTCTAGCAGTAAAGATAGGTCAAGAAATTACAGGTCCAGGACTACCATCAGGCAGCCTGGTTGTTCTTGGGTGCCACAAAATTCCTGGAGTAGTAGCCAGAGCCCCTGTCTGACCTAGGAACCAGCTCCACCGCATGCATCTGTAGAAGAGAAAGGATCTTCTGCAAAAGTGCCAGGCATATGATCTGAAGCCGAGGAAGAGAGGAAGGTAGAGGGAAAGGAAGAGGAAGACTGAAGCCCTTGGGGACTATAGAAAGGATCCAAGGACTCTTGAAATAACGCTTTCAGCTGTCCTGAAAGAGAGCCAGCCAGCCCACTAGAGGAGAGCTGGGTTCCCCGACCGTTAGGTCATTGCTTATTAGCGTGTGAGGCGGGAGTGGAGAAGGGGGAGCAGAAAGAATTGTGCAAAGTTCTCTGCCGTTTCCTCCTGTGGTCGCTGGGGGACACGTTAGGCATCAGTGTACTGCAGTCTCGAAACCCCGTGAAGCCGGTGAAAGCGCAGGGTTATACGTTGGCCCTGCCCTAGGACGGAGGGAAGGACTTTACCCTGGTTTGGTCAGGATGGCGAGCAACTTGGCGGTCTGCAAAGAGGTCTTCTTTTTGGTCAGCTCTTCATCGGTGGAAGAATGAAAAAGATTCAGCCACTCAAAAGGAAGATCCAGGATCCTTTCTTGCACATTAGCAGAGATCTTAGTGGCATGATTCCATGCCGTCTGCCTCATCTCGACCTCCAGACACAGCCCTCTGCTAGCTGTATTGATGTGGGAGACAAAGACTCCATGAGGTCCTGCACAACTTTCATGCGTCAGCTAGATCAGCCTTGAAGGAGACCTGCCTCTCTAGAGGAAAGTTGGGAGGGACTCCCCCAGCTCCCGCCACAACTTCAGGTTAGCCACAGCAAGGAGTGCCTCGGCATTCGCATGCAGCCCTGAGTTAAGGTAGCAGTGCTTGCCAAAAGACTTGAGAGCATTTTCCTCCTTAGAAATACAAGTGGTGGCGGCCCCTGCAGAGGAAGACAAAGGTTTAGAATGCAAGGTGGCCACTGCCGCCACTGAAGAGTGAGGCTGAGGTGGGATGCCAGAAGAACTGGCTCCCCACCCACAAGCCTGAAGTGTGTGTGCAGCTTCTTATTTATTTTGTCATTGCCCCTATGCTTGTCCCAGACCTTCCTCGCCACCTGAGGGATATCCTTTTGGAGGGTAATGCCCGAGCGGCTTGCGGTGCACCTGGCCAAAACGTCTGCTAGCACCCCAGACTCTTGGGAGTTCGAGGGTCTCCTCAAGTTGAGGCCCCCGCCCCAGCCCCCAGGAACGCAGCATGGCCCTGAAGACTGTTGTGAAACACCTTTACCAAGGCTGAAGGATCTTCATCCTGGGCGTCATCTTTGTCATCACCATCGTCCCTCCCCCTTTTTTCCCCCCAGACAGAGGGGAGTACGGGTCCCTTGACACCAGAGCCGGAGGGGACCCGATAACTGTAGATGCAATGGCTGCTGCAGTGGAGGCATTGGTGGTATAGGAGGAGGATGAGTATGTGGGCTCAGAGGCAGAGGTCTGGTCGGAACGACCTGTGGGATCACTTCCTTGACTATGCCCTTGAGAAGCCCTGCATCTATGGGGAGTGCCTGAGGAAGAGGAAACGCTCGAAGAAGCGTTCATCGCAAGCTGCTGGAGGACAAGGGGCACGGTTCTCAGCGGCACTGGGCTTCCTTTCTTGACCAAAGCGCCTGGGGCATGTAGCTGCAAGGCTGCGAGGTGTAGATGTAACCCTGCAGAGAACACACGCCCATACTATAAATGCCTCTGCCGCTTCCCAAGGGAAGGGGAGTGCAACCTTCTTGCATGGCCCACTCTGTGGGCGAAGGGCCAGGGAGCCTCGAATCCAAGATGTCCGGCGGCATGGCAGACTCCGCTACATGCTTTTCTGCAATCTTGGGGGCTTGCACCACACCCAGAGCGGGAGGGCGCGAAGGCTGTATGCTAGCACAGACATGAAAGGGCACTCCTTGGCCCTGGAGCCTGAAACAGAAGCATTGACCTCAGAGCCCTCGGCCTGCAGTCGAATCACTCTGCGTGGCAACCTCAGAGGGGACTCCGGTAGGCTGGATGCCCTCAACTACAGAGCTGGTAGTCGCACTGGATCATGCTAAGGCCCAACTCTTGGAGGTAGAACTCAATGACCCTTTGCCCACTAGGGCTGAAGAGGACGACAAACTTGATTGCCCCTCCGTGGACCACCCGGAAGAGCCCCTGGGCTTAGGAGCCAGTAGCCTTGCCCACCTAGGGTCTGTCGATGGGGTGCCCAGAAGAGCCCCATGGCCCCTCACAGCTTGGGAGCAGGTAACCCGAAAGGATTTTCCTATGAAAACCCCTGGGAAGGAGTCTCTGCACCGAGGAACCGTACTAAACAAAGGGCCTACCTTGTCTTGACGTAGGGTCCTGGAGACAATAATATGACCTGGAGGAGAAGTGTGTGAGAATTCCCTCCATCTAGATAGACGATTCTTCAAGGCCTGGTGACCAAGAGCGCTGCAAGCATGGCACGCGATCACAGGATGCGCATCTCGTGAAGCCTCCTGCAGCTGACATGTGCAGGGCGAGGCGAGGAACCGGAGGGAGGTGAAGAAGATAAAGCAAGCGGAATGAAAAAAAAAAAACAATAAAAAAGGTCTCGGCGCCTAGCTGCCAGGTCCGACACCATCAGTGTGGAAAAAGGGACTGATGTGAGGTGCCCGAGGGTGGGGCATTTCTACACCCGGGGCCGCACCCAATACTACATTTCAAGGGAAAGCTCAATTTTTCACTGCCAAAGGTTCCGATACCGTCCCCATGTTGGGGGGCACCCACAAGGATGGAGGAAAGGGCACAGGATGTACAGTACATATGTGACCCTGTTCTGCAGAACCAAGACTGAACACAGACTGTGGTTAAAAAAAAAACAAAAAAAAACAAAACAACACAAACACAATAGTTGGTACAACACGCCCACTGCCACCAGTCATGACTAGGAGGTTGTCTATGTGACCAAAAAGTCACAGGAGTAAGGTGGTGTGTGCCAATCTCGCATAGTATTACATTTCTATCCTTAAGAACTGTAGTTACTCGAGGACAAAGACAATCTCAAAAAAGAGCCCCACAGGGTTTCCAGCAACGCTTCCCATAACGAGCTGTGTGCTGCAAAAGAAACAGAGATGCCTTATAAGAGATATGGAGGAAAGTAGACTTCCAAAATTCAGACCATATAAGAATGAATGTGTGAAAAAAGACTCCATTCATTCAGGATAGAAAGACAAAGGTCCATAAGTCCAGCAAAAAAGTGCTGGGGGTCTCACTAGGAGAGGGGATGAAGCATAAAAAGGATAAATCTCCCCAACACCAGGTTCAGTTACTGTCCGGCCACTTTGTTGACTGAGCGTATCAGTCCCTGGGGGCTTATAGCATTGTTTTACTTTCTCTAGCTGCCCTCAAAACTTTTTTTCTTCAGTCATGTCTGAAAAGTTGTTGGCTAGTTATCCGAGATCCCCTGGTGTCCATCGGAGGAAGAGGGTAGCCTAGATACTATGCTCGTCCTAATTCTCCAGGAGTTTCTCCAGGAGCTACCCCAAAAGGGCACAGACTAGAAGTTGGTCTTATATTTCGTACCTTCCTTGGTAACAGATTTTGAAGGGCCTAAACATGAGCATGGACCAACCATTAATCTGTGGGTCCGTAGGCACTGGCAACCTCATCCAGAATATCATGGGGTCCCAAGGGTTCTCAGAGATGCACCCTGTGTGACCAATGGGAGCCCAGACCTGCTAGCTAAAGTGACGGGCAGTGCTAGGATAGTGATGCAATATGAGCAGACTACAGGGTCACCCCGCATCTATGATGCAGAACGTGTTTAGAGAACTGGTGGTCTGGCCCAGTGTCAGGAACTGCAGTCGCAGAGAGCACTCAAATGCAGCTAGTTTATTTATTTGTGTTATAGTCATCAATTTGACTTTTCACAATAGTTACATTTCATCCACATAATAAAATAATTTCGAAAGGCGAGAACATTTCACTCAAACAAGGATTAAATTACCAAATTAAAACAGACTACAATAAGCAAACAACCCGCTTATTTCTCAGACAGTGTAGCAAACATTATAAGTTACTCACTGTAGTGACTAACGTACTCAGTCCATAGTACCCTTTCCTCCATACTGTATGGGCATCGTTTCCAAGGGACACGAGACAACCTTTTTCATCAGAAAAAACCTTCTTCCCCTTTAAATCTAAAGGCACGCCGGGGTGCGGCCCAGGGAGCATGCGCTGCACTGATTTCGCCCTCCGGCGCCACACCTCGGTCACCATTGACACGTCAACAATAGATTTACCATTGCCTAATGACATCAGTATTATTGGGGGGGGAGGTTGGTGGAACGTATGAAGGAAAGGGGACTATGGGCTAAGAGTATGTTAGTAACTAAGGTGAATAACTTATTACTCTTACGTCACATCCCCTTTCCGCCATACTGTATGGGCGATTACAACTGAATGTAGCCCCAGGGTGGAGAGGAGGCCCTCCTAAAGCAAGCGGCTTGTGCTGGCCCTCGTACGTTTGCTTGAAGGCAGTGACCATCCAGCAGGATATAGAAGCCTTAGAGGCCTGATGGCATGCTCTTGAGCCTCCAAAAGTGACAAACAGTGCATCCGACTTGCGGAAGCCCCTGGTCCTGTCCAAGTAGAATTTTAGAGCACGCCTGACATCCAGGCAGTGCAGCACTCTGTGCTTCGTCCTTGGGAATCGGGAAAAAAAATGTAGGAAGTTCTATTTCTTCGTTCAAGTGGAAGGCAGACGGAACCTTGGGCAGAAAAGCCGGGTATGTGCGCAGGACTACCTGGTCCTTGTGAAAGGTGGTATATGGTTCCGAGGCAACCAGCGCCTGGATCTCGCTGACTCTGCAAGCCGAGGTAATACCGACTATTAAGGCCATCTTGATGTGGACCAGCCTGATGTCCACGGACGCCATTGGCTCGAACGGTTTGTGCGCCAAAGCGCCCAAGAAGGTCCCACACAGGGTACGGTTTCTTGACGGGCAGGTGGAGCCTAGCGAGCCCCGTCAGGTGTTTGACTATAGGGTTTGAGGAAGAGAAAATGCCCTCCTCCGAGTTCCCGTAAGCCCCAATGGCTGCAAGATATGTGCGGCAGGTGTCCACCTGCACGCCTGCATGAGCGAGGTGCGCCGAAAAGGACAGCACATTGTCCAAAGTGCACGCCAAGGGGTCAATACCCCTTGAGTCTGCCCAGTGGCAGAATCTGGTCCATTTGCTCTTGTACTGGGCCCTGGTGGCTTTGCTCCTGGCTCCCTGTATAATCTCCAGATTGGCCTGCGAGAGGCTAAGGTGCTGAAGCGTTACCTGCTCAGGTACCATGCTGTGTGGGCTAGTTTCCCTGGGGCAGGGTGGATGACTCTGCCCCCCTGCTGCGCCAGAAGAGGTGCGGGGCCCGTCGGAAGGTGAATCGGGGGCACCTCCGAAAGCCTGAGCAGCTCAGAAAACCATGGCCTGGCCGGCCACCATGGAGCTATCAGAATAATGAGTCGTCGGCCAGACTCCTTGATCTTGCAAATTACCTTGTGGATCAGGGGAGTGGGCGGAAAGGCGTAGGCTTTCATGCCAGTCCACTGGAGGTGAAATGCTTCAGCCAGGGAGCCGGGACCCTGACCTTGCCAGGATGCGAACTGGGGACACTTCTTGTTTTGCCAGGTGGCAAAGAGATCCATGTGAGGGTGACCCAACCTGTTGAAGATCTCCTGAATAACGAGGTTGTATAGACATTCATAGTTGTCCGCTCCCAGCCTGCTGAGCCTGTCCGCTTCCAGGTTGGATTCCCCCACGAGGTGGACTGCTGCGAGGTAAATGTTTTCCAGTGCCCACTCCCACATGCTGATCGCCAGTCTGCACAGAGGAGCGGATCTGCTGCCCCCCTGCTTGTTGACATAGTACATGCTGGTCAAGTTGTCTGTCGGGATGAGGACAACCTTGCCCCCGAGAAGTGGTAGGAATGTTCTAAGCGCTAGCCAGATGGCGTTCAGCCCCAACCAATTGATGTGGTATTCCTGCTCCTGGCGAGTCCAGGTGCCGTGGACCAAGAGATCGCCCAGGGTGGCTCCCCAGCCCTCGAGCGAGGATCTGGTGATGGTGGCCTGCAGAGAGGGTGGCCGAAAGGGCTTGCCCGTCCGTAGGTTGCAGTCCATGGACCACCATATTAGGTCCGGGTGGAGAGATGGAAGAACGTTGATCATATCAGATTGCGAGCCCAGCTCCTGATTCCATGAGGCCACAAAGTGCAGCTGAATCCTCCTCATCCTTAGTCTTGTGTGTGGCACGGCTAATAGGACCGCTGCCATTAGACCCAGGAGGTGTTGGTACCACCATGCCGAGGTCACTTCTCTGCTGAGGAAGTGGGCGGTGGCCCTCTTGATGGCCGAGATTTTGTCCTCCGATGAGAAGATCCTCTCGGAGCACGTGTCCAAGAGAAGGCCCAGAAATGTCAGTCTGTGTAGGCTGCAGCTGTGACTTCTTGAGATTGAGCGAAAAGCCCCAATTGTGCAGTGTGTTCATAAGGGCAAGGGAAGAGTGGCGAACCGCTTCCGGAGATGTAGCACTGACGAGCCAGTCGTCGAGGTATGGGTAGATGTGGAGTCTCTGCGCTCTGAGGAGGGCCGCCACCGCATTCATGAGCCTGTTAAAGACCCTGGGGGCCCAGTTGAGGCCAAAAGGAAGGACCTTGTATTGAAAACCTTGCATTGAAAATGGTAGCCCATGATCCTGAACCGTAGGAAAGAACGATGAGGCTGCCAAATCGGGACATGTAGGTTTGCGTCCTTCAGATCCAGGGAGCACATCCAGTCTCCCTTGTCCAATGTCTCTCTATAAAAGCTGGCATAACCATCTTGAATTTCTGCAGTGGTAAGGAGAGGTTGAGGGTGGAAATGTCCAGCACCACTATCAGGCCCGCCTGGTTCTTCTGAATGGCAAAATTCCTGGAGTAAAAGCCAAAGCCTCAATGGGAGGCTGGCAATTCCTCCACTACCGGCTCTCTGCCAAAAGAGTTGCTGTCCCAACCTGTGGGAGTGGAGGGGAGGGAGGAGAGGCTGGGATAGGGAGGCGGTACCCCGTGGATACCACGGAGAGGATCGAGGGGTCCATGAATTTCTGGTGGCAGAACTGTGCATGCAGAGCAAGCCTGCCCCCCCCCACCAGAAACATGTGTACCTGAAGGGGCGTGTCATGCCCCCTTTCCCTCGAAGGCTGACGCTGAGGAGGGGGGTAAGGAAAAAGCCCTTACTTACCTCCCCACCCTTTTTGTTGTTTGCGCCGGTTCTGAGACAGCGAATGCTCCAGCTGCCTGGATCTGCGTTCCTGGAAGCCGTGTAACCCTCCGTATGTACGACCCCTTTCCGAGCACTGCTGAGATTGGGTGCACGACTTGGGTGTGTTCTTTGTAAAGATGGAGCCGTTTGTGAGCTGTTTTTCTTTTTGTCCAGCTCTTCGTCTGTAGAGGAGTGGGAGAGCCCCCCCCCCTCAAACGGTAGATCTAGAATGTGCTCCTGGACACCCGGGTTCAATTTCGTTGTCCGGAGCCAGGCTGTTCTTCTCATCTTCGTGGCAATGCAGATGGCACAGCCTGAGGTATCGATATGAGCCACTGTGGATTCCACGAGGTCCTGCAGCACCAGCTTGGCTTCAGCTAGTCCCACCTTAAAACATGATTGGCTCTGGATGGGGAGTTCCGGGAGGAAGTCCGCAATTTTCCGCCATAATCTTTGGTTGGCGGCAGCCAGTATGGCATCTGCGTTGGCCTGACAAAGATGCAAGGATACGTTGGAATAGAGTTTCTTACCGTATGCCTCCAAGATCTTCTCCTCCTTGCCTAGCAGCGCCGCAGAGGAGGCTGAGGACGACTGAGGCTTGGAGTATAGTGATGCCACAGCGATCACTGAGGAGTGTGGCTGAGGATGGACCGAGAACAAGAGTGTATCCCCCTCCATCTGCCTGTACTTGGTGTCTAGGCGTCGATTGACCGACTGGGCCGAGTGGGGTTTGAGCCAGCCCTTCTTGGCCAGGGAGACTACATTGGTCTGCATAGGAATCCCCAATTTGGCAGAGGGGCTTCGTGTGAGGACTTCAGCCAGAACCCCCTCTGCCAGCTGCTCGACCTCGGGTTAGGGGACGCCCAGTTACTCCACCAGCCCAGCAAGACGTTTGTGGAAGGCACTGGCTGAGAATGGCATGTCGGAATCCTCCCCCTCGTCCGAATCCTGCGGATCTGGAGGATGTTGTGGAGGAGGAGTAGATGACATCAGAGGCTGGGGTACAGGCACTACAGCCAGAGGCTGAGGAGGTGGCGGAGGTTGCAGAGTTGGCTGTGGAGCCGGAGGAGGCCGCTGCACTGGAGGCCCGATGGAGGCATCTGTGGTGCCGCTAGCATGGCGGGAATGCCTTCCCGGGTGGCGTCTTTGATAACCCCCATCTGAGGTGACTTCATGAGGCCGAAGAACTTTGAAATGCACCTCCTCATTGGCCAAGGAGGTGGCAGGGGGTGCCGACGGGGTAGCAGGGAGCTGCTGCATACCCTGTCCATATGAACGCAAAGGAAAGCTGCCCTGCGCAAATGAGGGGTAGATTGTAGGCCACGTACCAGTCCCACCTTGACACTTGTTCTTCGCCGAATTCCTGGAATGGCGTAGGGCGGGTGCCTCGTTCTGGCGCGGTGGCCATTTTGTCGAGCTGCCTGCCACGTGCCTGTGACGTGGTGCTCGGCCTGCTGGGCCAGACTCTTGCGTATGGATCACGAGGCCTACCCCACTCCTCGGCCGGGTAGGTGTGACACCCTCGACGCGGGGGTCAGTAGATCTGCATTTAGGTGCCCCCTCAGATGTATTGCCAGCATTAGGTCGTAGCCCCCGAGATGTATTGCCGGTATTAAGGCATAGCCCCTTGGCCATGGTGCCGGTAAAAGGGCGGAGCACGTCGGGTGTAGACCCGGTAAAAGAACCTTCCGGTCCCTCAACACTGCGCACGGGAGGATCCGATGGATCCCTCAACCCGAAGGCCAGTAGCTGAAGCAGCCTCGTACACGTGCCAGTAGAAAGACCTGGCTGGATCCTCCTGCGTGGGAGAGTCCCTGGGAAGGAGTCCCCCTTGCGGGGTGCGCTGGAAAATATCAGCTCTACCTTGGGCCTGGTTCAAAGTTCTTGAGATCCTCTGGAGGCAACCTCTGGAAGAGCTCCTTCCCCTGGCTAGTCTGTTCTTCAGCGCCCACGAGTACAGTGAGTCACACGCCGAACATGATTGCCAACCGTGGTCTGGACCAAGGCAATGTAGGCAGAGGGAGTGGGGGTCTGAAGTTGGGAAGAGCCCATTGCAGGATGGACACCTGCTGAACCCTGTAGAAGGCGACATGCGCCGGGGAGGAGCGTGATGCCGGAGGACCAAGTACCTGAACGATAGATAAAACAAAAAGAAGTATCCATGCGTGGAATTACATGTCCGAAGACAAACCCAGGCGTGCTGGTGAATTCGGCCCGATCCAGTCGATGCGGAAAAGGGGAATGGGGTGCGGCACCGGAGGGAGGAGTCAGGGCAGTGCATGTTCCCTGGGCCTCACCCCTGTGCACCTCTAAATTTAAAGGGGGAAAAAAAGATTCTTTCTGGTGAAAAAGGTTCCGTCTCCCGTCCCTTGGAAGGGACGCCCATACAGTATGGAGGAAAGGGAGCGGGACGTAAGAGTAAGTATCGTATAATTCATTCCACCTTAACAGTCATATAGTTTTATCATCCTAAATTCGTTTAATAGTCTTAAATGTTCCAATGATAGAAAGATCTCCTTCCAAGGCAGTAGTCTCAACCAAAGCTCTTCTGTGTTTAGCCATTCCTCCAGGTGTACAAAATAAGCTAAGTATTTATATCAGAGTGCTGCAGTTGACCTACAAATTAATAGTAGATGTTTTACATCTTGCGTTTTTCAGTCCCTGCAGAGATGGCAATGGCCTTCCCGAGGCTCGGTCCCGAACAAAATTCTCTGAAGTTCTTTTGTGACGATTAGGTTTCGACAGAACCTTAGGAGCTCCAATCTCCATCTTGAGGAATCTTCGTATATAAAGAAAAACAAAGCCTCTCAGTTTGTCACTAATAGTAAAGGCCTTACAAGTATCAATTTCTATAGAAAACGCCCTTGTTGATATCAAGTCCATTTTCAGCAAGCAGCGCTTTCAATTAGTGTTGCCTCTGCTTGTTCACTAACTGATAAGACCCTACAAGCATCTTATTTTAGATCAGTTAGGTAAGTGCAATTTCCTTGATTCAGATGGTCTCTTACATCTTCATACAATGAATTCTTGCCTGGCGACACCACTTGTCTGTACAGTGCAAGTATCTTCCAGTCGAAATAAGTGCGCAAAGATTGTATTCCAAGCTCATAACGTAAGCAGGCCAATGGTAGAGATTTGGGGAGATTCAAAACCTTCTTCCACAAAAGCCAATCCAACCGTACCCATTTAAGTTTGCGCGCCATACGGTTTGACTCGGGATAACATTTCTCTTACAGAATTTAACCAAAGGGAGTACCAAAAACCTACAGTATTTTGACCAAATTTTTTCCTGTTAATTGAGATATTTTTATCTCTAGTTCTTCTAATCTCTTTAGCAAAGGTGATGTGCCCAACTGAAAGCCCAAGTATTTACCTTTCTGTGTCACATGTAGAGGCAAATCTCCCAATCTCCAAGTTAATTTTTGAATCCTTTTTTAGCGGATTGCAGAAAATCGTAATGATTGTTTTTTTAGGGTTTACTAGCAGGGCGTGCAAGTCTGCATATTTATCAAACACGGATCAGCTGTTTGAGGCATACACATTGTCACGGTCCCCAAATTCCTGTGCCCTGTAGGCTGAACAGCTGGGTCTCCTCCCACTGTCCGTTCTCCATTTCCAGAGATCACTCAGCACCAACAACCGGTGACTTCAGCACCTCCAATACTGCCCTTGCCTCGTTTCCTGAAAAATTTGCTGCAGCTAGTGTTCTCAATACTTAGGGGCGGACGCCATTCCAACTTGGCTGTGGACCTCGAGACTTGCAATAATAAGATGTGAGGCTAACAGGAGTGCAGGCTCTGTTCAGGAGCTCTCCGCCAGCGTTGATGTCACTGAACTTTGCGGATGGCCTTCGTAAACTGAATGTACTTATCAGTTAAATAAGAAACCAAGGGATAGTGCGATACTTAATCAGGTTGGTCCTTCCAGAGTCAGTAGCATGGACATTACCATTCCTCTGCGGGTGGCATTTGGACATGGGGAGACCATCCTGAAACAGAAGTACAATTCAATCGGAAGCCCGTTTTTAGCTCAGTAGATGAAGCAGGAGCCTTATCACAACATAAAATCAATTATAATAAATTAGCAGAAGGCACAAGAAGGTGGTTCGTCTAGGGGAATAGAACTGCAACATCCCTTTAGAGAGAGATTTCCCACGCCAGAGGGATCAATACAGGGGCTAATGAGAAAGTGGAACCACTTCACCCGTGCTCGGGGGCACTCATTTGAAAGCTGTACAAAAGATTGAACCAAATCAACTACGAGGGAGTGAAGAGGTTCCACAGCAACTCCCCCCCGCTTCTCCAGCCACAAGTGCACATAGAAATCACCTTCCGCTCCACTTCAATCCACTTACTGAACAAGATTTGGTGGTGTGCCGTTTAACCTTGAAAGAAATAAGCCACAAACTAAACAGATCCACATAGCTATTGAACTAACTTTGAAATCAATGAGCCAAGAGGCGAATTGGAAAGGACAAGGAAGAGGATAGATTCCAATGAAAAAGATGATCAGGACTTGCTGCAGCACACAGCCGAAGGATAAAAGCAACGATGCAGACATGAGGATTACCCAAATTGAAGATTTAGAAAAAATAAAGGGCTCATTCAGAATGTGGTAAGGAAGGAGACTATCCAAGGCAATCAGTCCAACCGTTCTTCCTAGTTCTAGATATGGACACACATGTAAAGAGCATTACATTAGATCGGGCGGATGAGGTGGGGCCCCTGAGGAAAGGGAAACTTGGCGCTTTAATGGATATTGTAATGAAATGTCACGTTTTCCATATAAAACAATAACTGAAAACATGAACTCCTGAATTACCTGCATGGAGGATGCTGCGAACGTTCTGAATATGGAATCGGGAGATCTGAGAGTTATACCACCATGCATGCATTATTGGAACAGGAAGGAAAATCGCAAGTCAATATGAGGTTTCTTTGCAAATAACTGAGGAGCAAAGCTTCGGCCGAGCGAGGGATTTTATACTTTCTTTTTATGGTTTCTTATTATGTCACCTTGAGAGGACTGTTAATGTTACGAATGTATCTGTACTTTACATGAGAAGGTGCTCTGTAGAGACATATGGAACTCTCCATACATCTACACTTGTTGAAGAGGAGAGACAATAGTTTAGGTTTCAATGTTAGAAAGAGCCTCCTTGGACTCAGGTTCCAACTATGGGTTCATCAATGTTTGTTGTTGCCGATTTGCCACAGAAAGGATAGGGTTACTCCTGGGCATGCCGAATCCTACGGAAAGATGGTGTTTGAGAGAAGTTACTAAATCTGCCCAAAGGAACTGGTACTAGCAATTCTACAGGTTTATTGGCCTGGGCTTCTCCAACAAGCGGCAGTTCAGCAACCCTGCCCAATACTCATGTGATGAATGAGGCTTTACAGGGATTACTCAGCACACCCCTTTTCTCCATGGCAATAAAAGTTGTTGGTTTATTCTGTTCCTTCAAATGCAGTTCTCATTTTGTTTTATTGCGGGAGGAGGCTTTGGTTAAGGCGTAAAAGAGGGGGTGGTGGGGATTCAAGAGGGAGGGTTCTCTCCCTGAATGTGACACAACATATGAGGTCTATGGATCCTTAGTCCAGTGGAAATATGTATCACTTTTTTAAAACAATTTTACATATAGAGTAGCGAAGCTAAATGTTCGGGATTTAACCCATACATGCATTTGTCAACGTCTACTAAAAGAACAATTACAAGACACTTCTATCCAAGATAAAACACCTTCTGATCAGAGACTCAGTGAGACTTCCCTCCAAACGTTTTCCCATGCAATATTTTGCCTCAGCTAAGAAGAAAAAGAGGGGTGCTGTGAACCTGTAAACTAAAGATCTTTAATTCTCATTGAGGGAATGAAAACAGGACATGGGTGTAGATATCTTATGTTAAAGGGGGAAGTTGAAGAGGAATTTACTCTAGCCACATTGCATGGCTTAAAGGTTCCTCCCATTTCACAGGCAGTAGCTTCAGGCCACATTATACTTTGTCGAATTTAGCATTGTAACGGGCAGCAAAAGTTCAATAAATTAACAAGCTGAAGCTAGAGACGTATCACGTGTCCATAGGGCTTATTTTTCTGTATTGCTGTTATAATGGTAAAGATCGCCTCAATATATTTCACAACGGACTGCAGAAATTGGCCTACATTATTGCCCGTATATTGTGAGGTCCATTGGAACCAGCCTGTACTCAATGGGTTGGAATCAGCAATAGTAGAGTTTGCAACAGTTATATGAATTAACCCAAGGGGATGCAGTAAAGGCATTTACAAAGGGTAAATAAATGAAGCAAGCGTATATATATTTTTTTTCTTTTTCTCTCTCTCTCTAAAAAAGACTACCATTCAGCGTTTCCTAGACAGAATAAAGTTACCAGAGATTACTGACGTGCCAGCTACCTCCGATAATCAAAGCTATTTCTTCCTCTGGAAATAAATAAGGCCCTGGACCGTACGGCTCTGCAAAACCATTCCATTTAAAAAATAACAATGAGGCTCATTACAGGTTTGCCAGTATCCTGGCAGAAAATCCACCAGAATACCACCAAACTGAATCATCAATACTGGCACTCGGTCCGGTAGAATGTCCACTGGATTACAAGTGCCGGAAGACTAACTCCCCACTCCATTGAGTCCGATTGGACTCCATGGGTGAGTTTGCCTGTATTATGGGTGCAATACCAGCAACATTTTGCCGGTAAGGTGGCAGAAAGGACCGCCAGCTCTTAGGTGGAGGTCTTTCCACCTCCCCACCAGCAAATCATTTGTTGGCCAGTGCAGAAACCATGCCGGTATATGTGAATACTGGTACGTTCATTCCACACCGGCTAACCTATAATGAGCCCCAATATCCCTTACTCAAACGTCTCATCCATTTTTGATACCATGAAACAGGAAGGAAGGGTCTCAGACTTTCCGAACCAGGGAAAAATGAACATATTTTCTTATTCTAGGCCTATAGCACTACTCAATTTAGACGCTAAAATATAAGAAACATATGAGCAAACGAGCAGGAGCCACTACTGCTCAAGTTGATAGAGGACCACCAGTGAGGATTTATTAAGAATAACCTAATTGATATAGTCCATGAAAAAATTCTCTGAATACTGATCAATCTTGATGCCGAAAAGGTGTTTCATAGGATAAAGTGGACATTTTTAAAATTTGTATTGGCACAAATGGGATTTGGAAAATCTTTTATTGATGCAGTTATGGCAATGTATGCTAATCCTATTGGCTGAATTCAGATAAATTGGTATATGCCCAACCACAGGCTACGCATCCAACAGAAGGACCTCCAAGGTAGCACTGGCAGACAGCTCACCATTATCCGCAAGACGTCCTGGACATTCACCGTCCAGGATCTCACCACACATGCCTCCACAAACTCCTCACTTGCCATTTTCCCACTCATTCATACTTATGCAGCTACCTTCCACCTGATCTACCTTCCACCTAGACCAACAAGCCCAATCTCGGTGAAACTACAGAATCCGTTATGCTCCGAGAACTCAACCTAGCCAGGACCCAAGCCACCAAGCACACCAGAGAGACTCTACTTAAGGTTCTTGACACATGGCCATCCAACAACTTGTCACAGACCCAACCCACAATATCCTCAACCTAGCATTTACCACCTCTTCAGCCATCATATGTACCCATACTGTAGACTGGACAGACAATGCAGCCTTATCCATCCTGCTCCACCACACACCTGTCCCCTATTGGGGCCAATGCAAACCAAGACCCCCATCGCTCTTTCAACACCTTTCCTATGGCTTCACTGGAAGGAAACAACATCACGCTGGCCTTCATATCCGACCCCATGGTGAACGCCAATGCCCAGCTCACTGCACTCAAGACATCCTGAGATCACCAACACCTATCCATCACTGAAATGCCGTAACAAGCATAAGACCTCCACACCTTGGTTCACATAGGAATTCATTAACAGCCAGTGCACCATCCATAGAAAAGGAAATCCCTGAATAAAATTCCACAAACTAATACCTCATCACTCTGAGCCCCCTAATCAGCACGCAGGGCTCTCAGAACCAGGGCCAAAGCAAACAACAACCATATTGGAAGCATCCATCAAGAGCAGAATGCTCTTCCAAGCAGTGAAGGAAGAAGGAAGAAGGAACAAGTTACTTACCTGTAACTGTTCTCCAGCATGGGTCTGGCATGGATTCACATGCTCATGAATATAAGAATAGATAGCAGTACACACATGCACAACCACGGGAGGTGGCAAAGGCTCAATATTAAGCATCACATAAATTCACCATTAAGCAACTCTTACCTCCTCACCAGGCCCACCTTCAGGCAAACAGGTTGCGCAGCACCGCTTGGCCGACTCTGGACTCCTCCCTGGAATCCCGGTCAACGCAGTAGAATCTTGTGAAGGTGTGAGTCGAACTCCACGTAGCAGCCCTGCAGATGTCCAGCAGGGGCACAACAGACAAGAACGCCGTGGTAGCAGCGATCGCTCTGGTCGAATGGGCTCTTGGACGGCCGGGCAACGGGTCGGTTTGCCAACCGGTGACAGTGCATGATGCAGCCGGAGAGCCATCTGGAAATGGAAGCCTTCGAGAGGGCCTTCCCTTGGTTCACAGGTCCAAAGTTCACAAACAGCTGTGATGTCTTCCGAAAACTCTTTGTGCGGTCCACGTAGAACTTCAACGCTCTAGCTACATCCAGAGAGTGAAAAGTCCTCTCGGCCGGCGACAAAGGCGACGGGAAGAAAACTGGTAACACCAAGGGCTCATTAAGGTTGAAGTCCAACGGCACCTTGGGCATAAAGGAGGGGTGCGTCCTCAGCACCACCCTTGTCTCGTGAAAAGTCAAGTATGGAGGCTTACAGGATAGGGCCTGGATCCCTCCCACTTGTCGTGCGGAGGTGATGGCAACAAGAAATGCTGTCTTCCACAACAGGAACGTCAATGGTGCCGAATGCAGAGGCTCGAATGGCGGCCCCATGAGCCTGGTCAGCACCACGTTGAGCTCCCATGCCGAGGCCAGAGCCTTCACCGGCGGGAACGAACGGAACAGTCCTTTCATAACTTCCTTCACCAGGCGATGAGACCACAAGGATGACCGTCCTGAGTTCTGGTGTATCACGAAATCGCTGCCAGGTGTATCTTGATGGAAGCATGCACTTGTCCCGCCTTGGCTAGCAACAGTAGGTATGGTAGCACCTGAGGGGCCGTAATCCATAGAGGGTTAATCTGTGCATGGCACCAGACGAACAAGTTACTTTCTTACCTGGTAACGTTCTTTCGATGGGATGGTCCGACGACGTATTCCATATCTATGACATGTAATCACCATAGCTGTGCTGCTTCGGAAACTTTTCGGCGTCTGCATCGATGACGTCGATGCGCCGTCGTCGAGGACCTCCTCCGACGTCCGACGTCATCCGATGTGATAAGTAGGACGCACGACGCCCATAGCCTCAGTTGTAGTTTTTTCCCCCAGAACGTGTGACATAAGTCAACTGCCAGTCAGACACAAAGCCTTGCGGAACGTAAGCTGCAATCGCAAAAGAAATTCTGCAGCGGGGAAGGCAGGGCGGGAGCGATATGGAATACGTCGTCGGACCATCCCATCGAAAGAACGTTACCAGGTAAGAAAGTAACTTGTTCTTCGAGGGGATTGGGTCCTCCGACGTATTCCATATCTATGACAGACTCCCAAAGCAGTACCAAAGCAAGGAGGAGGGAAAGAATTTAGAATCAAAATTTAGAATAGCCAATCAAATAGCAGAGCAAAGGACCGCCTTGCCAAAGGCCAGATCCTGTGCTCGGATGGAATCGAGGGAATAGTGACGTACAAATGTATGTACTGAAGCCCAGGTGGCTGCATCACAGATGTTGCGAATAGGAACACCCCTCTGCAGGGCAGTAGACGCAGCCATACCCCTGGTAGAATGGGCCCGCAAGCCAGCCGGTGGATCCTTACCCGCCAAGCGGTAGCACTCCGAGATGGCCAAAATAATCCAGCGAGACAGTCTGTTTCGTCACAGCTTGCCCCAAACGCTTTCCAGCGTAACCAATAAAGAGTTGATCATCCACTCTGACCCGGGACATGCGTGAAACATAAAAGCTTAAAGCTCTCCTAGGATCAAGCCTATGGAGCCTCTCCTCTTCCTTACCAGGATGCGGAGGAGGATAGAATGCCGGAAGAACAACCTTCTGGGCCAAATGAAATTCCGTCACTACCTTCGGAAGAAAAGAAGGACGAACTCTAAGGACAACCCTGTCCTTGTGAAATACAGTGAAGGGAGACTTAACTGAAAGTGCCTGTAACTCACTCACTCTGCGAGCGGAAGTAACCGCAACTAAAAACACAGTTTTCAGAGTTAACAGCCTCAAAGGGCAAGAATGTAAAGGCTCAAACGGAGCACCCATAAGAAACTTAAGAACAAGGTTTAAATCCCAACCGGGCACCAGGAAAGGTGACGGAGGGAACACATTAGTGAGCCCTTTCAGGAACTGTGAAATCAAAGGGATTTTAAAGTAAGAACACTCTTCAGACGAGCGCTTAAAGATGGACAGCGCCGCCAGGTAACCCTTAACGGTACCCACTTGCAAGCCCATGTGGGCCAAAGAAAGTAAAAAAGGACAGAACCATGGGGATGTCACATGCAAAAGGATCCACATTCTGAACTCTGCACCAGTCGCAGAACTTACGCCAACGGCAACGGTACAGAGACTTTGTTGCTGGCCTTCGGGCCGAAAGCAACACCTCCATCACGTCCTCAGGGAGGTCCCAATCCTTATACCTCAACCTTTCAGAAGCCAAGCGTGAAGGTTGAGGGATCTGACCTCTGGATGGAGAACCTGACCCCCCTCCCGTGAGAGCAGATCGTCTCGGTAGGGAAGACGACGTGGAGGGCAGATGGATAAGTCGAGAAGGTCCGGGTACCATGTCCTCTGAGCCCACGCCGGGGCAATGAGGATCATCCGGGAACCGAACTTCCGTAACCTCCGCAGCACTTGCGGGATGACGGGGACTGGAGGAAACGCGTACAGCAGCGGGAAGGACCACTCCACCACGAACGCGTCTCCTAAGGCTCCTTTTGGAGGAAATTCCCGCGAGCAAAACCTTTCGCACTTCCGGTTGACACTGGAGGCGAAGAGATCCACTTGAGGGGTCCCCCAAAGGGCGAAGATCTCCAGGAGAATCTCCTGAGCCAACTCCCACTCGTGAGAGATCGCGCTCTGCCTGCTCAGAGCGTCCGCCGTTACGTTTTCGGCTCCGGCCAGATGAACTGCCGAGATCGAAACTTCCTGCTGGATGGCCCAGAACTCGAGCTGCATCGCCTCCCTGCACAGAGGAAGTGACCCTGCCCCCCCCTTTTTGTTGAGGTAGTGCATGGCCACTGTGTTGTCCGTCAGGATCAGGACATTCTTCCCTCGCACAGACGGCAGAAAAGCCTTCAGGGCTAGCCTGACGGCCCTCAGCTCCAACAAATTGATATGGAGTCTGGACTCCGACAGAGACCAACGACCGCTGACTGTCAGCCCGTTGGCATGAGCTCCCCATCCCGTGAGGGATGCATCCGTCACAATCGTCACCTCCGGCCAGGGAAGCCAAAATGGAGCCCCCCTCATCAAGTTGCCTTCGACGGCCCACCACAGAAGGTCCCGGGCGACCGAGGACGGCACCTGAATCGAGTCCGACATCCTGCCGGAGGACTGCGACCATTGCGTCTTGAGTGCCCACTGCAAAGATCTCATCCGCAGGCGAGCCTCTGGCACCAGAAGAATGCAGGATGCCATGAGGCCGAGCAACCTCAAGAACTCGAACGCTGGGAGCGTCTGGGCATGCTGAAACTTGTGCACCATCTGCTGAATGTGAAGAGCCCTCACCTGGGGAGGAAAACACAGCCCCAGGGAAGTGTCGAGCACTGCTCCGATGTACTGGAGCCGCTGTGTTGGCGTCAAATGAGACTTCTTTAAATTGAGGGAGAAGCCCAGCCTGTGAAGGGAGCAATAGGTGACCGACAGATGATCCAGGACTTGCTCGGGAGAGCTCCCCCTGATCAACCAATCGTCCAGGTAGGGGTAGACGTGAATCCCCCCCTTGCCTGAGATGCGCTGCCACCACCACCATGAGCTTGGTGAAAACCCTCGGAGCGGAGGTCAATCCGAACGGCAGGACCCGAAACTGAAAGTGCGAGTCGCCAACCGCGAACCTCAGGTACTTCTTGTGCTTGGGATGGATCGGCAAATGGAAGTAAGCATCCTTGAGGTCGAGTGACACCAACCAGTCCTGAAGCTGAAGGGCCGGGAGGACTTGAGAGAGAGTAACCATCTTGAACTTGTCCTTCCTGAGGAGTTTGTTCAAACCGCGCAAGTCCATGATGGGTCTCAATCCCCCGTCTTTCTTCGAAACCAAAAAATAAGGGGAATACCATCCCTTGTTCCTCTCCGCTACAGGCACCAGTTCTATGGCGCCTTTCTCCAGCAGGGCTTGAATTTCCTGCGCAAGGAGCGGATCCGGACTCTGCAAAGAGAGGTTCCCCGGTGGATTGTCGCGAGGCCTGCGCCGAAAGGGAAGACAGTAGCCGTGGGTTATGATTTCCAGAACCCACACATCTGAAGTAATGGCTTGCCACTCTACAAGATGCTGCGCCAGCCTTCCCCCAACCGGCGAACCATAGGACATGGCCTCACGACTAAGTGGGAGCGGCTGCGGCGTTACCTGAGGGCAAAGAGGCAACTGCCCGAGCGGCCTTGGCACCACAGGTACCCTGTCGTCCACCTCTGGGTACCCCTGCGTTGGCCTCTTTGACTGCCAGCTCCTCTCGCTTTAGTGAAGGAGTAATAGCGAAAGGAACCACCCCTCCACTGCTGTCCCCTAGGACGAAAAGGCGGAGGTTGGCGAACTGCAGCGCCCAACGACTTCGCTGCAGCTTTTGAGGTCTGCAACCTCTCAAGGCTCTCGTCAGCCTTGCTGCCAAAAAGGTGTTCACCGTCAAAGGGCATGTTGAGGAGCCGGGACTGCACATCAGGAGCAAACCCCGACTTCCGCAACCACGCAAACCTGCGTATCACGGTGCTCGCCGCCATGGACCTACTGACGCATTCAGCTAAGTCCAAACCCGCCCGAACGGACTCACACATGGCATCCTTACCATCCTGGACCATAGCAAGGAAACCATCCCGTTCGTCCCCTTCGGGAATATGTTCAGCCCCTAACGCAACACAGTTCCACAGAGTGTGCGTGAAACGTGGCAAGGCACAAATGGAGTTGGCCGCCTGAAGCGCCATACCACCAGAAGAAAACACTTTCTTCGCCCAGCCATCAAAACGTTTGTCGTCCCTATCAGGAGGGATGGTAGGGTACGACGCCTGCTTCGCCGGGGCCGTGGCCGCCTGCACCACCAAACTCTCCGGAGTGGGGTGCCTGGTCAAGTAGCAGGGGTCGCCACTGGCTGGACGGTATTTTCGCGACAAGGATCTGCCCACCGCCGGGAGACTCTCCGGAGCCGTCCAAGCCGCCGCCACCCTTCTCTGTAAAGCCATATGGAACGGCAGAACCGGGTCAGTTGGGGGACCAACATCAAGGATGTCTGTCAGATCATCCTGCACAAACTCCCCTGGGGGAGCAGACCATCCCAAGTACTCAGAAACCCTAGCCATAAGGCGCCGGTACGAGGAATCAGCATGGGAGCCAGGCTCAGGCCTACAAAACTCCACCTCCGGAGAGGTGTCCAGTCCACTGGCATCATGCAGTGACTGTCTCAACTCGTCAAACTGACTATGGCCCGAGACAAAGTCATCCGGAACCTGACTAGGAACCAGGCCATCAGAATCCTCATCCACCTCTGAAATATAGTCCAGGTGGCGAAAAGAAGGCACTCGAGAGTGCTTGCTCTTAACCAGAGCCTTCCTAGGGGGTCCACCCGTGCCCCGGGGTACCTCCGTCACGAAAGGCGTCGATGGTGTCGAGCGAATCGGCGCCAGCGTCGAGAGAACCGGCACCGGCGCCGAGAGGATCAGATGCAGCGCCTCCAGAATCGGCGGCGTCGACACAGCCCTCGAGGCCGGAGCCCCGAGCGTGTCCCTCGACGACCCGAGCGTCGACGGCCTCGACGACTCCCTCGAAGCCGGAGCCTCGAGAAAGCCTGTCGACGCCCTCGACGCCACAGACGTCGATGCCTTCTTCGAAGACCTCACAGGAGCACACGGTCTCGAACGCGTCGAGGACCGGGACCTGGAACGGGTACGCCGAGAACGAGTCCCCTTGTCCGAACGGGACCTCTCCCGTGACTCGTGCCGACCACTCTTGCGAGCGGTGTCTCTCGACCTCACACGACCGACCCCACTCGGGGGCGGGGACGGCTGAGTACCCTGCGACTCAAGAATCGCCAGCATCTTCTTCCCGAAGGAAGCCCATTCCTCCGGCGTCGCACAGCTGGAGGGGTAAGCGACGCGCCGGGCAGAGCCCTCCGAAGAGGACCTGGAAGACGACCGGTGTCGGCGCTTCCGAGAATGCCTCGAAGAGGCTGAGGAGTGGCGAGACCGACTCCTAGAAGGAGACCCACGAGACTTCCGACGATGACACGGAGAGTCACCCCTCGAATCATCCGTCGAAAGCCCTGCAGACTTCGACTTCCGGGGCTTGGACACCCGACCTACCGACAACTTCTTCTTACGTTCGCGTAAGGCTTTGGACGTGAGCGACTGGCAGTCGATACAGTCATCCGTGTCGTGGGCCTCCCCGAGGCACCAGAGGCAGGCGTCGTGCGAGTCCGTCACCGACATCTTGGACCCACACTCCCCGCACTTCTTGAAACCCGGACGCGGGGTCAAAGACGAAGTAGACATCTTCAGAAGGATTTTCACAAACGAACAGGTTCGAAGAACCGAGAAGAACAGAACTCCAAAGAGTCGAGGCGTTTAAACCGAGAAACACGAAGCAACACGTTCGCGGAAAAAACGGAACTGAGGCTATGGGCGTCGTGCGTCCTACTTATCACATCGGATGACGTCGGACGTCGGAGGAGGTCCTCGACGACGGCGCATCGACGTCATCGACGCAGGACGCAGACGCCGAAAAGTTTCCGAAGCAGCACAGCTGTGGTGATTACACGTCATAGATATGGAATACGTCGGAGGACCCAATCCCCTCGAAAGAGAAACTCTTCCACTTGTGTCCATAGCACTTGAGAGTTGAGGACGCCCTGGCCTTTTCAAGAACCTCTTGCAGTCCGCCGGGATATTGTATCCTCCAAACTCTTGTGCTGCAGGAGCCAGGCCTGCAAGTTCAGCGACTCCGGGTCGTGATGAAGTATGGCGCCTCCCTCTCTGGAGAGAAGATCTGCGTCCGTCGACAGTTTGACTAGTGGGGACGCTGACAAGTCCAGAAGGTCCGGGAACCAGATCGGTCTCGGCCACGCCGGTGCGACGAGGATCATCCTGCACCGGGACCTCTTGAGTTGGTTGACGAGTCGGAGCAGCAACGGCAACAGAGGAACACATACAGTAACAGGCCGTCCCAGGGGAACGAGAAAGCATCGCCCATGCTCCTCGGCTGGGGAAACCTGCTGGCGAACCTCTGGCACTTGGAGTTTGTCGCCGTCGCAAACAGGTCAATCTGGGGATTGCCAGATCGCTGGAAGAGTAGATCCACTTGATCCTGGCGTAATTCCCACTCGTGGCACGAGCGCAGCTCCCAGCCGAGTGAGTTGGCGATGGTGTTTCTTATCCCTGCTAGATGAAAAGGCACCAGAAACATCCCCTGGGCAACAAACCAATGCCACAGATCCTGGGCTTCCTTGGATAGGGCTGGGGATCTGGTTCCTCCCTGCTTCCGGATGTAGAACATCGTGGTGGTATTGTCGGTGAAGATCCTCACCACCTTGTCCTCGAGGGGCGGGAGGAACAACCCGAGGGCCCAGAACACTGCTCAGAGCTCCAGTATATTGATGTGGAGCGGCCCCTCCTCCGGGAGTCAAAGGCCTTGTGCGTGAAGATATCCGGTGTGCGCTCCCCACCCCTCCAGGGAGGCATCCGTCGTTACCGTCACCTGGTGTGCTGGGGTCTGAAAGTCCGTGCCCGCCACGAGATGTGCGTGGGTGCCCCACCACCAGATCGATTGGCGGAAAACCTTGTTGAGCGAGAGCCTGTCCTCGAAGCTGCCTGACGCTTGCATCCAACAGGCGTCGATGAACTCCTGTAGGGGACGCATCCGAAGCCTGCACAGGTGCATCAGATAGATGCACGAGGACATCATTCCAAGAAGGGACTTGATGGACCTCACCCTGGCCACGTCCGTGGCCAGCAGACACTGCACCTTGCCCAGGATGGCCTTCGTCCTTTCCTCCGACGGCGAGGCCAATCGCACTACTGTGTCGAGCTTGGCTCCCAGAAACAGTGCAACCTGCGACGGGACCAGGTGGGATTTGGGGAAGTTGATGGAGAATCCCAGGTCCGTAAGCAGCCGGACAGTCTTCGCTGTGTGTTCGATGGCGATTTCCCTTGTCCTTGCTCGGATGAGCCAGTCGTCCAGGTAGGGGTAGACGTGGATCCCTTCAGGCGCAGCCCCGCCGCCACCGGTGCTAGGCACTTGGTGAATACCCTGGGCGCCGACTTCAATCCGAATGGGAGGGCCTTTAACTGGTAGTGCCATCCTTGGACTACGAACCTGAGCAACATTCGGTGTCCTTTTAGAATGGGAACGTGAAAGTACTCATCCTCTAAATCCAACGACGATAGGAAGTCACCTTCCTCCAGCTGGCCCAGCACATGCTGGAAGGTGACCATCCGGAACTTCTGTGCTTTGATGAATTTGTTTAGTCGATGCAGTCCAGGATGGGACGCCATCCTCCCGTCTTCTTTCTGTCTAGGAAGTATCTGGAGTATACTCTGGAGCCCCGGAGCCTCCTTGGGACGAGCTCGATGGCTCCTTTCTTGAGCATCGCCCTTACCTCTAACAGCAGTTGAGGGATGTGGTTTTCCTTCCTGGCCACGGGAGGAATGCAGGGACACTTCTTTAGAAATTCGACAGTGTGCCCGTGGGCCAGGGCATCCAGCACCCATCGGTCGGTGGAGATGGACTCCCACGCGCTGACGAACTTCGTCAGCCGGCCTCCCACCAGGGTGCTCCGGTGGGGGCCCGACGCAACAGCCGGTTCAATCTTGCTTGGCAGCGGCCTTGTGACCTTGGCCTCCCTGGCGACGACGGCGAGATCCACCTGACTTGCCTCGTCCCCTCTAGGCTTCCTGCGACGAGGAGCGGGCCGCCGAATACTTTGGAGGCACTTTGCTTGCCTCCGGAGTTCCGAAAGGGCGGCCGTCGTCGCTGCAGAACTCCCAAAGCCCGAGCAGTCTCTGTGTCGGTCTTGATGGCCTGCAGTGACTCATCCACTGTCTTTCCAAACAGATTGTTCCCGTCAAAGGGCATGTCAAAAACCTTGGCTTGCACGTCTTGGCAGAAATCCGTCGCCTTGAGCCACCCCCACCCAAGGCAAACGCCGTTGCCCAACTGGCGGAAACCGGTGTCAGCAATGTCCGTGGCTACCATTATGGCGTGGTCCGATGCCACCTCACCTTCCTGTAAGATCGCCAGGACCTCTGTCCTCTTGTCAGCCAGTAGGAAGTCCAACAGGGGGACGATCTTGTACCACAACTCCCTGTCATAGCGGGCTACAATAGCTAGGGCGTTGGCCGCCTTAAACGTTGTCACCGCCGACGAGAGGACTCGTCCCATGGCGTCCAGTTTCTTTCCCTCGCCGTCCGGTGGGGAAGTAGAAGTTGAGACCGACGTCCCCCCTGCTTTCTTCTTGGCTGCCGCCGAGACAACCGAATCCAGGGTCAGTTGTGCCCTAAGGCACATGGGGGCGACCTCGGGACCTGGTACTTCTTCTCGTACCGGTCCCTCTTGGCAGGTGTCGTGGACGGGTTCTTCAGAAGAACAAGTCCCTCGTCCCAGATGTCATCCAGCAACAGCACCGCGAGGACTGTCTTCGGTTTGGCCTCGCGCCATTGGTAGAAGAATCCTTCCTTCTTTTGTTCTTCGGGGCAGGGCTGGAAAAGCTCAGATGCCATGGCAATCATGGCGTGGAAGGAGCCAATTTCGTCGGACGGGGAGGCCCGAGGAGGTGGTGGTGGTGGGAGGTCCGTCCCGTCGTCACCACCGTCATCCATCCCCGTCGTGGTGGTTTCTGTTCCCGTGTCATCCCCAGGGATAGGGGAAGGAGACAACGGCTGAGAAGGCCATGAGGGCTGAAAGGGTGGGGGTGGATGAACTCTCCTCCTCTTGTTTGGAGGGCTTCCCAACGGGCCCGGTTCCGCTGGGTCATCCGTTGGGGGTAGGGGCAATCTCATCCTTATCACCGTGCATAAGGTTTGAATTGCCAGCAAAATGGCTACCGAATTGTCTTGTGGCTCGGGTTGCGACGGGTGCATTGGTTGCTCCTCCTCCAAGGGAGCCTTGTCAGCGCCACCGTTACTTTCTGCGTCCCCCTCGTCGGGATTCCTCCCGTGGGCCGGGCCTCCCCAAACTTCCTGTTGAGGCCCTCCACGACTTCCACCAACTCCTCCTCGGAGTCTGTGCCACCAGCCCCCCTCCCCCCTCTTTTTTCCTCTTTGCAGTCTTCTCGATGGGCTGCAAAGAGGATTTCCTCCGCTGTTGCAGGGAAACTCTGGGCCCCGAGGTCACCTCCACTGGGGTAGCCTTCACAGGCTTTGCCAGGGCCGTTGCGACTACCTTGAAAGAGGCCTTATCATGGTGAATCAAGTCCTTAACCACCTTGAGTGCGTTTGAGGCCTTCACCATGGGAGGGGGTCACCACCTCGCTCCCCCTCAGCTGGTTCTTTCGAGATCGACTGGGGCCTCTCCAGAAGCTTAGCCGGGTTCTCTGACTTTCTCTTCCCCGAGCCAGAGCGTTGGCTCATTTTTGATGGCACCGGTGAAGGTGCGCCCTGCCTGGCAGCCGAGGAGCCCCGACCGTTCGCCGCTCTTGGTGCCCGCGGACTCGCGGTGCTTTGCCTGCTGTTAGGCCCCCGTCGCCGGAGCACCCTCACAGGACTTAGAAGACCGCTCGGACTACTTCTTCATCTCACCGGCTGGGCGCTTTCCTTCCAGCCAGCTGGTGAGACGGGTCCGGCGATCCCTCATAGTCCGATCCGTCATGTTCATGCAAAACGCACAGTCCTTCGCCAAGTGCGTTTTGTCTCCGTGAAGGCAGTAGAGGCATCTCGAATGCTCATCCTCCTTGAAAACATTCTGTAATCCGCATCCAGGGCAGTTCCTAAACAGCTTGGATCCGGGTGTCGAGCTTCCTTTCTCCTGGGCCAGATCCACAAGGTAGGCCTCAGAAACTCCTGGAATCCTCCAAGGAGCGTAACTTGACGAAAATGTTGGAGGGGCGTAGAAAATTCCGAAACGGGTCCCCGTTGATCGGAAGTAGAAACGGCGGAGCTTGAGACTCGATTGAACGAAAAAAATGAGATAAATCTCTTGAAAAAACGCAAAACGCAGTAAAAGCGAGAGCTATAGCACGAGGACTCCCAACACTTGAACGTGCAGTAAAAATCTGAGGATGGCTGCCTGGGGCGGGGCTTGGGGTTAGGGCAGTCATTGGCTGGGGGCAGTATGACCCAGAGACCAGTGATTGGTTACTAAGAAAGACAGATCAAAAAACGAAACTGATACTGATTTTTTTCTTTACCGAGGATTCCCAGCCGGACGACGGGGAATATTCATGAGCATGTGAATACATGCCAGACCCCATGCTGGAGAACTGCATTAACTTGCGGCAAACCCTCCAATACCATAATCCACTAACAAATGCAACACCATACAACAACTTCTTCACAGACCGGGGGGGCGCTTCACCACCTATCTGCCCACAGACCAATAGACAGTTACAAAGACATGCCACCACTATGCACAGAGGAGAGTGACCCACAACGGAACGGCCCAGCAGATAGCACGAGCACAGACACCTAATAGATGTCCAAAGCAAAAAAGGTAGTAGAAAAGCTCCACTAAACCCAAACTCTCTGCATATACCTCTCAAACTTTAACAACCACATCCTTGCACAGCAATCTGCATGCACTTCACTAAACTGCAACATCAATCACGCACAACAGCACATGGGAGTCTACCGATCCGTAAACCGCACCCATGCTCAGGGGATGGTGTTAACCGAACTGAAGCTGTGAGCAGGACAGCACAACTCTCGCTTTGCTTTTGTCCCGCTATAACCTACTAACCCATCCTACCTTCTTACCTTGCAGATCCGCCAATGGTGATAGTGCGCAGTATAAATGTCCTTTAACATTAACAGGCAAGATCAGGGAGCAGACTACTCCAAACACAGACATCCCAGACATACCAAAAAAGATCTCAAGATGGATCGAATTAAGGACAACCACTAAATGAGGCCTGACCAACACTTACATGGCTCTCAAACCGACCAACGCAAAGTAAACATTCACTCCTCCACCATTGTGAAGCCCAAGGGTGAAACACTCCCCTCTTCAACGTCATCAACAAATAAGGCACTTTCTCGGATGCACTGAAAACAGGGCAGATTCTCCCCCCAGGCTCCCCCAACGAAACACTTACTCGATTGAGATGATGACCTGGCCAACTACAGCCCCACCACGCATCTACCCATCCTCAGCAAAGTGGCTAAGACTGTGCTCATCCAGTTGCACGAAAGCATTAGTCAACACCATTTCCAACAGGACTACCCAACATAATGCATGCACAACCTCCCTGCTACCTTCAATACCATTGAACAAGAAGCCCTACTCAACATACTAACCATGAGTCTGGGCTTTAATGGAACAGTTCTGCAGTGGTTCACCTCATACCTCTCCAAAAGAGACCAAATCTTACAGATAAGCTCAAACAGATCCCAGCACTACCTAGTCACCTACATGGTTACACATGGCTCCATCATGTCCTCTCATCTTTAACCTCTTTACGGCACCTCATGGTTGGGGGTTACTCCTAGTCAACACCGACATCAAGATAGACCAATATGCATTTGAAACACAGCTTTACATAAAGATCGATTGCATTGAGAAGTAGGCCAGAGCACTAATCCAGTTTGCTGAGCACAAGAGTAGAGTTGAGAGTTTTTGTAGAGTGGTTAGTAATAAAAGAACACATTTACCAAATGTTGAGGTTAATGCAAGCAGCAGAGGCATTCATAGGTCACTATCAAAGAAAACCCAAGATTGCAAGCCGTGGTCGAGGGAGCAAGAAGGTCAAGCAGAAAGGAGTTAGGAGAGGGATGGCATTGGAAGGTGGGAGAAAGAGGACTTCAGTTTTTGAAAAGTTCAGCATGAGTCAGCAGAGAGCCATTCAGTGACGAATCGCAGCAAGACCGTTCTTTACCCCAGCCATCTTGGAAACAGATTACAGAGGGAAAGGAGAAACATATGTCAGTGTCATTAGCAAAAAGGTGATTGTGAAATCCAAAGGATGAGAAGACTTTTTTAGAGCAGATGTATAAAAGATGAAGAGCATAAGGCACTTTCTCGGATGCACTGAAAACAGGGCAGATTCTCCCCCCAGGCTCCCCCAACGAAACACTTACTCGATTGAGATGACCTGGCCAACTACAGCCCCACCACGCATCTACCCATCCTCAGCAAAGTGGCTAAGACTGTGCTCATCCAGTTGCACGAAAGCATTAGTCAACACCATTTCCAACAGGACTACCCAACATAATGCATGCACGACCTCCCTGCTACCTTCAATACCATTGAACAAGAAGCCCTACTCAACATACTAACCACGAGTCTGGGCTTTAATGGAACAGTTCTGCAGTGGTTCACCTCATACCTCTCCAAAAGAGACCAAATCTTACAGATAAGCTCAAACAGATCCCAGCACTACCTAGTCACCTACATGGTTACACATGGCTCCATCATGTCCTCTCATCTTTAACCTCTTTACGGCACCTCACGGTTGGGGGTTACTCCTAGTCAACACCGACATCAAGATAGACCAATATGCATTTGAAACACAGCTTTACATAAAGATCGATTGCATTGAGACTCATTGACTCAAGCATGATTTATCACTCATCCAAGCCTACATGTCAAGCGCATATCTGAAGCTGAATCCTATAAAGATGGAATTACTGTTTCTAGGAAACTCCATCAAGCAAATTGAAGTCCAGAATTGTATGACTAACATGAAGCTCTATGAATTCACACCTCAACTCTCAAACATTGCAAAATGTCTCTGCTTTGTTATAGACTGTGAGCTTTCCTTAACAGTCAAAATGACGCCGGCAGCCCTAGCTTGTGCTCCCCGGTCAAGCCTTTTATTCCTGCCTGGACTTTCATAACACTTGTTCAATGCCTGATCATCTTCTACCTGATTGGGCGCAAAGCCCTACTAGCGGAGTGCCAAATGACATTTTGAACCCTTCAGAAAGCCATCCAGAATGCTACCGAATGCCTCATCACAGGCCTAAGAACGTTCAACCACATCACCTTCATCCTCACAGACTTTGTCTACAGGGAGGAAGGATAGAGAGGAAGGCCAAGACAAGGCTCCAGAAGTAGTCCTTCAAGCATGCATTATGTTCAAAACTGCTTGCATCCCTTACACAGCATTCACAAACAAAACACCACTCCACTTAGCCAAGAAGCTCACCAACTCCAGAGGCCAGCAGATGACCAGAAGCTGGAATAAAAAAACTGCACGAGGGAAACATTAAAGAAACAAGCCTTTTCCTGCAATGCAGCTATAGCAGTCCCCCACAATAATAAAGTTCAGTAAGGACCCGAAGACCCTACTTTGCAAAGAATAGCTTGCCAATCTCTGATCAATCCGCTCAAGCCCCCCCCCCCATCCTTGCATGTTCTACTTTACCAACTAATCTCCTCTGCTTCCCCATGCACCCTGCCTTTAACACATGGGTGTGTCCTCTTGTACAGCATACCATTTCTTGCCAGCTATATTTGTGCTTTAGAAATCCCATACATACATGGATGCATGCTTATATGCAGATATGGGATAGGTTTTCTGCTAAATCTAATCTTACTACCTTTCCCACATAACTCTCTATTCTATATTCTAACTGTACAATGAAATGTGGCTTTAAACTTGACATTATTGGAACAGAAGTTACCTTTCCTAAGGCCATTTCCCAATAGAAAATGAATGGACTATTGATGGCGGATCATTAGAATACAAAGCACCCTTTGATCAAGTAGTCCATTTTGATATTCTGACAAGTGGCTAACTGGCGTTTTCCAGGACTCTAGCTTCGGGAATCCAATAATTAACACCAAATTGCTACTTTTAAAAATAAATGGCAATACAAAATTAATGGGAATATACATGACCCATTTAGTATTTATTTGAAGAACAGTGATGTTCATTTAAAAAAGAAATGACTTGCAATAACATTGACAGATGGCAGAAGAATTCCAATGAATGGTGCCTGTACAATAGTATAAAGATGAGAACAAGTAATGAGCCGGTTGATGATGGTGTAAAACATTAGGACGCATACGAGGGACAAAAACACCAAACAAAATGTAAATAAGAAAGCATGTGACTAACAAAAGGTTACTTTAACCCAAACTAAAGAGTACCAATTAAATATACAAAATATTATTAAGCGTCACTAGAGGCAGCGGTGGGGTCAGGTATGGAGAAATGGAGGATTGGAGAGAGGGCAGGGGGGGGGGGGGACTCCCTCTTTAGCAAAAAAGTAACATTTAAGCTGAGCTTTGAAGAGATAAACAGTTGGGCTGGCTTTGATTGTTATAGGCCACTAGTGGATTTCAGTGGAGGAAACATAGGGAGGGCATGGGAGGTTGAGTGCAGAGGAAGAGGGGGAAGGAACAAGATTGCGTGTGAACTGAGATGCAATCAACCAGCACTGAGGAGCAGGAACATTGAGAACTATGAGAAGGATCTGGGTAGGCTGCAGAGAGTGTGGGTAACAAAGGTGAGGACTTTGTCTGGAGGGAGGAAGCAGTAGAGAGGAAAATCGAGAAGTAGGCCAGAGCACTAATCCAGTTTGCTGAGCACAAGAGTAGAGATGAGAGTTTTTGTAGAGTGGTTAGTAATAAAAGAACACATGTACCAAATGTTGAGGTTAATGCAAGCAGCAGAGGCATTCATAGGTCACTATCAAAGAAAACCCAAGATTGCAAGCCGTGGTCGAGGGAGCAAGAAGGTCAAGCAGAAAGGAGTTAGGAGAGGGATGGCATTGGAAGGTGGGAGAAAGAGGACTTCAGTTTTTGAAAAGTTCAGCATGAGTCAGCAGAGAGCCATTCAGTGACGAATCGCAGCAAGACCGTTCTTTACCCCAGCCAACTTGGAAACAGATTACAGAGGGAAAGGAGAAACATATGTCAGTGTCATTAGCAAAAAGGCGATTGTGAAATCCAAAGGATGAGAAGACTTTTTTAGAGCAGATGTATAAAAGGTGAAGAGCAGAGGTCCAAGGGCTGTCAAACGTGTCAGAAAGGACCAAAAGGGATAAGTTTATAAAAAGAGAGTGAGAAAAAGTTGGAGACATGCATGAGTGCAGACTTGGATGACTGTTTACTACAGAAGCCAGATTGTAGTGGATATTCCAAGGCCATTATCCTCAAGATACTTAGTGATCTGGTTGAAAACCACCTGCTCGCAGACATTTGCATAATGGAGAAGGAGAGCAACTGGGCAAACGTTTGCTTGGACGTTTAGTTCCGAGAGTTTCTACAATAGGAGTAAGACAATTGCAAATTTGAAGGAGGCAGGGAAGAGTCCTGCAAAGAGAGTTTAAAGACCTCAAAGAGATAAGGGCAAGTGATTGAGAGTAAGTCTTTGACCATTTGGGGAGCAAAAGGGTCGATAGGAGCACAAGATGTGTTGGCGGTCAGAATGATGGGGGCTAATTCAGTAGGAGACGTAGAGGAGCAGTAGCTGACTGTAGAAGAGGTGGAGGGAGAGGTTGTAGACAGAAGAAGAGTTGGGGAAGAGAGAGGAGGGCTGTGGGAGTGACAGGAAAAGTACTGAAAAAGTCATTAGCAGAAAGGGAGGAGGCAGGGATATTGGCTTGGGAGGTATAAGCAAAGATTGGAGGGTAGATTCAAGTTTGCGGGGCGATTGACAAATCCTCCTACTTCACAAACGCAATCTCCTCCCTTTGCAGAGTCCATTGCAGAGATTAGGGCAGCAAGGTAACTTTTGTAGGCTAGGAGTAGGGAAGGTGTCCGTAATTTGCACCAACGTCGTAAGTCACTGCACATGTTTGTTTTGAGCGTCTGAATTTCAGAGGTGATCCAAGGCTGAGGACGGGAAGGTGTGAATGTGCGAGCAGGACAGTATTGGTCAAGTGGAGTCATAAGTGCATAGTGAAAGTCAGAGAAAGCAGTCACTGGAAAAGACAGGAGAGAGGTCCTCACGTCAGCAAGGTAGGGTGCAAGAAAGACCTATCCGAATTTCCCCTTAGTCGTTAAAGAGGGAAATGACGAGTAGAAGATGAAAGGACCAAGAAGTAAAAGTGATCAGAGGGAGAGGAGGCAATGGAGAGGTTAGAGGATAATGAATTAGAGACAAAGACAAGATTACGAGAGTTGGCGCCTGAGTGGGCAGCCTGGTTGTGGAGGAAGTGGTCAGATGAGAGGGATTTAAGATCAAGGCAGGTGGCTGCAAAGGGCTTTGGAAGGGGAAAGTCCCACGGCATGACAACAGGGATTTTGGTAGGAAGTGACTCATGGAGAAGGGCCAGATCAGGGACGAAGCAGTTAAGAGGACCGGGAGGCGGCGAGTTGTGTGGACAGCCAGAACAACGATAGCAGTAGATGTCAGGAGGGTAGAGGGACAGTGTTGTGGGCCTTACTGATAAAGAACCCCCCACTGCTACTCTTCCCAACAGGTCTGGGAGAAGGCAGTCAGTGTGGGGAGCTGCTAGTGTAGCTGAATCATGAGGGGAGATCCAGATTTCAGTGATATCAGGAAGTAAATATTGAGGGTGATAAGATTTGAAATGGTCAGTGATGTAGGAAGACCTAGTGCTGAGGGATTGTGTATTCAAGAGGCCAAGTGAAAAGGTGATGAGATGTGGGGGAGAGGAGTAGGTGTTGTGTAGTAAATATAGAGTACGTGTAGATCACGGTAGCGTCCTATTTGAGGGAGAGCAGGTGCATGTGGGGGGTGGAGAGGTCAGAGACTGATTAAGTTACACCAATTTGAGCCTGAAGGCTATAAGGGACGGAGAGGAGCGAGTAGACGGAGAAATGGAGCGAAATCAAGATGCATGGAGGGTAGAGGAAATAGGCAAGTGAAGAGAATAAAGAAAGGTTACAGCCCAAGAGTTTGAGCTAGCTTTTATCAAGAATTAAAATCAAAGAGATCCTAGAAGGGCGGGTTTTGGGCAGGGAACGGCAGGAAGTGGGTGGGAATGGCCATAGAGATTAGCATTGCCATGGACAGCGGTTTGGTAAATAACCAACCACCACCTACAGGCACTGTGTGTCCCTCCTCATATGCCATCTCTCCCTAGCTGTACTCCAAAGCATTACTTTCGGTTTGCAGGTAAGAATAAATAGTTCCGTTGCACGGCAGGCCTCCTGCATAGCACAAATACTCACCAAGGCACAGGGGGAGGTACACAGTCAGAATAATGCACAAAAAAATACATTCTAGTGGAAAAACAATAATTGGATATAACATCACTTAGAATAGAGATGAATATGAATACAATTTTACACTTTAAAAAGAAAAACGTATTAGAGTCATGTTAAAGGCGTCCGAGACAGGAGATGGGGAAGCACTTTAAAAGTAGTTCACCCAGTGAATATTGCAAAGTGAGAAATCTGTGGAAATGGCCTATTGATGTGAACACAATGGTAACATATGCAGAGGTACAGGGGAGTAGCCAAGTTTTCATAGTAACACTATATTGCTCAGCAATGTGCTGTTTAAGGCAAAGCGTTAGGGTGGTGTCAATTTGGGACTGACTCGCCCTCTTTACAGATTTCTTTTTTCAAATTTAAGTACTCGGGTTAATTTCAATATTTTTACTTTCTCCATGTTCACTTTTATAATTACTGCTGATTGCATTACTTTTCAAATACTATTATTTTTTTATCCCATGTTTGCCACTTTGTAACTTTTTTTTTTTTATTCATGGAATATATTAACACAGAACCAAACCGGACAGCCACAATATACCCTCTTCCTAAATAATACAACTTCACATGATCTAACCAGCTCGACTTAGTTGAGCAAATAAACGAAGTCAAAAAATTCATTCAGAAAATGTAATATTATACAAAGCATTTCATCAGACAATAAATATACAAAATTAATATTTTTAGTTTTGTTACTGCGAGTCGGTCGTTTTATCAACAACCATTCGTGCAAAAGGCATGCAATTGAAGTCTTAAAGCTATTAAGCGTCCTCAGAAGACGGTGCTCCCATAAAGGCATCCCAGAGCTGCAGGGCGGGAGCAGAAGCCAAGCTGACGCACCAGGATGCTTTGAGCGAACATAGTGCAGTAAGAGTCCTTCCTGAAAGCAGGCTTTGAGGCGGCTACAGAGCTCTAATTTTGGAGTCTACTTCCTGTGGGAGTGCCTCGTTTGCTCGATATACCAAGCAACTGTTCTCATCTGCGTCAAGGAGATCATTCAGCGAGGCGACCACGGTGTCATGCTCGCGCACTGTCTCAGGATAGCGGGCCACAGCTCGTTCGATGCGCAAGGAACGCCGAACAGGCGTGAGCAGCCTCCAGTCTTGGTGCACAGCTCGCTCCTTTACTCTGTTGGCAGGAAGAGGAAAACAAGATGAGAGCAAGGCCACCAGTGGAAGGACTAGGATTACAGCCAAAAGAAAAAGCCCCTGATAAGCGGGCCCATTAGACATGACGTAACCCCCACCCACCTTACCATCTCACTTGGTTTACAGAGTAACTGATCCGCAGCAAGCAGGCCTCCCATCCGGGGCTTATTACTACACACTCCTTCCCTTCTCTACAGCAAGGTGTACACAATATTAGAAGGAAGCGCAGGAAGTTTGCCAAATATCCCATTATATTACATACCTACCTTCCAAGTGTTAGTGACTGCAGCAGTAGTTCTTCAGGGCATGCACCCTAACCAGATGCACATGCCAAGTGCCTCAACCTTCTACGATACTACACAGATAGCACCGCAGTAATCCCAATCATCTGACGTGAGCAAAGCAACCAAGTTAAGAAGTAAGTTAATCACCATAGCGACTACTGTATTCCTAGTCCTTTGTCCCCCCCATTTCACTACGCACATGAAATATCTGGATCTACAGGTTCAGAGCCATAGTGTGCTCAGCACAGCTATAAGGGAATTAAGCAAATAGCTGCAACAGCCAAAGCATGTGAAAACCAGCCTATTACCAAGCCCTGTATAAATGCTGCCCTTACCATATTGACCATATAACCTTGGACTATGGTTTTCTTGTTTCAAGGATGGTAAGGCAGTCATATGGGATGGGGAGGGGCAAAGGGATGTGCACAAAGTAAGGGGGGGGAGGGAGAAGAGAGGGACAGCCAATATCTAAACTACTAAGATGACTCTTCCAAAAATTGCTGTTTTTGCCAACAAGCCAGCCACATATCCAGCATCACAACTTAGCAGCAGCCATATTGCTATAGAGCACACTAGACTAAAAACCGTACAAATCTTGCACTCCATCCCACAGCTCAATCATCGCAAAGAACCTATTAATACCAAAAGGGGACTGGGGGTCGGTGGGGGGGGCTAGTGGTGTCTAGGAAATCAAACATCAGGACAATAGCCGTTACTTCTCAGTCACTACCCTCATTCTCACAAGAGAGTTATGAGTGAGCGATGAGAGGAGAGCAAAAACGTGTCTTTTTAACAAAAAAAAGGTTTTTAAAACCGCCCAGCCAAACCGTATGCTAGACAAAGCCTCTATTCAGGGAATAATGGCTGCAGAACATCAGAGTCACCATGCAACTGCCCTGCAAATTGCACCCTGAAGAATGTACCAATGGACGGCAAATGAAGACACCATGGCTGTGAACCCAACAGGCAAGCAAGCCTGCATCTGGTTAAAAGAGGATTTACTGTTCCTTGCCTAAGGGATTTGTGGGACAGCCAGCAGGGGACTGTGCCGAAAACAGTCTTGTGGATATTACACAGGATTGTGCTGGAGAGTGGAATGCTAGGCACAGCCTTTAACCCTAAACACCTTGGCATTTGGCGTCCCATAGGATATGTCAGTAGTGCCGAAAGAGTTTGCTACCTCAGCGCCGAGGCAGTATTAAGAAGGTTTGGTTGGTAGCGGTGGACTGGCCTACAAGTAGCCGTGGTGGCTCCTACATTGGTGGCTCCAGAAAGTGTCTGCAGCTGTCAGCAGGGGAAGCCAGTAAAGCCGGCCGTCAACTGACAGCAACAGAAAACGTAAGTGTGGCATAGGTGGGGAGTAAAGCAATCACTCTACTCCAGAAAGCCCTGCCACTCTACATTACCTTGCCAAAACAGACTGCCAGGCTAACATCACTTACAACATTCTTACTTAGATAGATTTGTGACCATCAGCCTACGTCTATCCGAGACATGATCGTAATTTTTCCCTTGCGTCGCATCTGGACAGATTTCTGCATGTTAGCAAGTTCCACACTTGCGTAGAATTTTGAGGGTTAGTAAGTACCACATTAGATAGAATTGTGAACATTAGACGGCGCAGGACCCAGACAGAATTGTGAATGATAGCAAGTACCACACTTAGAAGGAAATGTGAATGTTAGCATGCGCCATACTTACATGAAATTGTAAATGATAGCATGTGCCAAACCTAGATTGAATTGTGGATGATAGCAAGTGCCATACTTAGATGGAATTGTGAACATTAGTCTGAGTCGCATCTAGATAGAAATCTGAATGTTAGCATGCACCACACTTAAATGGAATCCTGAACATTAGCCTGAGTTACATCTAGATAGGATTGTTAATGATAGCAAGTGCCACACTCAGATGGAATAGTGAATGTTAGAAAGTGCCACACTTAGTTATAATTAGGAAGGCTACCAAGCACCATATTTAGATTTGTGAACATTAGCCTCCGCTGAACCCAGATAGAATTGCGAATGTTAGCATGTGCCACAATTAGATAAGATTGTGAACAATAGCCTGTGTCACAACTAGATAGAATTGTGAATGTTGGCCAGTGCCACATCTAGATAGAATAGCGATTGTTAGCCAGTGCCAAATCTAGACTGCATTGGCAATACTATTAAGGCCAGATTTAGATAGAATTGTGAATACTAGCTTGCTTCACATATAGACAGGATTTCGAAGGTTGGCCAGTGCCACATTAGGATACAGTTGTTGAATATTGGTGGCCGTCATATATAGAAAGGATTGTGAATATTAGCCAGCACCGGATCTAGATAGAAATGCAGAGATATTCACGCGCCACATCCAGAAAGAACGTGGAAATTTAGCACATCACTTCCACAGCGATGCCAATAACCAACCCACTAACAAGTTCACCCCTCTGCATACACCTCTCAAACTCTAACCAAACACAACCACAACCCTATAGCATAACAAACCACACACTTCACTACACCGCAACAACCAAACAAACCACACAGACTCGCACAGCAGCACACGACGGCTACCGACCGGAAAGCACCCCAAGCCCAACAAACTGTGTTAACCAGGCTGAGGCTGCCAACGGCACATCCCTGGTCTCATGCACTTTTTCCGCTCGTTCCCACTAACTCACCCCCTTCCCTTTTCAGAGCCGCCAGAGCACCAGGGGACCACTCCGGTGGTGATAGTGTGCGGTACAAATATCCTTTAACATTACCATTACTCCATTTTCAACACTCGAGAGAACAGGCACAATGACATGAAAGGTGCAGGGGGGTTAGAACAGCTGCTGGGGTACCCAAAGGTCTGTTTATTTATTGAAAAGGGTGATGGGCACAGACGAGAGTCAATGATAAGCAAGCTGTGAAGGAAGGCAGAAAAAAGTGGCATGTGATTAAGGGCACCATTTGTTTATTCAACCCTAAAAGGAAGGGCGCTATCCTGTGATTGGTCATTATTTTCTAAGGGAGAGGATCCCTAGGTCAGCTTCCCCTTGAGAAAGCGATACTTGGTTAAGTTGAACATATTTTAACAAATTACACACCAACTCCAATCAACACTGGGCCAGACAGCAAGTACATTGTAAACTAATTTTTAACTCCAGTGACCTTGGCGTGGTGATTGAGGAGTTATGGTGAGAAGAGAAAATAAATAAATACATAAATAAAAAAATCACAAATTCAGACCATGAATCCCCTCAAAGGTGCAGTCAGGCTCCAGGGCAACAGCAGATTGGCGCTCCCATAACAGAATTTGATGCAGTCCACAATCCAATGGGTGATGCCTGTACAGCCCTCTACTGCTATTGATTTAGGTCAGCGTTTAGAAAAATAAATGCCTTGCTTTGAAATGCCAGAGCCCTCCTTGTTTTGGTCCGAATAAGTGAAAAGCAGTTGATCGGACTCCCTGAAACACTTAGTCATGTCCAGTTAGAACTTCTGAGCTCTATTGGAGTCCAGTGGGTGCAGCACCCATCAGGTTCTGGAAGAGAGGATCTGGCCGAAAAAACTTTGCACCACCTTTGTGGTAAAGGGAGGGTCAGTTCTTAGCACCACCTTGTCTCTGTAAAATCAGACTACAGTTTCCTGTGTGCAGAGGACTTGCCGCTCCAACGCCCTCCTCACGGACCTGATGGCCAGGATCTAAACCTCCTTGCAGTAGAATTACTTCAGATCCGAAGAATGCATGAGGGCATGTGCCATACCCACCTATTCCCCTGAACCCCCACGCAATGAGCTTCGAAAGGAGCACATTCTGCAGCCATCTCGTAATGGCAGAGAGATGAACACTTGGTAAGGAGTAATGCAGGCAGCCCAGCAGGTAAGGTTTCATGAGGCTGGCAAAAGACCGGGCGCTGATCCAAACGAACACCCTGACTGCAAAACATCTCCAACCTCTTTGCATAAGCGCCTTGTCAGAAGCGCCCTTGCCGCAGCCAGAAAGTCCTGGCCATCCTGCCCCAAGCAAGATGACCGACTATGACTTAAGGAGCCAAGCTGCTAGATTGAGAGGTTGCGTCGTAAAAGACCATGCCCTGCTCCCAGATTGAAGCCCCACAAACCGTTGCCTCGCTGAGACAGATATGTGGAGAAGCCCCAAGTACCGGGTCTGCCTGGCCCTCACTGGAGCGATCAGGACCATCCAACAGGCAACGCACCAGAGTTAGCCGACCATAGCAATGGGTCCTGGAGCAGGGGACAGCCACATTAAACCCAATATCATTACTGGCCCTTTAAATGGACCATTCAGCTTCTGCTGATTTTGCATTTTACATAAAAAGCACAGTACCAAGAGGCCACCAGGGGGCGCAGGAAAGATGGCTGCCTGAGTCTCGAGCTCTGCACCCAGCCCAGGGAAACCAGAGAGTTGAGAGGGGAAAAAAGGAAACGCCACGCTCACAAAGCAGAAATTAAAGTGACGGAACTTGAGAGCCACCCGAGGGAAAAACATCAGGGTCCTGAGGTGCCTCCTACCCCCAGTACGGCCGCTGTGACCTAGTGGGCACCCCTCCCCCCAGAGGCTGCATCGGACCAGGTGGAAGGAGAAAGTGTGGTCGACCGCCACGATCGAGTCACCCTGAGGGAGTCAGGCCGGCTGACAGCCTCCACAGATCCTTGGACCTGTGCCCCTGAGTGCTGAAGCAAAGCGGCGGGCGAGGGGAGCACCCGGGACGGCGTGGCTGCCCGCCCCCTCTGGCCACGTAGACCACGACAGTGTGGGGCTGTGGCCACCTCCACCCCATGCCGTAGAGAGGAACAGTGTCAGGGAACCATGATGGCGCCTGCAGTGGTGCCGCGGATGCGGACCCATCCGTGCTCCGTGGCGGCTGGAGGGAGCGCCGGGGGACCTCCTGTCCAGGGGGAGAGGGGGTGTCATCCTTCTCCAACTGCCATCGCGGCTTAACCTGGGCCGACGCGGGAGCGCGCCCAAGCCGGTAGCCACTGCTGGAGAGGGCTACAGCCGAGTAATCTCCGAGGTAATGAGGGCCCCCCCTGCAGATGTATTCTGGTGACTAGCGGCCCTCGCAACACACCAAAGGGGCCTGACCTTGGGGATGTTGGGTCCGGACTCTGGCGGCACCCCCTTCATGGCCCCAGGCGAGTGAGCCACGAGGACCCCACAACACACAGGCATAGGGGAGTTTGTGTGGGCCATTTTAAACGGCGGTCCAGCCTCCCCCCACCAGATAACTCATCCGGAGCAGTAACGCACCCCCACTGCGCCTCGTGGGAACAGCGGACGACGAGGGGGACTAAAACTGGGGCGAGGAGGCAGCTTGGTGCTGCACCCCCTCATGCCCCGGGGGTGACTCTTAACACCCGAGAGCCCCACACCACGCCAGAGGAGGCCGACTAGATCATACGCGGCCTACAGCCGCCTAAGGGGGTGAGGCACACGCCCAGGACAATATAGCTGGGAGAGGGGGCAAAAATCCTGCACAGGAGTCCACTGAAAACGCCCCTGCATCGGAGGCTCGCCCTGCCGGCCTCAAGTCTGCTGCAGGACAAACCCACGGACCCCACAACATTAGTAATCTGCCCCACATCAGCTGCAGAGAGCCCCCCAGCCAGGGCAGTCGCGTGGGCGCGCCCTTGCCAACACCAGCTGGTGGGCGAGCACAACTAGAGCCATACGCCAGGAGGGAGAGCCGTTGGGGGGAGACCCCTTAACGCCCAGTATCCAACTAACTCTTCTTGTCAGAATTGCAAGGGTAACCAACTAGAACTGAGACCACTCCTGCCCTAAGGCGCACAATGGACAGTACTTTCTCCCACCCTGGGCCACACCAACATACCTCCATCCACTAACCGTCACCCACCTTGGCTGCTCTTCCTCCCCTGCCGGCCCCTACGCCAAACCTAGAGGAATACCTTGACCTTCACGCGGGGACTCGAGAACAGGAGCGTAAGGTGCACCTAGCTCCCCCGCGGGCCTAGCACCCACAGATTCAACATCCTACTCGCTGGCACTACTCAAGAGACATCCTCGAGCTCAGGGGCGGTGCTCACCACCTAATATTGGACACGGAGACCTCGCTACACCCGACCCCGACAAGACTTCCATGAGTTGGAAGGAAGCCCTCTCCAAATTCCAATTCCACACCGACGAACGCGAGATGACCTCCAGGGCACTCCCGCTCCGGCACCTGACCTGGGAGCAATCCAAAACAACATTCAGATGATCCTAGAGGAAATCTGTGGGATAAGGAAGGATATGGGAGTCAAGCTGGCAGACCTTACCTCGAAAGTGACCACTCTGGAGGATCGCATGGAGGGAGTCGAAAATAACCAACTCTCCACAGCACTCCTGGAAACTCAAATGGAGGCGAGGTTCATGGAGATGCAATGACACGCGGAGGAACTGCGATTCAAGGTCGACGACATGGAAAATAGGGAGAGAAGAAACAACCTGCGCATCTTCGACCTGGCGGAGTCCGAGGTCCCGCTTAGTTTGGAGGCCAAGGTCCACGATATCATAAGGATTGTCCTGGGACGGATGCTGGCCCAGAGATCAAATTGGACAGGGTTCACCATGCAGGGGGGGTGGGGGGGGCAGGGGGCCCCCGCTCGGTGTTGGCACGACTACACTACTACAAAGACAAGGCCCAGATCCTGAAGAAGGCCAAAATTCTTAAGAGTATACAGTATGGGGTCTCCAAAGTGCCAATTTTTCAGGACCCCTCAGCCCTTACCCCCCTGAGGAGGAAAAAGTGTGGCAATCTCACCAGAAGGCTTCAGGAAAAAGGGGGCAGGTATCGCTGGGGCCATCCCTTCGTTCGAATGCAAGGGTGAGAAACCCCATCTTGTGTCTGAGGAGGACATTCAGAGGGTCAGAGAGGACCTTGTGAGCAATCAGGCCGGCTAATCGGGCAACCGAGGGGTGGACATGCGGGACCGCCCCCCATCCCCCTGGGTCCCCAACGGCCCTTAAGCCTAGAGAGGTAAAGCCAAGGCCAAGGGGGCCCGTAAGTTCCAAAAGACGAGACACCCATCCTCGGCCTCCGAGGGACACCTGAAGGGACTAACAGTGTCTCTTAAAAAGTTGAGCAAAGTTGCTTATGGTTGGGCGGCCCAGGACAAGGGCCACAGAGCCCCTCAAGGCTGAGACGCCTAGTCACTATGAGCAGAGGTCATGTTGGCGTCATGTTTACTCCTAGGGTTGAGGAGTCGGTTGTTCATTCTATACGGATGCCAAGATATTAACTGGCTTATGGCCTGGTTTGCAATGTAATAAAACAGGCGGAGAGGTGGGGGTAGGATTTTGAGATCCCGACGGGAGCTCCCCCGATATTCAGGAATCGAGAGGGAACAAGTTACTTACCTGTAACTGTTGTTCTCCAGCATGGGTCTGGCATGGATTCACATGTGAACCCTCCCTCCTACCCCTCTGCAGCTCTTCACTTGGTCCTACTGCCACTTTACCTCCTCACCAGGCCCACCTTCAGGCGAACAGGTTGCGCATCACTGCTTGGCCGACTCTGGACTCCTTCCTGGAATCCGGGTCGACGCAGTAGAATCTCATGAAGGTGTGCGTCGACCTCCACATAGCAGCCCTGCAGATGTCCAGCAGGGGCACACCAGATAGGAAAGCTGTGGTAGCAGCGATCGCTCTGGTCGAATGGGCCCTCGGACGGCCGGGCAACAGTCGGTTTGCCAACCGGTGACAGTGCATGATGCAGCCGGAGAGCCATCTGGAAATGGAAGCCTTCGAGAGGGCCTTCCCTTGGTTCACATGTCCAAAGTTCACAAACAGCCGTGATGTCTTCCGAAAACTCTTCGTGCGGTCCACGTAGAACTTCAGCACTCTAGCTACATCCAGCGTGTGCAAAGTCCTTTTGGCCGGAGACGCAGGCGACGGGAAGAAAACAGGTAACACCAAGGGCTCGTTGAGATGAAAGTCTGACGGCACCTTGGGCATGCAGGAGGGGTGCGTCCTCAGCACCACCCTCGTCTCGTGGAAAGTCAGGTATGGAGGTTTACAGGAGAGGGCCTGGATCTCTCCCACTCGTCGTGCGGAGGTGATGGCCACAAGAAACTCTGTTTTCCACGACAGGAACTTAACGGTGCAGAATGCAGAGGCTCAGGTGGCCCCATGAGCCTGGTCAGCACCACATTGAGCTCCTACTCCAGGGCCGGAGCCTTCACCGGCAGGAAAGATCGGAACAGTCCCTTCATGAACTCCTTCACCAGGTGATGGGACCACAGAGATGAGCGCCCCGGAGTTCTGGTGGAGCGGGAGATAGCCGCCAGATGGATTTTGATGGAGGCATGTGCAAGCCCCGCCTTGGCCAACGACAATAAGTATGCCAGCCCTTGAGGGGCCGTAATCCGCAGAAGGTTAATCTTCTGTGCGCAGCACCAGACAGAGAACCTCTTCCCACTTATGTCCATAGCACTTAAGAGTTGAGGACACCCTTGCCTTTACAAGCACCTCCTTGCAGTCCGCCAGGATATCGTACCCTCCAAACTAGTGCTGCAGGAGCCAGGCCTGCAAGTTCAGCGACCGTGGGTCGTGATGGAGGATGGCGCCTCCTTCTCTGGCGAGTAGATCAGCGTCCATCGACAGCTTGACTGGGGGTGGGACGCTGACAAGTCCAGAAGGTCCGGGAACCAGATCTGTCTCGGCTACTGTAGGGGAGGATGGGTCCAAGACGACCCCCCTCGCCTGCACTTTCTCCCCAGGTGAGGACTATGGCTCTCTTGGGCGTCCCCTCATGCCACCCGGGCCCAGGTGGTGGAGGGCTCACCCACTCGAGACATTGCCCGCACGTATTAATTGCCCACACGTATTAAAATTTAGCTAGGCCTAGAAACCATTTTGTCTGGCAAAGATGGTGTGAGCTCAGCGCACTGTAGCACGGCCCCCACCCTTGGAGGGTTTCAGTCATCCTTGTTGCCGCAGCACCCTGGTAGATCCGCTGCGAGCACGTTCCCACGAACCAGACGGACATGAGCTAGTGTAATACACTAACATTGTAACAGTTCACCTCCCGCAGTGTATCGTATCATCGCTCCCAGCATGACCCGGCCAGCAGGCCTAGGCAAATGAAAAGAACAGTAAAATGGTCGTCACATGCCAGACAATATTTGTATATTAATGTTGAGACTACTTGCAAGGAATGCTTTCCTCTCATAAAATCCCTTATATTACAGAAGCCTGTAAGATGTATAATTACAAGAGATCATGCCCCCATGATATAAGCGATGGGGAGCATGTACCATTGCAGTTGGGTACTAATAATAACGGCACGCACCAGGAATCTGGTTGTTACGTGCATGACTGGAAAACTTACACCCCATGGGCTCGTACCATAACTGAACTAATGCTGCTAGAGGACACAAGAAAACGAATGTAACCATACAAAGAGCCTATGTGAAGAATGAATGGGAAGGCGCATGTCATGTGTGCATGTCCAGGCCGCACATGTGCCACCACCGTCACGAACAGTGGCGGGTTACTTTCTATGTTCTCCTCCAATCCTAATTCTACCTCACTTACTGCAAATATATATGCATATAACTAAATACTGTACTTGTTAAAACATAATGTATGAATAAGGTGTTCAGACTGGGTATAATCAAGACACATCCAGCAAAGCTTAAATGCATGTTTTGTATTACGCTGAATAAGTATTATAAGAGTGTTCAAATGTTTGTGATGCTTTTACCTAATTCGGCAACACACGAGGGAGATACCTTTGTGAAATACGTGCAAGGCCATTCCCCCTCCCACCCTGCGAAGGCTGCCAAGGCATGAGAGCAGAGGCCGCGCCGCACTGCTTTACCTCCCCCAACCAGACTGGAGCCGCTTCAAAGATTTGTAACCCCCTCTGTAGCACCCAAGGCCACCACCCGCCACCTGCATTATTTACAACACAGCAGTAAACCTCTGCCTGAACACACGCGCCCCCTCGTAAACCTCACAACCCACCGGACCATCGCAGACTTATGGCCCTGTGCAATCAAGACACCCAACACTTTGACAACACACAGCGGAACATCCATAACAACTTCTAACAAGGCAGAGAGGCATGTACCGCCCGTCCCAGGCCCTGAAGCTTAGCCCCACGACCTATGGCCCCGGTCAACAGGACACTGGTAACCATGCCCTGACGTATTACCTCCAGTCCCCTCACAAGGTGCATTCCTCCTGTGTTGCATTAACCTGTTGTATAACCTATCGAAAGATTTACTAAAGAAAATAATACCAGAATGTTTGAATGACTGCGGTGTGCACGGCTTAGGGCTAACAAGTCAGGACATTCATCTCTGCCACTGGCCACGATGGCCCCACAACACCGCCTGGATGAACTCCGCCACCCGGCCAGGCCCAGCCCAACCCACGAGGCTGCCCAGTGACGTCTTCCAGCCAAAGCCAACCACATCACAGCAGCACCTATAGTTAGTCGTCACCACCCAATCCCCATGAACTTGTGCCCCCTATAGTGTGTAGGTTCTTATGACGTTTTTTGTAAATATATACGCCTGTCTTTGCTATTGTCAGACAGAGCGCTCTCGGAGTTTGCAGAGTTCTTTGCATGCCCTATTCTGATTGATAAACTCCCATTTACGCTCACCCGCACTCTGTCTTGGCCTTATTCCCATCTTGGGAGAGTCCTTCATTGTCTCTCATTGCGGGGAGGATCGTGCTGTTTGGGGACGCTTGCCTTCAGTGGTGACCCCGATAGCGTGATTTTATTTCTTTCTAAACTCGTTATAACCGTCCCCTTTTTGGCACGAGAATCTCCGGTCGAAAAGGGATACGCACGGTGAGCCGGCTCCGGGAGGCTGCCCGCCAACGGCGACCGGTACACTAAGAAGTGCGCACTCATTAGAGAAAGGGTACGGGATCCCGGTTGAAAAATCCCCTTTGAGTACCGCTCGCCGGAGCCGGGGCTGACTGTTGAGCTGACGGCGACACTGCCTGGACGGACCCAGTTTCGGAGACTATCGGTTCAAGACGGGCACGTGAGTACTGAGTGTGAGCGATTGTAAAGGGAGCGGGGAGAGAAGCGTAGGACAGGGAACGAGAAGGGGGTACGAAGATATACTAAAGATTATTCTAAAATTTCCTTTCTTTTTCTTTGCATATGGCCATTAGGATTACGAGGTGAATAAAGAGATAGAAGTGACGGGAACCTAGCTCCGAAAGGGGGTGGAAGGCGGCGCCGCATAGTGCTATATTGACTAGTGCTGGGAATATATGACGAAGTGAAATACAAGATAAAAGTGTTCAGCAAAAGGGGGCACTGAGAATATATTAGTGATCGCTACTACTTCTTTTCTTTTTTTTTCTTTAGGGGTAGGGGGAGAATAAAAACGGAATTAGCACGAATTTGGGAGAAAAATAAGAGAACAAGGGTCCTACTAGAGGGGGGAGAGCAGGTTAAAACCTATAAATATATGCATATGCGCTAAGTAAGATAGACAGGGACAGCCGGCTAGGGAGGAAAGGGAGGGCAGCGTGAATGGTGCACTGAGTGTTACCAAGAGGTGTGTGCACCTAGTATGTGTCAAGGGACGACTTTGATGTTGCGAATGTGTAAAACGGCTATAAATGTGTAATTGTTAAATGGTCATGGTAAGTGTGACCGGATAAAACTTCTTGAAGGCAACGTTGAGACAGTGACGTGAGTGGGTGCCTTTTGATTTCCGGGTTGATGTTGTCAAAATAAATGATGGGTTGCTGTTGTATGTGTCCCCCAAAGAGAACAAATTAGAAACTGTGTACAGTCTGTTCCGTGTTGTGCAGTCAAGGGAGGGAGAGCCCAACCGAGCATAACATCGAATGTGAAGTAGAATACTAAAAAATAATATCGATACTACATTCACATTGTAGCTGTAGACACACACAGCGACACGTAAGCACTAGGAGGACACAGAGATGGGGGCTGAAACACCCTCATTACATATTTGTAAAAATCTTCCAGGGTACGCGGAGCGGATTAAGAAATATCACGACCAATGGGTAACCGAGTTGAAAGGAGAGGGGCTACCCCAGTTATGGCCAGAGGGAGGATCATTTGACAAAAGCATTCTAGATACGGTAATGACATGCATTTTCTTGAAGTACCGAGGGAAACAGCTGCAGAATAGGAGGGAAATATTAGATCTTTGGCGGTTATTTGAAGAGGTACCACCGCCTAAAGCGCCAGCATCAAATCCTGATCTCCCATCTACTACAGACAACCCACTGATGTTACAGAAAGATATCAAAGAATTGCCAGGTGTAGCGCCACCAGTAGAGGTAATAAGTTTATACCCGATATTAAAGAAACCCGTACCCGCGGAAGGATACAGTGATCCAACATATGTACCTCCCCCGACAACTACTACACCCCACCGGCCCACTGCACCCCCACCATATGAAAGTACAAGGGAGCGAGGCCAGGCGGGTACACAAAGGGTGGACATAGAGAAACTCACAGATGATCTAGAATCAAGACTGTCGATAGCAAAAGATGAGCTATCGAGGATAAAAAACATATGCGAACGAACAGCACTGGATACAACTAGAGCTGGACGTACGTCTAGAGCATCGGATGAAAGCAGAAGGCCCGAAGAGGGGTGGAAAAAGGGCGAGATCCTGTTTAGGATTGAGGAAGAACCAACGCGAATAATAGAAGTAGGGACCCGAGAGGAAGATGGTGGTAACGAAGAAAGGCTTGGGGGACTTAGAGAGGAATTACTATGTGATATTAGAGAAGAGCTAGACGAAAGCGACAGGTTGAGTATGGCAATAGGAGGGGGAAGCGAAGGGGAGGAAGGTGCATGTTCTATGAGAACCCTAGATGATGAGTGGGCGGGGCGACTGAGGAACAGAGTGGGGAAGATGGCATCACTGGGAACATCAGCAGCCAAAACGGGTTCGGATGCAACAACGAAAGGAAAGCTACAGCTCCCGTTGATACATAGGGGAGGAGGGAGGCCTAACTATATCCCATGGGCACAGATGGATAAAGCTAATTTATTAAAGCTATTGCCCCCGTTATCCGGAGGGGCAAGTAAGTGGATATACGCCTTCGAAAAACATACAGCTGGGGTACCCCTAGCCGTAGGAGATGTGAAAAGTCTGCTCGTATCAGCGGTGGGCAACCAGGCTGAAAGAGTATGGGTTAAAGCCGGTTTCCCGGGAGTAACATTAGACTGTGACCGCCATGATGGGGCCTCCTTTAACACAGTGCGGGCTAGGGTGTGGGACGCCTTACGCGAAACATTTCCAGACACACCTGACTTACAGTCCGTGATGCAGTGTGCCATGAATGACGGGGAGGAGGCTATGGATTACATTTTTCGGGTCCAAGAGATGTGGAGAGCGGAAACGGGCACGCCCTGGTATCAATCGACATCTCTATTTTACTTCATTATAAAAAGGGGGCTCCCAAAGGAAGTGCAGAAGGCGCTTGACAAAATAGCAGGTATAGAAGCAAAGGGATGGCCGGAAATTCAGAGCATAATAGTACACCATTGTAAACGAATCAAGGAAAGGGAGAAGGAGGTGGCGCAGAAAAGATTGGCAGACGAGGCGAAGTTGGTGCAGACAAAGTTAGTGAAGGTTGCAGCAGCAGTAGCCGCGCTCCCACACAGCAGGGAGGGAGAAGATGAGGAGGAGGGGCTGATAGCAATACAAGGAAGGATGGCAACTAATTGGGCGGGAACAGGACAGCGGCAGTGGAACGAGCAGGAGCAGGGTGGAGGTCCGCAGTGGCAAGAGTGGACCCCTCGAGGGGGACGAGGTGGGTACAGGAGCCGAAGAGGAGGTGGACCACAGGGGTACGGGGGAATGGGAGGAAGTGGATGGCAGGGTCCCAGGGGCCCTCAGGGGAGTTGCTGGAACTGTGGGCGATGGGGGCATTACTCCAGGGAGTGCAGAAGTAGACAAAACAACGGGTTCCAGGAGGTGGAACAGTATGGCCATCCCCACCCGGGAAGCCCATATGGCCTTCCGATGGGACAACAGCAACTGAGAGACCCAAGCCAGGGTAACACGAGCCAGCAACAGGGACCCCAGTATAGAACACAGAACCACCCACAAAACATGCCTAACAACGACAGCATGCAATATACACCAGGCAACCCTTTCGCGACAGCAGCTAACGGGGCCCCCGCACCAGCACCTTACAACGGCATGTCAGTGGTCTCAGGTAACGTATTCAATGAAGGGGGGGCGATGAGACACCCCGCATAGGACAGCCCACAGAGAACACTTGCGTGTCCAGTTCTATCTACCACCCACAGTGCAGCAGAGGAACCATTGGTGGGGGCGCAGATAGGAGACAGGCAATTTATATTCATGGTTGATTCGGGAGCGGAGAAATCATGTGTCAGGGAGGGCCGGTTCCCGTTATCTAACAGGAAGTTAGAGACGCAGGGGTTCTCTGGGGCTATAATTGAAGTTCCTTACACAAAAGCTTTGGATGTAACCATAGGGGGCAAGACTGTAAAAGCACCCTTACTGTATTATGAACAGTCCCCGATAAATTTGCTGGGGAGGGACCTTATGAGTAAACTTAACATGACCATATCATTTACCGAAGGAGGAATAGTGTGTTCTACCCCCGGGATATGCCCCTTGCGTGCAATGTTGGTAGTGCAAGCCTACACAACCACACAGGAAATACGAGGGCTGCCACAAAAGGAAGAGATGTTTATTGCAGGGCTAAAGACTTTGGCCCTTATAGTCCGAGCTAAAAAACATGGATTGGAGGATTCCAGCAGAATTCCTCTTCCGCCCCATAGTGTGTCCAAATGCAGCACCAGGATCAGTGGTGTCGTTGGATTTGCACGCTGTGCAGGTATCAACGAAACGGATCGCTGTGATTGGAATGGACAGAGAAGGATGTGAGTGGCGCACCGTACTGTGTACAAACGCAAACCTCGCCCTACGCGAAGTAACAGATGAGGATCTCTTTTTAGACACAGAAGCAGATGGTGAAATAGTAATGGAAATAGCGATGCCCTGTGACATTTTGATCCAAGCCAGAGAGATCCCCGTCCAATTAATGGCAGTGGTAGGAAAACCACCGTCATTTTTTGATGACGACATGAGGTTAGTACAAAACAATTTATGGACAACAGGCCCCCATGATGTAGGGCTGTTGCATGGAGTACAACCTGTGATAATAAAACTAAAACAAGGAGCTATCTTACCCAGAGTCAAACAATATCCACTGTCCCGTGAGGCTGAAGAAGGGATAAAAGAAACTATAAATGCCCTACTAGCACAAGGGATAATAGTGCCTTCAAACTCACCATGTAACACATGTATTTATCCAATCAAAAAAGCGAAAGGGGGGTCTTGGAGGATGATACAGGACTTACGCCCCCTCAATGATGTAATACAGAAAGAGTTCCCTCTAGTCCCGAACCCTGCGTCAATACTATGCAGCATCCCAAAAGCAGCATCACATTTTACAGTAGTAGACCTGAAAAATGCATTTTTCTCAATACCCCTGGCTGAAGAGAGTAGATATCTTACAGCGTTCACACTGGGGGGAAGAAGATATGAACATTGCAGACTGCCACAGGGATACTGTGAGAGCCCGAGCATATTCAACCGCATATTGCATGAAGACTTGGGAAACCTATCAGTAGAGAGTACGATTATTCAGTACGTGGATGATTTATTGGTGTGTGCACAAGACGAAGCAACATGTAGAAAAGATTCAACAATGCTCCTGACTTTACTAGCCAACAAGGGGTACAAGGTAGACAGGGAGAAGCTACAGTATTGCCTGACTGAGGTCCTATACCTGGGACAGCTCATATCAAAAGATGGAAAAAGAATAATTCCCGACAGGGTGGAGGCAATAAGGTCAGTAGGAGAGCCCACGACGGTGAAAGACATGCAAACATTTTTGGGGATGTGCAATTATTGCCGAGCATGGATACTAGACTATGCAGCATACACCAGGCCCCTCCTACAAGCACTCAAAGAAGCACAACAGGAGAATGTAAAAATAAAATGGTCAGAAGAAATGAGCATATCGTTCAAATCACTGAAAGAGCTAATTTCAAGCGCTCCAGTACTAGCAAACCCTGATTATGGACACGAATTTTACCTATTTTCCCATTGCAAAGGAACACTTATGACAGCGGTACTGACACAAAAGACATCCTTAGGACACAAGCCCCTGGCTTACTATAGTGGTACTTTAGATGCCGTGATGCAGGGTCATTTCGCGTGCGAACAATCGCTCGCAGCAGCCGCATTTGCGATTGAGAAAAGTGCCACAATAGTGATGGGGTGCCCTGTGACATTGTTTGTGGAACACTCATTATTTGCAATACTTGAAAGATCAAAAAGCACACTGACCACACAGCGGGCAACAGCATACGAGATTATATTGTCCAGCGCCAACATCCATATAGTGAGATGTAAAACAGTGAACCCCGCCACCTTCATTACAGAAGCGTGCACATTAGAGGATATGCAAACTCACGACTGCGCAACCCACACCAGAGACGGAGGGGAGGGCACAATTGTGTGTGAAAACGCTCTCAGCGAGGGGGAAGTGTACTTTGTGGATGGGTCCGCATCAATTGATATGGACACGGGAGAAAAGCACGTTGGCATGGCGGTAGTGAGATTAGAGGAAGGTGAATTCGAAACACTAGTACAGTACCGCCTCCCGTCGCACTACTCTGCACAAGCAGCAGAACTGATTGCGCTCATAGAAGCACTACACGCAGCAAAGGGCTGTGCAGTTACAATATACACAGACTCAGCTTACATGACGACGACAGTACATGGAGGTCTAGCAAGATGGGGCCGTAGGGGATTCAGAAGGGCAGATGGAACACCAGTGCAGCATGCAGAATTGTTAAAAGAATTAATTGAGGCCCTACAAAACCCTACTGCCGTAGCAATAGTGAAGTGCCAGGCCCATACCTCCAACTCAGACGTTGTGTCTTTAGGGAACGCGGCAGCGGACGCTGCCGCCAAGGAGGCTTCCTATTTTCAGAAATACGACATCGGTGAGTTCATGATCAAGAACACAACAACCAAAGAACTGTCAGAAGGGTATAACATGATGTCCTTATCACAAATACTAGAATTACAGGAAGGAGCTAGTGCAGAAGAAAAACTAACATGGACAAAACGGGGATGCAGCCAATCAGGGACAGACCTACTATGGCGGCAAAATAACTCAGGGAAAGTGGTAATGCCACTGCAGTTACTAGAAGTTGCATTTCAACAGTTACACTTCCCCGCACACAACACCAAGCAGCACATCGCAGCAGAGATACAGGAAGAATGGTTTGTGCCCTGTCTCCAGGAGCATGTGTCTCGATTGGCAATGGAATGTACAACATGCCAAATATACAACTCAGGAATGACATTACGCACACTCCGGGGAACAATTCCCAAACCCATTGGCCCCTTCAGAGAACTGCATATAGATTATGCAGACATGGGGGAAAGGTGTAATGGCTCGCGGTACATGATCGTGGTGGTGTGCCCATTTTCAAGGTGGGTGGAAGCGGGACCATGTGCGCGACCTGATCCCAAAAGCGCCGCCAAGTTCCTAGTAAGGGAAGTGTTCCCGCGCTGGGGAATTTGTGACGTAATTCGCTCAGACAACGGCTCTCACTTTGTGAATGAACTTTTCAAGGAAGTTACCACGTTATTGGGTATAAAACATAAATTGTGTTCGATTTATCATCCACAAAGTAATGGCGTAGTGGAAAAGATGAACGGCCTGTTAAAGGGCAGGTTATCAAAACTATGCTTCTCATTAAAGAAAAATTGGATTTACTGTCTACCCCTGGCACTATTTGAGTTGAGAAATCAACCAAGTAAAGACCACCATTTGTCCCCACACGAGATCGTGACTGGGAGACGAATGAACACAGCACACTCTCCACTGCGTGAACACTCAGATGCTCACAGAAGCGCCGCAATATTGGGAGATGAATTCACAGACTACCTAAGAAAATTAACAAGGGCAGCGCGCGCAATATCGAAGCAACTCTCCCCACCCTTCACTAGAGAAGAGGGAAATGTAACAGGATCTGTCACGGAACCAGAGCAACAGCTACAGCTAATGCCAGGCGACTCAATTTATGTCAGAAGCTTCGTGCGTCGGTGGAATGCACCACGATTCCATGGCCCATACGAAGTAATATTTTGCACGCCCACGGCAGTAAAGGTGAAGGGCTTGAGGTACTGGGTGCACTTGACCGACGTACGAAAAGCATACAGCAATGTACACGAGGAGATAGACGAGGAGGCACAGACAACAGCAAACGATGCAAATGAGTAGGATGTCTAAATATCGACTTGTGTGTGTGTGTGTCAGCACTGGACCTGAATGCAATAATGTCAGCACTGGAATTGAATGAACTAATGCCTGACAAGGATATTACAAAAAAAAAAAAAAAAAAAGGGGGTGTGTGTGGGATTTATTTTTTTTATCTCGTTGAGTGGTATATAATTAATGAAATAATAATATTATAGCTTGTATATACCCTTGTCTGTGAATACCCCTCCCCCGCACCCCCACCCGCTTCCATTCCCCGTCAAATGTATTGGCACAGATGGTGCCAGCAAAACGTTTACATGCATGCACTTAATGCACTTTTATATCTCAAACAGGAGCTTCCATGGCATCTAACGGGCAGCCTGCAACGGATAGAATTAGTAGAATGAGAGAATTAGTATATGAGAGGTGTAGATATTCGTATGAGTGTGGATTATCAGTATGCATCACATTGTTTTTTATGATAATGTTTGGCTTGGTTACATATTGGTTTATAGCGTTCATCTCTATCGAGATGTACGAGGGGGGAGGGAGTAATAACACTACTGGACCAATTAACAGTACCAACGGGCCCGATACAACTGCAGGTGTCAATACCAGGGAAGGTGATTTTTTGATATGGGACGGAACTAAACTTATGTGGGGGTATCATACCACACCATCCAGTGTTGTGACCTCACAAAGAGAAAAGCCACAAGGTGGAATACAGAGCAACACAGTGTCTCCACCAGGGGTATCCACTTACAATGCCCACAGTCTCAATGACCGAAACCCGTCTGCCATATCATGGTTATATAACACCCCCACCAGCCAGCTTGCCCCCACCCCAGAAAACAATATGCCAGATAACGTCAGGAAAGAAGACGAAAAGCTACTAGAAATGCACGAAATATTATATGATGAATGGGTCAAGGGGGGCGGGAATGAGAAAGGGGGGTCTAGTTTGTCCACTGCCCAGGGGGGTGGGAAGTACATGAGCAACAAGAACAACAGACGAAAGAGAGAAGCAGGGAGGAGAAAATACGATGAGTACTATGGGCTAGGTCTAGATGAGATGGAAGACCCACGACACCCCCATCAAACAAATAAGTGGTATGCAGACATGAGTGCCACAGCTAAACAGACAACAAACGAGAGCTGTTATGTCTGTTCCCTCATCCCCCATGCATCAGGTACACCCAAAGTGTTGTTACCCAAAGAGTTGCCTATTGTGGATGCCCAATGTCTCCTTCATCTCACGCTGTGCAGGATTAAGAACACCTTCCAGGCACACGAAGAGACTTTTCAAATGCTGCAGAACGAGAAAACGTGTTACCCAAAAACGGCAGGAGTAGTATGTTTGAAAGAACCATTTTTTGTGATAGGAGGGACACTTTTTTCTGACAACAAGCGGAAGGATGAAGAAGTACTGTGCAAAGCGGAAGCACTAAGAGGTGTGGCGCCGGATAAATTACAATGGATAGAGGAAACATGTACACCAGTATGGAGAGAACACATTTCAAAGCTAACTTGGGTAACTGCCATTGAAAAGCCGTTCAAACTGCAGAGCGAAATGGACTATAAACTATGCTTTAAAGGAGAAGGGAGAACCCCCATGGGAACAAACAAGAACTGCAACAAGACCCTCACCATCCCAGACCTAAGAAAAGGGACAGCGGCCCTGATGGACACGTACTGGGTGTGCGGCAAACAGGTATACCTACACCTCCCCCAGTCATGGAGTGGCAGTTGCTCAATGGCCACTCTGCACTCAGCCCTAATGGTGATACCAGAAAGCCACGTCGATGGGACACAGGAACGCATGCAGAGTGTGGCTCAACCAACTGCAGAGACACAAATATATGTCCTGTCTTCTGGAAACAAGGAAGAAGTATATATATATGTTTGCTGACCCGTAACAGGCGAGCATCAAATTACATATCAAAGGCATCATCAGAACTATTGGCTCAGATCCCAGATAAATATCGATTATTCAGCTCAGCAGAAACATTTTTTGCCTCACTCATCTCAAGTGTTCAAGCACGGGCAAACGCAAAATGGCTCCAGATAACACGCTGGGAATTGATTCAGCTGGCGAACGACACTGAAGAAGGATTCAATATCATCAGAGTTGAACTAAGAGCTTTACGACTAATGACCATGCAAAACAGGTATGTTCTGGACCTGTTGACAGCGATGGACGGTGGTGTTTGCCGAAAAATAGGAAGTGCCTGCTGCACTTTCGTACCTTCTGAAGACGCAGAGAATGGCTCCCTGTCCCATGTGATCGAAGCAGTCCACAACCTAGGAGAAAAAATGAAAATGGAAGGTGGAGCAGAAGCGAGTACCTGGTTCGACAACATCTTCTCCTGGGTTCCCTCATGGCTTGGAACAACTGTGAAATTTTTAATACCAGCTGTTGTGTTCCTCCTTCTACTTTTTTGCCTGTGCCAGGTGGGTCTTCGAGTCTGTGCTAACGCAGTACCAAATGGTGCAATGATGATGGTGACAATGGGCAACTCACACGGTACAATAAAAACAATGCAAGAAGCACAAGTACAAACAGGGATAGATAATTCACCCAGGTACCAACTGGTGCCCATATACCACGATAAAGATATTGTAGATAAGTTGTGGCACACCACCATCAAAGAGCCCCGTATACTAGAATGGTATGAGGAAGTTTGGGTAGATTTAGAAGCAGATGGTGGGTGCATATATCTAACGTGTACCCCAGATGAATATGCCCGGAGAGGTGAGAGCTTAAGAGCAGTGTGCAGAGCATGGATGCCCATCAAAGGAACTCCGGCATGGGATGAGGCGGTGATGGACGAGGCAGAATGTAGGAGGATAGAAGATTTAAAGAATTTGTTACTTTAGTAACGAAAGGGGGGAAATGTAGGGGAGGATGGGTCCAAGACGACCCCCCTCGCCTGCACTTTCTCCCCAGGTGAGGACTATGGCTCTCTTGGGCGTCCCCTCATGCCACCCGGGCCCAGGTGGTGGAGGGCTCACCCACTCGAGACATTGCCCGCACGTATTAATTGCCCACACGTATTAAAATTTAGCTAGGCCTAGAAACCATTTTGACTGGCAAAGATGGTGTGAGCTCAGCGCACTGTAGCACGGCCCCCACCCTTGGAGGGTTTCAGTCATCCTTGTTGCCGCAGCACCCTGGTAGATCCGCTGCGAGCACGTTCCCACGAACCAGACGGACATGAGCTAGTGTAATACGCTAACATTGTAACAGTTCACCTCCCGCAGTGTATCGTATCATCGCTCCCAGCATGACCCGGCCAGCAGGCCTAGGCAAATGAAAAGAACAGTAAAATGGTCGTCACATGCCAGACAATATTTGTATATTAATGTTGAGACTACTTGCAAGGAATGCTTTCCTCTCATAAAATCCCTTATATTACAGAAGCCTGTAAGATGTATAATTACAAGAGATCATGCCCCCATGATATAAGCGATGGGGAGCATGTACCATTGCAGTTGGGTACTAATAATAACGGCACGCACCAGGAATCTGGTTGTTACGTGCATGACTGGAAAACTTACACCCCATGGGCTCGTACCATAACTGAACTAATGCTGCTAGAGGACACAAGAAAACGAATGTAACCATACAAAGAGCCTAGTGAAGAATGAATGGGAAGGCGCATGTCATGTGTGCATGTCCAGGCCGCACATGTGCCACCACCGTCACGAACAGTGGCGGGTTACTTTCTATGTTCTCCTCCAATCCTAATTCTACCTCACTTACTGCAAATATATATGCATATAACTAAATACTGTACTTGTTAAAACATAATGTATGAATAAGGTGTTCAGACTGGGTATAATCAAGACACATCCAGCAAAGCTTAAATGCATGTTTTGTATTACGCTGAATAAGTATTATAAGAGTGTTCAAATGTTTGTGATGCTTTTACCTAATTCGGCAACACACGAGGGAGATACCTTTGTGAAATACGTGCAAGGCCATTCCCCCTCCCACCCTGCGAAGGCTGCCAAGGCATGAGAGCAGAGGCCGCGCCGCACTGCTTTACCTCCCCCAACCAGACTGGAGCCGCTTCAAAGATTTGTAACCCCCTCTGTAGCACCCAAGGCCACCACCCGCCACCTGCATTATTTACAACACAGCAGTAAACCTCTGCCTGAACACACGCGCCCCCTCGTAAACCTCACAACCCACCGGACCATCGCAGACTTATGGCCCTGTGCAATCAAGACACCCAACACTTTGACAACACACAGCGGAACATCCATAACAACGTCTAACAAGGCAGAGAGGCATGTACCGCCCGTCCCAGGCCCTGAAGCTTAGCCCCACGACCTATGGCCCCGGTCAACAGGACACTGGTAACCATGCCCTGACGTATTACCTCCAGTCCCCTCACAAGGTGCATTCCTCCTGTGTTGCATTAACCTGTTGTATAACCTATCGAAAGATTTACTAAAGAAAATAATACCAGAATGTTTGAATGACTGCGGTGTGCACGGCTTAGGGCTAACAAGTCAGGAAAAGACATTCATCTCTGCCACTGGCCACGATGGCCCCACAACACCGCCTGGATGAACTCCGCCACCCGGCCAGGCCCAGCCCAACCCACGAGGCTGCCCAGTGACGTCTTCCAGCCAAAGCCAACCACATCACAGCAGCACCTATAGTTAGTCGTCACCACCCAATCCCCATGAACTTGTGCCCCCTATAGTGTGTAGGTTCTTATGACTTTTTTTGTAAATATATACGCCTGTCTTTGCTATTGTCAGACAGAGCGCTCTCGGAGTTTGCAGAGTTCTTTGCATGCCCTATTCTGATTGATAAACTCCCATTTACGCTCACCCGCACTCTGTCTTGGCCTTATTCCCATCTTGGGAGAGTCCTTCATTGTCTCTCATTGCGGGGAGGATCGTGCTGTTTGGGGACGCTTGCCTTCACTACGCCAGTGCGACGAGGATCATCCTGCACCGGGACCTCTTGAGTTGGTTGATGAGTCGCAGCAGCAATGGCGGGAATACGTACAGGAACAGGCCGTCCCAGGGGAATGAGAAGGCATCGCCCATGCTCCCCGGCTGGGGAAACCTGCTGGCGAACCTTTGGCACTTGGTGTTCGTCGTCGCGAATAGGTCGATCTGGGGATTGTCCCATCATTGGAAGAGTAGATCCACTTGATCCTGACGCAGTTCCCACTCGTGGCACGAGCGCAGCTCCCTGCTGAGTGAGTCGGCAATGGTGTTCTTTATTCCTGCCAGGTGGAAGGGCACCAGAAACATCCCCTGGGCGATGGCCCAGTGCCACAGATCCTGGGCCTCCTTCGACAGGGCTGGGGATCTGGTGCCTCCCTGCTTTCGGATGTAGAACATTGTGGTGGTGTTGTTGGTGAAGATCCTCACCACCTTGCCCTTGAGGGACGGGAGGAACGATATGAGAGCCTAGAACACTGCTCGGAGCTCCAGGATGTTGATATGTAGTGACCTCTCCTCCGGTAGCCAAAAGCCTCTTGCGTGGAGATCTCCAGTGTGCTCTCCCCACCCCTCCAGGAAGGCATCCATCATCACTGTCTCCTGATGCGCCAAGGTCTGGAAGTCTGCACCCGCCGCCAGATGCATGCAGGCGCCCCACCACCGGATCGCTTGGCGGAAGGCCTCGTTGAGCGGGATCCTGTCTTCGAATCTGCCCGCCGCTTGCATCCACCGGGCGTCGAGGAACTCTTGCAGTGGCCGCATCCGCAGTCTGCACAGGCGCACTAGGTAGATGCACGAGGACATCATGCCGAGAAGGGACTTGATGGACCTCACCCTAGCCACATCCATGGTCAACGACCACTGCACCTTGCCCATGACGGCCTTCGTCCTTTTCTCTGACGGGGAGGCCAGTCGCACCACTGCGTCGAGCTTGGCTCCCAGAAACAGTGCGACCTGCGACGGAACCAGGTGGAATTTGGTGAAGTTGATGGAGAAACCCAGATCCATGAGCAGTTGGACAGTCTTCGCTGTGTGCCCGACAGCGAGTTCTCTGGTCTTTGCTCGGATGACCCAATCGTCCAGGTAGGGGTAGACATGGATCCCCTGCAGGTGCAGCCGCGCCACCACCAGGACTAAGCACTTGGTGAATACCCTGGGCGCCGACTTGAATCCGAAGGGAAGGGCCTTGAATTGGTAGTGCCGTCCTTGGACTACGAATCTGAGAAACATTCAACGTCCTTTTAGAATGGGGATGTGAAAGTAGGCATCCTCCAAGTCCAGCGACGATAGAAAGTCGCCCTCCTCCAGCTACCCCAGCACGTGCTGGAGGATAACCATCATCCGGAACTTCTGGGCCTTGATGTACTTGTTTAAACGACGAAAGTTCAGGATGGTTCGCCAACTGCCGGTCTTCTTTCTTACGAGGAAGTACCGTGAGTACACTCCGGAGCCTCGGAGCTTCTTTGGGGCGAGCTCGACTGCTCCTTTCTTCAGCATCGCCCTTACTTCCAGCAGCAGTTGGGGGACGTGGTTTTCCTTCCTGGCCACGGGTGGAATGCAGGGGCACTTCTTTAGAAACTCGTGTGCCCGCGGGCCAGGGCATCCAGCACCCATCGGTCGGTGGACATGGACTCCCACACGCTGACGAACTTCGTCAGCCGGCCTCCCACCGGGGTGCTCAGGTGGGGGCCCGACGCTACGGCCGGTTCAGTCCTGCTTGGCAGCGGCCTTGCCGACCGCGACAAGATCCTCCTGACTTGCCGTGTCCTCTGTAGGCCTCCTGCGACGAGGAGCGAGCCGCCTGGCGGCACGTCGAGGAGCCGCCGCCGAATCCTTTGGAGGCACCTTGCTTGCCTCCGGAGTTCCAAAAGGGTGGCCGTCGTTGCTGCAAAACCCCCAAGGCCCGGGCCGTCTCCGTGTCGGTCTTGATGGCCTGCAGCGATTCATCCACTGTCTTGCCAAATAGGTTATTCCATTTGAAGGGCATGTCCGAAACTCTGATTTGCACATCCTGGTGGAAATCGGTCGCCTTGAGCCAACCACACCGTCGAAGACAAACACTGTTGCCCAACTGGCGGAAGCCGGTGTCCGCAATGTCCGTGGCCACCGTTATGGTGTGGTCCGACACCACCTCACCCTCCTGCAGGATCTCTAGGGCCTCCGCCCTCTTGTCTGGGAGGAAGTCCAGCAGAGGAGCTATCTTAAACCAAAGCTCCCTGTCGTAACGGGCCACAATCGCTAGTTGGCCGCTTTAATCGTCATCGCCGCTGATGAGATGATCCGTCTCCCCATGGCATCCAGTTTCTTCCCCTCGCCGTCCAGGGGAGGAGGGTGGGGGGTAGGTGGAAGATGAAGCCGTAGCCCCTGCCGCCTTCTTCTTGGCTGCCACCGAGACGACCAAATCCGGGGTCGGCTGAGCCCTAAGGCACAGAGGGGCGGAATCAAGGACCCAGTACTTATTCTCGTACAGGTCTCTTTCGGCAGGGGTCGTAGACTGGTTCTTCAGGAGCAACAGCCCCTCGTCCCAGATGTTGTCAAGTAACGGGACCGAGAGGACTGTCTTCCTTTTGGTCTCACGCCGTTGATAGAGGAAACCTTCCTTCTTCTGTTCTTCGGGGCAAAGCGCAAAGAGCTTGGATGCCCTGGCAATCATGGCGTGGAAGGAGCCAATTTCGTTGGGCGGGGAGGCCCAAGGAGGTGGTGGTGATGGAAAGTCCATCCTGTCGTCACCACCGTCGTCATCCGTCCCCGTCGTGGCCGTCTCCGTTCCCGTGTCCTCCCTAGGATCAAGAGAAGGGGATGAAGACTGTGCAGGCCGCGCAGGCTGGAAGGGCGTGGGGGGGGGATGAACTCTTCTCCGCTTGCTTGGACGGCTCCCCCATGGGCCAGTTTCCACTGGATCGTCCGTTGGGGGTAAGGGCAACCTGGTCCTGATCTTCGTACATAAAAGGCCTGGATCGCCACCAAGATGGCTCCTGAGCTGTCCTGAGGCCCGGGTACCGGCTGCGACGGGCGCAACGGTTGGGGAGTGGAGTCTTCCGCCTCCACGGGAACCTCGTCGGCACCACTGTCGCTCCCTTTGTCCGCCTCATCAGGATCCCTCCCGTGGGACCAGACCTCCTCAAACTTCTTATTGAGGATCTTCACGACCCCAGCCAGCTCCTCCTCAGAGGCTGAATCCGTGTCTGTGATGGCCACCGCCCCTCCCCTTTTTCCACCAGGGTTCTCACGGGGGTCTTATCGATGGGCTGAAGAGAGGATTCCCTCTGCAGTGGTAGGGAAACTCTGGGCCTCGAGGTCTCCTTCACTGGGGTAGCCTCCACAGGCTTTGCCAGGGCTGCCACGACTCCCTCGATAGAGGCCTTAGCCGGGTGAATCAAGGCCTTCACGACTTTAGGCGCGCTTGAGGCCTTCACCTTGGGGGGAGGGTCACTGCCTCGCTCCCCCTCGGCTGTTTCCGTCGGGATCGACCGGGGCTTCTCCTGAAGCTTACCCGGGTTCTGCGATTTCCTCTTTCCCGAGCCAGAACGTTGGCTCGTGGTTGATGGCATCGGTGAAAGCGCACCCTGCCTGGCAGCCGAGGAGCCGACCGACCGTTCGGTCGGTGCCCGCGGTGCTTAGCCTTTTGTTGGACCCCTGTCGCCGAAGCACCCTCAAAGGACTTAGAAGACCGCTCTGACCTCTTCTCACCTGCTGGGCTCCTTCCTTCCAGCCAGTTGGTGAGGCGGATACGCCGATCCTTCATGGTCCATTCTGACATGTTCTTGCAAAACGCACAGTCCTTTTCCATGTGCGTTTTGTCTTCGTGCAGGCAGTAGAGGCATCTAGAATGCTCGTCCTCCTTGAAGACATTCTGCAATCCGCATCCAGGGCAGTTTCTGAACAGCTTGGATCCTGGCGTCGAGTTTCCTTTGTCCTGGGCCATGTCCACGGGGTAGGCCTCAAGGTCTTCTGGAATCCTCCAAGAAGCCTAACTCGACAAGAACTTCAACCTTGAGGGGCGTAGAAAATTCCGAAACAGGTCCCCGTTGATCGGAAGTAGAAACGGTGGAGCCTGAGGCTCGATTGACCGAAAAAATGAGATTAAACTCTTTGAAAAATCGCAAAACGCAGTAAAAGCTCGAGAGCTATAGCACGAGGGCTCCCAACACTTGAACGTGCGGTAAAAATCTGACGATGGCTGCCAGGGGAGGGGCTTAGGGAGAGGGCAGTCATTGGCTGGGGGCAGTATGACCCAGAGACCAGTGATTGGTTACTTCTAAGAAAGACAGTTCAGAAACGAAACTGAAACTGATTTTATCTTTACAGAGGATTCCCAGCCTGACGACTGGGAATATTCATGAGCATGTGAATCCATGGCAGACCCCCATGCTGGAGAATGGTCCTGACATGAAGATACTGTGGGGGATCCCGATAACTAAACATCCCTGGGCTGGGGATGAGACCTTGGTAGTTCGTTGACCTACCAGAACAAGTGCTGGGGAATGAAGACAAACACCTTGATGAAGGGGAAGGGAGGGAGGGGAAGAGGGTGGGCAAGGGGGCGAGGGGAAGGGGAGGGGGACCTATCCGTTAGGGTAGCGGGGAAGGGGGAACAGCCAGATCGGACCACGTCCCTATATCTCACATGGGGCTCTTAATCGGAAACATGTAGAGGCGTTCAACCATTGTCATCCTTGACCTCCTCCTCTTTGAAGGAAGGATAGGCACGCTTTTGCTCTGGCGAAATCCTTCCGAAAATTTGCATCCCGCCCACCCTCAACTGCTCATGAGCCTCTGTCTTACCTACGCTGATTGTGGAGGCTTTCCACTTTGCCCTGCACTACAAGACCGCAACTAACCCACCCACCGCCATTTCGACCGCCGAGGCTCACTGCCTTTCCAAGATGGCCGCCCCCTGAATGCAGATTCTGCATCTGCCGAAGCCAGGCCTCCAGCAGCCAGCTGATTGGCTGCCGGGCCTACCTCTTGCCCCATTGGCCGCCGGCAGGCGAAGCCGGCCCCCTCACTCCAAGGCCCACGAGAGGCAAGGCCAGCACCTGTTTTGTGCCTGTTCGGTGCCGTGAGTGCCGTCTGCCAGACCCCCTGGCCCTCTTCAGATAAGCTGCACCTACAGAAATAAAGCCTCACCCATGGAACGATCCCTATCAGGCTGTGCACAAAGGCTCTAGTCCTGTCCCTGCCTATCCTGCCGTCGGCTAGTCACCCTGCATCACTGCCGGCTAGCGTGGTATCCCTGGCAGAACCCCTAACAAACAGGTACTTAATCTTCAGCATTACCTTGTCACTACCGATTGCCTTATGTCAAGTGTTAACTGTCTTCGGGGGCCACATGTGACACTTATTGCACTCGGCTGCCTAACCCTACCACTGAGGACATATGATGTTGACTCACATGCCGTGAGAATGTAATTGATTTATTAATCACTAGCCCAAGTATTATGCCACATATTCTCTAGCAAATCACCTCCTTAATATTTACCTCTAACAACCTTTGATACCCAGCTGATGCATGAACAAACACTACAAACAACGTCTAACTGAGAGCTGCACTAGCTACATATTGTTCCCTAATGTGATTTCTGGCTGCACTGTGACCCTTGCATCTAGGTGAAACACTGCCCTGGTTTTTACTATGCTATTAATGTGATTTCTGGCTGCACTGTGACTCTTGCATCTAGGTGAAACACTGCCCTGGTTTTTACTATGCTATTAATGTGATTTCTGGCTGCACTGTGACTCTTGCATCTAGGTGGAACACTGCCCTGGTTTTACTATGCTATTAATGTGATTTCTGGCTGCACTGTGACCCTTGCATCTAGGTGAAACACTGCCCTGGTTTTTACTATGCTATTAATGTGATTTCTGGCTGCACTGTGACTCTTGCATCTAGGTGAAACACTGCCCTGGTTTTTACTATGCTATTAATGTGATTTCTGGCTGCACTGTGACTCTTGCATCTAGGTGGAACACTGCCCTGGTTTTACTATGCTATTAATGTGATTTCTGGCTGCACTGTGACTCTTGCATCTAGGTGAAACACTGCCCTGGTTTTTACTATGCTATTAATGTGATTTCTGGCTGCACTGTGACTCTTGCATCTAGGTGAAACACTGCCCTGGTTTTTACTATGCTATTAATGTGATTTCTGGCTGCACTGTGACTCTTGCATCTAGGTGAAACACTGCCCTGGTTTTTACTATGCTTTTAATGTAATTTCTGGCTGCACTGTGACTCTCGCATTTAGGTGAAATACTGCCTTGTCAACTAACTTGCACTGCCAGCTTGCCACCACTTCTGCCTGCCCAGCTCACCGGCCCACATAGGTCTTAGCACTCCTGCTCCCGCCTAGACTACCACACTAGACTGCACACGCCACCTGCCTACACCCTTTAACCCAAACTTGGAGCTGCCTCTCCACTCTTCCCTGCCTATGACCACTATGAAAACTCCCCCACTCCAAACACTTCACCTTATACTGAGCCTCCTCACCACTATGGCACTTGCACTTGCCGCCTCACACCCTCCTAAAGACAGAAACATGAGGCTGAGGGCAAGATTACCCAGCCTACACGAACCATCATCCTACCATAACCACAGAGGTTACATTGATCTAGCAAATAAACGCTCGCAACACACCAAATCTGCCCCTTTCATAACACCTAACCAGACACCGTCACAAAGAGACACCCTAACTAAAAATAAACAACCTCCTACTACTACACCAGCCAATACCTTATCACTTACTGGTTCACTAGTCAATGCTAGATCCATGGTAGCCCACGCTACAGAGATCTCTGACACCTTAACGAATGAGAACCTAGACCTACTAGTCATAACCGAAACATGGCTCCATGAGGCGGCTGGCCCAGCCATCATGCTAGCAATACCGGATGGCTACCAACTACTAAGAGTTGACAGACCTCACACCAAAGGAGGTGGCCTAGCCATTATCCACAAATCCTCTCTACCTATCAAATTAGCTACTAACGTACTATTCCAATCATGCGAACTCCTTACCGCTAAACTTCACCTCTCGTGCAGCCGCACCCTCACCATGCACGTCATCTACAGACCTCCTGGACCACTAGGATCCTTTGAAGATGACCTAACTAGTATCCTAACCAATAACATTAAAGACCATGCTCAAATCCTACTACTGGGAGACTTTAACTTGGGCTTCAATGACTGTAATGACAAACACGTCCTATCCGTTGCTACACTCTTGAATGACTATGCCTTAACTCAAAAAGTCTCCTCCCCCACTCACGTCAAAGGTAGGACCTTAGACTGGGTTGCTGATCGCAACTGCAACATCAGCATCACTAACATTTTGCCACAATCTTGGACCGACCACTACTTAATTGTATTCAACGCCTCACTTGACCTCATCCGACCCAAACCCATACTCATGGCCCCGCCTCTCCCCACCAGAAATAAAAAAGATATCACAGCAGAAAGACTCCTACCTCACCTTCTCCCCACACTCGACAATCTAGACATTACTACAGACCCTACTCTGCTTGTGGAAGTATACAACAACACGATGACTAAGGCACTAGATCTGATTGCTCCCACCAAAACTCGCAAAAGTAAACAACTCTGTCACCTGAACAACTGGTTCACACCACAGCTGAAAGACCTCAGAATCCATAAAAGAAAGCTACAAACAATTTGGCAACACACACCCACGCTGGAGAACAAAATCAAATTAGCCACATTTGCCAAACAGTATAAAAAGGAAATTATAACCACCAAAAGGAACACCTTTTACAACAGAATTTCTAAGGCTAAATCAGATACCAAGGAACTATTCTCCATCCTCCGGGAAATGGAATCACCCATACCCCCGACTGATAACATCCCTAAAAATAAACTCTGGTGCACTAATATACAAAATGCCCTCGCGGGCAAAATTAGTCTGCTCCAAACCAAAATCGCTAATAAAAAAGCCGCCCTGCTCCTGCAAACTGAACCCATACCTCACTCAGAGCCGCCCTTAAACCAGCCTAACATTCCTCACCCATTCAGCTTCAGACAAGTAACCATACTAGAGACAGAAAAAATCATACTATCTCTAAAACCATCCAACTGCAAAGGAGACAACTGCCCTCCCCAAATCATAAAAGATGCAGCTAGAGACCTAGCCCCCTTCATCTCTAAACTCATCAATGCATCCTTTAAATCAAACCTAGTGCCCAATAACCTAAAACACTCCTGGGTGCTCCCCCTCCTAAAAAAACATTGACCCTGCTATACCGACAAACTACAGACCCATCACCACCGTCCCTTTCTTGCTTAAAATCATTGACAGAGTAGCGTATCTGCAAATACAGTATTACTTAGAAGCTAACAACTTACTAGGCTCTCGGCAATCAGGCTTCCGTCCCCTTCATGGAACCGAGACAGCCCTGATTGACCTCAAGACCCAAATTGACGAGTTGAAGGACAATGGCAAATCAGCTATGCTACTCCTCCTTGACCTTTCTGCGGCCTTCGACTTGGTAGATCATGCAGTTTTATGCAATCACCTCAGTTCTGCCGCTCATTTTTCAAGTGATGCCATAGCCTGTGTACAATCCTTCCTGGCAAACCGGACAATGCGAGTATTCTCCCCCCTAGCAGCTGCTGATCCCACACAAGTTTCATGCGGTGTCCCCCAAGGATCATGTGCATCTCCAACGATGTATAACATCTTCACTAAGCCTCTGTCGACAAGTTGGATAGACTGGGTGTCATCTACACTAATTACGCTGATGACACGCAGATCCTTATTCCTCTCTCAGGCAACTTCTTGGCGGACACAGCCTTAGTGAATAAGATATATCTCCTCATTCAGGCATGGATGGCATCTCACGGCCTCTGCCTGAACGACGACAAAACTGACCTTCTGATCCTCGGCTCAGAGTTGGCCATCAAAAAATTGGACCCTAATTATGCCTCATTTAACATAGACAATAATATCATTAAAGTGATGCCTGCAGTTAAAACTCTCGGGGTCTATCTTGACTCAGCGCTCACCTTCAAGAAACAAACCAACTCACTAGCATCCTCCACTGCATACACCTGCAAACTGATCCGAGCATGTAGACCATTCCTAACGGAAGCTAGTTGCATTACCCTAGCGAACGCACTTATCATATCCAAGCTGGATTACTGCAATGCCCTATATGCTGGTTCTAACAAATACATCCATGACAAGCTCCAAACGCTCCAAAACAACGCTATCAGAGTAGCCTTAAACATTCCTAACAGAGTTCATATCTCCACCGCTAGGAAGAATATTCACTGGCTAAAAATCAAAGACAGGATTGCGCTTAAGACCTTATCCCTTACCTCCAAATGCCTTAACAACATAGCGCCCCCCTACCTGGCAAACAGAATCAACAAGAGAATCTCAAACCGACCCACCAGAACGACGAATGCCTACACATTAGTGGTGCCCAGATATAAAAAGAGCACAGCGGGCGGCTCCAGCTTCCCGATCATAGCTGCTCAAACCTGGAACAGACTCCCCCTTGACCTCAGAATGGACCAACCCTACACTAGCTTCAGGCGGAAAGTCCTCACCTGGATTCGCTCCTTCGACACTTAGCCTGACCACCTTACCGACACGTATTCTAGAGACTGCGGATGAGCATAACTAGATTACTGGTCGCCAGACAACCTACTCTATCTACATTTCGGTATTTTCTGTACTGCCTGTATATGCTTTCCTCTCATCTGTACAACCATTTTTTTTGTATTGTAACTAAGTTCTCAAGTATCCTTGTACTGCCTGCGCCCAGTAACCCTTGCGGGTTTGGTCTTCTGCGCTATACCAAATAAACAAACAAACAAACAAACACTGAATGTTAAAGGCTTAAACTCCCAGAACAAGTGATCCCTGACTGGCAACATGTTTCACAAACAACAGCCAATGGTCCTCTTCCAACAAGAAACCCACTATAAACAGGGAAAAGAATCGATGATAAAGGGAAAGGATATTGGGTGCAATTTCTGGACTCTCATAGAAGTACTAAGAAGGAGGGGGTGGGTATTCTTCCGACTAAATCATTCCACCTTACAGAAGTAGTAACCAAGAGGGGCTTTGGAGAGCGGTTTCTGGGGGTTAAGGGCACCTGCGAGGGCAAACGGATTACACTAGCCACCCTGTATGCACCCAACACAGGCCAAATACGATTCCTGACCCAGCAACTCAGGGTAATGGACGAATGGGCAGAGGGGGCCATGATACTGGGTGGCGATATCAACCTCAAAATGGACCCCCGACTGGACTGGTGGTCGGCAAGGGGTGCAGGGACAAAGGAAGTCACCAAGGACAATTTAGCCCTACAAACTTTCCTAAGGGAACATTACTGGGTGGAGGTATGATGCAAAGCATGGCCAGACCCGGGGGGATACACCTTTCCCCCCCACCCCCCCCCCGACACTACACATACACGAGGATAGACCTGCTACTTATTTCAGAGGAAGGGGGCGGCACCACTGAGCTCCCGAGGGTGGAAACGATAACATGGTCTGACCACAAACTCCTAGTTGCAAACTGGACGCTGCCCGCGTCCCCAAGGTCTTCCCGATGGCGGTGCAATGATACGCTCTTAAGATACCCGGTCTTCAGGGACTGTCTGAGGAAGGAAATGATAGCCTATTTTGAAACGAACAACAATGGGGAAACTGACATGTTAATGGTGTGGGAGGCGGCGAAAGCCACTTTTCGGGGGTCTCTTGATAGCCAAAGGCTCCAGACGCAAACGGGAACGAGGTCTTATTGAAAGCACATTTCGAACAGAGCCGAGTTCCCTACGGGCCAAACTCAATCTTGAGGGGGGAGGACCTGGAAACCCTCTTGGGGGAAATGCGAGAGAAGAGGCAGGCACTGCACATGGTCCTCATAGGGGAAGTGATCAAGAAATTGTCTCCCGGTTCATAGTATCTTTGTTGTGTATACCTCAGAGTGGGGACCCTCCTGGCACATAGGGCGAGGGGATGCAGAACCGAAAGGAGGGTGGGACCCATCAGGGACACAGGGGGCAACATGTGTAAGAAAAGGGAGGAAATAGCGGAATGCTTCGCAAATTTTTACAAATAACTTTACACCAGACAAGAGGGTGAATCGGTCGAAGAGATTCGGGCATACCTGGTGTTAGGCAGAAACCTGTGCAGTTCCCTTTGGGAACACTGCAAAAGATTTAGGACTACAGGTGTTGGCAGTAAACCCACTTGGTAGCAGTCTGCACCACCCAGATTTACCTGGTAGCTGTGGCTGAGCAGTCAGCCTTCCCTCAAGAAGAGTTAGGCAGTATGCAAAGTATACACAATAGACACTCAGACACAATAGCACAAGCAAACACTGACCAGAGCTTAGGTATCAAAGTATATAATCATTTATTTAAAAACACACTGTTTGAAACAATCCAGCACTCTTATTGTAAAACACTCTAAACACAGTTACTATTATGATATATACAACCCTTATTCCTTATCAGACAAGTCTTAGTTAACGCCACTTATTTCCAGACAGAGGTGAGCGCTTAACTATAGATGGCACTCCAATAAGTTCATGAAAAAGGGAGGGAAAAAGGCAGAATATGTGAAGATACACCACTCTAAGATTTAGGAACACTTTTAGCAAGGCAGAAGAGCAAAAGTCACTTGTGAGCCAAAGTCCATAGGCTGGGCCCACTCTTAGAGAGAGCAGAGCACAAATGCGCCCAAGATCACACAGTTACACTAGGCTTCGAAAGTCTTGCAGAGACTTCGAAAAGAGTTTAGAGAGGCTCAGAAAAGTTTAGCCAGGGTGTCCCAGGCTAACCCAGGTTCGAAAGCTGGGGGCTAAATCTACCCAGTACAGTCGGTGGCAAGGGAAGCCAGGCGGAACACAGTACCTTAGGTGGGAAGGATCCTCCAGCGGTGGCAGTTGTTCCTGGCAGCGGGTGCAAGTCTGAGTCTGGGATGGAGTCTAGGGCATTTTCCCTGGGGCGAGGCACATGACAGCGATGTCCCCTATTCCCCCCTAATATATATGCACTGGTCATGGAACCCTGGTCGATCTCTGTCCGAGAGGACGAGGCAATTACTGGAGTATAGATGGGGGACTCACACTGCAAGATTTGTCTGTTTGCAGACGACGCACTGCTTTATATCACAAGACCATCTCAGGCGGTTCCCCGGGTTCTGCGAGGCCTTGCACACTATGGAGAGCTCTCAGGGTTCAAGGTGAATTTCAGGAAGTCAGTGGCACTTATAGGGGGAAATCTGGCAGCGGCAGGTTATGTGGGGGGCTCCCCTTCCAGCTCCGGGGGACGGGTTTCGGTACCTGGGTGTCCAGGTGACACGCAGCCCTGACGACCTCTTCCCCAACAACTTTCCGCCGCTCCGGTCGGAGGTCAAAAAGGACATAAAACGATGGACGAGATCGTAGCGCTCATGGATGGCTCGCATCAATCTGGTGAAAATGGTGATTCTCTCCAAGTTTCTATTCTTGTTCCAAATGCTCCCCCGTACAGATCCCAAAGACATTCCTAACGGAAATAAAACAAACTCTCCGGAGATTCCTTTGGGAGAACAAGAAACATAGGATCTCCTATGAGGTCCTAACTAGACCAAAGGAGGACTGAGGGGTGGGGTTCCCAGACCTAGAGACATACTATAAGGCCTCCCAACTAAGGGTGCAGATAGATCACTTCACCCCGGGGACAGAAAAGCAGTGGATAGCGATGGATAATATGATATGATATGATATGGTATTTGTAACGCGCCTATACACAAGTGTTTCAAGGCGCGACGAGGCAGGGAGGGAGGGAAACAAGGGGAAGACAGACAAACGATCCTACTAGGCCAGGTGTCATTCAGATCGGGCAAGTGCAGAGGTAAGGGGAAAAGGGGAAAGTGCAGGGGGAGGAGGTGGGGGGGAAAAGTGCAGTACACGGTAAGTAGCCTAATAAAATAATAAATAATAAATAAAAGGGCCAGCTGGTGGCAAGTGCGAGGTAAGTGCAGAGCAAGTGCTAGGAAGGGGGCTGTAGGGATACAGTGACAGTCCCACAGTGCAGGGGGAGCCAGGGAGGCAGTGCAAGTGGAGAGTGGCTGGGCCCTGGACCGAGGTCGCTGAGAGTGGCCAAGATGCAGGTTTAGTGCAGAATTTCAGTGGGGAGTTAGGCAGGTTTAGCAGGGGAGAGGGAGAGAGAAGGCAGAAGCGAAGAGGAAGGTTTTGAGGTGCTTCCGGAACCGGAGATGGTTCTCCTCAAGTTTCAGGGAGGCAGGAAGGCTGTTCCAGAGGGAGGCCCCTGCTGCGGAGAGAGATCTACCCCCAGCTCGTTGCTTCGAGAAGCGGCTGACCATGAGGGAGTTGGAGACGGATGAGCGAAGGGCTCGTGAAGGAAGATATTTAGGAAGAGAGAGTTGAAGGTATTTAGGCCCCAGGCCCCAGAAGGCCTTGTGGACAATGCAGAGGGTTTTGAACTTAATCCTCGCAGCCACTGGGAGCCAGTGAAGAGATTTCAGTCCTGGAGAGATACGGTCCCTGGGCTTGAGGCCAAGGACAAGTCTCGCAGTTCTGTTCTGGATAAGTTGCAGAGGGCGGAGAGTGGAGGCAGGCAGATTAAGATAGAGGCTGTTACAGTAATCCAGCCTTGAGAGAACCAGGGCTCGGGAGACAGTGAGCTTCTGGGGGAAGGAGAGGAAGGGAAGAATACCTCTGAGGAGGTGCAGCTGGTAGTGTGACTTCTTAGAGACGTCAGATATATGAGGAGAGAAGGAGAGTGTGGAGTCGAAGATGACCCCAAGGTTTTTAGCCTTGCAGGTAGGGGCAGGAAGGGGGCCAAGGGAGGCCGGCCAGAGAGCTGCAGGGAAGGAGGGAGTGGGTGTGCCGATGAGTAGAATCTCAGTCTTACTGGCGTTAAGGCAGAGGTCATTGGCGGCACACCATTCCTGGATAGCAGACAGACAGTCGGAGATGAGGGAAGAAGAGGAGGAGGCCGAGGGTAGCCTGAAAATGAGCTGGGTATCGTCCGCATAGCACTGGAAGTGGGGGCAGAGAGCGGCGATGCGGTGGGCAAGGAGTGCCAGATACTGGTTGAAAAGCCAGGGAGAGAGGTTGGATCCCTGGGGGACACCACAGGTGGAGAAAAAGATGTCGGAGAGGAAGGAGCCCATTTGGACCTGGGAGGGTCGACCGGAAAGGAAAGAGGTCAGCCATGCCAGAGCCTGACCAGTGATACCCAGGTTATCACGGAGACGGTTGAGCAGGATGGAATGGTCGACAGTGTCAAAGGCAGAGGAGAGATCAAGCAGAATGAGAACACAGGGAGTGTTGGAATCGAGGTTCAGGAGCAGGTCCTCACGGATGTTCAGGAGAGCAGTTTCCGTGCTTCTGGCCGCTCTGAAGCCGGATTGATGGTCATGAAGGTTACCAACATATTCAGCATGGAGGTTAAGCTGGGAGATGGCCAGTTTCTCCAGGAGCTTGCCCAGGAAGGGAGTAATGGAGATTGGGCGATAGTTGGCCGGGCAGGAGGGGTCGGAAGAGGGTTTCTTGAGGAGGGGGTGCACAAGGGAGTGCTTGAGGGGGGATGGGAAGACTCCAGAGGCGAATGAGTGGTTGCAAAAGTCAGCCAGGGCAGGAGCCAGGGAGTCAATGTGGTCCTTGATGGTTTTGGAGGAACAGGGGTGAACCTGTTTAGACGAGGCTTTCATAGATCGGACTTGTCTGGAAACCTCATCAGCAGAAAAAGGTGGAAAAGCAGAGAAGGAGGGCGGAGGGGCGGCTGCAAGAGAGCAAGAGGAAGAGCCGGGAAGAGAGGGAGGGAGGTGAGAGGAGGAGAGCGAGGACAGGATGTCCTGAGTTTTTGAGATGAAGTGCGAGGCCAGTGCAGTGCAAAGGGCCTGGGAGGGGACAGGAGAGGTAGAGACTGCAGCAGGGTTAGCCAGCTCCTTGCAGATTTTAAAGAGTTCGGCCGAGTTGTTAGATGCCTCAGAGATGCGGGCTTGGATAAGGGCTCTCTTCTTGGTGAGAACGGAGAGCCGGTATTGCCTTTGGAGCAGGCGGCAGGCCAGTTTGTCAGAGGATGAACATGAAGCACGCCATTTCCTCTCTGCCACCCTGCACTTGCGTTTTAGGGTGACGAGATCCGAGTCATACCAGGAGTTACATTTGGCTTTGGGCTTCAGGCGGATTCTCATGACGGGGGCAAGGATATCGAGAGTATCAGATATAGAGGAATAGAGCATGGAGAGAGCTGTGTCAGGGTGGGAGTCAGCCGAGGGGGGAGAAGGGGGCGAGAAGGTAGCAGCGAAAGCCTCAACTGACACGCGCTTCATGGGTCGGATGACCGAGAAGGTGGGAGGCAGTGAAGAGGGTGGCTTTGCCTGTGGGTTAGGGAGGGAGAGGTAGGAGGATAGGAGAAAGTGATCGCTCCAGGAGAGAGGAGTGGAGAGAGGGAGGGAGAGGGGAAGGTCAGAAGAGATCAGAGCATCAAGAGTGTGCCCTGCAGAGTGAGTAGGCCCAGACGGGAGAATAGAGAGTGAGAGAGAGTTGCAGAGTTCGCGAAAGAGACCAGTGGGGGGACAGGAGGCATCGAGGTGGATGTTGAAGTCACCGAGAAAGAGGAGTTGGGTGGTTGAGGACAGGAGTGAGGAGGAGAGGTCAGCCCACTCAGAGAGGAAGGAGGAAATTTGACCAGGTGGCCGATAGATAGTGGCCACGGTAAGGGAATGGCTAGGAGAGAGAGAGAGTCGGCAGACAAGACATTCAAAAGAGGAGTAGGTCTGCGTAGGAATGACAGTGGCAGGAATCCACTCAGGGAAGATAAGGGCAACACCACCCCCTGAACGGTTAGGCCTGGGCACGGAGAGGATCTTGTAGCCATCAGGTAGGAGTGTGTCGAAGCTGGTGGCAGAGCTGGCAGTGAACCAAGTCTCAGTGAGACCGAGGACGTCGAGGTCCAGTTCCTCAAGAAGGCGACAGATATCAGAGGAGTGCTTGATGGCAGAGCGAGAATTTAGAGTGGCAATGTGGAGAAGGTTGCCACCCTTGAAAAACTTCCGGGGAGGGGTACAGATCAGAGGTACGCCCTGCGGAGGTGTTGGAGAAGGAGTTGAAGAGGGAGCAAGAGAAGGGGCAGGGAGGGAGGGGAGAGGCAAGGTAGCCGAGGACAGAGGAGGGGGGACAGCGGGAGCGGAGAGGAAGTTGATGAGGCATGGGAAGCGTCTATCAAAGAGGTGAAGGTTGGCCTGAGGGCCTTGGACCAAGACGGTCCCGTTAGCATAGACATTAATGATGGCTTTAGAGGAGTGGAAAGGGGCCAAGAGGACATCCCAACGGGTGCCACCATTAATGGGAGAGGTGGAGAAAGGAGAGAGCACAGCGACCATGTGAAGGGTCCATAGTTCAGGTGAAGGCACGAAAAAGAGAATGTCAGTGAGAGTTTCCTTGGAGCAGGCGCTCGTGTAGGTGTCAGCGATAGGGAGGCCTGGGTTGGAGACCAGGATGTCCTTTTTAAACTTTTTCCTACCGGATTTAGTGAGGAGAGCAGGATAGTCAATGGAGAAGCAGTTAGAGTAGATAGGCGAGATAGAGAGCACCATGGAGTAAGAGGGGAGGCGGACGACACGAGTATGCAGACAGGAAGTGAGTGGAGGGCACTAGTTTACCACAATGCAGAGCAAACAGTAATGCGTAGTAGGTCAGGGCCACCTAAGTTTGAGAATCCTGCGAGGGGAGAAAAAGCACCCTAGTTGAACACAATGCAGAGCAAACAGTAATGCTTAGTAGGTCAGGGCCACCTAAGTTTGAGAATCCTGCGAGGGGAGAAAAAGCACCCTAGTTGAACACAATGCAGAGCAAACAGTAATGCTTAGTAGGTCAGGGCCACCTAAGTATGAGAATCCTGCGGGGGAGAAAAAGCACCCTAGTTGAACACAATGCAGAGCAAACAGTAATGCTTAGTAGGTCAGGGCCACCTAAGTTTGAGAATCCTGCGAGGGGAGAAAAAGCACCCTAGTTGAACACAATGCAGAGCAAACAGTAATGCTTAGTAGGTCAGGGCCACCTAAGTATGAGAATCCTGCGAGGGGAGAAAAAAGCACCCTAGTTGAACACAATGCAGAGCAAACAGTAATGCTTAGTAGGTCAGGGCCACCTAAGTATGAGAATCCTGCGAGGGGAGAAAAAGCACCCTAGTTGAACACAATGCAGAGCAAACAGTAATGCTTAGTAGGTCAGGGCCACCTAAGTATGAGAATCCTGCGAGGGGAGAAAAAAGCACCATAGTTTACCAAACAATTGGAATAAGGGGGCGAGGCCTCGTGCGGATGAGGTGTGCAAGGTGAGGAGGGGTCGGCCAGAGAGCGGAGGAACTGGCACCTGGCGTCCCCTGCGGACACCTGCAGACACACAGGGAGCCGCACTGTAGGAGTCGCCCTTGGCCTGGGGCCCTTAGCCGCGGGGGCTGCCGGGCAGAGGGCTGCCCAGGAGGGGGGAGGTTATAGGCAGAGGGAGAGGAAGGGGGGGGTGTGGGCGGGCAGGGAGGAGGGGAGGGAGGGGAAGACCAGGAAGTGGGAGGGGGGGAGCAGGAGCAGGTCAAACACCGCGCTAGGAGCGCGAGGGAAAAAAAAATTCAACTTTCTTTTTCCTTTTTTTTAAAAAAAAAAAGCACAGAAACACTCACGTAGGCCCAGGCAGGGCTTTCCAGGCCTGCTGATCCCCTCAGGCTACCGGCGACCGCTCTCCACGCTCAGCTGGAGAAAAGAAGCGAGCGTGGGGAACGGCCGTCGAGTAGGCCAGAGGGGAGGCAGGCCAATCAGAGGGGGGGGGGGGTGGGCGGGCAAATCAGAGGGGGGGGTGGGCGGGCAGGGAGGCGGGGAGGGAGGGGAAGACCAGGAAGTGGGAGGGGGGGGAGCAGGTCAAACACCGCGCTAGGAGCGCGAGGGAAAAAAAAAATAAGATTCTAGCCCCGGTTACATTAGATGAGTGGCTATGGGTCCCCAGAGCACGCATCCCGAGGAGGGTCCTGCATCATCCGGTGCTGGGGGTCCTGTGGTCAGTGTGGAGGGAAGGGGACTATTACAGATGGCTCACAACCTGGCCGCCCCCCCGAACACCCCCCCTGAGTTGTATATGGGCCCGTCTGTTCATAGACAGGTAGCCGAGCCAGCTGCATTCCAACAATGGTACGAGGCCTGTCTCGTCAGGGCAGGGCAGCTCTGGGTGGAGGGCTCCTTCATACCCCTGAAAGAACTGGAGGAGGCTCTAGGTTTGGGGCGCCTTTCACCGTTTCGCTATCCCCAGCTCAAGGGGGTCCTTACCGAACCTTCATGGGGTGATACCCTCAGGAGTGTCTTGACGGACTTCGAGAAACTCCTCATCCAATCCCGGGCTCCAGGGGAGTAATATCCCGCCTTTATAAACTCCTCCTTCTTTCGGCCCCAAGAGATATCCCATCAGCGCGGATGCAATGGGAAAAAAACCTAGGGGAGGCAATTGATGATAGGAGATGGTCTAAAATGTGTTGACGAGCCAATCGCTCAACGGCCTCGCTCCAATTCTGCCATCAGGCTCTGATGGTGCTGCACAGGTGGCATTACCCCCCACAAAGGATTGCTAAGATGAGGGAGGGATATGACCCATGTTGCTGGAAGTGTCGGTTGGTTAAAGGTGACTATATACACATGTGGTGGTGGTGCCCGGGGGTGCAGACATACTGGGGTGAGGCTCTATCCTGAATTAAAAGGGTCGATAGAGTGTTAAGGGCCTTGTGCCCCTGGCTTCTCTTTGGAATTGATGTGAGGAACGACCAGGAGGAAACCCAGGGCCACATGTATCAGGTCATGCTGGTGGCAGCCAGGTGTTGCCTGGCCCAGAAGTGGAAAAATCCACACATGCCAGGAGAAAAAGAATGGGACACTAAAGTCCGATCTATCTATGATATGGAGTTCTTAACGCATTCGAACATTGAAGAACTATGCCTCCCCTTTTTTGAAAAATATGGCCGCCTGGCCTCAATTTATGATATCATACTAGGGGACTGCCCCACACATCTACGGTCACAGGGAATAGCAGTAGGCATAGAGGATGTGCCATTAGAGAGATGGCCCATAGGGAAAACCGAACTGAGCCTGAAACTCCATTGTGCAAAAAAGAACATAGTAAAGTAACACGCCTTGAACTGTGCTCCGTGAGCCCATCAGACGAACTAGAAATCGTTGTTCGATCTATGACTGTGGGAGGGGGGTGGGGCCACTGATAGAACTGTACCAATGTTTAGAATGTTGAGAAATGATCTATGATGTTATAACCTAAAATGTTAATAAAGTTTGATTTAAAAAAAAAAAAAGCACAGTACCAGCAGTTTGCTGCCAGCCCCTCAAAAGTAAGTAAAATAGCCGCACAATCACTACGCTGCCAGCCCAAACTCAAAAAAGGTGTTATATTCCAATTGAGATTTGGGCACTTCTGTCTGAAAACAAAACAAAGCTTCAGCATACGCTCCAAACATTACACGAAGATCTCTTACAGTTAAATACATTAGTACATTACCAGAAATGTAAGATTTACTTTTGAAAGTGTCTCCACAAATAATAAGCTATGAAAAGTTTGAAAGTTTCCTGAATTGGAGGACTGGACATTTGCTCACAGATTTATGCAGTGATCTTCCAATCTTAAAATACCTGGATTGGCATGACTGGCCAGTTAGAATATCCAGATGAAATACTCAATCCTGATCAATCTATCAGGGGGTGTCTATCCGAATCAGATCTTTGAGAGTAGTCCGTTTTGGCTGAGAAAAGCATATTTAATTAGAAATAAATATCAATTTAAGTAAAAAGTGCAATTTATCCCATACGAGTTTTTAGAAGAGGAGAAAAACAAACATTGTTTGTAACTACCCCACCCGCCTCTTGTGCATCCTTTCACGCCTTGGCTCTTGATCAAACACTCTTGCCATCGTGCACTCACCCATGCACCCCGCCTCTCATGCACCACTCTTCCTCTCTGGTACACACTCTGGCACTCAACATACTGCATGCACTCTGCCACTTTTGCATCCATGGAGGATGTCTCACATCCTGGCACTCTGTTGTTCCATGCTGCGATATCGTGGAGGATGGGGGCAGGGAGGAGTTTGAAATTTGGCACTATGCAGGATCCGCCCCATCAGCATATATATCACATACTGGCAATACAGACACAGGGTTTACCGACCGTGGTCTCTAGCAGGATATCTCTCACAGGAGCAGCAACCAACCAGTAGGGTGCCATTAAGCTGCCGGTCCGACCAACTTCCCTTCACCAACTCTGCATACGTGCTCCCACACGCACGTGAATTCCATGATGGCGGACAGACCCGTTACAGGGCTCAGTCCATGCAGTGAGCCGGAGAGCGTGGAACATGTTAACGCACAAAGTTCGATCATATCCTTACAGCCAAACCAATAGCAAATCCCAACTGATTCCGACACGACGCAGGTGCAAATCTTAGAAAGAAGCCCAGCTCCAGGGGGAGGGAATGAAGCACTGTAAATGTCTAGGCAGAAATGAATATAGAGTGGCTGCTTAGAGTAGCAAGGTACAACATGAGCTAAAGTTGCAGGAGTGGGTGAGGAAGAAGCGCAACATGAAGAATGTGGGGGGGGGGGGGTCGAAGAGAAAGTACAGGTAATTATCAAATAAGCAGTAAGAAAGCAAGCGAGGCAGGAGGAGGTGAAGCAAGATAGAGCAAGTTAAAACACTTAAGTAGAGGGAGGACGGGGGCGTGGCCAAGCAGCCATGGAGTAGGCTGCGATTCCTTGGATCTCCGTGATCCGACTTATTGATCCGAAGCCAGCACATGTGTGGACGGCTGATTCCAGCAGAAAAAAGGTACTGTATCTGCATGAATACCTCAGGCAGCAGATGAGCGTATTGGCGGGAGAAGGTGGACACAGGAGCAGAAGTTAGGCTACTTTGTGTCCTGATCCAGGACCGGCGTAATTGATACTAAGATGGCGGCGCGCCAACACAAAGAGACCCTCGGCAGCACTTGGAATCGGGTGCCAGGTGGGTAGTGAATGGGCTGCAGGCGTGCAGCAGCTGATGAACAGTGAGCGGCCGACTGCCTGAGAGAAGCTCAAGAATAGCCCAGGCTGACGAGGGGACGTATGCAGTGTCGGGCCACCTGGCCATGAGATAGGCGGCACGTCCTCGGCGCTCCAACTGAACCGGGACGATGTACACACGGAACGGACAAGAGGAATGACAACATACCCACAATAGGTTGGAAGCAACGGGCACACAGGAATTACATCCCGAAGCCGCACCGAGGAGTGGACGAGCAACTACGGACAAAACAAGCGACGCCAAGACCCGCACCGTCCGAAACAAAATGGCGACCGATCCTGAACAAAGGATTACACTGATGGACCATGAAGCGGCCTCGTAAGGATTGGGACACACATGCTTAGATCAACCATTGCGGCCTGCAAACGCAGCAAGTGGGTATATGCACCCTGTATGCACCACCAGCCTCGGATAGGCACAGACCAGAAAGAAGCATCACGGATGCAGAAGCCAGCACCCTGCTGATAATAGGCACGGACACAGAGGAAATTGTGACGTGGGAAATTACAATCCACCCGAATAATAATTTCACGTGCCACAATAGGTGTAGGTTGGTATACAGAGACCCCAACAACTCCAATAACTAAACAGCACCGAGCCGGAGCCAGACACGTGGGCAAAGCGGCATTCGGTGAAAAGTCTGAGAGCCAAGACCAAACAACCCACAATGGAGGTCTTCGCAAAAACGCAGAGGACCCCTACAACATCGGAGCGAAGCACGGCTGCGACTACTGTGGAAGAAGCCCCAGAAAGAGATAAGCACCAGATCCTGGAGGCTATAGTGGAACTGAGCACTAAATTGGGCGCGGCAATGGCAGACTTACGGACAGCCCTGGAGAGAAAAATTGATGCGGTAGGAAGTGAATTTACCCTGTTACGGCAAGATTTCAGGGGGCTGGCGGAGAGAACAAGTGGGCTGGAAAGTGCCGTAAAGACCAATACTGATGTCAGCACAAATAATGCAAAAGAAGTTCATGTGCTCAAACCGCAGGTTGCCAACCTTGGAAATCGGGTGGAAGAAGCGGAAGGAAGAGCGAGAAGAAATAACATACGGGTGGTCGGCCTGCCGGAGGGGGAAGAGGGCCAAGACCCTACCAACTACGTTGAAAACATGATCCTACAAGAAATAGGAGCAGACAAGCTTTCGCAGGGATTCACGGTAGAACGGGCGCACCGCGCCTTAATGAGGAAACCACGACCTGGGGCTCCGCCGAGACCCATCATCGCGAGGATCTTGAACTATAGAGACAGGAGAAAATCCTGGAATATTTTCGTAAAGGCGGAACAAAACAGAAAGCATCCACCAACATTACAGCATACCCGGATTACACAATGCTGGTACAGAGACGGAGATACAGCTACGTGGCCGTCAAGAGGAGGCTGTGAGCAGCAGGCATCAAGTACATGCTTCTGTACCCAGCAAAGCTGAAGGTGCTACATAAGAGCAGGGCGCTTTTTTTTTGGACACTCGTGAGGAGGTGGTAACATGGCTGGATCTGCAAGGCTGCCCGGAGCAAGATGTGGACCATGACCGGCAGGAACAGGACGACTGAAGAACTGGTGCCACGGACATTGAGGGGGTAAGTGGGAGGGGGTACTAGAGTATACCGGGAAGCGAGACCGGTGAAACACTGGATAACATTCGGGCCTTGTGCTCGGCATGGACTGGAATATAGTGGGCAAAATGTAATTGGAAGCTGCATAGGGTTAACACAATGCGTAATAAATTTGGAAATAGGAGCAACAGGATGGAAGCAACCCACCCCCGAAATACTAATAGTTAAGTGGCCATTAGGGCGACTTCACCCTACTGAGCCCTGAGCATAAGCTTGTGCTGGACAGGGCTAGATGTGGGGGTGCCTGAGATCCAGGGATGGAGCTGGGCAACAGTGGGGGGGGGGTGTTGTTGGGGAAGGGATGGGTGGGGGGAGGGAAGGGAGGTGGGAAGTTTGGGGTTTACATAGTTATGGGGAATTTAAGTTCAAACATGAGCCTACATGGAAGAGCTGAAGGGTTGTATCTGCTTAGCATGACTGGGAGGGTTCTGTTCGAAATGGGGGAGGTAGATATCAATGCGCTATGGGAGATCAACATATTAACGTAGAATGTCAGGGGCCTTAACAGTTATATGAAGAGGAATAAGGTCATGCTGTATTTGAAAAGGCAAAAGATAGATATTGCACTGTTACAGGAGACTCATCTGACGCGGGAGAAGCTGGAGCTAGTTGGGAAAAAATGGAAAGGGATTGTGGTGGGCTCGCCGTATTCTGCTTACGCTAGGGGAGTGCTTGTCTGGGTGGCGCCGCACGTCCCGTTTCAACTACTACAGGAAGTGGTGGAAACTGACGGAAGGACGGTTATATTGAGAGGGCTGGTGGAGAATAAAGAGGTATGCATCGTAAATACGTACGCCCCCAACCAAAACACGGCGGCATACTTCAGAACTCTGTGCACCAACCTTAGTATGTCTGTGGGAAACACGGTTATTTGGGGAGGGGATTTCAATTGTGTAATGAACCCCAAGGTGGACAGATCTGATAGCAGGATTGACAAGCCCACCCCAGCGGCAAAAGCATTGCAGGTGTTACTAGATGATTTTGGCTTGGTAGATGTGTGGAGAACAAAACATCCTAATGGTAGGCAATATTCGCACTACTCAGCCCCGCAGCAGCTACACACGAGATTGGATTATGTCTTTGCCATGCCGGATGTAATGGCAGAGAGCACTCAAATAGAATTTAAGGCGAGGGTCCTCTCAGATCACTCGACCCTGGTCCTCGGGTGGCAATACTGCTCCCCCCCCCTCGAGGGCGCGGATCCCGACATGGCGCCTCCGAGCGGAGGCACTCAAAGATCCGGTCTTTCGAGAGGACATAAGAGATGAGATCATTAACTATTTTGAAACGAATACTGGTAGTGTTGACTCAGCGGGTACACTATGGGAAGCTTTTAAGGTGGTGATGCGGGGGGTAGCCATAGCTAAGTCAAAGGGCCTGCAAGGTGGGGTTCTGGCTGACCTATAAAGAGTAGAAGATGAACTAGAAAGAAAATTAGAAAATGGCAGTGTGGACACGGAGCTAGTACTCAAACTACAGCAGCAGTGTGCGGAACACTGGGAAAGGCTCTGCAACCTCAATTGTAAAAAGTATGTAGAAAGACAGCCGGCGGGAGGGGATAAAATGGGTAGGCTTTTAGCGTGACTGTACAAGAGCGAAACCCCTAGACCCCCGATTAGGACAATAACTAGAGAAGATGGCGAGGTAGTAGACACTCAAGAAGGAGTCAACAAGGAATTTGCAGATTATTATAAGTTGCTATACGGGGACAAGGAGGGGGACAGTCAGGAGGAGATAACCGAAACACTAGAAGATATAGGACTGCCCAAGATAAGTGATGAGGAAAGAGAAGAGCTTGATGCACCAATTACCTTGGAGGAGTTGGAGGAGGTTGTGAGGCAGTTGCCCACCAGTAAGACCCCAGGAGCAGATGGGTTCCCTAGCGAATTTTGTAAAGTATATAGAGAAAGTGCTCCCCCCAATGCTAGAAATGCTTAACGAAGCGTTTGAGATGGGGAGGTTGCCGGAGTCACTCAGAGAAGCTATTATAATACCGCTCCCTAAACCAAGAAACCGGGGTATAGCTGTAGCTCCTACAGGCCTTTGTCGCTGCTGAGCCAGGACAGCAAGATATTGACGGCTGTCCTGGCAAACAGATTGCGAAGAGTAATTAGCAAATTAATCCACCCGGACAAAACGGGCTATGCCCCAAATAGGAATATAACCCACAACCATAAGCGACTCCACCGGGTGATCGAATGGGCGGATAGGAATGAAGGCGAAATGGCGATTGCATCCCTAGACGCAGTAAAAGCTTTTGACTCTGTTAAGTGGCCATGGCTGCTGGCAGCCGTGGAAGTTATACGGAGTAGGGCCGGGTTATGTCAGGTGGGCGAAAATGCTATACAGCGAGCCGCTAGCCAGAGTTCGAACGGGATCAGTGATATCCGAGAGATGGCAGCTTAGTAGAGGCACCAGGCAGGGGTGTCCCTGGTCCCCGATGCTTTACATTCTAGCCCTGGAGCCCCTAGCGATATACCTCAGGCAACAATATGATACGATAGGTATTGAGGTTGGGGGGGGCGCCACCTAATATCCTTATATGCGGATGATTTGTTACTATACTTGAAATACCCGGAAGAAAATCTTCAATATATCCTGGAAGTGATGGAGAAGTATGCAGGGTTGTCCGGCATAGCGGTGAATCATCAAAAATCTAGTATATTCCCGCTAGGTAGCTATAAGGGGACCCCCGAGGAAAGGTTGCCGGTATTACAGATACCATGGGTGATTAGTTCTTTCTGTTACCTTGGTATAGATGTGTATCACACAGCAGAAGAGGAACATAAGCACAACACCGAGGTAGCTGTTGAGAAGATACGGAAATGCATGAAGTTTTGGGAGAGGTTGCCCCTAGCAATGATGGGATGGGGGGCAATGCTTAAGATGGTGGTCCTACCTAGGCTTTTACATTATTTTAGTAATATCCCACATATGATACCCAAGAAGTTTTTTGCTAAACTGAACAGTGGGTGCAGGGACTTCCTATGGCATGGTACCCGGAATAGAGTAGCACTATGGAAGTTGCAGAACTTCTATGAAAGGGGGGGGTATTAAACTGCCCAATATTGAGGTCTACTATGTAGCGAGTCAACTACAAAATGTGGCCAATTGGCTTTCCGACGAAGTGACCCCTGAACTTAGGTTGTTTGGGCAGGATCGTACCCCATTTTACTTAAGGGAAATGATATGGTTGCCCGAGTCAGATATGAAGGAGCGCCCTAGGATGTTGATGCTGGGGTGGAAAATGTGGCGTTGAGCGTGTCGGATGATGGAAGACCCATTCCCGTGCTCCCAGCAAGTACCGCTTGTTGCTTTAGCAGGAGGGGATAAGCAGCTAAGGGCGATTATCAGAACCTACTGGGAATCGGTGGGGCTGGTAACGTTGGGGGATATCTGGCAAGAGGGGACCATTAGAGATTTTGAAGAACTTGGGGAGGAGGTGGGAATACATACTGGCCAATATGTTACATACTGTTAGGAAGAATTCTCTGTTTAGGCTGAATTTCCTAACCTAGTGAGTCCCCCAGCAGCTTTGCTGGATTTTTGGGGTTTATTTTTTTTCTCCTGCCAAGAGTGAGACTCTTTTACCCTCACTCTTGGACATGTTTGGAGTGTGTTTCTTTGGTTTGCCTTGTGTTGAATGGGCTATGGGGTCTTTTACTCCATAGGGCCTCATGTGTTTTTGTGAGATGGGTTACACAGCACCCTCAGTGCCGTAACCCAGGGGTGTCCTAGGGACCCCCCAACATAGACTCCATACCCTGGGACTGACTACTGTCTCCCAGGGTCTGAAAAGTCACCATTGACTTTACTAGTCTCAAATCCTGAACAGAACCAGTACAAACCATCATATTGTGGACGTACTGGCCGGGGCAATTCCATTGCCCCGGGGTCTGTTAGTCGAGGGGGCACGTCTCCGTCCCCCCTCATCGAGTTTTGGCTGGTGGCAGTGGAAACTACTTTTTATATTCAACCGCGAATATTTTCCTATGGGATTTCCCATTGTTTTAGGCTAATACCTTTATTTATTTATTTACGGTAGCCTTGAACATACCGCCGGGTTATTTCTTTATTATTATAACTCCGGTTGGTATTTTTTGCCAAAACTTGAGTCTAAAATGGCATTGGTGTTCACCTCTGTAACTCTGACCCAAAGTGGAGCCCTTTGTTCCACTTTTGGCGGGCTTCTCCACAGAAGCCCTCCAAAGTGGTGCCACTCTGTCTGGGGTACATAGGAGGGGTGGAGGGGGATTTAGGCACCCTGGACTGAGTTACCTTGGTAACTCAAGTCGCACTCCGTCCTGATTGGCCCAAGTGGTGAGCCGGCCGGCTCACCACTTAGCATGTTTGAGTGACAGCTAGGCTGGGTGAATGGGGGTTTGCTGCATGAAAGCAGGGCTTTGGGGACTGGAACTTCAGAAGTCGCCACAGGACCTAAGAAGCCGAAGAGGGAGAAGCCAAGCCGACCTGCCGAGACGACACCACCGGTGAAGCCCTGCAGAACCGTCTCACCACTTTTCCCGACGACAGAGGAGATCTCCCGCCAGAGAGTCTTCTTCCCTTAACTGGTGGGGACAACCAGTTGCTGCCTTCTTTTCGACGTCCCGAAGCATCTTGTGGCCGCCTTGCCTGTGCCAAGCACCCTGGCAACCGGGATACCACTTTTTACCTCAACCGCGAAAGAGGGGTACAAATCCTTTGTGACCGGAAAACTCCACGGCTGGTCTCTTCCCTGGTAGTGCAACGATCTGCAGCTTTCCTCCACGCCGGGATCACCTCTTCCCCTGGACTACGCCGCGACTTACACCCACTACCAGGAACAATCACCACCGCTGGAGGATCCTTTCCACTTTTAAAGGTACTGTGTTCCGCCCGGCCTCCCTTGCCACCGATTGTACGGGGTAGATTTAGCCCTCGGCTCTCGAACCTGGGTAGGTCTGGGACACCCTAACTAAAATTTCCAGAACCGTAGTAAAACCTTTTTCTCTCACCTGCAAAGACTGATGACAATGTGTGATCTTGGGCATATTTTTCGCCTGGCTCCCTCTAAAGCGGGCCCCGAACTAATTCTCCTTGTTCCACCATTGACTGTCTTTGCTAACCTTATGTGAAAAGTGTTTTACCTTCCTGCTCTCTTTATTTCTGCCTTTTCCCTCCCTTTTGGTAATACTTGTTGGAGTGTCATCTAACGTTAAGCGCTCACCTCTGTTTGGAAATAAGTGGGGGTAACTTAGAATTGTCCAACAAATGATTAGGGATGTACATATGAGTAATAGTAACTGTGTTTGACTTTCTTATCTTTTCTATTGTGCTAGTGTAACTTATGAGTGTACCTTTAATAAATAAGTCTATACTTTTACACCTAGCTCTGGTCAGTGTTTGCCTGTGCTACTGGGCCTCTATACCTATTATGTATCCTCTGTATACTGCCTAACTCTTCTTGAGGGAAGTCTGACTGCTCAGCCACAGCTACCACAGTGAATCTGTGTGGTACAGACTGCTACCAAGTGGGTTTACTGCCAACACCTGTAGACTTAAATCTTTTGCAGTGGTCCCAGAGGGAACTGCACAGGTTTCAGCCTAACACATACCATAGGATGGTTCAGAAAATTCGGAAAACATGGCCTGAAACAGTATTGGCAGAGGAACCAGATGCTACTGTGGGGGCAATATATGACATATCGGAAGGGGGGCCTGAGATTTCTAGATGGTATGAGATGGTGATGACCAAGGTTGGGAAGGAATTGACACATTTGAGACTGGATTGGGAAGAGGAGGTGGGGGCCCCCAATGGGAGATGGGATGTGGGAAACGCGCCCTGGGATATCACAAGAAAGTGTCAAGAAACGCCAGGCTTAAACAAATACAGCTGTATATAACGCATAGAGCATACATGACCCCTCTGAGGATATCCCAGTTCGGAAACGCTGGGCGACAGGCGTGCCCTAAGTGCGACATGGAAAACGCCGACATGACACACGTTTTGGTCATGCCCAGTAATCGAAAGCTTCTGGGGTGAAGTGGCACACAAATTAGCGACAAAGGGGGTCACGCTCGTCATAGATACGGTCTGGGCTTGATTGCTGGGAGGGTTCCCTAGACCACGGAAACTTAAACATGTTGAGAAACTGAGAGACTTGGCATACGTGCTAGCAAAACGGAGGATTGCCATGGGATGGAAGAAGTGTCACAAGCCACGGGTGGAGGTATGGTGGAAGGAGTTACAGAAATGGGCGGAGGCCGAAACGATAGTATGGCAGGAGGCGAGCAACATGAGTGGGGAGGAAGAAGTGGGTACCCTGGTGGCGTGGAAATGATTAATAGTGGAATTGTTCAGATCTATATCGGACCCAACGGAATCCGAGGTTGGTGAGACCCGGCCACATGTAGCAGACACTGAATGCGAAGTACAAATAGGCTCATAATGGAGGGTGGGACTATGGGAGCAGTGGCAAAAATGGAAATATAAATGGTGTTTAATGGAATTGTTGTAAACTGCACTGCGTGTTGGGTTTGTTTGTATTGTTGTTTGGTTTGAATAAAATTAATTAAAACACATTTTTAAAAAAAAGTAGAGGGAGGACGAGAATTGGCCTGGGGGCTGCGGGCTGGAGACCATTAGTCGTGGGAATGTATAACTGAAGACAGGAGAAAGATGCAAAGTCTCTTGGCAGTGCAGGGACAGCAATTGCCAGAAACCAAGACAACACCAGTTTGTTAGTTGTCCGGAAGAGTTAGGAGAAAGAAGCATCTAGCATAACGGCAAGGAGGTTAGTCGAACGTAAGATCAAGGAGTAGAGGTGCGGTTGAGCAACAGGCCAGAAGGCACAAGTGAGTATCAACTGGGCGAGAAGAAAGGGTTGGCTGGTAGGTTCAGGATACTGAGACAGGGAGAGAGCCAGATTCGGACAAGGCACTGTGAGAAACCCAAGTATGTCGCACCGGCTAGTCCCCAGGGATCTGTCATCCAGGTGGCCAGGACACGCCCAACGCTTTTGGATCGAGTTGCTGGGGGTAGACCAGTGCGGGAGGATCACCAGGATGAGGGGTCTTCGGGGTGTGGAACTGGGAGACCGGACACCTTTTCCTCATCCTACCAGGTAGGATACCTAGGAACTCGACCTCCCCCCTTTCCCGACATGAACACACTCATGGATAGTTCATGGTGAGCGACAACAGACTAACACCAGAGCCGTATACCTGACATGTCCCAACCAGTGGCGTATTTAAGATTTCTGCTGCCCTAGGCCAAGTAAAGGGCTTGCGTCCCTGCTTTACTCCACCCCATTTACCACACTATGCCCCTTCATCAGACTCCACCCCTTTAAAACAAAGATTACCTTAAAGATATAGAAGCATAAATTATAAATTGGAGTGGAAAAGAACATCTATACCCGTCTCTTTTTATGTGTTTCTCACCACTGTGCAGTCACACTAATTGGTAAACTTCATACATGGGCGACAGTCATGAGAACAGTAATGGCACACCAAAGCCTCACAGGTGCTTTTGTTTGGCATCAGTTGGCTTGGGGAGCTAAACGTAGCTAAGTAGCTCATGACGGAGGTTGGTATCAAGTTAACCAGGCTCTTATAGGGAACAAGCAGGAGCTAAATAGCACCCAGCCCTCCCCCCACCCAATTCCCAACCATGAGTGATGCTTTTTTTTTTTAGGTTAAGTTAAATCACTCTTAAGGACTTACATTCAAAATTGAATATTATAAGGATCTCTTTGAGTTCGCTCTGTGCTTTTAATAGCCTGTTAGTGTTATTTCTAAACCATCTTCTGAAAGTTATGCCTTAATTGCATCTTTAAACCAGCTACTACTGTAAGATAAATACCTTAACCAACTGTGACTTCAGCCACTTGATATACAAGCAATATGTTGTACTTGCATCTGTCAACTGCATGAAATTCCTGGCCATACTACTTAAAGAATCCTGAGAATGCAGCCGTTGAGAACCACTGCCAAAGGCAGTGTTTAAGTGACACCAAAGGTACCCTGAACGCAAGGGTTACCTCCAGGTTCTCTGTAGTGTGCAGGTGCATTGTGACACTTTTTTGCACAAATAACGTCATAGGTTTGCAGACAATGTGTTTGTTCCATACATCGATTTGCCATGCGCATACTTCAAGCTGCAACATCAAATGCACCTTTATCACATTTTCTACTACAAACTACATAGGGCTGTTCTCCCAGAAACAAAGACTCTGGTCAGGTGTATTCTGGGATTTGTAATTTAAATCATTGAATTTAGAACTGCTTTCGGATATTGAAAAGGAGAGCTGGAGCCTGGAGGTAGTGTGTTGAAAATGTGGGCCAGTATAGAGGTGTACCCTTATTTAAGACCCCCGGAGGTGAGATAACGAGTAGTGAACTCTCATTTCTGGCATTCTGCGTTTGGTGGATTCATATTCAGGATGGACTTCTGACAATTTAATGAAATTGCATTTGTTAGGGGGATGCATCTTTCTGTCTTGCATGAGTTTTATTTATTTAAAATCTTTATATATCGTGCCACATGCCCCAGGGCCGCAGAGCGCACAAATAAACAATACAAGACAAACAGAAACAGATGTGGAGAGGAGCAGAGGATTCAATGTCAGAGGGGCAGGGCAGAGCAACAGAAAACAGGATCAGGTTAATCAGGGGGATGGTTAAAGAGAAGTCTTCAGCCGTTTTTAAAACTCTAAGGTCATAGGAATGGCTCTGAGGCTGAGCTACGACTGCCAGCTTTGGCCAATTTGAATCTTGGCTGCACCAGTTTGAGTTGATTCTCCGAGAATGCGCGAAGGGACATAGGGCAGAAGGAGATCCACAACATATTTCGGAGCCAGATTAAGTACATATTTGTGGGTCAGCGTGAGGAGCTTGTGGGTAACTAACTCTGTGCTTCACAGGAAGGCTGTAATATGAACCCGTTTAGAAAGTCCAGAAATGGCACGAACGGCTCCATTCTGAGAAATCTGAAGAGATGACAGATTAAGCTGAGAACAGCCAATCAGAAGACTATTGCAGTAATCCAGGCGGGAATTAACAAGGCCGGTGGCAAGGATGGCGGCGTATGATATAAAGGGTCGAATGTTGCAAAGTAATTTATTGACCAAACGACATGAACGAATGTGGGCAATATTCTGATTCATAGTTAACTCTGCACCCAGGGTAATGCCAAGAGTCATTACCTTTTTAGCTACTGGGATGATAGTGCCAAGGATGGAAAAGCTTGTATATTCCTGTGGTAAAGTTTTAAGTTTCAGACTGGGGGCCACAATCAGGAGTTCAGTCTGCTTGGCATGTAAAGCCAGGGAATTGAAAGCCACCGAGGCGTGGATGGCAGAATAGATGGGAGTTAAGGTTGACAGGTCCTGAGCATAGAGACATGTAAGTTTCATGACGACCTGGATATCATCGGCATAATTGGTATACTGGACACCCAGGTCGCCTAACGAGTCAAGAAGGGAATTATGTAAATGTTAAAACAGCGAAGGGTACAAGACCCCTGCGGGACACCACAGGTAGTTGGGATGGGCCTCGAAGAGGCCGCCCGGTGGTCACTCTGCCATTACGTGGGCCAAGAAAGGAAGCAATCCATTGAGAGGCCTGGGGGGGAGCAGCCTACAATATTAAAGTCTGTCCTCTAGAATGACATGATCTACAAGATCGAACGCAGAGGACAGGTCCGAGAGCATTAACACTGGTTGCCAAAGGTCGACAATATTCAATAGATTCGCCTTAAGGTTCCATGACTTAAGGTGCCATGCCCGCGCTGAAGCCTGAACGATGAATGGTGAGAATATTATTTTGTTCAATAAAACGCTGAAGTTGTATATATGCCACCTTATCAAGGATCTTAAGAAGAAAGGGGGCATTTGTTATGGGAAGATAATTGTCCACAGAAAAAAGGATTGAGATTTTCCTTTTTTTTTTTTTTTTTTTAGAAGAGGAGTAATCCAGGCCTCTTTGAGAAACAACAGGATGGACCCCTCGGCAAATGAAAGAATGACGAGCTTAGTAACACATGGACAAAGCACATCACTGCAGCTGATAGAGACTAGAGGGACAAACATCCCCCTGGCATGAGGGGGGCTTCATGCTCATGATGATTTGTGAGATAGTGGTTTCAATACATGGAGAAAAGATGAAAAGGGGGACTGTGGCTATGGGGGAACTATATTCAACACGCATAGGGTTGAGATCTGCCCTAATATTACAAGCATCCTTGGTGGACAAAATAGAGCTTTGATGTGTGGTGACCATCAATGAAGGCGTTATGGATGGTTTTGCACAAATTATTATCCTTCACGGGGCCAGGCCTAGAACATGGCTTTCCCTTAAATTCATTCAAGATAGCAAATAGTTCTTTAGAGCTAGATTTGACATGTGTAATCCCAGAGTTATACATAGAGGACTTTGCTCGAATGATAGCATCTTTGAATTGTTTAACAAGTGATTTTTAAGCAGCCACAGTAGTGGGTCAGGGGTTCTTACAGCAGCAGCGCTCAGCAGTCCGTTTGTTAAGTTTAAGACGGATGATAGGATCATCAAACCAACCCTTGTTAACCGTTTCACTCTTTACAGACCGATTTTTTAAAAGGGAGCTAGAAAATAGAATCCTCAACAGTATTGATAATGCATTTGGCTAGCTCATCCGCCTTCACAAAGTCCTCTAAGGGGCCAAGCTTGCCATGAAGTATGGAAGAAGGTTGAGCAGGGGTCACACTTCAGTTTCGAGTAAGAATAACCAACCTGGCGTTGGTATCTAGTCTGGCTGGAGGCTGCGGCAGGTTGACACAGAAGGAGAACAAATGACGACCGGACCAGATGCACGGAGAAATGACGAGGTTAGCTACCATGAGATGGTGTGCAAGGACCCAATCACGAGTGTGCCCTGCAATATGTGTGGGGCCTGACACCTTTTGTGAAAATCCTATGGCATCCAAAGCACATGGTAAGAAGACTGTTGTAGAGTCAAGCGGCGCGTCAAACCAGTAATTAAAATCACCCATCACCAAGACACGAGAATAGGTCTTAGTGATGTTATCTAAAAGATTTAAGAACTGTTCTTCAAAGGAAGGAAAGGTCCAAGGGGGTCTGTAGATAATAATAATGGAAATCGATGTATTCTCTGAAGCTTTCAGTTTCACTATGAGGGATTCACAATCAACTGGGGACTCATGGAGAATCAAATGAAACTGAAGCAAATGTTTTAAGATTAAGGCAAACCCCCCCACCCGCCGCCCACCCGACAGATATTACGATCAGCCCGGATGAGGAGGTAGTTGTTAGGAACAGCAAGCAATGCTTCAGAAGGAATGGCTTCATTAAGCCACGATTCCGTAATTGCTAGTAGTTTGGGACTTCAGCTCATTAACAGATCTGCAATCTCTACTCTGTGTGCTCGGAGAGAAGAGCAACATGAAGAAAAGAACTGCGCCCATAGGAGTGGCATGAACTAAAGCAGGTACACTGATAGGGCCTGTATCCACGTTAGTGGTATTAATATTACAAGCTTTTGGTGACTTGGAGCACTGGATGTGTAACAGACCAGTGGAGTTGAACACCAGGGAAATCTGGTCATTAAGACAAAAATGAGCTATATCGGAGGAGACGGCCATACCGTCTGAGGTTAAAGCATGGCAGCCAGGAATAATAGGCTCGCTATAGCAAGGCGTGGGCCCCATATCTTCGAGTGATCGAGCCGGTTGCAAATCGTTGTGAAATTGAGCTGCCAGCCTAGCCTTCCTATTCTTTTGAATGCTCATAATTAGCTCTGTGCGGGACATCACGGGCAAATGCCAAACTATGTAAAATCCATGAGAGTACTTGCAGTGGTGGCGAGAACGTCCCAGAAGGTTAGGAGGACAACCGCGACACGCACCGGACACAAACCAGCACTAACTGGCTAGTGGCGCCTGGCGCTGTCGTGCCTATATTCTAAATATAAAGCACAAAGGACTACAATAAAGTAGGGAAATGTAGTTTTAGAGTGGGCGTGCAGCGTTTAAGGTACACGATGATTCAACACGCCTGATAAGAAAAGGAAAGGTAAGTGCAGGGATGGCCCTGATAATAACGATATACAAATAAAATGACAGAAGTTAAAACAGAAGTTTAAAAGCGTTTGTCCCTTAATAAAGGTGGGTGGAGGCATGATCGTGCTTATTTCCTGGTCCAGAGACTCGGATGGTATTTTGTGAATGGATACAAAGAAAGTGATGAAGCAGGTTCCCACGTAACACCTTCTGGGAAAGATAAAGGTTTTAAAATTGCAAAATTTCAGAACAAGAGACTTGAGCTTCTCCAGCAGCAGCCTCCAAGCGGAGCACTTAGCAGCAAATTAATCCCTGGTGTGGCTTAGAGCCCTGAAACTCACCCAGGCCCAAAATTAAATGCTTTTTGCAACTGGGAATATTTCTAAAGCCAATAAATTGTGATTTTTATTGCAAAGAGCCAATCAGCGACAGTTTACAATCAAAGAGACTAGCGCACAGCGTATCTTCGTGCATCCCAGTGTTTGGCTTGGAATAATGAATGTATTTAAAACTAAAATGCAATTTAGCTCTGCCAGGCAAAGGTCCTCCCCTCTGCCCCACTTCCATGGTATGTGCCAAGTGCTTTAATCAATCATAGCGCCTTTTCTAATCTGGTGCTTCATAGGCCGAATCCATCAATATTTATTTAGTATCCAATAGACTTTCCCCTACCTTCATTATGTAGAATTGAAAACGAGATTAAAAAGGAAACATTGATACGAGGGTGCTGCAAACAATTCCTGCCCATTATGTGGCTGGAGCTATGAGCAGTCAAGTGCATTTGAGAATATTTTAGTAGCGGAGTCCAGAGGAGTCTGCTGTAGGGGCATTGCATGGGTGGAGTAGCGGGAGCGGGATACCATTACCCATGATCACCCAGGTCATCGTCCCCTATAGACACAGCACCACACCCCCCCCCCCCATGTCATACCCCTGACTTGGCTTAAAAAGCACAGGACAGAAAACGAGAATGCACTCAACTTGAGTTTATTTCTTCTACAGGGTGGGTGAGTGAGTGAGTGCGGAAGCAAGGGGGCTGAAACGAAAGGGCCACGGCCCAGCTTCATGGATGTAGTCAGAGAGGGCTTTCATCTCACAAGTCAGTGTATGTCAGATGTGAAACTTCATGCCGTGAGATCACACGACAGGCAGCATCATCATCATCATCATCATCATCATAACATACCTGTTTCCAAGCTACAATTGCTTCAAAAGAAGAGGCCCACCTAGTGTCCAATGACACATTTAGGGACTGAAAGAGCTATACCCATAGTTGATTTGCAATAGACCCTTGTAAGAGGTTCAAAAAAGATCCCAAGTCAGTTACGATAACATCCAGGCCATAGGCTATTGGAGGTACAATTTTTGTCAGAAAACAAAATCACCATCAGAATCAAAGAAAATGTAGTTAAACGAACATATGGAGAAGTGCTTTCAAGCAGCACAATGGCAAGTGCAGTAAAGAACGAGGTTTTACAAACCTATAATACTGATAAAAATGTAACTCCCCACTGTATTCACATTAAATATGCCTCCATTTTGCAATCTGCCACCCTAGACCTGGGCCTAGTCGGCCTTATTGTAAATACATCCCTGGCTCTTTAGTATTCACAGTATTCAATTTGGGTGTTCACCCTGGATCTCCCTATCCCGGGCCCAGATCCCTTTCCAAAACAAGGTTCAATTAGTCTCCCTCAGCTGGGCTCGGACCAATGGAATTTACTTTAAACTATCAAAGGCTTTCAAATGTGCACAGGGTTTAGCTTGACCTGTTGCATGAACACTTCGATCTCAATATTTCTTTCACACTGCATCAGTTCAATACCTAACAGACTTTCGAATGAGCACCCACGTGGTGCCGGATCAACTTGTGTATGGTATCTTTTCTTGGTTTCCCTAGAGTTCAGTTATAAAGTTCAAGTAAATATTTTTGGCTTTCAATTGCAGTTGGAGTCGCTCATTCCAAATGCTTCACACCCTGTTCTCTTCATAAAATGTTGCAGCTTGCAACCTTGGTTCAAAACACAAGCTAATTTGGTATCAGTCTCTCCGACTGTGTGGCCATTTTGGACACTGCTTTGTTGTAGGAGCCAAGGACAGTATCACAGCAGCAACCGCTGCTCCCTGCCTTGGTTATCGATGCGGGAGAGACCCAGGTACCTCCGACACACTGTGCAGGTTTGATCAGCCTTAGTTACTGGTCTTCGGTTTCTTTCTTTCCAAGGCTCTTGAAAGGAACGGTCTTTATAGGTCAAGGGTGCTTCCCTTCTTACAACCCTCTCCGGTCTCGCGGCCTTTCTCATTGTATTAAACTGCCATCTTGGAACTGCTATTTCCTCATATATTTTGCCTCTCAGAGTGTGCTTTTGTGCTCCACCTTCTATCTTTGTGGGAAAGCGATGTAAGACAAGTATGTGTAATGATCTGTAATTGCCTGACCGTGGTGTTGGTTTGCGTGTTTTCTTTTTAACAGCAGGCCCTCTGTATCAAAAGACTTGAGAGGTAAAGAGACTTGGACACAGAAGGTCTTGAGTTTTGTGGACTGTGAAAATGGAACTGTATCCTTATGCCGCAGAAGCCAGTGTGTGCACTTAGCTCAAGTGAACCGCCTTGCCCCATGCTGAAAACATGGGGAAGCGAGGCCAACAGCCCAATTATCCAGAATTATCATTTTGTGAACACATTTTTCTTTTTCATAAACTTCACCCCACACTATTTATAACTTAGTAGTAAGGATTGCCAATTGTTTTTTTAGTATAGGCCCTTTTATGTTCCCAAGACTCCACTATGATTGCCTTCTTTATTATTTGATGGTTGTAACTTGCTCCCATCTTTAGATTTAGGTTTAGATCAGGCGTTTATGACACCCCTTCAAAAGTTCAATAAACACCCTTGAACTGAGGTCGCTTGTGTCTGTCTCATTATTATACTAGTGATCTCGGTGCACTACTATATGGATTATATTCACAAATTGGCCTAATTTGTTTAATGTGGCTGGCTCTCTTTTCACTCCCAGCTCAAATTCAAGTTCCTCTGTCTTGTTTTCAAATCGGTCTATGGTCTTGCCCCCCCCTACCTCTCCTCCATTCTCACCTTCTATACCCCTTCTCGCTCTCTCCGCTCTGCTAATCTCTTCCTACTCTCTCCTCCTCCTCCTCCTTCTCCTTCTCCTCCTCCTCCTCCCTGTGCCCCGCCCACTTCCGATCTTTGCAACTCCTTGCTACCTTCCACTGGCACCTCCTCCCCCTTCACATCCGCTCTTCCCCTTCCTTCCCTTCCTTTCGCTCTTCTCTCAAATCTCATCTTTTCCACTCACCTCCCCAACACCCTTTGTTTCCTCTCGCTCTTCTCCCTCCCCCTCATTCCTCACCTCCTACCACTACACTCTCTATCCCGCCCTACCCCCCCACTCCCTGCTCTCTTCTAGTCCTACTCTTCCTCTCACATTCATACATTCCCTCTTACTCCTGCTCTTACCTCCACTAACATCTCCCTTTCCCTCACTCTCTTCTGCCCCTCCCTACTCCCTCCTCACCTCTGCAATATTGTAAATTGGTCTTTACACGGTTTTCAAGTTATGATTCAATTTCCATATTATGCTTGTTATATTTTGCGTGTTCTCCTGTAAAGCACTTTGGATTAAAGGGCTATATAAAGTCAATAAAATACAAAATACAAATGTGTAAGTCGAGCTGGTTCAGGTGCTCCAGGTTCAGCTCTTGCTACTCATCAAAAAGAGCTAGTAACATGTCAATAACATAACCTCAGTAACAACTGGAGGAAAAAACCTGGTCACTCTTCAATAATGTTCAAAAAGGAAATATATTTTGTTACTATTCAAATAAAATTAACATCAACATCTTTCAATACTACAAATGAACCATATGTTGTATTTATTTTAATACAGGTTTTAAACTTTAATGAAAAAAAATCATGTAAAGTAAATTGCATCATTCACTGTATATGATATTTACAATCTTATATAAAGATGGGTGGTACAGAGCAATATTCTCAAAGATGTTTTAGAAGACGAACAATCAACATAGTACAATAACATTTGTGTGTTGATCCATCTTAATCCCATCTTATTCCCACTTCACCTGTCTAGCTAGATCTAATGGATAAAATCAACACTTCACACAACGCGTTTCGGGGTTCAAAGACCCCTTCTTCAGGTGCAGCTGTTACTGATGACTTCAAACTGTCAACTATCAAGAAAACAACAAACGATTTCAGATTCAAAGACAGATATTTCATCCAAATATCCGTAACATCCATGGGGGCAGCCATGGCGCCGGGATATGCGAACACATATATAGCATATCTAGAGCAAACGTCAGTGTTGAACATACAAGAATATCATTACCACCCAAGATGTTTTCATCGATATATCGATGATGTGTTTGAAATATAGAGAGGTGCCCAGCAAGATTTTTTTTTTTTTTGAGTTTTTTGAATACATGGCACCCAGAATCAAATTCACAACCCAGACTCAGATTCAATTTTATTTTTGGATGTAGAAATCTACAAAGACAATTTACTGCAGACTACCAGCTATAATAAACCCACTGACAGAAATAGCATATTGATGGCATCTAGTTTTCACCCAAGGAACACCATTGAAAGTATACCTTATAGCCAATTTTTACGCTATAAGAGAATTATCTCTGAAACTTCAGAATTTGACAATCAAGCTACCAATCTGAAAGACACATTTCTAAAAAGAGGATACTCCCAAGTGCAACACAACAAGGCATTTTCTAAAGCCTCAGCGGTCTTAAGATCTCAAATTTTGGAGCCTTCTGAGAAAACTGAATCAGAACAACTGGTTTATGTTACGGTTTATGTTACTACCTTCTCAGAACAATTACAAAATCAAAAAGATCATCAAAAAGAATTAGGAAATGTTAAAGATTGATCCAATTCTTGCTCAGCTGTTTGAAAACAGTCCAACATTTGCTTACAGAAAAAAGCAAATGTATCAAAGATCATCCTACACAGATGAAACTTATCATATTGGAGTAAGTCAATTGTCCAAAAAAAAAAAAAAGGGGGGGGGTGACATCAGTCTGTTACTCAGGTAGAAAGAAATAGAATGGATCGAAAAATTGGACTCTTTGGAACCAAAAAGGAATGAATAATGAATTTGATTTAACTTGTTTTATTTAAACTATTGTGCTCTTTTCTATTCAGTACGATATGTGCTTGTAAATATGTAAAAATGAACAGATGGCTAGGCTAATTCCCACAAGCAATAATAGGTTTCAGTTACAATCTTAAATGTAAGTGGATGATTGTTCTTTTGGATTGTTGTTATCTCTCTGGTATACATATGTAGTGATTACAAGATCTTGTATCCCGAGTTATTTTTATTGCAGATCTGGTATTATCTGAAGAAATACCATCTCAGATTGAAAACACATGAACCAATCAGGTAATCACATCAATGACGTAGTGAGGGTGAGATTATTTTCTACTACCCCCATATGAGTACTTCTTTCATCTAAATGAATGTCTGACTAAAGAGTCAGGTGATTTAGCAGTGTAGACTAATTAGAATATCTTTTATTCTTAGTGGAGAGCCAGAGGAAAATCTGGGGATAACAGATCAGGCTGTTACATTACGCGACCGAATAAGGAAGTCTATTCATTAGTTTAATTGGAGACGGGAGGCTTTAGTCATAACTGTCTTTCCGTCCGCAACACATCAGAAAACAGTACTATGCGTTCTTCTAAGAAGGATCGGAATATTTGGGATGTTTAAATACAATTTTAGGATGTGTAATCCAATAATTAACTAATATACTTTTTTACATTTCTGACTACTCCTATCACGTGATCAGCAATGTTATCACATGTTCATACACTGTACACAGAAGCAGATTCGAGCAGAGTCATTCTACTGATTGTGAAGAAGCAATAGGACCGTGCGCTGCTGATTCAGCAGCGCACCAGCGCTTCCATTTGGAACACATTTGAATCAGGTTCAATGTTATTACCCCGTTCGTGACCACGTGACTAACTTCTGTAGTACTCAGAAATTCAAAAACATACCGAGTTAGTCAAAGCAGCCCGTGTGATTTCATCACGTGATCCAGATCACCATCACGTGATTGAACACGGAAGTGAATTTAGCTGAGATGCAGGACAGGAGCCTGCATTAGCAGCCGTGTTCCTGTTCCCGCATCGTGATACGATTTATGGCATATCGAGGTGAGTGATAGTTTTTTGCTACAGTTGTGTAGCTGGCATACATTTTTGATTGTAATCTATCTGCAAGTACTGCAAGTACTAGTGGACATTTCCTCATGTTGAAGTGGGCTCCATATTAATTTTAGATTCGCTGGCTGGGGAAACTAAGCACATACAAGTCGACATGACCGTGATCAGTTGGACATTATTGAAGTTGGAAAAGTAGGCAAAAAAATATTTTTTTTACCCCATTTATGTTTTTGTTTTTCTTCACTTATAGTAAAATAGAATGCATATATCACAATGTTCAATTTTTGTGGATTGCCCGCACAGGACATTACATTGGGAATACTTGATATGTTTTACAGATTAGGGCTGACCTCACCTACAGAAATACCCAAGGAACAAGTTACTTACCTGTAACTGTTGTTCTCCAGCATGGGTCTGGCATGGATTCACATGCTCATGAATATTCCCCGTCGTCAGGCTGGGAATCCTCGGTAAAGAAAAAACCAGTATCAGTTTCGTTTCTGATCTGTCTTTCGTAGCAATAACCTTCATCACCGTGGGGCGAGGGCAGGAGCCCCCCCAGCACCCCAGCCCAGCAGAGAAACCACGAGACCACGAGGAACACGGACAGGGCCTGCCTGACCCTGTCCCCACACGCCGCCTGACTCACGCATGCCGGGCGCAGCGCGGGCTGAAACCGAGGCTGAGCCTCGTTAAATCAGCTGTAACCGCCGGCAGGCGGATCACGCCGGCGGCCAGCGCAAAGGCCACTCTAAGGCCTGTTGAGAGCCTGCTCACCCCCTCATTCTCTCTTCATCACCGTGGGGCGAGGGCAGGAGCCCCCCCAGCACCCCAGCCCAGCAGAGAAACCACGAGACCACGAGGAACACGGACAGGGCCTGCCTGACCCTGTCCCCACACGCCGCCTGACTCACGCATGCCGGGCGCAGCGCGGGCTGAAACCGAGGCTGAGCCTCGTTAAATCAGCTGTAACCGCCGGCAGGCGGATCACGCCAGCGGCCAGCGCAAAGGCCACTCTAAGGCCTGTTGAGAGCCTGTTTGGAGCATCAGGAGCCAGGGGCCACAAACTCTGCCCGTGCTGCTCCAGGCGGAGTGCACCGTCGAGCCTAGAGCCAGGACCCCTGCCGTCCACCTACAGGGTAAGCATACTGCCCCCCTCTTCCAATATCCACTCCCGACCATCGAGCTAGAGCCCTGACCTAGCACCTCCCAACATTGCTACGCCCAAGGTCCCACATGCACCGTTGTGCTCCTGAACTGCAACGAAACATTTAATGCACAATCCACTGTGTAGTGCCTTATAGTCGCCTAGAGACCACTGTAATACTGTGTAGTGCCTTATAGTCGCCCAGAGACCACTGTATTACTGCGTAGTGCCTTATGGTCGCCTAGAGACCACTGTAATACTGTGTAGTGCCTTATAGTCGCCTAGAGACCACTGTATTACTGCGTAGTGCCTTATGGTCGCCTAGAGACCACTGTAATACTGTGTAGTGCCTTATAGTCGCCTAGAGACCACTGTATTACTGCGTAGTGCCTTATGGTCGCCTAGAGACCACTGTAATACTGTGTAGTGCCTTATAGTCGCCTAGAGACCACTGTATTACTGCGTAGTGCCTTATGGTCGCCTAGAGACCACTGTAATACTGTGTAGTGCCTTATAGTCGCCTAGAGACCACTGTATTACTGCGTAGTGCCTTATGGTCGCCTAGAGACCACTGTAATACTGTGTAGTGCCTTATGGTCGCCTAGAGACCACTGTAATACTGTGTAGTGCCTTATAGTCGCCTAGAGACCACTGTATTACTGCGTAGTGCCTTATGGTCGCCTAGAGACCACTGTAATACTGTGTAGTGCCTTATAGTCGCCTAGAGACCACTGTATTACTGCGTAGTGCCTTATGGTCGCCTAGAGACCACTGTAATACTGTGTAGTGCCTTATGGTCGCCTAGAGACCACTGTAATACTGTGTAGTGCCTTATAGTCGCCTAGAGACCACTGTATTACTGCGTAGTGCCTTATGGTCACCCAGAGACCATCGTAATTTTGTGTAGTGCCTTATGGTCGCCCAGAGACCATTGTATTACTGTGTAGTGCCTTATGGTCGCCTAGAGACCACTGTAATATTGTGTAGTGCCTTATGGTCGCCCAGAGACCACTGTATTACTGCGTAGTGCCTTATGGTCACCCAGAGACCATCGTAATTTTGTGTAGTGCCTTATGGTCGCCCAGAGACCATTGTATTACTGTGTAGTGCCTTATGGTCGCCTAGAGACCACTGTAATATTGTGTAGTGCCTTATGGTCGCCCAGAGACCATTGTATTACTGTGTAGTGCCTTATGGTCGCCCAGAGACCATTGTGTTGTAAACCACCTACCCACCAAACCAAGTACTAGCTACGCACAATGTCCAGCCTACTAAGCTTCTACTGCATCATGGCTATTGTTACACTTCCTGCTACTAGCAAGCTGGGCAGCTACACAGAGACCCCACTACACTCACATGCACCTCTATTACATATATCACCAGATATTATGACTAACACGCATGCATATACTGACTCCAAACACCAAGCTCTGCCAGAACCTCTAGCTTACACTTCCAAGCCTAGCTCCACCCGCGATAGAAATAGCAAACTACGCGCTAGACTTAACAAACTCCATGATACACCCAGACGACTCCTCCTTCTTACAAATTCTGATATGAAACACCAAATTGGCAATACAGGCTACGCCTCCAACCGCACCCGAGCTTCAACGCTCACCCAAATACCTGTGCCCAAGACTAAATCCAGTGCTAAAAACACTCCTAATCCTACACTTACCAAAGAGGAAACTAAGGACCATTCCTATAAAGGAGCACTTCTCAATGCCAGGTCACTAGTTGCACATGCCCTTGAGATAGCTGATCTAATCACTGAGAATAACCTGGACTTCATTGCTATAACTGAAACCTGGCTACACCAGGCAGCAGGCCCATCACTTATGTTAGCCATACCTGACGGCTACACTATATGCAGACAAGACCGAGAGGGCACCCGCGGAGGCGGAATTGCCATTATCTCTAAATCAAGCCTCTCACTAAGACTAGCCCCTGCACTAACGCTACAATCCTGTGAAGCCCTCACTGCTAAACTCCTTATAAATAATAATCAATCCCTAACTATTCACCTAATCTATAGACCTCCAGGCCCGCTTGGGACCTTCGAAGAGGATCTACACAAGTTACTAACCCTCAATGCTAAAACCACCTCTCAATTGCTGGTATTAGGGGATTTTAACTTAGGATTTAACGACAAAACAGATGTGCATGCCGCGACCATCGCCCAAGCTATTAATTCCCTAGGCTTTTCCCAAAAAGTCAACAACCCTACCCATACGAAAGGTAGAATATTAGACTGGATCGCTGACTCTAACTGTACTACAGTCATCTCCTCTATCTCGGCTTTATCATGGTCTGACCACTCATTAGTGTCCTTTGACCTCCTAACCTCCCAACCATCCGCTACAGTCGCCCCCATGGCACCTTCATGCCCCACAAGAAATAAAAAGATTATGACAATAGATAATGTCATACCTGCTATTCTTCCAACCTTAAACGCCTTGCCTGACAATCTAGACCCCGGCACTTTAGTTCACGAGTATAACAAAATTATGACTGATACCCTGGACAAAATTGCCCCACTTAAAATGCGCACAAGTAAACCCAAAGCCCATCTAAATAAATGGTTCACGCCTGAACTCAAGGCCTTACGCCTCACCAAGAGAAAATATGAATCCAACTGGAAAATATGTGCAACTGCTGAGAACAAGGCTAACCTAATATCTATCTCCCGTCAATACAAAAACGCAGTCTGTCTGGCTAAGAAAAACTCATACAACGATCGTATCGCCAATTCTAAATCAAGCATGAAGGAACTCTTCTCCATCCTAAAGGAACTTGAGTCACCTATTGCCATACCAGACACTTGCACTAAAGATCAGACCTGGTGTTCTGACATCCAATATGCTCTATCTAATAAAATCACTACCCTCCAAAACAAAATTCAACTGAAAAAAGATTCGCTTAAACTCCCTACACTGTCACCACCTAAGGCGATCCACATGCCTCAACATACCAAATTTTCCTTCACCAAAACTTCCACACTTGAGATTGAAAAAATTATCCTCACCCTCAAACCATCCAACTGCAAAGGTGACATCTGCCCAGCACAGCTAATAAAAGACGCTGCCAGAGACCTATCACCATTTATCTCCAAACTGGTCAATGCATCCTTCTCTACAGGCATCATCCCAGCTAATCTAAAACAATCCTGGGTGCTCCCGTTGCTTAAAAAGCAAACTCTAGATCCTCTTATCCCCACCAATTACCGCCCAATCACTACAGTTCCGTTTCTGCTAAAGATCCTGGACAAAGTGGCCTATATACAGATTCAAAATTACCTTGAACTGCACAAACTACTAGGAACTAGACAATCTGGCTTCCGCCCACTACACGGAACGGAAACAGCCCTGATTGACTTAAAGGCCCAAATAGACGAACTGAGAGATCAGGGCAAGACAGCCCTCCTCCTCCTACTAGATCTCTCAGCTGCGTTTGATCTTGTGGACCACAAAGTCCTCTGCAAACACCTGGACGTTGCCGCTCACTTCTCCACCCAAGCCATCAGTTGGATAGAATCCTTTCTAAGTGAGAGAACTATGAGAGTCTTTTCCCCTTCGGCAGCAGCTGACCCTATACCTATTACTTGTGGAGTCCCTCAGGGATCCTGCGTCTCTCCGACCCTCTACAATATATTCACCAAACCTCTGTTCGACGATCTGGACAATCTCGGTATCACCTACACTAACTATGCAGATGATACACAGATTCTCTTCCCACTTTCTGGGGATCACAGCAGGGATGGGGAGTTGGTGAATAGAGTGTATCTCATCATTCAGGCATGGATGGCCACACACGGTCTTTGCCTGAATGATAAGACAGAGTTGATCATTCTGGGCACACAAGCTAATATTAACAAATTGGGCCCGGATTACTCAGCCTTCAGCATAGACGGAAATGCCATTAAAGTCTCGAGGGAAGTAAAAACACTTGGTTTCTATCTCGACTCTACCCTGTCCTTCACTAAACAGGTAAACTCCCTAGCCTCCACTACTGCCTACACTTGTAAATTGATCAGAGCAGGCAAGCCCTTCCTGTCCAATACCAGCTGCCTAATCCTGGCTAGAGCCTTAATTCTTTCCCGACTAGACTACTGTAATGCCCTATACAGTAGCGCCAATAAAGCCACCACCCTAAGACTTCAAATTCTACAAAATAATGCTCTCAGAGCTGCATTAGGAATAAAAAAGAGGGAGCATATCTCCTCGACTAGGCGGCAACATAAATGGCTCTCTACGGAGAATAAAATCCAGCTAAAAATGATCTCATTAACCCATAAGGCCTTAAATAATGCAGCTCCCAGCTACTTAATGGACAAAATAAAAAGAAAAACTTCTAATAGACCCATGAGAGTCGCCAATTCCAATTGTTTGGCAGTACCTAGATTCAGACTCGCCAAAATTGGTGGCGCCTGCTTCCCTGTGAAAGCTGCTAACCTGTGGAACGCCCTGCCACCTAACCTAAGAGCTGACCAACCCTTCCCCCATTTCAGAAGGAACCTTATCAAACACATTATCGCCAACAACGACTTAACACCCGAACACTCACAAGTGTAGCCCGACCCAATGCACCCTGACGTGACATCAACCTTTATGCTTATTACCGCAAATCCTGTATGTTGCTAACTGTACATTCATGTAAATACGGCAAATCTTTATCTGTACATTCTTGTAATTTGTGCAATATGGTGTAATATTGTAAATTCATTTATATAACATTGTAACATTGTAAGCTTCGCATATACTCGTTGCTGCGCCCGGTAACCTAAGGGTCTGGTGCGCAATATAAATAAATAAACAAACAAACAAACAAACAATCACTGGTCTCTGCGTCATACTGACCACAGCCAATGACTGCCCTCTACCTAAGCACCGCCTCTGGCAGCCATCTTCAGATTTGGAAGCACGTGAAGTGGCAGTATGACCAAGTGAAGAGCCGCAGAGGGGTAGGCGGGAGGGTTCGCATGTGAATCCATGCCAGACCCATGCTGGAGAACAACAGTTACAGGTAAGTAACTTGTTCCTTCTCCAGCATGGGGTCTGGCATGGATTCACATGCTCATGAATAAAGAATACATAGCAGTACACACATGCACAACCACGGGAGGTGGCAAAGGCTCAACATTAAGCATCACATCAACTCAACATTAAGCATCTTACCTCCTCACCAGGCTCACCTCAGGCGAACAGGTTGCGCAGCACTGCTTGGCCGACCCTGGACTCCTGCCTGGAATCCCGGTCGACGCAGTAGAATTTCGTGAAGGTGTGCGTCGACCTCCACGTAGCAGCCCTGCAGATGTCCAGCAAGGGCACACCAGATAGGAACGCCGTGGTAGCTGCGATCGCTCTGGTGGAATGGGCTCTCGGACGGCCAGGCAGCGGTCGGTTTGCCAACCGGTGACAGTACATGATACAGCCGGAGAGCCATCTGGAGATGGAAGCCTTCGAGAGAGCCTTCCCCTGATTGACAGGTCCAAAGTTCACAAAGAGTTGTGACGTCTTCCGAAAACCCTTCGTGCGGTCCACGTAGAACTTCAGCGCTCTAGCTACATCCAGCGAGTGCAAAGTCCTCTCAGCCGGCGACGAAGGCGACGGGAAGAACACAGGTAACACCAAGGGTTCGTTGAGATGGAAGTCCGACGGTACCTTGGGCATGAAGGAGGGGTGCGTCCTGAGCACTACCCTCGTGTCGTGGAAAGTCAAGTACGGGGCCTTGCAGGAAAGGGCCTGGATCTCTCCCACTCGTCGTGCGGAGGTGATGGCCACAAGAAAAGCTGTTTTCCACGATAGAAACTTCAACGGGGCCGAGTGCAGAGGCTCGAACGGAGGTCCCATGAGCTTGGTCAGCGCCACGTTGAGCTCCCACGCCGGGGCCGAAGCCTTCACCGGCGGGAACGATCTGAATAGTCCCTTCATGAACTCTTTCACCAGACGATGAGACCACAAGGACGTCCGCCCCGTGGTTCTGGTGTATCGGGAGATCGCAGCAAGATGAATCTTGATGGACGCGTGTGCCAGTCCAGCTTTGGCCAGCGTCAGCAGGTACGGCAGTACTTGGGAAGCCGTAATCCGTAGAGGGTTAATCTTCTGTGCGTGGCACCAGACAGAGAACCTCTTCCATTTGTGTCCGTAGCATTTAAGAGTCGAGGACGCCCTGGCCTTTGCAAGAACCTCTCTGCAATCGGCCGGTATGTCGTATCCTCCAAACTCTAGCGCTGCAGGAGCCAGGCCTGCAAGTTCAGCGACTTCGGGTCGTGGTGGAGGATGGCGCCTCCTTCCCTGGAGAGTAGATCCGCGTCCGCCGGCAGCTTGATCGGCGGGGACGCTGACAAGTCCAGAAGGTCCGGGAACCATATCTGCCTCGGCCAAGCAGGTGCGACGAGGATCATCCTGCACCGTGACCTCTTGAGCTGGTTGACGAGCCGGATTAGCAGAGGCAAGGGAGGGAACGCGTAGAGGAACAGGCCCTCCCAGGGGAACGAGAAAGCATCGCCCATGCTCCTCGTCTGGGGAAACCTGCTGGCGAACCTCCGGCACTTGGTGTTCGTCGCCGTCGCGAACAGGTCGATCTGGGGTGTGCCCCACCGTCGGAAGAGGCGATCCACCAGATCCTGCCGTAGTTCCCACTCGTGGCACGAGCGCAGCTCCCTGCTGAGTGAGTCGGCGATGGTGTTTTTTATCCCTGCCAGATGAAACGGCACCAGAAAAAACCCTTGGGCGACGGCCCAATGCCACAGGTCCTGCGCCTCCTTGGACAGCGCTGGGGACCTGGTTCCGCCCTGTTTCCTGATGTAAAACATGGTGGTGGTGTTCTCGGTGAAGATCCTCACCACCTTGCCCTTCAGGGACGGAAGGAAGGACCTGAGGGCCCAGAACACTGCACGGAGCTCCAGGACGTTGATATGCAGGGACTTCTCCGTCGGGAGCCAGAGTCCCCTCGCGTGCAGATTTTCGGTGTGCGCTCCCCACCCTTCCAGGGAGGCATCCGTGGTCACAGTCTCCTGGTGGGCTGGGGTCTGGAAGTCCATGCCCGCCGTCAGATGCGCGCGGGTGCCCCACCACCGTATCGCTCGTCGGAAACTCTCGTCGAGCTTGATCCTTTCTTCGAAGCTGCCCGTCGTCTGGATCCAGCGCGCATCCAGGAATTCTTGCAACGGGCGCATCCGGAGCCTGCACATGGGAATGAGGTAGATGCAGGAAGAAGACATCCCGAGGAGGGACTTGATGGATCTCACTTTGGCTGCGTCGGCCACCAACATCCGTTGCACCTTGCCCAAGATGGTCCTGGTCCTCTCCTCCGACGGGGAGGCCAGAAGGGACACTGTGTCGAGCCTCGCTCCCAGAAACAGTGCGACTTGCGCGGGCACCAGGTGGGATTTGGCGTAGTTCACGGAGAATCCCAGGTCCGTGAGGAGTTGGACGGTCCTTGTTGTGTGGACCACGGCGAGCTCCTTCGTCTTGGCGCGGATGAGCCAGTCGTCCAGGTAGGGGTAGACGTGAATCCCCTCGCGGCGCAGCTGCGCCGCCACCGGTGCGAGGCACTTGGTGAATACCCTGGGTGCCGACCGTAGTCCGAAGGGAAGGGCTTTGAACTGGTAATGACGCCCTTGGACCACGAACCTGAGGAATTTTCGGTGCCCCTTTAGGATTGGAATGTGGAAGTAGGCATCCTCCAAATCCAACGACGATAGGAAGTCTCCTTCCTCCAGTTGACCCAGGACGTGCTGTAGGGTGACCATCCGGAACTTCTGCGCCTTGATGAACTTGTTCAGCCGTCGCAGGTCTAGGATGGGGCGCCATCCTCCCGTCTTCTTCTTCACGAGGAAGTATCGCGAGTAGACTCCGGAGCCCCGAAGCCTCTTTGGGACGAGTTCGATGGCGCCCTTTCTGAGCATCGCCTTTACCTCCAGGAGAAGTTGAGGGACGTGAAGTTCTTTCCTGGCCACGGGGGGGACGCGCGGGCACCTTCTTTGAAACTCGAGCGCGTGGCCCCGGGCCAGGGCGTCCAGCACCCAACGGTCGGTGGAGATGGACTCCCACACGCTTACGAAGCCCGCCAGTCGGCCTCCCACCGGGGTGCTTCGGTGGGGGCCCGACCCCACGGCCGGTTCAATCCTGCTTGGACGCGGCCTTGCCGCCATGACCTCCTTGGCGACGACGGCGGGGTCCGCTAGACTTGCCTCGTCCTCTGTAGGCCTCTTGCGACGACGAGCGGGCCGCTTGACGGTAGGAAGCGAAACCGCCGCCGGAACCTTTGGAGGCGCCCTTGCCTCCGCCGCTCCGAAAGGGCGTCCGTCGTTGCTGCAGGACTCCAAGGGCCCGGGCCGTCTCAGTATCCGCCTTGATGGCCTGGAGGGAATCGTCCACCGTCTTCCCAAACAGGTTGTTCCCGTCGAAGGGCATGTCCAGGACTCTGGTCTGGACGTCCTGCCGAAAGTCCGTAGCTTTGAGCCATCCACGACGTCGAAGGCAAACGCCGTTGCCCAGCTGGCGGAACCCAGCGTCGGCGATGTCCGTCGCCACGGTGATGGCGTGGTCCGAAGCCACTTCACCTTCCTGGAGGATCTCAAGGGCCTCCGACCCTCTTGTCGTCCGGCAGAAAATCCAGCAGGGGAGCCATCTTGTACCAGAGCTCCCTGTCGTAGCGGGCCACGATAGCCAAGGCGTTGGCCGCTTTAATCGTCGTCGCTGCCGACGAGATGACTCTACGTCCCATAGCATCCAATTTCTTTCCCTCGCCGTCCGGCGGGGAAGTCGATGTGGAGGCCGCACCCCCCCCCGCTTTCTTCCTGGCTGCCGTGGAGACGACGGAGTCCGGGGTAGGCTGCGCCCGGAGGCATAGGGGGGCCGTGTCCGGGACCCGGTACTTCTTCTCGTACCGGTCTCTTCTAGCTGGCGTCGTGGAAGGGTTCTTGAGGAGGGAAAGGCCCTCATCCCAAATGTCGTCCAACAGAGGCACTGCGAGGACCGTCTTCCTCTTGGCCTCGCGCCGCTGATAAAGGAAGCCTTCCTTTTTCTTCTCCTCAGGGCAGAGTTGGAAGAGCTCGGAAGCCCTGGAGATCATGGAATGGAAAGATCCGATCTCGTCGGGCGGAGAAGCCCTGGTGGGAGGCGACGACGGAAAATCCTCGTCGTATGCCTCGTCGTCCGTACCCGTCGCTGCCGTGTCAGTCCCCGTATCATCCCCTCGGGTGGACGGGGAGGAGGGCTGGACGGGGCGCGACGGTTGAAAAGGAGGTGGAGGATGGATCCTTCTTTTCTTGGCAGGGGGAACACCAGAAGGTCCCGGTTCTGGATCCCCCGACGGGAGAGGTTCCTCCGTCGGTAACGGTAGCCTCGTCCTTATCTCAGTGCATAAGGACTGTATGGCCAACAAAATGGCCGCCGAGTTGTCTCGCGGCGCTGGCAGAGGGGAATCCGACGGGCGAGCAGGGGCCCCGTCGGTATCCTCGACGATGTCGTCGTCGTCACCTGCGTCGGGGCCCATTCCGACGGGCTGGTCTTGTTCCACGCCTAGGCCGTGGCTTAAGACCTCGATCAGCTCCTCTTCTGAGGTTGAGGCCGAATCTACGACGCCCTGCCCCCCCTTCTTCTTCCCCACGGAGGGTTTCACGGGGGTTCTATCGATGGGCATAAAAGAAGACTCCCTCCGAGGAGGCAGGGAGATTCTGGGCCCTGAGGTCGCCACCACTGGTGCAGCCTCCACAGGCTGGGCCAGGGCCGCCGCGACCGTTTCGATAGAGGGCTTGGTCGGATGGATCAAGGCCTTCACCACCTTAGGTGCGCTCACCGCCTTATCCTTGAGGGAGGGGGCACTGCCACGCTCCTCCTCTGCCTTAGAGCTCGACCGGGGCCTCTCCAGGAGCTTCGCCGGGTGCTCGGCCTTCCTCTTACCCGACCCAGAGCGTTGGCTCGTGGTTGATGGTGCCGGGGAGGGTGCGCCCTGCCTGGCGCCCGTAGAGCCCGACCGTTCGGCGCTCCCGGTGCCAGCGGACTCGCGGTGCTTGGCCTTATGTTGGGCCCCCGTCGCCGGGGCGCCCTCAAAGGTCTTAGAAGACCGCTCGGATTTCTTCTTCTTCTCGCCAGACGGGCTCTTACCCTCAAAACGCACAGTCCTTCTCCACGTGCGTTTTGTCCTCATGAAGGCAGTAAAGGCAGAAAGAGTGTTCGTCCTCCTTAAAGACGTTCTGCAGCTGGCATCCAGGGCAGACCCTGAACAGCTTTCCGGGCGTCGAGCTCCCCTTCTCCTGGGCCATCTCCGAGACCGGGCCTGAGAAGCTTCTGGAGTCCTCCGAAGTGTAGCTCGACGAAATCTTCACCCTTGAGGGGCACAGACGAATCCGACACGGGTCCCCGTAGATCGGATGTAGGATCGGTGGAGCTTGAGGCTCTTTTGACCGAAGAATCGAAGTTTTTGTGAAAAAGCGCGAAAAAATAGCACTAACGCTCGAGAGCAATAGCACGAGGATCCCAACACATGAACGTGCGGTAAAAATCTGAAGATGGCTGCCAGAGGCGGTGCTTAGGTAGAGGGCAGTCATTGGCTGTGGTCAGTATGACGCAGAGACCAGTGATTGGTTATTGCTACGAAAGACAGATCAGAAACGAAACTGATACTGGTTTTTTCTTTACCGAGGATTCCCAGCCTGACGACGGGGAATATTCATGAGCATGTGAATCCATGCCAGACCCCATGCTGGAGAACATACCTATCGCGGAATTGCGTCATTGTCCAATAAGGCTGGTGAATTGAACACATTACTATGATTTACCCATGATTGTTAATTCTGAGTAGTACCCAGTAGTTATTTTTTCGTTTGTTGGTTTGGCAGTTTGAAGTCATCAGTAACAGCTGCACCTGAAGAAGGGGTCTTTGAACACCAAAACGCATTGTGTGAAGTGTTCATTTTATTCATTACATCTAGCTAGACAGATGAAGTGGGATTAAGATGGATCAACACACAAATGCTATTGTACTATGTTGACTGTTCGTCATCTAAAAAATCTTTGAGAACAATCCTCTGCTCCACCCATCTTTATATAAGATTGTAAATATCATATACAGTGAATGATGCAATTCACTTTACATGATTTTTTTCATTTACGTTTAAAACCTGTATGTAAATAAATACAACATATGGTTCATTTGTAGTATTTAAATATGATGATGTTCATTTTATTTGAATAGTCAAAAAATATATTTCCTTTTCTTGAAGTACAAGAATTCTTTTGAACATTATTGAAGAGGTCAATTCCTCAAATAGAGTGACCAGGTTTTTTCCTCAGTGGTTTCTGAGGTTATGTGATTGACATGCCTTACTATTGCAACCATATGTTCCTTACAGCACCCATAGACACTTCTGGGCTTACTGCAGAAGAAACTAACTTCAGCACAAGCACCTGCAATACCAGAGGGACGGCACCCAGGAAGTGGTCTACCGGAATACCACTAAGTGCAGGTCAGTCATCAGAACATCCAATATACCAGAGTCTGTAATAAAACCTTTGGGCATAAATCCCAGAATTGCACCCCCTGTGGGCTTTGTGACACTCCCACGAAGGGATGCCTCAGATAGCCATCATGGAAATCAGATTTAGCAAATAGTTGGGTGACCCAGGCCCTTTGAGAGTGCATTTCATATCTGGGTAAAGTTACCACACTTGGCCAATAATCAGCACTTGAGGTAAACTCCATCTGCAAGTAGGTGGCCATCCCAGTTGTTTTAGAAGAAATAGGCCAAAAGAGTCAGTAAATCCTCTATTGATCCTAAACATGCCCATGGTTGAATTAGATTGGTCCACTTCCTCATTGGAGACACTTTGGGTTATTTTTCTCTTGATATTGCGAGGACTTGCGGAGTTCCATTGACTTGGAGCACGCCACTGTGTTCTTGCTCATCTTGCTTAGCACAAATCCATGAGATCTGCATTGGGCAACTTTTTAGTTCATAGTTTCGTCCTTTGGGGTGCAATCGTAGTACCTACATTTGGGAATCTTTTGAACATGGCATCTTATTTTATCCAAACCAAGAAAGCACACAAATCCATTATTTTTATTGCCTTCCCCTCCACATTCAGAGTCTTCAAGATTTTCAACAGTTCAGATTTTTGCTGAACCCAGGAAAGTCAACCCCATTTACTATCCCAATCCCAGGTCTTTATTAGAACACATTTTAGGCCGACCTTGGTGTGGACCATCTCCCCAGGGACAGAACCTCCAAATGATTTCTGCAGCTCTCCAGTCTCCTTTATGCTCTTGCTGAAGTCTGCACTTGGCTCCACGATGATTGTCCCCTAGTGTTCATTGTTCACTGGGGCAAAACTAAATGGCCCCTCTCCCACTTTGTGGCACACATTCCATCATATTGGTCCACAGCATCTCAGTACTTCAAAAAGGTTCAGAGAGGCATCTACCAATCTAAAATGAGGTCTTCAGTGGGGGCTAGTATCAGCTCACAGAGGCATATAATCCTGTATGCAATTCCACCATCCAAAAGCGCCCCAAAGAAGGACCGTCAGATAGGTTGGGCGACTCTCGAATCCCTATCTTTACAGGGAAAATGGTTGTAACTGTGGAAAACTTGCTCCTCAAACTGGAGGGAGGGCACAGTGATTCAATTAGCTTTCAAGGGGTTTGCCTCTCCTTTTCAGTGCATTCATGTACAGGTGAAAACAGACAATAGCACAACAAAGGCATATGTGAACAAACCGGGTGGTACCAAGTACAAACATCGGGTCATCTCAACCACCGGAGGGTGAAGCATTGTGATTGAGATGTAGCACTCTGAGCAGGGTTTTTCTGATCTGCCAAGACCATTGCATATCACTAAAAATCTTCCATTAGGTGTGCTCTACTCTGGGTTTCCCCATGTTGGATTTGATCACCAACCCTCTCAATGACAAAGTCTCGCCTTTCTACACCGGTAGAGGGAATCAAGGGCATGTGGGCGGCGACACCATATCCTTCGTGGCAAGACATGTTCTGACCAAGATCAAGACGTGCTGCTGGTAGCCCCTTATTGGTCAAAAGGACAAAAGCTTCCTCTCGCATAATTCGCCATCACCAGAGAACACCATTTACCTGTCTGCGAACCAGCTGCTCTTCCCACAACTTACAGGGGAGGTCCTCAGCACGTTAAATGCGTCACCTTGGTTACTAAAATGTTAGGCCACTCACTGAGAGGTGGCAGGGTATTCATCTCTCTACCTAGATATGTCAATACAATAGTGAAGACGTCCAACCACCCTGATGTCATAATCACTGGAGGGGTGGCTCACTGGTAGGCTCATAGCAATGTAGATTAAGTGGCTCTGCCTTGTCCTTATTCTACACTTTTTCACAAGGGCTTCCTGCTGGGTATATGTGCATGTTGCAGGTCAAATGGGAAGCAATCAAAGCCTCCCATCTACCGGGGTGGGGGACGAGTCGGAGAGAAGTGGTTCTTCCTTTGCATATGAAGACGCCAAACCCCCACCCATCTCTACCTCAAGCACAAGCCACCAGAGCATGACTTGATCATGGGCTAGTGGAGGGGGGGGGGTCACAATTTTGAATATTTGGTGGAATTCACCCGATGTGGGCTCACTAGGAATGTTCATCTATCATTGTATTCATGTAAGGGACACAGCGGCTGCACACTTCAGAAAAGTCACCTCCTCAATCATCTGTAAGCCACATTCTCCTCAGTTTCACACGACAATAAAACATGTGTTTCAAACAAATTGCACTTATCCATTTGGCATTATGAACAACAACCTTATCAATGGTGACCTCCTCCAAAGAAATCTCACATAACAATTGCTCTTCTATGGGCAGAAAAAGAAAGTAGTGCAACGAGGGGCAAAAGAGACTGCTTTTAAGATCTTTAAAAGAATCAATGAGATGTCATCAAAGCACAGAACCAGGAAAGAGTGTGGATGGGAATGATCTTACTATGATTATTATTATGTGAAAAGGATCTACACTCACCTAGGAAGTGGAGCGATCTGGAACTTCAGGGAGGAGCCCTGCTCGCCGGTCCAGTGTCTCGTCAGGATGTTGGGAGAATGCTGCTCATTTGTTTCGTAGCAGTTGGGCAGGGCTTCAGGTTCTTTAGATGGTAGGTCCTTGCACGACTCCGCTGGATCACTGGGTACCTCTCCAGGAAGAGGGCCAAATGTAACTTAAGAAACAGCAAAGATCCCAATTAGTAGCAATGTAAAATATAAACAAACGTTTTCTCATAGAACTTAATTCCCAAACGTAGATTAAGACAGGTTTCAAGTCTCCAAATAATTATGCGAGTATCCATTTCCTGGCCTTCACCCCTCTCACAAAGCAAAAAAGTCCCAAGTACAAGCTTCCCTCTCATGTTAACCCTACCCACCGTTGCCAGGGAGCCTCGACACAAATAGTACATTAAAGGGGACAAGGTTTCATCAAGCATTCCCTTCCTTAAATGGAGGACACACATCACTATTCAGGGCATGGCTGAAAATATTGCTAGCTAAGCCACAAATGCCAAATAACTCGCCTGTTCCCGTATTCATCACTGCATGTTAAAGAATGGTTAGCAAACACCACAACTACTTGTGGTTAAGATGAATGGAAAATTATCTAATTTTAACAACATTATGGCAGCAGTTGCATCACCGCTAAATTTATGTAGTTTGAATCCCACTACAGATATCGGAACAAATTACGAAAAAGCATTTGCTGCTTCCCTTTTGAGCTTGCACATAAAGTTCAATTAAAAAAGAAAAATCAATCAGAATGAAAATCCTCAGAACCGAAGCAGGTCTAGACAGTGAATGGTTGACTCAAAGACCCTGAGGTCATGTTTTTTGCAGTCCACATCGATTACACCGAGCATTTGATACAGTAGAAACCAGAGCGTGTTGACACTCCATCGGAGAAGGAAATATTGTCTTGTTGAAAAAACAGTGTTACGTGAAAGTAACTATTCCTACCCCTGTAAGAAATCTTGAGAAGTTTACAACAAACTACAGGCTGAACACCTCAAATCAGGGAGGAGGGATATAATTAAGGCAGTCATCTGAACAATTATTGAGGAATGACCGTCCAGTGAAAATCCAAAAATGGCATCACAGGAAGAAGGGTGACAGAAGGATTCGATTTCCACAGAATGCTTCTACGGATTATCCCTAGCGGATACCTGCAGAAGTAGTGCTCCGGCGGCCTGCCCGCCAATGGTGCGTGCACATGGACATCATGCAGAGGCTTCTTCTGACATGATGACCCCTTCAGGCAAGGTACAACACAGTCCAACATGGACAGTTCAGAGATGACAAGTACTTCACTTTCCATCTACTGTGGAAGCGGGCAATAGTAGGTCCCGATACCTGAAAGCAGTGGACTCAAATAGAGATCCTCATTTCACGCTTTTCAAAGCATGGGAGCGGATTGCTTGTATAAGATGTGATTGTGGTTAAGAATTGTATAGGTAAAAAAGGGGGCGTTTCCCTCACCCCGCATTCCTGTGCAACACAGTAAAACCCTCACCGGCCTAAAAGGCGTGCATTACAACAGTCTTGTGTGGCTGGTATGCTGGCCACAAGGCATGCCACGTCAAACGGTAGCCCTTTCAGTTTACACTTGTACATGATCTCCAAAGAAATGGGGAAAAAAAACAAACATTGGCAGCAGCACAGACTGTTCCCAGCTCGAACCAAGTTCGAGTACTTGAGAAAATGTACCAGTCAAACGGACGAGAAGCTGTGAACACGCATTGTAATGAAAAACTTGCAGGGGACAATATATCCAGTAAAAACCGAATGACAAACTCGCGGAAGAGTTCGGCAAACCCTCTTTTTAGCTGGACAAAAACATGGTGCTGCCATCACCTCATGACATGTTAAGAGACGCTTTACAATAAATCCTTCTCGGAAAAAGATACAAAAATGTCCTTGCAGAGGGTCGGCAACACCTCCCAGGTTCAGTCTTACGGAAAAAAGAAATGCCTTTACTTTAGGTGTGTGAGGGTTCAGAACTATACACGGTGTGGGTGTTGCGAGAGGCCAACCTACTGGACGATGTTGCGCTTTGCCCAATTGTTCTTACCGAACCTGCTCTGGGTATCCTATCCTGACCAGTAAGGCAGACTTCGGAGCTCATGGATTTGCTATGTATGCCTTAGAGCTAGCCAAGAAACAGAGATCCACACAGGTGTAGATAAATATTCCACGTTTTGGGCCCAGAATACATGCAAGTAAATATTAAGAAAACTATACAACTACACATCACACAGTGTAAAGCAACAGCAGAACTGTTAAAGTGAGGAGAGAAAATTGGTTAAAACAAACCACTGCACAATTATAAGGCAGTCAAAATAAATTTGTATTTATTAAATTTATAGAGCGCTTTACTCCAAAGCGCTTTACATTACAACAACTGGAAACATAGAATAATTGGAAGCATAATTGCAAAACATGAGACAAACCATTAAAACAATATATGGAACAATTAACCTAGAACAGTAAGAGAGGTGAAGAGGTCAACAGGCAGTGGAAACAAAGATGAGATTTCAAGGAGGAGCATGAGGAAATGGAGCGGATAGAGATAAGGAGAGAGTTCCAGTGTAGGGGGGCAAGGAGCTGAAAGGATCGGAAACAGGAAGGGGCACAAGGCGGTGGGGGAACAGTGAGGAGGAAAAGATCAGCAGATCGGAAAGGGCTAGAGGGAGAATAGAAAGAGTAGAGAGGAAAGGTAGGGAGGGGCAAGGTCATGTAGAGATTTAAAGACGAGACAAAGGAAGTTAAATTGAAGTTGAGAGTGCAAAGGAAGCCAGCCAAGATGAGAGTGAAGAAGAAATGGAGTCATGGGGAAAGAGAGAAGGCAGAGGGTACGGATGGCAGAGTGATGGATGGATTTGAGGGGAGCACGATGAGCAGCAGGGAGGCCAGCGAGAAGAGTAGAGCAATAGAAAAGACGAGAGAAGAGGAGGGAAGTGATTAAGAGTTTGGTAGCGTGGAAATTAAGAGAGGAATACGGATATTGAAGGAGGTGGGAGCGACAGGCGCGGGAAGTAAGAGAAATATGGTGGGTAAAGGACAGGGAGGAGTCGAGAGTACTTCCACCCCTGCCCCCCAAATCAGGTAAGCAAGCGCCAGTTCAGTTCACAGGTAAGCGCCTGGGAAGTGGTTAGGAAGTCACAAAAGTCCCCAAAGTCCCCCTACAAAAGCCTACGCCAAAGCCAATATGTACATTATCTTAAAAGGTACAAGCACACCAAAGGAAAAATAGATTTCAGAAAAGAAGTTGGTCTCTCCCAATTCCTCCGCAATGCGAGTTCCCAGGCAGGAATCCTAGGCCAGAATTCCACAGCCAATGGCCAGGTACGGGGAGTGTAATAGGGTGCGACCTTCACACTCATGCAATCCCTATGGGGCGATAGGGGCTCCAAGATGGACCCGTAGCCTAGATTCTAAAAATAATCATCCCCAGGTATGTAAAAAAAAGTTGGGGCAGACTGTTCACGCCGTTGGTATCATTGTAGGCTGTCTGGGGGTCGCAGGTGGTGGCTGAAGTAGGTTTCTAGGTCTGGCTTGCATCAGTGCCAGTCTAGGATGCACACGTGGTTGCAGAGATGCTGCAGCTGGCTATGGTGGAGGAACTTGGACAACAACCACTGCTACTTCCATGATAAACAATTACCCCCCAGGACAGGCCAGGCATGGAGAGCTGGTGAAGAATCCCCAGTCAGGTGTCAGCAGGCTTAGACTTTAACTACTGCCAAACACCAGCTCCAGACAGACCCCTCTTCAAGGTTGATAACAGCTGCTGCAGACGATGGGGTTCCAGGGTCACAAGTTAAGGATCTGCAACGTCTCAAGTTGTAAATCGAGACTCTGTCCACTTGTGCCTCTTCAGTTGATGGTCATCCATAGTCCATCGACGATAGGGCAGCACTGCAGGACAAGCTATTGGTTAGGCCAACCAATTTAGGAGAAAGAGCCCGTGATCATCTTCCCTGGTCGCTGGAGATGAAGCAGAAGACAGCCCTGTGGCCGTTTTTGGCAGTGTCGCTTCCCGTGGCTGCAATCCTATGGCTATTCACAGCACTGTCTTGTCTCTTTGGAATCTTGGCTCCAGTGGCCGACCGCCAGAAAGGCGCCAGACCTTCTCCCCTTATCCAAGATCCGCGCTGGTGGCTGAATCACAGCACGAAAAGGAAAGATCTGCACCATTCGAACAGGGATTGGCTGTCCAATTGGGCGGGGAGGGGGGCAAGAGCCACCCCATCTGCCCAGCAGACATCCCCTTGGAGAAAAGTGGACTGGGACCAGACAGTCCAAATTCCAGTTCCAATCACACAAAGCACTGAGAATTCAAGTCTGATCCTCATGAAAGTGCATGCACTAAATTGGGAGGTCCCAGCCCAAGGGCCCAGCAAACTGCCAAAAAGCAAGAAAGCCAAAAGACTGGTCTTTAACAAGATGAGCAGTTGTTTTAAGCATGTGGTACTGAACATGGCATTATCGCACATGGTAAAGCACTGGAAAAACTTGCAAAACATGTTTCACTGCCACCAGCCTGTCCTCGTAACATCAAAAGGGCATATCTCTCCCTCTCCATGATGCACCTCCTGTGGGGGTGGATTTTGGCGGCCAAAACCCTGGTTTTTGGATTGGATGGATGGCTTAGGCCTGCTAGAGTGGGTGCGCTCATCCAAGGGAGACCCATACTGGCTGAACCCTGGTTCATTTGTCCTTGCCTCAGTTGTTCTTAAGGCTGCTGGAAGCACTTTCTCCCAAGTAGTAGAACTAGTACTTACCTAACTTTCTCAAAACTGCGGCTTGCCAATGGGTTTTGTCCCGTTGTTTCCATGGATATAACATTTTAACTCCTGGAAATGGGTACCTCCCTGGAATTTTGTGTTTCTTCTTGGCTCTCCCTTGGGCACCTGTAGTTGTCTGCTAAAAATAGGCTTTAGAAGGCATCTGTGATTTAAATTGTATTAAATATTAATTGCTGCAATTCACTTTTCCTCCTTTTGTTAAAATCTTTCCTAGTGCTTCTGAAAACATCTAATGCGAACAGGGACCTAAGCAGGGCCAGTAATGAGATCTAATGTTTGGGGTTGCTCACTGGGCTCTGTAATTTGTTCAGCTCTTTCACTCCCTCTTTTGACTGCATTACATGTTGCATTTTGGTTTAGATGTTGTGGGGAACAACTGTTCAACCCACGTACTGGCACATCAATGCCACCATTTGCAAACAAAATTAAATAAAAAATAAATGAGTGATACTAGGATTATGACTTGATGTCCTCTTGTCGATTGTTACCAAGCAGCCACGGCGCTCCCATTAGTAGTTGCTAGGTTGAAATATGTTGGCTTCAATCCAGATGCCCTGTTGGCACGAGGGGATGGTTGGGGAGATGGGACGGGAAGGGGTGTACACTGCTGGGTGGGGAGGGCAGTGAGGGGGGGGTGGGGAAAGCAAAAAGGGGTCCTGATCCGACCCGAGGCTGTTCAATACGCATGTTGCATAAGTTACTACCACAGCGCTTGTTGCGCCTTTCTATCGGAACGACCGGGGAAAATTACTAGAAAAGTGGCGAATGGGCTCAGAGGTACACAGGATACTCACACTAGGGACATTGCAATCGCATTCACAGACAGTGATAACCAGAATCCACTCAGGTGGCAATGGCACCTGATCGGGATTGCTAGGTATCAAGTGGTGGAATATAAGCTTTGAGCCGACAGAAGCCAAGCGGCAGAGTAAGAAGTAAAAGAACAGAGAGGATTCACACAATGGGGAGGATGGGGGGGGGGGGACTAATATCCTAAGCACATAGGCATAAAGCCAATATACTAGTCTTACAAGAAACCCATGCCAAAGAAAACACTTGCCGCAACAGAGTCGCCATGATGCTGGTTCACAAATCCCTGAAACATGTAGATCCGGACGGTAGATTCCTTGTAGGGAACAAGTTACTTACCTGTAACTGCTGTTCTCCAGCATGGGTCTGGCATGGATTCACATGCTCATGAATATTCCCCGTCGCAGGCCGGGAATCCTCGGTAAAGAAAGAAATCAGTATCAGTTTTGTTTCTGATCTGTCTTTCTCAGTAGTAACCAATCGCTGGTCTCTGGGTCATACTGCCCCCAGCCAATGACTGCCCTCTCCCTAAGCCCCGCCTCTGGCAGCCATCCTCAGATTTGGTACCACGAAAAGTGGCAGTATGACCAAGTGAAGAGCCGCAGAGGGGTAAGGAGGGAGGGTTTCCATGTGAATCCATGCCAGACCCATGCTGTAGAACAACAGTTACAGGTAAGTAACTTGTTCCTTCTCCAGCATGGGGTCTGGCATGGATTCACATGCTCATGAATATAAGAATACATAGCAGTACACAAATGGAGGTGGCAAAGGCTCAACATTAAGCATCACATCAAAACTCAACAATAAGCAATTCTTACCTCCTCACCAGGCTCACCTTAGGCGAACAGGTTGCGCAGCACTGCTTGGCCGACCCTGGACTCCTCCCTGGAATCCCAGTCAACGCAGTAGAACCTCATGAAGGTGTGCGTCGACCTCCACGTAGCAGCCCTGCAGATGTCCAGTAGGGGCACACCAGACAAGAACGCCGTGGTAGCAGCGATAGCTCTGGTCGAATGGGCTCTCGGACGGCTGGGCAACGGTCGGTTTGCCAACCGATGACAGTGCATGATGCAGCCGGAGAGCCATTTGGAAATGGAAGCCTTCGAGAGAGCCTTCCCGTGGTTTACGGGTCCAAAGTTCACAAATAGCTGTGAGATCTTCCGAAAACTCTTTGTGCGGTCCACGTAGAACTTCAGTGCTCTAGCCACATCCAGCGAGTGCAAAGTCCTCTCGGCCGGCGGCGATGGTGACGGGAAGAAAACTGATAACACCAAGGGCTCATTGAGGTGGAAGTCCAACGGCACCTTGGGCATAAAGGAGGGGTGCATCCTCAGCACCACCCTTGTGTCGTGAAAAGTCAAGTATGGAGACTTGCAGGATAGGGCCTGGATCTCTCCCACTCGTCGTGCGGAGGTGATGGCCACAAGAAACACAGTCTTCCACAACAGGAACTTCAACGGTGCCGAATGCAGGGGCTCGAATGGCGCTCCCATGAGCCTGGTCAGCACCACGTTCAGCTCCCATGCCGTGACAGGGGCCTTCACCGGCGGGAACGATCGGAACAGTCCCTTCATAAATTCCTTCACCAGGTGATGGGGCGCCCGTCCTGTGGTTCTGGTGTATCGGGAGATCACAGCCAGATGCATCTTGATGGAGGCGTGAGCCAGTCCAGCCTTGGCCAGCGACAGTAAGTACAGCAGCACTCGAGGGGCCGTAATCCGTAGAGGGTTACTCTTCTGTGCACAGCACCAGACAGAGAACCTCTTCCACTTATGTCCGTAGCACTTGAGAGTTGAGGACGCCCTGGCCTTTGCAAGAACCTCTCTGCAGTCAGCCGGGATATCATACCCTCCAAACTCTAGTGCTGCAGAAGCCAGGCCTGCAAGTTCAGCGACTCCGGGTCGTGATGAAGTATGGCGCTTCCTTCTCTGGAGAGAAGATCCGCATCCGTCGGCAGCTTGACTGGTGAGTGCGCTGACAAGTCCAGAAGGTCCGGGAACCAGATCTGCCTCGGCCACGCCGGTGCACCGAGGATCAGAATGGGGATGTGGAAGTACGCATCCTCCAAATCCAACGACAACGGGAAATCACCCTCCTGCAGCTGTCCCAGCACGTGCTGGAGGGCGACCATCCGGAACTTCTGTGCCTTGATGTACTTCAGTCGTCGCAGGTCCAGGATGGGGCGCCATCCCTCTGTCTTCTTTTTCATGAGGAAGTACCTTGAGTATACTCGGGAGCCCCGGAGGCTCTTCGGGACGAGCTCGATGGCACCTTTTTTGAGCATCGCCCTTACCTCCAATAGCAGTTGAGGGACGCGATTTTCCTTCCTGGCCACGGGTGGAATGCGGGGGCACTTTTTTAGAAATTCGAGGGCGTGCCCCTGGGCCAGGGCATCCAGCACCCAACGGTCGGTGGAGATGGACTATCAAACGCTGACGAACTTTGCCAGCCGGCCTCCCACAGGGGTGTTTTCGTGGGGGCCCGGCACCACGGCGGTTCAATCTTGCTTGGAGGACTCCTTGCCGCCTTGGCCTCCTTGGCGACGACTGCGGGGTCCACCCGACTTTCCTCGTCCTCTATAGGCTTCCTGCGACGAGGAGCGGGCCGCTTGGCGGTACGTAGAGGAGCCACCGCCGAATACCTTGGAGGCACCCTGCTTGCCTCGGTGCTCCGAAAGGACGGCCTTCGTTGCCGGAGAACGCCTAGGGCCTTAGCTGTCTCTGTGTCCACCTTGATGGCGTGGAGGGACTCATCCACTGTTTTCCCAAACAGATTGTTCCCGTCGAACGGCATGTCCAAAACCTTGGCTTGTACGTCCTGGCGGAAATCCGTCACCTTCAACCACCCTCGTCGTCTAAGGCAAACGCTGTTGCCTAGCTGGTGGAAACCGGTGTCGGCAATGTCTGTTGCCACTGTAATGGCATGGTCTGACGCCACTTCGCCTTCTTGCAAGATCTCCAGGGCCTCGGCCCTCTTGTCGTCTGGTAGGAAGTCCAACAGGGGGGTGATCTTGTACCATAACTCCCTGTTGTAGCGGGCCACGATCGCAAGGGCGTTGGCTGCCTTAATCGTTGTTGCCGCCAGATAACCATTGCGTCCAGCTTCTTTTCTTCGCCGTCCGGCGGGGAAGTTGACGTTGAGGCCGATACCCCCCTGCTTTCTTCTTGGCCGCCACTGAGACGACCGAGTGAGGGGTCGGTTGTGCACTAAGGCACAAAGGGGCCGCGTCGGGGACCCGGTACTTCTTCTCGTACCGATCCCTCTTGGCAGGCGTCATAGACAGGTTCTTGAGAAGGATGAGGCCCTCGTCCCAGATGATATCCAGCAGAGGCACGGCGAGGACTGTTGTCCTCTTGGCCTTGCGCCGTTGGTAAAGGAAGCCTTCCTTCTCTTCGGGGCAGAGCTGAAATAGCTTGGATGCCCTGGTGATCATTGCATGGAAAGAGCCGATCTCGTCGGGCGGGGAGGCCCGGGCTGGGGGCGATGGGAGCTCCGTCCCGTCCTCACCGCCGTCGTTGTCGTCGGTACCCGTCATGGCCGTGTCCGTTCCAGTGTCATCCCCAGGGACGGGGGACGTGGGCAAAGGTTGAGTAGGCCGTGAGGGCTGAAAAGGCGGGGCTGGATGTATCCGTCTTCTCTTGTTAGGGGGGCTTCCCGCCGGGCCGGGCTCTGACTCCTCAGTCGAGCCTGGTTCCAGTTCCTCCGTCGGTGGTAAGGGCAATCTCGTCCTTATCTCCGAACAGAACGATTGTATTGCCAACAAAATGACCGCCGAGTTGTCCTGCGGCTCCGGAAGCGATGGGAGCAACGGGTGACTAGGACCCTCGCCGGTGCCGCTGTCGCCGCCACCTTCGTCGGGATCCCTCCCGTGGGAACGGGCCTCTTTGACGCCCTCGTCAAGGCCCTCTAAGACTTCTACCAGCTCCTCCTCAGATGCTGTGTCCGTGTCCACAATGGCCACCGCCCACCCCCCCCTTTTTTCCACCAGGGTCTTCACAGGGGTCTTTTCGATGGGTCTGAAAGAGGCTTCCCTCCGCGGAGGCAGGGAGACTCTGGGCCCAAGGTCGCCTCCACTGGTGTAGCCTCCACAGGCTGCGCCAGGGCCGCCGCAACTTCCTCGATAGAGGCCTTGGCCGGGTGAATCAAGGCCTTTGCCACCTTATGCGGGCCTGTGGCCTTCACCTTGGGGGGGGGAGGTCACCGCCTCGCTCCCCCTCGGCCGGATCATTCGAGCTTGACCGGGGCCTCTCCAGAAGCTTCACCGTGTTCTCGGCCTTCCTCTTTCCTGAGCCAGAGCGTTGGCTCGTGGTTGATGGAGCTGTGGAGGATGCGCCCTGCCTGGCAGCCAAGGAGCCCGACCGTTCGGCGCTCGCGGACTCACGGTGCTTTGCCTTCTGTTGGGCCCCCGTCACCAGGGCGTCCTCACAGGACTTAGAAGACCGCTCTGACTTCTTCTCACCCGACGGGCTCTTTCCTTCCAGCCAGTTGGAGAGACGAAGGTGTCGGTCCCAGATGGTCAGTTCCGACATGTTCCCGCAAAACGCACAGTCCTTCTCCATGTGCGTTTTGTCCTCATGAAGGCAGAAGAGACATTTCGAGTGCTCGTCCTCCTTGAACACATTCTGTAGCTGGCATCCAGGGCAAACCCTGAACAGCTTTCCGGGCGTCGAGCTTCCTTTCTCCTGGGCCATGTTCGGGTAGGCCGCGGAAACTCCTGGACTCCTCCAAGAAGCGCAACTCGATGAAATCTTCACCCTTGAGGGGCGTAGAAAAATCCGACACGGATCCCAGTTAATGGGATGTAGAGACGGTGGAGCTTGAGGCTCTATTTGACCGAAAAATTCGAAATTCTCTTTGAAAAAGCGCGAAAACGCAGCAAAAGCTCGAGAGCTAAACACGAGGACTCCCAACACTTGAGCATGCGGTAAAAATCTGAGGATGGCTGCCAGAGGCGGAGCTTAGGGAGAGGGCAGTCATTGGCTGGGGGCAGTATGACCCAGAGACCAGTGATTGGTTACTACTGAGAAAGACATATCAGAAACGAAACTGATACTGATTTTTTCTTTACCGAGGATTCCCGGCCTGACGGGGAATATTCATGAGCATGTGAATCCATGCCAGACCCCATGCTGGAGAAAACGTGGTATCCTGGAAGGGCTGGAATGAATGCTTATAAATAACTACTGTCCCAACACAGACTCCCCAGAATAATTCTTTATCCAGCTCAACAACACCATTGCCATGTAGCTCGGTATACCCTTAATATGGGGAGGCGACATGAACCTTATCCTTGACCCCAGACTAAACATGAATAACAAAGCCCCTCGTCCCCAAACTCGTGCGGCTCGACAATTGTTATCCAACATGCAGGCGCTTGAGCTTAAAGACGCTTGGCGTACCACACATCCGCTATCAAGAGAGTATACGTTCCACCATTCGGTACACAATATGGCATCCCGCATAGATCTCTTCCTCATCTGTAGCTCGCTAATGGGGAAGTGTTGGACGTGGCCATTGGACCCAGAACGTTGTCGGATCACTCCCCAATCTCGCTCACCCTGAAATTTAAAATCAGGCCCATCAGGTTTCTCCTGGAGGTTTAGATCTACGGCACTGCTTGATGTTGTGTTCAAGGCAGCCATGAAGTCTGAAATTGACTCTTTCTTCGAGACCAATGCAACAACAGACACTTCACATAGCACCAGGTGGCAGGCCTTCAAAGTATACATCAGAGGCATGGCAATATCGAGGGAGGCGGGGGGTACTTAAATGTATTAGAACACTCTAGAACCTTGGACCCCACACTGCTGGCGCAAATCCGATCTGAACTGGAAAGGTTTGACGGCCTAGCCTAAAGAGACACTCAATATGGCTCTCGCCCGACTGCCGCCAGACGGTACAGGGAAGGCGACAGCCCTAGGAAGACATCGACACGGGTAGTCCGCTCAGAGCGGGGCAGGGACCATGTAGATTGCACCTGGACATGCAGGCTAACAATAAATGGGAAGATACGGACCTAGTTGAAGTGTTCCGCACGGTCTACCTCACGCTATACGCAGCACCAAAACCAAACGATACACAAGCTATTCAAACTCTCCTCCAGAATACCCTGCTACCTTCCCTTAACCCCCCAAACCAGGGATGAACTAACTTTCGATCACACTTAAAGAGATAGTGGCAGTCATTTCTGCCCTCCCCAAAAACAAGGCCCCTGGCACTGAAGGCCTTACGGACGAATTTCATCAAGAATACGCTGCAACATTGTCTCCGATCCTCCTTGCAGTCTGGGAGGAATCCCTCCGTCTCCATGCTCTTCCGGTGTCCCTGAGGTATCACCGTAATGCACAAACCTGACAAACCTAGCAATGGCTGCAGCTCGTACAGACCCTTATCCCTCATCAACTGTGATGCCAAAATATACATGAAAGCCAATCGCCTACTCCCATTAATGCCACACTTGGTCCACTCTGATCAGGCAGGCTTCATTCCTGGGAGGTCCACCACCCTCAACATTAGGAGGCTATTTAATATAATGGGCAGAGTGTATCCCGGTGCACATGCATTTGGGAGAACAATAAACGCCCAAAAGGCGTTGAGATGGTCGTCTGGGATTATTTATTCGCAACATTGGAGGAAAAGGGATTTGGTCCCAATAGGATACGTTATATTAAACTCTTACACACACAACCACTGGTCAGGGTCCTTGTTAATGCCTGCACACCCACAATATTCCAGCTTGAGAGGGGAACCCGAAAGGTTGCCCATTCTCCCCAATCCTCTTTGCCCTGGCCATCGAGCCTATGGCGGAACACATCCGGACACATCACAGTCGCTGTGGAATCCGGCTAAGCCCGCCCCCCCCCCCCCCAAGAGATTATTTCCCTCTATGCGGACGACGCGAGATTGTATATTCGTGACCCCACAACCAACTTGATTCCAACAGTTGACGATATCACGTGCATAGGGAGACTCTCGGGCTTCACAATCAATTTCTCAAAATCTGAAATATTCCCCCTCACCAACGCCACCCGTGATTGCCGCAGAACTTCCTTTCTACGATGGTCCCCAGACCGCATCAAATATTTTAGAGTGGTAGTGTCGCGCTCCCATCCTTCCATCCTACAGGACAATTTCACCTCACTCAATGCATATACTAAATCCAAAATGCATAACTGGAAAGCCCTCCCGCTCTCACCTGTTGCAAAACTTTCATTAATCAAAATGATCATACTTCCTAAGATGCTATACACCTTCGCCAACGTCCCAGTATGGCCTGTTAACGCCATTCCTATGGCACTCCGAGGCTGTCCGCAAGAAATGGGTAGAGATGACATAGCCTCATGACAAAGGGGGATTCAACGCCCCCAATCTAGAATTATACTGGATAGCTGCCCAAGCGCAATTCGCCACGTTCTGGTACCCTATATTTATCCCCACCCCCGATCCCCCTCCCACTCCCCATGCGTACAACTGGAGTGACTGGCTGCACCTGACTCAGAGCTAAAAACGCTATTACTTGATCAGCGCTACAAGGACGACTGCCCTTTTGTCCCGGTTGCCTCTACACTGCGCGCATGGTGCTTAATATTTACCCACACAGGAGCAAAGAAGGCTTACTACCGCTGGCTCCCCCTCTGGAAATTCCCTGAACTAAAACCCACATGGGACGAAGCGATCCAATTGGGTTGGGATGCTTCGGCTACAGAGCCTTAGCGGACGTTTTCCCAGGGGGCCGATTCATCACACCCTCCACCTGGAAACCTGGTCATGGTAACACCGGGGTGGAACACCTCCAATACTGTAGGCTGCGGTCAGCCATATCTGCCAGATGACCCACTTACACAATCGAACCCCATAGACTGCCTCCTTGATCTATATTGCAAACTTGGGGAATTGTACACATTCTCTCCACACTATACAAAATGCCATTAGATATCTCCCCCTCACATTCCCTGTGTCTGTGAGGGTTGGTCCCGAGAACTGGATTCCGAATTTACAGATGACTGGTGGACTTGCATGTGTAAGCATTCATTCCCAAAAAGTCTCCTTAAATTTTCGATTCAAATTCATCCAGTTCAAACCTCTGAATAGACTGTATTACACACCGGCTAGGCTGTCAAAGATGGCTCATACCCAACCTCAAGCCTGCCCAAGATGTCAACACTCTCCTGCAGACCATCTCCACAGGTTCTGGGCATGTCCTCAGATAGCAGAATACTGGGACTGAATTCTAGACACAATCTCAGAGGTACTGACCATTCCACTTGAACGAGACCCCCTAGGCACCCTCTCTGGCATTTGGCCGACTATTACTAGTAAAATTCATCGAGCATTTGTTTAAATAGCACATATGATTGCTAAGAGAGCCATTTTACTGAAATGGAAAGACAAGAACCCCACCCCAACGTCAAAGAATGGCTGACTGCGCTGACATGGGCTCAAGAATGCAAGGACCTGTGTCTCCACCCTCCCCTTCCACTCCAGGCCCCGTGATGCTTGGGCGGCCTTCCGCTCTTACCCGAGTGATCCCGAAGTGCCCAAACCTATCTGATGCGTGTCAGGTCCTACAAATGTAACTCAGTTATGTATCTTTAGTTCTCGTGCTACTTGCATGCATCAATGCCTCTTTTTTTAAGATGTTCATTTTATTATTGCAGAATGCAGCCCTGCTGCCATGTACCTTGTTTGGCAGTAATAAATAAAGTTAAAAAAAAAAAATGAATGGTTGCTTCTCATGAAAATGCCAATCGGTGACACAGCTCCATCCTCATCTGCACTGGACACCGCACCAAAAACAGTCTTGGTGCTGATCGTACGGAACAAGAGTGAAGGGAAAAACTGGATTGTGTTTAGATGGATTTGCAAAATCAGCCCTGATGGGTGGAGTATGGGAGGCCACCCTAGTAAACGGGTAAGACAGATAGCCAAAACCAACTCAAGGAAAGGTAGCTGAGCAGTCAAGGCTTAGTCTCAGGAAAAAGTGAGTGAGTTTTCCAAGGCTACAATGAGTCCACACAAAAAACACCAGTACTTTAGGTTAGACAGCAAGTATAAAAAAATATAGTTATTGATTAGGTCTTCAATTATATGCAAACCCTCTAAAATTCACAAGTATTCACTAAACACCTTACAAAACATATATAAACATTCACAATTTGGAGAATAGAATTACATATGAATCAATTACCAGTGCAATACAGGCGAGTAGTCATATGCAAGGAAAAATAGGCAGAACTCTTCAGAATCAACACAAGAACACCTTCAGTCAAAGTCGAAGCCTAAGATGTTTTGGGTCCTTCTGCCAAAAAGTCACCTATACCAAAGTATAACTTCAGGTAAGTTTACATTTAAAAAATTGCAGTGCGTTGTGGTGGGGATTATAGAAAGTTTCCAAAGTTAGATAAAAGTTTTAAGTTTAGGTGAGTACTCCACTCAATCCAACTCACTACAATAGGCCTACGTCAGGATCCTCAACTCCGGTTACACCACTAAAGGTAAGGTCAGAGTGAATTAGGGTCAGGACTTTACGCCCCAAATATCCTAGGGAGACAGGGGCAGAAAGCAACAGCTATGGACACTTACAACCGCACACCCCTCCGCCCCCCGGCCAGGGATATTCCGGATTCCACTTATGTAGGAGCAAGACTTCGTTCTATGCTCATTCTTCTGTTCTTGTTCCTACCGACAGCAGAGATACTTTGTTTTAATTTCGGTTGGTCACGGTACACAGGAAATGGTTCCAGACAGCTTCCAGTTGAAGACCCAAAGGAAGACTTCTGCGGCAGAGAGACGACCACAGGCGAGATCCAACGAAGGTCGTCACTATCAGAGGGTAACAGGTGATCGGAGAACATAGAAGCCGCCGCAGTATAGCTTCCCGTGCAGTAGACGGACAAAAATGGAGGAGCAGGCGACTTGAGGCAGAAGCTGGAGAAGTTCCAAGGCACTGCTCGGAACGGCAATGGCTGCAGCGAGGTAGCCCAGGAGAGAGCTTGTCAGTTCACTGGTTGGTCCAGGGTTACTTGCGAAGATCCAGAAGACACGGATCCTCGAGCAGGGGTAGAGACTTATTCCCACCAGTCCAGTGATCGAAGCACTAGCAAGGTCTCCTTGAGATCAGGCAGAGGAGCAAGGCTTCACTGGGTAAATCACTGGATACTATTCTGGCTAGCTGCAGGAGTCGTCCTCGGACTGCTCTTCAAGTCTTGCTCCAAATGATGTTCTTATGAATAGTTGCAGGAGCCTTTAAACAAGATTCGGGCTGGCACCAATCCTACCAACTGTAAGGATCTGCAACATTCTAACAGCCTGGAAATCACTGGTCACATCTTCCCAGCAACAGATTTTCAGGCACAAGAATGTGTGGATTGAGTCTAGACAGCCCCAGCCGCTTCTCCTGGCTCCCACACACAAAGCCCCTTTGCCCGAAAAAGTAGCAGCTGTCCTGGAGAAAGGGATTTCCTGACATGAGATGGCAGGGAGAAGGCCAAAGAACCGTATGGCAAAAGAGCAAGCAAAAAATCTTGTGGTACAGCCATTTTAGGGTGCTAGCCACCTTAGCAGCCATTCGCGGTAAAAAAGTGCACGAGTATAATAACAAAAACATTAAAATCAGAGCTACCACCAGCTGGTTTTAGGCACATTGTCAAAGTAACCAAATAGACATTCTCTGAAATGTTATGGATGTGTGCAATTGTAACAAAATAAAAAAAAAATGAAATAATCAAAGTGAGTCAGTTTCCCCATAGGAACAAGCAAAACAGGCAAGGGAAGTAAAGCAGAAGGCTTTACTGACCGTCAAAAAGTCAGGACAAGGTTCCAAACAAGCAAAAATAATGGGGTGGGAGGGTCCTATAGGAATCTATGGAGGGAAAGGGTGCAAACAAAGTATTTTCAAGCAGATTAGTTTGCAGAAACCTACTATAAAGATGCATCTGCTAAATCAGAAGACCATTCTCGCCCCACCCCTCAATGGAACACATCAAAAAAACTGTTCAATCCGGTGTTTGGTGAATCATTTTTGCGAAGGGTTTCTAAGCAAGTGGTGTGATGTTTGAATGCCAGAAAGAATCATGTACTCCTCCCTCCATCCCTCGCCCGCAATCGACCAGGGCTGAACAATTACATAAAATGTATACTTGATACCTAGGTGTTTTTGGATTTCCTCAATGGCAAGAGTGCTCTAAAGTGTAAACAAGCGCCTGGGCCTTAATTCCAAGCACTCCTGGTTGAAGTTAAAAAGGGGAGACAACCATTAAAAAAAAAGTGCACTGGACTGGTGGCAGGAAATTATTCCAAGGCTCCAAACCAATGTGTTGGGGGCGGGGTGGGTGCAGAAACCCTTACATTGCTTAGGGGAGTGAGCTCTGCTTTACAGAGTGCCCACTCAGCTTGCAATTACAGTATCCAACGCCCCAAAGAGCCAAGATCACTTTCGTGAGCTTGTCTTCGGGCAACATTACATTAATTAATTTATTTTTTTAGAGTTCTGCAGTCTTATTTTACGGGGCCATTGCGCTGATATTTCGTTTTGGCATCGCCCAGGGTGCAAGCCGATTTACGGTATTAGTATCCCAAAGTACCTTTCTGGCAGCCATTGGGGTAATGTTATTTTTTATTTGTTTTTTTACGATGCGCCTAATACCGTACCAGAGTTCTGTTTCTAAGCTTGCATCTGGGATTCGAACCTCTGTTGCTCTGCGTAGTCTTGCTTCCAAGACCAACGTGTTGCCCCTGTGCTATCCTTCGTTCACATTTCCGTTTAATGTCCTGCTCTTGGCCATTTTGTTTTAGGGACTTCCTTTGTTCAGGGCAAACACTAGGAAGGGTTAAAATTGCTATTCTGCCCACGTGCAGTCTTTGCGAGGCCAGGGAGGCAGCCTGCATAGTGGTTTTCACTGGTATACAGCAGTTATTGCCCACTCATTTCCTGTGGGGGTTGGATGGGTGTTTGGAGGTTTTTGGGGCAAGATTGATTGTTTGGCCGCTATATCAATCCCCTAATGGGATTAGTGGGCTGACAGAAACTACCCCTTTGAGTTAAAGAACAAGTAGGGGAGACCATGTTCCTACACTCTGTTCTGCTGGATTTCAGTATGCAGGTTGCTTCAACTCCGGAGCAAATTTGATGTGAAAAACCCTTGTAGCCAATGTTAAGATCTCAATACTGGTTTATCTTGCCTGCGCTGTGGTTGGCATTTTCAGATGTTCGGCGTCCTTTCAGAGTCTTGCTCGCCCGCCTACTGGTCCTTCCGGTCTGCTTGGGCAAGGTCGTCCATCCTGGGACAGTTTTGCGAGGATCGTCCGCTTTGTGTTGGAAGCATAGCTGCCTGGAAGGGTGTTGGGACCCTAACAGTATGCCACTTCTGCTGGTCTGAGCCAACCGGGTTGCCACTGCTGTTATCCTTCCGCAGGGGCAGTTTTGTTGGTGTGCCATCCAGGTTTGCCTGCTGGGCTGCAGTGCAAAGGTTCCTCTGTCCTCCTGGAGTGGTTATTTGGACCGCCATGGTCATTGCAAGCTCATGGTTCAAGGCCTTGGATGACGAGATCATTCATCTCTCCTGGAAAAAGATGATTTGTCCCTATCAGCTTGTTCCGTCTTCTGGACACCGACTCTCTGGAAGCAAACGCCGAGTACCTACTTCAGAGCGTTTGGTAGGTGGGTTATTAAAGAATGTTACCCTCAGGATCCCCCGTGGTCCATGGATTCTGCAGGTCCCCGCCAATGCCACTTGTCCTTTGCTTTACATTTGGGGGCCGATTCCTGCTCTGCTTCTCGTCTCCTGGGATTGCAGGGAACCAAACCCAGCACTGCATCACATTTTTAGGGTCCCCATTGGTGCCGGCCGCATTCTTCGTACCTGTAGGGAGGAATTGGGACATACCTGGCTTTTCACAATAACTGCAGGTCAGCCTTCAGACTTGGTCTTGTTTCCTGTGGGGCTCCTTCAACATTGAACTCCTACAAATGATGCTTAAGTAATTCCCGAAACTGGGACATTGTTCTAGAGTCCCTCTGGGGACCCTGGAGTGCCCCACTATGCTCCTGAGAATTAGGGATTTATAAATCTATGTATTGCAGTCCTGCCTCAGGATTAACAAAGTTGTGTTACGGTTTCCTACTTGGAATGCTATCTGCCTGTCTGGGCCTAGGGGTTGTAACTGAAATATAGCCTGGACTTTGGTAGCCCAACTGGCTATGCTAGATGTGAGGACAGCATTTCTAAAGTTCAATTAAGGGCTTCATAAAACCATACATCTGAGGCGGTACATAAATCCACTCTTAGTGTATGGCTGGACCACCTGAGAACATTTGGTAGCATAGACAGAGCAGCCAGGCTTATCTTCGAAGTGAGAGGGGGCTGTAGCTCGGTACAAAAGGAATTGTAGCATACATATGGTGAAAAGAAACACTGCACTATGTATTGTAAAAATAAAGGGTTTATTTAAATACAAATAGGCCAAGATGACTCTTGGGTAAGTAAGTACTAGATCATCATATAAACACAATCATAAAAACCAACTCAATACCTATGGAATGCAAACCAAGGTATAACATTATTTAGAGGAGCAAGAAGCAAGTCAAAGTGAGTCAAACCTAAGGTTATACACATTTAGGATAGTAATATACTATTCTTGGGGAATAGGACAAGGCTAGATATACTTTTAGAATACAATCAGTATTTCAAGGGAAGTGGACCCCATCGGTCACGCAGTGGCACTCAGTTATGAAATCACATAATAAACCAACCATGTTACAAGTATATTCCTTGCAACATCTCTTTTTAGAACTCAGTTCAGATCTAGTAAATCAACTCATACTTTCTGGAGGAGCCTTAAGCTACTCAATGCTAAGCATGAACACAATAACTATTTGAGAATGCACTAAGCAATTCAAGGAAAGCAAACCCCAATTACACTTTTTATTTATGCATTTATAAAGCACACTAAGCCCTTGTGCATCAAGGCGCAGAAAGACACAATGTGGAGTAATTGACCCTATGACTATTTTAGAAACTTCTCTAAGCAGTTTCAGGGCAAGCACAACCCAGTGTTACAAGGTTAGAAGAGGAGCAGCTATTCAAGGTAAGTAAAACGATATACATTTAAGAGGTTTCAAGCAACTGCTAAGACAAGTATTAATTTCCAAGTATTAACGTCAATACTGTTTTTGGTCTGTATAAAGCAGATCAGGGAAAGCAAACCCCTATGGTACACTTTAAGAATGAAACGGTTATTCAAGGTAGGTAAACCCTATTGGTAAGCTTTTATGTTCATTCAATTAAGCAATGATAAAACAGTACCAATTTTACTTTTTAGAATGTGGGGCACTAGTCAGAGTAAGTAAAAGCAACTACGTTTTAAAGGAGCAACCAGCAACTTAAAGTAATAACTTTTAGACACGTAATTTTTCTATTGCAGAGATTCAGTTACCACACTAACACTTAGTACCTCTACATTTTTGTTATACATTTGTTATACTTTCAAGAAAGATTTGTTTTCTTATCCAGTCCTTCCCTAGTCTATGGCATGAGGTCTCAGAGGCAGAAGAGGGACCCTAATGATCTAGGAGACAGCTGTAGGCAGGTTAAGATAGGGTTCAGTTGCAGGAAACTCAACGTTTCAGAAGTTATCTTCTTAAACAAGTAAGTAGCAGCTTCAGAGATCGTTAGTGTTCAGGGACTTCACAGAAGCCTCCCTATATGCGCTCCAGCATTAGGCCTGGGCAAGTGGTATGGGCAAACACCCAACTACACAAATCACCCACTCTGCCTCAGAGGATGTAGACCAGACTTAAGGCAAGTATTACCCAAGCCAACACAGTACCTTGGGAGAAAAGAGCTGAGTGGATGCCTTCAGGATGCAGCAGCACAGGACCCGGCCCCTGGATTCTTGGTCTGGAGAAGGGCACTGGATGGGAACTTGCAGCAGCAGTCATCAGAGAAGGCTTCCAGCAAAGTGTACTTAATGGATTCTCACGGCTCTGGATTTGGCACCAATTACCGCAGCCAGATGAAGAACAAATATCGCTGGTCGGATTCTCTTCACTCTCTCGGTTCTGCACTCTTGTGAGGGGACTTCAGGGATTAAAATCATGTCTCTGGAGATCCAGCAGGAGTCCACCCACGTTTTGGACCGATTTGGACTTCAGACGACCATGCACTGCACTCAGGCTCGAGTTCCAAGGGCTTTGGCGGTTTGCAGCCCAGCAAGATCGCAGCACATCGTGGGATGGCTTCAAATGCAGGTCTTCTTGAGACTAGTGGATCTCACCAGCCTCTCCGTAGTAGCCGTCTCATTCAAGATCCCCAGGTCGATTGGAAGGAAGAGTTGCATCAATCTCTGGTTAAAGAGCAGGTTCTCCGGTAGCAGGAAATCGCTACAGATGTCTTTTCTTCCTCTTCCATGTTAGCTCCAGTGGTTGACATGTCAGCAGCTTGCTGGATCAGAGCATTCCTCATGAAATACAGTACAACTTCTGCAAACTCTAAATGTAATCAGGACAGCCAGCACCCCATTGAGACTTGGTTCCTTTCTGCATAGATTTGGACTCCTCCCTCGCTTCCTGCCTTCTCAGACACTCGGGAGCCTCGGCGGGGAATACAAAGCATTTGCGTCGAAGACCAAACTTCCACTGAGGTCGTTCCCACCTAGAACGGCTGGGAAGACCTCAAACCACAAGCGCACAAGAAATGGCGAAAAAAGAAGGAGCCCACCATTCTAGTAGAATGGTGGCCCTTCTGTGCATTACCTAGGCCAATTTGTCAGCCTGCGAGTAATGATGACTAAAAGTCATAAGAGTAGTTACACTGCCAGGCAGCCATTCAAGGAAACTTGCAATTTAACTTAAATGTTAACCAGTAAGTAAGAAAGGGGATACATTGTATTCCCCCCCAGCACTCCACATAAGGTGGGGTGTGCTGGCTCACTATATAAAATGTAAAGGGGGATGAAAATTCCTCTTTACCCCATGGGAACAGTAGTTCACCAAGAACATAAAAGAGAAATGAACAGGGAAGCCCAAAGGGGCAACCCAACTTAAGCCCAATAGTTATATAAAACTATTACGCCTACCATACACTATGGAGGGATATAAAAAGGTCACACATACAAATGAGTAAAAAACTAGGTGAGAAGGGGAAAAGATTCCCACTCACCTAGGGACAAGGAGAAATAATCCCCCAAACTTTGACACAGGTCAGGAGGATTTATCACAAATATGAAAATCTTACCCAGCACTAGACATTGTGTTCCCAGTTTCCTACATCTAAGAGTCATCACTCTATTCGGTGCATAGATTTCATGAACAATACTAGTATTTAGAGTGCAGCAGGAAATCAGTCACTACATTCTCTGTGGCTTTTTTGCTCCCAATGATGGTATTTCTAGGTTTTACTGTCTAGGGATCCACTAATTTCTGAAAGTCTGTATGCACAATGGCTGCCACCAGGTATGGGAGTTTGCATTTTATGGTAAGAGCCAGTAAGGTCTAAATTGGCCATTTACTTTAATACATCTACACTGTGCTCTGCTGTGCGTTGTTATACCATAGTACTTCTTTTTCCTAAGAGATATTTTGCGTAATCTTATAATAAAAGTATATATTTTTCAGTTTACCAGTATGGTGTACTTTTCTTTGGTGTCTACTGGGATTAATTGTACGTCCCGGCTAGCTTTCCTCCTTCCTGACCATAAGCACGACTACACTACTACGCATAAAATATGAATTTTGTATTTCTTTTTGGGTGACGCTGGCCTGTTATTGAGGGTCCCACAGACCTCACCAGATGAGGGGCAAATATCTGCCGATCAGCGAGCAATACTCCGATCCCGTCACTAGATTTCACAAATTGCAGCAACACTTCAAACAATAAAAGGAGAAGGGAGAACATTTACCTTTGGCTCTCTTGTTGGTTTTCCTCATGATATCAAAGATAGTTTCTCGTACAGCTTCGATTGGCTGATGAACAAAAGGTGGTAGGTCAATAAATAAATCGACAGTAACAATTTAATTCAAAGCAATTTCTCGCCGATCATGCTCACTGAAATAATCCAAGAACCCAGAAAATGGCATGCAAAGCATTCAAATAATCAGTCAACAAAACACCCGACTCGCTAGGTAAATCAAGGCAAAGGGGGTTATTGCAGGTTTGAAAATTGCCGGTAATTCCAGCACCAATAATTTTTCTGGACCAACAAAACAAGTTTGACAGTGGGAGCATTGATTTACCTCCAGCCAAGAGCGGGAAGCAAATCAGGCCTCCAATGGCAAACAAGTGCCGGAAATACAGGCACTGGTATTACAGGCACCAGTATCACTGGTGCCGGTAATTCCGGCAATCCCCTCCATGGAGTCCTATGGTCTCCATGGAATGGGGATTTACTGCTGTTGCCAGCACCTCGAATATCCTGGTAATACTGGGATATCAGAGGCTGGTAACGTAGGGTTGGTTTCCTGGTATCCCACCGGTCTTACCAGTGGGATACCGGGATGCGCGTAAATACCCCATAGTATGAAACATGAAGAGGACAGTTGCAACAAGCTAGAATCAGCCAAATCAGCAGAACTAGATCACCATACAATAGCCAAAACTGTGATGTCAGTCGGCCTGCTGCAATTCATCAAGCACATCTGCAGAAGTGGCACTTTATTCAGAGAGAGCACCCTCAATCCCACCAGTTAGTGCCCGCATCATTCATATACTAGTAAACAATATAGTGTCGCATAGAGCAATTCACAATCATAGTTTGATTTCCTAAGAACTTCAGTAAATGAAGGAATGGAAGCAGAAGGAGAAATGTGTGATCCTGAACAAACCCAAGTATATGGCAGGGTTCTAAATGTGCACTTAGTCTTAGCTAGTAATAATTGACTCTTGGGGAGTCTGAAATGGTGTGCTTGTGTTTATGTGGAGGGGCAAATGACTTTTTATCCTTGGCTAGTAGCTTGCAACATGACATTTTTACCCCTACATGTGGGGAAATTAGGTTTAGAAACCAAGTATCCTTGTCACACACATGACAATTTACCCTCTACACTACATCTGCTTCCATTGACCCTGCCAGAGCACAATCCTACCGTAGTACAAATGAGGGGTTCTGTGGGTGTGAATCAGAAAAAAAAGGCTTGATCGCAGGGCATCAGCAATACTTCGTTACTGTGCATAACAAGATCCAGAGCAGAGGACAACCTAACTACACATTATATGTGTTTTCCAGCAGCGGGTGTCGATACACGCTTATCTGGAGAAGCAGAAGAACTAGTCTGGCATTCCTAGTAACAGACTGATAACAGACCAATCTCTAGCGAGGGCAGCGTCTTACCATTGCTCCAGCACGAACCGCCTGCTCATACAACCCAATAACATCAAAAGTGCCATCACGCTCCAGCAGCCTGGCCCGACATATCCAATAATTGGCAAACTTTTCGGCCTGGGGAATACTTGACAGGGTGGATTGCAGTGGTTCGGCAGGGAAGCCCTGGAAGGAAGAAAACTAATTAAAACAGTGAAGTAGTAGTGGAAAAAAAGCCCATGGAAAATGTTCCTCGACACAGAAAACCCAAGAGTAGGCTTGGTTACACCAACAGTGCTGGACACCTAGTTGCTCAATGCAGTCCATTGCATACTTCAACACAGTATCATGCAGTGCAAGGTAAGTTGGCAGAGGGCCAAATGTTTAAACCAGATTCATAAAGCCAAATGCTCAGCAGAGCTCTACTTAACAATGCATTTCATTTTGGCTTGATCGGAACATTACGATTTTGACCTTAATCATACTCTAGGTCTTTAACCTGCACCAGGACCAAAACAAAGGACAGGCCAGAAGCGCGGCATACCTCTTCAATGAGACGCAAGCATTCAGACAGGGACTTGGTAATCTTCTCTGCCAGCGAGTTCAGGTCATCTTCCTCCTCAATGCAAGCCCAAAACGAGAGCCTTTGATTCACTTTGGGTGGTTTCTTGGGCGGGAGTGTCATTGGTGGTCGCTTGTAGGCTTTGCCTTTGGAATTCTTCCATTCCTCTAGGCGCCGGCTGATGCAGAAAACATAAGGGAAGACCATGCTAAAATGCAGCCCTGTTATTAAAAACTCATTCACCTATTCTGCAGATGCACATACCAATATTACACAGCAAGCACATCTGCAGCAACTATAACAACAACGACTTAACAGTTTTGATATGTCAAAGGGCCACGGTTCACTGGGTCGGAGAGAACGAACCTTACATGGTGGAACCCCCTACACACAAGATCTGTAAGTAATATTAGGATGACAACAAACCACATTCCTTATTCAAAAGGAGTCCACCAGCAGCGTTGGCTTTGTGTTGTTGGCAGTGTTGAATCTTTTAAAAAGAACCACCACCTAAAGTCGTGTTAGTCCATTGTTAAGCATGCTGGCGGTACCGGACCAGCAGTCAAGAGAAAGCCCAAAAGTCAAGGGAAGCACAGTGTGAAATGGAAACTGGCCCGGGAATGGTTCTGATGTTCTAGATTTAGAGCACTGACCCTAGCACACTACAGTGGGAAAGCTTTTCCAGTACATCATCGCAAGTGTACTAAATGATAATGCAACCTGGAGCTATGAACCCAGAGAGAAAACAAATGATAAATATATGGGTTCAGATATCGTCCAATGTGCCCGATCCCTTCCCTGGGGGCTTTTGCGAATGAACACAGTGTATGCATTCAAACCACCATCCTTTCAGTGGGTCCAAACTACCACTTAAAATTGCACTGATAGGATAGTTTCTTTTATATTGCGCTCGTACACAAGTGTTTTAGAGAGCGACAAGGCAAGGGAGGGGAACAGGGGAGAACAAACAGCAATCTTACTAGGCCTAGTGACATTGAGAATGCGCAAGTGCATGGGAAAACGAAAGTGGGAAAGTGCATGGAAGGGGAGAGTGGAAAGTGCAGAGCAGCGGAGAACAGATAAATAATAAATACAAATAGATAATGGAGGCAATAAACAGTGGTAGTGCAGCCGGCAAGTGGCAAGTGCTACGTTTACGGCAGCAAAACTGAGTACGTCTGATAAGTGCAAAAAAAGAAGAAAAAAGGGGGAGGGGTGGGGGACTGTATGGGTACAGATACAGTCCCCAGTGCAAGGGGTAGCCAGGAGGCAGTAAAGGAGGGTGGCAGAGTGAGCAGGTACCTGGGCCCAGGGGATAGAGGGTGGCCAGGTGCACAGTGCCAAGAGAGAGCAGATCAGCAGGGGAGAGGGGGAGCAAAGGCAGAAGCAAAGAGGAAGGTCTTGGAGGTGCTTCCGGAACCAGAGATGGTTCTCCTCAAGTTTTAGAGTGGCAGGGAGGCTGTTCCAGAGAGAGGCCCCAGCCGAAGACCGAGATCTACCCCCAGCTCGTTTCTTTGAAAAACAACTGACCCCGAGGGAGTTAGAGGTAGAGAAGCGAAGAGCTCGAGAGGAGAGGTATTTGCAGAGGGATAGCTGAAAGTATTTTGGACCCAGGCCCCAGAAAGCCTTGTGGACAATGCAGAGGGTTTTGAATTTAATCCTTGCATCCACTGGGAGCCAATGGAGAGATTTCAGAGCTGGCGGGATACGATCCCAGGGCTTGAGGCCAATGACAAGTCTCGCAGTCCTGTTCTGGATTAGTTGCAGAGGTTGGAGAGTAGAGGCAGGTAGATTTAGAAAGAAGCTGTTACAACAGTCCAACCTAGAGAGAACCAGAGCTTGGTAGACAGTGAGCGTCTGGGGGAAGGAGAGGAAATGCAGAGTACCTCTGAGGAGGTGAAGTAGGAAGTTTGACTTTTTAGAGATCTCAGAGATGTGGGCAGAGAACGAAAGTGTGGAGTCAAAGACGACCCGAGGTTCTTAGCCTTGCAGGTGGGGGTAGGAGGAGGCCCAAGAGAGGCCGGCCAGAGAGAGAGAGGGGGGGGGGGGGGGGGAGGATGGTGTGCCGATGAGGAAGAGCTCCATCTTGCTGGCATTAAGACAAAGATCATTGGCAGCACACCAATCTTGAATGGCAGTTAGGCAATCAGATGAGAGAGGGAGAGGAGGTGGCCGAGGGTAGCCTGAAAATGAGTTGAGTGTCATCAGCGCAGCACTGGAAATTTGAGCAGAAAATGGCAACGCAGTGGGCGAAAGATGCCAGGTATTGGTTAAAAAGACAGGGCGAGAGGTTAGACCCCCGGGGAACACCACATGTAGAGAGGAAGAAAGAGGATAGAAAAGACCCCAGTTGGACCTAGGAGGGTCGATAGGAGAGGAAGGAGGTCCGCCAGGCCAGAGCCTGATCACTGATACCCAGGTTATCACGGAGACGGTTGAGCAGGATGGTATGGTTGACCGTGTCGAAGGCAGAAGAGAGATCGAGTAGGATACGGACAGAAGGAATGTTAGAGTCAAGATCGGAGAGCAGATCTTCACGGATGTTCAGGAGAGCAGTTTCCGTGCTTCTGGCTGCTCTGAAGCCAGACTGGTGATCATGGAGACAGCCAACAAAATCAGAATGAAGGTTAAGCTGAGAGATGGCCAGCTTTTCCAGGAGTTTTCCCAGAAAGGGAGTAATGGAGATTGGACGATAGTTAGCCGGACAGGAAGGACCAGCTGTGGGTTTCTTGAGAAGAGGATGCACAAGGGAGTGCTTCAGAGGGGAGGGGAGGATCCTGAGGCAAAGGAATGGTTGCAAAAATCAGCAAGGGCTGGTTCAGGGCAATGCTCACGGGTGTGAGAGCTAAGCTAAGTCAATGCTCACATAGTCCATCAAAAGCATGACCAAAAGTCCACAGAAGAGTGCCTATGGTTTATCACACCTCAAGTACTCTCTTCTTTCCCCAGACCATCAAAGAGAGAACGTTGTGCAATTCCGGAATCTCAAAATGTGTTTCCAGTTTTCAGCAAGCCCTCCCCAGGGAATGCCATTGTTTTAATGAAGTAAATTATTTTGAGGTACTTTACTTCAAAGTAATTACAACAAATTATTTTGCGGAGTGTTACAGACGAAAGGGACAGCCCCTTTAAGAGGGAGGTACTGCAAGGGGAAGAGGGAAGCTGGTGGAGGGAGTGGAAGGGTAGGGGTCAGGGGAGGGAAAGGCAGAACGTGTATGGAGAATAAAGAGGTTGGATGTATCCCGCAGTTGTCCCGTGTCGTTATACACAAGTGCGCCATTGAGCCACAACAACTGGCGACGAGGCGTCACAACCCACGTCACCCTCTGGACGCAGTTCTGAGGAGGAGACTGCGCAGACCAGGAGTGAAACCGCTGATGCCAGCAGAGGTGGCCAGCGTATTAAAAGGAGGCAGCAGGCAGGAAAGGACCACTGTACCCCCATGCATACTATAAAACGTGCAGCAGCCGGACGAGGAGGCCAGCGTAAGAGGAGGAAAGGTAGACGAAGACAGCAGAAGGAGCTGGCCCCTGGAGGACCTTGCTACAGGAGGCCCAGCGGGATGAGGGGAAGACGCTGGAGCGAACCAGATGGAGCATGGCAGTGTGCAACTACCGTGACACGCGCAGAACACACCACCCACCGCACCGGTAAGGAGGATGACACGTGGGGGAAGGAGGTGGTGCAAGGAGTTGTGCAACAAGGTCGCGTATTAGACACACCACGTGGCACCGACCCGACAACGCCATGAGGGCCAGGAGAGCCACGAAACATTATTAGTCAGGACCACGAGGGCCAGGAAAACTTAACTACAAATAAGTCTCCCGCCACGAGGGGCATACAAAACGGAAAAGGACAGTATAAATGCACGGACACTGCGTACTACCGGAGGCACGCACGCCTAGCCAAAAGAAGGGGGAGAGGCCAATGAACACGGAGAAGGCAGCAAAAGCTCATGGCATAACGAGGACACACTCCCCAACCATCACATGCCATCCACAACAACGAGCGAGTATTAAAAGAAAAATAGAACTAAGGAAGCACAGAACCTCGCCCACATGGAAGCAAAGCCAAGGAAGGCCACCCGCAGTAACAAACCTGAAACACACCACAAGAGAAGGAATACAGGCAGCTACCACGCGGGGATCAGACACCTCAAATGTATCCACAGAGCAGACAAGTGGAACACACACTCACATCCAGATGTCGCAAGAAGCAGCAGTAGATGCAGGAGCACAAACCGCCGCAGGTGTAAACCCCACAAACCCAGTGAAGTTCCTACCACACCCCAACCCGTTCACGCTAGAACCATAAGGAGACCAGGGTCAGAGATGGCAGTAGTGGTTGGAGGAATTTGAAGACTTTATGAGGGCTGTAGGGAACCAAGATGTACTGAACAAGATAGACATTTTTACAAACCTTGTGGGGAAGGAGATCAAAAGGTATCATAAAAACCACCCTGCTGCAAGAAAAAACAACATACCAACGTCTCACAGCCGCGATTAACGGAAAGTTAGTCGTCCTTCTCCAACAGGGACTAAGAAAGGTACACTTCCATCCAGTGTACGCAAGTACCGCACAAGACAATTGGCCAATTCATACTCCATCTCTAAAGGAAGATAACATACTGCGTCTTCGCAAACTTCAAAGACGACGAAGCCATCAGGCTGAAAGTAATAGAAGGATGCATATCCTCGCAATTTAGGAAACACCTGTTAAAGAAACCCCTCCCACTACAGGAGATAGCAGACCTCGCGAGGGTGTACAAAAGAGTGGTTGTGCAGGCAGCCAACATAGAAAATCCGAAGAAAACTGACACAGTGGCTGCCATCGTCCACACGACAAGGACAGACCAGGTATCCCTGCACACCGACTCGTCAAGAAACATTGACCAACAACCGACACACCCCCCCCCCCACCCCCACCGAGAGAATACTATAGATGCGGTTTTGCATGAATTTCCCCACAAGGGTCAACACCCAGCCATCGGACAACTGTGCATATGATGTGGCCAAGAAAATCATTTCCAAGCCAAGTGACGAGAGAAAACACCTTTGCTGCCCGCATATAGACCACCTCCACAGCCAATTTCCAACAATAGATATGATCCACAAAGGCCTACCCCGCAACCTTACTCAGAAAGACAGCGGGAGAATGTCCCAAAACAGGAACATGGTGACACATACTGCCCACCCAGGGTTCATAAGAGCTGTAGAAAATCTGAACATCGACCCACTGGGCAGACACCCTGAGGTACCAGAATACCTCTCACAGGCACAAGTAGATCATGCAGAGGAACGGTTCGGACGAGAATACACCATGGGTGACCCATACGAAAACCCTGCGGTGGAACAGGAACTCTCGACAACGGAACCCTACTATGAATACGACAGATAAAGCAAAGAATACGTTCAACTGATATAGAACACCTCGGACGATAGTACTGCGCCGTAAGTGACGGAAGAGATGGGAGGACTATACATCCCTTTTCTCATTGATACAGGGGCCACCGTGAAGATCATGAATGAAAGAGCCTACGATGTCATCGCAAGCGCCTACCCACTACAACCCTCACAAGCCTGCATCTTCCAGTGGGGAGCAACACTTTCTCTCGAATGCAAAGGACAGTTCAGCTGTGACCTTGTACTCCGGGGACAATGAATATTAGCCATGATCCACATCATGCACAGCCCCACGACTGGGGGACGCCTTCTCAGCTACAAGACAGCCACAGCCTTAGCGCTAATAAACATCCAATACGACCAATCTTAGACCATACAAGACCTGCCCCCGAATGTCCAAGCCCTACAGGCACTCTCATAGTGAGAGTTGGATATGGACTAGCTAAAAGTGATGCTCCTGGAACTAATCAAGGGAGTGGGAAAGCTAAAAGACACTGTCATAAGACTCCATATTGTCCCCACAGTGAGACCGGTGCCACACCAACCCCAGAAAATAGGATTTCACTTACAAGCCCGAGTGATACATGAACTACAACTTTGCCTCGAAAATGACATAATTGAGAGAGTTGATGGACCCACCCCGTGGGTGTCCCCCTTAGTAGTGGTGCCCAAGTCTGACAGCTGCTTACGCCTCTGCATAGACATGCAGATCCCCAACACCACAATTCAGGGGGAGAGGCATCCAGGAACAAACATTGAAGATATGCTGGTGAGACTGAATCTGGTCAGCCGGTTCTCCAAGCTTGTTCTAACCCAATCGCCAACTGGTCATCCTCAAGACCAATCGCAACATTCACGAAACACGAAGGATTGTTCCGCTACAAACGGCTCAGTGTCGGGATATCATCCGTGGCTGAGATATTTCAGGAGACGATACAAAGAATGATTACACCCGTCATGAACGCCTACAACTACAGCAATGACATTAGTGTTTGGCATCACCCAGGAGCATCACGATGCCGCTCTAAAATCAGTTTGCAACATACTACATGAAGCCGTACTCACCGTCAACGGCCCAAAGTGCACCATCAATAAACGTAGCTTACGGTTCTTCGGTCACGTCTTCTCTGACCAAGGGATCATGGCCGACCCTGACAAGATAAGTGCCATCGTAAACCTGGAGGCCCCGAATGACGTGGCAGAACCTAGGAATCTTAGGAATGGCCGAATACTGCGCCTGCTATCTGCCCCAGTATGCAATACTCATCAACCCCTCCGGAAACACCTGGGAAAGGACCCCTCTCCCCCCTTTGAATGGGACGAACACTGTCAGAGGACTTTCTCCACCATCAAGCAAGAACTAGCCAACAACCGCCAGCTGGCATATTTCAATCTCGACTGGGACACAGATCACTGTTGATCCCAGTCCTGTGGGACTAGGTAATATAATAGGGAATGAGGCCAACTAGACCAGAGATGACAAATAACTATTGTTTTAATCAAAATAGTTTGTTTATTATCCAAATACACATGTCATGAAAAAATCGGCTCCACAAACCAAATGCAATATATCCCACCCAAAACCATTCATTCATCACTCATCCATCCAATACTCATATTTGCAAAAATTAAATAAAACACGGTGATACTTTGTATATACCACAAAAAGTGAATCAGTCAATTATAAGTTCAACACTCCGTTATTTTACAATGTGCCCCTCTGTTGGTTTTCGGGGTTTTTTGAAAACTGTTGTCAACATGTTTCGGTTAAGTTTTCATACGAGGAAGAGACAGTCCCCTCGTGTATTGACTTGGTGTTTAACCTTCTTCAGGACAGGAGAACAATCGCCGACTTGGCGTTGCCTCTTGGTAAAAAAACCAAAGGTGAAGTGTATGGCAGGAGAGCCTTAAATCTACAAGTAAAAAAGAATAAAAATTGTCATCTCTGTGTTTACTCAACAAACTATTTACTTAGTATCTGCATATAGTTGTACTTAGTTATCTATATATCACCTGTTAACCTCCTCTCAAACTTTCAGGGGCTGGTGAACCGGTGTGATGGAGTAGATCCCGTAGTGAATGCTTCCAACAATGGCGCTTCACGTAATGGATGCCCTATAGTAAAAAGGACATATGTGTTTTAAAATTCAAGAATGAGAGCCTACTCGGGTCATTTATAAATAATGGGTTGGTACTCACTGTTGTTCTCAATAAGGAAAATATTCTCTTTTTAATTTCCAGTTCGAAACTAGTGCCAATTAATCCATTAAAGCAACTGTGTCTTTAAAACGCCTGCAAAGGAGAAAACGAAGCATAAGAAACATGCATTCACTGCTATGTTTCAAAGCGGTAGCAATCTGTCATTGTTGGATAAACTCCAGTCCAATCACGCTTTAAAAATCGGGAACACTTACTTGAGACAGCCGTATGTTAAATCGCTGTTCCGGCTCACTAACAAGAAGTGTAGCAAGATTTGCGGCCGTGAACCGAAGGGCTGCCTATGTAAACAACAGACACAGAGCGACATGATTAGTGTCTGCTCATTAAACTTGGTGCACTTTGGCACTGCCGTTTATGAAAATCATTCTTCTCTTACCTTGTTAAAGGCGAGAGCTGGAATCCGGGACTCCGCTGTGCAGTCGGTAGTCTGCGCTTCTATCGTCTGCCAGAGTTTTGCAAACGCTGTACAGGCATGCGTTTAGACCTCACAGAACGGTCGCTTGGAATTATGGGCTTCGTAGTCTATATTGACATATACCAGCTGATGCACGTGTTACTGCCTAAGAAACTTGTGCATCCATCGCGAAATATTCTGTTTGTCAGTATTATGTTTCCTGGCTCGACATCTGCCGGAAATTTAGCTCACCGCCTGACAGACTCATGTAAACGCTGTATAGACATGCGCTATGACCAGAGAACACCCGTTTAGAGTTGTGCGTAGTGTCACTATGGATGATATAATATCGTCCATGTTTAAATGTAGTAAGATATTGTATTGTAAAAACTGATTCACATGTCTCTGCCATATCGTGCCTCTATTGCAGGGCTTATTCAGTGGGTGAGGTTTCAAAAAGACTCCTCGCTCCTTGAAAAATACTATGCATCAGTGAAGTACTCACGTGTGCAATGTATTGTGGATGAGGTAGTTTGAGCTAACGGGGAGTTTACTGCTGTTTAGTACGTTCCACTCTACAGAAATGTTTAACCCATGATGTACTGTATCTAGGGAATAAATCCATTTCTGTTCAAGGCGATGTAAAGCCATTGCCATATCTCCACCTCTTGATTTTGGATTTAGAGTCTGTAACACAAACCACTTCATTTCTGTGTCTTTGTGATTAAGCCTCTTGAAATGCTCCACCAGAGGTTTGTCAGGGGTTTGATTTCTTATGCAAGAACGATGTTCTCCAATGCGGACCTTAACTGCTCTGACCGTTTTCCCTACATATAGTAAATCGCATGGACAGGATATCACATATATTGCATTTTTTGTGCAGCAGTTGGTGTGATTTTTCATCACCCATGTCTTGTTCCCGTATTGAAAACTGTGTTTAGTCTCGGTAAGTGGAGTGAGTACTTCACTGATGCATAGTATTTTTCAAGGAGCGAGGAGTCTTTTTGAAACCTCACCCACTGAATAAGCCCTGCAATAGAGGCACGATATGGCAGAGACATGCGAATCAGTTTTTACAGTACAATATCTTACTACATTTAAACATGGTCGATATTATCTCATCCATAGTGACACTACGCACAACTCTAAACGGGTGTTCTCTGGTCATAGCGCATGTCTATACAGCGTTTACATGAGTCTGTCAGGCGGTGAGCTAAATTTCCGGCAGATGTCGAGCCAGGAAACATAATACTGACAAACAGAATATTTCGCGATGGATGCACAAGTTTCTTAGGCAGTAACACGTGCATCAGCTGGTATATGTCAATATAGACTACGAAGCCCATAATTCCAAGCGACCGTTCTGTGAGGTCTAAACGCATGCCTGTACAGCGTTTGCAAAACTCTGGCAGACGATAGAAGCGCAGACTACCGACTGCACAGCGGAGTCCCGGATTCCAGCTCTCGCCTTTAACAAGGTAAGAGAAGAATGATTTTCATAAACGGCAGTGCCAAAGTGCACCAAGTTTAATGAGCAGACACTAATCATGTCGCTCTGTGTCTGTTGTTTACATAGGCAGCCCTTCGGTTCACGGCCGCAAATCTTGCTACACTTCTTGTTAGTGAGCCGGAACAGCGATTTAACATACGGCTGTCTCAAGTAAGTGTTCCCGATTTTTAAAGCGCGATTGTACTGGAGTTTATCCAACAATGACAGATTGCTACCGCTTTGAGACATAGCAGTGAATGCATGTTTCTTATGCTTCGTTTTCTCCTTTGCAGGCGTTTTAAAGACACAGTTGCTTTAATGGATTAATTGGCACTAGTTTCGAACTGGAAATTAAAAAGAGAATATTTTCCTTATTGAGAACAACAGCGAGTACCAACCCATTATTTATAAATGACCCGAGTAGGCTCTCATTCTTGAATTTTAAAACACATATGTCCTTTTTACTATAGGGCATCCATTATGTGAAGCGCCATTGTTGGAAGCATTCACTACGGGATCTACTCCATCACACCGGTTCACCAGCCCCTGAAAGTTTGAGAGGAGGTTAACAGGTGATATATAGTTAACTAAGTACAACTATATGAAGATACTAAGTAAATCGTTTGTTGAGTAAACACAGAGATGACAATTTTTATTCTTTTTTACTTGTAGATTTAAGGCTCTCCTGCCATACACTTCACCTTTGGTTTTTTTACCAAGAGGCAACGCCAAGTCGGCGATTGTTCTCCTGTCCTGAAGAAGGCTAAACACCAAGTCAATACACGAGGGGACTGTCTCTTCCTCGTATGAAAACTTAACCGAAACATGTTGACAACAGTTTTCAAAAAACCCCGAAAACCAACAGAGGGGCACATTGTAAAATAACGGAGTGTTGAACTTATAATTGACTGATTCACTTTTTGTGGTATATACAAAGTATCACCGTGTTTTATTTAATTTTTGCAAATATGAGTATTGGATGGATGAGTGATGAATGAATGGTTTTGGGTGGGATGTATTGCATTTGGTTTGTGGAGCCGATTTTTTCATGACATGTGTATTTGGATAATAAACAAAAACTATTTTGATTAAAACAATAGTTATTTGTCATCTCTGGTCTAGTTGGCCTCATTCCCTATTATATTACAAAACTGCCTGCAGGGCCATAGACAATAATCAGGCCTCCCTTTTCCTCTACCTCTGTGGGACTAGGTGCCAGACTCACCCAAACAGATCCAAACAACAAAACCGGCACGAGGGTAGTCGCCTACGCCAGCAGAGCGGTCTCCACCATCGAACAAGCATACCCCAAGCTGAACGCGAAAGCCTGTCTGCGGTCTGGGCGTGCGAGAAATTCCACCATTTCGTCATTGGACGGCCGTTCGTCCTCATCAGAGACCATCAGGTGCTCCTCTCTCTCTCTCTCTCTCTCTCTCTCTCCGGGAACCCCAAGACCAAGATGCCACTACGCACATAATGGTAGGGCATTAGATTGCAAGAGTACGATTATACCATCGTTCACAAACCCGGGGGCAGGGCCAACTCAGCGGACTATCACAGAACCCCAAGGGTCCAGCGGAAAACCATCATGTAGCATGAGGCGGAAGCCTACATTGCTTATCTACCGCTCAATGCCTTGCCCCCGCCATCACAAATAACCTCTTCGCCGATAAGAGTAGGTCCGACCCCACCATCCAGGCGGCAATCCAGCTGACAATAACAATAGGTGGCGCCACCTGACAACGGAACACTTTGCAAGCGGGGAGGTGGATAGAAGAGACCTGCCGAGAATGGCTAAAATACAAAGAACTCGCCACGACAGACCAAGGGACACTACTGTGAGGAAACCACCTAGTGGCCCCCCAGGAGCCCCAGGAAAGCCCTGGTGCTTACTGCACACAAAGGCCACGGGGGGGGGGGTCGCCAACACAAAGAAAATACTGCTAAACCAAGTGCGATTCCCTTATATGGACATGATAGAGGATACGCTAAGGCACTGCACACCATGCCAAGTGACAGCAGCAAACAGACCCCTGTGCCCGCTCCCAACAGTACCACTACCAGAAGGACCCTGGCAAAGGTTGGCAATAGATTTCTATGGGCAGCTAGAAGGAGGCCATCTGCTAGTAACCATCAACGAATACTCACGCTTTCCCCTGGTAAAGCATGTCCAATCCACAGCGTTCCACCATGTGGTGGGAGTATTTTATGAACTGTTCAGCGAATGGGAAGTCCCCAACACGGTAAAAACGGGTCACCGTTCCAGGGCCAAGATTTCCGGAAGTTTGCAGCACACCTTGGGTTTCACCACCAAAGGATCACGCCACTGTGGCCAAAAGCCAACGGCATGGTAGAACGGTTTATGGCCACCATCAAAAGGACACGCATGAAAGCAGGCACAGACCTCATGTCGATGCCCCAAGCCATCTCTCAAATGCTGAGGAGCTATCAGAACACGCAACACAAGACGACTGGACAGATCCCCACAGAGCTCATGATAAAGTCAAAGCCAAGGACTCTGCTACCACAGCTTGAAGACTACACCCCCGCAGAAGATGCAGCGATCAGAACGTGAGACCGAGAAAAGGAGGAAGGCCAAAGGGAAAGGCGGAAAAACCTCAACTCCCATTTGGCGAAGTAGTGGTCGTCAGGCAGAAGCAACAAAGAAAGACGAGATACTGCCCGAGCCACTCCTAGTCACTGATGTCAAAGGACCGATGATCACGGCCCTGGGAGAGGACAGAGATAACTAGAAACACTTCATTCTTCCGCAAACTGTTTCAAGAGGACTGACGGGGATCCACACATGAGTGAAGAAGAACACAGAACGGAACAGGCTTAGTATCCCCCACCAAGAGCATAAGAAGGGGAGACCTGCAAATCACCTGGCCACCCGCAGCAGACCATACGGAGACCCCCCCCGCCTCATCAAACAGATGTAGACCACGAACTTCCATGATAAGCAAGGGGAGGTGTTACAGATGAAAAGGACGCAGCCCCTTTAAGAGGGAGGGATTGCAAGGAAAAGGGACAGGGGAAGGCAGAAAGCGAATGGAGAAAAAAAGGAGGTTGGTTGTATCCCGCAGTTGTCCTGTGTCTTTATTTACACGTGCGGATGTAAAGGAATAGGGGTTATAATGGGGGGTGAGGGGTAGAGTGGAAGTGAAGGTGGGGGCATGAGGGACCGACCCATGAAAAAAAGAAATGGAAGTAATTACAAGTATGTGTTCCACAAAGTAATGGAATTTGTTCTAACATGGAACCCTCCCCAGCATCCTGCACTTTAAATGGACAAAAAGGGCCCTACTAAGTCAGACATTAGTTCAATAACAAAGACAAATGTATTTAATATGTGGGGTAGACGTGTGTCTAAAATGGTTACTGTGGCTAATCTGCATGGTAGCAGTCTTCTACGACTTTCTGTGAACATATCACCGTCTAATGTAACCAACAAACTGCAACACAGCCGACAGACAATTTTACTCAATGCAAGTTGTATTACAATCCTGCAAATGTTTATAAAGAATGTTCTGAGGAATAAAACAATATGCAGTCTATACAAAATGGGACCTGATGCTGTGTTGTGGGCTGCATTGATTATGGACATATCAGAGGGACAGTAAAAGAAAAATACATTTATTTTCTCCAAAACAGATTTGCCGAAAACTATGGTAACCATTTTGGGTAATGATACAGAGATTTTCAACGTGACAAAAAGTGAGTGACAATCACAATTTGATAGCCACCCAGAAGGAATATTAGCACCCTGCGGGTGGGAGCCGACCAATTAGGAGACTAGAAACGCAGACTGATACTCTCGATCCAGCCCGCGTTCCAAGCCGCATGATGGCCGCCATCTCCACACCTCCCCACCAACCCCAAGTCCCCCTTTGTTTTATTTTTTAAATCCAACCCTCCCTCCCCAACCCCACTTAGCAGATTGTGGTGCAGAGCCACGCGACGCTGCTCCCCTGCCTCTTCCTTTTCCGGCCGACATGGATTACCATGGCAGCTATCTTTGGACAGCATTTTCATTCATTCACTCAACAGGACGCGCACAGTGTCCCGTTGAATGAATGGGGTTACTGCTTAGGTAACCCAGGGTGCTAATAGCGTTCTTAACCGGTTCCACGGGCCATACCAGGGGTAACGTCCCGGTGCCTCTGTTAACAGCCCTCGCTTTGTTCGGCCCGTGGACTCAGGCGGGAACGGGTTCAGAAAGCCATATTATGTGACAATGGATATATCGGGCTAGCCCTAAGAAGGGAGCAGAATTTACACTTGTCACTGGCAAGTAAGGATGGACTCTTGGCGAACAAGAAATGTGCTGTATGTGTGTGTGTACAATTGAGGTTGCTAGTAACTTTGTGACTGGCTAGTAGCTTGCGGCTTGGAATTGTTACCCCTGCCCAGGTAGAACAGCTGCTGGAACAAGGAAAAGGTAACCACGAGAATGTCCTTTATTAGAGCCTTGCACCAATTCAGAAGCCACTATGCAAAAAATTGGCATTAATAACACATTTACCAATACAACTGTGCTTCGTAATCACTTCCCCTACAAACAAGTCTAATAAGAATGTATACAGGCATTATTAAAGGGGACTTCAGACGGACACCGGATACTTTCTGGTAAATCTATTTATTTTAAATTCTGCACAGAACACGAGAAGGAGAAAAGAGACCCGACGAAGGAATGTACTATTGCAAACAAAATAAATGTTGGAGACATGGAGACGCGCACATCCGCCACTTCATTACCTCTTTTTTGTTCATATATGCCTGTTCTCAGCCTGTTCACTGCCGACTCTGCCGTCTGCCAGACCACCTGGACCTCCAGACTTACATTGCGCCTGCAACATCAACATTCCGCTGAGCCCACAACCCATCTGCCCCTCACATATCACACCGGAACGTTATCTCTTCTGACATTTGTAGTGCATCATCATCCTGCCTCTAACCTAAAGATATACTACTCTCCTAACCTATTGGCAGGCTCTATACATGTCCTCGGACCCTGTGCCCTGATGCACCCCACTCAATGTGTGAGCTCAGTACATGTTGGCCCCGTACTGTGATCTCGAACTTAGGCGCCCTGATGCACCCTTTTCAGTACATGTGCCCCCCATTGTGATTTCATACTCAGGTGCCTTGATGTACTCCAGTCAATGTGTGATCTAAGTGCATGTGAGATGTGTTGTGCCCTATGGTCGCTTCCTGACCACATTTGAATTGTGTTGTGCCCTATGGTCGCCTCCAGACCACATTTGAATGCGCTGTGCCCTATGGTCACGTCCTGACCACATTTGAACTGTGTTGTGCCCTATGGTCGCCTCCAGACCACATTTGAATTGTGTTGTGTCCTATGGTCGCCTCTAGACCACATTTGAATGTGCTGTGCCTTATGGTCACGTCCTGACCACATTTGAACTGTGTTGTGCCATATGGTCGCTTCCTGACCACATTTGAACTGTGTTGTGCCCTATGGTCGCCTCCAGACCACATTTGAATTGTGTTGTGCCCTATGGTCGCTTCCTGTCCACATTTTAATTGTATTGTGCCTACCTTATGTCACCAACTCCCCTTATTCGCCATTATTCTGCACGTCACCCCAGCCCTAGCATGCTACTCTGCATGCTCTTGCTAACAAAATTTCAGGGCTCCAAACATAAATTGACAACAACTCACTCATGGTCCTACTTCCACTTCCACCCCTCCTTCATCTACCGCCACTAGCTCAGGCTTTACTTTCAAAAAGTTATCCATACCGGAGGTACAAAAAATGATAGCATCTTTGAAACCCTCGAATTGCAAGGGGGACAGTTGCCCCACACAGATCAAAGATGCAGCCAGGGATCTCTCCCCCTTCATTACCAAATTAATAAACCTGTCATTCTCCAATAACTCGGTCCCCAGTAATCTGAAACAATCCTGGGTCCTACCACTACTAAAAAATAAAAAAAAAACAACCCTCGACCCAGATATACCCACGAATTATAGACCCATTACCAACGTCCCATTCTTACTAAAAATTCTTGACAGAGTGGCCTATCTACAAATACAGGATTACCTCGAGACAAACCATTTATTAGGAACTCGCCAATCTGGCTTTCGACCACAACACGGGACAGAAACGGCCCTTGTTGATCTCAAGTGCCAGATAGACAAACTCAAAGATAAAAGGTAAGGCTGCCATTCTTCTTCTCCTCGACCTCTCCGCTGCCTTTGACCTGGTTGACCACAAAATCCTGTGCAACCATTTGTCATCGGCAGCACACCTCTCCCACTCTGCAGTCACATGGATCCAATCCTTCCTGGACAATAGGACCATGCGGGTCTTCTCACCCCTAGCAGCGGCCGACCCTATCCCCATTGCTTGCAGTGTCCCACGAGGATCTTGTGTCTCACCTACTTTGTAGAATATATTTACAAAGCCCCTATTCAACAAGCTGGACCATCTGGGTGTCACCTACACAAATTACGCAGATGACACCCAGATACTCCTCACCCTATCCGGTAATTACAACTCGGACGCCATCTGCATCAATGAAGTCTTCTCCATCATCCAGGCATGGATGGACACACATGACCGAACTGCTCCTTGTCGGCTCACCTAACACCATCCGGAAACTCTGCCCCAGCTACACCAGCTTCACCATTGACGGCAACACCATCCCCATCGCCAAGAGTGTAAAAACCCTTGGTTTCTACCTAGACACGAATACCAACCTAGCCAAACAAATTAATATGACTGCCTCAGCCACTGCCTACACTGGTAAACTAATTAGGGCCTGCAGACCGCTGATCTCCCCCAACAACTGCCTCACTTTAGCCAGAGTACTCATTCAATCCAAACTGGATTACTGTAATAGCCTTTATGTAGGCGCCAAAAAAAAAAACGGTAATCAATAAATTGCAAGTTCTACAAAATAACGCACTCTGTGCCGCCCTAAATGTTCCCAGAGGAGAACATATCTCCGCTACAAGAATCTCATGCAAATGGCTCTCCATCCAACAAAAAATAGACATAAAAACCATATGCCGCGCCTACAAAGCTCTTAACCACCTAGCCCCGCCCTATCTCACTAACAAATTTACATTAAGACAGAATACCAGAACCACTAGATCCTCTAATACATTACAACTGACGGTGCCCAAATACTCCCTCAAAAGAGCTGGTGGATCCAGCTTCCCAGCTCTAGCCTCACAACTATGGAACACCATTCAACTGGATAACAAATCCACACCCACCTTCCGACCCTTCAGAACTAAGGTCATCAATTGGTTACTCAACAAATAACCAACCATGTATGTATGCATACCTAATGTATACTTTATTATGTTTGCCTATTATCTATGCACTAACTGCTTTCTTGTCAAGTATACATATGCCTCATTACTGTACTATTGTTCCCTACCGTTGCCTGTAACTTGATGTTCAAAGCGCACATATACCCCTGGGTCAGGAGCGCTATACAAATAAATAAACAAAAGCCTCCGGTTCACTAGACTTCAGGCAAACGATGTGGATTCCAAACTCCATATTCAATTGCATAGAACATGTCCTCATGCAAAGGGCAGAACACCAAAAATCATATCCTTAAGAGTGCAACCATAACCCTGCCACCCCCCAATTGTTTTTTTTTTACGCTCTGGCCATCTGCAGTTTTCCAGTATCGATTTTTAAGGCACATTCTTTAAATATAAATTTGAATCTCGCCTTATGTAGATTCTCACATACAAAGACAGCAGACAGTGAAAAGAGGTAACGCACTGAACTTTACTGGTGCAAACATTACATATCAGATATTGACTGTATCATTCTCCACCAACACCCCCCCTAAACTCTGCATAGTTATAACTACTACGCACATCTGGCCAGATCCCTTCTCTCCAACGATCAGTAACCAGGATGGCCTACCTCCTAATACTTACATAAAACCATGACTTGTCAAACAATATGACATGAATAATCACCATTGTTTTTCAGAACCAAGCAACTACGCGCTTTGGTTGAGTGTTTTCGCTTTATCTAGTTATCTAGCCCTTTTGACAAGCCACAACCCTTAAAACCAATCCGAGATCACACAGTCACTCACACACATATGCAGATAATTGGCAGGCTTGTGATAGAGCCTAATGGAAATGATTGCACTTGCATGGACCAAAAACACCTCACCATTACCAGACAGGCTTCCCACATGTCAGGGAACATCCAAACCAGGGCATTGAAACGAATTTGCACAAAGACCCATACAATGGATAATTCAACCATAGACAGGTCAACACACAAGAAGGGCCTACAGGCACTAGGTCTCCCTTGAACCTAGAACATTACAGGCCTTCCACAGGCCACTGCATCAGCAACAACTCCAAAATAACGATGAGAAATGAACCAGGCACACATACCTCACCTCCAGACACAGGCTTATGCGACCACATTCTCAACTAAAAGCAAGGATTGGCAATCACAGACATTCCTTCATCGCACGACCCAATCCTACGACTCCATATCATAACACCATGTCAATCCTATAGGTAGGAGGGCCTGCAGGTGGTACCGAGCACCCATTGCAAGGACTGCTCACTTCAGGGCGGTATACAGCAACATTTCTACCACAGTTCCTCAGTGATCTAGCAAGATGGTCTTAAGCATCACACAATCATGTAAATGGACGTTGTGCAGATAAAGATCTACCCAAAACAAACCCACCAGATTGCCCATATAAAGCGGATTGTACACAATTTTATGGACATGATCTCAGGTTTGACTCTGCTTAGCAATTCTTCACAACACAAATATGAATGCCTAGACGTCCACCAAATATTCTTTACATCCGAAATATCAATGCCTAGATGTAGCTTTGTGCAATTTCTTTAAAAGTTACTCACTTTTCGAGGGCTTGTCTGACCATTCCATTTGACCTTTTTATAAAAGCCAATTTCTAATTAATTTCTTAACCCAGCCATTTCATTTAAAAAAAAAAGATTGAGAAAAATAATAACCCATCAACAATCTGAAGCTATCCGCTATAAATTTAAGTTAAAAAAAAAACACTGAAGCACGCTTCAAGTTATGCCAGTGAGAGACCTGAAGGTCTCACCCGCTAGTCCCCAGGGATCTGTCATCCAGTTGGTCAGCACACTGCCATCGCTAGTGGATCCAGTTCCTGCGGGTGGACCAGTGCGGGAGAATCATCTGGATGAGGGGTCCTGAGGGAGTGGAAGTGTAACACGGAAGGGCGTGACGCGGTATCCCCTTCCCTGCAACACCTTTTCCCTATCCTACCAGGTAGGATACCTAGAAGCTCAACCCATCTCCTTCCCCGACACAAACACTTTCTCACGTACAGTTCACCATGAGCGACAACGGACTAACACAAGAGCAGTATACCTGACATGTCCAAACACAAGGGTGAGAGAGAGTCAGGCAATTACTGATATGATAGGTTATTTATAACGCGCTTAAAAACTAAGCTAAAAATCTAAGCGCGAACCCGGGGATCGAACCTGTGTTGCTCCATATCGTCTTGCTTCCAAGGCGAGCACGGTGCCCCCAAGCTATCCTCCAGAGACATATTACACACACACACACCCGACTTCCATCACACTTCCCCACACAGAAAAAAGGCAGAGAACGAAAGCACACTCTGAGCAAGGCAAAACGCAAGAGGAAGCAGCAATTCGGGAATGACAGTTTAAACCGAGGAGAAAGGCGGCGAGAACGGAGAGGACGACAAGGAGGGAAATGCCCTTGCCCTAACACAGAACCACGACTTTCAAGAAGCCTCAAGGAAAAGGCACTTAACACCAGGGATAGCAGCTGACGAACGGCGTAGAGTGTGTCAAAGACACACAGGGCCCTCCCACATTGATAGCCAAGGCGGGGGAGAAGCGATTGCCACTGTGGTACTGTCCTTGACTCCGAAAGCAAAGCAACAGAAACGAGTTCAGCACAGCCGGTGACCTGGAGAAACTGATAGCCTACCAGGCTGTTATGCTCCAAGTTGCAAGCAGCAACATTGTATGAAGAGAACGAATATACAAATGAACTTTGTGAAAACAAGATAGGTACCAGATACAGAGTGGTCCAGCGCCACGTGGGAGCCCATTCAAAGGTCTCTGTTTGGTAACCCCCAACCCCAAACAGGGAAGAATCATTGAACTGTGAAATCGAAGTGGTCCTGCAGCAGGTTATGTTAAATCCTGTGCACATTCTAAAAGGCTTTGATTGCCTGTAAACTGAAATTGGTCTGAGCCCAGCAAAGTGGGGAATAACTGTAGAAAAGGGGTCTGTGTCCGGAAGAGGGGGATCCTGGGTGAAAAGTAACACACCCGAGAAGATTGTTGTGGCAAATGTGAACCCGACTGAGGGATGCCTAAAATTGAAGTTGGTCTGAGCCCGACTGAGGGAGGCTAAAAGGTGAAAAAAAAAGGATTGGAGCCCGGTTGAGAGGGATCCAGGGTGAAGAGTAAATCGCCGGACGTGATGGTGCATCGGGTCCTCTGAGGCAAGAGACTTTGCATAAAAGAGACTTGGGCATGGAAGGCCCCGATGTTGGTGAAAGGAACTGTGACCTCGTGCCAGAGAAGCCCATGAGTGTGCTGTGCTGAAGTGACCCGCCTTGTCCCGTGCTAAAAAGGTGGGCAAGGGAGGCCAACGGCCTAATATCCCGACTTATCATTTTGCGAACACACTTTCTTTTTGTGAACATTATCCCACACTATTTTGTAGCATAGCAGCAAGGATTGGCAATAGGTTTTTTAAGTAGAAGCCCTTTTTATTTGACTAGACTCCACTAGGATTTTATTATTTGATAGTCGTAGCTTGCTCCTATCTTAGATTTTAAATAGGTGTTTTTCACACCCCTGATAAAGTTCAATAACGCCCTGGAACTGTGATCACTTGTGTCTGTCTTACTTTGACACCATGCCTTCCTTACAATGCCTCAGTCACTTCTTTGATGACCACGAAACAAACTAACTCCTCTCCAGTTTTACTACTGAGCTTGTTAGGCCTACACAAATGTAGGAATTTGGAGGAAAGGGAGGGTACAGTTACTAAGCCAAAATGTCCTATTTTGGTGATACTAGGGCCACCTTTTCAGCTGCACCCACAAGCACTGCCCTTTTCTGTAGGAGAGCTGGCAACAGGTGATGAGGAACCAGCAGGCACTTGAGCGGTGTAGGTTCTTTGGTCACTGGCGCCCAGGGATGGTCTTCGTGAATGACCCGAGATGAACGGACCGCTACAGGCTTGGGATATTGAACTGGCGGTGGTGCGCGGGAGATAGTCAGCACGTAAAAAGAGCAGGTGCCTTAGAGGCACTGAGGCAGCAACTGGAAGCTGAAGAACATTGTGGGGCGACTCCCGGTGGATTAAGATGCCATGCAATGAGGACCCTTTTAGAGGCCGAGTGCCGGAGACATAGGTGCACTGAGGGCCGGCTGGCCTGGAGGCACTGAGGTGATCCCATAGAAGCGGGTTAGTGCCCTGGTGCTACGGAGCTGCTCTCCCCAGCCTGCGCATCCTGATCCCGAGGCCTTAGCAGAGGAATATTAATAAGAAGGAGAAGAGAAAGTTAAAGAAAATGGGAAGGGAAAATTTGTAATGAAAGATGCCATTGCGAGAAGACATCCCGCTCTGACTCTCACTTTGTGCAGTGCCACTGAGAAGCCCCTTGGACTTCTCTTAATGTTTGGATACATTTTGTTGTGTGAACTACGGTTCCCAAGAACAGTGAGATAGCTTTCATCTTACCTTTTGTTTGAGAGTCCAGCACACACAATCCTCTGTGGAGTGCTGGTGAGGGGGTGGCGGGGATTGGGAGGGGGGGTTGGGGGAGGTTACATAGTAATGTCTTATCCCACTTTCATGCAACCTTTTGTTACACTAACTTGAATAGCTGGTGGCAGTGGTTACTTTTTACTACCTTTTGTGCAGGGTACTTAAGTTAATTTCTCAGCTGCAGTACAGCACCCATTGGTGACAATTTTTCCAAAATGGCCTAGGTCTTCCTTTTTCGCCATTTCTTGTTTGTTAGTTCCTTCTGGGCATTTACTCTGTTTAAACTAGATTTGAATCCTTTGTGTGGTTTGCCTTTGGCGGGCTTCAGTCCTGACGCCCGTCAAGGCTCCAGTTTGTCTAGGAAGGCAGAAGTGAGTGAGGAGCCGAAACTTCACTGACCTTTGTTTGAAAGCATGCCTTGGTGAAACCATTTCCAACTGGGCGGGTGGCTGTTCGAGTGGACAACCCGCCCTGTGTGATTGACAGCTGTAGAGCTGTGAACGAATGGGACAGCGCATAAAAAGGAAAGGCTTTAGGGACTGCAGGCAGATTTGACCACTGGAACATCATATCTGATGAAGAGGACGAGCAGAGATGCCAGAAGCACCTTGCAGGACCGCAGAAGCGCCAGTGAAGCATTACAGCGATACTGACACAGTTTTTGTTTTGACAGGGAAGATCTGTGCAGGGAGACTTCCTCCCTTGGGCTGGTGGCACCAAGTAGCCTTGAGATCTGCTTCATTCTGGCTCATCCCCCGACTTGCTGAAACTTTATTTTAGGCTGCAGAATCCCAATGCCCGGGGACCCCTAAGCATCATCGAGTGCATCATCTTCCAGAGAACAAATCTGACCAAAACTTTGTGGGCACCTTCAAGGACCTCCAATAGCAGAAATTCTTTGTCCAGAGTCCAGGACTGAGGAAACTCCAACCGGAGCAATACGCTTCTCTTTGGCAGCAAAACCACAAAGAGTCGCTGAATCGTGTAGAATCCATTGCTGCAGAAGTCCCTCTCCAGTGTGCTGCCGCAGAAGCCCGCCAGACGTCCTCCCTTTTGTTACTTTGACCAAGGACCAGGAACAAGGGTCTGCTACACTGCAACAGGAAGTCGGGCTTCTGCAGCAGCACTTGAGAGATGGATTCGGCAGCAATGAATTCTCCTTGATGCAGTGGCCTTTTGTGCTTTTGGCGTCTTTTTCTCAGTGCCAAAGAACAAACAGCTCTGGTTGGAAGTTACTTGATCCCTCGATCCTGGACTCTGGATGAAGACTTCCTGCTTCTGTAGGGTCCTCTGAATGCCCACAAAGTTTTGGCCGGATTCGCACTTCCAAAGACAATGCACTCTATGATGGTCAGGGGTCCACGGGCATTTGGATTCTGCAGCCTTGGAAAGTCACAGCAAGTCGGGGGTTGCACCACAATTAAGCTCGTCTCAAGGCTACTTGGTCCCACCAGCCCAAGGGAGGAAGTCGTCCCTTGCAGGTCTTCCCTGTCGAAACGAAAATGGAGTCAACACAGCTGCAGGGCTTCGTCAGGCCCTTTATGGTCCAGGAGGGTGCTCCAGGCATCTCTTCACGTCTTCTTCATCGGATGTTGTACTCCAACGGTCGACTCTGCCTCCAGTGCCCAAAACCTTGCCTTTTAAGCAAGTACCCATTCATTCACATCCCTGAGCTGTCAATCACTCAGGCACACCTAGAGACAAAGGAAGGGGAAGTTTCGGGACCCTCCTCACTTCCTGCCTTTCGAGACACACTGGAGCCTGGGCAGGCTCAAGGGTTGAAGCCCACCAAAGGCAAAATGCACAAAGGACTCAAACAACACTACTGTAAAAGCCCCAGAAGGAACTAACTGAAAAGAAATGGTGAAAAAAAGACGGGCCTTTTTTGGGAAAATGGTCATCCTTGAGTGCTGTACTCCAGCGGATAAATCAACCTGCAGATACATGGCACAGAGGTAGTAAAAAAGAAACCACTGCCACCAGCCATTCAAGTTAGTTAGTGTAACAAATGTTACATGGTGGGATAAGGAGTTACTATGTAACCACCCCCAGCACTCCACATATGGTGGCGTGTGCTAGACCCACAAAAGAAAAAAAAAGGTACGACAAAAGTCCTCTTACTATTCTTGGGAACAGTAGTGGACACAAGAAAACGTAGTTAAACATAAAGAGAAGTCCATTGGACTCCCAGTGGCACTACCCAAAAGATGCTGTGTGTCACAATGCAAACAAAGATGCCTATGGAGTTTACCAGACTCCATTAAATAGTAAGAAACACAGAAATCCTAGTCAGAAAGAACACAAGAGTGAGGAAAAAGTCCCACTCGCTCCTCCACACTATGCCCTTTCCAATTAACCAAATACTGAGGGAGCTACAATACCAACGTGAATCAATGCAAGGTTGCATCTCGTATTCATCTTGAGGGCCCACCGCTGGGGGACCAAGTGATTGAGTCCTGGGATAGATGCCCGAATTAACAACGGGTTTTAGCAAGGATACGTGGAATACAGGGTAATTGTATAGGATTTGGCAATTTAAGCTCCATAGCAGAGGGGTTGATTATCCTGGATATTTAAGAAGGACTTATAAACCTGAGCTTGAATTTATTGCTGCATTGATATGCGTTGTGAACAAGCAGACTTGGTTTATTCTATATAATGGAGAGGGTTGCTTCTTTTTCTCCACTTGTATACAAGATTGGGTCTGGGCCTTTTGGGAGATGTTTGGAGGTATTATAACCCTGCTGTAACAATTTCAGTAGAGCAGCGGCGGGAGGGATAGGACTAGGAAGGTGTAAGGGAAGAGAAGTGGGATGGAGGCCAGTGGACAGATGGAATGGGGTATCTTGGATAGAGGAATGAAAGGAATCCTATGCAAATTCTGCTGTAGGGGGGAGATTAAGAAGGGTCATGTTCGATGATGAAACATTTCAAGTACTGTCCAATGATCGGATTTGCCCTGTTTGTCCGTCGCTTTGAGGATGTTAAGCCGTGGAAAAATGATTCTTTATGTTAAGTCCTTTGCCTGTTGCTCTCCAGAAGGAAGACATTAATTGGGTACCACGATCAGTGACAATAGCAAGGGGTAAACGAAACATTTTCTTAATAAAACAGGTAGCCAATTGTGGAGCACAATGGGACATCCTCAAGGGCAACGAAATGTGCTAGTTCGGTAAAATAATCGATGACAGTGAGAATGACAGTGTTGCCTTGTTCCAGTGGGAGTTCTGTGATGAAACCCCTGGAGCAAACCTGCTTTGTCTGGCAGGAATAGGTCGAGGTCTAAGGAGCCTCATGGAAAGTTGTCTGGGGGTCTTGGAACGGGCGCACACATCACATCCTTGGACATAGTCTAGGTCTTTTCTCATTCCTTCCCACCAAACAATAGGTTTTACGGATACAGAGATGTCCTGCTCCTGGTAAATCTTGACACCTATTAAATAAGGTGAGTTGGCTGGTAAGAGTAGGTAACCATAACCTTTTGTCGTGGAACAATAACCCTTGCTCCTCGGAATGTAGGAGTGATCGTTGCAGGAATACCTTCTTGAGCGAAGGGGAGAATGTTTCTTTTAGAGCGTTCTCATATGCAAATAAAGCAGAATGAACCACGAATATGATATGTGAGTGGGAAGAAAAGGGACTCCTTCGATTTCTTCTGTTGTGGTATGGTAGGCCAGAGACAAGGCGTCTGCTTTTGTGTTCCGATTTCCTGGATTGTAGAGGATTATGAAGTCAAACAATGCAAAAAAATGGATCCATCGGTTTTGTCTTTTGATTCATGGCATGAGCAGTCTTGATGAATCCTAGATTCCGATGATCAGCAAAAACAGTTCTGGTGTGTCTAGCACCTTCCAAAAGATGTTGCCAATTTAGGAAAGCATCCTTTATGGCTTATAGTTCTTTATCAAATATGTTTTTCCTCAGCTTCGTTAAAGGTGCACAAATGATAAACCAGAGGATGAGTACGTTGGGTAGTGGAGTCCTTTTGTAAAAAATGTGCACCAAGAGTAGAATTCGAGTATCGGTCTCCAACAAGTAAGATTGATTAGGATAATGTAGACGTAAAACAAGAGCAGATGTAAAGTTCGCTTTTAGCGATACAAAGGCTTGATTGGCCACTTGATTCCACTGGAAGAGGGAGTCAAATGAAGAAGGATCTGAGAATAGTTGGGGATAAACCACCTCCAAAAGTTTGTGAAATCTATCAACCTCTGAACTTCTTTAACAGAACTAGGACAAGGCCACTCTAGTACGGCGGATATCTTAGAGGGGCCATTTCTATGCCCTACGGGGTTATGATGGAACCCAAGTAAGAGATGAGTCGTTGGTGAAACTCGCATTTAGAAATCTTTGCAAATAAACGATGGGTAAGTAATCGTCCTAAGACTTCTTTGATTTGGTTGACGTGTTCTCAGTAAGACTTAGAGAAGATTAGGATATCATCGAGGTATATTACAACAAATATGTCAAGAACGTCACTAAAGACGTTGTTTAAGAAGTACTGGAAAACAACAGAGTCAATATAAATTCTGAAAGGCATTACAAGGTACTCAAAATTACCACATCTGGTTCGAAGTATGGTTTTCCATTCTTCACCGTCAGCCATTTGAACACGATTGTAGTCCCCTTCGAGGTAAAGTTTGTAAAGAAGGCACTGTTACAGACTTGATCTAGGAGCAACTGAATAAGGGGCAACAGATAACTGTTTTTAATCGCAATGGCATTTAGTTGGCGGTAGTCTATACAAGGAAGGAGTTAGGGGTTTTCTGTGGCATAGTGGCAGGTGCAGATTGGCCCTGGCCAAACTGCAAGGTACGTATGAACAAGGAGGCATACGATTACCAAACTTTGAGATGTACTATGTGGCCACTCAGCTGCAATTTGTAGCGGGTGGCTCGCAGATGAGCCAACTTGCAAAATGCCCCTTTGTTGCAGCCCGGTGGTTTGGATATTGAACGCACGTTTGTATAACCCGTCCCTACTGTTAACACTAGGGAAGAGCATGTGGCATAGAGCATGTAAATGGATGGGCATTGTCGCGCCTTACTCTCCCCAGGTCCCACTAGTGGCAGTTAGATAGTCAGCAACAAAGGCTGCAGGTGAGAAGGTACTGGGAGCCTGTCGGGGTGGCCACCGTGGGAGACCTATTGTATGAAGGGAAACTCTGGGACTTCCAACGAGTTAGCCGAAGCGACAGGTTTGCACAGGGGCCAACATTCAACACACGCTCCCATGCAGAAAGGGATTCACCTACGGTGGCCATTGATGGGTGAAGAGTTTATAGAAAGGATGGGGATTGAAACAATATATGACACATCGGAAGGGGGACACGCAGTGTCAAGGTTATATAAACTAATGATAGACCTGCAGGTCGATATGACTATGGGCACTAAACAAAGTTGGGAGGAAGATCTCCATGAACCCTTTCCCAAGGGAGTATGGGAGAGGGTGCTCTCTTATCACAAAAAGGTGACACAATGCAAAACTGCAACTGTTACAGTTGTATGCAACTCACCATGCATACCTAACTCCTAAGAGAATGTCCAGGTTCAATACGACTAAAGAGCGATGTTGCCCGAAATGTAATATGATTAAGGCTGATATGGTACATATGTTCTGAGTGTGCTCCCAAGGTAGCAAAATACTGGTGTGAAGTGGCACAGCTGTTGTCAAAAGCAGATGTGTTAAACTTTCACTCTCTTATGGCTTGCTTACTGGGTGTCTTTCCGAGATCTCGGAAATTGAAACACGTGAATAAACTCAAAGACCTGGGGAACGCACTGGTCAAACGCAGAATAGCAATGGGGTGGAAAACGCAAGGTGGCCCAGATGCCCGACAGTGGTGGCGAGATCTGCAGAAATTGACACTGGAAGAGACCTCTGTGTGGCAGTAAGCATCTGCACGAGCCAAGGTGAGGGGAGCACAGATATTGACTCATGGAGGACTATGCTACATAGGCTGTTTGAAAACACGCAAGAACAATCACAGGCAGATCCATTGGCCGAACGTCCAGTGGCAGTGGATGGAAATGTCCCTTAAACAGACGTGTGGCTCATAATAGATTTCACTTATACAGTTGTAATAATGGTTGCGGCAGGCGGGGAGGTAGGGTGAGCGTCTGAGCACGATTTAGAGATGTAAAATAATGTTATGCAATATATATTGTGGCTTTAAGTTTGAAAGTTAAAATCAATTTTAAAAAAAAAAAAAGAAAAAAAAAAGGACAGAGTTCTGTCTCGTCTTTCTTAGGGATGAAAAAGATATGGGCCCCAGCGGGGGAAGTGGAATGGCGGATAAGCCCTTACACAGGATATCTGTTATCTACTCCTTTAGTATCACATTCTCCTTCTCGGATAAAGCATATGTACGTCCAAAAGGTATTAAGGCCATGCGTAAAAGGTCAATACGACAATCGTATTCTGTGTGGGGGCAATTTATCCGCTTCTTTTGTGTCGAATACATCAGAGTATTTGGTATATCCAGCAGGAAGGTTTGTATGGATAACTCAGATCCTGGATATGATTGGACCAGGTATAGGTTTGGATGGGTGTGTACATGGGGATGGAAGGGACAGGCATGAACAGCCAGAAGGGCATGTGGTTTCCTGGAAATGTGTTTGGCTTTTCCAATCAATAAAGGGGTTGTGGTGTCGCAACGAAGGAGTACACAATACAAATTGAAAATGAGGGGCTGCAATTGCGTCAAAACATAAAACTCATGGTGATATTGGGCACAAACCATTGACAGGGCTTGGTTTTGTAGGGAAATGGGGCCACATTTGAGGGACGATCCTTCCACCGACATTATGGATTCAGACTTGATTTCATGGGGATATCGTGTTTATGAGCGAATGCTAAATCAATGAAATTCCCTGTAGTCCCACTATCTAGAAGGGCTAGCACATTTTTCCATAGTAGGGTCTTTCAAGGAGAGATCCACAAAATTGAAAAAATGAGGTGATTGAGTGGGCATCAGGGAACAGGACATCATGGGGGAACCAAGGAATGAGCTACTCACCAACTGGTTTCCTATTGAGGGCAAGTCTGGCATTTCCCAGAGGATTAAGGGGTTTCTTTGGACATACTCTCACTGAATGACCAGGGTCCCCACAATAGAAGCAAAAGTTGCAATCAGTGTTGTTGTTCCCTTTCTTCAGATTCAATGGGTCCGCGAGTGCTCCATAACTGCATCGGTTCAGGATCAGTGGATGAAGTAGCTTCCTTATCCCATTTAGGGTAGGGTCTTCTGGGTGCTAATCTCCTCCTTTCACCCCATCTTTCATTAGCTCTTTGGTCGATCCTAAGCTATGTATTCGGTCAGAGTGTCTGGAGGAGTTGCTATCCGATTTAAGGCATCCTTAAGATCTTCTTTTAATTCTTTGTAAAAGATAGTCAACTGGGCATCATCAGGACAATTGGTTTGGGCTACTAATCCTTTGAACACGGCAATGTATGTGAGAAGGTTCCAACTACCTTGTCTGTATCTAACAGTTCATTAGGAATGGACTGACCTGCATATTGGTGGTCAAACATTGTGTGAAAGGCATCTAGAAACCCAGCATAGTCCTGTAGTACATGACTGTTACCATCAACATATGGGGTAGCCCAAGCAAGAGCTGTCTTTTCAAGTTTAAACAAAAGGAAGGACACCGTGGCCTGATCAGCTGCATAGATCTGGGGTCTGTTCAGAAAACTGATCCTGCATTGGATCACAAAGGACCTGAATTCCCCAAGGTCTACCCCATATTTGGAGGGCATGGGAGGGGATGGGGTGCCTTTAACCACGTTTGGTGGGGGCAAGGTAGAAGGAGCTAGAATGGGGCGTTAAATCAGAGCGGGTGGGGTTACTGGTGGTAGGGCTAGCATTCCCCAAACACCATGGATTACAGTCCATGGTAAGGGTGTCATGGACTGATATAAAACAGCATTTTCGTGCCGAGAGGTCACCATCTCTGTTTGAAGTTTAAGCACAGAGGCAGCTAATTCTTTGAGGATTCTTTCCATGGCTCAGGAGGTAGGCTAGGTTCTCTCAATCGGTCAGTCAAGACTTAGATGGGAGTGAAAATTCACAGAAGCCACGGACGATAGACACTCCTACCCTCAAGGGAAGGCCTACCATTCACATAGAGGCTGATACAAACAGGGAGCCCTTCCAAGGAGACAGGAGTGCTACTTGACACATCCCCTTCCTCAGAACAATCAAATAAGGGAACAAGAGCTGCAAAGGGGGACAAAAGATCTTTAAAAGGCATCCAGCACCCATCTGTCCGTGGTAATTCCACACGATAAACATCGCAAGACAGCCTCGCACTGGGGAGCGTTTTCTTGCTGCGGCCGATACCGCTGAATTCGGCGAGGGCTGAGATCTTGGGCACCTGGGCGATGAGTCGGGTACCCTATACTTCCTTTCCAATTTGTCCCGTTTCATCATGGCTGTATTAGGATTCTTCATAAGGGCCCAGCCCTCTTCCCAGATGTCGTTGCAGAAGGGAGTTGGTACAGGAAACCCTCCTTTGTTTCTTCAGGGGCCAACTGAAAGAATTCCAAAGCCCTCAAGATAACCGGATAAAAAGATCCAACTTCATCCGGAGGGGAGGCCCTATGGGACTCATCCACCTGCAGAGTCGCCCTGTCCACCGCAATGAAATCAAAGTCCTTGTCGGTACCAGTAGCCGTGGTAGCCATGTTCTTGTGTGGATCCGGATCTCCGGTCGGAGTCTTGTTGTGACGAGGTGGTGGAGTGGGGAGAGGGGGGGGGGATGATGCAGAGGACCCGTGCCCCCCTCCTTGGACTTTCTCTTCCATGGGGAGAGTTTACCCTCGGAATTTTGAGGTGCAGGCCCAGACGGCAGCATCCTTAGTTGTATATTGGTGACCAGTGTGTGCGGGGTGGATAAGACGTCCACCGAAACATCCCTAGGTCAAGGGGTAAATTGAGTCAACGTAGTTGGATCAGGGCTAATGCGTTTCTTCTTCCACACTGGGGACTGAGGTACTCCCTCAGGTCCCCCCACCCCCGGTGGTCCGAGCAACATCTCTTGTGAGGATAGTTGTCCTCGTCTGTACTACAATAGATCTGCTCCGGTCTATCCTCCTTAGCCTGCCGGTCCGCATCCTGGGAGGCTCCACAGGCGGGACAGTTTCCCTCTCCCTCTCAAGAGGCTGTTGGGCCAGAGCGGCCGCCTGGTCTCTCCCTGGTGCTGGTTCCATTGCCGCTGAATCTCGCCTCGGGGGCAAGGCCACCCACTGGGCGGCCACCACTTCTTTCCTGGACCCGCTCTCTTTCAGCGCTGCGGTAGACATTGTTCACTTCGACAACAAAGGGCTTGTGGCTGCCTTAGTTGACAGTACCATTGTCGACTCTATTGACTTGGCATTGGTTGAAGCCTTATCTGGCTTCAATGAGTCTTCCCTGGACTTTTCTCTCGTCGGACTATTTGTGGACACACAGCGTTTGGACAGGGTCAGCGCCTTTCTCTTCGAAGGCGATCCGGTCGTTGGCAGGATCACTGTGGCGGATGATGGTGAATGCCTCCGCGGCAAACCCAGCTTGGCCTTCTGTCGGACCCCCGCACGCAGAGCATCCTAAAAGATCTCGACCGGCCGGTCCTGGATGGGGCTTAACTCTGCCCGATGCTGTGCCAGAGGCAGAGCCATGCAGGCAGTCTGCTTCATCTGTCTGTCTTTTTCTTTTTTTTTTTTTTTCAAAGAAAAAAAAGAAACACGGCACACCTCGCATTCCTCCTCATCGTGGTCCAGATGCAGGCAGTACTAGCATTTATGGTGTCAATCTTCTACAAAGACGTTTCTTAATCCACACTTCACGCAGAGTTTGAAGAGACTGCGGCCTTCCTGCTCCTCAGCCATGCTGAAAGGGCGCAAAGTAGGCCTCAAGACAGGGCATTCTCAAAACGTTGATGATCCAATGGTGGATGACGATCTTCGCCAGTAGCGTAGCCCCACTGCCGTCTCAATCCTTCGTCAAAGAGGATGAAACAAAAATCAGTGAAAAACTAACTATTTTGCAAACAATTTTATGAAAAAAACACCAAATTAGCTTGGAGAGCAATTTGAGGACTCTGAAGCGTGCGGTACAAATCTGAAGATGGCCAGCTTAAAGAGAGTGCTGTCATTGGATGGGGCAATATGACCCAGAGTACAGCGATTTGTTTAGAGGAGAAGTACAGATTTATAGTAAAATTCTTTCCTTTTAACCGAGGATTCCCAGCCTGACCACTGGGAACATTCATGAGCACGTGAATCCATGCTAGACCCCATGCTGGAGAATATAGTGAACCCATATGACATTAGATCCTTGATACTTGCCACTACATTTGATCAGATAAGGGCTACAACGTTGGCATGGAAGAAATGACATCACATGAAGGTGACTGCAGCATACTTCAAGGAAATGCCATTGGGGAAATGTCCTGCTCTTTATCCTACTTTAGATGTGGGTCTATCCAGCACTTGGTCCCGGCTACAATATGTAAAACTGGTGGACATGTATACTAAGGGGCGCTTTATTACCATCTCAGACGCCATCTCTGATGTGCGTCGAAACCCCTTAAGATTATTACAGTTTTATGGATTATGTGCAGCCTTTCATTCCAAGTGGGCAAACTTCCAGGAAGAAACATCAATAGCCTGTGTCTCTCCTCTCGTATATGACGCCAGGAGGGAAGTGACCACTCAAATATCTGCACTACATAAGCAGATATTAAATTTGGCCCTTGACAGCATGTCCAAAGTTCGCATGAAATGGACTGAAGATTTAGGGAAATATATTACGGATGATATATGGTGTAAAGTATGCTATGTGATTCTGGATTTTGGCATATTCAATTGAACAGACAGCACTATACTACAGCCAGGATGCGCTTATTTAGGCAAGATTGGGAGGGCAAATGCCCCAGATGTGGGTCAGAGAACGCAACATATATACATATGATATGGTCTTGTCAGACTTGTCCGAATTTTGGAGTGAGGAGTGTAGCACTCTTGGGAAGATATTTGGATACTGCCTACAGCCCAAACCGAGTGTGTGCTCATTTAATCAATATAATGTAACCCACGTGTAGTCCCGGAAACTATTAAATCTAGGATTTCTTCTGACCAAAAGATGTATCTTATTACATTGGACACATCAGCAAGCCCCTACTAAATTAAAGAACAATGATTATATGATGTTGCTTGGTCCAAATTTTGGAGGCAGTGTGGATCTCACTGTCACCAATATTCAATCGGCCTACAAATATTTAGCCCAAATAAAAAACATACTTATTGAATGATGCTCCTTTATCTGAACAGGTCCTTTGAGACTAATGAATGTACTTTTGCTCCCTCAGGGTTGAAAGACCTAACAGTGCATGTCTGGCAAGTCGAAGCTGCTGATGTTGCAAGATCTATCGGCAGCTTTCGACTTGCTAGCCCACGGGATCCCGCTGGATCGGATGGCCACTGTAGGGGGCCTCTCAGTGGAGGCAATAACCTGGTGTAAATTCTTCCTTGAGGGACGTAGATCCTGAGTTCACTGGGGTGACAGTGCATCAGATGCCGAAAACACCACCTGTGGAGTACCCCAAGGGGCCCGTCTCTCCCCCCCTGCTTTTTAAAATTTGCATCATCCCCCTATGTACGGACCTTGAAAATCTAGATGTCTTTCTGCAATTATGCAGATGATTTCCAGCTGGCACTGGAGATCTGTGGGGACCACGAAAAAGACCAACAGCCGCTGGACTCGGTCTACCAGATGGTCAAGAGTTGGATTTCGGCAAATTGGCTATGCCTTAACACTACTAAGACAGAGCTGATGCTATACGGTCCCAGACAAGCCAGAGAGAAGCGGAGTCCTCCCTATATCAGCTTTCTGATTGACGGCTGTCAGATCTCAGTAGTACACAAGGTGAAGACCATGGGCACTTACCTGGAAGCGAGTCTGGACAGTGGCGCAGTGCACATGTGGATGCAATCGTGAAAGGAACAAATTACCATCTGAAAGTGCTACGGCAAGTGGCCCCTCTGGTCTCTGAAGAAAACCGCAAAAAGTTGGTTAGAGCCGTGATACTCCCGAGAGTAGATTATTGCAACGCTCTTTTAGGGGGAGCCAGGAAGACAGCTATTCAAAAACCAGAGAAGATCCAGAACGCCGCCGTACGCATTATATATCGGCTTGACCGTTTTGAGTCTAAATCTGCGGCCAGGAAGACTCCATTGGCTGCCAGTCTCCGCCAGAATTCAGTTCAAGTTACTGACCACTTGCCATAAGTGTGTTTTGGCGATGCTCCTGCAACAGGCTGAGACTTTATAAACCCAGAAGAAAACTTCGATCAGCTAAGGCCTGCCTTTTAGAAGTAGACCACGTTAAGAGAGCCTGCGGAAATGGCGGTGCTTTTCATGTACAGGCGGCACAGGCTTGTACGGACTCCTTTGTGTCTGTGAAACTGAGCAATAAAAAAATTTAAAAGAAAAAAGAAAAATCCTACTCCCTGCCATTTGGTTTTCTATAGCTTGGTCTAGGTGTCAGCCTCCTTCCTTATTAGTCCCAACTGTTTTAGGCAAGTATAGGTCGCTGGACTAGCCTGCTCACATTTTTAACGCCCTCATTCAGCAATAGTTGCTGAGTGGAGTGGCTTGGGTTTTTTTGCGGCTAGAATTCGTGTTGGATCAAGGGAGTACTCACATCTGCTGGGGCGAGCCCTCCAATTTTGCATCATTTCTGGACCGTTTTACTGCGGTTTACCACCAGGATCTTTCACTTGGCTGTGAACTGCTGCAGGCGTCCAGAGAGGTGGTGAGAGTCCATCACTGTGCCAGGTCGTCACCTTGGGACGTCCAAAGATTCCTCTGGCTGTTGTCCCAGTCCTGGGATCTTTTGCCGTAAATCATCCTTTCTGCTGCAAATCACTCGGAGCCGTCTGTTCAGGATATCCAATCTTTCTGAATATTTTTTACCAATCTTTCCACCTACAATAACAGTGATGTCCCAGGAAGAGCCTTTTTGCTTCTCCTGGGTAGCTGGGATCATTGATGGTTAAGGGTGTACTGGTCCTGAATACTGTACATGCAGAAAAGAGCCAGTTGTCGCTCATCAGGCTGTTTCGGGTATCTGGAGCCCTTTTCGTTGATACCACCGGCATGAGCAGCCCTACATACAAGCAGCATACCGGCCACGACTACTCCCTAAAAACAGGCAAATACTGTAAACAAAAGAGTACGGAGTAAAATGACTAACAAGACATCACAAACAATAAGGACAAAAGGGAGCCTGCCCCTGCTTTCACTCAAGCAACTCTATAGGTTATGTTTAGAGCAGTGATATCCGCAGACGAGTATCATAGGCAGGAGCTCCAATATTACTGCCTGATCTGAAGAGAAACCTTAAGGACCAATACTTTTTTTTTTTTTTTTTTTTAATAATGGCTAGCAAAACAAGCCGTCTTAAACTATACTCATTCGCCTAAAAGGAAATCCCCCTTTGGTAATGGCAATAACTCGCACCATAGAAAATCATTTAAATCTAAACTTCAAAAGAAATAGGGAGAAAAATACTCCGCCTGATCCGTGGTAGCGATTCCTGGGAGGCAAGTTTTGAAAAGTGATTCCCCATAATTTCATCAGGGGTCCCTCCTGTTCTGCAACAACTTCTAGGGTCCATCTCCTGATCTCTGGAACTCTTCCCTGGGTCTCCTGTGGACTTCGCTTGGGTCGATCATCGCTGCATCCACACCTCTGCAGTAGATCTGCACTTGGCTTGTTCAGCGTGTTTGGACCTCTAACTTTTCCCATTCCTTTCTATGAAACAGTGTACTGACAATGGAACTCTCTGTGAAGTGTGTATCTGGGGTACATACCTGCCTCAGGACATTTTGGTTCAGCGAACTCGGGACCTAGTTTCACTTTTAATGTACTTACCTGTGATTTAATAACAATTTTTAAAGTCATCCTTTCATTTTGGTTATGTAAATTTGCATCTAGTAACAATGTGTATATTTTTTCATGAAATGTAGCAGGAAGGTAACAATGACTAATTCAGGGAGTTTGTTCCTTCTCCCTAAGGGGGACTAGAGAAGTGAGCCCACTATGCAAAACACTCCCTGGGGTCAGGAGGAAGCATGATCCTACTGATTGTGACCCCCTCGGATGACAAGCAATCTGACGACAAGGAATACGAAACTCACGGTTCCACCCCCACCTCCCTCTCCATACCGAGTTTATTGGGTATATGAGCACTGATCCTGTCCTTAATAGGCATGGCCACTTTAAAATGAACAGCTTTTGGTGACCGACCTCTGGTCGCTGCAGACTCATGATAATGCTGATGACCAATGGAATCTTCTCCGTTCCGAGGAGGAACTTGGACCCACCAGAAGAGCAAATCGGGGAAAGAACATCCAGAAGGTCAGTCCGCACCGAAACTTGGCAGACTGAGGTGGACCATCTGAAAAAGGAAGGCGAACCATGCAGCAGACGTGGCGGGCTGAGAGCAAGAGCTCCATGAGCACGGCAGCAGGTTCGACGAAGGCGGAGACACCACGGACGATGGTGCCGCTTAAACAGGAAGAGTGTGGCTGCTACAACAAAACTACTGGTGTCCCGCCGCTCGAACACCGCTGTACCAAAAGGGTAATCAAGGAGCCGCAGAAGCACTCGCTTAAACAGAAGAGTAAGCAGAACCGCTATGGCCGGAGATCCTGACGTCAACCAGGATTCACACTGCAGGAGCGAAGGTACGCAGCTGAGAGTGGAAAATCGGTTGGATGGCGGTGCGGCCAATGGGAAATCAGGCTGAACAAACAGAGACCCACTGGGGGTTGAGAATGGCACGACCCCCACGAAGGGATAGAATAAATCCACCGAGCAAGGCTGAATCAGCCATGCGCCCACATCGGGCTGACAAAGGGAAAACCCTGCGAGGTGATAAGAGTAAACCCGCTGAACCAGGCTAGGCCAGCTGAGCGCCCACTGGGGTCTAAGAAAAGCCAGAACCCGCAAATGGGATACAATAAACAAACACAGGCTGGCGGAGCCCATAGCCAACTGCGGGCTGAGAATAGAAAGAACCCGCAAGAGGGTGAACGAATATTACAGAAACAGAGAGATCAAGTCTATAGCGCACCTGGGGCCGAGCGAAGAGAAAACGTATGAAGGGATAATAAAAGGCAAAATCAATCGGTGGGCTGAACTAGCCCAAAACCTAACAGAGGGTATAGACTGGAACGACATCCGATCCATAAAAGGAGAACTTTGTCATGGTTGTCCTTGGACATTTCGACCTATCCAGGTATCGAAATGAGAAGGAGAGAAGGTTTGCACTACTTAAAGAGGACTTTGTGGTATACCAATATCAGGAACCGTTTGCTCTTTTTTTTCCCTTTGGCAAGCCTACACAGCAGTGAGCTGTAAGAGACTAAGAACATTGTGGGGCGTGGGGGTCAGAAAAACAGCCATCACCAATGTTTAACGGGAATTAGCCAATAGACCAAGCTAGGACGTCATCTCTTTTCGCTCATAAGTGGTAGGTCAGAATAACGTTTGGACAGAAGACAGATGATATTTTTGTAAGATATCCCAACAAGCACCCATTTGTTATTTTGAAGCTTAGCACTTTTATCATAGTAATTAGGGACTAGATTAGGTGTTCTTTACGTTTATCGATGAAGAAACATGTACCAATATATCCTCATCTCTCAGACATACCACATAAATTACTGAAATGTTTATTTTTGATTTATTCATTGGTTATATAATGCGCCTATACAACAAAAAGGTGTTTCAAGGTGCATCAAGACAGGAGAGGGGGAGGTACAAGGAAGAGAAAAAGCAATAACGTTCCCATTAGGTCTTGATGCATTCAGATTGTCCAAGTGCAGTAACAAGAATGAAGGGGAGGTGTAAGTAAGGGAGGAACATGGAAGAAGAAAACATTTCTACTAGGTCATGAGACAATTCGGATTGTCCAAGTGCAGTAACAGAAATTAGGGGACAGGGGGAGGAGGCTAAGTGTAGGTTGGGATGAACAGGGGAAAAAGACAAACAAAAATGTTCCTACTAAGTCATGAGAATTCGAAGTGTGCACGTGCAGCAGCAGAAAGAAGGGGCCGGGACAGGATGGGAGGTGCAGGACGGGGAGGAAGAAGTAATGATCAGGAGGGAGGAAGAAGGGTACAATAAGTGCAAGTGAACAGGTTCAAACACAGCACATGGCTGGAAAGGAAAAGACGTTGGAGGGGGTGCACAATTTGGGAAAGCCTCGCCCTGTGGTGCAGGGTGCTGCAACAATTATGCAGGTACAAGTAAGGTAAAAAGCAACATTGGAATGTCTTACCTCACGGTGCAGGGGGCTACAAACATTATGTAGGTACAAGCTAGGTAAAAAGCCACATTGGAATGCCTCACCTCATGGTGCAGGGGGCTACATCAATAGCAGGTGCAAATGGGTAGTACAGTGCAGGGCTGAGTGTCAATTCAGGTCAAAGGTAACAAAGGAACAAAACGCTGCAGGTACCGGCAGGTAAGCAGCAGAATCATTGAGAGTACAATGATGAAACTACCTTGTGGGCCTAATATCAAGTATGCAGAAACAGGTGGTACGAGCAGCAATGATGAAGGTTCATACGTTAGACAGCCTACTTTGCAGTACATAGGTAATGAGTAGCGCTCTCCATTGTGAAAACAGTAATGTGGCCTGCCAGTTTGTATAGGTGAGTAGGTACAGGATCGTGGGGGGTGGGAATGGGCGGCCATATTAGCAAGAGAACTTTTGTGTGTGTCTAGATGTGAGCCAAGGGAGGCAGCATGTGGGACCAAGGAGGCTGATAAGCTCAGAAAGGGTGAAGAGGCAAACGCAGAGCGGAATAGCAGAAGGTATTGATTCTTGTAAGATTTTGCTAAGGTTTACTATGGTTTCATCCACTTTGTGGCTCTAATGTATTGTGGCTGTAATGTATTGGGCTGGGTGACCAGGACACGAATATGGTTATAAGGCCCCAGGAGGTCCAAATTGATGGGGAATTGTATTTTAGAGTTTAGGGATTTTGAACCCACTTTCCCCTTTGGGTAAAATGGAGTTTCCCCTTCTAATGCCATATCTTACCATACACGATAGGTACTGACCATCAGGTCAAGGGCCTTCAACATATACTAGGGTTGGGATATGTTTTAAGAAAATAAACGTGTTGTGCAAACTACTGGGTACTTGCTTGCAAGTATTTTTGGTTTTGTGGTTCTCCCCACACACCTGTTATTTTATGATGGGTACTTGCCCTTAGCAAAGGAACCCCATATAGACATTGGGGTCAAGAGAGTCCTTGTATAGGCTTTACTGTTTTTATAATATGCTGGTATCTATTTAACATTGTATGAATACCAAAATAAATTACTTGACCGTATTGTATGCGTTACATAAATAAAGTATACATTTTTCAGTACATTTGCATGGACCTACTACCCCTACCTAAACTAACTGCCTTAACAACGGCTCAGTGGGGCTCTGATGTGCCCCCATTTGAATTAGGGCTCTTTTTACACTATACATTGGCAATGTGTTGTCCAGCCCAAAAGGGCAGTTCAATTAGTCAGGAAATTCCTTATCCATCATGTAATCAAGAGCTCGCTATATCCTCGGAATGCTGCAAAACCAGTTTATTTTCCCATTGCATCCTAATTGTAATCCAGAAGACACAATCCTCTCTTCATGCAGTCGAAAAAGCGACTGGGGCACTAAACCCTGGGCTGACCTAATTTATTAAGCCATATGCTCAGGGAAAGCCCCAAAGCACTGACATAGGCAGCTTTTCTTTGGAAGAGGCTTGCATTGGACTGTACAATTATTCATAATCATTTCACACAAGGCCAACCCCTGACTGTCAAAAGATAGAGGGGAAATTAGTAGTCAATCAATTCAAGGACTTTGTAGAAGGGGTGAGGGAAATTGTAGATGTCCACCAATCCATCTTCCACCCCAACAAAGAAACAAAGAGCACTTGCTTGTATGGGATGACATTTTGACCGGGAAGATGAAGGGCCAATTGCTGCTTGATCATGCGGGACATTCGGCCACTGTTGCCCAAGTCAAAGGGAAAAGACAGTAGTGGTTTTGTTAATTCCTTATAGGTCATGATCAGAGGGTGAATTTGGTACTTTTCAAAGGATCTCTGATGTTGTCCCACAGGCTTATTTCATCGAAGGCGTGTTATCGGGACCCTACTTTGGCACTGCAGAGAAACATTGTTCCCTTTCCATGCCCCCTCCCTTTTGGTTCCCAATGTGGGGGGATTCCCCTCACCGTTCCGACCCGCACTCTCCTCCCCTCCAAGATCTAGTCATCTGCTCTGCCACCCCAGCCACCTGTGTCCCCAGGCCCGTTCTGTGGTTTCCAAATTACATACACCAGACACACACCCTCCCCAAACTCCTTGTTAACTCAGTCTGCACCGCCAACAACGGATGGTTTGGCTTAAAATTGCAGCGGAATTATCTGCAAGAAGATAAAATGCCCTGAATTACAAAGCTGTTGTGGTACGGCGTGTTCGCTGTGAGCAAAGTGGCTAGTTCGGTTTCAAATTTGCCACATTGCAGATGGTGAGAGGTGTTACTCTGTGTACCCCTTTGTCCAATCTCCGTAACTACTATTTGCAAACAGGTGTGGGTGTACTGTCGGTAGGGCATTAATACCACTCACATCTGGTAAAACTCAGATTTATCGTTAATCTCCCAATCTTTCTTTCCATGAAGAATAAATATGAAGGCATAGCATCATTTTGCCTAAGTTTAAACAGTGGAGCAAAATAATAAAAAAAGCAAGAAATTTGATTGATGCAGATCTCCTGGGACCACTCCTGAGAGTCCTATAATGTAGAGCAACATCAGTAAGGGTGCTGAAGTAAGGCTCAGACACGGAGGTGACATGGTTTTATTTAAAGACTTTTGTTTAAAAAAATTGGTAGGTTGGCAAACTGCCTCTCTGCCCCTAAAGCCAAGAGGAGTTCCGCTACCTCAAAGAGAACTAATGAGAATGTGAGGATATCAAAGAAAATGCCAGTCAACTGTTGGGAAGGGGACACGATCTTCCCGCACCCACATGTGCTTCAGAAGGCAGAGGCTGTCACCGGTAATGTAAGAGACCAGGAGGGAGGGGGTGCCCTTAAAGGCATATACACAATTACAGTATTGCTTGCTTTAAAGGTGCAGTGCACATGCAGAAATAGCAACCATTTTAGATATTAGCAGCCATATTGGAACACAAAGCTTAAACGCTGCGTAGCAGTCAGCATCCCAAGCATAAGTCACGAGCATGAGTAAAGGAACAGGTTGTATCCTGGGCACTGATGAAAGGCCAGAGCTACACAGACCCATAAACCCTTCATTGTCCTATATTGTTGGGGGGTCCTTTTCGTTGACGGGTCAACCACAATTGACCAGAACACAGGCCTGAAGCACACTGGGGCAACAGTGGTCAGTTTAGTGGATGGAGAATACGAAACGCTAGTGCAGAAGAGATTACCAATGCATTTCTCAGCTCGGGATGCTGAGCTAATAGCGCTTATTGGTGCCACATGACCATTTATTCCGACTCAGCCTACGTCACCACCACAGTTCATGCATGCTTTGCACGGTGGAAGAGGAGGGGATTCAGGTGGGCAGACGGATCTCTAGTCTAACATGCTGCATTATTAGACAAGCTCATCCACGCACTGTACCAACCATCTGTAGTGGCAGTGGTAAAGTGCACCGCCACACTAATAAAACAGACGAGGTCTCACTCAGTAACGCTGCCACGGATGAGGTGGCGAAAACGGCAGCACACATTCCAGTGCTGCAAATTTCAGAGCATCCTGTGTTAACACACAACACCCTACCAATTGCACAGCTGTTTTGAGTTGCAGGGACGAGCACTGCAAGAAGAAAAAGAGCTTTGGGTGCAAAGAGAGTGTAAACAGTCCCCGCCAGATCTTTTATGGCAGCAAGAGATAACAAGGAAAGCAGTAATACACAACAACAGCACATTGCAGCAGACACACAGGAGGATTGGTTTGTCCCCAACCTACAGGAAACTCTGACTAACATGGCTGTACGCTGCACTGCGTGTCAAAGTTATAATACAGGCCTTACACTAAGAACTGTCTGAGGCAGCCTGCCCCACCCTACTGGGCCGTTCGCGAATTACATATTGATTATTCGGACATGGGTGAAAAGTGCAATGGATCGTGTGACCTTATTGTGGTCGTGTCCCTTCTCACGATGGGTGGAGGCGGGACCTTGTGCACATCCAGAAGCCAAATGCGATACATTTCTAGTGGGTGAGGTTTTTCTTCGATGGGGCGTGTGCAAGGTATTAAGGTCACACAACGGCACACATTTCTTTAATTACCTTTTCAAAGAGATTGCAAAGTGGGCAAAAGGCATCGGATGTGCAACATTTACCACTCCCAGGCCAAAGGGGGCCAAAGGGGGTCGTAGACCCATGGCCTCTTAAAAAGCAAGCTGTAAAAACTCTGCACCACTTTAAAGAAAAGCTGGGTGCAGTTTACCACTTGGGTTTTTCAGTTTACGCACGCAGCCCTGCAAAGACCACCATTTATCACCCCATGAGGTGGTAACAGGGCGCTGTATGCACACAGCGTTCTCTCCTGTTAGAAGTGCATCAAACGATCATAGGGCAGTGTCCCTCTTGGGGGAGGAATTTTGCAGCTAGTTGTCCTCCCTAACAAAGGCAATAAAATTGCTCTCCCAACAGATCGCGCCTACCCGGACAGAGGAAACAACCAGCGCCACAATGGACACGCCAGCAACGTCACCCTCTCTGCAATTGTTCCCATGCGATTGGATTCATATTAAAATCTTCGTCCGCCGGTGGAACCAACCCAGATAGAACAGTCCTTGGCATTACCCAAATTGATTGAAAAAATGTGAACAAATGGTAGATTCGGTCAGTTCCTACTGGGGAGCTGGCTGTCCTGACTGGATAACCACCCGCCCCTTTCTGTAAACTGCAGGGAGGGTTTGCAGAAGTTGTGCATGGGTTCCTGTTTAAAAGTCTGATTCTGGAAGCTGAAGACAAGTCAACCAGTGGACCAAAATCCGAAGAGGAAGATGAAGAAAGGGCTGTAACTGATTCCAGCATCCAGAGATCCTGCTGTGTAACCGGAGCCTGTTGGGGGATGCACCTGGGGTTCCCAAGAGGCTGGCGGGACTCACTAGTCCTACGACAACCTGCAAAATGAGCCATCCCTCAATGTGCAGACCTTGCAGGGCTGCAAACCACCAATACCAGGGCACCTCGCGCCCGAGTGCAGTGCATCGTCTTCTGAAGTGCGATTTCCGCTGAAACTTTGGTGGACTCCTGCTGGACCTCCAGAGACACGATTCAAATCCCTGAAGTCCCCACACCAGAGTGCTGGACCGAGTGAGTGAAGAGAATCAGATAAGCAATATCCGTTCTTCATCTAGTTCCTGTAGAAGGGCGCCAAATCCACAGAGCCACGAGAAGCATTGAAGATTCCTTTTTTTGGGAACCTCTTCTGTCGACTGCTGCTGCAAGTTTCCATCCAGTGTCCGTTTCTTTTGTCACCAGACCAAGAATCCTGTGCTGCTCTATCGTGAAGGCATTCGTCCAGAAACTCTTCTTTTCTCCTGAGGTACTGTGTTGGCTTGGGTAATACTTACTTTAAGTCTTGTGTTGATCCTGTGCGGCTGAGTGGGCGATTCGTGTGTTTGGGAGTTCGCTCATACCGTTCTCTCAGGCCCAACGCTGGAACACATCTAGGGAGCCTTCTCATAGTCCCTGAAAACTTTCTACCAACTTTGAAGTCTGAGAGTTCCAGCAGATTTCTCTTTCAGCAAGTAAGTACACTTTCCTGCATCCGAGCCCCATCACGACCTGCCTACTGCTGGGTTCCTAGACGATTAGGGTCCCTCTCCTGCCTCGGAGATAACTCAGGCCCTAGAATAGGGAAGGACTTGCCTTGGTCTTGGAAAGTTCACATGGGCTACTTACTTGTAAATGTTTAACTTTCATACCTAAGATGCAAGTTAAAAAGTGTCCTTAAGTGTCCTAAAGTTCTTATTTACCTTTGAGTTGCTTGTTGTCCCTCTGAAAGGTATAGGGAGTTGTTTAGTTACCTTTCAATTGTTTTTCACCTTTCTAGAAATTATCGATTTATTATTCTGGAACTGAATGAGTGTAAAAGCTTACCAATAGGGTTTACTCGCCTTGAATAGCTGTTGCCATTTTATAAGTGTACCATTGGGTTTTGCTTACCCTAGTGCAGTGAAACGTCTGCTAGATTTCTTACTTCTTGTATTCCACACTTCTGAAAAGTATCATTGGTAGAACTGCCTATTCCTTAGAAATAGTGTTGTATATACACAAATAGGGTTTTACTTACCTGGAATAGCGGTTGCTCTTCTGAAATGGTAACATTGGGTTGTGCTTACCTTGAATTGCTTAGCGCACTTATGGAATACATTTACGGAGTTCTTACTGATCCACGAGTAGCCGGCTGGCCCTCCAAGTTCTTTACTTCGCCTTGAACTGTGTCCTGAAAAGTAATGCTAGTGTAACTGTATCCATTCCTAACAGAAGAATAAGTTACATATGTTTCAAGGTGTATATTTGTAACAGTGTGGGCATAACTAGGTGATTCTTGAAACTGAATAACACTGTGGGTTATGACCAACAGGGTCTGCAGCCAGTAAATGAATTGCTGTATTCTAAAAATGTCTACCTAATTTGGTTTTACTCCCCATGAATAGCTGAATGCCATTCTAAATGTGTATCATTTGGTCTTGCACACCTTGATCTGCATATTGCTTCTCTAGATAAGGTTATACTTTGGTTTGCATACCATAGTATTGTGTTTATGGCTTATAATATAGTACTTACCTTTCCAAAGATTTAGCTTTGCCTACATGTATATAATAAACCATAATTTTTACAATACATCATTGTTTCTTTGAACCATATGTAAACTACAATTTCTTTGTACTTTTCAACAGCCCTCTCTCCCTCCCAAAATAGGCCTGTCCTCTATGTTATTGCTACCGCTATCTCAGGTGGTACAGTCTTATACCAATGGTTGGAGATTCTGTATTGCCCCAGGGTATAGATTTATAAAGTTTTAGTAGAACCTCAGAAAAAAACGTTATAACAGTGCCATTCTGTTTCACTGCTTCCATCGGACAAGTGTCTCTCGCGGTTCTTCTGGAGAGGATGGAACTCCTGTAGGGGAGGATTGGTCCAAGAGACCCCCCTCGCCTGCGTTTTTTCCCCAGGTGAGGGCAATGGCTCATTGGGCGTCCCCTCATACCACCCGGGCCCAGGTGATGGAGGGTTCACCCGCTGGAGACATTGCCCACACGTATTGATTGCTCAACACATATTGACTGCCCACATGTATTAAAATTTAGCTAGGCCCAGAAACCATTTTATTTGGTAAAGATGGTGTGAGCTTGGCGCACTGTAGCGCGGCCCCCACCCTTGGAGAGTCTCAGTCATCCCTGTCGCCGCAGCACCCTGGCAGATCCGCTGCGAGCACGTTCCCACGAACAAGACGGACATGCGCTAGCGTAATACACTAACATTGTATCAGTTCACCTCCCGCAGTGTATCATCGCTCCCAGCATGACCCGGCCAGTAGGCCTGGGAAATGAAAAGAACAGTAAAACGGTCATCAGATGGCAGACAGTCTTTATATATTAATGTCAAGACCACTCGCAAAGTATGCTTTCTTCCACAAAACCCTTTATATTACAAAAGCCTGTAAAATGTATAAACATAAGAAAGCATGCTTCCATGATATAAGCGATGGCGAGCCCACACCATTGCAGTTGGGTGCTAAAAACAAAGGAACACACCAGGGATCTATTTGTTACGTGTATCACTGGGAAACTTACACTCTATGGGCTTGCGCCATAACTGAACTAATGCTGCTAGAGGACACGAGAAGATGAATGTAACCATACAGAGGGCTTATGTGAAGGATGCACGAGAAGGCGTTTGTCATGTGTGCATGTCTAGGCCCCACATGTGCCTCCACCGTCACGAACAGTGGCGGGTTATTTTCTGTGTACTCCACCAATTCTACCTCACTTACTGCAAATATATATGCATATAACTAAGTACTGTAGTTGTTAAAACAATGTACGAATAAGGTGCTCAGACTGGATATAATCGAAACGCATCCAGCAAAGTTTAAATGCATGTTTTGTATTGATTTGAATAAGTATCATACAGTGTTCAAATGTTTGTGATGTCTTTACATAAAATCGGCAGCACACGAGGGAGATACCTTTGTGAAAAACGGGCAAGGCCATTCCCCCTCCCACCCTGCGAAGACTGCCAAGGCATGAGAACAAAGACCGCGCCGCACTGCTTTACCTCCCACAACCAGACTGGAGCCGCTTCAAAGAGTTGTAATCCCTTTTGTAGCACCCAAGGCCGCGGCCCGCCACCTGCATTATTTACAGCTCAGCAGTAAACCTCTGCCTGAACACACGCGCCCCCTTGTAAACCCCACAACCTACCGGACCTTCTCAGACTTATGGCCCTGTGCAATCAGGACACCCAACACGTTGACAACACACAGAGGAACATCCATAACAACTTCTAACAAGGCAGAAAGACTTGTACCGCCCGTCCCAGGCTCTGAAGCTTAGCCCCTCGACCTATGGCCTCGGTCAACAGGACACTGGTAACCATGTCCTGACGTATTACCTCCAGACCCCTTACAAGGTACATTCCTCCTGTGTTGCATTAACCTGTAAAATAACCTATTGAAAGATTTACTAAAGAGAATAACACTGTAATGACTGAATGACTGCGGTGTGCATGGCCGAGGGCAAATAAGTCAGGAAAGGCATTCATCTCTGCCACAGGCCGCATTGGCACACCAACACCGCCCGGATGAACTCAAGCCGACCTGCCAGGCCCAGCCCAACCCACGAGGCTGACCAGTGACGTCTTCCAGCCAAGACCAACCACGCCGCAGCAGCACCTATAGTTAGTCGTCGCCACCCAATCCCATTAAACTTGTGCCCCCTATAGTGTGTAGGTTCTTATGACGTTTTTTGTAAATATATACGCCTGTCTTTGCTATTGTCAGACAGAGCGCTCTCGGAGGTTGCAGAGTTCTTTGCATGCCCTATTCTGATTGATAAACTCCCATTTACTCTCACCCGCACTCTGTCTTGGCCTTATTCCCATCCTGGGAGAGTCCTTCATTGTCTCTCATTGCGGGGAGGATCGTGCTGGTTGGGGACGCTTGCCTTCAGTGGTGACCCCGAAAGCGTGATTTTTATTATTATTTCCCGATCCAACATTACCGTCCCCTCTTGGCACGAGAATCTCCGGTCGAAAAGGGATACGCACGGTGAGCTGGCTCCGGGAGGCTGCCCGCCAACGGCGACCGGTACACTAAGAAGTGCGCACTCAATAGAGAGAGGGTACGGGATCCCGGTTGAAAAATCCCCTTTGAGTACCGCTCGCCGGAGCCGGGGCTGACTGTTGAGCTGACGGCGACACTGCCTGGACGGACCCAGTTTCGGAGACTATCGGTTCAAGACGGGCACGCGAGTACTGAGTGCGAGCGATTGTAAGGGGAGCGGGGAGAGAAGTGTAGGACAGGTAACGAAGAGGGGGTACGCAGATCTACTAAAGATCATCTTAAACTTTCTTTGCTTTTTCTTTGCATATGGCCATTAGGATTACGAGGTGAATAAGAGATAAGAGTGACGGGAACCTAGCTCCGAAAGGGGGTGGAAGGCGGCACCGCATAGTGCTATCTTGACTAGTACTGGGAATATATGAAGAAGTGGAATATGAAATAAAAGTGTTCAGCAAAAGGGGGCACTGAGAATATATTAGTGATCGCTATTACTTCTTTCTTTTCTTTTCTTTTCTTTAGGGGTAGGGGGAGAATAAAAGTGAGATTAACACAAACTTAGGGAAAAAAAATAAGAGAAAAAGAGTCCTACTGGAAGGGGGGAGAACAGGCTAACATATATATATACATGCGCATCCATAGATTCAAATAAGACGGACAGGGACAGCCGGCTAGGGAGGGCAGCTTGAATGGTGAATTGAGTGGTACCAAGAGGTGTGTGCACCTCGTATGTGTCAGAAGACAATTTGATGTTGCGAATGTGTAAAGCGACTATAAATGTATAATAGTTAAATGGTCATGGTAAGTGTGACCGGATAAAACATTTTTTTTGAAGACAACGTTGATACAGTGAAGTGAGTGGGTACCTTTTGATTTCTGGATTGAAATTGTCAAAATAAATGATGGGTTGCTCTTGTATGTGCCCCCCAAAGAGAACAGAGTAGAAACTGTGTACAGTTAGTTTTGTATTGTGCAGTCAAGGAGGGGGGGGGAGCCTAAACGAGCCTAACATTGAATGTGAAGTAGAATATAAAAAAAAAAAAAAAAACAATATTGATATTACATTTACATTGTAGTTGCAGACACACACACAGAGACAAACAAGCACTAGGAGGGCACAGAGATGGGGGCTGAAACACCATTATCACATATTTGTAAGAATCTCCCAGGGTACGCAGAGCGGATTAAGAAATATCACGACCAATGGGTAACTGAGCTGAAAGGAGAGGGGTTACCCCAGATATGGCCAGAGGGAGGGTCATTTGATAAGAGTGTTCTGGATATGGTGACCACATGCATTTGTTTGAAGTACAAAGGAAAGCAGCTGCAAAATAGGAGAGAAATAGTAGATCTTTGGAGGTTATTTGAAGAGATACCACCGCCCAAAACACCAGCATTAAATACTGATCTCCCATCCACCACAGACAATCCACTACTGATACAGAAAGATGTCAAAGAATTGCCAAGTGTAGCGCCACCAGTAGAGGTAATAAGTTTGTACCCGATATTAAACAAGCCTGTACCCGCAGAAGGATACAGTGACCCCACATATGTGCCTCCCCCGACAACTACCACACCCCACCGGCCTACGGCACCCCCACCATATGAAAGTACGAGAGAGCGAGGCCAGGCGAGTACACAAAGGGTGGACATACAGAAGCTCACAGATGATTTACAGTCAAGACTGTCAATAGCAAAAGATGAGCTCTCAAGGATAAGGGACATGTGTGGGCAAACAGCACTTAATGCACCTAGATCAGGGCGTGCGTCTAGAGCGCCAAGTTAGAATAGAAAACCTGAAGAGGGGTGGAAAAAAGGTGAGATACTGTTCAGAATTGAAGAAGAACCGACACGAATAATTGAAATAGGGACGCGAGAGGAAGATACCGACAATGAAGAAAGGCCTATGGGGGACAGAGAGGAATTACTATGTGACATAAGGGACGAATTAGAAGAAAGCGACAGGTTGAGCATGGCAATGGGAGGGAGAAGCGAAGGAGAGGATGGTACGTGTTCGATCAGAACACTGGATGATGAATGGACGGGGCGATTAAGGAACAGAGTGGGGAAAATGGCATCACTGGGAACATCAGCAGCCAAAACGGGTCCGGATGGGACGACGAAAGGAAAGCTACAGCTCCCGTTGATACACAGGGGAGGGGGGAGGCCTAACTATATCCCATGGGCGCAGATGGATAAAGCCAATTTATTAAAGCTATTGCCCCCGTTATCAGGAGGGGCAAGTAAGTGGATATATGCCTTTGAGAAACATACTGCTGGGGTACCCCTAGCTATAGGAGATGTGAAAAGTCTGCTTGTGTCAGCAGTGGGCGATCAGGCTGAAAGAGTATGGGTAAAAGCCGGTTTCCCGGGAGTAACGTTAGACTGACCGCCATGATGGGGCCTCCTTTAACACAGTGCGTGCCAGGGTGTGGGATGCCTTACGCGAAACATTCCCAGATACGCCAGACTTACAGTCAGTGATGCAGTGTACAATGAATGACGGGGAGGAGGCTATGGATTACATTTTTCGGGTCCAAGAGATGTGGAGAGCAGAAACGGGCACGCCCTGGTATCAATCGACATCTTTATTTTACTTCATTATAAAAAGAGGGCTCCCAAAGGAAGTGCAGAAGGCGCTCGACAAGATAGCAGGAATTGAAGCAAAGGGATGGCCAGAAATTCAGAGCATAATAGTACACCATTGTAAGCGAATTAAGGAGAGGGAGAAGGAGGTGGCGCAGAAAAGATTGGCAGACGAGGCGAAGTTAGTACAGACAAAGTTGGTGAAGGTTGCAGCAGCAGTAGCCACGCTCCCACACAGCAGAGAGGGAGATGATGAGGAGGAGGGGCTGATAGCACTACAAGGAAGAGTGGCAACTAATTGGGCGGGAACAGGACAGCAGCAGTGGAATGAGCAGGAGCAAGGCGGAGGTCCGCAGTGGCAAGAGTGGCCCCCTCGAGGGGGACGAGGTGGGTACAGGGGCCGAAGAGGAGGTGGACCGGGGTACGGGGGAATGGGAGGAAACGGATGGCAGGGTCCTAGAGGTGCACAAGGAAGTTGCTGGAACTGCGGGCGGTGGGGGCATTACTCTAGAGAGTGTAGAAGCAGACCCAACAACGGGTTCCAAGAGGTAGAACAGTATGGCCATCCCCACCTGGGAAGCCCATATGGCCTTCCGATGGGACAACAACAACTGAGAAACCCAGGCCAGGGTAATGTTGGCCAGCAACAGGGACCCCAGTACAGAGCACAGAACCACCCACAAAACAATGACAGCGTGCAATACACGCCAGGTAACCCTTTCGTGGTACATGTAAAAGGGGCCCCCGCGCCAGCACCTTACAACGGTATGTCAGTGGTTTCCGGAAGTGTATTTAATGAAGGGGGGGCAATGAGACACCCCGCATAGGACACCCCACAGAGAAAACTTGCGTGTCCAGTCCTATCCACCACCTACAGTGCAGCAGAGGAACCATTGGTAGGGGCGCAGATAGGAGACAAGCAATTCATATTCATGGTTGATTCGGGAGCGGAGAAATCTTGTGTCAGAGAGGGCCGATTCCCGTTATCTAACAGGAAGTTAGAGACGCAGGGGTTCTCTGGGGCTGTAATTGAAGTTCCTTACACAGAAGCATTGGATGTAACAGTGGGGGGTAAAACTGTAAAGGCACCCTTACTGTACTATGAAAACTCACCAGTAAATTTATTAGGGAGGGACCTCCTGAGTAAACTGAACATGACCATATCATTCACCGAGAGAGGAATAGTGTGTTCCACACCCGGGATATGCCCCTTGCGTGCGATGCTGGTAGTGCACGCCTACACAACCACACAGGAAATACGAGGGCTGCCACAAAATGAGGAAATGTTCATTGAAGGGCTAAAAACTTTGGCCCTCATAATTCCAGAGCTAAGAAGCATGGACTGGAGGATTCCAGCGGAATTCCTCTTCCGCCCCATAGTATGTCCCAACGCAGCACCAGGATCAGTGGTATCATTGGACTTGCACGCTGTACAAGTATCAGCGAAAAGGATTGCTGTGATTGGGATGGACGGAGAAGGATGTGAGTGGCGCACAGTGCTGTGTACAAACGCCAACATCGCCCTACGAGAGGTAACAGATGAGGATCTCTTTTCTGACACAGAAGGGGATGGCGAGATAGTGATGGAAATAGCGATGCCCTGTGACATTTTAATACAAGCCAGGGAGACCCCCGTCCCATTAATGACAGTGGTCGGAGCACCGCCGTCATTTTTTGATGACGACATGAGGTTCGTACCAAACAATCTATGGACAACAGGCCCCCATGATGTAGGGCTGTTGCACGGAGTACAACCTGTGGTAATAAAACTAAAGCAAGGAGCAATTTTACCGCGAGTTAAACAGTATCCATTGTCCCGTGAAGCTGAAGAAGGGATAAAAGAAACAATAAATGCACTACTAGCACAAGGGATAATAGTGCCTTCAAACTCCCCATGTAACACATGCATTTATCCAATCAAAAAAGCAAAAGGAGGGTCTTGGAGGATGATACAGGATTTACGCCCCCTCAATGATGTAATTCAGAAGGAGTTCCCTCTAGTCCCGAACCCTGCATCGATACTATGCAGCATCCCGAAAGCGGCATCACATTTCACAGTAGTAGACTTGAAAAACGCATTTTTCTCAATACCCCTAGCTGAAGAGAGTAGATACCTTACCGCCTTCACACTGGGGGGTAAGAGATATGAACACTGCAGACTACCACAGGGATACTGTGAGAGCCCGAGCATATTCAACCGCATATTGCATGAAGACTTGGGAAACCTGTCAGTTGAGAGTACGATTATTCAGTATGTAGACGATCTATTAGTGTGTGCACAAGATGAAGCAACATGTAGAAAAGATTCAACAACGCTCCTAACTTTACTGGCCAACAAGGGATACAAGGTAGACAAGGAGAAGCTACAGTACTGCCTGACTGAGGTCTTATACCTGGGACAGCTCATATCAAAGGATGCAAAAAGAATAATTCCCGACAGGGTAGAAGCAATAAGATCAGTAGGAGCACCCACAACAGTGAAAGATATGCAGAAATTCCTGGGGATGTGCAACTATTGCCGAGCATGGATATTAGATTATGCAGCATACACGAGGCCCCTCCTACAAGCACTCAAGGAAGCACAACAGGAGAATGAAAAAATACAATGGTCAGAAGAAATGAGCGAATCATTTCAATCATTGAAAGAGCTAATTTCAAGCGCTCCAGTACTAGCAAACCCCGATTATGGACGCGAATTTTACCTATTCTCACACTGCAAGGAAACACTCATGACCGCAGTACTGACACAAAAAACATCCTTAGGACACAAGCCATTGGCTTACTATAGTGGTACTTTAGATGCCGTGATGCAGGGCCATTTCGCGTGCGAGCAATCACTCGCTGCAGCCGCGTTCGCGATTAAGAAAAGTGCCACAATAGTAATGGGTTGCCCTGTGACATTGTTTGTGGAACACTCATTATTTGCAATACTTGAGAGATCAAAAAGCACACTGACTACACAGCGGGCGACCGCCTACGAGATTATATTGTCCAGTGCCAATATCCATATAGTGAGATGCAAGACAGTGAACCCCGCCAAATTCATTACAGAAGCGTGCACACTCGAAGACATGCAGAACCACGATTGCGCAACTTACACAGGAGAAAGAGGGGAGGACACAGTGGTGTGTGAGAACGCTCCAAGCGAGGGGGAAGTGTACTTTGTGGATGGGTCTGCATCAATTGACGTGGACACGGGAGAAAAACACGTTGGCATGGCAGTAGTGAGGTTAGAAGATGGTGAGTATGAAACACTAGTACAATACCGCCTCCCATCACATTACTCCGCACAGGCAGCAGAGCTGATTGCGCTCATAGAAGCACTGCATGCAGCAAAGGGTTGTGCAGTGACAATATACACAGACTGAGCCTACATGACGACGACAGTACATGGAGGGCTAGCAAGATGGGGGCGTAGGGGATTTAGACGGGCAGACGGAACACCAGTACAGCATGCAGAATTGTTGAAAGAGCTAATTGAGGCCCTACAAAACCCTACTGCAGTAGCAGTAGTAAAGTGCCAAGCACATACATCCAACACAGATGTTGTGTCTTTGGGGAACGCGGCAGCGGACGCTGCCGCCAAGGAGGCTTCCTATTTTCAGAAATATGACACAGGTGAGTACATACTTAAGCACAAAAGAAACGAAGAGCCCCCAGAAGGATACAACAAGATGCCCAAATCACAAATACTAGAATTGCAGGAAGGAGCTAGTGCAGAGGAAAAATTGATGTGGACAAAACGGGGGTGCAGCAAGTCGGGAACAGACCTGCTGTGGCGGCAAAATAACTCAGGGAAAGTGGTAATGCCAATACAGTTACTAGAAATTGCATTTCAACAGTTACACTTCCCTACACATAACACCAAACAGCACATCGCAGCAGAAATACAGGAAGAATGGTTCGTGCCCTGTCTCCAAGAGCATGTGTCTCGGTTGGCAATGGAATGTACAACATGCCAAATATACAATTCAGGAATGACATTACGTACTCTCCGGGGAACAATTCCTAAAACCATTGGCCCATTCAGAGAGCTGCATATAGATTATGCAGACATGGGGGAAAGGTGTAATGGCGCGCGGTACATGATCGTGGTTGTGTGCCCATTTTCAAGGTGGGTGGAAGCTGGACCATGTGCGCGACCTGATGCCAAAAGCGCCGCCAAGTTACTAGTAAGGGAAGTGTTCCCGCGCTGGGGAATTTGTGACGTGATTCGCTCAGACAACGGCAGCCATTTTGTAAATGAGCTTTTCAAGGAAGTCACTACATTATTGGGAATAAAACATAAATTATGTTCAATTTATCATCCTCAAAGTAATGGCGTAGAATGAGAGAACTAGTACATGAAAGATGCAGATATTCGTATGAGTGTGGATTATCTGTATGTATAACATTGTTTTTTATGCTAATGTTTGGTCTGGTTACATATTGGTTTGTAGCGATCATCTCTATCGAGATGAACGAGGGGGGAGGGATTAACAGCACTACTGGGCCCAATACAACTACAAGGGCCAATACAAGGGAAGGTGATTTTTTGAGATGGGACGGAACTAAACTTGTATGGGGGTATCGTACCACACCATCCAGTGCGGTCATCGTACAAAGAAAGAAGTCACAAGGTGGAATGCAGAACAACACAGTGTCTCCACCAGGGGTATCTAATTACAATGCCCACAGTTTAAATGACCGAAACCCGTCTGCCATATCGTGGTTGTATAACACCCCCACCAGTCAGCCTGCCCCCATACTAAACAACTACCAGCCAGATAACGTCAGGAAGGAAGAGGAAAAGCTGCTAGCAATACACGAAATATTATATGATGTATGGGCCAAGGGGGGCGGGAATGAGAAAGGGGGGTCTAGTTTGTCCCTTGCCCAGGGAGTTGGGAAGTACATGAGGAACAAGAACAACAGACGGAAGAGGGAAGCAGGGAGGAGGAAGTATGATGAGTACTATGGGCTAGGTCTAGATAAGATGGAAGACTCACGACACCCCCACCAAACAAATAAGTGGTATGCAGATATGAGTGCCACAGCTAAACAAACAACAAACGAGAGCTGTTATGTTTGCTCCCTCATCCCTCACGCATCAGGTACACCCAAAGTACTGTTACCCAAAGAGTTGCCAATTATAGATGCCCAATGTCTCCTTCATCTCACGTTATGCAGAATTAAGAACACCTTCCAGGCACATGAAGTGACTTTTCAAATGCTGCAGAACGAGAAAACGTGCTACCCAAAACCGGCAGGGGTGGTATGTCTGAAAGAACCATTTTTTGTAATTGAAGGGACACTTTTTTCTGATAACAAGCGGAAGGATGAAGAAGTAGTGTGCAAAGCGGAAGCACTGAGAGGTGTGGCACCGGAGAAATTGCAGTGGATAGAAGAAACATGTACACCAGTATGGAAGGAACACATTTCAAAACTAACTTGGGTAACTGCCATCGAAAAACCTTTCAAACTACAGAGCGAAATGGACTATGAACTGTGTTTTAAAGGAGAAGGGAGAACCTCCATGGGAACAAACAAGAGCTGTAACAAGACCCTCACCATCCCAGATCTAAGAAAAGGGACTGCGGCCCTTATGGACACGTACTGGGTATGCGGCAACCAGGCATACCTACACCTCCCCCCGTCATGGAGTGGCAGCTGCTCAATGGCCACTCTGCACTCAGCCCTAATGGTGATACCCGAAAGCCACATCGATGGGAGCAAAAGGACACAGGAACGCATGCAGCAAAGTGTGGCTCAACCAACTGCAGAGTCACAAATGTATGTCCTGTCTTCCGGAAGCAAGGGAGAGGTGCTGACCCGTAACAGACGAGCATCAAATTATATATCAAAGGCATCATCAGAACTATTGGCTCAGATCCCAGACAAATATCGATTATTCAGCTCAGCAGAAACATTTTTTGCCTCGCTCGTCTCAAGTGTCCAAGCAAGGGCAAACGCAAAATGGCTCCAGATAACCCGCTGGGAATTGATTCAGCTGGCAAACGACACTGAAGAAGGGTTCAATATAATAAAAGTGGAACTAAGAGCTTTACGACTGATGACCATGCAAAACAGGTATGTCCTGGACCTGTTGACGGCGATAGACTGCGGTGTTTGCCGAAAAATAGGAAGTGCCTGTTGCACTTTCGTACCTTCCGAAGACGCAGAGAACGGCTCCCTATCCCATGTGATTGAAGCAGTCCACAACCTAGGAGAAAAAATGAAAATGGAAGGTGGAGCAGAAGACAGTACCTGGTTCGATAACATCTTCTCCTGGGTCCCCTCATGGCTTGGAACAACTGTGAAATTTTTGATGCCAGCTGTGGTGTTCCTCCTTTTAATTTTTTGCCTGTGCCAGGTGGGTCTTCGAGTTTGTGCTAACGCAGTACCAAATGGTGCAATGATGATGGTGACAGTGGGCAACTCACAAGGTACAATGAAAACGATGCAAGAAGCACAAGTACAAACAGGGATAGATAACACACCCAGGTACCAACTGGTGCCTATGTACCACGATAAGGATATTGTAGATAAGTTATGGCACACCACCATCAAAGAGCCCCGTATACTAGAATGGTACGAGGAAGTTTGGGTAGATTTAGAAGGAGACGGTGGATGCATATACCTAACGTGTACTCCAGATGAATACGCCAGGAGAGGTGAGAGCTTAAGGGGGGTGCGCAACGCATGGATGCCCATCAAAGGAACTCCTGCATGGGATGAGGCAGTGATGGACGAAGCAGAATGTAGAAGGATAGAGGATTTAAAGAATTCGTTACTTAAGTAACGAAAGGGGGGAAATGTAGGGGAGGATTGGTCCAAGAGACCCCCCTCGCCTGCGTTTTTTCCCCAGGTGAGGGCAATGGCTCATTGGGCGTCCCCTCATACCACCCGGGCCCAGGTGATGGAGGGTTCACCCGCTGGAGACATTGCCCACACGTATTGATTGCTCAACACATATTGACTGCCCACATGTATTAAAATTTAGCTAGGCCCAGAAACCATTTTATTTGGTAAAGATGGTGTGAGCTTGGCGCACTGTAGCGCGGCCCCCACCCTTGGAGAGTCTCAGTCATCCCTGTCGCCGCAGCACCCTGGCAGATCCGCTGCGAGCACGTTCCCACGAACAAGACGGACATGAGCTAGCGTAATACACTAACATTGTATCAGTTCACCTCCCGCAGTGTATCATCGCTTCCAGCATGACCCGGCCAGTAGGCCTGGGAAATGAAAAGAACAGTAAAACGGTCATCAGATGGCAGACAGTCTTTATATATTAATGTCAAGACCACTCGCAAAGTATGCTTTCTTCCACAAAACCCTTTATATTACAAAAGCCTGTAAAATGTATAAACATAAGAAAGCATGCTTCCATGATATAAGCGATGGCGAGCCCACACCATTGCAGTTGGGTGCTAAAAACAAAGGAACACACCAGGGATCTATTTGTTACGTGTATCACTGGGGAACTTACACTCTATGGGCTTGCACCATAACTGAACTAATGCTGCTAGAGGACACGAGAAGATGAATGTAACCATACAGAGGGCTTATGTGAAGGATGCACAAGAAGGCGTTTGTCATGTGTGCATGTCTAGGCCCCACATGTGCCACCACCGTCACGAACAGTGGCTGGTTATTTTCTGTGTACTCCACCAATTCTAATTCTACCTCACTTACTGCAAATATATATGCATATAACTAAGTACTGTAGTTGTTAAAACATAATGTACGAATAAGGTGCTCAGACTGGATATAATCGAAACGCACCCAGCAAAGTTTAAATGCATGTTTTGTATTGATTTGAATAAGTATCATAGAGTGTTCAAATGTTTGTGATGTCTTTACATAAAATCGGCAGCACACGAGGGAGATACCTTTGTGAAAAACGGGCAAGGCCATTCCCCCTCCCACCCTGCGAAGACTGCCAAGGCATGAGAACAAAGACCGCGCCGCACTGCTTTACCTCCCCCAACCAGACTGGAGCCGCTTCAAAGAGTTGTAATCCCCTTTGTAGCACCCAAGGCCGCGGCCCGCCACCTGCATTATTTACAGCTCAGCAGTAAACCTCTGCCTGAACACACGCGCCCCCTTGTAAACCCCACAACCTACCGGACCATCTCAGACTTATGGCCCTGTGCAATCAGGACACCCAACACGTTGACAACACACAGAGGAACATCCATAACAACTTCTAACAAGGCAGAAAGACTTGTACCGCCCGTTCCAGGCTCTGAAGCTTAGCCCCTCGACCTATGGCCTCGGTCAAAAGGACACTGGTAACCATGTCCTGACGTATTACCTCCAGACCCCTTACAAGGTACATTCCTCCTGTGTTGCATTAACCTGTAAAATAACCTATTGAAAGATTTACTAAAGAGAATAACACTGTAATGACTGAATGACTGCGGTGTGCATGGCCGAGGGCAAATAAGTCAGGAAAGGCATTCATCTCTGCCACAGGCCGCATTGGCACACCAACACCGCCCGGATGAACTCAAGCCGACCTGCCAGGCCCAGCCCAACCCACGAGGCTGACCAGTGACGTCTTCCAGCCAAGACCAACCACGCCGCAGCAGCACCTATAGTTAGTCGTCGCCACCCAATCCCATTAAACTTGTGCCCCCTATAGTGAGTAGGTTCTTATGACGTTTTTTGTAAATATATACGCCTGTCTTTGCTATTGTCAGACAGAGCGCTCTCGGAGGTTGCAGAGTTCTTTGCATGCCCTATTCTGATTGATAAACTCCCATTTACTCTCACCCGCACTCTGTCTTGGCCTTATTCCCATCCTGGGAGAGTCCTTCATTGTCTCTCATTGCGGGGAGGATCGTGCTGGTTGGGGACGCTTGCCTTCACTCCCCGGTTAGGCGTCCCCTTCCATTTCATATCGGATCTGCCCAATCATATCCTGAAAAAGTCTAGACCACTCACTCTGGGTCTCTGGAGTGATCTTCACGTTCCACCCATCTTCTTGTTTACAGTACTTATATTGTGGAGGTCTGACAGGCAAGTTTTGTTCTTTGGTGTCCTGGTACTTTTTAAAAGGTATAAGGATGGTGTACCTTACATGAGTACCGATTAGTAAATGGTAGAGGGAAAGAAAATATAGGGTATGCGAAAGAGGGAAGCTGTCAGATAGGGGAGACATACAGTGTTCTCTTGGGATGGTCGTCCCTAGTCCCAGAAGGGGTTGCCTCTTCCATGTGATCCACCCTATGTGCACCACCCCCAGGGGGACGACTGGACTGTGGCCGCACCACCCTGGCCCCATGGGAAAAGTCTCCCCTAGGGGAAAAGGAACGACATCCAACAATTTGTCACACTCTCGAATGGAGTAGTGTTTTACTTAAGCAGAAAGTGTAATACAGCTCTAAATAATGAATGTTCCTAATCTGTTATTAAAAGTTGAAGGGTAGTTTGTTTCAGATTATAACATAATGGAGAATTGGGGCAACAAGTGATGTCCTCTCCCCCGTCAAGGAATACAAGGAGGGGACACAAGACTATGCCCAAAATTCTCCCAGAAAAAGATTTTATTTTTAAAGAAGGCAGCTTGTCCTGGTAAGACCTCCAATTGGTAACCAGAATATATGCCACGTGTTCAAAATATGCAGCAACTCCAAAAGCGCACAAAGAAAAAAGAAATTATGGAGAATGCTCCTGGCCAACACACAAGATAAATCAACTGTTTTTAAGAAAAGATCACCACATATATATTTGCCCTCATATCACCAGGAAGCGGCCAAAGGTTTTACAAATCCTCCATTGATTTATTCAGGACAAGTGTCTATTCCCACTGCACTAAACCTTTCACTTCCTCCAGTGGGTGCCATGTTCCTACACACAAAAAAGGGCAAGGTGTAAGATTAGACACTGCTGGAGTAAACAAAAGATGTGATCCTCCCGTGTTAAACATCAATCTCGTCCAGATCAGACACAGTCAGACATCAGCTACCAAGCCCTTTTTTAGGACCATCCTGGAAAGGACCTTGGTACTGGTTTATGTTCTTACCTGCGGATTTCCTTGGCACTTAATGTCATGCTGTCTTGGTTCACTTTCCCTTCAGTTGCAGCCCTTCTTGGTGGCATTGATGCTGGTCCCAGGGCTGGAGTTGAAGGCAATGCTCCTTTGTATGGGGGTATGGCAAATGTGGAGTGTGCTTCGATGCCAATGGTGTGTCCGAGGGGAACGGGGTCCTTGCATTTGTGTACAGTGGAATCTACCCCTTCTGCCTTGGACCTGGATTTAGGACCTATAGTGGCACTTTTCTTCATGACAGTAACTGTTGGAGCAGGCTTTATAGATGGCTTGGTCATGTTGGCCCTTTCAGCCTTTATCATGCTCCAAGTTTTGGCAGATGTTGAAATCCCAGCCTTCACAGCCGCTGCACCAGGCTTCACCTTCGATGCCTTAATCTCGGTCTGCAATTTCCCCGACGGCCGAGTCTTGCAAACAGCCCTATCTTCCACCTTCCTAGACGGAGGGATGAAGGGTACATGAGCTTTCCATGGAGGCCTCGGAGGAGCTGAAACCGACGGTGTTTTGGATTGCTCCATTGGGCGACATTGCCCATTTCCACTTGTGCTTCTCGGAGCGGTGCCATTCCTTAAAGCTGTACCCAGCACACAGCTTGGAACCTCACTCTTCTTGTAACCTGGATTCTGTGCTCTTGTCACAGTCTGCAGCACTCTACCCTCGGTAGGTTTGGTTTTGTCCACATTGCAACCCCCGAGAGTCTGCTTATGTGCATGCTTAGGTCGCGATGGCAGGTCCCTGATCTTGGATACGGATGTAGCATTCGTCAGGGCGGGCAGACTGCATACTGAGACAGTCTCCTCTCTTTTACGCGTTCTAATTACATGAGGTTTGCTGCCACCTAGAGCACTGGGGAAGCGCTGGCTCGGTGCCGACCCCAATCTTTCCTGCTGACGGGAGCTTCCCCCGAAATGTGCCTTCCCAAAGGAAGACCTTGAAGGGTGGGTGGAGACTTTGGCCAGTGGTTTCTGGGGGGCATTGCAGCGGGGTTGAGTGACAGTAGCATTTGATGTGCAAAAGGGAGGCTTTGTGGACGTTTTGGGAGGAGGTGCAGGTCTGCTTTTTGAGTTGGCCGAGTTAACATGAAGATTTTCCTTCTGGTGCACAATCTGAAGACAAGGAGAAAAGAAAACATAATCAGCAACTTATTAAGAGATACAATAGTCCACGTAGGTCCACACAAAAGTAGCAGTTATTTTTGAGCAAAGGGTTGAGACCATATTTTGCGTTGTTGGCCAGAGAAACAATCCCTCCTCCTTATTTTAGCAGTTGCTCAAGGCAGAAGCTGTAACCACACAACCAAACCATATGTTCCTCCGAGGATTCTACTCTACAGTAGAGAACACGCCTATGCAGACCGTAGGTCCTCAAAATATGATTAATGCCCTTAAAAATAACGTCTCTCGGTCAATGAGAAAATGTATAACTTTTCCAGAAACAGCGGAACCACTGCAGATCAGAAGTGGGGTCCACAGATACAAGCATGTCAGCCACTATAGAGCATTGTGTGCACCTTGAGAGGCTTAGGGGCTGGAGGTGTGGGGAAAGTTGTAGACAGCAGGGATGGAGTCGGGGTAGTAGGCAGACAAAAGTAAGCAAGCACACCAGGGTAGACCTAAAAGGTAATGGGGCAGGAATGCAATTCCTAGACTGTTGAGGTGTCCGTGCAGAGTGGAATGTGGCTCCCAGCGCTTAACGCTTGCTTTCAAAAGGTCAGGTTTAGGGTGCACTGGAAGATTTGTGCCATATCCCTATCCCAGAATGGTAGGTGTGTGATTTAAAAAAAAACAGATGAACTTTAAAACCAAAACAAAGAGTAGGGGACAAGAAATGGATAGTTTTCGACTTACCGTTCCCGCCTTAGCAGTTTGGCCTCCAATTCCCTGTGTGCAATTTGTTCTGTCCCTTAAATAGGGCCTATGATTTCAAACGAGTAAAGAAAATGGATTAATTTTAATTAAATTAGACTGACCATTGAATCATAGCACTGATGACACGGTCAACTGTTTAGGACTCATGCCCTTTTCTTTATCTACAAGCCCCAGTGGGCCTCCACACAACCTTTTATCCCCCTTCTCAAAGCACCACCTCCGACAAGAATGTTGTAGTGGATGCTTCCCAACGTGGAAGAGGCTCAAACCAACAGAGCGAGTTAAGACCTTAGAAAACAATAGCAAAAACAAGCAGAACACCACCACAAACAGAAGAATGTCCGCGCAGCTGAAGAGCCAGCAAGAGGCATCAGAAATGATGTAAAGAAATACATGGGGTATTATAGCAAGTATGTGCACACAGGAGTACCAAGAGAACATTCCTTTATCCTTCTGAATTGTTAGTAGCAGGGTTTTACGAATATACAGAGCAGCCAGAAAGCAGTACAAGACCTTGATGTAGGTTTACTCAATTATTAGACAAAATCATACACCTGTGAACGAGTCAAGGAGGGAGAGCATGCCTGGACATATTCTCGGCAACCATTATTGGTAGAGATTTTTCACAAGGGAAGAGAATTAATAATAATGAACACAAAAAGGACAAACCCCTCGTCAGCACCGAGATCTCAATTTATGCTCATAGAAAAAGACATTGGCAAGAACACACAACACATTACATTTGATTAAACACTCCTTCACCTCAGTTTCAATCAACCTAAAACTTGGTCGTACAGAGGTTTGCAGAGCGGAGAAACATGGCACACTTCTAGTCAACCAATATACTTGCTAGCCTATGTCGTCTGCTTGCTGAGGGTCGGCCACCCTCTCCCCCACCCCCCAGGAAAGCATATGTGAATCCAGATGTGCTTTACCGGCAGCTAGCAGGCAGATAGTGCAAGTACCCCGTGATACTAAGGCAAGCAGATGCTGACTTGAGGATCGGGGTTGCCGTTTGTGGTCCCATGGTCCTGACACGTTGCAGCCTATTAATGGTTTGTAGACGAGAAGCCTATTAATGGTTTGTAGACGAGAACTCGACTAACGAGCGCCTTAGTTCCCGTATGCAAGATGGAGCGGGCGGCACAATGTTTTTATGTCTGTGATCCTGGGAGTCAATCAAGGAGTGTGGCAGGCTTCAGAGGCTGAACAACTGGTGGGCGCGTGATTGGAGACTGTGTTTAGACTGCCTTGGTGCATTGTGCCCTCCTATTACTTTCATATTGAGCTACTTGAGGGATCTTGTGCTGTCTTTTAGTCAGTTTGTTTATGTATAGTGGGCCGGATGCTGCATTGCGTGAAAGTGACTGGTATTACAGTGGTTGAAAGATCATACTGGCTGGGGGAGCTGGCTCAGGTGGTGTTCTATATTGCCAGTGATTTGCTTTATCTGACCAGATTTGAAGATTTAAATTGATTATTAAATCCACTAAAAATTGGACATTTTGAGCACAGCAGCTTGGTACAAGGTCCTGGTGGCGGCCCATCGCCTAACGTGTGTTTGGACTCGGAACTGAGAACTTTCAACCTGGGGTCATCTGATTTGTCTTCCAGCATGTAAGATCCTGCGGAGACTGACCCGAAGGAGCACAACCTCCCATTGTCCGCTGAGGCACCGTCAAGCTTCCCTCCCCCCCCCAGTGACCAGTCTGTCTCAGGAACATGTATGGAGACCTGCACCCGATTTCACCTATGCCCGTTTTGCTGCTAAGCCAACTGGAGGGGGCGACTGGCCGGGTGGCTATGAAGAGTTTGTTTTGGACTTCTACCTGCCCGTCCATCAGTTGCTAGGCTGCCCGGTGAGTTCTTTCGTGCACTGTCCAGCTCCTCCATGTCTCCTTCACTCTCTAAGCCTGGAAGAAAAAAAAAACTTAAAAAGCTTTCCAGTCTCTAACCCAGGCCTACCTATCGCTGACACCCAAGTCAATGCTTCCTCCAGGCAGACTATCGCGGACATCCTTTTTTATGTCCCCTGCTCAGACCTATAAACTTCCCATTTGGTCACCCTCTCCCCCTTTTCCTCTTCACCCAGTAATAGTGGCACTAAATGGGAAGTTCTCTAGGCACACTTCTCATCCTTCAGGTGCATCATTAATGTCCATCACAACGACACAGTCATGGCCTAGGGTTCTCAACCTAATCTACTCCTTCTGGATCAGCGCCTGTCGCCTCTCATTAACTTCCTCCCTACCTCTTCACCACCACCACGAGTACCACGCCCCTGTACCCCTCCTCGGAAAACATTCAAAGTTGGTAAACAGCTCCACTTACTTTTTTTGAACGCTTGTTCTGCTGTTGAGCACTCCTCCAATATCGGTTTCCTTCTTGAAGGCTTTGTCCTCGACGTCCTCGCCCTTACCAAGACGTGGCTCAGTGTCAGCTCTGTCACTGGTCTTGACACTCTCCTTACGTCTGGAGGTGGAGTGGCCCTGATTTTCCCTGCTTCTATCATACCTACTCAATCTTACGCCTCCTTTGAAGTCCTTGTCAGTAGGCTCGTTATCTCTCCTACCCTCTCTTACACTCGCCACTATCTTTAGGCCCCCACGGCCCTAGTCTCCCTATTCCTCTACGAATGGGCCAACTCCTCCTCTTCTCTTCTCTTCTCTTGACCTCTACGTCTAAACTCCTCCCCCTCTGAGATTTAAATATCCACCTTGATTCTCCTGAATAAGCCACTTCACTCTTCAGTGACCTTTTTGACAACCTCTCCCTTACCATTCTTCCTTCTGGTCTGACCCACTCAGCAGGACACACTTTGGATGCCTTCATCTCTGCAGACATCCCCATCTCTAAGGGCTCACTACCCAACTTTCCTGGTCTGGCCACCCTCTCCTCTCGCTTGGGACCCCTCGGCTACCTGTAAAGCCGCCTCCCGCACTGCCAGCCTCATTTGCAGTCATTCGATGGATTAAGCAAGTGTCAGTCGCTGCCTTTGCCGTTAACTTCATCCCTTATTGTACCCCTGTTATCAACTCTGCCACTGACTCCGTCCTTGCCAATACCCTCGACATCCTTGCCCAGGTCATGAGGATCCGCGTGAAGCCTGCCTCCAAACGCTGAATGGCAGATCTCGGGTACATACGCTGACAAAATGGTATGTTGCCTGCTCCAAATGCAATATCGTTATTCCATCCGCTCCAAGAAGGGGGCCCACATTCAAGCCTGCATCTCTGGAGCCACTAACAGCACGGCCAAACTTTACAAAATCTGCAAAGAACTCGCAAATCCAACTGCAATCTCCACTTCTCCCCTTCCTTCCCATGCTCTCTGCACTGCCTCCCATTTCACATCTAAAACACAGGACATTCTGTGCTCACGCTCATCCGCCCCATCTGTATTCGCCCTCCTGCGCTCTTGCCTCCCTTAGCTGCCCTCCGACTCCTCCCCACCCCCCGCACTCTCCTCCATATTGCTCATAGCACCTGATGAGATCTCTAAAGTTGTCCGCTCTATAAAGGTCTCATCCAAACAGGTGCTCCCTGATCTTCCAGAACTAATAAGGAAAATATATCGTCTCTCCCCCCGGCTCTAGACAGTTTCTGGAACCACTCCTTCGCAACTGGCTCTTTCCCTCTATCCCCCCCGCCCCCAAGCACTCCCTTGTGCACCTTCTCCAAAAACAGCCGTCTGCTGACACTTTCCAGGGCAAACTCTTAGAGAAGTTTGTCTTTCCCCCACCCAACTGATCCGTCATACTGAATTTGCTGGTTGTCTCCATGACCATCAATCTGGATTGTGGGCATCCAGAGGTCCGGAAACTGCCCTCCTGAACACCTATGAAGATCTGCTCACTAATCTTAACTTCAACTCTCCTGCTGTTCTCATTCTCCTCGATCTCCCCTCAACCTTTGACACGGTCAACCATTCTATCCCCCTATAATGTCTCTGCGATACCTTTGGCAGTATGGACCGGGCACTGGATTGGCTGAACTTCCCCAACTACCCATCCTTCCCAGGTGCAACCGGGCCCTTTCTCCTCCTCTGCCTCACTTTCTACCTGCGGCGGGGCTCCATCCGATCACCATGGCTTTTCAATATCTACCTCGCCTCTCTTGCCCACCTGATCTCCTCCTCTACTCATTTCCAGTGTTACGCTGACGACACACAGCTTTCCTTCAAACTTCATTCTACTACCACCTCTTCCTCCTCTCTCATTCCTGATTGTCTGACCACTATGAGGGCATGGTGCGCGGCTAATGATCTCTGTCTTAATGCCAGTAAGACTGAGATCCTCCTTATTGGGACACCTGCGACCAGTTTCCCTCCTGCCCTCTACCTTCACCATCTAGTGAAGACAGAAATCTTGGGGTCTTCTTCGACTCCTCTCCTTCACCCTTCACATCATGGACTTTGCCAAGAAGGCCCACTTTCAGCTTAATCTCCTCGGAGGCATTCTCCCTTTCCTCACCTTCTCCCAGAAGCTCAATGTCTTCAGAGCTCTGGTCCGTCCTAGGCCCAGCTACTGCAATAACCTCTTCCTCAAGCTGCCCCCTTTCCTCCCTTCGCCTGCTCCAACTAATCCACAATAGGGCTGCAAGACTTATCCTTGGCCTCAAGCCCAGGGACCGTATCTCTCCAGCCCTAGAATTTCTCCACTGGCTCCCGGTGGCCGCGAGGATCAAATGCAAGACCTTCTGCATCATCCACAAAGCTTTCTGGGGCCTAGGACCCCACCATCTCCATCTTGCTCTCCCTAAACACATCCATGCGAGAGCCCCCCCGCTCGTCTAACTCCAACTCCAACTATCTGCTGATCAAACACTTCTCCAAGCAGAGAATGGGAGGTAGATCCCTCTCCTCCGCAGGTGCCTCCCTCTGGAACAGCCTCCCTGCCCCTCTGAACCAGAGCTCCTTAAGTTCCGGAAGCTTCTCAAGACCTTCCTTTTCGCCCCCTTCCCCTGCTAGTCTCCTCCTGTCGCTGCGACTGGTTACCTGTGTCCCTTATGAATCTCACTGGGGGTCAGGTCCTCCTTCGACCAGCCCCCCCCCCCCCCCCCCATCTGCCCCCCGCATCCCTGCCTACCTGCACTTGCACTAGGCAGGGATGCTGGTCCACCCCCCCTCCCTTTCACTGGTGATGCCCATCCCTGGCTCCTCCAGGCACTTGCCCTCCTGGGCGCCCTTTAGCACTTGCCCAGCCCCCTGGGCCCCCTCCCTCCAGCATTTCTCCCTTGACCCTCTTCCTCCGTCTCACCCCACCCCTGCACTTCCCGACACTGCACTTGCACAATCGTAATGTCACAAGGCATTGTAGGACCATTGTTGTCTTTCTCCTGCCGCCTGCTCCCCTTTTGTCTTGCAGCACCTGGAAACACTCTGTTGTATAGGTGCCATACAAATGTCCAATAAATGGTATGCATGGGTTCCCTTTGCTTTTCCGGTAACTTTCAAACAGCTTCCCATTCATGCACGAACTGAATCTCCACTAAAAGGACTTCCTCAGCAATGGGTACACCAAGATTACAACTTTTTAATCTGCTTTACCATACCAATGGGCATACATGAACTGTTAGGAATATATTTCCAAAGCACTATGCACAGGACAAAAACAGACCAACCCACATCCAGGCTGCATGGCTTCTCCTGTAGTTTGCCATACCCTCCTTGGGGTATACGTACATGAGCAGCACATTAAGGGAAGATTCATATACTGTTTGGAGTGAAAACATTCTTCATATAAAAACATGAAGTCCTCATCAGTAAGTAGATGCGAGGGCTGCGACTTCAGAAAAAAACACTCCAAATTCCAGGAGTTCAAGCTTGGGTCCCAAAACCAGTGTTAGGGGGTTTTAAATGTTAGGAAATACAACGATGTAAATTCAAAAGGAAAACTCTATGGTTGCAGAAAAGGAGGCTGTTAAACTTTACTAAGTAAGCACAAGCCATGGTTCATCAAAACGGGTGCAGGGAACGCAGGAGATTACCATTGCGCAGGCAGGTGGTCCCCCAAGGCAACAACCCACCCTCACAGCTACGAAGGTAAGAAGCAATGGTTAGCTTTTTAAGCTGCATGGGTTGGAAGCAAGCTATTACGGGTAATCCGGCATGTAAAATCCTGTAGAGCGAGCGAAGAATGCTCCGATAAACGTGTGTAGTATATAACAATTTAAAATTCCAGTCCGATGATGGGATGATCCCGTTTGTAACACATCGATAACATTTTCAGCTAATCAAGGGAAAGTAGGTGCTGTCAAGGCGGAGGGACCCCCATGATCCTCAACCTCTCCCCCCCACCAGTGTTTAATGCCACCTCCTTGGTGGAAGACATTCAGTGACAGTCTCTGGGATTTATAGAGTCCCTCACTCTTTGCTGACCTTCACAGGGTCTTTCATTGGCTGTTGCTGGTACGGTCAGGATCCAAAGTGTCCAACCTTGGACGCTGCTCAACGGTACATCCCACCAAGTTACACTCGAGTCTTCTTGGGAGTGGGGTTAGGGGGAGGGGTCAGGTTCAGGTTCAAGAAGGCAGCATCAATAATTTGACAACAGGGAATATGAATTTCCCTACCCAAACGGGTCTGTGTTAGGTTCCGATGTCTTCTGGTCTAGCGGGCTAGGAGTGTCTTCAATGCCTCATGTCCATTGGGTAGCCTACCGGTTGTTCTTTCTTCCATTTACCATCCACCTCCTGCTCCAGTACTTTGCTACCACCAGGCTCTATCGCGCTCTCTTCTCCACCTCTTCACAGCACTGTGTAGCATTTTACTCCCAATAGAGTGTTCTAGCTAGAATATGTAGGATACTAGAATGGAATATGGAATTTAAATTGTTAGGCAAGATTGTATGCAGTACCCTTTGGGCTCACTACAACAAACCTGACCTCCTGGCAATAGGAACCCAACCTTTGGTATAAGTCTCTACTACACAGGTTGGTAGTGTGGTCGAGTAGCCAGGCTTATCTCAAGAGGGGTCAATGTGAGCTGTAGGGGAGTTACACAGAGATTCACAGTGGCAAGTATTCAAATACACACAACGTTTCTTGATTAAAAAATTTTAACAATCAGAGTAAGTCTTCTTAAGAAGGGAGCAATATAAAGCAACACACAAATACACTTCAAAAATACACACACACTTAGTTTTCTAAATCAGCAAATACCCATTTGGGATGGCATACAGACACTTCCTACACCCTCATGTGACTTCAATAGTTAGGGTGCTGTTGACATTAATATATCACTGTTGCATTTAGAATGTTCTATAGGAGTGTCGAAGAAAATAGGGTTCAGAATAAAACAAGTATTCACACAATTATTGTTAACCGGGTAAGTACTTTCAATAACCCCCAATGCAAAGTCAGTGAACCCTTTCCTGGAAGGAAGGCAAAACACATAAGCAGAGAAGATAAGTGTCATTCAGTGAGCCAGGCCAGCCAATGTTACGTTAGCAAAATTAAAGGTGAACTGAAGCACTACTTGCAGGTAAGTAAAAGTCTTGCACAATGTTTTAGAAATCTTTGTAGCAAAAGTAGAATCAAACGTAGGGTCTGTTAGGCATGTGAGTAGTAGAAGATGCAACCAACTCTACAAGAGCAACAAAGACAAGTCTCACCCGAGATCAAGCAAGGTGGCACAACAAGAGGTAATTTCTTAGACTGTACAGTACCTTTAGGTTGAAGAAAAGGGCTGCAGATGGCTTCTGTTCCGGTGCAGCTCTGCATATCCTGGTGTTCCTGGGCCTCAGTCGTGGAAACAAAAGGGAGGACTTCTGGGGATGCCTGCACTCCAATGGGACGGTCACCGACTGCAACCGGCAATCTTCAAACAATTGGCACTTCGGTGTTTCAGCTCCTCACGTCTACCGCAAATAGCACCACAGCGGTTCCTGGCTGTCGAGATGGGCTTTCCTTGCATCTGGGGTCCCGCACTCTTGAGGGGGCTCAGGCACGGCCAGTCCTGCTTCCTGGGAGTCTGGAGGATATTCCTGGAGCTCTTGGCCAGCTTAAAAGCAACGCACAGGATCTGGTGTTCCTCTCCCTGGCTATTCGGTTCCAGCAGCAACTGCAGTGGAAATTTCAACCAGCTTCGAGAGGATGTCCAGGTGGCCTACTTTTGAGTTGGTGGAAACAATCAACTCCAAGGGAGAAGTCGTCATTGCAGGGGCTTCTCGGTTGATACGAATTCAGAGCTTCAGCACAGCAGCAGGGCTTCACCGGGCAAACCAACCGTCCAGGAGTTGTTCTTCTTTGGATTCCTTCGTCCAGTGGTCGACGCTGCCTTCCAAGCCAAAACACTGCGCCTTTTATGCAGGTTTCTCCCATTCATTCCAGGATAGCTGTCAGTCACCCAGCAGGGTGGCTGTCCTCGCCAGGCAGCCAGCCGGCCAATCACCCAAGAGTGCATTCCTGTCTCCTAGGCGACAAAGCACAGGGAGTTTCGGACACCTTCCCAGGCTTCCTGACCCCGCTAGACACCCTGGAGCCAGAGGCTGGCTTCACTCGTGAATCCCACCAAAGACACATCAAACAAAGGGACCAAACCTGTTTCGTCGCGCAGGGTAAATATAAAGGAGGTCCTTTCCACAAAGAAATGATGAAAAAAGAAGACCGGGCCATTTTGCTTTACCGTGGCTGCCAACGTAGCGCGCGGTATAGACACACAATGGTAGTAAAAAGTAAACCACTGCCACCAGCCATTCATCGAAGAAAGGGTAGCATAAAATTGTTATATGAGAAGCTAGACAAAGGGAATACTAAGTAACCCCTCCAGCACCCTATTCTAAGATAGTGTGTGCTGGGTCCAGAAAGTTACAAATGTAAGTAAAGGTAATTTCACTTTACTGCTCTTGGAAACAGTAGTTTATCCAAGAGAAGGTATTTAAACCTTTGGAAAATCTGAAAGACTTCCCTGTGCCACTGCACTGAAGGTGCTGTGTGACACAATGTAAAGGATGATGCCTATGGAGTCATATGCCACAACCAAAAGAAACATAAGTGTTCAAAATCACATTAAAATACATGAGACAGTGGAAAAAAGGGTCTCAATCTCTCCAGGTTAAAAATTCAAGTCCTCAACATCAAGCAAAGTTGCTGGGGGTCTCTAAGGCCGAGAGGAATTATTCTCCGGAACATCAATCTTAAGGGGAAAGATGCAATACTGGGTGTCAATTGGCTGTAGACATAAGTGTGTATAGATGTATCTGGTGGACTCTACTGCATTACTTCAATAAAAGGCCCTTTTTGCTTAGCCTGTGGCAGATCATATCACACAGTCATTCTAAACTACACCTGCACCTCTGCACACTTCATTCCTACACCTCGAGTTTCCTGCGTACACTTTTATAGATCATTGGGTGTGTGGCAGAGGCATCAAATTATCTGACTGTGCTCTGCTGACTGAGTGGTGAGAGGGTGGTCTGTGATAGAGTACAGCCTGCACACACTATTATTTTCTCAACTGATGGCTGTTCGCTAGAGAACAGCCCATGGCTGCATAAGCAGAGGTTACTAATTATGTGCCCAGCACACTGGATTCATGCAAAGTGGCTCAGGCATTTGCAACATTCTATAAACTGGCACTTCTTGTCTTATAAATCTCTGTAAGGCATCAATGCCAACTGTATTCTGCAAACCTTTGGTCCTGCTCTTGAACTTCGTATTTCTACAAAGCAGCCATCGGACTGTACTACTGGGAACCGAGAGCGCCCGCCGCAGCGGCTCTGAAAAGGGAAGAAAAGCAAAAAGCAAGTTTAGCTGTAGGTTGGATGGGCATACACCGGAGGCTAGAGATGGAATGGGGAAACTGGGGGAGCCCCGAAATACCTCTTGAGAGGCCTGCATCAAAGAATGGATGGCGGTCGCCAGCGTTACTCAGTGGGCATTGACATTTTTTATGTCCACTTTATTAATTTTAATATTATTATTTACAATTACCTGTGTAATATTTTGTCAAAGAAGCAATATATCACTTTTTGATGTTACATTCTTTACAGATTGTTATCAAATATGGTTTGATTTGATTTCCCTTTAGTGTTGGAGATCTTCGATGTGCAAAATTCTCATTGATGAGACATTTATACTAATGGTCACTATTCTAGGAGGCCGGCCGGGGCCGCAGGCTAAGGTAAAATGGTGGGCGGGGGGCATGTGAATGTAAAATGTTTAAACAAACAGTATCGTCAAAGTTTGCCAAAATATTGACACATATTTACTATATGGAGCAGAAGTTCATTCTGGAGATAATACCACCATCATCTGAGTTTTGAGTAAAATCTTTCCATTGGGGTTCTCCTTAGTAGGCACTGGCTCGACTAAAGGAGTTTGCGCAGTGCTCGTTTACTCTCTACGTCGAAGATGATACTGGTTCCTGTTTGTGTGTCCTCCCTCTTTAGTTCCATCACATGGTTTCTTCCTTCTTTGGAACACCCAGTCTGCAGTCTGGTTTTCCGGATTTTGATTACAAGTTGAGCTAGTGCTGCTGTCATTTTTTTTTTATTTTTTAGTATTAGACAGGAGTGATACGACCCTGATTGAAACTGGTTTCATGCTGTATTAGGCATTTGCTTCAGGTTTAGGATATTTGCTTTTTGGGTACATGGATTTAAGATTATAGATTTTCGGTTTTGTTATGAGAATAGTTTGTTGTGGCAATATTGGCTAATTTGATTGGATGCTGCAACATTTATGGGCAATTCTGATTTGATAATGGGTATTAACACCTAGGTAATTGTTTTTGCACTTTAATATCTTTCCATAACTTACTTCCGAAACACTTCATTTATGGGATTTTTTACAATTACTATATCAAGATTGAAGTGATGGTTAATGACCTTCAATGTTTACCCACTTTCTGATTGTATGTTCGAAGATTGTTGTTTCTGACTAGACAGGTATGACCCTTACCTATCCATTTTTCAAGATTTGATATGCATCGGTTTTAATTGATATGCACTAGTTATTCCACTATATACACACATGATTGGAACACGTGAATCCTGTGGATGACAATGCATTACTTACCGTAAAAGCATTTCTGATGGTTGTATCTGCTTAGATTCACATGCTGTGCATAGGTCCGACATCCAGTGGTCACTGCGGAGTATTGCATTTTGTTTTTCGTAGTCGAAAAAGGGGACGTCGACAAAGCGTGTCTGTAACACTATCCCTATAGTGACGTGCGTTGTACCAACAATCCCTCACGCGTCGAGGTCCCTCTGTTTGTATTTTCTGCCCTGAGGGAGCCTTCTAGACGTGAGCGAGTACAGAAAAGAGAGAAATATAGAAAAGGATGTCTATGTTCCTTCCATCCGAGCGGGGAGGAAGGGTGGACGCATGTGAATCTAAGCAGATACAACCATCAGGAATGCTTTTACGGTAAGTAATGCATTGTCTTCTGAGGTTTGTTAATGTGCTTAGAATCACATGCTGTGCATAGACTAGCGAGCAGTACCCGGAGTTGGCGGTGGGTTATGAGAAGGAACAGTAGAGAAAAGATGTCTTAATACTGCCTGTCCCACCTGGGAATCAGATCTAGAGTGTGCAACTAGACAGTAGTGTTTTGTAAAGGTGTGCACAGAACTCCAGGTAGCCGCTTTGCAGATGGACTCAAGGGGAACATTTGCAATGAACGCTATGGAAGCCCCAGTGCCTCGAGTGGAATGTGCTCTTGGCTTGAAGGGTAGTTCTCTCTTAGCAAGAGAGAAACAGAGAGTGATGCATTGAACAATCCATCTAGATATAGTGGACTTTGAAACTGCATCTCCTTCTCTTCCTGCTGCCACAGAGACAAAGAACTGATTAGTCTTTCTCAGTGGTCTGGTTCTTTCCATGTAGAACATGACAGCTCTGCGTACATCTAGTGTATGCAGACTTTTTTCTCCCAAGCTGGAAGGGTTTTGAAAGAACGTTGGTAGTTCTATTGACTGGTTTACATGAAACTTCGAGATGAATTTTGGTGCAAACCTTGGGTGTGTGCGTAGAACCACCTTATCCTTGTGAACTGTTACAAAGGGGTCTAGTACAGAAAGAGCCTGTAGTTCACTTACTCTCCTAATGGAGGTGATAGCTATTAGGAAAGCAGTCTTAAGAGTGAGGTCTTTAAGAGTTGCCTTGTGCATGGGTTCGAAAGGAGGGCCCATGAGTCTAGAAAGTACCACATTTAAGTCCCATCCGGGAGCTGGGTTAGCTATCGGAGGGTGTATTCTCTTTACCCCCTCCATGAAGGCCTGGATAACTGGTATCTTCCACCACGACACTTTAAGTTGGGAAGTGGTGTATGCAGAAAGTGCCGCTAGGTGGACTTTAATGGAATTGAACACTAGACCTGAATCCAGTAAATGGGTCAAGTACAGAACAATGTTAGTGGGAGAGCAGTCAACCGGGTTGATGCTCTTACCTCTACACCAGATGACAAATCTTTTCCACTTGCTAGAATAGCAGTGGCGAGTATTAGGTTTTCTGGCTTCCCTGAGGATGTCCATACATCTCTGCGGGAGTTGTAAATGTCCAAATTCTATGATCTCAGGAGCCAGGCTGCTAAGTTCATGGTCTGAGGGCATGGATGCAGTGTCCTGCCCTTGTCCTGTGACAGCATGTTGTACGGGCAGGGAAGTTTGACTGGGGGAGATAGGGACATCTCCATCAAGTGAGCGAACCATGGCTGCCGGGCCCACATTGGGGGCACTAGTATCATGGTAACCTGCTCCTGGTGCATCTTGTGCACCACTTTGTTCAGAAGGGGAGTCGGGGGGGAAAGGCGTAAACAAATTTCCCTGACCATTGAATCGACAGACCGTTCCCCTTGGACTGGTTCTGGGGGTACCTGGAGGCGTAACTTTGGCATTGTGAGTTCTCCAGAGTTGCGAACAGGTCTATTTCCGGGAATCCCCATTGCGTGAAGACGTCTAAGACGATGTCTTCGTGCAATTGCCATTCGTACTCTTCGGGCAGGGGGAAGTCTCTGCTGAGTTTGTCTGCTAGCAGATTGAGTTCCCCTGGTACATGTTGTGATAGTAGGAACATGTTGTGTTTGGGAGCCCACTTCCATATATTCTGGGACAGCTTGGACAGTCCTGGAGAGTGAGTGCCCCCTTGCTTGTTGAGGTAGTACATGGCTGTGGTGCTGTCTGTGAGGACCATCAATGTCTTTCCTTGTAAGTGTTCCTGAAAGGCTTTCAGTGCTTTGAACACCGCTAGTAGTTCCAGCAGGTTTATATGCTTGGATGCTAAGCTCGGAGTCCACGCTCCGTGAGCAGTCTGATGGGATAGGTGAGCCCCCCATCCTGTAAGGGATGCGTCTGTGGTTAGAGTTGCTTCCACTGCGGGTGTGGCAAAAGTTTTCCCTAATAACAGGTTTTCTTTTGTCCACCACCGTAGCGAGAGAACCAAGGCCTGCGAGACCACCACTAGATCGTCCCATTGTCCGCTGGCCTGACACCACTGGCTGTAGAGCCACTCTTGCATTGAGCGCATGCACATGCGCAGGCGCGCGTGAGGTACCAAATAAATACATGACGCCATCATCCCTAGCAAGCGCATTGCTTTGCGTACCGTCACCTCTCGACCTGCCACATAATGGGGGATCTGAAACAGCATGTTTTGGACCCTCTCGTTGGAGGGGAAGACGAGGCCGCCCTTTGTTCGAATTAGAGCCCCTAGGAATTGTTTGATTTGGCTGGGGTCTAAGCTGGACTTATTTTCGTTGATGGAGAAGCCCAGTTGGGACAAAAGGTCCAAGGTCTTTTGGGTATTGGAGAAGCATGTTTCGTAAGAATCCCCTGTTATGAGCCAGTCGTCGAGGTAAGGGTATACCAGGATGGATAACCTGCGCAGGTGGGCCGCTGCCACTGCCAGTACTTTCGTGAATACCCTTGGTGCAGATGCTATCCCGAAGGATAGTACTCTGAACTGGTAGTGTTTGTTCTCTATCTTGAACCAGAGGTATTTTCTGTGCGCTGGCAACATTAAAATATGAAAGTATGCATCTTTCATGTCTAGTGTTGTCATGTAATCCCCTTGTGATAACAGTGGGATTACTTCCTGCAAGGTCACCATACGAAACTTTTGGGGTTTGACAAACTTGTTCGCTGGGCGCAGATCTAATACAGGGCGCATGGTTAAGTCCTTTTTGGGTACAAGGAAGTACACTGAATAAATACCTTCTGTTACCTGAGATAGGGGGGACAGCCTCTATAGCTTCTTTTTTCAGTAGCTCTTCTACTTCTTGAAGAAGAATGGTGAGGTGTTCCGGTGTCATGCGTCGGTTCCGTGGGGGTCTGTACTTCGGGGAACCATTGAATTCGATGCAGTATCCATGGGCTATGGTGGATAATACCCAGCGGTCTGACGATATTCCCTCCCATGCTGAAAGGAACGATGTTAGCCGGCCCCCGACCGGTGATGCATGGGAGGGGACCCGAATCTTCGGGTCATTTGTTGGTATTGGGCGTGGAACCTTTGGGGCTGGAGCCGCGACCTCTTCCTCTGCCACGGCGTTGTCCTCTTTGATTGAACTGGGTGTTGTTACCCTGGTTAGAGGGCCAGTTGGTAGCAGAAACAGGGGGAAACAGCCTAGGAATCTTGACCCTAGGGTCATCCTGGGGCCATTCTCTTGGTCTTTTGGGTGTCGGTGGGTTTTGGTTTCCAAAAAACCTTTCCATTTTCTCCATACAAGAATGGAGTCTTTCAAGGGTCTCATGGGGGACCCCTGAATAGTCTAGAGGGGGGAAATCCGTGTTTTCACCTTCAAAACGCTTAGAACGCTCCCACAACGTCGAAGAAAGGTTTCCGTCGCCCTCTGAAAAGCCCTCCGGTAGTTCAGAAGTGCCCTTAGATGAAGGGGGCAGTTCCTGGCTACTCTTGTGCTTTTTCGGCGTTTCCATAGCTTTTTGTGCGGTATTCGACGTTTGTTTCGTCGTCCGCTTACGTTTGTCTTCGGAAACAATTCTCGCCAGGCTCTCGACAACGGGTTTGTCAGTAGAGGACTCTGGTGTCGACGTTGCCTGCGTTACGCGTTGTTCCTCGACGGCCGCTCTATGGAGCGTTACGTCGGATGATTTTGGGGGTAGCGCCCGTGTTTGATGAAAGCCCAATCGCTGGTCGCGGCTGCGTTTGCGGGTGGGGCTTGAGACCCTTACGGTCTGAGGTAGACGCCGGAGTGCCCTGCGTCCCCTTCGGCGCTGATGGATCCTTCGTCTTCGACGAAGAAGAGCCGTGGGTTGTGTGCTTAGGCCTATGGGGTCTATGTGCGTCCTTGTCGCCGGGGTGTTCATCACCATAAGCAGGGCGTGAGCCGAGCCCGTCGGGGCCGGGGACGGACGTCGAGGAGCGCGAGCGCTCCTTCTGGGGGTTAATGACTTCCGTAACGGACGTCGAGTTATCACCCTCCTCGTCACTTTTTGTAACAGCGGCAGCGGGTGAGGAAACTGACTTTGACATAGCGTAGTTCGCCCACCTCTTAACTTTGCGTTCTTTAAGAGTTCTTGGTTTCAAGAGCTTACAGGCCGCGCAGCTGTCCTCCTTATGATCGAGGGGCAAGCAACGATTACAGAGCTTGCGTTTGTCCTTCCAAGTGTATTTGCCCCTACAGCGTGGGCAAAACTTAAAAGGTGTCCTCTCCATAGCTGAGGCAATAATAACTGGTGATAACAACCCCAAGGGAAAGATAGGGGAGAAAGAAAGACATGCTCAAAGAGAAGATAAAAGTTCAAACCCCCACTCTCCCTACTGTATGTTGGCCGGCGAGGCCAGGCCACGTGTTCGGCAGCACCGAAGGATCTCCTCCGTCTCTTCCCCTCCGTCGAAAACTTGCTCGGCGGAGAAACAGCTTCACAGCTAATGTCGAGGGGAGGGATCTTTAATAATATAACAAGTATAATTAAGGACTGAGGTCCGTAGTAAGTATTTGCAATGTCTCTCTAGTAGCTCCGCGTAAGGCGACCAGAAGCTGGGCGGAAAAAAACAATCTGAGGGACCTCGACGCGTGAGGGATTGTGGGTACAACGCACGTCACCATAGGGATAGTGTTACAGACACGCCTTGTCGACGTCCCCTTTTTCGACTACGAAAAACAAAATGCAATACTCCGCAGTGACCACTGGATGTCGGACCTATGCACAGCATTCGATTCTAAGCAGATTAACAAACATCAGAAACATGGATTCTCTTTACTACTGAGCGGAGGTGGAGTATAATTACAGGGGATTAGCGATTTCTATTGACTATGTCACTTATGATGTAGATCGTCTTTGTGGGAAAAGTCGCAGTTGATTTTTTATTTTGCGCTCCGATCCGCTCCACAAGCCATGCAGGTGAGGCCCTTTTACACCGGGATTCAGCCTCCCGCGTTTATTTAATTGGTGCACCACGTGAGCTTTTTCCCTTGCCTCTTCTCCCCATCCTTTACTGTGTTGCGTTCCCTACCTTGTTTCCCGCCCCCCACCGCCCCGCTTGGCCGCAAGCCCATTAGGAAGCCCCCTTAGCCGAGAGTCTCAGGGCAGCCGAGCCCGGGCTGCCCGCCAAGGCCCAGAAGCAAAGGGCAGCTTTCCTACTGAGCATCTCCACACAGTGTTTGCCCGTGTTCGCCTGTGAAGCCTGCTGCAGTGAACCAGCAGCAACTGATATAAGTGTGGTGTGGGCGAGGAGTACAGCAATTACTTTACTCCTTACAGAAAAACATACACTTGTATTACCTAATATCATATTACATGCTTTTAGCCCAACTGTGTCAGGTAGCCAAGTCTGAGCGTCTATCCATTACTATGCCGGGGCAGAGCGTTTGCCTTTGCTGTGCCAGGTTGAATCAGAGTGTCTTTCCATTGCTGTGCCAGGGGCAGAGACTGTGTGTCTTGCCATTGCTGTGCCAGGTTGAATCTAGGTGTTTTAGTTTGCTGTGTCAAAGTAGATTCTAGACAATTTTCCACTGCTGTGTCAAAGTCGTATCAGAGTGTCCTTCCAGTGCTGTGCCAAAGTAAAATCTGAGCGCCTTCGATTGCGATGCCAAAGTTGATTTAGATGCTTTTTGGGGGTAGCAAATCAGTTGTACTTAGCACTTAAATGGGTACAAATGAAATGCGTTGTACTTGGGACGGTTTCTGGGAAAAATATGTTGCAATGCACTTAGATGGTTTTTGGAAGTGAATTGCTCTTGGATGGATTGTTGGCAGTGGGAAGGGTGTTGCACCTAGCTAGTTTTTGAAGGGGTTTGGTGGGGTTGGGGGGGTGGGGAAGAGTTGGGTAGGAATGGTGTTGCACTCTTCGTTGGCATGTCCAATCACACAGAGGTTTAGGATGATGCCCTGTCCCCAGCACTGTGACGATCATAGGAAGAACTGGCCCATCGCGCATAAAGCCCTTTGAGGACAGATGGTTAATTGCACCAAGTAAATGTATTAGGAGTGCCCCTTCTGTGCTTACAGATCCATCAAGGTAGCGTACCACTGCACCGGGGCCTTGGTACTGGTCCCAGCAGTTTGATATTAGCCAGTCTACAATACCTGTAAGGACAGTTATAGGGGTGGTACCAACTAGGCAGGTAGCCTGGCATTGCAACTGGAGGAAAGCACAGGCAGGTTAACACATGGAACAATCTCGCTTACAATGTTTAGCCCGCCCATGATGCTCGAAGATATGTTGGTAACTCTCCATTTTACTTAGAACTGCTTAAGTTAGCAATTGTAACACACAGTGGTTACATGCAGCTTTCCTTGATATCGCACTTATTATACTGCTCTGGTTAGCGTTTGTAGGACATGGAAGATATGTTTTAAGATGATAAAGGTAACCAGTCCATTGAGCTCAGAGAATCCCATTAGCCTAGTTTCTATGGCAGCCTGTATCCCCCATGCTTTTGGGCAACCAGTCTATTGCACTTGGTACACTAAAGGGTAGCCGGTCCATAGTGCCTAGAAAAGTCTACAAAATGTAGCTGGCTTTTTCTTCCTCACAGAAGATCGGATGACACAGCAACATCAAAGATAAGCTTCATCTGAGCTTAAACGCACCACTTTGGTGGACATCTGCTGTAAGCACGGCTATACATCATGCACACTAGAATGCAGCTATGACTATGACAAATTCGGTCTAGCTGGTCTAGGGTATATTTGTACCCAGTTTTGCAAGTGTTCTTGCATTATGTTTATCATTTTTAAGGGTTCCTTTCAATCCTGTGGGTCAGCAGGTGGCGCACATATGTCAACTTTTCAGGCACTATAGTGAACCACACCCGTGCACCGGGTGTGTGATATAGAAGGCTTTAGGGGTGCCAAGAACTCTAGAGCGCTTAAACCCCAACACCCATCTACAGTTATGCCTGACAGTTTGAGCCAAGACCTTAAACAATCCAGGATTGCAGAACCCATGGTCTAAAGTTTACATTGCCCACCACCACATCTTGTTGCGTGTGTACCAATGTAGTCATACCACAAACTCACATCATTCAACACATTTAAGGGAAAAAGAACATAAGGGAGGGGTCTTCTAATCGGCGCGGAACTAGGAGACTCACTATGGATCTGAAAGGAGGCAGAAGGGCTGTTCAAGAATGTGTCACCTCCCCCAAGATAGGGTGTCAACTATTTGTGCAGAACAAGAGACTCAGGACACGCTATACTTTGAAACGTGTTTAAACACAAAAGGTGAGCATTTTGCTGAGGTTGGCTTTAGAACAAAATTAAGGTGAAAAACTACCCAAAGTAACAACCAAATCCGGTCTATGAGCCTTTCTTTAAAAATATGTACTTAAAATAAACGCAGGTTAATAAAAACAAGACACACGCATCATTAGAATAGTTGGATTAGACATGACATCAAATAAAATTGACATGGTTACATAAAATGAAACAAAATTATTTGTGACAAAGAATTTTCAATATAAGTTAAAGTGCAATGCATTGGTTTCCCCTCTAAAAACATATTCAATATTGTTAGAATTTCGAAACATTTTTTTCAACATGTCGCCGGTCTCTGAACATTATATCTTCTAACAAAACAGTTGTCAAATGAAAGCAGATAATGATTTCCCAGTGCCCGAGCAGGCACAGCATTTCTCACTCACTTTGGGTTTGGCGGTTTCAACTTCCCTTTAGCTGCCAAATACTCAAGGAGCTTCCGCTGTCTTTCTTCTGTAGGAGGCAAGACACAATGTCAGGTCAGATTTGAAAGGGAATCTGGATGATGGCAACCAACCCCAAAACAGCCGCCTCCCCACAGTGTTTACTTCACAGCACAACTTGTCCAATTACAATGTGCTACGATTAAGTACAGCTCTGCCGTCACTCTACAACTATTTGGCAGGTGCTAGGTGTACCTAGTGGCTGGAAACAACACACAGATTTGGTACAGCTGAAGATCACAAGAGGAAAATGTTGGCAGCAGTAGATTGTGCTCACCACCAGAGTCTACACCTTTATAGTTTCGCCTCCACTTCTATGGTGCCAGATGGTTAGCAAGGGAGGAAGAGTGGAATTGGCCTCATGTCCCTTCCTTTCCTTGCTCCAGAATGTGTCTTCGAGTTTCTCAGCGTAAGGAAAACCAAAATACACAAGTGCACTTTGTTAGGGAGATTTCATTTTTATGCTTCATCCCCTAACGTAGTGAGACCCCCTCCCCCAGCACTTTTTGCTGGACTTCTGGACCTTTTTCATTATATCCTGTATGAGTGGAGCCTTTTTTCCACTCCTAATGGGGTCTGTCTTTTGGAACTCTGTGTTTTACTGTCCTATGGAGTCCACTTTCCTCCATATCTCTTTTAAGGCATCTGTATTTTACTTTTGCAGCATACAGTAACTTATGGGCAATGTTGCTGGGGACCCTTTGGATTCTCCTTTGAAATTCTTTCTTTATCCTTATTTTCTACTGTTCGTAAGGATAGAGAGACACTTTTAGCTCTCCTAAAACTATATATTCTGAGAGATTGGCACACACCACCTTATGTGGAGTGCCAAGAGGATACTTAGCATCCCCCTTCTCTCTGCTCCTGTGACCTTTTAGTCACAAAGACAACCCTATATTTACGGCTGGTGGCAGTGGACATGTTCTATAAACTATTGTGTAATTTATTACTGCAGACTGTTCACAGTCTCGGTTGTGCACAATAGGGGTACCTAAGTTCTAACTTGGTTGGTGGCTCCCGTCTTTTTCCGCCATTTCTAGCGTGGTTGTTCTTTGTTAGCCCTTCTACCGGGAAGGGTGCTGGGGAAGGGCATGCATGTGTGTGTTTTTCCTTTGTCACAAACCCTGGGGTGTCCCCACATATGGGCCGCACTTATGACCGGGAAGTGAGGGAGGAGTTAGTCACTCCTTTGCCCTTTGTCTGCCTGAATGGAACCAGCTCCCACGGGAGGATGAGGGAGGGCATGGGGGTCTGGCCACCCGCCCCTTCTGTAAACTGCTGTGAGAAATTGCAGAGGAGTGTGCTGAAACTATATAAAAACTTGAGGCTCCTGAGTTGAAAGGCAAGTCCACCACTGGAAACTAAAGTAACCAAAGAAGACTATGACCAGAGATGCCTGCAGACCCTTTGCAACACAGTAAAGCGACCACTGCTGTCCTGACCCAGTTTTCTGTGCGACAGAGGAACCCCTAACAGGACTCCTCCACTTTTACTGGTGGGAACAACCTGTCCCTATACGAACTCTAATCTGAGCCATCTCCCTCCAACCCAATTGAAGGGCATCGTCCCGGAAAGGCCGAATCAGTCCAAGTCTTTGCAGAGCTGCATGTGAACCTCCAGAGACACAATCCGACTTGTCCAAGTCCCCTCAGCAGAGTGCTGGACTCCAGGAATCGAAGAAGATGGACCAGGCAATCATATCCTTTGTTGGTGCTGAAGAAAAAGCGCCAAACCTGCAGACTGACCAGAAGAGCTGAAAAAAGCCATGCCAGAGATCCTGTCTCGAGACTGCTGCTGAGGGATCCACTGTCCTGCCCTTCATCATCAGACCAAGGAAACTGGAGATCGGGTCTAGCGCTGCCACATCGGGGAGAATACAGCCACAGACATTTCTTTAAGCCTAAGATACTGTGGGCTAGGGGGGTGGGTAGCGCTTACCTTGATCTGTGAAGTCGCTCCAGAGAATTGGAGTGCATATACAGGTGTCCAGGATACCCCCCACCCCCTCTTACCTCTGATACAAGCTGCTGATGGGAGTCCTTTAACAGGGTCGCCAATGTTGGTTTAATCTTCCTGCAACTTAAAGACTAGAAAGTACCACAGGAACATTTCGTATTCTGCTGCTTTACAAGACTTTGAGCCTCTGCGAACTGCCTTTTTTGCTAGGGTTGCATTTTGGACCTTAAGAGCCTTGCTGTGCGAAGAACATGTGTCTATAACCTTAAGCTCTGCTAGTATTTGTCTAATCAACTGTTTTCCTTCTAAAAAGACTATATCTTATATGGTTTTGCTAACTAAATTTAATTACCGTATTTTATTTGTCTTACATGAATGCACAGTAGAACCGATAATACAGTAGAACTGTCATTAGTGTCAAACACCAGCCCTCCAGATAAGGGGCGTATTGGGACGTTTTACGCATTTAATTCTTGCCATTACGCCACCTTACACTTTTAAATGCGTACCATTTACGCAGGATTGTCACTAATTCTTTTTGAAATAAAGTCCTCTTTCTGCCAGTAGATGGCACTGCAGTATGAACCATTAGTATATGCACAAAGACTCTGCAGTGCCGCACGCGAAAATCCTTTCCACTTGGTGGGCTGCTTCGAAATGAGCAGCATTTTCTAAAGGCAGGTGACTAGCCCTTTTTGACTTTGTGCCTTTCTTCCAGGGTGCCAAAAAAAGTCTGTGAATAAAGTCTCCACTTGTTTGTAAGTAGATTGAGGGCGGGGCACATTCATCCTGGAGTATGTTAAGTAATTCCAATAAAAGTATAATTTTAATGGTATTCATTTTAGCCCAGAGGCTGGGTGAACGGGTACTATATTGAAATGTTAACCTTTTTATTTGATTTCTACGAGTTGTTTCCATATGTCTCAACCGCTCAGATGTCATTATCTGATAATGTACATCGCCAGATATTTGAATTTCTTACAGTCCAATTTAACGTTTAGATAAGCATTTTCATGACCAGTTTAGTTTAGAATGGTCCATACCCCTTCACTACTACATTTTAAGCTCAGCAAATGGCGGCTGTGTTGGACAGTAGCAGCAGAAACACTTCATTTTAAAGTTAATGCAGATTGCTACTCCACGTTCATGCTCAACAGGGTGATGGTCCAGTTACATCTTAGAGCATCTATGGCCATTACCAGGTTGTTGCTCCCATTTCTATGGGATTGACGTGGCTTGCCCGATTAACATGCAGCAATTAATTTGGAACCTGTCGATCCACATTTTCGCCGATGAATGGTAGTGGGTGGTAGTTTGCACTGCGCAAGTTTCAATCTATGCCTGGTTTTGACAGGATTGTTCTAATGGAAAATGTCATTGACTCCAAAAAAACATTTGTGAAGTTTATAATTGAATTGTCGGATGCCAGCAAGTGAGTACTTTTTGGAGTTTTGAAGGTTTTGTAGGAGTAAGCAGTCAAACCATGCTGCCCAGTGATTTTCCATACTTCAGTGAACTTATTGCTGTCCAGATTTCAGCTTTTATTTCCTGACCTAGAAGCTTCCTTGCCATTGAGCCTGGGGAATCGGAGACAGTTCTTGAACTTGGCTCTCTTATCATGTGTAAATTGCCGTTCCCCATGCAGTTCCTTATTGAATGTGCCGAAAACGTGTTAAACCAACTGGGATAATGCACCTGCTGCAGAGATCGTTTTATCGGAGGTTCGTGATTTTGAAAACTTAGCAAGGATGAGTTTGCTTTTTATTTCCTGTCATTAAAAGCGCTAGCTTCCGCTCTGTATTGGGAAACCTCGCCCTGGTAACATTTACACAATAATTCAAAATGAGAATCCCCTCTGGTTAGTTTGTTTTCCTTCCTCATTGGAGCTTTGCACCACACTAAAAATTGACCACAAACTGTAGCTTAAGTCTGTGTGCACAGCTGGTAGGTACAAGGTTCCCAAGCTGCACACACTGTGCATTTCCATGATTTCAGGCATACTGTTGGCGCAGGAACCATTCCACTGTGCAGCTTACCACACCTCACCCCACACTCCATGGTCCAGTTACCATCTCAGTGTTGACTGATTGGTTAGTCAAGGCCTGCAATCATGCCTTAAGTCCTCATTTCTATCACTGGCTGGATGCATGGACTGAAGTTTTATTCCCCAAATGTCTGAACATTTCAGATACTAAATCTCTTGTGAAGAAGTTTACTCGCTTGAAATTGCATTTACTCTCCAATTGTAAAATCAGGGAGTAAAATACTCCCTCTTCAAAACACTGTAAATATTTTAACCGCAACTACAAACTAAGCAGTGGCCTTTCACAAGTATTTCTGTGTGATTTGGTTAAATGTACCAAGTATTTTAAAGCTCATCATCTTGTGTAAACATAATAAATATATTTTAATATGCATGTATGTGCAAGTGTTTCTTTGAATTACATTACTAACTAGGTGCAGTGTACTTACCTACAGCTCAAATCTTCCTCTTATGATGAGCGCGAGTGCTCTGCCACTCTACCAAGGTTCCATAAGTACTACAGTGTGGGATTTTTTTGACACCCGCCTGTGCCCATAATAATTTCCATAAATGAAACACCAGCACAGAATATTTTTTTTAAAAAGACACAGATTTTAGTTTATTTTAATGCGCTTCAAGCGGAGAGTAGAAAACAGTGGCTGGATTCGTTCTATATCTGAAGTTCTTCTCAAAACAAACAGCCTTTTATACCTTTGGTAGACATATCTTCATGGCAGGTCATTAACTCACAGGTTAATTGTGGACAAAGGCCAGAGTGTTGGCTTTCGTTGGTGCAGCTGTTAACTTACTATTTCTACTCCAGAAGCTGGTTCTAAGAATACACGTGTACTAGCAAAGCGCAAAAGGGATTTCCTTTTTCTTGCAATGGAAGCAGTCTTCAAAAGTGTGGATAGCCAGTTAGAGAATCAATGTTCAAAAGGTGCCCGCAATATTTGTACATCATTTTCACAACAGTCTGATAATAAGAGTTGGGGGATCTAAAAACCATTGGGATAGTTTGAGAAAGTCTTACCCCACAGTGGACTTTAAGGAAAACTCCCCTAACACACTTGATGTTCAATAATTATGCCAGAAAATGCAGTAAATAAACTCCTCAATTATTCAGCAAAATACTAGGAGAAAGATTGGTTTTCTACAAAACCAAAAAGCACAACGTTAAGCGTCTATTTTCCTGCACACTTATCGGGCAAAATGCTCTTTCCAAAATCATTCTTCACGTTTCAAAGATAGCACATCTCTTTGATTACAAAGATATGGTTTTCAATTTTTATTCACATGTACATTTAAAATGAAAGTTACATCAAAAAAAGAAGAAAAAATAAAAGTCAATCAGACAGAAGTCAATTATTGCAATTCAAACAGTTTTACGTTTCCTCTTCCGCTTAATATTCTTCAGTCGGGGTATACGTTTAATGAAACCACAATAACTATTCAAAAACGAAACCTCAATCAAGTAAATGCAACTTGAAAATTCAGTGCCTTATAGGAAGTATTTGTATTTCCTCACAAGTAAATACACCTTGCTGATGTTTTTTCACCCAATAACTTCTTCTAATTAGAGGATATAATGGCCTTACTGATTCTTGAGGAATTAGTGTAGATAATCCACTTGTGTTTCCTAAATATATAATGGCTGTCATGCTAAGCTATGGCAGCCATTATATATTGTCATACCTCATCAAAAATAATAAATAAAATGTTACCTTAAGGCTTAGCTCTCAAGTTGCATAGTTCTCGTGGGGACCACACTGTTAAAAACCAAACAGAATGCCAAGGTTCTTAAGTAGTCATCAAAAGAGCGCACAATGCTCTTACTTGCGTCTCGGTTTACGAACATTTAACTAGGATAAGCAAAAGCCGGTCACGTATTGCGCGACAATGTCAGCACCATATTGGAATATAAGTGATGAAGTTTACTTAAAATCTTTCAGTATCTTCCATCAGCAGTTCGACCTTGTAGCAATTAGCAGATTTGTGAATACATGGTTACATGAAAAAACATTCTTCAGTATAAATGACTGGATTTACAATGCGTTGCATATTTCAATTCTTCTAACAAGGAACGGTTACTGCACTGAATAATCGTGCATAGCTTAAGCATTTCAGATAATTCTATAAATAATATAGGCAAAGTGATGAAAGTCAACAGGTTGCTTCTAACACAATATGCTGAACTTACACCTAAAACGCTTGTAGATACATGTTCATATTCTCATTAATGTTCAATGGTTATTGGCTATTTCTGGAGGAATATTCTCCAGTCAGATATTATAGACCAGCGTTAAAAATTCTAATATTTCATAAGAAACTTGAAGTCATATTCCAAATGTTTTCCCCTAAAGGTTAATGAATCAGGTCTTTAATTCAGTAATTTTAGTTCCTGGAAAACATTTGTTTACGCCTCTTGCCAGTAACTGAATTTTCTCCAATAAAATTCATCTGAACTGTAAAATCTAATGTCTTTTCTCAATAAAGTGCACATATACTGGATAATTCATGTTCTATGTTTGATATATGGCCACCCCATTTAACCTTGGCTTCCCTTGTTGCCAATCCAACATAATAAATGCCACATGGGTATTTTAATGAATAAATAACAATTGCTGGTATCACAAGTGGAGGTATGCCGCAGGCTAGTATTGTGACCTTCATAGCGACATTGGATATAATTTCCTTTTAAAAAATTGTTTTTTAATTTTTGGACGACCTCAACATCAACAAGTTAGCTACATGTGATGTGGACTGAGCCTTCTGCCGATCCTTCCTCTCCGGCTAACTATCGCCCGATCTCATCAATCCTTTCTTGGGCAAACTCCTGGAAACGCTGGCCATCTCCCAGCTTAACCTTCACACTGAATGTGTTGGTTGTCTCCATGACCATCAGTCTGGCTTCAGAATGGCTAGAAGCATGGGAAATGCTCTCCTGATCATCCCTGAAGACCTGCTCTCCAACCTCGACTCTAACCTTCCTTCCGACTTCATTCTACTTGATCTTTCTTCTGCTTTCGACACGGTCAACCATGCCATCCTGCTGACGCGCCTCTGTGATAATCTGGTTATCACTGATCAGGCCCTGGCGGACCTCCTTTCTCACTGACTGACCCTTTCAGGTTCTCTCTTCTATCCGCTCACTACCTGTGGTGTTCCCCAGGGGTCTAACCTCTCTCACTGGCTGTTCAACCAATACCTGGCTCCTCTCGCCCACCGCAGAGCTGCTCTCTGCTCCAAATTTCAATGCTATGCGAATGACACCAAGCTCTTTTTCAGGCTCCCCTCAGCGCCCCACACACACACACCCCTCTCCCCCACCCCCCCAGGTTCATCTTCATCGCCACCCCCCCTTCTCTCCTCACATTTCTGACATCTTGAAGAAGATCAGCTGCACCTTCTCAGAGGTGTTCTTCCCTTCCTCACTTTCCGCCAGAAGCTCACTGCCTCCAGAGCTCTGGTCCTCTCAAGGCTGGACTACTGCGGTTACAGGTCTTTATAACACCACATTTTATTTAGAATGCACTTCTAGCAAAAATCTTACAACGAAAAACATAATACATTCTTTGGGGGGGGGGCAAACCCTGTTTCACACCCCCAAAAACCCACCCCAACTGTTTCCCCACAAGATTTAACCCTTTACCCCCACATACATTTTTGTTATGTTTTGTCGTTATAAAAGTTTTGTATATGTGCAGGTCTACACAACATACTCTTTATAAAGACTGTATACCAACTACGGCAACAGCCTCTTTCTAGATCTTCCTGCCTTTGCAACTTATCCAGAACAGGACTGCAAGACTTGTCCTTGGCCTCAAGCCCACAGATCAGATCTCTCCAGCTCTGAAATCTCTTCATTGGCTCCTAGTGGCGGAAAGGATCAAGTTCAAGACCCTTTGCATTATCCACACGCTTTCTGGGGCCTGGGTCCACCCTACCTCAGACTCTCTCTTCGCAAGTATCTCCCTTCTCGAGCTCTCGGATCATCCACCTCCAACTCTCTAAGGGTCAGCCGCTTTTCCAAGCAGCGAGGGGGCAGATCTCCTGCTTCGGCTGGGGCCTCCCTCTGGAAAAGCCTCACAGCCTCTCTCAAACTTTAACAGAACTATCTTCGGTTCCAGAAGCAACCTTCCTCTTCGCAGCTGAAGACCTTCCTCTTCGCTTCCGCTTTCTCTCGTCCTCTCCCCTGCTGATGACCCGTCTGTTCCACGCACTGGTCACCTGACTACCCTCTGAATTTGGGCCCAGGTCCCTGCCTGCCGAGTTGCACCTCGCACTGCCTCTTGGCCCGCCCTGCACTTGTGATCTGTATATGTAACCCTGCAGTCCCCCGTCTCTACACTTATGAGCCCCCCCCGCTGGCTGTACCATCCGATTACCAGCACTTCTCCATACCCCTCCATACCCCTCCCCTTTTCCACTTCTTCACCCCCCATTTTTTATATGCTTCCCTGCGCAATCTGAATCACACAAAGCCTAGTGAGATAGCTGTTTTGGCCTCCCTTTGTTGCCTCCTCCTTGTCTTGTCACGCTTGAAACACTTGTGTGCAGGCGCGTTATAAATGCCATATAAAATTAAATACAAATACGTCTTACCAGATCATGGGACAGTGAATTTTGATTCGTCTTTTTGATTGAGGTTTAATTATTACATACTTATTTTATTGGTTTCAGGGGAAGTATACAGTACTGTTCCCCTGATGGAGAATATGGGACTATTCGAAACACGTTGGGCAATATTCTAAAAAGGGAAATTATGAAGAATATAATCACAGCGTCATGAAAATTTAAAGACAGAGGAAAAGGGGAAACATAAAATTGTTCGAATTACAATTGACTTGCTACTAGAAATTACTTCTGTTTGCTTTTTGAAGGAACTTTCATTTTAAATTTACACATGTGAATACAAATTGTAAAAAATATTGAAATTGATTCCCATACATTTGTTGATGAAATGTGAGCAATGATTCAGGGAAGAGCATTTTGCACGATCAGAGTGCAGGAGAAAAGCACCAAGGACTACATTGTTAACAATTTTGTATTGTACCACTTTCTCATGATCTGCATGCCACAAGCACCCCTATGCCCCAACCTCTTCACCAATTACAAAAAACCCCACTCATTAGATTCTCCCCCAGCGCTCTCAAATGCTGCCTCTCCATTCTTCTGCCAGCAGTCTTTTCCTTCTTTGCTTTTCTGCCACGTCCTTCCTCATACGTCTCTGTAGCCACCTCTGCTGCCCGCCCCCACCATGCACCTTTTGAGCCCCTCATTACTCTGCTACCAACCATCTCTTTGATGAAAACAATTGCTTCAGTGTTCCCAGTGCTTTTAAATCAGATATGTACAAGTAATCAGTCCGTGGAAGCCTTTCGAGAAAAACACACTTGCCACAAAGGGCTTTAGCATGGTCATGGTGGAAATCACTGTTAACGTGATCAACTAATATCACACATACCATATTTCCTGCTAACCAGCGAGCATGCCATTGTGCTACTCTGCCACGTCAAGGGATGCCATCACTATGCAGCAAGTCAGAGGAGCCCCCCACACACACACACACCCCTATATGGGGGAGCGAGACATAGGCAGATGAGGTTAACCCAGTCGCTACCGAATCGGGGCCCAGAGAGTAATTGGAAAGGACATTCAATTAATTCCCTGAGCATTTATCGTTGCACTTTGCCCCATCGGTTACAGTGGAAAACGATGTCTTCGCGGACAACAATGTCTCAGCAGCCAGAAGATCGCATACCTGCACCAGGCTTCCCCGAAAGGTTCATACTACCTTGGTCACAAACGGCACAGTGAGCAGTTTCCCATATTACTCAACAAAAGAGTAGACCACAATATAGAAAGAAGCAGTGGGGAGCTCACCAAACGGGTATTCCAACACCCAACTGCCAGAAATTCTGTACCCAGCAGAAGAGAATGCGAAACGCAGTGGAGAGGGAATTCCAAGATGGTGCTGAATATCACAAACGACTTAGAAACCTCTCAGTTGCAATCTATAGAGCACAAAGTCTGTGTACCTAATGGGAGTGCCAATGCCAATCAGTGAAGAGAGGGTAGGACGTGGTGAAGTCCTCCCGAGTCTGGCCAATCACAGAGAAGGAGACCGAGGAACCAAGCAGATAGTCAATTGTAATCTACCAGAGCCCAATCGGTATAAAAGGGGCTGGGAAACTTCAGTCTGGGTCTTGGACCCGCAGTAGGCAGAAACGTATGTGCTAGATTTCCCTTCAAACAAGGGGAGCATACTGAAGGGCTGCTGCTTGGTGGAAGACTGGGCCAGCCTTTACGAGATGGAGAGCTACTGAGCCCTGGCGAACCAGAATAGCACAAAAATAGAACAGCCCCTCTCGGCTCCTTGTGGGGGGGGGGAGGGAAAGCCAATCCCTGGGGCTTTCCAAGAGCAACCCTGAAGGAAGGATAATCAAGGTTCCAGGAGGGTGCAAAGACTATAAGAGGCCTACGGTGAGTCCTGTAACCCAAGGAATAGTAGAGAGGCCTGTGATGAGAGCTAAATCCTAGGAAAGAAGTCTGCCTTGAATCGTCAAGAATAGTTCCAGGAGGGATCTGACTGAAGCCAAGGTGCTGGGGAGAGGGCCGGGGGGGAAATCTGTCAAATCTAGAAATCTAAGGTCCAAGAGGGATCTGTTGTAAATCTCTGAGAATCAAGTGACATGTTGTGATATAATGGAGTAGGGACTGACTGGAATAGGGTCTAAAAGAATAAATAAATAAAAAAAAGATAAACAAATATCGATTTGGACATTCCTGGGAACTTTGTTATTAGCTTAGGGTAGCCAGGACGCTATGCGCTGAAATAAGTTAGGTTTGAAAACATTCTGTTGGCCACCCCATTGATACGTCACTTTGCAGATTAGGGTGCTAAAAGGGTGAGACAAGGATTTAAGAGTAGGCTTTAGACATTTTTGTCAGACCACGAGTTGGGGGAAAATGGGCCCATGGTTCGGTAAGCCCATCCCAATTTCTGTGTCTATGTTGTATCATTGTAAGCATGGGCATAATTGTATGGGGGGAGGAGGAGACAAGGGCTTTTTCCCCCCACACCATTTTGTCCGCTCATTTGGCAGGGCGTCTTTCATCGAGGTCATGTCCCTATCCCCTAACCCTGCCACCATTTTCAGCAAAGTTACTCAACTGGATAGAAGGACCTCAAATTTCCAACCCACACAGCTCTAAACATGGCTCACATTATGGCTCAACCCAACACTAACAGACCTGTCCCAATTCCACCAAAGAGAAGACTTGAGAAATAAAAAAAATAAGAAACAACGAATGTCCCAAATACAGAGCATACAATTTTTTCTCCTCTCTAATGATGCGTATACCTCCATCCGTAGATCTCCTTGCGAGAAACATATAAAGCTCTACAGTACCCATGACTATCTTATACCAGGGGGGGAGAAAGGCACGATAGAAACGGATCTGCATTTGGAGTTAGCTGCCCTCAAACTCCAGTGCCTACATCACACTTGCAACCAAGGGGGCAATTTCCAGTAGCTGAAAGATTATAAAACCTCTTTTGCTATACTACCAGCAAAGCAACTTGACCATTTTCCTCCTAAATTTTTCTCCAACCCCTTAGAGGATTCACAAGAGAGCCCTAGCGGCACAGCTGGAGTGACCGCCTACCCACCACTGAAGAATGCCCTACACAAGATAAGCCTCGAACCTGAGATCCATCTTATAGCTGAGACACAGAGGGTGTAGAGGGGCAGGTGCGCGAGGAGGAGAATGTTGCGAGGGGGTTTATAGGGGGGGGGGGGAGATTCCCTTAGGAGAAAGGCTGCAAAACAGCCAGCTGGACACTGGGTAAGGAGCTGGAAAACCTACACCCGGAGAGAGTGTGAAAAACACAGAGATAGGGGCATAATCCCTAGAGATGTAGGACAATCCATTGGAATGGTCAGTGAGCAGGGTTGTGAAGACCATCCTTTTCAGAGCATCCTGGAGAATGCAACCAAGCCACCTGTGAAGCCAGAAGATCCACCACTGGTACTAGCAAACAGAGGAAATGGGAGAATCTTACCAGGAAGGAGACCGGAGGCACTTACTGCTGGAAACTCCAACCAGCATCTATAGGGACGCCCCTCCTTCTCATGACCTTTGGATAAGATGTTAAGAGCTTGATACCCAAGGAAGCATCCAGGACTCATAAAAAGGAGGCAAGACAACCGCAACCCAGAGCTGGAAGAGGCAACCATAATGTGCCTAGCCATAGGTAAAGCATCCAATGTCCATATCCGGAGGAATGCACGACGGACAGTTTGGAGTATACAAACTGTCCTGGTCCATAGGAATAAAAATAAATGCTTAGACAATCAGAGTTATGAGGCATGCAATAGATCCCTCGGCACAACAGACTACTAGAGAACACCCCATTAGTCGTGCTGGCACAATCTGTGGGTGTCCCGGGGTAAATTGGGAGCATCTCCAAATCGGATATATAGAAGACCTGTTCCTAGATCTAGATCACACGACTTCAGAGAATCTAGGCTTGTTTGAAGGTCACGTAAGAGGTAGCAGGAACTTGCATGAATGAATGCAGCTAATAACACCCTGTTACTCTTCTGATCTTCGTGGGCATGTTGGCAGGCATAGTCCACTTCACTGATGAGAGAAGACAAGAAAGGTTGTTCGATCACACATCCTCAATAAGGTTAAGGAAGCCTGTTTAAGAAGGATGCATAAAACTCACAACGGAAGGCCGATCAACCAGAAAGAGAATTCCGGTTGCCAGTACAGCTTTACCATCAGACCATGCCATGCAGACCTATCTGGACTCGAGAAGCAAAGACCATGTCATTCGGTCGGAACTCTACCACATGAAAGCTGCTGGGTTCAAAAGAAGACCTACACCTGGTGCATTTATGGAGACTGGAGAAGTTATGCCGCCACCACCAGGATTCCAGATCATGGAGGGGCATTTTGAAAAAGGTGCAACACCAAGTTGGAGTCATGAAATTGGGGGTTGTCCTCCAACCCTTTGGGGCGGAATTGGGGCGAGGGCTAAAGTGTGCCCAAAACATGTTTTATGTCAAATAAAATTTCAAAAACTCCTTTTGTTCATGAGTTGAACATGAACACAGTAGTAGTTCCTAAATCTGGCCTTTCATTTAGTGTATTTACAGACCTTGCAAATTCTTTAAAATCCCACTAGATCTTGCAGGGTGAGTTCCTTAGTTCCTCTACCGCCCGCCTTCCTTCCCGCCCACCGCCCCCGATTCGTTGAATGTGCCTGTGGCTTGGGTCTAGCGACCCGTAGTAGCCTTCCCTGCTTCCTTTTCAAGATCCAGCAGGTGAGTGTTTTGGGCGCAATCAGCTGAGAATTTGCCCCAAAAAAATAGTTTTTTCAGACCCCAGGCACTGCATCCCCTCTGTGTTTTCCCCTTCCCGATTCCCTCTACCTCCCACATCCCATCACACCCACCCACCGTCCCCAATTGGTTCTCCGCCACTCCAGGACAGCCTTCTGCCCGTGCAGCCCCTGCGGCTAAGGTCCCAAGGCAAAGGGTGGCTACAACAGAGGCGTCTCCAGATCGTGTCACAAGGGGGAAGCCAGTGGCTAGCCGTCAACTAGCAAAGTAAGTGTGGCATGGGTGGGGAATAGAGCAATTACTCTACTCCAGAAAGCCATGTCACTCTACATTATCTTACCTCACAACATAGCTTGTTAGGCATTATTGTGAATGATAGCAATGCCACACTTTGATAGAACTGTGAACTTTAGCCTTCATCACATTTAGACAGAATTGTGAATGATAGCCTTGACACATTTAGATAGTACTGTGGATATTGGCTCACATCAACCCACAAGACTCAAACCTAGAATGCGCCCACTGTGATAGTACTGTGTATTTAATAGTCTGCGTCGCACACTTTGAAACTAATTACATTGATTCAAATCTAGACGATGCACACTGTGATCTATTAACACACTTAAAAATTGTTCCCTTTAAAATTGTTTCACTTCTAGAAAGCGACTTTCATTTTGGCATACCCCCTGAAATAGCACTGTGACTCACTCGCATGCGCTACACAATCAGAATTGCTCTGACTCGCAACTAGAAAGGACTGCTTAAGGTAGCGCTGTAATTTACGTACCTATGTTTTAGGTCATAACCCCACTCAAACGCTCACCCCATATCACTATGCTTACTCTGAACTCTACACCATCACTCAATTAGAGTACAGCTATACCCCCTCGATCAAATTCTGCCTAGCTGCTCACATACGAACATTACCCCATAAACACCTCATCAATCTAATAAAACGCAGCTATATCCCATGACAAACCGGCCTAGCTGCACACCAAAAGCAGCCAGAACCCAGTCTTGGTGCCCACCCGACAGACTGCACACATTCAACCGATATCCATAACACCACACCTAATGCTAGGATGCAGCTACCATCAGGCAATTACATCAGCTGCACATATACCTGGTGCACCCAAGCACCCTACAACACCTTATTCTTTCAAATGACCTCGACTACGGTCCCTGAGGGCGTTCCACCTACCAGCGCTTTGAGGTCATACCAATGAGCGCTATATAAATGCCAAATAACATAAAATACCATATAATCGACCTAAGAGAAAGTCACTTGCCCAAGATTACTGGTGACAAAATATTTACCAGTGCTTTTTGTAAAATGGTGAATGTCGCCATAACCACACTTCATATTTGGTGCAATGCCGTCAAGCATGCACAGCGAAACTTGCATTTGCCATTTAAAAAGTGCGTTTGCAGTAAATGAAAAATACGTTTCTAACATCCCAAACTAACCAGAAAGGTCGAGGTATCATGCAAATGGTACTCATCCTTCATAAAACCTATTAGCCAATGCTAGTAGGGTAGTATATTTTGCAAGCTCTGAATTAGTTCTGGTTGTTAGAACATGTATCCTCTAGTAGTCTCAGTGGCATAGAAAGTTACCAAATGTGGAAAGTAGACTTAAAAGGAGAGCAGCATTGGCATATATTGTTAAGTTGGGTCTGACCCAAGAACATTTTGACTCCTGACTTCCAAAAATATATGCTAACATTGTCACAGTAAAACATTTTCATGCCGATAAGAGTGTTAGATTCACATAGGGGGTAAAGTGATAAAACAGATCGATGGAGTGTGCGATAGACAAGGATTGTCTATGCTACACTTGTTGCAGCTGGGGAAGAGTCAGTGCCCTTGTGAACATGGAATGTCTCTAACATTTGTAAAACCCAATGCCTTATCCTTTTTGGCGCATACCCTGGAAAGGGTTACATAGCTGCCTAGTGGGCTTCAGTTTCAGGCAATTCAGTTTCGCGTTTTGCATGCAGACACTTGTAGTAGGGGATTTAATAATATGCCTGTACATGTATTTCAAGGCGCAACAAGACAAGGGGGTGGGACAGTGATGACAAAACAAAAACGGTCGTACTAGGTCTTGTGACATTCGGATCATGCAAGTGTAGTAGAGAAGTGCAGGTGCGGGCGGGGGGGGGGGGCGAGTGCCGGAGGGCTTAGCGAGTGCCAGGAGAGGCCAGAACAGGGAGATGAGTGCAGGGGGGAAAAAGGTCCACGTGCTACGTGCGAGGAACGGGGCTAGAAGGGCTCAGGGGGTGCAGGCCTGGTCAGGCTACTGCAGGGGGATGGAGCCCAGAAGGGTAAGTGCAGGAGGGAGACGGTCAGAGGAGACCAACTGCAGGGGTAGATTGGTTGGGGTGGCCCATGTGTCCTGTAAGAATGAGAAGGAACCAGGCCCTCAGTAAAGAGGCAGAGAGGAAGAGAAAAGGAGTCTTGAGAAACTTCCGGAATTTAAGGAGATCTGGCTCAAGTCTGAGAGGGGCAGGGAGGCCATTCCAGAGGGAGGCACCTGAGGGCGACAGAAAGAGAGAGAGAACCCCCCCCCCCACTCTCTAGTTGAAGAAGCATCTGATCTACATAGAGTTGGCGCTAGGAGACCGAAGGGCTCTAGCAGGGAGGTATTGAGAGAGTTGGATGCAGAAGGGTCCCAGGCTCCAGAAAGCCTTGCGGATGATGCAGAGGGTTTTGAACTTGATCCTCGTAGCAACCAGAAGTCAGTGGAGACATTTTAGGGCTGGAGAGATGCGGTCCCTGGGCTTGAAGCCAGTCTCAAAATCCTATTCTGGATTAGTTGAAGGGGTGAAGGGAGGAGTTAGGCAGTTTGAAGAAGAGGCTGTTGCAGTAGGCAAGCCTGGAGAGGCCAGAGTTCTGGAGACATTGAGTTTCGGGGGGAAGGTGAGCAAAGGGAGAATGCCTCTCAGGAGGTACAGCTGAAAGTGGGCTTTCCTGGCAAGGTCTGATGTGAGGAGAGAAGGAGAGCGAGGAGTCGTAGAGGACACCAAGGTGTTTTGCCTCACAGGAAGGTGAGCGTAGGGGGCCCATGGATATAGGGCGCTAGCTAGCTGGACAGGAAGGGTCGGCAGAAGGCTTTTTGATGAGAGGGTGGACAAGGGAGTGCTTGAGTGAAGGATCCAGTGGCAAAAGAGCAATGGTCTCCCTTGCTCCAGCCTTGGCCGATTTCTAAAACGTTGTTCTACAGGAGCAGGCGAGCACCCGTTTGGATGGGATTTTCATTGAGCAGACGTGTCTCGAAACCTCATCAGGTGATATGGGAGAGAAAGGAGAGTAGGAGGGCCAAGGGAGGCCTGATAACGGGTGAGGGAGAAGGGTGTGGTGTAGAAGAGAGCAAGGACACAATGTCCTGAGTTTTAGTAATGAAGTGAGATGCCAGAGAAGTGCAGCGTGCCAGGGAAGTCAGAGAGATGGAGATTTGCAGTAGGATTGGCGAGTTCATTGCAGATTTTGAAAAGTTCAGCCGTGTTAGGTTACATGCCATTATAACGACATATTTTATGTAGAATGCACTTATACCAAATATTGTACAATGAAAAAATATAAAATATGTTTTTTGGGGTGGGGCGACCCTCTACCCTCCAGAACCCTGTTTCCCACCCGTATAAACCCATCCCAACCGTTTCCCCAATAGATTCAACCCTTTACCCCAACCCCACATACATTTCCTTTATAAATGTTTTGTTGTATGTGCATGTTTACATATCATTTTCGTTATAAAGATTGTATACCGTGTCAGTGGCCCCAGAGATGCAGGCCTGGAAATAGCCCCCCCTTTCTTTGAGTAGATGGAAGTCAGCATTGCCTTTGAAGCAGACGGCAGGCCAGTTTGTCAGAGGGTTTGCCTAATCCTGCCACTTCCTCTCAGCTGCTCTGCACTTGCGTTTCAGAAAGGCCAGGTCATGGCCTGAAGAACTGGGAGAAGATATCGATCTGAAATGTTGGCAACAGTGCTGTAGGAATACGCGCCTGATGAGTCTGGACTGGGTCCATAGAGCTTCGCAGACAAAGCTGCTTTTTAGTTCTTACTGGACACCTGTAAGGTTATTTTTAAAAGACATCTTTTAGACAATGAGCTTTGCTGGAAATGCAAAAACGCAAGAGGAACCCACACTCACTTAGTCTGGTTTTGTCCTAAAACGAATACGTTTTCAGAGGGTATATGTGAGAGATTAGGTTTGGTTCTGTGCTCTACAGTTCCCATTGGTTGCCTCCCTGTTGGTTCTGGGAGATGTGTCTATGGTGGATGAAGTCTCCTTCGGGGCAAAAAAAGTGGTTACTTCGCGCTTGCATGATCGCTAAGAAGATGATTTTGCGATCCTGGAATTCAAGCAGCTCCTTCTGTATCGATGACTGGGTGGAGGAGCTGCTTACTATTTCAGCCTACGAGAAAGCCATTCATAAAAATGCAGGAGACATTGATAGGTTTTGGGACATATGGTGAAGCTTCCTTGATGTTTATGGGTGATGGATGAATTACACTTGACTACTGTTCTTTCATGCACATTGTCGATACCATTGCTTTATGAATCAATATGCTTCTTCAAAGTTGCTGTGTGATGCTTCACAAAATCCTTATGTCTAACTGTTGAACTTATTTGATTGTGGATTCATTGTTTATGGACTTTTGCTGACCTTCACTTTTCTTTTTTCTTCTGACTTTTTCTTCTTCTTCTTTCCTCTACCTTTAGTAGTTAAGTATTGTCGGACAATCCATTGCTGTTATTACCCTATTGCTTAGCATACTTCTGTTTTATTTTTGTGTTGGATATTTGACTGCAAGTTGTTATATTTTGTTTGTGTGCTGCATTGAAAATAAAAATGTATTAACTCAGAAAGGCCAGGTCGGAGTCATACCAGGAGTTGCACTTGGAGGCAGGTTTCTTGCAGACCCCCTTGACTGGGGCAGGGACGTCAAGAGTTTTGGAGATGAAGAGTTGAAGGTTGGTAACGGCTATGTGAGTGAGTGTCAGTGGAAGTGGAAGGAGTAGGAGAGGGAGTGAAGGTGGCACTAAAAGCAGCAACTGACACTCGCTTCATAGGTCGAATGACTGAGAAGGAGACTGACAGTGCGGGCGGGGGCTCAGACGGGGGACCCAGGAGGTCCTGGTGAGAGGACAGGAGAGTATGATCAGACCAGGAGAGAGTAGTAATGAGAGGGTTGGAGATGGAGGATGTCTGAAGAGATGAGAGCCTACAAGGTGTGTCCGGCTGAGTGAGTCTGACCGGAGGGAAGAATGGAGAGGGAAAGTGTGACAGAGGTTGCGGAAGAGTCCAGAGGCTGCATTAGGGGAGTCGAGGTAAATATTGAAGTCTCCTAGGAGGAGAAGCTTGGAGGTGGAGGCCAGGAGAGAAGAGGTGAGGTTAGCCAACTCTAATAGGAAGAGGGAGACCTGGCCATGGGGTCTGTAGATGGTGGCCAGAGTCAGAGAGAGGACAGGAGAGACACCAAGCCTGCAGATGAGGCATTCGAAAGAGGAGTAGGCTTGAGTGGTTATGATAGCAGCAGGGACTGATTCAGAGAGGAGGGCCACTACGCCCCCGGACCGGTTAGGCCTAGGCGTTGAGAGGATCTTGTAAACCTCAGGGAGGCGAGCGTAAAAACTTGAGTGCCGGCAGTGAACCACGTCTAGATGTCTAGATCTTCAAGGAGGTGGCAAATGTAGCGTATGACGGCAGAGCAAGAGTTGAGGGTAGCCAAGTGGAGCTGGTTGCCACTTTTGAAGGTCTTCCGAGGAGGGGTACAGGAGTGTGGTACACCCAGTCGGTGGTGGCAGAAGGAGGAATGGCAGGAGAATGGAGGAAGTTGAAAGATGGAAGACGTCTATCAAGAAGGAGGAGGAGGTTGGGCTGTGAGCCCTGGACCATGATCCCACCATTTAGGTAGACATTAATGATGGCCATAGAGGACAAGAACATAGCCAGGAGTACTTCCCAATGGGTGCCACCATTAATGGGCGGGGAAAAGAAAGGTGAGAGCACCAAGACCATATGGGGAATCAAAAGGTCCGGAGAGGGAACGACAAAGGATGTCGGTGAACGTCTGCCTGGAAGAAGCAATGACAAGGGTGTCAGCGATAAGCATGCCTGGGTTGGAGACCAGGATATCCCTTTTGAATTTTTTCCTGCCAGACTTCGACAGAGGGATTTGATAGGGGGTAGAAACAGATTGAGAGCACCATTGAGGGAAAGCGCAGAGAGAAGCGGGTTGGGGGGTGGGGGGGAATGGAAAACTACAGTGCACGACACCGAACTACACGAATCAAGTGTCCAAGAAAGGGAAAAAGCCTAGGTTTCATAATAAAGTAGAGAAAGCAAGACACCTAGAAGCAAGTTATCTGGACAGAGGGAAAATCCTTGATCGGTTCTGTGAAACGAAAAAATATGAATGCCGGGTCACAAACAATTACACACGAGCATTGTACGACATTTCATGATGCCTGTACCAACAGTACATGGCAGCTTTGCCACTGTGATACAAGTATTCTTGGCATAGGTTTATGAAATACGCCAGCATTACCTTCTAAAACACTTCCCCATGCTGCCTGTGACCAAATAAATGTCAGAATTGCAACTGTAAAACACTTTCATGCTGCTCATCAGTCCGCAGTACGTGCCAGCTCTACCTCTGTAAAACTCATATGCATGATGCATGTGTCTAGAATACATGCCATCAGTGCCCTGTAAAACACATGTTCATGTTGCATGTGCCAAAATATATTCTAGTACTGGCATTGTTAAACACTTAAAAGATGGTGCCGAGAATACACGCCAGTATGCCACTGTAAATCCTAGTCATGGTGGGGGCCCCCACATTCACAGTGCAAAAATGTTTTTAAAAATAGCAGCATCTACATCAAGATTTGAAGGTTCTGAGGGAGCAGAAAGTTGGCAATTCATATCCAACATTCCAACATATTGCGTCCAATCACAGCACACCAATTAAGGTAAAGGGCCCGTAGATTGGCATGGCAAAGCTCCACTAACCATGCTTGGGTTGCACAAATTGTATAGTGCAAACACACTTGGGACCTTCCTGCATGCAAGGCACACAGTTTACAAAAATTAATTAGCAGAGTTTGCTAATTAAAATGTTCTTAATTAGCCACCAAACTTGATTAGTAATGTTGTACTAATATTTTTTATGTCACCAGACGTTATTTGTACCCAAGTCATAAAATGAGCAACAATACAGCATTTTTGTGTACCGCTGAAGACATTAGTGAGAGGAGTGTCTGTAAAATGTAAATGTTAGCTGCTTGGGACACAAATAGACATGATAAAAAAGCTCTAAAAACCACTTCCCTTATAAATAAACTACACATGTCCACGATTGGCAGTAACGATTTGTATTCGCTCCGAAAGAAGTTCAGATGTTTCATAGATCAAACAGTTTGCAATAGTAAATGAGAGACATAGCCTGAGACCAAGTATGTAGTATGGTGTTGCAGCAGGCACAGTAATTGACAACTTCAAGTGTGCAAGAAGGCCCTTGCCCAATGACAACCACCATTTCCAATATATCATTAAATACAACGGGCGGGCCGCCAACGGCTGTCAAGCCCGAGACTGGTTGTCCCAGGCGCAATAGTACAGTCCTAAGCTCACATGAAAGCAGTATTTTTAACTATTGGCACTTGAGCCGCATCTGGGGTATTTTATTTTATTTATTTTTTTATTTGTTTAAGGGTACAAGGCTTTGGGCAATTCTTGATTCCCTTACAAGTAAACTAAACATGCCCACGATTGGGAATAACCATTTGTAGGACCTGGAGGTGAGCTGGGGCACGAGCTCCAAGGACAGGATGAAAGCTGGGCAGAGGTGCAGTGGGCCGGCATGAAATGCGAGCGGCTACTTGTAGATTCTGCTTGCATTCCCGGCCTTCAGATCGGCCAGTTCTCTCCCACAGGTGCTAATATATAAGGCAACCATAATCGTTGAGCAAAGCAAGCACTGGATGCCAACTACAGTGTATGGTATTGAAGTAGATCTGTAGGTGTACAGACTGGATGGAACTATTTAATACTTAAGCAATATGCCCCGAGCGGCGGGGGCATTACCGACTCTGGTTATGGCCCGGGGCCTTCGTTAAGGCCTTTGCTTCGCTCGGGCCTATAACTATGGGCCCGGGGCATTACCAGAGTCGGTAATGCCCCCGCTGAGAGGGGCATATAACTATTAGTACCCCGGCCTGCAAAAACTGCGTGACCTGGGCACTAAAAGCTTTTTTTTCCCCCGAAACGACGCAGCGTTTCGAGAAGAAAAAGAAAACCTGGGTCACTGGCGAGGGACGATAGAAGCCTCCAGCCATGTGGAGACAAGGAGCGGGGATGGCCCCGATCCGAGTCTCCACATGGCAGGAGGCTGCCATCGTCCCCCACCGGGACAAGGGATTGAAGGTAAGTGGGGTGGGGAGGGTAGGGAGGCGAAAAAAAAAAAAAAAAAAAAAAAGCCATAGCCTTACCCGAGTCCCCGGTGGGGGGAGAAGGCAGCCTCTCAGCCGTGGGGAGGCTCGAAGCGTGGATGGCCCCGCTTCGAGCATCCTCATTGGCTGAAGGATTCCCGGCCTGGTAATGACTCAGCGAGGGCCAATCAGAATGGCTCTTTCATTCTGATTGCACCCTCGCTGGGTACTTATATCAGCTAGCTTTGTGTAGTCATTATTTAAGAGCAAAGAACGTAATAAGCAGAATGGATGGCGTGGCAGGCATAGAATGGGGAAAACTTGGTGGAATATAGTAGTTTGCTGACTTCTTACTTACTTTCAAGCTAGATGATACAAGCAAGGTGGTGAACAGATAGAATATCAAGGAGTTTGCGAGCAGCTCATGGGTTGAGCACCAGCTGCACACATGTATGCAACCAGCAGGTCACAGAAATTAGGTTTGCCATCAAAAAGCATTTGCCCATGTATCCTGTACGTTTTTAAAAGTTTTCACTCATTAATACGATGCATCTTCCCCAAATTGAAATACAGTTGACACTATGAGCTTTATATGCCCTAACCAAAACATTACTGATAAGAGTGGAGACAATGCAGTGTTTAACAGTAGCAATACTTTAAGAATGCATTATGTAACTTTAGGATTGGAATTGCGGATTGTTTTTAAAAATAAAATAAGTTAATATATACTGGATAAAAAAGAAAAGGTCAGGCGAGCACTCTAGTTCCCAGTCTTTTTAATCCTTAAACTAGTAATAACAGGGTTTGATCCCGGCAATGTACAAAAATAACAGGGTTAAATCCCAAATGTAAGAGGTAATAGGGTTGGATCCCACAAAATGTTCAAAAAATATACCAGGGTTGAATCCCAACTGCCAGTTCAAATGCACAGTAGTTCTGTTTGGACAAAACATTGTGCCATCACTACAAAGACCAGAATTCCTTGAGACTAATTAAAAAAAGCAATTGGAAACAGCTGAAAAGAAACACAGCCTCCCTGAAGAGAGTTGGAGACTCGAAAGTACTTGGAGGAGCAGAACTACTGTGCATTTGAACTGGCAGTTGGGATTTAACCCTGGTATATTTTTTGAACATTGTGTGGGATCCAACCCAGTTACCATTTACTTTTGGGATCTAACCCTGTTATTTTTTAACTTTGTGGGATCCAACCCTGTTATTACTAGTTTAAGGATTAAAAAGACTGGGAACTAGGGTGCGCGCCTGACCTTTTCCTTTTTACTTAATATATACTGGTCTTTGCCAAACAGAATATAGTTTTATAAGTATTATCCCCCGATTACTTCTTGTTTGCAATTATTTTTAAAACCTTTTCTTGCCTAGCACTCCCACACAGGCATACTATTACTGCTGTACTTTCTATTAGTTGAAATTGCAGAGAAATTAGGGTAGAGAGCCCCGATAGCAAAAGTGAATGCACGGCGAGCTGTGCTTTCATTTAACAGGGCAATTTAAATAGCTAGCTCTGATACACAAGTGTCAATTTAATTAATTAGCAATTTGCTAGGCACTTCTGTAGGTTTGCTATGTGACACTGCTTATTTTATGCCTTGCGCATGTCAAAACAAGTCAGAAGCCAAGCAGGTGGTAGGGGGTGCACAGGGGAACCCGGAGAATGCTTGAGCAGCTGAATGCGCCTTTTCTTCAGCTTGCTCCACCACTGATCCTCTGATAGGCCCGATACATTTAGAAGAACCGATACATTTAGAACAACAAAAAAAAAGAAAATCACCCCTCCCACAAAGGTAATAGCTAAAGACTTCATGTTGCTAGTTCATGGTACATTTCCAGCTGCATTGTATTATGATCCCATATAAATCTGAATGGCAAGGCTGTCAGTGTCTCAGGTGTGTGGCGGGTTAAAAGAAGTCCGACACTCAAGGGACACGTTTACTGATGTTTATTCAAATAAACGTGGATAAGGCTCATTTTTCCCCAATTAGAGGGGGTATCCCTGCCTATCTAAATAAACTAAAAGTGCTCATCAGTAAGTCCAAATTGAATATGTCCACGGTCCAAAACTAGTTCCAACGGACCCTGCCACTATTTTAACTAACAAAGTATATCAGGAGAAGGTCTCCCTTCTCCTGGTCTTCTCTTTAGTATGCCATCTTTAGAAAGTATCTTCCCACCTTCTGGATAAGTTCTTGCAACTCTTTCTCAAAACACTTGGGTTTAATCTCCACTTTAGGGGCTCACTTTGGCTAGTTATCCTTGATGCCCTTTCTTATTGTCTGTTCCAGGCTTGTGTCTTTTTCGACACTCGTATCCCGAACGTTCTTAGGTTGGATGTACTTTGTTGTAATTTGACCTCTCCCACCGCCCCCCTCTCCTGGGGCTTTTCACTTTGATTATCTCTCCTCTTATCTGGTTCACTCGATTTCATTTCCTAATCATACTTATTGGATTCTCTCTCCGGTTTCCTCCACCCTTTCCTTCTTAAACCATGGAGAACATTTCCATCTTCCCAAGGCATTAAGGCCCAGTCCTTAATGACTCCTCTTTCAGGTGTATCCGTTATTCCCTTTATCGATTTATCACAGTTCCACTTAAATGGTTTTAAATTCAGTATCTCATCAATTTCGCTGGGATGAGTTTTTCCTGCTTCATAATGATACCCCGGCAGACCACCAGTTCTACCAGTTACCTCTGTGTCTGCAGGCAGACACTGGCTGGCACAGCGCTCGCTCTAGTGCTCTTCCTCCGCTCTGGATCTTGTGCTTCTCGATATTGCCTGCGTCCCGCCCTCAGTCTTCTCTCTCCATGCGACTGGATAGGGTTGAGGGCACAAGGAAGTCTCGTCCACTCCCATCTGGATGTTTTGGGCATAGTTCAACAGGCGCACAACCCACCACAAATTAGTCGTAATCACACCACCACCAGGGTTATGATCCCCTTCTCTGTCCTTGTAAACACCGGATTTCCAGCATTTTCCTCTGGCGTTCAGGACCTCTCTGAAAGTCGCATGGCTCGGCCTGTTCAAGGTATGATGATGTCAAGTGGTAGGTCTTTCCCTCTCTCTCCAGCTCTCCTTAAAGAGACAGGCTCTTTTCCTTGGGCATAGTAGCTTAGTTTAGTTTTGTTTTCACCCAGACATCCAGTAATTACATTGTTCTTCACAACAGATAGTCCCATGTATGCTATGGTTGATGGTCTAGGGAGTTTCTCACAGGAAAGGGAGTCCTTGTCCCCTATGGCGGAAGTCTCTCCCTGTGAGGTCCCACCTGCCCAGACCCCTAGGGAGAGTCTTCCGGAGTGGGCTCACCTCCCTAGCTTCAAAGGGGGAGGCTCTTCTTTGGGAATAAGGGATAAATACCCTTGATTTGTCACAGATGTCAGGGGGCCATCAGAAGGGAGGTTTCAGGCAATTGACTGCATATTTTGTGCTCCGATTTTGTTCCTTGGCACATCATAACCTGAAATAGCATTGTTTGATATAGCATAATTCATAAAAGATGGAGAAAAACTGAAACAAATACATGTAACCTCCCTTCATGTTTCCAAAGTCAAAATGATTCTCTGCCTTGGATATTGGGGGTCTGCCGAGCAAGGTATGGCACACTAACTACCTCTAAATCATTTTGCCCTTCACCCCAACTGACAAAACATATCAAAACGCGGCTACAATCCCGAAACAGCAAAACACAGGTTCACACAATGGAGTGTACACCACGCCAAGACAGGTTTCTACAGTAAATTTCCATATCCTACACGCTAATCTACCACAGATATACCAACACATCTCTCCAATCGCTCGTTAAACACCCCTCTCTGCCAGGCACCACAGACAACCGCATAAACCAATTCCATAGCCTGAAACATGCATTACAAGCTGCTCCAGACAATGCGCAGACAATCTGTCACAATCTGCACACATCAACATTGCAAAAAAGCAATCTTAACCTGCTCCTTCTACTCAGTTTCTCCCAAACGCCACCTTTTGCAGATCCAGAAGTATCAAAAGACCATGAAATGGTAGAATTTGTACGATACAGACCCAGTAACATAACATGATTGCAAGGCATAGCAAAGGAAGTTACTCGTTCTACTGTGGGGGAAAAGCTCTGCCCAGTGCAAGCTACTCTGTTGACTGGCGCCAGCAGGGGAGGCAATTAATGTTGGTTCTCCTGCAGTCTGTCCCCTATATTTGAATCTCTGGTGACCCGACTATCAGGCGAGAATATACATCTGCCCGTTAAATCAAGTGACATGTAACTGTGGCAGCGTAAGCAGGGCCGGCAAAATCGACTAGCCTACTAGCATTGGCGAGTCGTTTTTATGCAGGGTAAGTACCATTTGCACAATACTCAACCTTGGAGGTGAGGTTAGGGATGTTGGAAAATAATTTTTCCATTTACTGTAAACAGCCTTTGTTTGCAGTAGATGGCAAATACAGGTTTCACTGTGCATGCTTGACAGCATTGCAGCAAACATGCAGTGTGCTTATGGCGACGTGCACCATTTTACAAAAAGTACTGGTAAATATTTTGTCACCAGTCACTTTGGGGCAAGTGCACTTCTCTTAGGTCGAGTATGTAAACTAAGGAACATGCAGGTCTAGTGGGATTTTTAAAAAGAATTGGCAAGGCCTGGCAAGTGCTACAATAACCCAATTGCAGGTGACAGCATGGGGGACTACTAACAGAGGGGCATGAGGACACCATGTCATACCAAAAAGAAAACGTACATACATTTGCCCATCAAAGGGATGCTTTTTATGAATTGTGTGAACTGGGACTACCATTGTTTGCAGATAAAGGACTCATTTTCGATTTCTTGGAGCCCTAAGTGAGGCATTAGCCCAAAATGCAATCCTTTTATGCCTCGCTTTACAGAAGCGGGATATCAGTGTCACATTTTTAAACTTCCCGCCTGCAAAAAACACTGGGTTTTATGCAAGAACAGGATTTTCGTGCAGGCTTAAAACCAGTGGATAATTTGAAGTCAGCATTTAGAAGTCAGCATTTATACTTTTGTACAATGTAGTGCAAAAATGAAGCGTAATGCAATTACACCTCATTTGGAAGTTGAAAATTGTATAAAAAGGACGCAAAAGAAGGCGGCCACTTGTGTACAAATTTACACAAAAAGGTAGTCCACCAAGATTAAATAACTTGCCCAGGATCACATACATTTTTATGGTCTGAAATGTAGCCACTTGACCACATACCTTCTCAACTAGAGTTGGTACAAATATTTACATTTTGTTTTTCAGAAACTTCACTACTGCGTTATAGAGACGGCTTATATCTAACAATATAAAGAACATTATTTTAAACAAAACAAATAGGATTACAGCTTTATTTTCCACATCATAAAAGGAAGACTACACATACCAGAATGCAGAGTTGAAAGCCTGAAAATCCCATTTTGTAGCAAACATCATGAAGATACACTAAGCGTTAAAAAGATAGTCAGACAGAGAAACATTTTATAGCACAGACCGTAAAGCTAAAATACTTGGGGGCATTCTAGGGTATTTTGTACGAAGCGAACTACCCGCTTGGTGTACCACAAAAAACCCTACCCTAAAATGTTCTTTATATAACGGAAACTGAAGGGACCGGTTTGCTCGTTTTTTTGGATCGCTCAGCAGGGCTCGATATGGTTTATCAGGAGGTTCTGATCCACACTGTAGAATCATGGCTGGGTTAGTCTTTTGGCACAAACTGATCACAGTTTGGGCAAATGGAATTGACCAGGTCAGACTGCATGCAGTATAGAGTTCTCAGGGGTAAATCCTATGAACTGTGTTAATAGCGATATGGAAGCCACAAGGACAAGCGATTTTGGCCGACGATGGCCAAATCTTAAGGTGTTGTCTCCAGCAGACGTCCACCACCTATAGGTCTTGGTGCCATTGATGACAGGATGCGCTTGCTTACTCTAAAAGGAGTTTCTTTTGGTTGTTCTTCTATTGCACATTTTCAAAGAGGCTTTTGATGCTCTTGACTATAACTCCAACCCATGTATGGTCGGTAAAATCTTTTGCGTTTCCTCTGAATTTAAATCTCAACTTTCTAACGATTACGTCTTGTTCATGCCAATATTGGTCTTTTTACCAGTTATCGGTTTTCAGAACGAAGATCAATTCTTCCCCCAGATATTCGCTCTGTCATCCATGCATGCTCTTGGTTCCATCCTGCCAACATAGCAGTAGTTCAATTTTCATGTGCGTTCCAGACTGGTCCTTGGCTCCCCTGAAGACTGTATTGCGAATCAGTTTCCAGCTTGATTTATGGCACACAAAGATTCTAGAGCATTACCCCGCTTTAATTTCTCTTCATTGGTTTCCTATTGGCTTTAGAGGACTTTTGAAGATTCTCTGTATTACCTTCCAAACTGCGCATATGTCGAGCTCTTTCAAATGTACCTTATTAGTTTGACTTTCCCATTCCCTCATCTTTGTGAGCCAACATTTGCTTGTATTCAAGTTCTATTCCTAGACTAGGCAAAGCTGGTCAGTCCCAGAATTATTCCGGAATATGACCCGCGGAACAACAATATGCCGGGACAAATCAGGCACCAAACTTCCAGAATTCTCGACTTATTCAACACTACACTGTGTACTAACTTACAATCTTTCAAATCTGCTTTGGAAACACAAAGCAATTATCACACCACATGGCAAAATCTCCTTTCTCTTTCCAGAAGTATTAACCACCTAATTGGACTAACATGCACCATGCTACCAAAAAAACATTCTTTCCCTCTTGCATCCGCCTCCTTTTGTTTGTAACATCAATTTCCTGCTTCCCCAGATCCTCATCTTCACCAGGCCTATTATTTTCCTCATGCAGACTAAGGTATGGAATCCCTGGACGGACGAACACCACCACTTCATAGACCAGTCTAGGTGCCACGAAACGACTACAGGATGGTTTGGCACAGTATAAAAATAGAAGATGTGTGATTGCACAGCGCCCCATAACCTTTGGTTCGGGATGTTATATACATATTTTCGTTCACATTTTATTTCGAGAGACCTGCCATTAAAGTAAGAATTACAATTTATATTCAAAGCATGATTTAAATCCTAAAAATACCAAAAAAATCAGAGCTATTACAATAAGAATTAGTTTGTAGTATAATAGCATAAAAAGTGCATTTAGCAATCAATAAAGGATCCTATGCACGTGAAATAGACCCGAGAAGAAGCATTACTAGCTTGACAATATAAAACTGTAAAAACATTAAATCAATCAATCCATGGATCTAGCAGGAATAAAGCATATAGTTGCGAATTTTAAAGAGACGTTAGTTCTTTTACATAGAGCCAGGTGTTCTCACCCGTCTATTTAACATGAAAAAAGATCAACCGGTATGTTAAAAACACAGCAAAGAGCGGAAAAGACCATCCGTGGTCCTCACCTTGTGTGATAGATCGCTATCTCTGTCTCCATGCCCCAAGTAAATAATTCCCCATAGCATGGGTGGCCAGGGAGTCCTTGGCAGCAAAACACAGTGTCATAGCTTCAGTGGCAGTTCGGACTGCTCAAGAGTTAAATAACGGTTTTAAAAGACTTCAAGTCACTGTAACAGGGGAAAAACACAAAGCAAATCTTCATGACACTCAATACAAAATGGACAAGACGGCCGATCGTTAGGATTCCATTTGTTTTTGATAGCTGCCAAAGGCAGAATGCCCATTCTTGCCTTCAAAAACAGGGTCCTCGTCTGTTTGGGCTGCATGCTGTCTAGGCAGCCTCCAAATCCAAATATCTGTTTAAGTTGAGAATAACTTAAACATTTGCTAGAGAGAATGATCCTTGTGTGTATTTAATCTTCCCACATTACATTGATGGCCTGTACAATGTGAGATTTGGTTCCACTGCCAACTGACTTGGTTATTCCAAATAGCTATACGCCCCAGAGTTTGTCATTCGCACTTCAGGTGATGGAACCAAAGCCGTTTCAGGGCACCACACGGGATAGCACATCCTTCACTGCTTGTCTGAATTTGAAGAGATGGTCATTGGACCACAGTTTGGCCCAATAGTAAATTGGTTTTACTTTAGAGATTAGCAATAGGCTGCATGTCGAGTTCGGGGCTGACAGAACCGTTGGGTGCATTAGAGGGTAAACCTAGGACATTTTTTAGAAGTCCATTTACTACAACTGACAGGGCTGAAATATTGTGTTGCCCCCATAGCTCGGCAGCATAAAGAGCTGCCTCTCTGGCCTCGGATTTGTAGGCCTCCAGGACAGCCCACACAAGGCCACCTCAATGCTCTCTTGTGAACTTAGTGAGAGCACCAATATACCTAGCTAACACATTTCTAGATTTATCAAGCTGATCACCCAAAGTACCATCATCTTTGCCTCCAACGCCCAAATAATCATAAGTAGAAATCTGCTCAATTGGGCCGTCAGGGAGGCCGAGTTATCTCCAAAAGCTGGTGCAGCCCCATTGGTGTAAAAGAAAGTATGACTGCATCGTCTGCCAACTTTAAAATTGCCATTTTGTCATCAGCCAGAGGTGGTGCATCTATCGGATCTTCCTGCAGCTTACTAATCACTCCATTAATAAATACACAGAAGAGAGAGAGAGGGGGGAGGGGTCAGGACACAGCCCTGACGCAACATCATCTCTATTCCAACCCTTGGGAGATGTAGCTGCGTCGAGTCCCATCAAATCACAACGCCATTATGTGTGTACAAGGCCTTAATGGCACTTAGCAGCTTCAAGGTAATACAAAACTCCTCCAAGACAGACCACAGTCTTCCCCCTAAGGACTATATCAAAGGTCGTTTTAAAGTCTATGAAAATAGGGTAGACAGGCATAGTCCCCATTACAACGTATTCATCATGGAGTAAACAAAGTCTCAAGACACTGATGCACAGTGCCGATTCCCCTGTGAAAGCCAGTCTGTAGGTGGCTCAGTACACTACGCTCGATGATCCAATTCTCAAGGTGCATCAGGAGAGCCTTCGCGAAAATCTCCCTCCCAGCATCAAGAAGGGAGATGGGCCTATGGTTGGCAGGAAGATCCCCATGACCCTTTCTTGAAGATGGGTACAATAATAGCCTGTGCCCAGGAGAGCAAGGCCTTACCTGAACCTAGAGCGGCATTAAACCGTGTCAAATATGGGACCCAAATTGTCGGTTTGTCCGCATAAAAACAACCGGGACTGCATCAGGGCCGGGGCTTTTCCCCTTCTTCAGTCTCAAAAGTGCCAATCTAACTTCCCCCGTAAATAAAATCAGGGGAAAGGATGGTGCCACTACGTGGGCCCTACTAGTGTCCACAAGGCCAATTGATCTTGTCTCATTGTACAGATTTCCCAAAATGGTTGACCAACAACGCCTATGGTGTTGACCCATGTAAGGGTCTACTCTCAGACAGCCAACCCTTACCCACATTTCCCAAAACCATATCATATTCATAGTTATTTTTTAAAACGAAAAGTAAAAAACGAGCAAACCAAAAATAATAAGAATAAAAAGGAGACAGAAAAGCAACACAAACTCCAACACAAAGACAATCTTGAAAAAGAAGGTTTTCAGCCCTGTACGAAATGAAGTCCAATAAGGCAAAAAAAGGATTGGGGTTGTGATCGGAACCATAGCCATCTCGCCAGTATAAATTCAGGAATTTTCTGGCGCAGCAACATCCAAGTTATGCACGATAGCGGACCCACCGAAAAAATTACTTATCCGTCAATTGAATGGGTTGGTCCAAAGAAAGCTCCTACGCGGCACACCATCAAATGTAATTCCGTTTTAAAGGGTTAACCTTTGCAAATTAAACGAAGATGGTTCATCTGATTATGCTTTTGTGAGCCTGCCATCAAAGAAACTGTGGTGTAAAGAATGGCGGGAAGATGGAGAAAAAAATAACGCACCAAAGGGAAGAGCACTTCCACAGGATTCTGCACGTTGGTCGAATCTCAAATGTGAATTACTGTAACCGATTTCATGCAGCATAGGGACAGTGCCCCAACAAGGTGGGCACAGAAGCAAGAGGTAAGCACTGTGTAAAAATGGGGACTCTGCTCCTTTGCCCATTTTCTAAAGCAAAACTATTGTGCGAGACTGTCGCCAGAGCGAGCTATGCAATTTAAACAATGAATTTCTTTCCCGTTTGGGAAATTCGTCTGGATTGCTGCCATTATCTTCTTGGATTGTTCCAATGCATACTGTAAAGCCCATTTTCCTTTGTGCAATCGTCTTTGCTATGAAGACCCTTATTTGAAAAACGTGAGGGGCATATGTGCCCATAGTTGTCCAGTGTCCTAGTTGTCACTGCGTGGCATTCTCCCAGTTTGTGATATCTACTGCTTGTATGTTCTCAGCAAACGCGTGGAACTACTTGGCATGACCCTATTGCTAGCAACCAGCATTATCCATTTTCAGATAGTATGTAGCACTCTTACTTGGAAATGCCACCCTCACACTCCCACACGGTGTGATCATGAGCATCCTCATTTTCAGTTACATCAGGGTGCAAAATTAGCACTAGCCATGGACTAATGATAACTGATGCTTTGCAAGTAAATGGTGTGCTGTGTTTACATAGAGAATTGTGCTTCCGGTGCTTTCCTCTAACACAGCAGGACGAAGAGGAGGAAGTCGGTCAGAAGCTTGTTGGAGTGTTCTGTAGAATTGAGTGGTCCGCCCGATAGCCGAGGCTAGTGCTGGGCACGAGTCGAGCTGCTCACTGTCCTGCTTACCGACCTGCCTACTGCCCTGAAGAGGATTGGGTGAGAAGGAGAATAACAAAATTGAAGTGGCACAGTGGGAGCAGGCATCTAAAGAAAAGCACGTCACTTTTCTTTTTTTACCAGTTGTGGGCTTCTGGAAATATTGGCTTTACCAGATTACCATAATACCAGCTGAGTAGCGACAGGTAGCAGTTCCAGTCTTTTCTGGCTGAGTGGCGGGGGTAGGTGTGTCGCTGTCACGCGAAGCATTCCAGGAAAATTGCCCAGAGCATAATCTTGCAGTAAGAACAGTGTTGCACTCACAGACTGGGATTACTAAAAGGTACCGGCTTTGAGCTGTTTTACTGCATGTGATAGTGGAAAATTGGAATGCTTAGATGTCTAGAGTGACCTATATAGGTGGATCTTGCCTGGTCCTTCTTTTCTTGTATGCACTGGGCAACAGTCGACGACTGCAGGCATAGTGCCTGGGAGTTGACCGTTGTTGTTGGAGCCACTATCACTGAGACATACTCGTTCCCCCTGGAAAATGCCCTATACATTGTGCACAGGGATGCCAAGCTGCAGCCTGTTGATGGAGCAAAAATGGTTGGGCGCTATGTCCAATGAAGGGTCTGCTAATCCAAATAGGGCTGTGGCGGTACCATCTGCTGCGGCCGCTGAACTAAATTTGGATGTTACGTTGGTGGCAATAAAAACCTGGGATGTTCCCAATCTACAGCCCATGTCCCCACAGGTGGTAGTAGGGTCTGAGGGGTGCTGCCTTGACTTTGGCTCTAGCTTGGACACAAAATCTGATCTAATATCAGACAACATGTTCCTCTCAGCTGCCCTTCCCGAGTACTCATGCTCCTTAGAGCACATAGATTCGGAGGAGTTTGCCCGTTCTCAACATAAGGACTTGATTTCCGACACTTAAATTTTGCCTCCGGTTGCGTCACGGGAACTGGAAAAACCTGTGTGGCTCTCTTTAGATTTAGCAGCCAGCTGTTTGCCAGCCTATGGACGGAAAGAAAGCGTTTGCTTGTTCCCCAATTCGAAGACTCCAGCGAACGAATCACCAACTAAGGGGGTTCCGTTGGATAGTTCTCTTGATATGCCAGAGATCACCAAGCCTGCTACTTATAAAACCTTGGATCATTCTCCAGTAAGTTTGAACCTAAATGGTTCCCATCAGCAAGTACAAGCAAATGTGCCTACTGATGAGGAGCCCATTGACATTTTTCTTTCCCAGTTTGATTTAGGTTGTTAGACTATGTACAAGGGGCATGATATGTTGCATTATAAAATGTGGGAAGTAAGGCAGGTAATTGAAGGAATTGTCGGGGAAAACATCCTTTTTAGATGGCAACTGCTAGACCTATAAATGTGCCAGCACCTGGTAGGCCAAAGAGTGAAGTGATATCTCGTAATAGGTTTGCTACTTTGCCGGAAGCTATCCAGGTACTAAAAGGTGATTCTAAGATGGACGCAATGGCTGAAGGTAGGATTAAGAAAACCCAACCCGATTCCTTTAATATTGGTAAGAAGATTGAAAGAGGTTAACATTTTCAAAGAAAATCAAACTGGGTTGTCGGGTCCTTCTAGCTCAGGTATGAATCTTCCAGCTAAATCCTTTCATTAAGCGAAGCCGGCAAATCAGCAAACGAAAAAGAAATTTAAAAAAGAAAAAAAACATAAAGAACCCAATTAATTATTGCTCAAAGGGTTCTCGTGCATTTTTACATATTTTAAAACAGTGTGGCCTAGATTTTCCATGGTCAGAAAACAAGCGAGATAGACTGGCCAATTGAAGTTCGACTAAGCTAAAAGTGGATAAAGTTACACTTAAAGATGACCAAATTAGAGTTGGATGTCAGGCTTCAGGTCTGAATAGTATCCCTCAAAAGACTGGTAAATACAATAAACAAAAAACAGCGGTAAACGTCAGAGCATGGTATATAACCAAGGTAGTATAAGTAACTACTTAACCAAGCTCCACGTACGAGCAGAAAGCTCTTGTAATAGCATTTGACAACACACTCTACCTCTGATCTAGATGAGAGTGTGTTGAATGCGGAGTTGGAAACCTCTAATTGTAAGGCTAGGAATGGTGTAGGTAACTATACGAGTGAGGTTGTGACTGCGAGTCTCTTTGAAGATAACATGACATTTTGTCAACCACCGATGGCAGTTCCTTTCGATTTGGCTATCTTATCGGTGGCCTCGAGGAGCACTGCAGAGATACCCCGAAACATGCATGTTTTACCAATTTTTCAAACCTTGGAAGGACAGTGTCAGATGCTTAGTAAAATAACTCTGCCAAAAACTTTAGTGAGTCAAAATCAGCCTAAGAAACAAACGCAGGCAGAGTAAAAGGTACCATTTGTGCTGCCCAAATTGACAGACAGCATCATTGAGTCAAAACTGCCATTACCCCAAGCAAATACCAATTTGGACCCACGTAATATTCCAGGCCTAATGTTGGAGCGCAAGTTTTAGTCTGCAAGGTTTTTTCCTTTAAACCGACAATATATCCTGGCTCTTTTCAAAGATTTACCAAGCTTTCTACTGATCACGTCCTCTGATATTTTATATATTGAGTTTGTGGAAAGTGTAAGTATTGATGGGTCAAAAATGGGTTTTCATCTAGGTTGGTACATAATATTGTGCTAAATGAGATCTTGCAATTTAAGATATTGGCCTAGGACTTGCAAGATGTTGCAGAGAAGTGCCTGGGAGAGACTGGACCCAGTAGCATGCCCTTAAACGCACCTTTGATTATGGAACCCTTATTAATTAAGAGTGGAAGGTATCAAATGTCAGGACCATCAGGGGGCTTTGATGGGAAAGTGTGCTGGTTCAACCAAAAGGGCGGTTTCTTATTCGGTGGTAGGTTCCTTGCAAAACAAAAATAACTTGATGCAAAATTGAAACGATACATCTGGACCCTTAAATGTTTTTTCATGGAACTCCCAAGGTTTTCAGCACTTGCTAAGTAAAAATGATCTATGGTCAACATTTGATGAAATTTGCCTTCAGGAAACGTGGCTCATCGACAAACCTTTGTTGGATGGTTTTGAGGTGTACTACGTCACTGCGAATAGGGGACAAAAGGGTCGACATGCGGAGGGCCTTCTATGTGCAATTAAGATCCACAAAGATTTAACTCTTGTTCGATGATAACCCGAATATTTTGCTGGTGAAACTCAAGTAGAGGGACCATATACATCAAAGTTATAGATACCTTGTGATTATTAATGTGTGCTTTAATCCTGCGGGTCACAACGTAGAAGCTTTTATCTCAGACCTATGCTCGCTGCTTGTGATTGCTATGTCCGACGATGTGCATGTTTATTATCATGGGTGATTTTAACAGCGATTGTCTTGATTCAAATATAGAAACTTCAACAGTAAGAGCAAGCGCCAATCTGAGGTGAAGTCTAAGAGTATAAGGTTGAAGGAGGGTATGACTGATTGGAGTCTTATGGTGGCCAACAGTAACATGCTTGGTAACCTCAACCTCGAACCCAGCGTGGTCTAATGGATTGACTTTTTCAACTTTGGATTACATCTTTGTTTCCCAAGATCTTCTTAATCGTTGCGTGTCAATGCAGGTTGACGAGTCCCTTAAGGGTAGTGATCAAAGACCCCTTATTTTTACCATGGATTAGGATCTAGGTCTTGGTGTAGAGGTGGTGGAGCGGAATCAGATTTAACAATGCTATGGAAAACGAACTTATTAGAGATGGGTTCCTTTCTCTGCATCCCGATGACTATGCTGTTTTTTGGCAAAAAATTTTGATGGGGTTTCAATACTCTTTATCAACCATGGTAATAAAAAGAAAGTCTTGCGAAAAGCTATTAGACTATTAAAAAAGGATGGCGCTAAAAAGTATTTCTATCATTAGGAAACTTAAGCAACAATATTGAAATTGGTGTAAAGCGCATGTGATAAACAAATGGAATAATGATGCTGAGAAAATGGGTGGTAGCATGGTCTGCAACTGATTTTTGGTCATGATCAGAAATCCTTTGATTCAGACCTATCTGCAGCTACAGTCTATTTCTGCACAGGTGTGGAAGGAGCATTTCACTACCTTGTCTTCTTCTCATTCTAACTATAGGAATGTTCCCGGTGTGTGTTTTGGTGAGGGGGATTGGACATGTTCTAAAGGCTTGCCTATTGATTGCATATCAGTTTATTTATTTGTATAGCGCCGGAGTGCACAAGCATCAGGGCGCAAGAACGTAGACACACAAATACTCAGAAACGTACAGGCCACCGGACAACGAATTTCATAGAAATTACATAAAAAGAGAACAGGGTCTAACTCTGGTGAAATTCATCGAAACAAATGTGCCTTAACTTTTTTTCGAAATATGCTGTAAGAGGGCTCAAGTCTGATTTGTGATGGAAGATTATTCCATATGGTGGCAACTAAGGTGTGGAAGGCTTTGCCTAGTCCATTTGTTTTCCTATATCTAGTAGTTGATAGCTGGCCTTGAGCTTGGGATCTGAGAGCACGACCTGGAGCATAGGCAGTCAACTTAGTTTTGAGATAAGCAGGGGCTTTTCCAGTAATGTATCTGTGGGCCAAGGTCAGTGCTTTAAACTGATACTGTTATCTACGGTTAACCAGTGTAAATTTCCATTTCCTTTTACCTTTTATGATTCTCATAGCACGGATTTGAATTTTTTGGCATTTAGCAATATGTCCCTTATTGGCCCCCAACAGGAGTGCGTTTCCGTAGTCCAGCCTGGACAGAATGGTCGCTCTTGCAACTATGGCGCAATTTTCCTAACTCAAGATAGGACGTATTCTGTGAAGGAGTCTCAAATAATAGGAACAGTTTTTATTAAGCTGCATGACATGTGCCTCTGCACTCAGGGAAGCTTCCAAATGCATCCCTAGTGTCTTTATTTACAACTTTTATTTGGGAGTGGTTTATGTGCAGAAACTCATATTGGTGGCTTAATTTGGCTCTAGCTTAGTTAGTCCCGAAGATTAGTTCAGTTTTCTTAGGATTTAAGCACAGCCAAGTATTGTTCATCCGTATTTCAATGATTTTGTAGAGTTTCTCAACGTTAGTACTGTCTTGGGCGTAGGCTCCACTCATTTCAATCATCAACTGAGAATCATCGGCGTAATTAGTAAAAAATACTCTGATTTTCTCAACGATCATACAAAGGTACCTGATATATAGATTGAAAAGGAACGGCAATAGTCTCGCCCCCTGTGGCACTCCACAGATGATGGTCTCTTCAAACGAGAAACTATCCACTCCCTGGACCTTAGATTTCTTGTCCGAGAGAAATGATGTGAACAAGTCAATTGCTTCTTTGGAGCAGTTTGCTCCCTTCCCAAGCACCTGTCCGAGTTGGTTGTGGTCTAGCAGATTGAAAGCTGCACTTAGGTCAAGTAATATCAGTAGGCCAGATTTCCCATTTTCCACTATAATTAGCATATGGGATTGAAGGTCAAGCATTGCCGTTTCAGTGCTGTGTGCCACACGAAAGCCTGACTGCTGTTTAAGGAGACCATCATTGGCTCCTACATATGCCTGATGTTGGTTAGTGGCGACCTTATCTAGTACCTTCAGCATAAAATTGCAGTTGGTGATTAGTCTGAGATTGCTGGAGTCGCTTTTATCTAAGTCAGTTTTCTTTTTTTACCTCGGGTGTGATTGTTACTGTTTTGATATCTACCGGTACATGGCCATCCCGAAAAGAGGCATTCACCATTTTGGTTAGCAATGGGGCAGAGATGTTAACGTTCTCCAAGATAAGTTTAGGTGGAATTATGTTCTCAGCACAGGTGGTGGGTTTCATTGATTTTAAGGTTTTTATTATTTCTTCTGTCGTGATTTTGTGGAATTTGAAGGGTTCTTGTTGTGTTGGGGGTTCTGCTCCTATGGCTAGCGCCGTCTGGTTCAGAAGAAGCTTTTGAGCTTCTCTTAAATTGAGCTTTCTTGATTTTTTCTGTGAAGGCTTTTTGAACCTTGTCGCAGTCAATCATACGATTTGAAGGCTCTAAATGGTATGCAATCTTTTTTGACGATACATCCCTCGAGATTTTATCGGAATATATTTATTCAAATGAAACTGGATTCATTTCCAACATTGGATATCCTTGGGGCAAGAACAAAAGGTGCACAAAGCAGACTTTGTAGGCTATGTGGCAACGATGTCGAGACCTTGGAACACTTGGTTACTACATGCCACAAGTTGTCGAAACAATGTAATAATCTGTTTTATAAATGTATCGTCCCCAACAAGAGTGAAGATAAAGTTTGTATGTATCCATGTCAATGTTTGCTATCTAACCCCTCCGGTGAGTGTTGCTGCTATGAATTTCCCCATCTTATTTGTAGGTGAAAATTGTGCTTTGAAATTACTTTTTTATGCTTGTGATAATTGTATTTTGAAATAATTGGTTTTAGGCTTGTGATGATTTGTAATGAATTTTTATATTTTACGTTTATTTTTAACTATACCATGCTATATGCATAAATAAAAAACATTGTGGGGCAAGTGACTTTATGGATTGCCAATAGCTTAAAACTTGAAATGTTTACCAGAGTTACATTATAATGCTTGTAATCTTACCCCACCATCCTTCTGCAAGCTATGTGAAATCTTTCATATCTCGTATTCTGTTTTATTGAACTGTTGGCCTTTCCTCACAACCTATGCAGCTTGATCTCTTTGTCACCTTTGACTGTTGATCATCCCTCCCTCTTTCAGCCCATCTTGCTGCTTCATTTTTAAAGCACCCACTTGCTTGGGTGGCCTCCTGCCGGACTGATCACTCCTTCTCCAATTTCTGGACCATCCTCTTGCAGCCCCTCCAGAATGAAGTAATGCAAGATACTGCCCTTGGTTCCCAACCTTTTACAGACCTTATTTTCACTCACCGAAAGTTCCTCTTGTCATTTGGCTTTCTATTTCATGTAATTGCCAAAGATATTCAAATATTTATCTTAACATTGCCAATTACATTTTCAGCAATGATGTTAAAGCCAAATAATAACCCCGCCTCTCGGAGCAAAGCATAAGAATGTGTATTCTCATATGCAAAGGTAATTGAACCATGGAAATAGGGTCTATGTTCATTAATAGAACCACCTGAGAATGTAAGCTAACATAGCTCACTCTATTTTCTTTTTTTTAACTGGACAGGTCAAGCGCATTTTAACACTAACACGCCAGTCGGGCACTCTAAATAGGAATAAAATTGGATAACTCTCCTGAAGAATGTTCAGTATTCATAACCACAGAACAGAAACATGTTTAGATGATGACCTTTGGAATAACTATATAAGTGTATCATGAACACAGTATATGATATTTACGCGACTATTGTGTGCACTGACATTGTTTTTGCCACACACACAGTGTGTAAAAATAGTAACCAGATGGTTGTAGAATTCCTATATTTTTTCCTATGTAAATTGTTGCACCTCAGGTGCTAAAACAATGCGTTTATAACTAATTGATGATTTAATTATTTGTTTTATACTGCTTCGTTGAATACTTAATACAATTGTTTTTTATATTTGGGGATGGATTATTAGGCCACATTAGAAAGCGCAAACTGTCAGTACCTTCTCTATCTCACCATTTAATTATTATTCTCATGTGTACACCCATAAATCATCAACTTTAACATCAGCATAGTGAGGGTGTAGAGCTCCCATGCCCCCTTCTCCTATCCCTCAATAAAAAAAGTATGGTTCCTTGGTTTGCATTATGTATTCAACATGTCTGCATCTTCCTCTGCAAGTACAGAGGATAAGCAGGTATCCAAAGGAGAATGTATTTCTTTAGTTTGGCTTGTCGGAGGAAGGGGAGACCTATTCACATGATCCTACTCTTCACTCATTGCTAATACCTACATGGGTCTAGTATAAGGGTCTTGCCCCAGCCCGTGAAAAACAGCTCAGGCACCAGACTATCAACCATTCACACTGTTCACAATGGATGCCTCTTAACCACCAAATTTTGCAAAGTTAGCCTCTGCACCCATATCTGCAGAGTAGCTGGAACGAACTCACCAGTCATGCTGCAAGTCGTCGTTCCCAAAAGGAGTGGATTTTTGCGGACAAGTCAATACAAGATGGAGAAGAAAAATGTGGAGCAGCACATCATATGCATTCATCGGATATATCAAGATGTTCAAATTGACTTTTTTGAAAGTGAGATAGAATTCGAGAAGATATTTAAATTGTGTTTGTGTTTCAGTAAATAATAAAGATACCCTTAGTTTGAGCACACTGCAGGGACGATTCCTTATTCCGACAGATGAGTATTAGCATTTCCAACCACCCTATTCTTGCTTTATCCAAAGCCACAGTTTTCTTAATATTAGCTAATGTGTGCACGCAAGCGATCGTCATGGTGGAGGGGTAACAAACCACTCAATCTGGGAAATGTCTGGTTGACGAGGGAACCCCGTTATATAATGTGCTTGAGTGTATGCACATATCGGTCAGTCATTTGCACTCGCAAGTAAGAAATTGTGTGCACGTGTAACATTGACGGGGCGAGTCAATTCTCGTACCTGGATAGCAGCTCGCAACTTGACATTTTTACCCCAGAGTCTCTAATAGAAGTGGTTGCCAATGCATGTACATCCCAGTTGGAACAAAGTTGTTCGAATGTAGTGAATATGCCATCCACAGGGGTCCCCCAATTTGGACAGCCCCAAACGATTACATGTCTGGAATTGCATCTCAGATGTGATGTTCACACTGTTGTGCATATTGAGCGCTTCTGTGAAAACGTCATGAATTGATTAGCGTGGCAGGTTCATTTTTTGCAAGCCTGCCACACACAAAAAAGGAGTAGCCTGGATTTCAGATCGAGGCCATTTGTTGTGACCCAGAGACTAGATGTTATTTCAGGGGGCTGCAAGATTGCTTTTTTAATAGCCACATAGGAAGCTCATCTGACACAATGAACCGCCAGGATGCATAACCTGCCTGCACCCTCAAGAGCTTGAGATGCGCAGAAGACCCTACTTATACGGGTGAATGAAGAGCAAGCAAGTCTAGGTTGTTTAAAAGCCCAGATCAGTTTGATCATCAGTTTCTGGAATCGGTTTTGCCTGTGTGACACAATGGTGGCATTTAGGAAAATATATAAACTTTTGAACTATCTTTGCCAGGGACAAATTGTTTTTTTTTTCTTTATTGTGTTTCAGTACATAAGAACTTTTCACAAAACTTTAAAAATCGTAAAATAACAATATTTACAATCTTATACAATATCAAAGACCCTAAAAATAACAATTCATAATTCATCTACAATATCTTGCAATTATTACTTCAGCTCACTAACAAAACAAATATCTATTTACTTAGACAATGTTTCTATTGCCAGTTGCTTTATATACTTAGCTATTGCCAAATAGTTTTCTTTCCCTTTTCTCGCGTCACCAACCAGCTTCCCTTATCTCGCACCATCACACTGGAATGCCCTACCTCCCACAATCAGAGGTGAGCCCTCCCTCATTGCCTTCCGGAAAGCTATGAAAACCATCCTCTTCACATAAGGTCTCTTGCAGCACCATGTTTGCCAATAAACTGTCTGTAATGTAATAACCAAAGATGCAGGAGCTGTAATGACTAATCTGTTTGTAGCAATCATAATGTGCCAACGACTGCTACCAATCCTGTACCCCCTGTAACTAAGTTCCTGCAAGTAACAGGGCCACAATGCCCCTGGGCTGTCTGCGCGCTATATAAATATAAATAAATAAACAAACAAACCCAGAATTTTAAGAGGGCAGAGTTTTCCAATTTTGCAGGGTGCCTAACACATGGATTGGAAGGAAAATGAACTAAAAGTAACAAAACGGAAATTAATAGGGAAGTGCTTGCCTTAAAAAGTTAGGGTGTTGCATTTTACAAAGGAGTTCTATGTAATCACTACCAATTGCCTCTCTGCTGTCAGATAATCGCTTTGCATTGCTGAATGCCCCACTCACTTGGTGAAAGCCTTCACTGCCACACCCATTCTCCCCTCTCCAAGAACCATTCCCATTAACAGCCTGATTCCAGCCCCAAAACGGCTAGTTTTGTGTACGAGTTGGCTCAACCACCCATCAGAGGGCGAGGGAATTTGAGTGGCATGGTAGGCATCTTGTGCAGAACCAGTTCACTACCACCGCCCAGCTTAACATGGCCATCAGGAACTGTTACCGTAATCTCGTACAGCTCCATTCCACAATGTATGTGGACTTAGCCCTGCCTGTCTCCACAACACCTCCGTGTACTGCCTGCACTTACCTGCAGCACTCTCGCCCGTCCCGGCCGACTTCATCTCCTGTTCGGCAAAGCCTCTTTTCTAAAGCCTAAGCAGCGAGCCCAGTAGCCATTCACTTCTGCACAGCCGGCAGGAAGCGCCAGCAGCACCCATTCAAACGGACCAATGGGCGCAGCTGCTTGATTCCACGGGTTCATTGGCTGTCTGTCCTCGCCCTGTCACAGAAAAGTCTAAAAGTAAACAAGGAGTCCGATTGGTTGGCCTTCAACAAGTCGCATGTATTCACTGAAATAGAAATAAATTGCTGATAGACCCGGTGTGTTATGAAATTCAGCGTCGATTTTTCTGCCATGGGGATGCAGAATATGACACAACACCGGAAGATAGGAGGTGTTGCGACACTGAAGCGCTTTTGAAACGTATTTGACGATTTTCTTGTAAAGTATTGTAACTGCGCATTAAATATGTTCATGTTTAATTGACATATTTTCTTATTGTTCTATTAAATATTCAAATCATATTTAATAAGAAATGCCCATGAAGTACCATAAAACGTTCAGTTATTCCGTTAAAACACGTTGACAAGTTCATATCAACACGGCAGTTTCTCCTCGCTAATATTTTGTTCGCTCAATCACATTTCTCAGGTGTTTCCTTTATGCATAGTTCTCAAACATTTATGTCGCAAAGGCGGGTGAAAACACCCGATGTTATTTTTGGCCGGTGGGAGGCCCATTGAAACGAATGGGCGTGCAGTAGGCTTAGCGGGTGACATCCGCCAAAAGCGACTGCACTGGAAAACGAGCTGGGGCTCATCAAGGGGGCGTGGCCTAACGGCGGGGAGCGCTGGGTCACCTGCAAGCTTGTTAGACCACGCCCCCTTGCAGAGCCGCTTTTTTATGGGCTACAGGCAGCTCTTTTGTAGCGATCAGCAACCTCTCCCCAGTGGGAGACAGGGTGCTGATCTATACATTTATTTATTAATTGTTTGCCTAGCAGGGGACAGCGCTGTCAGGTAGTTCCACAGGGCATGCAACCCGCCCACATCGTTGTTACATCCGGCCCCTCGGCCCTCACATGCACACACGCACGCACACAGACCAAGGAGGACATGGGACGCGATGTTGCTTGCTACGCGTCCCGGCGGCAACTGCCGCACGGACGCAGTTTATTGAACTGCGCATGCGCGGGTCCATAACGAGGCCCGTGCATGCGCGCTACACCCAACTGGGACGTCACATCCCTTTTTAACTTTAACCAAAACAATGTAAACCTTCGGGGTGTGCATACCCCTGCACAAGTGAGGCCCTTGTGGGCGGGCGCATGAATACCTGGGAGTCTCACCTTACATCTCTCAGTTCAGTCACCTGCGTCCAGGACGTAGTCCAGGACGTAGTCCTTGAGATGCTCTGGTAATCCTCGCTCGCGGCGGACCGGGTACCTTGGCGAGGCGGTGGGCGGAGTAGAACACTCTCGTTCAGAGCTAGCGGAGTCCCTGCTCTGCTCGCCCTCCTGATCTCCAGGCGAGCCCTCTCGCCCCACGCATTCCTCTGAGGCCCCGTTCTCAGCAGGTCTTTCAATTCGTTTGAAGAACGACCGGTTGCGCGTGACTGTTCCTCGGTCGCAGGCGGCCGTCACCATTGTGCCCTTTACATGCGTTACCTTCCACGGGCGCGGCTCAAATGGTAGGGACAGTTTCCCCTCGGGGTGCTGGTTTCGGACCAGCACTGTGTCCCCTACTCGCACCTCCTTTTCCTGCAGACCCCTCCGTTCACTTTCTTTGTCGTTACGCCTAGCCCGTTCTTCCTGGACACCCTCATTGTCTATTATCCCTGGCGGACGGCCGTCCTCTTCCGGTAGCATTCCCCTCGGGCATCGTCCAAATAGTGCTTCGGCAGGAGCCACTCTCGTGGACTGATGGGGTGTCATGCGGTATTCTCTTAGAAACTCCACGAGCTTCCTCTCCAGGTCTTCACCACCGCTGGCAGATATTCTTAGGACCTTATTAAGAGTCTGCATCATTCTCTCGGCCTCCCCGTTGGCTCGCGGCCAGAGTGGGGACACCCTGCGATGCCGGATCCCCCTTTCTCGGAGGTAAGTTGCAAACTGGCTGCCTGTGAACGGCGGCCCGTTGTCCGAGCACAGTAGGTCCGGGAACCCATGCGTGGCGAACATTTTGTCTAATGTCTTCGTCGCGAACTCTGTCGCTGTCGACTCTACCACCTCCACCTCGGGGTACCTGGACCATTGGTCAACTGCTACCAGAAAGTACATTCCCCGACCAGTCGAGCCGAAATCCACGAGGACAGTTCCCCATGGTTTGCTGCTACGCTCCATCGACCTTATCGGCGGGGCTCTGTCTCCTGGGGCTGCTGCTTGACACGCCACACATCTCCTCACAAAGCTCTCCACTCGTCCCTCCAAGTCCGGGAACCATACTTTGTGCCTCAGCCGAGCCTTCGTTTTGACGACCCCCTGATGACCGATGTGGGCCAGTTAGAGCACCCTTGTCCTCAGTGCCTGTGGGATGACGATTTGTCTCCCTCCAAGTATTAGCCCATCGTCTGAAACAGAGAGTTCATCCTTCACTTTCCAGAGTGCTTGGAGGTCGCTCTGGGCCTCTGCTTGACGGCGGGAGTTGTTGTGCAATACCTCCCTCCAATCGCCGCTCCTCACGGCAGTCTTTATGATGGTAAACACCTCGTCCTTGGAGCATTCCGTCGCAATTTCAAATCTTGAGATTGCCATTGGAAGGGACCCTTCCACCACCTGACACAGCAGCCCGTGGCACTCGTTCGCCCCAATGTCAGTGACTGAGTTTTCCTTGCTGGGGTGGCGCGACAGGTAGTCGGCCGGGTTGTTCGTTCCTGGTCGGTATACGAGTTTCACCCCGTACTTTATCAGGGCTAGCATCCGCCTTTCGATCCTGGGGGGCGGCTTGGATGACACGCCCGCCAGTATGGGCAGTAGCGGCTTGTGGTCGGTTACCACCACGACAGGTTTGCCCAGAATATACAAACGGAAATGGCAACATCCCCACAGGATGGCTAACGCCTCCCGTTCGATCTGCGAGTATCTCATTTCCGTGTCCGAAAAAGCCTTACTCGCATAGGCAATGGGACGCATGTCCCCGCGTTCATCAGGTTGCAGCAGCACAGCCCCTACTCCCACTGGACTCGCATCGACCACCACCTCCGATTCCACCTTGGGGTTGAAGTACGCCATGGTGTCCCCATCGGATAGGGCATTTTTCAGGGTCTGGAATGCCTCTTGTTCACTGGCTCCCCATTTCCACGCTGCGTCGTTCCTTGTTAGCACTCTGAGTGGTTCCGCCAGCGACGCCAGCCCTTTGATGAAACGCCCACAATAGGTCACCATCCCCAGGAAGCTCCTCACTTCCGTGGGGGACTGCGGGGGGCGGCTTCCTTAATGTCCTTCACTTTGGCTGGGTCGGGCGACACACCGGCCGCATTGAAGATGAATCCGAAGAAACCAATACGGTCCTTGAAAAACTCGCATTTTTGTCGATGAAGGGTAAGCCCTAAGTTCTTCAATCTCTGGAGCGTGCTCTCCAACCTCTTCATGTGCTCCCGTTCCGAGTCCGCAAAGACTAAAATGTCGTCGCTCATGTTCAATACCCCTTTTAGGCCAACCAACGCCCCTCTGATGGTGTTCTGGAATACTTCGGCGGCTGATGAGATGCCGAAACTCAGGCGTTTAAATTGGTATAGGCCGTCATGCGTCGTGAAAGTAGTTATGAACCTGGAGTCCGGGTGCAGTTCAAGCTGATGGTAGCCCGCTCGTAGGTCCAGCTTTGAGAAGACTCTTGCCCCCTGAAGCTCTCCGATAATGTCATCTAGGGTTGGTGTAATGTGCCTCTCCCTCTTGATCGCAGCGTTTGGAAGGCGCATGTCCACGCAAATCCTCACTGCCCCGGGCTGTTTCGGCTTGGGGGCCACCACTATGGGGGACACCCAGGGTGTTGGCCCCTCCACTCTCTCAATGATGTCCATATCCACTAGTGATCGGAGTTCCTCCTCCACCTTCTCCCTTAGGTGGAACGGAATCCTACGGTGTTTGAGGGCTGTCGGTCTGATGGACTTGTCGATGTGCAGGCGCACTGGGGGTGCTTTAAGTTTCCCTATGCCCTCGAAGATGTCAGAGAACTTGTCCAACAGTGTTTCAATGTCAATCTGGTATACTCCATATGCAAAATGAACCAAATTGAGGGCCTCCGACGCAGCACAGCTGAGAAGCGAGTGAGGGCTAACGTCCGTGACAAAGAATTTTGCCTTGATGGTGCTTTCCCCCTTCGACACTGGTGACACGAATACACCCTTGAGTGGCAATGGGGCGTCTCCTCCAAAAGTAAATATCTTCGCCATGGACTTGTCCAGTGCCGGCGGGCCTGGGAGTTTCCGATAATCTTCCTCTGCCAGCACGCATACGGAAGCTCCTGTGTCTATGAGGATCTGTGTCAGCACACCCAGTATGTCTACCACACACCTGGGTTGCCTCCTCCGTTTGCTCTCTGAGGCAATGTTTGAAATGAAGAATACCTCTTCTTCGTCCTCCTCCTCTTCTTCTTCTTCCTCCGCAAGTTTCAACTTCCGTACCTCCTGTTCGAGAGTTGCGATGCTGCGTTGCCTTCTGAAACCGCTGCCCCTTGTTCTCGCGGGGCCTCTCTGAGTAGGTACAGGGGCAGGGGCGCGGCACATGCGGGCATAGTGCCCCGGTCCATTGCACCGTCCGCAGTATCTCGTTTTGGCGGGACACTCCTCTACATGTGGCAAGTCGTAACCGCAATCTTGGCAGATCGATCCAGGTGTGGATGGATGTCTGCTCTCCATTGTCTTCGTGGCCCACTTATCCTTCAGCTTTGTTCTTTTGTTTACAGCAAAAGCCTCCTCCCTTGCGCTTGGCCTGACCGCCGCGTCCATACTTGCTCCTCTGGATTCTGCTAGCTCATACGTGCGGCGAATATCTAGTATCTGCTGCAGTGTCCACCCCGGCTCTCTCAGCACTTGTCGCCGCAATTTACCCGAGCTGCAGCCCTGGAGGACCTGGTTCCTTATCATCAGCTCGTCGTTGTCCCAGCGACATGTGCTGGCTATCATTCCCAGTCTGGCGCAGAATTGATCGAGAGTCTCTTCCTCTCTTTGTTTCTCTCTGCAGAACAGAAATCTTTCATAGTTGACATTCGACTGTGGGATGAAGTGGTTTTCTAGCGCAGTCTTGACAGTGTCATACTTGACCGCTGGCAGGGTGAGTGATTCATAGATGCGCATAATGTCCCCGGCTTTTTTTTTTTTTTTTTGGATTGTCCCCAGGTTGTTGGGGACAATCAAGTGTTCCAAAAATTGTACCTTTTTCTCCTTGTGGCAGCGCACGAGCACCTTTCCAGGCCGCTACTGCTCTGAGGAGAAAACGTTCGTGCTCAGTCCGCGTCGTATCCTCGCGTGCCGACGATGTGGATTGTGCGCCCACGTACGTTGGGCGGACGCTGTGGCGGCGATCCCGCCTCGTCGCCAGTTGTTACATCCGGCCCCTCGGCCCTCACATGCACACACGCACGCACACAGACCAAGGAGGACATGGGACGCGATGTTGCTTGCTACGCGTCCCGGCGGCAACTGCCGCACGGACGCAGTTTATTGAACTGCGCATGCGCGGGTCCATAACAAGGCCCACGCATGCGCGCTACACCCAACTGGGACGCCACAATCGTTGTGTGGGCAGACCACCGTTGCGGTCTCATTCTCTCAAGTAAGAGGAAGTGACGTTGGGTTAGGGAGGGGGCTACGGGGAGTTGGCAGTTCCTGCCTTGTATTAATAAAGACAAGTTGTGCGCAATCCTGGCTCCCGCGTATTACGTGCTGCGTGCTCGGTTCGAGGACCCGAGTAAAACCTCACAATTGGCGACGAAAGGGTACGTGATACCCACCCGTGCCAGTAGGAGGCCCGCAGTCGAGCGGTCGAAGCGCGTCGGCGCGCCTCTGTTCCCGAGGCTGGGGAGGCACGCAGAGGACCGCGGCTGAGCGGCTTGGCGCGTCGGCGCTCCTCTCAAGTGCGTTGGCTCGAAGCACGCAGAGGGACATACTCAGCACCGGGCCAGAGAGACACGTCCACAACATGGAGCGATCCCGCCCGGGAGGCCCCGTGAGAGTCGAGAACCCGGGGGCAATCCTCTGTTCAGTGACAGGGCGCATTACAGCCCAGCAAGACGTCACAGGGCCCGCGCAGCTTTTACAAGCACGTGTTCCGGGTTGGCAACCCAGCAACAGTGTAAGACTCCGGAGACACGCCAGGCCTCAACCGGAGCACACCAGACACGGTGGACATGTCGACCTCAACGAGCCCGGCAGCATCTTCATCCGGCGGAGCCGGAGCCGTGGCAGATGATCCTCAACAGGCGCAGGGATCAGGGACCGCCTCCCAAAATTTGCCCATACCAGGCCTATTCGATGTCAGAGACACCTCCAATCTGGGACCCAGATGGGTCATATGGCTCAGGGATTTTAAATTCTACACCGGCGCAATCGGATTAACTGATGACGCAATGCTAAAAAACACCCTATTCATGACAGTAGGTTCTGCTGTCAGAGACATAGCAGGCGAATTGATGAACGTAGACACTGTCACATATGGTGAACTTCATGGGAAGCTATCAGAATATTTCACGCCTCATACAAACATCGACTATGAGCGCCATGTGTTCCACACCACGAGACAAGAAAATGGGGAGTCGCTAGATAATTTCGTGATGCGCATACGCATCAAGTTAAAATACTGTGAGTTCCACAAATACTCCAATGAAGAGGCACTAAGATCCCAAGTCATAGCTGGCTGCATCTCACAACCATTTAGAAAGCAACTACTCCAGAAGCAAAGGTCCCTCGAGGAAATCCTCGCCCTCGCCAGAATGGAAGCAGCAGTCGAGTCGCAACTAGACAGCATGGGCAAGGTCACCATCCAGCCCCCGACACCCAACCTGGACACTGTCAACAAGCTATATACTGCTCCCTCACAAAGCGGGAAACACTCAGACGCCACGTGCTACCGATGCGGGTACGAATATCCACACGTGGGCGACTGCCCGGCAGTCGGACAAAAATGGACCATTACAGAGCGGTCTTCAAAAATGCACCCGGACCCGGGCCCAGCAAACCGAGACAACAGGAGAGGAGGAGGAGCTTGCGACACAGCCCACCCGCTGGGAGGGGAGACAAAGAGCAGATGGGACCCCGGAGAGACGACAGAACACAAAGGAGCTCATATGCCAGGGATGACCGGAAGCCCAATGACGGCTCTAGGCGATCGCAAAGGAGACGATTTGTCCGATACATTGAAATGCGTTCCCCATCAGGCAGTGAATCCCAGTCATCAAAAAAAAAAGGGTACATGTGGGCCCTCAATAATGCCACGGCCACCCAACACAGTCCAATCCTCACACTGCACGTCAACAATACACCCCTGAAATTCCTCATTGATACAGGGGCAACAGTTAACATAATAAGCGAGCAAGCGTACAACTCACTCTCCAAACCCCCGAAAATCAGGAAGGCAACGGTGGACATATATCCGTACGGAGTCACAACCCCATTACCCTGCAAAGGGACCATCACTGCGTGGTGCATGCACAAAGCACACACGGCGAAAATTCCCCTGCATATTCTGAAGACAGACGCCAACAGCGGGTGTATTCTGAGCTTTAAGACCGCTGTCGAGATGGGTTTGGTGCACATACTGTACCAGCTCATGGCCCACAAATACTTCACCAGACCAGACTCAATAGAACAAACTTTTCCGAGTCTATTCAAAGGGCTGGGAAAACTCAAACACAGAAAGGTACAGCTGCACATAAACCCGGACATACCGCACTATCGAGGGATACCGATCAACATACAACACCAAGTCGAAGAACTCATCAAACTCAACGTCATAGAACCAGTGGCAGGCCCCACCCCATGGGTATCCCCTATTGTCCCCGTCCCCAAAAAGTCACCTGACGGGTCAATACGCCTGTGCGTAGACATGAGGAGAGCCAACGCGGCAATCGAGAGGGAGAGACATCAGGCGCCCAGGATCACTGACATGATCCACCTTCTCCATGGGGCGCAAGTCTTCTCCAAATTGGACCTCACAAAAGGGTACCACCAAATTGAGATCGCACCCGAATCTAGATACATTACGACATTCGCCACGCACTTGGGCCTATTCCAATATAAAAGGCTCAGCTTCGGGATATCCTCTGTAGCCGAAACTTTTCAAGAGGAGATACACCGTGTCATCAGACATGTGCCGAACTGCCTGAATTACTCCGACGATGTCCTAGTATTTGGTCAAAATAAGGAAGAACATGACACTGCTCTTCACAGAGTGTGCGAAGCACTGCAAGCGGCCGGACTAACGCTGAATAAGTCCAAATGTGAATTTGGGAAAGGTTCCTTGCGGTTCTTCGGCCACATCTTCTCGAGCAATGGGATGCGGCCAGACCCGGATAAAGTAGCAGCGCTCAACTCTGCCACGCCCCCGACAACTACGACAGAGCTTCGATCTTTCCTAGGGCTGGCCAGCTACTGTTCCAGGTACCTAAAAGACTACGCGACAATCAGCAACCCTCTACGCCTACTGACGAGAAAAGACCAACCCTACACGTGGTCCACAGACTGTCAAAGGCATTTGAGGCGATACGAGACGCCATCGCAAAGGCGGAGGACATGGCCTACTTCGATGCCAAAAGAGACACCGAAGTAATCGTCGATGCCAGCCCTGTCGGCCTAGGCGCCATACTCACGCAAGTTGATCCGCATGAACCCACTAAAGTCTACATCGTGGCATATGCTAGCAGGAGCCTAACACCCACAGAACAAGCGTACTCCCAGGCTGAAAAGGAGAGCCTGGCGGTGGTGTGGGTGTGCAAGTACTTCCACCTGTTTCTATACGGCAAGGAGTTCACGATCATAACGGATCACCAGGCTTTGCTTACAATCTACGGAGACCCCAAATCAAGGAATGCCGCCAAGGATAGCCCGATGGGGTCTACGTCTGCAGGACTACAAATTCACCATTAAGCACCGCCCAGGAAAAGAAGACAACCCGGCTGACTATCTGTCTCGCCACCTGACTGGCCCTGCCGACCCTCAACCATCCATCGCCGATGAATACCTCAACTATGTTGTACACCACTTGCAGCCCCTGCCCGTGGGGTGGGCAGACATAATCGCACAGTCAGAGCGGGACCCGGCATTGCGAATCGTACGTCACTGCATGCAGGAAGACAGAAGAGCGCACATGCGTCAACAAGCGAGACAGGAACCGGAGGAGATTCAAGAAGACATCAAACTCATAGACCAGGTCCGAGACGAACTTTCCATAGTCGACGATCATGTAATCCTAAAAGGGTGCAATGTACTCATCCCAAAGTCATTACGCACCAGAACGATCCAAGTAGCTCACGAAAACCACCGGGGAGTGGTCGCCACCAAGAGACTACTACGGCAAAAGGTGTGGTTCCCCAGACTGGACGCGATGGTAGAAGAAATGATAGGCCAATGCACGACGTGCGCGCAAGTAGCACCGCCGCCACACCCAAACCCACTTCACATGTCAACATTACCAGGACATGTGTGGGAGGAACTCGTAGCGGATTTCTTTGGACCCCTAAGAGACGGCACATACGTGCTAGTGCTGATAGACGAGCACTGAAGATTTCCAGAGGCACAAATCGTCGACAGCACCGCAGCCTCCAGCGTCATCCCGGCAATGGACCGCATGCTGTCCACATACGGAATACCCAGGGTCTTAAAGTCCGACAATGGAGCACCATTCATGAGCAAGGACTATGAAAACTTTGCGAAATACATGGGGTTTCACCATCGGAAAATTACACCGCGATGGCCACAGGCAAACGGCATGGTCGAGAGATTCATGGCCAACATCAAGAGAACCCTACAAATAGCGGCCATACTCAATAAGCCTTTTGAGCAAGCACTCTATCAGTTCCTTAGGGACTATCGACACACGCCCCACAGCACAACGGGCATCTGCCCAGCTGACCTGATGTTCCGAAGACTGATTCAGACGCGGCTGCCGGAAGACACGCACTCGACCGAGGCCACGCCACTTGAACAGGAGGCCAGAGATAAAGATGTCACAGCGAAGGCCAGAATGAAGGAAGTCACGGACCACAAAAGGAAAGCACAGGAGTCCAACATCGAGCCTGGAGACCAAGTGTGGTAGAGACAACCCAAACAAAGAAAGGAGGACACCACATTCGCACAAGAACCACTGACTGTCACACATAGAAAAGGGACAATGATCACGGCCCAGAGAAATGACCAATCCTCGGTCACTCGGAATGTATCGTACTTCAAGCCTCGGAAGGGCCACATGGAGTGCGTACAGGATGGAACCGGATACAGTGATGATGATCACGATCGAGATACCCCCTACCTGGGAGAGGGTGTGACCTCGGAAAGCGAGGACAATATGATGTCACAAGGACAAGCTGAAAGGACACCCTGCACCAACGGTCGACCCCAGCGAAGCCGCCTAAAACCTCACAGACTCATAGAGGAGATGGCGTGAGGAGAGTCGAGTGTCTTGACCGTTAAAAAGGAGGGAGATGTCAGGTAGTTCCACAGGGCATGCAGCCCGCCCACATCGTTGTGTGGGCAGACCGCCGTTGCGGTCTCATTCTCTCGAGTAAGAGGAAGTGACGTTGGGTTAGGGAGGGGGCTACGGGGAGTTGGCAGTTCCTGCCTTGTATTAATAAAGACAAGTTGTGCGCAATCCTGGCTCCTGGGTATTTCGTGCTGCGTGCTCGGTTCGAGGACCCGAGTAAAACCTCACAAGCGCCACGCCTTTTCAGTCTTAATGGTGGCATGGCCCCTCACCAGGCATCATGCCTGGGGAAGGACAGCAGCACTATTAAGGCTGAAAAGGTGAAGCCGCTGGAAGCCAAGGTATTTTTTCCTGAAGCCTGAAGCTCCCGTCAATTAGCCGGAACTTCAGGCTTTAGAGGGAAAAAAAGGCCTTGGCTTCATGCGGCCAAACCTTTTCTTCGATAATGGTGGCGCCGGCCCGCGGGCATCTCTTGATTGAAGGTATGCCTCGCAGGTGCTTGCGCCACCATTATGGATTAATGGCATTTTGAGCGAGAGCTTCAGACTTTAGGAAAAATCCCTTGTCCTCTATTGGTCGGGGCTGTCAGGGCATATTAGTGAGACCCAGCATTGCCCTGCCGCAGAACAATATTTCTGAGCCTGCCGGAGCTCCGCCCGAGGCCCACTTAAAGCGCTGGCTGTCTCAATGATGGGACCCTTTCTTCCGTATGCACAACGACAAATCCTCCTCACTATCGTGAGTGGGGGGTTTAGATTCTATGGCAAGACCGGAGGCAAGCATTATGCCTTCTTTCTTTACTCAAACTCTTCAGCAGCAGCAATCAAAAGTATTACAAAAAAACAACTTTAACCTGACCTTGAACTACATTTATTTATTGGTTTCTAAAAAATAGACACAGATGCAGCGACCTTAGATGTAATACCCGCGTCTAGATTCTGGACAGCAGGACAATGGGAGAGGGTCAGACAGGGGGCAATAGAAAAATGCAGCAACTCTTGATGCAATAGCAGCGTCTAGATCTGGGACACCTAGACTGATGGAGAATGGCCTGACAGGGGGACACCAGCAAATGCAGCAGTAGAAAGTGTAATGACCCTAGATGTAATAGCAGGGCCTAGACGTGGGACAGCTGAATATTCAGTGCTTCTCCCACATGCAATCTTCATTTTGCTCATGAAATGTTACTCAATTCTTTACTTTGCCATCAGATTCTATAAAGTCTATTCACCTTCTTCACTGGCATCTCTTCTACGTGCATCCTTTCTGCTTCATGTGACATCACCAGTCTTCTCTTTCACTCATCTTCACAATTCTTCCGGAATTTCCTTCAGAAGTCTGTCATTTCTTTGCAGATACATCATGTAGGATTTTCTCAATGGATACCTTGTTTCAAGGACTCTTCGCGGTATAGGTACCATCACTGGTGTTGCGCATGTCGCAATTTCCGGCTGTCAAAATAAAGGCAGAATGGGGGTGTGACTTCCGGTAGAGGCACTTGGCTGTGCCTCTACACTCCCCCCTCTGGTTGCTTTATCAACCACTCTCCCATCATTCTTCACATCTAGACATCCTCGTCTGAAGAAGTGCTTCTTTGTAGTCCATATTTTCATTATTCCTTTCAGAGATCCAGCTGATTTCACATGCTCATCGATACTCCAGGTCATGAGACTACATTGTCCATTCGGGCTTCAGTAGAGCCATCCTCTGACATACTTCTTGTGGTTTCTTGAATACATGAACTTCATTCCCTCAGGTGCATGAATACTGACCTTTATATAGTCTCTAATTTCTTCATCTGGCAGCTCTTTGGGTCCAAACCCTGACTCGACATTGATCATGATCTTCATTCCTGTTTCTTTCTCTGCTGTCTTCTTGCACTCTGTGATTATTATTCTGATCACACAGAATCCAAACATGATCATCACCATGCATCTGGCCTCTCTCCTTGCATATTCATATTTCTTCATCATTCTTTCCATGGCAATTGAATTTCTTATTTATTTCCCACCTGATTCCTGCTTCCTTCATTCCAGGCTGTTCGTATCTTATCACATAATCTCTGGTGTGTCCTCTTACTCTTTTCTTCAAATCTTGGACTTAATAATCTTCTTCTGGAGCTGACCATTCAGTCACCCATACTAAGGATGCTGTTCGATCCTGGAATTGACCTCTTGCATGGCAGAGTGCAAGGTGAGTCAAGCAATGAGCTGTATGGACTTATATTTCTATAGCTATGAATATCTTGGACTTCCCCATAGCATAAGGTAGCAGAACACAAACATAACAACCCTCCTCAGAGGTTCTCTTTCCCACCTCTTACATGTGTTGATACCACCTGCTATTCCCCAAATGTGCTGTACTGGCTAGATACATATTTAACTCATAATCATCTTCCCTTGTGCTTCTTTCATGTCTCTTTCTTGCCAACTGAGCTTGTACATAATGGTCATGTAGTATATCAGAAAGGGGCCATCCTACAGGGGGAATCATAGGAACATTTGCCAGAAATATGGGTGTCTTTACATGTGTTACTGGTGTAGGGATAATCATATATGGCCTTGGTCTCTTTGCAAGAGATAATTCTGCATAAGCCACTGGAGTGGGAAGAATCAAGGGGACTGCTACCTTCTTGGGACCAGCGAAGTGGACATTGTGGATTAGCAAAATCAGAAAAACAATGATACATTCTGAGCATGCTTATATTATGCACCAATACATGAGCCCCACCATTGGAGTATCTTTACACGAGTCAAGGTTGTTCACTTTCTGGAACTGCATTATTCTCACAGTCCACATTGTGCCTGTGTACTACTTTTAAGGAAGGAAAACAACTTTTTTAATCAGCAAGCCTCGTTAAATACTCAGGTAGCTGCTGAATGTGCTCAATTATCTCCATAAGTAACCTTCTAATTGCAGGGCGATTCTTAGGTTCTTGAAGAAAAACACAAATGTTAGTATTACACCAAACAAGAATAGGGTAGGCGTGGAGTATGTATACAAAGATAGCGATAAGTTGTCTATGGGCATCTAAATTAGATAGAACCATGAGTCTAACCAAAGAGAAACTCAGTGATGAATGAATCAGGAAATGGCTCCCTTTTCCAGTCGTCAAACTCAAAGTCTAGATCTGGCATTTCTTACCACATCAACACTTTCTAAAGTCCAATTTATGATTCCTGCGGCTCGAGAACATTTACTTTTGCACTCCTGCTAAAATATCTATCTATAAAGAGTGTCCGAGGTGAGCCACAGTCCAAATGCACACTTGCATTTATTTAATCAGCAATCTTAGCGTCCTTCTTCCTCATCATCGATCGAGTCTGCACGTGCTGAACTGCTTCTTGTCTTGCTTCTGAATCAATGAGTGGAGGTGCATCGGTCTCACCAGCATACAGCTTCACATCACCCAGGTGTAATCAGGCATGCCTTTCTTGAACCTTTACTGCGGAAGGGGTGACATTTTCAACTACAAAGGGCCCACTAAAATGGGGCTCGTGCCACTTCCTTGTGAAGATGCGCACTAGGACTGGGTCGCCAATGAATAATTTGGGCACAGGTAATAGCTATTTACATCCGGTTGCTGAATGGTCTTCAATTGTGTCCTGACACCCATGCGCTTTAGTTGATCTGAAATGACAGAGATACTAGCGGCCATTCATGTCAAATACGTACGTAACTCATTTCCTAACAATTCTGTAGTTGTCTGGGCACTACTTCTACTCCTCAATGGAGGAGACAGAGGTGTTCTCATTCGTCTCCCTGTTACTAACTTAAGGAAGTATGAGGTGGTGGTCAGACCCAGGCTGATTTCTTAATGCATATAATGCAAGAGTCAGGCAATACAGCCATCCCTTCTTCAATGTCAATTTGAGTTTAGCGATTCTTTCTTTGAGAAGACCGTTGAGTTTCTCATGTATACTGTTCGCTTGCGGGTGATAAACAGAAGAAAACTTGTGTTTTATGCTAAGCAATAGGCTAATCTGGTCAAATACTTCATTAACAAAATGGGGCCCATTGTCGGATCTCAGCAACTCACATACTCCCCATCTACGGAAGATTTTTTGGAGTAAAAACTTTGCAGCACAAGTGGAATCATGGTGTGTACATGGACCTGCTTCAATCCATCACGAAAAAGGGGCACACCACCACTATCATTTACCTATATCCACTACATACTGGCAGCATATCAACATAGTCAATATGTAAATTTTGAAAAGGACCGTTCGGTTGAGGAATCACTTGTCTGATTGTTTGCAGTGTGTGCCCAGCAGTAAACCTTTGACATAAGATACAATTTACTACATAAAATGCAACGTGCTCAAACAGATTCGGTACAAACCGTTCCTCCGCAATAGCTGCTGCAAGGCTTTCCCTAGTTACATGTGCAGGGTAGTGCAGCTGTTCAAGCGCTACAATTAACAAGGCTACATGCATCACCAGCTTTCCAATGCTGTCCTGATGCCACAATGATTCAGAGGGGGATAAATAACACCCCCTTCGTTTCCACAATTCTTGCTCTTCCTGTGGAGTACTGCCTTGAACCTCCATCAACGGTGTTCTTGACAAATTATTAAACCCTTCATTTACAATCATAATCGTGACTACTTTCTCTTTTACATTCAGAGTATCAAAACTTAAAATATCTGGTGAATATGCAACCCTTTTGGCCTTTTCATCTGCGGCTTCGTTCCCGTGTGAGAACAAATCAGTTCTCTTAGTATGTGCTGTGCATTTAACTATTGTGATGGCTACCAGGAGTTGTAGTGCCTTGATAAGCCTGTACAATAATGCTGCATGTTGCACTAGAGTGCCATCCGCTCGGAGGTAGCCCCTCCTTTTCCAACGTGCTAGCCCTGCATGCATGGTTGACATCACATAGGCGTAGTCTCTGTACACCGTCACTTCCTGCCCTGCATGTTTCACGAGCGTGACAGTAAGCGCCACCAATTCTGTTGCTTCTGCTGAAAAGTGAGACGGTAGTCTTGCATTTGCTACCACATCTTTTATTAAATTTCTTTTTATTTGTATTTGCTGCAAATGCACCTTTACAAACATATAAAAAGATATAAAGATCGTAATAATGTGTGACAATTTTTGTCATAAAACAAGTGACATAATATGAAACAGATGGAGGATACATTGTAAATACAATTATAAAAGTAAACATAAGACAAACGAACCCTAAAAACTATGGACAAAACATGAGTCTATAAGAAGATTTGCTAGCCTATAGCAATCATATCGGTAAGAATCACATGTTCTGTATGTTACAAGCCAACCTTGATATCATCTTAGAACCGTATATGAGGGAAACATTTTTGTTATAATAAATAAGAGCAAAGATCTTAGTAATCGAATTACATAAAGGGAAAAAATATATAGAACCTTTTTTGGCAAGATGATGATATACAATTGTCCTATTTCATTCCTCAAGTTCGGTGAGTTTTGTCTGGACAAAACCTAAAAGACGTGCCAAAGAGAGAATTAGGGCGTTGCTACATCCCCACATGCAACTCAACCACAGTAGCTCACGAGAGAAAGATGTTAGAGAAAATAGGTATTTGCCCAATGATAGTAATCTCTGATTTTCAAAAAAGCTATAGAATATAATCAAGTGCTTCAATGTTTCCGGCTCAGTACTACTGTGACAAAAGCGACAGAGGCTATCGTTTGCAGTGCCCTTGTTAAGTTTTCAATATTTTGTATGTAAATTAGTGTGAAATAGATTTAATCTGTATCTCATGTAGAGATTCCTGGCTTGATTGCAAGGAAAGCATATGAAATAGGACATGCTGGGATGTTTGTTATGCTTAAATTTGCATGTTCTGCATAAGATCGATATGTAGCAATATGGTCCCATGTGAGAGACCAGTTATATTGAAAACGCTTTTTCTTCACATGCACTGGGCGTATTTGGAGATCTTCAGGCTCCATAGAAATCATAATGAGCATAGCCCGCATTTGGTTATTGAATAGCAAAATCGACACTGGTGAGGAGTTTGCAAGCATTACTGCTAAATGCTCATACAGAGAATTAGGCGGAGGTTGTGTCATTTTGCCATAATTGTTAAGCCTTCTCCATTGAAGGTTTGAAGCCAACGAAAATAATCAGAGCTTGTGGATGAGTATGACATTGGGCAGACATTTGGCGAGACCAAGGATAGTCTTCCCAATTAAACCTTGAATTTTGTTAAGAATTTGGCCAATGTCTAGCAGACAGAGATCTAGACCATAAAGGATGGTCGCCTTTATTTTTAAAAGGTAGAAATCTATCAATGGCATGAGCGAAAATTTGCAGTGTTTATAAAGAATGAGCTTCATTTGAGCTATCATTGGGGCAATTTTTATAGTGATGGAACTATGCCACATCCTTAAAGAATTAATATTTGTAAGATTGTAGCCCAAGTATGTCAGACCCATGGTGCGCTGGATTGGGTTGTTTTCAATGATCCATTGGAATCTGACCAATTTTTTCTTGTTGGAGAAGACAAGTATATTGGATTATGTTGAATTAGTGACCAGGTTGTGTTGTTTGCAGAATAAAGAGAAGCACTGGAGTTTCTTCTGTAACCCAAAAGGTGTACAGTCAAAGAGTATGACATCATCAGCAAACGCGAGCCAATTAAGTCGCAGTTCTCCCAATCTTACCGGGAAACGATCAGAATGAAACCACAAGGAGTCGATGTCGGCAAGGTACAGGTTAAAGAGTACTGCTGCAAGATTGCATCCTTGCTTTACTCCGATTTTTGTGGGAATTCTGCCAGTAAGTAGCCCATTCTGGTCAATGCGAATTCTGTAGTTAGTTTGGGCATGCAATAAAGCAATGGTTGCAATGATGTGAGTCGGGATGCCATAGCGTTGCATTTTGTGCCATAGTGTACCTCTAATGACATTGTCAAATGCAGATGACAGGTCAAGCAAAGCCATATAAATGGGACTGTTTTTGGACTGCAAGGATGCAAAGAGGTGGGCTAAGATAGTGGCATTCACCGGACTGCCCATTAATCTTCTTAAACCAGTCTGAAAACGGGATGGTATGTGGTGGGTCGAAATAAAACGGTTCAGGTCGTTAAGTATCAGTGTGGCAAATACCTTGGCAGCGACGTCTATCAATGCAATCGGGTGAAAGTTGGAAGGGATTTCAATTGAGCCTTTTTTGTGCAGGGCGGTGATTATTGATGTTACCAACCTTGGATTGAAAAATGATAGGATACCGACACTTCAAGATTGTTGCCCAGAAGTGCAGATCATCCTTCAACACACAGGGCGGAATCCCATCGGGACCTGCTGCTTTAGAAAATGTACGTTTTTTAAACTGCCCATTGTACGTCCTCGACTTCCCATGGGCATTTGGAAGGGATGGAACTTGTTATTGTTTGAACATCAAAGGGAATGAATCATTGAGACAGTTGGTATTTGCTCTTGTAATATTGTGTCCAAGTGTCACCTGAAATTGCAGATTGATAGAGGGGTACTTGACGGCCTAGTGGATTCATCAAGATTGCCCAAATATCCCTAGAATTTTTATTGCATAGTAGATTGATCATTGCTTGATTGTCCTTCAGGTGACGGTCAAATTGGATCTTTTTCACCTCTATTTTGCAAGTTGAGGTCATTTTCTTTTTAGAGAAGTATAGACCGAAGAGGCTACAGATGACTTTTGTAGCCATCTAATATCACAATTTGTTTGTCATTTGAGAAGCTTAATTGCATTAATGAATCTATTGGGATGAGACGTTGTCCTATTGGATTGTTCCTGAGAAGCTAGGCTTATGAGATGCTTATGTATCATCAGGATGTTCCATGCATCCACATCATTGCGCAAGGATCCCAATAAATGAGGATCCTTTACAATCCAAAGATCCCGGCTAACCCGGGCAGTCAGAAGCCTACACAACCTGGGGTTCCAACGGATAGAAAGGGTGTATCTGTCAATTAGCACGAGTGCTAGATTGGGGCTAGAGGGAAAGCATTTGACTGAAAAAGATATATTGCATTTTAAAATCATGTGGTCGCCCAGGTTAGGATTACATATATTCAGGGGGCCACTATTGCCTGCCAAAAAGCACGATATCGCGATGTAATCACGAGCTGTTATTGCCACAATGCCATGTGGCATTTGAAAGGTGATGGTCCAGTAGGAGAACATGGCTATCCAAATCTTCTAGAAATTGGGTCCAAAGAATCCCTCTTTCTCAAGATATGGCTGTGTATGCACCAAGGTGTGCGTCAAGTGTTGTATTAGAATGTGGCAGCAGTGAAGAATTGAAATCTCCTCCTATTATAATTTCGTAGTTAGGATTGTTAGTAATTGCATCAGTTAGTACTAAGTTTAGATTTTCTATCACTGTATCGAGCTGTGTGGCATTGGGATTCCAATATCTGGACACAACTAAAATACTGAGAGGACACAAAACTTCAATGATTTCTTCGATGACTAATAAATCTGAAGAGGAATATATATATTTAGAGGTGAATTTGAAACTGTTTTGAATCAGTATGGCCATGCCACCTGATGGGCAACACATAATGCCTCTTTTGGCTCAATGCAAATCGGAGGTGAAGCCATCTAGATGGATGTCAAACAGACACATCGTCTCCTGTAGAAGAATGAGAGATGGTAGCTTCAAAGCAGAAAAAAGATTCATGCCAAGAAAACAAATGTTTAAAGCCACAACAATTCCAAGATAATATGGAGAAAGCAGAAGTTTATGACTTGTCTATAGGTTTGTTCTCATTGCATAAAGATTTAATAAGCGGTTCCAGCCAAGCTAGACACTGTAGAATATTTGAAATAGATTCGAGTTGTCCCGTTATTGCATTATTAAGGGCATTAGATTGTTGCTCGAATGTACACGGCTGAGCCATTTCTGATATGGAGATCGTCTTAAACTCAATGAATGTGCTATTCTCATCCATGGACCAGAAAGCATATAATTCAAAACCAAGTAAGGCCAAGTCTATTTGATGGTTTATTATTTGTGAATGAAGTTTGCAAAGCATGCTATTGTTATTGCAACTTGGAAGTTTGATCCATTCCACGTCGTCTGAGATGAGATTGCGAAGTGCAGGAATTTGGTGGAATATTTTCATGAGAACCGATCGATTTAAGCTAGCTTGTCTGTTTAAAGATACATCACTAATCCACCCTAGAATGAGCTTCATGTCAGGAGAAACATCAGAAAATGTTGGTGTAGAATCATGAGGGCAAGAGGATGAAATACAGGTGGTTGTTACATGAGATCCCGTAGTATTGTCCACGTGCGTTGTGTGGTTTGCTATAATCTGTGTACCGGGCATGGCAAATGCAGATGTGAGATCTGAGGAGTGAGGACCAGTTGCAACTACAACTGATGCTGTGGCCTTGGAAGGCAATACATCAGAAATTGGAGAAGCAACGTTTGTAGTAGGTATTTGATCAGCGCCGACAGTTGTGGCCACACTGTCGAACGGGAAATTATATCGTGCCTCCTATACTGTATGAATATATGTGTATTGGCCTACGCCAAGCTGCTCATAAGCCACTTGCGAGGAAATCCGCGTTGCAAGGTCTTGACCTTAGATCAGTATAAGCCACTATTTTAGAAACATCCGCCATTTTAGGTTCTCGCTCTTAAAGTCACCTAGTGTTCTAAGATGGTGGACAATGTCATTCCGAATGTAACATGGCCGTCTTGACCTCTGTGTATAAACTAATGTATAACTTGCCTGCAGGCTACATGTTGGGGTCATGAACAACCTTGTCCTTCGCTGACCTGTGTGTAGAGGATTACTTGCGCTAACAAAGCTAAACCGCAAGCACATGTTAAACAAAATGTGTTCAAATACTGAAATGTGAACTCTTGTTTGACTATATTGTATAAAACTGTTTAAGAAGACTTAACATGAAATCCTAAGATACACTGTCGTCATTGAGGCTTGTTAAGTGAATACATTAAAGGTAAACCCTAAGTGCACAGATGCGTGAACTCGGCACAAATGTATTAACAAATATTAATGGGGAAATGGGTTGAACATCGTGTTTTCGAGGGTATAAAGAGTGTGACTATTCTAATGTGCAGTCCCACTCACTGAGCACACGGAACCACGCTGGAGTTCGCTGTGTTGTACTGAGGGCCGATAGCTATCCGTTGCTTTGTCCTTTGAAACTGTTCAGTATAAAATAAAGATCTTTGTATGTTCCTTTGTAACCGGTGTTCGGTGTATTTCCTTTTGGGGTACTCAGCCTCGATATCTTCTTTTTGTTTTCACAGTTGGTGCCCGAATAGGGACCCTCAAGATTGATGCCGGATCATCGAAGGTTGACACACGCTATCGGACCGGGATCGGAAGGTGTGACAAAATAAAGTGGCCCCTTTCTGAAAGAGACGCGACACCTCAGCAGCGCTGCACGACCCGATCCCTGGAGGATTAGCTTGTGGTCTGAGACGGCATCTTGACGAGGGTCCACTTATCGAGGCGGGCACATTTGCCGAAATCACCAAACACAAGGTAAGATTAGTTAGAAAAAAATCTTTGTATTCTGATCGGACCTCCTTAGGATTGATCAGGTGAGTCGTGACCCGATTCTTAAGTATCCTGATAATTTGTTTTGGCGCATTGTATCTGCAAATACAATTATTGACCAGGTAACACCAATCATTTGATATGCCTGGGAAATTGTCTACCTGCTTAAGGGCGTTATTCCGCAGTGATAGGCAATCTTTAGAATTTAGCCGACCGGTACCACAGGAGGGGTCGCCGGCTTGTACTATGTACTGTAAGCCTGGCATTGGAAGTATAGTGTTTAATGATATTAGGCACAGACAAACCAGACATGCTTCCGAACTTCAGTGGCCAATCAATGGTAGTTTTGAAATCCCTCGTATTGAGTATTTAGAGTCAATTTTGTTAAAGAAAAAGGCTAGACCTGCAGCATTCGATGTTTTACAGAATTGGAAGAAAGAAGCTGTGTCACAGCTCAAGAGTAGAGAAAAACATGCGCGCCGTCATAAGACGAACGCCGAAAAAGCTAGTTTAGGCTATCTCCTGTAAAAGGGGGGGAAGTAGATTGACACCTGAACGTATAAAACACATTTCTGGCATGTCTGTCCCAAATACGCAGAAAGAAGTTAGAGCCTTGATAGGAATGGCTTCTTACTGTAGGTTGTGGATCCCAAACTTCTCACTAGTGATTAAGCCGATGTTGGCTTTGACGAAGAAGGGCATTTCTCCGCCATTGCCGTGGAGCACGGAACACCAGCAGTCATTTGATCTGCTCAAGACTGCATTGTGCTCGGCACCGGTTTTGGGCACACCAAACTCTGAAAAGGCCTTTGTGTTGTTTGTGCATGAATGTGATGGATGTGCTTTGGCTGTATTAACGCAGGAACATGGAGGGAAGAATAGGCCATGCGGTTACTTTTCTTCCGCCCTTGATCCTGTAGCATGCGCTTTGCCAAGATGCTTGCGAGCTGTCGCTGCTGATGCTGCCTCTGTAAAACAGAGGGAATGGTCCTAGGCCATGATCTAACCCTGATGATGCCTCACTCTGTAGATGTTCTACTGAACAGAACTCAAACGCAACACCTCACTTTTGCACGGTTGACGAGATATGAATTGATCTTGTTCACTCCCCACATACAAATTAAGAAGTGTTGTGTTCTTAATCCGGCTGAAATCTTACCTTTCCCGCAAGGTACTGCTTGCAGTGACGAAGAGTCACATGACTGTCTGTATACTACCGAACAAGAGACAAAGGGTAGAATTGATCTAAAAGACACTGCTTTGAACAATCCACAAGGGGAGCTGTTTTGTGATGGCTCCTGCTTCAAACTCCCGGATGGTACATCCACAGATGCTTATGCAATCACTACATTGAGCACGGTCGTGGAAACCAAGAGAATCACACATAACTCCGTGCAGGACGCAGAGATTATAGCATTGACCTGAGCTTGTGAACTTTCCAAAGGGCTTACAGTAAACATATATACTGATAGTCAGTATGCCTTTGGGGTGGTTCACAACTTTGGGAGACTTTGGTCAGAAAGAGGGTTCTTAACTTCACATGGTACAAAGATTCAGTATAGCTCCCTAAAAGTACAATTGCTCTCAGAGCTTGCGCTCCCTACTCAGTTAGCTGTCGTGAAGTGTGCAGCACATCGAAAGATTATAAATGATTTAGGAAAAGGGAATGCTTTCGCTGATCAGGCAGCTAAGCAGACTGCCACCAAATTCTCTGCAGAAATGCATGTTTCAAGGGAGACCATAAATGCTTATGTAATGGATGAGGGTGTCGACTCCGTGAAGGATATCCAAGCCGATGACACACTAGAAGAATCTAAGAGATGGGCAGAAGGCTTGGGCAAACTTGATGATGATGGGTGTTGGGTGGATGTAGCTGAAGGAAAATGGCTACTTCCTGACGCATACGTGATGATGATGGTCGTCATGGCTCATGGCCCTTCACATGTATGTGCCCGGAAGCTTACAAAAATATTGGAGAAAGTTTGGGCGAACGACAAAATCTCTAAAATAGCTCAGCGCTATGTTCAAAACTGCATGATCTGTTTACAGCACAATGTGGGAAAGGGAACATCAACTCCGAGGGGAAGTTTTGGTCCGCCTTCTGCGCCCCTTTGAGGTTATACACTTTGATTTTATCGAAATGGACCGGTGTAATAACTTGAAATATGTGTTAGTTGTCATCTGTGCTATCAGAAATGGGTCGAGGTTTTCCCTGTTAAGGACGCTACAGCCATGACTACTGCAAAAACTATGTTAAAAGAATATTTCCCTAGGTTTGGGCTACCAAGAGTCATCTGGTCGGACAATGCTCCACATTTTGTCGCTGCTGTAATTCTGCAGATATGTGCGGCAATACAAATCGACAAACGTTTCCATTCGGCCAGACATGCTCAGAGTGCCGGATTAGTAGAAAGACACAACAGCATCATCAAGAACAAGCTTGCTAAGACGTGTGCCGGCACCAAACTAAAATGGCCGGACGCCTTACTGATCGTGTTGCTAGCCATGCGTACAACCCCTCAAAATAAGACTGGGCTCTCTCCATTTGAGGTGGCAATGGGAAGACCTGCGAATATCTGGAACCTTCCGAAATGTCGATCTTTAAGGAATGTTGAAAATGTACCTCTATCAGATTACTGTAGCCAGTTGACTAAAAGCCTGTATTTGATTTATCACCAGGTGCGAGAGGCTTTACCTGTATGATATGAGGGCCCAGGTCATAGCATCCGGCCTGGAGAGTGGGTATTGACAAAGGCATTTGAACGATCTTCTTGCCTTGCACCTCTGTGGCAGGGCCTGTTCCAGGTCCTGCTGGTCACACAGACTGCGGTGCTTGTCGCAGGCAGAAAACATTGGATCCACGCAACGCATGTCAAGAGAATTCCTCACTCAGTGCCATACGATACAGAAGAAACAGAACCCCTCACCAATACTGCAACCAACGATTCCGAAGCAGTAAACAGCCACAAGAGTGCATCGGAGTCTTTCTATGAGCCCGAGAGGCCTGGGGAATTAGCTATTTTGTCTCCACACTCTCAAAAGTTTCATTTCCGAAACTGTTGTTCCTGATCTTGCATCTTCACTTGCTCTTGATACGTCGCTTCCAGCGGGAAGTGACGACACATTGTTCTCGGATCAATCAGTACCGGGGACAACAAGGTACAATTTGCGTCCAAGAAAATAGACTTACGGCACGGTTCGGCTGTGCATTCGAAGAAAAAAGGAAACTCATCATGGGCTTGCTTTTTGCCCAAGTAATTGTTTGAGAAAAGTGGATTCTGTTGGCTAGGGTTGTGGAAGGACTAACAAGTCGCGCGGCTGGGAGGTCGCCAGCAAATAACATTGGGGTTTTTCATTTGAAGACTCCAATGCCTGCAATCGCTACCGCTCGTACAGGACTGATAAATGATCGTGTGACCAGCAGTGAGAATGGACACATTGTTTGGGCCCCGAAAACGTACTGCTGTCTTTTTATAATGATAATTGGTTTTATAATAGTCACTGTCTTAGGCCTTTGGCATCTCGAGGAAGTACATCCATTAGAGACCTTGTTACCGACTGAAAATGTACCCACTGTCCCTACTCCTTTTGTGCATTTGCATACTCTGTCTCATAGAGACTCCCAGCATAGACAAAGATATTACAACAATACCTTGTTACTTATCATGAATGATACACATGCCATTTTTAATAGGTCCAACTGTTGGGTCTGCTCGCATTTGCCGCAACATGGGGACAAGGGGCTAGGTTGGTATATTCATCCTTTACCTTTGACAACTGCTTGTTATGCTTCTCTTAGAGCATTGTTGTTTGGCCGTTGGAACAATAGCATCTCGGGGAACTTTGATGGTACTAATTTGAATAGTTTTGAGAAACGTGTTCTGACTCCCCTGGGATACTCGCTTTTCGCAAATAGAAGTAAGCCTAACGTTGCTTCGATCAGGCCTTCTGATAGACTGTCTCGTCCTTTACAATCTTTGATTTCTTTTAAGATGGCTCCGATAGGCAATAAGGATGCCATGCCTCCTTCGTACACTGTTAACCATAGCCCCAATTCAGTTTCCTTCTGCATACAGAGGAATGGTACTCAGTCAATGGGAAATTTTAAAGGTTGTGCCAACATGCAAATTTGACTGGGAAAGACAGACCTTTGTATGTAGGCGAACCTGTCTACTTTGTTTGCGGTAATGTAGCATTACATGGTTACCCAGGTATTAGCAGGGAAATTGTTATTTAGGCATCCTGTTACCCGGGGTATTCATAGCCAGTACTGTAGAGGTTTCAAAGGCTCGTCCACGGAGGGATGAGAATGGTGATACTCTAGTACAGGTTCTGGGGGATGTAGCGAAATCCCTTGTGCCATTTTGGGGACAAATAGCAAACTCTGAAGACATCAGGAGACTAGCGAGAGTACTGGAGAGAACCATCCCCCGGACCATGGACATACTCTACAATATGACGTTAGAACAGAAAGCAATAGGATTAGTAGCACTTCAGAACCGGATGGCATTAGATGTCATTCTGGCTGAACGTGGTGGAGTGTGTAAATTGGTGGGTTCCGCTTGCTGTGTTTTCGTGCCAGATTCCTCCCCCACTTTCTTCAAGGCAATACAGAATCTGCACATCCTTAGTTCAGAAGTGCATGTTCCTGAGGGTAACTGGGATCTTAGCGCTTGGTTCTGGGACTTCTTGCGATCTTGGAGTTGGAAGGTGCTTTCGGTCTTGCTGATCATTTTGGGAATTCTGTTGTTTCTTTGTTGCTGTATACAGTGTTTACCTAGTATATGTTCGATGCTAGGAGGATGTTGCGCACAAGCAATTGGTACAATAGGACACAAGGTATACGCCCCAGATAAGAGTTCCAAACAGTATGTGCTGGAAGAGCTTTTGATATACAATCTAATGGCAATAGATATTTCTGACAGTGATTCAGGGTTTATGAATGTTGAGACGTGGAGTTGTTCGTAAAGTGACCAGAAGTAGTTTAGCGCTTGGCATAGGCCAAAAGGAGGGTTTGTCGAACGGGAAATTATATCGTGCCTCCTATACTGTATGAATATATGTGTATTGGCATATGGCAAGCTGCTTTTAAGCCACTTGCGAGGAAATCCGCGTTGCAAGGACTTGACCTTAGATCAGTGTAAGCCGCCATTTTAGAAACATCTGCCATTTTAGGTTCTCGCTCTTAAAGTCACCCTGTGTTCTAAGATGGTGGACAATGTCATTCCGAATGCAACATGGCCGTCTTGACCTCTGTGTATAAACTAATGTATAACTTGCCTGCAGGCTGCATGTTGGGGTCATGAACTAAGACCTTGTCCTTCGCTGACCTGTGTGTAGAGGATTACTTGCGCTAACAAAGCTAAACCGCAAGCACATGTTAAACAAAATGTATTCAAATACTGAAATGTGAACACTTGTTTGACTATATTGTATAAAACTGTTTAAGAAGACTTAACATGAAATCCTAAAATACACTGTTGCCATTGAGGCTTGTTAAAGCGTGAACTCGGCACGAACCCTAGATCCGTAATGTATTAACAAATATTAACGGGCAAATGGGTTGAACATTGTGTTTTCGAGGGTATAAAGAGTGCGACTATTCTAATGTACAGTCCCACTCACTGAGCACACCGAACCACGCTGGAGTTTGCTGTGTTCTACTGAGGGCCGATAGATATCTGTTGCTTTGTCCTTTGAAACTGTTCAGTATAAAATAAAGATCTTTGTATGTTCCTTTGTAACCCCTGTTCGGTGTATTTCCTTCTGGGGTACTCAGCCTCGATATCTTCTTTTTGTTTTCACAACACCAATCATTTTTGGTAAAGTTTGGGCGTTACAAGGGTTGTTCGACTGTGCAACGGTGGTGGCCTTTTTGTTTTGCGTTGTTTGAAAGAAGGTGGACAACTGGGTTTGCACGAGAGTGGCGCTTTGTTCCATACCTCTTTGTGATGTGTCAAGAGAGGAGGGTGTCTCTGGTACAACAACATTGGATGGACCAATTAAAGCATGCAAGGCATAACAGGAAGTTGCTATGGCCAAGGAGGACGACGCAATTGATTCATGGTGCTTTAGTTGAAGTAAGATTTTGCTTTCGGTGTCAAGCTGGTTCAAGTCTAGTGGTGCCTCGTCGAGCGAGATGTTACATATTTTTTTAATGCTTGAGTTATGTCCCTTAATTTTGTTAAGGGGCATATTTTTGGATTTGGATTGAGAGGAGGCATGTGCACTAATATTCATACTCAAAGGTTTGGGCTGGTGTCTTCTGTTTTGTGCCCTCATGTGCAGTCTTTTAGTTTTATGGGAGATAAAGTGTATGTTTTGTGGAGAATCCACCTCAGTTGTGGTTTCCTCACGGATGACCAGAAGTACACCCACCATGTCCATATTCTGATCTAAAAAATCAGAAATTGCAGATGGACTGTCAGGAGAATCCTATATGACTTTGATTTGAATTTTTGGCACATTGCTATCATGTGCTGTCTCACACAAGTTCTGAGACACCAAGTTTGCATTGAGCAATATGTTTTCAATAACCAAGATTCTTTCATGTTGAAGTATAGCAACTTCCATTAAGTCAACTTGAGAGTTATTATCAGAGCCCAAGTTATGGGAGTGTTGTTGCTAAACCTGGGCATAGGATTTCGGATGACCAGAAAAACAATCTAGGCAATCATTGGTCTGAGTATACTGTGTTGCTGTTGTTTTGCCAGCATTCGTGGGCACATTATGGCCAAGATCTGGTGCTCTTGCTGACTGTGATGCCCAAAATGAGTGACTGTTTTCTTGAGCCAACATGAATCCTTTCAATTTATTTAATTTGGTGAGGATATCAGAAGTAGATATTTTGAGTTCACTTATTGCAAGGTGTGTATGCTCGTGTCCATTATCCAATAAATTGAGAATCCGAGTGAGGACGGGAACATTTCATAATTCCTGGTCATTTAGATCGATGAGGGATTCTTCGAGTCGATAAAAAGGAACGGATGATTGCGACTGTCGTGATATCGGTGCCTGCGTGTTTGGGTGACTCATAATGTGGGGAAGAACTGGAGATTGCGAATGTAGCGGCTCAAAACTGAGAACTAATTCATCTGTGGTTGGCGAGCTGGCCTTCAACTGTGCAATACCCGTTGCATTTGGCGACACGTTACCACTGGTGTGTGTGCAAGTCCTCCGTGTTGTGGAGTGTGAGAAATGCACTTGTTCACGAAAAGCGATTGAGCTAATGGTGGGGGACGAAGCATCCAGAGATAGGCAAACGTGCTTGTGAAGTTCAGCCATTACCGCAGGGGCAACAAATGAAGTGTCAGATATGGGCATGAAGAACTCTTCGGGGGATGCACCCAAAATGGAATTATCGTTGATGGGTATATTTGTGTGGCTTTTTATAGAGGGAATAGTAGTAGCATTTGTTTTTGTGGGTCATGTCTTATTTTTAGCAGCAGGGAAAAGTCCCTTTTGATTTTGGGATGTTTTTGCTGCCATGGAGTCGGCGAGTAGAGAGTCTGAGATGTTGTCGCTCATGTGTGCTCTCTCCTCGCCGATTGCATTGGCTTAAGCTTGTAAGTCCTCACTAATTGTGTGTAGCTTTGCTGGTGACTTAGAGAACGCAGAGTTAGGGATGTGCGGAGGATGAGGCATTTTTTGAGAAGGGTCTTGAAGGCGCTTGTCACTCCTGAGACTCTTATCAATTGTGGTGGAAATATACAACAACGGCTACTTAGTTGTTAATATAGACACCTTTTTAATGTAGGTAACTGTGTCCAGTGTGATGAGGCGAGCACTGGCTCATATGGGTGCAGGCACAAATTATAATCCTGGTAGGTCATACACCCATGTTATGCAAGAGGCATAATTACACAAAGGCTCTTGAATGAGTTAGTTCAAAAAGGTTCATGAATACAAATGCAGTTTCTCTCTCTATCACTAAGCAAATTGCACTAAACTTGTAGTTACCGACACTTTGTTCGTGTGTTAATTCGGATTTTAGAAAGAGTTAGGCTTTTATTCTTAGGGACCAATGATATAGAGCCAAACCGACAATTTCAGGTTTGGTTAGTCAAACAAGTACTATGTGCTTGCGGTATCTCGAAGGCTTGACTATTTACGAGTACAGCACACTTCATCACAATGTGTGGACGGAGTTCTATCGAATCCTCATACAGAGATAAACAAGGACAATACGTATCTGTGTCTGTTACCCGTGATAGTGCAACTACCTAGATAATAGAAGCTTACTGCTGCTCAAACCTATGCAGGATTAAAGGCTTGATTACAATCCCTGAGCCACCAAGAACTCAAACAGGCTCTAACAGGCACTTTCCGAGCACTTCTGGGGGAAAACACGCACAGGGGCGTTGTGCATGTGCCTTTTGTGGAACGTTTGCAGTGCAGAGGGGCAGGGCCAAATAAGCACTGTAATGACAAAAAATAAATGTAAATACCGATGAACGAAGTCCAAGTCCAAGTTTTCACAGTCCAAAGTTTTCACAGTCAGCACCTTGCTACCACTTCAAATTCCCCATTTGCTCTGTGCCTTACCACAGCTGAACCTGAATGCCTTTCCCATCAGTTTGATCGATTTTTGAAGACCCATCATTAAAGAGAACCTCCCACCCTGCTAGAGCATTCTCCTTCACTCTTGGAATATCATCATAGAGCTCCACGTATTTAGAGCAATCATGCACTTGCTCACCCTCTGCCACAGGCTCAGCTACAAATGTACCAGGGCTCACTATTTTACACCTGAATATTTTAATCGCTGGATGCAATTTGACTACCTCATATACAGACGCCCTCTGAGATGTCAACATACCGAAAGGTTTTTCCAAAACAGCAAACAAAGCACGCTCATCAAACAAAGTCATAGAACACCCCATCACAGTGCTGGTAGCCTTCTCAATGGCGAACATGACTGATGCCAGCGATTGTTCGCAAGAAAAGTGTCCTCTCACAACTGGATCTATAATCCCACTATAATATGCAAGAGGTTTGTACCATAGTGTAGTCCTGTGTGTAAGCACCGCCGTCATAACTATCCCATTCGTGCGCGAAAACAAGAAAAACTCATCAGAATAGTTGGGAATTCCTAAAACTGGAGCTGTACAAATTGCTTTCTTTAGTTATTCAAACCATCCCTCCATTTCCTCAGTCCATTCTATTTTTTCCTTGTTCACTTGGGCTTTCTTCAGAGCCTACAAAAGGGGTCTTGTGTATGAACAATAATCAAATACCCATGCTCAAACATAGTTAGACAATCCCAAAAACTGCTGCATTTGCTTTATCGTGTGCGGTTTTTCTGTTTTCATAATCGCTTCAGCTCTTTCAGGTGTAACTTTCTTACCCTCATGCGAGATTAACTGACCTATGTACAACACCTCTTCTTGACAATATTGCAACTTTTCCTTGTCTACTTTATATGCCTTGTCTGCTAGAATGATCATTAGCTGAATCGAGTCTTGCCTGCACTCATCTTCTGTCGTGCTACAAACTAAAATTTCATCTACGTACGGCAACACAACAATTTTCAAATCAATGTTACTTAGGTCCATCTGCAGGACCCTATTAAAGATCGATGGAGATTCACAATACCCCTGGGGCAAACGAGTACTTAGCCTGACAAAACATAAATGACATAAGGTCTTGGGAGTTCTTATGCAACGGATTGAGAAAAACAAATGTTTCAAGTCAATCACTGTGAAATATCCTGCCTCTGCTGGGATACTATATAGTATCATCGCCGGATTCAGAACTAAAGGAAACTCTGCTTTTACAATCTGGTTAATTGGCCTCATATCCTAAATTAGTCTCCACAACCCCCCTTTCGATTTCTTCACAGGGTACACAGCAGTATTACACAGTGACTCTGACATCACTAAGATACCTGTTCCATCATAGCTAAAATAGTTTTAAAAATACCCCCATCCGAGACATGGGGTACTGTCTTGCTCGAGGTAAAATTGCTCCTGGCTTCAGCTTAATCTTAACTTCCCCTACCCTCTTCAATAGGCATACATCATAGGGGCCTGTAGTCCATAAAGAGGTTGGCACTTTTTCCAAATCCTCGTCAAAAAATGCTGGGTGCTACCGCACTATCATCATTTGCTGTGGGTCCTCTCTTTTCTCTATTCTGATCCAATATGTAATACGCATCTCGAATATTACTTCATCATCTGATGGGTCATCTCCAAACATATCCTCATCTGTGATGTCAGTCAATCTATACCTTTCCCCAATGGCAATCACTTTTCTCCATGGCCTGCCCTCATCATCGGTTCCTTCCAGCAGGGCCAATTCCCCTCGCACTATGGCTGCATCTAACCCCAGGTGAATAATCTGTCCCCCTCTTCATCCATAGGTACCTGTGGCCTGAACAAGAACTCATCAGGTATTCTCATAATCTTTCCTACTAAGCCGGGAATCCATGTCAACAAAATGCGCACCACATAAAGAAAGACTTCTGGCTCTAATGGCATTTCTCGCAGAGCCATTTGCCCTGTAAACGCCATTATAAATTTGCCCACGTTTAGATAATGTATCCTTGGAGTGGAGCACATTTTGGGCCTCATTACACGGATGGCGGTAAGGGATTACAGGCACCGGTAAGGGCACCGGTGCTGGTAATCCCTTACCGCCCTACTACGAGGTCCCTCAGTGGGTCCCGTCCTTAACGTGTGGTCAGACCACACGTTAAGGACGGGACCCGCTGAGGGACTTCAGAGCAAATAACGGTACCGCTAATTGCTATTAGCACCATGGTTGGTGCCGGTGTTGTAACGAGTCCGCCATGGTGGAATGGGAAAATACCGCCCCATTCCAAGGTTGGCGGGGCGGTATTTCCCCATTTCACCATGGCCCTTCCCCATTCCCATTTTCTCCCCATAGGGCTCAATGGGACTGGGGAAGGCGCTAAGTACAGTACCGCAAATTGCGGTACCGTAATTAGCACTGAGGTCCCTTTGCGGCACCCTACTTTAACGGCTGGTAAAACCAGCTGTTAAGGTCGGGTCCCGCAAAGGGACCTCGTAATCAGGCGTTAAGGGTTTAACGGCGCCGACACCTTTTACGGCGCTGTTAAACCCTTAACGCCAGGGTCGTAATGACCCCCACTGTGTCCAAATTGCGATTTCAGACAGTGTAGTTGAAATTAGTTGTTGGTTCCAAACTTTTCTCGAAGTTGGTTGCTAATTACAATCCTTGATGGTACCACTTTTTGACCTTGTGGTTGCTAATTCCAGTCCTCACAGATACCAATTTAAGTCCTTGTGGTTGAGTTATTGATTCCAAATCTCAACACTTGCTTCCCCACTCAGGTACATGAGTGGTTCCTCAGGAGGTAAATTGGTCAGTTTGACAGTTCATCTTCTAATGATCAGAATTTTTTATTGACTTTAATTTGCTGATCAACATGAATCCAAAAGGTTTTGGTAGGTTGTATGCAACCTTTTTTACCTGAAAGGTAAGGTGTAACGTGAATGAAGTACAGGCGTAATTATGGTGACAAGTATATACATGATTGGTGAGATGGAGTACCCACTTTGGTTAGTGCTTGTGATATCTTCAATGGAAATAGAGTACATTTTTTAAGATGTGCAGTCCCTATTTGTCGTTTTTTGAACAGATATGTTACTCCTAGGACAAAAAATGACATAGGGCCTCATTACACGGAAGGTGGTGAGCCATGGCGCTATTAGCGCCATGGCTCATGCTGGTAAAATACCGGCACCGCCTTGGCGGAAAGGGGATTTACCGCCCCATTCCAAGGTTGGTGGGGAGGTAAATCCCCCTTCCGCCATTGCCCTTCCCCATTCCCATTTCTGCCCCATAGGGCTCTATGGGAATGGGGAAGGCACTAATTACGGCACCGCAATTTTGCGGTGCCGTAATTAGCTCCGAGGTCCCTTAGCGGGTTGGTTTTTAACGCCTGCAAAAAGCAGGCGTTAAAGCACCAACCTGCTAAGGGACCTCGTAGTAAGGCGGTAATGGTTAACGGTCACTGTTACCATTAACGGTGGCCGTTAACCATTACCGCCTTCCGTGTAATGAGGCCCACAGACCCAATTTAAAACCTACATTTGGTATATTCATCAAAGTCCAATTCAAGGTAGCAGTCTTTTATTTGTCTAGACAAGTGGGGGTCTAGGTTACCCTAAATTCAAGCTTTTTGAAAATGGGTGCACTCTTCAGTTTCCTGTGACCAGTGTGTGAAGAGAATACTACATTTCTCAGAATAACAAAGGCGTTAGCCAAACACTGCATTTCCCACTCTAATATGGATAACTGGTGTGTTTATATGTAGACTAGTTTTTAAAGGAAGAAAATGTCGAGTCAAATTTGTCTTACCTAGCAAGGATAGGTCGTTCTTTTCCGAGTGTTCTGCAATGGTGCGATTTCCATTACTCTATTTCTGAAATTGGCCGCTTTTTGTAGCGCGCGACCACGTCATCGCGCTAAAACCTTGCGCAGTGATGTCACGCGTTCTCGTCCGGCGGCTATCTTGCTTAGTCTTAAACGTCTTAAATGATTTAGATGCTGTTCGTTGGGTAGAAACGATGTGTACACAGTCAATTAATTTGTTGATTTGTGCTTAATGTAGTGGAGATTACTGTGGAGATGGAAAATAGATGTTCAATATGAAAAAGCCATAAAGATAACGATGATGTCATATCTTAAATATGTACTATTCTTTAGCGGGATAAAGCATGGAATAGGAAATAACTGATTTATTAAGATATGGTTCCTTTGTGTGCTCAATGGTGTTCATTGTGGGTGTTTCTAAAAGTAAAAGAAATCATCATATTTAGCTTTGTCATTAAATCTCGGCCCAGAATATTAACCAGTGTCTGCCTTGAATACAATAATAGAACAGACATGTCACACTCTCCAATAGAGACTGGTAATTCATCAGTAAAAGGAACGCTGCTTGTAGCTCCAGAGATGCCTTGAGTATTCATGGCATTTCCCGTTAACAGATATTTTCTCTCTCGTATACATGAGCGAGTTGCCCCAGTGTCTACTAAAAAAGAAAAAGATTTGCCTCCTATTGTAACATCTTCCCTTGGTTCCTCTTGGGGTCTGGTGTTACTGATAGTACTGAACACATCAAGTCACACTGTGAGCTGTCTAATTGTGGGTACATACTTATTCAGTACCCATAAAAGGACTTCCTCCCACCACAGTGACACCCCCTATCTAGGTGTCAATAACTGTCCCGTGTTTACACTCTGCTGTATCTGCATGGGTGCATACTGTGACTGCACTTGCGGCAGATTCAATGGTGCTTGCTGTGGTTGCAATGCCTGTTGCATTTGTGGCCCTTGTGCTTGATACACTGTCTGATCTTGGGCAAACCCATCCCTATTTTGTGAGCTATATGCTGGAGGATAAGCTGTCCCCCCTCTTGAGAATTGCCCATTCTGTACATACGCTTGGCTCCCACATGTTCCCGCAATGTGCCCTGTCATTCCACATGGCCAACATATAGGAGGGGCTCTTCTGAGTAGCCACCCTTGGTTGAGTCCTCCTTGCACATTTTGGTTATCAATCTGCATATTCTGAAACCCGCCTTGGTTATTTTGAAAACCACCCTGATTATTCTGAAAACCACCTCTTCTTTTGTAGCCCATTCCTCTGCCTCTCGGCGTAAACCCATTCCCTCTGCGGTCCATCTGGTGTTGATTATTTGCCTGCGATGTGCCCACTGTTTGCTGCATTCCCAGCCCTTCTCCGCTTGTCAGTACCACCCCTTCTATGGCATACTTTGACAGTTTCTTCTGAACTAACTTGTCTTTCTCAAGTTTTTTAGCATCTTCCTTCTTCTTATTTTTCTCTTTTAACAGCCGGCAGTGATGTGCTATAGTCAACTGTATCTCTGCCCAGGGCTTTTCTTTCATTCCCATTAGTTTCTTAAGCTGTGCCTGTACTTGCTCCGGTAATCCCTGACACAAAATGTGGTAGAATATTGGCACTGATTTACCCCATGGCTCCCTCCTTTCATAAGTCCAGCATTCCTGAATACTTTGAATGTAAGGAAGCGGATCTTTGTCATTTCTCATTTTACATGCCATAATTGCACCCACATCTCACTTATCAGGATACTGTACCCTGAGTGCCCTCCAGACGTCTGCTCTGCAATTATTAAATGGCACTCCGTCATGAGCTGTGTTCTGTTCCGTGACACTTGAATAACCTGCTCATGTCCAAATGTCATCAGCCCTTTCCCCAAGAATGGCCGCTAGGAGACCCTTAATGTCCCCTATAGCCAGAGTGTTTCCTCCTGTCATCTTTTCTAGCTCATAAATGAATTTTCATGCACCCGTTGTTAAACTAGGGGGTTTACATCTTAAATTATACTTATCCATTTGTGCCCAGGGAATATACTGTGGTCTGACCCCTCCTTTCTCCAATAAAGGGAACTGCGTGAACCCAAATCCGCAATCGGCCCCCATCGTCTGCCTATCCATAGTGGGGACAATGGTTCCTGATTGCTTTCTACCTGGCAATGACCTCAGCCTGTTTACACATGGTGGCAACACTCCCTTCTCCCTATGCGATCATCCTTTATGTCGATCTGGGTACGCCATGGGATCTGGCGTCCTAACCTTAGTCTGTTCTATATCACACCATCTCACTTCCTTGTCTGTCTGCAGACATCCCTCGGGACCGCATGCACATTCTCCCTCCTCCCCACGGAAGGCTTCTCTCTCTTCATCTGACATATCTAGTCCCCAACTAGTATGACTCTTGTCTCTTTCATCCCTATTTAAGGTCAACCTGTCTAAGAACAAGGCTCTATGCTCGAGACTAAACAAACTTCCTTCTTCGCCTTGTGATTGGGTGCCATAGATAGCCTTTTCTCTGTTTCCTGATTCACCTCTTGTCATCATATCATGATAGGCTTTATCGATCCTATCTCCAATGCTTCCTATCTCAAAATTCTCATCTAATGTAGTCTCTAATGAATCTGTAATGTCATCTATAGATGGCCCTAACGGTGCTCCCTGCGATGGAAGAAACTCCTCTAGGGTTATCCTAGAAGGTCCAGCCGTTCTGTGCGAAGGTAGGAACTTCTCATTATTATTCCATGATATTACTGGACTCGGCTCCATTAACTCTTTCTGAATGCGATTAATATTATGTTCCCTTTGTCTTCTTTTCCGCTCCATTTCTTCATCTAATTCCCTTCGCTTTCTCACTTCCTCTCTAACCCTTTCCTCTTCTTGTCTTTTCTCTTCCCTTCTTTCTTTCATTTGCTTTACACACTTCTTCCTCCCTTTGTCTTTGCATTCTTTTATCCTGTAATTTCTGTGCTTCCTCCTCTTCTCTCTTTCTTTCCTACCTATTTTGTTCTTTGATTGCTCTCTGTCTGTTATCATACTTTCTTTGCTCCTCTGCCCTTTCTTTCTTCTTTTGCTGCTCCTCTTGATACATCTGTTCTCATCTCTGCCTATTCTTTCTCTTCAGTTCGTCCTCTTTCAATCTTTTCTCTTGTTCCTGTCTTTTCTATCCTGTTTGTCTTTATGTTCCCTTTGCCGCACTTCCTCGATACGTTTCCCATCGAGCTTGAGCAATATCTGTCCACCTATCCATTCGTTCTGTACCAGCGTTACCTCATCAGCTTAATCCTTTTCACCTTTTCATATCTTAATCTCTCGTTCTATATCTAGGGTCACATTTGGTTGTTTGCTTTTCTCCTCTTTGTCTTGTAAGACTGTGATATGGAAGCAGTGGCAGCCGACCTGGATCACGGGAGAAAGGAGGGGGTTGCGGAAGTGAGCAGCCGGGTGCCAATGCTGGCCTTTAAGGGAAGGGAAAAGACTACAGATCCCAGAATGCCCCATGGAATACAGCATCAGGGAGGAGGCCCACCGATGGGAAAAGAAAGAAAGATAAGAAAAGGGAAAACCGTGTTTCCGTATCATATCAGGCCCACCAGAACAGACACAAAGCACAGGGTTAACCCACAGCGGGCAGAGCAGGGAGGAGGTGGGGAATCAGGGCCAGGTGTGACAAAACCATTGCTGAGAACACCAGGGGCTGATTACGAGGGAGGAGCGGGTCAAAGGTTAAAAGCAACTCGAAGAGACTCAGACGGGGTCTTCTCTTGCAGGAACAGCACGTGGCGAGGGGCGCCACACCCGATTGGAGTGAGACCAACGGAGAGTATGAATGGGCTTACTAGGAAGACACGGAAAACCTACAGAGTGACGCTGTACCTTGTCCGAGGCTCCAGGCAGCAGTACAGAGCAGAAAAACGGCAACTAGAGGAAAAGTATTACAAGAGGTGAACTGTGGGCCATTGCTATTTTCCTTTTCGTTTACATCGACTGGCGGCAGGTTGAGGGTTGAAAGCCTGTACACGCCGGGGTGGGATAAGAGACAATGGGGACTGACGAAAGCAAGTCGCATCGGCAGTGCCTGCGAGGTGAAGGAACCGTATTCAGTTGTATGAATTCAATGACCTGTGGAGTGTTAGTTTTGAAAATAAACAATTGTTGCAAGTAAAACCTCTGTTGTCTCCGGCTGACTACTTAACAAAGACCTTAAAGATTTCCTCTTTTCTCTTACTTTTCTCTGGACTGTCGTCACTGCTATAAGCAGGCGGTTCATTTATCAGATTACTATATCCTGTTGCTGCTTTTAATTCCCTTAATAGATACAATCTTTCATCTTTTGAACTATCACTATTTACTTTGGGTGAGGTAAGGGGAGCAGATGGCTCAGCACTTTCGTCCCTGCACTGGTTAAGCGTCCAGTCCTTAGGAGGTGGATCTTCCCATTCCTCCTGGTACATTTTCTAGAGCTCTAAACTAGCTAGCCTTTTCTCTAATTTCTTCCTGGTGTACGCAGCGTGCAAGTATGTGGTCATGTGTTGCAAAACCGCTTTTGACAGCGATCCCCCTTGTGGTCATGCCATAAACATTTTGTCTGCTTTACCCACTCCACACTATACTGTTTGAGCTTGGGTGCGTGTTTTGGCAGTGTCTTGCACAGGTGCATCAGTGGAGTAACATCCCCCATTGTGACAAATCTGAATTGACTATTGATACCTACCGTTGATTTACACAGAATACGTTTCAGAAAAATAACAAATATGAGCGTGCACCACCCTTGCCGCTCAAAGCCTCTACTTCTCAATTATTTCAATCTACCTTTTCAGCCAGTGCCGACAATGACTAAAAGAAATAGATAACAACTTTTTTTCTCTTCCTTACTCTTACAGTTTACTCTTGTCGTTCCTCAATACTACCTTTCATTTTCAAAATACACAGACAGACTAGTCGACTTTACATATTTTTTCATGATACTCCTTTTCTCTTAGCCCCTAAAATACTCCAATTGGAATTTGAGTAATTCCCTCTCAGAAACCTGTTTTTGTGCCACTGAAGTACCCACTTGGGTTTTGAAATGGCTCCTTCTAAAGCTACTTGAGCTAGGACATTGGGCTCTTTGATGCTCCTCATCATATATCTCTGACGCTCCTCATCATATATTAATCAACCCCCCGTTACTATTCTTTTACCACAATCCCCATTGCCTTATTTTGCAAGTCCCCTTAATCTTCTCACCATTCGCTTTTCAACTCAAGAACCTCAGGATCTTCTCCTCCTCCAATCAGCCACCATTGCCTTCAGTCCGCTCAGCTCCTGTGGAAACCAGGAGGGATTTCGTGAAAGAGGGACCCATCCCACCTATATCGATTTTCTTGCAAGAGTTCCATATCGGCCGCTCTCCACAGGAAACTTCACAATTGACCGGCTAAATGGCAGAGGATGTCCGATTTTCCGAAAACACTAAAAGCCTACTAACCGACGGACCGGAACCATCCTCTTTCTGCTACCAAGTGAACCTGTAGGCCCTTTAAGACGAGGTAACAGTGTCTGAGATGGATGGGGAGGCAGATCTTACTCATACATCAATAATCAGACTGACTCAGGAAGTTGGAAAAAACACAACTGTTTTAATTGCAATTATCTAAAACAGGGAGTACAACGGGCATCAACTGACACTGCACAGTCATAAGTCTCTCAATGATTCACATGAAAAAACACAGTTATAGAGTAAAAACTCATCATGAGTGATGTCATACTACGTGGCAAAATAAGAAAACCTACTAAGGGATGTGATAGGCTTAAAGGGAACATCTATGTATACTTTCTGTGGGGGACTGGACTGTGATTGAGTCTCTAAGGTCAAGTGGACAGCTATGCCCACCCCTAGTGCAAGTCATCTTCCGTGTCATACTAATACACAGAGTTTTATTGGCTTCTCAAACTATAGGGCTCCTTGATACGTGGCCCTCTATAATTGGTTGGCACGCTTGTACCCTTCTGGAATATTCCACTCGCTAGCAGCACACAAGCTGGTACCGCAAGTGCTGGAGGATTGGCCTGTTCATGCCTCCCCACCCAATTAGCCCAACATCCATCATCACTCCTGCTGTCTGCCATTCAATTAGTTTGTTTCTCTCGGCCTTGCAAAGGATCACTATGCCTGGGAATAAAGGGGAGTGTGAGCATGACCTTATCTTCTGGTCTCGGTTTAGCTTGCCCAAAGTCTATTTTCATCTGACCATGTGACAGGAGACCATGTTTTGAGCTCCTTGGTTGTATTTAATACTATTAAATCCATAAAACCTGGCACTTCTAGTGTTTTTCCATCACACCTCAACAAGAGTTTGGCTCGCTTCTCACGTTCATTGGATCTTCTTGAGTAAATAACCAGGTTCTTGGCGGACCCACCTTTTGACACAGGGCCAGGAAGTCTTCTCGAATCTTCCTTCACCGTCAGCTGTTTTATTCTACCACACCACACTTTCAGCCCTTCTATTCACGGGTCGAAGTTTGCTAAAATGCAACGTGGAACATCCAGATTCTATACACACATATATATATATATTGGCGGCGTCGCCCGAAGTCTAGTCACTACGCATAGCCAGCCCTATGGTTACATAGTTCTACTTGCGTTACTGCATCTGTGAAATTATAAAATGGCATTGCATTTTCTTCAGTGCTTCTCCCACATGCAATCTTCATTTTGCTTATGAAATGTAGCTCAATTAATTACTTCGTCATCAGATTCTATAAGGTCTATTCACCTTCTTTATTGGAATCTCTTCTAGGTGCATCATTTCTGCTTCATGTGACGTCACCAGTCTTCTCTTTCACGCATCTTCACATTTCTTCCACAATTTCCTTCAGAAGACTGTAATTTCTTTGCGGATACATCATGTAGGGTTTTTCTCAATGGATACCTTGTTTCAAGGACTCTTCGCGGTATATGTTCCATCACTGGTGTTGCGCATGTCGCAGGGCGGACTTCCGGTAGAGGCACTTGGCTCGTCCTCTACACAAGTCGAGGTGAGGAGTTCCTATCTGACCCCACCGGACCATGAATGTCATAGGAAGGCTCACCTTGCGGAGGCAGAGGCCGCGATTGAGCATCTATGTGCTGCGATTACAGCACACACAGTGCCCAGCCTCGTGACAACCAGCCGAGGGAAGAATAATATGGGAGCTGCGAGTCCATTCGCCGACACAGGAGTCCCCATAGTGGAGTTGGACTTCACTTCCGAGGGGGAGCTTACCTCTTCGGCAGCGAGCCAGGAACCCCCATGCGGCACAGAAAGGAGGAGACGATGGAGCAGACCCAGGAAAATATGACAGAGGACATGTTTGACCCAGACCTCATAAGACATCCGAGATCCTCTGCTTGGGCGCCATCTTCCAGGGTTACAGAGTACATGAGCATCAGGCTGCGCAAACCCTTAGATAAGGAGGTGCGGCAGTGCCTCAGGGCACAATGTCCAAGCCTTAGCTAGAGGCTAAGGTTACCGGCACCCCGGACCTGGACTCTAAGCTTTTTGCAATCGTGGGAAAGAGCCATAACGTTCCCAATAAGGGTAAAGACCGGTTATGGTGATTATGCCAGGACAAACTCCTAGACCTGGCAGGACCCCTGGCTAAGATCATGATCTAGCAGAGAGGGCCAAGGATACAGGCGCACCAGTAAACTCCACAGTGTTAGCTAACTGGGCGCAGAGAGCAGTATGCCTACTGGGGAACGCAAACTGCACCATCACTTCAGAATGGAGGAAGGGTTATTGCTTAAGATAGACCAGAAGCTAGGTGACCTAGCATCCTACGAAACAGGTCCAGCAGTGCAGGGACTCCTATTAGGAGACGCTTTTGCGAATGTGCTGGCAAAATACACCAGCACGTTTGCCGTCCTCGACATGGCACAGACATCCGTAAAGAAGATATTTCTGACCAAGGTTTTTGGAGAGACCGGTCGAGGGAGGGGCCACTCGGTTGGTCGTTTTCCCTTTGGTAGAAGGCCCAGAGAAGGAAGAGGAGCACCCTAATAATGGGGCTACGTTCCACAGACGGTTTCTTCTCATTCCACAAAAGAGACAGCCGAGGAAATAGATCGGAGAGCTGGCAGCCTGCCATTACCTTAAGTGAGAGACCAGTAGGCCTGTCATTCAGTTGGGGGGCAGGGGAAAATATCAGAAATACTTAGTTACATAACAAAATCTTCACCAGAGTCCAATATAGCCTTTAAATAATCTTTAAATGATCTTCTGCTGGCACAGACTTTTAGGTGCTTTAGTTTTTTAAAATGCCTTAGACCAGAACGACTCGCCGATCAGCACCCCAACCAGTGCTTCAAGTCATCAAAAAGTGGGGCTGAGCCGGGGCCCTGCCGGGGGCACCCTGGTCCCACCACGGGAAACATTATCCCGCCGCAACCGCAACGGGATGATGTGCCCGCCATGATGAAGTCAGGCATCTGTGTCACTGACAGAAGTGCCAGCCAGCCCAAGCAACGGTGTGGCTGGCTGGCACTTCTGTCAGTCACTGAAACTTCCTCATGTGACCCTCGCAAGGCTTACAAACCTTGCTGAGGATCACCAGAGGAATTTGCAGACCCAGGCCAGCCAGGGTTGGATTGGCCCTTCAGCCTTTCGGCCTGTGGCCGAGCCGAAATCATCCCTGGGGATTGGGTGCTGGTTTCTGGCCATGCCTCGGCCGGTTTGGACAAAAAAGAAAACATTTTGAATTTTGAAAAAAATATATATATTTTTGAAGAAAGAAAATACCTGCAATGGCATATTTCATCAAAGCAAGGTAACACATGTTACCTTGCTTGGATGATGCATTTGCATGCATGATGTGTGCATCATAAATTATGATGCATGCATCATTCACATGCTGCTACAGCATGCAAAGTTGAGGGGCCGGGGCTGCTGCCGGGCCGGCGGCTGTCACCGTGCAGCCACTCCAGGGGGCATAGTGCCCCCTGGAGTGGCTGTGCTGTTGTATTAGTGATAAATATGTATTAGTGATATTAGTGATAACCAACCAATTTTAGAGTAGAATAAGCATCAATTTCGGACTATGTATTTTGCCTATTCTGCCATTGTCTCTTTTACGATCATCACAAGACATTCCATCTCAGTGTCCTCGGTCCCTTGACAAAATCCGTGTTCCTAAAAGCTTCTGTACATTGTTCAAATATTTGACCATAGCACATCAAGAGGCCATTGACTTCATTGTGCCACAATTAATGCTTTGTTGTAATGTGTCTATCTTTCCTATCTCTATGGCATGCTGTTCAGGATGTTTGTTTGCATGTATGAGCTAACGAGTGCTCAGAGTATGGGATGTCCTGTGAGTGCGCTGATTTCCCTATTTTGCCAACCTCTGAAGCCTGAAAGTAGATGCATGCAGGCTTGACATGTGGCCAACTTTGCACCAGACCTGCAGATGAAATTAACTGGGCTGCTGTTAAATCTCAGTTACCTGTTTAATGGGATCCCCTACAGAAAAATTTCTCATTGTACTATAGCCGAAATGATAGCTCAGTGGGTTGAGCGCTCGCTGCTGCAATGTGTGTGTGATCTGCAGGTTCGAATCCCAGCAAGGCCACCTCAGCCTTTCATCCTTCTTAGGTCGCCAGATGAGTACCAACACAGGTGGGTGATATTTTATGCATATTTGTTCTATAAAAAATAGCTTAAGCGTAAGTGCTATACAATAACATATTATCATTTGGCCTTGGACGTCTGCTTGCATTCACAGTAATTTGACAATATGGATCTATACACACAGATATTAATGATACATATGGTGATCCATTCTTGTATGAAATGTATATCACATTAGTGAAATCATAAGCATATTGTTCGCAGTGTACTTAGCAACAATGCTATTTGATGCCACTTCCTGTTTTGTCAAGGGGTGAAAGGTTGTGCTTCATCACTTCCCGGGATGTCACTTTGGGGTGGGGTCAAATGACATCACTCCCGGTGATGTCATCAGAGGTCAAGGCTCGTGAGGCGAGGACCACTTTTTTTAGGCGAGGGGTGGGCCACTTTCTTTTGGGTGGCTGGACCTATTTCTTGTCCCAGTCCGACCCTGAGGACAGCCCTGATAAAAAGGGTGCGCCATTTTGGACTTACCTGCTGCCGCAGACTCCAAGCCCCTGCCTGCTGCGGTTAACACAAGAAGCCACTTCTGCAACCACAGCAAGGTAAGCTTTGCTGTTGTAGTTTCAACTGGTGGAGGCAGACTTCTCACTTAAGTGTTCGTCTCGACCAGCTGAAACTGCAACAGACACATCTGTTGCTCTCTCGTCTTGTCTGCACTTTTCTTTAGCCCTCCTTTCATCTCGTCCCTCGGGTCCTGTGTGTCTATCTCTCTCTCTGCCCTTCTTGAATTGTTACTGCCCCACGTTCTCTCTCGCTTTCGCTATCTTTAATATTTTCCTTTCCTCTTTCCTTTGGAGTGTCCGTTAATTTAGCCTGCCATATTTTATTTCTCTTCCCCCAGTCCCACTTCTTATATATCATATCTCTTTCTTCATCCCTCCCCACTCCCCTTACTGTCACTTATCCACCGTTTTGCTTTCTTTAATATTGGTCTATGTTTTAGATAGCCGAGTAAGAGACGCACAGTTGCTGGCCAAGATAGATCACAGCATGGCCACGTGCCCTTCTGTGTCTTTGAGGTGGTACATGCTGACACAGTGTACCCATGAACTTCATTCCTCGCTGCATTGGGCACACTCACTAATCCTCTGTAAGTGGGTGGGTATGTTTAACATTACGGTGGTCGCAATTTGTGTCAGCGTGCCTTCATTGTGCTGTCAGAGTTAGCAGATGTGTTATTGGCATCCCCTCTCCACCATGCTATGCTGCCCTGCTCGCAGGCAGAGGCGGTGTGACATAACCATAGAGATGCGACTCGAGTTAGATGGAGGGCACCATCCGTGCATTAAGGGGGCAATAAGGCAAACAGGAGTAACATGTATGAGGACTTTGCATGTGCTAACATAAAGCTCTTCAAAGTCGCAGCTTTGAAGTTGTAGTTTGTGATTGTCCTTTGCGACTCGCCATGGCCACAATGCAACATATTCTGAGGTACAAGGTAGGGGAGGTTTACAAGCAGTACCTTAGGCGGGCCGGGCTATCAATGGAATGGCAGGGCACATAAAGAACAAGTATTAGTAATGTCGATAGTCTTGGCTTTTGTGTAGGCATGTGAATGGCACTTTGCCAGGCACTGCCCTAGGGTTATTAACTGGCCATCCATGGTAGCAGCTGCAAAATGGTGCGAGTACCTGGGCATCTAATAGCAGTGCCTGGCAAATGCCTAATACTTATATACCAGCCAAAACTGTATGATGCAGCAGCAACAAAAATATTGATTCATGTCTTGACCAGCACATCTCATTGGCAGCCAGCTCCTCCCATTACACGGCTGCCTCAGTACAGTAAATTTGAAGGGCTGTCTTGCACGACCTATGTACTGGGATGCTAATGCTAAAGTACCTGAACACCCACCCTTTTGTTAAGGGTTCAATAAATAATGACCTTGAGCTTTGATTTGTTACACTTTCAGGAATGTAGCAAGCAGACTGTGTTGCGATATGCACTCAGTTATTTAGGCTAGACAATTTTTTACATGTTCGTCTTTAGGCCATGCCCATCAAGTCTTAGACCACGCCCATCATGCAAGCCACACTTCAAATGGGGGCCTCCCTCAATTTATTACCCCACTTAAAACACTGCCCCCAACTCATCCTACCACTTTTGTCTGTGAGCACACTCGCCAGCAGGAACACAGTGGGCCTCATTATAAGTTTGGCGGTAGCCTTGCCGGTAAAACTGGCAGGCTGCCGCCAAACTTCCGAAAAATTCTGGCACCCGCGAATGGGCAATTACCGGGTCATTATGGCCCTGCCGGACCCGGTAATTGCCCATTCGCGGGCGCCGGAATGGAATGCTCCCCATTCCCATTTGAGCCCAATAGGGCTCAATGGGAATGGGGAGGTCGGATCACCAGCACCATTCAGAATGGTGCCGGTGCATAACTTACCGGTACCGTAGTTACCAGACCGGCAAAAGTATAATGAGGCCTTTTCTCTGTCGAGATGTGCAAGGCGTCACAACTCTGAAATAAGGCACAGACGCGGAGCCTTCATTTAACACATCCTTTATTTCATCACCCGATATCCCAAGTCCCGAACCCCCACGTCATATCCCGTCCCTCCCCTTCCTGCTGCCCCGTGTTCCTTGCCACGTGACTGGGGAGTCATATGACGACATCACACCCCCCGATACTAAACATTAAGTTCGTTATCAGGGCATCTCTTCAATAAGACGCGGTGGTCGTCTTCGGGTTCTCTGGGGTCTCCAGTTATTTCTTTCGCTCGATTCCTGAGGTAGCCAACGGGGCTCATCAGTGTCTGAATCTTCTTGGTCTCCTTCATAGGGTGCATCCTGCACCAGAGTGTCCCTTGGCACGTGATGTTCGACTAGGGGTATGATCCCTGGCATTTTCTTGAAATGAGAGCTGTTTCTTGTCACCATGTGCGTTGTTCCTTCAGCTGTGATGAGTGAGCCTTTCCTCTGTGTGATGGTGAGGGGTTCTTCATTGAACGATGCCATGTTTTTGCGATGTTGTGGCTGTCTCGCAACGACCATGTCTCCCGGTTCCAAACTATTCTCCTCGGCCCTCCTTTTCTTATCCGCTGTGGTTTTCATGTTCCTTTTCTGGGACACGTCTTGTTGTCTCATTTCAGTGTCACCTTTGTACCGTTCTTCCTCTAGTTCTATGTGGGGTAGTCTAGTTCGCACATTCCTACCAAACATTACTTCTGACGGTGATTTGCCAGTGGTACTGTGTGGGGTATTGCGGTAGTCTCTCATTAGTTTACACAGTAATTTTTCCAGTGGTTCTCCAGTCAGGCGTGCTATCTGCGTGGTGCGTTTAATGCTTCCCATGAATCGTTCAACTGTGCCGTTTGCTTGAGGCCACAACGGTGTAACTTTCCTGTGATGGAAACCCATGTATTCTGCGAAGGTTTTGAAATCTTGTCCGGTGAATGGGGGTCCATTATCTGATTTCACTATTTTTGGAATTCCGTATATAGCAAACATTCTGTCCAATGCAGGGATGGTGTGATATGCTGCAGTTGACGGTACAATTTGTACATCTGGGAATCTCGAATATTCATCGATGGCCACAAAGACATATTCACCCCCTTCCAGAGGACCATAGTGATCGATGGCAATTTCTTCCCAGGTTCCGTTTGGCAATTCAGTCATTCTGAGCGGTTCTGGTCTGGTTTGAGGGTTGAGAACCACACACGTGGGACAGTTTTTGAGCAGTTCTTCCACTTGTGTGTCCATTTGGGGGAACCATACCCTTTGTCGCAGCATCCTTTTTGTGGACATCATTCCCCGGTGTCCTTCATGTGCAAGTTCAAGAACCCTCTTTCTTAATGACCGAGGAATCACTAGTTTTGTCCCTTTTAGTAAGAGGCCTTCCGTTTCCGCAAGCTCTTCCTTTACTGTGAGCAGACAGGTGATGTCTTGCTTGGTTTCTTCTTCTGCACCTTCTTTGAGTTGCTTTGCCTGTTTCCAGTGCCCTGTCTCAAGACATTTCATAATGATCTGCATTGCAGGGTCCGAGTTAGTTTCTCTGGCTATTTGTTCCATGTCCAAGCCTTGTGGTGTACTTTCTTGGACTACATACATGATGTATTGATCTGCAATGGATGGATCGGAGTTGCAATTTTGACTGGGATGACGCGAAAGGAAGTCTGCTGGATTTTGTTCTTTTCCTGGTCGATGAATAATGTTGAATTGATAGTCTTGTAGCCTTAAAGCCCATCGGGCTATTCTGGGAGGCATCTTGGCTTGAGCATTTCCATAAATGAATAATAGTGCCTGGTGGTCTGTGACTATAGTGAACGGTTTCCCATACAGGAAAAGATGAAAGTGCTCGCATGCCCACACGACCGCCAAACCTTCCCTCTCCGCTTGCGAATATGCTTGTTCAGTTTTTGAGAGGCTGCGACTGGCATATGACACTATGTGTATGGATTGGCCATCTTTGTGATCAAGTTGAGTCAGAATGGCTCCTAGGCCGACTGGACTAGCATCCACTATCAATTCTGTGTGCTTCTGTGGGTCAAAGTATGCCATATTTTTGGCATCTGCGATGCGATCTTTAATGATTTGGAACGCTTGTTGGCATTCATCCGTCCATCGGAAATCGGCGTTAAGTTTGGTGAGGGCTCTCAAAGGTGCACTGACAGATGCAAAATCTTTGATGTATCTCGTGCAATAACTTGCTAGACATGGAAACGATCGCAGATCGGTGACGGAGGTTGGTGGTGTTGTGCTTGTGAGTGCGCTGACCTTTTCAGGATCCGGTGTCATTCCATTTTTGGAGAAGATGTGGCCGAAAAATCGCAGGGTTGGTTTCCTAAATTCACATTTCTCTTTGTTCAGGGTGAGGTGTGCTTCCTCCAGTGCCATGCACACGCGCATAAGGGTGTCATCGTGCTGTTCTTGATTTTGTCCAAATACTAAGATGTCATCACTATAGTTCAAGCAATTTGGTACGTGTTTTATTATGTTATGAATTTCCGACTGAAATATTTCTGCCGCTGAAGAAACTCCAAAACTGAGCCGCTTGTATCTGTAGAGGCCCAGGTGAGTAGCAAAAGTGGTGATGTATCTTGACCTTTTGTGAAGTTCTAATTGATGGTACCCCTTATTGAGGTCCAGTTTTGAAAACACTGTGGCTCCATTGAGCAGATGCACCATGTCCGTTATCCTAGGAGATTGATGGCGTTCTCTCAAGATTGCTTCATTAGGTCTTCGCATGTCCACGCAAATGCGAATGTTAGTGGAGTCTCTTTTCGGGACTGGTACAATGGGGGATACCCAAGGAGTGGGACCTTCAGCAGGTTCAATTATGTCCGCTTCTAAGAGTTTCATTAATTCGGTTTCCACTTGTTTTTGTATATTAATCGGAATACCGCGGTAGTGTTGCGCTACTGGATGAATGTTGTTGTCTATATGTAGTTCAATTTGTCTGTCCTTTAACTTTCCGAGTCCTCTGAACAGTGCAGGGAACATCTTGTCAATGTTGGCAGTGGGGTCGAGGTGCTTGTGCATCATGAGTCTATATAGAATGTGAATTAGACCCATATCGACTGCAGATTTGTAGCTAAGAATGCATCCACTGTCAGTGGCAGCTTCAAGAACATGCATGGGTATTTCCTTCACGTGATCTTTGTATCGACATGATGCCGTGAAGAAGCCTTTACACGGTAGCGGCGTCTTGGAGCCATATGGAAAAATGAGTGCTCTAGCTGGTTGCAAACATGGTGCATTTGGCATGTTATTGTACACTTCCTCACTCACCACATTCACCGTGGCTCCTGTGTCCACCAGAAATTCGGCAGCCACTTGGTTGACATTGATGATGAGAGTAGGGCTATTTTCTTTTGCCGTGGGATTTCCAAGTGCATATAGGTAGCCTTTAGCCCGTGGTTCTCTTTTATGTGGAATTGATTCCTTCTTGGGTTTGTCCTCTGAGGAGGTGCTAGAGATGCTGTCAGAATGTGATTGTTCTACCAGACACCTGACATATCTCCGGGGACGTCTTCTCCGTCCGGAGGATGAAGATTTGTTGTCACGCCATTCATGTGTGGTCTTTGATTGTCTTCTATCCGACGGATCTTCTCGTTGTCGGCGGCGTGTTGCGTCATTCTGGTAGTGTGACTCACGATTGGGACTCATACGCCTCAAATCTCTTTCCGGTGTGGAGCGTCTATTTCTTCCACTTCCTCGTACTTTGCTGCGATAGATGAAACACACAGCCTTGTAATGATTTTCTCCCCCGCAGGCAGAACAAATTTGACCCATGGCAGGGCAGGTGCCTTCATGAGGATATTCATGTCCACAGCGATAACAAAATGGATCTGTGTTTCCTTTGGTAGTGCTCTCAAGTTTGTGTAGATTTTCATGCTTCCCATGAATGATGGTGATGCCATCGAGACCTTCCACCTGTGCTGTTAGCGCCGCCTCGGATCGAGCCAGGCGTAGAATTTCTTCCAAATTTCGAGCCTTTTGTAGAAGTCGTTTTCTGAAATCACTGCTTTCACACCCTACAATTATCTGTGAGCGAAGGGCTTCCTCATTAGAGTAGTTGTTAAAATCGCAGTGTTTCATCTTTATTCTTAATCTCATCACAAATGCATCCATTGTTTCACCTTTTAGTTGTTTAGTGGTGTGAAAAATGTGACGTTCATAGTCCACGTTTGTGTGTGGCGTGAAGTAATTGGTTAGGGTTGTCTTCAATTTGGTGTAGGTGTCTATGTCATCTTCAGGAATTTCATCTAAAATGTCTCTCACATTTGATCCTATGGCATGGGTGAGCAAACTGTGTTTCCTTTCATCCTCCAAAGGCCCTACCGCCTTGAGACACACTTCAAAATCCCTCACCCACTTTTTCCACCTTGGTCCCAGTGTGCTGGTGTCGCTCAGGTCAAAATTGGGGGGTAGCTGAGTTATTAGGCCGTCCGTCATGCTTGTGCGTGTTGATTTGGCAGGGGTTACTTGTACAGTTAGTGATTCCTCAGATGAATCATCAAGCATGACAGGTGATATACAACTATGCACTGATTTGGTGTGGAAACTTGGATGACAATAGCTACGTGTTTCCCGTCAAACTTGACTTGAAAATGATAGAAAGTCCGTGTGTGACACGAAAATGTATGTGTGTGGGGAGCCGACACGCTCCACCCACGTGGCCTCCTCACAATTAGAGAGAAGGAGAAACTTCCCAGTCTTCACACGAAGATGAGCGAGAAACAAGAGGAAAAGAAGAGAAAAATAAAATTCTTCTTTTTTTTTTGAAGAGAAAAAAAAAAAGGAAAGTCTCTGTGTGGAGTGGATGTGCTCCACTCGCGTGTTTCACTTATGTGGTTTGCGTACCTTGTATGTTGTGGGGAGCCGACGCGCTCCACACACTGGTGCCACTTCCTCTGGCGGGAAAAATGCTGTGAGGAGTCGACGCGCTCCACTCACGCGCTTCTGCGTGAGGAGCCGATGCGCTCCACTCACGAGCAAATCCCTTTTGCTGTAGTGAGCCGTCGCGGGGAGCCGATGCGCTCCACGCGCGAATCTCCTGCCCGCCGTCGGCGGGAAAACGCTGTGAGGAGCCGACGCGCTCCACTCACACGCGAATGTGTCTCTGGGAATCTGCGACGCAGTCGCAGGGAGCCGATGCGCTCCACCTACGACATGGACGTGTGGAGTTGCAGGGAGCCGACGCTCTCACCTGCAGGTCTTCCTGTCACCGTTGGCGGGTATTCGCAACAACCCCGCTCGGGCTCTGGATTGAGGTTCAGCTGGCGGGGAGTATACTCACTCCCACCCGCCGTACTCTGCCGTCGCGTCCGAAACGCCGGAAAGCGAACCTGCTGCGTGGATTTCCCTCGTCGCCAGTGTCGAGATGTGCAAGGCGTCACAACTCTGAAATAAGGCACAGACGCGGAGCCTTCATTTAACACATCCTTTATTTCATCACCCGATATCCCAAGTCCCGAACCCCCACGTCATATCCCGTCCCTCCCCTTCCTGCTGCCCCGTGTTCCTTGCCACGTGACTGGGGAGTCATATGACGACATCACATTCTCTAGCATCATATGAAAGGTAGAAACTGAAAGGGGGCGAGCCGAGCTTAGAGTGTATATTGTTGCGTGTGCGGAGGACCTGGTCAGCATACTAAACACTTCAGCCCTTCCCCTGTACCTAACAGCGTCAACGTCCGTCAGCTTGTATTTGAAGTGTAGAAAGTCAGAGGAAAGTAAAGGACCTTCCACCCAGACATTGCTGACTTTAGGCTGCCCCCTGTCGTCAAGGGGTGAAAGCTAATCTTCTTATTTCACGACTTTAAAGTAGGGTCACTCCACAGTGAGGCTTCACCATTAAGTAGATCATTCTCAGCCATGTCTGGCACTGAACCCTTATACTGACTGATCATGTGGGCGGCCCAGGGCAAAGGGGGTCAGCTGCTAGTGCTCTAGCCATGGGTAGTGTAGTTGGTGTGCACGAGCTGTGCTTTATGCCCACCCGCCCATGATCCCCTTCTCTGGGTTCAGCAAGCCAGTTACGACCTTGCAAGGAAAATGCCTGTGGTAGCGTCTCACGTGAGGTACCCCAATCCCACTTCGTCACGATTCTTTTTTGAGAACCTGCACTGGCATGCCACCGCCTGGTTTCCATCCCACAGAAGCCTCTAAAACACGGCCTCTATTCACACAGCCAGCTTTTTGGGTAGTGAAAATGTAACCATGTTAACAACAAACAGCAATTTGGGAGGAGCGACATCTTGAAAGTGTGCATCTTACCCCAAAAGTAAGCTGCAATGTACTCCATCTTCTTCAGGCCAGTGAGCATTTTTCCAGTTCCACGAGTTTAAAACTACACATTAATAACGACATACATTTTAGTGAATTTTATATTTTTATTTGGGCCCCCCCTCCCCGCCCTCCTACTTCCCCCACTTTACTAACCCCCCAATCACCAAACCCTTTTTGTATCCCTTACCCAGCATATACTTTTATTAAAAATGTCGACATTTCTATGGTTATGCAGGTTTCACTGAAAACGTTTGTCGTTATTTATTTTTTTTGTTATTAACACTGCATACCCATTTTTCCAGGCCTGAGTATATGTTTGCGTGTGCAATTTTCTTCCTCTCTCTCATGACATTAATACCCAGGTACTCTAGCAACCTTTTTTTCCATTCAGTATGTAAGGCGGAATGGTAAGAAAGGGAGACGGGAAAAAGGTTTTATTCTTTCATTGGCTTTAAAATAAGAAACTTTCCGAAACTCACCTATCAGTTTGATCGGGACTGGCGCGGATGGGACCAGCGCCAAGAGTAGGACCAACAAATCATCGACATATGTCAGTACCTTAGAAACGGGCCTCATTACACGGTAGGCGGTAAGGGTTTACCGGTACCAGTATTTTACCGGTACCGGTAAATCCTTACTGCCTTACTACGAGGTCCCTTTGCGGGTTGGGGAATTTAACGCCTGCTTTTTGCAGGCGTTAAAAACCAACCCGCAAAGGGACCCAGGGAGCTAATTACGGTACCGCAATTTGCGGTACCGTAATTAGCGCCTTCCCCATTCCCATTATGCCCTATGGGGCAAAAATGGGAATGGGGAAGGGCAATGGTGGAAGCGGGAATTAGCGCCCTGCCAACCTTGGAATGGGGAAGTAATTCCCCTTTCCACCAAGGCGGTGCCGGTATTTTACCGGCATGAACCATGGCGCTAATAGCGCCATGGTTCTCCGCCTACCGTGTAATGAGGCCCATTGTCTTCATGGCTTCAAATTGCGGTGCCTCAAGTGTCCATTGTGAGGTTGAACAGATACAGGGAGAGAGGGCAGCCTTGGCGAGTACCTCTCTGCAAATGGAAGCCCTTTGAAGCCAAGCCATTGATCCCTATGTTTGCTAAGAGCTGAGCACGCAGGGCCCAGAAGGGCGAGATAAAGAGAGGGCCAACATTGAACTTATATAGTGGGAAGGTGGGATCGTTCCAATCGACTTGCTCGCGCACATTTCCGTGCCAATGCCAGCCAAACTGCACGGATCTGAGTCATTCCTGTGGGGGTGGATAACATTTAGAAGTTCATGCATGTTGTCATACACATACCAACCCTTAACAAAACCCTCTTGACTGTGGTGATGAAGTGATGGCATCATGGTCTCCAACCTCAGGGCAAACATTTTGGGCTAGCGTTTCACATCTACATTGAGTAATGATCTTTGGTGAAAATTAATGCAGGATGTTGGGGGCTTGTTATGTTTGGGGATCACCATAATGACCGCCAAAATGAACGCTTTAGTTAGAGGCTGGAGCAAGACACCTCGCTGGCAGATTTTGGTGAAAAAATTCAAAAGGACTGGAAAGAGTACGTGAACAAATGTTGTGTAGTTTTCAATCGGTAGGCCATCCATAACGGGGCATCAATTAGGTCTCATCAGCCTGGAAGCTGTCCCCACTGATTCCAAGGTTCTATGTTAAAAGACCTCTTTTTAAAGGTCTCAAGAGAAACAGACTGTTTTACAATGCCCGATTTTCTTTTGAGTGTAAAAACAGCACTGTAATTGAGACCTTTAAAATGCATTTTTAATTAAATATTCGGGGGGTTTCACCCACCGAACCCTCATTGCTCCTCATCGCCCTTCCACCCCCACCCTTTCCTGCGGGATTTCTGTCGGGTGATCAGTGCATCTGCCTCCAGCGTTTTCAAGGAGCGTTCTAAATCCGCCTGTTAATGCTCCTTCTGCTTCCGTAGTCATGCAAAATATCTAATGCTCGACCTCCTAATTGTTGCTTTAAATGTGTCACCCCCCAAAAAAGAAATCCTACAATTTTTTTTTCCTTTGTAATAAACATTTGCATAGCATCTTTTATTGACTTCACAAATCCAATATCTACTGTAAACTTGTATTCGGCCTCCAGGGTTTGCCGGTAGGACTGACGACTGATGGATCCAAGTCTAGAGATATATGGGCTTGGTCTGAGGCCACAAGCTCGCCTGTGTTTGCACAGACACCATGTATACAGAATTGTGCGAAATTAGAAAGTTGTGTAAGTTTATTTTATTTTTAAAGGGTCGGTGAATGAAGAAAACAGCTCCGTAATTGGAGCAAAACCTCTACCTAATCTCCCCTCTCCTAGAGGTCCTGCAAGGATTTTCCCCTTCACTTTTCTCAAAAATTGTTTCAAGCATTTTTTTAGGACATAAATAACAACCTCATCCAAAAATTGTGTTCCCTTTTGAATGATCCAGATGGCTTTTCCTTTCCTACTCTGGTTGATGTCAAATGCAAGACTCGCTCTCACTTGCTCTGGAGTACAGCTTTCTCAGTCCCAAAGTACAAGTTCCAAAAAGGAAAAAAAAGAGATTCCCCATCTCTATGGTTTATTCAGAATGCATAGAATATTTCAGGGTACCACGCATCACTTGCAGTGTCTGTGTTTTTTTCAAATTCCTATGGCTTAACGTCGGTTCCTGGTAGGATTTGGCCACCCCGTCTTCTGACAGCTCTTGAAGACATTGATGTATATTAGTTATAGAAATGGGAGGAGTTTCTGGCTGACCTTATCACAGAGCCAGCTAGTTTTGCCTAGCCTAGCTTTCACAGAGGAGCCTAAGAGAGCCTAAGCAACTCCCTCTCCTGGGGTCCCGATTTCTACTATATGCAGAACCTTTCTATTCCTGTTCAGGATCTGGTTTACCTTGACACTATACCATGTGATCGCTCCTCCACCCACCATGGGTTTGACCCCTTACAATTGGGGTCTCATCCCCACTCCCTGCCTCGTATTTAGCATTTCCTCTTGTTCCTTCATGCTCTCATTAGTTGCAACCTCACAAGCCTTTTGTCTCTTGGCTTGGTTCCCAACATCATCCAGGCGTCTTCCGCTGACCACTTGTGACATGTTTCTGCAACCACCTGTCACGGCTCACTCCCTTCGCTCCCGTTCCCGCCACTTGGGGGCATGTTTTGGGGTTTATTCCCTACTGGACATTTCCTCCGAACCTTATGCTACAGTGTTGTGATGAATTGGGAGCGCTAAAACCTTATTTTCCAAGTTACTTCCCTTCGGGATCCATTCCAGGTTTTTGGCAGCCAGCATGCTACTTTAATCAAATGACTATGCTTCCCAGAATGCCTGGCTCACTGCTTCACCTCCTCCCTTGCAGGACAAGGTTGGGTGGAGGATAGGCAACACCTGTGGCTGCAGGTGCAGCAGGCGGCACACCTGAGGGGTGTGCTCGTTAAGCAGCTTTAAAGGCCTCAGTTTACTTCAGTCCAGCGCTGGTCATTGTTGCAGTGTTCCTGTTGTGACTGGTCCCTTGTTCCTTGTTCCTAGCTTTTGTGCCTAGTTCCTAGTTCCTGTTTCTTGTTCCTCTGCCCTGGATTTCGGATTTATGTACTTAATTGATTTCTGCTTTCTGGATTTCCCTTTCTGTCTTCCTCTGTCTGCAGGCAGCCTTTCTCTGTGCTTTACCCTTTGATCCAGCCCAATTTTCCTGTGTTCTCTGTTTCTTTGATGCTGTCCTTTGCTACTGAAAAACTTGATGCATTAGTCTTTCCCTTTTTAGATTTAGCTTCCTGCCTTTTCTCCTTGGATGGGTGGAAAAGGTTTCCTTTTGTGATATCATTTTCCCTGCTCCTGATCCTTACTTTCTATTGGGATCCATTCCATGTTTTCCATTGCACTTCTGCATTTATTTCCCATTGATTATTAGGTGTGGGGTGCTGTTGTAACTAGTCCCTGTGTGAATGCCTTTTGTTTTCCTCACTATTCTATAATCACAATTCCTACTTGCCCCTTGACTTGGGTCTTATGAATTTAGTTATCCTCCACCCATTGCTGTTATAGCCTTCTGGGTCCCTGTTTGATCTACTGGGTTCGTGAATTTACTGACATTCAAGTGGTCTTTCCGGTCCTCGTGAGTACTGTTTCTAAGTTCCTTATTCAGTATCATCCAGAGTGTCAGCTCACAGATCCTGTCCTTGCTTGCCCTCTACGTGGGCTTAGCGCTGTCAGTATCTGTAATAGCATAGTGGGTAAGGAGTTTGCCGACTTTCCTTTCAGTCATAAGGAGGTTCTAAGTGCTTACCCCACATCCCTTTTCATATATTGGTATTATTGTTTCACTCTAATTGCACTCCTGGGTTTTAGTATACACGAGTCTTGGGTATTGTATGCACGTTGTTAGATTCAAAGTTGTTCACTGTGCGATTCCGTGCACATTTACCTTGCCATATTCATTGCCTTCTTCCTTTCTTAACACCACCTTTTGATCTCTTCTCCCAACCATCTCCTGAGGTGTTTTCTTCTATTATCTCCTGTTGCCCCTCTCCAGGTGCCTCCTGATCTCTTTCCCAATACCCTCCCGCTGTTTCTCCAACCACCACCTAATGTTTCTCTTCTGCATCCCCATGATGTTTTTTCTCTCCCTTTAGTCTCAGCCACCACATTCTCCCCTTTCTCTCTCTAAGCTCCCTCCACCATCCCACCATCTCTTTCCTGACTCACCAACTCACCCCTAACTCCTGCCACAACCCCTTCTTCCTCTGAACAACCCCCAACCTCTCTAATCTGGTGGGGCTTAAATACCTTGAGGTCCCCTCCCACTGGGCTTGGATCGAGGGTCTGCATCTGTCAGCCTGATTGTGCTGGTATTCGGTAAGGCTCTCTGTAATTGTGGTTTATGGTTTGGGTGTGCCTGGTTTATTGGTCTTATTTAATTGGTATGTGGTGTGCAGATTTAAAAACCTGGTCAGCCATCTTGAAACAGGGCAGTGCGTCATACCATGTGCTGTTCAGCTTCTGAGGCAGAGCCATGTCAGCTTGTCTATGTTGATGAGTATTTGCAGAGCAAGACCAGCTAAAATGTTGTTTCCATGAAACTTGGCTTTGTTCTGCCCACAAGGGTTGCTTTGTGTAATGATGGTAGACTGTAACCTTCCCAGGCAATGGGGCATCTCTTAAATGTCCCGTAGGTTTTTGGTTGTGCATGTGGCTGTCCCCTGCCAAAAGTTGGGGACTAAATGAGAGTGACCTGATGATGCTTCCTATATCATTCCCAGGGCCCCCATCTACTAGTTTAGGCCAGTCCCTTTCCCCCTTTGTTCCCCCACGATTAGCTCTCAGGAGAAGGCAGAGGACTTCATCACACCTACAAATCTGGTTATCATCCACAGACATGTGGCCAGCCCGAGTGGACAAAGCAGACATTAGACATTGAATAAACGTGTGCCATGTTGTCAATGCTACTCAGACGAATTGGAATGGTGGTTCTAACTTCTGCATTATTTGGGTATAATATTTCTTTGTATTCTATGACTAAAGCATACAATGTTTCCTCTATGTATAGAATGCATTTTTGTTATTTCTGGATGTGGTGTCACAGCAATAGAAGGTCCCTGCTTCGGAACTTTTAATATGAGAATTGCAACAGAGTACAGTACATAATTGAAGAAGTTTAGCACTGCAATGTTTCTACAACTTTTTTAAAGAAATGCTGGCTTATTGGAGTTGTGCTCCTTTTCATTTTTTTGGGCCATTGTAGGGCTCGAAATGGAGGGATAAAAGCAGCTCCTGCGTATCCATCATTAACCAATGACTAAAACTACCACTGAGGAAAGAGGAGCTAGTATATTGCGTCCTATAAATCTAACTTCCACAAAAGATGGAAAAATCTAATTGTATCTACTGTTTTTGACCCCTTAGGCTTTAAATGTTGTATAGATGTGCCCTAATATTTATTATTGCTATAATGATGAGGATCCCGGCCATACCAAGTGGTAATGGCCTAGGGCCAGAGTTAATAGGCCCAAGCGAGGCAAGTTCCTTGTCTTTATGGCCATTAGCACTAATGTAGTTCTCTACGCGGGGTCTAATTGTGTTTTATTTATTTAAAAAAAGAAACTCACCTTTCGGTGCTACGTGGCACAGCGTTGTAGTTCCCAAATCCGTTTTCTATATTGAGGACCATCATGTCATCAACAGAGAAAACAGATTCTAGAGTCTATGATGAGACGCCACGCAGCACCGAAAGATACGTTTCTTTTTTAAATGAAACCCTCTAAGCACCTGCGTAGGGAACTACACGGGTGCTAAGAGGTGAGGGGTGGGGCAGGGAAGGAGAAGTGGGTGCTGGCCAGCAGCACTCAGGCTGCTCGGAATGCAGGATTTTATCATAGGATCCAGTCCACATCCCAATTAGCCAGCACTCCTTTCTAGGGTGCTAATTGAAGATTGTCCCAAACGCAGAGAATTCAATACACATAGGTGTGTTTGTTCGGCATCAGTTGGCTTTGGGAGCCAAACGTAGCCACTGGTAGATGTTGGTGTACAGCTAACCAGGCTCTTGTAATCTACAAGCAGGAGCTAAATAACTCTCAGCTCCCTTCAATTTCGAACCCTTCATTGTCAGTCCTCCCATTGCAACTCTAAGGTTTCCTGCCAACAGGACAGTTCATATTGTATTTCATGTACCTTAAGTGAAACTCGTTTAGCCAGAATACTTTGGATCCTGATTCTGTTCAACCTCTTTCTGTGCCTGTGCACGGGCATGATAAGTTTGAAGAATCTGAAATATTGCTTGAATTTGTCAAAGCTGTTTGGTATATTTAGTACAATGGAAGGATCATGCTGTCACTCGATCTTGTGAGCCTGTGTGTTTTGTCTGCTCTCCCCAATGTATTCTTCCTTTTAGGCATTCGTTCCCTGGTGAACCCCTGGTCTCCGTGGTTGTGTGTGTGCTTAAATATTGCCATTGCTGTGAATCTGGGCAAGGGTGTCGGGGCCGGCATGGCCCTCAGTGGCTGTAGGATGTGCATGGGGTTCATGGATAAGGACAAGCATGGTCCATGGGATACCGGTGCTAGCAGGGTACCCCCGGGTATCAGTACCGGCATGAGAACATGGGATTTCCGGGACATACTATGAGTATTAAATGTTCATGGTGTTTGTGGCCATGCCAGAAGTTGTGACCTGGTAGAGTGCAGGATCCGTTTTACGGGAGAAAGATGACATGAAGTTGCTGCTTTCCTACCATTGCATACTGTTGCATTATGGGTGAGGGTGTATTCTAGCAAGCACCAGCTTGTTCTGTCATGGCCGGTTGTTGTGTATATGGTCTTCCTATCGCATGGTTAGCACCGTGTATGTAAGTGGTCAGTGACAGGATTGAGAGGCTTAGCAACTCATATGCTCCTGCTTTTTGCCGCTGCCTATTACCTTTTGAGTGGAATTATAATTTCCATTTGAAATATTTCTCATAGAACTACAGGACAGGCTTTTTTAATGTTTTTTTTTACTTTTGTGTTTCCCCCTATTTTCAGTTTCCATCCTATTCGTCTCTGTTTGAAAGGCTCGCTTAATGAAAGGCTCGCTTAATGAAAGGCTCGCTTAATGAAAGGGCACTACTTCTGACTCCGAGAAATGGAGGATAAAGCTCCTGACAAGCATGTGAATCTATGACAGATTCCTGCTGCAGCTCCAGAGCACAGACCTATGGACGCTGAACACCAACATTCCGAAATGACAAACCAGGAACACTTCACCAACAGCATATGTAAAACATGTCTTTATTAGAAATAAACACAATACTAGTGATACATTTATATTAAGAAAACATTAGACAAGTGTGTGGGTGAGAACACAATGTGTCTTTATACATATTCCTTTTATAAATAGCTTGCTGGAATATTTATATAAAACACAATTTACAGTCCAGAATCATCTTATGTTTGGCTAGCTATGCCATCACAACTATCTGATTAGGCTGTAACCCTGGATAGTTGGGACATCATCACATTGTACAGTTGTGTTATTCCTTGTTGTGTTACTGCACCTCATCCAGGGACCACCCCTGCTGCTCACCTGAGGCCCACGCCCTCCCAAGACCAATTCCTGGTCGAGGCACAATCTGTACTACAGTTCCATACCCAGGAGGGCCATTCCGACCCAGAGGCCCATTACTGCACGAATGTCCACCTGTTCCCCAAGACCCATACCCTCGCAGATGCCCATCCTAGCCCTGATGGCTGACCTTACAAACTTCAAGACCAATTCCCACCCTAAGGCCTATCCTTGCTAGGAGGCCAAACCTCATTCTATGGATCAAACTCACTCTGCGGCCCATTTCCAACCAAGGCCCATCCCACTACCTCAATAACTAAGGACATGTGTAAAATGCTGGTTCATCTTATGCTTTCCAATGAAATTCATTCTCATTACGTTGCTGTTTGGTTAATAACAACAGAAAATGTGTGCTTTTTTAACTTTTCTTTGTTTTGATATTCTAAAGCATAATATACCTTGGAAGTGCACGGGTAGAAGTTGTGTGCTTGTATAAAACATGAATCTGCTCGGTGACTTTTAAAAGCCTACTATGTACAGATGAGTGCACGTTACTCTGTAACAGGGGACAACTCGAGTGGTGATAGTGCGCGGTGTGAATATCCTTTAACATTAACATTGACATGGCATATCACTAATCTTAGAAGCAGGAGCCCAGAAGAGGAATGAGCCGTACAAGATATACTTTTGAAGAGGTCACAAAGTAATACATTTCTGAAAAGACTGTTAATTCAGATCTCGAAAAACAGAAACTTAAAAAAAAATCATTTAAAATCTATTATCTCCAAGACATTCCTGGATTTGGTTAACACCACCCTACGTCCAAGATTGACAGATGTGAAAGGCAAACTGCTCCAAACTCTGATATAATAATTCATAGAACGCCTGCTGTCTATGGTCCGTATGTATGACATGGAGCTCTCGCTCTGTATTGGTGCCATACGTTGAGTTGACCCTACTGATGTCTAATGGATAGACTTGAGTTGTTGTGGATTGAAATGACTCTTGCTGCCATTGCCTCCCCTCTACCTGGTGCATATGTCAACGACTGTGCCTGGAACGCGGCCTCTCACTGCTGGAAGAGCTTGAAGGTCTGAATGGCTCTTTGGTCCTCGTAGTTTCTCACAGTCACAGGCTCGTTTTCATTCTGCGAGGTGCTGATGAACCACCGGGGGCAGGCGGCTGACTCGAAGGTGCAGCTGGGATTGCTGCTGCTGGCCCTGTCCACCTTGAAGAAGAGGAAGCGCAGTAGGTCGGTCTTGATGGGGGTCAACATCGTGTTCACTTCCTGCAGGAAGAGAGAGGGCACCAAATTATATGTGTTTCAAGATGCAGAGTCCAGGAAACTTGGAACAGTGATGACGGGGTGCCACAAGGTCAGAAATCCACATCATGGTTGAGCCATTGCCTATAATGGAATGAGCACATGCAAAGCCTCGGCCTGTGGGTGCAGCGTAACCTGGGGACATGTGAAGCCTAAACCAAGGGATGGATTGGTACAAGGATTACATGATTCCTTTTCCCTGAGGTACACCGAGGTCAAAGCTCGTGAACTATGAGCGTGAGGTGGTGTCTGGTTGGCAGGAGACACCCAACGTTTGACCCCATGCCGTAACGATGGAGGATTTGCAAGGGGCAAGCGAAACCTGTACCTTGAGATGCAGAGGGGAACTCAGAGTACTTGGAGCGTGGGCAATGAGATTTATGGAATGCAATGGGGACTTCTAAAGGCTTTCCCTCAATAAGTGGGTAGAGGATAGAATTATAATAATTATTATGGAATTTATTGAGTGTGAGGGAACTATTTTAAGAGATTGCACTGTTTTTGAAATACACTCTTTCAATCTCCTGGGAGTTCAAAGGGGGATCGTTCGAGCTTTGAAATGGGAGCAGAAAGGTGTCGAGCCTATTCATAAGAAGATATTGAAGAGTTGCTGGCAAAAGAGCCTGCCCTAGCTGAAGGGTAAAGGGGGAGTCTAACAGACCTATCTGAATGGGATGAAATATTAGAACTGAAGAAAGGATTTATTACACTGAGTACCTGAGGAACCAACTTTTCCACAAGTGCTAATACTATGCAATTAGCCGAGACCGCTTTTGGACAACATGGCCTTTATGACAAATTGGAAGCATATTTGACATACACATGTCTGGACTAATCAGTGATTCAGCAATGGGTGTGTCACACACACATTTCTGGAATAGATTAATGACAAAAAGAAACGGAATTGAAGAAAGTGCTACCAATGAAGGCCTTCAAAAGTAATTATCAGAACTTCAAAAGGAGTTAGGAGTCTGGACAGCCTGCACAACAAATACATACATCATAAAATATAACAAATTCTTAATGAACTACACTGTAAAGCTTATCCAAACACACAGGAAGGTTATGCCTCAGCATCAGGGAATCGGATATCCGGGTGTAATAAAGACCAACAACAAGGTAGGTATGTATATTTCAGGGGAACACCTTATAACCCAAAAAGCATGAATACATCAGCAGCATGCGTGGAAATAAGGCATGGCCCATCCACAAGCAGAGGTAGAGGGCAACATCTGTCCAACTGAAATGATTAATAAAGAGAGGGTGCAGGATGACGTGGAAGAAACAACACAATAACGCCCACCATCAAACCTTGAACGGCAACAACTTACAATATGCAGAGGTCAACGACGGTAATCAACAGATCGTATTGTGCACCCACAGGAAAATAGTCGGATGCTGGCACTGATTTCCGTGACACCTTTGCCTTTGGGGTGGAATTCAACAAGCCGATGTGAAAAGTAAGGTTACACCCACATTTTGCAAAAAACACACAATAGGAAACAAACAATATCACAGGCCTGCCGAATCAGTCTGAAATTCAAGAAAGAATCTAAGACGGACATTGCAGAATATAGAAAAATAGATTAGGATTCAGACCTGATTCCGGATCCTGACTCAAGGTGAATAATCAAGCTATAAAAAACCCTATTTGAAAGCTCAGAAATCGTCCTCAGAGGAGTTGCCATAGTAACTTTCTTTACACTTGAGGCAATACCGCGCTGAAGGAAGCTCCAAAACACTCATCAATGTTACACTAAAGTGGTTGTAGATCCAGCTGGAGATCTGAAGACCATTATTTTACTAAGCATGCTGGAAGAAGTGGTGATATTTGGATTTCCACGTTAAGAAGCAGATTTCCTTGTTTGAAAGCAACCAAAGACACAGATCTATTATACTCTACTGAAGGGGGCATTTTTTTAATTCCCATCACCTATTTTACACCACACTGTGAAATGTACCATTTAATTTAAATGTGAACCTTCTAATGGGGTTGGATATAGAATCCATTTATGCATGCATCCACCCACACACAACATTGGAAACCGTTGCTAAGGGCCATCAAGAGAGAAAGATGTGGACACATCCACAGGGAAGTGTTCTATGGTGTGTGTGTGGAAGTGATACTCACAAAACGTTTCTTTGTTGCATAATGCTTTCTATCACCAGAAAGAGGACATTGTGAATGGAGCTACTGTTTCCCCAAATATAGTTACCCCACATGTGGACATGTGGAGGAGTATGAGACGAAATGTATCTATGCAATTGATCATTGCTTTCTAAAATACATACTGACATCATGGAAACGATTCATTGATGATATTATGATCATCTGGGGATCCTTCATTGAGCGAGTCATACTTTGCCCCCCCCCCCCCATTGAAGTTCACCTTTATTTATATCAAGTATTTTTTTGATAAAACCATACAGTAAATCCACTGCCATAAATCCTTAATGCTCTGCATCAGTTCCCAACCAACACATGTGTGGGACTATTTGCCAAATGGACTCAGACTCCATCGTTGCAGGACAAATGCTTTGTATTATGGGGAGAATGCCAAGGAACTGAGTGAAAGGTTGTGCCAAAAAGGCTATCTAAACAGACAAACTAAACAAGCCAAAAGGAAAGCACGTTAACTCAACATGAGGCTGGTTTGTGAGGTAAAACATACATGAGAGGACCGGCTGATACCGACTGATACATTTAAGTGCGTTCATGCACATGTCCTTTTGTATTTAAAAGATCCAACAGCACTGGAACATTTTAGTATCCAATGGAAACAAGTTTGACCCACCCCCCTGTTTACCTTGAAACAAGCTAGACCCTCCCAATTCTCCCTTCTGGTCCTACCCACTTGGCTGGACACGCTTGTGATGCCTTCATCCACACTGATCTTTCATTCTCCTCCCCCCTAATCACCCCACTCTCCTGGTCAGACCATGCTCTCCTCTCATCTGGGTCCTATCGGCCCGTAGACTGCACCTCCCCCAGCCCAGCCAACCTTGTTCACAAACATCCGTCAGATAAAACGAGTGTCAGCTGCTGCCTTGGCATCTGCCTTTTTCCCCCCCTCTATCCACCCTCTACAGACTCTACCTCCGACTCTGCTCTCAGCAACCTCTATCTTGCCATTACTAATACCCTCGACATTCTTGCCCCATTCATGAGGATCTTCCTGAAACATGCCTCCAAGTGTAACACCTGGTTTGACTCTGAACTTGCAGCCGTGAAATGCAAGTGCAGAGCTGCGGAACAGAAGTGGCAGACCTCAGGCTCAGCCTCTGACAAACTGGCCTGTCGCCAGCTCCAAATGCAATACAGACTCTCCATCCGTGCCAAGAAAAGCACCCACTTACAGGCTCACATCTCTGGTGCATCCAGCAACAAGGCTGAACTCTTTAAAATCTGCAGGGAACTAGTCAACCCTGCTGCAGTCTCCTCCTCACCTCTTTCCTCCCAGCCCCTCTGTGATGCATGGTCATACACTTCACTGTAAAAACTCAGGACATCCTGAGCACCCTTGCATCCCTCTCCCCCGCCACCGCTCCCTGCCTCCTATGGCCTCCCATCCTACCACTGCCTATCACTCCTCCTCTCCCATCACACCTAATGAGGTCACCAAAGTTGACTGCTCCATGAAGGTCTCCTTCAAACAGGTCTCCCCCTGCTCCTCCAGAACCATTAAGGACAATATTGTCTCTCTTGCCCCTGCACTTGCAGATTTCTGCAACCACTCTTTTGCTACTGGATATTTCCCCTCCTCCCTCAAGCACTCCCTTGTGTGCCCATCCATAAAAAACCTTCTGCAGATCCGTCTTGTCCAGCCAACTACCACCCCATATCTAGCACTCCCTTCCTTGGGAAACTCTTGGAGAAGCTCGTCTTCCCCCAGCTGACCCAGCACACTGAACTTGTTGGTTGCCTCCACGACCATCAATCTGGATTCCGAGCATCTAGAGGCACAGAAACTACTCTTCTGAACACCCATGAGGAATTGCTTGCATCTCTTGACTCCAACTATCCTGCTGCTCTCATTCTACTTGATCCCTCCTCTGCATTTGACAATGTCAGCCACTCCATCCTCATAAAACTGCTCCAGGATACCCTAGGTATCTCAGTGGGGCACTAGACTGGGTGTCCTCCTACCTCAATGCCCGCCCATTTCAGGTTTACTGGACTACCCCCCCCCCCACCTCCACTTCCACCTGCAGAGTCCCCCAGGGCTCCAACCTGCCTCCCTGGCTCTGTAATACCTATCTTGCCCTGCTTGCACACCTCATTTCCACCATCTCCCCTAAGTTCCAGTGTTATGAAGATGACACACAATTCTTCTTCAAACTTCCCTCTGACCCTCTCCTTACTTCCTCCATCATTCCTGACTTCCTATCTGCCATCCAGTCCTGGCGCACTTCCAATGATCTCCGCCTCAACACCAGCAAGACTGGGATCCTTCCTATTGGGACTCATGCTCCCTCTTTTTACCCTCACTCTGCCCATCTTCTATGGGTTCTCCCCCTTCTCCTTCATTTGAAGCCAGAAAACGTGGAGTCATCTTCGACTTCTCTTTCTTTCCTCACATTCAGGACCTTGACAAGAAGTCCCACTTTCAACTCCACCTCCTCAAAGGAATTCTTCCTTTCCTCACTTTCCCCCCAGAAGCTCAATGTCTCTAGAGCTCTGGTTCTCTCTAGGCTAGACTACTGCAATACGTTCTTCCTTAATCTACCCTCTAATTCTCTATGACCCCTCCAGCTAATCCAAAATAGGGCAACAAGACTTATCCTTGGCCTCAAGCCCAGGGACTGCATCTGCCGGCCCTAAAAACTCTCCACTGTCTTCCGATTGCTGCAAGGATCAAATTCAAATCCCTCTGCATCATCCATAAGGCTGTCTGTGGCCAGGGACCACACTACCTACAACTTGCTCTCACTAAATACTTTCCCTCCAGATCTTTACGTTCTTCCGGAACCAACTCTCTGTGTGTCAAGCGCGTCGCTAAACAGCCAGCTGGTGGACAATCTATTTCCTCAGCAGGCTCCATCCTATGAAACAGCCTCCCACTTCCTCTACGTCTTGAGCCGGATCTCCCCAAATTCCAGAAGCTCCTCAGGACTTTCATTTTCACCTCCTCCTTCCCTTCCTCCCTCCTCTGCTAAACCCCACAATTGCTGAGATTGGTGACCAGGGCCCTTATATGTCCTCTTGGGTCCTGCCCTCCCATGTCCAATCGCCTTCAGCCTCCGCCCGCTTTCAGCACTTGCCTTGGCACCCACTGGCCTATGCCACCACAGGGCTGCACGTACCGATTTATTGGCAGCTGACCACTCACCTAGGCACTTAACAGCTGCTCTCTCCCTAGCACTTCCTTCTTGGTACACCTAGCACTTAGCCCCACACTCCCTCAATCCTTCACCCTCTCTGCACTTGCGCGGTCTGAATGCTCACATTGCCTAGTAGGCCCGCCTCTATCTTTCATTGTTATATTTGCTTATCACTCCCATGTTCCCTCCCTGCTGCCTTGTCGGTGCTTTGAAACACAATTTACTTGATGTATAAGCACCTTACAAATGCACTATAAATTAATAAAATAGAAGAAGTAAGAACTGGAGGGATCAATGAGTGTGGGCGGGCGGGCCTAGAAGAGAGAAAACAATGAAGCTCCACCAATTAGGGGCCATCACCTTCTGGAACTTCCACTGTTTGTTAATTTACAGAGAAGGCTGAAGAAGTAGACGTCCGATTAACGAGTAAATGACAACAGACCAAATTCACAAATTACAAAGGGATCATTGCAATCTACATGTTCATGTGCCCTGGCAAATATATAGGACAGATGACTAGAAACATAGAGATTTAGATTTCTCAACATCAGAGCTGCATGAAGCAAAAAGGGATGAGGCACCACTGGTGCAACAATATATGAAAATTAATTCTACCACAGAAGATCTGAAATGAACAGTGCGTGTTCAGGTCACAGGTGAGCGCGTGCAGGCATGTGAATGCTCTCCACATACTGTGCAGGAAAACCGTCTCTCCATAAAGTCACATGGATGGCTAGAATGTGGAAATAAAAGGATGACAAGACTGAAAGTGAAACTGGCACCTGTTAAGAAATATACAATGGTGTCTGGAGATTAGTGGGAATACAATGGTCCCTGTATGATTGCAAAAATAGAAGGGGCGAGATCACCATGTACAATACAATCCAAAAGGGGAATTCTTGGGTGTCTGATGAACATTGCCAAGACCATAATGGAATCCGACTAGTCTTTGCAGCAGTTTCCCCCAGAATCCACGAAAGATGTAATGGATGAGTACACCCAAAATGGCAGCGGAATGGAGAAAGGGGACGGTGTAGCAAACCTCGTGGTAAGGGTAAAAGAAGACTTGGTGAAAAATAATAAAAAGGTAACATGGATGGGTGGCCAAGACACGCAGAGAAATGCATGTGTGAGTGTGGATAATTCATATGAAAGGCAATGCTAACAGAAAACATGCGCGCAAGAACTAAATATCTCAACTGTCACCCTTTCAAAGTGAACAGTGCCACCACCAGATAGCATTGACCAGGACGTGTGTACGACAGGGAGAGCAATTTAGAAATAGCTCAGATGTGCAGATCAGCAAGTAGGTTCAAAATGCCAGCAGAAGGCCTCATTGAATACCAAGGTGTCCTGACAGAGCGAACGCCTCATAAGAGGGAGATGAGGCCGTGATTTTCAAAGATGGACACTTGCTTTCGTTGGTTGTTCTGAACAAAGCGGATTGCCAAAAGCACACCGTTAGTAATGACAACAAACTACATTTAGAAAAGGGAGGGATGCATAGACCGAAGCAAGGAAACGTGGAAACCATCATCAATGAAAGAGGCACTCCTTAAATAATGCTGGGTATAAGAGGCCGACCATGCAGTTGGCTGTCTTAAAAGGATTTAATGAATTGTTTTTTACCATTATATTTTGAATTATCTTATGCAGTTTAAGAGGGATTTTCCGGGGGAGAGACAATGTGATGCAGAATTTGAAGAGAGATCTACAATGTCCCTCCCAGTGGTCCCAAGAAGAATAGAACATTTGCTACACGCATTATACACTGAACAAGAAAGTAACATTTCCCCCTGAGGAATGTCCAAAATGAGACAAGACTGAAACATGTTGGTGGGCATGGCTTATAGCATGTGGTAAGTGCCCAGACACAAAAACACACTTTTCTCTGTTAATTCATGTTAGTGTAATTGAAGTTTTAAGTATTTGTGGAAGCAATGTTTAAAATGTGGAGGAAAAGAACTTGCAGAGTTAACATTTTGAATAGTGGATCTTATCATGCGCTGGGAGGTTACCTCAGGAGCAACAGACAACACAAGTTTGAAACTCATCGGCACTTAGAGAATACAAGATTAATTAATGAAGTAACATAAGCACAGCCTACTGTGAAATATGTTCTTCCACTTTATAATGCTATAATATGTTTATAGATAAAGAAATAGGCACAGTGCCCTTTGAAATGTGGTTTTGCACAGTTGAAAGTTGAATTAAAAGAAGATTGATTATTTGAGAATGAGATTTATAATCTCAGACTGTAAAATAAAAGGGATAGTTTAACTCCCAGACCCGTGAGTAAGGAGGGGAATAATATGTATAGTATTTTAAGGTAAAGAGTGGGCCTCTAATATGTTGAGTGTGGGCCTCAAGCGTTGGAGTCGGTTTGTGGGGTGGGATATGAGCTAGAGGTGCAGGTGGACAGGGTGCACTTGAAGTGTGACCCTTCACATGCAAAGTAGCCCTGGGAGGTTGGCATACAAGCGGATAGGCCCCATTCCAGTTGGGAGACAGTAGTGCAGTCCTGACTTTAATTTTGAATACTGGGGCTTCTAGTCCTGGATTCATTATAATCCCAGGACTACAAGCCCCAAAATTGCAAATTAAAACCAGGACTAGAGTAGCATATCCTGACTGGAAATAGGCATGTTGGTATGTATGGGTTTGCAGATGATAGTTACTGAGGGGGCCCAAGAGCAGGGGGCAGGGGGCGAATTCTAATCTGGCCCTCGAGGTAAAGATGGGTCTCGAGGCAGCTCAAGTATGAGCTGGTATGATGCAGGGGTTCAGTCACCGGTTTGGGGGGTGCAACTAATGCTTAGATATGTTTAGGATATGTCCACAGGCATCGCCTCACCTCCAAGCGTAGCTCGGGCTGATCACCCACCATCATGCATGACAGGTAGAGCTTCCGTCCCACAATGCCCAGTGTCACTGGCCGTTTCCGGATGTCTGCTGTGGGCGGCGACTTGTAGAAGGCCATGCTCAATTTCACTGAAAAATAGAAAGAGGGATTATTGGTTATTGGCGAGTGTGCTGTGCCAGTACCCACCTCAGCACCCTCCCCCACCCAGTGACCCAGTACTAGCACACACTGCCAGTGTAGGGATGCCACTTAAGCTAAAAAAAATGCAGCGATTGATATAATACAAACAAGACTGCGTCACTGCGCGTGAAGTCTTGTGCAGGAGATCACAGAAAGCGGCATGCCTGAGGCCACACAAAGTGCCAATCGGTGTGATATGCGAGAGACCACAGTGTGTCAGCGAAAGTGATTTGCATGAAATCACCCAGTGCGGTGGTGACGTGCCAGCTGCTACATAGCTTGTCAATGGATGTGATGTCCTTGCCTGCAAGTTCTCAGAGTCACTGTTGTGTGGTAATGCCAATGAGCATTAATAGCAATTAGCCATGTGTTGTTACACCGTCCACTAAACCCTTATAGATCAAGGTGATGCCACTCACCTTGCAGGTCTATATTGGGCCCTTGTAGGTGAAGGGCCACCAGCTGGGCCTGCCCGGAGAACTGCTGCAGCGCCATGCTCTTGTTCGCAGTGTCAGTGATCTGGTACACGCTTTTGGAGAAGTGATGGTACATCAATTCAGCCATACATGTGCTCTCGGCAGTCTGCACTGGGATGTCATCTGGAAAGAAGGAGTAGAGTGGCAGGCACTTAGCTCAGGAAACCCAAAGTGGGCTGACATCCAATGTGGAATTCCGGAACCACAAGGACAGAGGGCACAAAAAGGATCTCTTGCCCGGTACAACATTTTTCAGGGTGCACTAATAGCACCCAATTAGTGTATAATGTGGGGCATTTTTTTTTATGGTGCAATGTTTTATATGTACAATAAAACCTTTCACAAAAATACAAACAAGAAAAGAAAAAAGACATTATGTTCAAACTTCACTATACAGAACATCCAGTGAAACATGCACAAATCTCTTTCAAAAGTCTACATAATTTTAAAATCAATGCAATACTATTTCCCCCATGGAGTCTATGCCATAAACTTTCACCACCCCTTTCATAACTCATATGCAGAACATCCTTAACAAGCAGATAGCGAATATTATTAAAAGTAGGATGATAAATCTGGTACTGAGTGGTTTTTTGGAGCTAATAAATAAATACACTCAACCACCCACTTGGACGGAAGCTTACATTATACCAATCTACAAAAAAGGGGCCCACTTGGATCCCAAGAAAAACGAGCACCCCATTGCGTTCCATGCGACTACTGGGAAAGGTTTTGCTGCAATCCTGTTGGAAGAACTGACTAAATGGGTTTGTAGCCTAAGAATGTGGGGCTATTAGCGGGGGTGGGGATGCAGACAGGAGCACTTCTAAGTACTGAAAGAAGCTCCAGTGCCTGCAGCAGAAAGGAGCTCTACTGAGAGCAGGAGGCCCTGTGGATGTAGGATGAACCCTTCTAGGGGCAGAAAGCAGCCTCTTTAGGTGACGATAATAGCTCCCTGGTGTGCAATAGAAAGGGGTACCCCTTGGTGCAGGAACGAGATTCTCTGGGTGATCTCGTTTGTTGTGCCCCCTTTCTACACGTGGAGCAGCCAAAGAATTCATGGATAGAGCAGTGCCGTGCCAAAGCCGAACCACAGGGCCTGGCTTGGCTCTAAAAACCAAATGCGAGCCGAGCCAGCAAAAGAAGCATACTTTGCTGTCTGCCTCCCAACCCTCAAACATAAAACACATACCTGTCATCCTGCTTCCTCAAACCTCACAACAAAAGTCCAATACCTGGCATCCTCCTCCTTGCCCCCCCCCCCAACACAAACCCACACTTGATTTTCGACCTCCCTGCACCCATAACAGGAACCCTGTACCTTGCATCCCAGTTTTGGAAGAAATGGCACAGTGAAATTAAATGATTTGTCCGGATCACACACTTTCTGTAAGATGGAATTTCACCCCAGTCTATACTTTACACATATAAATGTTTGTTAATATACAGTTTTAAGGAGTTAAAATAATGCTCTCTTTCGTAAAGATGACTGACAAGTGCCTAAAAATATCAACATACAAACCAATCACATCAACAAACATATAAAACCTTATCTTAAGCAAAACAATTGATTATAGCTTCATTTTCACCATCCTGATCAGAACTCTACCCGTACCAGAAGGCAAAGTAATGTCAGCCTAAATAATCCCCTATGTTTTGCACCTGTTCTTTCAAGACACAGACAAACAACAAAAAAAATGTGTGAAAAGGTCAGCTACTTGTAGTCATTGTTTCACACGGGCTATTTTGCATAGCTTCTCGTGGGCTTAACCCCCAGGGAAGCTGGTGTCATTCTTCCAGCAGGCACAGGTGGGAGCAACAGGCAGCGCCTAGATGTCCTGGATGGTGGGAGATTGAGGAGTAAAATGTAAGGGCTGTGTGACAAGTGTAAAGCCTGTGTGGCCTCCCACTGCCCCATTCAATAACTGGCTAGTATTTGGAGACCCCATGGCCACTGCCAATAGCCTGGGGGAGAGAGTCAATTAAATTGCCTTGTCAGGAATCCTGTACACCAAAAGAAAAGGCACCAGGCAAACCTTCTTGCCCACCAAACAGTGTATTACATCATCTCTTCCTGGCGAGAAACCTGTGAAAGAGCAGCAGCACGATAAGGGATACCTTATGTGTGGTGCGCTCATTACAAATAATCAATATTTGTATTATTTTAGGAGCAAACTCTGTAGTTTACAAAGCTAAGCATATGTGGGACTTTTTGTGTAGTGCACATGTAACAGATCCCAATTGTGGCAGCCAAAGGAAATATGACCCATTTAAGAAGAGTGATTTGCCCAGGACTGCATAGATTAGCCAAGTTTGGAAGCCATGTTTCAGACCACACATGCTTCTATTGCATCTTTAGTTTTGCACCAACATGCAATTCCTGGAAAGGGATGAACAAGATACTCTGTACCAGTGGATGATTGCATGCAGTTATTTTCAATGTCTTTAGGCAGAAGTGCACATTACTCTGTGAATGAAATAGAGGATGGGGTGAAGCTTCTTTAGGCTCCAGTTGGGTTCGTCTTCTGCAAAGGCAACCAAGCTGAGACAGGAATTTGGCTCTAACCAGCCTGGAACCAGATCTGGCTCGTCCAACTCCATCATTTTCTTACACTCATTATGCTGCCTTCAACTTTGATGCCTTGTAACAAATAACATGCCATAGTAAAGAAACATGTCCACACTGGCCTCACCAATGTGTGCCAGGACCAGTAGGAACCCTCATTATGCTGCCTTCTCCCTTGGTGCCAAGTAAAGAAATGCTAATCTGGTGTGTTCGGTTTGGATAAATATTCACCTCAATATTTAAGAAAGAAAAGAAAAAGTACCTCCTGGCTGCTGTCCAACCCTCTTCCACTTCCTCCCCACAACAAGAGGCCTGTTTTCCAACTGGCACACATGCATCCACATTCACCATTGATCATGTATACAGCCTTCATTCTTCATTCACTCTCACACATCAGCATTCATACAGCATCATTCATTCTTCGTTCACTCTCCATTCACACATACACATCAGCATTAAGATGGCATTCATTTATTCGTTATTCATTCTCACATTCACGTGCACGCATCAGCATTCCGATGGCATTATTCATTCTTCATTAAGTCACAATTCAAACACACACGTCAGCATTCATACAGCATTAATTCTTCATTCACTCTCACATTCAAGAACCCATCAGCATTCATATAGCATCATTCGTTCTTCAGTCACTGTCAGATTACCTCCACGTGCCTGTTCCTTGTCCCAGTACTTACTTGTAAGATAACCTTACCTCACACCTTGGACGAAGAAGACTATGGGCCTCATTCCGAGATTGGTGGTAGTCATGGCGCTAATTGCGCCATGACTGCCACCAATAACGGGTCCGGCACCGGTCTAGTTCAATGGGGACTTACCGGTGTAGTCCGACCTTTGCAGGACCGGTAAATCCCCATTGAAAATGCCATTCCCCATTCCCATTTGAGCCCCCGTAGGGCTCAATGGGAATGGGGAGGGCGCAAATAACGGGCTTGCGTATGTCAAGTCTGTTATTTGCACCCTGGTCCCTTAACGGGTCCGTCCGTAACGCCTGCTCAGACCAGGCGTTACTGGAGGGACCTGCTAAGGGACCTTGTAGTAGGACGGGAAGGGATTACCGGCACCGGTCTCCTTACCGGTGCCCGGTATCCCTTACTGCCCACCTTATAATGACCCCCTATGACTAAGAGTAATGAAGATTACTGGTAAAATAATCCCAGAATTACCTCTACATCCCCCTTCCTCGTCACAGTACTTACTCGTGAGGTAAGAATACCTCACGAGTAAGTACCGGGATGAGGAATAGTAGGACTCAGAGAAATGAAGATTATCATTAATTAATTCCAGCATTCACACATACGCATCAGCAGTCATATGGCATCATTCATTCTTCATTCACTGTGACATTAACACACACACACATCAACATTCACATGGGATCATTAACTCTTCATTCGTTCTCACATTCACAGAATGTGGGGAATCCTTTGGATCCCTCGCGAAAACCCTGCCTAAAGTCTCCTCCTAGGTGGCCAGGAGAGGGCAGATGCTTCCTGATCACAATCCTCGGGGTGGTGTACTGCGGAAGGATCACCTGGGTGGAGACAAGGCCCAGGGTAGTGGGGAAATTCCCAGGGATGGGACATGGGCCTCATTACGAGTTCGGCCTGTTACCGACGGCTTGCCGCCGAACTCGTAACAATGTTTCTGCCGCCTGAGATCCTGGTGCCACCGGGACATTACAAGTCCCAGCGGCCCGGGATATCAGGCGGCAGAAAGTGTAAGTCCCCAATGGGGACACAGAAGAACCGGTACCATTGCTAACGGTGCCTGTGCTTCCATGACAACTCTGCCTACCGGACCGTTGTGCCTGGCAACGGCCCAGGAAGGCAGAGTTGGAGGTGGCGGTCCGGAAATCGTGTCGGTACAGTGCGATCGGCACCCTTCTTTCCGTGCTGCCACACTTGTAATGAGGCCCATGGTATTTTTCCTCTGAAAGGGATACTCTTACTGCCATTACAGAAGAGGTCATGGCTTGTTGTCATTCTAATGGTTCTCAGCTCACAGCTAAAACTAAGGTACTAAAGCGATTTCATCAAAAGAGCATATCTTTTTTTTTTTTTTATCCGTGAGCGCAAATGTCCCCCTCAGTATCAAGGGTGCACTACAGGGAATGGCAAGAGGGTTGCTTTCTCTCTGTCGTCTGTCTCTAATAAGGTTAACCACCCCCCCCTATCCCTCATCTTAAAATATTAAGGGAATTAAAATCACCCTTAAAAGTGTAAAAGAAGTGGAAAAACCTAATTTCTTTAAAATGAACTACGTGTTCCAGAATCCCACATAGACTGTGACAAAGAAGACGGTTGAAGAGGCATGCAGAAGTAAAGGACAGCCAAGTAGGCCTAACAGCCTTTGCAAGGGGCAGACAATTAACACTAAGGGCCTACCCTGTAGTCAATTGCCCCACCTGAGAGGCAAAAAAGGCTGCAGCAGAAAGCATCAGTATGAACCAGCTGGAGCAGGAGGGTTGGCAGTAGTATCGGAAGGAGAAGAGCACGAAGCTGGCAGTTCATGATGTAGTGTTACCATTTAAGAGATGCCGGGACGAGAGAAGCACAGACTTTACCTGCAGGTTCTATGTTGGTTCTGTGTTCACAAACCCAGTCTGGCTGTGGCTACACTGAGAGAGACTTGGAGAAGTTAATGGTTTTCCAAGGTGCGCCTAATAGCTGTGACTGCAGATCTGAGGTTGTGCAGCTACCCAAGGCCTGTGTGCAGAAGCAAGTCGAGGGGAGTAGGAGAGAAGGAGAAGCTCCCTGGTGGAGGTCGGATCGAGGACAACCATGCTGCAGAAGTAGTAGTAGCAGAAAGGAAATGCAGGGAAGTTGAAGCCACCCGCAACCGCAGTGTTTTGGAGCCGGTGAGTGAAGTGCTGTACTCCAATTCACTAATAACTCCTTGCTGGTAACTGTAACCAGCTCCATTTGAACTTGCGTAGAAGTTGTTGCTGTGGGAGGTCTGGACAACAAAGAAAATCTATCATGCACGCATTTAACACAAGTCAAAGTGCTCACATATAAAAAAAGCCTTGTATTTTCCATTGTTGTACTCATTAACGTTAGCAGAGTGGTGGCGTGTCTCCAATTGAGAGAGAGAACGCTGCTTGTAATCACTCGAAAGGTAGCAGCTGCCTTTCCCGATTTGTTATAAGAACACTTACTTCAAAGAAAGGTCACGTATGAATAATTGTGATTCCCGATCCATGCCAAAGCAGCATTCTGTATGAATGAAAGGGTACGCAAGTCTTTACAGTTCTTTGAAGTTGAAATTCTCCATCAAATTAGCATGCACCTAATTTTGATTCTCTTGTGAAACCTGTATCTTGTAACTTCCAGAACAAGCACTTTTAATTGTAGACTTTGCTGAAGTAACGGGAAGAGAAAGTATTAACCAATCCAATAGAAAAACCCTTTCTAACGTGAAACCAGCCCTATTATGATCTAACCACCTATATTTTGAAGTGTCAAAGTTGTTGCAAATCCAGTGTCCTCTGATTCAAGGGTGGCAAGGTTATCCAAGGTTGTAAGAGTGGCAAGACAGCTCAGGAGTACCTGCTGGAGCCAGGAAGGTGTACATAAAGCTGCGTAAGGGAGCGGGTGCTTGTTAAAAGAACTGACCAATAATTTGTAAAGCTGCGGCTGTTGAAGCTGAGAAAGAGAAGCAGTCTAGAATCCAGGCAGATTCTAGTGGTAGCTATAAAACAGATCGATGAGGTAAAGAGGCTGCCCCTTCCTTATGGCATAGGAAGGAAGAGTGCCTTGCCTACCTGTGGAGGTCGAAAAGTCTTGTCTTTACATTGCCTAATAAATACTCAAAGTACCAAGTTGTAGCAGAGCTAACAGAACTTTGGTTGTCTATAATATTGTCAGAGAACATTATATTGAATGTGGTTGAAGCAGTAGTATGCTGTGAAGCGAGGGAGCCTGCTTTCACAGTACCTTTAGCAGAAGGGAGTTGACAAGAGGCAAGCAACCCCATTAGAAGAAGCATCCTGACAAATTATACCAAAGACGATGCAGAAGTTACAAAAGAAAAGATGGACAGTTGTTGAAGCAGAAGTGATACTTTTCTTTTTGAACATTGTCAACTCTATCCTGGAGAAGAGGTTATCCAGGATTACCATTGGTGCTATTTTCTTTGTGGAATTTGAAAAGGGAACGTTTCAACAAACTGAGAAAGACCTGTTACCAGTGAATTTGTGTCCGGATGGACTTCTGTTTCTTTTGGAACCTTCAAGAACTGGTTCAAGACTTTACTTTTCTTTAGGAGAGATTGACTTTGGACATTCCTGGGAAAGGGTTCTACCCAGGACAAGTGGAAGTTATCCAAGTCACTGGTTATTTGGTAATTAGTTATTCGTGTTGTTTATGATTTACTTTGAATATTTTGTTGTTTAGTGTGAGGGCCGGTTTTGTGTATGCTAGGAGATTTTCCCTTAGAACCTAGACTAGTTAGGGAAATCCCTGGTAGCGTAGGCTTAGTTAGGTTTTCTTTGCATGTTCTTTCATTGAAAAAATGTCAAATACTGAGAAACAGGGTCGGATTGGCCCCTCGGCCTTTCGGCCTGTGGCCGGGGCGAAATCGTCCCTGGGGACTGGGGGTCGGTTTCTGGCCACGCCTGGGCCGGTTTGGAAGAAATAAAATGAAAAAATATATACATTTTCTTTTGAAACATTTTTATTTTTTCAAAAAGCCTTCCATCCTTCTTCGGTTGATAAATGAGTACCAACACAGGTTGGGTGATATTGTATGCATATTTGTTCTATAAAAAAGAGCTTAAGCGTAAGTGCTATACAATAACACATTATCATTTGGCCTTGGAAGTCTGCTTGGATTCGCAGTAATTTAGTGTGCTTAGGAACAATGCTATTTGATGTCACTTCCTGTTTTGTCAAGGGGTGAAAGGTTGGGTTTCATCACTTCCCGGGATGTCACTTTGGGGTGAGGTCAGATGACACCACTTTTGATGATATCATCAGAGGTCAAGGGTCATGAGGTGAGGGGTGGGCTACTTTTCTGAGGCGAGGGGTGGGCCACTTTCTTTTGGGTGACCGGGCCGATTTCTTGTCCCAGTCTGACCCTGCTGAGAAAACTACAAGCAGTTGTCCGACTTGCATTACTGACCCCTCACATCATACAGCATAATTAATTCTCAGATTCACACACAAGCAGTCATACAACATTCATTCTACATTCACTCTCACGTTCTCACACACATCAGCATTCATACAGCATAATCCACTCCTCATTCACTCTCACGTACCTCACAAGTAAGAAATGGGTTGAGGAAGAGTAAGACTAGGAGTATTGAAGATTACTGGTAAGTGAACTGAGCATTCACACACAAACATCAACATTCATACAGCATCATCATTCATTTTACATTCAATCTCACATTCACACACACACGCACCAGCATTCATATGGCACCATTCATTCTCAGATTCACACACACACATGCATCAGCACTGCTACGGGATCATTCATTTTTCATTCACTCTTCATTCAGACATGCAACAGCATTCTTCATTCTTCATTCACTCTCACATTCCCACACGCATGCATACGCATCATTCATTCTTCATTCCCGCTCAGATTCACACACACACGCACATCAGCATCCATATGGCATTCATTCTTTTCATTCTTCATTCACTCACATTGACCCTCACACTCGTGTTCACCATTCATACGCTTTCACATTAACATGCGCAGCCAAACAGCATACACTCTCTTTCAAGCACCCACTAACAAACACAAACACTTGCATAAATGCACAGACAAATGCATTTATTTAAATGTTCTTACCTTCTGCCCTGCTCCTGATTCTGGTCCTCTCAGCCTCCCGATGAAGGCCCTCAGCTCCCCACAGCATGCACCAGGAGCCAGGAAGCATAGAGTGCTTCCTAGCTCCTGCTGCATATGCGCAGTGGAGCCGGAGAGCTTTGCTCACAACACGCCACAGGCCCGTATGTTCGAGGAGGTGCCAGAGTGTCCCCTCACACATTCAGGCCTGCTGTACCCAATGGGCCCTGCAAGGCTGGGGAGGTAAAACGCCCCGGCTTTGCATGGCTCATTAAGCATGCGCTAGGGTACTACTGAACTGTCAATGGTAAACCCTGGTTCCCTTTGACAGTTCAGTTAAAACCAACCCAGGAAGGCTACTCCAGATGCTTGCTGCAACTGGGGGAGCGCTCAGTGTTTTCACTGGGCTAACTTGACTCATCCACAAATGGGGCGGGTTGATGACTTGTTGCCAATCATGGACGAGCCACCCCCACGCCTCCCTGCATATACAAATGGAGCAGTGTGCCACGTCATCAGCACTCTGGCTCCAGTCCGCAAGAGCAGGAACTAGGAAGTGCATTGCTTCCTGATTCGTGTTCATGCTGTGCGTGAGCTTGATGCTCTCTGGAGGCCACGGCAGAGCTGAATCCAGGACCGACGTTGCGCGCAGGTAAGATTTTAGTTTTGTATGTATAATACATTTGCACCCGGGGAAGGGCATTCAGCCAATTAGATGGCTGGAACAGCGGCGAGAATACACATTCCCCACCCGCTGTTTCAGCCACCCTAGGCCCCACCCGCTGTTTCAGCCACCCTAGGCCCTTCCTGGGTAGCGCCATTTTTTGTTTTGTTTTGTTAATGTGGGGAGGCAAGAGGGAGCCTCTCCCCTGATCACCTTTCCCACCCCCTCCCTGTATCTCCACTCTGTGCTCTGGTCCTGTATTCCTTCCTTCTCTCGGCCACTGCCGTAGACATGGAAAAGGGACTTACCCCTTTTCCATATGGCGCCCATCTTTTTTTCTTTTGTTTTTTTTTCTTTTTCCTTTGGAGATTGGCTGCGCAAGCAGCATGTATCTCCAGAGGAAAAATAATATGCTATTCGTACCCCAGATCAATCCCAGGGTGCAAATGGCTTTCATGGCCACTCAGGAGGGCGGACATGGCCAGTAACGGCCCACAAGCCGAGCTGAGGCACTCGCTTCGCTCGGGCCTGCCTGAGCTTGGGCTGGCACGCCGTTATCGGCCATGTCAGCTCCTGAATGGACATGCGTACATACTATGTGTGTGTCAATGAATGAGTGTATGATGTATGAATGTGTGTGTGAATGAGTGAGAGAATTTGTTGTGTGAATGTGTGTACGTGTGTGTTGGTGCTGGTCTGGGGAGCAAGTGGAGGTGAGGGTGTGGGTGGGGCCTGGGATGATTTTTTACTGGGAATCTATCATAGACTCTATCATAGATGCCCAGTAAAATAGCATTACCCTTTCTTTTACCAACCGGCGCTTGATAAAAGGAAGGATGTTGTGTTATTATTTCTCAGATATCTAGTAAAAAATGTCAGGCCACAGTATGAAATGGCTAGACTGCCTGCCACAAAATGCCAGTCTGGTCATTTCTTACTGTGGCATCATATTTATTATTGGATATCTGAGAAAGCAAGCATGTTAAGTGTTATTAGTTGGCTAGGCGGACATTTTGGGGCAGACATTCTATCCCTTTCTTACTGTGGCATGACATGTTTTACCGTGCGTTTATGATAAAGCAAGCATGGTGTGTGTTGTTTCTAGGCTAGATTACCATTTTGAGGATAGCCAGTCTAGCCCTTTCTTACTGTGGCATGACATTTTCTACTGGATATCTATGATAAACAAAGTATGGTATATGTTATTAATTAGCTAGATTGGCATTTTGGGGGCACCAGTCTAGCCCTTTCTCACAGTGACGTGTTTTTTTTATTCTGGGCATTTATGATAAAGCAAGCATGTTAAGTGTTGTTACGTGATTAGACTGACACTTTGTTGCAGCCATTCTATTTCTTACTGTGTCATGGCATAGAGGAGTATGTTCTTATATGTGGATACTGCTGCATATTGGCACAAGCCATGTGGATATGTTTTCTTATAGTAGGGTTAGCCGATATATCGAGTTTTGGAGATATATATCGATATATTTTCAAAATCGATATAGGATGAGACAATATCGTTAGCATCGAGCTATATACATTATTACACATACTACCATTTTTTTGTTTACATTTTGATATTTACACAGCTGTGTGTATTCTCAAACAGGAAAAGCACCCCTGTATTTGCACTTTATTTTGATCAATGTCTTATAAATAAAGCTGCTTGTGACATCTCACATGTAGCTGGCGGCTTACAACTGAGAACGTAACCCACATAAACAATATTGAGATATATATCATACATCACCATTTAGCCCAAAAATATCGAGATATGTCTTTTGGTCCATATCGCCCAGCCCTATCTTATAGTATCATTGCTGGCATCATGTACAAAGCAAACATAAGTATGTTCATCTATAGGAATGCTGGCATATATTGGTGCAGCCAGCATGGAAATATATGGGCATAGCCAGTGTGAACATGTATCTATACTAGCATGTATTGTGGGTGAAGGAACAAATAAATGTGTCGGAAATGCTCCAGTGCCCTGTTGATGACTGGCATTTATTGCATTTTTGGATTGGAGTTACCCTACAAAACCAATTGCAAACTGTCTGGCTTCCTCCCCAGTTTTTCACAGCAAGGGTGCTGTATATAGCAACATTTTAACCCAATTAAAGAAAATGTCTTGTGGGGCGGGAGGGGGGTTTGGGGGATTTTAAGGGTAGGGGAGAGGGCGGGATGGGGCAACCCCCTGAACTTCCCTTTGTTGGTTTAGACTCTGGTTACTCTTGGTCACTCTGGCATATTTGAGACAAATATTTACGGCCATCTAATTAAAAAATTCACCAGCTGCCACTAGACTCAAGGCTGGCACGTGTGAGTTTTGGCAAATGAAAGATCCAAACAGGGAATCTGGGAGCTATGGACAGGTTTACATATTTGCAGACAGGCATCTACCAGCTAATTTCTCCTGTGCACTCACTCTTTACTGTTGATATGCTATGCTGCAGTAACAGAGCGTGTGCACAGAAGAAATCAAGTTGGATCAGCACGCAGCTCATCGTGGGGCCCAGGGGGTATCAGGCGGTCAAGGGTGCTCATGGGAGCCTTCGCAAAGCCCCTGGTCATGACCAGTTTCTGAGACTGCCAGGGCTGCATCCCTGCTAGCCCAGGCCCACTGAAAGCCCTGCATGTGACAAATAAGCACTAAATACTAGAGAGAGGAATCGTATTCCAAGCAGTGAGCTACTGAACCCTGGCAATGTAGTAAAGACAGACAAGAGTGACGCCATCTTACCTTCCACCAGGATGCTGCCGAGGATCTCAAGGAGGTCACTATCTCTGAACAGACACTTGTCGAGCAGCCCACGTTTCATCTTCTCCACCGCCACCACGAGTACCACAGCCCTGCGGAACGCAGAGGGCTGTTTGGGGACAGTCATCTTCACCTGGATGTCCACCTTGCACCCTGCGCAGTCCCCCTGGCAGGGGCCTGTGCAGGTGGCTGTCAAGGAAGGCTGTGGGGGGAAAGGCAAAATGACTTCAGGTTTTGTTGAACAGGACACATCATAGGCGTTCCCATCTGGGGCAATCCAGTACAATTACCCTCCCTAATTGTTGCTTTGCTCGTCCCCAATTGGTGTCCTGTCCCCCACCTCTAGCTAAACATACCTTCAGCAACTTTTAAAGGTGCCCCTTCGACCAGCCGGTGATCCCATTTTGACAGTCCCTTTGTTTGCTTAGCTTTCCTTTATTGTGGTCTGAAGCAGACATCACAGGAATAAATGGGTCATGAATATGACTGGGGTGAGGGCCCATCCATTTTAAGGGAAAGCTTCCCACATACTAGTCTCACGGTTTGGCAAATGTGCTGCCTACAATTTTATATAAAATAACATAAATAGGAACTCATTACAAGTTTGGCGGTAATGCTGCGGTAACGGAATTACTGCCACATAACTGCAGTTTTTTACCACACCAGCATACTTGTAATGAAGCCTTTTTCAAAATGAAACACGTTTCTTAAACCTAAAGCCACCAATTGATTTGTATAATCTGTGTTTATTTTTTGGGTGGGAATTCCCACATAAAAACTGCTTTGTTGGTCCCCTTTCTTTATGTCATCTGAGGCTATACTTTTAAAGAACTCAATGGCTTGTCAAACTGCTCAATCAAAATTAAATGCTTCTGTTGTGCGGACAGTAGTCTCGGGAGGATAGCTCAGGCGCAACACGCTCGCATTGGAAGCAAGACGAGGTGGAGCAACGCAGGTTCGATCCCCAGTCCGCGCTTAGAAACCTCTGGGTTTTAAGCGCGTTATAAATAACCCATTACAATTACAAAGTTATTAACAAATTGAGCGATGGGCAGGGTGCCAACCTCTGATTTTCACAATTAGGGTAGAAATTCTTGCAATCCCAACCAGAATATGACAAAGTCACCAGGCTAATGCTTTCCCTGATCGAACCGTGTATTTTACAGCACATACGTTTTAGAAGCACTAGCAAACAGCCATATGTTTTACAGGAAGCTTTAAAATTATAACATCTTAGCAACTTTCGCCAACCTGCTGAGCTACCCTGCTTGATTTCTACTATAGAATGCGCCACTCTACCGTCAAAGAATTCAACCTAAGATGTAGATCCCTGATTGAGCTCAAAATCACTGTTTTACGAACTGTGCAGTTCATGTACTTGAATTTAAAGACAACAGTGTTTCATCTCCAGCCACACTGACACCACACACATGTGCAGTGAAACCTATGAACAGCGATGTCCCTGCCCCATTGTCAAAGAACTAAGTGGGAAGTTCCCAGTTTTCTCACCCTGTACTCAGTGCCTGTGAGTGATATCTCTTCTGTTAAATGGCCTGTCTTTGACTACAACTGCTTAGGTTAGCCATTGTAACGCACAGTGGTTATGTGCAGGTATCCTTGATATTGCACTTAGTAGACTCCTTTGGTTAGCATTTGTAGAACTTGGAAGATATGTAGTAATACTATAAAGGTAACCTGTCTTTTGAGCTTAGAGAATCCCATTACCCTAGTTTCTATGGTAGCCTGTCTGTCCAGCCTAGAAGATGTTCTAGGACAGCCACTCCATTGCACTTGGTAGAGATGAGGATAGCCTGTCCATAGCCTGTCCCAGTGCAGGCTCCTCAGGTGTGATGAGGGGCCATTAACATTCAGAGTGAAATTCCCATCTGCGGTCCTAGGGTGTTAATGCACCCCTCCCCCCCCATCAAAGTGTTACAGAGTCTGCTTTGTCACTGCATGTGGCAAATAATCACCATTGGCTGTGGTCAGAGCAAATAAAGGAAAGGACCTAGTGGATGCAGATCGATCAGTGATCTACCTCTGCACAGTGCTGTGCCTCCGCCCCCCCACCTTTCCACCCCACATGTTGATCTTCCGGCTTCATCCTGCTCAAGGGCATGTGGACTCTCATTCTTCTTCCCCTTACATCAAAAGTGGGACTTCACAAAACGCACTTCATGTTTTCGCCATTTGGTGGCACAGGATTGTAAGTGAATGTCGAAGCTGAGAATCACGGAAGCCCCATCACAAGAAGAATTTATGGAGACTGAGCCCCAGCTAGCTCTGGCCCACTTAAAGCCCTGATTACAACAACTCCAGAAAAACTCCATTCACCCTCAGTTCAGCGGGCTCTTTCTGATTGATTGCCCCTGGATACTGAAGGTGGTGAAGGACACAACGGCAGTTGGTATACTTGCTGCTATTTCTGTTCAGTTCTGGTATTTGTCTGGGTAGAACATGGGGCCTTGTTATTTTTGTTGCAGATTTGTAATTAAAAACGGACAAGCAATGGAAAAGACCCCCGCCCCTTGGCTAGCAATAATAATGGGATTGATCATTGTATTAAGGATTTATAATTAGGAATTGACAGTCAGTGAAAGAAATGGCCTTCCTGTATAATATTATTGCCCATTTATCAAGTAATGACAGCAACTGGCTTGTCTTTGGTCACTTATATTATGTGTGTCATTGCTGGCAATTTCAAAGGCAAACATTTCTGATGTTTAAAGGATGAAATGTTGAGACAACACGACAGGGCCTGAGCCCTCCAGGTGACCCTTCAAATAAATCCAACAACAGCACAGCCCACAGAGCTATCTTGATTCTTCCTAATAGCCTGTGCTTTTGTTATGGGCTATTTGTGCCCCTCTGCCTGCCTGCAGTCAAGGTCAAGAGGGAGAAGCCTCTAGGTTGTTAGGGAAAAAAGGGGACAGCGACCAACGGAGCAATTACCACTTTACACAGCATGAGGTTCTTGGCTGAGATGGTGTCAGCAGCATCTGGCACCTGCCTGCCCCTCAGTGTCCTGGGCCACTGCCCAGTCCACCTGCTCTTAAGGCCGGCCCTGCCTATTCCTTGATCAAAAGAGAAGATGGCGCCATCCCAAACCAGGAGAGGTGGAGTCCTTTTGACCCATGAGGTGGAGCTCTTCCTGGAGAAGCTGTCCTTCCAAGCCAGGAGAGTTTATCCTTTCAAAGCAGGAGAGAGCCTAATGACCAGGAGAGTACACCCATGGGTGGGAGGAACTACCACCGGTGAAGCAACAATTGTGATATCCCCTTCTCCGGCTAAATGGATTTAATGGTCATGTCACCACTATTGGGAGTTTTTGTCCATCAGGCACTGGACAAAAATATTCATAGGCCCCAAAGCAAACTCAATAGAAAATAAAATAAACTTTGGCCGTGAAAAGTCCCATAATTACCACTCAGAATACTATTACACATAAATGCATTTATGGCAGAAGCCCAGCTTACTGGGCAGCTAGTAAGTCTGCTTTTGTAAAAATATGTCATTTTAGAATGCAAATTTGCTTTTACTGATTTGAGTGTATTGTACTTGATTGGAACACATGTCTAGCCTCTTAGGATTTATTTTAGCTTTCCAAATGGAATTGTGCTTTTTATTTATTTGATTTAATCGCTATTCGTGGCATACAGAAGTCTTTCTTCCCGTTTCACTATCTCGCACGGTACCGCCATTGGGACCTTCTGCATTTATGTGCAGAATCGGGCGTCCAAGCAGCTGGCGCGCCAAAGGTAAGCCCGCCTGGGCCGTCCACGACTCGAAAGGGCCATGGGTCATCAAGGCTTGACAAAGCAATCTGGAGGAATTTCCACGTGAGTTGGGGCCTAAATGTGGAGGTTACCGTATTAATGGCAATATTGTCTATTCACAGGCTGAACTACTGGCTCTAGGTCCAGAGCCCACCTGCCTGCTTAGCAACTTGCCGCCACATTTACATGGGCTGGTCTCTACCAGGGATAAGAGGCACAGGTTTTGTGACCGGGCAGGCTAATTGCCTTGTCTTTGTTGGGATTCTTGATTAATGCTCGATCAGCGGTGGCGCCGCGTGAACAAATTTTTGCCCTGCTGACTGAGCATCAACCCGATATTCTAGGGCTGACTGAATCCTGGTTTTCAGATTCATCTAACCCGGATGTTGTTCAGCTTTTGGCCTCTGTATGTGCAATCTCGCTTTGATTCATTTAGCATCTTTGGGGTGCTCTATTATCCCCCTAGTTCATGCTTTATCATGTGAACTGCTGTGGGTACGTCTTCAAACTTCAAGCAATTTGTCATTGCATCTACTGCTTGTGTATCGGCCACCATCATATCTCACTAATGATTCTATTAATAGCTTTACTCAATTTGTAGCTCTATCTTATACCAATCGGATTTTGCTAGGCGATTTTAACATGCCGCCTAATGATGTGACTCGTGTTCACGCAGCTAGCCTAATTGCTAGATTTTCCGATTGTCATCTGTACTTGTGCAATCATCTTCCGACTCATAATAGAGGTAACCCACTTGATTATTTCAGATAAGGCACTAACAGCTACTTTTAATCCGCTGTCAATTATTTGGTGGGATCATTTTCTTCTTTCGTTTCTTGTTTTTCCTTCACTGTAGACTAGCCGGCGTCATTGGGCTAAGGTATCTAATGCCCAATTAGCAGAGTCTTTAAAACTCAGCACGCAGACTGTTCTTAAGGGAAATCAGGTTGATCCTTCCCTGATACCTAATAAAAGCCATGACTTTTACGTCCGATTGGTTGGCTCCTTTCAATCCCCTGCTTCTCTCCTGATCTTATATCCCTTAAGCAGGCTTGTCTCCGGGCAGAGTGTAAATGGCCTATCTGTTATGATCTAGAGGCCAAAGAGAAGTATAAACAGGTTCTACTTCAGTAAAAACTGGCTATTAGGTCAGCTACATCTCAGCATTATGAGGCACGCATAATTTCAGCTCCATGTACAGCCCGAGAGTTGCTTATAGTTACGAAGAAACTCCCACCATTACCAAAACCCTGTTTGATATTTCTCACTACCAAGAAACCTGTAATGTAATTAGGATTTTTTTTGCAGGCAAGATCAATACGATTAGGAATTTCATCAAGTCAACTGGCTTGGCCATAGTAGCTTCTACTTCCCTGAAAGCATATTTTGGGGGGGTGTTTCCGCTCCTTTTATATATATGAGGCCCTAACTGTTGATATTGTCTATTCTGCAATTTGTAAACTGAAATCAGCAGCCCCATCCGATCCGATCCCAATGCATCTCATTCAGTCTTTGCCTATGGATACCATTGTGCTTCTTAATGCTGCTCTTCATTGTTCACTTATGAATGGTGTGATTCCTGTTTCTTTGAAACACGCAACGGTCACCCCACTTCTTAAGAAGCCACAATTGGATGCTTGGTTTCCTGGCAACTACCGTCACATTTCCCTTTTGCTGGTAATCATGATACATATGGAAGTTATTGTCAACTTTCAAGGTTTCTTGAAGGGAATGGTCTTCTGCATCCCTATCAATCTGGGTCTGGGCCTTGAATGGGGACAGAATCTGTTATGATATCGATTCTCGATGATTTGGCGTTGCTTCAGGACCATGGGGAGTTCGTAGTTCTAATCCTCCTGGACGTCTCTGAGGCTTTTGATACAACTGATCATAAGATCCTTCTGCATCGTCTGGAGCAAGCAGGGCTTTCTTGGCATGGTTTTCTTCTTTTTTGACAGATAGTATGCAGATAGTATCTCTGTTTCCTTTTCAAGCAGCTTCAACTCCAATTTCATGCTGCGTCTGTTAGGCAAGATTGTATGCAGTACCCTGTGGGAGACTGCACCAGCCTTGTCCTCTTGGCAATAGTTAACCCAACCTTTGGTATAAGCATGTACTAAACAAGTTGGTAGAGTGAATGAGCAGCCAAGCTTATCTCAAGAGGGGTCAATGTGAGCTGTAAGGTTGGGACACAGAGTTTCACAATGACAGTTATTCAAATAAACTCTTACACACAAGGTTTCTTGATTAAACCATTATTAATTTATTTAACAGTCAGTTGAATAAGCCTTCTTTAGAAGGGATCAATCAGATAACACAAAATGTACTTCAATAAATACACACTCTCGGTTTCACTAAATCAGTTGATGCCCATTGGGGTTGGCACACAGACACTTCCTACAGCCTTAGGTGACTTAAATAACTAGGACACTGTGGACATTGATTTATCACTGGCACATTTAGAACAATACTGAGTGGGAAATCAAAGGAACGGTTTTAGAGGGAGAAAGCAATGCTTAACAAATATTCTAAGCAGGGAAGTACTTTTTGAACCCTCTAATGCAAAGTAATTGAACCCTTTCCTGGGGAAAGGCAAAGAACAAAGTCAGAGGTAAGAAGAGTCTTTCAGGGAGCCAGGATAGCCAATGTTAGTTGAACAAATGCCTAGGTGAGCTGAAGCACTTTTTGCAAGTAGTTAAAAAGTCTTGCACAATGTTTTAGAAATGTTTGTAGAAAAAGAAATCACTGTAGGGCCACAAGCTGGAAGGCTTGTGAGTGGCAAAGCTGTAAGCAACTCTGCAGGAGCAACTAAGACAAGTCTCAACTGAGAGCTGGCAAGGCTACACAACAAGAGGTAAGTCCCCTTAGTTTTACAGTACCCTTGGTTTGAAGAAGACTGCATCCAGCTGGCTTCTGTTCCTGGTTAGGTCTGCAGATCCTGTGTTCCTGGGTCTCGGTGGTGGGGACTAGAGGGAGGACGTCTGGGGACTCCTGCACTACGAATGGAAGGTTGGCGGCAGCAATGGGCACATTTCAGATCAGCGGCACTTTGCAGTTTCAGCTCCTCGCGGCTCTCGCAAACAGCACCACCACGGTTCTCGGATACCTTAATGGACTTTCCTCACATCTGGGGTCCAGCACTCTGTTGAGGTGGCTCAGGCTTGGTCAGTTCTGCTTCATGGGAATCCAGAGGATCGTTGTGGAGCTCGGCTCCGACTTAAAAGCGATGCACTCAATCTGGTGTTCCTCTCCCTGGCAATCGGTTCCTGCAGCAGCAATGGAAATACAGCCAGCTCCGAGAGAATGCCCAGACGAGTTCACTTTGGGGTTGATTGGTCCCACCAACCCAAGGGGAGAAGTCAGCTGTTACAGGGCTTTTCTAGTCGAGGCGAATTGAGAACTTCAGCAATACAGCAGGGCTTCACCGGGCAAACCAACGGTCCAGGAGTTGCAGCAAGTGTCTCTTCCAAGTTCTTCTTCGGATTCCTTTGTCCAATGGTTGACTCTGCCTTCCAAGCAAAAAGCCTTGCCTTTTGTGCAGGTATCTTCCATTCATTTGCTACCTAGCTGTCACTCACACAGCAGGATGGCTGTCCTGCAAGGACAACCAGCCGGCCAATGACCTTTGGGTGCATTCCTGTAACCCAGTGGATTAAGCACAGGGAGTTTTCGGCACCTCTCTATCTTCCTACCCCTGCCAGACATGCTGTAGCCAAAGACAAAACGACCAAAGGGATCAAACCTGGTTTGACGCGCAGAATAAATCTCAAGAAGGACCTTTCCAACACTTTTTGGTCCAACGGCTCCAGGTTCTGCAAATCTCTGCAGCACATCTGGCTTTAAATGCTCGTAGGCGGTCCTCTCCTTCCTCTTTGTTGGAACAGCTCCACTGGCTTCCGGTGAATAGCCGTATAACATTTTTAAACCTTTGCATTGCACATGGTGCTTTTGACTTTTCTGTGCCTACTTTTCGTCAGTCTAAGTTGATCCACTATGTTGCTCTACGAACTTTGTGCATGACTTCTTTGAATTTGCTGAAAGGTCTGAGATTTTGTCAAGTGCAAGCTGGAGGGCGTTCTTTCTCGGTCTTAGCCCCCACGTTGTGGAATTCGCTCCCTGTTCATTTGTGGGAGATTTCGTATCATTTTCAAGGAACTCTCAAGATGTTTTTGTTTTGAAGTTGGGACGTCTTTGTGGTATTCCTACTATTGTTGAGAGCGCCCAGAAGTCTTTTGGCCTCGGTACGCGCTTCATAAATAAAATAACATCACATTACATTACCTAAGAATGAGGATACTGAAGCAATACACACAATTATTGAGATCCAATCAGGGTAATCTGCTGGTGGTGCCTTGGATGAAATTGGAGAGGGCAGGAAAATGCTCTTTAAATTTCCTAGCCCGCTTTTGGTGGAAGGGCACAATCTTAATGTGCCTAGGACGTCAAGATTGGACCCTTAGTTTTCTCCTTTTAAGAAAGCTCTTAAAACTTTATTTTTTACTTGAAGTGTTTTAGCTTGCTCTGGTCTGTTTTATTCTGCTGATTCTATGGTGTCGTTTACCCTTTTTATGAGCAATTTTTGTGATTTTATTACTGTTGCTGTTATTTTTTATGCCATTGTTTTTATGTCTTCTCTTTTGACTGTTCCTATCTCTTTCACGTCCTTTTTGTTTTTTTGTTATTTGTGAACTCGTATGCCTCTGGGCCTAAGTGCGTTACACATTTTTCAACCTAATCAAGGTTTTGTTGTATAGGCAAAATGGTCAAGTAAGAGGATTTTTCCCAGAATTTGCTTTTTTTCCACAGCACGAAATTTACTGTTTACGACCGCTCCTAATTCCACTCTTAGAAACGAAGGGCCAGGTTATCAAAGATTTGCACTTGTGCAAAAAAGCGCAGCAAATTAATTTAGCTCCAATTTTGCTGCTTTGTTAATAGTGAATGGTGCAAAAAGGTTCAGCCCTAATCAGTATTATCTAAAAGGCTTTCACCTGGGGAAAATTGGAGTAGGCTGTTTTATTTACTCTGTGTGCTGTGCAGCATCAACAGAAATATAGTAGACACCCTTTGTTGTATGTTATGCTCAAAACCTAGTACAACAAAACTACCTGATTCATTTTTGCTGGCATGCACATTTTTTTGATAATATAGATTGTGACACAATCTGTTTCCACCAGTTTGTATTATCAAGACATTGCTCACTTTTTAGTTCCAGTGCACATCTTTTTATAATCTGTCCCTAGGAAGGTGTATTCTCCTAAACATGAATTTGGTGGCCTTCCATTCCAGCCGAGGGTGGGCTCATAAACCAGGACAGTGCCAAAGTGGTCATGTCACTAGACATGCACGTCTCTTCAGGCTAAAAGTGCACGGGGCAGATTATCTAACATTTGCACCAATACAGAAAAGTGAGAAAATACTTTGATAATACAAAATTGTCACAATCCATATGATTTGACAATATTATCATATTCTCTGACAAATGTTTGCACGAGGCCAAACATGCATCAGACTGTTTTTCATATAAATTGTGTTGCATAAAAAAAAAGGTGTTTACTACATTTGTCTTCATGTTATGCAGCAAATGTAGCTAATAAAGCCACCTGCTTCAATTTTGCCCCGGTGAGAAAATGTTTTGATCAAACCTGTTTGCTCCAATCTGTATTATCTAAACAGATAAATTGGTGCTAAGTACGCTTGCTCCACTTTTTTTGCACCAGTGCAAAGCTTTGATAATCTGGCCCCGCATTGGTAAAACGTTGAATTTCGCCTCTTTCAACTGGCTTTTGGAATTCTTGCGATTTAGCTGCTGTTGCCTCCACAGGGTTTCAGTGTCCCGGGGGTGGAGGAGGTGAACCTTAGATCCCGCCCCCTACCTTAATCCGTTTTCCAGGGAAATCAAAGGTGCCCACCTATCAAAGTCCTCAGACCACTGCACTTGAAATAGCTTTTCCCGCAACCTACGCCTCCCCGCAGCTGTGCACCCCGCCAGGGCACTCACCTTCATTTCGCATGCACCGCGCACTTGATAGAAGTGTTCATACGATTCACTGCAAGCATTAAGAGAGAGGGAGATACACTATTAGTTTCCATTATTTAGGTGCATTTGTCATTTTTTGGGTTGTCTATGTCGTTGAGCCTCCCTGCTGCTCCCGAGCACGGATCTGATACTGTATAGACAATCATATGTCAGGTCCACACGCCATGCACAGGCAGCCAGACGGGGAGGCCGCGCTATTACGCAACCCACCTGCTATGGCTGCGCTCTGCACCTAACACAGAAACCTAGACTATGCAGGGTCTCCCACAGGCCTGTGCGGCAGCAATCACTCCTGAGAGCACTAATCTGGACTCCCACAGACACTCATACATCAGCTCAACGACAAACCTGGGCAGGAGGGGGACTAGGAAGGCCAATAGGCATCCGACCCTACTGCCAGCACTACTCTTGGCTCCTTTCCCTGCCACAGACCAGCCCCTCGGCCATCACGCGAGGTACCCCTCAGTGCCATGAGGTCACGTACATGGGAGAGGTCTACTTTATAAACTCCCATAACGTAATGCAACATTTATATTCTGATATATAATGCCTCTCGCACAAACTACTACATGCAAAACACTCACAGACACAAGTTCCTCCTTGTTCTGAGCCTATCCTCTCACCGTATCCCCACTAACCTCCCAACCCCCCTCTCTTGCAGAGCCACGCTGGTGCCAGGAGACTGCCCCTGGGTGGTGGTGATGCGCGGTATAAGTCAACATAGCATAAATGAATCCCAGCCTCTCGTGCCTTTACTGTTCAGAAGTCCCATGTGTCATTCTGTTTGCTCCTCTTGTTATCCCACTGTTGGGCAGTGGTGTGCCCAGACTCTTTTGGCTGGGGTGGCACAAGTGTGGCACTGACTTATGCAGGTGTGGCATGATGTACGAGGGTAAACACACACATAATGATCACAGTTTAGGATCTTGGGGTGGCACCTGGGTGGGGCAATCAGATAGCCAGTCTGTAGCTACAAACATGCTGCAAGATAATACTTGCCTGCGTAGCCATGCACTAATTACAAAACGCACTAATTACAAAAACTCACACCTCCAGTTTCTAGCCAGAGACATGCCACAAGCCAACCACTGCCCTCCACCCACCTGGTTGCCAGATGACCACCCCACAACCATCACGAGCACCAGGCCCTGCCCACCATCACAATGCTGACTTACACTAAGCTTTTCCACCCCCCCATTTTTTAGATCCTTGCCGATCTGGGCTGACATCTGACGTCAGCAAGCAGTACAGAACTAAACGCACCCCCTAAGAGTGCTGCCAACAAACCCAGATCCACCAACTGGCATTAGGAATCCACAAACTAGGTAAGGCCTTCCGTGGCAGGCTAAGTGATTCCCCAGCCTCTAATTAAGGCACCACAAATGGAAAAATGGAGAACAAATACGGAAACAATACCTTATATGTTTCCTCCCCTTTCCCTCTCTTCTCTTCCCCATCACTACAGTAACAAAGATGCATAAAATTACTCTACCCATGCAAATTATTGAAAAATGTAATAATTATGATTGTAACCATGTTTTTAAATGACACAATAACACTGGATGTATTAATAACCACTGACACAATGAATCACAAAATGTTGCACAATTTGTTCGACTCTGCCTTGATATAGACCCTGAGAGGTCGAAACACGTGTCAGCTGACCACTTAACTAATGCAAATAAAACGAATTCACTGGAAACCAGATTGCGAAAAGCATTATTTCAGCTGAAGGTGTCTGGCTAAATCCACTAAAACAAGGTCTGTCCTTGGAAGAGGACCTGTTTAGTGGCAATGCTTGTTGCTGGAAGCGCAGAGGGCACAGTTAGTACCTCTTGACCAATACAGCCTGTTTCTGCTGCATGCAAGGGCATAAAGTGGGCCGGGGCCTGCCGGGGCCGGGCCCCGGCAGTCTCCAAAAAGTGGGGCTGAGCCGGGGCCCTGCCGGGGCCCCGTCCCACCGCCCGCAACATTGGCAGGATGCATTATCCCGTCGCGGCCGCAGCCGCGACGGGAGATGCATGCGCCTGCCATGAAGTCAGGCGATCTGACAAAAGTGGCAGCCAACCACAGCGACGCTGTGACTGGCTGCCACTTCTGACAGTCATAGTAACTGCATCTGGTGACCCCTCGCGCGAGAGGTCACCAGAGGGGGTTACTGTCCCTTTGTTTCCCCAGGTCGCCGAGGCGTCTTTAACCCTCGGCGAACCTGGGGATTCCTCGACATATTTCGAGGTTTATAAAAGATGGCTTTGAAAGTACACATTTCAAGCCATCTTTTATAAAGCGTTGCCGACGGACAATTTTGTCCGTAGTCAAAGCTTTATAAAAGACGGCTTGAATTGTGTACTTTCAAAGCCATCTTTTATAAAATCGAAATGTTTAAAAAAGATGGCCTGAAAACTAGGCAAACCGTAGGGTATGCACACAAATATATATAAATGTTATATCTTTGTGTGCGTACCTTACTATGGTGTGTGTACTGTGCAAGCCATCTTTTCTAAACATAGAAATATGTTACATATTTCTATGTTTAGAAAAGATGGCTTGCACAGTACACACACCATAGTAAGGTACGCACACAAAGATATAACATTTATATATATTTGTGTGTATACCCTACGGTTTGCGTACTTTTAGGCCACGCCCCTCCCACAAGCCACGCCCCCAAATGAGGGCCCCCCCTCGATTTCTGACTCCTGTTCACAAGAAATGCCTGTCCCCGGCCAAGCATGCGATCTGTTTACCTGTAAAACTCCACCAGCTCTGACTCCATCTCTGGTACTAATGCCAGGGGGCTCCTCCTGTAAGCAAAAGACAGGAAAACGTGAGGCGATGTGCCATGCCGCTACCACATCCACCAGCATTTTGGGAGATGCAATCGTATGTGGATACTACCTTGCTCTGGTGGTCACCGATTATAGGACAAGGTCTCCAATTTACACACAACCACACCCAACATCGTTTAAAAAACAAGTCACAGACACACGGAGTGGGTGGACTGTGGCAAACTATAGCCCCTCTGATCTGGGGCAACAAGAGAGAGTAAAGGTTACTACCACCTATTGAAAGGTGGAGTCCACAAGTGTCTCAGATGTCACAGTTAAGGATGTTACCAACACCTCAAAAGACCAAAAAGGGATCTCTTTTTGCTGGGTTGCAGAGTGGTATTCTCGGTATGTTTGTACGGTATTTGTTGTTTTAACATATGTATATCTAGTTATATAATCTATCTGTACATCTATCCAAATCCAGACACAAACGAGCTGTCAGTGACCATGAATGCCAAGAGTGGATACAAATCTGGACACGGACTAGATGTCAGTGACCATGAATGCCAAGAGTGGATACAAATCCAGACACAAACTGTCATCCGCAATCGCTACCGCGGGTGGCGGCTCCTTCCACGTTGGAGGCTAACCGGCAGGTAGAGCGGTGTAGTCCCTTCTTTGTGTCTGGTATCGATTCATGGCCAATCACAGCACTGCCGGAAGTTTATCTGCCCTTCAAGCCCGGCAGTCGCGGCGTTTCAACCTATTGCTGGTTCTCGCTCCAGCGGCTCTGGTTCTTGCGCTCCCCCAGCGTTTTGCCCTCTGCTCGCCTCGGCGTGCGGCGGGTCTTCTCTGCTTGCTCGTCCCTTGCCCTTGGGATAAGGTTTCTTCTACTCACCTGTTTGGCCGTTTTGTTTTCTGCAGCGGCCTTTCTTTTTCCAGTCTCTTCTTTGCCGATCCCTCGGCACTTCTACGCTTTCCCCTTCTAGTCTCGCTGCTCCGGCGGCGGGCGTTTTTTTTTCTCCTCTTTGCCGCTCTTTTTACTCGCGGCTCTCCAGTTTTCCCTTTTTCTCTGTCTGTTGTTTTTTCTCTCCTGTAATTTCTCTCTTTCTTACCGTGCCTTTAATGTCCTTGGCCCGGTAGTTGCTTTGGCTTCCTTCACCTCTTATTGGTGTCGCATTGGGCTTCCTTCCTGTGTTCAACCCTGTGGACCTCGCATCTGCTTCCAGTCCTACAGATTACTAACTTGGATCTTCACCTACCTCATTGCCAGAAGTATCCTAAGGGTTTTTTCCCACGTGTGGGTTTTTTTCCCTTTTGTCCGGCCTGTTCCCGGAAAAGGGGCCCCAGGACGGCTGTATATTCAGCAGTCACTGTGGCTTCTCACCGAGACAGGCAAGTGCTACCTAAAAAAGAACGGGACTACCTGAGCCGGCGGAATCTACTGAACTCAGGCTACTCTGAAGACTCAGGTGAGGAGAGTGTGGAGGGACGGGAAGACGAAGGGGTTCGACAGCTTATGCAGTCACAGATTGAAACGCCAAGAAAGACCAAGATGTCAGCCGAAGAACAAGTTCAGGAGTTATGGAAGGCTTTTCAGGCCATGTCACTGGAATTACAGGGGGTCAAGACTGAGAATGCCCTTCTAAAACAGATGGTAGCGGTCCGGGAACCCTCACATCCCCCGGAATTGTCTCCTATGGCTCTTTCTTCAGGAAGATTTGATGGCTCACCTAAGAGGGTAAAGGAATTCCTGGAGGCCTGCAATGTGTACTTCACCTTCAGACCACACACCTTCTCCACGGACCAAGCCAGAGTAGGGTTTATGATTTCAAATATGACGGGGAATGCTTTAGCCTGGGCTACTCCGCTAGTTACAAACAGTAATGCCATCTTACAGGATTTCTCGGGGTTCCAGAACCTAGTGAAACAGACTTTCGAGCGACCTGAACTATCTTTTACTGCAGGTGAGGACCTGCTGGATGCACGACAGGGTGCTCTAGACGTGCTGTCATACATCTCCTCCTTTAAGACATTGGCAGCAGGAGCGGGATGGTCCGAACAAGCACAATATGCTGTATTCCGGAGAGGGTTGAGAGATGAGATCAAGGATGAGCTAGCCAGATCTCCACGCTCCCCCACATTTCCAGACTTACTTGCTGCCGCTCGCCACATCGAGTACCGCCTCCAAGAGAGAAGGGCAGAACGCCGGAAGCAAAGAGGATCAGGAAATCCCATGAACCCTCCTTCACACTCTCCCTCTGGACGTTTCTCCTCTACTCAGAGCGAAGAACCGATGCAAATCGGAGCTACCAGGGCACCTCTGTCATCAGCGGAGAGACGGCGAAGAAGAGAAAAAGGGTTGTGCGCCTATTGTGGTTCCGATCAACATGTACTGAAGGACTGCTCTGAGGTACCGGAGAGGAAGGCGGGAAACGACTACCCTCGGCGTCAATAGGGACGGGCAGCCGGGGGTACTCAGATCTTTTTCAGCGTCCCTATGTCACACTTTCGGTGTCGGCTTCAGAATCCCAATAGGATTCCAGACTGATGGTACTATCCGTTACCTTGAATCTAAATGGAAGACCGGTGGAAACATTAGCCTTATTGGATTGTGGAGCGGCAGGGAACTTTGTGGACACTCTGTGGGCTGACAAGATGGGACTCACTTGGATAGTTCGTAAGGTGGGTCAGAAAGTGGATGGAGTGGACGGTACACCTTTGTCGTCTGGACTAATCACTCATACCACTGAACAACTCTCCGTGGTCATCAACCAACACACAGAGGCCCTGCAGTTCGACATTATTAGAGCCGCACATTTCCCCATAATCCTAGGCATTCCTTGGCTGCGCAGGCATAACCCGTATATCAACTGGATGGAAAATCGACTAAGTTTTTGTTCCACGTACTGTTCGGTCAACTGTCTTCCTCCCGATACCAGGGAGGATCAACAGTCGGTTAGGGTTCTCTCCAAGGATCATGTGGGTATTCACGCGCTTCCTAATTTTTGTGCAAAATTCTCCGGGGTATTCCAAGAGAATCTCCACGCTCGGCTACCTCCTCATCGGCCAGAAGACTGCTCAATCGATCTCAAACCTAATGCACTGGTTCCATTTGGGCGCATGTTCTCCCTCTCTCAGGCCGAAAAGAAGGTATTAAGAGTCTATCTGGATACCAACTTGGAGAATGGTCTTATTCGACCTTCGCAGTCACCAGCTGGCGCCTCTCTGTTCTTCATCAAGAAAAAAGACACGACTGATCTCAGACCCTGTATCGATTACCGGGGCCTCAATAAGGTTACAATCCGTGATCGGTATCCCATGCCACTCATAACCGACATTATTGAGGTGGTACAAGGGGCTCGAATCTTCACCAAATTGGATCTCAGGAACGCATATCATCTGCTTCGCATCACTGATGGGGACGAATGGAAGACGGCTTTTCGAACTCCATACGGTCTTTTTGAGTACAGAGTGATGCCGTTCGGCTTAGTGAACGCACCGGCTGCATTCCAGAGATTCATGGATAGGCTATTTTCAGATCTGCTGTCGGTCTCTGTTATAATATACCTCGACAACATTCTGATTTTCTCCCCTAACATGGAGGAACATATTCAACATGTCACCCAGGTTCTGTCTCGCCTTCAGGAAAACCAGTTGCTGGTCAAGGGCGAGAAGTGCAAATTTGCGGTATCCTCGGTTCACTATCCCGGATTCATTCTTTCCGAAGAAGGGGTGGCCATGGACCAAACCAAGGTTGATGCTATTCTTGATTGGCCAGCTCCTACTTCAGTCCGAGAAGTCCAGAGATTCTTGGGATTAGCAAATTACTACCGCAGATTTATCTCAAACTTTTCGGAGGTAGTATACTCGATTACGCGCCTACTCAAGAAGGAGGCTGTTCCGTTTTTTTGGTCTGATGAGTCAGAGAAGAGTTTCGATTTTCTCAAGAGATTGTTCTGTACTGCCCCCATTCTCCAGCATCCTGATCAATCACAGCCATTTATTTTGGAGACCGACGCTTCTGCGGTAGCTGTAGGAGCGGTATTGCTCCAGACCATCCAAGGAGTGGAACACCCCGTGGCATACATGTCAAAAACTCTTTCTCCTAGCCAGCTCAACTATTCGGTACTGGAGAAAGAACTTCTGGCCATGAAACTTGCCTGTGAAGAGTGGCGCCATCTCCTACTAGGAGCCAGACATCCATTTCTGATTAGGACCGACCATAAGAACCTCAAGGTACTACAAGAATTGGAGTGTTCAAATTCCAGGCAGGCCAGGTGGGCCCATCATTTTGCACAGTTTGAATTCCAAGTCTCGTATATCCCGGGATCACAGAATAGTCTGGCGGATGCCTTATCGCGCAAAGACTCCACCAAGGAACACCTGGAGAGCAAGAGGGAGTCCATGTTCAAACGCAACCAAATCCTGGCCTTTGTTGGTTCTTTTCTTAAAGAGGTGAAAACTGCTCTCATTCAGGAAAAGTGCCAACTACCCCTACGTATTACCTCTCCTTTTCAACAAAGAGGAGACAGGCTTTTCTACAAACAGAAATTGTACATTCCCAAAGGTTCTCTTCGTGCTAGAATCCTGAAGTGGAGTCACGACTCTCGCTCGGCAGGCCATAGAGGGGCCGAGAATACCCTTGAGCTTCTCTCTAGAATGTTTCTTTGGCCAAACGCTAGAAAGGAGACATACGAGTATGTCAAGGCTTGTCCAATGTGTGCCAGAGCCAAATATCGCCTGGGAAAACCTTTGGGTCTGCTCACTCAGGTCGAACTTCCAACGCGCCCCTGGGGTCTTATATCTACCGATTTCATTGTCGATCTGCCGGTCTCGGAATCCTGTACCTGCATCATGGTCACGGTAGACGCCTTTTCTAAGTTGGCACATTTTTCTCCCCTTCCAGGGCTGCCCACTGCGGCTAAAATGGCAGAGGTTTTCTCTCGAGACATTTTCAAGCTACACGGTCTCCCCGATAAGATAATCTCGGATCGGGGAAGTCAATATATCTCGAAGTTTTGGACTGCCTTCTGCAACCGTTTGGGCATTGAGAGAGCTCTGTCTTCAGGGTTTCACCCGGAGACCAATGGTCAGACGGAACGCCTGAATGCGACCCTGGAACAATACCTAAGGTGTTATATATCTCAACATCAAGACAACTGGGTCTCGCTGCTTCCCACGGCAGAGTTCTCGTACAACAACACCAGGCATTCCGCCACGGGACTCTCTCCTTTCTTCTGCACTTATGGGGTTCACCCTCGTGCCGTGTTTCCGGAGGTTCCCAGTTACACCAACTCCCCGACGGTGGAAGAGGTATTAGGGAATATTAAGGAAGCCCAGACTTCAGCTATGCGGAGTTTAGAGGTCAGCAGAAGACGGACAAAATCCTGTGCCGATCAACATCGGAAGGAATGTCCAGTATGGAAGCCAGGTGATCAGGTGTGGTTGTCCACCCGGTTTCTTCCCAGATGGACAAGGCCTTCTAAACTGTCTCCTCGTTTTCTGGGACCTTTAACTATTCTCTAAAAAGTCAATCCTGTCACTTTTTGCCTTCGGCTTCCCTCCTCTCTTCGCCGCATTCACCCGGTTTTTCATTCCTCTCTTCTCAAACCTTACTGTCCCGACCTTCACCATAGAACCATTCCCAGATCTATCCTGGCACGGTCCTCGGAGCCTGATGAGTATGAGGTATCTCAGGTCCTTGATTCCAGGTATTATCGCGGACGTCTTGAGTACCTTTTGTCCTGGAAGGGATACCCTGAGTCGAAGGACTCATGGGAACCGGCTTCTCAGGTTCATGCACCGAGGTTGTTGGCTACTTTTCACCGCCGCTATCCAGGGAAGCCTGGGGCGGTTAGGTGGGGAGGGGGTCATACTGTCATCCGCAATCGCTACCGCGGGTGGCGGCTCCTTCCACGTTGGAGGCTAACCAGCAGGTAGAGCGGTGTAGTCCCTTCTTTGTGTCTGGTATAGATTCATGGCCAATCACAGCACTGCCGGAAGTTTATCTGCCCTCCAAGCCCGGCAGTCGCGGCGGTTCAACCTATTGCTGGTTCTCGCTCCAGCGGCTCTGGTTCTTGCGCTCCCCCAGCGTTTTGTCCTCTGCTCGCCTCGGCGTGCGGCGGGTCTTCTCTGCTTGCTCGTCCCTTGCCCTTGGGATAAGGTTTCTTCTACTCACCTGTTTGGCCGTTTTGTTTTCTGCAGCGGCCTTTCTTTTTCCAGTCTCTTCCTTGCCGATCCCTCGGCACTTCTACGCTTTCCCTTCTAGTCTCGCCGCTCCGGCGGCGGGTGTTTTTTTTTTTCCTCTTTGCCGTTCTTTTTCTCGCGGCTCTCCAGTTTTCCCTTTTTCTCTGTCTGTTGTTTTTTCTCTCCTGTAATTTCTCTCTTTCTTACCGTGCCTTTAATGTCCTTGGCCCGGTAGTTGCTTTGGATTCCTTCACCTCTTATTGGTGTCGCATTGGGCTTCCTTCCTGTGTTCAACCCTGTGGACCTCACATCTGCTTCCAGTCATACAGATTACTAACTTGGATCTTCACCTACCTCATTGCCAGAAGTATCCTAAGGGTTTTTTCCCACGTGTGGGTTTTTTTCTCTTTTGTCCGGCCTGTTCCCGGAAAAGGGGCCCCAGGACGGCTGTATATTCAGCAGTCACTGTGGCTTCTCACTGAGACAGGCAAGTGCTACCTAAAAAAGAACGGGGCTACCTGAGCCGGCGGAATCTACGGAACTCAGGCTACTCTGAAGACTCAGGTGAGGAGAGTGTGGAGGGACGGGAAGACGAAGGGGTTCGACAGTTTATGCAGTCACACAAACATGCTGTCAGTGACCATGAATGCCAAGAGTGGATACAAATCTGGACACGGACTAGATGTCAGTGACCATGAATGCCAAGAGTGGATACAAATCCAGACACAAACGAGCTGTCGGTGACCATGAATGCCAAGAGTGGATACAAATCTGGACACGGACTAGATGTCAGTGACCATGAATGCCAAGAGTGGATACAAATCTGGACACGGACTAGATGTCAGTGATCATGAATGCCAAGAGTGGATACAAATCCAGACACAAACGAGCTGTCAGTGACCATGAATGCCAAGAGTGGATACAAATCTGGACACGGACTAGATGTCAGTGATCATGAATGCCAAGAGTGGATACAAATCCAGACACAAACGAGCTGTCAGTGACCATGAATGCCAAGAGTGGATACAAATCTGGACACGGACTAGATGTCAGTGACCATGAATGCCAAGAGTGGATACAAATCTGGACACAGACTAGATGTCAGTAACCATGAATGCCAAGAGTGGATACAAATCTGGACACGGACTAGATGTCAGTGACCATGAATGCCAAGAGTGGATACAAATCTGGACACGGACTAGATGTCAGTGACACGGACTAGCTGTCAGTGACCATGAATGCCAAGAGTGGATACAAATCTGGACACGGACTAGATGTCAGTGACCATGAATGCCAAGAGTGGATACAAATCTGGACACGGACTAGATGTCAGTGACCATGAATGCCAAGAGTGGATACAAATCTGGACACGGACTATATGTCAATGACCATAAATGTAAAACCAAGTGTAATACAGTATTCCGCCCCCTGTAGACGAGACAGTTAAACAATGCATGAGTCACACATTTTTTCAAAAGAAACATAGCCACAAAACAACACTCAAAATGACACTGAAAAAACACATTCATCAGAGCAACAACTTCAACACAATCTACAACACAAATAACACTGCATTTCAAGTTAATCCAAACAACATTTCTCAGTTAACAGAGTAGCCCATATTCCTTATTATTAACATCGATGAATAATATTTACCAATTCTATTTGTTCCTTCCTTCTTTACATGAAATGTGCTAATATACTCTACTAATGTAGCAGTCCTGGTTATTAAATTAATACATTTTACTTCATTTAGGTATTTAATTAATTTCAATCAACTGTTTCTTGAAAAAAGAGGGGGTTGTTAGAACCATGGGGTCAAGTAAATGACAGGGGTGGGCTGTACAAATCACAGGTAACTTATAAAGTCCATTCACTGCACTTTGGGTACACAGGCGAGAGTGCTACCTTCCCTTGTTGGTGAATGACCACCCAAATAACAATGTTAGCCCTTGGCGTCAGGGCTCATGCTATATAATTATTGTAGGGAACATCGGCCTCCCTCGGGTCATTGATATCCCCTATGTACTGCAACTCCAGTCCACATACACATATAAAAATGATGCAAAATATATAAAACACACACAACACAGCCTCCACCCCCATATGTATACTGTCATCTGCCGAGGGTTTCCTAGTCGTCGACTGTGTACCACAAACGTACAGTCCACACCTTATTTATGAATCCCCTCCAGTGGTAGCATCTCTTCTGTACTCCCCTGAGTATGTGCAATAAAATCAGATGCAGTTTTAGTTTATATTTTGGAGTTCTATAAGGTGCCAAATTGCATATGTCTGCCTAACTGCACCTGTATGGGGAAATAACAGAGGTAAGATAGAGGGAGGGAGATGTAGGGTGCCGGTGTGAAGGGTTAGGGTGAAAAGTAGAAGTGCCCGAATCGTTCAAAATACATAAGTTGTACATTCGTAGTTAGCAGGAACCACTCAAAATTAGCAATATGGCTGTGCCGCGGCATCTGTAACTGTGGTCAGTTGATAATGCAGCTGTCCATGCTGCGTTGATGTGGGTAGGGGACAAGAGTCCATGAATGTGCATATTCCCATATTTGAAGTGTAGAATTGATGTCATAAGTGAATTGTATTTGACACTGTGGGCTCATTATGGACCAGGTTTTAAACTTTTTCTGAATCTCAGGTTATAGGATTCTTGTCGAAATGTCTGAGTGGGTAGGTTGTTCCAAATATTTGATCCTGCCATTGGAAAGTTCTTCCAGCTCTTTGGAATGTTGTTGCTAAGTGTTTGCCACATTTTACCATGTTTCTTATATTCTTACATATGTTACTGAAAAAGATCATTTCAAGGGCCCCGGCAAATACCAATTCCATGGTAAAACAATAAAACAACATCTTTGCAAAATAAGCGATTTGCTTGAATTGGAAGCCCCTTCACAACACAAAGTTAACCCATCACTACCCCAATGATTACCATGTAATTCTAGTCCATTAACCTTTCAGATAACACTTCAGGGAAGTTCATTTAAAACTGCAGAAGATATCTTATCACAAGTCTATAAAGGTGTACATTTCCTTTTCAAAATATGAAACTTTTGGGAATGCTTATGGCAACAAACCAAATCTGTGTTCCAGATTAAAGGAAAATGTTCTCAATATCTGTATATTTTGATTAAAGGTGGATTTGTTTATTGAATCATTTATTTTTTATATTTTTTTAGCTTGAAAGCATTTTATTTAAGAATAGTAATACATGGCAATATAACAATAGATATCCTTAACAGTTGTGTAAAAAGACAGTTGAGCATGAAACAGGATATCAGAGGAATACTAAATGAAACGAGGCATATGTGTACAAAATGGTTGGAATATCAAATTGTTGACGAGAAACAAAACAGACATAAACAAAAGCAGGGGGAAGGGGAAAACTTGATAATATAATAAGAACAGGTTCGTTTTATGAAATAGGAACACTAGTGAGTAGAAAATCCAAGACCATGTTCCACTTCATGTTAGACATGAGGATGAAGCAATACATCTCTCTAATCTATGAATATTACATATAGAGTTCCACCAAATCTTGTGATTAATACAATCAAGAGTTTTCCAATTGACAGTAATAGTTTGAAGAGCAACTAGAATAAAAAATATCAAAGGACAAGCATTAATCTCCAATTTATCTTGCAGTAGTGTACTCCCCATACAAAGGAATTTGAAATTAAAATAAATTGTATTGTATTTTAAAAATTAGTTTCAGAGTATCCCAAACATTTCCCCCACATTTTCTAACAAATGTACAATGGATTTAGAAAGTAATTTCAATACATTTGAGTGCAATTGTTTCCATAGTGCACACTGCAGAGTGAAACACCCCTTTGTAGACAGGAGAAAGCGAAATAGATTCTTAACAGCTGGGGGCATTTAGAGGAATTCTTATGGAAATCACCTGCTTTGAGCCAGTGCAAAAAGAATGTGAATTAAGCATAAATCCTTTGTATCAAAATCGCATGTAGGTGAAGAGACTGTCAGATTCCTAACACGGTGCAGATTGAGTTGGCAGAATTGTTAACTGCAATCCATGCCGCTGTTCCATGTTAACTCTTCAGGAAAACTGAGTGGTTCTTGAAAAGCATGTGAACAATGTTGATGTCATGTTTTTTACGGGCATTTCACAATGAGAACCACAAGGAAAATGAACCCCTTGGCGTGCATATAAGCAATTGTGTTATGATAATGATCATGATGTGTTATTTATATGGTGCTCTCTCCATAGCGCTTTCCATAGAACATATGTACATACAATATCACTGAACCGAAGTTGGTACTCATATTGTTATTGTAATATACCTAACCTCACACCACATTTACATTCTAATGTTTTTATTTCTCCCATCTATGTTCCTACTTGAATCACCATGTGGGCACCCCGTTAATTTCCATAACATTTGCAGCAAAAATCTAACCACACACATATGGTGTGAGATTTCTGCTCCCACTGATGGGCAGCGCCAGCGTTGGGCTTGGGAGGGCTGAGTCACTCCCACTTTGAGGCAGAAGGCGTCACTCCAATGTGATGCCCGCTCCAACGGCAAGAGCCTGTCAAATTTCTCACCTCTGTGTATTTTAACACTCATTATTTCAGACCTGGAAATCTCATCACAGAGGACTGCATCTCCTTTTATGTCCTCAGGTGTGCGGTTAACTCCCTTTCTAGTTTGTAAGGTGACATTCTCTGAATATCTTTCCCCATTTTACAATTGTCATCTTGTTGTACATCTTCCCCGGGCTTTCCATCAATGTAATTTTGTCTGAGTCCATTTCAGCAAGAATTTGGTCACAGCAATCCCCAAAATTGCTCAGTGCTTTGTCATGATTATTGCTTAAAGATATATACAAATCTTCAAACAGCGACCCCGATGGTGGAACCAATACAGGGTTCGAAATTTAGATTCACTGAGCAGGAGCTAAAACCAGATCCTCAGTGTCAGGCTCCCCCTAGAGGCAGGAGCTACCACAGGGGAACCAGGAGATACCATGAAATGCTACTTTTACTTTCTGCCCATTATGTTTAACTGTACATCAGATGTGTCCTAATTCTTCTTTATTAAGCTGCAAATGCTCAAAGTTAATGTCACATATACATGTGTTTAAGGCATTAGTTTGCCTGAGGAGCCAAACGTTGCTCCTGGTAGCTATTGGTTTCCAGCTAACCTGGCACTCCTAGGCTAGAAGCAGGAGCTAAATAGCTGCCAGCAATTTCGAACCCGGCAATATTGCCTCGGCCTATGTTGTACTATTGAGTCTAACCCTATTATATCACGACCGCGTCCATTGTATATGAAGGCAGCACCCTTGTTAAAATGTGTTTGGTATCTAAAATATTCTTGTCTGCTTTAGTATGCATTTGGTATTTTACATATTCTTACGTTTATGTACTTTTTTACTCCCACAAACCACTTTCGGTAATGTCACCAGGGTTAAAGAGGAACTGATGCCATCTGGGTCAAAGGTCAAGTGACATCACTTCCTGTGATGTAATTAGGTCTGTGATGTCAATTCCGCTACCCCTGGCCTTTTGGTGAATCGACGTCCCTGGACAGAGGACATTATTCCCAAACAGTCCCAGCAATGCTGCTACATCTGGTCACCCTACCATCATGGAACACATTGAGAGTTCTGCACATGCACAATGCTGCTTTGAACTAGAAGTGTTTGCCTGCTTATGACACGCTAGCCCAGTTTCTAGAAAAGGACTTCCGAGTTGCATCCGCAGACATGCCAAAATGCTCCATTGCATTTGGGAGATGGTAGTTCAGACTAGCTTTTGGCTTTTTGCATTCTAGGACTTGTTCTCCCGGAGTTTAAAATGAAGATTTAGTTATCTTTTTAACAGCACTTTTGTTGCATAGGAGAAAAAACAATGTAAACTCATACACAGATCTTTCTTCTGTATGCAACAGTTCATCAGTCTCTGGGCTGGACTGGTATTCTTTGGTCCAGATAGTAACGCGGGAAAACATTATTTTACTCCTGTTCTGGACTGTTATGCATTGCAGGGGGCATTTGGGTAAAGTGAGATCCCAAACTCTTCAGTTTAGACTACCCATCCTCCTATTGGTGTCATACATTACATGGTCCTCCACTACTCCATCCCTTTCCAACGAGCCTCCCTCCCTCCACCACCATGGGAAGCCCATTACAGCTTCCCTCACCTCCCAGAAAGGAAGCTTAGGGAAAATATGAATGTTTTTGTATCCAAAAAACAAACAGACCATGGTATTTTATTTGGGCTTTATACCTGTGAAAATAGATGTAGGGTGAAAAGAAGCTCTTCTGTGAGGACTGCAGCCTCCTCTTGGCCCTCACCAGAGGCGTTGATAGGGGTATACTGGGGCGCTGTAGCCACGTGTCTTTTGGTTGTAGCCCCGGATAGAAGCTCAGTGGCGAAAAGCAAAAGGCTAGCTAGCCCTGAGTCCTGACATTCCCGACATTAGCATAGCCCTGCATCTTTTCCAGGCCTAGCAATACTCCTGGCCCTCACCACCCTCCACTGTTGTGTGGGTTTGTGGGCAAGGAGCTGGGTGGATCCCACTGGCGCAAGTAGACCTCAGTACTGTCCTTTCTGTTTTTGTTTGACTGGGAGGATAGCTCATGGGCAAGTACTTGTCTTGGAAGCAAATAGCTCAGGGGCAGCATGCTTGTCATGCAAGCAAGACAACGCAGAGCAGTATCGGTTCAAAACCTGGTCTGTGCTTAGAAGGTGGACTCTGGCATGAAGTGTGATATAAGAACCCAATTAATGTTTTGTCTACCCCTCTGAAAATGTTTATAACCATCCCCACTTGAAACTTTCCACCTCGTGCCAGGCCTCTTTCTGTCACAGACACCTCTTCTCCTGCTACATTACATGACAGGGAAGTCTCTCTGTTCCTTCATTTCTCATACTTGTAACTATCCTGTCCCCACACGGGCGTGGCTGGTTCCTCTGCACTCACCGCCTTCTGCTTGGGATGGATATCCTGCAACCCGCATCAAAGTTTGATCTTCTTCACCAGTGCAATTCCCACTGGGAGTGGGGGGTCTTCTGCCTCCCCGGCCCTGTGGCAGGCTTGCCTCACGTCACCCTGCCACTTGAGCTGGGCCACATTAGACAAAACGAGTGTATCATAAAATTCACTTCAAGTCCTCATTCTACCATCTGCGTATGTTTTTTCTGCCTTCATTTTTGGCCTTTTTGGCTGTAAAAATTAGACAAGTATTTGTGCGGGCGCATCACGTGTGTCTGGATATTTCAGATTTCGCACTGTTGGTTTTGGTCTGCGAATCCCAAATTTACTGCAAATAAATGTGGAAGTATCAGGGGAATGTTGGTAATTTTGCTCTGTGGTGCTACTTTCTCCCACCCCTTCCAGGGACATTATTTGGGGGTCACCAGGGGTCGCACCTGTGACCCCCGAGGGCTCCCTTGCTACCCCTGATGTCTCCCTTGCTTCATTTAAATAAAGCATTTTAAAAATGGAAGCTCCTGGGATGTGTCCAATGACATGTAGTTCTGGAGAGGCCTCGCTTTCTTGGTCAGGCCTCTTAAAAAACAGAGGGTTCCACAAGTGTAACACTTTGAGCAGTGACCATAAATATGAAAGAATAGGAATGACAAATCATTTGTCTTTCTGGAATTCTATACAATAATTGCTAGACTCATTAAAGGTTTATTGCAGGCACACTTCAGGGGACAAGTCACTGATTTAGTCTATTCTGAAACACCTCAAATTCACAATGCAGACAAAAACTTCCAAAAAGCATTTAGAGTAGAATAAGCATCCTTTTCGGACTATGTATTTTGCTTTTCGCAAGTTGCAGTTATAGCATGTTTTTTTCTGCCGTTGTCTCTGTTACAATCATCACAAGACATTCCATCTCCGTGTCTTTGGCCACTTGACAAAATTCTTGTACCTAAAAGCATGTGTACAGTGTAGAAATGTTTGATCATAGCACATCAAGTGGCCCTTGATTTAATTGTGCCATAATTGATGCTTTGTTGTAATGTGTCTATCTTTCTTTCCCATCTCCATGGAATGCTGTTTAGGATGTTTGTTTGCATGTATAAGGTAATTAGTGCCCAGCATACGGTATGCCATGTGAGTGCACTGCTTTACCTACGCTACTCTAAATACTTTAATACACAGTTATGAACCCTCCCAATGGTATGTAGGTTTCCAACCTCAGAAGCCTGAAAAGTAGATCCATGCAGGCCTGACATGTGGCCAACTTTGCACCAGACCTGCAGGTGAACTGGCCTACTGTTAAATCTCATTTACCAGTTTAATGGTATCCACCACAGAGTGTAATTTGATTTCTGACTTTGAGACCATTGGGGGTGTGGCATACTAGGACCGAGTGCATTGGCAGAGCTTTGTGTGTGGATCATGGAGTGGATTGGCTGGAGGAGTGGATCGCCAGGACCGAGATGCATTGGCAGAGATGTGTGTGTGTGGATCATGGAGTGGATTGGCTGGAGGAGTGGATCGCCAGGACCAAGATGCATTGGCAGAGGTGTGTGTGTGTGTGTGTGTGTGTCATCACAGTAGATTAGCTGGAGGAGTGGGATGCCAGGACTGAGGTGCATGTCTATGTGAATGCAGAAATTCCTTTCACTATACAAAAGCCCAAACTATTGGCTGTAAATGAACTGGATTAAAAGAGATACGGGGCTGGCACACTACGATGGTGGGCTTCACACTTTGGGCTCGCCATATGAACGGTCATAAGGACCCCCGAACATTTCAATTGAGTATTTTTTTGAAAAGTCGTATTAAACCTACCAAATAAAGAAGTGCTCGATAAAACCCCCCATTCCTACCATTATACCAGGATTGCTTGAGCCCCTCACGCACCCGACACTCCTCAATCTCTTGTACTCCAAAAGTGCCTTAGAATCCTAGTGCATATATTCGCCCAACAAATACTCTTGTGTATTGCCTCTTTCTGGGAGACAGTCCATATGTACTGGACGAGCAAACATCTATGTCAATACCAGCATTAAGCCCTGTCCTACACTCCCTGCCCGCATCTGCAAACTCCTTTCCCTCCCTCTTAACTCATCCTTGCCCACACTATTCTTCCCAGCAGACTACGGACTTGTTACCCTGGGCAGGCCACTATACGACGCAGGGGTGTTGCTAGGTCTGGAAAAGACCCGGGGCTACGCTAATGTCGGAACTGTTGGGACTGGGGGCTAGCTAGCCTTTTGGTTGTAGCTCCTGAGATTCTATCTGGGGCTACAACCAAAAGACCAGGGGCTATAGCCCCCTTAGCCCCACTCTAGCAACGCCTCTGATACGACGCCTTGGACAAGGATTCTGCACTTTTAAACTATTGGTGCTAATTTGGCGCAATAGGAAAGCACAGCATCAGAAGGTCAATTACTTGCACGGCAGGGCTTCCTCGGTGTCAGCGAGGTCAGCGCGTGTCGCCTTTCCCTCCGGCTTTTGAGAGGCGGGGCTCCTGCAGTGGGATGCCTGCCCTGCCTATGCTTTTGCGCTCCCCCGGCTCCTGTCCCGTCGAAGGGCCGTTTTCTGCTTCGTGGACCTCCAACTCTCCTTCCTCTGGTGGTCCGCCGTTGTTCTGCTTTTGGGGAAGCTCGGTTGTTCAGAAAGTACGGAGAGCTCGCCTCACTACAACTCCCCCCCCCCCCCACTCCCCTCAGAGCGGGTCCTGTGCCCTTGGGCTTTCCACATGCACTGAGGTTAGGAGAGGAAGTGCTTTCACAAGACACAAGAGAGAGGTTGCCAAACCTGCCCAGACAAGCATTGGCAAAACACACAGTTCAATTTGTCTGCAGGCGGACATGCTCCATTTATTCAGATTGTGTTAACATGATAACATGTATAGATGACAATGCTCTACACATGAACCCAGTCGAAGGAATGGAATGCGTGCCTCTGCTGGTCTGTTTCCGGGGATGTTATGTTAAAGGTACTTATATAGCGCACCGTCACCAACGGAATTGGTCCCCAGGCGCTTTGGCGGATCTGTAAACAAGAAGGAGGGTGGGTAGGGTTAGTCGGGTGGAGGGGGAATTGGAGAGTGGGAGAAGTGGTGTGCTGTTGGCGGCATCAGTTCGGTATACACTGTGCGCTGAGCTTTGGTGCGAGTATCGGACCGGACGAGACCTTGTGTGCTGTAGTTGTATTTTATGTGTTGTTTGTGTGTTGTTGATGCAGTGTGGTGAAGTGAGTGCGGATTGCTGGGTGAGAGATGGTTGTGTGAGCTTTGGGTGGGTTGGGTATGCAGAGATTTGAAAGTTGGGTTAGCGGGGTCTGTATCCTGGTTCTAATACTTTTTCTTCCATTTGAGTTGTGTTCCTGTGGGCGGGATTGTTGCTGATTTCTTATTGTCCGTAATGTGTGCTGCTGTGACGTGGTCCTAGCTGTATCCTAATGAGCATTGTATATTGTGATTGGGTGTGTCTAAGTTCTCACCTATCACATTTCAGACATATACTTTTGCAGGCAGTTATGGATGTTTTAAATCACCTACAGGAAGTTAGGTAAGGAGCCGCTGCATGTCTGCAATTTCCCCATGACCTGTCAGACAACTGTTTTTGCAAGCAGAGGTGACTGTTGTGATTCGTATACATGTGACACAATCCAGAGTACACATAGAATGTGCTGCAGTCATTGCACTGGCATACACGTATCCCTCCACAAAGACCAGAACATGGGTTAAGCTCACACAATCTCCACGTCTATAAGCCAAAACTAAGAATGAGCTTTAAATGCAAAAAAAGGATGGAAGGTAAATGCCTTGCCTCGGAAAAGGATGTTTAGGAATATTATCTGTGATGTTAAGACTTATATCTGCTTTTGGGCCCTTTCCCCCATCAATGCGAGTGGACTTTGCATAGGGAGGATGGACGCAGAAACACATGGCACACAGACACACCTTCCCCTTTCAATGGCATGGCCATGGAAGCTGCCACAAACAGCACCACAGCAGCATATGGGCACCCTCTGTGCCAGGGTGGGACTGGGACAAGAAATAGGCCCGGACACCCAAGAAAAAGTGTCCCACCCCTCGCCTCAAAAAAGTGGCCCACCCCTCGCCAATTGACCCCACCCGAAAGGGACATCCCGGGAAGCGATGAAACACAGCCTTTCACCCCTTCATAAAACAGGACGTGGCATCAAATTGCATTGCTCCTAAGTACACTACGAAAAATATGGTTATGATTTCACTAATGTGATATACATTTCATACAAGAATGGCTCACCATGTGCATCATTAATTTCTGCGTGTATAGATCATATTGTCAAATTACTATGAATGCAAGTAGACAACCATGGCCAAATGATATGTTATTGTATAGCACTTACACTTAAGCTCTTTTTTATAGAACAAATATGCATACAACATCACCCAACCTGTGTTGGTACTCATTTATCGACCTAAGAAGGATGAAAGGCTGAGATGGCCTTGCTGGGATTCGAACCTGCAACCTGCAGATCAGACACACATCGCAGCAGCGAGCGCTCAACCCACTGAGCTTTCATTTCGGCTTTGGTAAAATGAGCAATTATTCTGTAGTGGATACCCTTAACTGGTAACAGAGATTTAACAGCAGACCAGTTAAGTTAATGTGCAGGTCTGGGGCAAGCATGTCAAGCCTGCGTGCATCTACTTTCAGGCCTCAGAGGTTGGCAAAATAGGGAAAGCAGCACACTCACAACCAAATGCTCAAGAATCTCCAGGTAGAACTGAACATATAACATCTCAGCAACAGTTACTCAACCTGCTGTGCTACCTTTTTAGCTTCCTAGTTTACATTTGTCATCAATCTGAACACTCAAAGAACTCCTTGTGGATCCCTGAAACTGCCCAAAATCACTGCATTACATGCAGTTCATTCATGTGTATGACTTTAAAGGAGAGTTCCGGGACTTTTTTTTTATTGTCCCTACGGTTCGGCCATGTGTTTTTAAGCATAAATCGGTAGATCGTAGAAAACTTTCCTATGGACCATACCCGACTTTTCGTCCATTAACGCACTCGAAATCAGCCGCCATTTTCTGATAATCCTATCATTTCCCCCCATCGACCTGGCTCACCTGCTTTTGCGGCACTAAATCAAATCCCCCGCCCCTGAAACAGACTTTATCAAAACATTCATATTCCCCGCCTCTATCCGTGACGTGCCTGTGCTGCGTAGGCAAACGCGCCCATGCGTCTTCTACGCGACTCCACACAGAACCCGGAAATCAACACAGATCAGCTCACAACACAGCGCGCCACAATTCGCAATATGAAACTGTACTTTTAAATCAAACCGCAAGATTGTAAATTTGGTAAAGTACATTTATTTGACATCAAATGTTTAGAGAATATTCAGCGATTTTCATTTTTATTTGCTCACGTTCCAAAAAGTTCGTTTTGAGGCACGCGATGTTCCTTTGCTGTACACAGGGTCTTAGATCATCTCACAATACAGCGCCACAATTCGGAATATGAAACTGTGGTTTAAAAGCAAACTGCAAGATTGTACATTTGGCAAAGTACATTTATTGGACATCAAATTTTTAGAGAATATTCAGCGATTTGCATTTTTATTTGCTCTCGATCCAAAATAGTTCGTCTTGAGGCAAGCGATGTTCGTGTGCAGTACACAGGGTGTTGGTTTACGATAAAATAAGCTCTTCGGTCGCACTGATAATCGCATGGCTGTTCCAACAACGAGGCACTAGGCCACCACACCGGTCTGTATGTTGCATCTAGCCGTTAGTACCGCGTAAGGGCATACTTGTACTTGGCGATCGTCCCACAAAATGGTCAGGGTGCTAACGTTGTTCACGCGGAGAAGCAATTGGCGATTATAGAAGCCATCCGCCGGTGTCTGGTACTCGTGACACAGACAATAATGGGTGAAGTACCTGTTTGAAAAACATAAAAAATGAAATTAGTCTCACCATCAGATCTTTATTAAAATTATTCATTTTATATATTCGGTCGGGAAATTATTTCATAGCTAGGACAGTGCAACTGGGTTTTAAACGTCAAGGGGGGGCTGTAGGATACTGAGACAGTCCCCCAGTGCAGGGGTTGACAGGGAGTGCAGGTGGAGAGTGGAAGGGCCCAGGACCGAGATCGCAGACAGTGGACCAGTTGTAGCAGGGGAAAGGGAGAGAGAAAGCAGAAGCAAAGAGGAAGGTTTTGAGGTGCTTCCGTAAAAGGAGACGGTTCTCCCCAAGATAGTGCGCGGTACAAAACAATATGCCACATAGAACGAACAAGTACAACTTAACCCGTCTTTAAAGCTACTGTATAGTAATTAAATTGCGGTATAAACTCATCTAAAGAGTTACTTACATTATATTTGCATTTTCCATTGTGTCTGTGCGTAGGGCAGCCCCAAAATACCACTCCTTCTATGCCGACGTTATTTCTTCTAATGAACGAACATGAAATGGCTTTCGTTTCTGAAATTATATTCATTATCGTTTCTTACGTGGTCCCGGCCTGTCAAGGTCAAATAACAATAGAACCTTATACTGAGTCGTGGGCCATTCTGGCACCCGAGAAAAAATCAAAGCAGCTGACCTTCACTTTGAACGAGCACACATTCCTAGTTAGCTACATTCAGTGTAAGGCCATCTCACAGGACTTGAAATTTACACTCCATCTTTGCATTTTGTCTGCGTGCTTTGCAGCCCCACAGAACCATAAATACGGAGACATTCTATATTTTTTGAAAAATGATTTATATTACTGTTTGGTTTAATTTAATGCGCAAATGAACAAGGTTGGATAGATACACATATTCAATGGGCCTGCGACATGAGGAGACTTGAGAGAACAGACAATCAAATTACAATCATTTAAACCGTGATGTGTATTTCTCAATGAGTTCTTCTTTAGGTGGACATGGAACAGAGGCAATGTTGGGTGGCAATGCAGTTGTCCCCTGCACAGGTTCGTTCACAACTCCATTTATGTGCCTATCTAGGACGTCAACAATGAGTTTCTCAATAAACTCATATTGCATATCCTCAAACACTGGTTTGATCACCCATTGTTTACTTCTTTTAGTGAAGGCCTTATTGTAGCGAAGCGTCCCTAAAGTTCCGGTCGTCCTACTTTGTTGACGGCCAACATTATGGTTATGTGCCAAGACCGCTAAAAGAGTCCGATTTATCATGCCCTCCATGCCAAAATGCAATCGTTTTGGCCTGTACTTTAGGCACATCTTGTGGAACACCTCCAAATCTCCTGTGTGGCAGAATTCCGTGAGTCCCCTCAAAGCTTTTGTTATAGTTTTATCAAATACAATCTTTTCAATGGCTTTGTGAGTGGGTGATGAAGGAATCAACCACTTCTTCTTCCGTGCCTCCTCTGTGGACAAATGGCCATGTTCACAATTGTGGAAATGTTGGTTCGTGTTCCATCGGTGAACGTTTGTACAGTGTGGCATTACTGACCGCCATTTTTCCAGTAGAATTTCCAACGACCCTCCACATGTTTTTGAGCTCCACCAAAGATGGTTGCTGATTGACTTGGACCACTGTGAAATACCTTGCAATTCTTTTTTTTTACCTGCAGCCGACAATTTTTTATTGATTGTTTTTGCAAGATGCCAAACGTCAAATTGGTGATTTATATTTTTGTACTGTTCTCTCATTGTCTTGGCAATTGAAACGTGTCTGTCCGTGGCTATCAGGTCGATCACCATTCCCCGCGATTGTAGTTCTTGCAATGATGCTACAAAGCCAACTTTCTCCATGGCCACTGAGGATGTACTTTGTGACACCTGCACGACCACTGAACTCACAATTTTCTTACTTTCCATGTCCTGAAAGTGGTAGGTGCAGTACTTGGCTGAAAATCCTGGGCTGTCGCACTGTCCATCACCGGCTAGCCTGAACCGTTTGCCCGCGAATGTACTATCAATAGACATTTTTTCCATTCTCCAAGCTTCGCTAATGGCTGGAAATAGATAATCGGTTTGGTATTTGTAGAACTGAGTTTTCGCAATGAAATGGATTCCCACAAACTGAAAGAAAGACTCTAATTTTTTAAAACTTGAACCACTAAAAAGTGCAGCCGCTGCACAAAGTAGATTGCCTGCTGGCAGTTGTCCCAGCATAGGTTGTGCAGACCATGTGAAAGGATGATATTTTGTACAGGTGGCATGTATTTTAAGGTTAGTGCCTCGAATTGCACGAGTCACATTAATCAATGGCTCCCCACATACTTCCCCACCAACCGAATGCCCACATTTCATCCGAATAATAATATCAATCAAACAACTATCGAATACAATGAATTTGGCCTCTTTCCTTATACTGTCACTCTGCATCCCAGCTGGTTCGGCCTGTAACGTTGAGGACATGTCACTCACATGAAAGGTAGAATCTCTGATATCGTCTTCCGCTATGTTCAGTGATATTGATGGTGTTTCATTGTCGTCCACTTCATTCTCTTCCATTGCAACATCTGTTCCTTCTCCGGAGATGGGTGAATAAAACAATTTCTTAAACTTTCTCGCGGTCTTAGTTTTTGCGGGTGTGGATTCTGTGAATTGATCTCCGACTGCATCCGAACTACCAGGAGGACATTCACTATCAATGGCTGGTGGTGGTATAGCTCCGTTGTCAATCACTTCATATTCTTCCCATTGGCACGATGCATCTCCAGTCTCAAGTCCCTGCCAAAAGGTTTGACAAGCAACATCTCTCGTTCGCTTCACTGTCTGTGTAGATCTAGTTCGTACACCCACTCGCAACTAGAGGACAGATTGGAAAAGGGATGTTCAGTTTAAACACAACTTACAGTATTGAACTATTAACAGTGAAAAACAACATAATATAGTGACCAGGACACTAACCTTCTTTTGCTTTCTTTTCTTTGAAACTTTCTTGCCTCGAACTTCAACATCAGGACGCTGTTGCTCCGACTCGTGTGTGCATGTCTCCACTTCCTCTTGCGCTGCAACGACTATGTTTTCCTGATAAGCACATCCATCACGCACTGACGCTCCATCGACTCCCTGAAACATAGAACTTTCATTAGTATGTATAATAATATCGAAAACACAAAATGTACTTGGGGACCAATACCCACGTACATCTCAATAGCAAAACACGAATGAACGCTTTGTGTAGAACATTCAAACGACAATTATTCACGCATTGTTGATCTAGTTAGATGGAACTGTCAAGATCCATACCTCGGGCTCCTCATAGACTTCCATTGATGATATTATTGAAGATGATGCTTCAGTGACTCCCTGAAACACAGTAATTGCATTAGTATGGTTTTCTATTTTGATAAAAAGAACAGAAACTTTGTGCAGGCGTGAACGGCTCATCTAAATAGACCTGCACAAATGATCAGTTGTCTAAAATAAATAATGGATATGTCAATATGATTCGATTTGCTCGATCGTTGGAAGTGTCACCACCCAGAGATCTGCATCAACTACTAGGGGTGATGTTCTTGTAGAAGAAGCTCCGTCATCTCCCTGAAACATAGTACTTGCGTTAATAAAGAAGGAAGTATAGCGGATGTAATCACGTCATATGATTTCGCTTGATTGAACTGTCAGTATCCATACCTCGAAATGCATAAGAACATCAAGGGACGATGTAACTGCGGTGCACACTTCTGCAAGCTGTTGCGCCGACCCGTAACTGCACGCTCCCCCTTCTTCTTGGACTAATGCTCCATCGACTCCCTGAAACATAGGACTTTCATTAGTAATGAACACAATATTGAAAAAAGAAGACACATAGGAGGGCGACGACAGAAGGACATATCAATGGCTAAAAACGAAAGAAACATTGTGTGTAACAATCACGCTACAAGAATGCAAGATCTGATGATCTCCATCGATGGAACTGTCCTGAAACGTACCTCGAGCATCTGAGTGACATCAACGGTAGTCGTCAATACATTGGACTCCTCAGCATCTCCCTGAAAGACAGTACTTGAATTATTTTGGATAACAATAATTATAACTGAAAACAAAGACTAGAGGACGAGTACAAGGGTGTACCATTAGGTAAAATAATTACACGATAAATTAAAACTATTGATTTACATGCCTAAAACAAGTCAGTGGCAGAATAGCCAAGTAAGATTACCCGATAGGCGCTTGAAGTGGCTGATGACTGCAATAACGACACGGATGGAGAATCTTCCGCCTTCATATTGAGTGGATACATAAATGGGGAAATTATTGTTAGCTAATGCTACACACTACCGCAAGGCCGAGAGATAAATACGTAAACTTGACTCACCAGTGGAGGGATGTGGACGAATAGAGTGGGAATAGCGGTTGAGAGCAATTTTCGCCTCGCTCGCGGTGTGTTCTTCTTTATTAGCAATGATGTGGAGTACATGTCAGAGGTAAAGTGCCTGCTGCAGATGCGGTATCGATCACCCCTCTTGTCCGCAAAGACTTCTAGGACTCTACTTTCAAGCTCAGACGGTGGATATCCGCAATATCGGACCCATTCTCTTATCTGATCTATTGTCTTAGGGAAAACATGCATTATAGTACCTTCAGATTTATTATGGGTCTTCGAAGGGCAACCGCCAATGGAACAGGCAGGCATTGTGGAAAGTTCTGAAAAGTAAAGATCAACAATTCTCTATGAATACCAATGTAAACTCAGAACATGTGACTAGTTCCTTGCATGTACTGTCTTGAACGAAAAGAAATTGGACGCAAAATGATTATGGTACATGGCCTTACCTTGACGAACAAACAGTTAGATGCAGGGATCAGAGTAGTTTCTTGTCGTAGAACAGGGAGCAGTTCACAGGTTGCAAACTGAGGAGTTTCCTCGAAGTGGTCACGGAAGTTCACAGAGACGAAGAGCAGATAGCCAGCACCTTCACGGGTTGACTAGCAAAGCGCAAAGAAGTGCTCATTAGAAATATGAAGTGGGTTATAAAGAATTCGAAACAGGGGTGTGTTTGTAAAAGAATGACGTGTATAAGTCGTGGCATTATGCGGTTTGCAGGGGGGCATCCAGCGTGAGGGGGGATGCTTGGCAGGAGACACGGGGTCTGGAGGTAGACATGGGAACAACAACCCATGCTCTATAGACCACTTTGAAGTGTACATGGTCTTTGGCACCTCTTGGCCTTTATCGCTCCCTGACAGCTCCACTTGCCAGCGCAAGTACCCCGGTGCGAACTGCCTTTGATAGGGCGGGGGGTGGATTGGGGCGGTGGTCGTGCAGACAAGACACAGGAAGACTCGTGAATGGAGACACACTTATGTGGATTGCAGGGGGGCGTCCAGCGTGAGGGGGATGCTTGGCAGGAGACACGGGGTCTGGAGGTAGACATGGGAACAACAACTCATGCTCTAGAGACCACTTTGAAGTGTACATGGTCTTTGGCACCTCTTGGCCTTTATCGCTCCCTGACAGCTCCACTTGCCAGCGCAAGTACCCCGGTGCGAACTGCCTTTGATAGGGCGGGGGGTGGATTGGGGCGGTGGTCGTGCAGACAAGACACAGGAAGACTCGTGAATGGAGACACACTTATGTGGATTGCAGGGGGGCGTCCAGCGTGAGGGGGATGCTTGGCAGGAGACACGGGGTCTGGAGGTAGACATGGGAACAACAACCCATGCTCTATAGACCACTTTGAAGTGTACATGGTCTTTGGCACCTCTTGGCCTTTATCGCTCCCTGACAGCTCCACTTGCCAGCGCAAGTACCCCGGTGCGAACTGCCTTTGATAGGGCGGGGGGGGGGGGTGGATTAGGGCGGTGGTCGTGCAGACAAGACTCGTTTGCCGCAGGGCCTCACCAAGGAGAGGCCATCTAACTGCATGTAAGAGGCTGCCTGCAGGATCTAGTACATGGAAGGCAGGGGGGTGAGTTTATTAATACCTCACCCTCCCAGGAGAATATATGGGTGCAGTTCACCCTGGAGACCCTGGATGCCTAGGCAGTTAGTCAGCAGCAGGCTGGCCTGTGGTACCCGGTGCCCAAAAGGATGATTTATTATGATCAACCATATTGATTATTTACCTATAACCATGTTTTGTATCAATAAAATCCAACGGCCTTCCTTTTATTGCCAACGCTTTAACAAAGTCCCGGAACTCTCCTTTAAAGCCAGTGGTATTTTCTCTCCAACAACAATGACACTGTACACCGATTACTTGGTATGTACGGCCAAAATTGGAAATTGTTTAATATGTTATTACCAATGTGAGGGTGCCCATGTACTTAGTGCCCATTGTGCACATTTTAAATCTTGTGAGCATGCTTAAGCACAGTAATACTCCCCCCCCCCTTTAAAAAAAACGGGAGGGACATGGAATTGCTAAACTAAAATGACCTGGCAGGGAGAACCACTTGCCCCCATCACTCCCTTTCATTAAAGGATAGTTCCGGGACTTTTTTTTTATAGTCCCTACGGTTCGGCCATGTGTTTTTAAGCATAAATCGGTAGATCGTAGAAAACTTTCCTATGGACCTTACCCGACTTTTCGTCCATTAACGCACTCGAAATCAGCCGCCATTTTGTGATAATCCTATCATTTCCCCCCATCGACCTGGCTCACCTGCGTTTGCGGCACTAAATCAAATCCCCCGCCCCTGAGCCTGACATCAGCAGACGCGTACCGCCCATTTCCCAACGCCAAAGCACGTTTCGTGTCAACAATCGCTGCGCCTCAGCTAATGAAGTGTCGCCATGGAAATGGCAGGACGCCTCTTTCCTCACTAAGTATAAACACACCGTTTCACAACACACAGCAGCAGATTTTCGATTCCATTACTCTCTATGTGTTACTTTGAGTATTCTGTGACTCGTTTCTGTGCTCTGGTCAGCTACCTTCGCCGCTTCTAGGCCTTGTGAACACCTGTACCATCTCTGTAAATTATTTTACTTTCTTTACCACACAATGGCTACAATAATGCCGTATATGTACGAGCCCGAGTACACCGAGGAGGAACTACTGGAAAGGCAAGCACGCGAAAACGATGGGGATTCGGACGGCAGTTGGGAGGACCAGTCAACGGATGAAGAGCCTGGACCATGTCGCATGGACGGCGTCTCCACCTGGTGCACGTGCAATCGGTGCCAGCTAATGCCAACTGAGGAGGAGAACTGCTGCTGCCCTGCAAATTCCGGGTGCTTGGCCTACATTTCGGAAGGCGAGCCAAGTCCGCAATGCATCACCGATCTGCCAGAGTTCAGGGAAGCCTGCCTCTCACGGACCATGTTGAGGATGATGATGGTGCTTATGCACGAACTTCGCGGCACTGTTCGTCCGCGTAATCCGAGTAACGAGTAAGTATACTCTGGTTGTGATGTCAGTGATGCCACTACTATTTCATGGTCGTCTCCCACATATAAAATTACATCTACATATCATTCGAACGCATGTAAATTGGTTCCATATTGTGCATTTTCTAGATAGAATTTTTTTCAAAGCAGAATGACATTTTTTACCTGAATCGACAGTGATAAGAAAGTTTTGTCATTTTAATACAGTTTGCATCTTTCTTTTTCACAGGTGGTACAGGCTGGTGGCCTATCGTTGCTTCACTTGGTGGCTTCACGGGAGGCTCGGACACCGCGTTCGGAGAGTAATACCTGCCTGTGCGGTACTTGCCATTAGACAACATTTCCCCAGCGACAGTGGACAATACCGCGGATTTTCCCTGGATGTGCTGCAACCGGAACTTTACAATGTGTAATGTTTATTATTTATGTTCAATTGAAATTAAGATCTAAAATAAAACCCAACATATATTTTAACAATGGTTGTTTTGATTTTTTAAATGAATCTAGTGTGTCTCCATTGAATAGTCTTCCTGTGCCTTGTCTTGTCACACCACATGTCTCCGGCCAGCATCCTCCCTCACGCTGGCCGTCCACCTTCAATCCACATAACCGTTGAACCCATATGCAGCAGACATACATATGTTATTTTGCGTGTTGGCATCAAGCCTCCCGGCCTTGCCTCCTCCCCCAAAAATACTTACCACACCACTTTGTTCAAGCGTTGTCAATAAAAGGCCGTTGGATTTTATTGATACAAAACATGGTTATAGGTAAATAATCAATATGGTTGATCATAATAAATCATCCTTTTGGGCACCGGGTACAGAGATGACCCCCTCTGGCCCGTGCCACCTTGCCACCACAGGCCAGCCTGCTGCTGACTAACTGCCTAGGCATCCAGGGTCTCCAGGGTGAACTGCACCCATATATTCTCCTGGGAGGGTGAGGGATTTATAAACTCACCCCCCTGCCTTCCATGTACTAGATCCTGTAGCCTGCCTCTTACATGCAGTTAGATGGCCTCTCCTTGGTGAGGCCCTGCGGCAAACGAGTCTTGTCTGCACGACCACCGCCCCAATCCACCCCCCGCCCTATCAAAGGCAGTTCGCACTTGGGTACTTGCGCTGGCAAGTGGAGCTGTCAGGGAGCGATAAAGGCCAAGAGGTGCCAAAGACCATGTACACTTCAAAGTGGTCTATAGCGCATGGGTTGTTGTTCCCATGTCTACCTCCAGACCCCGTGTCTCCTGCCAAGCATCCCCCCTCACGCTGGACGCCCCCCTGCAATCCACATAAGTGTGTCTCCATTCACGAGTCTTCCTGTGTCTTATCTGCACGACCACCGCCCCAATCCACCCCCCCGCCCTATCAAAGGCAGTTCGCACCAGGGTACTTGCGCTGGCAAGTGGAGCTGTCAGGGAGCGATAAAGGCCAAGAGGTGCCAAAGACCATGTACACTTCAAAGTGGTCTATAGAGCATGGGTTGTTGTTCCCATGTCTACCTCCAGACCCCGTGTCTCCTGCCAAGCATCCCCCCTCACGCTGGACGCCCCCCTGCAAACCGCATAATGCCACGACATATTCACGTCATTCATTCACAAACACACCCCTGTTTCGAATTCTTTATAACCCACTTCATATTTCTAATGAGAACTTCTTTGCGCTTTGCTAGTCAACCCGTGAAGGTGCTGGTTATCTGCTCTTTGTCTCGTTGAACTTCCGTGACCACTTCGAGCAAACTCGTCAGTTTGCAACCTGTGAACTGCTCCCTTTTCTACGACAAGAAACTACTCTGATCCCTGCATCTAACTGTTTGTTCGTCAAGGTAAGGCCATGTACCATAATCATTTTGCGTCCAATTTTTTTTAATTTATATCTATTTGCTAGTAGTCATCAAATTGCATCCATGTTTTCTTTTCGTTCAAGACAGTACATGCAAGGAACTAGTCACATGTTCTGAGTTTAGTCAAATTATTTTTCTATTTTTTTAAAGTTATTCAAATACTTATCCGCATGTGAATAACGTGTGTAGTTCCAAGAACCAAAACGAACCTTGCATTGAACCTTTTATGTGTCATTTAATTTTTTAACACATTGGTATAAATCAGAACTTTCCACAATGCCTGCCTGTTCCATTGGCGGTTGCCCTTCGAAGACCCATAAAAAATCTGAAGGTACTATAATGCATGTTTTCCCTAAGACAATAGATCAGATAAGAGAATGGGTCCGATATTGCGGATATCCACCGTCTGAGCTTGAAAGTAGAGTCCTAGAAGTCTTTGCGGACAAGAGGGGTGATCGATACCGCATCTGCAGCAGGCACTTTAGCTCAGACATGTACTCCACATCATTGCTAATAAAGAAGAACACACCGCGAGCGAAGCGAAAATTGCTCTCAACCGCTATTCCCACTCTATTCGTCCACATCCCTCCACTGGTGAGTCAAGTTTACGGATTTAGCTCTCGGCCTTGCGGTAGTGTGTAGCAGTAGCTAACAATAATTTCCCCATTTATGTATCCACTCAATATGAAGGCGGAAGATTCTCCATCCGTGTCGTTATTGCAGTCATCAGCCACTTCAAGCGCCTATCGGGTAATCTTACTTAGCTATTCTGCCACTGACTTGTTTTAGGCATGTAAATCAATAGTTTATATTTATCGTGTAATTATTTTACCTAATGGTACACCCTAGTACTCGTCGTCTAGTCTTTGTTTTCAGTTATAATTATTGTTATCCAAAATAATGCAAGTATTGTCTTTCAGGGAGATGCTGAGGAGTCCAACGCATTGACGACAACCGTTGATGTCACTCAGATGCTCGAGGTACGTTTCCGGACAGTTCCATCGATGGAGATCATCAGATCTTGCATTCTTGTAGCGTGATTGTTACACACAATGTTTCTTTCGTTTTTAGCCATTGATATGTCCTTCTGTCGTTGCCCTCCTATGTGTCTTCTTTTTTCAATATTGTGTTCATTACTAATGAAAGTCCTATGTTTCAGGGAGTCGATGGAGCATTAGTCCAAGAAGAAGGGGGAGCATGCAGTTACGGGTCGGCGCAATGTTCTACGAGAACATCACCCCTAGTAGTTGATGCAGATCTCTGGGTGGTGACGCTTCCAACGATCGAGCAAATCGAATCATATTTAGATATCCATTACTTATTTTAGACAACTGATCATTTGTGCAGGTCTATTTAGATGAGCCCTTGATGCCTGCACAAAGTTTATGTTCTTTTTAACAAAATAGAAAACCATACTAATGCAATTACTGTGTTTCAGGGAGTTGCTGAAGCGTCATCTTCAATAATATCATCAATGGAAGTCTATGCGGAGCCCGAGGTATGGATCTTGACAGTTCCATCTAACTAGATCAACAATGCGTGAATAATTGTCGTTTGAATGTTCTACACAATGCGTTCATTCGTGTTTTGCTATTGAGATGTACGTGGGTATTGGTCCCCAAGTACATTTTGTGTTTTCAGTATTATTATACATACTAATGAAAGTTCTATGTTTCAGGGAGTCGATGGAGCGTCAGTGCGTGATGGATGTGCTTATCATGAAAATATAGTCGTTGCAGCGCAAGAGGAAGTGGAGACATGCACACACGAGTCGGAGCAACAGCGTCCTGATGTTGAAGTTCGAGGCAAGAAAGTTTCAAAGAAAAGAAAGCAAAAGAAGGTTAGTGTCCTGGTCACTATATTATGTTGTTTTTCACTGTTAATAGTTCAATACTGTAAGTTGTGTTTAAACTGAACATCCCTTTTCCAATCTGACCTCTAGTTGCGAGTGGGTGTACGAACTAGATCTACACAGACAGTGAAGCGAACGAGAGATGTTGCTTGTCAAACCTTTTGGCAGGGACTTGAGACTGGAGATGCATCGTGCCAATGGGAAGAATATGAAGTGATTGACAACGGAGCTATACCACCACCAGCCATTGATAGTGAATGTCCTCCTGGTAGTTCGGATGCAGTCGGAGATCAATTCACAGAATCCACACCCGCAAAAACTAAGACCGCGAGAAAGTTGAAGAAATTGTTTTATTCACCCATCGCCGGAGAAGGAACAGATGTTGCAATGGAAGAGAATGAAGTGGACGACAATGAAACACCATCAATATCACTGAACATAGCGGAAGACGATATCAGAGATTCTACCTTTCATGTGAGTGACATGTCCTCAACGTTACAGGCCGAACCAGCTGGGATGCAGAGTGACAGTATAAGGAAAGAGGCCAAATTCATTGTATTCGATAGTTGTTTGATTCATATTATTATTAGGATGAAATGTGGGCATTCGGTTGGTGGGGAGGTATGTGGGGAGCCATTGATTAATGTGACTCGTGCAATTCGAGGCACTAACCTTAAAATACATGCCACCTGTACAAAATATCATCCTTTCTCATGATCTGCACAACCCATGCTGGGGCAACTGCCAGCAGGCAATCTACTTTGTGCAGCGGCCGCACTTTTTAGTAGTTCAAGTTTTAAAAAGTTAGAGTATTTCTTTCAGTTTGTGGGAATCCATTTCATTGCGAAAACTCAGTTCTACAAATACCAAATCGATTATCTATTTCCAGCCATTAGCGAAGCTTGGAGAATGGAAAAAATGTCTATTGATAGTACATTCGCGGGCAAACGGTTCAGGCTAGCCGGTGATGGACAGTGCGACAGCCCAGGATTTTCAGCTAAGTACTGCACCTACCACTTTCAGGACATGGAAAGTAAGAAAATTGTGAGTTTGGTGGTCGTGCAGGTGTCACAAAGTACATCCTCAGTGACCATGGAGAAAGTTGGCTTTGTAGCATCATTGTAAGAACTACAATCGCGGGGAATGGTGATCGACCTGATAGCCACGGACAGACACGTTTCAATTGCCAAGACAATGAGAGAAGAGTACAAAAATATAAATCACCAATTTGACGTATGGCATCTTGCAAAAACAATCAATAAAAAAATGTCGGCTGCAGGTAAAAAAAAAGATATGCAAGGTATTTCACAGTGGTCCAAGTCAATCAGCAACCATCTTTGGTGGAGCTCAAAAACATGTGGAGGGTCGTTGGAAATTCAACTGGAAAAATGGCGGTCAGTAATGCTACACTGTAGCAACGTTCACCGCTGGACCACAAACCAACATTTCCACAATTGTGAACATGGCCATTTGTCCACAGAGGAGGCACGGAAGAAGAAGTGGTTGATTCCTTCATCACCCACTCACAAAGCCATTGAAAAGATTGTATTTGATAAAACTATAACAAGAGATTTGAGGGGACTCACGGAATTCTGCCACACAGGAGATTTGGAGGTGTTCCACAATATGTGCCTAAAGTACACGCCAAAACGATTGCATTTTGGCATGGAGGGCATGATAAATCGGACTCTTCTAGCGGTCTTGGCACATAACCATAATGTTGGCCGTCAACAAAGTAGGACGACCGGAACTTTAGGGACGCTTCGCTACAATAAGGCCTTCACTAAAAGAAGTAAACAATGGGTGATCAAACCAGTGTTTCAGGATATGCAAAATGAGTTTATTGAGAGACTTATTGTTGATGTCCTAGATAGGCACATACATGGAGTTGTGAACGAACCTGTGCAGGGGACAACTGCATTGCCACCCAACATTGCCTCTGTTCCATGTCCACCTAAAGCAGAGCTCATTGAGAAATACACATCACGGTTTAAATGATTGTAATTTGATTGTCTGTTCTCTCGAGTCTCCTCATGTTGCAGGCCCATTGAATATGTGTATCTATGTAATGTGTAAATAAAAGTGATTGCTCAGTGTACATGCAATGTGTCTCTCCACCGTTGCCACTCCCTTCACCGTGCAGTTGTGCGAACCACCCGGGTGTCACCTGTGACTTTGCTCTGGAGTCTCCTCATGTCGCAGGCCCATTGAATATGTGTAGCTATGTATTGTGTAAATAAAAGTGATTGCTCAGTGTACATGCAATGTGTCTATCCAACCTTGTTCATTTGCGCATTAAATTAAACCAAACAGTAATATAAATCATTTTTCAAAAATATAGAATGTCTCCGTATTTATGGTTCTCTGGGGCTGCAAATGCACGCAGACAAAATGCAAAGATGGAGTGTACATTTCAAGTCCTGTGAGATGGCCTTACACTGAATGTAGCTAAATAGGAATGTGTGCTCGTTCAAAGTGAAGGTCAGCTGCTTTGATTTTTTGCTCGGGTGCCGGAATGGCCCACGACTCAGTATAAGGTTCTATTGTTATTTGACCTTGACAGGCCGGGACCATCCCGAAAGACTTCTTTTTGGGGGTGTGGTGCAATAACGTAAACGATAATGAATATAATTTCAGAAACGAATGCCATTTAATGTTCGTTCATTAGAAGAAATAACGTCGGCATAGAAGGAGTGGTATTTCGGGGCTGCCCTACGCACAGACACAATGGAAAATGCAAATATAATGTAAGTAACTCTTTAGATGAGTTTATACCACAATTTAATTACTATACAGTAGCTTTAAAGACGGGTTAAGTTGTACTTGTTCGTTCTATGTGGCATATTGTTTTGTACCGCGCACTATCTTGAGGAGAACCATCTCCTTTTACGGAAGCACCTCAAAACCTTCCTCTTTGCTTCTGCTTTCTCTCTCCCTCCCCCCTGCTACAACTGGGCCACTGTCTGCGACCTCGGTCCTGGGCCCTTCCACTCTCCACCTGCACTGCCTCCCTGTCAACCCCTGCACTGGGGGACTGTCTCAGTATCCTACAGCCCCCCCTTCCCAGCACTTGTTCTGCACTTACCTTGCACTCGCCACCAGCTGGCCCTATGTATTTATTATTTTATGCTACTTACCTTGTACTCCACTTCCCCCCTCCCCTTCCCCTTGCACTTTTACCTTCCCCCTACCCCTGCACTTGCGCGATCTGAATGACACCTGGCCTAGTAGGATCGTTGTCTGTCTTCTCCTTGTTCCCCCCCCCCTCCCTGCCTCGCCACGCCTTGAAACACTTGTGTATAGGCGCTTTGCAAATGCCATATTATATCATATCAGTGACGAAGTGGTCCACTGGCGCGCAGGCGGCTCTGAAAAAGGTGGAGGAGAGGGGGCGGGTTACTGAAAATGACGTATAATACCCAGTTGCACTGAAATAATTTCCCGACCTAATATATAAAATGAATAATTTTAATAAAGATCTGATGGTGAGACTAATTTCATTTTTTATGTTTTTAAAACAGGTACATCCTTCATTATTGTATGTGTCACGAGTACCAGACACCGCCGGATGGCTTTTACAACCGCCAGTTGCTTCTCCGCGTGAACAACGTTACCACCCTGACCATTTTATGGGACGATCGCCCAGTACAAGTATGCCCTTACGCGATACTAATGGCTAGATGCAACATACATACCGTTGTGGTGGCCTAGTGCCTCGTTGTTGGAACAGCCATGCGATTATCAGTGCGACCGAAGAGCTTATTTTATCGTAAACCAACACCCTGTATACTGCACACGAAAATCGCTTGCCTCAAGACGAACTATTTTGGATCGAGAGCAAAGAAAAATGCAAATCGCTGAATATTCTCTAAACATTTGATGTCAAATAAATGTACTTTACCAAATTTATAATCTTGCGGTTTGATTTAAAAGTACAGTTTCATATTCCGAATTGTGGCGCGCTGTGTTGTGAGCTGATCTGTGTTGGTTTCCGGGTTCTGTGTGGAGTCGCGTAGAAGACGCCTGGGCGCGTTTGCCTACGCAGCACAGTCACGTCACGGATAGAGGCGGGGAATATGAATATTTTGATAAAGTCTGTTTCAGGGGCGGGGGATTTGATTTAGTGCCGCAAACGCAGGTGAGCCAGGTCGATGGGGGGAAATGATAGGATTATCACAAAATGGCGGCTGATTTCGAGTGCGTTAATGGACGAAAAGTCGGGTAAGGTCCATAGGAAAGTTTTCTACGATCTACCGATTTATGCTTAAAAACACATGGCCGAACCGTAGGGACAATAAAAAAAAAGTCCCGGAACTATCCTTTAAGAGCTTACCCTGTGGCCAGAAATATGTATTGCATTTGTAGCGGAGTGCTGAATTTTGAAATTATTTTCTGAAATGAACTGTCTCTCAGGGTGGCACGTTCGTCTGTGGTGAATGTCTAGTAATGATTCAGGCATTCTAATCTTTACATTTACTCCCGCTGTGGGCCTCTGCATTGCAATGAAATATAATTAACACCCCCTTCAAGCTATGCTGTGACCTCGCCTAACACGGGCAGCGGTGAAATTCGCCAGTTTTAAATGTCAGTCCTTTGATGTATTCTACACAAAACGTTGCCTTAGCTGGCTGCACAAGTTCATGGAAGGAAAAAACAGAAGTACCATACCAGGGAAAGGGTACTTAACGGACAGACTAGTCACACTGTTAGGTTTAGTGTCAAACTCCAGAAGAATCATTTAGCGCAGCCCCCTCCCATCCCACGCTCTCCATACCTGCTGTGTGCAAGTCCAGTACCAGTCACACCAGTCCAGTTTGTTTGGTGTGCCGAGGGTAAGAACTCCTCTGGGTCTGCTGCTGTTAGCGGACTGAACATACAGTCAGGATGCACGCTAGAATTACTGGGCACTGGCTGCTAGGCAGTCGTGTCCGACAGTCCACTGTACTCTGGTACAATGAGACCATGCCCAGCCTTTTCCCAGCCGGAGCAGAGCAGCACAAGCTATACCCCGGGCGCTAGCACATGCTTCTGGAGATTTTTGCAAAGTGTGCTGAGCTGCAAGAGCAAAGAAGAGGCACGTGCTGGAGCTGAGTAAAATAGTTACATGGGTCTGCTTGGGGGGGGGAATATTGCAAAGCAACGAGCCTTGCTGTCTGTGTTGTGGCTGCCGATCACCTAATGTGAATGGAGTCAAACGAAAAAACAAAAAGGTCATGTTCAAATTTGAGCATCTTTACATGAAAACAAAATGTATAGCTCGCCTTGCAAAGGTCCTACAGCACCTGTGTGATCCCTATTCATGACAGCCCGGGGGCCTCGCAAGCTGCAAATTGGAAAACGAGGGATCACAGGGGCTGGAGAGGACTGCAAGGCAAGCCCCGTGATTTGTTTCAGGGAAAGTCTTGTTCAACGTGAGCATTTTTTTTCTTCAGCACTCTACACAGCATGTCCTTAGGAGGCAGCCCCGGGCACTTTGGAGGCTGCCATTGGAAGCACTGTTTAAGTAAAATAGGTGCTGTGTGTATCTTGGAATCATAAAAAGTATTTCGGGGGGACACCGAGATGGAATTTAACAGAGACAACGGCAGAAAAAAAACATGCTTTCACTTTTTTTTTCACACCGGCCCAGGCGTGGCCAGAAACCGGCCCCCAGGGACTACACATCATTTCGGCCTGGCCTCGGGCCGATTGGCCGATGGGGCCAGTCAGACCCAGCTCTGGACTCTATCAGAGCGTTGGCGGTATCCTGGCGGTCATACCGCCGGGAAACCACCAATGCAAAGAGCGTTACCACTACTCAGTCCGGTGCTATTAGCGCCAGATCACGAGTAGCAGTGCAGCGGTAAATTCCTATTCCCCATTGGGTCCATAGGACGCTATGAGAACTGCACTGCTAATAGCACTGAAAAACGGGTGGAGGTAAAACCGAAAACTTTCCGCCCAACTCTTAATTTGACCATCCCTTAAATGCAGCAGTGATAACATTGCCACTGCATTTAAGGGGTATCTGCTGCTGGTCGGCCCTTCTTGGGGCACGCAGACTATCCTTTTCATGCTAGGTGGCGTGCACGACAGGTGTGGTCTTTCCCTTTTGATCGAGCTGTGGATCTGTGGTACTATCCATTTTTCAAAAGCAGTGATGGGGCCATCAGGGGAGTCACCTTTGTGAAACAACTCAATTGGCATGAGTGGAGGGTCAATCATAGCCAAGAGGAGGTTAAAGTTCAACAAAAAAGGTCAAAGTCATACCTATGTCATGGAACTGAAGGATGGCAAGACCAGGTTAGCGGTAAATGACGACTTTAGGAGTGTGACTAAACGTATGAGTGAGTTTGGGGAACTAATTGTACTCTGTAAAAAGGGCTCTTTGCGGATTGTTTTAATTTCTTTGTGCCATTATTTTCACTACAGGAACTAGGAACTTTTGAGCACCTTTTACAGCCTAACCAAGTTGTGTCCTTTTTTTAAGTGCCTATATTTTGTGTGTAAGTGGCACATAAGTTGCAATACCACTTCCACAACAGATCAGAATGATGCATTGGCCAAAAAACCAGCACTTCTGCCAGTCCACCTGTGGTGTGGAATTTGGATTTTGTTTCCCATTGGACTAGGATACTTAAACCATTTCACCCAATCCGTGGGCTAGCCTACGCGGGATAACTTCTGGCTAATTAGAGCACACGTTACATTCCAACTATCTGAGTAGCTGACATTCCTGTGCGCCACCTGCCTGCCCACAGGCAGCAGACAATCAGGGTGCAATTCTCAGAATTCTGCAGCCCATGTGGATTGAAATCGGGGTTAATTTCTGCCAATTTCACTCCACCAGCGAACATTTTACCCATCCCTTGCAAGGAGGCCAGTAGATGAAAGAAGCCTTGGAAGTGTGTAGAGTGACTTTGCTAGGTGATGTGGTAATGCAAGTTAACAGCTATTTCGGAAATCTTTGTGACACCTTGTTGGTGATAGAAGATGTGGGCCACTGATTACACGTGTACGTTTTCTTTTATTTTTCTGCGAGATTTCTACTGAATGACCTTAGGGATTGTTTCTCCGAGAGTCCTACTGAATGTTCTTAGGGATTGCTTCTGTGAGAGTCCTACTGAATGTTCTTAGGGGTTGCTTCTGCAAGAGTCCTACTGACTGTTCTTAGGGATTGTTTCTGTGAGAGTCCCACTGAATGTCCTTACGGATTGCTTCTGCGAGAGTTCTACTGAATGTTCTTAGGGATTGTTTCTGCGAGAGTCCTACTGAATGTCCTTAGGGATTGCTTCTGCTAGAGTTCTACTGAATGTTCTTAGGGATTGTTTCTGCGAGAGTCCTACTGAATGTCCTTAGGGATTGCTTCTGCGAGAGTTCTACTGAATGTTCTTAGGGATTGCTTCTGCGAGAGTCCTACTGAATGTTCTTAGGGATTGTTTCTGCGAGAGTCCTACTGAATGTTCTTAGGGATTGCTTCTGCGAGAGTTCTACTGAATGTTCTTAGGGATTGCTTCTGCGAGAGTCCTACTGAATGTTCTTAGGGATTGTTTCTGCGAGAGTCCTACTGAATGTCCTTAGGGATTGCTTCTGCGAGAGTTCTACTGAATGTTCTTAGGGATTGTTTCTGCGAGAGTCCTACTGAATGTCCTTAGGGATTGCTTCTGCGAGAGTTCTACTGAATGTTCTTAGGGATTGTTTCTGCGAGAGTCCTACTGAATGTTCTTAGGGATTGCTTCTGCGAGAGTCCTACTGACTGTTCTTAGGGATTGCTTCTGCGAGAGTCCTAATGAATGTTCTTAGGAATTGCTTCTGCGAGAGTCCTACTGAATGCTCTTACGGATTGTTTCTGCGAGAGTCCTACTGAATGCTCTTAGGGATTGCTTCTACGAGAGTCCTACTGAATGTTCTTAGGAATTGCTTCTGCGAGAGTCCTACTGAATGCTCTTGCAGATTGTTTCTGTGAGAGTCCTACTGAATGCTCTTAGGGATTGTTTCTGCGAGAGTCCTACTGAATGTTCTTAGGGATAGTTTCTGCAAGAGTCCTACTGAATGTTATTAGCGATTGTGGTCTGGTCAGTGTGTATGGAGGATATGAATATCTTCTTGGCTGCTTCTTTTTGACTGATTCATTGCCTTGGCTGGCGTTAATAAGCTCAGGTGTATTCCTCCGCTTCTTCTCCGTAAAGTGCCTGTTGGTTAGTACAATTCAAAAATACAGTGTTTGTGGGTTTTTAGCAGCCCTTTATACCCTATTGGGACTCCTTCTTTTGTTGAGTTCAGGACAGGTCCTCACCCCTCTGGACTTAACCCCTGACAGTGTTTAGGTTTTGTCAGAAGCCCCATCTCCTGGGCTGAGAGTGTGTTCTCCAGCCTTCTGCTGATCTGGTCCCCAGGCGACGCAGTACAGGTGAGTTCTTTCTGATTGCCTTGGTTGGGTTTCCTATTTCCCTGATGGGGTTTGGTCCCCCTGTATTACAGAGCTTATGGTGGGGACCGGGCTCGCTTCTTTAGCAGGCACTGCGCTCCATCATGCCATCACTCAGTCCTGGCATCAGGTGGGTGCAGCGACACAGGCTGTGCGTTCGCTGCCAGGAGAAGGCTTATTTCAGTCGTCTGGTCTTCGACCGCCATGCTTGATGTCCTGCTACTCTTTTGGATGAATGGTCAGCCAAAAATGTCCTTGCAGGGCCTCAGCCTGGGTTGCATATGCCGTTCTTCACACCTCCTCTGGGCTCGGCTGTGTCAATTTCTATTCCCCCAGGCTCACCCGCCTCTTCCCAGGTTGCCAGGCGGCTAGGGCTTTACATAACTACAGTTAACAGTCTCTGAGGTTAATACATTCACTACCAGGTCCAACTCTAGGAGCAGATGAACTGGGCAATGATTCGGAGCACAGATATGAAGGGGGCAGCAGGGGCAGTCTATCAAATCTTTCACTTATGAGAACAGAGAGGGGCTTTGCATTCTGAACAAAGTGTGCACCTTGAAGCGTCTCTTGTGCTAGATGGAATTACCAATAAAGATCTCAGACCAAATAACCGGACAGACTCAAGGAATATGGCAAAGTACTACTTTGTTCTAAGTCTAATAAAGCAGGGTCAACTGGCAACATCAGACAGATGCTTGCACACTCACACACAAACTTGATTGCACAAGTGTCTATTAAACCCCAACATGCGTCATTTATGATGTCATCCCACATGGCAAACCATAAAACGTATTAGCGGGAGGGATTGGTTAGGCGAACATATCTACTTATAGAATATATGTGGGTTATTACTTCATTGGCCATCTCTTATCTGTAAGAAAACCCTCGAACTAACTACGTATAATACTGATCAGCTTCTGAGGTAGTTGAATTGAATATTTACACAAGATGGCGTCCATTTTCCAAGTATGGCCATCCTTGCCATGTTATATATTCCTCTATAGCAAGCTTCTATGTATCTTTTCTACCTTGCGTTATTGCGTATTTACACTTATTGGTTATCAAGTTACTTTGTCTTCTTTTGCATTCATGATTACTTTATCGTTTTGTGCATGCTTCTCTTATCACTTCATGACATCGTCGCCCTTTAGTATTTTCATATCATTTCAGCATGGCTTTGTATATCTTCTCCATGACCTCACTCTGCCCTCGATAGATTTCACTCAGCGCTCCATGATGTCCAATGGTGCATGCTGACATCCTTCCATACGGCATCCTTCCCCACTTTCAGTGCGAGGGTACATTCGATAAGGTTGTCTGAGTGCATATCGTCTCTCATACACTCAATGAGGTATAGGCATAACACATGGAGTCTCACACAAGATTATTCTCCTGCTGTTCCACCATGACGGCGGTGAGGGGGCGGAAGTTAGGGAAAATGCGTCCACCTGCTCCTCTACAGAAGCTACTCCCAAATGTACATCTCTTTCGGAAACTTAACAGATAATTACTATACAGGAACACTGGCATGGCACAAAGGAGTGTTGTAGGCTCAGGGGGGGAGGGGGGCTAAACGTTCCTTTTGATTTTGTTTTTGGCTTAATCAAAAGGAGCAGAGACTGTCTGGAGGAGTAAGAGGCTGTGGGAGCAGGGATGGGAGACAGACGTAAATGGCCAAAAGGAGGCGTAACATATGATGAAGGAACACATTAGCATTGCTCGTTAGGCTTGTGCTACTGGACCGGGCTTGTTTACTTGTGGTTGCTGCTTTATGGAGACTGAATTAGGGACTCCATATCATCTGGAGGCTGCTGGGGGTTATCTTGAAATGCATTGTTGTGTGGTATGTTAATCCAGTTGAAATCAAAAAAGACTACAACTCTCAGAATGGATTGCTTTTGTTACATGAAAGCCCAGAACTGCAAAACATGTGTCTGGGTGTTCCAGCATCATCTGGCCAACCTATGCTATTTACTGGGACACAAACAATTGTTTCGGGTAAGTAGCGAACAAAAAAAAAGCAATATTACTACCCATTATGTTTGGTGCAGCTCTTCAAGTTTTACGCAAAGGGGTCAGGATTTGGGAAAATGGCAGAGTAATGGTTTAGAGCAGAAGAAGATTTGAAGGTTGAGGGTACAGCTCATAAGGGGATCACTGGCATTGTTTTGTGCTTTATTGGTCTAGCAGAAATGTCGTGTGTTTGTGTGAACCTGTGTTATTTACTGTAAAAACATGCCTACATAGGTACAAAACGAGCATGGACGAAATTGGGCTTGTGCGTAGTGTACATGCTTGTTTGTTGCTACTATAGGCATTGAGATCACACGCCCATGTACCCTCACTATGTGTCTAGTGTCACAATCGCAGTCAAGTTACCATCATTTGACAGGGTATGTTGTCATACATCATGTTATGGGTTTTGTCGTCGTACAATTAGGTACTCTCATCATTGCTAGGTACTCACACAAATTGCCAGCTTTTGCCATCAGACAACAGCATTCTGCACAGTTTACTATGCATTTCAAAAAGCCGGCATTATACTTGTAACATGAAATAATTTTTACATTTTTTATTTTATTGTATTTGGTTAACCAAAACCTTTTACAAAAAAAACAAGCAAACAATGACATATATCAATAAACATTTTCATCTGACATTAGAAATAACAACCCACACACATAATATCCAGCATAATAAAAACAGAAAAGAAAAAAACAACCAACAGACACTGAGAAACCAAACAGGAGCGGAGGAATTACACTCCTACTCTAACTGCCAATGATCATCACAGTAATAAGGAGAGAAGGACAGGGAGCCAACAGCTAGGTTAAAAGAGCATTATTTCTCATATCGCCCCCTACAGAGTTCGACAAGGAAAGAGACAAAGTAATGGGTTTCAGCAGAGAGGGTCAAGAGAGATACTAATCACTATGCATTTGTCTCAATTGGCCCCATTCACATAAGCCACAAATGATACATTTGTGTCCGGTATACTATCTGAGTTGGCATAATAATCCTGCATCCTAAAATCACACAGATTCTCTGATGATTCCCTCAGCCCTGGTTTGGGCATATGATGTTACATTTATTTTTCTAATACCTGTACCACAGCAATTGTCAACATTGTATCATAACCAGATATCAATCTATCCCAGAAATTCTCAGATAGAATCATCTCTTCGCTGGCTAAATATCTCATGAAGACGGAGGATCTGGCCATGCAGGTCCCCTCACAAGTCATCAGCAGATGTTCTAATGATTGTTTTTCTGGGTTTTTGTATACATTACACAACGGGGCGGTCAGCTCTCCTTGCCCCCTTTTTGCCAAAACCTCTCCTCTGTGCAGTACATTTAGATGGATTCTGAGAAATGTGTTTTTTATTTTCCAATCTGGAAACTTAACAAGGTACCTCGGGAGAGTCCCCACTTTCTTATCCATTTTCAAGAATACGTTTGTGGGTGTTACAGACCGCATTTGTTCAATCGTTAAGATCCAATCCATCACCTCCAATGATTTCTTGGCTTTCAATGGATTATGTATTAGAATCTCTACCTCGGTATCTGCTTTGACCAATGACTCCCTAACCGTTGCCTCCAATTCAGTTAACATGTTGGATTTTGAATGCTTTAGCTGTGCACAAACATCCGAATACAACGTGTCCTCATTTGCTGTTATAATCAGGCGGAGGAGGGAGGCCAATCTCCATTCAGCTGCAACTCTTAATGAGTATAAACCCAACTCGAATCTCAGTCCAGCCATAGGTAGACCCATGGGCAGACCCAGAACCTTCTTCCACACCGCCCCTTCCAATCTATCCCAATTTGCGTTCCAGAGAAGAGGTTTCACCTCCAGCCCATATAGGATAACTGGGATGACTTTTGGCCTGTAGTATTTAATTAGAGGGAGCAGGGAGAATTTACAGTATTTGGCCGCCACCTTCTTCATTTGTGACACTAGCTGGGAGATTTTACCCTGGACACCCCCCTCCACTTTAGACACTGAAGGGGAAGCATACACCATGTAGCCCAAGTACAGCACCTCCTCCACTCTGGGAACCACCTGACCACCAAGGACCCATTGTAAAAATGGCACTTTTTTACAATGATGTCTTGACACCATGATCTTAGACTTTATCGGATTAATTGAAAGCCCGTTTTCCTTTGCATACTCTCCCAGTTTATTATTTATCTTTATTTAAGAAGGTGCTGCAACCCCACCGCTGTCCTGTCTAGTAGAATCATCAGCGTTGGCCAGCCAGCATATCTTAAGCTCATTGATAGCTGGACTGACCAAAGCCGCTGATTCCAGAAACACCCCCATATCTGCCAAATAAAGGTTGAAAAACAGAGGAGCCCCCAGGCAACCCTGTCTGACTCCCTTCTCCACCTCAATTGGGTCAGACAGATTGCCTTCTTCATCAAGCCTAACTCTAAGAGTGGTATTCCTATATAGCTCAATTAACATTGCGAGGAGCCCCTCAGGGATACCCCATTTTCTGACTTTACTCCAAGGGCGTTCCCTTATGACCAAATTGATCCCTTTGAGAAGTCCACCCATGCCCCAAAGAGTGGCAGATCTCCCTTTCCCCTGGAGTTCTCGCTCATGATGTTGATTACTGAACCATTCAAGGCGGTTGAGTGCCCCTTTCTAATCCCTGTTTGGCACTTCGGGAGAATATTGGCGCTCTCCACCCACTTTTCCAATTCACCTAGCAAGATCTTCATTAAAGGTTTGCTATCGATGTCCAGGAGGGCAATCGTCGATAACTTGCCAGATGCATTTGATCACCCCCCTTGAACAAAGGAATGATGGTGGCTGTTTTCCAGGAGTGCGGGAACCTTCTGCTTTCCAGAATTTCTTTAAACAACCAATATAGCAGCTTTGCCCAAAGTGTGACATCGCTCTTAAGAGTTTGGTATGTAAGGCCATTTGGTCCTGCCGCTTTTGATGTACAGGACCGGTTAATCAAGTCCACTATGTCCTGTTCTTCAAGGTAGAGACCAGGGAACATCTTCACATAGATTAACCATACATTTCCTGTTGTTTTTTCTAAGTTATCGGTTAGGTAATCTATCCATCTTTTTTGCTGCACTAGATTGCATTGGCTATTATTGGGGTTTTTCTCTAAATCTTGCAAAACCGCCCAGAAATTCCTGGCATTATTTTTGCAAACGATTTGCAACATTTGTTCCCCATCTCGCTGCAACCGTAGCATCCGTCTCCCCATTGACCAATTTTTGTATTCCTGATTTACAAACCTCAATTCTCTTCTCAGTGTCTCAGGATCTAACTTTAAGCTTTTAAGTTTTCTTAATTTCTTCCCAAGAAATTAATTTTGTACCCCGGTCTCTTCATCAAACACATGACAGTGGGTCTTACGTTTTCCCCCACCTCCCACACGTGGGGGAGAAACAGACCAAACAAACTTTACGAATCTGTCTGGTTTGCAGTTTTTCTGCTGGATATCTACTGCGACTTTCAAAAGACTTTTATTCGGCATTGAGCCCCCCTATCCATATTTAGAAACATGCACCTTTCCCTTTTTAGCCATTAACTCTGTATATGAGTTTCTTGTTATCGCATCGTAATGTCAGAGATTACTAGCTCAAGCTTGGAGTGATCGCTACCTCCTCCCGGCTTGATGGTCAATGATGCACTTTGCGGGTATAAGGCAGCTGAAATAAAGATATAATCTTGGGTCGATGAGGACTTCCCTTAAGACCATGTGGGGGCAGGTGGAACGCCCCCCCGTGTCCCCATTAGCCATCTTCAGACCCCAGACCTCCATGAAGTCTGCCCAGTTTCTTCCATAATTGGAGATTCTCTGTGTTCTCAGTCTGTCTTTTTCCTTGGTTAAAGGGACACATTGGCTGTTTATATCACCCGCCAGGATTTTGTGAGCGTTCCCATATAGCAATTTAATCCTTTCAAATAAAACCATTAAAACTCCCAGGAAAACATGCTGTTTGTTCCTCGCGGGGTTCCAGTATATGTTCACAACAATCATCTAGAGATCCGGCTTGTGACATCCCATATTCACTTTGCAGGCTTGGATGCCTATATTGTTGTTGTAGATAAGGGTGATTTCCCCAAATGAGGAATATCTGAGGGCTATCAGAAGGCCCTCTGATGGGCTACCCCTTGCTTTTTGGGTGGCTGAAAGGGTGAAAACTGTATAGCCCTCAATGGCTATAGCATTCACAAGCCAGGTCCCCTGGAACATTAGTATATCGGAGTCATTGAATAAAGTCTCTCTAGATGTTTTTAATATGATATGATATGATATGATATGGCATTTATAACGCACTATATTTCGAGGCGCGACGAGGCAAGGGAGGGGGAACAGAGGGAAGACAGACAAAAGGCCAGGAGTCATTCAGATCGCGCAAGTGCATGGGAAGGACGAAGGAGAAAAGTGTGAGGGGGAAGGGAGAGGGGAAAGTGCAATACATGGGAGAGGGGAAAGTGCAGTACATGGGATAGTAGAATATTAAGATAAATAACGGCCGGGAGGTGGGAAGTGCAAGGGAAGTGCAGACATAAGTGGTGGTGGGGGACTGTAGGGATACAGAATACAGTCCCCAGGTGCAGGGTTTACAGGGAGGCAGTGCAGGTGTGCAAATGGCGGGGCCTGGGCCCAAGGTCACAAAGGGTGGCCAGGTAGCCAGTGCAGTTTCATCCAGGAATTCAGCAGGGGAGAGGGAGGAGAGAAAGCAGAAGCAAAGAGGAAGGTTTTGAGGTGCTTCCGGAACCGGAGATGTTCTCCTCAAGTTTCAGGGAGGCAGGAAGGCTGTTCCAGAGGGAGGCCCCTGCCGAGGAGAGAGATCTACCCCCAACTCGTTGCTTAGAGAAGCAACGGACCCTGAGGGAGTTGGAGGCGGATGAGCGAAGAGCTCAAGAGGGAAGATATTTGGGAAGAGAGAGCTGAAGGTATTGCGGCCCCAGGCCCCAGAAGGCATTGTGGACAATGCAAAGTGTTTTGAACTTGATCCTTGCAGCCACTGGGAGCCAGTGCAGAGATTTCAGTCCTGGAGAGATAAGATCCCTGGGCTTGAGGCCAAGGACAAGTCTTGCAGTCCTGTTCTGGATAAGTTGCAGAGGGCAGAGAGTAGAGGAAGGTGTTGGGCACTTGTGTACCAACTAATAAGGCGCAGTTCGTTCTTTCTAAAGAGGATGCTCCCCCAGCCCAAGTTTCTGCAGGACTTTTGTAAGGATTTCTGGGAGGAGAGCAATCGCATTATTCTGTGGGTTTCCCTGAGAGGCTTTACGTCCTTCCTTGGGGAATTTTCCTTCCAATGTCTCTTTCACACCCACATTTGGTTCGCCCTCATTGCTGCTAGATGGTTGCCGCCCTGTAATTATTTTTGCTGGTGGCTTTTGGGTAACCAAGAGATCCAATTTCTCTAAGTCTCTTGCGGCTCCTAGGATCGCTTCTTGTGCTTTCCTTGAGGTCAGCCCAATTTCGACCCTATAACTATCCTGAATTTCCATGAAACGAACATATTCGATATCCTTTGAGGTTAGACACCTTATTAAAGAAAGAGAGGGGTACATTTCTACACAATGATTTACAGCATGGTTTCTTTGTGGTCAATGATAGCCACATTTTTGGGACGGCCCAGTCCGGACTCCCATCCTCGGTACTCATCGATGGACTAAGGAGTTTTTTCCGCCTCTTGCCACACTCCCATTGCACCTTATTCAGGTGTAAGCTTCCTGCTTTATTGACCTGTGTGTCAATTGTTGTCTGTTTACCTGTAAGATGAAATAATCATTTTTTTCTATTTATTTCGAGATTTTAATGTAGACAAACTGCTTCTAAACACTATAATAATCAGTGTTAGTATTGCCTCATCGTAGCGCTTCATTTATCAACCTCAGTAGGATGAAGGTTCTAGTCAGCCTGAAGGGATTTCCAACCAGTATTGCATGTCATCATCCTATTGCTGAGATGGGCAGGTTGGACATGCAGTGGACCCCTTGCCAGATGTTACCATTATATGCCCAGGTCCTCGCAATATTAGGTGGCTATTGGCATCATATGCCTAGCTACTCATGCCGTTTTCACACTAAAGAAGGCTTATTGACCGCACACCCATTATTTTAAGGAGACAGCATCAGGCAAGGATGCGTTCTGGCTCCCCTCCTCTTTAATTAATTTACAAAGTCCCTTTATAAATGTTTGTGTACGACCAGTTGTCAGGAAACGTTACTTTTCTGCCTGGTCTCTATGGCATAGTTGGAAAAAGCACAGTTCGTGCTATGCCTTACTTCACTCAAGATGGCGGCGTGCAGATCCTGCAGTTGGCTCTACCCTGTGGAGTATAGTCTTCCCTCAAGATGGCGGACTGCAAACACCGAAGAGCCGAAGGCAGTCCCGAATCATAAGGAGCTCCGGAACGGTATACGATGTGTCGCTTCTTTTTCTCTAAGCATTGACGCTCTTTTGATCATTTTTCTTTCTTGTTTTCCTTCCCTGGATTTGGAGTCTGTGCCGCTCCGTACGCTCGCAGTCTTCTCTTCCTTTTCCTTCTGACTTAGTATTCTCCAGTTTTTCTCACATTGCTCAGAAATTCTTTTCCGTTCCATCCTTCTTGTTCTGCTTCCTACCTTTCTCTGGTGCATTCTCTTCCCGATTTCCTCTGCATCATTCCAAGAAGGATTCCTGCCTCGACTTCCATTGCAGTCCGGTCACTCTGCCATTTCCGTTCAGAAGTCAACTGCTACCAGAAACATCCGCTCAACAAGGGCTTTTTATTCCCCACAAGGGTTTTTCCAGGTTCCTGCAGACTCCTGTACATTTCGGAGTCTCCAGGGCCTTGTGAGCTGTTAGCGCTTACCTCCGTATCACTCTGCAAAGAAGACCAGATCAGTGCTTACGTCTTTGATACCAGTGACAATGTTCTCCATATGGCTGGTTTTAAGATCCCAGAATATTGCTTCTCGCTAGATCACCAAATTCTCATCAAGTATTTATAGCCGAGTGTCGGGTCAAAGTGCATAAGGAAAGACTTTTTCAGTGTGTTAATATTGACTGTAATTCATGTTCATAGAAAACATTTTTGTTTAGGTTTTCATTAACACAGTAGGACCACTATATATCCGAAGGCAACAGCTTCCTCTAGTGGTGACAACAGGCGAAGCAGGCCAGTAGGTTTTCATTCACACAGTAGGACCACTATATATTTCCTAAGGCAACAGCTCCCCTAGCAGTGACAACAAGCGAAGCGGGCAGTCTCTACTGCGTATGACTGCGTTATACATCTGGCCTTTTATTATATAGGATGCCTATGCAAAATATACAACAGGTTTGAACTTAAGAGTGAACGTAAAAAAAACCCAGCTGATCTGATTTTTAGTATGGGATGTACAAATTACAATGTTTTCTTTACGTGGATGGGCAGGAACTCCAGAAAGTGGAACACATTGATTACTTAGGTCTCTGATTCTCTGAGAATCTTACTAAGAACACAGAAAAAAAGGCGAAATAACATGTTCTAGGCCATTGGGGTTATCTTCTAATTTGCAGCTAAATATAAAATGCAACCCATGAAAGATGTGCTGAGTGCATAGCAGTCAATTCTTTGGCTTTGTTCGGTACGGGGATTGAGGACATCCACCAATAGTAAGTTACTGAAAATCCAAAAGAAATTTTGCAAGAGTGCCCTTGGACTCCTGGATTTGGCTCCAACTCTTGCTAAATATTCTGAAAGCTATACGTGAAAGGATACATTGCGTAGCTCCCGTATTTCTTTTGTTTAGAGCCACTACACACAGTAAGGACACATTGACAAGTGCACAGCTAAGTCATTTCACAAATTGAAACATATTTTATGTCATTCCATGGTTGCAATATATGCAAAGCCAGTTAGAATGCACACCTCTGCAATATGTAGAATGCACACTTCTGCAATATGTGCAAACTCAGTTTGAATGCACACCTCTGGAATTTGTACAAACTCAGTTAGAGTGCACACCTCAGATTTGAATGTATTTGTATTTCATTCATATTTATAGAGCACCTCCGCCAATTTGCTTTTCATAGCAATCAAAAAACGCCACAATTAAATGAACAAATGAAAAGCAATAAAATCAAGAAGAAGAGAGAAAGAGGAGAAGGTTTGTGTTAAGACAAGAGAGAAAAGCGTAGAGAGAAGGGGAAGTGCGGATATCAGGGGAGAGGGCATTCCCCAAATTAGGGCCCATGAGGGAGAAAGAGCAAAAATGTGAGGGGGGCTACAGTGGTTTGGAGAAGAAAGGAGATGGAGATGTTGAGAATGGAGAGTTTGAGCAGAGATATAGAGAGGGACGAGTGAGGAAAGATAAGGAAGAGTTAGACCATGGTAATATTTAAAGACCATAGAGAGCATGTGAGAATGAAGAAGAAGGTCAAAAGGAAGACGAGAGCTAGAGGGAGGGGAGTTTTTAAGTGAAGACCAATCACGGAGCTTGAAAAGAACTGACAGCAGAATTGAAGATAGAGAATAGAGGGGTAAGATGAGATTCCGGGAGGCTGACCAGCATAGCAGAACAGCAGAACTGTAGTTAAGTGGGGAGAAAGACAGATAAAAGATGAGAAGTTTCATGGCGTGAAAAGAAAGGGGGATGGATTTTTAATGGGTTAAAAAGGTGAAAACAACAGGCCTTAGCAGTAGAGTATATGTGATTGGAAAATGTAAGTCCAGAATTGAATATCACACGCAGGTTATGGGCAGTGGGGAAAGAGATGGATGAAAGAGGGAGTGGAGGGGCATGTGGGGGAGTACAGACGGGCAGAGGGAAGAGTGGGGTGGTCCACCATGTCAAAAGCCACTGAAAGATCACAGAGAATCAGAATAGTGTAAGGTTTGTTGTAATAGGCAGGTAAGAGATAGTTGGACACCTGGAGAAGAGCAGACTATGTAGAGTGTGCAGGTTGGAACACAGATTACCTGGGGGGAAGTAGAGAGTGTTAAAGTAAGCCAGAGGAAACCTGAGAGTAGACAACATGTTCCAAGAGTTTTGAAGGGAGGGGCAGAAGGGAAACAGGATGAAAGCTTGGATAGAATAGACGCATCTAGGGACGTTTTTTTTTTTTTTTAAAGAATTGGGATAATGGTAGCCTGTTTAAATTAAGGATGGAAAAGTAGCTATAAGCAGGGAGGCACTAATGAGGTAGGATGAGAGTAGAGTCTAGTTCTGAGGGATAAGGGAAGCAGGAACAGGAAAAAGTGGAGATGCGGTCGGCTGAGCCCGGGTAAGAAAATCCGAAGTCAGTCAAGGGGGAAAAGAAGAGAAAAAGGGGATTAAAGGAGACTGATAATCAGAGGTGGCACAGCAGGAGACAAGGGAGTAGGTTGAGAGAAAGTGGAACGGAGTGTAGAGAGTATACATGAAAGTAATCAGAGAAATCAGATGAAAAGAACAGGAAAGAGATAGAGGGGTCAGGTGGAGAGGGAGAAAGTAGTGTGTTAATAAGTAGGAAAAGGCGTCAAGGGTGGTGAGAGAAGGATGTGGTGCGAGTAGAACATTAACGTTTTCTGTAGCAAGTTGGGAGGAATCATACAGAGAATGAGTGCTAGAGAGATGGTGAAGGTCGTTGTCGGAACAAGATTTCTTCCAGCGCTGCTTGACCTTACGAAGGGAAGTGTGAAGAGTGCAGAGAGCCGAGAGAAAGCAAAGGTTGGGAAGGCTTTCGAGACATAGTAGTGTAGAGTCTGCAAGGTTGGTAGAGAAAAAGGGGAAAAGGTTGATAGAGGAAAGACAGAACAGTTGAGGACAAAGATAGTGGTGAAAATTGGTGGTGATCATGATGGGTGAATGACACTTCAGAAGGGTGATAGGTGGGTTAAGGTAGAAAGAGAAAGGAAGAAGAATGTGGTCAGATAGATAGAGTGGATATGAGACAACCTCTGAATTAGAAGAAAGGGAGAAGGAAATAAGGTCAAGTGAGTAACCCGAAGTGTGGGATGTAGGACAGGGGAGAGGAGATAAAGAATACGATTGTCGTAAATGTATCATCAGGCGGATTAACAAAGGCAATGCAATTCAGTTTAGTTGAAGGCCTTCTAACAGATATCAAACACCAAAGAGAACCAGGCAATATTGTCCTTTTCAAATTATGCTAACTCCCAGCCATATTTTGTTAGAAACCTAGATATAAAACTCAAGTGAATGATCACTAGACTTTAACTTAATTGCTTAAATATTAACACCTGGACGAGTCGATGGGCTAAACCAGTTATAAATGGTCCCTTTTGCCCGGGTATACGAGAAAGTATATTTTATATGTTGTTCTTTTGTTAAACATCTATAAATAAATAAGCTGTATCTAGGAGAACATTTCTATTTCCGGTATTAAGAACCAAAAATATGAGACATTGCCGGGCTGTCTCTATTTGTCTATTTTGCGGCAAATGTCTCTTGGACTATACTGCAGTCTTGCAGGAGGGCAATTAGCATATGGCAAGACAAGCCAAACGGATTGAGCTGTAACACTTTTAGGTACTGTACCGGTACAGCCACTGTAATCTTTTTTCCTCCATTTTTATGCTTTTATTCTCTCCTTTTTTTAAAAATAAAATTGTATTCAAGGTGGTTTTCACGAACAATTTAAGTGAAGATGTTCTGATGCAGTGATACATTTTTTAAAGACTTTTATATATATATTTATGTGATTACAGGGCAATCTGGTTTAAGGCCTCGTTGTGGGACCGAAGTGGTGCTACTGATGTTAAAGACAGCCTGCTCCAGATAAATGATGACGATAATACGGGTCTGATGATGCTGCTAGATTTATCAGCACCATTTGATACTCTGGACCATGAGATCCTGTTAAATTGACTAAAATAGGTCACTGCTTTGAGCGAGCCTCTAGTGGACTGGTTCAGGTTTTTTCTTATTAATAGACAATCTAGAGTGAAAGTGGTGGGTAGTCTCTCTGATCCAGAGATCAGAGACTGTGACGTGCCTCAGGGTTATTGCGCCTCACCCTTGCTCTTTAATATATAGATCAAATCATTACATGACCTACTCAGAAAAAGGGTGTTGCATTTCAGAACTATGAAGATGACACACAATTGGTTTTTAGGTTTGCAGATTCATATGAGGACAACAGGTCCTTTATCAGGGAGACATTTGCAGACATTGCAAGATGGATGTCATTCAACTGGTTAGGCCTTAATCCAAAACTGAAGTACTCCTCATTCCACTGTCTAAAATCACCTATAAGGAGCTTCCAAAATGTGTGGTCCTAGATGATACTGGCTGGTCAGTACAAGTGGTTGAACAAGTAAAGTCTCTTGGGATTATCTTTGATTCCAGTCTTTTGTTTGCCCCACATTTAAATTATCTAATGAGCACAACACATTATTATCTGATGGTCCTAAAACAGATAAGTCCTCTGATATCTGAGGATAATTGTGCCACATTAGCCAGGGCTATTATAGGTCTTAAGGGATATTGAAGCAAGACACAGACAACAGATTCAACGTTCAAATTAAAATGCTTTATTCAATCAAATGTCAGGATGGTAGAAGGACTACCTTACCCTATGGTAAGGTGGGATTTCCCTACCTGAACAAAACTAAGGAAAGTCTGAGTTGAAGAGTTCAACTTAAAAGTCTGTCTGTGTCCAAAACCTATTCTTGCCCTCACAACTAAAGCTAAACAATGTGCAGGGATGTCAAGAATAAAAGAAATGGTGCCCAACTCAAAGTTCTGAGCTTCTTCCAGCTCCCAGCTTTCTTTCATCCGCCCTTCCCCAAGTGCAAGACAGTTCCACAAACGTCTCAAGATTACCTTTCGCATGGTCTTGAGGCTTTGCTCGCAAGACAACACGCACAGTCCCTGAAGTCTCAGGGTTGCCTTCCCCAAGACTTTAACTCCACACTTATACTTGTTTCAGTCTTTTCCAAGCTTTTAACACAACTTAAGGTCACCCTGACCTTTCTGGCTTGCCTCACCAGTTCACTTACAGTGATTCTACTTGGTTGGTTTCACAATATTGTTGGTTTTCATCATTCAGGGCTTACTGGTCTAGGAGCAGTTGACAGACCACACGGTCAACCCATCACTGATCATGCAACCAGGATCCCTAGGCTCTCCAGCCCACACAGATTCTTCTATACTGCGCTTGCTGTGTATGCTTTCGATTACGTCATCCTCGGGGCAGGGGCCTTGAGGGACATTAGGTCGGTGCCATCAGCGCAAAGCGAGTGCCAAGGATGAAGAATACGTGGGAGGAACATCCAGTCGAAAGAACGTTACCTGGGTTAAGTAACTTGTTCGTCTGTGATTTTTCCAATTTAGGGCCTGATCACCGATCTCTATTTGATTTTTAAAGAAACTTGCCAGGGAATTTTAAAGTTGAAAGTCACCATTTGCCTCACCTGTGCATTGGGAATTTCCTTGTCTCTGATGGCTGTGCACTGCATCCACAAGAAGTCCTGCCCACTGCAAAGTGACCTGAAGTAACCTGCTGTTTTGTAGCAGCCAAGTCCACAAGGCTGTTTCCTCAGTGCATAGAAGATGCAACACTATTTAACCAAGAACTGTGCAAATGAAAAAGAAATAGTAGGGAAAAATAAAACAGCTCTTAATTTAAAATATTGTGCCTTTTTATGGAATTTTGCAGTGTTCAATGATGGAAGGCAACGTTAAGGAATTGTAACCACAAAGCCTTTCCTTACTCCCACATTGTTGGGATGGGTGTTTCCAAAGGCTTATGGGAATTCGGTATTCATTGTCCAAACTCTAAAAAAACATTCCCTGATCGACAGGAACAATTGTTGGAGTGGTGTCCGCAGCTGCACAACAGGCACTTGTTCTCTTAAAAAGTTGTTTGTTAATTTGGCAATTTGGCATGGAACTTTGCTGCTTCACTTGGCAGTGTTCAAACAGAGACTGTCCTCCGCCTGTCTGTAGACTGTCACTTGCCAAAACATAAACTTTGAGTGCTTTGTTTGGTTCTGCCCAGTCTCTGCCTAGCCCACAAAAAGTAGGGCTTAGTTTGGCAAAGTGTGCAAAAGCACAGGAAGTTCCTGTTATTAAAAGTCCAACTGAAAATGCACATGAGCTGCCAGGAGAGAGGGTTTGCTGAAGAATGCTGACAGTCCCTAGGCTTTGAGGGTCTCTGGGCAGCAAGTGATGTCTCAGCCCCCCATATTTGCATAAATGGTGACATCCATGAGATTACAGAAAATATCACAGAAATAGTCTTTAATGCCTAAAGGTATCATGGGAAGTTAAATAAAAATACGTTCCGATGAGCAGGAGACAAATACACTGTGACTTCCAATATATGAATTGTCACTGTTAATATTTACCTATGTGACAATATCAGGAGTGAGAGTTTTTTTTTAAGTAGCAGACAGTTTGAGCTGGATACTTTAGACTACTAATTTTGGTAGATAAGGCATAGTGAGATAAAAGGATTTGCCTGTGAGCGCACACTTTGGTTGAGTGGTGAAGCCGGGATTTAAGACCATTCTGCAATTCCTCTGTGTTTGACTTTCAACTATAGTCTTTTATAAAGAGGACTTGGAAGGTACACACACCATGGTAAGGTAAATCCTTTTAGAAATATGTTAGGCAAAAAGTGTACAATTGTGGCATTATTCTTCCCCCCCTCCCACATCTTGACTGGGAGACTACAAATATCAGAATGCAATTCAGCTGAAGACCAACAAATTGCCTTTGGGTTTAAAAAAATGTACTTTCAAGACTTAAAGGGTCATACCAAAAGTTAATGTGTGAAAAGGTTACCCATTTGTGTTTCAATGTTTGTCAAATTCAGGCTTCATAAATGATGTGATGAGAATATTACACTCTACCAAAAAGAAACACTTTTGGTATGTTAAACATGAACATTTGAAATAATGCAGTTCATTGAAAATTGTTTTCTGTGATTGTTTTAATGGACCTAGAGGAGGCCACAGATTTAGGCAGTTAATGTGTGCTTTGTGTATGCTTTTAGAATAAAAATGCCCCTTTGCATGCCTTTCTTAACAGTTAAACGTTAAGACCCTCTTGTCCAAAACAAGAGTCTCTTAAATGAGCCATCACTTGTAAGTCTCTCCCCCTTTAAAAGCCCTGCTTGAATAAAGAAAGGGATACGCAGTCATTTAGGGGCCTGCAGCATCTGCTGCTGCTGCAAGGTGCTGGTCTCTAGAGAGTCAGGGGGCTTGGAGATGGCACTGTGGCCGCACTCAGACAAACAGACATGTGAGCATGTGCTGAAAGCACAGCCCCTCTTTAAAACAATAATACTTTGCATAGTCAAGGCAGGCACCGGTGCCCGCAGCGGGGAGGGGATGGCTTACAGAGGCGCCCTGGGCCGCCTCACAACCAGCCCATGCCTCAGGCCGGCTTTGCCGACAGTAGATGAAATGAAAGTACTGTTGATTTACTTGGCTTAACCCACTGTGAAAGTACTGTGATTTTCCTGCCTGTACCGCTTACTTAGAATTTTCCCACTGAGATGACACTGTTATTTGTTCACCTGTGCTGCACGCGTTGAAATTGCTCTTTTTAAATTGAATCACATCCAGAGGGTGCCCACTGTGATAATACTGTGATTTACCTGCCTGTGCCGCGTTCTTAGAATTTGTCTTGTTACATAGACTAAAATCTAGAAGGTGCCCACTGTGATGGTACCCTGATTTATTTGCCTGTCCCACACTCTTAGAAGTTGTTCTTGTCGGATTGATTCACACCTAGAAAGCGACATAGATTCACATCTTGAAAGTACCCTAAAATGGCACTGCGATTTACTTACTTGCAATGCACAATTAGAATTGCTCTTGCTTTGATTCACGACTCGAAAGTGCAGTCTGAGATAGTACTCTGAATTACAAGCCTATGGGCCTCATTACGCGGTAGGTGATAAGAGATTACCAGCACCGGTAAAATCACTGGTGCTGGTAATCCCATACCACCCTATTCCGAGGTCCCTTAGCGGGTCCCTTCCTCAATGCCTGGTTTTACCACGCGTTATGGATGGGACCCGTTAAGGGACTTCAGAGCTAATAACAGTACCGCAAATTGCGGTACCGTTATTAGCTCCATCCCCATTCTCATTGAGCCCTATGGGGGCTCGAATGGGAATGGCAATGGTTCCCGGAATGGGGACTTACGTGGTCCTCCAAGGTTGGAATGACCCAGTAAATCCCTATTTCGGGAACCCAGAATGCGGTAAGGGGGTAGCCATGGTGCTAATAGCACCATGGTTACCTCCTACTGCATAAAGAGGCCCTATGTCTTAGTCACTGCTACTACATCTAGACTCCCACCCTATTATTACTCTCCTTGCTGCCCTGTTGTCTTGAATCTAGACGCAGGTTATACATCTTGGGCCACTACATCTACTGTTACTAGTAGACATCAATCTCCAGGTGCTGCCTTGACCACCCCCCCCCCCGGGATGGAGAGTGTATCATATACCCCCTATCCGACCGGCCTTCATCTCTAGCCTCCCTGTGCCATATCCCTGCCCAATGTCTCACCCCTCGTGACGCATGGCCCGTGCCCTAGCACCCAACTTCATGACCATGCCCTCCACCCCCCACCTAATTGCAAACCACGACCCCACCCCCGTACATCAATACTCGTGGACGACCCACACCTACTCTCCTACCATCACCCTGAGTCCAACTCTAAGATCAGGGGAGCACTCTGGCACACCAATCACCTGACGCCTCAAGCGCCGATCCCCCCTTCCCAATCCCATCCTATCACATCAACTCCACCCCCCCTTCTGACATCTATTGAGAACATCCTGATACCCCCAGCCCTTACACCATGCCCATTATTGAACTCCCAAAAGAGGGGAGCACTCTAGTGCTCCAAACAGCGAAAATACTCCTCCTCTTGCACACTGTACTTGTGCCCTCCGAGGAACCTCCATCTCGCTCATCCAACCTCCCATGCCACCCTCCCCCTTCCCCAACACTCTCGAACTACCTCCCTGTGTCAACCGCAGCAAAGAAGTCCACATGAATATATAAGAATTCATGAAACCCACTTGCTCCGCGACCCATTCCACCCCCACACAATCACTCTGTGATTCCCTCTTCCTTAATTTCTTCAACACCGCACTTGACAGGACAACAAAGCCTCAACACCAAACGGTCCCTCCTCTCCCCGTTCCCATCACTGACCCCTCCTGTTCCCATTGCCCCGGCTCCCAACTCCCCCACGTTCGACACCTTGAAACCCATCTCCACAGACAAGTTCCTCGACCTACTACCAGCCAGCAAACTCTCCGGGTCACGCCTCGACCCTTGCCCCGCCTCTGTCCTGAAATAAATATTCTCATCTACCTGCACAGATGAATATGCGAGAACCATACTAAATGACTCCCTCACCTATGGCATCTTCGCTGATGCCTTCAAAATAGCGCATGTTAAACCACTTCTAAAAAAGCACTGCTTCACCCCCTTGACCCAAAAAATTACAAACCAATCTCCAACACCAGATTTCTCACGAAACTCATTGACCGGACAGCATACTCACAACTCAACTGCTTCGTAGAATCCAACTGTCTCCTCGACCCCTCTGAATCAGGCTTCAGACCATGACATGAAACAACTCTGATCTCAATCTGGGATGATCTCAATGTCACTGCAGACTCTGAAGGCTGCACAGCTTTGATTCTTCTCGATCTCTCTGCAGCCTTTGACACAGTTAACCACTCAATCCTCCTTGACCGTTTTCACCCCCTAGGAATCCGTACACTGCTCTCAAATGGATTGCCTCCTTCCTCAACAATAGGAAACAAATAACCCTCCACTACCCCTTTGTCTCAACTGCTCATTCGGTGAACACTAGAGTACCCCAAGGCGCATGCCTATCTGCTCTTCTGTTCAACCTCTATATGACCACTCTACCAGCAATCATCCACTCGCACAACATCTTCTGTTACAACTACGCTGATGATACCCAAATTGTCTTAAGAATTCCCAAGTCAGGCACCAACCCCATCCAGATCGTGAAGTTTGTCTCCGAGATATTGACTGTTGGATGACAATAAACCACCTCCTTTTGAACCCGGATAAAATTGAAGTCATGGTGTGCGGCAATGCTGCCCTTCTGCCACATCTGCTCTCATGGCCCCGTCCCTCGGCCCCCCTTCCCCTCTGATATAGTGAAGAACCTAGGCTGCACTATAGACTCAGGCCTGACCCTCTCCCGTCAGATCAACAACGTATCTAAATGCTGTCACTACCACCACAAACTTCCCAGATGCATTTTTCCCTACCTCTCATACCCGAACAGACTTGCAGCAGTTATGTCTATTGTGATGTCGATACTGGACCATGCCAATTCCCTATACCTAGGAGCTCCGGCATACCAACTCAACAAACTACAAAGAGCCCAAAACGCTGCGCGCAAAACTGCTCCTCGCCCTGGGTCAAAGAAACCACATCTCGCCAGCTCTCTGAATCCTTCACTTGCTCCCAGTCGGACAAAGGGCCACCTTGAAGACCCTATACATCACCCACCGAGCAGTGCACAAGACCGGCCCTATGTACCTACAAGAAAAGATAAATCCCTACCTCCCATCTCTCACCCTAAGATTCCAACTTCTAAATCTGTCCGGATCAGAGCATCCCCCTTCTCAACCTTGGCCCCAACTCTGTGGAACTCACTCCCTCCTCATATTCAACACACCCAGGACTATCTGACCTTCCGCAAAGCTCTAAAAACGTGGCTCTTTCCATAATGCTGACCACAACCATCTGAGGGGACTCAGTCCTCGCAACCCGATGACAAATGCTCAATGAGATCCTGAGCAATGACATCACTGATTATGCTTATAAGTCACTATTAAGCAAACGCACCTCAAAATCCTAATAGCGAACTCCTAGATCATAACTCATCCCAAAACTCACCTTCCATATCACTATGCTTACTCTCTACTCTACACCAACATACAATTAGAGTACAGCTACTCCCCTCGATTAATTTCGGCCTGGCTGCTCACATACGAACATTACCCCACAAACACCTCATCACCCGAATAATACGCAGCTATATCCCATGGCAAACCGGCCTAACTGCACACATAAGCGTCCTACACAGGTCTAGGAGTCCACCGTCCAGACTGCGAACATCCAACTGATATTAATTCCACCACACCTAATGCTAGGATGCGGCTACCATCAAACAATTACATAAGCTGCACACATAACTGGTGCACCCAAGCACCTTTGACACCTTACTCTCTCAACTGGCCTGGAGTATAGTCCCCGAGGGCATTCAACCTACTAGCGCTTTGAGGTCATACCAATGATAAATAGAGCGCTAAATAAATGCCAAATAACATAACATAACTTGCCCCCTTGTACCAAATCACATTCACTTAGTTCCTATTTGTCAGCCTCTTGGCTCTATGTACAATTTTACACTTTTCTGGCTTCTCCCTGTTAGCCTCTTGGCCCTGCCATGACGTGTGACACACCTCTTGCCAGTCTTTGGCCTTGCCGCAATGCATTCACCTATAAAAGTTCACTTTGTGGTGGTTTTATTCATCCCCGACCTTTCTATGCTACTCTTTCACACTTGTGTTCCTTTCCGTAATTTGCTTTCACATGGGCCCTTTGGCTGTCATCTGATATTCGCCTTGCCCATAAGGCATAATTCCATTCAGTATTTAATATGTTAAACTTCAAGATCTCATTCAGTTCGGCTTTCAATATGTATTCAATATGTTTAATTTCAAGTTTCTGTTCAGTTCGGTATTCAATTTGCATTTGATGTGCTCAATTTCAATTTCCATTCAATTCGGCATTCAAAATGCATTCAATGTGCTTAATTACAAGGAATGTTACTTATATGCGGTCTGTAAGGTGCGCCCCGGTATTGGAGTGCCTCTCCTCGATACTCACGGGTTCTCTGCATACCCTTCCAGCAGCTCCCGCTGCTTTTTCTCTGCCTCTGGAGCCGCCGGGCCATCCTTTGCAAGCCCCGCTCACCTGCCGGTTGTTGTCTTCCACACGTCAGCAATTTCAAATGCTTCTCTCTGGATGCGGACGTATCCTCTCCTTTCCTTGTTTGTTGGCAGCTCCTGCTGCTCGCTCTTTAACACAGAGGCTCCTACACTTGTGGCAACTGCCCAGCCCACTTGTCTTGGGCCCCACAAGTCCTCTGGAATATTAGCCGGCATCCTGGCTCTTCCTCCGGTCCCACCACGGCTGCCTCCTCGTAAACAGTGCCCCCTGCTGGTCCACACAGGCCTCCCCGTTCCTCTCTTTGATTTTCTCTGGTATGCTTTTTATACACCTGAAACCACTTGACAGGTTGCAGGAGTAGATTCTCAGTTGGGCTTGCCTGACCATAATTAAAAGGACATGCCTGATCCTCACAGCACTCCGCAGGCATCTTTCTCATCCCAGTACTAGAGTGGTGAAATGGTTTAGTGTTCATTACTCTTAGTCGCCTATTCCTCGTCGCAGTACTGTCAGATGTCAAATGTGCGGAAATGAGGGAAGCTGGCTTACAATAGCCTATAAGGCTGGGGAAGGATTAGGTTGGTCTTCAATAGGGAAAGGGGGAAACTCTGTCTCTCCTGTCGGCACCCCACTCCCAATCCCGCAGGGCTCTCCACCCAGGTTATCCTCCCTCGCTTCTCCACCCCCAGGGTCAGGATCCAAGAGCGATGGCTTTTCCCTGGCCCCCTGAGCATAGGATCCAAGGGGAGTAGGAGTGAGAATACCCTTAGGTTTCTCACATAGGAGCAAAAAAGGATCATAGCAATTGTCTTTTGCAGGCTTAACAAAACAGGTTAATCAGGCGATTACAATCTTTACAAAATGCTGCAGCTAGAGTTGTGACAAAGAGTATTGTTCAAACAAATATGTCTCCGGTCCTGAGAAGACTGCATTGGCTCCCCGTGGCACCCCGTATTAAATTTAAACTCTTGCTGATTGTCCATAAGACCCTTTTATGGTAAATCGCTGGAGTATTTGAAGAAGAGATTTTCTGGCATTTCTGGCATTTCACTTTTAAACCACATGAGATCTACCATGTCTCGTACATTAGCAGTTCCTAGATGGAAGAAATGTAGAGCTTACGCACGCTCCTGCATCATTGCAGGTATTAAACTGTGGAACAGCCTCCCACTGGACATAAGAGAAACAGAAGCTTTACCTAAATTTAGAAAAAAAGTGAAAACCTTTTTGTTCTAGTCTTTTGCTTGATGTCCTTAATATTATCTTGATATAATGGCTGAGCGATGAGAAACCCATTGGGTATCAGTGCCAGCATAAATAGACAAGAAATACAAAATATTCAAACATTATGTAGTGTGCTATATGGGATAACTGATTCTGACTACAACATTGATTGAATTGAAGTGGAAGAGTCAAGTGAGAGAGTATTTAGGATGAGCGCTCTAGCCGAGCTTCCATAGCATGTGATCCAGAGGCTTGCAAACTGAGGCATGCCAAACACCTCTTTAAGTGTGCTTGGCTCATATGTAGGTTTTGCGGACCCGGAATGGGAAGGCAGGCACCAAATAATGACATCCTTCAAGTTGATGGAAGTAAGGTCCAAATGGACTCTTTTTAGTGTCACTGCAGCTGTCTTTAGCGAGATAAGGGTCTATGCACAAGCAGGGCTGGGAATGGGCCTAGCAGTTGTGGGATCAGGGTTGGAAGCCTGTGATGGAAATGTCTGAGGGAGAAAAGACTGAAGATTTTTTTTCCGGATATAACCGTTTGGAATTTTCGAACAGCTGAAATTTGGCTAAATCTCCCCCATTCTGGCTTTTTTTGTCAGGGTTTTGGCTGATTCTGCAGTCGTGCAGCACTGCTTGAGGCTTGTAGGGGAGTTCAAAGTGCCTTTTGCCTCCCAGAGGCCACATTTCTCTCAAGCAGGAGTCAGGTGCAGACTCTCATTGCAAAAGTGAGGCAGAGAAGCCAAGTGAATAGTAGCTCTGAGGAGAATGACATCAAGGGGTCTGAAAACAATACACATTGGAGGGCTGAAGGTGATGAACTAAGGAGCACTAAAATGCTTAACTTGGGAGTGTTGAAGAGAGAACCTGAGGGCTGGAAATATATTCCGAAATGCTGAAGATGATGAAATCGGAAGCACTAAGGTTACTTCTCATAGCTGATAGGATCCAGTACCAATGCAGGACAGTGGCACTAGAAGCTCTTGCCACTCCCTGGGTGGGTCACAGCTGTGCCCAGCACCTTCTCTGCTCGTAACTACCATCTCAGTGCCAGAACTACCATGCAAACACGAACCCGGAACACATGCTCCACACCTTCACAGTCAAGATCCCCAGCCACCAACGACTTCTCAATGATGCCCCGCTCAATCGCTTCCCGCAACCACCATCTCAAGAAAACTTTTACAAAACCACATGACCGTTACAATTTAAATTTTTAAAAAAATCCGAACATACTCATATTAAACCATATTAAAAAACATAAGTTCAATATAAAACTCAACAGCACATATCATAAAACTATGATATCCAATTAATCACGGAGGAAAGAAAGAAAGAAAGAAAGAAAGAAAGAAAGAAAGAAAGAAAGAAAGAAAGAAAGAAAGAAAGAAAGAAAGAAAGAAAGAAAGAAAGAAAGAAAGAAAAGAGATGAAGCACGCTGGAAGAGAGCCATTACAAAACACCAGAAGACTGATGAGCGTCATATATCCCTAAACATTGAATACCAATACAACTGGAGAAACTCTACCGATTAACTGATGGAACACAGGAGAGCTTGTCCTCAATGAGCCACAGATAGAATATGACATTTTAGAACACGGGCCTCATTACAAGTTCGGTGGTAGCCTTGCCGGTAAAACTGGCTGGCTGCCGCCGAACTTGCTGATTTTACTGGCACCTGGCAATGGGCAATTACCCATTACATAGGGCTCAATGGGAATTGGGAGGTCCGATGCACCGGCACCATTCGTGAATGGTGCCGAAGCATCCAACATGGTCTGCTCGTGGGTGCCGGTACGCCCGCCAGGTCTGACCTGGCGGGCGGGAAGGCACCCGCGAGCAGAACTCACAGTTTGCCGGTTCGGTACCAACGGTACAGGCAAGTTTACCGGTACCGTTGTTACCAATCCGGCAAACTCGTAATGAGGCCCAATGTTGTTTCTTTCCAACACCTGTACTACTGCTGTTGTAAGTGCCCGATTATGCCCCGAGATCAACCTAACCCAAAACATATCAGACAGAAAACCCTATGTTATGTTAAAGCGCTCGTTCGCAATAAGCATCATGGCGCTGGAGAGTATCAGGGACGAGAGGACTTAGAACAGGTATGTTTTAGCAGCCAGCGAAAACTGAAATGGTCGGGAGTGGCCCGAATCAGGAAGGGTAGGGTGTTCCACAGCTTGGCCGCTGCGACCGAGAAGTCACAGACACCCATACAAGCACGGCGAAACCAAGGGATAATCAGCAGTCAAGCTTTTTACGATCTTAGTGAGCGGCCCAGTAGGTAATGTTGAAACTTCTCCTGGAGAAATTCCGGTCCCACACCACAGAAGGCACGCTGGACAATACAGAGAGATTTAAACATAATCCACTTCTGAATAGGTAGCCAGTGATGTGATTACAAGACTGGGGAAGCAGTGTTAGTGGCCACACGAGCTGCTGGATTCTGTAGCAGCTGGAGCCGATGGATGATATAAGATGGCTGGGCCAAAAACAGTGAATTGCAATATTCAAGCTTGCTTAGTGTTAGCCAGGACATCACTAAGGAGCATAAGTTTGTTGGGAGAAAGCCAAAACCTTCTTCAGTACTCTGAGATGGAAGTAGCCAGATTTGCATATGGAGCTGTGGCAGACAGAGACTTGGCGAATATGAACCCCAGGTTCCTAACTAACGGAACAGGTATATGGCAGGAACCAAACTCAGAGGGCCAGAAGGTAGGAGACCAGAGCGATAGAGGGAGGAAACTGAGGAAGGGAGACTCCTCAGGGAGGTGGAAGGTCCCACCACCAAAACCTTTGTTTTGTCCCAGTTAAGCTTCAGCCAGTTGCTTCCCATCCAGTCGCTCACCACCGCCAGCTGAGATGCAGTGTCCGGCTTGGTCAGATCCAGTCGGATGATGATTTGGGTGTCATCAGCATAGGAGTATGACCGCAAGCCGTGCGAACAGATAAGAATTCAGAGATGAATGCATGAATGAAGGAGTTGTGGCAGAAGAGCTGATAGGTCATGGCTTCTAGTCTTTTGGAAGGTTGGGCGCCTTACATTGTGGAACTGAGGGGTGCTGGCGCATTTGCTGCCGTCAGCTGTTGGACCCAGTCGGAATTCTTCTTCCGTTCCTCGCTTAACTTAGGTGTGTTGCACTGCGGATCCTCTTGTCCTCCTGTTAGGGTTTTTAACATTTTGCAAGACCGTAGCCCCGGTTCTTTAATCTGTGGCCTGCGGTTCCATTGTGTAGGTTTCCCAGTGTGTTATGTGACTGCTTTAAGGCTTCTATACACTGGGTATAAGTAGATCAACTTGCTCGGGTTTGGCTGTTTTATTCTTGCAGTGTGCTTCGTTCATGCTGTTGCACGCTCCTGGTTTCAGAGTAACTGTCCTTCGTGTTACTTTCACTGGGGTGAGGGCATAATTTCCTAGACTACTTTACTGTAGCTGGTGTAAGGTAAAGAGTAGTAATGGAACAATATGTGCATATTGTCTGTTGAGAATGGCATTGTGCCCCACTTCCTATATCTAGTAGTGAGGGGTGTCGCCTCATGTCTACGGTGAATGCTTCGCTGGCCACATTTCTCCGGACTTTAACCATCTAGTTACCGAAACATAGGTGCACATTTTCTGTCAGATTCATGCCCCATTTAACCAGACTTTGGTCTAAACAGAAGCCCCATTGCTAAATTATGTAATTAATCGTCTCACCCCCAGCGCATATTGAATATTTTGTATTTTATATCACAGTAGTGAAGGCCCAAAATGCCGTTCCTTGCAGGGTAGAGGAGCTTTCGTGGACCAGGTGAAGCGCCCTGAGGCACTTAAAATAATTTACAGTAAAGCCGCCGCCTTTCAAAATTTTAAAACTTTGATTCTCATCACCCGCAACTCAACACTTACCCTATAGTCCCCTACCGCACTCTCACAAAAATGAAAGTTTCACTGACAAGGGGGGTGCTTCAAGAGACTGTGGCCCTCATTACGACCTTGGCGGAGGACCATGGTGCTATTAGCACCATGGTCCATGGCGCTAAGGGTGCAATTCCGCCATGGTGGTTGGCGGACTTACCGCCCCATTCCGACCTTGGCGGGGCGGTAAGTCCCCAATCCCCATTTTGCCCTTCCCCATTCCCATTCTTGCCCCATAGGGCATAATGGGAGTGGGGAAGGCGTTAATTACGCCACCGTAAATTATGGTGGTGTAATTAACATCAAGGTCCCTTAGCGCCATGGATTTTAACGCCTGCAAAAAGCAGGCGTTAAACTCACCATGGCACTAAGGGACCTCGTACTCAGGCGGTAAGGGTCGGCGATGTTTACGCTGGCGTAAACCCCTTACCGCCTGGGTCGTAATGAGGGCCTGTCACAATAGCAGATGTAGCAGTATATAAGTCCACTTTGCCTTAAGTTCCATCCGTCAACTCTCCCGTCACTCTCAGCCCTACCATCTCTTCCATCACACTGCCACCTCCTTCATCACACCTATGCATCTTCCATCACACTTCTGATTCTTCCACCATCAGACCTCCACATCTTCCATCAGACCGCCACCTCCTTCATCACACCTCTGCATCTTCCATCACACCCGTGATCGTAACCGTAGCGTTTAAAATGCATCGTCTCTAACCTGCTTATTCTGACCGGATAGCAATACTGTTACATTTCCAGTCACCTTGCACTGCATTGCCTAGTCTAAATCATCCTCCTGTTTTTGTCTGCAGTGCCTCAAATCTTGCTAGTAGAATGGCTCGGATTTTTATTTTATATTGTCCTGCTTAGTCTACTGCTAAAGACTTGCCCGGTGGTTACTGCACGGTTGATCTATCTTGAGTATCAGACCGTATCATCAGGCCGTATTTCTGCGGATTCTAGCAGCACACGTATCATGCTTTGTGGTTAGTAATTGGTGGCACAATATGGGATCAGCCGAGGTAGCCTCGCTATTATGTTGATGTAGGACATGCATGTATGCCTCTTGTCGCCAATCCTCTATTGTTAACCTACTCTCTAGTCTACCGATAAAGTAGGCCCTGCCAATGCATTACTATTGCTTCACCTTATGTATCAGACCATACTGACAGGCTTACATATTCCACTACGGTTGTGTCAGTACTGTATCTTGATCTATGCTATTAGACCGACTGCTGCATCATGGACTAGCCTCTGTACTTAACTACCAGGCTACACTATACTAGCTAACACCAGCATTCGCTACCCATCACTGACCAGCATCCAAACGTACCAGTCCTAGTATCCCACTTGACTGTACTGGTTACTTGTCCATATCATAGTGCACTATGTACTGTGCATCTCAAACCTATGGACGACTCCCACTACTGTGCCTTACCACTATATTCACATGCTGCATACCAGGCACCAAATTTGACTGGTCTTCCACCCCTTCTCTCCTACCCTCACTCGCAACACACCCAACCATTATGGACTCCGCAATTAATATGGCCGGAACTAATCAATACTTGAACAACCCAGCCTTATGGATCAAACACTTTACAACCAAACCATCACCAAACCAACCCTGCTTCATTAATTATTGGAACATAAGATTAGGCTCTAGACTCACCCCTAGAATATCACAAATCTCCTCGCCATCCACTCTTAATCCTTGCCACTCCACAAGTGGACTTATTCCCACTGTCACTCATAAAAAACTTGTGACTCACAACAACACTTTGCACCAGGCAAAAGACACCTTGATCAAATGCACCCTTATCAATGCTAAATCCATCTCAGCTCACGCGCTAGACATCGCTGACTTTATTGAAACTGAAGCCCTGGATTTCTTAGCCATTATGGAAATGTGACTACATGCAGCATCTGGCCCTACTCTACCCTTAACAGTAACAGAGAATTATGCCATCATTAGATGTGACAGAGACTCCCCCCTTTCTAAAGACGGAGGTGTAGCCTTTATCTTCAAAAGATCTCTCAATCTTAGACAAATCCCAAACACGCAAATTGACTCTGCTGAGTTATTAACAGTCAAACTGCAGCTATCACCTAATCAAACAGCTAGAATGCACCTTATCTACTGGCCACCAGGCCCCAATACCACCTATGCTGAGGATATCTCAGCCCTCCTTACTGCCAATACCAAGCCTAACTCCCAAATCATTTTACTCGGGGACCTTAATCTAGGTTATCAAGATCCCAATGACCTGGCAGCCCTAGACTTAGCCAACTGACTGCTAGATCCAGGATTTACCTAACAAATCCACAAACCTACTCACAGCAAAGGAAGAACCTTGGATTGGCTGATCGATCTGAACTGCTCTATCAATCTTGGATCTGTCACACCTTGTACTTGGTCGGATCATTACAAAATAACTTTCACTATCAAATCTAACCCTCACAGTCTCAAATCAAATCCTGCACCCTCTATCCACACCAGAAATAAAAAGGACATTTCCAAGGAGAAACTTCTCCCTTTAATCCTTCCTCTTCTTAACAATGCTTCCTTGACCTACTCTGACCCTTCAGTCTTAGTAGACATCTACAACCAAACCATACTGAAGGCATTAAATTCTATAGCTCCACTCAAATTGCGGAAATCTAAACCTTGCGCTCACCTTAACTCCTGGTTCACCCCGCAATTAAGGGATTTAAGCAAAGCCAAGAGAAACGCAGAGGCTCATTGGAAAGGCCACCCAACAGAAACTAACAAAAACTCCTTAAATATGGCATCAACTGCATCCAAAGATGCTATATTCCTAGCTAAAAAAGATACATACAATAAACGCATCTCTCATGTTGAGTCCAACACCAAAGAGCTCTTCAAGATCCTCAAAGAACTTGAATCTCCGATAGCCCCGATCGACAATTGCATTACTGATACCACATGGTGTTCCAACATCCAAAAAGCGCTTCTCGAGAAAATCTCCACCTTGCAAACTAAAATCAACACCAAAAAATGCAGCCTTCCGACAGACCACCCTTCCAGCCCCCTCACCAACAATCTCACTGCTCATACTCACACGATCAAACCTTTCAATTTCTCCCCACTTTCCACCTGGGAAGTGGAAAATATAATCAGAAAGATTAAACCTTCCAACTGCCAAGATGATGCGTGCCCGGCACCAATCATTAAAGAGGCTGCCCACGAACTGGCTCCCTTCATTACCTCATTCATTAATGCCTCCTTCAAATCAGGGTCGGTCCCTGACAACCTTAAGGATGCCTGGGTCATCCCCCTAATTAAAAAACCTACCCTTGACCGTAACACCCTGCTATTTACAGACCCATCACCACTGTGCCTTTTCTACTGAAAATTCTGGACTGCGCAGCATATCTCCAAATACAGACCTACTTAGAAGTCAACAATCTCTTGGGTCTCCGCCAATCATGCTTCCGACCTAGACACGGAACAGAAACTGCCCTTATTGATTTAAAAACACCAATCGAGGATTTAAAAGATAAGGGCAAACTGGCCCTTCTACTCTTGCTTGATTTATCAGCAGCTTTTAACTTGGTGGACCATCAAATCCTTTGCCACCACCTCAAAACTGCTGCCCATTTCTCACAGGAAGCCACTTTCTGGATTAAATCCTTCCTGGCAAACAGAACCATGAGGGTTTTCTCACCCACTGCCTCGGCAGAACCATTACCAGTACTATGTGGGGATCTGCAAGGGTCTTGCGTTTCCCCTACCCTCTACAATGTATTTACTAAACCACTCTTTGATATATTTGACTATCTGTGTGTCACCTACACTAATTATGCGGATGACACCCAGATACTCATCCCTATCACTGGTGACCATGTATCTGACTCAAACGCGCTCAACAAGGTCTATGCGATTATCCAGGCTTGGATGGCTCACCATGGGCTTTGTTTGAACGACGAAAAAACAGAGCTACTTATTCTAGGCTCTCGCACGAGAATGAACAAACTGGACCCTGCCTTTAAGGCATTCACCATTGATGGGAATACAATTAACGTGTCCAATGATACTAAAACCCTTGGTATCTATCTTGATTCCGCCTTATCTCTTAACAGACAAACCAATGCTTTGGCCTCAGCAGCAGCTTACACATGCAAACTTATAACAGCATGCAGACCTTTCCTCTCTACTACTAATTGTGTCACTCTCGCCAGAAACCTCATAATGTCAAAAATAGCCTACTGCAATGCTCTTTAACTTGGTACTAGCCTCAGGAATAACAATAAGATACAGGTAACTCAAAACAACGCCATTAGGGCTGCCCTTAACATTCCCAGGAAATCACACATATCTGACACCAGACGGAACCGCCTTTGGCACCTTGTCGACCAAAGATTAGCTTTGAAAACACTCACTCTGACTCATAAGTGCCAAGCGAACCTCGCACAAGAATACTTATCGAACCGCTTCCTGGTTCATACATCCACACGACCTCTGAGATCTACCCAAGTCCATTCTCTGCGCATACCCTGATTTAAGCTGCAAAAAGCAGAGGGGGCCAGCGTCCCAGTCCTGGCAGCCAAATTATGGAACACCCTCCCTACTACGCTAAGAGTTGAGCCATCCTTCCTCTCCTTCAAGCATAAAGTCAAGAAATGGCTCTATGAGCAGGACTTAGCTGCCACTCACCCATCATTTCCCCGCTGTATGTCATATTGCAATAACACATGTATGCACCACTGTAAACTATGCAACTGTACAACTGTATAAAACTATATGTATATTGCACTCCTGTAAATTGAATCTATATAACTGTATATACCTATTTGTAAATTCAGTCCTTTTGGATGCTTATACCACCAAGAACTGTTCATTTGTTTGTAATGTATGTAACCAATACAATTACATTATGCGCCCAGATGCCTACGGGCCCGGTTGTGCTATACGAATAAAACAAATACAAATACAAATACAAATACACACCTCTGCTTCTTCCATCAGACCTCAACCTCCTTCATCACACCTCTGCATCTTCCATCACACCTCCTTCATCACAACTCTGCATCTTCCATCACACTTCTGATTCTTCCACCATCAGACCTCCACATCTTCCCTCAGACGACTACCTCCGGTTGCCAGTCAATTCGTCGAAAAAAATTGGTCGACCAGACAAATGGTCGAAGCAAATTGGTCGAAAACCATTTCGTCGAAATTTTTTTTTTTCTATTTTAACCCTTTTTTTTTTTTTTTTGGGGGGTCCCCCCCAACCCCCTTTTTTTCTCTAAAAACCCCTTTTTTAACTAAACGAAAACCCAAAAAATAAATATATAAATAAAAAAAAAATTTCGACGAAATGGTTTTCGACCAAATTGCGTCGACCAAATTGCAGTCAACCAGTTTTTTTTCGACGAGTTGACTGGACACCCTACCTCCTTTATCACACCTCTGCATCTTCCATCACACCTCTGCTTCTTCCATCACACCTCCACTTCATTCGTCACCTCTGCATCTTCCATCACGCCTCTGCCTCTTCCACCACTCCTCTGCCTTTTCGTCTCCATATCCCACCCACTCTGCATCTCCAGGTCCCGTCTCCCTGCAGATCTTTGACCACTTCTGCACGCATGGGCCTACCCTCTTCAGCTCTCCCCTCTCCAACTAGCCCTACTTCCCGTATCTCTCTGATGTCTTAACCTGTTGGATCTCGTGCTCTGATCTCCCCCATCCTCTGGAACCCCCCCTTTTGCTTTCACCCTCTGAGGTTGTCCTTTTCTGGCACCCTCAACAGCTTTGAAATCTCCCTCACCACCTCCAGTTCCCACATCAGGGGCCTCTCCCATCACGTTTCCTCTATAACCCTTTCCCCTGCCCCCTGCCCTTCTCATTCCTTTCCCTCGTCCGCCGTAGGTGTGTTGGCCCTTTCTCCCTCCATCGTTCCTTTGGCCCCTCCAGCTCACCTTTCTCACTTGGCCTGTCCCACCCGCCATGCGCACCTCAGTGCTGGCTCTGTGTGCAGAGCCCCTTCTCAGCGCTAGCTCAGCAGGAACAGACAGTAGCAACAGCTGACTGCAAAGGCGAGCAGCAGCGAGGCCAATTTTCAGTGCATCGTGACTGGGCAGAAAAAACATGGACTGCTCTGAGTCCCAGAGGGGTGCAGTCCGGGGTGTGCTTGAGGTCCTTTAAGTGGACCACCTACGCTTCTTTCTCACGTTTTAATGCCAGATCATCACTTATTTGATTTATGTTTTGGGATTGTAATCTGCAGTGATTTCTTTTAGGGAATATAATCTGCAGTGATTTCTTTTTGGGTATTATAATCTGCAGTGATTTCTTTTAGGGTTTATAATCTGCAGTGATTTCTTTTTAGGGTTTATAATCTGCAGTGATTTCTTTTTCAGGATTATAATCTGCAGTGATTTATTTTGAGGGTTTATAATCTGCAGTAATTTATTTTTAGGGATTGCAATCTGCAGTGGTTTATTTTTAGGGTTTATAATCTGCAGTGATTTATTTTTAGGGATTATAATCTGCAGTATCACGGGGAAAAAGTGCAGAGTCTAATACCTAAAAACACAGTGGGCCTCATTACAAGTGCTCTGGTCCGGAATTAACGCTGCCAGTATAACCATACCGGCACCGTTTTCGCATCCGCCCAATCATGACCCGCGGCCCCGGAAATAGCACCTCCCCCAACCGCCACCGCGGAGTTAACGGTCCCGTAAAGTCCACCTCCACGGAAACCCCTCCGTTACCGGCAATACGAAACACTGCCAGCATCACAACTAGCACGGACACGGAAACACCCGCCAGAAAAATGGCGCTAAAACCGTGATCACGGTGGAGGTACCGCCGCCAACGCGAACATGGCGTAAATCAGTGCCTGCTGAACTGAATCAGGGCACAGGTTCACCAAATCAGCCCAGCTGGACCCAGCAGCACACTGGGAGCCAACAAAAGGGCCACACCCAGGCCAACACAACACAAAACCATGCAGGCAGCAGCTCTAGTAGTACTTGGACTGGGCCTACTCAACCAACAGGCAGCACTGCACATGATGGCAGTAATGGTGCAGAGGAGGAGGCGGAGGTGAAGGAGGCACATGCGCCAACCAGCCAACCCTGCACATATGGCAAACCCCATTGTCCAGCTGGCACAACCCCGCAGGCAGCCTGCAATACCATGCATCAGGGCCTCACCCTGGAACCATAGCCCAGGACAGATCCACACACTATACCGGCTGGACCGTCCAACAATCCTGTACATCACTGCCATGATTGAGGACAACATCAGCAGCCACATAGGCACCCCCACCGCCACCCCCCCTCCTGACGGTTGTGTCTGTGCTGCATTTCCTTGGCACTGGCACCTATCAACACTCGGTCGGTGAGCTGCACGGCATATCACAACCCTGTTTTTCAAAAATCCAGGTACAGGTACTGGATGCCCTGTTGCGCCATGTGTCGGAACACATAGCCCTACCCCGTACCCTCCCCGAGGTCATTGCCACCAAGTTTGCCTTCCATGCCATAGCAGGCATGCCAAATTGCATAGGTGCAGTTGACTGCACCCACATTGAGCTGACAGTACCACGTGCAATTGAGATGGTGTTCCGCAATAGGAAACAGTATCACTCGTTGAATGTACAGATGGTATGTGATGCCACGCTACTGATTACACACTGCTGCGCACGTTTCCCAGGCTCAACCCATGACTCAATGGTACTGCGGAATTCCACGTTGCCACGGTACATGGAACGCTATGCTGGACAAAACACATGGCTATAAGGTGAGTACAGCTGACAATGCTCCGACCCTGTTGAAGTGGTGTGTGTGTCTCCAGGCCAATGAGCAATGTGAGTGTGCCGCTGTGAACGCACTTGCATCACCCCCCCCTGCCATCAACCAAATAGACCGCGGATCCCAAACATCACAAAGGAAGACATGACAGGTCAACACAGTGTGCCCGTACACACCCTGCCACATGACACACACACAGCCGATACTGTCACTGTCCCATACACCTTGTGCCACTGCAAAAACACACCCACAAATGGAACACTGCCCTCTCAATGCACATGATGCCTGTAAAGGAGACGTCCTGCATTAACTACTTCATTACAGTGGAGTGACTCTGCATGTGTGCAAATCACTGCACTACGCAATACTCACAATCAAATGTCACCCGCAGGGCAGGGTACACATGCACCTAAATGTGTAGGTCAATATCCATTTGGCTACATCCACTGTGATGGCCGATAAATACTTCCAACCACTGCATGACACACATGCATGAATGAACAATGATACAAAATAGCACAGCATCAGATGAAGACATGATACACTGACATGTCTCCCCATCTACATCCCATGTAGGTGATGCTGGATATGCACTCACGCCATGGATGATGACACCTGGATGGAGACCAAGGAACAGGCATGAAGAGGCGTACAATAGGGCACATGTCCGCACACGTGGACTGATTGAGAGGACATTCGGACTGCTGAAGGCTCGGTTCTGCTGTTTGAGCAGATCTGGAGGATCACTGCTGTACAGCCCAGTGAAGACGGGTAAAATCACGCTCGTATGTGCCATGATGCACAATCTCTGCCTGCGCAGGAACATCCCAATGCCCCCAGACGCAGATGAAGAAGATGGGGATGGAGATGGGGATGGGGATGGAGATGGAGATGGGGATGGGGATGGGGATGGGGATGGAATGGCACCACCTCCCCCTGGGGGTGCACTTGATGGCCAAAGAGCACGGGATGAACTGATTCGCATTTACTTTTGAGACACAGCACATTCACAGCAATGCATGGACATGGCGATGACAATAAATTATTTTTTGTACTGCAAATGAAATGATAGATGTCCACACATATATGCTTTGATTTCAAATGATGATATATTGATGAATTAACAACAGGGAAGGAGGTGCAATGGTTAGGGAAGCTGTACACCCGTGCCCACCCACCACCCAAACGTACCCACCCCCACCCAGGCCCCAATGTTCAAACACCCAAAACAACCTCTCCCACCAACCAAACGTACCCACCCCTCACACCCTTCAAGTCCACGTGTGTCCTGCAGTGCCCCACACATATCATCACTTCCGTGTGCGCTTCTGTGCCTGTGCATCCTTGCCCGAGAGCCCTGTTAGCCGACTCGAGCGCCTCCTTGGACTGGCAGTAGAGGATCTGGATGGGGTGGTGGTATTGGATGGCACAGAATCAGGTATAGATGGCATACGTGCAATATTTGCCTGTCGCCCAATCAACATGGATTCTATGAGCCTGGAAGTGTTGTCATTACCCTCCCGCACATTGTGTGCCAGAGTGACAATAGTGCTGGCAAAGCGTCCAATGGACCTTGATAGGTGACGCACTGACGTGCTGTAGCACTCCCTCTGCAGCCTAGATTCCTTGAGCTGCCTCTCCACCAGCTGGGTGAGGGTAGCCTGCTGCTCCTCCATCCGCTGCATGCGGGAATTAAGCTCTGCCATAGATGGGGTGGGTGACCTCATGGGACTTCGGAGTGATGTGGGACTAAACTCCAGCTGATGGAAGGATCCCAGGTCATCAAATGTGGGCATCTCCCCCTGTGGCCCAGTATCAGAGTGCTCTGCCGGGGCACTGTTGTCACTACAGGCCGCCTCCTCTGCAGTGCAGCTGCCTTCTGTGTTGGTTTGGTGGGCACGATGGGTTCCCGTGGCACCTGTGTTAACTCAGGCAGCATGGAGACACTGGGGATGTTGGTGGTGGTGGCCGGCACATTTGTTGCAGTTGGTACTGGGGGCAGAGATGCCGAACTGCTGGCAGCATCCTCTTGTGCAGGGGCGGTGGCTTGGACACGTGCCGTTACAGATTGCCTGGCCTGTTGTGCAGTATCACTGTCACTTGACACGGCTGTGGGGACACAGAGGACATGCAATTAGTGTTATGGTGGTGGCTGATGGGTGCATCACATGCATCATACAGGTTGATCATTCAATAGTGTTAGTTACATGCATCTGATTGTTGGGGTATGCATTGTTGTGATATTGGTTGCCATACGGATGATGATGGGTCCTTTGGCCCAGTCATGCACTGCTTGGGGGGGGGGTTGCTAATGGGTCCTTTGGCCCAGTCATGCCCTGCTTGGGGGGGGGGGTTGTTAATGGGTCCTTTGGCCCAGTCATGCACTGCTTGGGGGGGAGTTGTTAATGGGTCCTTTGGCCCAGTCATGCACTGCTTGGGGGAGGGGGGGTTCACCACTTACCAGCATCTGCAGGTGGGCTCACTCCTGCCTCAGCCTCCCTGATCCCATGGATGCCCTCAAGGTGGAGGTTGCAGCCTCAGTGGGGAAGGGGGTCCTCCACCTGTCCCACTGCTGCGTTGGCGGTGTGTGGAGATCAGGTTCCGAACCCTCAGCCTGAGGTCGTCCCACCGCTTGTGGCAGTCCTTTACGCTCCTCACAGTCACGCCCACAGCAGTGCACTTGCGGGCTGCTTCCGCCCACACTTCCTTCCTCCGCTGCTGTGTGGCACGCCGTTGATCGACACTGAACAGCATCTCTGCATGCTCCACTATATGCTCCACCAGAACAGTTAGCTCCGCCTCACTAAAGCGCTGTTTGCGCTGCCTCTGAGCTGGAATCCTGGCAGACATGCTGGTGGTCCCTTTTGCCTTCTCACAGTGTAGATTCTGCTTGTGCTGACTCTGGATGGCAATGGATTGTGCTTTATATGATGGCCGCCTCTCTGTTTCCTGTTTTGGCGATCATGGTATTTCCGGTTCCTTGTCCGTGGCGACGGAGGCGGACACGGTTTTTGCGCTACTTGTGGCAGCGCTATGTCCATTTCCGTGGCTTTTTACGTGATGGCGGTGACAACGTTTCCGCATCCGTGTGGTGCGCGCGACCGACAGCACGTAATCGGACGGTCTTTCCGTAACCTTGCGGACACGGAAACTTTGTTACTGCAGTCACGGAATCACTGCGGTCCAAACCTGACAGGTTGTAATGAGGACCAGTACCTTTTTCTGAAGGTGACAGTGGAGTCAGGTTAGCCACACAACGTTGCTAGTTGCCCATGTGTTGCCTTTAACACAGGCTTGAGGCTGATGACATCACCAAAGTGACTTATGATGTGCTATGTTCTATTGTGTTCCGGGGCATAGCTTTGTCTATAATATTGGGGGAGGTCCGGTAAGTTATGAGATTTCTCCAATGAGCTATGCGGTGTCCCCATCTAAAAAGGAGAGCGTGGCGAGTGGATAACCAGCACTTTATTGTTTACTTTCAATACAAACAGTAGCTCTCTTTTACTGAGCCTGGAGGATAGCTCAGGGTCAACGCCATTTTGTTGGACGCAGGACAACACCGCCCCGAGAGGCTCGTCTCCAGCATTGAACTTCACTTTAACTTGTTTTTACTGGGACTGCGGTGTCTTCTGATCCTTTTTCCAGCACCTCATATTTACAGAGGCAATCTCAGTCTTAATCATATCCTTTCATGTCTCCTGCACAAAATTTTCATTTGCGCTTTCAAACCTACACCCAACCATCCGACTCCCACATTATTAGCATTGCACCTTTCCTCTTAATCTTTGAGGAAAGGACCATGGCTCAAGATGGAGGTAGCTATGAATGGCATACGAGACACTTCAACCTGTGCCATGCACTAGATGCTAATAATACCAACCACCAGAAGACAGAGGGAGAATTTAGGAAGGTGTGACCATTCCCCGAGGCACCTACCGAATACAAAACAGTAGATCCCAACGACCTTGTACTGTTTCCTTAAGCCTCAAACCACATTGTCAGTCTCTTTAGTATACAATAAATGCAGTAAACAAAATCCCCAGTCTCAAGGAGAGACATATATTAAGAATCAATAAATGCATATCTTTAGTCATATTATACAAAAATCGTTAAAAACACATAAAGAAACAATGCACTAGATGCTACAATAATATATGCTGAAACACTGCATCCCGTTTAGCCCTGCATTCCGAGGTTGGAGGTAAGTAACTTTCCTTACCGGCATGGCACAAATACCATGTCCGTGTAGATAAGAGCCCGCTAATAGAGGGCTATTACGACTTCGTGGGCACAAGCTTTGCACCATGCCGGTAACGACATTGCCGGCATGCCGTAAAAGTCCTGAAAAAGGAACTGGAAGTAGCGTCATCACACAGGAACGGGAAAGAGCATGGCGGCCATCTTTAAAAACGCAATCCATTGCCATCCTCAACAGCCAGGACCTGTAGATCATTGCTGTGTGCCACAATCTATCCAGTACAACACTACAATACCCTAGGCTGTGAAAAAGGGCGCCTCACGCCTGCGCAAGGAGCGCTTCAGCAAAGAAGAGCTCACCATGCTGGCAGAGACCCTGGCAGAGAATAACGATGTGGTGTTTGCCCTGAGCCTCAAGAGGGAGGCTGTGATGCGAAAGAAGGAGATCTGGGCACTAGTGGCGCGAAAAGTAAGCACGGTTGGCAATACCCCACGCCTAACCAAGGACTGCAGGAAGAGTTGGGATGACTTGCGCCTGCGAGTCCGCAACTTCCTCTCGGCGAACAGGAGCCAGACCATGTCAACTGATGGAGGAGCAAGCTCTCCCATAAAGCTGTCCCGATGGGAGGACATATGTGCAAGCCTGATCGGCATGGAGGCCATTGAAGGTGTGGGAGACATGGGGCCTCATTACGCGGTAGGAGGTAGCCATGGTGCTATTAGCGCCATGGCTACCCCCTTACCGCATTCCGGGTCCGTGTTCCCGGAATAGGGATTTACCGGGTCATTCTGACCTTGGAGGACCTGGTAAGTCCCCATTCCGGGAACCATTCCCCATTCCCATTCGAGTCCCCATAGGGCTCAATGGGAATGGGGATGGAGCTAATAACGGGCCTGCTATTAGCGGCCCGTTATTAGATCTGAAGTCCCTTAACGGGTCCCTTCCACAACGCCTGGTAAAACCAGGCGTTGAGGAAGGGACCCGCTAAGGGACCTCGGAATAGGGTGGTAAGGGATTACCGGCACCGGTGCCCTTACCGGTGCCGGTAATCCCTTACCATCTACTGCTTAATGAGGCCCATGGAGTGTGGCGCCACATCATCAGCAGAAGGAGGTGAGTGTCTTAAAAAAACACTGTAATGCAGAGTCTGATGATAGTGCACCAATATGTCTGTCTAAAGAGGCAAGCCATGGCCCAATGCACACATATTTCCAGCATAGTTGTCGTACGCAGCACAGACACATGCAGATGCCTACAGCAAGGCAATGCCATACCTTACACAAACCACACTAAGATGTTAATGGCATAAGTCACACTGCATGCAGGCCACAACAAATATGCATGTCACATAGCATACGTCTACCCCAACATGAGTGTCCCCGACGTATGCCTGCATTAACCATCCATATAGCAAGCATCGTGATCATCCAAACTCAACTGCCTATTACCCTCCATTGTGTAGATGAGCAATTATACAAATGCATGCATGATGCTTCTCAAACCATCACTCATACCGTCCCTCTCTTCGACCCCCACAGGCTCAGATCATGACAGCGAGGTGCAGGATTCACCCCCACAGCCAACCACACCCTGGAAGAGGGCCCGGGATGATGGCAACAGGCCTTCGACCTCAAAAGCCCAACACAAGGCTCGCCATACACCACAGAGGAAACCACCTATGGATGCCACGGCACTGGTGCTGCGAAGGGCCGTCGAGACAGAACCCGCAACACCAGTTTCACTGGCACAGGACACCAGTTCAGTCGGGGAGGTGGCAGGCACAGCACCCCTGGCTGAGGAGGAGGCACAGAAAGAGGTGTGGCTGCCCATGGAGGACGACGACTTCGAACTGCCTCGCACACCAAGTCCAGCACCATCCCCCAGCTCACATCGGTAGACTCCGACCATGCCACCACCCCGGAGCAGTCTGGGGGGGAGTTCAACTAAGGGGCCATGAGTCCCATAGGGGAGCAGATAGAAATTGTACATTACACCCAAGCACCCTCAACAGGTGTACCGGCGGGGGCGCAGCAGCAGGAGGAGCTAACTGCCCTGGTGCGACAATTTGTAAATGACAATGCCCAAGCAAGGCAGGAGTGGCGCGAAAACACTGCCGCTCTGGGTAAGATCTTTGCCGAAAACACAAGTAGACTGTGCGAGGAGGTATCAGCCCTGCGGCAGGTCCTCGGCCGCATTGCTGATGCAATGGAGGCTGTGCGTCCGGCCTCCCAAATGGAGCATGCGGCCACCCCATCGTCCTCGAGCTCCACACAGACTAGCCCACTCCGCAGGTCGTCACGAACCCTGCGCCGCCCGGACATGCCGCCACCAGGTGCAGGGGGTGGCAGGAAGTAGACTGGCCAGGCTGATGAAGGCAATAGACACTTGTTGGGACATGTGTGGGGGAGTTGTGGGGGGAGGGGGAGAGGGGTAAGGGTGTGTGGGGGAGTTGTGGGGGAGGGGAAGGGGTGAGGGTGTGTGGGGGAGTTGTGGGGGGAGGGGGGAGGGGGTGAGGGTGTGTGGGAAGTTGTGGGGGGAGTGGGAAGGGGGTGAGTGTGTGTGGGGGAGTTGTGGGGGAGGGGGAGGGGGGAGGGTGTGTGGGGGAGTTGTGGGTGGAGGGGGAGAGGGTGAGGGTGGTGGAGGTTTAGTACACTTTCATTTTCATTGTACATTTCAATACACCCGTTGTGTTACAAAATGACTTGAGTGGACATTCATCATTGCGCATGTGTCATTTATTCATATTCAGTGCATAGTGTACATATACCCCCACACCCAGTGCCCTCTATCCAACTATCATGACACCCTCTGCAGCCATGTGTGTCAGAAATATTGTGCAATTACTGATTCACGCACAGCACGTCCCTCCTGTGCATCGGCACCGCGATGATGTGCAGCCACCTATTCTTCATCCCCTTCATCATCACCAGGTGGTAGCAGTTCAATATCAGGGGGAAGCGGCACGTTCCGTCGGATACACATGTTGTGCAGCATGACACATGCCATGATGATCTTGGCCACCTGTCATGCCTGTAGAGGAGCACCCCACCCGACCGGTTAAGGCAGCAAAACCGTGCCTTCAACAGGCCAAAGGTCTGCTCAATGACCACACGGGTACGGGTGTGGGATTGATTGTAGTCCTCCTCGTGCCTGTTCTGCGGGTGAGGAGCCACAGCTTCAAGGGATAGCCACTGTCACCTGCATGGGAGGCAAAAAAAAGTATGTCAGTGGATTCATGATGGACAGCTGTACTAGTCACACATGCCTGCAGATTATCGTTGGTCACATGCACATGTCCCTGGTTGTATGCACACCATTTTTAGGCCCTCAATGTGTCCTGTGCCGTGGAATAATGGTGTGGGTTGCATCTTCAAGATGATACACGGTGTGCACTGCCACCTTGTTGATCATGCATTGTGTATGCATACAGCTGTGTTTGTGTCAAATTTGTGATGTGTTGTGTTCTGTATGGTTTTCTGACTGGGAGCGTTGGCAGTAGGCTCTGCGATATTAGGCATTCAGTGCTGATTTTTCCCATGGTGACATGTAGCATTCCTGTGGTTGTGGCGGCCCTATGACAGACAGTGGATTCCCTTGGTGGTTCTGTTCAATGCACTCCCATGGATGCTTGTCCTGTGCGGTGATTTGCTGGAGACAGCAACATAGTGCATATACACTGCAAGTTGCTGGATGGTTTTTCGGAGGGTGAGGTCTGCTGATGAGTGGTGCATGTGGGGTGGTTTACTGTTTGTCATGTTGTGATAGGTGTCGACCTTACTTCATTCCTATGGGATTTGGGTGTCATGTTCTGTTTGGGATGCTTTGGGGCACAGTGTTTCATGATGTGCACATCGTGCTGTCACATCAACATTGACACCATGGTGGTGTGTGCATCTCTCCCCCATTTCAGTGCCATGGGCCTGTCATGCAACTTAACAAGCAGCCAGGCACGTCGTCCAGCATGTCGCTCCATGAAGCGTGGAGTTCCGCAGGAACATAGAGTCATGAGTTGATCCGGGATATCAGGCGCAACAATGTGTGATGATCTTGCTGGCGTCGCATACCAGCTGCACATTGATGGAGTGGTATTGCTTGCGGTTGCGGTACACCTCCTCCATGGCATGCGGGACACTAACTCCACGTGGGTGCAGTCGAGGGCACCTATACAATTTGGCATGCCTGCCAGTGCATGGAAGCCAACTTTTGTATCAAAAATCTCCTGGGGAGTCCGTGGTAGGAATATGTAGTCCCTTGTTTGCTTGAGGAGGGCATCCAGCACTTGCTTCAGAATGCGAGAAAATAAGGGTTGTGATATGCCATGCATGTGCCCCACTGTGTGCTGGTAGGTGCCTGTGACAAGGAAGTGGAACACCGACACTACCTTCAGTAGAGGGGGGATGGCGGTGCGTATTTCAATGAGGCTGACAATGTCATTGTGCATCATGTCCTCAATGGTGGTGATGGTGTCCCGGTCTAGACGGTACAGGGTGTGGATCTGCTCCAGAGTTAGGTTGGAAGGACTGGCTCTGATGCAAGGGATTGGGGGCTGCCTGCGTGGTACCGCTGGCTGCACTGGTGGGGCATGCTGGGCCTGCCTCACCCTCCTTCTCCTCCTGCGTATCCTCTGTGGTGCCTGCTGTTGCTGTTGTTGGTTTTGCTGGTGTAGCAATGCAAGCATGTCCTCTAGCTCCAGTATTGCTACTACTATTGGAATCATCTTGGTGTGGGACGGGGTGTGATGTGTGGGTGTGCTCCTTTTGTACTGGCCCAGACTCCATTGCCTCCACCTGTGCTGATTGTGTGCACCTGTGGCAGTTGGGAACGCTGCACATAGCATTTTACGGTTGGTTCGCGATGCCCGTATTACCGGCATGCCGGTATCCCCTATTAGCGCCTTCATGATGCCGGTATTTGCTTGTCCGCCTGACTTGTGATTTCCTCCCATTAGCAGCATGCCGGTATTGCCGGTATGATGGGCCGCGTGCCCGCGCCCATGACGCTATTAGAGGCACCGTTAATAACGGTGCCTCTAATCGCGGGGTCTTAGGTCAGAATAGACCGGAGCAGTATGCGATGCCGTTAATCTTTTACCGGAATCGTTTTTCCATTACCTCCAACCTCAGAATGACCCCCTTTGTGTAGTGCTTACCTAAGCGAATCACTTCAAGGCACTCTTTTTGTCAGATAAGCAACCCTCTAAGGAAGGAAACTGTACTAGATAGCCGTCCAGGGAGCCCGATAAGGGCAGCTCTCCTTGCAACTGGCCCCCTTCGGTCAGACTGGACTCTCTAAATCTCACAATTGGGCAACATTGAAGCGGTGCAACACCCAAATTACGCCACTGAAGCCATTCCCCCAGCTATGCTACCAGGGGTGTAGCCAGTGTGGCAGGGATAATGCCTGTTTTCTTTTTGGTATGGGAATTGGGGTCTCCGAATGTGTTGTCAAAGAAGGGAACGAGACTTAACCAGCCATCTACTTGGGCTTTTCAGCTCAGCTCGGATAACACCACTACAGTCTAGAGCAGTGGCAGTTGCTGAATTTGCAAAGTCGAGGGGTGTAAAGGTTTTCCCTGATTTGGACTGAGCGAGTGCGCCTGAACTAAACGGTTTTGGGTAGTACTTCCCCTTAAAAACGTTTAAAAGGAAGGTTTGAAATCCTGAATTTTGCAGCACACGTGTTTAAAAAATGGGAAACGATTTACAATTTGCAATTGACCTAATTTCTGCAGGACAACAGATGAAACACTTCCAAAGATGCCATGCCAATAACAGTACTCAGGAGTATTGTGAGGCTGCCATGTCAATAACAGTACACAGGAGCATTGTGAGGCCTGTCCACCTTTTGTGACAAATAACTACTGCTCTGCCAGAGCACAGGGATGTGTAGAAATGCCTACTCAGCTCCACACTACTACTAAACCAGCAGTAATCTTAATCGTTAAGGTGAAACCGGCACAACGCAACAGGCATACCTCCTTAACGTCTGAGGGGACTGCAGACGAAGGGCAGGCTATACACTGCAGGGGCCGGGGGAGGGGCAGCAGAAACAGACGAAACAATGATAGTACTATTATTGAAGTCTATGTAAAAAGGACGAGTATACTCGTCCTTGGCACTTAACTAACAATACAAACAAACCAATCAAAAACACTATAACACCTGGTAAAAGAACACAGATAATACAGGTTTAGGACTACAGGGTCACTCTGGGTTTGAAGACGGGGTGCACAGGCAATGATTTCAGCAGCAATTGTCAAAGTTACTGAAGGGATCTTCAAAAAGGTAGAGAGTGGAATCTTACAAGTCACTAGGCCCGTTTAAGGCAGCCAGAGGCATGGAGCCTCTTCATATACTGTTTAAGGATTATCTTTGGGGCTCAGCAGCATTAAGACAGAATTCTAGGTACTTTAAATGGGAATAGTCAGAACTGAGACCTTTTTGAATTCATGATTAGCACTGGATCGTGGGTGTTGTGACATTTGAGTTGTCTCGAGACAGTCCCAGGATGCGTTGCAATCCTGTAGTGATGATTGTCTATAATTGGATAAAGAAACTAAGCAGCAACAGGTCGACTCAGCTGCCTGATGGCCCACAGTAGATTGAAAAAGCGTCAATATTCAAAAGAGAATGCAGTGATCATAACGAATTGAAAATAACGAACAGCAATGTGACCTAAATATTTATGACGAAAAAAAATGTCCATTTCTTTTACATATATATATGTGGGGCGTGGGGTAAGAGGTTAAAACAGTGGGGAGGAGGCTGGGGGATTATTACCGAAGCAAAACAAGGCCTTTTTTTCGTTATAAATGTTTAGACAAAATTGGTGTTTGTAATTTATTTGTTCGTTATAATCACATGAAACCATTCAAAAGCAGGTCAGATGGTTGCAGTGGCTTGAAAAAGCTACTGGAAGCAGTCGAGCCGGCTAAAAAATGAACTGAAGCTGGAAAATAGGGTCCAGAGATGGTGCAGAGAGACATGGTAAGTGCTTTTCTCCGCAGTTACCAACCAGTAAAGCTTGTAGGGCAAGTGCAAGGTTCTGTCACCTCCAGTGAGCAGGTCCTGAGTCCCAGAGGTGTCAGTGTCAGTAGGCCCTGTCCAGCCAGCTGGCTATCGCAGATATCCCCGTCCGATGGTTATGGGAGAGATTGCCTCTTGTAGATTTAGGTCTTCACCGCTACAGCAGAGGACGTGGGAGCAGATTGTACTTCCAACCCGGTTTCAGGTGAATCCTTCTTATTCAAGTGTCCAACGACGAATCAACAAAGGGCAGGGTCTACCTTCTCGCCCCCTTACATAGGCAAAAGCAGATTGGTTCCCTTCTAGCATTCTTCAAGGAGTCCACTCCTGACTACAGTTTCAGAATGTACTTGCTTGGTGATGTCATACCTTGAGTGCTTTGTCTGCATAACATGGACCGGGGGAACACTACAGTAAGTTTGGGAGCCCCAGAAGAATCCATATGGTTGAAATCCTCTCTAACTGGAAGGTGCCTCCTGGGCTACTCTACTCTCTTCTCCCTTCCTCTGTATGACTACATCAAAAGGTCTTTGGAAATTAAAACACAAAAGGTCTTCTGTGACTTCACCTGGCCTGGCAGAGCCCAACCTTTGAAGCACTTGACTTCTCACTGTCCTCTGGGGGAAACTCCTGCCACGCTGAAAGATGGCAACCGCTTTTACTGGGATTAAGCCCAAATGGCTTGTTGTGGGATAAACTGCACTCCAGACAATGAATACACGAGATCTCCTGGCCAGGAAGGTCACAGTTAACCAAGCTGATAATAAAATTACACCAAAACTGTTTGGTCGGTGTAATGTATTTATTTATTATTTATTTATTTTTGCATTTGTAGCAGCTGAGTTACAGATACAGTGGCTTTGCCAATACAGCCACAATTGTGGAGTCACAGAGGTCAGCATGTCATAACCAGGCACAGCTTACATTTAGATTTGTCATCTGCTACCACATCTTGGGGAACACAATTATAACTGTATTTTGGCTCATTAATGCCCACGATTAAAGGCAGGCCCTGACATCTTGGACTTTCAACAGTTACTGGCAGGAATGCACACAACACTTTGTAAATGCTATGTTGCCAAACCACAAGGTGTGTGCTGAGAGATGCCAGTAGACAGCCCAGCAGTCGCATGCGTGCACTGTGTTGTTCTTTCCTGAAGCATTATAAGCAAGCATTGCCAATGCCAACGGTTTGGGCTTTTGTGTAGGCATGGGAAAGGTACATACCAGGCACAGCCATAGTGGTATTAACTACCCATTGTTGGCAGCAGGTGCAAAATGGTGGGAGTACCTGGGCATCTAATAGCAGTGCATGGCAAAAGCTGAAAACGTATACACAAGCCAAAAATGTTGGCTTTGCCAATGCTTGTTTTTAAGAGGACTTCATTGAAGAACATACAGAGTGCTTATAAATCAAGAGGTTGAAAGCAAGCCTGGAAAGACATTACATTACACCAGTAGTGTGTCTTTCAGAAACAGAGCTACCCACATGATTTTAGGAATAACAACAAAAAATCTCAGGCTATTCCACCCTTGGAAATCGGTTGTCTCCAAAGAAAGTATGTACATGCCAGCCACTGTTTTCATGCTGCTAGTTTCTGAATAAAACATGAGGCCTGTCTCAACAATACATGCCCACACTGCACGCATGCACAAACACAAATACACACACACACACACACACACACACGTACGTGCCTGGTACCCTTGGGGGGACATTTTTAAGTGGAAATGATACATGTTTTCACTTCTATTGTACAACAATATGAATGCAAAATAACTACATAACGTGAGAATTCAAACGCCTAGCAAAGCTAGTAATGCAGAAAGACCACTGCACCCTTTTCTCACATAACATCACTACTTCATTCACATCCTAGATTTGTAAAAAATGAGGAAATAGAGCTCTAAAATTATTTTCTGAAATCCTGGCATGTTAAGATCATGTCACTTTGCCTTCCTGCACACATTATACATGCTGGACGAGAATGCATTAGGCTATGAGCCAGGAATGGGTCATTATTTCACACAGGATTTTTGGAAAGGTTGAGCACTTAAAATGTCCTATGGGTCTTACTAAGTACAAGGCTTAGACTCACTCAGAAGAGCCTTTGTGATAAACCCACCTACTTGTAGTCACCATTTGACAAAGGTATGCATCTACTTGTTATTCGTAATGTAGACAAGGGCTGCATATCAGCCAGTCATATCACTTAAGGAGAGCTGAGTCTTTTGAAAGGAAAGGGACACCCTCTACATTGTTTGTCATGTCTACTGTTTGCTTCAGCCATTAGACTGCTGCCTGTTAGAGAGGCATCCCTGTGAACAATGACAAGTGTGAAAAGGCATGTGCTGCCTATGAGGCCTGGGGGAGTGTCCAGGACACTTTCCATCACAGGCGGGCCCCTGTGTAGGGCCAAGCTGGCCCCACTTCCCCAGAGGTTGGGACACCACTTTAATGTTATTTTATGCTACCGTTGCTTGCATGCAGGTGTCTCTGTGCTTTGTGTGTGGTGTGCATTGGTGTTGTTCTTTTGAGTTCTGGTGTTCAGCAAGCCACAGCCCGCCACCTGCAAGCGGATGAGCTATGGCAGGGTGGTGAGGTGGGGTGATAGGGTGATAGGGAGTATAGCGAGTGCTCGATATGTGTGTTTCTTATCTAGGGAGGGAAGATGGCAGGTGCTGCTGTAGAGTGTGTGGGTCTGGCACAGGGTGGCAGGTGGAGAATTAGCTATTAGTAAGAGAATAGAATTGCACATTTTACATAATACAGGAAAAGGTTGCGGGCAGGTCCAAATACTTCCCCTTTTATGCATCCTTTTCCTGTGTGAATCTGTTTTACGTTGATTGGTTTGAGGACACATTTAATCTATGGGTACATTTCCTTACTTACTTCATATTTGTTTCCCTTAAGACACTTTGAGGAAGTGTTAGTAACATCCTTCTTTGCACCACAGAAATTGTAAGCTTATTGGAAGTGCCCAAAACAAGCAAATAATGGTCCACTGTGGATCTGTGAACATATGTGACTGCGTTTATGCGAGGAAAGGGGTGAGGTATGTAGGAGGATCTTTGTATTCTTTCATGAAGGATGCTACAGAAAAGTGTCAGTTTTGTACCTACTCAGAAACCACCTCTACCCTCCCAGATATCATTCGTACCCACTGTTCAGCTGTTCAGTGCTCACACTCCATCCACGAGCACTGCCGGCCCTCGTCACCTGCTACAACCGGCCTGGTAAGGCACTTGTCTTACTTCTGCGGCGCTTTGGGCCCACTGTGCACATCAAGGCACTCTGCCTCCTAATTTACTATTTGGGCACTGTGTGTGCTGCACTGATATTGTGACTCGTGTTGTGCCAGCCAAACCCTGTTTTTACTGGTATTAGCATCGTGGTGTTGATGCAGCTGCTGCACCTGCAGGGCCATTATAGCATGGCTGCCCTGATTGATTTCCCCATTGTGCTGATCATGGCCTGAGCCTGCTCCCGATCTCATTGGCTGGCTATCCCATATATCAGCCAACCACCAGCACCGGGAGGTGGGAGCCGGCCCTTGTGATCAAAGGGGCGCATTGAAGACCCCTATCTGCTCGATGTCCACTGCCGGGTTGCTGTTGGAAGACTTTCTGCACTCCTTCATGGAGGCACTTAGGATGCCTCACCCACTTATTTCTGTGGGCCCTCACGTACCGTGACTTTTCTCCACCACAGTAATGGATTAGTCTCCTCCAACCCTTCACTCACCTATCACTCTGTCTTTCCCCCATCTCCCCATCCCACTCTTACAGACTGTGACTTACACCTATTGCTACCAATTTTGAATCTAGCTGTGTTTTTGACTGTTACTGCAATTTTGAATCTAGCTGTGTTTTTGACCGTTACTGCAATTTTGTATCTAGCTGTGTTTTTGACTGTTACTGCAATCTTGAATCTAGCTGTGTTTTTGACTGTTACTGCAATTTTGCATTTTTGCTGTGCCCGTGTGGTTGAACTGCTTGCTTTTTCTCCTGAACTTGGTTTGGTTTAATGACTGAATTGTGCTACTCTGTCCCGCTGTTCCTTCCCCCTGTTTTCTCCCCTCTCTCCCTACCTCACTCATGGCACTCTCTGTTTCTCCTATCTATTCTAACTGCTTCTCCATCAACTATCCTTCCCTTCTCACTAAGTCTGGCAGGAATAAGTTTAAAAAGGACATTTTGGTCTCTAACCCCGGTCTACCTATCGCTGACATCTATACAAGTGCTACCTCCAGACAGACCCTCACCGACATCCTCTTTGTCGTTCCCTAGCCAGACCTATGGACTCTTCATATGGTCTCTCTTATCTCTCCTTTCTCATCCTCAATGGGTGCCCCCCCCGTTGGGAGGCCCTACTGGTCCCCTTTGACTCCTCTAAGATAATCATTAATGTCTACCTGAATGGCACTATCTTGGTCCAAGGCCTTCAGGCCCACCTGCTCCTCTTTGACAGGCACTTCTCATGCCTCATTAACTTCCTTTCATCTCCTATTGCCCCCTGTCTACCTTCCCCCGCTCCCTTGCATCCCCCCAACCTCCCCCTTGGCTGCCTTGCCCTCTCCTCCTTCCTCTCCTTCCCCCCTCAGGCTCCTTCTACACCTCCGCAGAGCGTACCTCTGATTTGTACCCCTCCCCGGAAGTCCTTCAAGGTTGGCAACCATCTCCATATTGCCACTCTCAACTCTCGCTCTGCCGTCAAATACTCCTCTGATATCTGTCGTCTCCTGGAAGAACTTTACCTTGATGTCCTCAGTCTTTAGACATGGTTCACAGCCAGCTCTGTCACAAGCTTTGACACTCTCCTCCCTGGTGGCTATAAGATCCTCTCTGCACCCAGATCCTCCAGGTCCGGAGGGGGAGTAGCCCAGATGTTCCCCGAGTGGATTCCTGCCTCTGTCATTCCTATGCAGACCTACTCCTCTTTTTGAATGCCTAGTCTGCAGGCTTTCTATCTCTCCTGACCACTCTCTTACCGTGACTGCTATCTACCAGCCACCTGGTCAGATTGCATCCTTCCTCGCTGAGTGGGGGGACCTTTCCTCCTCCCTCCTGGCCTCGATCACTCAACTCCTTCTTCTTGGAGATCTCAATATCCATCTGGATACTTCCTGCTCCTCCTCTGGACTCTTCCATGACCTATGCGATTCTCTCTGTCTTTCTAATCTCTCCTCTAGCCCGATTCACTCTGCAGGGCACACTCTTGATGTTTTTTGATATCCTCTGACCTCCCCCTCTCCAGTCTCCTTTCCTCCCATCTCTCCCTCTCTTCCCCTCAGGCCAAGCCATCTCCAACACTGCCACCTACCTTCTCGGTCATCCGACCCATGAAGTGTGTGTCAGTTGAGGCTTTTGCCGCCACTTTCTATCCCCCTCCTCCACCTCTTGCTGATTCTAACCCTGACACAGCCCTTTCCATGCTCTACTCCTCTATCTCTGAAACTCTGGATGTTCTTGCCCCTGTCATGAGGATCATGCTTGAAGCCCAAAGCTAAAAGCTAAGTGCAACTCTTGGTACTATTCCGACCTCTTTACCCTTAAATGTAAGTGCAGGGGTGCTGAGTGGAAATGGCGTGCTTCCTGTGCATGCTCTGACAAACTGGCTTGCAGCTTGCTCCAAAGGCAATACTGGAACCTTATCCAAACCATGAAGAGAGCCCACATCCAAGCGCATATATCTGCAGCATCTAACAACTCGGCTGAACTTTTAAGAATCTGCAAGGAGCTGGCCAACCGGGCTGCAGTCTCTACCTCTCCTGTCGCCTCTCAGGCCGTCTGCCATGCTCTTGCCTCTCATTTTATCTAAAAAACGCAGTGCATCCTGTCCACCCTCTCATCCTCTCCACCTCCTTCCCCTTCTGTCTCTGCAAATTCCGAATCTCCTGTAGCCACCCCCCTCTTTCTCTTCCTTTCCTCTGTTCTCCCCAACAATGTTTCTAGACATGTCTGATCTATGAAAGTATTATAAAAACAGGTTCTTCCCTGTTCATCGAAAGCTATCAAGGACCACATTGACACCCTTGCTCCTGCTCTGGCCAATTTCTGCAACCACTCCTTTGCCTCTGGAGCCTTCCCCTCCCCTCTGAAGCACTCTTTTGTGCACCCTCTTCTGAAGAAACCCACAGCTGAGCCCTCATGCCCGGCAAACCACCGCCCGATCTCCATCACCCCTTTCCTGGGCAATCTCCTGGAAAAGCTGGCCATCTCCCAGCTTAATCTTCACACTGACTTAGTTGGCTGTTTCCATCACCATCAGTCTGGCTCTGGCTTTAGAGCTGCCAGAAGCATGGAAACTGCTCTCCTGAACATCCGTGAAGACTTGCTCTCCAACTTTGACTCTAACATCCCTTTTGTCCTCATCCCACTCAATCGCTCCTCTGCCTTTGACACAGTCAATCATGCCATCCTGCTCAACCATCTCTGTGATAACCTGGGAATCACTGGTCAGGCCTTGGCTGACCTCTTTCGTCTCTGATCGACCGTCCCAGGTCTAACCTGGGTCCTTCCTTTCCTCTATCTCACTTTCTACCGGTGGTGTTCCCCAGGGGTCTAACCTCTCTCCCTTGCTTTTCAACCAATACCTGGCACTCCTTACCCACCGCCTAGCTGTTCTCTGCTCCAACTTTCAGTGCTATGCAGATGATACTGAGCTTGTTTTCAGGCTTCTCTCTGCCACCTCTTCTCCTTCTCTCTTCTCTGACTGCCTTTCTGCTATCCAGGAGTGGTGTGCCTCCACTGATATCTGCCTTAATGCTATTAAGATTCTCCTGATCAGCACTCATGCACCCTCCTTTCCTGTCACTGTCTGGCTGGCCTCCCTTGGTCCTCCCCCTGCGCCCACCTGTGCATCTAAGAACCTCGGGGTCATCTTCAACACCACACTCTCCTTTTCTCCTCACATCTCTGATGTCTCTAAGAAGTCAAATTACCAACTGCACCTCCTCAAAGGTATTCTTCCTTTCCTCTCCTTCCCCCATAAGCTCACTGTTTCTAGAGCTCTGGTTCTCTCTAGGTTGGACTACTGCAACAGCCTCTTTCTAAATCTGCCTGCTTCTACTCTCCGCCCTCTGCAACTCATCCAGAACAGGACTGCAAGACTTGTCCTTGGCCTCAAGCCCAGTGATCGTATCTCTCCTGCACTGTAATCTCTGCATTGGCTCTCAGTGGCTGCAATGAATAAATTCAAGACCCTTTGCATCGTCCACAGTGCCTTCTGGGGCTGCCTGGATCCAAAAGACCTTCAACTTTCCCTCTGTAAATACCTTCCTACTCGAGCTCTTTGCTCTTCCACCTCCAACTCTCTCAGGGTCAGTCGCTTCTCCAAGCAACAAGTTGGTGGTAGACCTCTTTCCTCAGCAGGGGCCTCCCTCTGGAACAGCCTCCCTGCCACTCTGAAACTTGAGGAGAACCATCTCCAGTTCCGGAAGCACCTCAAAACCTTCCTCATTGCTTCTGTCTTCGCTCTCCTTCTCCCCTCTGCTTCGGCACAGTGCACCTGGTTTTACCCTCTGATTTCAGGCCCAGGTCCATGCCCAGCCAGCCACTCACCTACACTGCCCTTGCCAACCCTTGCACTTGGGTCTGTATCTGTTACCCTACAGTCCCCTTACCTGCACTTACCAGACATCCCTTGTCTGTGCTCAATACCTGCACTTGCCACCTTGCTGGCTGCACTACCTTCTTGTATTTTTGTATTGTTGTACCCCTTGCTCAGCACTTTCCTTTTTCTCCCCTCTCCCTTGCACTTTCCTCCCTTCCTGGTCCCCTGCACTTGCGCGTTCTCAACGTCACTGGACCTAGTAAGATCATTGTTTTGTCTTCCCTTGTTCCCCTCCCTTGCCTCGTTGCGCCCTGGAACACTTGTGTATGAGCGCGATACAAATAAACTATCATATCATATCACAAAGAAAGCACTGCTACCCGCACAAGAGTTGCTGCATGGGTGTGGGGAATCCCAGTGTCTTTCTCCTGTATGTGCTTGGCGTCTTCGTGTTCCCCTACCATCCTGTATGCTCTAGAGGTGTACAGGACGTGGACATTAAAGAAGAGTAACTCACCTTACGTGGCGTACAAACCCACTTTATTTCACACTTCTCATATCCCTAAATGCCTTTTTTCATAGCTTTTGAATCGATGCTTGGTCTACTGAGTGTCTCCTGCAGCGCTCCTCTGGTGCTTGAAGTGTGGGATAGAGAGGGCTCTGGACTGGGAGCAGTTTGTGGAGACATCCAGATTAGATTATGTTGATACACATCCCATCTGAAGCCATCAGAATAATTACTTCGACAAATAGATTCTCCAAAATCATCTGTCCCATTATCATGCCATGTATTACCTTCTCGTTTTGTACTTTCTACCCTCCTAAAAGCGCACTTCGCACAGTGGCAAGGCGCACTTAACAATTGTTAGTGCATTAATTACAATTTATGACCAGTAGAGGGCAGTAAAACACCATAGTACAAAAGAAAAAGCGTAGCTGGATTAAAAGCATGTGGCCAATGAATGTTATGCACCCACCTGCAGTCTTCATGGTTATCCAGCAAGAATCACACATAGGGTGCTCCTGAGTTAACGCCCACCACATTTTAGACCTGAAAATACCCATGTTACACATTAAAAAAAGGAACAACAGGTGAAAGCCACTGGAAGTGAAACGTGAACATTTCTTTAATATTTTTATCTGAACTTGAGATCAAATTCAGGGAAAGTGAACACATCCAGTGAAAAACGTAAAAAGAAATGAGGCTCGAGTGGTGCTTCCCATATACGAAATCTGACGTAGGCCAGGTTGGCACAGGGGCGCGTTTAGAAAGGAGCAGTATTGTATTTTACTTGTGGATCAGGATTGTGTGGGTTTGAGTCTGTCACTCATCTCCGTCCGTTGCCTGGACGCTGCCGCTCTTACAGACACACATACTTTGCATATTCAAAGTTGGTGCATCTGGAGGCCCTCCCTCCCTCTTGTCCAACAAGTCATTTCTTTTATGTAAAGCGCACACACGAACCCGGGGCTATAGATCAGGCTATGGCCTGGCACTAGCATGCCTAGTGTGTATTGTGCATTAGCTGCTGGTATGCCTAGTGTGTATTGTGCATTGGATGCTGGTATGCCTAGGGTGTGTTGTGCATTGGCTGCTGGTATGCCTAGTGTGTATTGTGCATTAGCTGCTGGTATGCCTAGGGTGTGTTGTGCATTGGCTGCTGGTATGCCTAGTGTGTATTGTGTATTGGCTGCTGGTATGCCTAGTGTGTATTGTGCATTAGCTGCTGGTGTGCCTAGGGTGTATCGTGAAATTAGCTGCTGGTATTCCTGGTATGTATCGTGCATTGGCTGCTGGTATGGCTAGTGTGTATTGTGCATTGGCTGCTGGTATGCCTAGTGTGTATTGCGCATTAGCTGCTGGTATACCTAGTGTGTATTGTGCATTGGACGCTGGTATGCCTAGTGTGTATTGTGCATTGGCCACTAGTATGCCTAGTGTGTATTGTGCATTGGCCGCTGGTATGCCTAGGGTGTGTTGTGCATTGGCCGCAGGTATGCCTAGTGTGTATTGTGCATTGGCCGCTGGTATGCCTAGGGTGTGTTGTGCATTGGCCGCAGGTATGCCTAGTGTGTATTGTGCATTGGCCGCTGGTATGCCTAGGGTGTGTTGTGCATTGGCCGCTGGTATGCCTAGTGTGTATTGTGCATTAGCCGCTGGTATGCCTAGTGTGTATTGTGCATTGGCTGCTGGTATGCCTAGTGTGTATTGTGCATTGGCTGCTGGTATGCCTAGGGTGTGTTGTGCATTGGCTGCTGGTATGCCTAGTGTGTATTGTGCATTAGCTGCTGGTATGCCTAGGGTGTGTTTTGCATTGGCTGCTGGTATGCCTAGGGTGTGTTGTGCATTGGCCGCAGGTATGCCTAGTGTGTATTGTGCATTGGCCGCTGGTATGCCTAGTGTGTATTGTGCATTGGCTACAGGTATGCCTAGTGTGTATTGTGCATTGGCTGCTTGTATGCCTAGTGTGTATTGTGCATTAGCTGCTGGTATGCATAGGGTGTATTGTGCATTGGCTGCTGGTGTGCCTAGGGTGTATTGTGCATTAGCTGCTGGTATGCAAGAGTGTACTGTGCATTAGCTGCTGGTATGCCTAGTGTGTATTGTGCATTAGCTGCTGGTATGCGTAGGGTGTATTGTGCATTAGCTGCTGGTATGCCTAGGGTGTATTATGAATTAGCTGCTGGTATTCCTAGTGTGTATTGTGCATTAGCTGCTGGTATGCCTAGTGTGTATTGTGCATTAGCTGCTGGTATTCCTAGTGTATTGTGCACTAGCTGCTGGTATGCCTAGTGTGTATTGTGCATTAGCTGCTGGTATGCGTAGGGTGTATTGTGCATTAGCTGCTGGTATGCCTAGGGTGTATTATGAATTAGCTGCTGGTATTCCTAGTGTGTATTGTGCATTAGCTGCTGGTATGCCTAGTGTGTATTGTGCATTAGCTGCTGGTATTCCCAGTGTATTGTGCATTAGCTGCTGGTATGCCTAGTGTGTATTGTGCATTAGCTGCTAGCCATCGCAGAACAAGGCACCAAATGGGTGACTAAAATTCTAGGTGCATGCCTACATTGCAGCTGCCAATGCATTGCGGGTAACTGGGAGTGCCACTTCATCCCTGAAGTACCCAGCCAGAAATCCCAAATTGAGGCCTTCCCACTGCCGGGCCTTCTTCTCGGCCCATACTATAAAAGAATGACCATAAAGGAATGGTCAACGCAGTATGTTTTTATGACACTATTATTTGTACCAACAGATGATGCCGTTGGATGGTTGTTCATTCTCGGTAACCACCTATTTAATATCTTCCAATGCTCCCTGAACCAGTTCTCCTTTTAGCATTGCCAACTGCAGACCTCACCACAATTCTTCTGTTCCCCCTCAGTAATAATAACGAACTGTCACGTGCTGCTTCCCTCTCTGCGATAGCTGGCACCTGTGTTTAGTACATAAGACATCAGTGTTATACATGCTGCGGGTGGGCCTTAGCCTGGAGTTGTGCAGCAGTCAGTACGAGAAATACTGGGAGGCCTCGTAAGGGGCCACCACTGGCCACTTCCTAACCGTAACATCGGTAACGTTTAAAATTCTAGGATAATGAATCATATATAATGGCATTGGGTCGCCCCGTTGCACCCTGCGGCTTGCCCAATTCATCCGTGCCTGGCAAAATGAAACGCCTTACAAATGTACAATACATAAAACTTCATCGCTTTAACTACCTAGAGCGCCTTAAGATTATGCACGAAAAGCGATTGCAAATGGCGGTAGGCAGAACAAGTTTAATTACTTTGGATGACCCCAAAAATGCTCCTGCAGAGGGCAGCGTCTTTAACCCATATCCACAACAATCGAAACATTTGCACCTAGTGGAAAAATGCTGCAAATCTATTGACGTGTGCGCATATATTAGAAACGCCTTCCAAATGCACCTTAGCTGACACCGTTAAGACTTTCCCGTGATGCGCTGTGTGCCTTCTAGTTGCCCGGAAATTGGTGGCAATGGGTGGTAGAGCAACCCGGTCGATATACTTTTGATATTTCCCGATGAAGTCCAGCTTTAATTTGCACCATGCCCCTTTAGGGACTTCGGTGGGCAGCATGGGGGCTTGTCTCACGGACAGGCTCTTGTCGCTGTTCGTGCATTTGTCGCATCTTTCAACCATTTGCCATATGTCCTGATCCACGCCGGGCCACCAATAGGAACCGCGTATCCTGCATCTGGTCATGTTGCACCCCAGATGGCCTGAGTGTGCTCTGCGCAATATCATTTTGCGAATTCCACCGGGCGGGATCACTTGGTCGCCTCTCAGAATGAGACCGTTCATGGTTGTGATTTCTTCACTCACTTTCCATTAGGGATGTAGGCCCTCATGGATTGCTCTTTCATCAGGACACCCTTCGCGGACCCAGGCTACTACGCGCCATAGGGCATCGTCCAGCTCGTACACCCCCTGCCAGTGGCGCTCGCTCAGGTCCATGTACTCACCGTTCTGCATGTCACTTATTGAGGCTACGACACATTCATCTTCCAGGAATGTGGTCCCAGGGGTGTTTTGGCTCAGGAGTCTGGACATGCAGTCCGCTTGCACGTTTGTCCAACCGGCAATGTGGGCTATCTCATAAGTTTACTCTTGAAGCTTTGCAGCAATTCTGGCCAGCTTCGGGGTGGCAGTCTTGGTGCTGCCTGGGCTCAACGTGTGAATGAGGGGTTTGTGGTCGGTGACCAGTCTAAATTTCATGCCCCAAACGTGCCCCAAACGTAAGATCTGAAGTAGTCGACGGCCCAGGCACATGACAACATTTCTTTTTCTACGGTAGAGTAATTTTTTTCCGCTGATGATAAGGCTTTCGATGCAAATGCTATGATGTTTTCTGTGTCGCCCTTCTTCTGGGTCAGCGTGGCCCCCAACCCGTACGCGCTGGCGTCTGTTGTGATGCAGGTATCCCATTCAGGGTTGAACGGTTTCAGGCACGGTGCGTGCAGAATCCTTCTTTTGATTTCGGTGAAGGCTTTGTTTTGCTTTGGTCCCCAGGAGTAGGTTGCCCACTTCTTCAAGAGTTCCCTCATGGGGGATGTGGTTTTGGAGAACCTTGGGATAAATTTTGCATAATACTTCACGAGGCCCAGGAACTAGTGTAATTCTTCTCTGGACATCGGTGCCGGGCGTATGTTATGGACTCCAGTAGGTTCTTCTTGGGGCTCACCCCTTCACTTGAGATGCGGTACCCAAGGTACTCTAGCTCGCTCACTCCAAAAGCACAATTCTCGTGGCGTAAATGGATGCCTGCCTCTTGAAGCTTGCTCAGGACTGCCTTGAGAGCTTTGTCATGGGTATCGTTGTCCTTGGCAAATACAAGGATGTCGTCCTGAAAGTATGAAATATTGGCGACTCCTTTTAACAGTGAGTTCATCATCCTCTGGAATGCGGACGCTGCCGAAGACAACCCAAAAGGCATGCGGGTGTATTGGAAAGTGCCGAAAGGGGTGATGAACGCCATTAGGGGGCAGAAAGTTTTGTGTAATGGAATCTGGTGATAAGCGTCACGCATGTCCAGCTTCGAGAAGATTGCCGCTTCTTCCATCATGAGGACAATTTCGCTAATGCTGGGGAGCGGGAAGCTATCGGTAACAACCTCTAGATTGAGACTTCTCAGGTCAATGCATATTCTGAGGTCGTTGCTGGATTTCTTCTTTACTAGGACCACTGGGCTCAGCCCCTCGGAGGATTCCACTGTTTCGATGGTTCCTTCTTCGGCCATCTTCCGGTGGTGGGCTTCTAACGCTGGTCTCACTGTGGTGGGTACCGGTCTGACTTTATGTTTCACCGGCACTGCATTGGGTTTTAAAGGGATCTTGTGGACGTAGTTCCTCACTTTCCCCGGGTGTTCGGAAAACAAGCTTGGAAATACCTCTCTGAAATTTTGCACTGCTCCTGAGGAGACCATGAGTACCTGTTCCGGGGTGCTGGGGTCCAGTTTTATACTGAGCCTGTGTTGATCGTCCCATCCGAACATGGCTAGGCGTTTGGACGAGAAGTACACCTTGGTGGTGGTGGACCTGCCTTTGAACTCAATTTGGACTCTGATGTAGCCGAGTAGATCGACGGTTGCGCCTCCGAAAACCGTCAGCTTTTGCCTGGTCGTTCGGATTTCCACTCTTGCTTGTCCCACCATCTCCTTGTATGTATCGATGGGAAGGATTGTGTGGTCTGAGCCTGAGTCTGCCATGACACGTGTTTCCATGCCATCCACTTTAATGGTGCAGTGGGGCTTTTCTCTCCTGGCGTGGAGGGCGTTGACCATGATGACCATGGGTCTGTCCTGTAGCTCGTCATCTTCACTTGAAGTGCGGTCGCCATTGATGCGGGAGATGATTTTTTCCCACCACGTGCATGCCGGGCCACGTGACCTATGCGTCTGCACTTGGAGCACTCCTTGTTCCTGGCGGAGCAGTCGCGATCGTTCGCCATGTGTTTGGTGCTGGCACATCTGTAGCATTTCGGCGCATCCCTTTGCCTAGGGCCTTTGTCTCTGGGACTGTCACGGGACTGCTTATATCTGCACCCTCTCCATTGCAGCGCCGTAAGTGCAGGCACTAGCAGATGGCTTCCTGCCTCTTTGCGCTTGCTAGAGGTTTCTTCTTCCACCCTGGCAATTTGGATGGCCTTGTCGAGGGTAACCTCCTTTTCTTGGCTGAACTTGTCCTGCACTGTCCCGGAGTTTGTGTGAATGGCCAGCATGTTGCAGATGACTTGTTCTGCGTTTTCGCTGAAAGTGCATAGGGATGCCAGCTCCCTCATCCTGGTGATGTAGTCATCCACAGGCTCGTTCCCTTCTTGTTTACGGGTGTAGAACCTCAGCCTGTGTAGCACCACATTCTCCTTATTGGTGAACCTCTTCACTATGCGGCGGGTTGCCTCCTTGTAGAGGTCGTCGTCGTCCACTGGTATGGCCGTTAGATTGGCAAAGATGCGCTGTCCTTCAACCCCCATTGCGTTTAACAACATCGCCTTCTTCCTGGTGGGAGCATATCCCATGCCACCTACAGCCTCCAGATACGTGGAGAAAAGGGGTTCCCACTGCATCCACGGAATTGCCGGGGCCCAAGGTGAGGGGAGAAATGCAGGGGATGGTGTGGCGCCTTGCATGGTGGGCCCGTGGGTCTTTTAGTATCCTTGTCGCCAATTATGTGGTGGCCTTGAAGGACAACAGGAGGCCTAGAGAGGTTCTAACTGCATTTATTGAAGGAATACAAAAGGTGGATATTTGTTGTCCATGTATAGGGCAGGAGCAGTACTCACAGTTGCAGTCAGGGGCCTCCCAGTTACTTCACTGGAGGTAGGGTGTGCACATGGATGGCACGCTGTAGGCTTCCAGGGCACCCATGAGGCCTCCTATGGCATTGGACCTATGCTCCTGGAAGCCAGGCTCCATAGCCTTTGTGATCTGTTATTTGGAAGTCTCCTTATCAGGAGCAGCGCTGGAGCAGACCGCTTCCCTGGCACTCCGCCAACGTTCTACTCGCAGCGCGGGTCCCCGCGATCTCATTGGCCCCAAGATCTAGTTAGACCACGCTCCCAAGATCTTGCGACGTCTCCACACAGTTCTTATGCCCTGCTAACAATGCTAGAAGGAAGCTGGATTTCCCAGGATTTGGAATCCGACAATCCAGGAAAACTAAACGCCCATGCCCTTGCCTAGATGTGGTAATACACAACACCCACAGTTCTCAGCTCCAGCTTGCCTTTGTTTGTTTGTTTGCATTGAGTTTAAGCCAGGGGTGGACTGGGAACCAAAAGAGGCCCTGGAAATACCTACATAAAAGTGTCCCAGCGGGCAAAGGCAGACCGGGAATTCTCCAGAGCTCTATGTATGCCAGTCCACCCCTGGTTTAAGCACATTACAGTGAAGATAAACTTCAATTGTTGCAGACAGCAGTCAGTGAATGACCAAGAGTGGCTATTTTATATTTGCAGGTGCATAACGCTGCATGCTGTGTGGCACAACGACAAACATCTGTTGCATTTTATCACACTCTGAAAGACCCACATGCATCTTTGTAAGGTTTATAATAATATGCGTATTGGTCATTGTAGGCTTTCATTTGAGATATGGAAAATAAAACCTTGATCATACTTTGGTGCTGAACTATTTTGTCAGGTTGGTTTATTATTTAATTTGTGCCCTTGTTATCTCTCTAAATCGTAGTGTTATTGTAGCCATGTACTTATTACAAATGTGTCACTTGCTTGTAATGACTCCACTGCTAGCCCCTTGCACTGCTGCCTGTGATGTACCTGCTCTCTCGCAGTGAACCGTGCGCTGCTGCTATTGGGGATAGTGCGTCCACTGATGCTGAAGCTCTTCTGTGGGGGTGAGGCATGCACTGTTGCTATGGGGATATGGCGTCCACTGATGCTGAAGCTCTTCTGTGGGGGTGAAGCGTGCACTGTTGCTATGGGGATATGGCGTCCACTGATGCTGAAGCTCTTCTGTGGGGGTGAAGCGTGCACTGTTGCTGCTGCCGCTGCGGTGGAAGGAAGGACCGCTTTGCTGTTGCCACTGCTAGACCTGTTGTGTGGGGGGAAGTTAAGCTGTGTTGTAAGTGTTCTGTGAAAGAAAGGCTGGCACCTCTGCTGCATGTGCTGTACTTAGCACTGCAATCTAGAAATTATCTTTGCTGCAATGGTAACTGCACTGCCTGGGCATGTGAGACTGAGTTTGGGCATATTAATCTATTTCTGGCATACAAGATTGTACTTGGATCTATATGGGAGTATAGGCCTTATGCTGTGCATGTAAAGCTGAGGCTGTATGCCAGTATGTCTGGCTGCAGACATAATGAAGCTGAACCTGGGCATAGTAAACTTCTCCCGGTATATGAGGTTGTATACCTGTATGTCTGTCTGCATTTGTGAAGCCTGGGTATAGTAAACTTCTCCCGGTATATGAGGCTGTATGCCTGTATGTCTGTCTGCATTTGTGAAGCCTGGGTATAGTAAACTTCTCCAGGTACAAGAGGCTGACATATCACCCAGAATATGAGGCTGTATGCCAGTATGTCTGGCTGCATATGTGAAGCTGACCCTGGGCATAGTAAACTTCACCCAGTATATGAGGCTGTATGCCTGTAGGTCTGTCTGCATATGTGAAGCCTGGGTATAGTAAACTTCTCCCAGTACAAGAGGCTGGCATATCACCCAGAATATGAGGCTGTATGCCAGTATGTCTGGCTGCATATGTGAAGCTGAGCCTGGGCATAGTAAACTTCTCCCGGTATATGAGGCTGTATGCCTGTATGTCTGTCTGCATATGTGAATCCTGGGTATAGTAAACTTCTCCCGGTACAAGAGGCTGGCATATCACTCAGAATATGAGGCTGTATGCCAGTATGTCTGGCTGCATATGTGAAGCTGACCCTGGGCATAGTAAACTTCACCCGGTATATGAGGCTGTATGCCTGTATGTCTGGCTGCATATGTGAAGCTGACCCTGGGCATAGTAAACTTCACCCGGTATATGAGGCTGTATGCCTGTATGTCTGGCTGCGTATGTGAAGCTGACCCTGGGCATAGTAAACTTCACCCGGTATATGAGGCTGTATGCCTGTATGTCTGGCTGCGTATGTGAAGCTGACCCTGGGCATAGTAAACTTCACCCGGTATATGAGGCTGTATGCCAGTGTGTCTGGCTGCATATGTGAACCTGGATATTTAAAGCTGTTCTGCCACACAATATGGGTATAGTGGCATTTAATTAAATACCTGGTGATATGATGGTTACACTCTAAAGGTGCTTACTGCACCAAGCCTGGGCCTTTGGGGGCTCTTTTGAACATATGAAGGTGTGCCTATAATGGTGGTTAGTGGCTGTGCAAGGTTGAGCCTGGAAATATGAAGCATCTGAAGGTGCTCCTGGAATTATGGTCACAAGTGGAAATGTAGAGCATTGGTGACAATTATGTTGAGGGAGGACAGCTCAGAGGCAACACGCTCGTCTTGGAGACACCTCTGGGTATTAAGCGTGTTATAAATAACCAATTATTATCATTATACCATGCACTGCTACCATCCAAGGGCCGTCTCCAGGGACATCCTTTGGGGGTGGCCAGGGGTTGCACCTGCCACCCCAGAGGTCTCCCTTGCTACCCCTAAAAAATAAATTGAAAAACCCTGCTTTTTTTCCCTTCTTATTTTTACAAATGAAAGCTCCTGGGCTGTGGCCAGCGCCATGTGACTCTTTGTATCTGGAGTGGCTGGATTTCTTATTCAGGCCTCTTATGAAAACAGGGGGTTGCACAAATAGAATTTAAAATGTAAGCGTCATTTCATGAGTGTTAATATGTAATAAATAATATGTGTTTTTACTATTGATTGAGCTGTATAAGGTTTGTAATAAACCATTTTACAATACATTTTTAAAAAGTAACACTCTGAGCAGTGACCTTGTAAGAAAGAAAGAATAGGAATAACAAATAATGTGTCGTTCTGGAATTCTATACAATAATTGCTAAACTCATTAAAGGTTTATTTCAGGCACACTTGAGGGGGTGACTCACTGATTTGGTCCATACTTAAGCACCTTAAATTCACAATGCAGACAAAAACTTCCAAAAAGCATTTACAGTAGAATAAGCAGCCATTTTGAACTATGTATTTTGTTTTTCGCAAGTTGCAGTTAAAGCCTGTCTCTGCCTTTATCTCTGTTACGATCATCCCAAGACATTCCACCACAAGATATCACATTAGTGAAATCATAACCATATTTTTCGTAGTGAACTTAGGAACAATGCTATTTGATGCCACTTCCTATTTTGTCAAGGGGTGAAAGGTCGTGTTTCATCGCTTCCCGGGATGTCACTTTTGGGTGGGGTCAAATGACATCACTTTTAGTGATGTCATCAGAGGTCAAGGGTCGTGAGGCGAGGGGTGGGACACTTTTTTGAGGCGAGGGGTGGGCCACTTTTTCTTGGGTGTCTGGGCCTATTTCTTTTCCCAGTCCGACCCTGGTGGGAAGGCAACACAGAGAGGCTCCCTGTTGCCTCCCCACATAAAAAGATAAAATAAATGGCGCTACCCACAGATGGCCCTAAGGTGACTGGAGCAGCAAGCAGTCAATGTATATTCTCACTCGACGTTCCCGCCACATGATTGGCCAATGGCCCTTCCCAGGGTGCGAATGAGATATTCATTAAGTAACCCCAGGGCGCCTGGAGGCTGCCACGGGTGTCATCTCACCAAAATGCCAGGGGTATCGGAAGTGACATCACACAATCCTAGACATTTGATGACATCACAGGAAGTGAGGTCATTAGAACCAACCCAAAGTGACATCACCCCTTGACAAAACAGGAAGTGGCATCACATAGCTTTGTTCCTAAGTACAGTATGAAAAATATGGTTATTATATCACTGTAATGTGATATACATTTCATAAAAGAATGGATCACCATATGAATCATTAATATCAGTGTGTATAGGCCCAAATTACTATGAATGCAAGCAGACATCCAAGGCTAAATGATAATGATGTGGTATTAAATAGCACTTACGCTTAAGCATTTTATTTAGAACAAATATACATACAATATCACCCAACCTGTGTTGGTACTCATTAATCAACCTCAGAAGGATGAAAGGCTAAACTGGCCTTGCTGGGATTCGAACCTGCAACTGCTGATCACAGACACATCGCAGCACTGAGCGGTCATCCTACCGAGCTATCTGATCAACTATAGCTATCTTACCGGCTACAGAAAAATGAGCAATTACATGTCTGAATGTTGACAAAGTCAGAAAGCAAATGACACTCTGTAATGGATAACATTAAACTGGTAACTGAGATCTACCAGAAGACCAGTTCATCTGCAGGCTTGGTGGAAAGTTGACCACATGTCAAGCCTGCATGGATCTACTTTTCAGGCTTCAGAGGTTGGCATTAGACATACCATTGGGAGGGTTCATAACTGTGTATTGAAGAATTTAGATTAGCGCTGGGAAAGCAGCGCACTCACAGGCCTTCCCATACTCTGGGCACTCCTTACCTCATACATGCAAACAAACATCCTGAACAGCATGCCAGGCAGATGGGAAAGATAGATACATTACAACAAAGCTTTCATTGTAGCCCAATGAAGTCAATGGCCACTTGATGTGCTATGGTCAAATATTTCTACACTGTAAAGAAGCTTTTAGGCACAAGGACTTTGTCAAGTGATCGAGGACACAGAGATGGAATGTCGAGTGATGATCGTAACAGAGACAACAGCAGAAAATAAACATGCCTTCAAATTCTTATTTTTATTTTTTCAGTTTTTTATTTTTTTATTTTTTCCAAACTGACCCAGGTGTGGGTAGAAACCGGCCCCCTGGGACTACACATGATTTCAGCCAGGCCACGGACAGAGTGGCCGATGGGCCAATCCTACTCTGCTTCCCACTCCCCCACAACCCAAACCAAACCCAAAGCTCTTCCGGCCCCTCTGCCCCCTCACTCCCTACTTAACTGCAGGACTGCTACACCTCGCATTCTGGCCGCCAAAGAAATGGAAAAGGGATATAGTCCCTTTTTCCTATGGCGGCAGCCAAATTTGTTTCTACTCATATTTTTTTCCTTCAGAGATTGGCGTCGCTTATGGCAGTCAATCTCTGGAGGAAAAATAAGAAAGCCATTCACACCCCGGATGAACCCCAGGGTGCGAATGCCTTTCATGCCTAGGCGCGGTGGCAGACATGGCCAATAACAGCCCACAGCTCGGGCCTACCATGGCATGGGCTGTCGAGTATTACCACCCATCCCCGCCCCGCGCTGGGGCGTGAAAGCCATAAAATTCTGCTTGTAGACATTCTAAAGAGGCACCATGTGCTCCCTTGTAACACATCTTTAAATTGCCCCCTAGGCCGCCTCACAAATTACAAACTGGCTCCCCCACTGAACAGCACATATGATTGGAAGTGTTTCCAGTCACCATGTTTTGTTGTTTATACATCCCATGAGGAAAAATGGCCACCATGTCTTTCTTAACAGTTTACGCATATTTACCATGAGTAAGATGTGTCACCACGCCTTGCCAGTTTATGGATACTTCCCATGAAGACGCTGGCTCATCATGCCTTGCCCATTTATGGATACTTCCCTTGCAGAAATTGGGTTACCATGACTTTGCAGTACATGCACACTTCCATTGAGGAAGCTGGCTCATTACACAAACTTTGCATGAGGGAAGCTGGGTCATTATCTCTTCCCAGTTTATACATACTACCCTTGAGGAATCTGAGTCACTGTGCCATATCACTTTATGTATACTTCCCTCGAGGAAGCTGAGTCACCATGCTTTGCCAGTTGATGCATCATTTCTATTAGGAATCTGGATCAACATTCCATGGTAGTCGATGTATACTTCAGTCGAGGAAGCTGAGTCACTATGTCTTGCCAGTTTATGCATGGGTCACCATGTATTGGTGGTTTATGCAAAGTTTCCATGAAGAAGCTGGGTAACCATGCTTTGCATTGCCAGATTATGTATATTTCCCTTGTGGAAGCTGGGTAACCATGACTTGCCACTTTATGCATGCTTCCAACGAGGAAGCCAGGTCACTATGTCTTGTCAGTTTATGCATACTTCCCACGAGGAAGCCGGGCCACTATGGGCCTCATTACGGGTTTGGCGGTAACCGTGCCGGTACTACCGGCAGGCAGCCGCCGGATCCATAATGAATTACCGGCGCCTAACTTCCTGGTAACACCGGGGGATTACAACCCCGGTTGCCGGGAAGTCAGGCGCTGGTATGTTTGTAAATCCCCATTCCTCTAGAGTCCTATGGGACTCTATGGGAATGGGGACCACGGAAGCATCAGCACCGTTGTTAACGGTGCCGATGCTTCTGTGAAAACTCTGCGGGCGGGTGCCATCCCGCCCCGCATATCAGACCCTGCCGGATGGGATGGCACCTGCCCACAGAGTCGTAGTGTGCCGGTGCAGAAATAACGGTGCCGGTAAGCTTACCGGCACCGTTGTTTCCGGAACGTCATGCTTGTAATGAGGCCCTGTGTCTTGTCTGTTTATGCATATTTCCTATGAGGAAGCAGGGTAACAATGTCTTGCCAGTTTATGGACCCTTACTATGAGGAAGCTGGGTCGTGATATCTTGCCAGTTTATGCACACTTCCTTGAGGCAGCTGGATCTCCATGACTTGACAGTTCATGCAAAGTTTCCATTAGGAATCTGGGTCACCATGCCATGCTTGTTTATGCATACTTCCCATCAGGAAGCTGGGTCATCATGCCTTGCCAGTTCATTTGATTTATTAATGGGTTATTTGTAATGCGCACTATCGAGTAAAAAGTTGTGTTTCAAGGCACATCAAGACATGAGGGGGATAGGGATGAGGAAAAGGCATAACAAACATAAAAAAAAACTGAACATTCTTAAAAGGTCTTGAAACATTCGGAATGTGCAAGTGCTATAGCATGAGAACAGGGGCGAGAGAGAGCATGGGAAGTGCACAAGGTGGAGGAGGAGAGACGTACATTAATGCAAAACAGGTTAAGAAAAGTGCAGGTAGAAGGGCGGTCAAATGCAACATGGAAAAGCCTCACCCTATGGTGAGGGGGGCTACATCACAAAATCAGTTATAAGGTAGGTGGTATGTACAATTGGACTGCCTCAACCCATGATGTGGGGGGCTACACAACAATTGTGAGAAACCAGAGGATGTCTCACACGCTAGTCCCCGGGAATCTCTCTCTCTCTGGTGCAAGGGCACGGCCATCACCTTTGGATCCAGACCATAGGGGTGGACCAGTGAGGGAGAATCACCTGGGTGAAGGGTCTTCAGGAGTGAGGGTGAGGTTACCGATGGCGAGACACAGTATTCCCCCCTCTTTCGCTTATCTGACCCATCCTATTTTTTAGGGTTTTGTGAAGTCCAACCCCTCCCCCCGTATGCCCTTCCTTTTTACACCAACACTGGGCAGAGGAAGAGGGTGACTGAGAGTAACCAAAGAGGGCGACTGAGAGTAACCAGACTAACTCTCCCACATCGTACTGGGCATGTCTCGTTAATCGGGTCAGGCAAAGTCAGGCACTTTAATTTAAGTGCATACACCTAATACCAATGAGCTCTCCTCACATGAATAAAAGGCAACACCTAACAACACACTCTAACAACACACTCTGAGCAAGGTGGAACACGAGTACGAGCAGAACTTCTGGGATGAAGGCACACCTACTGGAGCAGAGTGACGGACCAGGGGACGAGAGCAGCGGTCAAAAACCCCAAGAGTTCCCTACTGGAGGTCGTTGCCACCGAGAATCCATTCAAGGCATATGGAGAAGGCCATATCCTGCAAGTGAAGACTGCATTGTGTTTCAAGGACACCAGCGACCCTCCCGACTGAATGGCAGAGTTGGGGAGGCAAGGCCAAGCCTGTGGTACTAACCTTGACTCGTGAATTGGAAATAGCAAAACTAAGAAAGAGACACACACAGTCGGTGAGTTGGCAAGTGACCGGAGAGACTAGTGTGTGTTAAAGCAAATGAAGTAGCAACATTATATTGCAAGTGAAGGCTGCACGTGTGTGAATGAGACACGAAGAAAGGCAGACCTGCGAATGAACTTTGAAGTAAGGACAGCTGTGAGATCAGCGATACTAAGTAACAGAGTGGTCCAGCAAAAAGAAATAGCCCATGCGAAAGTCTCTGTGAAAGGTACATTGTTTGAAGCAATAAAGCAAATGAACCGCAAAAGTTAAGTAAGCAAGAGTAACTACTAAAGGTAGGGAGAGTGAAAATTAAAATGTGAACTTTGAGTCGAAGTGGTCCTGCGGTGGTCTGTAAAGAAACCACGCATATTCGAAAGTCTTCAACGTCTGAAAGTGGTCCGAGCCCGACTGAGGGTAATCCAATGTACAATAAGCTTGGGGAAGGGAGCCCCCTGGCAAGTTTATAATGAACTTTGTCATGAGAGGTCTGAGACCGACAGAGGGGGGCCTGTGTGAACTGTGTAGTGAAAGGTCTGAGCCCAACAGAGGACAACCTTTGTGAACTTTTTGTTGAAGCATTATTTTGGAAGTCAGGAAAAGAGACTTTAATGTGGAAGGCCAGGCAAGCCTCATTCCACATTTTGGAATTGTTTATTGTGTTGGAAACCGAGCCAGAGCGTGTCATCCTGCCTACAGGGACAGCCTTACTCCATGAGATCTAACGTGGAGAGGAGAGCTAGTTCAACTACATTTATCCTTTTTGAACACTGATTTTTCCTTTGCATACATTTCTCCTTTTTACACTGTTTGTACAAGAGATAGGGCAGGCATTAGGTTTTTGTTAATATAGGCCATTTTGATTTGACAGACTCCACTAGGACTGTTTTGTTTATCGTTTGATGGTCTAGACTACACCCATTTAGTTATAGGGCAAAATAGGAGTTTCTTCAGCCCCAACATCTTCAATAAATGTTTTACAAATTGTAGCCATTGTGTCAGTGTCATATTTGTGATACCATGCCTCCCCTTCAAAATGCAGGAACAATAGGTGGAAAGCAGGCACAACTACAGTAAATGAAACAAGCTGGCATTGCTACTCGTCACAGAGAATGAAGAGTGGATGAACATCTTGGTAAAGCCTCACCACGAGGTAGGGTGGCCAACTGTCCCGGATTTCGCAGGATTGTCCCTCAATTGGGGACTCTGTCCCGCCGTTTGCAGAGTGGCTGTGCGGGACGTAGGTTGTCCCGACTTTCGTCAGGACAACCTGCCTCCAGCACAACAACTCTGCAAACTGAAGTGGCCATGTACACAGCATGGCGGCGCTGCTGCCTGCTGCTTTCTTTATACTGGCGGCTCTGCAGCCCTGCAGCCCTGGCTCTTTTTGAGCCTGCAGGTCGAGCTGTAACGCTCTGACACCTGGCTTAATTCAAATGCTAATGCTTTGTTCCTGGGGTCGTGATGGTCATGTTTGCAGTTAAAAAACGTGACCATCACTTCCCAAGGACAAACCATTTGCATTTCAATAAAGCCAGGAATTAAGAGCTATTGAAAAAATGTACATTAAAAAAGGAGCGTGCCAAATGTGAATGACGTGACGTCATCACCGCCTTGTGGGAAGCATCCCGCAAAATACTATCAAAGAGTTGGCCACCCTACCACGAGGAGCAGGGGCTATATCAAGTATCACCTCATGGTTGAACCATGCAAAAGACAGCAAGCCTGCGAAAAGTCAATCAGTAGTTGCAGGAGGATGACATGCAAAACAAAGCAAGGTTTTAAAGTCAATCACTGGTTGCAGGTAGGTACAATGCACAACACGGCAAGGATTCAAAGTCAAGTCAGTGGCAGTGGAGGATGTAATGCAAAACACAGCAAGGTTTCAAAGTCAATCAGTGGTTGCAGGAGGATGAAATGCAAAACACAGCAAGGATTCAAAGTCAATCACTGGTGCAGGAGGATGAAATGCAAAACACAGTAAGGATATGAAAATCAGTCAGAGGTTGCAGGTAGGAAAAAGCAGAAGCCTGCACAGGGCTGAGGAGTGACCAACCAATGCTACAGAAGGCAGGAATGAAGACACAGGGCAGGGCTGAGAAAGATAGCTTAGAGGTTTCAGGGGGACAGATGTATGGCAGGCTAAATCGAGCAAATGAATTATAATGTATGTAATGGGGCGACATCAGAGGGCTCCAGACAATATCTGTTGGCAGAGGGGTCGCCAGGATTTGCCAGTATATGCACACTTTCCTTCAGAGAGGAGGGTTGCCAAGCCTGCCAGTTTATGTACTTCCGACGAGGAAGATGTGTCACAGTTTCTTGACTATACAAAGAAACTCTGGCAGTTAGTGCGTAAATAGTTCTGACACAAGAGTGAAATAAAGTATGTTGCTCCCGTTCTTTTTTATGAGTTTACAAACCCCAGAAAAAGTAAGAAAAACGGTAATGAGTATGATTAATTGAGTTTATTAATAAATGCAAGGTGTTTTTGACATCAGAAAAAGTATACATACATCAACACCACATAGACACGCACTGCGCCACCATGCCTTGCCAGTTTGAGCACACTCACATCTAGACGTTAGGTCACCACGACTTGCCAGTTTATGCACACTTCCCCTGAGGAAGCCGGGCCACCACGACTTGCCAGTTTATGCACACTTGCCCTGAGGAAGCCGGGCCACCACGACTTGCCAGTTTATGCACACTTCCCCTGAGGAAGCCGGGCCACCACGACTTGCCAGTTTATGCACACTTCCCCTGAGGAAGCCGGGCCACCACGACTTGCCAGTTTATGCACACTTCCCCTGAGGAAGCCGGGCCACCACGACTTGGCAGTTTATGTACACTTCCCCTGAGAAAGCCGGGCCACCACGACTTGCCAGTTTATGCACACTTCCCCGAGGAAGCCGGGCCACCACGACTTGCCAGTTTATGCACACTTCCCCGAGGAAGCCGGGCTACCACGACTTGCCAGTTTATGTACACTTCCCCTGAGAAAGCCGGGCCACCACCACTTGCCAGTTTATGTACACTTCCCCTGAGAAAGCCGGGCCACCACGACTTGGCAGTTTATGTACACTTGCCCGAGGAAGCCGGGCCACCATGCCTTGCCAGTTTGAGCACACTCCCATCTAGACGTTAGGTCACCACGACTTGCCAGTTTATGCACACTTCCCCTGAGGAAGCCGGGCCACCACGACTTGCCAGTTTATGCACACTTCCCCGAGGAAGCCGGGCCACCACGACTTGCCAGTTTATGTACACTTCCCCTGAGAAAGCCGGGCCACCACGACTTGCCAGTTTATGTACACTTCCCCTGAGAAAGCCGGGCCACCACGACTTGCCAGTTTATGCACACTTCCCCTGAGAAAGCCGGGCCACCACGACTTGGCAGTTTATGTACACTTGCCCAAGGAAGCCGGGCCACCATGCCTTGCCAGTTTGAGCACACTCCCATCTAGACGTTAGGTCACCACGACTTGCCAGTTTATGCACACTTCCCCTGAGGAAGCCGGGCCACCACGACTTGCCAGTTTATGCACACTTCCCCAGAGAAAGCCGGGCCACCACGACTTGCCAGTTTATGCACACTTCCCCTGAGAAAGCCGGGCCACCACGACTTGCCAGTTTATGTACACTTCCCCTGAGAAAGCCGGGCCACCACCACTTGCCAGTTTATGCACTGTGAGGTTGGGGACTTGGGGGGGTCTGGTGTGGGCGTGGTGCTGCGCAGTGCCACGCGCTGCTCCGCAGGCTGCACCTGCGCATTAGCACTGCACGTGCGCTCGACCCTCGTAACTCAGTCTAGGCTCATCTTGTGTCATTCGAACGTTCTTAGACTGGCCGCACGTGTGCACTCAGGGGCCCAGGGGCCACCCCGCCTGCGCCGCTCCGCTGCCTTCTTCTGTGTTTTGTAGCCAGCCTGCTTGCGCTGAGCCTGGCTGAGAGCCGAGTCTGACTCAGCCGAACGGGGCGCATTGTCATTCATATCGTCAAGCAGCCGAAATTGGTCATCACGGGGCACCGGAAATGTCACAGTATGGGCTAGTAGAGCTGTAGTTTACGTAGCGCATTTATCGTACGTATGCTGGGTGGGGAGAGGGGTCCTTAATCCTGTGCATATGTAAGCACATTAGCAAGCACAGCTACGAACTTCACCTACTGGGTGGCCTTGGTTATTTATCGGATTGGCACTGCAGGCACATTACACCCCTCATGCCCCACTGCCTTGGGCACGAAGGCTAACGACCCTGAGGGCTTGTAAACAGTGGCACAACAGGAACAACAGCACCTTTTCAGTTCAAAGTGGGCATATTATGTAGCGCCAAGAAGTGGTCACTGAGCAGGGATGGAGCTGCAAGGGTAACTACTTAAGGGTCAGAGGTGAAACACAGAAGTGTATTGGGAGGCAGGGGTGCTGGTGGTGGACACTGTAAAGAAAGGGAATGCATTATCTCTTGAAAGTTGCAATAGGCTTTCCAGCAAAAGAGCATTGCCCCATGGCTGCTATCACCGTGGCAGTGGGGATGCAGGGGGTTTCTGAGGCTAAGATGGCTGCGGCATTGCTTAATATGCTCTGATTACAGAAAAGAAGGATGGCTGGCAGCGTATACTGACCGCAGTAGATGGCCGCAGACATGCCCTGATAGCGAGATATTTCCATTGATAGCGATACATTCAAGGGTGGGGTGTTTAAAGCCAGACATTGCAAGGAAGACTTGCCCTGTTGTTGCCCAGGAGGATTTCACTTGGCATTTTTTTTTTTTAAATGTAATTGTTGTTTTTTACATTGCACCTTGAACTGGCCATTTTGCTTCAAATCGCTGGGCATTTAGAATTGGTGAATACGGGGAGTGTGGTATCCAATCGCAAAGACCTGGGAGGATCCGTTTATGATATACTTCGACGTGAAGGACATTGCTTCCTTGCAGTCAACCTGCAACTGGCACACACGCTTGGCAGAGTGCTGAGACATTGCATGGCTGTGGCACCTATGGAGGCCCTGACAGGCCTCAACACCCCTGGAGGCCCTGGCTCAAAAAGCTATTTAAACCCGGCCAACTCCCAAAAGGGCTGCTGACGGAAGTGGGGGGCTGCAGAGAGGGTGTGGCAGCCAGACAGGTTGTGTGCTGAGAGCTTGGGAATCTAACAGCATGGTGGTTGCTGGTTTTCATTGTGGGGAGTTATATGGGGGTGGGGGCATACCTGCCTAACCTCCGGAATTTTTCCGGAGACTCCGGAATTTTAAGCATTTCTCCGGGTCTCCGGAAAAATCCCTTGAATCTCAGGAATTTTGAGATTCTTCACGGTCCTGTCATATTCTCCACCTGATTGGCTGCCGCCGGTAGCCAATCAGGTGGAGAATATGACGGGACCCGGAAACGGCGTGAAATGTTCGTGCCCACTGCCTGCACCGCTATAATAATAGTGCTTTCAATCCATGTCATTGGATTGAAAGCAGTATTATTACTGCGTCAGTGCAACGTTCGTTTTGCTTACCATAGCACTGAAAATCATTCATTCAATGCTATAGTAGGCAAAATGAAGGCAGCGCCGCAGCCGAAATAATACTGCTTTCAATCCATGTCACCAACAACTAGCACTTGCTCTTGCCATCAAATTGACTAATGCACAAATCAGGCCCAGCAATATACTAGCCTGGCTGTACCCACTGCCTGGTGACAGTGGTGTCTCTAGCCGCGGTATCTCGGACTACAGATGATTTGTGTCCATTTATGTCCACATACTCTAGATAGAGTTGAATATTATTGGTAACTGGGGTCTCCTCTGGAGATCTGGTACCGTTACCACTCAGTGTAACCAATCCACATTCGGCCACTCCCTGGCCTAGTGGGAAATCCTCCTTTGAGAGGCCTGAACTAATGATGGCCTCTTCCACAATTCACTATGGCTTGCTTGGGTAAGAGCCTTGCAAGCATGATCCCCTTCCCTACTTTCCTATGGCCCAGCTCCTTACACACGAAACAACCTTTGGGTGGTGAGAAAGAAGGTGTCCCAGTGTTAGGGGTGCCTGCGCTCTTCCTGTGTGCACCGCTGAACTAGAGTTTGGGGGTTTCCCTTCATTCTTTTGGGGACCTGACTTTGTAGAGGATTGGGTTGGACTTTTGTCCTTCCCATCCTTGTTTACTTTTCTGTCCGCCGATTTCTCTTCTGGCTTGGGTGTGCTCGCCTAAGCCTTTTTCTGGACTTGAGTACTCACAAACCTGTCGGCAGCCTTTGCAAGCTCCCTAGTGTCTGTGATAGTCTTTTCCACAAGATGCAGGTGTAGGTCAACCTCACAATTTTTCAACACATGCTCAAACGCAATCAAATTGTACATCCCTTTAAATGTGTCAACTTTGTTACAAGTCACCCACCCGTTCAGATAGTTCAACGACAAGTGTGTGAACGCTGCAAATTTCTGCCCACTTTTCTTTCCGAGCACCCTGAAGCTCTTTTGATACTGTTGTGGAGTTTTACAGAACTTCCTGAGTGGGGCTGCCTTCATGCTCTCATAAACAGGCCTTTCCTCAGGATTTAACTGAAGAATTGCATCAGTCCCTGGTGTCCGTTAGCGACCTATCAGGGCTGCACCCCACAGTAACTCATCCACCTCCTGCAGCTGGAATGCCAGCTCGAGCACTTCAAACCAGTCGAAATTATCCTTCCCCACCTCATAAGCCTGTACTAAATCTTTGGGGATGTGTCGTCGGAGCTTATCCATGGAACTCTGGTTTGAGCCGCTACTGCTGTTCTCGGCAGAGGCTGACCTGTTAGCCTCTTTCCGCTCTTCAAGCACCAGCTTGTGCAGCTCTATGGTGATCTTGACCCACTGTTTCTGTTCCTTTAGCGCTAGTCTTCTCTCCTTAAGCAGGAGCTTTCTAGCCGCTACCTCATTGACAGCCGGAACAATTACTGGGCCACTTATAGACTGTGCTGAAGCCTGGGAACTGCGGGATACCGCACTAGCACCTGTTCTCGCTGACACTCTTGAGTGTTGAGAAACCACACTTGCCACCCCAGTGGGATGATTAGCGAGAAACGCTGCTCATGCGGTCGTACTCGTCATTTTCCCCCTCTGGAAGGTCTTGTCTGTTTGGGTACACAGAGCCTAGCCTGTCCTCTGGGGTCTTCTGCCCAACCACCCTCGCTTCTACCCAAGCTTGGAGGCTGGTCCGCAACTCAGGTTTATGAACCTTAGTGCTGTGGGGAAGTCCCCTTTCTTGACATAAGACATGCAGGACATCCTTGGTCATGCCTTTTATAGTCTCTATGTCAAGCTCCAAGACTATTACTATTACCTAGCAGTAACTAAACGTTGCCTGCAACAGTACTTTTATCATTGGGTGACTAAGCTGTGTGCAAGGCTCCAACTGAACCGACTGCCTGCCACCAATGTGATGAATCAACGGCCGGGGGGCACTAGTGGTCCAGGGATGAATATCGATTTCTAAACTATCAATCAACCTCACACCTCTAGTACACCAGAAGGGATCCAAACAGATTGGTATACAAGTAAATTATAAGACCTCCTTGTCCAATTTTGGTAAAGTGGATGGAATAGGAGGCTTATCGCCGCAAGGTCGTGGAACACAGCCAAAATACAATTATTACCCAATGATAAAAGGGACTGTCCAGTCAAGGCTGTATGGAAATATCTACTTTATTATTACTGCAACAGACAGTTCTAGCACACTAAAAAATATAACCCACCCTGTAAAGGAACACATAGGACAGATAGTTTCACGAAGCAAAGGGATGCACTCTGGATACTGACAGGAGGGTAGTTGGTAAAGTAATCAGTCTTACTGTTTAAGGTTACTTGGTTTCAGCACCCAGGGGGCAAAGGGTCGTAACGTTCTCTAGGGGCCTTCAGAGAAGGAGCAGAGGGGCAAAAGCACAATGTACCTAGTGCTGAAGAAATTATTGATGCTTGACAGCGTCAAGGCGGTTCCAGGGTGCTTTGCAGCCCTTGAGACAGAGTTAGTGGTGGCACACAGCTGCGGGTACCAGGTGGCAGGAAGTTTGGCAAGCGAGGCTGGACGGCTGTCTGCAGGCTGTCCGGCGCGGTGGCTCAGGGCCAAGAATCGTTGTCTCTGTGCTGTTTGGTGGATCTGGAATGCTGGTCGAGGTGTCTCGGACGGCTCTTTTGACTGCGGTGTGACAACATTGAGCAGTGCAACCGGATGCAGTTCGAGGACTCGACTGTCTTGAAAATGTTCTTAAAAGATGGACGCTGGATGATGCTTGTGTGGCACTCCTCCTAGCTTCTTCGCTGGGCTTGTGTCCTTTCAAGGCAGACGGCCCAAAGCTCAGGAGAGTGTTTGGAGGCGACAGCCTTGTCCTTAGTTCAGATACTCTCTGGCACTTCCCACTTAGGAAGATTGCTGGTAGAATCTAGCAGGGCATGCTGTGTGCTGACTGGGTACCGGTTCTGGAGCGGCTGGACAGGTCCTCGGAGTCCAGTATCTCCCTCTGTTCCCTGGGAGATGTTTAGGGGAGGGACCTTGCTTCCCTCTTGGTACTCCTTGCCTTCCTTCACTGGTGGAAGATGTAAGGTAGATTGTACCTTCAGACTCCTTTCGAAGTCTTCAGATGATCTGCTAAGTGAGGGGTTCAGCCCTCTTTTAAAGCCACATGGCCCCCAGTGATTAGTGCAGTCTAAGCCCACCTTAATTAAGTAATCCTGGGTCCCCACCAATAATCTTCTGTTATGCATGAGGCCAGGACCAGAGGGCTCTGCAACAGGACAGACAAGGGGGTGACAACAGATACCCAAGTCTTACTCATCTCCCTGTCTGTTGTAGCTCAAAGTGTCTCTCTGGTTAACTGAGCACTCTGTGACTCTTGATTAAAGCACAGGGTTCCCTTGAAGGTTGTGCTGGGAGCAGACTTCCTGTCTCCTCCAAACCACATACTTCTCCCCTCTGAAAGGGGTCAGCGCTGCAGGGGTTTGCCTATGGTAAATAGTGGACCCAGACATGCATTTCACTGCCTTTCATACAGAGGGATAGGAACTAGCTTCAGGTTGACACAATGCATACCAAATGGGTGTTAGCCTTGCCTTTCCTGTTGTCTATTCCGGCACCCAAGCCCCTTCAGGCTTGCTTTAATTATCTCTCATTAGTATGCAGTGCCACCAGCCGGAGAACAAAGGAAAGGAGATTCATGGGTCCTTTGATATTTAAATTAGGCTGCCTATGCTGGAGGAAGGTGTGCCTTCCTATTCCTTGAGATGGTTTGATGTACCCGGTGCCTGTAGGTTATGTCTTCCTGGAGCACATGTGACTATGCGTTTTGTGCGGTAAGCAGATGGACAGTGTGTGGAATGGCCTCACACAGTCCTTGGAGATTGGTCTTCCATCAAAAGCCCAGGTGAGCACACTCTCCCAGTGTGGATGGTCGAATTTCTCACACACAGGGTTGATAAATCTTCAATGTGATATGAATCTGCCTTGTTATGTTAGTCTGAACATTAACCACATTGCAAAAAAGTCTCTGCCCTAAGCTCACCTTCCTCTGTTTCACCTAAGCTCTCAAAACGGACCCTTAATCATGAATCTGGCTGATTTTCATCGCTTTTAAGGCTATAAATGCACACACAGGAAAGCAATTAATCACATGCACATTACAAGTGCTTCTAAGGATTTCTGCTTGTTTCCAAACTTGGAACCTTTAATTGTAGATACGTTTTGTAGAGCAATTCCTCATCCAAAGATCACATATAACAACTTTTTTAAATGTTTGTATTTCTTTATGTATAATTGATGTATATGTAAATTTTTCAATTATTACATATTTACAAGATAAGAAGTATGTTAATAATCCACTGGCCATATTTTACAGAGGACAGTGTTGCAAGTCCCATGTGCTGGCAATCTCACACTTGTCACTGTCTCAAAGCAATCATTCTCTTCTGCCTTCACCACTGCTGTGCCACTATGCATCTCAACCATGCTCTGGTCTATTGACAATGACCCATCAATGAAGAGAATTACCACCCCCTCATCCCCATTGGGCATTTTCTTTGACATGGGGCATCTCATCATTGTATTCAGTATAGTTGGTGCAACCATGCACATCATCTCCCTCCTTCACTGGTTCTACTATGAATCTGGCTGGATATACCATTCGACACTTGACCATTTTGATCGATGGATTTAATATATAATTACCTCGTAGCCTGATGCTTTGTGGGTAGTTGATGTACTTTTGGGCTTTTCAAGGATGTCAAATTAAGCATGCTCAGTGTACAACATTAGTGGACAGCCCATTGTTATGCTAGCTGACTTTTCAAATGCAAAGGCTGCTGCAGCCAATGTTTGTTCACATGGGTAATGGCCTCTCATTACTGGATCTAATATTCCACTGTAAAATACTAATGGTTTGTATCTCACATTAGTTTTCTGTGCGAGGACATCCGTCATCAATATTCCATTTGAAAGGGAAAATAAAAAGAACTCCTCATTGCAATCAGGGATCTCTAATCCTCGAGCTGTGCTAAATGCTACCTTCAACTAATCAAAGGCATCTATAATTTCACATGTCCAGGCCATATCACTGTTGTCTTTTCTGTGCTTCCTGGAGTCCTTTAAGAGTGACCTGACATATGTGCTGTAATCAAAGACCCATGCCCGTCAATAATTGAAGGCCTAGAAATTGCTATGATTCCTTCACTGTCTCTGGCCTGTGTGTCTTCATTATGGCTTCTGCTCTCTGTAAGGAACTCATGGTGGCAACAGTAAAGAGAGACAAGTGATCACAGTTCAAGGGTGTTTATTAAACTGTATAAACACCTAATCTAAACCTAAATGTAAGACGGGAGCAAGCTTAGACCATCAAATGAAAATAAGGCAGTCCTAGTGTCAAATAAAAAGGGCCTATAATAAGAAAAACCTTTTGCCAATCCTTACAACTAATACAAAGAGGGTGTGGGATAGTTTTTAAGAAAAGAAAGAAGTGTTCACAAATAATATGTCAGGATGCAGTAGCCTGGGACTCCCTTCCCCATGTTTTTAGCACGGGGTAAGGCGGGATCTTGGAGCACAGTACACTCTTGAGCTTCCCCAGCACGTGACAACAGTTCCGCTTGCAGCCATCAGGGCCACCGATGGGCAAGTCTCATTTTGCCTGAAAGTCTCTTGCCTTCGAGGACATGATGTACTCACAAGAACAAAAACAAAGTTCCTTTAACAAATAATAGTTGGTCTCCTTATAACACTTAGGATGAGATTTCCTCACCCCCGGGCTCCCTTTTTCTGGGCGCTGACCCCTTTTAAGTCTTCAGCATCCCTCCACCGGGTTCACAGTGGCTTTTCTCATTCACGATTCTCAATGTCGTTATAAACAGTTCCAGTGGACATCCCTCTCCCAGGTTCACCTTTGGCAACACACTTTCTCTGGACTTTAGATTTTGCCCCCTATTAATCAGCCTCAATCCACTGTGTTCACTCTAGACAACTTCATATTCACATTTGCTTTCAATGTCTGCGGGATTCACTTCCCTTGCTTTCTCACAATGCAGGATTCACTTCCCTTGCTTTCTCGATGTGGGATTCGCTTACTGTGCTTTCTCTACAGTTCTTAGGTCAAAGGTTTTCGATTGTACTGGGATTTTGCTAGACCTCCTGTATGACCACTTTGACCTGTCTTGGCGGCTCCCCTATGGCCTTCTGGTATCTGTAGTCTCATCAATATGGGATAAACCAGGGTTTCTCGAGACAGCACCCACGTGGTGCCGGTCTCCTCTGTAGCGGGTGTTCCTTTAACAATTTTACAGTCTTTGAAATCCTCTCAAGATGCCACTTTGCGGCTTTCATTCAACACAGCAGCCCAATTCTTATCGGTTCACAGTAGCAGGAGTTTGCCTTGCTCTGGCTTATCGGCGCAGGCTTGCACCGTGTAACGTTGATATCTGTTACAAGACTGTATAGCTATTGTTCTCAGGCTTAGGTTTTCTTCCGTAAAGGTTTTGCAGGTCTGGGCTTAAAAGGGCAAGGTTGTCTCTTGCCTTGGCACCGTCTCAATTCTTGACACCTTTCTCCTTCTCTTAAACTGCCATGATAGATTAGCCGTCTCTCTGTTCGGTCTGCCTTACTCATACTGTGCTCTCTTGCTCCACCTTTTATCCCTGAAGGAAAGGGTGTGTAATTCTAATCAATTGGCTGCCCCTTGTATTGGGACACATCAGGTAAATGGCTCTGGTGTCAGTCTGTTTTCTTGTATGTTGTACAAAGGTTTTTGTGTTGGAAAGGAGGGGAAAGTGTTTTTGAATGTCATACATGGTAGGATGGGGAAAAGGTGTCGAAAGAAGGGGGATACTGACTCTCACCCGGTTGGTGCCCCATTCTCACTCCTTGAGGACCCTCCATCCAGGTGATCCACCCCCTCGCTGGTCCAGCCCCAGGAACTGGATCCAGTAGCGATGGTCGTGTCCTGGCCACCTGTATGACAGATCCTTGGGGACTAGCTAGGGAGACACCTTCAGGTTTCTCACATCTCTCAGGTTTCACCTTCCTCCCTTCCTTTTAAATCAGCTGACCTATGTATAGGACCACTTCATGGCAATATTGCATTTTCTCTCTGTCTACTTTGTACCCCTTCTCTGCCAATACTGTCATTAGTTTCACCGATTTTTGCCTGCACTCTTCTTCCATGGTGATACATGCCAATGTGTCATCCACATATTGGATGGCTGCACTGTCAATCTGCACATTCCCTAAGTCCATCTGCAACACTCAGTTGAAGACTGCGGGTGATTCACAGTACCCCTGGGGTAAATGATTATGTTTTAACCTAATTCCACAGTAATGGGAATTCTGCCTCAACAATATTGTTGAGGGGCGCAAATCCTGAATAAATCTCCACAACCCCTGTTGCCTTTTTTATCGGGTACACTGTCATGTGTCATGGGGATTCTGAAGGCACTAATATCCTTACTAAGGCAGCAATGGTTTCATAGATACCCTTGTTAGCTTCCTTGGACACAGGATACTGTCTGACTCATGGTAAAATAGCCCAGTTCTTTAGTTTAATTTCAACAGCCCCTACTGCTTTTAGTAGACCAACGTCTTATGGACTGCTGGTCCACAGTGTGTTTGGTACATGCGCCAAATCCTCTTGGAGAAAGGATGGTACTTTCCTCACTAATGATACTCTCTTGGGTATTTCTCTGCTCTCACACTGTAGCTGATATGTAAGACTGATGTTAAACATCACATCGTCATCTGAAGCCTCATCTGTAAATAATTGTTAATCTGTCAAGTCAGCCAGTGTTTGTGCTTCATCAAGTGCTATTACTGTGAGCCAACTTACCCCCTCATCGTCCACTCCATGTAACATCACTGTCTTCCTTGAATATGGCTGCTTCTAGTTGGATTGCAATTATCTGTCCTTCTTCCATGTCCGTGGGTACTTCTGGTCAAAACAAACATTCTGTGTCTAACCTCAATAATGGGTCTCGTATTTGGCAAAGCTATGCTAGCAATATGTGTACCTCATTAATGAATACTTCCAGGTCCAGTGGAACCCCACTCTGTGCTTTCTGACCATAAAATGCTGTTATGAATTATTGTTCATTCACATAATGGATCCCTGGGGTAGAACATATTATCCCCTGATCAGTAAATTATATTGTCATGTTTTATTTTACTGTTTTATTTACTCATCAAGTCTTTCCCCAATATGTTAACTGGTGTCTTACGAGAATATAATAATGGCACAGACATGCCATGTTCTCCTATAGTGATGGGTAAATCGTCTGTAAAAAGAGCCATAGTTGTCACCCCAAAAAATCCTTCTACGTTTATAGCAATGCTTGACATTGGGAACTTCCCTTCTCTAACACATGATCGAGTCACCCCGTATCTACCAAGAAGGAAAAGGTTTTGTCACTGACTGTCACTCCGACCCTCGGTTCCTCTTGTGTCGGTCTGGTGTAATCGATGGGATCAAACACATCAAGATTCTCCGTGGGCTCTCCTATTGTAGATACATATGCCCCCTTGTGACTGTCTTTTTTTAATATAATGGTTTTGTAGCTTGTAACATGTGTTGGTGAAAGAATTCCCTCCTACTACCGTGAAACCCCCTATTCTAGGTCTAGGTACTTGCAGTATTATGCTTACGTTCAACAATGTCACTGTCTTCTGTTGTGCTGTTGCCTGTGCTGCTATTGATGCTGACGGTGTCTGCATTGGTGCTTGTTGTATCTGCATTGGAGTTTGGGGTGATATCCAGTGTTGTGTCTGCTGTATTTGTGGTGCTTGTGCCTGATACTGTGTGTGTGATCTTGGGCATATGTTAGTGGCTCCGCGCTATATGGTGGGGGTATGCTGGTCTCCCTCTTGTGTCTACTAGTTGCCAATTCTGTTGCATTCCTCCCCTACTTCGGCACACACGTGAGATATGCCCCATTTTCCCACATATCCAACACTGTTGCGATGGCTCTCCAAATCGCGGTGGCCCCTATTAAAACCTCGTCCTTGCTGAGCTTCAAATCCAAACCCTCTACCTCTTGGTGCAAACCCTCATCCCGTGGGTAATGATTATATTCCCCCTTGCAAATTTTCCATTTGGCCATGGCTGCATTTGCTGTGCCTCCTACATGGCATTGCATTAGCCCACGTTCCTTAACATGGCTCCTTCCATTGTAAGTTTTGATGGAGGAAATAATTCCTCTATCTTTCGTTCCTCAACTTTCTTTCTGTCCTTCTCTTGTTTAAATCTACAACGATGGACAATAGTCAAATCTATCTCAGGCCATAGTTTTGCTTCGAGACACACAATCTTTTTTAATTACCTTTGCACCTGTTCGGGAAGTCCCCGACTGAAAATGTGATAATAAATTGGGATATTTTTATGCCATGGTTCTCTAGCCAAATATACATCAGGGCAAATTGCGGTCTCTTCCGACCGTAAAGCATTCGTACCATCCCTAACCGTAGGGTTATAATAGTTCACAAAAGACGGTTACTCCAGGGAACAATTCTACATTGGGTTTGATTACCCTTTTTATTTCATTTGATTGCAAAAGTCCTAACCAAAGGACGCTGGATAGTAGGTATATCCTGTAGAAAAAGGAGAGAGACAAACACCCGTTGAGTCTTAGATTGCTACGAGATTGAAAAAATTTTTCGTCGTGATGTCATAAACGTCTTGTGACTGGCATGAAGATATTTCAGAGATATTGGGATTTCCTGTTGACCTTTATTAACCCAAAAAACCCCAAAAAAAAATCTATTTCATGCGGGTGATTGTCTACATAAAAGAATTGTTAAAATACCAAGTGATGAGAGTCATCACTTCGATAGTGATTTTTTGGAAGCTATGCAATGCTCCTTATGCACTTGAGGTGCTAAAAAACCCATAAGTAACTGGGTTGTGATCTTTCGTATTAGGATCCCTCCTCTTTGTTCAGGAGTTATCTTGTGAAGTTGTGGAGAAGCCACAACTGTCAGGTCGACCGGTTTCGATGGTTAAAAGATGTTGTGAACCATCTTCTTCAGGACAAGAAGTAGTTTAGATGGTGGACTAATCAAATACCACACTCGGGTGTAGGGCAGTTTGTGCACGCCACGGCAGGCTCTATCGTAAAAACCGGGTATTCAGTATCAGAAACAGCTGTCTGCTGGCGCGGTATTCGCCGTCTCTATGAATCGGAGGGAGTGCAAGCCGCTTCCGTGTATCTACCTGAGGGCGTTACAGCAGACAGCTGTTTCTGATACTGAATACCCGGTTTTTACGATAGAGCCTGCCGTGGCGTGCACAAACTGCCCTACACCCGAGGGTGGTATTTGATTAGTCCACCATCTAAACTACTTCTTGTCCTGAAGAAGATGGTTCACAACATCTTTTAACCATCGAAACCGGTCGACCTGACAGTTGTGGCTTCTCCACAACTTCACAAGATAACTCCTGAACAAAGAGGAGGGATCCTAATACGAAAGATCACAACCCAGTTACTTATGGGTTTTTTAGCACCTCAAGTGCATAAGGAGCATTGCATAGCTTCCAAAAAATCACTATCGAAGTGATGACTCTCATCACTTGGTATTTTAACAATTCTTTTATGTAGACAATCACCCGCATGAAATAGATTTTTTTTGGGGGTTTTTTGGGTTAATAAAGGTCAACAGGAAATCCCAATATCTCTGAAATATCTTCATGCCAGTCACAAGACGTTTATGACATCACGACGAAAAAATGTTTCAATCTCGTAGCAATCTAAGACTCAACGGGTGTTTGTCTCTCTCCTTTTTCTACAGGATATACCTACTATCCAGCGTCCTTTGGTTAGGACTTTTGCAATCAAATGAAATAAAAAGGGTAATCAAACCCAATGTAGAATTGTTCCCTGGAGTAACCGTCTTTTATGGTTCTCTAGCCTCCATCTTTCTTGAATGGCTTACATATAAGCAGCAGGGATTTCATCAGACCCCGTTTTCTGTGTCAAGATTGCATCCATATCTGACTTGTCTGGATATTGTATTCTGAGTGCCCTCAACACTTCTGCTAGGCAATCATTAAAAGGTACCCCATCATGGCTTGTGTTCTGTGCGGTCTAGCTGGGATATCCTGCCTGCTTCCAAATGCCTTCTGATTGTTCACCCAATATGGCAGTGAATAGGCTTTTCATGTCGCCTACTGCTAGCGTCATCCGGGCTGTCATTCTTTCCAATTCATAAATCCACTTTCCCGCCCCTGCTGTAAGCAATGGTAATTTATAAATCAAGTTGTTTTCATCTGTCTGTGGCCATGGTAAACATTGTGTAAGCGCTCTGTTTTATCCCCATGCCCCATCCAATCACAGAAGCACCCTTTCTCTTCGTTACCACGTCTGTCAAGCTAACTCTCTACCGCCACAGTAATTTCTCAGCCTGTTAACATATGGTGCTTGCTCTCCTAAACTGAGCGCATCAATTGTTGAACGGGTTATGGTCTTTGTCCAGTTCCGCTATTTCAGACCATACTACCTCTTTCCATGTGTTCGCTTTCCCTGGCTTCTTCAAGCATTGTATCATTACAGTCTTCATCTTCTTAGTCCTCTCTATTCTGAAATCTAGTCGACCCAGGGGAAGTCTCCAATATTTCCCAATCGTCACTTCTTCTGTCATATTTCTACTTTCCTCTGGCTTGCCTGTTATCCAAATCCCTATTGTGCCAATGTCATCCTTTCTCTTCCTATCTAGGCTGTAACTTCTCACAACCCCTTCGTCCTCATTGTCCGACAATGCACATCTGCTCATAATGTCATCAACTCCCTTCCTGCATCTCTCTAAACTTCTCTCTCTCACTTTTTATGTTCCTGTTTCCTGTCTCTCTCCGTCTGGGTGTGTAGGCCCCCAAACAATATCAACTTCTTTTTTTTCACCTTTCCCTACTTCTTTCCACATATTGTTGTTTCTCCCTTTCTCTTTTTTCCTTTCTTCACTTCTTTGTTTATAATTGTTCCTTTCTTCTCACCTTTTTTCTCTCTCTGCAACCCATCTCTCCTTCGCCCTTTCTTCATCCCTTTTTTCTCTGTTCTCTGTCTGTGGTCTCTTTTTCTCACTTTATCTCTCTCCTCCATTCTTTTCTCTTATTTTGCCTGCCTTTTTGCAACTTCACTTGCCCTTTCTTTGGCCTCATCGCTGTTCTTTCCATCCAGCGTAGGCATTATTTGCCCTCCTAGCCACTCATTTGATGCCATTACTGTCTCAGCCCCATGATCGTGCCTATTTTTTTCTCTCTGGACTGCTTCCTCCACTTCCCTTAACCTGGATCGCAAGTCACAGCACTCATATTCTACATGTGTGGACGCTGGTCTACGTTTGTTATTTTTCTCTCCACTTATATCTTCACTACTGCATGCGGGAGGTGGATATGTGGTATTACCATATCCTGCTACTTTTAATACTTGTAATGGACAATACCTGTGAAGACAAGGACTGCTCCTTGCTCTGGGAAAGAGGGGGGAGCAGTGGGTGTCATACACCCTTCGTCATGCTGATTAAGCATCCATTCTTTCCTATTTGGCTCCACTGTCTTTTACACTTTCCATAGATCCAGTAGACCTAACTTGTTCTTGAGTTTTTTTCCATTATATGCGGCATGTAAATAGGTGCACGTGTTACTGTACTGTCTTCAAATGAGTGCCTTCTTGTAGCCAGGGTATACAAATCTTGCTCCCAGTGTCTCAAACCCACTGTGTGTGGTATCTAATAATTTTGTCCTTATATCAGGGCAATGACTTACAAAGGTGAATGATCTGAGTGTCCCCGATTATAATACTATGCAGCACAACTTACCAAATTATATTTCAATTCTCAGTCACCCCTTTCTCCTTTTCACACCCCTCCCCAATAATACCTTTTCACAATTAATACTTCTGCCTCTCTCTATGAGACCACGCCTCTAGTGTCACCAACTTCTTCAGAGTAGCCCCACAAACGCCCCTCTCAGTCCAAGCAGCCCCACCTCACTGCTCCTCTCAGTTCTAAGTGGCACCACAACTGCCATCAATGCTTTGAGCAGCCCCACCTCGCTGCTCCCACACCGGACCACAATCCTTGGTCCAGACCACCACTTTTCATCCTCCAAAAGTCAACCTTTACAAGGCGTAAACTATCTCATAATATGAGGCTGGCGCCAACAATTACTAAACAACAAAATACAATACATACGTCTTCTCGACTCCTGGAGAGTTAACCCATCTCTTGTTTTTACTGCCCCATATAGAAGCTTATCACATGATCTTTCCCAACCCTTTTCGGAAACTATCTCCTTTTAATGCTTATTTCTTCACAAGTCCACAATATACAAAAAACACTTTTCACACTTTCGACATGCCTATGTCATACTTACATCCATGGATTTGCCAAAGGTCTTCTGTGTCGAGTCTCCCCTACCAGCCACCTGTCCAACCATGCCCTACGGGGTGGTCTGTGGGGACCAGACAAGACTTTCTCCAAAGGGGCTTCTGTCAACCAATCTATGTAGCGCGTAATCCTGTTCTCCACAGGTCGCCTCCAAAGCCTTAGCTAACCATCACCTCTGCTACCATCTGTTAAGATGGCCAGGAAAGTCCCAAATTACAGAAAGGACTTGGAGTCAATCCAAATCAGACTCTAAGACAAAGTGCAAGGCAAAATCCAGCTTTATCATCATCCAAATAAAGCAGGGACAGCATACAAGCACTAATGTCTTGTTTCTCTCTCGCATGTCCATTACAAACAAAGATTCAAGTAGTCCCAATGCATCATAAAAGACATCATCACATGTTATCAGTTTACATAAACCTACGGCGAATGAGAAGTGGTGGTGGTGGTGGTGGTGGTTACATATTCACTCTATATGGTTCAAATACTTAATTGGGTTATATTTGTCTGATGGCTCCTCCTGAGACCACCCCTACATTGATAAAGGTTAAACTAGGTCATCTCTACAATAGGGACTTGGTTGGCACCTTACCTCATGGGCAGTATAACACTGGGGGTTTTCTTAGGGTGGTTCCTTGCTAACAAACCTTGGACAATTGACAGGCTGTCAAGACATGAGCCAGACAAGGTGGAGAGGGAGAGAGGCCCATGCACTGTTTGTTGTTCATTAAGAAGTTATCATCCCGCATTCATAGGCCATGAGACCAGGCAATCTCTTTGTATTTGACCTTTTGTGGCACCTCTCTTGTGTCTGTGTGTACGTATATATAGCATTTATAACGCGTATATACACAAGTGTTTCATGGGTGTATGGCAGGTGTCATATCTTGGTTTGTTTCTAATGAATAGGCAGTATTCTTCAACTATGGGTCATGTGTGATGGGGCCGTGTATGAATGGAATGATCTCCTATTTAGTGGGATTTCAGCTACTACTCATGTGTGTACTGTGTATTCTGTAGCCACTGGGAAACTCTAGTTATTCTTCATTGTATTTTTGGGCTTGCTGTGTTACTTCACCTGGCCTACAAAGGCTGGTTGTGGTTTTATAGCACTTTAATCTGAGGGTATCTGGCAGACATCTTAGGAATTATTATATTGTGCCTTTGCTCTTCTGCTCCGACTCTCCCTTATTTTCTCGTAACCATGGAACTAGTTGCCAACACCTGTCTGAGCTCTGCATGTATGTGTATTTTTGTGTATTCAGCATTTTGAAGTCTTGAGGCCTTTCATTTAATTAAAAGGATGCTTCGGCTTCCATTTTAAAGAAGATGGCTACCCAATTACACTCTGGTTTCTATGTTAGTGAGCTATATTTGTGACGTTTATGTTGCATTCACCATTTACATTAGGCATGTTAGTATTATTCATGTCTTGTGGATGCCATGTTGATATTCATGTATAAATGCATATTTTACCTAGTGCATATGTTCTTCATGTTGAGTGCACAACTTCTTCTTGTCTAATGCATGCACATGTATTGTTACAACAGTAGGTTGACTGCATTTACCATCTTCAGCCTAAATTGTCTATGTCCTGCTTTACCTGCCTGGGATAAGCGTGGTGTGGTTGCCGCCGTGAGTAATGTTTCTCACCTGTGCAATATTGGACATGGGAGGGGCAGAAGCTACAGGTGACGCGTTAATCTGCCTCTCAACAAAACTGTCCGGAAGGAGCGAGACCTGCCTCTTGAAGAGTGCGTGTTGCCTGCTCTGGCATGAAGTAGCAACTCGATTAGGCACCTGCCTGGGAGTCCCACCTCTGAGGAGCAAGGACTACAAAATGGTGCCAGTGACACCCTATGGGAAAATGTAAAGGCAACATATTGAGCCCCCTTCAACAGAGGGCCCAAGAAGATCCATGGCTGCCATAGGCCGCAGAGCCAGTTGGGAAGGTTGGGGTGAAGGCTAACAGTGCCCAACACAATAAGGACATTAGCACTGACTGGGATTCATTAAGTCAATATAATGCAAATGTATAGTTTTACTCATGGTATTTGTACAGTGTCATTTCTGTTAAAGTAGGTTATGAGTTTATTAGGATGCATTAGATGTGCAATACACTTTAGTAAGTTGATCTGAATGATGTTGGTTGTGAGGTATGGGAAGTCGGCTATTGCAAGCTACAAATGAGAGGTGGGGTCGCCACGAGCTATAGCCTAGCTCCCAGGTGCAGTGGAAACCATGGAGAGGGCCATGATGAAGGAAGCCTGTGGGGGGGCAAAGGGCACAGGGTGTTTAGCTCCCATGGGGGCTGCTACTTTGTTTCCTGGAGGCTGTCACTCTGAGTGCCAGAGCTTAAGGCCATGCCCTCTCTCCTATCTGAACTGCTTCTAAGCCAACCAGTTCCCCATGGGCACATTGTGTTTCGCTCCTGCAGGTTTGTTCAGCGAGGGGTTGTTTGTCGCCACCCTACCTATCGCAATGGAGAATTTATTGGATCACAAGTTCAAGAGCGCAGAGGGAAGGTGAGGAACATGAAGAGAGAGTGTGGGGCTGTAACCACTTGGTCTCAGTCCCCGCGCTCCTCTTCTCGCATATATTGACAGTGGCTACGGAGGTCATAGTTTCTCCACCTTCACCCCCTCCCTGAACCCCACAAAGCATGTGTGAACCTTGTCCTGCAAAACGCAAAATTCCATCCATGAAACGGTTGTTGCTGACACCGCCTTCCACAGATTTAGTAGACGCCAAGCCCAGTGATCACCGTTCAGTCATGATAACGGGTGACTCTTACAAGCTAGTAAAGGAGCTCAGTCTCTTTTTGGGAACCGCACCGATTACCATGGGGGGAAATGCTGTTGCTGTCATTCATAATATAGACCTTACTGCAGAAGGAAATCCTGGTTGGCAAGACCAAAGGAGAGGAAACACCTATGCTGCAACTACATGCAGCGACAGAGGGGGGGTTGGTTGTGGATAATGCTTCTTTGGAGACTTATGAACTATCATCTTCAACAGCCCAATTGTCCAAACACATCCGTCGCTCTTCCCTGTATCACTGCACGATGGCCCCAGATTCCAGAGAGCCTGTCTGAGGTGAAGTGCCCTCCCAACTCACCAACCCAGTCTCTGCCGCTCCCATTGTCATTTTACCAGAGTTAATTGCAGCAACCACCAATTCGAGCATAACATCCAGCCCCCTTAGAAAAGTCCCACAGGAGAAGAGGCCCCCACTCCCATGGATTCGTTTCTTAAAAACTCTGGAAGATCTTGTCCACCAAGCAGCTGATGTGTGTTCCACTGACTGGGAAAGTGCATCTGCAGGGGGGCTAAGTCCCTCTGCTTATACCCCCAGAAACACTTTCCATCTCCCCTTTGGTTTCTATCGTTGAAGAAACAATTCAGGGTTGCAACTGTTCAATGGTCCTGTCCCAATTTGCAGCCTTAATGAAGCTATTGATCTTGGATAATGGCATAGGTACAGGAAGAGGTATGCAAGGAGATCAACATCCAAGTAATGTCATCAACAAAAGGGGTTCTGCAACAGCAGAGAAGGAAGCCCGGATGTGCCCCGTGCTCAACGGGAACGATTTCACAATGCTTACCAAGGCAGTATTTCTAAAGGGGTCCCTGGGCCTAGCAGATGCCGGCTCTTAATTGTCAAATTCCACATGGCCAAGCCATGGAGTATGCAAACAAGAGGGTGTCCCAAAGGAAGGGCATAGTATATTTGCAATGGGTTCCCAAATTTCCCAGAAATAAGCCTGAACCCAAAGATTCTTTGATAAACAAATGCACTCATTGGTTGAGATCAGTATACAGATGCCACTCCCTGATGAGAGGATATCGTAAGCTCTAGAAGACAATCCTATGGGGACAGATGGCCTTATGATCCCATCCGTATAGAATGAAGGGACCAGAGAAGGGCCCCTGATTTGCCTGGAATTGGCCGAGATGTTGCCTGAGGCCCAATAGCCCGATTACAATCAGTGCTTCCCCCTTTGACAGGTTTGGTCACCCCATGGGATTTATGCCCCCGTTGGAAACTGGGGCACAGCCTTCAATGCTTTCTGGAGCAAATTCAGTCCCTATAGTGACTAGATTTGTGGGGCCCTCTAGTGGATGTGGTAGTACATACCCCCAAAGGCCAAAACTTGCGCTCTATGCCCACGGTTGTAACCGTGACTTGAACAGGCTGGGGATAGACATTATGTAAACCTCTGCTCCATGTCACAGGGACCTCTTTGGTTCCAGTTATCTCTTTTTATATCATGTATGGACTGATATATATGCGTACTTTGATGGCCTATGGCCAAATAGAGTTAAAATGATGATGAAAGGACTGTTGCTCCAGCTGCGCACCCCAGGGAGTCCTCCTAGTGACTCCCTTGAGAGTTAGGTGGGCAAGCAGGGCAGGGCCCCACAGACTGATGTGCAGAAAATAGTTTGAAAGTGATCAAAGGCATAATTAAGGTACCAACACGTGTCTGGGTATTAGTTTTAAATAGAGTTGCCCATTGGGGCAAAATCATAACTGGCAGTAGAGTTGTTATTGTTAAGGCCATCAGTAAGAACTCATGAAGAAGGCCATCTCCCTTCATAAATGCTACATATTTTGATGTTGGTTAACCAATGCTGATTGTCTCTTCAAAGCTGCTCCAAGACAGGGGTAGGTAGGCTAGTGGCCCCACCCTGCACGTTGATGGCTAAACCGGTGGGCCAGGGCAAAAAACACAAGGGCTACATATTGAGAGGTGTTTTGTTTTGGTAGCTGTGAATTTTATATAATCAAAGAGGGCTATAAAAGGTGTCAGTGGAGAAAGTATCTGGTGTATGTGGCCAGCAGTACATTTTGGTTGTCAGATTCTTACCTTCTATTGTCAATGGTCATTTTGTAGTGGACTAGATCACAAACCATGCAGCCATTCGAACACTCAGCAATTCAGACACTATTTTAGCTACACATGGAGAACGCCATCTCCAGTTGGGATAGATGGGAATGAGGAATTTGGGGTGTCCGAGATCTGGGATTCACACCTTTGATGTGGAGAGCTGCAGTATGCGTGTGTGTATGCATATATTACACAGCCACGGTAATTTCCAAGACCTCAAACAGTGAAGCTCAAAAGATGAACAACCCCCATAGAGAGTAACACTTCAGTCCGTACAAGGGATCCACATACATAGTGAAATAACCAACCTTCTTGTAGTACTTTCCAATGCCAATATGTCTGCCGAAAAAAATGTTTTAAGCCCCAACTGAACCACCCCAATACCACCCCTCCCCCCCCCCAAAGAGGGTGACATGGTGATGCTGTCCTGTCCCATCCCAACATACAGGGTCAGTCCGTGAACTCAACAAACCCCAATATTAAAACGCAAGATGGCATTGGGGAGCTGTCGCTGTTCCTCCCTTATGCCCGCATTACCAGATTCCACCTCCCGCTATTAGGATAAATTGACATAGTGAGACACCATAGACCCTAAAAGTAAGGATAACTATAAGGAGAATACTTTCAACCAAATTAATTAGCTGTCAGCAACACAACTTGGCACACTGAACAAATCTCAGCAGGGACGAGCCCCTGCATCACCCATCTCATCCGCCTCATTATCACGAGGAAGGGGAATATTTGCCTCAACGTACGCTATAGCTTCCTCAGGTATCATTAAAAATAAATGACTTCCCACTGGTGTTGTAATCAGATGGGCTGGAAAAAGCATAGCATACTGCACCGATCTGCCACATAACTTCTTCACCCCCGCCAACGTTTTACGTTCAAGCTGAACAGCCATGGAGAAGTCCGGGTAGATGTGAATGGTGGATGTTTCATAACGGAGGAGTCCGGGTAGCTGTGAATGGTGGATGTTTCATAGCGGAGGGGACTGTTCGCTCTGCCTAGTCAAAGGATAAGGTCCCGACCCCGATAGTTTAACAAGCAGGCCAGTACAGGTCTGGGCGCTGCTGATCTGTGCGAGCTCAACCACAAATGATGAGAATCGTGGGTCCCCCCCAAACAGCTTTCCGACACCAGATTCTATAGCAACCTCGATAGGGCCTTTGCCAAACCCCTGATGGATGCGGACTTTGCGGATGCTATTGCGCCTAGAACGCGATGCAAGGCCATCGCAACGTTGTAGGGCACGTTTAAGATCCTTTGACACATACTTGTGTTTTAAGTTCAACAATGTCATTGTCTGCCGTCCCAATCAAAGTTTGGCCTCAGTGACCCTGGCACTCTCCTGTTCCGTCTTAGTACTTAGAGATGCAACCTTGGCATTGATATTGTCAAGTTTACCACTCATTGTTGAGAAGCCCGATATGCTCTCCCATTATTTGTTTCAAGTCCGGCATGTCCAGGGCAGTCACCACAGGGTTTTCTCCTGAGGTAATTCCAGCATCATTGATGGATTTTGTGATTTGTCAGGTAAAGGCGTCAATGTCACCCTGCCTCTTGTGGGCGGCACCCAGCTTTCGCCACGGTCACTGCTATGAGGTTGCCTTACCCAGGAAACTCAGACCAAATCACTACCAGCACCTGTCTGGTAGGTCCCAGACCAAACAAGGATCCATCGGATACCAAACAAAACAGCGCAGAGAATCATGGGGTGCAAGTCATCTCCCCCTCACAAGTTGCACTTTCACAGGTCAAAGCCCAATGCTAGGTAGGACTTACAGATGACAGCAGAAAGAAGGCCCACAACCTTGATGGATTGTTGTGCTAATATGGCAGCTTGTGGAGAATCGTGATATTACACATGGATGGGCTGCCACCATGCAAGCCCAAGGTTCAGCAGAAACGTCTCAGCCAGGGTCTAGAATATATTCTCTGGTCATGAAGAAAAATAGAACTTTTGCAGTCTAGAGGCAACGTTTGGCAAGCTCTTTGTTGAAGCTTGTGTAGATCTTTGTTGTGTGTAGGGGCTGCAGAATTGGGTGCTCTCACACTGAGGTTGCCCAGTGTACTGACAATATGCAAACGTTATATTGTCAGAGTGTGTAAAAGTTCCGTCCCCCTGAGACTCCTCACCTGGTACTTCAGCAGGGTTTGATGACTTTGGTCTCCTTCTTCTTTCTGTCTGGGAACTCCCTCTTTCGTCGTTTGACTGGTTAGTCCTTCTTCCCTTCGAAGAGATAGGGACGGTCTCCCCCCGAGGCCACCTTGCCCGCCGATGGATCTGGCAGTCAGGTGAACCCAGGGGAGTCCGCTCCTCAAACAGGGAAAAAGCCTGTTAAGGCAGAAAAAACCCTGTGTGTCAATTGATGGTATTGGCAAATCCGATGTGAAGACTGGAGACTGGAGATTGGAGATAGGAGACTGGAGAGGCTGGCGTTGTCCTGTATCGGCTGAAACCGTAAGTTAACAGAAGGTCTGAATTCCCCGGAAAGGGGTTTGTTCCAAGCGAAGCTCTGGGAGAGAATGGGGTTCGCCCTATCACTGGAAGCGAGGAACTGTTCCAGACGGGAGGCTTTAAAGAGGAAGGATTGCCACAATAGAACTCTGGAGGAAGGTAAGAGAGGAGTGAACGATGAAAGAGGAAGAGATCGTGAGAGAGAGAGAGTGCGAGCGCGAGAGAGAGAGAGAAAAGAGAGAGTGCGAGTGCGAGGGAGAGAGGGAGAGGGAGAGCGAGAGAGAAAGAGAGAGAGAGAAAGAGAGAGAGAGAGAGAGTGAGAGAGCGAGCGGGAGCGAGAGAGAAAGCGAGCGGGAGAGAGAGAGAAAGCGAGCGGGAGAGAGAGAAAGAGTGAAAGACACGAACGTAGTAAGGAGTCGTGGACACAGAACACACCGCGACCGGGTGACAGGGAATATGAGCATAAGAAATACTCAGTCGGAGCGGTCAGGATAGCAAAGGACCAGAGGGAGCAAGAGAAATAATGCACCCTGGACGGGGCACTGCTGCGCGGGCGAAAGTCAAGAGACTAACGAAAGCGAGTTGCAACGCGAGTTGCAGGGGGCGTGGTCTCTTGTTATACCTGCCGGTCCAAGACGACTAGCGCGTCAAGCGGACCGGCACAGAGGCTCGATACCGCCTCCATCTTGCCCAGAGTTTCCACGGCCGCGGTGTGACAGTATGCCCTCTCTTCATCGACTCTCCCCCAGGTTTCCCCGGATGTAGGCGATGGAACTGTCTTAGAAGTCGTGGGGCGTGGATATGACTTCTAGGCTCCCAGGACTGTTCAGCGACAGAATATCCCTTCCATTGAACCAGATATTGTATAGTTCCATGCCTGTAGCGTGAATCCACCAGCCTCTCCACCTCATATTCTTCCGGTTCAGGATCTTGGAGTATAGAAAAGGGTACACGACGGCCCCTGGGATCTGGGAGATAAGCCTTCAAGAGAGAGGTATGAAAAACAGGGTGTATCCTTTTCAGACTGGATGGCAGACGTAGTCGAAAGGCCACTGGGTTCACTTGAGATAAAATGGGAAATGGGCCTATAAAGCGGGCTGAGAATTTACCAGGATGAACCCAACGTGGGAGATATTTGGTAGATAACCAGACCTTAGTTCCCACCTCCCATTCGGGGTTTGGAGATCTCTTCTTATCAGCATACTTCTTGTATCGAGTTCTACTTGCCTCCAGCTTCTGAGTCGCTTCCTTCTGGATGGATCGAAGATCAAACAGGCGCTGGTCTACCGAAGGGACTGAAGTTGGAGGAACCCCAAAGAGAGGTATATGCCTCGGATGATAACCGTAGGTGAAGTAGAAGGGGCTGCAGCCTGTTGCCGAATGTTTGGTGTTTTTGTAGGTGAATTCTGCTAATGTTAGAAAGGATTTCCACTTCTCTTGTTCCTGATGACAAAAACAACGGAGATATTGTTCGAGGGTGGAATTGAGGCGTTCTGTTTGTCCGTTGCTTTGGGGATGATAACCAGAGGATAAGGCTCTCCTTATACCCAAAGTGCTACATAAGGCTGACCAGAATCGGGATGTGAATTGGGAACCCCTATCGGAAACTATGGTCCGAGGTAGACCATGCAACCTGACTATTTCACTCAGGAACACTTCGGCGGTTTCGGATGCAGAAGGCAAGCCAGGCAAGGGAGAGAAGTGAGCCATCTTGCTCAATGTTTCCACCGTAACCATAATTGCGGTGGATCCCATAGAGAGAGGGAGATCCACGATGAAATCAGTGGAAACGTGTTCCCAGGGTTGTGATGGTAGAGGTTCTTGCTGGAGCAACCCCATGGGTCGATGAGTAATGGGTTTATTAGCCGCACATATCGGGCATGCCTTCACATAAGTTCTGACGTCCTGATCCATAGTTGGCCACCAGAAGTATCTGGATATCAGATGGAGTGTTGCCTCTTGGCCCTTATGTCCAGCCGAGGGAAGGTCATGGCACCAGAACAAGGCTTGCGTCTGGAGTTTCTCAGATGGTAAATACAGTGATCCTTGATGAAAGAATAGCTTCCCTCTCCTTTCCATGAGGGTCATGTGGTCGGGAGAGACTTCAGAGGGTCTGGTCGAGCACTCTACTTCTTGTAGGAAGGAGTTGATCATTCCTAGGATTCTCTTACCCGAGAGTATCTCACCCAGGCCCTGTTCTTCCTTGGGCTCCAGACTGCGGGACAGAGCGTCAGCTAGGGTGTTCTCCTTTCCTGGAAGGTAGGTTATTTCAAAGTCGAACTGGGAAAAAAAATACGCCCAGCGGGCGTGGCGAGAATTGCGGCATTCCATCTGTTGTAATACCTTAAGATTCCGGTGGTCTGTGCGAACCAGGAATGGATGAGCCGCCCCCTGCAGTAAATGCCTCCACTCAATGCATGCCTGACGAATCGCTAGTAATTCTCGTTCCAACACGGAGTAGTTCCGCTCACTAGGTGTAAGAGTTCTGGAATAGTATGCTACCGGATGTTCTGCTCCATCGTTGCCTGATTGTAGGAGAGCAGCTCCTATGGCACCTCCTGAAGCATCCGTCTCTACCACAAAAGGAAGAGACTGATTTGGTTGCACTAGGATAGGAGCGGTGGTGAAAGTCCTCTTAAGTAAAAGAAAAGCCTGATCCGCCTCCTTATCCCATTCGAACTTCTGACCCTTCTTAAGCAAACGGGTGATTGGTAGAACGATATCCGAGAAGCTAGGAATAAATCTTCTGTAAAAGTTAGATAATCCCAGAAATCTCTGTATATCATTGGGATTCTTGGGAGTAGGCCATAGAAGAACTGCTGTAACCTTCTCCGAATCCATCTGTACCCCCTCCTTAGAAAGAATGAATCCTAAATATGATACTGAGGAGGCTTCAAAAACACATTTCTCGGGTTTAACCAGTAGTTGGTGTTCACTCAACCTTTGAAGGACTTGCGTGACGTGTCTTCGATGTTCAGAGAGGGAGGAAGAGAAGATCAAAATGTCATCTAAATAGACCACCACTGAGATGTATAGCATATCTGAGAAGATCTTATCTACAAAACGTTGGAACATGGCAGGAGCATTCACAAGTCCGAAGGGCATTACCCTATACTCAAAATGTCCCAAGGGAGTTCTAAATGCCGTTTTCCACTCGTCTCCCTCCTTTATTCTCAACAAATGATAGGCTCCTCGCAGGTCTAACTTTGTAAAGATTGAGGCTCCTTCCACTGCTTCCAGTACCTCCTTAATGAGGGGCATAGGGTACCTGTCTCTGATGGTCAGGCTGTTAAGCCCACGGTAGTCTATACACGGTCTTAATTCCGTAGTCCCCTTCTTGGGAATGAAGAACATTGAGGCTCCGGCCGGAGAACGGGATTCTTGTATTAAGCCGTTTTGCAGATTAGCATCCAAGTACTCCTTCAAGGCTCTTCTTTCCGGGAGAGACATAGGGTACATACGACCAAAAGGTACCGATGCCTCGGGTTTTAGCTCGATACCGCAGTCCTCGGCGCGGTGTGGGGGTAGAGTACGAGGTAGCCTATCTTCGAAGATTTCAGCATACTCCTGATAATGCGGTGGAATCGTTTGGATCACTGTGGTGGATGTCGAGAGTGTGATCCCCTTCCTCATCAAAGGAGAGGGTTGTGGTAGACATTCCTTCGTGCAGTACTGTGACAAGAAACAGACGGTATTTGCCGACCAATCAATCCTGGGATTATGTTTACGTAGCCAGGGTATGCCCAGGATGATTGGGAAATGGGCTGCTCTTATAACATCAAAGACAATCCGTTCTTGGTGCTGAGACAAGGACGTGTTAGCCGGGACTGTCTCCTTAATGATGGGACCGGATGAAAGGGGAGCTCCATCTACCCCTTCTACTGGCAAAGGGCAGGCCTTCCGGCGTAGGGGTATACCTTGTTCTTTAGCCCACTGGATATCAATAAAGTTTCCGGCCGCACCACAGTCCAGCATTGCTAGGACTTCTACAGAAGGAGAGGATTCAAATGTAAGGTGCACAGAAAACACCATAAGGCTGTTATTGTCCGCAGAAGGATCCTGGTGGGTGGAATTGCAGGGATTCTTCGACTCTGCCCGGTTCTTTTCCCTGCTCAAGACCGGGGAGGCGCGTTTCCCGGACGTCTCGGGGGTACTTCTGGACAATTCCGGAGCAAATGTTTCGAGGATCCGCAGTACATGCAAAGACCTAGGTCTCTGCGTCTCTTGCGTTCGTCGGGGGTCAACGGGCCTCGGGTTGTTCCTATTTGCATAGGCTCCTCCTGTTGTGGTCGGTTAGGAGAACCTGCAGTGGGAATCCCTCCTGGAGGATGGTGTTTGAATCTCCTTCTTTCTGACCTTCGTTCCTGCAATCTGTACTCCAATTGCAGGGATAAAGTAACCAACTCTTGAAAGGAGGTGGGACGCGCCATCCTGGCTAGCTCGTCCTTGAGCTCATCCTGTAAGCCTCGGCGAAATAGGGTCTGCTGGGCCGTATCTGGCCATCCAGAGTCTGTGGCCAATCTGGTAAAAGTAGAAGCATAAGTCTGTACATCATGATAGCCTTGACGGAGATCTAGAAGGGTTTCATAAGAAGAATATTGGACCTCTGGTCTCTCAAATCTGGTACGCAGCAGTTGAGTAAACAGAGTAATCCGCTAAGGCAGGATCTGCGAGGGCTATCAGTGGAGTTGCCCAAGCCAGTGCGTTACCAGCAAGGTTGGAAACAAGAAATCCTACCTTAGTTCTATCTAATTCATATGCCCTTGGTCGAAATGTGAAATAAACCATACAGGCGTTCAGGAATTCCTTTAGGAGTTTCGGATTGCCATCATACTTCCCAAAAGAAAAAGCCAGGGGAGGTAAGTCGCCTCGGGATTCTTCTCGTGTTCCTACTTGTTGGCGTAGGTTAGTGTTCTCGGTTCGGAGATTCAGAACCTCGGCTTGAAGGCCCTGAATTGCTGTCACCATCTCTTGGTATTGTTCCAGTGAGGCCATGCCGGTAGTTAGGCGTTGCAATCTGTCAGAGTGTGTAAAAGTTCCGTCCCCCTGAGACTCCTCACCTGGTACTTCAGCAGGGTTTGATGACTTTGGTCTCCTTCTTTCTGTCTGGGAACTCCCTCTTTTGTCGTTTGACTGGTTAGTCCTTCTTCCCTTCTTCCGTTCGAAGAGATAGGGACGGTCTCCCCCCGAGGCCACCTTGCCCGCCGATGGATCTGGCAGTCAGGTGAACCCAGGGGAGTCCGCTCCTCAAACAGGGAAAAAGCCTGTTAAGGCAGAAAAAACCCTGTGTGTCAATTGATGGTATTGGCAAATCCGATGTGAAGACTGGAGACTGGAGATTGGAGACTGGAGAGGCTGGCGTTGTCCTGTATCGGCTGAAACCGTAAGTTAACAGAAGGTCTGAATTCCCCGGAAAGGGGTTTGTTCCAAGCGAAGCTCTGGGAGAGAATGGGGTTCGCCCTATCACTGGAAGCGAGGAACTGTTCCAGACGGGAGGCTTTAAAGAGGAAGGATTGCCACAATAGAACTCTGGAGGAAGGTAAGAGAGGAGTGAACGATGAAAGAGGAAGAGATCGTGAGAGAGAGAGAGAGAGAGAGCGAGCGCGAGAGAGAGAGAGAAAAGAGAGAGTGCGAGTGCGAGGGAGAGAGGGAGAGCGAGAGAGAAAGAGAGAGAGAGAAAGAGAGAGAGAGTGAGAAAGAGAGAGAGAGTGAGAGAGCGAGCGGGAGCGAGAGAGAAAGCGAGCGGGAGCGAGAGAGAAAGCGAGCGGGAGAGAGAAAGCGAGCGGGAGAGAGAGAAAGAGTGAAAGACACGAACGTAGTAAGGAGTCGCGGACACAGAACACACCGCGACCGGGTGACAGGGAATACGAGCATAAGAAATACTCAGTCGGAGCGGTCAGGATAGCAAAGGACCAGAGGGAGCAAGAGAAATAATGCACCCTGGACGGGGCACTGCTGCGCGGGCGAAAGTCAAGAGACTAACGAAAGCGAGTTGCAACGCGAGTTGCAGGGGGCGTGGTCTCTTGTTATACCTGCCGGTCCAAGACGACTAGCGCGTCAAGCGGACCGGCACAGAGGCTCGATACCGCCTCCATCTTGCCCAGAGTTTCCACGGCCGCGGTGTGACATATATAGAGTCACTCTTGGTATTCTGCACCTTCCCACTATGGATTCAATTTGACTTTGCAGTAATGGTCTTTCATTCATGCTTCGTTAGTTCAGGAGTATTTATGTTTACTTGGATGTTTTGATTTTCTTGGGTTTACACCTTATTTGATGTTGCTTCACATCAAAGACATGTGTTACAAAAATAATCCTGGTTTGTAGTTAACTTCACATTAAAGGCATTAGTTTAAAAAATAGCCCTCAACATGTGTTTCTCCATAGACAATCATTTGGTTCCACAGGAGGGTGAGACTAACATTTAGACATTATAATATAGTTCTGCAAACAAAACGTGACATGTATAAGACATTTTTGACTTTCTACACAGTTAGTTTATGTATTTTTTCAAAAGTAAAAATCAGAATCAACATGCAGAAGACACAGCAATTTAGGGTTTCTTGTTGATGTCTGGTTGCCAGCAGAAATGGGATTTGGTAAAGTAAAATTACTCACATGTTTGAGATGCGTGATAGAGGTTCGATGTGGAATGATTCTTATTGCTCTATATCAATGAGAATGTTGTTGCTTAATTGGGTATTTCTGTTGCCTTTCTTGTAGATATCTATCCCACAAGTTACTTGATTGAATTTAACGTTGTACTTATAAACATCATAATTTCATTAAGGGTCGAGTTGGAACTTGTGCATGTTGTATGTCTAGTTCAAACATGCTTGTTTAGCAGGATTTAAAGTGAATCCTTACCTTAATATATGGGTTTGGAAAAGCTCCTTGTTTGTAAGAGGACGAGTAAATCTTTCAGGCATGATAACCGCAGCTTTGCACGGAGTAAAGACAAAACGGCCACCTATTTGTAACGGCATGATGACACGGTGCGTCGTATTGCAACGTAGTGATGTCATCATGCCTTCCGCCATTTTGGATAGGGCTAATGATTATTCATGATAGTCCATTCTTCAGTTAGTGCGGGCAGGGGATTCAGATAGTTTGTCATAGCAATTATGGTCGTGCAGATCTACATTGGCCATGTTGATGTAATCTGTTGAAAGCAGTACTATTTTCCCTCCTTCGTCCACTTGTTTTAAGATAATATCCTTGTTGGTGCCAAGATCCTGGCTAGCTTTGGTTGGGTTTCTTGTTATGACCCAACAGGTAAAGTCTTCTTAAATCATTGGTGCCTAATTTCTGAAAGATAGATCTGCATTGTTAGGTTTTTTATCTTTGCACCTGGGACATCTATCAGACCTAGATCACAAAGTTTCTCAGGAGTATAAGTATATTAAATTGGATACATTTAAATCTAGAATTTAGGGATACGGATTCAGTCAATGCACACATGGTGCACTATTGATCATCATCAATTACCATCCCCATATCCCCCACACCCCATTTATCACAGGCTGCAGGCCATTTCACACCCATCTTGATGAGTATCATCTTATATAATTCCACCACTACCCTGCGACATCCACTAGAGTTGAACATGTAGACAAGGAACTCATTGGCCGGAGGATCCGCTGAGGTGGCAGCCTGTAGAGCTGTAAAGTGTCAGACAGTGCTCCTCTCACCCAGTTTCCATGTTTGCGTAGTAATAAATCTTCCATCTGGGAATAGGTCTCCCATTACCAGATATCCCAGTGCTTCCCATCTCCCTTTAAGTGTGCTATCCTATGTCGGGCTCAGCCCCAGGAACCTCCATATTTGCAAACCAACTATAAGGTTGGGAACCACCTGTATGTTTAAATATGGCATGCCCACAGAGAGTCTTCAACGGGGGCAAAAGGGCAATCATCTATGCATCTCACATCTAGCAAGAGTCCTGATGTCTGCATTTCCAGCAGCTAACTGTTCCAACCTGACGTGGGGAGGCACGTCCTCAATTCCATAGCAATATGATAAATTGAGATTGGGCCGCAAGCCAATATACTTCAAAATTGGGCGCTGCCAACCTGTGCCCCCACCCTATCTTCATGTCAACCAAAGCGTATTATGGAGTTTGGTTAAAAAAAAAATCCTACCTGGCCAAATGGGCCCATTAGTAAATAGATATAACAGTTTGGGTAAAAGAATCATCTTAACCAAGACCAGTTGACCCCCTAGCGGAAGGGACCGCCAATGAAGCAGCCTATCCGCAACACAGGTCTCATAGGATTTATATTTCCTAGCTGAGAGATGCCTTTTCTCTGGTCACTTGGACACCCAAATAACAGAATACATCTGGTGCTCACTTCATGTCCCGACTGATCTCTGTGTGCGATCTGTAAAATGAAACACTTCAGACTTCAAATAATTAATCATACAACCCGAGGAAGCACCAAATACCATTACATCTTTTATTATTGGATTCAGGTTGGTGCTGGAATCTCCAAATTATAAGACATCAGCATATAATGAAACATCAGGTGCACCCCATAATCTGATTCCCATGCCATTCACGGATGTCAGCTATGGGTTCAATTAGAAGAGTGAACAAGAATGGGGAATGGAGATACCCCTGCCATGTGCCTCTGCCCAAGTTTATTGAATCTGACAATTTTGAATTGACTAAGATTTTAGCCGAGGGATGCATGTATAAAAGTTTAAATGAATTTTATCATGGTGTCCAAAGCCATATTTCCCTAAAATGATGAACATGTATTCCCAGGAGACAATGTCAAAGCCCTTTTGTGCCTCTAATATCACGGCTACCGCAGACGTCTCTGGGGACAGGCTGGCAATGATGCCGAACAGCCTGCAGAATTTCAGCGCCATGGACCTCGCTGGTCTAAATCCAGCCAGGTCTTTGTGCACCAGATGCGGCATAAAGGTGAGTAGTCCATCTGCTATGATTTTAGCAAAAAACAAAGGGCCTATAAGCCCACCCGCCCCAACATTCATTAGATTTATCTAGTTTTAGAAGGAGCGTTATGGTGGCTTCACAGAGTGTCCAAGGTAGAATCGTGCATTTCAGCCATTCCTCCCACACTGCCAGTAACTGAGGCACCAGTTGCAACTAACATTGCATAAAATTCAGCCGTTAGTCCATCTGGGCCCAGGGCCTTATTTTTGGCTATCTCTCCAAGAGAACTTCATTGGTAAACAGACCATTTATTTCTTCCCTGGCACTCACAGAAAATCTAGATAGTGGTATCCTGTCCAGTCCACAAGACAGGGCGGTCCTATAAACGGTGGTATAAAATAGTTCCTAAAATGACATATCTCTTTGTCAGTGCGTTTACAAACCCTGAGCTCATCAAGGACTCCTTTGTCATACACAGGACGCTCTCAGCCCCTAACATCAGACAGTGTCCTACTTGTCCTCTCTCCTTCCGCAAAGTCTTTAATCTCCCTATGTGAAAGGGCCCGAAATTGATCCAACTGGGAGTGCAATTTAGCCAAAGTCCCAGGATCAGAAGTAGTTGCATATATATTTTCTAATTACTTCAGCCGGAGTTCACTGGCAGCCAGTTCGCACTCTATAGTCCTCAAACACACCCCTCCACCGCCGACACCCCCCCCCCCCAACCAATTCCCTGGATATCGCCATCCCCCAATGTACGCCTTGAAGTTTGCCATAATACAGTATATGATGTAGACTCTGGCTTATGGGTAAAAGAAAGTATGGATGTCGTCTCCATGTCAGCTAGGAAGACCACATGTTGAGTCTTGGATTTAAAACGCCATCGTGTAACATTTCCCCTCACCCATATCGGTCGTCGACATCAGAGGAATGGTCAGAAGGGTGCGAGGAAGAATAACACTTTGCCGAACCCTGCCAATACAGTGTCATGTAACTAATATTAGATCTATTCCGGAGGCCATGCCGTGAACAGAGAAAATGAATGTATATTGGCAGTCCTGTGGATGCATTAGTCTCCAAATGGCCCTTAGTTCCAGCACACCCATTTAGTCAGGCAAGCTATGGCTAGCTCTCGACCGAACCCTGGGGACAGTCCCTGAACAACCAAGGTCTTGGTTAAGAATACAATTCATATCTCCCCATCCCCCCCAGAGTACAGGCATCTGTGCGAATGAACAAGTCATACAAATCTACATTCAGGCCATAGGTGTTAACAAGCAACACTTCCAGCACACCATGTACGATCACGTATCGCCCCTCTGGGTCAGTATTTCAGTGATTTGTGCAGCATTATCATGATCCCTCTGGATTGAGGCAAGTATGTCGTGAAGACTTTTTTGAGACCCCAAGACGGCGCTAAACGGTAAAGAATCTAAACCTTAGGTCTAGTCATATCTGCCATTATCCATCTGGCCTTTGTGAAGTTTCCCAGACCTCAAACATTGCAGCTCAAAAGATGAACAACCCCCAATCGAGCCCCAAATAACAGTCCATACAGGGGATCCACATTCATAGTGCAATAACTTCAACCTTCTTTTAGTACTTTCCAATGGCAATAGGTCTGCCAAAACCATTTTAAGCCACCAACTGAACCACCCCAATACCACCGTCACCCCCAAACAGGGTGACGCGGTCCCGTCCCATCCCAACATACAGGGTCAGTCCGTGAACTAGACAAACCCCAATATTACAATTTAACATAACAATGTGCATTGGGGAGTGGTCGCTGTTCCTCCCTTATGCCCACGTTACCAGATTCCACCTCCCGCTATTAGGATAAATTGACATGGTGAGACACCGTAGATCCAACCAGTTAGGATAACCATAAGGAGAATAAATACAACCAGGTAATTAGCTGTCAGCAACTGGCAACACAACTTAACACACCGTGGCAGAACAAATCTCAGCAGGGGTGAGCCCCTGCACCACCCATCTCATCCCCCTCATTACCACAAGGAAGGGGCAATAGTTGCCTCAATGTACGCTATATCTTCCTCCAGTATCATTACTTCCCCTGGTGTTGGAATCTTAGGCATGCTGGAAAAAGCATAGCATACTGCACCGATCTGTCACGTAACAACTTCACCCCCGCAAATGTTTTACGTTGAAGCTGAACAGCCACGGAGAAGTCCAGGTAGATGTGAATGGTGGATGTTTCATAGCAGAGGGGACTGTTCTCTCTGCCGAGTCGAAGGATAAAGTCAGTTAACAAACAGGCCAGTACGGGTATTAATACCCAGAGGTTTCTAAGCACGGACCCGGGATCAAAACTGTGGTGCTCCGTGTCGTCTTGCTTCCAAGGCGAGCACGTTGCCCCTAAGCTATCCTCCCGAGACTAGGTCTGGGCTTTGGTCTAAGTGCTGCTGATCTGTGCAGCCTCAACCACAAATGAGAATCGACCCCTCCCCCAGCAGCTTTCTAACAAGTGATTCTATAGCAACCTCCATAGGGCTCTTGCCCAACCCCTCAGGGAAGCTGACTTTGCAGACGTTATTGCAACTAGAACGCGATTCAAGGCCGTCGCAATGTTGTAGGGCACGTTTAAGATCCTTTGACATTTACTTGTGTTTTAAGCTCAATGTCATTGTCTTGTCTGCCGTCCCAATCCAAGGTTGGCCTCCATGACCCTGGCACTCTTCCATTCTGTCTTAGTACTTGAATGATGCAACCTTGGCATTGATATCGTCAAGGTTACTACTCATTGTTGAGAAGCCCGATATGCTCTCCCATTGTTTGTATCATGTCCGGGGCAGTCGCCTCAGAGGTTTTTCCTGATGTATGTGGGGTACATTTACCAGCCCCAAAAGAAATTGCCTGCATCACAAAACTGCATTTCAGCATTCATCCAAAAACAGCTGCTTTGTCTGCTCAGCACATGTGGGGCGAGATTTTGAACAGTCACCCCAAGAATGGCTGCATTTTGTTTTCCTTTATGTGAATCCAGAGAAAATAACCAAATTCAGAATGCGACTCAAGGCTGCGCAAAAAAATGACCTGCATTCAAGCCAGCATCGCACTTGTGCTTCATTTCATTTAAATGATCACACAGTTTGCTACATTAAAACACAGCCTGCCTGTGAATTTAATTCAATTGCCAGAAAATCAGACGATCCCTCCCAGGACGGCATTGTTTTCCTTCATAAAGTCCAGGAAAAGCAAAGAAGTCTGTTTCAAATCCACACAGCTTAGATTTACTTTGAAATAAACTAGTGCACGTGAATTACTGCCAAGGAAAGTTATAACGTAGCTCCCTTTTACCAAGAAATTTGCAGCATATCTGTGTCCAGAAACTGACCCTCTAAGTATTACTGAAGTAAATGCAAAGCAAATTGTGCGGTAGAAATCACATTTTGTGAAATCAACATGTAAGAAAATGAACATGTTTAAATCTGCTTTTGCAAAGGGGAAAACTGCTCTTTGAAAGCTAAATGTGAAATACTGTTGCTCGCACAGAAACAATGGAATATGCAGGTAGAAGGGCTGCAAAGTTATATATATTAGGCTCTCTTCCACCCCCCCCCTCCCTCCGCAAAGGACTTCAACAGCTAGCTGGGGCCCAGGAAATCCTGTCAAACCAGTTGTGGCATCAAGGCTAATTTCACACCTACCAGTGACGAAGGCTGCAGGGGCATGTGCTCTGTTCTCATGGCACTGACAGTGTGATAATTACAGGTTCTACCAGACTGACCGGCAGGACTGCAGAATTTGAGTGTTCCTCCCAAAAACGGCAACATGGGTTCCAAGGGACAAGGCAACATTGCACACAATTGACGTTCGAACCGGCATACTCCTTGTGAAATATGGGATCTAGCCATCTGATTTTTATGACGGTGACTGTTGTACATAGGTTTTGTTTCATAACTCATTTTTGTGAAAAATAGGCTTGCGAGACAAAAGGCATCATAAAATGCACACACCTAAGTTGAGGTCACTTCCCTTGAACCAATCAGCCTGGAGGGAGGAGGCGCCACAATAGCCTGGCATATCCCATTCAGGGGGTAAGTAGTCCAGGGTACTTCCGCCCAGATTGTAAAAATCCATGTCATCATCCTGGCTATACAAGGGGTAGACACAGGGAGATTCAACATTCAAAATTCACTCTTCAAGATCCCAAGACTCCAGATCTAGGCAAAACCACCTATCCAGACATACCCAATAATCCAGGGAGAAAGAAGGAAAGGCAACTGATCCCCGTTAAGAGAATCCAGTGACCAGACCTTGCCCAGCTGTTACCATCCAGGAGAGACCAGCTGACCCAGTAACCAGATCTCTTGACCCCTGCTGCTGCCGCCCGTAACCAAATCTTTGGCCCTGCTGTCCAGAGACCTTGCTGGCTGTCCAATTGCTCAACTGAAGTGTATCTTTTAAGTATCACATCACCCAAAAACTGCACATCCCGCTCTTTTACCTTGCATCTTGTTCAAATCATTTTAAAATCCCATGAAAACCCTAGTCATTTCCAAAATTGCCAGTATCCTCTGTTCACCCTTTCCCTAGAAGAATCTGTTGTCTAGATCTGTTTATTTTTCCTTCAGTTACCTGTTAAGTCCCTAGCATTATTCAGAATAATGCATTAATTCCCCATTGAAAATTCATGTTCATTATTGTTGCCCTTCGAAAGTTAATTTTGTCAATTGTTTTTACTAATTATAGCCTTAATTTAGTCTCAGTAATCATTGTGCTCACAAAACCGAATTTGCCCATGTATTTTGCTTTTCTTTCAAATCTGACTTGCGTTTCCCATAATAAACCCATACTATCATCCTATAACGATTCATCCCTTCCCCTCGGTATACTGTCTCTTCTGTACCTTTGTTTCCCCATCCCAAAACCGATTTTGACTGCTAAGCCCATTTTCTTAGCTGTTTGCCAGTTTAAAGCCTGTGTGAAATAAGAAATTGCAATTCTGCTACATGTGATTTCTGTGACATGGTTTTCCTCCCAAAATATATTCTCACCAGTGTTCACACTGCTTTAGTGCCATGATCAGTAGCCAGTCAACTTCCTCGTCTATTTAGTGCAGCCACATGAACTTCTGTCCTAGGGATCATACCGCAAGTGTAACTGATCCATAAGTAGCCAGTGAAGTCAGAGTATGCCATTTTGCAGGTTTACTGGGGTGGTGGGTCGAATTTATAAACAGATTTCTCCCCTCTTCTTTCTGACTCCTTGCCACTACTTTCCATCCACACAGAATTTAGTTAGCAGGTGTTGGGGGAAGTGTTGCAGGTGGAGTGCATAACCTATGTGCCATCTGTGATTGTCAAGAAAAGTGCTTCTGTTTCCACTTCTATTAAAAGGTTTATGTAGAGGATGTTAGAAAGTTGAATTAACTGCATTATCAACCTTGCAGTTGTATTGCCACACCGTGGTGGCTGCTGTCCTGAATTTAGTTTTGCTCTGATTTTTTCATTTGCATTATAAAAAAAAAAAATCATTGTTACACACGGACTGGTTCATGGTCCATTGCGACACAGGGTATTTGTTAAAGTGGGTGTGAGACTAGTTGGGTGCCTTCTCAAAGTGGAATCCGAAATCAATAAAGATTAGTAGCGTTTTTATTGTGTGCCACATTCCTTGCCAGTGGAAAGTGTCCTTGTCTGGAGTGTGCTGTGCCGTAAATCCTTGTTCCAGCATCATTAATGGACTTTGTGATTTGTCGTGTAAAGGAGTCCGTTACCCTGCTTCTTGTGGGCGCCACTCAGCTTTCGTCATGGTCACTGCTAGGCTGTTGCCCAATCCTAGATCACCACTAGCACCTGGTAGGTCCTAGATCAAACAAGGATCCATTGATATCAGCCAAAACAGCGCAGAGCACCATAGGGTTCAAGTCGTCCCAGGTATCCACCAAGGCCAGCTCCCCCTCACAAGTTGCACTTCCACAGGTCAAAGCCCGATGATAGCTGGAATTACAGATGACAGAAGCAAGACGGCCCACAATCTTAGTGGATGGTTATACTAATATGGCAGCTCATGGAGAATCACGGTATTACACACGGAGGGGCCATCATGCAAGCCCAACGTTCAGCAGAAATGTCTCTGCCAGGGTCTAGGATATATTCCCCGGTCAGCTTCTCAACGCCAGTCAAGCAAGAAAATGAGGTGGCAGATGGTGGGTCGACACCAGGTAACCCTCAGGGCCCAGCCACTCCTTACATCAACCGCTGTGCCACACATCCGACCTGGTAGTCACAGCAGTCGTCACCCCAGCTTCTGACGCTGGGTGCAACGGGTGATCTAACACAGCGTCCGGACTTCAAGCTGCACCCCAGCGGCCGCCGCAACCACAGTATGACCCACTCAAAGTGCAGCTTGCTCACCTAGGACACAGCGGGTTAGAAGTATTGGTATTTGGTAGTTTGTGCTTGAGCCACTCCGAAACCCTTTATTATATTTTTTTTAAATTAAAAAATAAATAAATCACTGGGTGGTTGGATTACGGGTCATCTATAGTCTTAGTGAGGTTCCGGGACTGAAGAACTCAGAGAGGCGCAGCGGAACAGCACCACCCTGCTGTGGTATTTTGTTATATGGGAAGGTCATCTTCTAGCCATAGAGCTTGGTAATCTGCAGCTTAATTCATTTTTGTGTACCATTTCACATAATTAAGCCAAACGTTCAAGGGAGGGCAATGGGTCAAATACAGCTATGCATCAGATATGGCCTGCGCCTGCATCAGGAGTGGAAGTGGCCTGGGATGGGATGGCATCCTTTAGCTTTGGAAAGGGAACCTTCGGCTCATGGATGAGTGAAGCAGGGCAGTGGGTTTGCAGCATGGACCTGGCTAATGTCATTGCTTGCTTTGGCATTAAGATGGAGGATGTTGCCCTTCTTGTTAGATGCCTGGGGAAAAATACTTTCCCGTCAGGTGGTAATCTGTCACACATATGGCTGATGCTTACCGCCATGGTTCTTATGCTTTGGGAATTGCAGGGCCTGCGGAATTGGTCCCGTGATCACATGCAGAACAGCTTATGTGAACTGAGTTTTTACTTTTTCTTCCTGTTAAGCTGCTAGGTTGTCCAACAGCAGACCTCGAGAGCCAGAAACCTGACGGGTTTTCCGGACATCCCTCATGAATATTCATGAGGAAAAATGAGCATACATTTAGAATCATTGTATGTAAAATTTGAATATAATAAGCATCATGAATATCCGACATGTACCCGACCCTCGAGTTGGACAATCCTGGGTCGGGGAGAATCCTTGGGTATTACGCTTAACACTATATCAGAGTTGCCCATTTCTTTGTGCCACAAAGGAATGAGACTGTAAGCAACTCGCTCGTGATGCTATGCAAACGTACAGGGTTTGGGCGCCACAAGGGAGAACAAAAACAAACACAACCATCTTACTAGGCCCAGTGACATGGAGAATAGTCACTTGCTCATATTTAGAGGAATTGGTGTCTACCACCAGTCAGGTTTCTGTCCGAAACACAAGGCATTGGCACCAACAGCAGAAAGCTGTTCCAAAAAAAATAAAAAACCTAATTGAGGAGATGAAGGTTTGTACAGTTCAGCCATGCTAGCACACGCCCTCCCAAAGTGCAAGTGCTGGCAGCTAAGAGACCTTGGCTTCCAGATAAACATACACCCCATAGTCACCACCACATCGGATTTTGCTGCAACTGAGAATTCTGGTGCATCAGGCCTGCACACAACCCCACAGGCCTTGTACCTGCCTCTCGCCAACTACGCCGGCACTGACTCTTCCCTTAGAATAATGCATCACGAGGCTGCCAAGTGTGCTACACAAAACCACTTCTAGTGATGGCGAGTTAACGCCACCAACACTGATAAGTAGTGACATCTCGTACTCTGCGGTGCAGCGCCCCAATATAGTAACAATCAACCCATTATACGTACATATTTATTAAACATTACCCATTATAAAAAGCACGTGGTTATAAATGTAAATTATAACAGAAGGTGCGTCTATAAATAGGCATCTTTATAAAAACATACTATTTGAAAGTGTCAGTAAATGTCCTGGGGTGGCGGAGGGATTTAGGGTGGGTCAGAAAGCTGAAGAATGTTTGTCACGAGTTCAAGCTAGAAATTTGAGGACAACAAAAACTGTTTTCCTCTTCGGACATCATAATTCATAGAAAAATATATATATATATATATATATGCCTCCGGTCCCTAGAGCTGTAGGTTTGACACAGGATCAGCAACCTCCGAGGAGCTGTCGATTGCTGTGTTCTTGGTACATACGCCAACAGTCTGTATTTTATGGAACTGCAAAATAGCTCACTGCCTTCACTTGCTCTGTACTTTGGACATACATTGAGCGATCTGAGTAAAACCTTCCTAGAAAAGCTTAAAATTTTGGATGGCACTCTGGTCATTCGAGCGCGTCACTGTCACTGGCTCATTTTCATTTTGTGAGCTACTGATGTACCAGCTGGGGCAGGTGGCAGACTCAAAGGTGGAACTTGGGTTGCCGCTGCTGGCCGAGTCTACCTTGAAGAAGAGGAAGCGCAGGAGGTCAGTCCGGATGGAATCCAACGGTCCGTTTACTTCCTGTTAGGGGAGGAAAAATAAAAAAGGCATGTTAATAAAATAAAAAAGGCAGGTTAGACAGACTTAGAGTCCGAGTGGAACCCTCCCCAACATTGATATTCCATAAATGTGGAAAATGGGGCAGGAGTATGTGGGGGCCTGGCCCTGGAGGTGGACTTTCAGGGTAGGTGGAACCAGCACCTAGGAGCAGACTAAATCACAGAACAGCTGACGTACGGACCCAAAGTTGCACTGTGGCTCAGACACCTCAAGAGAAAAGTCTTAAGGGGACATCACCGCCTGCAACGTAGGAAGGCACCCGATGCCTGGTCCTCAAGGGCAGAAGTGGTTGGATGCACTTGAAGCCTAGATAACCAGGTGCAAGGAGTTGGGGAGGGTGGTCGCATCCGAGTGACACCTTGAAGGGCACCTAGTTGGGACGGATGCAGGCCAGCTTTGTTCAAACCAAAATCGGGGCATATTAAGCTTTTCCCATCAGAGCAAAACGTTGCTCCCTATTGGGGTGGTCCCCCCCCCCCCAAAAATGCAAACTGAATTCAAACCAGAGAGGTGGCAACGTTTCTGAGACGGGGTCAGCTAAAGGCTGGGCCTCAAGATGTAGTGCGGCCAGGAACAGCACTTGAAATCGATCAAAGGGTGGATGTGGAAATTCAGGATCTAGAGGGTGAGGGGAACAAGCGTGGATATCAAAGTGCAGCGAGATCAGGTGAGCCAGCATGTGGACTGGCAGAGTAGCATAGGGGTGTACATGAATTGTACACATTGTTCAGGATTGCTATGCGCCCACGAGTGCCACATGCACTTACCCCTAGATGCAGCTCAGGCTTCCCGCCCACCATCATGCAGGCAAGGTAGAGGTTCCGTCCAACAATGCCCAGAGTGACTGGCAGCTTTCCAGCCCCTGGAGAGCGTGATGCTCTGTACAAAGCCATATTCAGCTTCACTGCAAAGAGGAATGGTAGAGGGCTGTACATATCAAGTTTGTTCCCACATTAGACCAACCACGCATTCAAGTCTCTAAATCCTTTTTGTAAGCCAAACACATAGTAGCGCGTCAGTGGAAGTAGGTTATGTTGACTTGTACCATGCACCGCTACCACCCAGGGGCAGTCTCCAGGTGCTTAGTTCACTGCCCATCAGGCCTTGAGACATTCTCCAAACCATGTGATTACATTATCCGTCAGATCTCTCCCTGCCCCCGCCCCCCCCCACCCCAATTGAAATACGCCCACGTTCATAGGCCTGTGAGCTATTGCTTACCTTGCAAATCTATGTTGTGCTCCTGCAGGTGCAGGGCTACCAGCTGGGCCTGGCCGGAGAACTCCTTCAGCACCATGCGCTTGTTGGCAGTGTCTGTGACCCGACTCACGCTGCTGGTGAACATTTGCAGGGGCACCGATTCAGTCATAGACGAAGCCTCAAAGTCGTTCTCTGGAAAGAAGGAGCGCAGCAGTCAATAAGAATTCTGGAGAGAGCCAGGTTGTTCTGGAGGCAGAAGGAAGTGCTTTGCGCACAAAAGTTGCTCCAAACTGCGAGCTTTTGGCAGATGCATGTCACATACGACAAGCAGTTGGGCACAGAACGTTCAGATTCAAAATGTATCTTTAATGTCTAAATATTCTAGGATTTGTGGTGCCAAGCTTTACTGGTTGGTGGCACACCATCTGGCTCTACTTCTGTGCCGTGGCACAGTGTACTGCGCATGCATAGTTTTCATCAGGTGCAGAGCGCACGGGCACACCCATGATTTCCTCTTTGGAGTACTGCTATTGTACAGTGGCTGCCATTGCATGTTTTGTATCGTTTGCATAATATGCCTTTTGGATACATTTAAATAATCTCCACATTTGAGGGGCGGAGGTGTAAATCCACCTCAGACTCTACTGTGGTGCTTCAGGATTGCTCGACTTACTCATTGCAGCTGGAGGTTGGGTGGGTTATGTCCTCAGTTTGAAAGTCCCACCAGCTACCACCATCGGCCCTTGGTGAAGGAGCGCCCCCTCACGACAGAAAAAAACCTAAGACCGTCCTGTTAGCAAGATGTGTCCTCTTCTGTAACCCTAGTAGACACAATTTAACATAATATTGTACTATGCCTCCCTCACCAGGCCCAGTATCTCCAGCCGCACTGTAAATTTAAATCATTGACCCATACGTGGTGGTTCATTGCCCAGTTGCTAGCAGTGGGGCACATCTATGCAGAGAGCGGCAGACAATGGACTAAGTCTCACAAAAACAAATTACCCCTGTTCATGGCAGCCTGGATTGACCTTAAAGGAGGGGGGGGGGGGGGGGGGAGTGATGAGAATAATATTTAAGACTGCAAGCTCAGCTAGTTTAGCACCATGAAGTAACAGATTCTAAACATCCCTAGATGAAGAACATTTCTCAAGCCCTTATCAAGCAGCTGGATCCCCCTTAAGGGTGCATATGTTCATCCTGAATTCCCAAGGAATCATTGTAGGCTCTGCCCACTCCCGCACTAATTCATGATTCTAAAATTATACAGTCTTATTAAAGGTTTACTTGCATTGCACATTACTGGACATTTACAAATCACCATACAAGCACTATCGAATTTACATTGTGTGGCCTATACAGCTCATGGTAGGGCTTAGTAAATGCTAACATTGCTATTCTGTACACATGTGCTTGCTTAGTCATTGCTTAAGACAGGCTTTTCATTTTGACAGGGATCAGATGTGGACCAGTGAAGAGAATACTGTCTGCTCCACGAAGAAGCAGGTGAGCGTTCGCTTGGCAAAGACCCTCTCAGGCGCAGAATATCGCTCAGCCCCCATTAGTTTGAGCCTCGAGCCTGTGGTTCCATTTAGGCCCCTAGGCCGTGCCTGCATCCCCGTGTGCACCGCATCCTCTCAAGCCCTCCCACCTTCCCAGATCTGCCTATGCAGCCAATGTGGCGAAAGGCCCAAGGCAAAGGGCGGCTCCAGATTGTGTCTGCAGTATCAGCTGCAGCAGCCAGCCGCTAGTAGGACCAGTGCAGTAGGAGAAGCCTAGAAACTAGTCCACCTTCAAACTTACATACACCGATTACCTCCACCACCCTCCCCCCCCCCCCTGCCAATATACAGGAATCCCAAATTTACCTGTGTCCCAATATCAGAACTGTATCAGCACACAGTGACCAATTTATATCTAGAGAGCATCACTGAGTGATACTGTAATTGTTGGCCCATGCCTTGTGAGATGAGACACAGAAGAACGGACAATGCTAACAAACATTGACAGACTAACACCATACATCACCAAAACGAGGACCTTCCCACTCGACAGCCACAAAACTTAGGGAACCTGATGAAAACAAAAACCCAAGCCTGAACCTAGACAAACAACGGTACCAACACCTCAACAAGAGATCGACAAGACTTTGACAAGACATTCAAACAAGCCAAACTAAGCCTTTAAAATCCACTGCAATCTAATAAATGCAAGATCCATGTCCAAACATTCAACAGAGCAGCAACCTTCGAGGCGACAACATGGACATCACAGAAACATGGTTGGATGACCACTCCAAAGCTGCCTCCCCACCAACTTCAAATGCCTTCAGGTTAAAAAAGAATTAGAACATAAAAAGCAATAGCATTCAAAGGACACCTGAAAATAAAAACAGGCAAACTTCTTATCAACTGCGAAACCATGGTCCTACACCTTTCAGCGAATCAAAAAAAACCATTCACAGACCACCGACCTGCAATGCAAACTTCATAGAAGCCATCACCAACATCGATCACAAACCTCTAATAAAGTGGGACTTCAACATTTGGTTTGAAGAAAAACACGCCAACTCTCAAAACTCACTAGTAAGGCAACTAAAAACCATTAAACTACAACAGTTGGTCAAAGGGGCAACACTCACCAGGACACACCCTTGACGCAATTCACCAAGGGAAAAAAAAGTATCAGCACGACACCACTGAAACAAATACTGTGGAGCGGCCATCTCATCATCCCATTCGTGATCCCACTACCAAATCAAGTCTGCATCCAGCCCTGTGCCGCACCCCAAGCTCACAACCATCACAAAAAGAACCTCGAAAACTGTCAAAGCAAGCAACCTAACAACTGGAGATGACCAAACCCTCAACTACAGAACTGGAGCTGGCAGACTTAGATGGGAAAGCTGTGCTACTCCAAATCGCAGATTTGAATCGCCCATCCCCCGGAAAAACCATTTACCCCCTCAAAATAAAAAAGCAATGGCAAAATGGTTCACTCCACTACCAAGCACCATGACTAAGAACAAGCTGGAATTGAAATGGAGGAAAGAATACAACCAAGACAAGAAAACACGGTTTCAAAGACAAATACACGCAAGTAAGAAGGAAATTCAAGAGGCAAAGAAAGCATTATGATGACAGAAGCACCAATGCCACCAACACAAAAAGAAATGATCATAAAAGAAATGTAAAACGTTGGCTAGTGATTGAGAATCTACTAGGGACTTACATTTCTATACCTTCAAATACAACACAGTAGAGTACTATGATTGGATGCAGTACACCTGACAAACTATTAAATCTTTTAAGTATGTACATTACATGAAGTGCCGATACATTTTAGTGTGTATATGGATTGTAAATGTATTATATTTGAAAATTTTATTTAGAAACTAACATTAATTAAAAATATGAGAAACCCAACGGGTTGCAAAAACACTCCAACCCCCCTCAGACAAACTGTGCAATGACTTGGGAGAGCATTTCAAGAACATCCAACAAATCATACAAAACAGACCCAACCATAAAACTCAACCAACCGGACCCAACGAAGAGCCACAGCACAAACTCTAAACCTTTCCTGAAATATCAGCCGAAGCATTCGCCAAGTTGGTAAAACACAGCAAGAAAGCTGGATCCATGGATCCCTGCCGCCCTGAGCAAATCAATCCTCGCACAAGAAACGCCTTCAGAATACTACAGAAACCTCGTAAATCTCACAATAGGAACTGTACCACGATACTTCAAATCAGCATATATCAAACCAAATGGCGATGTGGAGGACCTCTCCAACTACAGTCCGATTTAAAACATTCCCTACCCGGCACACTCCTAATGAACACAAATTAACCAAACATGTAGAACACCACCAATTGCTAGACCAAGCACAAGTCTGTTTCAGACCCACAAGAGGAACAGAATCAGCACTACTATCCATCTGGGACGACCTAAGAACAAAAGCACACTCCAACACAACCTCAGCTCCGATTCTGCTAGACCTCTTGCAGCATTCGACACAGTAAGCCACGACACCCTAACCAAAAGACTTGAAGATATAGGCATAACGGATGTGGCATCATGGGTGTAATTTTAAGGGGGGGGGAGAAACGGGGCTGTTTGTCACCCCCCCCCCCTTCCAACTTCATGGCACACCATTTTGTCCCCATTCATTTGGCTGGGGCACCTTTTCTTCAGATGTCATTTCCCCCCCAACATTTTCAGCAAAGTTACTCCACTGTGTGGCACTACCCTGGATTAAATCATTCCTAGCAGACAGAACAGAAACCGTATGGATAAAATCTACTCCACGAGTTACGACTGGAGTACCACAGGGATCACCACTACATCTACCAGACTCCAGTAATCAGAATCTTCACAAAATTAAATGCTACAACTACGCAAACACTCAAATCAGTGACATAAGAAGACACTCAAGCCGATCACTCAACCCTAATCGAGTGTCAAGAAGTCTTTAACTGGATGAAAGCCAAACTTGAAAAATTAATCCGGGAAACAAATCTTCATTATATCCAAAAACCAAGAGAACTTCTACATTCCCTGGCCAACGGAAATGGGAACCACGCCCACACCTTCTAAGGTAGTAAAAAAATCTGGGAGTCCTGATGAACACCCTAACCTTAGCACCACAAATAAATGCAATAATCAAGAAATTATTCTTCCTCCTTCACACAACAATAATCTTTTCCTCCCCTTCGCCCACAAAACACTCAATCGTCGCCCTCATGTCAAGAATCGACTACGCAAACCGACTACCACAGGATGCCAGAATACCTCCTGAAGACACTACAACACAAAATGCAGCAGCTAGACATCTCAAACTATCCAGAAGCACTCAGCACTAAAAATACTACATTGGCTCACAGTCAAACATTGCATCACCGCAATGTGCATAACACACAGAGCAGTCAGCTGCATACCTACAAAAGAGAAATAATCTAAAAGCCAACAAGACTCCTGATCAACAATGAAATCCGCCTGGAACCAAAACCGTACATCACGAAAAAACTAGGGGACTCATGCTTCTCTCACCTGGCTGCAAAAACCTGGATCACCCTGAAAGAAATACAAAGACCACCTACAATTCTGAAAACTACTCAAAACCTGGCTCTTCAACATAGCAGAATCGAACTGAAACAACTAAACAAACAGGAAAAGCAAAGAACAGGCTGACAGAATATAGCATGACAGACAAACCTAGAATTGACTTAGGGAAACTCCCACTATAACAAAATGGGCAATGCTAGGTGGAATAGGACACCAGCGACAACCCCATGAGGACTGAAATTAGCATCCCTGCCCAACTCTATCTAGCAGTCTTGCCAACTCCATGAACACTACCAAAAGTGCCATACTCTGATGCAATTCTGAGTGTTGATGGTAGGCACACTTGGACGGAGTTGTGGATGTTGGAAAGAGCCGGGCAAAGGTGTGAATGATGGCAGGTGCTGCACCCGGATGTAGTTGCAGGTGTTGGTATGTATCACGCCGGATGGGGTGTGAACGGTAGCATGAATGAGCTGCATGCGCAGCTGGACAGGACTGTGAATGCCGACTATTGCCACATCTGAATAGATTAGCGGTTGTTGGCTGATGCCGCGTCTGAAGTGCATTGGAATGCTATCAAAGCCAAATTTCGATGGAATCTGGAACACTTACTCGCCTCACAGACAGGCTTCAGAGGTGGGCAGGGGCCGAATTTAGACAGGTGTTTACTGGTGGGCTTCATATATGGAAGGGATTGTGAATATCCACGAATGCCATATCGAGACAGAAATGCAGAGAGTTTCACGCGCCACACCTAGAACGTGAAACTTCACCACATCGCTTCCAGACAGATGCCAATAACCAACCCACTAACAACCTCACACCTCTGCAGACACCTAACAAACTCCAAACACAACCCTATAGCACAACAAAGCGCACAAACTTCACTACACCGCAACAAAACAAGCCACACAGACTCGCACAAAAGACAGCTACCGACCGAAAAACACCCCAAGCCCAGCAAACGGTTTTAACCGTGTTGAGGCTGTCAACAGCACATCACTGCTCTCTTGCACCCGCTTATTCCCACCAACTCACCCACCTTCCCTTTTCAGAGCCACCAGAGCGCAAGGGGGCCACTCGGTAGTGATTGAACGGGCAAATATCTTTTAACAATACTCTTTCAGCTTCAGAGGGTTAATGGCTAGGTCGGCGCTGCTGGATTTTAACTGGAAAGTGCAGACCTCACGTCAAAAGGCAAAAGCTTAACTGGTGTGGGACTCCCCGGACTGTGGACTATTGGTTTAGTTTCATGTAAGGTATGTATTTATGCAGGGTTCCTCTAAAATCGTTGGGCCTATTCCAAGCGCTAGAAAGAAAACTTGTGTTTATTCCAATTATACTTGGTGGTATAAGACAAATGAATCCAAGCTGTAATGTTAACCAACGATATTAAGTGATATGGACTCACAATAGAGGTGTCACCTTACCTTCCACCAGGACACTGCCAAGTAGCTCCAGGATGTCACTGTCGCTGAAGAACCGGTCCAGTACAGCTCGCTTCATCTTCTCCAGCGCCACCACGACCACCACTGCCTGGCGGAAGGTTGGTGTACGTTTGGCATCAGTCAGAGTCACCTGAATACCGGTCTGCCATTCACCGTCGCCCCCAGAGCAGGAGTCTGGTATGGATGGCTGTGGGTAGAAAGACAGCATGAGACATGGCTCCCAGAACCAAGCAATTACAACCCGAGATTGTGAAGCCATCACATGACTGCGGTTCAGGCAAAGGAAGCATTCCTGAAAAATACACAATTATCTTCATTCATCAAAACCAGGGATCTCAAGCAATCCTCCGGTTGCCTCACAGCTGCTGAACCTAAGGCTTTAGGACGGGTGCTAGACCGTCAGAGCAAAAAGGCTGGCTAACCTGGGCGGTAAAATGCAGGTGTGTGCCTCAGGGTTGGAAAACCTGCAGGAGATGGACCAAGTCTTGACAGAGGCGGTGGCCACAGCGCCTAAGTGCAGAAGTACTAGAAAGTGCCACTGTGTGCAGCTGTGCCTGCGCACGGGCAGCTCTCCAGGCGCAATTGTTGCACCTTTTGAGTGTCCTTTCTGTTCCGCCAGCAACACCAGTCAATAGTTCTGGTGTTTAGCCACAGAAGCTGATTGAGACGGGCCAAGAACAGGCGCTGCAATGTCACTGGCATGCACCGCCGGAAGTAGAGAGCCAAGGGGTCCTGGGCAGGTATAAGGAGAGACACCTGTTTCACAGCACAAAACAGGCAAAGGGGGAGACTATGGATGCCTACGTGATGAGACTACGCACCAAGCTCAAACACTGACTTTGCAAACTACTCAAATACAGAGGCCCTCAGGTCACAAATCATATCCGGGTGCAAGTCTCAAGTGTTCTGCAGGAAGCTGCTGCAGAAATCCTGCACACTAGAAGAGATCCTAGCGCTGGCCAGAGTTGAAAGGGCGATGACTCCCAAGTAGAAAGCTTTGGAAGTGCCAGAGAGAATCTCAACCGACTACAACTAGAGAAGAAGTCAGAAGAACTTCTGCAAGTGTGGATTTGAATATCCATATGAATGGACGTGCCCAGCCGTCGGACAGCGCTGCACATCCCGCGGCGAAGGACACTTCAAGGCAGTATGTAGGCTATTCTGAGGGAGAGAGCGACCCAAAGACAACATGCCTCGCACCAGAAGTCGCTATGGGGGGCCATCCAATACCAACCCAACTCCCTCCACCGCCGAGAATCAGCCCCAGGGTGACCAAAGGGACCGAGACTCTGGAGACGACCGGCAAAGACGAAGAGAAAGAAGATTTGTGATACGGGCGAGGCCCATTCGGAGATCAAGACGTCATGTGCACTACTTGGTGGAGCAATCCCCTACAGAATCAGATGCCAGCTCATCAGGGAGCGACAAAAAAAGAAGGCCCAAGTCCACGGCAAACGCCCACAGCCCAACACTCATCATAAAACTACAGGAACACCGACAGTTTCTCATAGACACTGGTGCCACTATCAAGGTATACTCAGAGCTAACCCAGAAACCCAAATTACAACTGGCCACAGTCGACATCTATGCATACGGGGCCAAGACCCCGCTGAAATGCGTGGGACAATTCAGTGGGCTCTGTCGCTACAAAGGAAAAGAAATGAGTCCATATACACGTGTTAGCCACCGAGACAGACAGCGGCTGTGTTCTGACCTTCAAGGCAGCCGCTGACATGGGCCTAATACACATACTCTACAACATAATGGTCCACAAATTCATTGACCCGGCGGAAATGATAAATAATCTATACCCCCAAGATATTCAAAGGCATCAGAAAACTCAAGAACCGGCAAGTCAAACTTCATGTGGACAACTCCATACGCCCCGTGGCCCAACCATACCGCGGAATCCCAGTCAATATTCAAAGAAGTTGGGGGATGAACTGAGGAAACACCACATTATCGAAAAGGCCACCGGACCCACCACATGGGTCTCTTCAATCTTCTGTCCCGAAGAAGGGGTCTGAGGCCATTAGACTTTGCTTCGACATGCAACGCCCAAACCAAGCGATCAAGAGAGGTACCCAGCGCCCCTAATCACCGACATGATCCACCTATTGGTGGGGCCAAGGTCTTCTCCAAACTAGACTTACAAAAGGGATACCAACAGTTGGTATTGCATCCCGAGAGCCGCAACATAACCTACGTTTGTCACCCACGTCGGCCTTTTCAAATACAAAAGACTAAGCTTCGCGGTGTCCTCAGCCGCAGAGACTTTCCAAGCAGAAGTCCATAACATAAACACATCCCTAACTGCCTCAACTATTTGGATGACATCTTCGCGTTTGTTCACGTCGGTTCCAAACACTACGAGTCTCATGAAGTTATGCAAGGCCCTACATGACGCCAATCTCCTGCTAAATAAGGACAAATGCGAATTCCGCAAGAACACACTTAAATTCTTCGGTCACGTCTTCTCCGAATCAAGGATGACCCCAGACCCTGACAAAGTGTCAGCCTTGAACGACTTGCGCGGCCCCAACCAATGTGTCCGAGCTCTGATCATTCCTGGGCCTCGCCAGTTACTGCAACAGATACTTGCGATTTTGCATCAGTCAGCGAGCCATTAAGGAAACTCACCCATCAAGACGAAATGTTTGAGTGGTCCAGCGACTGTCAAGGCCTTCGAGACAATAAGAGAAAGGGTCACGAAGGCGGAGAACTACGACCCCAACAGGAGAACTGAACTAACAGTCGACGCCAGCCCTGTGGGGCTGGGGGCCATTCTGGAACAACTCGACCCGTGAGATCCCTCGCAGAAACACAGTGGCAGAAACATAGTGGCCTATGCCAGCCGCAGCCTGTCAACCACCGAACGGGCATACTCCCAGGCAGAGAAGGAGGGGCTATCAGTCGTATGGGCATGCAAACATTTCCATTTGTTTCTGTATGGGAAACCATTCGTCACGGATCACCAAGCGCTGCTATTCCTCTATGGCAACCCACAGGGAAAAATGCCGCCACGCATCGCCTGATGGGGGTCAAGACTCCAAGATTACGCATTCGACATCCACAGGCCATGGAAAGCATAAGGTGAGAACCCAGCTGACTTCCTATCGAGGGGAGAAAGCGCACCAGAACCATCTGTGGCTGACCGATACCCAAGATACCTGGTCCATCAGACCACACTGGAGGGTGTCAACTCGGAGGAACTCGCCCGAGAGACGGAGAGCGACCCGGCTTGCCGCATCATCCTCGAGGGACTAGAATCGGGACAGTGGCGAAGAGCCCGAGAAAGGGGGAAAGCAGCGGGAGGCCAAGTATGGGAAGACGTGGAACGGCTCCTGATGGTGAAGGAGGAGCTGGCCGTGTCGGACGATCACCTACTACTCAAAGACTGCAGACTGGTGATCCTGGAGGCCATGAGAGCGAAAGTCAAACTAGCGCACAAGACCCATAGAGGCATGTCTCCACCAAGTGCATGCTCCGGCAAAAGGTATGGTTCCCGAACATGGACGCCCGAGTAGTGGCCGCCATCAAGGCATGTCCCACCAGCTGCCTCATCACACCGAACTGACACCCAGAACCTCTGCGCATGTCCGAGCTCCCGCAAAACATATGGGAGGCCGTCGCAGATTTCTTTGGACCCATTGAAAGGGGGGGAAATATGCCTCAGCTGTGATGGACGAGTACTCACGGTATCCTGATGTGCGGCTCATATCATCCACGGCCGCCCACCACGTTGTCCCAGCACTAGACCACATGTTCTCAGCATATGGAGTCCCCAAGGTACTCAAGACTGGAACATGGGGGCCCGTTCTGTGGACATCAATTTGCCCAATTCGCAGAATACCTAGGATTCCATCACCGAAAGATCATTCCATTGTGGCCTCAAGGAAATGGGATGATCGAAAGATTCATGGCCAATCTCAAGCGAGCCTTACAAGTTGCTCACCTGACAGAACAGCCCTACGAACAGGTATTGAATCAGCTGTTGAGGGACTAACGCAGGACGCCTCACAGCACAACAGGAAAGACCCCAGCCAAGCTCATGTTTTAGGCGAAACACCCAAACACTCATCCCTCAGGCCAAAGGGATCAGCCTGCGACCGGCACTGGACCCGGAGGTCCGCGAGCAAGACAAGGCAGCCAAGGCTCTGATTAAGGAGTACGCCGACAGCCGCCGTCAGGCGCATCCATCCCCGCTGCAAGTAGGTGACGTGGTAGCAGTTCGCCAACCAGTAACCCACAAGCACACCGCGGTTTTCAGAGAGGAGCCTCTTCTCGTCACGCACAAGAAAGGGTCGATGATAACGGCCCAAGGGTCAACAGAATCGGTCACCCGCAACTCGTCCCATTTTAAGGAACTTCCACCATCTGAGACGAGACGTCAGTGGGGAAGTGTAAGCTCCTGTGGACTATGAGTCTGATGAACCGTACCTAGGCGATCAGTGGGACTCGGATGAAGCCGAGCGGAGGACCAGGAATCGTTGAGGGGTGCGTGTCCCCCTCTTTTGCCTTGCCCGGGTCCGATGAGCTGTGAAGGCAGCATTTTGTTTTGAAGCGGGTTCGGTAGCGGCTGCAACACCGGCATTGCCCTTCAGGAAGGGGAGAGTGAGCAACAATTGATTTGTCAGTCATGCATATCTAGCTGAATCATTTTCTCAGTCATCCCTCATGTTGTCTCTGCATTTTGGATTGGGTGTGTCGAATACGCTGTGGTTCCGGTGGAGGGGCAGCAGGGACGCCACTTCACCAAAATGCTAGGGGTAGAGGAAATGACATCATGCAACCTCAGATGACAGGTAGTGATGTAATTGGACCCTGCACCCCGAAGTGACATAAGCGATGGCCCATGACCTTTCACCCCTTGACAAGAACTGGCATCATATAACTGTTCCCAAGTACACTACGAAAGTTAGTTACAATATCACTATAATGTGATATTTCATACAGGAAGGGATCACCATATGCATCATTAATATTAGTGCGTATGTGATTTCATACAGGAAGGGATCACCATATGCATCATTAATATTAGTGCGTATAGGCCCACATTACCAAATTACTGCGAATGCAAGCAGACGTCCAAGGCCAAATGATGATGGGTTATAGAACATATTGTATATCACCCAACCAGTTATCAACCTCTGAAGGATGAAAGGTTGAGTTGTTCAAGAATAGACTAAATCAGTGACTCACCTCCTGCAGTGTGCCTGAAGTAAGCTTTAATTAGTCTAGCAATTATTGTATATAATTCTAAGACAAAATTATTTTTTGGGGTCCCTGCTCAAAGGCCGGAACAAGAAAGCCAGCCACTCCACAAATTAAGATCCACATGGCACTGGCCACAACCCAATAGCTAAAATTATGGGCAATGTTGCAGGGCCGCCCAAAGCGAGGCAGGGTAACTGCTGTTACCATCAGCAGCCTGGGAGAGGGGCAGCCCCCACTGTTTCCTCAGCCTGCCCCTCTCCCACCACTCAGCTGCAGAGACACGCAGTCTCTGCAACACAATGCCAAGGAAGGGTGAGGTGTGAATGACAACCTCACCCTTCCTCCAAACAGCAAGGTGCTAAGCACCATAAGGAAACCAACAGTCAGGCAGGGCCCAGGTTCAAAGACCTGCCCCCATCAGGGGGCCAGACAGTCAGCTATCCGGCCGGTGGCTGTGACAACAGCAGCCCCCCACCACTTACATAACAAAGACCCAGGGCTTCCCTGGGTCTTATAAGAGCAGCATCTGTTTGTGGACCTTGAACGGGGACCCAAACAAACAGGAGGTTCACTGTTTACTCAGTGTCTTCCAATCTTTTTGCTTCTTTACCGCAGGACCCTCCCACCCTACAAAAAAAGAAGGGAGAAGAACAAGAACTACAAGGCACTGTACGGTGCCCAAAACAAGTCGTGGGACACAAGAAGGCGGCACGGGCCAGAGTGGGTAACCTCAGGACCCGGTGCCCAAAAGTATGATACTATATATTGTTATGCCATAACCACAACTGTACAATAAAAAAATCCTACAGCCTTTTATTGCCAACACTTGACACAAGTTGTGAACTTATTTTGGGGGAAGGTTTTGGGGCTCGGCCAATACAAATGTATGCATTTGGGTTCAGCAGTTATTAAAACGTTCAGGGGTAGCAAGGGAGACCCCCAAATGACGTCCCTGAGGCGCAGTAGGGGCTTGGGACTGGAGAGCCCAGTCGGCCTGCTGATGGCACAGGGTGTTGGAAGAGTGACTCAGTTCTGGTGCATCCACAGTCTGCATCGCTGCAGGCAAAGCCCACAGCAAGTGGGCAGTGTTGGGTGGTGGGCCAGTTATCCAGATTACTTCTGGCGCAGGTCGACGGAGTGGGCAGAGAACGTTACATGGGTGTCAGTGCAGGTGCGTGAATTTGTGTTGGGGACGGGGAAAGAAACGTACAGTTTTGCAAATAGTGTGGTGCATTACCCCCTCTTTGGGGGCTTGTTCACAGGTTTCAGCGTATGCATGAGGAAGGTAGGGCCCTCCGCCAGTGCATAACTGAAGCATTTATTTCCTGGGCATGGGGGGCAGAGTTGGTTCAACCGTTAGTTGCCACAGATATAGGATGGCTTGCATGCTCATACCGGATCACTGGGGCAGGGATTGTGGGATGTATTTACCCATGCATCCTAGCCCTACCTCAAAACTGTGCAGTACTGACATGGAAAACATCATGATGGCCAGAGCTTCCCAGAAAATGCACAGGGAAATGCATGAAGAATAGGCTGCCACTCATTTTTGCCGATGTTATGGGCACAGAAGGACACTGCCTAAAACCACCATTGGACTACCCGCACAGTAGTCTGAAACCATTGGGAATGGCAATGCTGATTGCCAAATGCAACCTAGAATTGTGGGGGATTCATTTCTTAAATCCCAAAAATGGGTGCAGTACCAGTACTCACCACTATCCAAAAGCCGGCAGTTTAAAACCACCCTGTGTTTCTCTGAAGGCAGGCTCAAACTGTCTATTTTAAACATTGCAACACATCTAAAAACTCACTGGACACCAGCAGACATTTGGTAGAATGGAGTGTTGTGTGCCTACAAAATCTGGGAAATGAAGAGCCCAAAACAATGCTTATAACAAAACTGCTATGGAGTCAGCAGTTTAAGTTGCACTGGATTTAAAGACACTAAAATCGAAAATGTTTAAATTGACTGAGTGACCTACTTTTGAGTGTCACATAGGTTGCAATTGTTTAAATGTCATAGTTTTGCACTTAGAATCAGCATTCTAGCTGCATGTGTAAAATTGCAAGTTAATTTAAAAAGCAACAAATAACATGACAGTAGCTGAAAGTCTGGCTTAAGGAACTTGATTCTGCCTGGCAACTACCCCCATCAGCAGTGAAACTTGAGTCACCACTGTGTTCCCAGGCCAACCTTCCTTTTGCTGCCCACACTAAGGATATGCCATCTATCTGATAATTGAATTACCTGTGCTCTGCAAGAGAGTGAACAAAGCCCTCTTCACTCAGGCAAAGGTTTTTATTACCGCAGTCGTAAAATGTAGCTTCCTCTTGGCAGGAGCTGGGAGGAGCACTGCCTGTGAGAGCAAGCTGGCTTGGCAGAAACTGGAAAGACTGGTTTCTATACCATGTGACCTGGGAAACCACACCCCTTTGGAGCCAGAACATAACTTTAAAAAGATGAATAACTCATAGAGCGGACATGTGAAAATTTTATAAATGATACCATAATTCTTGTGATTTTTCTGCCCACATTTTAAGAGGTTTTTCGACCCGGTGGCATGTTCAGGGGGGTTTTAGCGGAAAAAATGGATATTACTCTAACTGTATGCATGTTAAAAATCTGAAACTTCTTCAGTTAATGTCCATACTCCCTGCACACATGTATGTAAAGTTGGGTCAATGTCAGAAATTGAAAAATCAGTTAAAAAGTGAAATATGTGCCATTTCTGAATGCAAGCTCTTAGAAACAGCAGATTTGGACAGAGACATGGCTAAATTCAGCCACACCATGTATATGTAATTTCAAACAACTGTGTAACTCTGAAATATGTCTTTTATTATCAAATATAGAATGTGTGCAATCTGACAGAGGAGTGTCCTATCTGCAAGCCATAAAATGACATCCCTCTGACTCACAGTTCATTCCCCAATCAAATGATAAATGGAAGTTTGACCAATTAGAAGCTGAGAGAGAGGTAGGGTCAGTGATGCTAGAACACACCCACATTCTAAACACATAAAAGCAGACAGACAGGACAGATAGGGACCTTCCAAATCCATCTGCAGCGGGACGCTCTGCCGGAAAAATCCATACTTTACCTCCATCAACCTCCAGAAAGCCAAACTAGAGACTTCAATCTATCCAGAACTAAGAGACCAGACCAGAGAGAAAGCAGTGCTGTACCCAGAAAGACCCAGACCAGCAGAGAGAGCTGACCCAGATCACTGTGAAGTGCAGAGGCCAGACCAGACCAGAGTCCAGTCTAACCCTGACCAGATCCGTGATGAGGCCCATTTCACTCAAGAATATAGTGTGAGTACCTAGAAAACTGTGCAGAACCAATCTCTTAGTTAAAATAATATAATTCAATCTATTTAATCTAAGTAGAACTGCCTCCTAACTGTCACCTGTCATTTGTAAAGCTGTCACTTGTCATTTCTAGTTGCAAGCTGCACTTGTCATTTTGAGCTTTTGAAATTTGCAAACCCAAAAACGACCTTTATTAAATCGCTCATATCTCCGCGACCGTTTGGGCTAGAGACTTGCAGTAACTTCCCTCTGATAGCTTAGAATCGTAGCTTTGAATCGCACCAAGAACCGCATTCCTACCCCTTATAGTTTTACCGCAATCGCGGAACACGCATCCGCGAATTTTACCGCGATTTGCAATTTCTTCACATGTAAAAACTGCTGCTGTTTGCTTTCCATTTGCCAGAAATTCGTTTAACCTGCTAACTATCCCTGCATCATTGCTAGTGTGAGCCTGGACTAATATTAACTAGATACCACTCACCCTGAACCTCTGAAAGGGAATTAAAAGCGTTTCCAGCACATTTCTCATTCATTGACAGCACATATCAAAGCATTTGGGCCTGTGTTTTCAAAACTCCTATCTGTGTTTTAACTTCTGTTGTCTAAGCTTGGGGGGGATTGAACTGATTACATTGATTGCATTTCTGAGAACTGTGCTTTCCTCCCATTCCCTTGCATTGCATAAAGAGGGGGGGGAGTGAATAGCCAGAGAAAAGTGATTACATTGTTTTGTTGAAATCATATTGAGTATTTTCTATACTGTATTTCATTCATTCAACCTTGCATTTCCTTGAACCCTATAAAGCATTTTCTACCACATTATACTTCTGTACCTATTTACCAGTGTGCTACCTTATCCATTTCATCTCAACTCCTTAGTAATTATAAAGAAGTGTGCTAGTGCCAGATTCTCCGTTGTTCTTTATCATATCAGATTAAGTGTGCTATTCAATTATTAATTTATTATAAAGTGTGATCTATATATATATATTTTAAATTATCAAATAAACCTTTTAAACTTGCAAAACAGAACTACTTCTTGGCTCAGTGGGGTCAGGGGGATTCCAAGAGAGGGGTGTTATATAGGGGTAGTCATCCAGAACGCATGAACTGGACCTAAAGATATATCAATAAGGGTTTTCATTCAGTATTCTAGACTAGGCGTTAACTTAGCTGTAGTGCTGAATTGAATCCTCTTACAGGATCATGGTTGGTACAGACAAGCCAGAATGCTTAGGGGGGCCTAAATGCACAGGCGTAGACAGGGTAGGGCCTGAGCGGGCAAGGCCCACCCAAAACCTGTAAATGCTGACTCAGCAGCGGTGTGGTCATTTACAGATGTGGGTCAGGCCCCACATGTTAGACAATCCTGGCTACGCCTCTGCCTATATGCAGTAGAATGAGGTGGTACGAGTACCATTACTGTACTTCATGGGGTCACATACAAGTATAGCGAACCCCGTGAGCCACGAGCAGTCCGTGGGTTGGTGCGATAGAAGAGTTTACTTTGCCTTCTTTAACACATGACCCAGGCCCCGGGCCGCATGAAATGCGGGACGATAGAGGGTCTGGGAGTTTAGGCGCGGGGTGGGGAAAACGGCGCAAAAGCGTAGGGAGGGGCGTCTGAACGGCACCACAGGAAACAAAAGCCCAGGAGGGGCAGGAAACAGCACCTGGGAAGGTGCTAAATGTAACAGCAAGGGGTCAGGGGGGTAACCCGGCTGCCCCCAAGGACGAACAAATGGCCAGGGGGGTATAAGTAAGCCTGGAAAAGGAGAGGCGGCACAAACCAGGTAAGAGCTCACCTCTCGGGTAGGCTCTTAGTGCCTGGATAAGGGGAAGGAAAAACGTTTGCCACCCAACCCACCCTATAATAACAGAAGAAGGGTGCAGGCAGGAGCAGGTACACCGAGTACTCTCTCGGTAAACGGTCCAAGAAAAGAAGGAGCAGGCAGAAGGAGGAACGCTGAGTACTCTTTCGGTACAAGGTCAAGACATGTCGTAGGCAGCATGAGCCCAGGAACGAAGGCCCAGGGATAACAAGGACTCAGGAGGAGCATTGGGCCACTTCGGGGCTGGACACAAGGTGCCCAAAAGCATATGGCAGTGTAATTATTTTGTAGTGTTGTATTTTATGTAAGAAAATAAAATGCCTACGGCCTACAACTTTTCCATACACATAATTTGTCTGCAATGTATTGCTTAGGTAGGGATCTGGTAAGAGAAGCAAAGTGAACCCACACAACAAGCCTATTGCTTGGCAAGCATCGAGTGCACACGGAGAAGGAATTTCATACCCTATAACATGTTGAGCCGGGAACTCAGGGGACAGTGCTTGCCACAGTGTATCGCATGGCCCTTTAAGGGACATGGTCTTCCAAAGGCATAACAGGGCGCACAGGCAATTCCAGCGCCATTTCCCCACGTCACAGCAGATAGAAATGCAGGCGGGCAGCTCGTGTTAATGACAAATAGCATCAATGCATGCATTTCTTATAGTCCTGCTGCAACGCCGCAGGAGCTGACCTGGCAGCATTTAGAGTAATAGGTGGGGCGGCCCTTTTCTGACCTAGAAGCAGGACACAGCAGGGCTCCTGCTGAGGCGCGTGCAAGAGGGCTACGTGATGAAACTTGGAAGGTGGTTAGGGAGAGGTGTGCAAGGAATCGAATTGGGGGGGGGGGGGTAGACGGCAAGAAATTAAGTCTGCCCTAAGCTGCCCCAAGCCATTAGGGTTCCACGTGTCTAGGCCCGGAGGGCTGGCTTCAGTGGTACATTCCATTACGTTCTCCACAGCAAATTGGAGACAAAGGGCAACTCTGCTTGCATTTCCCATACTAGAGGGTGATTGAAGTATACCTGGGTGCCGGCTTTGGGTCCATGGTAGAGACATTACACCGGCATGGACTGCTTGTTTGAGTTTCCAGTGTGTATAGTCCGTGAAGGAGCGCACCGGTGGTTGGTATGGCGCCTCAGCATTAGGCGAGTGAGTAGTGGGAGCTAGAGACCAGGATCTGATGAGGGGGCCCCTGAACTGGCCAGTATGCCTGCCGCGGGCCCCCCTCCTCCCCCCCTACCCCCATGAAGGGTTGGTGGTGGAGGTAATACCCAAATTGTTCGAATTATCCAATTGACCGAAAGTCAAGGGTCCGAATGACTTTGCACAATTGACCATACACACATTTTTTTAAACAGTAGGGGTGCAAAGGTCAATTGTAATTACAATCGTAGTGCGAGCAACTCGTATACAACCGATAGTGGAGGGTATATCTTGTGTGTGTCAGTTGCTGATAGAGGGATATATTTGCAGTTTTGCACAGGACTGGTTAACCTCTTAAATTGGGCGATTTGGACACAGGGAAAACATTTTTGAAAAAATTGGTTTCCTTTTCAGGACGGATTGTACTGGATGTTTTGGATAGAAGCCAAGGTGAACTTTGTGGGAGGAAATGGGGATGAACATTGTGCAATTTTACAGAATGTGTATTGGGCAACACTGGGCAAAGGCAGGAGGCTCTAGAACGAAAATAAAGCACGTGCCTTGGAATAAAAGTGATGGGGCTGTGCAGGGTGAAGGGGGGGACATTAGAGGACACCACCTAGTCCACACCCTCCCATCCCGAACCAAGAAAGACCCATCACTTGCCCTCGTGAGTGGACCCCGACAGTATGGCATGTGTAGAAGTGGCAGCCAATGGTTGCTAGAGTAGGCAGCACCATCTGAAATCCCAGCCCTGCCCGCCCCCACCTACTCTACTCTCCGCACTGTCTGCAGTGCGGCCTGGCGTCCGCCTGCAAGGCACACACGGCCGTAATGTTGCCGCACTACAATGAAAACTAGTTACTGCCTCCTGCAGGCCTCCCATCGGAATGTGGCGCAGGAACCTGCCAATTGGGCCTTAATAGGATAGCTCAGGGGCAACGTACTACCCTTGGAAGCACAACACGGAGCAACACAGGTCCGCGCTTAGAAACCTCTGGGTATTAAGTGTGTTATAAATAACCCATCATATCATTCTGATGGGAGGGGAGGTAGTGGGGTGTGGTAGTTTGCGTGCACAAAAGCTTTTTGCAGGAGGACATGCGACATCACACATTCCCTTTATAGGCGCAACCCTACTTTTGTAGGTGGCCCCCTCTGTGCCCACACACCTAAATTTGAATCCTGGCGGCACCACTTCTGATAACCCCCCCAAGCAGTGTTGCCATGTCCGCTTACTATAAACGACTTGGACTGGTTTTTGCCTAAAGTCGCTTTTAATATTTTCAGGTCGCTTGTTGCAGTTTTTTGTCTGAGCCCCTCCTTCCCCCCTCCCCATTGTGCACATATTGTTCCACTCGTCTGCCAGTCCCTGTCCGACTTGGCTCTATTCACAAATCTCATACGTCCGTCTCATACGTGTTGTCCGTCTTGTAGTACCAGTGTTTTATGTACAAGCGCCCTGATGCCCTCGGGCTACCGGCGCTATATAAAAAATTAAATACATACATACAAAAGAGAATGGAAACAAATGCATATTAAAGGCGAGCATCCTGTCCTCCCTTATCTAGTTAAGCACACACTGATGCTCGGGCTAAACACACACGGATGCTCGGGCTGATTGCAGTTCTAAAGCTAAGCCACATGCAGCGTCCTGGACGGTGCTGTCTGCAGCCCCTTAGCGCCCAGCAAGTACTCCCTTCTTCCACCAGTACGCCCTTTGTAGGTGTCGGGAGGCACTGTGCAATGATATTACCTAAGAGGCAAACACTTACAGGGCATTCAAGGCAACACTTTCAAAGTTTAGTCTTGATGGAAACAAGTAGTGGCAATGCCAATAGTTTGGGCTTTTGTGTAGGCATGGGAAAGGCCATTGCCAGGCACTGCTGTTGATGCCCAATATGTTACTCAAGCCAAAAACTGTTGGCTTTGCCACTGTTTAACAGGATTGGCTAAAGGCAGACTAGGTTAAGGCATGTTTAAAGAGAGCTAAGAGTGCCCATGAGAAGGTGTTTTGTGGGTGCGTTTGTTTTTTTTTAAAGCTTATTTGGTTGGGAGTCAACTTGTTTTGAAGGGGCGTTCAGTTTATTTTTCCCCTTCTGACCTGGCAACACTGCCCCAGGTGCCGCCATAGGATTCTGGCTCATCGGTTCACATGAGGAAAGTGAAAGCAGCGAGCGCGGGTGCACAGTCCTCTGCTACAACAATCAGCAAAAGGGGGTTTAATTACACTGTCAAAATCACCTACCTCCATTATACACACAGAGTCCTCTTCATACGATTCACTGTAAACATGAAAAAAAAGTGTATTTGAGTTTATCCTGCTGCATCACTGCTGTAGCAAAGAACCCGCATTTTTCAACCACTGGTGAACCGAAGGATGATCCAACCACATTTATGCACTGTTAAGCAACTACCCTAATAGCAGTTTCTAACATGGCATGCTGGCGTTGCACATGCGCCTACTACAGGTGCACTAACCCGCGGAGCTATCCACCCGAAATTGAGCACGAGGAATGGAGCCCATTCGCAGTGTGCGTTTACACTGTTCCAAGTGCCCGCCAGCCGCCCAGTAATGTCATACTCTGAGTGGCACCCATCTATTCGGTGGTGGATGGAAGCCAGAGCTGTCCAACACGTGAAGTTTCTCACGCATATGCCAGTGAGGGGTCGAAGTCCAGTCCTGGTTTTACCCCTGCCTTATGGGATTTGTAGTAATCTTGGATTAATAATGGGCAAATCTGGAAACGAGTGGAAAGAAGAAAAAAAAAAACAGGTCTGCATTCCCATCTCCTGACTGGAACGGGGCATGCGCAGGCAAGCGGCAGCAGGAGATGGTTTGGCGAGAAACCGGTTGCAGCTCAATGCGTGTAATGCGCGTTCAGTTTGGCGTTTACCTGTAGCTCTCCTCCAGCTCCGCGACCATGTCGGGTGCCAGTGACATCGTGGTTCCTGCGAGTAACACTATTTACATAAACAAAAAAAAGACAAAACAGCATCCATGAAATTAGGGCTGCATGCGCCATCCAGGTATAACGTATAGCGATTTTGCGCAAAATATGTAATTTTTAAAATTCTGCTAAAAAGTTGCAAAATACAGGATTCTAACAATGTGCCCCTTATTGTCGGAGAGAAATCGATGTCAACAGCTGCCATCTATTGGCCATAGCCCCAAACACCATGTATAAAGCACTTCCCTCTGTGGGAGGAGGCGCTATAATAAGGGCATTAGAAATGGAATCCTAAACGTTTAGCGGCAACGTATAATTATTATTCACAAAGGCCGCAACACTCAGATATTTGGAGCAATATTATCCCTTTTTCTGGCAAAATGTATAAATCTACGCGCGAATATCCTGGAAGGGGTCGTGGTCGTTTAGGGAAAATTAACGAATTCGCGGAAGGAAACGCAATCTTTCAAAGTGGCTTGCATTCTGAGAGTTGTAGTTTAAAGGGTCACTTGACTACATGAGACGGGTACTCCCCAACTATACGCGAGAATAGTAACCGCAGTCACGTGGGGGGTGGTTTGCTATGTCTGCAAAATCACGTTTGCTTCTTCTAGTTGAAGACTCCTGCGCCCCATTCCCCCCCTGCTCTGACACACCCCTATGCAGCCTTCGCCTGAAGGACCCCGCGGAACAGTGACTGGAGCCGAGCCCGCTCTTAACACAATCCCACTCCCCCGCCCCCATTTTCTCTCGGGGCCACCCCTTCTTTGGCTTTACCGGGTCTTGTTTTTAAACGACAGGATCCTAACAACTGAACCGTGTTTCGTAGTTACGGTTCTCCCGTCAGAATGCTTGCATCGGGGTGCCAGTGCAGCTGGCCATCACCCGGAGGTGCGACATACCCAGGGGGCCTTAGTTATGAAAAAGTGCTCCTGAGGGGGGAGCCGATCTTTCCCCGTAGCGCGAGGCCCAGCAGGAGTGCTCCCTGCCTCAGAAAATTACTATCACCTCTTCCGAAACTTAAGAAGTAAAGTTATCGATATGTCTCCTCCAAGGAGTGCAGTGACTCTAAAGCCTAGTATATCGCCCCTCAAAGCACCTCTCTACGTGGAGCCCGTCCCGACGATTACCCTCGCAAAGAAGTCAAGGCGTCGTAAAATGGCCCTGACGAGCAGCGCCGCCATACCTGCACGGAGAGCTTGCAAGCGGCCTGGGCGGGACTCTTCACCTGCGGCCTAGTCTCCCACACGCCCCTGTCAGGATTATTCCGAGGCCTGCTTCCCCCTCTTATAGCTGCAGAGCCCTGCCCTCGGTTTGGAAGAGGAAGTGATGTTGCAAAACGCGGCTTGCCCAAACCTATCACTCAATTTAACTAACAAAAGGAGCCGGGAAATTATCCGCCACTCTCATCAGTTACTGAGTATAGTGCCAAAGGAGGCCGGGATCCCACCACATGACCTCACAACAGGAGGACAATCTGCGATTTGCAAATGGGCCCTATTTTTTTGGTATAAGGGGGTGTTATTTGTCCTGTCTGACTCTGGTCGGTGGGTAACCTCGGTGCTAGGGGGCAACTGCCCTGAGCTCTGATACTTTTCACTTTATAGAATCCAAACAACTCCTCAACGAGACCTCTTGTAACGGGTGGCAGGCAGCCTCTGCCCTTTTACAACAACAGTGTTTGGGTTCCAGTACTTTGAACAGGCCCAGCGTTTGTGCTTTTCAACCTTTGCAATTGGCCCTTAGGTTGGGACCTTGTGACTGAGACAAAGCATAATAGTTTTTCTTAAGTAGTAATTTAGGGGTTCTCCATACTCACTTGCTGCCTTTCTTTATTCTTCTGTGTAGAGGCCAATACACCTACCCCTGAAAAACCCCAGCCACTCACCCCCTCTCCGCATTGCTTTAGTATTTTGCCACAGGACAAACCATAAGGTACATCTGATGGTGTGCTCAGAGTCTCCAGGAAGGCATCAACTAAAGGCTGTGTCAATTAAATGTGTGAAATTCAAAGAGGGGACCATGTTCTGCACACTCATTAATAAAACTAGGGAAATCGCCCACTGCAGTTTGCATCAGGAAATCTCTTGTTTATAATCTATGCACCACTACATCTTCCTTGCAAAGTGGCCTAAATAAAGGTGTCTTTCCACACGGTCAGGTTGCTTTTTCTTTTTTATCTATTTTTTAAAATTGTTTTATCGGTGAAAAATGTATTAAACCTATAGCAACTTACAGTTAAACAATTATATTCTCACATATTACAAATAAAACAAGGTACAACCAAAGGCAAAACACAATTGAATTTCATTATTCCTAAAAGGTTTGTCCCAAAAACAAACCTGCATAAAAAAGGAGAAAAACCTCTCAAATCAAGGTTTAAATATCCATTGAAATAAGTAAATCAACATTCATGATAAGCATCACTAAATCAAGGAAAGACACAACAGTGTTTACAGTTGAAGTGGTGGTACCTGAAAAGCAGCAATACCACGCTGCTACAGTATCACAAGTAACCTTGATTCTGGGGCAATGCCGCAGGGCAGCTCAAGGCGAGGCAGAGTAAATGATGTTACCATCCGGCATGCTAGGAGAGGGGCAGCTCCCACCCCCATGCCTGCTCCTCTCCCCGACAAGCACAGAGACATGCAGTCGCTGTCACACAAAGCCGAGGAAGGGTGAGGTGTGAACAAGCGCCTCACCCTTCCTCCAAACAACAAGGTGGTAAGCACCTACTGAAAACCAAGTCACGCAGGGCCCAGGTTCAAAGACGTGCCCCCTCCTCAGGGGGCGACACATGTCAGCTATCCGGCCGGGGGCTGGCGCACAGCCCCCACTACTATTCACATCAAAGACCCAAGGCTTCCCTGGGTCTTATAAATAAGAGCAGAATGCTCTAAGAAAACACAATCTGTGGACCCTGAGCGGGGACCCAAACTGACAGGAGGTTCGCTGTTCACTCAGCGTCTTCCACACTTTGCTTCTTTACCACAAAACCCTCGCACCCTACAAATAAGGGAGAAGAGCAAAGGAAAAGAAGTACAGGGCACTGTCCAGTGTCCACAACGAGTCATGGGACATGAGAAGGCAGCACGGGCCAGAGGGGTTAACCTCAGGACCCGGTGCCCAAAAGTATGATATTATTATATGTGATTATTTGTTTATCTGCATAACCATATCTGTACAATAAAATCCTACAGCTTTTTATTGCCTACTTCGGGGCCTTCCGGGTGGGAGAGCTCATCGCCTCCAGCACAAACGCCACAAACGGTTTGGGCGTTATGGAGGTCAGGGTCAGACAAGACAGCGTTAACATAGAAATCCTAGAGTCAAAAACTGGGGCCAAACGAACCATTAACATTTGTTGTATCGATGATGCAACAAACTGCCCAGTATGTATCACCAGCCTCTATCATGCACAAAGGCCCAAGGTTGGGGGGAGATTTTTATTTCATTGAGATGCCATCGGCACTAAGCCGCTACCAATTTAAAGGGGTGCTGATGAAAGCAATCGGCAATGCTGGGTGAGACCCAAAGGACTTTTGTACCCACTCCTTCAGAATAGGTGCCACCACCTCAGCGTGGCAAGGGGGCTTGGCACCACCACAGCTAAAAAACATAGGGGGATGGAAGTCAGATTGCTACAAAAGATACATCAGACCACAGCTAATATAGCCATCCCCATTTTTTCTCTTCCTCTTCCCCCTCCCTGCAGAACCAACAGGCGACGGGAAGACCTCGCTCAACGGAGCATGGATTGTCAGCCACTCATTCGTCTTCAGGACAGGCCGATGGGCGGAAGAAACCAAAGAAGGTCTGCCTTTTAGAAATACCAGCACCTCATGGTGGGGTTACAGGGGCATATGGTGGGCCGACATCCACGAAAAATTAGCAGAGCTGGTCGCATACAGAGACCCGCCTGAATTCCTCATAAAACACTTAGGGGGCAATGACCTGGTTAACTCAGGAAGGAGAAATCTATTCGAGGAAATCTGCTCCTCCTTGGCGGGCATTTCCAACAACTGGAGGGAAACGGAAATATATTTTTCAGCCATCCTTCCCAGAAAGAAATGGCAGGAGGTCCACTGTTACAAATCTGTAGACATTGCTAGAAGAAAACTTAACAGGGGACTAGAGAAATTCCGTGCAGCAAGAAGGCTGGGTTTCATAGAACACCCGGCCATTGACCTGGGTGACCCAGATCTTTTTCACAAAGACGGCACCCACTTATCAATCCAAGGCATGGAACATTTCTTTCGGGAAATCTCGGCAACTCTCGCATCTAGAGGCTGTTATTAGGAGATACTTTTGGGGGAACAGGGCCAGCCGGTAACCTGCCTGTGTGTGGCGGCACGGGCAGAGGGGGTAACCTCAGGACCCGTTGCCCAAAAGTATGATATTATTATGATATGTGATTATTTGTTTATCTGTATAATTGCCAACACTTGACAAAATGTTGTGAGACAAATCATTTCGGGTGAGGGTCGGGGTCGGCCTACAACGATGCATGCATATGGGTTCATCAGTTATGGGCAATGCTGCAGGGCTGCCCAAGGCGAGGCAGAGTAAATGATGTTACCATCCGGCAGGCTAGGAGAGGGGCAGCTCCCGCCCCCATGCCTGCTCCTCTCCCCGACAAGCACAGAGACATGCAGTCGCTGTCACACAAAGCCGAGGAAAGGTGAGGTGTGAACAAGCGCCTCACCCTTCCTCCAAACAACAAGGTGCTAAGCACCTACGAAAAACCAACAGTCACGCAGGGCCCAGGTTCAAAGACCTTCCCCCTCCTCAGGGGGCCAGACATGTCGGCTATCTGGCCGGGGGCTGGCGCACAGCCCCCACTACTATACACATCAAAGACCCAGGGCTTCCCAGGGTCTTATAAATAAGACTAGAATGCTCTAAGAAAACACAATCTGTTTGTGGACCCTGAACGGGGACCCTAACTGACAGGAGGTTCACTGTTCACTCAGCGTCTTCCACACTTTGCTTCTTTAGCAATCTTTTAAAAAGTTCACTGCTTACGCAGAGTCTTTTCTCCCCTCCTTTGAACATTGTACTGTTCAGAAACTTTTAACTACAGGCGAACGGCGAGAAACCGCGCTGAACCAGAAAACACCCCGCGGAGTACACGTGTAGAAGCAAGACGCAAGGCCAGCACGAACGTTTTCAGCTTTAAAGTCCTAAAAAAGCATGAGTCCCAAGCGAAAATCACAGGAACCTCCAGCACCGTCCCAGAAACCGAAATCACCCCACTTGCTAGCAGCCATGGAGGCAGCGGAGTACTACGGAAGGCCTGGGTCAGAGAAAATATGTACGGCTTAGCAAAAGAAGGGGTCCCCATACCAACCAGTCATGAGGACGAGACGACACCAGCAAAGAGAAGGAAGTCTGCAGAAGGCCTGGGAAAAGGTAACAAAAAACTGTCTAAATTGTACGAGAACATGAGTGAGATGCAGCAATTATTGATAGAAATTAGGGGCAAACAAACACTTCCCACAGCCAAGTCCAGGCATGCAGACCCCACCTTACCACTAGTCCCGATATCACAGTTACCACCCCCCCACCAGCAACAGCTACAGCAGCACCAGTTCCAGCAACACAAATAACATAGGTCCCAACAACACCAACAACAGCCGCCACAGTTTTAACTACGCCAACAACGACAGCTCCTGACACAAGGGGTGCTTTAAAAGCATGGTCAGTCCCCAATAAAATACCCCAGGACAGTCAGGAACAAGCAACAGCAACCCACCAGAAACGGTAATGATTAGTAGTTCCCAATTAGACCAAAAACTTAAATCTTTTCAAACAGAATTATTGAACAGATACAAAAGGTGTTTAGCATGGAACATTGACATAACACTCAAAGAAGCCATATGGGCGAAAGAGTAATCGAAATCTTTTCGCTGATAGAGGCCCAACACAAAGGGAAGGGTGCTTTTAGGGATCCAAAAAAGATAGAGGAGAAAGCCATAGCCAGAAACGCCCAGGTAGAACAGAATTGGGACAACTGGTTACAGGCTTTCGCCATCTTGGCAACTATTTATGAAGAAAAATTCCCCCACGATGGCATAAAATTATGGGCATACGTGGACAAAATCAGAGAAGTGAAAATCTCTCAAAAAGGGAAAACCTGGCTAGCATACGATATTGGATTCAGGAGAAGCATGTCAGAGAGGCCAGCCATAGAATGGGACGAGGTCCAGAACGACTTATACATGTTAAACGCAGAGCCTGCTTCAGAGGAGAGACCGCGCAGACAACCCCCAAAAATAGCAAAAACTCACAGGCTCCAGACCCTCTGACAATGAAAACCACAAAAAAGGGGAGCAGCCCTTTCGGAAGAACCAGCCATGGGCGGCTAAATCTAATACCCAGAGGCAGAATAAAAACCATTCTCAAAAAGCCAACACCCCATGTAAGAACTTTGGGGAAAACCAGTGCACATGGGCAAAAGAATGCTGGTACAAAACAGACGTGCACAAACTGCAACGGTGACCAGACGGCAAGTAACTGCACCAGAATACCAGTCAAAAATACAAAAGAATAGCGTCAAATACACCCACCAACCCAATGCCTATCTCCGGGCCGCTCCCCCATCAATCCAGACAATTTTAGAGAAGCCCTCATGAATTACCCAGACAGAGAAACCAGCGAAGCAATCCGGCAGGGTTTCACCCAGGGTTTTATCATCCCGTTCAAGGGCATCGGGTCCCAGAATGTTCCAAATAACCTGAAGTCAGCCAGGAATAACCAGCAAATGGTGGAAAGCAAAATTAAGAAGGAATTACTGCTAGGCAGGATTGCGGGACCTTGGGACCTCATGCCCCTCAAAGAGTACATAATATCCCCCCTAGGACTTGTCCCCAAAAAAGAACCTGGGAAAATGAGGCTAATTCCTCACCTATCTTATCCCAAAGGACAATCGCTAAACGACGGCATTCCGCACACGGAATCTACGGTATCATACACACACTTTCAAGAAGCGGTAAGACTCATACAGGAATGCGGCACAAACGCCCTGATGGCCAAACTGGACATCGAATCCGCTTTCAGATTACTACCAGTTCATCCAGACTCCCAGCGATGGCTAGGTTTCACTTTTAAAAACAAGTTTTATGTAGACAGGTGCCTCCCCATGGGATGCGCAGTATCTTGCGCCCTATTTGAACAATTCAGCTCCTTTTTTCAATGGGCCTTCCAAAGAAAGAGACCAGGGTCCAGGATTGTACATTACCTCGATGATTGAATGGTAATTGGGCCAGCAAATTCTGAAGAATGCAGCAAAGCCATGGCGATGTTATAAGAAATGGCCGCGCAGTGGGGCATCCCCCTGGCAGCGGAAAAAACGACCGAACCAGCCACCAACATAATCTTTCTAGGCATTGAAATAGACTCCGCAAAGGGCCTATGCAAAATTACGGAAACAAAAATAGCAGAACTCCTTGAAAAAATACAAAGCTTGACAACAAAAGACAAAGGCACAGTAGAAGAAATCCAGTCACTAGCTGGAAGCCTGAACTTCGCAGCCCGAATTATCCCTCAGGGGAGGGTATTCTCCAGAAGTCTGGAACTAAAAATCAAATCTTGCACCAAACCCCACCTACACATCCCACTAGGCGCAGAGGTAAAACAAGATCTGGAAATTTGGGGGAATTTCCTTAAAGATTTTAACGGGACAACACTTTGGCGTACGCCATTGAACACATCGACAAAAAGGGTCCTTTTCACCGATGCAGCCGGGAGCAGGGGGTTTGGAGCCATACTAGACTCAGAATGGATGACAATACACTGGCCCATAACATGGCAAGCTGCAGGGTGAACAAAAAATATCACCCTCCTAGAACTATTTCCCATCTGGCTTACTTTACACATCTGGGGCAGGCAGCTAGCGAACACGGAACTCTTGGTCTGGTGCGACAACATGGCCGTGGATGGCTCCATAAACAGAAGATCCACTAAATGCCCTGTAGTGCTGAAAGTCCTATATGCCATTACAGCGGTCACACTACAAGAAAACATTGTGGTCAAAGCAAAGCACATTGCAGGAGCAGACAATAATATTTCAGATGCTTTATCTCGCTTTCAGTGGCCAAGATTTCGGGAGCTAGTGCTGCACGCCCACGAACAGATGACGCCAATACCAGCAGAATGCTGTGCAATAATGGGAACCAAAAGATAACGGTATTAACGCCAGCACCAAAGTGCAATGGCCGGGTTGCCCAACAAGAACCAGGCACCTCAAAAACGGGTGCTAACAAAACAACGGCACCAACGCCTGTTCCAGAGAGCAATGGCCGGGGTGCTCAACAAAAAACAGGTACCTCAAAAATGGGGGCCAACAAAATAACGGCATCAACGCCAGCACAAGAGCAATGGCTGGGGTGCTCAGAAAGAAGCAGGTACCTCAAAAAAATGGGTGCCAACAAAATATCGACATCAACGCCAGCAAGCCCAGGCCGGGATGTCCAACATGATACAGGCACCTTCAAAACGGGTGCCAACAACTTGCTGCCCATAGAAAATACGAACTCTGGCCCGGGATGGCAGAGAACGCACTGGCAATCACTACTGCAACTCATTACAGTAAGTGTTTGCAAATGGTATTTAGAGCCACAGGGTTAAACCATGTCAAGTTAATAACGATTAAAGACATAGAATATTCTTAAAATGGGCGCATGAGCTAGGCTTTAAGAGGGACTGGGCAAAAAGACACCTAGTAGCAATCTCATATTTCTCAAAATTACAGGGCGACTCAAATTCCACCCAGAACGCCCTCATTTCCTACGCTATGAAAGGATGGGCTAGAGTGGAAGGGCCCCAGGTAGACACCCGCCACCCCCTTGATTTCCACAAGCCGGTAAAAATAGCAGACCAGTTGGAAGCCATATGCTGGCACCCAAATGAGATCGTACTATTCAAAACAGCATTTTTTCTGGCCTACTTCGGGGCCTTCCGGGTAGGAGAGCTCATCGCCTCCAGCACCAAGGCCACAAACGGTTTAGGCGTTATAGAGGTCAGGGTCAGACAAGACAGCGTTAACATATAAATCCAACAGTCAATAACTGGGGCCAAAAGAACCATTAACATTTGTTGTATCGATGATGCAACAAACTGCCTAGTATGTATCACCAACCTCTATAACGCACAAAGGCCCAAGGTTGGGGGGAGGTTTTTAATTCATTGAGATGCCTCGGCACTAAGCCGCTACCAATTTAAAGGGGTGCTGATGAAAGCAATCGGCAATGCAGGGTGGGACCCAGAGGACTTTGGTACCCACTGCTTCAGAATAGGTGCCGCCACCTCAGCGTGGCAAGGGGGCTTGGCACCACCACAGCTAAAAAACATAGGGGGATGGAAGTCAGATTGCTACAAAAGATACATCAGACCACAGCTAATATAGCCATCCCCATTTTTTCTCTCCCCCCCCCTGCAGAACCAACAGGCGACGGGAAGACCTCGCTCAACTCAGCATGGATTGTCGGCCACTCATTCATCTTCAGGACAGGCCGATGGGCGGAAGAAACCAAAGAAGGTCCGCATTTTAGAAATACCATCGCCTCATGGTGGGGTTACAGGGGCCTACGGTGGGCCGACATTCACAAAACATTAGCAGAGTTGGTCGCATACAGAGACCCGCCTGAATTCCTCATAATACACTTAGGGGGCAAAGACCTGGTTAACTCAGGAAGGAGAAATCTATTCGAGGAAATCTGCTCCTCCTTAGTGGGCAATTCCCACAACTGGAGGGAAACGGAAATATATTTTTCGGCCATCCTTCCCAGAAAGAAATGGCAGGGGGCCCACTGTTACAAATCCGTAGACATTGCTAGAAGAAAACTTAACAGGGGACTAGAGAAATTCTGTGCAGCAAGAGGGCTGGGTTTCATAAAACACCCGGCCATTACCCTGGGTGACCCAGATTTTTTTTCACAAAGACGGAACCCACTTATCAATCCAAGGCATGGAACATTTCTTTCGGGAAATCTCGGCAACTCTCGCATCTAGAGGCTGTTATTAGGAGATACTTTCGGGGGAACACGGCCAGCTGGTAACCTGCCCGTGTGTGGCGGCACAGGCCAGAGGGGGTAACCTCAGGACCCGTTGCCCAAAAGTATGTTATTATTATGATATGTGTTTATCTGCATACCCATATCTGTACAATAAAATCCTACGGCCTTTTATTGTCAACACTTGACAAAATGTTGTGAGACAAATCATTTTAGGTGAGGGTCGGCCTACAATGATGCATGCATATGGGTTCAGCAGTTATGGGCAATGCCGCAGGGCCGCCCAAGGCGAGGCAGGGTAAATGATGTTACCATCCGCCAGGCTAGGAGAGAGGCAGCTCCCGCCCCCATGCCTGCTCCTCTCCCACACAAGCACAGAGACACGCAGTCGCTGTCACACAAAGCCGAGGAAGGGTGACGTGTGAACAAGCGCCTCACCCTTCCTCCAAACAACAAGGTGCTAAGCACCTACGGAAAACCAACAGTCACGCAGGGCCCGGGTTCAAAGACCTGCCCCCCTCCTCAGGGGGCCAGACATGTCGGCTATCCGGCCGGGGGCTGGCGCACAGCCCCCACTACTATACACATTAAAGACCCAGGGCTTTCCTGGGTCTTATAAATAAGAGCAGAATGCTCTAAGAAAACACAATCTGTTTGTGGACCCTGAATGGGGACCCAAACTAACAGGAGGTTCGCTGTTCACTCAGCGTCTTCCACACTTTGCTTCTTTACCACAAAACCCTCCCACCCTACAAATAAGGGAGAAGAACAAAGGAAAAGAAGTACAGGACACTGTACGGTGTCCACAACGAGTCGTGGGACATGAGAAGGCGGCTCGGGCCAGAGGGGGTAACCTCAGGACCCGGTGCCCAAAAGTATGATATTATTATGATATGTGATTATTTGTTTATCTGCATAACCATATCTGTACAATAAAATCCTATGGCTTTTTATTGCCAACACTTGACAAAATGTTGTGAGACAAATCATTTCGGGTGAGGGTCAGGGTCGGCCTACAATGATGCATGCATATGGGTTCATCAGTTATGAATGTGTGCAGCACTTTGTCTCGTAACTGTTTCAAGGCAAGGAAATCTAACAGTACGTACAGTACGTGCTTTACTGTTTCTCTCACGGACTCGTTCTTGAAAAATCGGCAAAAGCCTGCTACCTCCGTAAGTAAACCATATCTTAAAAGTGTATGCTTTGTTCTTATAAAATTTAGGCCAAATCTCAGAAAGATCGCTCGTGCGGCCTTGTTGGAGTTAATTGATCGGTATAGGTGCAAACATCCCTGCTTTTTATGATCCGCCTTAAAAGGGCCTAGGGTGGAATATGAATGTAGCTTTGTCACCGTATTTGACCAGTCTGCTGTAAAGAGGGCTTTTTTTAACCTTATCAGGGTTCTCTATCAGATCACTCTCTGAGCAGCCTGCTTCAGCCAATGATAGAAGGGATAGCTCCTTAAGGTCTTGTAAGCCTTCAGATTCCCCTCGCCCCACCGCTCACATGCCTGCACAAAGTCCTCCCTCAAGGAGTTAGGTGTTGGGAGTATCATTTGTCCTATAAAAGGATAGATCTTGCCCGAAAGCTCTGGCCTTCAAAGAGGTAATAACCAGTTTGTATCGGATACCTGCATGCGGTACATACGGTGGAAGACGAATGGTCCTTCCAAACAGTCTATGAGTACCGGACTATAGATCTCTATCCCATAAAGCAACTTGGGGACTATCCTGCCCTCGTAATAACGTAATAATAAGGAGAAAGGGATGATTTGGAGTTAATCATAATGCCCAGATCCTGTCCACTGGGTCAGATTGAAGGCTCCACTAAAAAGGGATCCACTTCCGGCTTGATGGTAATTGCAGAACCTTTGTCTTGGTGGGATTCATATGTAATGAGTTCTCACTCACAAAAGCGGAAAAAGCATTTAGAGTGCGTTGTAGACCAATGGGTGTGCTGTCAAATACCAGGTGGTCATCCACGTATCCAGTCATAAAGGCTTGACGGTAGGCGCTTTTGGGGATGCCAAGGCGGCTGACCACAGATGTTGATCTATATCTGCCATGTACAGATTGTAAAGGCAGGTGGCCAAAACGTACCCCTGTCTCACGCCTCCAATCGGTTCTTATCTGGCATTAGGTGTCTATTTCAGAGGGTTGTGTCTAAAGAGTGTCGAAGTGCTGAACCCAAGCATTTTCCGCAACTGCATTAACTAGTCTTCCAACGGGTGCATTACCCCCAGAATTAATTAGGGACCAAAAGGTTCTGGAATCCCTCTGTACCAAAACCGAGAGCATATTTTCTGCATCCCGTTGGAGAGGAGAGGCTCTCGATGATCTCAACCAATTTTTATAAGTCTGTTCTATTTGTTTCATCCTTACATGCCTGGTCTGCACAGTAAGTGAGGAATCAGATCTAATGTGTCTTAATAGATGTCTCACTTCTCTTCTTTTCTCTGCTACGTTTCTGTCATATGTGTGGGGATGAGGTTAAGGGCGACATCTTGATTCCTGCTCTAGTTACAAGCGGGTCAATTACACTTCATACAAAGCATTCAAACTTTTCTGCTGAGAAAAGCATTCTGCTTCGCACATATTGACATAGTTGTATTCCTCTCCAACAAACTAGCGCTAGCTTTAGCCAGTAGATGTGGTGTCCAATGTAACTGGGTCCCATGAGTATTGGGTACTGCTGCCCTCCATCCTAAATTGGTGGCAAGCGGCGTACAGGTTGTCAACAAACATTCAAAGCAGGCTGCTAAAAGAGATTGATCGCTAAAGGCCAAACTCATCACCTCAAAACAAGAACAGTGCCCCATCATGCAAGGACCCACAAATATGTAATCCATTATTGAGGAGCTCCTCCCATTAGACCAGGTGGCTGCCGGGGGGGGGGTGTCTCCAAAGATAGACCCATTAAGGGGTGAGAGACCCAAACCAATAAAGCAGTCCAACCATAATCTCCCATTCTGTCACCAGCGGGGCTCAGGTTTGAATCCCCAGCACAGGTCAATATAAAAAAAAGTGGCTTTCCGCGCTGGTGCTGTGACAAATAAACTTCTGGGGCACCAGTGGGTCCAGGGATGAATATCGGTTTCTAAACTATCAATAAGCCCCACACCTCTAGTACACCAGAAGGGATCTGAACAGATTGGAAACACAAACAAATTATAAACCTCCTTGTCCAATTTTGGTAAAGTGGACAGAACAGCAGGCTTATCTCCACAAGGCTGTGGATCGTTGGTTAGTTGCAACACAGCGAAAATACAATTACCACCCAATGATAAAAGGGACTGTCCAGTTAAGGTTGTATACAAATATCTACTTTATTATTATCACAACAGACATTTCCAGTTCTAGCACACTACAAAATACAACCCACCTTGTAAAGGAATGCAGAGGAGAGTTTCAAAGAAGAAAAAGTGATGCACTATGGATGCTGATAGGACGGTAGTTGGTCAAGTAATTAATCGCAATAGTTCAGGGATACTTAGTTTCAACACAAAGGGAGCAATGGGTCGTAAATGTCATTTGGGGCCTTCCGAGAAGAACCAGAGGGACAGAATCTAAATGTACCTTGTACTTGTAGAAGTTCTTGGTGCTCGACAGTGTAGAGTCAGTTTCAGGATGCTTTGCAGCTTCTGCAACAGAGTTCAAGACTGGAGATAGCTGCGGGTATCAGGTGGCAGGCAGTTCGTCGAATGAGACTGGATTAACAGCTGCAGGCTGGCCTACACAGTGGCTCAGGGTCAAGAATCATCTCTGTGCTGGTTGGCCAGTCTGAAGCACTGTTTGAGGCATCTTGGACACCGTTATTGACTGTGACGTGACAACAGTCAGCAGTGCATTCCGTTGCAGCTCGAGGGGCTCAACTGTCTCGAAAATGTCATTTAAGGCGGACACTGGTTTATGCTTGTCAATGCACTCCTCCTAGCTTCTTCACTGGGCTTGTGTCGTCCTTTAAGGCGGTCGGCCTGAAAGGGGCTCCTAGGGGTCCCTTGTGATATGGAAACAAGGCAATAACCATACACGAAAAGATGCGCCAGACACAAGGTTCAAATTCCCAATGCTAGGGTTTATTGCAAGCATAAATAGTCCTAATTGGCCAATTCTGGTCTCACGCCCCGCGACGTGAGTTTCCTAGACCTTGAGGGACGCAAGAGAGCGAATTACGTACATCAGTTACATATATACAAAATGCATATCATACAATCAGCTATGTCATGTTTAACACCCTCCTTTATTAAGTTTCTTTGAACTCGGGATGACGATGGACATTTCCGACTGTTATGACAATTATGACACTTTCGATGTCTATTCTAGTAACAATGTGCAATTTAGAAAGTGCGGAGGCATCTTTTAGTTGTTGAACAGAACACGGTGGTTCTGTTCTTGGAAGCAAGCTGCACACGGGGGAAGAGCCACATTCCATGCTTTGCTATCTATGAGGTACTATTCGTGTCCTGGGAGCCGACACGCTCTAAAGGGTTTTGCGAAGGGGGGGCCGTAGGAAGAGCATAATTCAAGCCTTTAGCTGTTTTATTCTAACATATTCTACCATCGTACGAGACTGGCTGGCAGCTGTGAAGTGATTAAATGCCCTGCAGCGCTCCCTCAAGGCTACAGAGAGGGAGCGTGAGCATTCCTTTCTGGGCTACTCATGAGGAGTTTTCAACAAACTCCTCAGTCCCGCGACCTTGCCCTTTCATATTCAGACAACAATGTTAACAGTTGAGCAGAGTAAGCAGAATCCGCAAGAATTGCAAGCTGCAAAGCAGTTTTAGACAGAAAGCAATGAGCAATGGTAAACAAGCAAAATGGCGATTCTTGCTACGTTTAAAATGGCCGCTTGTTGGTCAAGCATATCAGTCTATATTTCTATAATTCGGTGCATAAGACGGTTGGCCTAAGGCCATCAAGTTACGTCTGTCATTCAAATGAAGGGTATTCACTTTTACAGATTGACAAACCCTCCTTTTGGCCGTATGCCAAACGTCTTATTCATTCATTGTATCCTCCTCCCATGAGGATAAGTCTGGGGTATTTATGTCTGAACCTTTCATGCTATTATGAGCATCATCTTCATCATTAATGTCTATAGCCATGAATTGTTTTACTGTTTTTGTTTCATCAGTGTCTCTGTTATTTTGGCCATGCGTTTTGTTTTCCTCTCGACACCATGTGCATACATCCCTTAGTACATCCATCAGTTATTTCAGTGCAAACTATTGGTAAGCATTGTATGCAACAGCAACATGTTATGAATACACCAAGTACCATCATTAGTATCGAAATTAACTTCCATCCCCAAGACCGCAATAATCCCCAAAACCAGGATCCTATCCCCCAATCCCCTTCTTCAGTAGAGAGTGTGGAACTTAGGACATGTAATTTCCGGATTGCTTTAAATATCATAGGGGAGTAATCATCTATATACACACAGCATGCAGTTTTTACGAGTTTGCAAACTCCCCCACGATCAACTAATATTATATCGAGAGCCATCCTGTTTTGGAGTGCCATTAGTCTTATTCCCTTTTCTTCTAATGTCATATTCAATAAAATATCCGTTGTTGAATCTATTGTATTTTTTAATATTCTAGACAGTTTTCTCATATTGTAGGAATTTTCTATTTGGGACAAGAATGGTATAAATGATTTGGCTATATCTATTGCTATCATTCCATCCTCGCTACTCCTTCGAGTTCTACCTTTTGTTCGTCTGGCTACTTCTGCTGTCTCCAAGAGGAACACTCCTGGAAACAGTAGACCTAGGTAGCATGTACCTCCCCAGTTCCTAGGTAACCATGGATATGCTTTTTTCCCACATATGAAGTAAACAGGGTCCCCTACGTACACGGGTTCTATTTCGTGCTTTAAAACCACTGTGTTCAGGCAGTTGCTAAACGTTCCTGAGCGTGAGCAGAGGGTGAGCAGTCGTCTGCAGTCTTTCCACTCTGTCTTTTCTACTGGTGCTTAAAAACACCCATACCAACGCGGAGCGGTGAGCGGAGCGTGAGCAGAGGGTGAGCAGTCGTCTGCAGTCTTTCCACTCTGTCTTTTCTACTGGTGCTTAAAAACACCCATACCAACGCGGAGCGGTGAGCGGAGCGTGAGCAGAGGGTGAGCAGTCGTCTGCAGTCTTTCCACTCTGTCTTTTCTACTGGTGCTTAAAAACACCCATACCAACGCGGAGCGGTGAGCGGAGCGTGAGCAGAGGGTGAGCAGTCGTCTGCAGTCTCTCCACTCTGTCTTTTCTACTGGTGCTTAAAAACACCCATACCAACGCGGAGCGGTGAGCGGAGCGTGAGCAGAGGGTGAGCAGTCGTCTGCAGTCTGCTGCAGGCGCCATGGAGCTCCCCGACACAAGCGTAACCCTTCCTGCTCAGATCGAAACAGACTTCTCCTCAGAGGCTTCTCTGCGAGTCCTACGGAGCTCCACAAAACCACCCGACGGTAAGAGTGCAAAATTACCGACATGCTTAAAAAAAACTAAAGAGCTCAGACCTCCCTCGACGGCATCAATTTACATCCCTTCGTGCACTCTGCCTTCGGCACCTACGGCATCTACGGCACCCTCAGTGAGCACGGCCTGCTCTGTGTCTCTCCCGAGCCGACCCCAAAATCATACACACCGAAAGGTCAAAAACCTTGTAGACCCCCCCGGCGCTACGACTTCAGTACCTAATGCTGCACTTCGTTCATCAAACGATCCCCACAACCCCCCAAACATTTTGGATGAATTTACACCCTTCCCAGCAAACGAAGTGTTCAACCCTGGACTGTCTAAAACAGCACTGTCTAGTAACGCGGATGTACGTTCAACCTCCTCAACCCATTCTCTTCCCGCGTCCTTCCCTGCAACAAGGACTTACGGTTCGCCGTCAGCTGCTGCAACGTTCCACCAAACGGACCGTCAGATCTCTTGCCCGGCGTCCGGCTCCAGTTTGCTCTGCAGCCCTTCCCCCGCCGGGCGGGCACTGCCTTACCGCCTCGTTAGCGAGACGAGGGACACCTCGGCTTCGGCTGTCGGAGGACGGCCGGTCGAGGCTCCTGTGCTGTCCGCCAACGGTGAGGGTTTTGGGATCTGCTCCTCCAGGAGTGAGTCGACTTCGGCCAAGGGGGGGCCAGTAAACGAGCGCAGCTGCCCCTTGTCACTGGCGCTCGTCAAGCCGCACCTGAACTTCACTACGACGTCGGCTTCCGGCGTTCAGTCAGACCAAATCCCTCCTTCAATCACGCGATCTGTGTCGGAGGGTCCTTCGAAGGTTTCTCCAACGGACGAAATCTCGGCTACGATCATAACGTCAATCGCGGTGGAGGCACTAGTCCATGCCCCACCCCAAGTGCAAAGCAATACGGCCTTTCCTTTGACCATCCGGGCCGCTTCACCTCCAGACCGGGATTCCACACCCATACACCCAAATGTGGAAACAGCTGACGCAGCGTTGTTCATCACCTGTAAAGCCCCCTCTCTGAAACCGGGCGGCACTTCTACCACTCTCACCCCGGAAAGGTGTTCAGACCAATCCAACGTCATCCTAGAGACAGACTCTACGCCTGATCCTAAAACGCCTGACTCGAAAAAAGCTTGTAAACAAACCAACAAAAGAAACAAAAAGTCTAAAACAAGCACGAACAAAAAAGCAACCATGGAAATGAAAACAGGGAAGCGGACCCTACCAGCCCCCCTTTTGTCCAGTGCCCTGAAAGACTTCATAAACAAACAATTCAAAAGGAAATTGGACCAATCGAAAGAACTTTCTGATGCTGAAATTCTGGAGGCAATCCAGGACCTCCAACCCATGAGCAAAACGAGAAAATTAATGCCGAGGAATCCAACTCACGGCTGGTCCCAACCACTACCTCTAAATCAACAAATGGACACATCTACTCCGCTCAGCTCTGATCTGACGCCGTCAAAGGCCTTGACCAACCCAAGCAATGATGCCCCCCAGCACAAAGAAGTGAACGCTGCTCTAGAACCACACAATGGGATTCCCGACCCCCAAAGACAAACATCAAACAGCTCTAACGAAGTGCCCTCAGGCGTCCCTGTGAATAAAGCCTCCGATCCAAAAGGAGTGACCTCCGATCAAATGAGCCCGAACCCAAGGGGCCCCTACCCCTCTTCAGTCTTGGAAACCAACATCATTGACGCAAGCAAGTCCCCATCCCCTAAACATCCGGGACCACAAGATAACCAAGTCTTCTCCACTCCCTTACGCGCGCTCAATTTGGGCGACAACACATCGCCAACGCCCTGTACAACTCGACCTCTGGTTGATCACCTCTTCATTTCAGACGAGGTTTCATCTCAAACAGACGACCCCCAGCAACCATCAGACCCTCCGCCAATCTTTACCCCACGATCCAGATCTCCGCCAAAAAATAGAAGACTGAGCGAAATCACAATTTCGGAAGCAAAGCCATCACCCTCGAAAAAACCTGATCTCCCAATCCTCATGTCCGCCATTACAATAGCTTTAGCCCCATTTGGAAAGCTTTACGAAGCCATCAACGACTCACTGAAGGACAGCAATGTTCTTACCGCAATGATGCACAGCAAAATGATATTCATTGAAGGTTTCATAACAGCCCTAGAACAACGAAATAGAGAACAGAATGCGATGATGGACTCAAAGTTGAGTAGAATAGAAGAGATCTTAAATCATCTCAAAGCAACCTCGCCAGCTGCACTGGACAAAGAGATCCAAACAGAATTCGGGGCACATTCTCCCCAACCAGCACCGATTTTTAAAAGTCAAACGGAAAAGCATACACAACCAAATCGAGCTGTGCCTAAACATCAGAGACCAGAGGAAAACCAACAAAAGGCAACACAGAGTATAAACAGCAAACCATTGCTGAAAATCTCTACGACAAACGCAACGTCCTCCTCTGTGGCTCAAACAGTGTCGGCCCTTGACCCTCTGATGGCAGTAAGAACAAAACAAAAAGAATTATCAAAAGACATACAAACTACATCACACCAAAAATCAAGTTCAAACAACCCAGCCATCTACATCTCTTCTTCCCCAAAATCCATCGATGAATTCTTGGCTCAGAGCTCACTGATGAATATAAGCCAACATCTGGACCTAACTGATGATCCTTCACCAAACCAAGACCTCAGAACCGAAAAGACTACGTCCAACACGTCAATCCCAACTGTCCACAAAGTCAATAAGCCTCCATTGGCTACAACGATCTCGAACCACCAAACAGCACTATCTCCTGAATCAAAACGGACAAATCTGAACCCGAGCATATCGAGACACGGATTGGAGAACCGGGTTACTTCAAGCAGGAAGATCACTCCCCCAACCCGTCTGTTCAAAATCGAACAAAAAACTTCAAACGACCGGTACATGATCTTAAACCGTAATACAGTTTTGAGATTACTCAAACAGGTGAAAACTCTTCAGCACCTTCAATCGGTCGATTTTACACTAATTGAACCATACCACAGAAAGAAACAAGCAAAGGCCTATTTACATATCAAAAAATCTGCACTGGACGAATTACATCATGACATATTTGCCGAACTAGCCCTATTGGGCTTCAACCTCTACGAGATCCCCTCCTCGACCCCCAAAGAACAACCAAAAGACAGTCACAAAACGTCTCCGAGGAAAAACTATAGATTTAAGTCACGCACTGAAGACCTCTACCGATCAGCGAGAAGGGGCAGAAGCCCCACATCACCGTCTAACAAGCGCTCGCCGAAAAACAGATCGCCTTTAGATGGTCGCCCTACAACAACACGCCGAAGGAAAACTTCAAGGCGAGCAGAGGAAACAGAGCACAACGAAGACCGCAGACAAAATCACAATTCCAATCGGCATTATGGATACCCCGCAACCACACGATCGAGATACCATGCCAGCAAAGAGTTCCCTCTGACTGACAGAACCCCAAGTAAAACCACAAAGCAGACCCCAAACGAGCCTGAAAAGTCAGCTGAGCTAAACAAATGGAACTGGTTCCGCAATGTCCTGACCTTAGGGGCAAAGAAATAGCAACCATTGGGCGATGTTGTAGAGGCGTCACCCACATCTAAAGCATTCCAACAACCATTTTCGAGAACAAACATAAACATAGCCTCATGGAACACCAGAGGCCACGTCCACCTTACTAACTCCGACAGCCAAGACCTGAGCCCGTACGACATCATATGCCTTCAAGAAACGTGGCTATGTGAAAAACCGGCCCTCGACGGCTACCACATTGAAATATCTCCAGCTTCCAAAGGACCACTGGGTCGCCCCTCGTCGGGACTGCTAATAGCAACCCGCATTGGATCCGGTATAACCATCACAAAAGTCATTGCCCGCTGTTACGAAATTCTGGCCATTCTGACCTCTTGGAGCACCGAAAATTCATCAACAAATCCCGCAACCCAGGACTCGGTAGCAATTATCAACGTCTACTGGAACCCTCAAAAGACCTCTACCGCGAACATGTGTGAAAAAGTGTCCAACATAATCGACGAAATCACCATCAAGCATAAATCTTCGAACATTGTGATTTGCGGGGACCTTAACGCGAACTGCCTTACAGCAAACGCTCCAGCTAGACGAGACCTTACTAATGGCTCTGCTTCAGATAGAGGTTTCGCTTGGAACGCCATTATGAAATCTAAAAACCTCCACAACTCAGCCACCAAAACAGACCTCGATGCCCTGATACCAACTTGGGAACGTGGCTCGTCATCTGCCACCCTGGACTACATCTTCGTCTCAGATCCTGTGTATTCCAACCTAGTGTCATTCAACGTCATTAAAACAATTCACAGTGATCACAATTTACTAAGCCTGATCTGCAGAAATCAAGAGACCTTCTCGCAACTCTACGAAACTCAAATTGAAACTAATTCGCAGCAAACTCGTCTTCGAATGATCGCTCCCGACATCCGCAAATTAACAGACCAATTTGCCACCCTGACTTCAGAACCCGCATCCCAAAACGGAGTGGCCAGATCAAGCTACATTCCTCTTCTGTTGGCTTTCAAAAAACCAGGGAAGACCACTAAAATTCGAAGCAAACAACACACCCATAAATATAATCCGACCCTGGTAGCTAAACGGAAACTCCTCAGGAAATTGAGAAGAGCGGCAGTATCATCAAATCTACCTAACGACTGGGACGCCCTCGAAGTAGAAACGAGGACCTTCAGGCAATGGCTGAGAAACGCTAGAAGTGGGTTATATCAACGAGATGCCGAAGACATGATGAAGGCCCTTACCAACAAAAAATCTCGCGACTTTTGGTCACTCATCAATAAATCCAACAAGTTCCCAAACTCGCATATGATAAATCCAATCCCAGAAGAAAAATGGGCTTCCTATTTTACGACCCTATTTCATCCAGCAGAAGGCAATGTTGAAGAAACAAAGCGCACAGAGCTCTCAACCTGGGTGGACCAGACTGACATTAGTGACATCAAGTCCAAAATTCTAAAACTGAAGTCATCAAGAGCGCCCGGGCCCGATGGCCTAGCGAACCTTGATCTAAAACAGCATCCAGATGAATGGTCAACCCTTATTAGCTCAATCTTCAAACTTTGCCAGGATAAAAGAACGATCCCAGACTCATGGGCGACTGCTGTGGTCGTCCCGATCTTCAAGAAAGGAGCAAGAGAGGACCCCTCGAACTACCGGCCAATTGCCCTTCTCGATGTCATCGGGAAAGTGTTCGCCTCTCTCCTCCTCTTACATTTCCAGAAATGGACCTCTACCTCGACGTGCTTTGATTTCCTACAAACAGGATTTCAAAAAAACGCAAGCACGAGTGTCAACATAATGTGTTTGAATATACTAAAGGAAAGAGTCTTGGCAGGAGCCCCTCAAATCTTTCTAGCATTCGTCGACCTGTCCCAAGCATTTGACAGAGTGGACAGGCCCAAACTGTGGTTGAAACTGAGGTCTTGGCACTGTCCGGAAAACATTTTGGATCCAATAATCAGTCTCCACACGAACACCAGCATAAAGGTTCGGCTGAACAATCAAGGCCTCACCTCGAATCCTATACCAACATCTCGTGGAGTGAAGCAAGGTTGCCCCCTGGCACCCGCCCTGTTTATATCCTTCCTTGGAGATTTCAAAGACAGCCAGAAACAGATACGATCATTTCCGCCCAAAATAGGCTCTATAAGGGTTCCTAGACTTCTGTATGCAGACGACCTGATCTTACTCGACCAAACTCAGGTCGGTCTGCAACGCCAACTAAACAATCTCACAACTTACATCACCAACAACAACCTAGAGATCAACAAATCCAAAACAAAAATAATGATCTTGCAAAAACCAGGGAGCAAAAAGACAGACCGTTTTCATTGGCATCTCAGCGAGACAAAAATCGAAGTGGTCAACTCATTTAAATACCTAGGAGTCCAACTCGATTCTACAAAGAATGCCCTGAACATGCAAGCGACCCTTTGGGCTAAGGCAAAGAACCTTGCCGCCCAACTAAAAGCAGTCGATCGCAAATATGGCAAATTTTCACTTCAGCCAGCAATCAATTTTTACAAAGCAAAAATCATCCCTTCTCTGACGTATGCCATGGACGCCACACCATCAATTCCCTCCCATCTTTGGCTCAGACTCGAAGCCCTAATTTGGAGAGCAGTGTTAGGACTTCCTAACTCTACACCAGTAGCGCCGATAAGGCGAGAACTTGGCCTTACATCTCTCAAAGCAACGATAGATCACAGTACTTTACAGCTCTACAGGAAAATCATTCATCCAGACAGCCTGAAAATCTATCACTTGTTAGCCGAAGAAATTGAAATGGGCAAAAACCACTTTATGAACAAGTGGGCCACGGAACAAAAACAAAAACTCCACTTGATCGCCTGTACGGAAGAGGATCTGAAGAACAACCCTACCAGGGTTAAAACCAAACTAGAATGTTGGGACTGGATTACCACCATCGATAAAGCGACCTCCTACAAACTTCTAGCCGACCTCCCAATGAACACAAATAAATTGAAAGAACCAATGGCCTACTGCAAAAGATCCCCCAGCAAATCTCTCATGAGAACCTTTCTGAAAGCCCGTCTGAATGTGCTACCGACACAAGAAATCCTAGCTATTAGAACGAGATCTAAAGAAAGATTTTGCAGACTCTGCCAAAACCCTGAACAGACCGAATCAATAAGGCATCTATTAATGTGCTGCCCTGCCTTGCATCTACCCAGAATCGCCTATTTCAGCTCTCTGACAGCCACCTCCTTCGCAGGTAATGAAGATATCTGGTGGAACCGAATCATAAATGGCGAAAAGACCCGATGGCACACAGCAGCCGCCAAACTTCTGGACCTGGCAATCGAAAAGACAAGAACCACCATTGCCGCTGATCAGTCGTCAACAGAAACTTGAAACTCTGACTCATACTACCGTCAAAACTCTTTACACTGTCAACGGGATTCGCTCCGTTAGGATTCAGCCCTTGTAAAAATCTATTTTTTTGATTATATACAAGTAAATAAAAAAAAAAAAAAAAAAAAAAAAAAAAATAGGAACCCTTTTTCTGTAAACATAGGGGAGCAGTTTCGGGGCTGTGATCCACTGTATAGGCAGGGGGCACAGCATCTTTATTCCATTCATCCCTCATTCGAAATGTCATTACTGATGTTTCTTCTGCTGGCGGGGTTGGTCTATTTTGCCTATGTAATCTATCTAGTCTTGTTGTCTTTCGTGTATTCTTCCTCATGGGATCTGGTGAAAACACGCGAGCTTTGTGGAATATGGAACAACCCATAGGTCTCATGTTCACTTCCTCAAATTCATTCATATTGGTCTCATCTAGCTGACCCGTATTACTCTTGTTCCTTTTCCCAAAGAACATTGCACTCAATGATACTTCACATGAATAAACCAATGGTAACGGTTGTACATACCAGCCTATCCCTTTCCCACTGTGCTGTGGTAAATGGGCACAAACCCAGCAATCTTTTTTCTTTAAAACCGCATGGGTCATATTCATGATGAGCAACAATGTATTGTTGCCGTATCCTTCTCTATGTCTTTCTTCCATTGGGGGCAAAGTACCAATGATTACATGAACCGGGCTTTCAGTAGCTGCTTTTGGCAAAAGTGTTTCTAATGGGTGCGCGGACTCCAGGAACCATAGTGTAATAGCTGTTATTGTTGGTGCTACCATACTTAAGAAACACAGGACCAATGTCCAAATCAGTACCTTATTCCTTTTACCATGCCTTTTCCCTGAATTTACAGTCTCTAAATCTATCATCTTTTCAGCAGGGGTGCAGGAGGAGGCTGAAACCGGTCTTGATTTGTTCTTCATCGTCCTTCTTCTTTCTGGCAAAGTTCGTCGCAAATGTCTCTCGTTCTTGATGCCAGAAAAGTTCAACGAAAAATGTCACAGTTCAATTCTGCCAGCCCTTTCACAGCCTAGATCACCTATCCACTCCGAGCAAGATTAGTTGTTCTTCCTCCCACTGCTCAGACGATTTATGAACAGTTTTTTATTGATAGAGTACTATGTGCATCCAGCTTGTCCCGCTCTGGCTTAGGACACATGCACTCTATCAGTCTTAGTACTTATGTGCGTCCAGCTTGTCCTGCTCTGGCTCCTGAAACATATACTTTTTATAAGCGCACCGAGGAGCCGTGAGTCTTGAATTGTCCGACTTGCACAACTCTCACACTTCTCTCCTCTACGCTCCTGGCTCCTACTCCGTCCGTGAGTGGAACCAAAGGCAAAAGAAAAGCACCAAAGATCTGTGGATCACTTTGCCTGTCGAGGCCGCAAATTATACCGTTTCACTCCTGATATTGTATGATCTGTGAATAGTGCCGTTGCACTTCCAGTATCAGGCTCAGTGTCAGCCTGTGGCACAATGATGGGTAGCGATGAGCGCCGTGGCAATGATGTAGTTTCTTTCTTTGGCTTTCGTGCATTTGCAGAAACTGGTGGGCGCCAAAGGGGTACACGTGTTGTTTCTGCTCGTGTTTGCAATGCAGGGTTTGTGTCGCTCGGCAGTGATGTTGTTTCTGCTGAGCAACGTTGAGGCACTTTTCACCCTCTCCCCTTACTGGCAGCCTCCGCAGGCTCTGTTTCGAGTTTCACTTCTCCCTTGGGCTTTGTTTCAACTTTCACTTCTCGCTCTGGCTGATGCTGTGGCAATGGGCGGCAACAGTTTCTTTCGTTTCCGAAACCGTTTCCTTTCTCTGGTCGTCGGAAGATGTCAGCAGTCCTGGGAATCTTTTGGCATGTGTTGCATGGATCCATGCCTTCCATCCGTCTACTCGAATGGCCGTTTGCGTCGCCAAAAGTACTTGGTAGGGGCCGCGCCACATGGGTGCTAATGCTGTCTTCCGCTCAAAGTTCTTTATTAAGACCCAACTTCCAGGCTCCAGCGAGTGCCCCGGTCCGGTGTATCGCACTGGTAACGCCTCCTGCACCTGCTGATGAATCAAACGCAACTTCTGCATTAAAAGGCCACAGTACATGCTTAACATAGGATGCTCGACCTCACATAATCTTTTGGGCTGCGGTGCACACCATACATTTGCCGGTCTCCCCATTATAATTTCATAGGGGGAGAGCCCAGTTTTAGCCTGCACAGACGTGCACATGCACAATAGTGCTAGGGGTAATGCATCCACCCAACTCAACTTGCTCCCAGCACAGATTTTAGCTATCTTTGACTTTAAGATACCGTTATGTCTCTCAACAAGCCCGGCAGAACTGGGATGCCTGGAACTGTGAAATCGTTTCTCTATCTGCAGATCTGCACAGATTTGTAGTACTACTGCGCCGACAAAGTGTGTGCCGTTGTCTGACCACAGGACACGGGGCAACCCAAACCGGGAGAAATACTCCTTCAACATTACTTTTGCCGTTGACATGGCAGTACAGTCTTTTAAAGGATATGCCTCCACCAACTTGCTGAATGCACAAATCACCACTAACACATATTTGTAGTTCTGGCACCTTTCCATTTCTATGAAATCAAAATGGATCACCTCAAATGGCATAGAGGGTGGGCCAAAACTACCTACTGGAGTCATGGTTCCTTTCCCTACATTGTGTTGCAGGCACGTAATACAATTCTGCACTAGCCTTTCTGCATTCTTTTTTATGTGCTCATTTTTCCATACTGTGGATAAATGCTGTACCATTTTCTTCGCGCAAATGTGGGTAGGGCTATGCGCCATTGTAACCATTGTGGTTACGTAACAATTTGGCAACATCCAGTTCTTGGTCTCTTTGTCCACCCAACATCCCTCCAAATCTAACTCAGCAGAGCCCTCAGCCCACCCCTGAATCTCTTCGGTCGTGGCCTCAGCCTGCATTTCTTTGACTGTGGCAACTCCATTCTCTATCATACAAGATACTTCCTCAGTCTGTACTGTCATCATTTTATTTCCCAAATATGTGGCTGTTTGGTTCGCAATCCTGTCTGCAAATGCGTTTCCCTCTCCCACTTTACATGTTACTTTTTTATGCGCCTCGCATTTCACTATAGCTAGGCGCTTTGGAAACGTGAGTGCAGACAACAATCACACAATCAAAGGGCCATGCTGAATCCTGGCCCCATGTGATGTCAAGAAACCCCTCTCAGCCCAAAGTCGGCCAAAGTTATGAACCACGCCAAAGGCGTACTGGCTGTCAGTATAAATATTCACGTTCAAATTCTCAGAGAGTTCACAGGCTCAGGTCAGTGCTATTATTTCTGCGGCTTGTGCCGAATTGTAGGGGATTCTTCTGCTTTCTACAACACTCTCTAGGGTAGTAATTGCATATGCGGCCGTTGATGTGCCATCAGGTAATTTAAAACAAGAGCCGTCACAAAACAACTCCCCATCTGGCTCTTTCTGTGGGATGTCGCTCAAGTCAATTCTTCCCTTTGTTTCTTCTTCAGTGACCATTAAACAATCATGGGGTGGTGATTCGTTGTCACCAATTTCTGCTATGGGCAGTGGCATTAATTCTGCAGGATTCAATGCACTACACCTCATAATTTGGATGTGGGGTGCAAACAAGATGGCCTCATATCTTGTCAGTCTAGCTGAGGTGAGGTGTTGCGTCTGTGCATGTGGCACCATCAGAACTAAAGTGTGCCCCAATACCATTCCTTCCGTTTGTTTCACTGACGCAGCAGCCGCTGCAACGGATAGCAAACATCGTGGTAGTGCGCGCGCTACATGGTCCAGCACGGAAGAATAATAGCCGCACAGCCTATTTCTTCCACCTTGTTCCTGTGTCAAAACCGCCAATGCACATCCTTCACTCTCACTCACAAATAGTCTAAAGATCTTTTTATAGTTAGGAGTGCCTAAAACTGGCGCAGCACACAATGCAGCTTTCAATTGCTCAAACGCTTTCTGACATTCCTCATCCCACTGTAAAGGCATCACTGCATCCTTTTTAGTTAACTTTATCATCGGCTTCACAATCAACGCAAAATTACTGATCCACTGCCGACAATAAGAGGCCATGCCTATTACAGCTCTCACTCCTTTTTGAGCTTTTGAAATAGGCATACTAGAAATACTTTCTATGCGTTCTGGTGTTAATCTTCTCCCTTCTTTCGAAAGTAGGTAAACTAAATAAGACACCTCCTTCTGATCATACTGGAATTTCTTCAAACTTGCCTTGTGACCATGGGTCGCTAAGTGTGTCAATAGTAATATAGTACTTTCTTTGCAGATCTCTTTCATGTCAGCAGCTAATAACAAGTCATCTATGTACTGCAAGAGTATGCCACCTTTGGGTAATTCTAGCATGCCTAGCTGCTCTTTTAGCACTCTGCTGTAAATGCTCGGGCTTTCTGTGTATCCTTGTGGAATGCGTGTGAATGTGAATGATCGACATCCTAGAGTGAACGTGAACAGATATCTACTGCTTTTATCCACTGGAATGCTAAAGAACGCGTTCTTCAGATCAACTACACTAAAGTATTCTGCAGTGGCCGGTATCATTGTCAGTATCATTGTGACATCTGGGACCAAAGGGAATTATGGGTCTACCACTTTTTTTAATGCGCACAGATCAATTATGAAACGATAGGGTACTCATTGCCTCCTTTCTTGTAAACTGGAAGAATCGGGCTGTTACACGTGCTACCTGCAATTTCTTCAACCACCCCCAATCTCACCATGTCAGTAACAATACTTTTTAATCCCTTCTCACCTTCAACAGAAATTTTATACTGGGGAATTCATGGTAGTGTAACACCTTCTTTCAAAGTTATTTTTGCTGGCTCTATTTTCAAGCATCCTATATTGTTATCATGCATTGCCCACAGACAAGTTGGTACTCTACTTAGCTCTTCTGGTAACGCTTTTGACATAAATTCTGTCACCGGTGCATCGTGAGGCCACATCGTGAGGAACACCCCATCTGCCGTACAATGTATGACTGCCCCCAATTTTCTCAACAAATTTAATCCTAGCAAGTTCTCTCCACAATTTTCTGTCAAAAGAAATGGACACTGTTCCGTAAATGGTCCTATTGTAATTGGGACCGCTTCGGACATGGGGTTAATTACTGGTGTACCTGCGAACCCTACAGAAACATTCTTTTGCCCCGACAGTGGGATCTCCGGAACCAAGTGGTGGTCTATCGAATACTTCTGTGCCCCTGTATCTACAAGGAAATGGTGCTCCTTATTCCCGACTCTCATTTCTACGTAGGGTCCTCTCTGATTCACGGGAATAGACACTGGTTCCGACCCCTGCTGTGGGCTGTCCTATCGCGAAAATAACACATCGTTCGATGTGTAGTCACCGCTGCTGCTATAATACGTGTTTGGCTGTGTGTCAAAAATATTCCCATTTCCCCCTCGGTGTCCTCCACTCTGATCATTTCTCTGTTGGCCCTGCCCGCCCTGATTTTGGTTCGAAACACTTTGGTTCAATGCCTGGTTCTGTTGCGCTTGGTTTTGACCATTGGATTGGTTTTGAGTACCTCCATTTGCATATCCCTGCTGCTGCTGCATGCTATTTCTGCTCGGGCCGTTTGATCTCTGATGTCCTCTATGAGGCCTTCTCTGACCAAACCCACCTCTATTCTGTAGGTGCGGGCATTGCGCTCGCCAGTGTCCTTCCTCCTTACAGTACGCACATTGATTTAATCCCAATGACACCCCGTGTATATTATTCAAATTTCCTCTGCCTTGTGCATTTCCTCTACCTCTATTGTATCCAATGACCTGCTGCAGTAACACCCTCATTTTTAAATGTACTCTATCCTTCACCTCTCTTTCTTTCGCCACATTTACCCTGTTCTCGTAATATTGGGCTATGTGTAATATCTCACTCACTGGTTTTGCTGCCCAGGAACTTTCCGACGTCATTAACATATCTTGAATTGGTGATATTAGTCCCCTCACATATTTATCAACAAATAGCCTTTTCCCCCGACGCTGTTCTCACATCCTGCCCACTGAAGTCTGTGAATACTTCTTCAAATCTATTGAAATAATCCGTTACTGGCTCATCCTTGCCCTGTACACATGCAGATAATTTGTCCCACTGAATCCTTTTTTCTGGAATTATTTCCCTCAATCTCCGCATTATCCGTTCTGGTAGATCCCTCCAAATCTAACTCAGCAGAGCCCTCAGCCCACCCCTGAATCTCTTCGGTCGTGGCCTCAGCCTGCATTTCTTTGACTGTGGCAACTCCATTCTCTATCATACAAGATACTTCCTCAGTCTGTACTGTCATCATTTTATTTCCCAAATATGTGGCTGTTTGGTTCGCAATCCTGTCTGCAAATGCGTTTCCCTCTCCCACTTTACATGTTACTTTTTTATGCGCCTCGCATTTCACTATAGCTAGCTTTGGAAACGTGAGTGCAGACAACAATCACACAATCAAAGGGCCATGCTGAATCCTGGCCCCATGTGATGTCAAGAAACCCCTCTCAGCCCAAAGTCGGCCAAAGTTATGAACCACGCCAAAGGCGTACTGGCTGTCAGTATAAATATTCACGTTCAAATTCTCAGAGAGTTCACAGGCTCAGGTCAGTGCTATTATTTCTGCGGCTTGTGCCGAATTGTAGGGGATTCTTCTGCTTTCTACAACACTCTCTAGGGTAGTAATTGCATATGCGGCCGTTGATGTGCCATCAGGTAATTTAAAACAAGAGCCGTCACAAAATAACTCCCCATCTGGCTCTTTCTGTGGGATGTCGCTCAAGTCAATTCTTCCCTTTGTTTCTTCTTCAGTGACCATTAAACAATCATGGGGTGGTGATTCGTGTCACCAATTTCTGCTATGGGCAGTGGCATTAATTCTGAAGGATTCAATGCACTACACCTCATAATTTGGATGTGGGGTGCAAACAAGATGAGCTCCTATCTTGTCAGTCTAGCTGAGGTGAGGTGTTGCGTCTGTGCATGTGGCACCATCAGAACTAAAGTGTGCCCCAATACCATTCCTTCCGTTTGTTTCACTGACGCAGCAGCCGCTGCAACGGATAGCAAACATCGTGGTAGTGCGCGCGCTACATGGTCCAGCGCGGAAGAATAATAGCCGCACAGCCTATTTCTTCCACCTTGTTCCTGTGTCAAAACCGCCAATGCACATCCTTCACCCTCACTCACAAATAGTCTAAAGATCTTTTTATAGTTAGGAGTGCCTAAAACTGGCGCAGCACAGAATGCAGCTTTCAATTGCTCAAACGCTTTCTGACATTCCTCATCCCACTGTAAAGGCATCACTGCTTCCTTTTTAGTTAACTTTATCATCGGCTTCACAATCAACGCAAAATCACTGATCTACTGCCGACAATAAGAGGCCATGCCTATTACAGCTCTCACTCCTTTTTGAGTTTTTGGAATAGGCATACTACAAATACTTTCTATGCGTTCTGGTGTTAATCTTCTCCCTTCTTTCGAAAGTAGGTAAACTAAATAAGACACCTCCTTCTGATCATACTGGAATTTCTTCAAACTCGCCTTGTGACCATGGGTCGCTAGGTGTGTCAATAGCAATATAGTACTTTATTTGCAGATCTCTTTCGTGTCAGCAGCTAATAACAAGTCATCTATGTACTGCAAGAGTATGCAACCTTCGGGTAATTCTAGCATGCCTAGCTGCTCTTTTAACGCTCTGCTGTAAATGCTCGGGCTTTCTGTGTATCCTTGTGGAATGCGTGTGAATGATCGACCTCCTAGAGTGAACGCGAACAGATATCTACTGCTTTTATCCACTGGAATGCTAAAGAACGCGTTCTTCAGATCAACTACACTAAAGTATTCTGCAGTGGCCGGTATCATTGTCAGTATCGTTGTGACATCTGGGACCAAAGGGAATTATGGGTCTACCACTTTGTTTAATGCGCGCAGATCAATTATGAAACGATAGGGTACTTCATTGCCTCCTTTCTTGTAAACTGGAAGAATCGGGCTGTTACACGTGCTACCTGCAATTTCTTCAACCACCCCCAATCTCACCATGTCAGTAACAATACTTTTTAATCCCTTCTCACCTTCAACAGAAATTTTATACTGGGGAATTCATGGTAGTGTAACACCTTCTTTCAAAGTTATTTTTGCTGGCTCTATTTTCAAGCATCCTATATTGTTATCATGCATTGCCCACAGACAAGTTGGTACTCTACTTAGCTCTTCTGGTATGAGGCCTTCTCTGAACAAACCCACCTCTATTCTGTAGGTGCGGGCATTGCGCTCGCCAGTGTCCTTCCTCCTTACAGTAGGCACATTGATTTAATCCCAATGACACCCGGTGCATATTATTCAAATTTCCTCTGCCTTGTGCATTTCCTCTACCTCTATTGTATCCAATGACCTGCTGCAGTAACACCCTCGTTTTTAAATTTACTCTATCCTTCACCTCTCTTTCTTTCGCCACATTTACCCTGTTCTCGTAATATTGGCCTATGTGTAATATCTCACTCACCGGTTTTGCTGCCCAGGAACTTTCCGACGTCATTAACATACCTTGAATTGGTGATATTAGTCCCCTCACATATTTATCAACAAATAGCCTTTTCCCCGACGCTGTTCTCAAATCCTGCCCACTGAAGTCTGTGAATACTCCTTCAAATCTATTGAAATAATCCGTTACTGGCTCATCCTTGCCCTGTACACATGCAGATAATTTGTCCCACTGAATCCTTTTTTCTGGAATTATTTCCCTCAATCTCCGCATTATCCGTTCTGGTAGATCTGCCATGCGGGTTCCCGGATTTTCCCCTACTTTTCTATTTTTGTCCTCCAATAGTAACCCCGCCCATGTAGCGTCAAAAGCCCCCACGTCATCTACCGTCCTCATCTGTTTCCATATATCTGCTGGCAAAATGACTGGGAAAATCAAATCTATATCGCTCATAGTAAGCACTGCTGATCTCAGGGTTGACTCTACTTCCTTGTAGAAACTTGCTGGATTCTTTCTTATATCGGGAATCGTCTGTTTTATAGTATTCACCTCTTGCCTGGAAAAGGGGACATGCACATACTAGGCGGTGAAATGGGCTGGTGTTACCTGTGCTCCTACTGTACCCGTCGCAGGGATCTCTACTTTTGGTACAAACGTGGGCGGAACCTCTGTCATTGGAAATGCCCCACTCACGATCCCTCCCCCCTCTCTTAGGTTCAATAGTATTCATAAAACCAGTGACAGGCCCGTTTCTCCTGTACTTCGCTCGAATGCTCTCTTGTATACCGCTAGTATCTCAGGTGGGCTGGCCTTATTATTTTTTATATCCTTCTCCATCAAATGTTCAGCCATCGATTGCAGTGCCTTTCTTTTCATTGGCATGGAATATTCGTCAAATATGTCATGTATGACCATTGTTGGGATACTAGGATTCGACACCCACTTTATCGCTTCTCGTATACACACTTTCAGCTTGTCGCCCCTCTGTACAGATGACATTGAATGTCTCCACTTTATGTATGATTCTACCGTCCCTCTCCCATCTCTTCTAATATCCCAACCCCTGTATCCAGGTGCAGCAAACATTTCGGCATATCCATTATCCAACTCATTTTTAAGATCAATAAGTCCATTCACATGTTCCTTTACTTCTTCATCTTTTATTCTACAACATGCTAATTGGTTCAAATCTAACAATCGTTGTGGCGGTAATTTGTCAAGTAACTTTTTCCATTCTCCCACCAAAAATTTCCCCATGCATTCCAACACTATCTGTCCCTCGTTGCTTCTTCGGTACCCATACAATGAGGCCAATGCTGCCATCACATCGTTTCCTTCTATGTACATTTCTGCCTCTTGCCGTAATTCAATCTTTCTTTCTTTGCTGATCGCGCTTCGAGTTACCCGTCCAAATCCTGTTCCTTCAGCCCCGCCTCTCGCCTCCCCGGTCTCAATTTCGACTTCGGGAGGGGCGGAGGGTGCTGAATCTGTCTTTGGAGCGGGAGGTGCGGATGGGACAAGTGACACAGGTGGCATCTGTGAAGGGCCTTCCTGGGTGCTGGGAAATTGCGTGTCTGCGGTCTGCGCTTGTGGAAGGGCTCGAGCTGTGGGTGATGCTTGCGTGAGGGGACGTGCTTGGGCTACGGGAGGGGGTATGAGAGCTACTGGTTGGGGTGCGCAGTCACTACTGGCATGTTTGGTTTCGATTCTGGTTTTGGGCCTCGACCCGTATTAGTTAACAAATGTTCCATTAATTTGTCTGCTATGTGTAGTTCCCGCTGCGGGTATACTCCTTCTATGTTCATTTGCTCACGTCTCCCTTCCCGTCTTAGACTTGCCGTCCACTCCTCCTCCACCTTTTCTTCTGCTACCTCAAGCTTTGTTTTGTGCCTACGCGCATGCTTCTCTCTACTCCTAAATCGGAGCATTGCTTCCCTCCTCCAATCTTTGACAGTCTCAAAAGCTGTGGGTCGCGCTTTTTTCCTAATCAGCACCCTTTCTAGGTTATCTATCCTCGCAATCTCAAAACTACCATTAATCTGCCACTGATGGTCGGGTTGCTTTCTAGTTTGCCTATGCCAAATTTCACAAAATATTATCGCACCCACACCATATTTTGCATACATGTCATAAGCCGGCGTTCCCCCAGGCGGTGCACTTTGGCCATATTCCAAGGACTGTCTACCGCAGCTGAAAAGCCCCGCTAAAGTGGACAGTACTCCAGGCATATTTCTTTAACCTTCCCCTTTGGTTAGCTAACCTTTACCTGGACGTTTGAATTTGCAAAATCAGGTTTGTATTTGAATCGGGGAATGACTCACCTGATAAAACAAGTCGCCTGTCCTAACCCAACCTCTCCCAACGTCGTGTCTGTGCTTCTCTGGCTTCTGCCTCGTCTCGGGACCCTCGCCTCCTTTGCCCTCTGGCCCGGTACGTCGATCAGGGATCAGATGAGTGCAGATCTGCGGAAGGAATCTCTCCTCACTTCTACAGGGCGCCCCGTACACCTCTTGATCCCGGCTCGATCGTCCCATCCTCGCCGTTCTTCCGCCTTTACTCCGTTACAACGTATACGATGGGGCAAGTGGGGGAGGGTCCCTATTCGGGCGCCATCTTGAAAGGGGCCCCTAGGGGTCCCTCATGATATGGAAACAAGGCAATAACCATACACGAAAAGATGCGCCAGACACAAGGTTCAAATTCCCAATGCTAGGGTTTATTGCAAGCAAAAATAGTCCCAATTGGCCAATTCTGGTCTCACGCCCCGCAACGTGAGTTTCCTAGACCTCGAGGGACGCAAGAGAGCGAATTACGTACATCAGTTACATATATACAAAATGCATATCATACAATCAGCTATATCATGTTTAACACCCTCCTTTATTAAGGTTCTTTGAACTCAGGATGACGATGGACATTTCCGACGGGTATGACAATTATGACACTTTCGATGTCTATTCTAGTAACAATGTGCAATTTAGAAAGTGCGGAGGCATCTTTTAGTTGTTGAACAGAACACGGTGGTTCTGTTCTTGGAAGCAAGCTGCACACGGGGGAAGAGCCAGATTCCATACTTTGCTATCTATGAGGTACTATTCGTGTCCTGGGAGCCGACACGCTCTAAAGGGTTTTGCGAAGGAGGGCCGTAGGAAGAGCATAATTCAAGCCTTTAGCTGTTTTATTCTAACATATTCTACCATCGTACGAGACTGGCTGGCAACTGTGAAGTGATTAAATGCCCTGCAGCTCTCCCTCAAGGCTGCAGAGAGGGAGCGTGGGCATTCCTTTCTGGGCTACTCATGAGGAGTTTTCAATGAACTTCTCAGTCCCGCGACCTTGCCCTTTCATATTCAGACAACAATGTTAACAGTTGAGCAGAGTAAGCAGAATCCGCAAGAATTGCAAGCTACAAAGCAGTTTTAGACAGAAAGCAATGAGCAATGGTTAACAAGCAAAATGGCGATTCTTGCTACGTTTAAAATGGCCGCTTGTTGGTCAAGCATATCAGTCTATATTTCTATAATTCGGTGCATAAAATGGTTGGCCTACGGCCATCAAGTTACGTCTGTCATTCAAATGAAGGGTATTCACTTTTCCAGATTGACAGGCCCACAACTGAGAAGAGTGTTGCAGGCAAAGATGTTGTCCTTGGTTTGGTTCAGAGTCTCTCTGGCACTTCCCACCTAAGAAGTTTGTTTGCATAGCAGGCCACTCTGTGTGCTGGCTGGGTACCAGTTCTCGAGCTGCTGGAGGGTGCTCAGGATTCAATATCTCCTTCTGTTCCCTGGGAGATGTTTAGGGGAGGGATCTTGCTTCCCTCTTTGGAAATCCCGGCCTTCCTTCACTGGCAGAAGCTGTAAGGCAGACTGTACCTTCAGCCAGGGTCCAATGCTGAGTTCTTCTTGATACTCCTTGCAAAGTCTTCAGATGGTCTGCCAAAAGAAGGGCTCAACCCTCTTTTACAGCCAAATGGGCACCAGTGATTGGTGTAGGAGAAGCCTACCTTAATGAACCAATCCTGGGTCCCCACCAACAAGCTCCTGTATGCGTGACGTCATAACCAGAGTGCTTTGCAACAGAAAAGGTAAAGGGGTGAAAACATGTAATACTAAGTCCCACCCATCTTCCTGTCTGTTGTGGATCAAAGGGTCTCTCTGGTTAATTGAGCTTCTGTGGTTCTTGATTAAAGTGGCAGGTCTACCTTGAAGCTGCGGCGGGACCAGACTTTTGGTCTCCGCCACACCACATACTTGCACCTTCTGAATGGCGTCCACCTGCGGAATGACTACTGTAAATACATAGTTCCAGGCATGAAAGGTTGCTACCCTTGATACTGAGAGGTGGGAGCTGGCTTCAAGTTCACGCAGTGCATATCAAAGGTTGTTGGGGGTTTCTTGTCCTTTGTTAGTCCTGCGACCAGGCCTCGCATGGGCCTGTTTGAATTAACTCTGATTAGTATGCAAGGCTGCCACCGGCAGCTAATCAAGGAAAGGGCGGATCCAAGGAGAAAGACTTTGTTAGTTAATTAGGATGGCCATGGCAGGAGGAAGTTTTGGCCTTCCCCCTCTGAGATTCCTTGACGTACTCTTGGCTGTCATATTCCAACTAAATATGACAGGGGGGACGGCTCCTGTAGGCTGTGTCCACCCAGAGTACACAGGTCTATGTGTATGTTGTGAGGTGAGTATAAGAAAATGTGTGCGGATTAGCCCCCCGTATTTTCCGGCGTTGATTTACCATTATTCAATTTCATTTAACATTTTCAAAAAAGCCCAGGCGTGCGCACAACCCCCGTCGGTTGATGGAATTCCTCACCGGTGCGATGGTGGGAGCCAAGGGATCTCTGGCCCACTTAAAGCCCTGGTGGCCTCCAAGCATCCTTTTGAAATAGGCCACCACACATCTTCAGCCAACCTGACTAGGACAACACAGGGTCTGCATACTTTGCTGCATGCTTTTTGCGTGCCCCCCCAGGTCTGCCCCTGACAAGGACAGAGCTACACACACACAGCTGTCTGAGGTCCCAGTGCTGGAGTAGCAAGAGATGCTGAAGGGGACCTCTGAGGGGCATTGTGGGAGGCACATGGGAGGCCCAGCGTTGCATCAGCAGTGATTTCTGTAAATCAGAATTTAAATGCATTGGCAGATGTGCCTTTAAGGCTCCTTGTGAAGGAAACCAATCAGAATCATACAAAACAGATAATACATTCCAAGGGTCATTCCTTGGGCTTCCCTGCTATTTCAAAAGCCTAATTCTCTTTATATGCCCGATGAAGTAATTTGAAAATTAAGAAATCTTGCAAATAAATGACTTTGTTATCCTGACTAAGGTATCATCTTGTTGTTTTGTTGTAGCAATACTATGGGTCTCATTACACGTTGTGCGGTAAAAATCGCAAATTACCAGCATGGCGCTATTAACGTGTCCGCCCTCGCAAGAGAGCGCTAATAGCGTACCATTACGAGTACGCGGACACGAGAATAGCGCCATGCCGATAATGACCCTACTGCCATGCCGCTAAAGTCCCCAAAAAGTCCCTTACCGGCTTCGACGAAAGTGCAGATAGCACCTCCCCCTCACGCTACATGCAAATAGCGGTCACCGCTATTAGCGGTGACCGTTAAATTGTGGAACAGGAAATAGCGTCATCGCACAGGAACGGGAAGGAGCACAGCGGCCATCTTTAAAAACACAATCCATTGCCATCCTCTGCCCCCTGGACCTGTTTTGAGTTGCTTGCAATTCGAAATCCACAGGGACACCCTCGACATGCCTAAGGCTGTTAAAAAAACCACGGACCGGCAGCGCAAGGAAATGTTTACCACGGAGGAGCTAATAATGCTCACACAGACCCTTGCTGCTAATGCCGCTGTGGTCTTTACGAGCGACATGCGTCGGGAGACCCTCATATGAAAGAAGGCAATCTGGGCAGAGGTTGCCTTGAAAGTGAGTGCTGTGGGCACCACCGCCCGCAATGAGCGTGAGTGCAGAAAGCGGTGGGATGATCTCCGCCTCCGGGTCAAAAGCATCCTGTTTGCAAACCACAACATTGCCACAGCAGGTGGATCTGATTCGCCCATTAAATTAAAGGAGTGGGAAGAGACCTGCGCCAACCTCATTGAAGTGGAATCAATAGAGGGAGTCGGGACAATGAAGCATGACGTGGCAACCACTTCAGATGGAGGTGAGTGTACATATGAAAGTATGCACTGTGAATCTTCAGGTCCCCCCAAATGTGAGCCCAGAATGACCTCATGGATGCCCAAACATCCACACATGCATACAACCCTGGCCATGTCAGTGTCAAACCCAAACACGCACACATCACCAGAGACAAGTGCCACACACAACCATGCATGGATGAGCCACTGAACTGACACATCACCTGCATCCTTACCAATGAAGTCCAAATGCCCACAACTGCATTATTAACGTATACTACATTAAGTACATAGAACCGTAACCAATACCATCCCCCTCTTTGTCCCCAACATGCTCACATACAGACAGTGAGGATACTGGCACTGCATCTCAGGCACCCCCTGCAAGTAAAAAATCAAGGGCACAGGACACAGAGGACACCCCCACGACATCAAGGGGCAAAGGTAGAAGAGTCCACATACAGAGTGGCAAACATCCGTGGAGCGCCACTGCCAAGATGCAACTGTCCACACCACTAACAACTGCCCCACCTCCTGAGGTGAACCCACTGTTAAGACGGATTTCTGAACTCTGTCCTGGTGGCGCAGAAGTTCAGAAGGCCAACCTAATTACTTGGAACAGGGTAACCTCTGGACGAGCCAGACCAATCAAGGTAGCGATCGCGGCGGTCAAGACTAGGTCTCAAGAGGGGTGAGGGTGACTGAAAGCCCGCAATGAGCACACAAAGCAAGAGCGCTTACAAACTACTCCAAACAGTTGTTGTATCAAAAATAAATACACATTTATTTTAAGGCCTTTAAATAATGACCGTAGCGAGAAAATCACAATATCACAATACTAAGCCAACACATACCATATCAACACAATATATATACAAATACGACAGTCTCAAGCATTAGAGGCACGAAATGTGTAGTCCACCTGCAAGGGAAGGAAAACAGGCAGTGCGATAATGCTTTAGACTCAGTTCGCCTTCAGAGGCACCTAACTAGATGGAAGTCCGAGCCCTGCGAAGAGTGGAGCCTTGTGCTCAAAGTACCTGCACACGCCGGTGCCAACGGGCAAAAGGAGAAGCTCTTCGGAGGAAGTCAGGCAGTTCGGGTTAGTGCACAGCAGAAGAAGAACAGGTTCCGCAACTCAAGCGCAGCCTCCACAGCCGGCAGAAGCAGAGCGCGAGTACTGCAAAAGGGTGCTGTTTTTACACAGCAGGGAAAAGCAATGGGATACTGCAGGAGGGCGACCAGATCCTAGCTATACTACTCACCGGTCCCCGAAGCAAGCAGACCCAGGCTTCTCCACGTTAGTTTCAGCAGCTGGCAGGTTCAGAAGAGTCGGGAAATGCCTCGTCGTCGTGTAGAGCAAAAAGACGTCCCAATCGAAGAAACCCTCACAGTTTTGTCACCACAGCAGGGCAACGGAGCGGCCGTGTGTATCCGAGCCAAATGTACACTCCTCCCTTCAGACTTGGGAACGCCAATTGTACGAAGCGTGGGAGAGTGACAAGGACTCGAAATGCAACACAACCTGGCGGCGGTTACAGAGCAGGACTCCCTTGTAAGCTGGTCAGTCAACTGGATGGCCCAGAGACACTTCCGAAGGCTTACTTGGCAGGAGAGGATGAAGTCGCGGGGAATAGCTGTTCCTGCTATTCCAAAGGTCGAAGCACCAGTACAGGCCTTCTGGTTCGATCCAATGAGGAAAGGGTTTCACAGGACGACAGCAGTGCAAAGGAGGATTCCTTCAGCGGGTCACCAGCGATTCCTCGGTCCAGCCTCTTGGTTGCAGGATACTTGGCTCCTGTATTCCTTCGTTCGTGAGAACTCAGGAGATCGACATGGTAGTGGTGTTTCCAGCCCCCTCTTATCCACGGTTCCCTTCGCGCCAAAACGGAGGGGAGCCAATGGGAGATCCGCTCATCAACACACACACCATTCGTGGACCAATCAGGGACCACGGTGGTCCCAGGCATTCACACCACCCTAGACTCTCTGGCACCCAGGATGTGTATTGGGACCAGACATCCCAGCCCACACCCTGGAGGCACACAAACGACATGTAGAAGCCCGCGAAAGCAACCACGTTTCGCGGGAAAGTACATGCCCAAATAAGGAAGGCCCCGGGTCGCTCGACCTGGGGAAGGTGAAGGGAGCAAGACGGTCAGTGGACAAGACAAAGGAGCCTCGTGGTCTGGCCATTTTGGGAGCCAGGCCACCATTTTGGGTTCAGCGCGAAAAAAGTGCTCAGAACGCCAAAAGGAGCTCAAAATAAACAAAACGATCGCTGCCACCATTCCAGTGCCTGAATGACTTGCACCGATCAAATACCATCCTAAAAGAGTATCTAGAGCCTGTAGAAGGCTAGAGACCCATGAGAGCTGTAACTTAGCTTACAGTGCCCTCTTGTGTCATGTTTCACTAAAGCCGCAACATGATGAAAGAAACTACGGGAAACAGCGTTCCCCGGTACTGACTGTCTTAAGGGCATGTCAGTTTCCCCATAAGAAAAGGAGCGAAAGCCCAGAGGAGTGCGGCAGAAGGCTGCACTTCTCTGGCAAAGTCAAGAACAAGGTGAAAAACAACAGCAAAAAGTTTAGGGGTTGCCACATGGAAGGAAAATTACCTACAATTACGAAATCTTTCCTAACACTCGCCCCTCCCAGACTATGGACAGGGGGAACTAATCCACCCCTGGATGAGTCTCTTGTTCAGGTCGGTTAAACATTCTGGACAACCCATCAGCATTGCTATGTTGGACACCTGGCCTATGCTCAATAGTGAAGTAGAAGCCTTGTAGACTTATGGACCACCTAAGCAACTTTGGATTCTCCCCTTTCATGTTCATTAGCCACTTTAACGGCTTATGGTCAGTTTGCACAGTGAAGTGGGTCCCATAGAGGTAGGGCCTCAGCTTCCTTAGGGCCCACACAACAGAGAAACATTCTTTCTCTACCGTGGACCATCTGAGCTCTCTGTCCTTAAGCTGGCGACTAATAAAACCGATAGGGTGTTCCTTACCCTTCTCATCTACTTGATAGTACAGCTCCTATCCCAGTGTCAGAGGCGTCCGTCTGCACGATAAAAGGTCTTTGATAATCAGGGGCCCTAAGGACAGGGGCCTGGCACAAGGAGTCTTTTAAGCCATTGAAGGCCTTCTCACACTCGTCGGTCCAAGTTACCTTCTTGGGTTTCTTCGGAGTTGTGAGGGCAGTCAGAGGAGCAGCTATGGTGCCATAGTCTGCCACTAAATTGCGATAAGACCCCATGAGTCCTAAGAAGGCTCTCACTTGGGTTTGCGTAGTGGGGGTAGGCCAGTCTTGTACTGCTTGTACTTTACTGGGTAGAGGCTATATCCTCCCTCCACCTACTTCATGTCCAAGGTAAACCACTGAGCCTTGTCCAATCCGGCATTTACTAGCCTTTATGGTCAAGTGGGCTTTCTGAAGAGCCTGGAGCACAATCCTGAGGTGTTTCACATGGTCTTCCCAGGTGGCACTGAAAACTGCTATATCGTCCAGATATGCAAGACAGAATTCGTCCAACCCATTCAACACATGATTCACAAGCCTCTGGAAAGTGGCAGGTGCATTCTTCAACCCGAACAGCATTACCCGGAATTGGTAAAGGCCGTCTGGAGTAGAAAATGCTGTCTTCTCCCTGGCATGTTCTGCTAAAGCTATTTGCCAATAGCCAGCAGTGAGGTCAAACGTGCTGAGGTACTTGGAGGCACCCAAAGTATCCACCAGCTCATCTGTTCGAGGCAAGGGGTGTGCATCTGTCTTGGTGACAGCATTCAGAGCCCTGTAATCCACGCAGAACCTCAATTCAGAAGTGCCTGCCTTTGGAACCAACACCACAGGACTGGACCAAGGACTACTAGAGGGTTCAATCACCCCAAGGTCTAACATTTTGTTGACCTCGGTCTTAATATAAGACCGTACTTTATCTGACATCCTGTATCCCCTACTTTTGGTAGGTACACTGTCTCCTGTGTCAATGTTATGTTTGCACCAAGGTGTCAAACCAGGCGACTGTGAGAACAGGGGGGAAAACTGCCTAAGCAAACTTTTCACCTCAGCCTGCTGATCAGAAGTCAGGTGAGGGGCCACTCGGACACCATCAATGGAGCTATCTGAAGGACCGCTTTGGAACAGGTCGGGGAGAGGTTCTGACTCCTCTTCCTCAACGTCAGAAGCCAGTAGCAGTGCTGCGATTTCGACTCTTGGGACGAAAGCCTTCAGCCTATTCACATTGAACACTTTTGGAGCCTGTCCAGGCCTTCCAAGGTCCACTAAATAGTTAACCTCACCCAGGGGCTCCACCACTGTGTAAGGGCCTGACCATTTGTCCTGTAAAGCTCGAGGCCTTATGGGATTCATGATCAGGACTTGCTGACCAGGTGTAAAGTTGATGAGGGAAGCTTTCTGGTCGTACCAATGTTTCACCAGCGCTTGCCCTGCCTTCAATTTATCACTAGCCAAGCCCATCAGAAGTACCATCCGTTTTCTGAGCCCTAGCACATAATCAACTACATTGGTAGTAACAGGGCGAGTGGGCATCTCCCATCCCTCTTTGACGATGGCTAAGGGTCCCCGTACGGGATGACCGAACAGAAGTTCGAAGGGGCTGAAGCCAACACCCTCCTGTGGTACCTCTCGGTAGGCAAACAGTAGGCATGGTAAAAGAAGATCCCATTTTCTTCTCTGGGGCTCCTCCAGAGCCCCAATCATGCTCTTTAACGTTCTGTTGAAACGTTCCACCAGACCATTGGTCTGGGGGTGGTATGCAGAAGAGAACTTGTAGGTGACCCCACATTCTTTCCACATAGCCTGCATATACTTCGACATAAAGTTGCTGCCACGATCTGACACAACTTCTTTAGGGAAGCCAACCCTAGTAAATATGCCGAGTAAAGCTTTTGCAACTGACTTGGCAGTTACAGTTTTCAATGGGATGGCCTCAGGATACCTGGTTGCATGGTCGACCAGCACCAGGATAAACCTATTGCCCGAGGATGTTTGCGGGTCAAGGGGACCAACGATGTCGATCCCTACCCTTTCAAATGGTACCCCCACAACTGGGAGCGGTACCAACGGAGCTTGGATTGTCGCGCCAATCTTACCAGACAACTGGCAGGAGGCACAACTCCTGCAGTGACTTTCTACTTGCACCCCCATCTTGGGCCAGTAGAAGTGCATGGATAACCTTTGCTTGGTCCTCTTCATACCAAGGTGACCAGCAAGGGGAACTTCATGTGCCAACTGCAGGAGGAAGGGCCTAACAGCAAGGGGAACCACCAACCTCCTATGGTCTCCTTCTGTAGACTCTGTGGGCTCACTATACAGGAGTCCACCTTCCCAATAAATCCTATGCTTCCCAGGAGGTTCACCCTCAAGCTGGGAGCAGGCCTGTCTCCTTAGGCCTTCCAGAGATGGGCACTCACGTTGGCCTTTACTAAATTCGTCCCTATCAGGACCTCCTTCAACTAACAAGTCTTTTAGTTCAGGATGATCGTTGGGGTCGAATACTTCAGGCATCGCCACCTCCTCGTCAGGCCCGGGCGATTGACCAACTTCCTCCACCGCAGTGGTAGGCGAGCTCGGGGGAATATTCTCTTTCCCTCGTCTTGACTTGTCGACTCCTTTCACCTTGGGTTTACCCTTTGGCTGGGGCGGCGTATTGGACTTGGCCAATGCTGCCCGTGCTTGAGACCGTGTGTAGGGTCTTTCGGCAGTGTCTCCTACGAGCCCTAAAGCTCTGAGATCATTACCCAACAAGACCTTTCCCGGGACGTTTCTCTGAATGCTCACTGGAATCCTGACTGCTGTACCATTTAAAGTAAGATTTACAGGTATTACTGGAAACATACGGAGGGGGCCGTCAGCCAACTTAGTGGGCATCAGAGTAGCTCTGCCAACTTCCTCTGAGTCTACCAAGGTAGAATCCACTACAGTGCGACTGCACCCACTATCCCTAAGAGTTCGAGTATCCACTCCATTGATCAGCACACTGTCTTTAAAGTAGTGCTTGGTATTATCCGGAATCCTAGCATAAGCCTCTGCGACTTTAGGCTCCCAGGAACCCAGGGACACTAAAACTACCTCAGCCTCTATCCCGCTGGGAAATGAGTCTGAGGAGAAGGATGCTCCTGTAATCTCTTCTTCCTCGTAGGAGGAGAAGGCCAGATTAGCGGAGTGGACCCCCAAAGGTCTAACCTTACAACGGGGATCCCCCTTCACATGGTCAGTTGCTCCACAAGAAAAACAAGCCCCAGTGGGTCTGTTTACGTAGGGAGGCTTATTGTAACCCGAGTTCTGTTTCGGAGGCTGACCTCCACTACCCTGTGAGTTCTCTTGTGTCTTACCCTTGTTTTTCTTTTTGTGGCCCTTATGGGAAGAAGATTTAGCAGATTCCCCACCCTCCATATCTTTGGACTTTTTCCCTTCCTCCTGCTTACCAGGATGAGTTTTGTCCTTATGGGACACTCGATGTGACACCCATAAGTCTGCTGCAATGGCCAGCTTCTTAGGATCTATCTCCTTCGAATCGGCCAAATGCTGCTTAAGCTCCGGGGAAGAAGAAGCAAAAATGTGTTCCAGCATGACAAGATTTATCATGCCTTCGAAGGTAGAAACCTTATAACCTTCGACCCAGCCAGTTAAGTTTTTCAAAGATTCAGCGACATAAGATACCCAAGTACCACCTTCCTTTTTCTTATACTCTCGAAAACGCTTTAAATATTGGGCCGGAGTCTTCCCAAACTTTAAAATGAGAGTTTGCTTTAACATTGCGAAATCAGCTCGCTCAGCCTTCGACATTTCCATAATGGCACTACAGCCAGAATGGGGCAGTCTACTGAGCAACCACGCAATCTTATCAGCATTGTCAACTTCTTGAACTTCGCATGCATACTCAAACGCATTCAGCCAGTCCATAATGTCATTCCTTTCTTCATACACACTGAGCAGATCTTTCCGAAACCGTGGATGAGAGGAAGCCCCAGACCCATGTCCAGGACCCTCGGACCCATTTGCAACCTGAAGCTTGGCCAGTTCCAACTGGTGATCCCTGTCTTTCTGTTTTTCTGCCTGTTCGATTTTTAGTTTGGCTATGCTGAATTCAAGCTCCTGCTGCCTAAACCGCAGCTCTTGCTTCTTGGATTCAAGCATAGCCTCCCCATCAGCACTGGCAGAGGAAACATTAGACATCACATCCTCCCTGTCCTCGTGGTCGCGATTGATCAGTGCGGCGGCAGAACCGTCGGTTTTACCAGTGAGAGCAGCCCCACCACCTTCCGCACTGTCCTCAGAAGTTATAGCGTCAAGCTGCGCTTCTTGCCACGCCACGATTCTTTGGATCATTTCCAATTTTGTGCCTTGAGAGGAAACACCTCTCTCTGCACACATCTTTTTCAGCGTTTCTGATTTGGAAGCATTTAAAGTTAAAAAGGTATTTGTTTCCATACTGTTTGATAGGACTATGGCCTTTTTAAAGTTATACTACAACAATTCACTACGTGTACTGGTTGGAATAACCTGAAATGCCTTAGTTCGAGCGCAACACTGGATACCTTCAGTCGTATCCCACTGCTGCCACCAATTTGTTAAGACGGATTTCTGAACTCTGTCCTGGTGGCGCAGAAGTTCAGAAGGCCAACCTAATTACTTGGAACAGGGTAACCTCTGGACGAGTCAGACCAATCAAGGTAGCTATCGCAGCGGTCAAGACTAGGTCTCAAGAGGGGTGAGGGTGACTGAAAGCCCGCAATGAGCACACAAAGCAAGAGCGCTTACAAACTACTCCAAGCAGTTGTTATATCAAAAATATATACACATTTATTTTAAGGCCTTTAAAATAATGACCGTAGCGAGAAAATCACAATATCACAATACTAAGCCAACACATACCATATCAACACAATATATATACAAATACGACAGTCTCAAGCATTAGAGGCACGAAATGTGTAGTCCACCTGCAAGGGAAGGAAAACAGGCAGTGCGATAATGCTTTAGACTCAGTTCGCCTTCAGAGGCACCTAACTAGATGGAAGTCCGAGCCCTGCGAAGAGTGGAGCCTTGTGCTCAAAGTACCTGCACACGCCGGTTGCAACGGGCAAAAGGAGAAGCTCTTCGGAGGAAGTCAGGCAGTTCGGGTTAGTGCACAGCAGAAGAAGAACAGGTTCCGCAACTCAAGCGCAGCCTCCACAGCGGGCAGAAGCAGAGCGCGAGTACGGCAAAAGGGTGCTGTTTTTACACAGCAGGGAAAAGCAATGGGATACTGCAGGAGGGCGACCAGATCCTAGCTATACTACTCACCGGTCCCCGAAGCAAGCAGACCCAGGCTTCTCCACGTTAGTTTCAGCAGCTGGCAGGTTCAGAAGAGTCGGGAAATGCCTCGTCGTCGTGTAGAGCAAAAAGACGTCCCAATCGAAGAAACCTGCACAGTTTTGTCACCACAGCAGGGCAACGGAGCGGCCGTGTGTATCCGAGCCAAATGTACACTCCTCCCTTCAGACTTGGGAACACCAAGTGTACGAAGCGTGGGAGAGTGACAAGGACTCGAAATACAACACAACCTGGCAGCGGTTACAGAGCAGGACTCCCTTGTAAACTGGTCAGTCAACTGGATGGCCCAGAGACACTTCCGAAGGCTTACTTGGCAGGAGAGGATGAAGTCGCCGGGAATAGCTGTTCCTGCTATTCCAAAGGTCGAAGCACCAGTACAGGCCTTCTGGTTCGATCCAAGGAGGAAAGGGTTTCACAGGACGACAGCAGTGCAAAGGAGGATTCCTTCAGCGGGTCACCAGCGATTCCTCGGTCCAGCCTCTTGGTTGCAGGATACTTGGCTCCTGTATTCCTTCGTTCGTGAGAACTCAGGAGATCGACATGGTAGTGGTGTTTCCAGCCCCCTCTTATCCACGGTTCCCTTCGCGCCAAAACGGAGGGGAGCCAATGGGAGATCCGCTCATCAACACACACACCATTCGTGGACCAATCACGGACCACGGTGGTCCCAGGCATTCACACCACCCTAGACTCTCTGGCACCCAGGATGTGTATTGGGACCAGACATCCCAGCCTACACCCTGGAGGCACACAAACGACATGTAGAAGCCCGCGAAAGCAACCACGTTTCGCGGGAAAGTACATGCCCAAATAAGGAAGGCCCCGGGTCGCTCGACCTGGGGAAGGTGAAGGGAGCAAGACGGTCAGTGGTAAGACAAAGGAGCCTCGTGGTCTGGCCATTTTGGGAGCCAGGCCACCATTTTGGGTTCAGCGCGAAAAATGTGCTCAGAACGCCAAAAGAAGCTCAAAATAAACAAAACGATCGCTGCCACCATTCCAGTGCCTGAATGACTTGCACCGATCAAATACCATCCTAAAAGAGTATCTAGGGCCTGTAGAAGGCTAGAGACCCAAGAGAGCTGTAACTTAGCTTACAGTGCCCTCTTGTGTCATGTTGCACTAAAGCCGCAACATGATGAAAGAAACTACGGGAAACAGCGTTCCCCGGTACTGACTGTCTTAAGGGCATGTCAGTTTCCCCATAAGAAAAGGAGCGAAAGCCCAGAGGAGTGCGGCAGAAGGCTGCACTTCTCTGGCAAAGTCAAGAACAAGGTGAAAAACAACAGCAAAAAGTTTAGGGGTTGCCACATGGAAGGAAAATTACCTACAATTACGAAATCTTTCCTAACACCCACCACCACAGATCCCAGCCACGGAGGGCCCACTCTCAGCTGCAACTAGTTCCACAGGAGAGGCGGGAGCCACTGCACCACTCTCAGATGTGGAGGATACAACAGATTTCCACATGGAGATGCACACCCCAACCCCCCCTGGAATCCCTGAGCCATCACCACAGCAGACACCTGGGTCCAGTGTCCCTGGCGAGGACAACATGGGAGGTTTCAGTAGCCCACCGGTGGCTTCACCTGTTGTCCTGGTTGCATCAGAAGGCGCAGCAGCCACACCACCAGAACGCAACAGTGCCCTCGACCTGGCCAGCATCAGCCAGCGCCAAGAGGACATAACTGTGCTGGTTGGGCAGCATGTGGAAGAGGCTGCCCGTCTCAGGGCGGAGATTACTGAGACAGCCAGACACTCCAGGGAGGCGATGGAGGCCTGTACAAACAGGCTCTCTGGGGAGATTGTGCAACTTAGGGAGGTCCTCACACGGATAACGGACGCAATGGACCACCAGTTCCCACCACCACCACCAGGACAGTCAGCCACTTCCTCATCCGCCAGTTCGAGACAGACAAGCCCCCTCCGCTGCTCCTCACGCACCACCAGGCGCACGTCTAGCCAGCCTCCTAATGCTGGTGGTGGCAATGGCAAATAGGGAATGCATGGTCAAGCTTCCACGTGTATAGCTGGACGACAACATTGTGCCAGACACATAAGGAACTGTTGTGGGGGTGGAGGGAAGGGTGTTTTCGGGCTGTTGTGGGGGGTGGGGGGTGGGGGGAAGGTTGTTTTTGGGCTGTTGTGGGGGCTGGGGGGAAGGGTGTTTTTGGGCTGTTGTGGGGGGTGGGGAGAAGGTGTTTTTGGGCTGTTGTGGAGGGAGGGGAGAAGGGTGTTTTTGGGCTGTTGTGGGGGAGGGGGGAAGGGTGGTGGGATGTTTGGGGACATGCACTCTTACATCCTTACATTTCTTAATACACTGGTGTTTGATCCATACACAGGCTTGGACTTCTTCATTGTGTATGTGTACTTTATTGGCGACAGGGTCCATTGTGTGCTTCCAAACAGACACCAGTGCATTACTACCCATATCCATTCCTACAAAAAGAAGAAATGTAACTTAGAATATTTGGTTGATCAGATGCTGTCTCACAGCACGTCCCTCCTGGCCATCCCATCTTGCATGACCTGCATCCCCGTCAACTCCGTCCTCATCACCATCATCATCCTCATCAGGTGCTTCCATTTCTACGTCAGGGGGCAGTGGCACATTCTGTCTGATACACATAATGTGCAGCATGACACATGCCATGGTGATCTTGGCCACCTTCTCATGGCCATACAGGAGAGCGCCACCAGACCTGCTAATGCACCTAAACCGTACGGGTATGTGCGCAATTGTAGTCCTCTTCGTGCCTGTTCTGTGGGTTCCGTACAGGGGTAAGCAGCCACCTCATCAGGGGATAGCCGGCATCACCTGTATGGGGGGACGAATGGGGGCTGGTTACTGTTCACCTCAAGAGCGTCCTGTTCATATCACACAAATTGACATTGCATTGTGATTGAAGTCCACAATTAACAGCATGCATGCAGACGATCTGTGTGACTGCAATGTGCAAAGTTGAGCTCGACCCTGCAAGTGAACATGCCCCATTGATGCCTCTTAAAGTAATTGACATGTCCTGGGTGAGGCCCGATCTTACGTGTCCCTGGGCCCAGGCAGAATTGGTACCACACTGCTAGTGTACTGCCATTCAAACATTTATGTTTCCATGCTGAGAGGCATCACTTCAGTGGTGCTATAGGTGCGTGGTACAATGCTATGGGTAGGGATGATGCCTTTGCATGCACTCAAGGGCACATTGCATTATTGTTGTTGTGCAGCACTGATTCTGTATGACTGTCTCAACGGCATGTAGGAGACTTGTGTATTTTGTGGTTTTGAATGTTGTGCAATGTGGATGTGGATGGATGTTTGATGTTTGTAGACCTAGATTTTTCGCTATGTTGTGTAACTTATACTTGCATGTCGGTTCATCTCAGGTAGATTGCGGCCTTCCCAGATGGACATTGGCATACATGTGTATGTGCATTTGTCCTACGGACGACAAGCTACACCCAGTTGGAGTATGTATATCCCCACCCCCCCAATCACACCCAGTTGGAGTATGTATCTCCCCCCAATCACACCTAGTTGGAGTATGCATCTCCCCCCCAATCACACCCAGTTGGAGTATGTATCCCACCCCCAATCACACCCAATTGGAGTATGTATCTCCCCCCCAATCACACCCAGTTGGAGTATGTATCTCCCCCCAATCACACCCAGTTGGAATATGTATCTCCCCCCCAATCAAACCCAGTTGGAGTATGTATCTCCCCCCCCAATCACACCTAGTTGGAGTATGTATCTCCCCCCAATCACACCCAGTTGGAGTATGTATCTCCCCCCCCAATCACACCTAGTTGGAGTATGTATCTCCCCCCCCAATCACACCCAGTTGGAGTATGTATCTCCCCCCCAATCACACCCAGTTGGAGTATGTATCCCCCCCAATCACACCCAGTTGGAGTATGTATCTCCCCCCAATCACACCCAGTTGGAGTATGCATCTCCCTCCCAATCACACCCAGTTGGAGTATGTATCCCACCCCCAATCACACCCAATTGGAGTATGTATCTCCCCCCCAATCACACCCAGTTGGAGTATGTATCTCCCCCCCAATCCCACCCAGTTGGAGTATGTATCTCCCCCCCAATCACACCTAGTTGGAGTATGTATCTCCCCCCAATCACACCCAGTTGGAGTATGTATCTCCCCTCCCCAATCACACCTAGTTGGAGTATGTATCTCCCCCCCAATCACACCCAGTTGGAGTATGTATCTCCCCCCCAATCACACCCAGTTGGAGTATGTATCCCCCCCAATCACACCCAGTTGGAGTATGTATCTCCCCACCAATCACACCCAGTTGGAGTATGTATCTCCCCCCCAATCACACCCAGTTGGAGTATGTATCCCCCCCCCCAATCACACTGCCATGTGCTTGCCCTGCTACTCACCAAGTAGCCACGAACGTTGTCCGGCTTGTCGCTCCATGTAGCATGGGATGGTTGAGTTCCGCAGGACCATGGAATCATGGGTTGATCCGGGAAATCGGGCACAACAATGTGTGATTATCTTGTTTGCGTCACATACCATTTGGACATTGATGGAGTGGAATTGCTTCCTGTTTCGGTAGACAACTTCATTGTGATGTGGGACCACCAATTCCACATGGGTACAGTCGATGGCCCCAATGCAACTTGGGATGCCTGCCAGTGAATAGAAGCCAACTTTGGTGTTTACAATCTCCTGGGCAGTCCGTGGCATGAATATGTGTTCAGGTGCATGCCTCAGGAGGGCATTGAGTACCTGGTTCAGCGTGCGTGAGAATACTGGTTGTGAGATACCATGCATGTGCCCCACTGTATGCTGGTAGGTGCCTGTGGCCAGGAAGTGGAGCACGATCACCACCTTTAGTAGAGGGGGGATGGCAGTTCTGATGTCTATGAGGCTCACAATGTCATCATGTATCATGTCCACGATGCTGGTGATGGTATCCCGGTCCAGACGGTACAGGGTGTGTATCTGCTCAGGGGTTAGGTTAAATGGACTGGCTCTGATCCTGGGGATTGGTGGCTGCCTCTGTGGTATGACTAGGTGCCGTGTTGGTGCTTGCTGTGCCTGTCTTGCCCTCCTCCTCCTGAGTCTCCTCTGTGCTGCCTGTTGTTGTTGCTGCTGCACTGCAATCATGTCCTCCAGCCCATGTAATGCTGCTAGTATTGGGACCATCTTGGTGTTGGAAGGGGTGTGTGAAGGGGTGTGGTGTGCTCCTTTTGTGCTGCCACAGTGTCCATTGCCTCCACCTGTGCTGATTGTGTCCACCTGTGGCAGGTGGGAACACTGCTCCGTTCTCTTAACGGGTGGTTCGCGATGCCGGTATTAGCGCCATGGCGGTAAGGGATTTTGGGGGCTTTACCATGCCGCCATTGGCATGTCCGCTTGGCTTGTGATGGTGTGGTATTAGCGGCATGGCGTTATTTATGGGATGGAGGGTCGCACGCACGCGGACTGGCCGCTATTGGTGGCACCGTACTTAGAGGTGCCGCTAATAGCGGTGAGCCGGGTCGTAATTGGCATGGGGATTTAACGTTACCGGTATTCCATTACCGGTAACGTTAAATCCCTACTGCCTACCGTGTAATGAGGGCCTATATAATGGATGGTTGCCCGTCAGCTCATTTTGCACTATTGTTGGCACTACAGACTTTATTAGCCACATGGTAGGCATTTAAGGTTGTGCCTACATGACTGACCTTCAGCAGGTTGCATTTTGTTGTTTGCACTTGCACTTGTACTTTATTGCCACTTTGGCTTTTATAGTTGCCTGCATTTGCACTTTATGATCATTTAACATTTACAGATTTAACCTTGCTGCGTGCACTTTAACATATTGTGTCCCATTTCCATGTCGATTTGATATTGATCATGATGAAAAATATTTTTTTTACCAGAATGCTTCCTCCATGTATTTATATGTCATGATTAATTTGCATCTTCATTGATTTTTGCCCTTTTTTCTTTGCTTTGGAATGCACGATTCAGCCAGTATTTTTCTGTTGCTTATGTTGTTCACTTTGGTCTTCATATGTTTCAAGATGTCTGCTGCTGTGATCCGCTAACTGACCTTACTACCCTGCTGTGTCACTGACATGTTAGTAGGACTTAGTATTCTATTTCATTGCATACTCAACACTGCAGCCATTGTGTGATCAGTCGCTCTGCAAGCACAAAACGCGTATCCTTTTCCTGTGTGCTTTTCACATGATGTGCTTGACCAATAAATATGTGTCAGGCTATTCCATCTTGGTTGTTTTTTTGATTGATGTGTCATCCTTTGAACCCAGAGTGCGATTTGCCCGTTTGCCCGCCAGTGGCAGGGTTTTTGCTGTTATTTTTCACATATATATATATATATATATATATATATATATATATATTTTTTTTTTTTTTTTTTTTTCTTTCAGGTGCCGAGCTGTGACTGGGCACATGTACTGAAATGGCAGGGGTACCACCTGACAGGTTCATACATGCCAACCCTCCCGATTTAGGCGCCTAAAATAACAATATCCCCAATGCATTCCTATGGGGAAAATGCATTCTCCCGATTTCGGTGCTGAAATGTCCCTCTTAGGGGCGTCGGAATGTTGGCATGTCTGCAGGTTGAAGTTGCATTTATTATGCACTCTGATACTGTGTCGGAATGCCATCTGAAAGGTCAAAATGCCCTCTGCTGCTTTGATTTTTATTGATAAAATGATGCCTGTAATTCTTTTTCTGAAAGTAATATCTGCTAATAAGACTCACTTTCATAAAGCTCAATACCAGAAAATGCACACAAATACTCTCCTGTGACCATCTCCTGGCGTCCTCTGCAGCAGTCCTGCAGTGGCTGCAGGGCATCTTCAACGGTCACATAAGCATTCCTGAACACAGCCGCTGGAACTCAAACTCCCAACAAGCAGAGGTGGCTGTTTAACCGCCTTCAACTCTGGTTCAAAATATCATAACTGTGTATCTCAGAAGCCTGGTGGCAGATTGATATCTAAATATCAGCCACATCTGGTTTTGATGTGGTGGCTACTGTGATTACGCAGTTATATACCCACCAGCATTTTATATAATTTAGTGTCAGCTTGGTGAGCATGTACTTCTTCATGACATGGCCTACTATCTATTAAGGTGTATTAAGGTGCCTGGGCAGTGTTAGGGTAAATTCCGGGGCCGGCAGAGCCGTACTTAGGGTCCGCAGACCTCCAGCTCATGGAAGGCCCTAACTCCTTCCAATGTCCCAAAGAAGCCAAGGTCCACACAAGGAGCAAAGGATAACTGCATTTTTATGATGTCAAATAAGCAGGGACAACATACGAGGCATCTATTCCGTCCAGGTACATCCCAACAATTTCGAGCTTGCAGGGCCTTTTTATACACTTGTGATGTCACAATCATCATCACTTAGCAAAATCCTTCCCCGAACCTAGCACCACTCTGGGTTGGCTCCCAGAGTGCTAGGTCCAGTATGGAGACATATAGAGTGCTTGGTTATTGGTGGTCACAATGTCAGGTGGTACACTTGGTTTATGCCTAAACATTGCTACTTGAGAAATGTTACATTAGAACCCCTGATGATTGGCTGGAGATTCCGGCCACCAGCCCTTATCCCCCCAGTGTCCTGATTGGTCAGGCTGCGGGACCCCAAGCCTTGGACCATCGTTGTTCCGAGCCCGCGAGACACCTGCTCTCGTATAATGTGTTTCAACAAAGTGTGACTATGTGACAGTGTGTAACAATGGGGTCTTTGCTAATGCTATGAGAGCAGTCCAATCCCAGCGCATATTGTAGATGAATTGTTGCAATTATGTGGCAAGGCTCAGTCTCAGACGTGAGATGGCTGCATCTTCCCAGCTTCCAGGTCTTGGCATCATGTCAGATCGGCCGGATCACGTGTGAGGAGACCGCTGGGGAAGTCGAGTTACTTCGATTTGGATTTTAGCTTGATGTATCCTGTCCTTTTTCAGATGCCTGATGACCAGGTGTATGGGAGGTACAGGTTTCCACCACACATAATCCTAGACCTGGTGAGGGAGTGGGAGGATGACCTCACATCACCCACCCTGTGCTCGCGAGCACTGAGCCCCTTGGAAAAGGTGCTCAATGTACAGCACTTCTTGGCTACTGGTTCATTTCAGCGGACAAGTGCCATAGTGGGGGGTTTGTCACAGGCCACGCAGTCATGCTGCCTACACCAGGTGTTGGCTATCATGACTGCACACCCCTCAGTCCGCAGGCACATATACATGCCAAGAACGCCTGCAGAAAGGCAGGCCGTGGTCCAGGGCTTTTTTTTTACGGGGTGGCACACTTCCCCAAAGTGCTAGGTGCCATTGATTGCACCCATGTGGCTCTACGTCCTCCCAGGGCCACTGAGCACATCTATCGAAAACACAAGCAGTGGCATTCAATCAACGTGCAGGTAGTATGTGATGCCAAGGGAATAATCACCTCAGTATATGCCAACTATCCAGGGTCAAGCCATGATAGTTTCATATTCAGAATGTCACCCCTAAACCGGGACCTGGAAGCTGGGCGGCATGGCGACACATGGCTGATTGGTGAGTATAAATGCCCCTGCACATGCACGCATGTCAGACACTGAGTAATGTGAAAACCCCATTAATGTTAGCCATTATCACCTCCCCAGGGGACAGTGCCTACCCTCTGAGCACCTACATGATGCTGCCAATTCGGAACCCCCCCACACCACCCGAGGTAAGATACAACACAGCCCAAATTGCAACCCGGGGCATAGTGGAGCGCACATTCGGAGTGCTCAAGTCACGCTTTCGCTCCCATAACCGCTCTGGTGGGTAGCTGCTATATGCGCCCCCAGTAGTGTGCAGGATCATAGTGGCAGCATGTGTCCTGCACAATGTTGCAACCCGGCGGGGCGTGCCAGTGGACATGGTGGTGCCCCCACATCCCCAACCACATGCACGGCAGCTGCGCATGGGAGGTGAAAGGGCACGTGGTGAGGCAGACCATACCCAGCTTGTGGCAAATTACTTCACCTAAAATCCGACCCCTGTGGAGTGCACACAGCCCTGGCACATACCAGCTGACAATCAATGATGATGACAAAAGGGACAGTCAACTGTCACAACCATACCAGCCAGAGATTGTTCACCTGGAAGTGTTACATTGTGTGCATCCCTAGCTACTTAAAGACACCCAATGCTGTGTCACAAAAAGACACACATTCATACAGCACGAACGACTACCCCCTTGCAAAATACCACATCAAAATAGTGCCATGTCACCCAACCCCTGCCTATCTCAGCTACCCAACACACCATGGCATGCAATGTGAAAGCAACCAAATGAATGCACAACACATGACACAAGTGTCACAAAGTGCACTGTCCCTAATGGAAACAGGCCACAGACAATATGCTCTCAGTAATCAATAAGAAACAGCACACATGAACAAATACTTACCAGCAACACAAAACATCAGTACAGGATGAAACAGTGGCAATATATGACAGTAAAAAATTAAAGTAGTGCAAGTGTCACAACCTGACTAAGGCAGCACATCGACAACTTCCAAGTGCAGAGTGTTGCTATCAGGCGAATGTGTCAGTGTACTGCATACAACATGAACTGCATCTGCAAAGGAGATGGGCTTGTTAAGACATGAAGAAGCTACATGCATATAAGGATAAAGACATGGGTGCACAAGCAAATATCAATCCACCATGCAGTTTAGAATCGAACACCAATCCCCACTAGGGATGTACACACAGTTTTGATTACAGACTGCCCACACAACTCATGGGAGCCCAATGTCACTGTATAAGTTACTGTCACTTGGTCACGCCCTTTGCAAGCCCATGGAAAGGCGGAGCAGGAGGGGTGTGTGTGCCAGGAACCCAAGCATCTCACCCAAAGACAGGACAAGCCTGCATGTGCCCAGCTGGAATACACAGTGGATGCCTACGGGAGCCACACAAAGCAACACACTGTTAAAATAATGTTTTTTTAAAATAACCAAAAATGGCCATGTGTGGACCGGGGGGGGCACCCAGGAGGGACGAGGTACAGGGTGCACCCCAACACCCACATGCGTGGATGTTGAGAGAAAAAAAAACCTCCATGGGCTTATGGCCTGCACGGCTATGCTACAGTGGGAGAACTGTCGTCACTGTCATCACCCTCTGCTGCTACATCAGGAGGTGGCCGTGATATGGGAGGCAGACCACGCAAAGCCCTGGTATGCTCCTCCATGGCAGCAAGCATGCTGGTGAAAGGTTTGGTTCTGAAGGATGATGGTACGGAGATCCCCATGCAGCACCTCACGGGTAGCACGCATTTCTGCCTGCATGGCCTCGCGTGATGCCCGGATCTCCTGACGGGTTGCTTGGAGCTCAGCTGAGAGTGTGCGTGTCAGCTGCTCCAGCTGCTGTTCTGCATTTGTACTCCGGGACACCTCAAGTTCACCCAGAGTATCTCTGAGGGACCTGTGTTGTAACCTGAGGGCTTCCCTGTGGGCCTGTGACTCTACAGATATGGCTGTACGCAGAGTCTCCAGTCCAGCCCATCGGTCCCTGTCGGATGCCAATATGTCCTCCCTGTGTGAGCGGCAAATGGAGTCTGTTGCCTGCTTCTGGAGCTCCATCTGTCTTTCAGGTGGGAGAATGGAAGTGGCCACCCTATCCATTGCCTGAGCCATCATTTCACACGATGCCCCCTGTTGTGCTGCTATAATGTACATGGAGTTCTCCCACACAGTATTGCCTGGTGGCGCACGGCCACCGCGTTGGCGGGCACCACAACTGTTTGGGGCAAGGCGATGTGCACCTTGCTGTGCTGGCACTGCCTGAGGCTGCAGGACTGCATTCCTCCTTTGATCTGCTGGCCCAGGAACAGGAGCAAATATTGTGGAGCGTGACTCTGCATCCGTAACCACCACAGGCAGACTTTCCAACGCTGTAATTCCCATAGAGGGGTCTACCGCCGGTGCAGGTGGGTTGGACAGAACAGCATCCCTGCCAGAAACACTCACCTGCGATGGCACATATGTCTCAATGTCCAATTCAGCACCTGATTCATAGAGGTCTCCAGAGGTGTACCCAGAGACACCCATGGACAGCATGGTCTGTAGGAGAAATGGGGTTTCACCCACCACCACCCCACGTCCTCCACTGGTGCCCGGTTGTGGCTGTGATTCCTCCTGGGTCTGCACCATCTCCTCCTCCTCAACAGCATCAAGTTCCTCATCACCTGCAAAAACATGAAAGATAACAAATGGAAACAGGCATGAGCACCATAGCACACACACATAGGCCTGACGAGGCAGAGATCCAGTACATAAATGACACATATCCCACATGACAATAACCCTGGCATGCATGCACTGTCAATGATTTGGAAGGGGAGGCAAAAAGCACACACTGATGACTGCAAGATGGAAAACCAACACATGTGCTGCATGCTGGATTGCACTGGCATCAAACATTAGCCTGTGAGTGGTATGGACAATCCACATACATGACACATGCCAGCACACAGACGGCACGTACCATAGCCATGGTACATTTGACAAGTGCAGCCAGATGGTAGGAAATAAGTACTGTCACCCATCCATGTGAGATGGACATCATGGGATAAAATATGCAAAATAGTGTGACAAAACACACATGTGCCACACGCTGCAACAAATCCAGTGTTCACTGATGCAGTGATGGCAGGCACATGGATACATCAATGGTTGGTCACTTCAACATGACAGAAGACAACAGTCATGTTCAACATTCAAACAGGGCCCAAATATGATTGTGTGCAGGCCATGTGTAGGTGCACATTACTCAATCAGCCTGAATGGTGAAATCATTCCCATAACAAGGTAATAAATGTGGGCCATTGTGGGGTGTAATCTATGATTGAAGTGTGTTACATTTGTGGCAGTACGGGAATAAAATGTGTGGTAAAAATGGCAAGGATTAAATCAATCAGGCTGAATGAACAGGAAAACATTTTGAACAATGTTGTTGCAAGATGACAGATGAAGGGCAACTGCAGTAATCAGGTGCAAATTGGCAACTGTGGTCAGAAGGGATACTGTCATACCCAAACTCAAGGCCGGGGAATGGTTTGGAGGGACCACATTGGTGACCCATACCAATCATGACTACACAGCCTCACCTGGCACTCAATCAGAACACATCACCCAAGCAACATACACATGGATTGCACACACATGCATGGGCACTCACCGGACAATGCTTCAAGATCTGGTAGGTATCCTGTCTGATGAAGGCTCCAGCGACAGACTCATGTTCAGTGAGTTGGTCGTCCTCTGGTGCAGACCCACCGCTAGTCACCAGAGTAGAGGCATGATTGGAAGCCAGCTTGTTCTTTGCTCTGCGTTTCAGGTCATTCCACTGCTTAGAGCAATCATCAGCTGTGCGATTCACAAATCCAAGGGAATTAATGCGGTCCGCGAAGGTCTGCCAGTGGGCCCTACGTTGAGCAGGCGTAGTCTTGCACCCTGCAGTCACCACCATTTTGCGGCTATGGGCCGACACATAGGGCCTCATTCCGAGTCCGGCGCTAATGGAAAAACGATGGCGGTAAAGTAATTCCACCATCCTTTTCCGCCGTGGACTATTCCGACCCTTCACACCGTAATTACCGCCGCCGTAAAGTACGACGGCGTAAACAGCGGACCAGTGTCGCGCGCCCGAGACACCACGTGGGAAATAACGCTAAGGCGTAAACCAGTGCTGATCCCAAGTAAAGCGGACACGGTAAAAACGGCCTCCACAAGGGCGCAAAGTACCTTAACGCCATGGCGTAATTACCGGCATCGCAGAGAAGGTGTTAACAACCCTGAACAGTGCCAGAAAGAGGAACAGGTGCACCCAATCACCACAGGTGGAGTCCATAGAGTCAGGCACAGCACAAAAGGAGCACACCCACACACCACACCGCCTCCCACACCAAGATGATACCAATTCTCGCAGCATTCATGGAGCTGGAGGCCCTGCTTGCAAGGCAGCAACGACGACAACATCAACAACAGCAACCACAGCAACCACAGCCCCCACCGCAGAGGATGCACAGGAGGAGAAGGCACGCCGGCAGCCCCCAATTCCACGCATCAGACCCACCCCCTTCAACCTCACACCAGAGCAGATACACACCCTGTACCGGCTTGACCGGGACACGATAACTACCATAGTGGCCCTGATACATAACGATATAGTGAGCCTAATAGAAATCAGCACTGCCATCCCCCCTCTACTAAAGGTAGTGTCTGTGCTCCACTTCCTTGCCACAGGGACCTACCAGCATACAGTGGGGCACATGCATGGCATTTCACAGCCCATATTTTCCCGGATACTCAACCAAGTGCTCGATGCCCTCCTCAAGCACAGAAGGGACTACATATGCCTCCCCCGGACTCCCCAGGAGACATATGATACCAAAGCTGCCTTCCATGCACTTGCAGGCATGCCAAATTGCATAGGTGCCATCGACTGCACCCACGTAGAATTGGTGGTTCCCCATGCCATGGAGGTGCCGTATCGCAACCGCAAGCAATATCACTCCATCAACGTCCAGATGGTGTGTAATGCCAGTAAAGCCATCACACGATGCAATGCCCGATACCCCGGATCAACTCATGACTCCTTGGTCCTGCGCAACTCTACACTACCACGCTACATGGAGCGACATGCTGAACGACGTACCTGGCTGCTTGGTGAGTAACCGGAATGGGCCATGGCAGTCCATTGGGGCTGTGAGTAGGCTGTCAGCATACTCCACCCGGGTGGTAAAGGGTGGGGTAGAGAGATGCATAAGGGTGGGACAGTCAACGCCATTGTACGATGTAATGGGGTGACTGTATCCTGGGACATGTGTGCATGGCCAGTGAACACCTGCTGCAATGTCAGATTAGCCCAATTCTCCACCATGATTGCACGAACACTTACCTTCATTCCACTCTCATGCAGGTGATGCTGGCTACCCATTGAAGCCGTGGCTCATGACCCCGGTCCGCAACCCACAAAACAGGCACCAGGAGGACTACAATAGATCTCATACCCGTACACGGGTGGTGATAGAGCAGACCTTCGGCCTTTTGAAGGCACGATTTCGTTGCCTCAGCCGGTCAGGTGGGGCCCTCATCTACAGCCACGAGAAAGTGGCCAAGATCACCATGGCATGTGCAATGCTGCACAACATGTGCATCCATCGGAACGTGCCACTGCCCCCTGACGTGGGTCTGCTACCACCAGAGGAAGAGGAGGAGGAGGAGGAGGAGGAGGAAGGAATGGCAGGACAGCATCACGCGGCCGATGCACAGGAGGGACGTCACGTGCAACAAGCATTGATTGACCAATATTTCTGAGTCACAAGTCAGCTGAGGGGGTGAGGATGACAGGACATTGGGCACTGAGTGTGGGGATACATGTACTACATGCACTGTGAGACATTAAAAGACACATGCACAATGATCAATGTCCACTCTGTTTTCCAGGATACACCAAACTGTGTATTGTATAATCATGTGAAAACGTGTACAAATAATCCTCCACCCTCACCCCCCTCCCCCCAACTCCCACGCACACCCTACCCCCCCCCCCCAACTCCCACGCACACCCTCACCCCCTTTCCCCCAACTCCCACGCACACCCTCACCCCCCTCCCCCCAACTCCCACGCACACCCTCACACCCCTCACCCTCCCCCCACAACAGCCCCACAATGGTCCCATCAATACTACATAGGCCACATGTGTGTGGCTTCATAGTCAATGGGCACGCCCCGAGCATGAGGAATCATTTTCGCATTGTGCGTTGTGACCTGCGTACCGGGCTGGTCTGCGTGGAGGAGCACTGGGAGGGTGGTTCCTCCTGCTGGGGCTGAGGTCTGGGGGTTGCTGCCTCCAGGGCATCAGCAATCCTGCCGAGCACCTCACAGAGCCGGTTTGTGGATGTAGTGATGACCTCGCCCAGAGCCTGCAGGTCATTGTGATGCACCAACCCTGATTCCCGGTTGTCCCGGAGAAACTCCTCAATCATGGCCGTGAGGTTCTGGGAGTGCACAGCTTCTGCGGCCGATGTGGGGGATGTGGTTGGCAGGCTCGGTATTGGGCCTGCAGGCCTCTCAGGTGTTTCGGCAGGGGAAGTGGGCTGATGTGAGACAGGTGTTACCCCTTCGCCTGTGAGACCTGGGCCATCACTCGACCCGGAGTCGCTGTGTGCAACCTGGCTGTATGATGGTGACTCAGGGCTGTAGACGTTGGTCTCCTCCACGTTGACCACGGAATAGGATGTGGGGCTGTCTGGCACACTAAGGAGGCACATGGCAGCATTCTCCCCTGACATGCTGGATTCCTCAGGGTGCAGCGTGGGGCATGTTTCCGGCGGAACTGCAGCCATGTCCAGGTGCGCGGGTGGGGGTTGTGTACCCTCCATGGGGGTTGCTGGAGCAGGTGATGTAGTATGGGCCTTATGTCTGCCAGCAGGTATGCGCTGTACCCTGCCCCTGTCCCGGGAGGTACTTGGCCGGGACCCTTCCTGCTCCTCACTTTCATGACCGCTACCTGTGGGGGGCAAGAGAGAGACAGCATGATCAATGATCTGGGGGTCATCATGACTTCAAGCCTATGGTAACACATTGGGAGAGCAGCGTCTTGGTGATATTTTGGTCGGTGAGTGAACTTGGCTTGGATGGTAAAAGCATACTGTTGGCGGGGTCAATCATGTTGGCGGAGTACTGTGGTGAGTGACATTGACCAGCTTTCTGTGTGGCATGGCCAATATGGGTGTCAGCCTTGCACCTGACATCATCCTGGGTCCCACTTGTTACGACATGGTTGCGGGGGGGGGGCTACGAAGCAAACATGATGTGACTCTTTGGCCGGCCCTTTGCGGTGAATTACATTAGGGATGCATGTACTGTTTGGACTCATGACACTCACCTGCATCAGCGGATGAGGGATCACCGCAATCCAATTCGCCCACACCTTCGATGGCTTCTGTGCCCATCATCTCCGCACATGTTTCCTCCCAGGGCATCATTTTAACGGGTGAGCCTGGGCCTCCTCCTGTCTCCAGGGCCTGGTGACGGTTTGCTGACATGATGGCCCGCACCCTGAGACGGAGGTCATCCCAGCGTTTGCGGCAATGCGTTGTGCTGCGGGGGCTGTTCCCAACGGCGCTCCCCCTCTGTGCGACCAACTCCCATGTCTCCTTCTTTCTGAGGATGGTGGGCCTACGCATGTCACTGCAGAATACGATATCTGCATGTTCATGCAGAGTGTCGACCAGGACCTGTAACTCATCCTGGGTGAATTTTTCTATTCGGATGCGCGCAGCGCCCTTTTTCAGAACTTTAGGCATGATGATCTTCTCTGTTGTATATTTGGTCGATCTGAGTCCTGTATGGAGTCCTGTATGTCCTGTATGGAGAGGATTGCAATGGATTGTGATTTTAAATATGGCCGCTGTGATGCTTCCCGTTCCTGTGCGATGACGTTATTTCCGTTTCCGGTATTTAACGGTGGCCGTAATTTACGGTTAGCGTAAATTACGGTCTCCGCTAATTACGGATTCCATCGAAGGCGATGGTGTTAATTACGTCTAGGTTTATGGCGGTAAGGGGTTTGACGGGACCTTTTGCGCTATGCCGCAAGGGAGTTTACCACCATGGCGGAATACTCGTGCACGCGAAGTCGGAATATGGTGGAAATAGCGCCTTCCGACCACATCGTACATGGTATTTACGCCATGGCGGTAATTACTGTTACTTACCGCCGGACTCGGAATGAGGCCCATAGCCTACAAGTGCATCTAGTTCGGCGTCATTGAAACTAGGCTTCCTTGACGTGCCGGAGTGTGTAGCCGTGTCTGGGGTCCCAGCCTGTACTGCAAGAGCACACTTCTTCTTCTTGGAAGGTGGTGCGGACCCTGAGTGGCTTACGCCGCTCTGGTTGGTAGGAACAGAAGCGCAGGTGGACTGGGCACTGGAGGTTTCCAAAGGCACAATAACCAAAGGTCTCACTGCAGGCATTGGCTAAAGGGTGATGTTGGCAGGACCAACCTCGGTGTGATGGACTTGGACCAACACTGTCCCGGCTGGGAGACTCGGAGCTGGGGTGGATTGAGCTGCAGCTGCCCCTGCAGCCTCCTCACCCTGGCTACTTGGGGCAGCAGATGACATTGCTGTCCCAGATCCACGTGGCCTGGTGACAGCAACTTTCACCACCACACATGGCTTAGACTTGGTGACACGGAAGTCAGCCTGGGAGTCATCCTGTGCCGGTTCTGTTGACAATATGGGCTGGTTTAACAAGGGCTGAGCTGGGATGGTGTCAGCTACATTTTCCCCAACCATTGGGGGGGCGGCATAGGTGCCCCTGATTGGTCCTCCACACACTGGCCTCTTGGGCAACCCTGCACATCCCCTACCGCGCCCACCACTTTGAGCTCGGCCACCTTTGCCTCCCTTACTGCTTGGTCGCCTCCCAAACATGGCACTGATGTTGTTGCGCGTATGGGAGTTGCAGTAAACAATTGTCCTGGGCAATTGGGGTGAAAGGGGTAGGGTACTAGATGGAATTTGTACCCTAGCGCTCTATCAAGGCTGTCTGTGACCCCTGTGGGAAGATGACGGGTCACACATTGCACAGGCACCCCGAAAACAATATCTAATGTGCACGCAAACCCTGGTAGAGCACATGCGTGGAAAAATGAACCTGCACTACGCTGTGGCACCCAGAAACGCAAAAATAAGCGTATGCATGGTACACGCAGCCTACAATGACCTCTGAACGGGTACACGACACACGGGGGCAACCACAGTTGGAAAATACGTGCACGACTCACCGTCTGCCTGGAAAAAGAACGTGAAAAAGACGCACATGTGCGCGTTGGCAACACCCCCGCCAAAAGAAGAATTGAATGCAGTCTGTGTAAACAGGGAGTACGAACTGGAACGGTTGTGGAGTTATCGCGTGTGAACTGACGAGAAGTACAAGAATCACCCACTCGCTCTCCACAAAAAGCATGTACAAGAAAATGGCGTCCTACACGTACCTTTTAAGCCAGCCCACACGTGCAACGTCACTTACGTGCGTATGCGCTAAGGCCCTTTCCTCCAATTGCACGCAGTCACACACAGACATGCAGTTTTCGCACGTGTACAATCAACATGCACCCGTGTGGAGGGGAACGCCCTTGTGCATCACGTCACAGATGGGCTTACGCGCTAAGGGCCTTTCCTCGAATTCCACGCTGACGTGCAGTTTTTTCACGTGCCAAATCACTCCGTATCAAGCTGGCCACGCAACAACACACGGAAGACAACGCTCCTGCCCAGAAGGCCATTTTCCTGCCCCCCAGATCACAGAGCACGCTCCCACCTGCCATCTGCTGCTGCCTGCCTGCTGCCCAAGTGCCCTGTCATTTGGTGCCTGTACGTCAGCCCAGCCCCAGGACCCAGTTGCCCACACACACCTGCCTCTGCGATTGCCATGTCGGACACAACACCATCTGGCACCACTGGCAAGCCCCAGCCAGAGAGGCAGAGGGCTACCAGCTTCAGTGCCAGTGATTTTGGTATCCTGGTGGAGCAAGTCCTGGGACAGGATGATGCCCTCTTTGGAAGTTTGCGCGCCGACAATGAAGGACGGAAGAGGATCTGGATGGACATTGTGACGGCCATCAACGAGGAGGGGGTGGCAGTCCATGACATTCAACACGTCCGGAAGCGCTGGGAGGACTTTAGGTCCAGGACCCTCAACAAGGCCTGGCGCCTCTTGAAGGCAGTGGATGCCAAGGGGTGCCGGGTCTGCCTAACCAACAACCAAATGAGGGTCCTGGAACATATACGCCCAGCGCTCCACCTCCACGTCCTTGAGAGGCAGACCCATCTGGAGTCGAGCGGTAAGTGTACATGTGTACCGATTGGACGCTGTGCATGTTGAGGTGTGGCAGGAGTGTGCAGGTTGTACATATGTCTGTGTAGGGCCATGAATGCATGTGTATGTACAGGGAAATGAGCCTGGTGCATGTGAGTCCTCTCATGTGTGAGACACATCTATGGTGTATGTCTTGGTAAGCATGCTTGGCAAATGCAGGTGTGGGTGTACACATTTTTTAAATCCTGTGTATGTACTGTGGCATGGTTGTGGTGTCACACATGGATGCTGCTTCTACCTGCATGTATCTGCACTATGTACATTTGCATGTGTGTGTATTTGACAAGTGTGCAACTGTGATACACCATGGATGCATGTGACATTGACATGTAGGAGGCTGATTGCCAGATGTGACATGGATGGGGATGTTATCACAGCGACAGGTGGTGGAGATGTACAGATGCATGTATGTCTGGTGGCGTGCGTGCATGTGTTCTGCGCTCCCTGAGTTGCATGTGACGTCAGGCTCACCTTTGGAAGGTCATGCTGTTATTTGTGTATGGATGGTGCTGCCTGGTGCAACATTCCTGTTGATGTACTCATGTGTGTGTGTTGAAATGACATGTGTGTTGGGGAGTGTGATGCCATGTTTGAAGTTTGACACTGCTCTCATGTACAACTGTAATGTGTGTATCAGACCATTGTACAGTGTCCTGATGCCTGTGTTCTATCTCTCCCTGTCTGCAGCGTCAACTGATGAAGAGGGCGGAGACGGTGCTGTGGAGCAAAGCGGCAGGGATTGCACCGCCAGTCGGAGACGCAAGGCCCAGCTCCCCTCCCAGGTTGTCATCTCGTCGGGGAGTGAGGAGTCTGGTGCCGCGTCCATGGCCGCAGCTGCCGAGGGTAGATCCAAGAGGCGGAGGTTGGAGGTGGACTCCTCGGCAGCAGAAGGGGCAGCTGAGACCCCACAGGGTCCGATGGAGGAAGATGGCATGGAGTCATCCTGGTTGGTGGGGGGTTTGGTTGAGGAGGAGGCCATGGAAGGGACACACACGGGGTCTGCAGGGGGGATTCCACTGGTGCTAGTGGTGCAGTCCAGGGGCAGGGACAAGAGGCAGCACAGGCCGCCGTGGAGGTGCCTGTGTGTAATCCTGTCCCCGATCCTGTGACTGCATCATCTAGCACCAGCAGGGATGCCTACATCCAGACCTGTTTTCAGGGAGGGGATGAGTGCACAACAACTGGCCTTCCTCTCCCTGCGGACGTGGCAATCCGGGACTGGGTTGAGCCTGTCCTGGCTGGGATTGCGTTGCATTCAACGGGGCATGCGCGGTGACCTGCAGTGTTTTCGTGAAGACACTGCACGTCATCTCGGATGCCTCTTTGACCGCGTCGACCTACTGGGACGGGTCACTGTTAAAGATGGCGTCTCTAGGACGCAGAGTACCTGGGCTTCCGGTAGTTGTTCGTGGTGTGGTCGCCAGGCTGTCCGACAGGTTTCGGTAGATGATGTAACGCGAGAAACCGGTGCAGCCCTTTCCCTGAAGTCAACAGGGTTAGGGGTGGACCAGCTCCCAACGCCACAAGTGTGCTCCTTCCTGATTCTTGTGGCGCCGGAGCAGTCTGCAAGATTGTGTTGCGGACTGTATGCTGTGGTATTCTTCAGAGAGGAACACAAAGGTAGGCTGATGAGTGAAGTAAATGTCCGCAAAATATATAAGGCCTGATTCCAGGGAAAACAACTGGGAACCCAATAGTAGAGCAGAGAGTTCGTAACTGGAAGCAGCTGGAATGCAGGAAGAGAGAGGCAGGTAGGTCGTGGAAGACAAAGCCGTGGAGCAAGGCTGTAGGTGGTAAGGATGAAGGACTAGCAGAAGCAGGCAAGGCTGAAGGGCAAGCTGAAGCAGGCAAGGCTGAAGGGCAGGCTGAAGCAGGTAAGGCTGAGGGCTAGGCTGGAGCAGGCAAGGCTGTAGGGCAGGCTGAAGCAGGCAAGGCTGAGGGCTAGGCTGGAGCAGGCAAGGCTGTAGGGTAGGTAGAAGCAGGTAAGGCTGAGGGCTAGGCTGGAGCAGGCAAGGCTGTAGGGCAGGCTGAAGAGCAAGGCTGGAGCAGGGATCAACAGGAAACTGGAGTAGCAGGAGGCTACAGGAGCGAAAACACGATCCGAAAGACAAACCGCGTTGAGACGCGGCGAGTCTCGGGATCTCGCTCCTTAAATAGGGCCGGCAGCACTCAGGAGGCTTGGAACGCAAGCCGTGCTATCCCTGAGCGCTGCCGGGCCCGAAACGAGGCTTGGGAAGCAAGCTTGTGGCTGCCCAAGCGTCTCGAGGACTGCGCATGCGCAGACCCCGGGACACAGAAACCCCGGACCAGCCGGTATCGGGGATAACAGCGCCAGGATGGGGCGCGTCGGGACCCATAGGCGCGCCCCCTCCGACAGGTAAGTGAGGTGGTAACACTTTGCCCCCTCCCAGAAAGGCCAGGAGCTCCAGGTTTCCAAGGAAAGCGGCGATAAAAATCATGGATCAGGCGGGGAGCATGTACATAACTACGTGGTTCCCAAGTCCTATCACAGGCTGGGTAGCCCTTCCAGTCCACTAGATACTGGAGTACCCCACGCCTGATGCGAGAATCGCAAATTTCTTGTACCTCAAATTCAGGGGACCCCCGGACAAATACAGGCGTAGGACGAGAGGCAGATCGGCCAAAAGTGTCAACCACGTATGGTTTCAACAGGGAGACATGGAAAACTGGATGCACCCGCCATGTCTGAGGTAATCGCAAGCGAAAAGCCACAGCAGACAGGCGCTTAGTGATCCTGAAAGGGCCAAAATATCGGGGAGCCAATTTGGTGGGCAAATTACGTATGGGAAGATGCTTGGAGGATAACCAAACCAGATCTCCCACCTGGAAAGCAGGTTCCGGGGACCTTCCCTTATCTGCCTGTCGCTTCATCCGTGCCTGCGCCTCCGCCAAATTACTGCGTGCCAAGGAGTGTAGATCCTGGATGGAAGTGACGAGATGATCAGCAGAAGGAACTGCACTTGAAGATACAGGACAAAAGGGTACCAATCTAGGATGCAAGCCAGACAAACAGAAAAACGGACTCAGGCCCGTAGCAGAATGAACCGTGTTGTTATAGGAGATTTCAGCAAACACTAGATGCGACTTCCAGTTAGACTGGGTGGCATTGGCAAAACAGCGAAGATACTGTTCTAGAGTCTGGTTAGTCCTTTCTGTCTGGCCGTTGGTGTGAGGTTGATAACCAGAACTAAGTGCACGATGAATGTCGAGATGACTGCATAGTTGACTCCAGAAAGATGACAAGAATTGAGACCCTCGGTCGGATATGATCTTCTGCGGTAATCCGTGTAACCTGTATATCTCCTGAAGAAATGCCGTTGCCATCTGTGAAGCAGTAGGTATTCTAAAGAATGGAACAAAATGAGCCACTTTGGAAAAACAGTCCACAACGACCATGATACAGGTATATCCTTCAGACGGAGGAAGTTCCACGATAAAATCAACCGCAATGGTGTGCCAAGGGTAAGGAGGAATCTCGGTGGGATGAAGCAAACCCAGGGGCCTCTTCCTGGGAATCTTCACCTGGGCACAAACAGGACAACTCTTTACATACCGTGCGACATCATCTGCCCAACCAGGCCACCAGAACTGTCTGGATATTACTTCTCGAGTTGCTCCTATTCCACGATGGCCACCCACTCGGGAGTCGTGAAACCCCTGAAGCACAAGAGTCCGACGAGTGGTTGTGGGGATATACAGCCTGTTCCGGAAGAAAAGCAGCCCATTCTCTTCAGTAACTTGTGGATGCCTCATGAGGTCTTCCCGATCGGATCGGAATTTGTGTCTTGTAGAATCTTCTGAAGATAAGGCGAGAGGGCGAACAGGAAATGCCTAGGGGATATTATTGGCTCATCCCTGCACTGCTTTCTTGCTTCTACCTCCAAGGATCGAGACAAAGCATCGGCCTTTACATTCTGAGCACTGGGGATGTATGTGATATGAAAGTCATAGTGAGAGAAAAAGAAGGCCCACCGGGCTTGACGAGAGGTTCGGCACTGAAGAGACTTCAAATACTGCAAATTTCGGTGGTCAGTACGTACTTCCACAGAATGCCGGCCTCCAAGGAGATGATGCCTCCACTCTTCAAATGCAGCCTTTATTGCCAACAATTCCTTCTCAATTACTGCGTAATTTCGTTCGCTAGGTGAGAGCTTGCGAGAAAAGTAAGCCACGGGGTGTTCCACATCAGTTCCTGGTTCCTTTTGCAAAAGGACTGCACCGACAGCAAAATCGGAGGCGTCGGCTTCTACAATGTATGGCATCTCGTCATTTGGATGACGCAAAATGGGAGCAGTACTAAAGGCTTGTTTCAAGACGTTGAAAGCCTTGGTGGCTTGTGCATTCCAAAGAAAAGGTGTTTTACTGCTCGTTAGTTGAGTTAAGGGAGCCGTGTGTTGGGAGAAATGGGGTATACATTGCCGATAGAAATTAGCAAATCCCAAGAATCGCTGAAGGGACTTCACATCAGAAGGCTGAGTCCAATCTTGAATGGCTTGTACCTTGGCTGGATCCATGAAGATTCCTGTGCCACTGATCACATAGCCCAGAAACTCCATTCTTTTTTGATGAAAAGAACACTTCTCAAGCTTAACGTACAGATGGTTCTGAGACAAACGTCGAAGCACCTCTTGAACATGTTCCACATGTTGCTTCAGGGAGACAGAAAAAATGAGGATATCATCGAGGTACACCCAAACGGATATCCCGATTAGATCACCAAAAATGTTATCCATAAAACGCTGAAAAACAGCCGGGGCATTGCATAACCCAAATGGCATGACCCGGTATTCGTAATGCCCAAAGGGGGTCTTAAAAGCCGTCTTCCATTCGTCTCCGTCTTTAATTCGAATTAGATGATAAGCGCCTCTTAGATCCAACTTAGTAAACACCTGGGCACTCCGAATTAAAGGCAATGGATATCTATCCTTTCTTGTGATATCATTTAATTGACGGTAGTCAATACAGGGTCGTAGGGTTCCTTCCTTCTTTTTCACAAAAAATAGCGGGAATCCAGCTGGTGATTTCGAGGAAGTGATGTATCCCTTCCTGATACAGTCCGACAAGTATTCCTGAAGAACCGCTTTCTCAGTAAGGGATAAGGCGTATACCTTCCCATGAGGTATCACAGAACCAGGTACCAAATCAATAGTACAGTCAAATAGTCGATGAGGTGGTAGTGGTATGTCTTCGGGTTCAGAAAATACTGGCTGGAATTTGGCATATTCCTGAGGGACAGACAACAAAGCACAGAATTCAGGAGAGCCAGTACCCCTCGTGAGGGGTATGGAGGAAATCTCCTTTCTTGACACACCAGGCAAACAGCAATCTTGGAGGCAGAGAGATGAGGTGAAATCCAAAATGCGGGCTCCCCAATCGATGGTAGGATTATGGTGAAGAAGCCAAGGTAAACCCAAGACCACGGGATAGGAGGGTGATCTGATGACATCCAAGGCGATTCTTTCCCCATGTTCTTTAATCTGCATATGTAGGCACATGGTTTGTTGACGAATTGGACCAGAAGATAATGGGGTTCCATCGATAACCTCGACGGGCAAGACACTTCTCCGGGTGAGCAAGGGTATTTCATGGCAGACTGCAAATGTCTCGTCTATATAGTTTCCGGAGGCCCCACAATCCAACAAGCCTAGCACCTCTGTCTCCTTGTTTAACCATGATAACTTGATCCTTACCACCAGTAAAACAGCCGGTTGCATGGGCTGAAAAGAGGCGGAACTGGAAAGGACTGAATACGAATCTGGACCTGTCGTTGCCCTTCCTACTGACGACAGGCCTACTAGTTTTCCGACTTCCTTTGTGGGCGTAAAGGACAAGTACCCAGGAAATGCCCAGCAGCCCCACAGTATAAGCAAAGTCTTAAATTTCGTCTGCGTTTCCGTTCAGCTTCCGAGAGCGGACCCCTAACGGCTCCCAACTGCATGGGTTCGGGGCCGGAGTCCGAAGGCCCGGAATTTCCAGCCTGAGCGTTGGGTGGTCTAGTGAACATCCGTTCAGCTCGTCGTCTCTCACCCTTCCGTTCTGCCAATCTGTGATCTATTCGCAACACTTGTTCAATTAATTGTAGTAGGGTGTCTGGCTCTGGAATATGTAGTAATTCGTCTTTGTACTCCTCTCTTAAACCTCTTCGGAACAAAGTCTTTTGAGTTATCTCAGGCCACTGGGAGTCAGTTGCCAATTGACGGAAACGGCCAATGTAGGCTATGATATCCATAACACCCTGTTTCAAATCCATCAATTGATTCTGGGCTGTGGAGGCCAAATTAGGTGATTGAAAAACCTCTAGAAATGCTTTTTCAAAAGCTGCGAAGTCATTGAGTATGGGGCTATTGGCGGACACCAATGGGGCGGCCCAAGCCAGGGCATTTCCAGTCAAATTACCCAAAATATATCCTATCTTGGCTTTGTCAGAACTGAAATGAGAGGCTCTAAAGAGGAAATGTATTCTGCAATGATTGCAAAACTCTGCCACACGTCTTGGGTCTCCGTCAAACTTGATGGGTGTGGTCTGGGACATAGCCCCTTCTCCCTGAGACGATACCCCGGAGGATTGTGACACCATCTGTCTTAGACCAATGTTCTCTTGACAGAGTGCTGTCATTTCGGCCCGAAGAACACGCATCTCCTCCCGGAGATCTTGAGCCTCGTCCATCTCGGAGTCGGAAGGTAGGCGTCTCAATCTGTTAAAGATGGCGTCTCTAGGACGCAGAGTACCTGGGCTTCCGGTAGTTGTTCGTGGTGTGGTCGCCAGGCTGTCCGACAGGTTTCGGTAGATGATGTAACGCGAGAAACCGGTGCAGCCCTTTCCCTGAAGTCAACAGGGTGAGGGGTGGACCAGCTCCCAACGCCACAAGTGTGCTCCTTCCTGATTCTTGTGGCGCCGGAGCAGTCTGCAAGATTGTGTTGCGGACTGTATGCTGTGGTATTCTTCAGAGAAGAACACAAAGGTAGGCTGATGAGTGAAGTAAATGTCCGCAAAATATATAAGGCCAGATTCCAGGGAAAACAACTGGGAACCCAATAGTAGAGCAGAGAGTTCGTAACTGGAAGCAGCTGGAATGCAGGAAGAGAGAGGCAGGTAGGTCGTGGAAGACAAAGCCGTGGAGCAAGGCTGTAGGTGGTAAGGATGAAAGACTAGCAGAAGCAGGCAAGGCTGAAGGGCAAGCTGAAGCAGGCAAGGCTGAAGGGCAGGCTGAAGCAGGTAAGGCTGAGGGCTAGGCTGGAGCAGGCAAGGCTGTAGGGCAGGCTGAAGCAGGCAAGGCTGAGGGCTAGGCTGGAGCAGGCAAGGCTGTAGGGTAGGTAGAAGCAGGTAAGGCTGAGGGCTAGGCTGGAGCAGGCAAGGCTGTAGGGCAGGCTGAAGAGCAAGGCTGGAGCAGGGATCAACAGGAAACTGGAGTAGCAGGAGGCTACAGGAGCGAAAACACGATCCGAAAGACAAACCGCGTTGAGACATGGCGAGTCTCGGGATCTCGCTCCTTAAATAGGGCCGGCAGCACTCAGGAGGCTTGGAACGCAAGCCGTGCTATCCCCGAGCGCTGCCGGGCCTGAAACGAGGCTTGGGAAGCAAGCTTGTGGCTGCCCAAGCGCCTCGAGGACTGCGCATGCGCGAAGACCGAGACGCGGTCTTCGCGCATGCGCAGACCCCGGGACACAGAAACCCCGGAAGCGCCGAGTGCCGCGGATGACCGCGGTCCCCCCAGCCGGTATCGGGGATAACAGCGCCAGGATCGGGCGCGTCGGGACCCATAGGCGCGCCCCCTCCGACAGGTAAGTGAGGTGGTAACAGTCACCAGGACTGGATTCCTCCATCTGCTGGACCTTCTTCCGACCCCCTCCTCACCTGAACCCCCAATGCGCCAGTCGTACTCCGTGCCATCTTCCGGCCCATGTATCACCTGGGTACCCTGTGGAGCTGCCTCTGATCCAGCGGCCATGCTGGTGGAGGACACATCCCTGCCACAGTCGGGAGTCGGAGGTCCAGCAGGGGTGGCCACACCAACAACTGCACCCCAGCAGGAGGAGGACGTGCAGACATCAAGAGCCAGGGCACAGGAACAGCAGCAGCAGGCTCAAGGTGGGAGCAATGATGGCTTGGGGCCATCAACATCAGATGGACAGGCATCAGCCGGAGGGCAGGAGGACCCTGGATTGGGAGTGTCTTCCGTGATGCAGCGGTTGGTCCAGCACATAGATGCGGAGCGGCGGCGGGCGGAAGAGGCACGGCTCACTATAGTCAGGGCAGAGAACTCCATGCGAAACCTCTGGGCCATGGAACAGGCCCGCCTCCAGGACATAGAACAGGAGTTCGATGATGACCTGGCCCGAGAAATCGGCAAGTGAGCCGTAGGACTTGCCCGCCGCCATTGTATATAGTTAGTTAGTGTCAGGTTTCATTTATGTTTTTCTTTCATTTGGGGCGCTTGGACTATGCCCCACCATTTTGTAGATAGTTCTTCATTAGGTAGTATTTTTTGTAGGTTTCATTTCAATGGTTGGGCTCATGGACCCTGGATTTGTTATTTGTATATAGTTGAACAGTGGATTTATCGTCATTTCTATTTTATTTTTCACCATGGAGCAATGGATTTTACTTATTTCTTTCCGTTTGGATTTGCTTTGTTGGACGGTGACTTTGGACACATTTTCATTTGGATTTATTTGGATTCTGATTTCATATTTATTTTCATTTTGGAACATGCTGCATTATATTTATTATTTCCATTATTGTGTGATTTCATTTCATTCACTTCATTTTGTGTTGAACACATTTTTGTTTCATACTTCAATGTGTGGTATTCTCTCATTGGTTTCATGCATGTCACAATGTGGGTTTTCACATTCACTGGCACCCATTGTGTGTGTGTGACGGACATGTGTTGATGTACATACATGCCATTTGGGTTGTTTCATGTAATGGGAATTTCAATGTGGGGTGGATGTAATACTTGGTTGGTTCTTTGGGCAGGGGTGGTGTGTGTTGGGATTTTGGTGGCCATGAGGGCCATAATTGTGGATCATGATGACGTGTTGCGGGGGACATGAGTCGGGGCCTGCTGGCAGGTGCCTGTCACTGCCGGGTGGGTGGGGGTGCAGGGGGATATGAGTCGGGGCCTGCTGGCAGGTGCCCGTCACTGCCGGGTGGGTGGGGGTGCAGGGGAACATGAGTCGGGGCCTGCTGGCAGGTGCCTGTCACTGGCGACTGGGTGGGGGTGCAGGGGGACATGAGTCAGGGCCTGCTGGCAGGTGTCTGTCACTGCCGGGTGGGTGGGGGTCCAGGGGGACATAGGTCGGGGCCTGCTGGCAGGTGCCCCTCACTGCCGGGTGGGTGGGGGTGCAGGTGGACATGAGCCGGGGCCTGCTGGCAGGTGCCTGTCACTGCCGGGTGGGTGGGGGTGCAGGGGGACATGAGTCGGTGCTCACTGGTGCATGGTGACATGTGGGCTGGCTGGGGGGCATGCCCAGGGTGGATGGGCTACCTGTGGGGCATTCCCAAGGTGGATGGGCTGCCTGAGGGGCATGGCCTGGGGTGCAGGGTAGTCCCCTGTGGTGTGGGCTGCCTGCAGGGCCTGGGGAGGGGGGAGAGGGCACACCTGGGAGGTCCCACACTACCAATTCACGTGCTCACCCCCAAGATACAAGTACCCCGCTCACCCAAGGCTTATCGCGTGTGATTCTCCCTGCGCACCCCTCAGAATACACGTACCCCGCTCACCCAGCGAAAATGCGGGTAATACTCCCCACGCACCCCCAAATTACACGTACCCAGCTCGCACAATGCCTATCGCGTGTGATACTCCCACGCACCCCCAAAATACACGTACCCCACTCGCCCAAGGTCTATCGCGTGTGATACTCCCCGCGTACCCCTCAGAATACATGTACCCCGCTCGCCCAAGCCCTATCGCATGTGATACTCCCTGCGCACCCCTCAGAATACACGTATCCCGCTCGCACAAGCCCTATCGCGTGTGATACTCCCCGCGCACCCCTCAGAATACACGTACCCCGCTCGCCCAAGACCTATCGCGTGTCATACTCCCCGCACACCCCTCAGAATATACGTACCCTGCTCACCCACGAAATCGCATGTAATACTCCCCGCGCACCCCCAAAATACACGTACCCCTCTCGCACAAGGCCTATCGCGAGTGATACTCCCTGCGCATCCCCAAAATACACGTACCCCGCTCGCACAAGGTCTATCGTGTGTGATACTCCCCGCCACCCCTCAGAATACACGTACCCCGCTCGCACAAGGCCTATTGTGTGTGATACTCCCCGCGCACCCCTCAGAATACACGTACCCCTCTCACACAAGGCCTATCGTGTGTGATACTCCCCGCACACCCCTCAGAATACACGTACCCCACTCGCACAAGCCCTATCGCGTGTGATACTCCCCGCGCACCCCTCAGAATACACGTACCCCGCTCGCCCAAGGCCTATCGCGTGTGATACTCCCCGCGCACCCCTCAGAATACACGTACCCCACTCACCCAACAAAATCGCATGTAATACTCCCCACGCACGCCCAAAATACACGTACCCCGCTCGCACAAGGCCTATCGTGTGTGATAATCCCCGCGCACCCTTCAGAATACACATACCCCACTCGCACAAGCCCTACCGCGTGCAATACTCCCCGCGCACCCCTCAGAATACACGTACCCCGCTCGCACAAGCCCTATCGTGTGTGATACTCCCCGCGCACCCCTCACCTCAGAATACACGTACCCTGCTCGCCCAAGCCCTATCGCGTGTGATACTCCCCATGCACCCCTCAGAATACACGCACCCCGCTCGCCCAAGCCCTATCGCGTGTGAAACTTCCCGCGCACCCCTCAGAATACACATACCCCACTCGCACATACCCTATCACGTGTGATACTCCCCGCGCACCCCTCAGAATACACGTACCCCGCTCACCCAAGGTCTTTCGTGTGTGATACTCCCCGTGCACCCCTCAGAATACACGTACCCCGCTCGCCCAAGGCCTATCACGTGTGATACTCCCCGCGCACCCCTCAGAATACACGTACCCCGCTCGCCCAACAAAATCGTGTGTAATACTCCCCACGCATCCCCAAAATACACATACCCCGCTCGCACAAGGCCTATCGTGTGTGATACTCCCCGCGCACCCCTCAGAATACACATACCCCACTCACACAAGCCCTATCGCGTGCAATACTCCCCGCGCACCCCTCAGAATACACGTACCCCGCTCGCACAAGCCCTATCATGTGTGATACTCCCCGCGCACCCCTCACCTCAGAATACACGTACCCCGCTCGCCCAAGCCCTATCGCGTGTGATACTCCCCGTGCACCCCTCAGAATACACGTACCCCGCTCGCCCAAGCCCTATCGCGTGTGAAACTTCCCACGCATCCCCCAAATGAACTTTCCCGGCCCTGTGAACTGGTGCAGGGTTAGCACCGCCCTTTGCACTGAATTGGAGATTTCAATGCCTTATCCTTGCGCAAGGGCCATTCTTGGGGGCGTAACTGGCGCCGTGGGATGTTCTCTGCGCCAGCGCTCAAAATGGCTTTGATGTTCCAGGAATACGCGGTGCACCATTATGCTGTCTAGCGCACACGGCTGGTGCACGCTGGTGCACGCTACCTCCCTGGACTGCTTGCGTGCGCTGCCTCTGCGCTGAAATCTATGAATTACCCTGCAGATGTCTGTGAGCACCTGATCATTGAATGGCTTGTGTGCTCTTATTCACTTATGTCCTTGGAAATATCTGAACTGGCAGGTGATGATTGTGGGACGCTGCTGTTGTCTGATGTATCCGTTACTGAAGCGTTGGCCCTGTCGATGCTGAGTTGGGGCAAGGTCGATGCTTTGTAGGGCTTGATGTCGTGTAAGTGCAACCAAACAGTTTTGTCTTTTAACTTAACTGCCCTATCTGCAACTTTCTTCACCATGTGAGGGCCTGTGAATCTGGGCGAGTTCCACTTTCAGTTAAAATTACGTATGAGAAGCTGGTCTCCTTCTTTGATGTTTTGCTTGTTCTTGGTTGTCGTTGACTTTTTGTAGATCGTTATCCGACTTCCCCTGTGCCCGTTAGATCTGTTGAGAAATAAAGGAGGCACTAGTTACAAGGGAAGTGACATATTCATGTATTTCCCTCCCCAATACTTCCGCTACTCCATCTCAATCATGCATTGCCTTTGTGGGTGGAGCTAGTGGGAGGTGCATTTTGCGGCCAGTCACCACCTCGTGGGGCGTGAGATGGTGGTCCGATCCGGGTTTATTCCGCAGCTCAAATAGAGCCAGAGGGAGGCAATAAAGGCAATTATTGATGGTTGACTGTTGCGTTTTTGCAAATTCTTTCCTTTAGGAGGCTGTTGAGGCATTCACAGACGCTGTTGGCCTGTGGGTGATATGCACACACAAACGTGTGCTTTATCCCGAGCAATGTGGTGATATGTTGGAATTTTTATTCATTTTTTAAAAATTTATTTTACATTTTTAAAGTGCTCACACAACCTGCGGGCATCGAGGCGCTGTTACAGAGTTTGTTTGTTTTTTAGTTGCGTAATTGTTTTTTTTGTGTCTTAGTTGCGATTTATAACGCGCTTAAACACCCAGAGGTTTCTAAGTGCGGACCAAGGATCGAACCTGTGTTGCTTCCAAGGTGTGCACGTTGCCGGTGAGCTATCCTCCCACAACAATAGCTCTTTAGCGAAGTGGGAGCTTTTGTCTGACCTTAACACTTCAGACGCCCCACCTTGGGAACACTTCTCTAACCAAGAACCTTGCCGCCCTTCATGCATCAGCATGGGAGCACGGGCTTGCTTCTATCCACCACAAAAAAGGCAAACTACCACAATCATGTAACGGCAGCCTTGGCAAACGTTTATCATATCGACATAGTCAATGTGGAGGTGCAGGAAAGGACCCTCAGATCGTGGTATTATACCTTTGATCACCATAAGTGTATGGCCGGCAGTGAACTGCTGACAGGTGAGGCAATTACTGATGAAGTTCGCTACATGGGCATTTAATTCAGGGCAGAACCATGATCCTCCATTCCGTGCTGCTATCACCTCCTTCCCAGTATGTGCAGAATGGTGTAGTTGTGTTAACGCTGTTTGTAATAATGCAAATGGCATGACTACTTTTCTGGTGTTATTTTGTCTCCATAGGGCGTCTGTAGGGGACATTGAGCAACCTCTTTTTACCCAGAGTTCTTTTTCTGTCATTGATGCAGCTGCCTGTAATTCCATAATTTGAGTTTCTGGTAGATGATTGTAACCTTCCTTTATTAGTATCTGTCTTTCCCCTCCCCTCTCCTTTTGTTTTTCTTGGAGATCCCATAACTGATGCGTGCTTTGCATAGAAGTCTGCTGCTTCATTTCCTTTTGATATTGGGTCCTAACCATTAGTGTGTGCTCGGCACTTCACCAATGCGAGTTCTGTTGAGTATGTTACAACCTCAGTTAGTTCCCCTAGGAGGAGTGTGTGCTGTACTGGTGTGCCATCTGCCCATCTGAACCCTCTTCTTAGCCAACTTGCTAAACCAGAATGCACTGTTGACCTCACGTAGACACTGTCTGAATAGATAGTGACCCGTTTTCCTTCACTCACTCCGAGGGCTAGCATCGGAGCTACTAGTTCTGCTGCTTGTGCTGAATAATGGGGAGGCAGCTTAACACATGTTACTGCCTCGCTTGTCCAGTCCTCTCTTACTCTTACCACCGCTGCCCCTGTTCTTCACACACCATCATCTTGGTCAATTGTTGATGACCCGTCAATAAATAGTACTTCTCCCCCTCAAGTGCATCTTCCTCTACTTTACGTTTTTCTGAGTAGAGTTCAATAGCTTTTGTATAATCATGGACATATTCTACCTCCCCTACTTCTTCTGCCAGGAATTGTGCTGGGTTAACATTTTTGCACCTCACTATTTTTAGCTCTGGTCGGGAGAGGATAATTGTATAACCTGTTGCTCTTTGTGTGGTCAGGGTGCTTTTTGGCTTGTGTAAAATCACAAAATGGGCATGCTCAACATAAAGTGTTGTGGAATATCCCATTGTTATTTTCTACAGCAAAGGCTGCAGCAGCCAAGTGTTGTTCGCACAGAAAATGCCCTGTCATCCCTGGGTCTAATTGACCACTGTAGTATGCAATTGGTTTGTGGCCCATGCATGTCTTTTGTGTTAGTACCGCTTTCATTACCACCTCATCAGAGTATGAGAATATAAACAACTCCTTCTTATAATCAGGGGTACCCAGGACCGGTGCTGTTGATATTGCCTCTTTTCATTAAATGCATTTGTCATTTCCCATGTCCACTTCAGCGTTTTCTGCCCCTTTTGTGCTTCCCTGAGGGCTGTAAGTAAGGGACATGTGTATGTACTGTAATCAAACACCCATACCCTGCAATAGTTGCATAGCCTGAGGAACTGTTGTAATTCTCGTACTGTCTGTGCTGTGTTTAGTATTGTCTGTGCCCTCTGTGGAGCTATGTGTCTTCCTTTTTTAGATATAATGTGCCCTATGTATAGAACCTCTTCCTGACAATATTGCAATTTTGCCTTGTCTACCTTATATCCTTTTTCTGCTAATACAGTGAGCATTTTAAGCGAGTCCTTCCTGCACTCATCTTCTGTTGTACTGCAGATGAGGATGTCATCCACATATGTTACGCTCACCTGCGATACATGAAATTTGTTAAGACTTGGCAATCTGGGTGTAGTGGTATTGAGCAAAAGGCATTTTTGAGGTTGATCACGGTGAACCGTGTAGCCTCTGCTGGAATGCCGCAAAGTATTGTAGCTGGATTAGCTGCTATGGGATATTCTGCTTCCACAATGTGGTTTAGGGGTCTCAAATCTTGTATGAAACCCCATGAACCTCTGTTTGCTTTGTGGACGGGGTACACAGCAGTGTTGCACAGAGATTCCAATTGTACCAAGATGCCTCGTTCAATGAGGGTGCTTATAGTCTCATAAATGCTCTCATCTGCTTCTTTTGACAGTGTGTATGCTCTAACTCTGGGCAGATTTGCTCCTTTCATCAGTTTTATTTTTACTCCCCCCTATGCTTTTTATGCACCCCACATTGTAGGGGCTTGTTGTCCATAATGAAGTTGGTACCTTTGCTAAATCCTCCTCGCAGAATGGGGGTGATTCTGGGAGTGGTGCTTCTAGTGCCATTGCCATTTTCTACACCACCTCTCTGTGTGTTAACCGTATCCAAACGTATACACTCATCCCCAGCATCATCACACTCGTTCCCTTTTCTTCTGAGAAGAGTTCTTCATTAGACACTTGAGTCTATCTACACCCTTCTGCTAGCGCTATTACTTCCCTCCAGGCCTTTCCTTCATTGTCTAGGGCGTGTACTGTAACTCAATATTCCCGTGCCACTATCCCTTCAATGTCTATTGACATGAACGTTCCTTCTTTCTTATCTCTGGGCGTTTCGGGCCTGAAATGGTTCTCACCTGGTCTTTTCCATACTTTCCCTGCTATTCCTGGTAGCCATGCCAGTGCCATGTCTGTCCCGTATTGAAATACTTCCCGCCTCTGCATGCTCTTGCCACAATATGCCTGAAGTATTTGCATTGCTGTGAGCATGTGTATGCCTGGTGTGGAGCACACTATACCCTTGTCTGCGAAGGATATGGTCATGTTCAGTCTACTCATTATGTCACATCCTAAAATATTTATGGGTGCATGTTTAGAGAATAGTAAGGGCAGTGACAAGTCATGATCCCCAATAGATAGGGAGATGTTATCAGTAAATGGAACCACTTCTCGATTCCCAGAAAATCCTTGAGTGTTCATGGCATCGCCTGACAATGTGTATTTCTCTTCCCTTACAAATGACCTTGTGGCCCCGTATCAATCAGAAATGAAAACGTCTTGTCATCTATCGCCACCTTTATGCGAGGTTCCTCCGCAGGGTTAGGTGTTACCGATAGGATGGGACACAGTAAGGTAGTCTGTGGGCTGTCCTATTGTGGGTACAGGGATTGTCTGTTGCCAGTGGAAGGGTTGTGTCCCATTATAGTCACCCCTCCCATTCGTGTCACAGGTACTACCGCTGTCATGTCCATTGGCTGTTTTATGTCATCCTGTAATTGTGTCCGTTGTTGTACTGTCTGTATGTGTTGTTGTTGTTGTTGTTGCTGTTGTTGGGGTTGCAATGTCCCTTGTACTTGTTGATGATGTGTCTGTCGCTGGGGTATGCCTTGCTGTTGTACCGTGGGTGGTTGTCCTGCCTGCTGATAATACCCATTCTGGCCCCCTTGGTAGCTTTGTGGCCCTTGTTCACCCCACCCTTGTTGTGCTCTCTGTATCTGCACGTGCGTGAATTGTGGCATACTAGTCCACATGTCCAACATTAGGTGGTTCTCGCACCTGCCATGGAAATTCTCCTCCTCCCTCTCCTTGGCCTTGCCATCCCTCTTGTATGTAACCTTGGAACCCTCCTCCTGGGTAGTGTACTGGTGGCCCAATGACCCCCCCTATTTACCCCTCCCCTTGCTCTAAAGCTCTGTTGGTACCCACCCATACCCATGTATCCCCCCATTTGTGGTTGGCACTGCTGAGCTGTGTTGTATTGTGGCAGCTGCTGTGGCAGTTGTTGTAGGTGTGGTTGTGGTTTGGACACTGCTATCTGAGCTGGCGGTGCAGGGATTGTTATTAGTGCTCCCTCTAGGGCGTATTTTGACAATTTATTTTGTACTAATTTGGCCTCATCTGCTTTTCTGTCCTCCGCCTTCTGTTTCATCTTTTTCTGCCATAACCTACAATGGTGTACTATCGTTAGTTGTATTTATGACCATGCCTTGGCCTCCATTCCCACTAATTTCTTCAGTTGTCTCTGCACAGATTCTGGCAACCCTTGTATCAAGATGCGATATAAGATAGCCAGTGTTTTGTCCCACGGCTCTCGAGTTTCAAGGCGCCACAGCTCTTGAATCTCTTGAATGTAACTGACAGGATCTTCATCATCACGCATCTTGCGTGACATAATTGCCCCTATGTCTGATGTATCAGGGTATTGTATCCTTAGTGCTTACCATACCGAGTGCCTGCAATTCTCAAATGGGGATTCCGTCATGTGTAGTTTTTTTGTGTTGTTACCCCTGGGAATCCCGCCCTCTTCCAGATGTCATCTTCTGCGTCACCCAGTATACCTACTAGCAGCCCCTTCACGTCCCCCACTGCCAGCCTGTGCCCCACTGTCTGTTTCTCCATTTCGTATATCCATTTCCCTGCCCCTCCACTAAGTGATGGCAACCTATTCTTAATGTTCTCCCTGTCTGCGTGCTTCCAGGGTATATATTGTGGCCTACTCCCCCCACCTTTCTAATAATGGCACCTGTGAATATTCAGCCCTTTCCTCTGGTGTCCTTCTATACTGGGCCTCTCTCATCTTCTATGTCTGCCCCGATGTCTGCGATGTCTATATTGTGTGTCCTGTGTAACGCTTCCCAGTGTCCTGTGTGTCCCCTGTTGTGTGTAATTGCTGCCCTATCTCTTCTGCGGCCAGGGAGGTCCCGCAGCCTATTCATGTAGGGTGTGTGTGGTGCCACTGTTTCTGCCGCGTCCTCTGTAGTCGTGCCAGTGTGCGGTCCCTCGTTCTTTTCATCTTGAGTCCTACATTCCCATGACATTCCTGTACATGTTTGTGTAATGTACAGTTTACTCAGCCCTTCCTTTCCCATATCATTGCTATCCTCATCTCCCTCGCCACAGAATTCGTCTGAGAATGTCAATTTACGTGGGATTGGGTACCGCACTGTTACGCTTTCGAGATCAAGGTTTGTAAAATTTGCCGTATCCGCGTCTTCTTTTCCTGTTGTGCTCTGTTGTACGGACTCTGCCTTATGCACCCCGGCTGTTCCCGCGCTACTCCCTGTGTGTTCCGTCAGTATCCATCTGGGCTTGTGCTCTTCTCTTTCTTCCCCGTCCGCTCGTGTCCTATCTATTTCATCTATTATTTCTTTGTGTACCTTCCATAGTGCTTCCTCGTCCTCTTCTCTCTTACTCTGCACTTCCTCTGTTAATGCTATCCTTAACTCCTTCAGCTTGCTTTCCTCGCATTTCCGTGTGCTTTCCAGCAATATCTTCCGTCTCCAGAATGCCATTTCTCATTCAGCTTTAACCCTTTCTTTCTCTAGTTTTCTACTGCCCTTCTCTTCCGTACTTACCTTACTCGTACCTCCCATTGTTATCCTCCCCATCACCTCTCTCTGTTCTTTCTCCAGTAACTCCTCCTGTTCCCTGCTTTCGTGCTCCACCCTCTCTCGCCTTTCTAATGCTAGCTGCGCCTCCTGTTCCCGTTCCTTCTGTTCTAACTGTTTCACTAATGCGTTCCTCTTCTCCTTCAGCTCTGCGATCCTCACTTCCAGCTCTGCCTCCTCCTTCTCCCGTAACTGCTCCTCTTTCGTGTCGTTCATCTGTTTGCCCTTACATCCTTTCCCCAACTCTAATTCCTCTATTGCTTTTGTTGCCCCTTCTGTTTCTCCCGTTGTCGTTCCTTGTAACTTCAGCAGCACTTGCGCCGCTATCCACTCATCTGGGCCTATCCCTGTAAACTTGCTCTTTGCCTGTTTCAGCCCTTCCTCTCCACCATCTGCGCTACCTACCTCTGCCAATGGGACGTGCGTGTTCGGGGCGTACATGGGTGGTTTGTACGTGGGGTTTGAGTAGCCCTCGGCTGCAGTTAATTCCCGGAGTTCCGTAGTTTCCTTTAGTTCTCTAATCGGGTATAAACACTGTTCCTACTCCTCGTCAGCATCGTCCGAGGTGATCCTGGAGGGTGCAGGGGGTGGTGCACATGTGCCCCCTCCCTCTTTCTTTACCTCCTGTAAGCTCAACATCCCAAGGTAATACCCCTGGAACATTCGCCACAGCTCAAATATTTCTAGGCGGCTTGCTAATTTCATTCCCTTGTATGTATTGTAAGTAAGTGAGTAGTGATTGTAATATGTCCTTCGATAAACTGCCGATAGGTGGCCATGGTACTGTTATTTTCCCATCCGTACCCTTAGTCCATTTTACACCATTTTTCCTTATTTAGTCTCGATAATTAGGCAATGTTTTACAGATGTGTTGGATTAGTGTCAGTACCGCCCTGTATACCCCGTATAGTGCTCCTCCCCCGCCCCCATGGTACATCATTGTTTTTCACTCGTATGTTTTACCTGACCTCAAATTGAGGGTTTCGACTTTCCGCTGTTAGGACAGGGGTGGAACATTTTTTTCGTTATGCAGTTCAATGTTCAATTAGTGCTACGTGCAGCTTTTAAAAGCCACACCTCTTGCGAGGCATACTTTCGTACCGCCCTGCTTTTTAAGGAGCTGTCGCTATCCGGCACACTCCCCCAAAGTCTATGGCCCCCTGCGGCCTTATACCTTATGCAGTATAATCCACTTCCATGGGCGTTAGCGCCTCCCGGTAAGCCCCTTCAATGTGTCCAGCCCCCTCCGACCGTATACCAGTGTGGTGTAGTCTGGTACCGGCCCGCCTTTACTGGGCTGCCCTGCTTGGTGGGCCCCTTGACCACGTGCTGGAGATGTACGCGCGCGGCTGTTAATCCATCTGTTCCGTCATTTGAGCGCCGAGTCGCAAGCTCAGCATCTGCTGATCGCACAATGTCCTATGCAATGGCATATGGGTGAGGCCACCAAGCTAAATCCTCACACTAACAGTTTGTGCACGTATCATACAAATCCACACTCCCCACAGCTGTCTTCCCACCTCCCCCGGAATACATCATCAACCACCTCTTCTCCTTTTTGTAATTGTACTGCACCCGTTGCGTCGCCTGACGTGTGATACACTTCCTACCCCGGAAACTTAATCAGTCAACTACCTTGCGCAATCTTAAGATAGTCACACATAACTTATATGGGACTCCGACATCTATTGACCGAGCTAAACCACTCAATTAATAGGAAAACCTTCTCTATTCACCAAACCATGTCGATTCATAGAAAAGCCATACTCCAGCGCCCACACATGTGGTCCGTGTCCAGACTTGTCGGCGCAACAACCCTTCTGTCCCCTGGGGACCCACTGTCCCGCCCCCAAGACGCTAGCCTGCACAAGAAGGGACTACCTCCGCTCCGTTCCCTTTACTTATACACGTGCCAACCACCACCTTGTTTCCGAACGTTATGATAATGTGATACCACCCTTTACCCTACGCACACATCCTGCCCCTACTCACACAATATGTTGTTGCTCGTTGTGCGGACCACACGACTGGGAAGAATCACAGCACGTGCAGACGAGATCCATGACAAGGAATAAGGACGCATGACCAGCCAGGCAAAGACAAATAACTTTTTACAAGTTGTGGCTTAAATTGGACACTTCCTCTAAGCAAAAAAGGGAATAAGGACATAAAAAATGGACACTCTGTGCATCCTAGTTGCAGGGTGAAGAAGAAAATTGCACGTGTAAACCACAACACAATCTGTTGACTTTTAACTTTGGACTGAGGCACACTTAAGCCTTGATGAGAAAAGAATATTCCAAATTTTGACCGAGGACAATTATATTGGAAGCAAATGCAGTATCCCGTCTCGTTCCACACCGAGACCCTATTCGGAATCACTTATGGTGTCCCACAAGTAGGGACATCGCCAAGGATGTGGTCACCTATTTCAACTTAGTACTAAGATCATACCCGCCATTGGGGGGAGGCTCACCAGTGTCACAGACTTTTTACAAGATCCTGAAAACGAAAAGACAATAAAACAACTCCTCACTGTCATTGCCGAACAATTTATCATACCCCCTGAGTACAGTGAGAAAGTATCAAATGTTCCCAACACAGGCGGAAATAGATGAGCTCATCAACACACTGTTCTTTCGCCTAATCAAAGATTGTCCAACTCTTATTGGGAGAACATCAGACACACTCACGTTTCTTCGAGACCCAGCAAACACTGAACATTTAAGCCATCTTTTAAATAAGATCGTAATTCTAGTTGCACTCCACGCGACCGGACAGTGCAGACATTGTTTACATCAAGGAAAAAATATATAATCCTGAACCCAGCAAGACAGGACGGATGTCCCTGTCACCAGAAGACAGCAGATTGGCACACAATGTCCTTTTTTGCCTAGTCACTGACTTTCCAGAGCTAGTGGGGAGACCTATCGATGTTGACGTCCTCACATTCATCAGAGATCCAGCTAATGTCGCACAGATGGGAATGCTCCTGCATGGAATCATGCTTCAAGTGGAACTTTCTAACAATCATAGAAGCTATCTGAAGAGATTCTAAAAAGCCTTCCGCCGAGGGACAGATCGAGGAAGCAGTGTCAAGAATTTCACTTGTTGTATTTGTTGTTATTATTCCCCTATTCCTTCATACTGATCAGCATACAATATGTCCTCAGGACTGAAGCAAATTCGACGAGTGGACTGGGAGCTTACTTACTTTGAATATGCACAGTAAAGGGACTCACTGAAGTGTTATTTAATTCGATTTTTCCCATAGTCTAGCAAAGGAACTGCATCCAGAAATAAGAGACAATCTGACACTCGCCAGAGGGGGGACACTTGTGGAACACTGGACACTCTTAAATACAGAAACAGTAAACATTGACATTTGGTGAATGATCGAGATGGGGGTCCAGAGCAGCAACATGGTCCTCACACAAGAAGAGAGGCACCGCCGCTTCTCTGGAAGTAGATGCTGCCGCCTGACCTACAGGGGCATAATGTACATATGCATCATATTCATTATTGTTTTACTGTCATTAATGATCAGAACTGCATTCTTTATTGGTGCACAGAGCGTTCCAATTTCAGTGCACCCACCTAATGATGCACGCATGAAACCCACAAAAGCACCCAGACCTTATATAGTCATTCCAGTCCCTAGAAGATCTGATGGAGGAGTGAATGAACTTGAAATGGATGCGATTGGCAATGATACACACACACACTTGTGGTAACAAATGAAAAGGAAAGCCGGAGACAGGGTCGGCAAGGGATGAATGAAGTAACATCACTGACAACTACACGCATGCAGACACTGAAAGCACACGAAACAGGCCTAGCGTCAATAACTGCAGAACCACAAACCAAAGCAGTAGAGAAGAAGAAACTGCCTGCCATGAGAAACTTCACAGAAGATGTTGCTAGAAAACAAGAAGAGTTAAGAGAAAAACCGACAGAAGCTGTCGTATTAGAAACTCTTAAGAAAACAAGAGCCAACTCGGAGCAACTCTGCATGGACACAACTGATAGCAGACTCATTATTTCCATTAATTGCCAGAGCGAGGAAACTACAAGAGGAACTGAAGAACAAAACCACAGAGACTGTATTACCAAGCACATATGTTCCGACACAAGGGACAGTACTAGTTCTACGATGCAACCATACACTGTACCAGCGTCATGCTGGTTGGCATGGGCATTTATAACCAGCAGAAGAAAGATGTATGATATGATATGATATGATATGATATGATATGATATGATATGATATGGCATTTGTAACGTGCCTATACACAAGCGTTTCAAGTGTTTCAAGGCGCGACGAGGCAGGGAGGGGGAAACGGGGGAAGACAGACAACGATCCTACTAGGCCACGTGTCATTCGAAGAAACAAAAAGAGCTGCCAGACTCTTGTCCACTCAAATGGCGCAGATGAGAGGCCTGCACCATGGACCGAGATACCTGAGAATTCTCCAGCAAAGAAGCCAAACCGATGCCTTCAGGGATGTAGTTATAGCAAACTACAGGAAAACACTAAGGATCAAGAGAAGTATGCATGGAGATGACAATGAACTAAATGACTACCTGGATAGCACAGCACACCTGGGAAATAATATTTGGTACCAGCACATGAAGGAAGTTGAAAGACGAAATTCAGAAGTGGAATGCGTTGTTGTGCACTCCTACCGTACAGCATAGGGAAGTCCAAGATCTTCGTAGCTGTAGAAATTGATGTCCAGACAGCACACTGTCTTTTACATGTAGCCATGTGCAAAACTAGAGGACAGTTTATGGGAAGTAACGCTTCCCTAATATGGGCAACTGAAACAGCTTACCCCGATGAAGATGATTATGTCCAGGACATTAAGACAAGAAACAGAGCTCATACTAGAAACCACGTGATCAGGTACGAGAAACCTGGAGTTAAAGGAGCAGGAATAAGATGGGAAGTGAACCCGAAGCTAAATGTCCAAGGAAAAACTCCAGAAGAATCTCAAAATTGGAAAAATAGAGGCCAAATGCAGATTTGGGGAACAGTGCTTTCACCAGACGAATGGGAGAAAGGGGTAGTGATTTGCAGAGCATGGATGGTCGCTGGAGCCTGCAAAGAAGCAATTGAAAATTCAGAGAAGATATGCAAGCCATTATGGCCAAAGCTAGCAAAACTACTGACATGGGTCGAAGACAGAGGAGGAACCCTACAGATAGTGCCATTTGAAAATGCCAAATTGTGCTTCAGAATCAATGGTACACGAAAAATGGGAGAGAATCAGAACTGTGGAAGAGTTTTCGATGCTCCAGGAATGGTTCACGGAACTGCAGTAATTATGGAACTTTATTGGGCATGCAGATCCAAAGCATACATCAGACTGCCAAGAGACTGGGGAGGCATATGCACCATAGTGAACGTGCACGTTCCAGCATTAGTATTCCCAAAAAGTCACCTGAATATTGACAGTTTCCCGAAAGCAGATGCTCACCTGAGAAAGACGAGGTCTGTGGAACTGCTGACGCGAACAAAGAGAGAAAACTATTTCTCTGCAAAATCATAAGAAGCATTTCATGCAATCCCATATGGACACAGGCTGTTCAGCCTCACCCCATCAGTGTTCACAACAATCTTCATGCCAAGAATCCAAGTTGGAGTGAATACTAAATGGTTGCAGATAACCAGATGGGAGTTACTGCAAACCATCAACACAACCATAAAAGGTTTTAATGTGATTAAGGAAGAGTTAAGAGCAATCCGACTGATGACCCTCCAGAACAGATATGTCCTTGACATCATCACAGCTATGGATGGAGGAGTTTGTGCAAAAATTGGAGAATGATGCTGCACATTTATACCATCTCACGACGAGGAAAATGGAACTTTAACAGAAGCCATAGGTATGCTGACAAAGCTACAGAACCAGATGATCAATGAAACTGACAAAGTTGATGATGACAGCTGGTTTGGATCACTGTTTTCATGGGTTCCACAATGGATGGCAGACATATCATATTCAAGTTCCTAGGAGCCCTGCTAGTGATGATATTACTAGGATTTTGTGTTATCAAGATAATAATCTCGCAATGCCAGAAAACTGCGAAAAAAGCCATAGGGATGAAGATCATGATTGACCTCAAGCCAGATGGAAGCCCAGAGACCTGCTGATGAAGAAATAAGAGACTTTGTGAAGGTCAGCATTCACGCACCAGAAGGAACAAAGTTTCTTTATCCCTGGAAACACAGAAATTATGTGGGAAGATGGATTTACTGAAGTCCAAGTGGACAATGTCAACTAATGACATGGAATCAAGACGAACACGTAAGAACAGCAGGAAGCCTGAAGGGAGGAATAAAAATATGGACTCCAAAGAGACACTTCTTTAAACCATCATGTATAGATCCAGAAGATGAAGAAGGAATGAACCCAGGCAATGGTGTGAAGATAATTATAGAGGAATCGAGTGAACTGAATCCAAAGAAGGAGGTGGAAGTGGTTGATGAATCGCCCAGAGTGGAGAGTGTAGAGGAGGTCCCAAATAAAGCCTGCACTCCCATCGCCCATTTTGAAGTACCAGGAATGTTCACACTAAAATATGTGATGTATAATGAGCAAATAAACAAGCAGAGAGCCGCAGTAGGGCTCTGCCCAGTACCCATCAGAAGAGCAACACCTATTGAAGTACCAATAACCAGACAACCATGGACAGTAAGTTATCCATTGAGAAAACCCTACCAGCAAATGAGACGAAATGAAGATTGCCTAATGCTGTCCCATAAGAAACCAAAAAAGTCCTAATGGAAGACAAATGATGACGTCATGAGGACTCGGGCGGACTCACAGATAGAAGAAGTGACGACACAAAGAGACAAAACGTCATGAGAAAAGGGATCGTGAACCTAAAAGTGATAGGAAGCTATCAAAACGAAAGAGAGTTAAGCTGTTAGCAAAATTAATACAGTCAACCAGTTTACACCTGTACATACGCTTGAAACCACAAGAAGGCAAGAAAACAGTACAGCTTGCTATGCTAAATCGAAGAATAGCACGGCATGCCCCATTATACACAATCTACCGCAAAACAAAGCACAGTGCGAGTCCACTTTGCAAAATGAAGCAGAATCAACCTAGGTTACTAAAGGCCAAATGATCAGAGATTCATATTCTAGCAAACCGAAGAAGAGACGGCTGAATCGAAACTCAGCAAGAGCAACTCGTGCCAGAAGAGCCAAGGTCAAGCTAATAAGAAGAGGAACAGTAGCTACATATAATTGAAACTTAAGCACAGAATATCCTGTCTCTGAAAGGTCGAGATAAGGAGGCATAGGTAGGTGGCTGAGCTAAATAAGAATCAAATACACAAATTGTGAAAAACGAGACAAATTCATGGTGTGTAAGTCACATGACCAGCCGAGCAAGGAGAGCACGGGTTCACACCTACGCTTGGCATCCACCCAGCAGAAGATATCAGAACTTTTCCAGACAGAAGATGCAGTTTCGAGGCCAACCACATTGAAATAATTGACACAAAGTTGTTGAAGTGATGATTGATTGTAGTTATAATTGGAAAAAGGCTGGGTAACTCAGGGGCACCCCGCACCTGGCCGACCATTCTGCATGCTGCTAAGCGAAGTGGAAGAATATGCAGGGGTTTGTGCCAACCCAATCACAATGGACCAAATAATCTAGGGTCCTATAGTTATTAGAACCAATGGGACGTTGTACTTTTAGTGACATCTACAGTAGTCATTTCTGAAGGAAGGGCTTAGACGCCCACCTGACAGTGTTTATCCAATCCCCTCAATCTGTTACCATATACAGATATAGCACCTATATTAAAGTTACCTATTCCTAACCAATTAAAATGTTTATTAACTTTTGAGTGTTACACGTCAGATTATGATGAGTTTTGAGTATTAATGTCAATATTTGTATGAAGTTCATTGGAGTTGAAGCGAGACAGACTATTGCATCACTGCTGATTTCCATGACTCCTCGTTTTTTTTACTTGTCATTAAACGGACTCCCTTTGCCAAACCATTGAGTTGTCCTTATTGATTGGTGTTGGAGTAATAAATCTGCACCCCCATCCATCGCAAGGTGCAGCTATCTCATCTTAAAGTACTCCGGAGCAAACCTCGGCTCTATGGGCCGGCCGGGGGTCTCCCCAGTACAACAGCACTCATATTCTACATTTGTGGACGCTGGTCCGCATTTGTTAATTCTCTCTCCACTTATGTCTTCACTATTGTATGCGGGAGGTGGATATACGGTATTACCATATCCTGCTGCTTTTAATACTTGTAATTGGTAATACCTGTGCAGTCAAGGACTGCTCCTTGCTCTGGGAAAGAGGGGGGACAGTGGGTGTCATACACCCTTCATCATGCCGATTAAGCATCCGTTCTTTCGTATTTGGCTCCACTGTCTGGTACAATTTCCATAGATCCAGTAGACCTAACTTGTTCTTGAGTTGTTTTCCCTTATATGCAGCATGTAAATAGGTGCACATGTGTTACTGTACTGTCTTCAAATGAGTGCCTTGTGGCCAGGGCATAGAAATCTTGCCCGCAGTGTCTCAAACCCACTGTGTGTGGTATCTAATAAAAATATCCTTATATCGGGGCAATGACTTACAAAGGTGATTGATCTGAGTGTTCTCCAGCATGGGGTCTGGCATGGATTCACATGCTCATGAATATTCCCCGTCGACAGGCTGGGAATACTCGGTAAAGAAAAAATCAGTTTCAGTTTCGTTTCTGAACTGTCTTTCTCCTAATAACCAATCACTGGTCTCTGGGTCATACTTCCCCAGCCAATGACTGCCGTCTACCTAAGCCCCTCCTCTTGCAGCCATCTTCAGATTTTTATCACCCGTTCAAATGTTGGCAGTCCTTGTACTTAGCTCTCGAGCTATTACTGCGTATTGCGTTTTTTTCAAAGAGTTTACTCTTATTTTTTCGGTAAATTGAGCCTCAAGCTCCACCGATTCATCATTCGATTAATGGGGACCTGTTTTCAGAAAACCTCTACGCCCCTCAAGGGCGATTTTTCGTCAAGTTCCATTTCTTAGAGGATTCCAGACGATTCTTGAGGCCTACCCCACGTGGCCGAAGATAAGGGAGACTCAACGCCTCTGTTCAGAATTTGCCCAGGATGTGGACTACGGAACATTTTCTGGACGATGGGCACTCCTTGTGCCTCTACTGGCTTCACTCGGACCAATCACACTTGGAGGAGGCCTGTGCGTTCTGCAAGGACATGTCCTCCTGCACCATGAAGGACCGTCGCAAGCGGCTCTCCAATTGGCTGGAGACGAATGCTTCTCTCAAAAAGAAAGCTGAGCGGTCTTCTAAGACCTTTGATGGGGCCCCAACATAAGTCAAAGCACCATGAATCCGCGGGCAACGGGAGCGCCATTGGTACGGGCTCCGCGGCAGCCAAACCGGGTGCAGCATCGCCGACGACGTCAACAACGAGCCAATGCTCCGGCTCAACAAAGAAAAGGAAGTCGGATCACCCGGGTAAGCTTCTGGAGAAGGCCCGGTCGACTCTGACGGAGAACGCCAAGGGGGAGCGAGGCGTTGACCCTTCCCCCACGGTGAAGGCCTCAGGCGCGCCTAAGGTCGTGAAGGCCCAGGTTCACCAGGCTAAGGCTTCATTTGGGGGAGTGGTAGCGTCCCTGGCGAAGACCGCAGAGGCGACCCCAGTGGAGACGACTGTCATGCCCACGCCGCTGGCACACGCATTGGCAACCATCATGGACTACTTGGTACTCATTTATCCTCCCAATACTCTTTGAACAACTCCTATTCACGCCTTGGTCTTTAATTTCCATTTGCTCGACTTTGGTTCTTTCTTATTTTATTCAACTAACTACATTTACCACAATGCACCTTGCTACAGTCCTCAATTCCTGGCTATTCTCATTCATCGTTATTGGGACCACAATCCCCAGAAGCCCCAGTGGCCAGTGCTGCTTCCACCTGCTCAGGACCAGAGAGGAAGGAGGCAGATTGTCTTGCATCTTGAGATCTCCCCGCTCCTGTTTGCCTTGACCCTCTACTTGTTTGCTGTTCCTGTTGCTGCACTTCCCTGTTTTGGATCCAGTGCCCTGCCGGGCTCTCTACATAGCAGCTGATCACGCTCTGCTGCCTTCCAGCCTCCGCCCTTGCCCTGCCGGGCTCTCTACATTGCAGCTGATCACGCTCTGCTGTTTTCCAGCCCCCGCCTGTGCCCTTCTGGGTTTCCTACCTTGCAGCCGATCACGCTCCGCTGCTTGCTACCTACCTTTTTCCGCTGGGTTCTCAGCCTGGCAGCCTACTACAGTCCTCTGCAGCCCTCTACAGTCAGTGACCCTGCTCCTCTGGGCTTACTCCCTGCGGCCCTGCTCTTCAGGGCTCCCTGCCTTGCAGCCGATCACGCTCCGCTGCCTTCTACCTACAGCCCTTGTCCTCTGGGCTTCCTGCCTTGCAGCCTACTACAGTCCTCTGCAGCCCTCTACAGTCAGCAGCCCTGCTCGTCTGGGCTCACTCCCTGCTGCCCTGCTCTTCTGAGCTCCTTGTCTTGCAGCCTGCCTCACTCCGGCTGCCTACAGTCCTTGTCCTCTGGGCTCCCTGCCCTGCAGCCTGCACCTCTTCGCAGCCTACAGCCCTTGTCCTCTGGGCTCCTTCCTTGCAGCCTGCTCCCTCCGCTGCCTACAGCCCTTGTCCTCAAGGCTCCCTGCCTTGCGGCTTGCTACACTCCTCTGCCTTACAGCCTGGTTTACACTTAGCTGTCTACAGCCCTGCTCCTCTGGGCTCCCTACCTCGCTGCCCTATACTTTTGGGCTCTCTGTCTGCCGCCTACTACTAATCTCTCTCTGTCCTTTTCTTCTGGATTCCCTGCCTTGCAGCCTACTATAGTCCTCCGCAGTCCACTACAGTTTGCCTGTACCTAGTGCCACTCTTGACTGCAGACCTGCTTCCTACTTTGCAGCCCTTCTGTTTTCCTGACTGCTGCTCCCTTGTTCTCTTCCTTGAGTCCTCTGTACTCCACCTTAGGTTATCTACTTTAATATAACTGCCTTTCCTTCATTTCCTTCTGCTAGATTGCTCATTGACTTCCTTTTCGCTGGATATTTCTGTTCTTGTCTTCTTATGTGTCTTATATAATCCCTTTGTACAGAGCTTGCCCGTTGGTTTCCGGCAGGCAACCTCTGCCACTTCCTTTGTCGCGTTTTCAGTGTTACAGACACCCACTGCTGTTGTTCCCAGCCATGAGCATACAGCGCGGGCCTCTGTTATAGCAATCTGCGCAGAAGGCTGGAGTTTCCCAAGGTTCGTGGAACACTCTTTCCCATTTCAGCATACACCCCAAGAGGGAATCCAGTTTGTTTGTACCTTTGTATCTTTTGCCCCTTTTGGCTCCCAGCTACAGTTTCCTACTCTTCTTTCTGGTTGAACTTCCTGCTGTGTGTGCTTATCTGCTACCTTACTTCAGCACAGCCACCCAAACCCTACCGGGGTGCCCTGTGCCACTCTTGACAGAGTGCCATTCCTGACAACGACCCCCAAGCCAAGAGTTTCCCTGCCCACCCGGAGGGAATCATATTTCCTGCCCATCCAAAAGACCCCTGTGAAGCCCCTGGCCAAGAAGAAGGGGGGGCACGATAGTCCTGCCGGACTCAGAAACCTCCTCCGAGGATGAGCCTTAAGGCAGTTCCTGACTAGAAGTTCATCTGGGCCAGGTCCTATGGGAAGGACACCGATGAGGCGGACGTGGAAAGCGATGAGGGAACCGACGAGGGGCGGCAGGATGGCGAGGAACTGGAGGCCTTAAGGCAGTTCTTGACTAGAAGTTCATCTGGGCCAGGTCCTACGGGAAGGACACCGATGAGACGGACGTGGAAAGCGATGAGGGAACCGATGAGGGGTTGCAGGATGGCGAGGAACTGGAGGACACCACAACTCTGCTGATGCTCCCGTCGCAACCGCTGCCACCACCGATGGACAGGTCTGCGGACATCCTGCAAGCCCTGCACACCCTGCGCATAGAAATAAGGACATGGATGCCCTTGCCTCCGGCGGGCGATCCAGCGGCGCCTGGACCATCAGGGGACCCTCCACCTAAGCGGAGGCAAGTCCACCCACCTCCACCCTGCCATCCTTCACCTCCATCCCCTCCGCCGAGGGACGAGACGGAGACGGCGATGGGGACGGACGGTGGAGACGACGGAACGGACCTCCCGTTGCCGCTACCCTGGGCTTCTTTGCCCGACGAGATTGGCTTGTTCCGCGCCATGATCAGTAGGGCCTCAGAGCTTTTTCAGCTGCGCCCCAAAGAACAGAAAAAGGAGGGATTCCTTTATCAGCACCAGGAGACCAAGAGGAAGACCATGCTCTCGATCCTGCTGTTGGACATCATTTGGGACAAAGGGCTGTCCCTCCTTTAGAACCCGTCCTCGGCCCTGGGAAAAAGAGACCGGTACGAGAAGAAATACAGGGTGCCAGACTCTGCGCCGAAGTGTCTCAGATCCCAGCCGTCCCCGGACTCAGTGGTCTCGGCGGCAGCCAGGAAGAAGTCTGCGGGGTCGGCGGCGTCGACTTCCACTTCCCCACCAGACGGTGAGTGAAAGAACCTGGAAGCCATGGGACGTCGGGTCATCCCGTCAGCGGCAATAATAATTAAGGCCGCCAATGCTATTGCCATCGTGGCCCGCTATGACTGGGAGCTTTGGTTTAAAATCACCCCCCTTCAGGACTTCCTCCCAGACGACAAGAGAGCAGAGGCCCTTGAAATCCTACAAGAAGGCGAGGTGGCTTCGGACCATGCCATCACGGTGGCCATGGACATCGCCGACACTGGGTTCCGCCATCAGGGCAACGGCGTTTGCATTCGCCGGCATGGTTGGCTCATGGCCACCAACTTCCATCAGGTCCTACAGGCGAGGGTACTGGACATGTCCTTCGACGGGGACAACCTGTTCGGCAAGGCGATGGACGAGTCACTGCAGGCCATCAAGACAGACACTGAGACAGCCCGTGCCTTAGGCACACTCCAACAATGACGGCCGTCCTTTCGGTCCCCCGAAGGCACGTCACAGCGTGCCTCCAAAGGATTCGTGGCAGCTCTTCTTCGTACCGTCAAGCGGCCTGTTCTTCGTCCCAGGAGGCCTACAGAGGCCGCAGCAAGGTCAGAGGAAATCGTCGCCATCGCCAAGGGGCCCAAGGGGATACGGCCACGGCGAAGCAGGACTGACCCGGCCGTGACATTGGGCCCCCACCCGAGCACCCCGGTGGGAGGCCGGCTCGCAAACTTCGTCGGCGTGTGGAAGTCCATCTCCACCGACTGTTGGGTGCTGGATGCCCTGGCCCATGGGCACAGTCTGGCGTTCCAAAGGAAGTGTCCCCGTTTTCCACCTGTGACCAGGAAAGAAAACCACATTCCACAGCTGCTTCTAGAGCTACGAGCATTGCTGAAAAGGTGCGTGATAGAACTCGTCCCGAAGAGGCTCTGGGGCTCTGAAGTATACTCGCAGTACTTCCTCGTCCGAAAGAAGACCGGCGGTTGGCGGCCCATTCTAGATCTCCGCCACCTCAACAAACACATAAAAACCCAGAAGTTCCGGATGGTCACTGTGGAAATCTGGGTTCAGGTAGAATGACTCTGACATCATGGTATGGATGAGTGACTTCTTTATTATGTTTCCAAGCATAACATCCAGTCAGATTAATCAGATAGTAGATTCCAGTTCACATAGGCAAGCGCCGGCATCCTCTCTCTCAGGCTTACATCTTCAACTCCCCTCCAGAGAACACCAGTCATACACAAACATTCCATCCAGTAACATTCCAATGTCACTCATAACACTCACTCCAGATTCCACTAGGATGCAGGAGAAGACAGATCCTTACATATCTCCCCTCCTTAGAGATATCAAAAACACGACCAACTAACTCAGCATGACAGCTATATAAAACACCCACACACACAGACACCTACACGTTTAATGCACATGCATCATCTCACCAAACAAAGACATTCTGCTAACAACTTCCCAACACCAATGAACGTCCTCACAGCCGTGGGACACACTTTAAAACAATGCCCCTTCCCCTTTCTGCTAAGTGAAGAAGAGGCACCTCCGACTACTGAAATACCATAACTAAACTTTCCACACATAGAGGCACCCAGACCTCTCATACAAATCCTAACTTCAACATCCCACAATAGAACACACACTTAACTCCCTTACACCCTGCAATCACAAGACCCAGGTGTGCCTAAACACACACCACTTCCAACCAGGCTGAGTATATCTAATACTCGGGTAACTACTTCACAAACTCAGTGACCCCACTACCCCTCATTTGCCCGTGTTGAAAGTTCTCTTCACACAAAAACCTAACTCCGGGAGTACTACACTACATACATACCACTAGTGTATCACATATCACTAGAATCACTCACGTTATACTCATTACCTAATCTTCACATATAATGTTCCTAACATTGCACTTAATAACAACATTGTACACACTACTTTAAAACTCTTAAAACTCTAGCATGTATAAACCGATCCACCTGAAAAATTAAAATATTAGTCAAGTCATAGCATTTGAATTTAAAACATCAGTGTTTTCCACTCTCAAATAAAATGTCCATCCTGGAAAAGAAAATTATTAGTGCAGCAAACACGTGTCATATCAACTTGAGCCAGGTATCTCTACCATCCTGGTCAATCAACACTGTAATTCACTTTTGAGACCATCTGTGTGAAAAACAATTTGTTATACACGCCAATGACCTAGAATCATCATTTTGCTAAATACCGATTAAAAGCACAGCGGCTACTACATGCACTCTACCTTCACTCCATTTACTCCAATTCATTCACACAGAAATGACCAATTAATCAACAAGCCTCACATGACAATGACATATAAGTCAACAACTAAAATTGACTGCTTAAATCAAAATCATCAAAAGCAAAACTCAATTTTCTTCTTTTACTGTTCCTCGTGGCAGCATCTTTTAAAGTCAAAAGTACCTATGGGGATTCTTGTATAACGCAGTTCCCAAAACAATAAGCACACAGTTCTCCAAACCATAGGCAAAGACACTGCCCCTCTGCTATCTGGCAAGAGACACCATGCCCCTCCTAGGCACATCACAAACTCCAAGCTCTCTTCAAGTCCAGTCAAAGCTCACAGGTGCTGAACCACGAATTCACAATGCCAGCAGAACGTTGCAAACCCACTTGCACTGGCTCCCAGCCCCACAAGACGCTACTGTTGTGGGCTCCAACTCATTATGGTGTTGCTGCAAATGGGCTCCGAGCCCCTTTATAAGCCCAGTCACAGGCTCCAAACCCCTCCAAGCGCTGGAATGGCCATCAGGACCCTCCTCTGCTCCAGGCGCCTTGCACATGAGCCACAAGTTTCTTCAGCTTCTTCATCCAACTTCTCTGTCACTTCTAGGCGCAGCTTAGGTTCCCAACCTCTTCTAATACTGCTGACCTGGGCTCCAAGCCCCCAACTGCACAGCATGGCTTCCCATATTTCCAGGCGTAACTTAGACCCCAGGTCTCTTCACTTGCTACTGCCCTGGGCTCCAAGCCCTCCATGCCGCAGCTTGGTTTTCCAAACCCCTTAAAACTGTTTCTGGGCCCTCAGCCCTGCCAACGTCTCTTGACTTTCTCTGTGCTTGACCTGTCTAACTGTTGACAGGCCAGCTGGCATCTGGCCCTGGCGCAGCTCCTTATTGCCTTCGCCTGTGCCCTTGGCGCTAGGCCCTTCTGCGCCTACTGCATTTAGCGCTCGCCTTACCTGAGAGAGAGGGTCTTCCTTGGTTTGGGGGGCGGTGCTTGTCTCTTCTTCTGTGCTGCCCCCCAGCACAGCCAGCATCCTCGTCGCCAATGTGGAAATCTGGGTTCAGGTAGAATGACTCTGACATCATGGTATGGATGAGTGACTTCTTTATTATGTTTCCAAGCATAACATCCAGTTTCTAGAGTCAGATTAATCAGATAGTAGATTCCAGTTCACATAGGCACGCACCGGCATACTCTCTCTCAGGCTTACATCTTCAACTCCCCTCCAGAGAACACCAGTCATACACAAACATTCCATCCAGTAACATTCCAATGTCACTCATAACACTCACTCCAGATTCCACTAGGATGCAGGAGAAGACAGATCCTTACAGTCACCCTTCAGCATGTGCTGGGACAGCTGGAGGAAGGAGACTTCCTGTCGTCGCTGGACTTGTATGATGCGTATTTCCACATCCCCATTCACAAGGGGCATCACATTTTTCTGCGCTTTGTGGTCCAAGGGCGGCATTATCAATTCAAGGCCCTCCCCTTCGGTTTGAAGTCGGCCCCAAGGGTCTTCACCAAGTGCACCTGAGACTACCCCTACATTCATAAAGGTTAAACTAGGTCATCTCTACAATAGGGAATTGGTTGGCACCCTACTTCATGGGCAGTATAACACTGAGGGTTTTCATAGGTTGGCTCCTTGCTAACCAAACTTGGACAATTGACAGGCCGTCAAGACATGAGCAAGACAAGGTGTAGAGGGAGAGAGGCCCATGGACTGTTTGTTGTTCTTTAAAGAAGTTACCATCCCTCATTCATAGACCATGGGCCTCATTACGACCCTGGCGGATGGACCATGGTGCTAAGAGCACCATGGTCCATGCCGGTAACTTTCCGACTCCGCCATGGCGGAATGGGGAATTACCACCCCATTCCGAGGTTGGCGGAGAGGTAATTGCCCCTTCCGCCATGGCCCTTCCCCATTCCCATTTTTGCCCCATAGGGCATAATGGGAATGGGGAAGGCGCTAAGTACGGTGCCGCAAATTGCGGCACCGTACTTAGCACCAAAGTCCCTTTGCGGCATGGTTTTTATCACCATCCCGCAAAGGGACCTTGTAATCAGGCGTTAAGGGTCGGCGCCGTTTACGGCGCCGTAAAACCCTTAACGCCTGACTCGTAATGAGGCCCCATGAGACCAGGCAATCTCTTTGTATTTGACCTTTTGTGGCACCTCTCTTGTGTTTGTGTGTACATATATATGGCATTTATAACGTGCCTATACACAAGTGGCAGGTGTCCTATGTGTGTTTGTTTCTAATGAATAGGCAGTATTCTCCAATTATGGGTCATGTGTGATGGGGCCATGTATGAAATGGAATGATCTCCTGTTTAGTGGGATTTCAGCTACTACTAATGTGTGTACTGTGTTTTCTGTAGCCACCAGGACACTCTAGTTATTCTTCATTGTATTTTTGGGCTTGCTGTGTTACTACTTCACCTGGCCTACCAAGGCAGGTTGTGCTTTTATGGCACTTTAATCTGAGAGTATCCGGCCGACGTCTTAGGAATTGCTAGATTGTGCCATCGCTCTTCTGCTCTTACCCGCCTTTATTTTCTCGTAACCATGGAACTAGTTGCCAACTCCTGTCTGAGCTCCGCATGCATGTGTATTTTTGTGGATTCAGCATTTTGAAGTCTTGAGGCCTTTCATTTAATTAAAAGCATGCTGCGGCTTCCATTTTAAAGAAGATGGGTACCCAATTACACTCTGGTTTCTATGTTAGTGAGCTATATTCGCATGACGTTCATGTTGCAGTCACCATTTACATTAAGCATGTTAGTATTCTTCATGTCTTGTGGATGCCATGTTAATATTCATGTATAAATGCATATTTTACCTAGTGTATATATTCTTCATGTTGAGTGAACAACTGCTTCTTATCTAATGCATGCACATGTATTGTTACAAGAGTAGTTTGACTGCTTTTACCACCTCCAGCCTAGATTGTCTAAGTCCTGCTTTACCTGCCTGGGATAAGCGTGGTGTGGTTGCCTCTGTGAGTAACGTTTCTCACCTGTGTGGTATTGGACCAGGGAAGGGCAGAAGCTACTGATGACACCATATGGGAAAATGTAAAGGCAACATATTGAGCCCCCTTCAACAGAGGGCCCAAGAAGATCCATGGCTGCCATAGGCCGCAGAGCCAGTTGGGAAGGTGGGGTGAGGGCTAACAGTGCCCAACACAGTAAAGCCATTAGCACTGACTGGGATTCTTTAAGGGAATATAATTAAAATGTATAGTTTTACTCAGGTTTTTTGTTCAGTGTCATTTCTGTTAAATGTTTAAGGTAGCTTATGAATTTATTAAGATACATTAAATGTGCAATACACTTTAGTAAGTTGATCTGAATGATGTTGGTTGTGAGGTATGGGAAGTCGGTTATTGCAAGCTACAAATGAGAGGTGGGGTCGCCACGAGCTATATCATAGCTCCCAGGTGCAGTGGAAACCATGGAGAGGGCCATGATGAAGGAAGCCCAAGGGGGGCCCAAGGGCACGGGGTGTTTAGCCCCTGCGGGGGCTGCTACTTTGTTTTCCGCAGGCTGTCACTCCGAGTGCCAGAGCGCTAGGCCATGCCCTCTCTCCTATTTGAACTGCTCCCAAGCCCACCAGTGCCCCATAGGCACATTGTGTTTAGCTACTGCAGGTTTGTTCAGCGAGGGGTTGTTTGTCGCCACCCTACCAATTGCAATGGTGAATGTATTGGATCCCACGTTCAAGAGCATAGACGAAAGGTGAGGAAAGTGGAGGGAGAGGGTGGGGCTGTAACCGCTTCTCCAACTGATTTTTCATCTCTGTATGTTGACTTGGTCTCATTCCCCACGCTCCTCTTCTCGCATGTATTGAGAGTGGCTACGGAGGTCATAGTTTCTCCACCTTCACCCCCCTCAGGGACGTCATTTAGGGGTCACCAGAGGTCGCAAGAGTGACCGATGCCAACTGGCTAGCGACCTCTGTATCTCTTGCGACCTCTGGCATTCGTCAATCCGAGGAGAAGGGGGCGTGGCCACAGCTTTGAGCATGCCGTGCTGCGTGCTTGTGGAGCCTCCATTTTGCACGTGTTTTTGCCAGAAGAAGTCGTCGCATGCTCCTCCTGTGTCCAGAAGGCTAGAAGGAAGGCCAGCTGAGCTAAAACGTGAGTACTAGTTTACTGTGTGTGTGTGTGGCTGGCTCGGGGCGGGTGTGGGTGTGTGTTGCGTGTGCTGGGTGGCTATGTTGCTGGCTGCTGCGTGTGTTGTGCATGGTGCCCTTGGCCTCACCTGCGGTCGCTGCAGCTTCAGGCCCTGGCTGAGGTCGGGGGCGCCGGAAAGGGTGTGTTTTAATGCTTACTGACATGTGCTGCTGGGCCGGCCCTGCCACAGTGAAGGGGCAGGGCCTGGCCTACCGGCACTGCTGGCTGGCAGTTAAAAGCCGCGCCCGCGGAGGGCCCGGCGCTGTGGCCGTGGCAAGGCCCAAGTCGCTACCCACCGTCACGCGACCGTAGCTCAGCGACGCACCTGCGAATGGCGCTCACAGCGTTCGCCAACAAATGTGCGCAAAGAAATGAGTCATCCACGTAGAATACAGGAAGGAAACCGCCACGCCAACATAGCAGCAGGCTATGATCTGGTGCCCAGGCCCTTGTTTAATATATTCCCCTTTAAAGTAGCGAGCAGTTGTGGGAGGGGGAGTGTACACATCTGGTGTATACTTTACGAGTCAGAATCAGGAATCTACAACAACCTTCCAAACTATTTGAGCTACGACCCCTATCAACCATAGCCAGCAAAGTCAATTTTGAGGGGCATGGGAGTCGTAGTCCAACATCTGGACACACATGGAGTAAGTGATGAAACGTTCTGAATGAAGACCACGCATATTTCGCTCCAAGTAGCCCTCTTATGCGTAGCTGCAAGGATTGGAGTTCCCACCGCGTAAGCCCAGCTGAGAAGCAAAGGGGGATCTACACAACAAGGGGGCGCCGTGGAAGGGCGCACTATTGCAATTGGCGATTCATTCCTTTTGTGATACTGTTTGAATAGTACCCAAGGGGGAGGTTTTCGATGAAATGTGATTCAAATTGGGCATCTTAAAGAATAGTTATTCAGCAACACTGATCAAAACTACCACTAGCTGCATAGTGAAGTAACTCACGAAACTGGGCCACATTGGCCAAAAAAGTGGCCCTTCCACGGCACCCCCTATTGTGGCCTGTAGTTTTCACAGTGAATGCTTCCCCTGCAAGGTTTTATGCTGATTTACAAAGTAACTGCCTCATGTTTGATTTAGTTGGGAGCTATGGCGCCGTCTTTAGTGTATCTGCCCACAGGGAAGGCCATATATGGCATATTTCAAGCTAGGTGACGCGTGTAGACATACCTGCGTACAATGACGCAGTAAATAAAAGGAGGTCACAACTCTCAAGGCTTGCACAAGGACTTAGATGATCGGTTCATACTCTGAGCGCTCAGTGACTTAAGGGGGGATGGCTCAGGGCTACGGAAATGTTAAGCAAGTCTGTGTCATCTATGCCCTCCTAACACCCCGTCTGAGCTCTTTGATGCTCAGACCTGCGAATTTGCGCATCGTTTTGCACATTAATTTCTCATGATGTGTGTAAATGTATGCAAATTACAAAACGTGCCCAGTTACAAAATGCAAATGGCAGAGACGGGGCGATGCAGGTGAGTGTGTGTGTGTTTTTTTTTTTGTTTCTACTCACGGCCAGGAAGCAGTGCCTAGAGCAATGGCAAAGTCTTCAGGGCGAATAGTTTTTTTCTTTTATTTTAAAAGGGAAATGAATCCAAGTGCACACACGCTTTTGTCAATTTCCACTCCAGCGAGTGTTCCAGCACTTTTTAAAATATAAAACCACATGTAACCAGATTTCCCCGCCCCTCGGCTCTGCCTGGCCGGCAGCAAGGCAGCCTTTGATTGGCCACTGACCACTGCAGCCTACAGCAAACAAAGCATTCGCAGTGTGTGTTTAAATAGCTCCTGACATCCTGGAAGGTGCATTAAGGGAACACTTGCAAAGAAACAGCAGGGAAGCGCTTTGGATTAAGGCGCTATATAAAGAACACATCATTATCATTATGAAATTCTACGCCAGGATCGGTGTGCAGGGCCTCTCTTTCCAAACCGCCAGTATGTTTCTTCATTCACAACCAAGCTGAAAGGAAGGTTCTAGGGTTTTAGGCCTCAGCAGGATGTTCTGTCGGAGATAAGGGAGGCCGTCCTCCTTGTGTGTTTCAATGTTGTTAATCAGGTTTTGTAACACACCGAACTTCTGCAGACCTTGTATGGTAGGATGTGTAACTGAAACAAACAAATTATACTTGTTTTGAAAGTGAGTGCGATGGTAGTAATGTATAGAAACAAGAACTTCAAATGTTTTCTCCTCTTGACTTATGCGAGTACTCTGAAGAGATACAGGAAGATGATCAGGTAGCAGCATTTGCCAATGCACGAATCAAACTCAAACTTAGCTCTAGGTTCTGAAGGAGATGCAAATCGGAGAAGTCTGGCTGTTTGGTGCAGGCGTAATGAAGTCCATGAAACAAGAAAATGGGGTAAGTGCCAAAATCATTAAAAACTGTGGATGCCATACATGTTTTCTGGTGAAACATTCTCCCTCAACCCTTTTATCCTGGCTTTCCCCTATCCCCATGCCCGCCTATCCGTCCCTGTCCCCCCAGAATGTGATATCGCTCTGTAGTCATGTTGAAATAACATGGCGGATCCACATAAAGAGGGGATTTGGGTTCATAGACTTCACATGGCAACATGGACCTTGACACTGCTACATATGATGATCCTTTCTTGTATGAAATGTCACAATACACTGATATCGTAACCATATTTTTCTTAGTGTGTTGAGGGATAATGCTTTATGAGGCCACTAAATGTGATGTCATGTGGGGGGCGTGGTCAAATGACATCACTTTCTGTGATGTCACTCTTGGGGGCATGGCACTGTGGTGTCACTTCCGCTACCCCTGGCATTTTGGTGAAATGACGCCCCTGACCCCCCTCCCTGAACCCCACAAAGCATGTCTGAACCTTGTCATGCAAAACCCAAAATTCTATCCATGAAACAGAAGTTTCTGACTCTGCCTACCACAGATTTAGTAGACTCCAAGCCCTGGGACCATAGTTCAGTAATGATAACGGGTGACTTTTACAAGCTGATTAAGGAGTCCAGTTTCTTTTTGGGAACCGCACCGATTATAGACCTTACTGCAGAAGGAAACCCTGGTTGGCATGACCAAAGGAGAGGAAACACCTATTCTGCAGCGACATAGGGGGGAGAGGTGCGGGGGGGTTGCTTGTGGATAATGCTTTTTTTGGGACTTACAAACTATCATTTTCAACAGCTCCATTGTTCCTAAACACATCTGTCGCTCTTCTCTTCCTTCCCTGTACCACTGCATGTTGGCCCCAGAAGTGCCACTCTGAGATTCCAGGGAGCCTGTCTCAGGTGAAGTGCCCTCCCAACTCAACAACCCTGCTGCTCCCATCGTCATTTTACCAGATTTAATTGCAGCAACCACCAATTCGAGCATAACATCCAGCCCCCTTAGAAAAGTCCCACAGGAGAAGAGGCCCCCACCCCCATGGATTTGTTTCTTAAAAACTCTGGAAGATCTTGTCCACCAAGCAGCTGATGTGCGTTCCCTTACTGGGAAAGTGCATTTGCAGGGGGGGCTAATTCCCCCAGCTTATACCCCCAGAAACACCCTCCATCTCCCCTCTGGTTTCTATCATTGAGGAAACAGTTCAGGGTTGTAACAGTTCAACAGTCCTGTCTGAATTGGCAGCCTTAATGAAGCTATTGATCTTGGGAAATGGCATAGGTACAGGACGAGGTATGCAAGGAGATCAACATCCAAGTAATGTCATCAACAAAAGGGGTTCTGCAACCGTAGGCAAGGAAGCCCATAGTACCCCTAACCTCCCCCGGATGTGCCCCCTGCTCAATGGGAACAATTTCACAGTGCTTACTGAGGCTTTATTTCTAAAGGGGTCCCTGGGCCCAGCAGATGGCAGCTCTTAATTGTCTAATTCCACATGGCCGAGCCATGGAGTGTGTAAACAAGAGGGTGTCCCAGAGGAAGGGCATAGTATTTATGCCCTGGGTTCTCAAATATCCCAGAAATAAGCCTGAACCCAGAGATTCTTTGATAAATAAATGCACTCATTGGTTGAGATCAGTATAGGGATGCCGCTCCCTGATGAGAGGCTATCGTAGGCTCTAGAAGACAATACTATGGGGAGGGATGACCTTATGATCTCGTCCTTATAGAATTAAGGGACCCGGGAAGAGCTACTAATTTGCTTGTAATTGGCCTGAGATTTTGTCCAAGGCCCAAAAGCCTGATGCCAATCAGTGCTTCCCCCTTTGACAGGTTTGGTCACCCTATGGGATGTATGCCCCCATTGGAAACTGGGCCTCATCCTTTAATGCTTTCTGGAGCCAATTCAGTCCCTATAGGGACTAGATTTGTGGGGCCCTCTAATGGATGTGGCAGTACCCCTCAAGGCCAAAACCTGCGCTCTATGCCCACGGTTGTAACCCTGACCTGAACAGGCCGGGGATAGACATTGTGTAAACCTCTGCTGCATGTCACAGGGACCTCTTTGGTTCCAGTTATCTCTTTTTTTATTATGTATGGACTGCTATATATGCGTACTTTGATGGCCTATGGCCAAATAGAGTTAAAATGATGATGAGAGGAGTGTTGCTCTAGCTGCGCACCCCAGGGAGTCCTCTTAGTGACTCCCTTGAGAGTTAGGTGGGCAAGCAGGGCAGGGCCCCACAGACTGAAGTGCAGAAAATAGTTTGAATGTGATCGAAGGCATAATTAAGGTACCAACACGTGTCTGGGTATTAGTTTTGAATAGAGTTGCCCATTGAGGCAAAATCATAACTGGCTGTAGTGTGGTTATTGTTAAGGCCATCAGTAAGAACTCAGGAAGAAGACCATCTCCCTTCATAAATGCTACATTTTTTGATGTCGGTTATCCAATGCTGATTCTCTCTTCAAAGCTGGTCCAAGGCGGGGGTAGGTAGGCAAGTGGCCCCGCCCAGGCATGTTGATGGCTGAGAGGAGTTTTGTCTTGGTAGTTGTGAACTTTATATAAAAAAGAGGGATATAAAAGGTGTCAGTGGAGAAAGTATCTGGTGTAATTGGCCAGCAGCACATTTTGGTTTTCAGATTCTTACCTTCTATGGTCAATGGTCATTTTGTAGTGGACTAGATCACAAACCATGTGGCCATTCGAACACTCAGCAATTCAGACACTATTTTAGCCACACATGGAAACCGCCACCTCCAGTTGGGGTAGATGCGAGTGAGGAATTCGGGGTGTCCAAGATCTGGGATTCACATCTTTGATGTGGAGAGCTGCAACATATATATATATATATATATATATATATATATATATATATATATATATATATATACACACACACGCGTTTACTTTTTTGTATGGTGTCTGGCAGATCAAACAGAAAGAGGAGTGTTTCAACAGTACAGGGCCAAGCAACAACATTTTGCAAAAGGCCATCAACCCCATGTGGACCACAAATTATACCCCACCAACGGTGTCTAACAGATACTCTAAACAAAAATTAGGTTTCACAGCCATTCCAGGTGAGTGTGTAGTCCTCCTCCATTGCAATAATATACAACGTTTAGCAATCATGCACCCAAAATTCAAGGAGGACTTAATTCTCTTTTCCAGATTGTTCCCCCACAACCCAAACATTGTTTCAATTGGGAAGTATGCAAGTGGGCATTGAAATCTCAGACATCTTATCAATTACCTGTTTCCAAAATGTTTGGTGTGCAGGAGCTACTCGATAACATATGTAGGTGGGTAGCCTTTTCACCTTTGCATCTGGGACATTGTCAAGCCGTGAACACTGCGATGCCAATGAATACCTCCGTCCCCAAGCACCAGTAAAGGAGAGGTAACAGATACTCCTTCACCAATTATTCAGGCCACAGGTGCGAGAGGGTCAGGAACACAGGTACCAGGAGCTGTAAGGGAAAAGTTAGGCAAGTGTGAGCACCGAGTCGAGGATCAGGGGAAGTGGACAACAACAGGCAAAGAAGGCAGCACCTACCTAACACAGCTGAAGTCCGAGGCCGACTCGAGCTCTGGGTGGTGGAAGGTACCAGGAGGGCACTGGAACCCAAGTTATGGATGATGGAAGGTACTAGGAGAGCACTGGGCCCGAAACCCTATTTATAGAAGCACCTGATGCAGAGGGCTGCGGAAGTCCAAGGGCAGCTTGAGCCAAGAGGAGTTCCAAAAACTGTCCAAAGTTCAGAAGCCAAAAGGATCCAAAAGCCATGGGAAAAGAATGTCCAAATATCCAAGCCAAAAGTCCGAAATCTGTATAAACAGGTCCAAAGGTCCAAAGCCAAAAGTCCAAAAATCCAGTGGAAATTAAGTCCAAAGCCCCAAAATCAAGACACAGGCAGAGGCAATCCGGAGGCACGAGGAAGCAAGGTCCATAAACCGAGGAATCAGGATCAAACGAAGAAAAGGCCACGCGGAACGCTGAAAGAACAGCTGAGAAGCGTAGGAGAGCAGTGTCAGCGTTCTCTTAAGCTGGAGTTTAGGCCACGTGATTGCTTTCCCATAGCACCACGTGAGTGGTGTTGCGTATCACGTGACCTGTGCAACCAGGAAGCATCAACAGGATTGGTTGGGCGGGCCGGCCCCTTTACGTCACGTGAGCGTCGTCGGCCGACACGTGACCAGGAAGCAGGGCCGATGCAGCCCGGTGCTCCCCAGCGCCACCGCGGCCATAACCTCCATGAAGCCGCACACCGCTCCCTTAACGCGGGAACTCTGGCACCGAGGAATCTGAAGGGGCGCAACCGGAGGGGAGCTCCACCACAAGTACGATACTGCGGAGTGGCCTGTCTAGATGTGGTTGGTGTAGTGTGGGCCTGAGTGTTGTGCGTTGTGACTGGTGTTGTGAGGGCCTGAGTGCTGTGCGTCATGACAGAACCCCCCCCAAAGGTCTATGTCCACGTGGGCTGGACGGGTGTTCTCGATGAAACCTCGACACCAAAAGGGGGGCATAGACATTACAAGCAGGCTCCCAGGACCTCTCTTCCGAGCCGAAACCGGCCCAATCGACCAGGTAGTACAGAATGCCTCTACGGAGACGTGACCCCAGGATCTCCCTGACCTCGTACTCATCGGAGGACCCTTGAACAAGTGGCGCAGGTGGTAGGAGCGGTCTGGTGTGAGAGCCGTAAGGCTTCAACAGGGAGGTATGGAATACTGGGTGCATGCGCCATGATGGGGGTATGGTCAAACGAAAAGCCACTTCATTAATAACTCTTGCCACTCGGTATGGCCCTATAAAATGTGGAAGGAGCTTGCGACAACCTGGTATCCGTAGGTGACGGGTGGACAACCAAACCTTGTCACCAACCGAATAGCAAGGGGGAGGTGCACGTTTCTTGTTGGCTGCACGACACATGGTGGCCTGGGCTTCCCTCAAATGCACAAAGGTCTGAGCATGTACGTTTTCCAAGTCCCTAATGCAGGCGACTGCTGCAGGCGTAAGTGCTGTGGAAAAGTCTGGAAGAGGAAGGACTCGGGGGTGTTGGCCGTACATAGAGTAAAACGGAAAAAACCCAGTGGCAGAATGCGGTGCATTGTTATATGCGAATTCTGCTAGGTGTAGCACTTGGTACCATGTGTATTGGTGTTGCAAAGAGAGACATCGAAGGTACTGCTCCAATGTCTGGTTGACACGCTCAGTTTGGCCATCAGCTTCGGGGCGGTATGAGGACGAGAACCTAGCGTCTGTGCCCAAGAGGTGGGTGAGGGAACGCCAAAATCGGGAGGTAAATTGAGAGCCCCTGTCGGATACAATAATTGAGGGCAACCCAAAAAGGCAGAATACAGAACGAAAAAACAACCTGGCCAACGTCGGTGCTGAAGGGATGCCAATGCAGGGGACAAAACGTGCCGTTTTGGTAAACGCGTCTACCACAACCCATATCGTATTGTGGCCCCGGACTTTCGGCAGATCGGTTATAAAGTCCATCGTTACCGTGTGCCAGGGATGAGAGGGAACGGGTACGGGTTGAAGTAAACCTAATGGATGTCCCCTAGGGTTTTTACATTGAGCACAGATCGAGCAGTCCGATATATAGTTGGCCACATCTCGGCGCATAGAGGGCCACCAGCACCATCTCTTTAATAATGTGAGGGTTTTCTGTTGTCCTGATGTTCGTTAACTGGAGCGTCATGAGACCATTCAAGAGCTTGGATGCTTGTATCGGTGGTAGGGAGAAACAGTCAGCCCTGTATGAAAGGCAGCCCCTTGTGAAACGTTAAATCCCATTCATTAGTGTCACTGGAATACATGGAGACCCATTTGCAGATTGAATTGAGAAGGTCGGTGGAAGGGGTACATAGGCAGATAACGTGTTGCTTACCCAGTAGTTTTTCAGGAAAGATAAGGAGGGATTTCCCACCCCGGTAGGTGTGACAGGGCGTCTGCTTTACCGTGACCGGTACCAGGACGATGACGTATAACAAAATCATAGGCGGGAAAAAAAAGATGCCAGCGGACTTGTCGGCTGTTTACGCATTTCAGGCTTGCTAGATCTTGTAGATTCCGGGTGATCGGAATATACAACGATTTGGTGTTTGGCCCTCAACAAGTGATGCCTCCAAGCCTGAAATGCGTCCTTAACAGCGAGCAATCCCTTTTCGGTAACGGTGTAATGTTGTTCGGTAGTGGTGAATTTGCGGGAGTGATAGGCGACAGGGTGAAGCATCCCTGAGGCAGGACAGTGTTGGGACAGCACAGCCCCTAATGCGAACGATGAGGCATCTGCCTCAACCACAAAAGGCATATCAGGATTTGGGTGCTGCAGAATAGGGGCGGACGTGAAGGCCGCTTTTAGGGTCTCGAAAGCCAGATTCGGTGACTGCGTCCATACGTATGGTTCTCGTGGGCTGGTGAGGCTAGTAAAGGGGGGCAGCTATGGAGGATAACCCTGCAATAAACCTCCTGTAGAAATTCGCAAACCCAAGAAATGATTGCAATGCTCTAACCGTTGTGGGTACAGGCCAATTTAGAACAGCATCAATCTTAGCCGAATTCATGGAAAGGCCCTTGGGCGTGATGTGAAAACCCAGGAAGTCCACCTCAGTGACGTGAAAGAGACATTTTTCGGGCTTAGCGTACAAGGCGTTGGCCCTAAGTCTGTGGAGCACCTCTTTAATGTGGTTTACATGTGACGAGAGGGAAGATGAGTAAATCAGGATATCGTCTAGGTATACTATGACATAAGTATCCAAGATGTCATGAAAGATGTCATTCATTAATCTCTGGACTGTTGCAGGGGCATTACAGAGACCGAAAGGCATGACAGTGTATTCAAACAACCCATTTCGGGTACAGAAGGCGTTTTTCCACTCGTCCCCTTGTCTTATGCGGATAAGGTTATAGGCCCCCCTAAGGTCAAGCTTGGTGAAGATAACAGCGTGCGTGAGGTTGCCTAGGAGTGGATTTATCAGCGGGATCGGGTATTGTTTTTTTACAGTGATTCGGTTAAGGCGACGATAGTCCTCACATGGGCGTAAGTCGCCTTCCCTCTTGGGGACAAAAAATATGGGGCTGGCAGCGGGAGACTGCGATGGACGAATGTGGCCTATCTTCAGAGCAGTTTGTAGATATTCTTTAAGAGCCTGATCTTCCGTGGGGGACAAGGAATATATCCGACCACAGGGTATGAAGGCTTCAGGGACAAGGTCGATGGGGCAGTCATAAGGTCTATGTGGTGGGAGATGTTCCGCCTTCTTTTTGTCAAAAACATCCAGATAGTCCCTGTATTCCACCGGAATGCCCGAAACGGTGACCCCCACGATGTGGCTGGTAGGTTCACAATCCATCTCATGCTCATCAGTGAGCTGCAAATGGGCCTACGTGGCCAACACCTGAGAAGGGGAGCTCGCCGGTTTGGGATATACTAGGCAATGATCCTGGCAATGGGTGGATTCAAATGATATTTTGCCCTGAGCCCAGTCAACGACTGGGTTATGAGTTTGCAGCCACGGGAGACCCAGTATGAGCCCAAATTGAGGTGTCGTGATGAGATCAAACGATAGAGTTTCTTTGTGTTTTTCATGGATGACAAGAGTCAGAGGGCCTGTCTGCTGCTTGATGGGGCCTGAGATAAGGAAGGAACCGTCAACAGCCTGCACTGGTTCAGCTTGCCGTTTATTCAGTATAGGTAGATTAAGGGAAGTAGCTAGTGCCATATCCACGTAATTCCCTGTAGACCCGGAGTCAATGGCTAAGTGTACCTGATGAGGAGTGTTGTCGGTGGAAATCAGAAGGGCCTGAATGTGCATAGGTCCAGATGATGCTGAACTTGAGGGGGAAGAAGAGGAAGGGCCCATGCGAACCCCCTCACCTAGGGACGGGCTTTCTGAAAAACCTCTGCCTTTGGTTTGGGACGCCGGGGGCATTCACGGACATAATGGCCATTTAGCCCACAATAAAAACAAGCGTTGGAGGTTCTACGGCGTTCCCTTTCAGTGGCCGTGATAGGGCTGTGAACCCCGCCAATTTGCATGGTTTCGCTTGTAGTGTTGTTGGGGTTTGGACTTGAGAAGGGTACTGATTTCCTAGACTCATATCTTCTCTCAGCCCTACGGGCATCGACCTGTAGGGACAGGTCCACAAGTTCGGGGTATTGTGCAGGAAAGGAAGGGACTACTGCTAATGCGTCTTTCATAGCTCGTTAAGACCCCGGTAAAACACCACAGCCTTTTTGTTTTCCGGCCATGCTGTCTCTACGGACAATTGGTTGAACCGGGTAATGTAGTCAACCAACGAAGTCTTGCCCTGGGTCAGTTCATGGAGTTCCAGATCCTGTGTTTGGGGCTTATGACTGGTGTCAAACACTCTTGTCATTTCAGCAATTAATAAATCGAAATCGTATAACACTGGACTGTTGGTCTCAAGCAGTGGGGTGGCCCAGGCGGCCGCTATAGCCCCCAGATGCGAGAGTGTGAATGCCGCCTTCGTTGTTGAATCTGGGAAGGCTTGCGGACGGCACAAGAAATGAAGTTTACATTGATTCAAGAAAGTGCAGAATTTATGAGGGTCACCCTGAAACTTTTCAGGAGGGGCCAAAGGAAATGGTGTGGGAACATAGACCGGAGCAGGTGCCAGAACAGGAGCAGGTGGATTCACCTGAGGGGTGGTATCCCCGAACTCAGGATCAGGGGGAGGTGCATGGCGTTCACTTTGTATGGTGTCTAGTCACTGGTGTATGGCGGCTGTGGCGGCAAACATATCGGCTCTAAGGACCGTAATGGCCTGGACCAAGGCAGCCACCTGGTCCCCTGCGGTGGTATCCATATGAATGAATACCTCCGTCCCCAAGCACCAGTAAAGGAGAAGTAAAAGATACTCCTTCGCCAATTATTGAGGCCACAGGTACGAGGGGTTCAGGAAGGCAGGCACCAGGAGCTGTAAGGGAAAAGTTAGGCAAGTGTGAGCACCAAGTCGAGGATCAGGGGAACTGGACAACAATAGGCGAAGAAGGCAGCACCTACCTACCACAGCTGAAGTCCGAGGCCGACTCAAGCTCTTGGTGGGGGAAGGTACCAGGAGGGCACTGGAACCCGAGTTATGGATGATAGAAGGTACTAGGAGAGCATTGGGCCCGAACGCCTATTAATAGAAGCACCTGATGCAGAGGGCTGCGGAAGTCCAAGCGCAGCTTGAGCCAAGGGGAGTTCCAAAAACTGTCCAAAGTTCAGAAGCCAAAAGGATCCAAAAGCCACGGGAAAAGAATGTCCAAATGTCCAAGCCAAATGTCCGAAATCTGTATAAACAGGTCCAAAGGTCCAAAGCCAAAAGTCCGAAAATCCAGTGAAAATTAAGTCCAAAGCACCAAAATCAAGACACAGGCAGAGGCAATCCGGAGGCACGAGGAAGCAAGGTCCATAAACCGAGGAATCAGGATCAAACGGAGAAAAGGCCACTCGGAACGCTGAAAGAACAGCTGAGAAGCGAAGGAGAGCAGTGTCTGCGTTCTCTTAAGCCAGTGTTTAGGCCACGTGATTGCTTTCCCATAGCACCACTTGGGTGGTGTTGCGTATCACGTGACCTGTGCAACCAGGAAGCATCAACGGGATTGGTTGGGCGGGCCGGCCCCTTTACGTCACGTGAGCGTCGTCGGCCGACACGTGACCAGGAAGCAGGGCCAATGCAGCCCGGTGCTCCCCAGCGCCACCGCGGCCATAACCTCCATGGCGCCGCGCACCGCCCCCTTAACGCGGGAACTCTGGCACCGAGGAATCTGAAGGGGCGCAACCGGAGGGGAGCTCCACCACAAGTACGATACTGCGGAGTGGCCTGTCTAGATGTGGTTGGTGTAGTGTGGGCCTGAGTGTTGTGCGTTGTGACTGGTGTTGTGAGGGCCTCAGTGCTGTGCGTCGTGACAGACATCTATCAGACCCCAGGTAGATCACACACAGTTTCTCAGGAGTATACTATATTAAGTATTTTAAATTGAATACGTTTAAATCTAGAATTTCGGGATACTGATTCCGTCAATGCACACATGGTGCGCTATTGATCATCATCAATTACCATCCCCATATACCACACCCCCCATTTATCACAAGCTTCGGGCGAATGCACGCCCATCTTGCTGAGTATCATCTTCTATAATGCCACCACTACCTTGCGACATCCGCTAGAGTCCAATATGTAGACAAGGAACTCATTGGCCGGAGGATCTGCTGAGATGGCAGCCTGTAGAGCTGTAAAGTGTCAGACATAGTGCTCCTCTCACCCAGTTTCCCTGTTTGCTTAGTAATAAACCTCCCATCTGAGAATAAGTCTCCCATTACCATATATCCCAGTGCTTCCCATCTCCCTTTAAGTGAGTTATTCCATGTCAGGCCCAGGCCCGGGAACCTCCATAATCGCAACCAACTATACTCTCCTGGAGTGATCAATTTCTCCTTTCCTCCCGTCTCACCCTCTCTACCCCCCAGGCCAAACCAACTCCAGCACTGCTATCCACTTTCTCGGTCATCTGACCCATGAAGCGCATGTCAATTGAGCATTTGCTGCCACTTTCTCCCCCTCGTCCCCCTTTGGCTGACTCACACCCTGACACAGCCCTTTCCATGCTCCACTCTGTATATATCTGATACTCTCAATGTTCTTTCCCCTGTCATGAGGATCCGCCTGAAGCCCAAAGCCAAGTGCAACTCTTGGTACGACTCTGACCTCGTTACCTTAAACGCAAGTGTAGGGTGGCTGAGAGGAAATGGCGTGCTACTGGTACATACTTTGACAAGCTGGCCTGCCGCCTGCTCCAAAGGCAATACCGGCTCTCTGTCCGCACCAAGAAGAGAGCTCACATCCAAGCCCGCGTCTCTGCAGCATCCAACAACTCGGCTGAACACTTTAAAATCCACAAGGAACTCGCCAATCCTGCTGCAGTCTCTACCTCTCCTGTACCTTCCCAGGCCCTCTGCACGGCTCTGGCTTCTCATTTAATCTCTAAAACTCAGGACATCCTGTCTTCTCTCTCTCTTCCTCTTCCCTTCCTACCTCTGCCGCCTGCTCGTCCTCTGGCCCTTCTTCGGCCACCTCTCCTCCCCCCTTCTCTTCCTTTCCCCAGTTCTCCCCTGACGAGGTTTCCAGACAAGTTCGATCTACGAAAGTCTCATCAAAACAGGTTCTCTGCTGTTCCTCAAAAACCATCAAGGACCACATTGACTCCCTGGCTCCTGCCCTGGCCGATCTTTGCAACCACTCCTTCGCCACTGGAGTCTACCCTTCCCCCCTGAAGCACTCCCTTGTGCACCCGCTTCTTAAGAAACCCTCCGCCGACCCCTCTTGCCCGGCCAACTATCGCCCAATCTCCATCACTCCTTTCCTGGGCAAACTCCTGGAAAAGCTGGCCATCTCCCAGCTTAATCTTCACACTGAATCTGTAGGTTGCCTCCATGACCATCAGCCTGGCTTCAGAGCTGCCAGAAGCACAGAAACTGCTCTCCTGAACATCCGTGAAGACCTGCTCTCTAACCCTGACTGCAACACCCCCTGTGTTCTCATCTTACTTGATCTCTCTTCTGCCTTTGATATGGTCAACCATGCCATCCTGCTCATTCGTCTCCGTGATAACCTTGGTATCACTGGTCAGGCCCTGGCTTGGCTGACTTCTTTCCTCTCTGATCGACCCTCCCAGGTTCAACCTGGGTCCTTCCTCTCCTCTATCTTTATCTCTACCTGTGGTGTTCCCCAGGGGTCTAACCTCACTGTTTAACAAATACCTGGCACTTCTTGCCCACTGCATTGCTGTGCTACGCTGCAACTTCCAGTGCTATGCGGATGGCACTCAGCTTATTGTCAGGCTATCCTCATCTTCTCCCTCTCTCATCTCTGACTGTCTGTCTGCCATCCAGGAGTGGTGTGCTGCCAATATTCTCTGCCTTAATGCAAGTAAGACTGAGATTCTCCTGATCGGCACACCCGCTCCCTCCTTTCCTGTCACTCTCTGGCCGGCCTCTCTTGGCCTTCTTCCTGCGCCCATCTGTGAGGCTAAAAACCTCTGGGTCATCTTCGACTCCACACTCTCCTTCTCTCCTCACATCTCTGACGTCTCTTAGAAGTCACACTACCAACTAGACCTCATCAGAGGTATACTTCCTTTCCTCTCCTTACCCCAGAAGCTCACTGTCTCCAGAGTTCTGGTACTCTCTAGGCTGGACTTTTGCAACAGCCTCTTTCTGAATCTGCCTGCCTCTACTCTCCGCCCTCTGCAACCTATCCAGAACAGGATTGCAAGATTTGTCCTTGGCCTCAAGCCCAGGGATCGCATCTTCCAGGACTGAAATCTCTGCACTGGCTCCCAGTGGCTGCGAGGATTAAGTTCAAAACCATCTGCATTTTCCACAGGGCCTTATGGGGTCTGGGGTCTCAATACCTTCAACTCTCTCTTCCTAAATATCTTCCTTCTCAAGCTCTTCGCTCATCCGTCTCCAACTCCCTCAGGGTCATTCACTCCTCCAAGCAACGAGCTGGTGGTAGATCTCTCGCTTCGGCTGGGGCCTCCCTCTGGAACAGCCTCCCCGCCTCACTGAAACTTGAGGAGAACCATCTCTGGTTCCAGAAGCACCTCAAAACTTTTCTCTTTGCATCTGCTTTTTCTCCTCCTCTCCCATGCTGAGCCCCCTGGTTGAAACTGCACTGGTTGCCTGGCCACACTCTGATCTCGGGCACAGGTCACCTCCACCGCCAGGCGCACACATGCATTGCTTTCCTGGCAACCCCCACACTCGGGACTGTCTCTGTATCCCTACAGTCCCACTACCAGCACTTGACACCGGATGTCTGCACTTACCCTTGCACTTGCCGCCAGCTGGCCGTATTTTACTTATTGTTATTATTCTATTATCCCATTTACTGCACCTTCTCCTGACCCTCTCCCTTGCACTTTCCCCTTCCCCCTTCCTATGCAGTTGCACGATCTGAATGACACCTGGCCTAGTAGGATTGATGTCTGTCTTCCTTCTGTTCCACCACCCTTGCCTCGTCACGCCTTGAAACACTTGTGTATAGGTGCGTTATAAATGCCATATCATATCTTATCACATAATAAGGATAGGAACCATCTGGATGTTTAAATATGGCATACCCGCAGAGAGGCTTCAACAGGGCCAAAAGGGCAATCATCTATTGTCACAACCGCGGGTTCCTGGCGGTTTTAGAACAGGTGGAAACATGGCCGCCAATGTGTTGTGCCGCCACGTCTCCTCCCTAGTCGTCTTTTGACGGTCTAGTTCTTTCCAAGATGGCCACCACCAAGTGTATTTTACTTTCCACTTTTGGCGGCTCGGCGCGTTGCAACTCTCGTACTACCCCTTTGTTGCCTGCGCTCCTTGTTATTTCCCTTGGCGGTGCTCTGCCCTTTCCTCGCCTTGTTCTGGGTTTTGCTCCTTATTTCTCTCTCCCTGCTTCCCTCCGGACTCTCCTTGGCTTCTTTCGCCATTGATTCCTGCTCCAGCTCAGCATTCTCTTCCCTCCGGTTCCCTCCGCTCTCTACCTGCATCTCCCGGCTCTGTCTGTGCCTGGACATTGGACTGCTCCGCTTGTACGCTCACTCCCCTTCTCTCCTTCCGGATCGCTGGGATCATCTTCCAGAGGGATTTTTGTGCCGCAAGGCTTTTCCCCTACTCCGTCTTGTCTGTCGCGGAGGGTAGTCTCTGTTGACCCGTTTCCGAGGTCACAGTGGCTTCCTTCCGAGGCCGGCCTTACCAACTAAAGAAGGGCAAGACTCACGGGCATCGCACTCGTCGGAAGAGGCTGGACTACTCCTCTACATCAAGTGAGGAAGAGGGGGATTTTGGAGACACTCTGTGTTTGAGTGAAGAGGAAGACATAACTGAAAGATTGGAAAATTACCTACGCAGTTTGATACACCTGATATCTATGCATCTCATGTCTAGCAAGAGTCCTGATGTCCGCATTTCTGGCAGCTAACTGTTCCAATCAGACGTGGGGAGGTCCGTCCTCAATTCCATCAAAAATTGAGATTGGGCCGCAAGCAAATATACTTCAAAATTGGGTGCTGTTAACCTCCGCCCCCATCCCCATCTTCATAAGGTAAGGCCATCTCAACCAAAGCGTACAATGGAGTTTGGTTAAAAAAAATCCCTACCTGGACAAATGGGCACATTAGTAAATAAATATAACAGTTTGGGTAAACAAATCATCTTAACCAAGACCAGTTTACCCGCTAGTGAAAGCGGAAAGGACTGCCAACTGTCATGATTTCCCAACGAGTTCCCTGATTAAACCCATGTTTCCGTAGGTTATTATTGCTCTGTCATTTGAGAGAAGGTATTGTTCCCATTCAGATCCATATAGTAAGTCATGGGAGATTGGGATTCCAAAATGGCCACCTAGTGGTGTCAACCAGGAACTAATCTGTAGGTCTAGTCTTTTGCGACCTCTGTTACAAGTACTCAATTTCTGAGGAGAATCGCGCTTCGCGTTGCTGACTGCCTTGCAGTACGGACGCTCACCGCGGTCTCTGTAGAATTCCAGTCAGAGTTTCCCTGCCCTTCAAATTTTCAGTCAGAATTCTTTCGTCCTGTCCAATAGTCTCCTTCCCTGCTCACAGTCAGTAGTTTTCTTTATCATTTGTTGTCCCCTAGTTACCGTGTCCTCAGTTCCAGTCCGAAGTTTTCCTGTCAGAGTTTCGTGACGAGTACACCTTACACACACGCAAGTACCAGTTTCAAGGTTTCCCGTGGGTTACCAGTGTTTAGTTGTTTTTTGTTGCGACTGTTTTAGCAACGGATTAGTTACTGTGCATTTTCGCATTTTTTGTTAATGCTATACGCAGTTGTCCCGTGTGCCAATGTTTTGAAACTCATTTGCTGTGCCAGGTTGTTGTCACACTGCCCGAAAATTTTGCCAAGCTGTGTAGCTAGCTCACATTCATTTTGCAAGAAAGGTTTCCATCTCATTCCGCATTACACTCTGCTGGTAGTTGTTCAGTCAGTTCCCTATAGGACAGCGGTACACCACTTATACGGAACAGAGTGTCATCTAAAATTCCACTTTTGCCCTCCAGTTTTGATTGTACTAAGGCCTTTCACAGCTACACTCATATATGACTAAATAGGCATTATCTTCTCCTTGTCACTAGTCGCCTTTTTCCATTATATAAGAATACTATTGGCATCTAGACTACACCGTTTCTTCAGGACATGCGCCCCTGTATGAATGCAGGATGGAGGGCTCACTAAAAAAGAATTTTAGGTGAGTTTTTCCTGATGTTGGTTATTATTCTATTTTCAGTACTGGAGAGTTTTCTCAGAATAGGGTAGGAACATTATTAAGGAAGGTTATTATCTTGTCATCCTTTCTACAGGGATTTTGATTTACTGAAGTTCCAGGGAGTTCTTCTGGCATTCCCGCAGATCGACAGGTGAGCGTTACAGAACGCAAAGCTTCCTTTTGAAAATATCTGCCTGAGCGCCATGGAGACTCCTGAGGTGGATCAGCTGGCTCAGTTATTGGGGGAATTGAGGGCGGAGGTTCATGCCGCACGTTCTGAAACGTGTGCATTGCGTAGGGAGCTAGTGGTTAATAGGGACCGTACAGACGAATTGGCACGCCAACTTTTACAAACACAGGCTGGTCAAGTTCCCTTACCCGCAGCTAATCCATCAGCCCCTATTCCCTCTACACCCCAAGCTCCAGTCCAAGTAATTGTTCCTGGAAACATTCCCTTGGCTCCTCCTGAGCGTTTTCTGGGGGATTCCAAGAAATTTGCTGTGTTTATGAATCAGTGTAGGTTACATTTCCTCTGTCGTCCAGGAGTATTTCCCACTGATCAGGCCAAGGTGGCCTTTATTTTATCTTACCTAGGTGGTTATGCTGCGGATTGGTCAATTCCCCTAGTCAGTAGAGACGACCCAATCTTGAGGAATCTATCAGAGTTCCAGAAAGAAATGGAAAAATTATTTGCACGACATACCCAGGGTCAGGCCCTAGATAATGAGCTGCTCTCTCTCCGACAGGGAAACCAAGAATTGTTGGCGTATGTGGTAACCTTCAATAGACTAGTAGCAGAATCCAATTGGCCCAATGAAAAAAGAACAACCTTGTTTCACAGAGGATTGCGAAGTGAATTAAAGGATGTCTTGGCTCAAGTAGTCAATCCGCAGATGGTATTGCCGACTTTATTGACCTTACTATCCAGTTAGACCAGCGATTGCAAGATAGAAGAGTGGATCGTTCTCGTTCCGAAAGTCAGACTTATTTTGTGCGCCCAAAGGAAAACCCAGTAAGAGCTGGCCCGGATACTCGACCAGAACCGATGCAGTTAGCGGTTGTTAGGGGGCCCATTTCGCAGGCTGAGAGGTACAAGAGGCGTCAACAACAATTGTGCCTTTACTGTTGCAAACCTGGACATTTCCTAAAAGATTGCCCTGTGAAACCTCCAAGAAAATCTATTGGAGGCATCAACCAGGAAACAACGAATCAGATTTCGGAAAACTCCAGTGCCCGACAAGTATAGAGGTCAGCTTGTCGAGCATGAAACAGGGAGTAATGACCTCTCACTTTGTCTTTCCAATTATCTTATTTAGTCCAGAACAGCCCACTAAGATGCATGCTTTACAAGCCTACATAGATTGTGGTGCCATAGGGAACTACATGGATTCTAAACTGGCATGCAAGTTAGATCTCTTCCTTGTGGACAAATCCGAAGCAGACAATGTATCTACCGTAGATGGTACTCCTTTAGCTTCTGGGCCAGTCACACAATGTACGAGTGACCTTATCATGCTTTGCCAGGAAAGTCATAAAGAGAGGATAACATTCGACCTTATAAGTGCTCCACAATTTCAAATCATTCTAGGTATGCCTTGGCTCGAGAAACACAATCCCACTATAGATTGGCGCTCCAGATCCCTCACCTTTGCTGCTGAATGTGAAGACTCCTGTTCTATGGTTGGTAACCTAAAGAATTTTGTTCCCGAGAGAGCATCTACTGACTCAACGCTTGGATTGATTGGAAGTTTACCCTCGGATTATAGGAAATTTCAAGAAGTTTTTGAAGAGAAATTGGCTGAGGTATTGCCTCCTCTTCGTCCCTACGATTGTCAGATTGACTTACTTCCAGGAGGTCAACTTCCTTGTAATCGAATATATTCATTAACAGAGAAGGAGGATGCCCATCTGAAGAAGTATCTAGACCAGTATTTAGCGAATGGGTTCATTAGGCCTTCTAAGTCCCCTGCTGCCTCTCCTTTTTTTTGTACCGAAAAAGGAAGGAGATCTCAGGACTTGTATTGATTATCGTGCCTTAAACCAGATTACAGTCAATAACTGGTACCCCATTCCCCTCATTTCAAATTTGTTAGATCAAATCAAGGGCGCCCAGATCTTTACCAAATTAGATCTTCGAGGTGCATACCATCTCATTCGAATAAAGGAGGGTGACGAATGGAAGACCGCTTTTCGCACCAAATATGGCCTGTTTGAGTACCAAGTGATGCCCTTCGGATTGTGCAATGCTCCGGCAGCATTTCAATGTTTTATGAACAATGTCTTAAGGGATCTGCTGGATGTATGTGCAGTGGTCTATATTGACGATATCCTGATTTTCTCCAGAAACCACCAAGAACATCTGAAACATGTTACAGCTGTGCTTCAAAAACTACAAGAGAATTCTCTTTTTGTGAAGCTAGAAAAATGTTCTTTCCATGTTTCCGAAGTCGAATTTCTGGGTTTTGTACTGTCTTCTCAAGGTGTCAAGATGGACATGCGAAAGGTGGAGGCTATACTCACCTGGCCGGCTCCAACGTCTGTGAAAGGAGTCCAAAGTTTTTTGGGTTTTGCTAATTTCTATCGTCGCTTTGTGGATAATTTCTCCCAATTGGTACACCCCATTACGTCCTTGCTTAGAAAAAATAAAAGATTTGAATGGACCAAGGAGGCTGAGGAAGCCTTTCAGAAATTAAAGACCAAATTTACTGAGGCTTCAGTACTGAAACATCCACAAGCTGACTTACCATTTGTCGTGGAAACTGATGCCTCAAATGTTGCTATGGGTGCCGTCCTGTCGCAGCGCAATCCAGAAACTCAGGTCTTGCACCCAGTGGCATTCTGGTCGAAGAAACTCTCTCCAGCTGAGCGCAATTACACCATTACTGACAAGGAGTTGTTAGCCATCAAGAGTGCCCTGAAGGAGTGGAGACATTATCTCTTGGGAGCTCAGCACACGATTACCATCCTCACTGATCATAGAAACCTCCAGTATTTACGTTCCGTTAAGGCCCAATCTGCCCGCCAACTGCGATGGGCCTTGTTCTTCGCAGAATATGATTTCATCATCACGTTTAGACCTGGAGTACGGAATGGAAAGGCTGATGCGTTATCTCGAATTGGCAATGGAGAGGAAGCGTTTGTCTCTTCTGCTCCCATGAACGTCATCGCCGGAGAAAGAGTCCTGGGTTTATTGCACAATGAAGAACCATATTTCGAGAACCTGAAGAAGGAAGTTAAAGAAATTGTTACTCGAGAAGAGCTGCTAACATGGGTTAATCGAGGAAATCTATTCAAGGTCCAAGATGAATTACCTTACTATCAAGATCTAATGTATCTCCCTACTGAGACAATGAGAAACCAAGTAATTTCCAACTACCATGGCTCCCTCATTGAGGGTCATCCCGGAGTGACCAAGACCTTGGAGAAGATCAAGAGGTACTACTGGTGGCCAACTTGGCGTAAGGATGTGACTCATTTCATTCAGACTTGCGGAATTTGTGCACAAAACAAGAATTCAAAAAAGAAACCAGCTGGTCTTTTGCAACCTTTAAATGTTCCACCCAATCCATGGCATACCATATCTATGGACTTTATCACGGATCTGCCGTCATGTGAAGGTTACAATACTATCCTGGTGGTGGTAGATTTATTTTCGAAGATGGCTCATTTTGTGCCCCTACAAGGGATTCCCACCGCTGCTGGCCTGGCAAGGAGTTTTTTAGAAAATATTGTCAAACTACACGGGTTTCCTTCCATAGTCGTTTCTGACCGGGGTAGGCAATTTGTTTCTAGATTCTGGAGGAAATGTTGTGACCTGGCCCAGATTGATGTTAGACTATCCACTAGTCACCACCCTCAAACGGATGGTCAAACAGAGCGCACTAACCAGACCCTGGAACAGTACTTACGCTGCATGCTTCATCAAACTAATGATTCCTGGTTAGACATTTTGTGGGTGGCAGAATACGCTTACAACAATTCTATCCACTCTTCTACTGGTCTCACACTGTTCTATACCTTGCATGGTCGACATCCTCGAACATCTGCATTTGACCCTCCAGATCCACTAGAAATGCCGGCAGTTAGAAACCTTCATGACAAGATTGTAACCGCAACCAGGGAGGCCCAAACTAGCTTAGTGACGGCTAAGGAATCCCAAAAGAAGTTCGCTGATCGACATATAAGTACTCCTCCCAGTTTCCAAGTTGGTGACTCTGTCTGGTTGTCCTCCAGAAACCTGGCATTAAAGAGTTCTAAGAAGTTTCTTCCCAGATATTTAGGACCATTTGTCATTGAAGCTGTTATTAATCCAGTGGCTATGAGGTTGACACTCCCGAAGAAAATGAGAATACATCCAGTTTTTCATGTTTCTCTATTGAAACCGGTAGAAGCAGAGACACGTTTGCCATCAGCCCCACCCCCGGTGGAGGTTGAAGACGATCAACCAGAATATGAAGTCAGGGAGATTTTGGACTCCAAGATAATGCGTCATAAATTATTTTACCTGGTAGATTGGAAGGGTTATGGTCCCCTTGAGAGATCTTGGGAACCTTTGGAGAACATTCATGCCCCAAGATTGTTAAAAAGATTTCATCGTAACCACCCAACCAAGCCGGGAAGGAAATCTTTGAGGGGGGGTACTGTCATGATTTCCCAACGAGTTCCCTGATTAAAACCCATGTTTCCGTAGGTTATTATTGCTCTGTCATTTGAGAGAAGGTATTGTTCCCATTCAGATCCATATAGTAAGTCATGGGAGATTGGGATTCCAAAATGGCCGCCTAGTGGTGTCAACCAGGAACTAATCTGTAGGTCTAGTCTTTTGCGACCTCTGTTACAAGTACTCAATTTCTGAGGAGACTCGCGCTTCGCGTTGCTGACTGCCTTGCAGTACGGACGCTCACCGCGGTCTCCGTAGAATTCCAGTCAGAGTTTCCCTGCCCTTCAAATTTTCACTCAGAATTCTTTCGTCCTGTCCAATAGTCTCCTTCCCTGCTCACAGTCAGTAGTTTTCTTTATCATTTGTTGTCCCCTAGTTACCGTGTCCTCAGTTCCAGTCCGAAGTTTTCCTGTCAGAGTTTCGTGAGGAGTACACCTTACACACACGCAAGTACCAGTTTCAAGGTTTCCCGTGGGTTACCAGTGTTTAGTTGTTTTTTGTTGCGACTGTTTTAGCAACGGATTAGTTACTGTGCATTTTCACATTTTTTGTTAATGCTATACGCAGTTGTCCCGTGTGCCAATGTTTTGAAACTCATTTGCTGTGCCAGGTTGTTGTCACACTGCCCGAAAATTTTGCCAAGCTGTGTAGCTAGCTCACATTCATTTTGCAAGAAAGGGTTCCATCTCATTTCGCATTACACTCTGCTGGTAGTTGTTTAGTCAGTTCCCTATAGGACAGCGCTACACCACTTATACGGAACAGAGTGTCATCTAAAATTCCACTTTTGCCCTCCAGTTTTGATTGTACTAAGGCCTTTCACAGCTCCACTCATATATGACTAAATAGGCATTATCTTCTCCTTGTCACTAGTCGCCTTTTTCCATTATATAAGAATACTATTGGCATCTAGACTACACCGTTTCTTCAGGACATGCGCCCCTGTATGAATGCAGGATGGAGGGCTCACTAAAAAAGAATTTTAGGTGAGTTTTTCCTGATGTTGGTTATTATTCTATTTTCAGTACTGTAGAGTTCTCTCAGAATAGGGTAGGAACATTATTAAGGAAGGTTATTATATTGTCATCCTTTCTACAGGGATTGTGATTTACTGAAGTTCCAGGGAGTTCTTCTGGCGTTCCCGCAGATCGACAGGTGAGCGTTACACCAACAAAGTAGCCTACCCGCAAACACAGGTCTCATGGGATTTATAGTTCCTAGCTGAGAGATTCTTTTTCTCTGGTCACTTGGACTCCCAAATAACGGAATCCACCCGGTGCCCACTTCATGTCCCGACTGGTCTTTGTGTACGATTTGTACGATTTGTAAAGGGAAACACTTCAGAATAATTAATCATAAAACCTGAGGAAGCACCATATACCATTACATCTTGTATTATTGGATTCAGGTTGGCGCTGGAATATCCAAAATATAATACGACATCAGCATATAATGAAACATCAGGTACACCCCACAATCTGATTCCCATGCCATTTACGGATTGTGTCAGCTATGGGTTTAATTAAAAGAGTGAACAAGAATGGGGACAGGCGATACTCTTGTCGTGTGCCTCTGCCCAAGTTTATTGAATATGACAATTTTGAATTGACTAAGATTTTAGCCCAGGGATGCGTGTATAAATGTTTAAATGAATTTTATCATGGTGTCCAAAGTCATATTTCGCTAAAATGATGAACATGTATTCCAAGGAGACCATGTCAAAGGCCTTTTGTGCATCTAATATTTTAAAAGTATATTTTGCATGAATACCGTCTGATAGTAAACATTGGCCTAAGCACATTCGCATTTGAATGAACCTGAAACAGGCTGATTATGCCGCCATTTTAAGTTATTTGCCACTTTGATTAACTCCTGCTTTCTGGCCCATGTTAGAAATTGTGCTATCGGCTCCAGCAGAGCAAAATTTACTTTGTACTGTGTCAACGTAGATAAGCATGCTGAAGCTGCTAAGGTGGTTTGTTTGTCCTGCACTAAGGAAACCTTGGAGTTAAACAAGAGCCAAACTAATCAGTAATTTAGATGCCATGTATACCAACAGTGTCTTCCCTGTTCGAATAGTGAAACAAAATGATGAATAGCTGAACATGTGCTTTTGCAGAAATCTTTGTTTTCGCTCCTTGAAACTAAGATTACTTTAAATTTAAGAACAAATGGTAGACAAATATAAGTAAATGAAATAAGGACTGTTACCTTTGTGTCCAATGTTTGCGAAACATATGAAGTGTTTAACAGAAAATAACCAGCTATTCAAAGATGTTTAAACATGTGGAAAGGCTATATACCCTAAGGGATGGACGATGTGTCCGGGATTGTGAGAAAACTGTATAAATACTCATGTTTTTGAAATGTCCAGCACTCTTTCATCTCACGGTGCCTTGCTGCACACATTGCAGGGTTTTGAGAGCCAGACAGCTGTTCTGTTAAAATAAAGTGTACTTGTACCTTAGTACTCGTGACTGGCGTATTTCTATTATGTGGTATTAAGCCTCGATATTCTTTTAATCTTTCAGATGCACCCTAATTGGGAACCTCAGGATTGATGTCACATCGCTAGACTAAGACGAGGCTGCCGGACCGGGATCAGAGAGTGATGGGGGCCCTTGCAAAGTGAGACGCGATTCCTCTGCATGCACGCCCGATCCCTGGCCGGTGAGCAGTGTTTAGTAGGATATCACAATGTGGGTCACCATATCGAGGCCCGTTTTCCGAAAACGCCAGCCACAACGAATAGTAATCTGATTGGACCCCTTTGAAATTTGAAATCAGGTGAGTCATGCCATGATTCTTAAAAGTCCTGATATTGGTTGCAGTTTTGTTTTTGCAAATACAAACGACGCCAGGTAAAGACAGTGATATGATATGCCTGGGAAATTGTCATCCTGTTTCAGAGTATTATTCCACAGAGAGAGACAATCTTTGAAACAAGGCCAACCGGCGCCAACCGATGGGTCGCCGGCTTATTTAATGTATTGGACGTATGGCCTAGGAACTGTGTTTAATGAAATTTGGCACAGACAGACCGGACATGTTTCCGAACTTCAGTGGCCAGTCTATGGTAGTTTTGACATTGCCCGCCTAGAGCATTTAGAATCTGTATTGTTGAGAAAAAAGCCTAGGCCTGCAACATTTGATGCAGTTAGAGACTGGAGGAAGGAAGCTATGCAGCAACTCAGAAGTAGAGAAAAGCATGCACGTAGTAGACACATGATGAATGCTGAGAAAGCATTGTTGCATGATCAGCAGGTACAGTCAGTATCCATTAGAAGTATGGATAGGGCTTTTCAACTAGATGTGCAAAAGATATATCCCTCTCAGGATTTTCATACATCAGATGAGTTACTTAATAAATTAGTGAATGAACGTAGAACTGTTTCAACTGCACCACCTCCTTATGTGCCTCCTCCAATTGTTGTTCCCCCTCTTCCCATTGTTGTTCCTCTTCCGTTGTTGTTCCCCCTCCTGCACCTGCATCCTTGCCGACAGTTGCCGTCCCCATAGCTCTGTCTGCACCACCAGCAGTATTGCCTCTGCTATCCATTGACTCTTTACCAGGTGGTTCTCTTCCACATGTAGTGGTTGAAGGGGCGGGAGCTGATCCAAGAATATTGACTTGTGGCACAGTATCTAAAGGCAGGAAGAGAGAATTGTATATGTGGGCTAAAAAGTACATAGAAGAGGGTGATGAATCATCTGTTTTAGTTTCCATTTCTGACCAAGGTGATATTCCTGAGTAGAATATTTTGATAGAATGGATGGGAACGTATTTAGTTGATATATGGAGTGATTTAATGGACATGAATATCCCACAGGGGTTGAGGGATTTGAATGTCCTTCCCCGCTCAAGGGACACTGCAGAGAAAGTATATGAGCATGTAGAGAGGGTATTTGAGTTTAAAAGGGAGCTAGATCGATTACAGGAGGAAGATGAAATGGATGATAATGAACGGCAAGCTTCATATGTGCAGAAGCAATTTCTTCCTCCATTGAAACCAATGACTGAAGAAATGCGCATTTGCACAAGAGATGCTCTTATATGGATTTTCGATTTTTCAATTTTTCCCATTGAAGTGCATGACACGTTTAGTCAGTATGTTCTGGCAATGCAAAGGAAAGTGTTACAGGTGATGGTAGAGAATCTACAAGATTAATTTATGAATAGAAAGGAATGTTGTCCTGCAGATTTGATGGTTATTTATATAAGAGCCTTTTGCCCGATACTGCTTTGACTACTTTGTCACTTGATTTAGTCTTGTTGCTTAATAGATGTTCAGATTTGTCTGCTTTACAATTGCCGATGAGGGAGGTTTCTCCGACATTTGTTCCAAAAGTAGAGATTCCAGCTAATGCTGCAGCAGGAACACCTGCCACTACTATTGAAGCACATTATGTCTCAAAGTTTGGACAGGAAGTGAATACCATTAGGCAATCAATTCCAGATATTAGGAAGAATCCAACAGGATTTTATAAAGATATTGAATCTGTTTTGCATTTGTCAGTTTTCACGCTGGGAGATATAGATTTGTTGTTTCCCGTGATCCTTCCTGCTGATTTGTGGAAGGAGATCAGAACTGTAGATGATCAGGCAGGGATGGGTGATACATGGGATGCCTTAGCACAAGTAGATGGGGAAAGGGATGCCGGTGAGAAACCGCCACAGGTGATACTGATGTTGCCAGATAGAATAGTGACTAAATGGAAAACTCTGGCTCCTGAAAAAATAAATCATATGGGATAAGCTTACGGCTTGGATGCAATTGAAGTCAGAGTGTGCAACTGAGTATTTTAACAGATTTGAGCAAGTATTTCCAGATTTTAGTGATCAAGACTTAAGTACAGAGCCAGGAAAGAGGCTGTTCGTTGATACGTTTGTGTGTGGATTATTGTCTGAAATCCAATCACAGATCATGACTTCTGAGAGTGCATGGCAAGCAAAATCACAATCTGAAGTGTTACACATGGCTCAGTACTATGAAAATAGGGTTAATATAGAGAAGGAGAAGGTGGAAAAGAAGAAGGGAGACCTGAAAACTAGAGTGTTATTGCAGCAAATAGTTAGAGGAGCCAGAGGTGGGAATACACAGTTTAGAGGCCAATTTACACCACAGGGTGGCACACAACTGGGTCCCATACACATGAACCAATGTGCATATTGTAGACAGGCGGGTCATTGGTGAGCACAATGCCTGATCCTTCAGCAGAGATCGAATAGCACGTATGGTGCCATGGGTAGACGATCCAGAGGCCGTCCTGGTATAGGGGGTCCTGGTAAAAGTCTGTTTGCACAGAATCAACAGACACCATCACAAGAAAATCAGCAACAGAATGTTACTAGTGGGAACATTTCTGATAATCCTTCGATTTTGGATCTGACGATATACTGTTCCGTTAGGACAGCCCTAAGAAGGGTCTGGAACCGATACCTATTCCCGTAGATCAGAAAGGGCCCTACATTGAAATGAAGGTGGGGAATAGGGAGCATCTCTTTTTGATAGATACAGGAGCACAGAAGTGTTCTATTGAACATTCACGGGTTCCAGATATTCCACTGTTAGGGCAGAACAACATTTCTGTAGGGTTTTCTGGTACACCAGTGGCAAGTCCGGTCTCTCGGCCGGTACCAATTTCACTGGGACCATTCACTGATTCTTGTCCATTTCTATTGATATCAAATTGTGGATAAAATTTGTTGGGATTGAATTTATTAAAGGAATTGTATGCTGTGATTTATTGTTCTCCAGATGGAGTGTACTTAACAATTTCGCCCCAACAAACTTCCATTCCACAATTTTTGTCTATGTCTTTACCAATTGAATTGAATAAGGTTCTGACATGTTTATGGGCAGTTAATGATAATGACGTTGGAATTGTACAAATTGAACCCGTTAAAATTGTGTTGAAACCAGGAGTTAAATTGCAGCGTATTCCGCAATATAAGATTTCGGTTGAAGGTGAACCGGCTTTGAAGAGTTTTATTTCTGATTTCGAACACAGAGGTGTAATTGAGGAAATTGCAGGAAGTGTGTGTAATAGTCCGATTTTACCAGTTTACAAGAATGGGGATAATGTGATTCCTTTTCATGTTATTATTGATTTGCGTACAATTAAGGTTGTTGCTCCACAGTTTCCAATTGTGCCTGATGTTACCACAATTCTGACTATGATTCCAGCCACGGCTACACATTTTAGTGTTCGGGATTTGAAAAAGACTTTCTTTAGTATCCCTGTGCATGTCGATAGCAGATATTTGTTCGCGTTCACTCTAGGGGGACGCTCATTCAATTTCACTCGTGTGCTGCAAGGATACACTGATAGTCCAAACATCTATAGTAGAGCGTTGAAAGACAACTTGATGCGCTTGAGTTACCTTCCACTTGTATGTTGTTGCAATATGTTGATGATCTACTTCGAGCTGCTGATTCTGAAACTGCTTGCACAGAGGGCACTGTATTGCTGCTTATTCATTTAGCAGAGCATGGGCATAAGGCTTTGTTGAAGAAGTTTCAGTATTGTCGACAGGAGGTCGCCTATTTGGGCTATCTCCTGTCGAAGGAGGAAAGAAGACTGACACCTGAACGGATACAAAGCAAATCTGATATGTCTGTTCCAAACACACAGAAAGAGGCAGAGCTATAATAGGCATGGCCTCATGTTGGAGACGGTGGATCCCAAATTTTTCTTTGTTGATAACACCTATGTTGGCTGTGACAAAGAAGGATATCTCTCTGCCTTTACTGTGGAACATGGATTGCCAGAACGCTTTTGATCTGCTTAAGGCTGTGCTGTGTTCAGCATCAGTTTTGGGCACACTAAATTACGAAAAAGGCTTTGTTTTGTATGTGAATGAATGTGCTGGATGTGCTTTGGCTGTTTTGACACAGGAACATGGGGGCAAGAATAGGTCACTTTAGACCCTGTTGTATGCGTATTGCAAAGATGTTTGAGAGCTATAGCTGCTGCTGCTGCATCCGTAAAACGACGTGAGGGTATGGTTTTAGGTAATTCTTTAACCATGATGGGACCCCACTCCGTAGACGTTCTATTAAACAGAACGCAGACGCAACATCTCACATCAGCCCGATTAACAAGATACAAGCTTATTGTATTTGCACTGCATATCCAAATTAAGAGATGTTGGTCATTGAATCCGACTGAACTATTGCCTACTCCCCAAGAGAAGGATTGCAGTGACGAAATGTCACATGATTGACTCTTTATTACAGAACAAGAAACTAAGGGCAGAATTGATTTAATTGATACACCCTTAAAGAATCTGCAAGGAGAGCTATTCTGTGATGGCTCGTTTTTTTAAACTTCCAGATGGTACTTCCACTGCTGCTTATGCAATCACCACGTTAAGCACTATTGTGGAGACTAAATGAATTCCGCATAATTCTGCGCAGGCCGCAGAGATTTTTGCGCTAACCAGAGGTCGAGAATATTTTTCTAGGGCTTTATCTAAATATATATTAGGATAGTCAGTACGCATTTGGGATGGTTCATAATTTTGGTCGACTATGGGCTAAGAGATGATTCTTGACCTCCCATGGAACAAAAATTCAACATGGCACTCTGATAGTCTGGTTGCTGTCAGCATTTGCGCTTCCTACCCACCTAGCAATAATGAAGTGTGCCGCACACCAGAAAGTGATGGACGATATAGGAAAGGGGAACACTTTTGCTGACAGAATAGGCAGACAGACTGTTATTGATTTGCACTCAAAGATGTACCTGCTCGATCCAACAAGATGGGTTACTGATACTTGTATGATGGACGAAGGGATTAGCTGTATAAAAGAAATTCAGGCTGAAGCTAACCCAGAAGAAATCAAACAGTGGGCTGAGGGTCCAGGGGGTCTAGATGATGAGGGTTGTTGGGTGGATAATGAGAAGCAAAGATGGATGCCCCCAATGCCTATGTGACTGCTATGGTCACCATGGCTCATGGCCCAACACACATATGTGGCAAAAAGATTTGCCAACAGTTAGATTCCGTCTGGTATAACACTAATATCCAGAAAACTGCTGAACGTCTGGTCCAGAGTTGCATGATATGCTTGCAACATAACATTGGGAAGGGAACACTGACACCGAAGGGCAGTTTTGGTCCCCCCTCCATGTCTTTTGAGGTGATCCATTTTGATTTCATTGAGATGGAACATTGTCAAAACTATAAATATGTCCTAGTTGTGATCTGTGCCTTTAGCAAATGGGTTGAGGCTTTCCCACTCAAAGATGCCACAGCAATGTCAACGGCAAAGACCATGCTTAAGGAATATTTCCCTAGGTTTGGTTTGCTGAGAGTAATTTGGTCCGATAATGGTCCACATTTTATCTCTGCTGTCATCCTGCAAGTATTTGCGGGATTACAGATTGATAAACGGTTCCACTCGGCCAGACATGCTCAGAGTACCGGCCTTGTGGAACACCATAACGGAATTCTAAGAACAAAATTGCCAAGTTGTGTGCGCACGACAATCTGAAATGTCCTGACGCTTTGCCAATAGCCTTACTATCAATACGGACGACCGCACATTCAAAGACAGGGCTTTCCCCCGATAAGATTGTCATGAGGAGAACAGCAAATGTATGGAATGCTCCAAGACTCAAGCAGTTGAAAGACATCAAATACCCGCTTTTGTCTGACTATTGTGATCAGTTGACTCAAAACTTGTGTTTCATTCACCAACAGGTACAAGCAGCCCTCCCTGTAAAAAACGAGGGTCCAGGTCAACGACTCCGACCTGGTCAGTGGATCCTGGTGCAGAATTTCAAGAGGGGCACCTTGCACCTAGTTGGAAAGGACCACATCAGATCCTTTTGGCGACGCAAACGGCAGTATGAGTGACCGGAAAGAAACACTGGATCCACGCGACACATGTGAAGAAGATTCCTTTTCCTCCACCCTATGACAAAGGGGAGGAGAAAGGAATTGATGATCCCAATGCTCACAACAAGCCTGCTTTGATCGACACTGAGGGTGTCAGGAAAGTTCTTCCTGAGCCCATGGGGCCTGGGGAGATTGTTGCCTCTTCTTCGAAAGTCCTTCCTGAGCCCGTGGAGTCTGGCGAGATTTCTGCTTCTTCATTTTCTTCTTCACTGTTGATCGATCTTGTTTCTGCTTCAGCATCTTCTTCAGGAAACGACAACGCTTTGTTCATTGATCATTCAGTACCTGGAGTTGTAAGGTACAATCTGCGATCACGGATCAGGATTTAGATTTAGAGTTTGCTGACATTACATTAATGTAAATAGAATAGGAAAGTACAGCTAGGATTCTGTGCCCACAAGAAACCACCGTTGAGCCAGTCCCTCATCATTCCTCTGCTGCATAAAATAAGAGGCAGGGACTGGCAAAGTTACCTTCAATCAAGATAGGCCATGTGGTCAAGTGTCACCCACAGATGCACTCAAAAAAGCCTAACATGAGGCTTCTTAACGGATGCTGAGAAACTATGCCTATTTTAGAGGCCACTTGTACTAAAAAGGATCTTGATCATTTTGCTGATAATGAGTCCACCCATTGAGGGTCATGGTCCCCGAGGACTAAATGGATACTGATCTCAATAACAGCTTGTATTATAATTGCATTGACATTCGGGTTTTGGTATCTGGAAAGTACACATCCGCTTGATGTTTTATTGACAACTGCAAGTGTCTCCACTTTGTCTCCACCATACGTGTATTCGCACACGCTTCATCCTCGAGACCTCCAACATAGAAGGGGTTATCATAACAACACCATCTTGATGATCATGAACACAACCCATGCCATTCTGAATAAGACCAATTGTTGGATATGTTCACATCTGCCACAACATGGGGAAAAGGGTTTGGGTTGGTATATACATCCACTCCCTCTAAGTACTGCATGTTATGCTTTGCTTAGGGCATTATTCTTTGGCCGATGGAACAATAGTGTCACTGGGAATTTTGATAGGACTAATCTCAATGAGTTTGAAAAATGGATTTTAGCACCTTTAGGATGTTCTCTGTTTGCGAATAGGAGCAAGCTAAATGTTGCTTCTATTAGGCCTTCTGATAGACTTTCCAGACCTTTCCAATCAATGATTACCTTTAAAATGGCTCCCATAGGTAATAGGGATGCCATGCCTCATTCCTATACTGTTAACCATAGTCCAAACTCTGTTCCATTTTGCATACGAAGAGAAGGTTCCCAACCAATGGGTACATTTGAGGGATGTACGAACGTTGATGTGCTAACAAGTGAAGATAGATCTCTATATGTAGGAGATCCCGTTTACTTTGTTTGCGGTTATGAGGCATATCCTTGGTTGGCAAGAGAGTGGAAGGGTACTTGTTATTTAGGTATACTATTACCAGGCGTATATGTTGCCACAACTGCTGAAGTTTCTAGAACTCGTCCCAGGTGGGATGAGGATGGTGACACTCCCTCACAGATTCTGGGTGACGTTGCTAAATCCTTTGTACCATTTTGGGGACAGATAATAAACTCCCAAGATATTTGAAAATTGGTGAGGGTTTTAGAGTAAACCATTAATGAAACCACTGATATCCTATACAACATGACACTAGAGCAAAAGGCTATTAGATTAGTGGCTCTTCAAAATAGGATGGTGCTAGACATTCTTCTAGCTTAGTGGGGTGGGGTGTACAAAATGGTGGGTTCTGTGTGTTGTGTTTTTACCCGATTCCTGCCCCACCATATTTAAGGCAATTAAGAAATTGCACACCTTAAGTACTGAAGTACATGTTCCAGAGGGAAACTGGGATATTGGCACATGGTTCTGGGACTTGTTGCGATCTTGGGGCTGAAAAACCTTTGCAGTTCTAATGGTGATCCTTGGCATTGTACTGTTTTGCTGCTGTTGCATACGGTGTCTTCCTGTCATTTGTTCTATGATAGGGGGATGTTGTGCACAAGCGGTTGGTAAACTAGAACCTAAGACACATATGCCCGGAAAGATTACTAATGCCTTGGTAATGCAGGATGTCACTATAAATAAGTTCATGGGGATCAATGTTTTTGAAGATAGCGATTCAGGATGTTCTGACGATGATACATGGTTTTCGGATGATGATAATGTTTGAGTAATGCTCTTGGCTTAGGCCAAAAGGAGGGTATGTCAAAGTATATTTTGCATGAATACCGTCTGATATTAAACATTGGCCTAAGCACATTTGCATTGCACTGTACATCGCATTTGAATGAACCTGAAACAGGCTGACTATGCCGCCATTTTAAGTTATCCGCCACTTTGATTAACTCCTGCTTTCTGTCCCATGTTAGAAATTGTGTTTTTGGCTCAGGCAGAGCAAAATGAACTTTGTACTGTGTCAATGTAGATAAGCATGCTGAAGCTGCTAAGGTGGATGGTTTGTCCTGCACTAAGGAAACCTTGGAGTTAAGTTAGAGCCAAACTAATCAGTAATTTAGATGCCATCTGTACCAACAGTGTCTTCCTTGTTTGAATAGTGAAACAAAATGATGAATAGCTGAACTTGTGCTTTTGCAGAAATCTTTGTTTTTGCTCCTTGAAACTAAGCTGACTTTAAACTTAAGAAAAAATGGTAGACCAATATAAGTAAATGAAGTAAGTACTGTTACCTTTGTGTCCAATGTTTGCAAAACATATGAAGTGTTTAACACAAAACAACAAGCTATTCAAAGATGTTTAAACATGTGTTAGCTATGTAGAAAGGCTATGTATCCTAGGTAAATGTGTTACACGAAGAGGGGCTGGACGACGTGTCCGGGATTGTGAGAAAACTATATAAATGCTGTTTTTGAAATGTCCAGCACTCTCTCATCTCACTATGTCTGCTTGCACACATTGCGGGGTGTGGAGAGCCAGACAGCTGTTCTGTTTAAATAAAGTGTACTTTAGTACTCATGACTGGCGTATTTCTATAATGTGGTAATAAGCCTCGATATTCTTTTAATCTTTCAATATCACGGGTACCGCAGACGTCTCCGTGGACAGGCAGGCAATGACGCCGAACAGCCTGCAGACATTCAGCACCATGGACCTCCCCGGTATAAATCCAGCCTACTCTTTGTGCACTAGATATGGCATAAAGGGGAGTAGTCCATCTGCTATGATTTTAGCAAAAACGTTAGTAGCAACAGCGATAAGGGCCTATAAGACCCACATTCATTAGATTACTTATCTGGTTTTAGAAGGAGAATTATGGTGGCTTCACGGAGTGTCTCGGGTAGAATCACACATTTCAGTGCTTCCCCCCACACTGCCAGTAAATGAGGCGCCAGTTGCAAACTAACATTGCATAAAATTCAGCCATTAGTCCATCTGGGCCCAGGGTCATATATTTGGGTAGCTCTCCAATCACACAGAGAACTTCATTGGTAAACAGACCCTTTATTTCTTCCCTGGCACTCACAAACAATCTAGAAAGTGATATCCCGTCCAGAAGGGTCTCCACAATGTGAGGTCCACAGGACAGTGTGGCCCTATAAAGAGTGGTATAAAATAGTTCAAAGAATGACATGATCTCTTGCTGAGTGTGTTTACAAACCCTGTGCTCATCAAGGACTCCTTCTACATACGGGGGACAGCTCTCGGCCCCTAACAGCAGAGACAGCATCCTACTTGGCCTCTCTCCTTCCCCGTAGCATCGCGCTGCAGCCAGCCTAGCAAAGTATTTAATCTCCCTATGTGAAAGGGCCCGTAATTGATCCAACTCAAAGTGCAATTTAGCCGAAGTCCCAGGATCAGAAGTAGCTGTATGTGTGTTTTCGAATGACTTTAGGCAGAGTTCACTGGCAGCCAGCTTGCGCTCCATCGTCTGCAAACCCCTCTCAACACCCCTGAACCCCCCCACCGATTCCCTGGATATCGCCATCCCCCAATGTACACCTTGAAGTTTGGCATTATACAATATATGATGTAGACTATGGCTTATCTGTAAAAGAAAGTATGGATGTTGTCCTCCATGTCAGCTAGGGAGATGCCATCATGTAACATTTCCCACACTTCCACCCATATTGATCGTCATTGACATCGTTTGAATGGTCAGAAAGGGTGCAAGGAAGAATAACACTTTGCCGAACCCTGCCAGTCCAATGTCATGTAACTAACATTAGATCGATTTGGGAGGCCATACCGTGAACAGAGGAGTAGAATTTATATTGGCAGTCCTGTGGATGCATTATTCTCCAAAAGTCACTAAGTTCCAGCACACCCACTTGGTCAGTTAAGCTACGGCTAGCTCTCGACTGAAACCCTGGGCACAGTCCCTTTTCAATAAAGGTCTTGGTTAAGTATACAATTCATATCCCAATCCCCTCCACTCTCACCCCCCGAGTACAGGAATCAGTGTGAATGAACAAGTCATACGAATCTACATTCGGGCCGTAGGTGTTAACAAGCAACACTTCGAGCACACCATGCACTATCACATATCTCCCGTCTGGGTCAATATTTGAGTGATTTGTGCAGTATTATCATGATCCCTCTGGATTGAGTCGAGTATGTAGTGAAGAATGTATTGGGACCCCAAGATGGCGCTAAACGGTGGCCAGCTCTAGTCACATATGTCATTATCTGTCTGGCCTTTGTGTATTTTTCCAAACCTCTAAAATTGCAGCTCAAAAGATGAACAACCCCCATAGAGTCCTGAGTAACAGTTCAGTCCGTACAGGGGATCCACATTCATAGTGAAATAACTCCAACCTTCTTGTAGTACTTTCCAATGCCAATATGTCTGCCAAAACAAATTTTTTAAGCCCCAACTGAACCACCCCAATACCACCCCCCCAACCCCCAAACGGGGTGACAGGGTGATCCTGTCCCGTCCCATCGCAACATACAGGGTCAGTCCGTGAACTAGACAAACCCCAAAATTACAATTTAAAAAAAGCAAGATTGCATTGGGTAGCTATCGCTGTTCCTCCCTTATGCCCGCGTTACCAGATTCCACCTCCCGCTATTAGGATAAATTGACATAGTGAGACACCGTAGAGCCTACCAGTTAGGATAACCATAAGGAGAATACTTTCAACCAAATGAATTAGCTGTCAGCAACTAGCAACATGACTGGGGCAGAACAAATCTCAGCAGGGGTGAGCCTCTGCACCACCCATCTCATCCCCCTCATTACCACAACGAAGGGGAATATTTGCCTCAATATACGCTATTGCTTCCTCAGGTATCATTACAAATAAATGACTTACGCCTGGTGTTGGAATCAGTTGTGCTGGAAAAAGCATAGCATGCTGCACCGATCTGTCACGTAACAACTTCTTCACCCCTGCCAATGTTTATGTTCAAGCTGAACAGCCATGGAGAAGTCCAGGTAGATGCGAATGGTGGATGTTTCATAGTGGAGGGGACTGTTCCCTCTGCCTAGTCAAAGGATAAGGTCTCGGTCCCGATAGTTTAACAAGCAGGCCAGTACAGGTTTGGGCTTTGGTCTAAGCACTGCTGATCTGTGCGCTCTCAACCACAAATGATGAGAATCGTGGGTTCCCCTCCAAACAGCTTTCTAACATGAGATTCTATAGAAACCTCCATAGGACCCTTGCCAAACCCCTCATGGATGCTGACTTTGTGAATGTTATTGCACCTAGAACGTGATGCAAGGCTGTCCCAAGATTGTAGAGCATGTTTAAGATCCTTTGACATATACTTGTGTTTTAAGCTCAACAATGTCATTGTCTGCCGTATCAATCCAAGTTTGGCCTCAGTGGCCCTGGCACTCTCCTGTTCCGTCTTAGTACTTAGAGAAGCAACCTTGACATTGATATTGTCAAGTTTACCTCTCATTGTTGAGAAGCCCGATATGCTCTCCCATTATTTGTTTCAAGTCCGGCCTGTCCACGGCTGTCACCTCAGGGTTTTCCTCTGAGGTAGTTCCAGCATCATTGATGGATTTTGTGATTTGTCAGGTAAAGGAGTCAATGTTACCCTGATTCTTCTGGGTGCCACCCAGCTTTTATCATGGTCACTGCTATGAGGTTGCCTTACACAGGAAACTCAGACCAAATCACCACCTGCACGTGTCTGGTAGGTCCCAGACCAAACAATGATCCATCAGATACTTAACAAAACAGCATCATGGGGTGCAAGTCATCCCAGATATCCAGTAAGGCCAGCTCCCCCTCACAATTTGCACTTCCACGGGTCAAAGCCCAATGATAGATAGGACTTACAGATGACAGCAGAAAGAAGGCCCACAACCTTGATGAATTGTTGTACTAATATGGCAGCTCATAGAGAATCACGGTATTACACATGGATGTGCCGCCACCATGCAAGCCCAAGGTTCAGCAGAAATGTCTCAGCCAGGGTCTAGGATATATTGCCCGGTCATAAAGAAAAATAGAACTTTTGCAGCCTTGTTTTGAGGTGGCAGATTGTGCTGCCTATATAAAGTTTTTTGCAGATGCATAAGATCCCATACACTACTAAATTGGAATTAGGTGATGAATTCTCTAATTATATGCTCTTTGCCATTTGGCAATTTGATGCTGGTTTTTCCATTTGCAGAAAAAGCACATAGTGCACATTCTGTGTGTTCCAAAATTGCGTTTATCCTTTTTGGGTTTTTTTAATTTGAAAATGTGATGGACATAAACGTTTTTGCGATTTTTTGCTTTACGATAAACTATACATGGGGTAGTACTCAAATATTCTTTCCGGTCTTCATCGGCTGTTAGTATTGACCAATGTTTCAGTAATATTTTTCTAAGCCGTTGTGCCTCCAAATTGTATGTTGAAATGAATCTGACCTCCTTGAGGATTGCTGATTTTGATTTAACTTTGTTTTACAGTAGTTCAGTTCTCGTTCTGAGTATTGTTTTTTACATGCTTTATTGAGGCTCTTGTTGTCATAGCCTCTTGTTTGAAATTTTTGTTTGGCATTTTCAATGTGTTTGATGAATTTGTTGGATTCCGTGCAATTTCTTTTTATTCTTGAGAATTCTCCATATGGGATATTGGATTTGATGTGTTACGGGTGATTGCTGGTTGCATTTAAGGTACTATTTCCTGCTGCTGGTTTAATGTAAAGGGTGGACTGGATGGTATTGTTCTCTACGTACAGTTCGGAATCCAGAAATTTTATTCTGTCTGTGCTTTCCTGCATTGTAAATTGCAAAGTGCTTTTATTGAGGTATGCATGATAATCTTGTAGTTGTTGCTGAGAACCATTCCAGATAACCTGGATGTTGGCAATGAATCTTCCCCAAAAAATGTTGTTGTGCTCTGTAAATACTGGATGTTGCCAAGCATGTTGAAGTTCAAAATGACCCATGTAGAGATTGGCATAGTCTGGGGCGAATTTAGCCCCCATCACCGTTCCTTGCTTTTGCCTGTAGATGTAATTGTTAAAAGTAAAAATAGTATTTTGTAATGTAAAGTTAAGCATCTCCAATATCATCAGATTTTTTTTTTTGGTGATAAGGTATTGAGCGGGCCTTCAGAAAATAGTAGGTTGTATCCATACCTTTAGAATGTAAAATGCTAGTAAATAAGGATGAGACATCAAATGTCACAAGTCTGAAATTTGGTTCCCAATTGACAGTAGTTAATTGTTGAATAATGTGTTGTGTATCCTGTATAAATGAAGATAAGCTTGCTGCCAAAGTGAACGCATCTCATGCTGTCCCTTTCTAGTGTGAGTAGCTCACCCAGTGAACGTATCTCATGCTGTCATTTTCTAGTGTGAGTAGCTCAGCCAGAGCACAGATCTCATGCTGTCCCATTCTAGTGTGAGTAGCTCACCCAGTCAATGTATCTCATGCTTTCCCTTTCTAGTGTGAGTAGCTCAACCAGTGAACATATCTCATGCTGTCACTTTCTAGTGTGAGTAGCTCAGCCAGTGAACGTATCTCATGCTGTCCCTTTCTAGTGTGAGTATCTCACCCAGTGAAAGCATCTCATGCTGTCCCTTTCTAGTGTGAGTAGCTCACCCAGTGAAATCATCGCATGCTGTCCCTTCCTTGTGTGAGTGGGTCACCCTGTGAACGTATCTCATGCTGTCCCTTTCTAGTGTGAGTAGCTTACCCAGTCAACGTATCTCATGCTGTCCCTTTCTAGTGTGAGTAGCTCACCCAGTGAACGTATCTCAGGCTGTCCCTTTCTATTATGAGTAGCTCAGCTGGAGCACAGATCTCATGCTGGGTCGATACCTTTACAATGTAAAATGCTAGTAAATAAGAATGAGACATCAAATGTCACAAGTCTGAAATTTGGTTCCCAATTGACAGTAGTTAATTGTTGAATAATGTGTTGTGTGTCCTGTATAAATAAAGATAAGCCTGCTGCCAAAGGTTGAAGATGCTTATCAATATATTCAGGTATGGGTTCTGCCAATTCCATTTATTATCGGTCTGGTTGATGGCAAATGAGTAAAGGTTTTGTGAATTTTTGGAATAAAATAGGCTGTTGTAATGTTTGGATTTGGTGTTTTCATAAAATCTCTTTCATCATCAGAAAATAATTCTTGGTTGTACCAATGAATATTCATGATAGTCCACTCTTCAGTTAGTGTGGGAGGGGATTGTCAGATAGTTTGTCATAGCAATTATGGTCTTGCTGATGTACATTGGCCATGGTGATGTAATATGTTGTTGAAAGCAGTTTTTCCCTCCTTCATCCTCTTGTTTTAAGATAATATCCTTGTTGTTTCCAAGATCCTGGATAGCTTTGGTTTCCTGGTAAGTCAAATTATATTTGATGGGTTTCTTGTTATCACCTGACAGGTAAAGTGTTCTTAAATCATTGGTGACGAATTTCTGAAAGATATCGATTGAATTTTCCATTGTTAAGTTACGGTTAAATGTTGAGTTACATTTTAGTTTTGTTTCCTGTGCCAAACCTAGGTCTAGATTTAGGGCCTGATTCACAGAAGCCTTTCCTAATGGCACAATCCCATAGGAAAATGTTCTGTGAATTAGGCCCTTACTATCGATGAAAGGGATTCCAAAGTGTGTTTCTCGGTTGCATCCTGTAGACTTAATAGTGTTAATGTATCCTCAACAGTGGCTGTTGTTAATGTTGTTGGAAAAGATTCAGTTACCTGGATATTACATTTTTGTTGAGAAATATTTGAGTTTCAAACTTCAGCAAAATTGAACAAATCCACATTTGTTTGAAAGCAGTCTAGATTGTTTGAGGGGCAAAACGAGAGACCCTTGTTTAAAGCTGAACTTAAGTGAGGGGAAGACTTCTTTTCCCTGTTAGATTCATAACTAAGTACTCCTTGATAGAATGTTTTTGGACCTTGTTAGAATTCCTTGTGTGTTGTCGATATCTCGTGGGGCTCCCCTGTCCCCTACAGCCTCTCCTTGTGGGCTTCCATTTGTGGATGTAGTTTCCTTTGTCTAGTGTTGCGATGGTAGGATTGATTTGAAGGGTGGATATGTGCGAGCTAATCTGTATCTTTGATATTCTACTAAGCAAGGAAAGGAGGTTTCTGCTTGTGGTACATTTGGAATGGTTGTGATTGATACAGGCATACGTGATGCTTCTGTTTCACTTTCACTTGCTGACTCTGGTTCAGATGATTGTGGTGATGTGGATTGTGGTCTTGATAGTTTGTTGGGAGGTTTCTTGGAAGATTTGGGATTTCTTCAAAAGGTTTATGGTTTTTGAAATGTGTACACTCTGTTATGTTTACAATCCATTTCATCCCTGAAAAACATTTTGTTTTTTGGCTTTGATTTAATTTGTGTATATATTCAAATGTTGTCTAATATTGGAACATTTTTTAACATAGCCTCTGGTATGTTGAGATCTGTTATTTGTTGTTTGATGGTATCCAACTCTTTAAGTAAACTTTAATGAGCTTTTTAGCTTGGTGTATGACCCTGCATATCATCTCTTTTGAGGTATTTATCAGCAGTAGCCAATCTTTAAGTGCTTCCACCTCGTCTTCCTCAAAAGATGACCAAATACAAATGCATAATCCTCTTGGTATTCTATTAACTTCAAAGTATGTTTCTAGTGTTGCTACCTCCCACCATCTTGAAATCTCTCCTTTAGATAACTGTTCCAATTTTTCAAACAAAACCTTAAGAGAAGTGGTGTTAATGTTGCTGCTGCTAGCTCTGGTGCCTGTTGTTTTATTGGATCCTGAGAAAAGTTTTTGTGCCTCTTCTGATCTTGTTTTGAATCTTTGTGACTTTTTTTGGCTTATAATGAAGCTTTGTTGGCTGGGCTCTGCTGTGATTGCTGAAAGAAAAACTTGAAGAAAAATAGAACTTTTGCAGCCTAGAGGCAACCTTTGGCAAGCTCTTTGTTGAAGCTTGTGTAGATCTTTGTTGTGCGTAGGGGCTGAGGAATTGGGTGCTCTCGCACTGAGGCTGCCCAGTGTGCTGAAAGTATGCAAACGTTACATAGAGTCACTCTTATTATTCTGCACCCTCTCACTATGGATTCAATTTGACTTTGCAATAATGGTCTTTAATTCATGCTTCATTAGTTCATGAGTATTTTATTTATGTTTACTTGGATTTTTGATGTTCTTGGGTTTACACCTCATTTGATGTTACTTCACAGTAAAGACATGTGTTACAAAAATAATCCTGGTTTGTAGTTACTTCCCATTAAAGGCATTTGTTTCAAAAATAGCCCTGGGCACGTGTTTCTCCAAAGACAATCATTTGGTACCACAGGAGGGAGAGTCTTACATTTAGACATTATAATATAGTTCTGTAAACAAAAAGTGACATGTATAAGAAATGTTTCTACACCATTAGTTTCAGATTTTTAATTTTGAAGAAATACATAAATCAACATGCGGAAGAGACAGCAATTTAGGGTTTCTTGTTGATGTCTGGTTGCCATCAGAAATGGGATTCGGTAAAGTAAAATTACTCACGTGTTTGTGATGCGTGATAGAGGTTGGATGTGGAATGATTCTTATTGTTTTATATCAATGAGAATGTTGTTGCTTAATCGGCTCTTTTTGTTGCCTTTCTTGTGGATATCTATCCGACAGGGTACTTATACATCATAATTTCATTAAGGGTCGAGTTGGAACTTACGCATGCTGCATGTCTAGTTCAGACAAGCTTGTTTAGCAGGATTTAAAGTGAATCCTTACCTTACTATGGGGGTTGAGAAAAGCTCCTTGTTTGTAAGAGGACAAGTAAATCTCTCGGGCGGAGTAAAGATAAAATGGGCGCCTGTTTGTAACATTGTGATGATGCATTGCATTGTATTGAAATGTGGTGACATCACGCCGGCCACCATTTTGGATAGGGCTAATGCTGTGGGTTTAATGTTAGTGTTGTAATTACTGATGGACTTCACCTAGTATGCATATGGATTATACTGAATGTAGTAATACCTATATTCTGGATGGCATCGATAACGCTTAGTATTGCTCCCCCCACCCCCATTTAATTATGGAATATATGTTAATGGTGGTTTCACCTCCAAAAATAAGGCTGGGATGATGTCAAAAAGTATACATACAATTATATCCTCAAGAATATTCAAAATGATGACAAAAAGTGGATGGTTGATCATAAGAAGTGGCTCATTTCTTTAAGGCCAGTAAAGCAACAATCCACTAAACAAATCCATTTGGCCTTGCATTGCCCAAGTCTTTTTTCTCTAGTGCCTCCTCTTGCCGGCTTAGCAACCTTCTCAATTCCGAAAAATTGAATTTTTTCAAAATTTTCATTGCCATGCTCATGATGAAATTGGTAGGCCAGGGGGTACTTTTAAAGTTCTGAAGTGTTCTGTAATTGGCAGATTGTGATGCCTATATAAACTTTTTTGCAGAAGCATAAGATCCCATATACTACAAATTTGGAATTACCTTTAATCAATTCTCTAATTATATGCTCTTTGCCCGGTCTGCTGCTCAATGCCAGTCAAGCGAGAAAATGAGGCGGCAGATGGTGGGTCAACACCACGTAACCCCTCTTACAGGGCCCAGTCACTCCTCTTACATCACCCACTGTGCCACACATCCGACCGGGTAGTCACAGCAGTCCGTCGCCCCAGCTTCTGATTCTGGGTGCAGCGTGTGATTTTGAACACAGCATCAGGACTTCAAGCAATGCCCCTTGCAAGATGCACCCCTGCGGCTGCCGCGACTACAGTCTATGACCCACTCAAAGTCCAGCTCACCCACCGAGGACACAGCGGGCTAGAAGCATTGGCATTTGGTCATATGTGCTTGAGCCATTCCGAAATGTGAATATATGTTTAGTTTTAGTGTCTCGTAGATATGCATATTGGCCTACGCACATTCGCATCGCACTATGAACCTATTGCCACAGTAATGGTTACCACGCTGACATTTTGTTTTATTCTCCATCTTGGATGCAATGTACAGTTCAGCTCCCTGTTCGTTTTGCCTTTCTCACTCTGAACGCAGTGGAAGACTGTGGAATGAACCCCCAGCTAATTGCTAAGCAGGAATGCATATTCTGCTAAGCATTTTGTTTGTCTTACACTGTAGAACCTTGAAGTCTCAGCAGAAGCATCTCTATCTATAAGTTAGGTGCCCACCTGTCTCAACCATGTTTTTCCCCATCCCTATCAATTGTAATAATGTGCAGCTGCTATATGCTCCTTTAGAGAAAAACCGTATTCCCAAGCTTTAGAGCAGACTGACCTTATGCGCCAGGAGCAACACAGATAAGCTATACAGCAAATGTTACATTGTACCAGGGAACACGATATGCCCCCCACGCACTGTTTTGCCCTGCTGCCAGACAAAATGTCATTAGGACGACGGGGAAAATGCAGACTTGTTGCTTTAGTAACATTACCTACGTGGAAAGGTCATGAACCCTATGGACCTGTCAAATGGAGGGGCTGGTCAAGTGTCTCAAATGTGATTCTGTTCTGTATATATGTGTGTACTTCTGGTTGTTCGGGGCTCTCTCCCGCCACAATGTGTGTAGGCATGCATCGTGGGATACTGAGACCCCAACCCTGGTTGTGAATAAATGCATTTTTGGACCTTGTGACTGGCTATTTCCATTTCTTTGAAGTAAGCCTAATTTTGTGGTCTTTCAGATGGCACCCGAATAGTTACCCTCCGGTTGATGTTCCATTCATGTTGGACGAAGACAAAGCTGTTGGATAGGTATCAGTGAGTAAAAGGGGCCCCTGCACAAGAGACGCGTTTCCTCGCAGACTGCTACGACTGGTCTCTGGCCGATCGCAGCACTGACGGGACATCGCAGCGAGGGTTTCCGGAATCGAGGCTTGTTCAGCCGATTGAGGAAACTGCCAGCCACAACGATCGTTCGAATGAATTTGTTTTGAAATCAGGTGAGTATGTTTCAGTAAGGAACCGACCTGGTTTGATTTTGAATTTGTTGACCAGGTAAGACTGTGATTTTAGTATACCTGGTAAGTGGTCATCCTGTTTTGCAATGTTTTGTTGCCAAGGAAGACAATCTAAGAATTTGAAACAGTCAACCTGCACCACCCGCGGGGTCGGCACCATATGACATGTACATATCCTGTCACCTAGGCACAATTGTATTCAATGGTGTTTGGCATCGACAAACCAGACATGCACCCGACCTTCAGTGGCCAGTTCTGGGTTGGCGATAATAGAATTCTTGGAATTACTATTGTTACGCAAGAAAGCTAGGCCTGATGCATTTGACGCCGTTAGATATTGGAAGAAGGAAGCGAATAAGCGACTCAGAAGTAGAGAGAAACATGCACATATGCATATGACAAATGCCGAAACGTCCAGCAGAAACAGAGGGAGGCCATTAGGAGCATGGATACGGCCTTTCAATTAGACGTGCAGAAAATATACCCATCACAAGATTTGCCTGTGTCAGATGAGTTGTTGAATAAGTTACTGAATGAGCGCAGATCTGATTCAGGAGCTGATTCAACTGCACCGCCTCCTTATGTACCTCCCCGTGCACCTGTACCCGGTCCAATTGTAACATCTGCCGCTACAACCATTGTTCCCACTGCATCAGCATTTCTTCCACTGTCAAGTGTGCAGGATTTACTTTTACTTTCTTTGCCGGCTATCTGCTCTTCCACTCCCCTACCAGTGATTGATACTGAATCGAGAATGGTGACGCATAGTACGATATCTGCAGACAGAAAGAAGGAGCTGCGTGAATGGGCTGAAATGTACATGCAGGGGGGTGACGAAGCTGTAAGTGCAATGTCTGACCATGGGGGTATTCCTGAACAGAAAGTGTTGATAGAACAAATTGGAGTGTATTTTGCTGAAATATGGAATGATTTGACTGATTCAGCTATTCCACAAGAATTGCAGGATTTGATTTTCTTGTCTCGTTTGAGGGATATCGCGACTAAAATACATGAGCATGTTGCAAAACTGTGCATAAGAGAACTTGATCATCTGCATAGGGATGAATTGAACAAAGATGAGCAACATACCTCATATGTACAGAAGCGATTTTTGCCTCCATTGAAACCTGTCAGTGAAGAAATGCGCATTTGTACAAGGGAAGCACTTAGATGGATTTCAAACGCTTATATTCCCCCTAGTGAAAGATACATTTAGCCAGTATACTCAAAATATACAACGGAAGGTGTTACAAGTGATGGTTGAGTATTTACTAGATGAATGCGTGAAAAGAAATGTAGTGTTTAGTGGGGTTGGGATAGTTACTATTTGCGCCAACTGTGTTTTTTTAATCCTTTGTTTGTATTGTAGCAGTTGAAAAGAAGGAAAGATTGCTTCAGTTAGTTGCCAATGATAATTGTTTATTTTATTATCCTTATTTGCAATGTTTAATCGTAACTCATTGTTTCTCTCTACACCTGTTTCAGCATTCTATAAATAGTGAATAGATCATAGGAGAGAGCTGGTTTTTAGAACCGGAAATATAATTCCTAAAAAACAAACCAAGGCAAACAGAATATTGAAACAAATTAAATATCCTATTCATCTTCATAGAATTCCAGTTGTAAAACAAACAATATTTAAACAGAAAATTATAGTTTAGTGAACATTTCAAGGCTTACTCTGATTGGAGGGCATTGTCTTAAATACAGGAAGTGTTCTTTCAAAGCTCCTAAATGAACACTTTTTCGACCTAAAAATTCCAGTTTCTTAAATGTTTTGCTGCTGTTTTCCAAGGTGGCTGATGGTCGTTCTTGTGTTGACCCAAAGAAAAATAGAGGAGAGAGGGAAGAAAAAAAAGGTGAAAGTTGAAGGATTTCCATAATAGTAAGAAGAATGCAGGACAGAAGATGGTGCTTCGTTCAGTAATTCTTACCTCTATTCTGAGTTCTGGTGTACATTTAAGTTTCAAGGCCCTGGGTCCGCCTGGAGTCATTACCACAATGCTTCTTGTAAGAGGCACAAATGGATTGTGTTTTGCACTATTTATATGTGCCAAAGAAAAGATGCAATGACGTAATACACCATACGTCACTGCGTTTTGACATGACGTCCTCACGCTTAACGTGATGACAGAAAAGCGTCATAGACGAGCACTGTGCAAATGAGATTGTGGAAAATGCTGATTAAATTAAAGATTGAAGGAATCTTTTCAAGTTTAATATTCTAAAGTTTATATCATTGGAACTATCAATCCTGAGTGCCATTTATGTTAATATTTGTTGTTTACAGTGTAGTATGTAATTGAAAAAGGAGATAAAAAAAGAAGAAAAGTGGCAACATAGGAGATATTAAAAATGGTGGAGAAATGTGCTGTTCGCAGTAGACAAAAGATACAGTAAAGAAAATATTACATTTTTATATATACTAGTGTTAAGGATTTCAATCGGGCGATACACTGCTCCTGGCCTAGTGTACAGCACAATGGAAAAACCTATTTGATATATAGATTCAATTATTTGAAAGGTGTACCACTTGTATCACACCCCTTACTTTAAAAATACCCAGTGTCACGCTGGACCAGGAATCAGGCTGGTTTGTAAAAGGTATTATGTATTTAAGATCAAAATCACAATATATATATTTTAATAGATACAACAATCACCAATGGGGGGACAGAACACATAATTATATCTTTAATACACTAGGACTAAGTAATGAGCAAATCAAATGCAGCACAGAAAGTAATACTTTTGTGTTGGTTTCAGATCAGATAGCACAATGGTTAGAAATTCCCCCTGCAACACCCCTCAAGCCACCAATAAGCAAATTTAAATAAATGTGAGGAGATAGCAGGTATTCAGAAATAGTACAGATCACAGTGCCTCACATCCCCCTTACCCACTTCCACAGAAAGAGAAAAACGAAGTGGGCTTTTCAACTGTCAGAATGACTTTTAAAGTGGCTGAGCAAGAACTCTAAATGTGTGTTTAACATAGGGCTATGCGTGTAAATTTTCACCATTCTAACAGTAATACATTTCACGTAAAATCACATAACTTGCCATTGCTGTCCAGAACATGTAACACAGTTCTGGCGCCTCTTCACACGTGCAGCCAGAAATTAAATTAACAACTCTGTCATTGTTATATTTTTCACCATTTTGAATAGCAAGTTATAAGTCTTTTAAAATGTGTTCTTTGCTCATGTTTAGCAACAGATGGTCACTTGGCTCTGCCTCTTTTTGTCTCCCTGCAGTCCAAGGCATTCCCCTTCTGGCTTCTTCCTTCTGGAGGCCATTTATGACACTTTTCACACTTCTAATTTCCTGGGTTGGAGGATGTCCATTGTTTAGTCCTAGGTTAACCAGCAATTAGCACCTCCCCGTGAGTTTCAGTTGAGAGGAAGGCCCTCCTTCTGGGAGAAACCTGCTCTTCCAGTTCTTGCAGCTCAGCCAGGTTTAATTTAATTGTTACATTCTTTTGGCTTTAAGTTAGCACAAAACAAGCTTGTTGCATCAACAGATAGAATTCTCATTCAAGATTTTAAACCTAGGGGATCAAAAACAGCTACAATATAGGTTACCATCGGTAAAAAGCCTCTTATATTGCAAACATTTGACTTTCAGTTTATACCATGTTACAGTTTAATCAGGAAGGCCCCTGACAGCTGTTATCACAGGTAGCCCTCTGCTGCACAGAGATATTTTTTACAGATCCACAGGCATGCCACTTTTGCTGTGGAGATCTCTTTATGCTCATAGCCTTTCAGGACCTTGTAAGTTCACAGGGATTCGTTAAACTAAGTGAATTGTAGCACCCAGCAAGAATGCTGAATATTTGGAAGGTGTTCTGTACCAGCAGCAAAGAAAGGGTGATTTAAAGCAATATTTGGAGTTTCATTTAGCAAAGCACCACTTTTTCCTTCTGTACTCTGCTTTCAATTGTTGTGGAGCCCAGTGACATTTCAGTAGTGAGAGCTCTGTTCCACCACCGACAACATGCGTGGCAAATTGGGCAGCCATTTTTTTGTGTGTTGAAAAGCACAATTTTCAGGGTTTTTGGCACGCACAAGGGTTTTGCTGCAATTTAGCTGTTACTGGCACTACCATAACAGAGTGATGCAGAATAGCAGAGCAAAAGTGGAATACATCCCACACTAGAGACGATTAGAAAAGTGTGGAAGAGGAGGAAAATGGAGAAGACATTTTTTCTCTGCTTCTAAGCCAGAAAAAATATATAGTATGCAGTTAAGAGCCAATGAAACATCTATGTGTCTGAGTTTAAACCATTGCTAACCGTGCCCATGTTGCAAATCCATTTGGCTTCCATCATTCAGAGGAGGATCTCTTTTAAAATGTAGTGTTTAGTGGGATTGGGATAGTTACTATTTGGGCCAACTGTGTTTTTTAATCCTTTGTTTGTATTGTAGCTGTTGAAAAGAAGGAAAGATTGCTTCAGTTAGTTGCCAATGATAATTGTTTATTTTATTATCCTTATTTGCAATGTTTAATCGTAACTCATTGTTTCTCTCTACACCTGTTTCAGCATTCTATAAATAGTGAATAGATCATAGGAGAGAGCTGGTTTTTAGAACCGGAAATATAATTCCTAAAAAACAAACCAAGGCAAACAGAATATTGAAACAAATTAAATATCCTATTCATCTTCATAGAATTCCAGTTGTAAAACAAACAATATTTAAACAGAAAATTATAGTTTAGTGAACATTTCAAGGCTTACTCTGATTGGAGGGCATTGTCTTAAATACAGGAAGTGTTCTTTCAAAGCTCCTAAATGAACACTTTTTCGACCTAAAAATTCCAGTTTCTTAAATGTTTTGCTGCTGTTTTTCCAAGGTGGCTGATGGTCATTCTTGTGTGACCCAAAGAAAAATAGAGGAGAGAGGGAAGAAAAAAAAAAGGTGAAAGTTGAAGGATTTCCATAATAGTAAGAAGAATGCAGGACAGAAGATGGTGCTTCGTTCAGTAATTCTTACCTCTATTCTGAGTTCTGGTGTACATTTAAGTTTCAAGGCCCTGGGTCTGCCTGGAGTCATTACCACAATGCTTCTTGTAAGAGGCACAAATGGATTGTGTTTTGCACTATTTATATGTGCCAAAGAAAAGATGCAATGACGTAATACACCATACGTCACTGCGTTTTGACATGACGTCCTCACGCTTAACGTGATGACAGAAAAGCGTCATAGACGAGCACTGTGCAAATGAGATTGTGGAAAATGCTGATTAAATTAAAGATTGAAGGAATCTTTTCAAGTTTAATATTCTAAAGTTTATATCATTGGAACTATCAATCCTGAGTGCCATTTATGTTAATATTTGTTGTTTACAGTGTAGTATGTAATTGAAAAAGGAGATAAAAAAAGAAGAAAAGTGGCAACATAGGAGATATTAAAAATGGTGGAGAAATGTGCTGTTCGCAGTAGACAAAAGATACAGTAAAGAAAATATTACATTTTTATATATACTAGTGTTAAGGATTTCAATCGGGCGATACACTGCTCCTGGCCTAGTGTACAGCACAATGGAAAAACCTATTTGATATATAAATTCAATTATTTGAAAGGTGTACCACTTGTATCACACCCCTTACTTTAAAAATACCCAGTGTCACGCTGGACCAGGAATCAGGTTTGTAAAAGGTATTATGTATTTAAGATCAAAATCACAATATATATATTTTAATAGATACAACAATCACCAATGGGGTGACAGAACACATAATTATATCTTTAATACACTAGGACTAAGTAATGAGCAAATCAAATGCAGCACAGAAAGTAATACTTTTGTGTTGGTTTCAGATCAGATAGCACAATGGTTAGAAATTCCCCCTGCAACACCCCTCAAGCCACCAATAAGCAAATTTAAATAAATGTGAGGAGATAGCAGGTATTCAGAAATAGTACAGATCACAGTGCCTCACATCCCCCTTACCCACTTACACAGAAAGAGAAAAACAAAGTGGGCTTTTCAACTGTCAGAATGACTTTTAAAGTGGCTGAGCAAGAACTCTAAATGTGTGTTTAACATAGGGCTATGCGTGTAAATTTTCACCATTCTAACAGTAATACATTTCACGTAAAATCACATAACTTGCCATTGCTGTCCAGAACATGTAACACAGTTCTGGCGCCTCTTCACACGTGCAGCCAGAAATTAAATTAACAACTCTGTCATTGTTATATTTTTCACCATTTTGAATAGCAAGTTATAAGTCTTTTAAAATGTGTTCTTTGCTCATGTTTAGCAACAGATGGTCACTTGGCTCTGCCTCTTTTTGTCTCCCTGCAGTCCAAGGCATTCCCCTTCTGGCTTCTTCCTTCTGGAGGCCATTTATGACACTTTTCACACTTCTAATTTCCTGGGTTGGAGGATGTCCATTGTTTAGTCCTAGGTTAACCAGCAATTAGCACCTCCCCGTGAGTTTCAGTTGAGAGGAAGGCCCTCCTTCTGGGAGAAACCTGCTCTTCCAGTTCTTGCAGCTCAGCCAGGTTTAATTTAATTGTTACATTCTTTTGGCTTTAAGTTAGCACAAAACAAGCTTGTTGCATCAACAGATAGAATTCTCATTCAAGATTTTAAACCTAGGGGATCAAAAACAGCTACAATATAGGTTACCATCGGTAAAAAGCCTCTTATATTGCAAACATTTGACTTTCAGTTTATACCATGTTACAGTTTAATCAGGAAGGCCCCTGACAGCTGTTATCACAGGTAGCCCTCTGCTGCACAGAGATATTTTTTACAGATCCACAGGCATGCCACTTTTGCTGTGGAGATCTCTTTATGCTCATAGCCTTTCAGGACCTTGTAAGTTCACAGGGATTCGTTAAACTAAGTGAATTGTAGCACCCAGCAAGAATGCTGAATATTTGGAAGGTGTTCTGTACCAGCAGCAAAGAAAGGGTGATTTAAAGCAATATTTGGAGTTTCATTTAGCAAAGCACCACTTTTTCCTTCTGTACTCTGCTTTCAATTGTTGTGGAGCCCAGTGACATTTCAGTAGTGAGAGCTCTGTTCCACCACCGACAACATGCGTGGCAAATTGGGCAGCCATTTTTTTGTGTGTTGAAAAGCACAATTTTCAGGGTTTTTGGCACGCACAAGGGTTTTGCTGCAATTTAGCTGTTACTGGCACTACCATAACAGAGTGATGCAGAATAGCAGAGCAAAAGTGGAATACATCCCACACTAGAGACGATTAGAAAAGTGTGGAAGAGGAGGAAAATGGAGAAGACATTTTTTCTCTGCTTCTAAGCCAGAAAAAATATATAGTATGCAGTTAAGAGCCAATGAAACATCTATGTGTCTGAGTTTAAACCATTGCTAACCGTGCCCATGTTGCAAATCCATTTGGCTTCCATCATTCAGAGGAGGATATCTTTTAAAATGTAGTGTTTAGTGGGATTGGGATAGTTACTATTTGGGCCAACTGTGTTTTTTAATCCTTTGTTTGTATTGTAGCTGTTGAAAAGAAGGAAAGATTGCTTCAGTTAGTTGCCAATGATAATTGTTTATTTTATTATCCTTATTTGCAATGTTTAATCGTAACTCATTGTTTCTCTCTACACCTGTTTCAGCATTCTATAAATAGTGAATAGATCATAGGAGAGAGCTGGTTTTTAGAACCGGAAATATAATTCCTAAAAAACAAACCAAGGCAAACAGAATATTGAAACAAATTAAATATCCTATTCATCTTCATAGAATTCCAGTTGTAAAACAAACAATATTTAAACAGAAAATTATAGTTTAGTGAACATTTCAAGGCTTACTCTGATTGGAGGGCATTGTCTTAAATACAGGAAGTGTTCTTTCAAAGCTCCTAAATGAACACTTTTTCGACCTAAAAATTCCAGTTTCTTAAATGTTTTGCTGCTGTTTTTCCAAGGTGGCTGATGGTCATTCTTGTGTGACCCAAAGAAAAATAGAGGAGAGAGGGAAGAAAAAAAAAAGGTGAAAGTTGAAGGATTTCCATAATAGTAAGAAGAATGCAGGACAGAAGATGGTGCTTCGTTCAGTAATTCTTACCTCTATTCTGAGTTCTGGTGTACATTTAAGTTTCAAGGCCCTGGGTCTGCCTGGAGTCATTACCACAATGCTTCTTGTAAGAGGCACAAATGGATTGTGTTTTGCACTATTTATATGTGCCAAAGAAAAGATGCAATGACGTAATACACCATACGTCACTGCGTTTTGACATGACGTCCTCACGCTTAACGTGATGACAGAAAAGCGTCATAGACGAGCACTGTGCAAATGAGATTGTGGAAAATGCTGATTAAATTAAAGATTGAAGGAATCTTTTCAAGTTTAATATTCTAAAGTTTATATCATTGGAACTATCAATCCTGAGTGCCATTTATGTTAATATTTGTTGTTTACAGTGTAGTATGTAATTGAAAAAGGAGATAAAAAAAGAAGAAAAGTGGCAACATAGGAGATATTAAAAATGGTGGAGAAATGTGCTGTTCGCAGTAGACAAAAGATACAGTAAAGAAAATATTACATTTTTATATATACTAGTGTTAAGGATTTCAATCGGGCGATACACTGCTCCTGGCCTAGTGTACAGCACAATGGAAAAACCTATTTGATATATAAATTCAATTATTTGAAAGGTGTACCACTTGTATCACACCCCTTACTTTAAAAATACCCAGTGTCACGCTGGACCAGGAATCAGGTTTGTAAAAGGTATTATGTATTTAAGATCAAAATCACAATATATATATTTTAATAGATACAACAATCACCAATGGGGTGACAGAACACATAATTATATCTTTAATACACTAGGACTAAGTAATGAGCAAATCAAATGCAGCACAGAAAGTAATACTTTTGTGTTGGTTTCAGATCAGATAGCACAATGGTTAGAAATTCCCCCTGCAACACCCCTCAAGCCACCAATAAGCAAATTTAAATAAATGTGAGGAGATAGCAGGTATTCAGAAATAGTACAGATCACAGTGCCTCACATCCCCCTTACCCACTTACACAGAAAGAGAAAAACAAAGTGGGCTTTTCAACTGTCAGAATGACTTTTAAAGTGGCTGAGCAAGAACTCTAAATGTGTGTTTAACATAGGGCTATGCGTGTAAATTTTCACCATTCTAACAGTAATACATTTCACGTAAAATCACATAACTTGCCATTGCTGTCCAGAACATGTAACACAGTTCTGGCGCCTCTTCACACGTGCAGCCAGAAATTAAATTAACAACTCTGTCATTGTTATATTTTTCACCATTTTGAATACCAAGTTATAAGTCTTTTAAAATGTGTTCTTTGCTCATGTTTAGCAACAGATGGTCACTTGGCTCTGCCTCTTTTCGTCTCCCTGCAGTCCAAGGCATTCCCCTTCTGGCTTCTTCCTTCTGGAGGCCATTTATGACACTTTGCACACTTCTAATTTCCTGGGTTGGAGGATGTCCATTGTTTAGTCCTAGGTTAACCCGCAATTAGCACCTCCCCGTGAGTTTCAGTTGAGAGGAAGGCCCTCCTTCTGGGAGAAACCTGCTCTTCCAGTTCTTGCAGCTCAGCCAGGTTTAATTTAATTGTTACATTCTTTTGGCTTTAAGTTAGCACAAAACAAGCTTGTTGCATCAACAGATAGAATTCTCATTCAAGTTTTTAAACTTATGGGATCAAAAACAGCTACAATATAGGTTACCATCGGTAAAACGCCTCTTATATTGCAAACATTTGACTTTCAGTTTATACCATGTTACAGTTTAATCAGGAAGGCCCCTGACAGCTGTTATCACAGGTAGCCCTCTGCTGCACAGAGATATTTTTTACAGATCCACAGGCATGCCACTTTTGCTGTGGAGATCTCTTTATGCTCACAGCCTTTCAGGACCTTGTAAGTTCACAGGGATTCCTTAAACTAAGTGAATTGTAGCACCCAGCAAGAATGCTGAATATTTGGAAGGTGTTCTGTACCAGCAGCAAAGAAAGGGTGATTTAAAGCAATATTTGGAGTTTCATTTAGCAAAGCACCACGTTTTCCTTCTGTACTCTGCTTTCAATTGTTGTGGAGCCCAGTGACATTTTAGTAGTGAGAGCTCTGTTCCACCACTGACAACATGCGTGGCAGATTGGGCAGCCATTTTTTTGTGTGTTGAAAAGCACGATTTTCAGGGTTTTTGGCACGCACAAGGGTTTTGCTGCAATTTAGCTGTTACTGGCACTACCATAACAGAGTGATGCAGAATAGCAGAGCAAAAGTGGAATACATCCCACACTAGAGAAGATTAGAAAAGTGTGGAAGAGGAGGAAAATGGAGAAGACATTTTTTCTCTGCTTCTAAGCCAGAAAAAATATATAGTATGCAGTTAAGAGCCAATGAAACATCTATGTGTCTGAGTTTAAACCATTGCTAACCGTGCCCATGTTGCAAATCAATTTGGCTTCCATCATTCGGAGGAGGATCTCTTTTGCCTCCCCTTGGCTGTTTCCTAACATTTTCAAGTCCAACTACTTTCAGATTCTCTTCATTAAAGTTCTCGTGTTCCATCTGTACATGCTGTGATAAGGGGAACTTAGGGTCTTTGTTCCCGATTGCCCTCAGAAGTTCAAAAATGCTTATTTTAAGGGCTCTTTTGGTACTACCAATGTACGTTTTCCAACATGTGCATCTTATTACATATAAGGTATTGCAATTAATAAATTCTCTCAGTTTCTTCATTGAGCCGTTTGGAATTTGAGTTTTTTTCCCCATGATCTATGAGGGGACAGAGTCTACAGTTGCCACATTTGTAATTACCAATGAGTGGTATATGTGTGAAAATGTCCATCTGTTGAGATTTCATTATTGGATGAAGGAAACTGGGACTGATCTTGTTGCGAATAGTAGGTGCTCGTCGAAAGCTGATGGATCTATTTCTAGAATATTCCAATGTTTAAGAATCTTGGTTAGGGTTTTAACTTCCATGTTGTATGTAGTTATTAGTTTTGGTTTTTGCAAATTTGATATCGATTTTGGTTTTTCCGTTAGAAGATAATGCCTAGAATCTCTTCAGCTTTGTAATGAAAATAAATGTGTTGTCCTGCAGACATGATGGCAATTTACAAAAGAGCATTTTCACCTGATACCACAATAGCTTCCTTGTCACTCGATATGCTTCTATTGCTTAATAAACGTTCAGTACTCCCTACTCTACAACTACCTATGAGAGACTAGTCCCGAAAGTAGAGATTCCAGTGGTAGGTACTGTACCTGCCTCCAATATTGCAGTGCACTGTATCTTGCAGTTTGTCCACGTCCCATTTTCGAGACAGGAAGTGAATACGACTAAACAGTCTATCCCAGATATTAGGAAAAATCCCATGGGGTTCTATAAAGAGATTGAATCAGTTTTAAATTCGTCAGTTTTCACGTTAGGGGATACTGACTTGTTTCCCGTGATCCTGCCTACAGATTTATGGAAGCAGATTACGACTGTAGATGATCAAACAAGTATGAGCGATTTTTGGGACGCTTTGACACAAGCTGACGCGGGTAGGAATGCAGGTGAGAAACCGCCTCAGTCTATATTGATGCTGCCAAATATAGAGACCAAACTGAAAACTTTAGTGCCCGAGAAGAGAATTATATGGGACAAATTGACAGCATGCATGCAAGGTAAAACCGAGGGTGCAACAGTTCTTTAACAGATTTGAACACGTTTTTCCAGATTTTAGTGGGCAAGGTTTGAGTACCGAACCGGGAAAAACTATTTGTTGACAAATTTGTACATGGATTGTTGCCCGACATTCAAACTCAGATCATGACGTCCGTGTGTGCATGGCAAGCAAAATCGCAATCCGAGGTACTACACATGGCACAGTATTATGAGAACAGGGTAAACACAGAAAAGGAAAAGGTAGAAAAGAAGAAGGGTGATTTGAAGACCAGAGTTCTTTTACAGCAAATAGCATGAGGCTCAAGGGGTGGGAATACCCAAACGAGAGATCAGTTCCTTCCACAGATCGGAGCGCTATTGGGGTCCTCCTCACATGAATCAGTGTGCGTATTGTAGACAGAAAGGCCATTGGAGGGCACAGTGCCCATCCCTCCAGAAGCGCGCCAATAACCCATATGGCACCATGAGCAGATGATAAATCGAGGGGTCACCCTGGAATTACGGGTCCTGGTGGATACCAATTAGCACAGAATCAACAGCGCCAACCACAAGATGTGGCAATCAGGGAGGGGGACAGGCACAGAATACGAATAGCTGGAAAGTTGGATAATCCCACACGCATACTTCACTGAAGATTTCACATCTGACAATGTACTGTTTGCTAGGACAGCCCCAAGTAGAGTCTGGTACCAATACCTATTCCCATATATCAAAAGGGGCCTTACGTTGACATGAAGGTGGGGGAACAGGGAGCATATTTTCCTAGTGGATACTGGGGCACAGAAGTGCTCCATTATATGCGGGTTCCAGATATCCCACTGTCAGGGCAGAGCAACATTTATGTAGGGTTCTCCGGTACGCCAGTAGTTAGCCCGGTCTCTCGGCCGGTACCAATTGTATTGGGTCCATTTACCGATTCATGCCCATTCTTGCTGACTACGAATTGTGGCAACATTTTGTTGGGATTAAATCTATTGAAGAAATTGAATGCCACAATTTATTTTTCTCCAGATGGTGTACTTGATGATTTCTCCCCACCAAGGTTCCACTTCACAATTTTTGTCTAGGCCTTTGCCAAGTGAATTCAGTGAGTTGCCAACACATTTATGGGTAGTGAATGATAGTCAGTATTTTGAATGTTGAGCCAGTGCGAATAATCTTGAAATGTTATTACGCTGCACCGCATTCCACAGTACAAAATATCAGTAGAGGGTGAGCGTGCTTTGAAGAGTATTGTTGAAGAGTATTGTTCAAGACTTTATACACTGAGGTGTGATTGAAGAGATTTCTGGGAGTGTGTGTAATAGTCTGATTCTTCCTGTGTATAAGAAAGGGGATAATGTCTTACCCTACCACTTAATAATTGATTTGCACACAATTAACAAGATTGTCGCGCCAAAGTTTCCGATTGTCCCCAACGTTACGACTGTCTTGACAGATTCTAGCCACACATTTTAGTGTTATTGATTAGAAGGTTTTCTTTAGCATTCCTGTGCACCCAGATAGCAGGTACCTGTTCTCGTTTTCCTTAGGTGGATGCTCCTTCACATGCGTTCCTCAGGGTTACACAGTCCTAGCATATACAGTAGGGTGTTTTGATATGCTTAAGCTTCAATCAGTCTGCACATTGCTGCAGTATGTGGACAACTTACTCATTGCTGCATATTCTGTGGACACTTGAAAGGAGGGTATGGTTTTGTTGCTTATTCATTTGGCTACACATGGACACAAAGCATCATTGAAAAGGTTTCAGTATCGTAGACAAGCGGTTGCCTAATTGGGCTATCTCCTGTCTAAGGAGGGAAGACTGCTGACACCTGAATGTATACGGAGCTTCTCTGACATGTATGTTCCAAACACTTAGAAGTTAGAACCCTGATTGGCATGGCTTCATACTGTAGACAGTGGATCCCTAATGTTTCACTTTTGATTGACAAAGAAGGATGTTCCTTTGCCTTGGGACATGGATTGCCAGAACGCTTTTGATCTGCTCTGCTCAAGGCTGCGTTGTGTTCAGCGCCAGTTTTGAGCACACCAAATTATGAGAAGAATTTTGTTTTGTATGTGCACAAACAGGGTTGTGCTCTGGCTGTATTGACAGGATCATATGGGGGGTGGGAGGAGCAGACTGTGCAGCAATTTTTTCCTCCATGGTAGATCCTGTTGCATCTGCATTGCCAAAATGTTTGCGAGCTGCAGCTGCTGCCTCAGTAAAACAAAGTGAGGGTATGGTTTTAGGTCACCCTTTAACCGTTGTGGTAACTTACTCTGTTGATGTTCTATTAAACAGAAAACAAACACAGCATCTCACTTAAGCTAGATAAACGAGATACGAGTTGATTCTATTTGCACGGCACATCCAAATTAAAAATATGCTGTAGTTTGAATCCTGTTGAACTTTTGCCGTCTCCACAAGAGTATGACCACACCAATGATATGTCCCGTGATTGCCTATATGTCACAGAACAAGAAAGGAAGGGTAGAATTGATTTGAGCGATGCACCTTTGAAGTCTCCGGATGTAGAACTGTTTTGTGATGGTTCTTGCTTTAAGCTACCTAAGGTACCTCCACTGCTGCCTATGCAATTACCACATTAGACACCATCATTGATAGCAGAAACATACTGCATAACTCCACCCAGGCTGCAGAGATTGTTGCATTGACTAGGGCATGCAAACGCTCAGAGGGACTAAGTGTGAACATATATACCGATAGCCAGTACGCTTTTGGAGTGGTTCACAATTTTGGCCGATTATGGACAGAAAGGGGATTTTTGACATCACATGGCACCAAAATTCAACACGGTACTCTGATTGTACAATTGTCGTCAGCACTAGCGCTTCCTACACAGTTAGCGATCATGAACTGTGCTGCACACCAAGTGACAGACGATGTAGGAAAAGGAAACGCTTTTTCTGACAGAATCGCTAAACAGACTTCCACCGATCCGCACTCGAAAATGTTATGTGTGAGACTCAGCTAAATGGGTTACTGAGACTCTGCTAAATAGGTTACAGAGACTAATTTGATGGAAGGGGTTAACAGTGTGAAAGATATTCAGGCAGAAGCAACAGCAGAGGAGATCACACAATGGGGGAATGGTCTGGCGGGATTGGATGTTGAGTGGACAATGAGAAGCAAAGATGGATGCTTATGAAGGCTTATGTCACTGCCGTAGTCACTATGGCTCATGGTCCAGCACACATGTGCGAAAAAGATATGCCAACATTTAGATCATGTCTGGTACAATGACAACATCCCAAAAATTGCTGAACATTTAGTTCAGAATTGTATGGTATGTTTACAACACAGAAGGGCACAGCAACACCGAAGGGAAGTTTTGGACCTCTCTCCATACCGTTTGAAGCGATTCATTTCATCGAGATGGCACGCTGCCAGAATTATAGATAAGTGTTCGTTGTGATTTGCGCCTTTATTAAATGGTCGAAGCTTTCCCCCTGAAAGACAACACTGCTCTGTCGACAGCCAAAGCCATGTTAAAAGGAATATTTTCCTAGGTTTGGTCTGCCAAGAGTCATTTGGTCCAATAATGGGCTGCACTTGATCGCCGATTCTGCAAATCTGTGTGGGATTACAGATCGCTAAATGTTTTCACTCAGCGAGACATCCCCAGAGTGCCGGTTTGGTGAAACGCCACAATGGTATTTGGAAGAATAACCTAGCGATGGTGTGTGCGCACAGTAATCTGAAGTGGCGTGACACTTTGCCAATAGCTTTGCTTTTAATGCAGGCATCCGCACAGACAAAACACTTTCCCCATACAAAATCATTATGGGGGAGGCCTGCAAATATTTGGAATGCACCAACAGGTTCAAGCAGCCCTGTCCGAGAAATACGTGGGTCCAGGCCATCAAATCCAGCCTGGAGATTATGCCCTTGTGAAGAATTTCAACAGGAAAACATGTCTTGTGCCACGCTGGAAGGGGCCTTATCAAGTCCCATTGGCTACACAGACAGCAGTACGTGTGTCCGTAAAGAAACATTGGATACACACAACAGCACGTGAAACGAGTGCCATTGCATTTGACTCTCAGAGCGATGAGAAGGAAATGGATCATGTGTCTGTTTTGATCGACATCAAGTGCGATGCAAAACCACTTCCTGGATCTGTGTGGCCTGGGGAAGAGGATCTTTCTTCTGAATCATCTAACATTGTTCCTCTGGAAACTGATGATCCTTTGGTCATCGACCATTCAGTAGCTGGCGCTTTGATGTACAACCTTCGACCATGGAATTGGATTTAGTTAGGGATTGACATTACGTTTTGTAATAGATTAGGAAAGTGTGGTAAGACTGCTGCACCAATGAAGATACCAACACCATTCCCTCGTCATTCCCCTCTGGATAAGGGAAGGGGCAGGCAGTGGCAAGAAAACTACAATCAAGATGCCACCAAAGGATGAACTCATAAAAGCCCATCAGTGAGGCTTCTTAACAGATGCTGAAGGACTATGCCTGCGTTTGGGGCTGCTCGCTTAAATGAGGACATGGTATATTTGCAGTTTGATGGGCCTGTATATCAAGGGCCATGGTCCTGTATATCAAGGGCCATGGTCCCCGAGGACCAAATCGATAAATATTTTGATGATAACCTGTATTATGGTCATGGATACCAGTGCTATAGTATTTAGAAAGTGGGCATCCACTTAACACTCTGTTTCCAACTGTCAGTGCATCCACAAAGTCTCCCTTACGTGTACGCACACACTCTTCAACCAGGTGATCTCAGCCATAGAGGGCGTTTCCATAACACCCTCATGATGATTATGAATGCAACTCATGCGTTTCTGAATAAAACCCAACTGCTGGGTTTGCACACATGTTCCACAGCATGGTGAGAAGGGGCTAGGTTGGTATAGTCATCCTCTGCCCAGGTCTACACATGTTATGCCACAGTTCTTTGGACGATGGAACAACAGTGCCATGGTAATTTTGATGAACGAATATAAATTAATTTGATCAATGGGTATGGCTGCCTATAGGATGTTCAGTGTTTGCAAGAGTACCCTCAATATTGCCACTGCCAAACGTGCTGATAAATACTCCAGACCGATCAATCAATGGTTTCCTTTAGAAGGACTCCTGTAGGGAACAAAGTAGTCACCCCTCCATCCTACATTATCAATCATGATCCTTCCCATTTCTGCTTGCGAAAAGAAGGTTCCTGACCTATGGGCTTGTATGATAAATACATAAACACAGCTGTTTTAGTAAAAGAGGAAAGTTCTCTGTATATAGGGGGTTCTATTTATTTCATTTGTGGAGTGAGGTTTATCCTTGGTTACCAAAGGATTGACAAGGAACATGTTATTTGGGAATACTCCTGCCAGGGGTTTACGCCACTTCTACGGCCAATATATTGAAGACCCGCACTAGGAGGGAAAAATCGAAGGCGACACCCCCTGCAGGTCCTGCGGACATTGCTAAATCTTTTGTTCCATTCTGGGGACAAATGAACTCCCAAGGCATTAGGAAGCTGGCTAGGACTTGAGAAAACTATCAATGAAACTAAGGGCATTATGTTCAATATGACCTTGGAGCATAAGACTAGTGGCTCTTCAGAATAGGATGGTGTTAGACATCCTGGCTGAACATGGCGTATGCAAAATGGTCGCGTCCGCGTGTACACGGTTCACCCCCACCATTTTTCAAGCGATAGAGATTGCACATTTTGGGTTCAGAGGTAAACATTCCCAGAGGGGATTGGGACCCTAGTACATGGTTTGGCAATCTACTACAAACTTGGGGTTGGAAGATATTCTCTGTTCTGGCTATTATCCTTGGTTTAGTTTTATTCTGTTGCTGCTGCATCCAATGCCTGCCTTTCCTGGGTTCCATGATAGGGGATTGCTGTGCATGTTTATTAGTCAAATTGAAACCAAACCCACACTTGCTAACACATGTCACAAATGCACTTGTCATGCAGGAGGCTACTATAAAGAGTTTATGGCCATCGATGTTTATGATAATGACGGCTCTGGATGTTCCGATGACTCTTCAACCTGGTCGTCTGAGGATGCCATATTTGGATGATGCTCTTGGCTTAGGCCAAAAGGAGGGTTTGTGAAAATAGGTTTAGTTTTACTGTCTCGTAGAGCTGCATAATGGCCTAAGCACATCGCACCGCACTATGAATCTATTGCCCCAGTAATGGTGGCCACGCTGCCATTTTGATTTATTCGCCGTTGGATGCAATGTACAGTTGAGCTCCCTGTTAGTTTTGCCTTTCTCACTCTGAATGCAGTGGAAGACTGCGGCATAAACCCCCAGCTAGTTGCTAAGCAGGAATGCACATTCTGCCGAGCGTTAGGTTTGTCTTACACTGTAAAACCTTGAAGTCTCTGCAGAAGCAGCTCTAATCTACAAGTTAGGTGCCTGCCTGTCTCAATCATATTTCCCCCCTCCCCATCACTATAAATTGTAATGTGTAGCTGCTATGTGCTCCTTTAGAGAAAAACCCTATTCCCAAGCTCTAGAGCAGACTGACCTTATCCGCCAGGAGCAACAGATAAGCTGTACACCTTGTACCAGGGAACACGATTTGCCCTGCTCCCATACAGTAAATTGGAGCACGGGGAACATGCAGACTTGTTGCTTTAGCAACATTACCCACGTGGCAATGTCATGAACCTTATGGACCCTGTCACATGAAGGGGCTGGTCAAGTGTCTCAAATACGATTCTGTTCTGTATATACACATGTGTGTACTTCTGGTTGTTTAGGGCTCTCTACCAGTGTGTGCATGCATGCATCATGGGGTGCTGAGATCCCTGTGAATAAATGCATTTTTTGGGCCCGACTGGCCATTTCCACTTCTTTGTAGTAAGCCTCATTTTGTGGTCTTTCAGAAAACATTTTTTTTTATATCTCTGGGTGTTTGGATTACGGGTCAGCCCTAAACATCGCATGGTTCCAGCACTGAAGAGCTCCGAGAGGCACAGCCATTTACGGCCTGCTGCAGTATTTTGTTATATGAGAAGGTCATCTTCTAGCCATAGCGCTTGGTAATCTGCAGCTTAATTCATGCACTCTTTTGTGTACCATTTCACATAATTAATCCCAGGGCTCAAGGGAGGGCAATGGGTCAAAAGGCTATGCATCAGATATGGCAATCGCCTGTATCAGGAGTGGAAGGGGTCTGGGATGGCATCCTTTAGCATTGGAAAGGCAAGCTTTTTTCATCAGGCTCATGGATGAGTGAAGCAGGGCAGTTGTTTGGCCGCATTGACCTGGCTAATAACATTGCATGCTTTGGCATCATTCCAAGATGAGGGATGTTGCCCTTCTTGTTAGATGCCTGGGAAAAATACCAAGACAGCGACAGCTGCAGCCTTCCTTCCAGTCAGGTGGTAATCTGTCACATATGGCTTGTGCTTACCGCCATGGTCGTTATGCTATGGGAATTGCACGGTCTGCAGAATTGGTCCCGTGATCACAAGCAGAATAGCTTGTGTGAACTGAGTTTTTACTTTTTCTTCCAGTTAAGCCAGTTGGCCAACGGCAGACCTCGAGAGCCAGAAACCTGACGGGTTCATGACATCCCCAATTATTCATGAAGAAAAATGTGTACACGTTTAGAATCATTTAATATAAATTTGAATATGCATCAGGAATAGCCAACATGGATCCATCCCTCGTGTTGGACAATCCTGGGTTAGGGGGCAGGGGTCTCAAAGCCTTGGGTATCATGCTTACCACTATTTGGTTCAAAGGCAGCACAGTTGCATCAGGGACAAGTTGCCCATTTCTTTGTGCCACAACGGATTGAGAAGATAAGCACCTCGATCTTGATGCTTTGCAAATTGAATTGATATTTTTGGCATTGCGCTCTTACACAAGGAGGGGAACAACACAAAAACAACGATCTTACTAGGCCCATTGAGAATAGTCACTTCTTTATATTTAGAGGAATTGGCGTCTACCACCAGTCAGAGTTGTCAGAAACACAAGGCATTGGTACAAACAGCAGAAAGTGGCCCAAGTGGTCAAAAAACACAAATGCACAACAGACCTCATGGAGCAGATGAAGGTTTGTACAGTTCAGCCATGCTAGCACACGCCCTCCCAAAGTGCAAACACTGGCCGCTAATAGGCCTCGGCTTCTCAGATAAACATACACCCCATTGTCACCACTACGCAACCACATTGGATTTTGCTGCCACTGAGAATTCTGGTGCATCAGGCCTGCACACAACACCACAGGTCTTGTACCTGCCTCTCCCCAACTACGCCGACACTGACTCTTCCCTTATGCATCATGAGGCTGCCAAGTGTACTACACAAAACCACTTCTAGTGATGGCTGGTTATTGCCACCAACATTGATAAGAAGCGAAATCTCGTACTCTGCGATGCAGTGCCCCAAAACAATCAACCATATACGTAAAAAAATATGTATTTATTAGACCTTATCTAATAGTTAACAAATACATACTAAAAAACACTGTTATAAATATGTAAATTAGAACATAAATTGTCTATAATTAGGCATTTTTATAAAAACATACTCAATATTTGAAAGGTGTCAGTAAATGTCCTAGGGTGAGGGAGGGCTTTGGGGTGGGTCAGAAAGTTGAAGAATAATTAATGTGTAGTCTGGAAAAAGGGGATGCGGTTTCTGGTGAAATGACAAGCTCTTCCATTTAAAAAAATAAATAAAACACGAAAACCAGTTCCTTTGGAACGAACATTACCTCGGCTAGGTTACGTGTTCAAGAAATGCGGGGGGAAAAAAAGCAAACGGTTTCCCTCTACGGACATCATAATTCATAGAAAAATATATGGCTCAGGCCCTAGAACTGTAGGTTTGACATACGGGTCCAGCAACCTCCGAGGAGCCGTCTGTATACTTGGTTCAGTATCCCACGTGCAGTTTATTAATTCACTGCCTTCACTTCTGTACTTTGTACATACGATGATCGGTAGAGTAAAATCTTCCTAGAAAAGCTTAAAATTTTGGATGGCACTCTGGTCATTCGAGCTGGTCACCGTCACTGGCTCATTTTCATTTTGTGAGCTACTGATGTACCAGCTGGGGCAGGTGGCAGACTCAAAGGTGGGACTTGGGTTCCCGCTGCTGGCCGAGTCTACCTTGAAGAAGAGGAAGCGCAGGAGGTCAGTGTGGATGGGATCCAATGGTCCATTTACTTCCTGTAGGTGGGGGTGGGGAGAAAGAAGAGCAGGCAGGTTAAATACGCTTAGAATCAGAACAGTGATATTCCGTCAGTGCAGAGAATGGGCCAGGAGTATGTGGGGCCTGGCCCTGGAGGTGGACTTTCAGGTTCAAATGCTGTCAGGTAGGTGGAACCAGAACCTACAAGTCACAGAACAGCTGAAGTATGCAGTGTGGCTCAGACACCTCAAGATAAAGTCTTGAGGGGACATCAGCGCCTGAACTGTAGGACTCGAGGTGCAGACTTGCAAGGCACGAGAAGTGGCTGGATGTACTTGAAGCCTAGATCACCAGGTGCAAGGGGTTGGGCTGAGGGCGATATCAGGGCCGCATCTGAAGTGCGACACCTTGAAGGTCCATGTGGTTGGAACAGATGAAGGCCAGTTTTTTGTTCAAACCAACATCTGGGTAGATCAAGCTTTTTCCGTGACAGAAAAACGTTGCTCCCTATTGGGATGATTCCCCCCGCCCCCTCTCTGACCCAAACAGATAAGCCCAAACGCAACCTGAATTCAAACCAGGAGGTGGCAACATTTCTGGGATGAGGTCAGCTAAAGGCTGGGCCTCAAGATGTAGTGAGACAAGGGTCTGCACCTGAGACATGATCTCATGGGGTGGATGGGGAACCTGAAGTCAGGATCTAGATGGTGGGGGAACGAAGCATGGATGTCAAGGTGCAGCGAGATCAGCGTGTGGGCTGCCAGAGTAGAGTAGAGGTGTACATGAAGTTGTACCCATTGTTCAGGATTTCTATGCGCCCACAAACAGTGCCACTCACCCCTAGACACAGCTCAGGCTTCCCATCCGCCATCACGCAGCAAAGGTAGAGGTTCCGTCCAACAATGCCCAAAGTGACTGGCAGCTTTCCAGCCCCTGGAGAGGGCGATGTTCTGTACAAAGCCATATTCAGCTTCACTGCAAAGAGGAATGGTAGATTGCTGTACATTAGGTTTGCTCCCCACATCAGACCACCCACGCATTTGAGTCTGTAAAGCCAAACACATTAGGGATAGTAGCGTGTCAGTGGGAGTAGGTTATGTTGCCTTATACTGCTACCACCCAGTGGCAGTCTCCAGGCGCTCAAAAAGAAAATGTGACTAAGATCACTGCCCATTAGGCAGTGAGACATTCTCACAACCATGTGATTGCATTATCTGTGGGATCTCTCTCTACCACCCCGCACCCCCTCATGGATATACGCCCACGTTCATAGGCTTGTGAGCTATTGCTTACCTTGTAAATCTATGTTGTGCCCCTGCAGGTGCAGGGCTACCAGCTGGGCCTGGCCGGAGAACTCATTCAGCACCATGCACTTGTTGGCAGTGTCTGTGACCCGACTCACGCTGCTGGACAATTACCGGTACACCGATTCAGCCATAGACGAAGCCTCAAAACTCTGGCAGGGGACGTTCTCTGGAACAAAGGAGCGGTCAGATGGTAAACAAGAATTCTGGACAGAACAGTGTTATTCTGGAGGCAGAAGGAAGTTCTTCGCGCATAAAAGTTGCTCCAGTTTGGCAGATGCATAACAAGCAGTTGGGCACAGAAAGATAAGATTTAAAAATTTATCGTATTATAATGTCTAAATATTCTAGGATTTGTGGTGCCAAGCTTTCCTGATTGGGGTAGTGGCACACTACCTGGCTCTACTTCTGTGCCGTGGCACAGTGTACTGCGCATGCATGGTTTTCATCAGGTGCAGAGCGCACGGGCACATCCACGATTTCCTCTTTGGAGTACTGCTATTGTACAGTGGCTACCATTGCATGTTTTGTATCGTTTGCTTAATATGCCTTTTGGATACATTTAAATAATCTCCACATTTGGGGGGCGGGGCGTAAAGCCACCTCAGACTACTGTGGTGCTTCAGGATTGCTCGATTTACTCATTGCAGCTGGAGGTTGGGTGGGTTATGTCCTCAGTTTGAAAATCCACTGGCTACCACCACTGACCCTGGTTGAAGGAGCGCCCCCTCACGACAGAAAAAAGCTCAGCAAGATGTGTCCTCTCCTGCAACCCTAGTCATTACCCAAACTATACCTTCCTCGCCAGGCCCGGTAGCTCCCGCTGCACTGAAAAGTTACTTCAATGACCCCAAACGTGGGGGTTCATTGCCCAGTTGCTAGCAGAGGGGCAAATCTTATGCAGAGAGGGGCAGACAAAAGGGACTAATTATCTCACAAAAACAAATTACCCCTGTTCTTTGAGCAGCGTTGGTGGGGCAGTGATGAGAATATTTAAGACTGCAAGCTAAGCTTGTTTAGTGCCATGAAATTAACAGATAGTAAACATCCCTAGACAAGGAACATTTCTCAAGCCCTTAGCAAGCAGCTGGATCCCCTTAAGAGCGCATATGTTCGTCCTGAATTCCCAAAAGGAATCATTGTAGGCTCTGCACAGTACCGCACTAATTATGGATTCTAAAATTATACAGTCTTGTTCTGCTTGCATTGCACTTGCCAGAAAGTTGCTGGACATTTCCAAATCAGCCTACAAGCATTATCTAATTTACCTTTTGTGCGGCCTAGACAGGTTTGAGTAGTGCTTAGTAAAGGCTTGAATGTGCCATTCTGTAAACATGTGCTTGTTTAGTCACTGCTTAAAACGGACATTTCATTTTGACATGGGATCGAACTAATGGACCAATGGAGACAAGAGCAATATCAGGCTTTCATGCGGTGCCTTAGGAACATCTGAGGGGTAATGGGCTAGGTGGGCACAGCTGGATTTTAACTTGGGATGTGCAGACTGGCCTCACGTCAGAGGCAAATGCTCAACTGGTGAGCTACTCTCCCGGACTGGACTTTTTTGGTTTTATGTTTGGTTCCTCATGTAGCTCTTAACTCGCTGGGCCTATTGCAAGCACTAGAAAGATACTTTTATAAAACGGGCATGAATCCAAGCTGTCATCTTAACCGGGAACTGTACACAATAGATGCGTCATCTTACCTTGCACCAGGACACTGCTAAGGAGATCCAGGATGTCACTGTTGCTGAAGAACCTGTCCACTATCCCTCGCTTCATCTTCTCCAGCGCCACCACGACCATCACTGCCTGGCGGAAGGTTGGGGTCTGTTTGGTGACAGTCAGCATCACCTGAATACTGGTCTGGCATTCCCCCTCGCCCCCAGAGCAGGAGCCTGGCACAGATGGCTGTGGGTAGAAAAACAGTGTGAGCCATGGCTCCCAGAACCGAGCAATTACAACCCAAGATGACTGCGGTTCTCAAGCAAAGGAAGCATCCCTGCAAAATACACAGCCATCTCCATTCATTAAAACCAGTGACCTTAAGCAATCCTCCGGTTTCCTCGCAGCTGCTGAACCTAAGGCTTTAGGACAGGTGCTAGATCATAGCCAAAAGGGTGGCTAACCTGGGCGTTAAAGTGCAGGCCTTTGCAAAGCCTAGACTGGACCAAGTCTTGACAGAGTCTAGTTACAGCACCTAAGTGCAGAAGAAATGCCACTGTACCTACTCACTGGCGGCTCTGCAGGCCCACCACCTGCAACATTTGTTGCACCTTTTAGAGTGCCCTTTCTGGTCCGCCAGCAACACCATTCAATAGCTTCCCTGGTGTTTAGCCATGGCAGCGGATTGAGCGGCAGACCAAGGACATCACTGGCATGCACCACCGGAAGTAGAGCACCAAGGGCTCCTGGGCAGGTATAAGGAGAGGGGCTGCAAGTTCTGTATCTTGCAACTTTTTGTACACCTTCTGTTTGTCTTACTTTTGGTTTACAGATTATTTGAGTCTTATCTATTGATCAAAAGCTTATTTTCCTTCACATAAATATCGAGGCGATTTCAGAAAATTGTGTAGGCCAACAGGTGTCTGGGATAAGAACAAAATCTGCATAAAATAGCACATTTTCTGAAGGCTTAACAGGCGGATTGCTCATCACCTTTTCAAAACTTCCCAAATCAAATATAAAATCAAATATAAACATGAAGACAGTAGATTCCAAGATGCAGCCCTGTAAGGCCATGCTGTGTGGAGAATGTCGAGGAAAGTTGACCTGCCAACGTCAATCTAATTTGCATAGATGTATTAGTAGTTTTTTTATAGAGTAGTGAGCGATCAATGGAGTCAAATGATACTCAAAAAATCAACAAATGCCAAATATAGCGGTTGATTGAGAGTAGCATATTCAGATCGCATCATATTTAGTGCAATTGTGGAACTGTACCAAGATCAGCCACAAACCCTGATTGGAAAAATCTCAAGTTGCTTGTGAAGGGTCCATTCATTAAGTTCTTTCAGCAATACGCTCGTAAACATTTTCCCAAGAGTGCTATCGGCCTATAGATACTTGGTAGCTGCCGCTCACCCTTTATAGATAGGAACGACGACAAGTGTCTAGTCTTGTTTATAGATACAAATATAAACAATATGTTCGCCAATATTTCCGGGTGCCTTTTTAGAGTTTGATTGGATAGCCCATCAACAAGCCCTTGATTGACTAGCTTTTTTAATGCAATAGCGGATGTCCTCAAACTTGATAAAGAACCTTTTGGTTGCATCGAGAGATTCAAGACTTTGGGCTCCATCAGGAGTAGAATACAGTTCAGAAAAGTGATTAATCCAGTTTTGATCTGTGACTCCATTGGCTTGCTCTAGAACTTGTGAACCATGTGAAATCTGGTTCAGAATGGTCTGAGTTTTAGCAATGTTTTTGGTTTGCAGCACGCTTAACATTTTTGCAACATCTTGATATAATTCAGCTCATCTTTGCAACCAATTCTTATATTTAGTCCTAATATTTGCTAGTAGAGTTGCTCTGGCAGTTGTCGGTTGCTTTAATACTTCACGTTTTTTTGTAATCTATACAGAGCTTTCCTAGTCCTCACATCATGATTATACACATGTAAGTTAGGATGTTGATTTTTTGGTTTGAGAACAGTCGCTTTGGAAAAGTTGCATCATGTCGCTGTACACAATATCACGTGATGTGTCACCTACTCTTTCTATGTTCAATTCTGAAGCCAAAGTATTTATTACAATGACCTAGCAACCATTATAGCCTATTAAGCCCAGAATTGAAGGTGAGAAAACCTTGTTGGTGCAGTCTCTTGCCAAGGTTACTATAACCATTTCGCTGTCAATTTGTCATGATCACTTGCATCAATTTCCACAATACAAAAATCTGAAATTATATGAAAGAGCATCATTCGGACAGTCTATGGTGCAAACACTTTTCTGCACCATGTTGGATAGGGGGGGATATCCGATATATACTCCATTGAGCCTACGCATACAATGCGATTTTATGAAATGACTCCATTTTGCCAACCTGTTTATCAGCTACCAAATTTGTAATTACACAATCCAGGTTCAGATCTCCTGCAATAAGTACGTGAGAGACCGCTGAGTCAAGAGAAATTATGTTCAATTTGTTTAAATCGTTCAGAAAACAGCCTTTGGATATCCCACCTGATTCCAATACACATTTATCAAAGCACATGTAATCGATTGAATATGTACTTTTACCAGTTGCATGTACATATTCGGAGTTGCCCAAGCCTTTGACTTTATTCCAGAGTCCAATTTAATGGCGGTAGGCCTCCGATGATTTCGGAAGATGTCATAACTGTCCCAAACGGGAACAGTAGTAAGCCACGCCTCTTGCAACACAAGTATATTAAAGTTGTCCATGGTATTTGAAACCATTTGGCCCCTGGGCTTCCCTAAAAGCCATATTGTACTGGGCACTCAAAATTAATAGTAAACAATGTGCCTCCCCTACTTCCAGCATATCCCTGCTTCACTCCGGCCTGTTAAACACACGTTCGGTTTGACTTTTATAACCAGGAGTCAGCCAGACTTACTGAGACCTGGCTTAAAGACTCCTCTGGCCCTTCCATTGTACAAGTCCTGCCTAACAACTATAGCCTTGCTCATGTTGACCGCCCTTCTATACATCCGGGCGGTGGTGTGGAAATTATATATAAAGACTCCTTCAATATTGGTGTGGGAATTAAAGACTCCTTCAATATTTCTTATCTAGTACCAGCACATTCACTAAAGATAGAATGTCTTCTTGCTACCATATTGGTGAGAAGAACACTTATTGTCTTGTTGGTATACCGGCCCCCTGGGACTGATGTCACATTTTACACTGATTTCCCTGACCTGGTATCAGCTCTTCAAGTTGACCATCCTAATATATGGGTGTTAGGGGATTTCAATCTACCTGCTAACTCCACTTCTGCTAGCCAGGTTGAACACTTATGATGGATTTCAAGCTTCTTCAATTAAGTCATGAGCTCACTCACCAGTTGGACAACACACTTGATTTTATTTGTGCCCCCAAGTCACTTGTTGCTATCATTTCTTCTCGCCCTATACTCTGGTCTGACCACTATCTGATTTCTTTCACTGCTGTTCCTCGCCCCACCTGGCACCCCCTCAAGCTGCCCACCTTGAAAAGGAACTGGCGCAAGGTCGATCGCTCCACTCTATCTGCCTCTCTTCTCTCCCACTTCGCCCCCCTGAACTCTTGCGCTCCCCTGAACTCTTGCACATTGCAGAATCTAAGTGCATCCTTTCTAGCCGTAGCGGACCAACCTGTGCCGGCCAAGCTCGGTACGGAAAGAGCCCATGGGTCCAAACCCTGGTTTTCGGATGAGCTCAGAGCACTAGAACTTAGCTGTCGTCAAGCTGAACGCAAGTGGGGGGGGCAGTTATACGAATGTCATGAGAGCAGTTTTCGCTGCGCTCTAACACTTACCAAAAAGCAATTCTAGTCGCAAAAAAAAAAAAAATTAAAAAACTATTTTGGCGGTAAGATTGAGGATGCTGTCAATAAGCCTAAGGCGATTGAGCTAGTGCAGTCTTTCCACTCGACCAAATCTGGCCCTTCGATCGAGCCCTCACCAGCTGTGAGGATTTCTTTCCTCCATTCCAAAATCGTAGCTATATGCTAAGACATCAAAGTTAACTTGGATGCCACTGCTAATAAACACTCTTTCCCTGATCTTCCTATCCCTAGTGTGTCATAGCCTGTGTCAGAGGTCTCGGAGCAGAATATTCTGAAAGCCATCCATGGTCTCAAGTCGGCCCCTTCTACTGTCCCCATTCCCCTAGACGTGCTCAAAGCCATCTCCCCCGATATCACTGAAATTACAGCTATTAATGATCTTTTCAAAAGGGCTTGATATCAAGGTGCCTGAAACATGCTCAGGTGCTTCCACTCGAAGTCCTCTCTGGACCCTGCTGTCCTGACGAACTTCTATCCCATCTCCCTTCTTCCGTCCCTGATGAAAACTCTGGAGACATTGGTCTCTCCCATTCTGTCATCTTTCATGGAATCCCCAGGTTATTTAGGACACTTTAGTCGGGATTCCGCTCCGGGAGAGGCACTGAATCAGTTCTGAACTCCGTATTCGATGACCTCACCCACCTAGTTGATCAGGGCAGTGTGGGAGCCTTGCTCTTACTTGACATCTCAGCCGCGTGATATCCCGTTTGTCGGACACGGGCCTGGAGGGCCAGGTCTTGAGCTGGTTTGCAGATTTCTTGACCGATCGGTCTCAATCTGTTTTCCTGCCTCCCTACTGCTTGGAATCGGTCACACTGTTCTGTGGAGTACCACAAGGGTCTGCTCAGTCTCCTATTCTTTTTAATATCTACACCTGTCCTTTGCTTCTCATTCTATCGCATGGTTTTCGTTTCTATTCTTACGCAAACACACAGATCCTGGTACGCTTGGAACTCATGCAGCCTGACACTGCAGCCTGGAACTGCCTTGAAGACTTGGGTGCCTGGATGGCAACCAACTCAAGCTCAATGGCAGTAAAACAGAGGTCCTGGTGGTAGGGACAAACCCCCCCCTTAACTACTGGACCCTGGACTTCTGGCCCATCTCTTGGCCCGTTCCCCCTACCTTCTTTCAAGGTAAGAAATTTGGGGGTTACATTTATCTTCTCTGATAATGACGGAGCAAGTGGGCACAATCTGCAAAGCCAGCCATTTTAAACTGCGGATGTTGAGAAAGGTTCTTCCCTTCATTACAGGTCATCTTCATGCCCCAGTGGTAGGAGCACTGGTTTAGTACAGTGGATTACTGTAACTTGCTGTACTATTGCTAACCACACTATTTACTCAATCCTATCCAAATGCTTCAAAACGCAGCAGCCTGAGCAATACTGCGCCCTCCAGCGCACTCATCTGGCTCCCCTTTTGAAACAACTACACTGGCTCCCTAAACAATGGATCCCATTTAAATCCATGTGCCTGGTTCACCGCGCCTTAGGTAGGAGCAGAGTATCTGCAGGAGAAAATTGTCCACCATGTACCAGCGTGCTCCTTGCACTACTACTCCTGGTTCCTCGCTTCAAACGCGCCCGAACTGGCGGCCGCGCCTTTTCAGTGGCAGCAACCAATGGAACCAACTCTGGCTCTTCGCACTACTGCTAATCTGTGCTTCAGACACGCTCTGAAGACTCTAGTATCTTTGTCTCAGCTGCTACCCTCCAGCGCCAAGATGCCTTTGGCATATGCTGCGCTTTATAAGTCTATATAACATTATCATTATTATTTAGCAAGTGCTTAAATCCCCTGGTATTCCAACTATGTACAGTGATTTCTCGAACGTTAGACACGGTCTAGTTAATTTGTGGCACCATTGCATTTACAGTGGCATTCCGTGTGACACAGGTATCGCTCGATGTGCCAAGGAAATGCCATCTCTTTCCTTACTTGATTGTGCTGGTTTAGCCCTGCCAGATGGATTCAGAGGGACCGGCTCTACTGAGATCTCAAAGCCCAATCAATATAAATGGTTTCTAGCCAACCATATGGTGTTTTGTATAACTCGTGAATTCATCCAAAGCCTAACTGAGTTCAGATTAATAGCATCCTGAAATTCCACTAGTTCATTATCTGTAGAGGTGATATCCACAAGTTGTGGAATATCTGAAAAAAATGGCCACTATAGACCGCTGATTTAGATCATACTGGGTATATGGTTTGGGTCTACATGCCACATTAAGCGAATAAGGGGCCGGATGCTTCAAAGGTTGCACATTGAGTTTATTATTTACTGAGGTTATTCTTTTGTTAATGTTTGGATTACTGTTTAAGTTCTAGCTTCTTTAGTGTTGGCTAATGCGGAGTGAATTAATTTAATAATTTCTGGAGCCATTTCAGTTAATACTGCATGGTTCTTCTCCGAAGCCGGCAAGGAGCTAAAAAGGTAGAAGCCGTATTGCCAGTGTGGGATCACAAGAGACTCGGGAATCTTGTTACATCTGCCCACCCACCCCCAATGTATCTAGCACAATGACAGTAGGCACTGGATTATATCCTTTATTGGACAAAAGTGATATTGGGCACTGGGTTATCGCTTTATCGGGCAAAGTACACAACGGTTGTGTATCCAGAGCCTGTTCTCTCTTGTTGATTTTCATTATGATTTAGCCTTACATTAGCTGAGTGGTCGCTATGAAGCGAGGTCGATTCCAACAATGGTTATACAGGTTGACTGGCCATATAAGCATCCACAGCTCTCCTAATCTCCTCAAGATGGAAATCCAATGCATTGAGACCTATAGGTGCTGCCCTACTGGCAGATTTAGATGAGTTTAGCTGAATCGGGATGGATGTGTTGAAATCAGGATTTGTTTAACTCATGAGCAGATACCGCTCAAACAAGTTCATCCAATGGTGCATGAGGAGTGATGACCTTATCAGCTTTGGGAGAGTTGTTACTCGCTCTATTTTGCACCTGTTGCTGGCATTTGATACTGCACGCGACGCTAGCCGAGAGCTCTTGGACGGGATGTTAATGTTTGAAGAATTGGTTAGTTTGTTGAGCCATTCTTTATTGGCCCTTTTTGATTTTTCTGCAACTTAGTCTGGCAAATATAGTGTACACATTTTTTTGGGCACTTCGTATTGAAGAGCTGATTGGTTGATCACCCATCATCGATAGTTTCATAGATGATTTTGTCGACCAAAGGAACTGAGGAAGCTAGTTTAGGTGAAGTTTGAGTTGTTAATAGAATCTGAGTATCAGAGCAAAACGATGTTTGAGTAGAGGCAGAGGCACTATTAGCAAGCAATTTCTGTTGTGCTTGCGTCTCTCCCATCTTTAGTTTTGCCCGGTCAGTAGTTTTTCAATATGATTGGCTTGGGAAGATAGCTTTCCATCAAGCGTTTCATAATTTGGTCAAAGATTTTAATGCCAAAGTCATTGCATTAAGCGTAATTTCTAGCAGTTTAGTTGCAGATTCTATTTTCACCGGAATTAAAGAATCTGTTTGTGGACCATCAAATCTCCATTGAGTTGGAGCAAGGTAAGAGGCCACCAATTCGGAACAGGAATGTCCAGTATCAGAAAACATTGGGGATCTAGAGAGGTTTTAAGATAACTGTGGCAAAAAACATGTATTACTTGAATTTAAACGGTGTCCGGTCAAAGTTTCGAAAATATAGTTGACAGGTAAAAGTTGCAACACAAGTGCCGAAAACAAAAGTTTGCATTTTTTTTTTAAATAGTAAAGGGTTCATTAAAATTTGGTATAGTTAAATGGGTGTTTAAAAAACTTTGACACTGGTGTCGGAACTTCACCAGTCGAAACTTACTGTCGAACAGTCAGTATGAACCAATTTAAACCAATTACCGCCACATCAGAGGAAACAGAAATCGCCACCACATTAGTTTCACCCATATCAGCTGTTGGGGGCAGGGGGTAGAGGGAGACCATTTTCCAATAGAGCACTGTTAGACAATGAAGAATTATTCACAGGTTCACCATAATTGGAATCTTTCTTCGAGGGATCTGCTGGATTTACAGTTGTTACATCCATTTCATCAAGAGAAACTAGAATATTTCTTCAAACCTCGTGAAAAAAGTTCACAATAACCCTCGGGCATAGAGCATCCGATATAATGCTGGTTTTCAATTACCCGAGTTAGTTTGGGATTCTTTTGGGAGTCACTGCTTCTTTAAACACAAACCTGGGAGTTTTACACGCTCTTGATTCAATCAGCATCGAACACGTTTGATTCACTGTCCGTTTCCACAAGTTCAGAGATTGTGTTCTGTGGCTTTGAATATACGTTTGTTTCACACTTGTATTGAGATTAGGCAGGCCCGTTTTAAGAGAGTGGGCCACATGGTGCGACAGGATATTTCAGTCAACAATCGAGCCAGCAGAAGTTAACCTTGAAGAAGTACAGTCTAGTTGCGACGCAGAGGCGAAGAGGCACTCCAAGTTATTTCGCTAGGTGCGCACGCAGGCTCGTTTTTAAGTCTTCACACTGTGGGGGCGTGGCTTAGGCCATTAAAACTGCATTTACACCAGATTTCACTCGTTAGTAAGTCCTTGGGCGAGTACAGTCCACGACCAAGCAGCGTCCTAGTCAAAGAAGCACTTCGCTAGGTGCAGTGTTTCAGGAAGGGGAGAGCGAGCGATAATTTCTCAGTCATGGATATCGAGCTAATGTTAATGGTTTCATTTTCTCAGTCATCCCTCATGTGCTCTCCACATTTTCGTGTGTGTGTACAACACGCTGTGGTTGCATGGGGGGGGGCAGCAGGGCCGCCACTTCACCAAAATGCTAGGGGTAGAGGAAGTGACATCATGCAACCTCTGATGACAGGCAGTGATTTAATTTGACCCTGCACCAAGTGGCATAAGCCCCTTGACAACAGGACACATAGCAGTGATCCCAAGTACACTACGAAAAATATAGTTACAATATCACTATAATGGGATATACATTGCATACAAGGGTGGACCGCCATATGTATCGTAATATCAGTGTGTATAGGCCCATATTGCCAAATTACTGTGAATGCAAGCAGATGTCCAAGGCCACATGATAATGATGCATTATTATCTAGCACTTAAGCCCTTCATATAGAAAAAATGGACATACAATATCACCCAACCTGTTATCAACCTCAGATGGATGAAAGGCTGAGTTGAAGCGTTTAAGAATAGACTAAGTCAGTTACTCACACCCTGCAGTATGCCTGAAATAAACCTTTAATGAGTCTAGCAATTTTACAGAATTCCAAGACAAATTATTTTTAGGGTCCCTGCTCAAAGTGATAGAGGCCTGAACAAGATAGCCAGCCACGCCACACAAATTGAGAGCCACATGACGCTGGCCACAGCCCAGGAGCTAAAAAAAAAATATAACAAAAACACTAAGGGGTAACAAGGGATTCCACGGGGGTAGCAAGGGAGACCCCCAAATGACATCCCTGAGGGGCCGTAGGGGCCTGGGACTAGAGAGCCTAGTCGGCCTGCTGATGGCACAGGGTGTTGGAAGAGCCAATTATAATTCTGGTGCATCCACAATCTGCATCGCGGTATGGCAAAGCCCACAGCAAGTGGGCAGTGTTTGGCCAGTTAGCCAGATTACTTAAGGCACAGGTTGGCAGGTGAATGGCGGGTCGGAGTTAGCAGAGAATGTTACATAGGTCTCAGTGCATTTTGGTTGGGAACGGAAAGGAACGTACAGTTTTGCAAATAGTGTGGCACATTTTAAATATATAACTGTTGGTGGGCGGCCATCCTTGGGGGATTTGTCACAGGTTTCAGCGTATGCATGAGGGAAGGTAGGGCCCTCCGCCACTGCATAACTAAAGCATTTAGTTCCTGGGAATGGAGGCAGAGTTGGTTTAACCGACTGGGCGTCGAATAATATGAGATCACTGGGGCAGGGATCATGGTTGGTACAGACACGACAGAATGCTTAGGGGGAGGGGGGGTTATATGCAGTAGAATGAGGTTGTACGAGTATACTTGTGTGTATATTACTGTACTTCATGGGGTCACATGTATCTGGCTGTACTTCAACTAGAATAGTAAGTCATAACGTGTGGCACAATCAAAGAAATGTAAGGAAGCCAGTGGCCTATGGATTGGCGCATGGGTGTACCAGCATGGTTGCAGGTCCAAGCCCCTGGACTGGAATGAAAAGTTACATGGGATAGGTTGAGTTGTGCACTGAGAAAAAGCCAAGTGCTAAAAAGGGGGTAATGTTGCAGTTCTGGACAGTTAATGAGGGGGGTGTAGGGGGTGGGGGGGGGCGGAAGAAATCCCGTCGGGCAGTGCTGACAAAACTTGGTGGCGGCGTCTAAGAGGGCGCGTAGTGTCAAGCCTCTACTGGGCAGCCACGTGGAGATGGTAGGGGATAGCAAACTCCCTGTGCAAGGATGATGTAGGATAAGGCATGGCCTTGGATTTCACTCTGCAAGGATCCCGTGAGCCACTAGCAGTGCCTGGATTGGTGTGATAGCAGTGTTTACTCTGCCTTTCTTTAACAGGTAGGTTTCCTGCACATATTGCTCAGCAAGCATAGAGTACACGGAGGAGGAATTTCTTATACCCTATACCATGTTAAGCAGGGAACTAAGGGGACAGTGCTTGCCGTGTATCGGGTAGGCATAACAGGGTGAACAGGCAAATCCAGCTCCATTTCCCATGTCACAGCAAATAGGACTGCAGGCGGGCAGCTCGTTTTAATGTTAATGTTAATGTTAAAGGTCATTTGTACCGCGCACTATCACCACCGGAGTGGTCCCCTGGCGCTCTGGCGGCTCTGAAAGAGGGAGGGAGGGGTGGGTTAGTGGGTGGAGGCTGGAAAAGTGCAAGATTGCAGTGATGTGCTGTTGGCAGCCTCAGCCCGGTGGTTCCGTCGGCTGGGCCTGGGGTGTATGCGGCCGGTAGTCGTCGTGTGCTGATGTGCGAGTCTATGTGTGTTTTTGTTTTGTTGTTGCAGTGTAGTGAAGTTCGTGCGGTTTGCTGTGCTGGAGGTTTGTGGTTGTGTTTGGTTTGGAGTTTGAGAGGTGTATGCAGAGAAGGAAGTTGTAATGAGAAAAAAGCATCAATGTATGCATTTCCTATAGTTCTGCGATGTGAAGTGCTGCAGGAGCCGATCCTGGCAACATTTAGATTAAGAGGTGGGGGTGCTTACTGATCTAGAAGCGGGACAAAGTGGGGATCCTGCTGAGGCGCATGTAGTGCTAGGTGATAGCATAGTGATGAAACTTGGAAGGTTGTTAAGGGAAGTGAGCAAGGAATCGGATGGGGAGGAATCGGATCGGGGAAAGAGTAGATGTCACACCGCGGAGACCGTGGAAGCTATGGGCAAGATGGAGGCGCTATTAGGTCCCAATGATCTGTCGGTGAACGGTCTAGTCTTTTTTCGCCGCTGCATTTAAAGAAGCCACGCCCCCCCTGCGAGTTGCGTTGCAACTCGCTCTGCTGACTTTCGAACCTGTGCCTACGATAGCTCCTGACCTTTCGAGCTCATCTTTGCCTTCTCGGTTACACTCCGCGGCCCATCGCCTTCTCGCCAGGCGACGGCCGTTCTCTTTTGCCTTCTCGGATTCACTCCGCGGCCCGTCGCCTTCTCGCCAGGCGACGGCCGTTCCTTTTTTGCCTTCCCTTATTCCTTCGGTCTTACCTTCCCTCGCCTTTCCCCTCTTTCCTCCGCATACTCTTGCATCCACTCTACTTCGCATTCGCGCACTCTCACAATCACTCGCTCTCTCATTCATGCTCTCTTATATTCACTTCTCCTTCATTCGCGCACCCCTAGCATTCACTCGCTCTATCTCATTCAGGCTCACTAGCATTCACTCGATCTCTCTCATTCTGACTCCCTAGCCTTTCGCTCGCTCTCTTTTCTGTCTCTCTCGCATTCATTCTCTCTCACTCTCACTGACTCGGTATTGCTCTCCTTCACTCACGCGTTTCTCTCTCTCTCTCCAAACCAACTTACCTCCGTCAGCAGTCTTCGGAGCCTTTGCTTGATCCCTCGGAAGTCTACAAGTCATCCTTCGTGGTCCCACTCTCCATTGCCTCCTCCGAGACGCTCTCATCCCTGCCAAGAAATCACTGTCCTCCATCTGTTATACTTTGGAGCTCTCAACTGGACATTAGTCTCAAGACTCTTAAAGCATCTGGATCCGCTATTCTTCCTATCCATCCTCGCCAGCAGCCTCACAGGGTTTTTTCTGCCTTACGGGCTTTTTCCCTGATTTGGGAGGGGCGGACTCCCCAGGGTTCACCTGACGGTTTATTCTGTTAACGGTCAAGGTGGCCTCCGGAGGAGACCGTCCCTATCTCTTCGAACGCAAGAAGAGTAAAGGACTCCTTAAGAAGGATATTGAGGAGGAGAAAACCCCGAAAGACCGGAGGAGAAGACAGAAGGCCACCTGTCAGAGTGAAGACCAAGGTGAGGAGACTCCAGGGGAAGGAACTTTGGGAAGTGGTTTTGACAGTTTGCAACGCCAAACAAATACGATGGCCTCCTTGGAACAATACCAGGAGATGGTAACAGCGATTCAGGGTCTCCAGGCGGAGGTTCAGAGCCTTCGAACAGAGAACATCGACTTACGTCAGCAGATGGCAGCTCGAGACGATTTCCGAGGCGACCTGCCTCCCCTGACGTTTTCCTTCGGGAAGTATGATGGCAGTCCACAACTCCTGAAAGAATTTTTGGATGCCTGTATGATTTACTATACCTTTCGACCTAAGGCCTACCAACTTGATAGGGCCAAGGTTGGGTTTTTGGTCTCCAACCTAGTGGGTAATGCTTTGGCGTGGGCTACTCCATTGATAGCGCAAACAAATCCTGCGGTTAATGATTACACACAGTTCATTCAATTGATGCGGAACAGATTTGAACGACCAGAGGTCCAATATTCTTCGTATGAAGCCCTTCTGGATCTCCGTCAGGGGAATCAGGGGGTACAGACATACGCCTCCGCATTTATGAAGTTGGCGACGGAGGCAAGATGGCCAGATTCAGCCCAGCAGACCCTCTTCCGACGAGGATTACATGATGAACTTAAGGACGAACTTGCCCGGATGACACGTCCTGCTTCCTTCCCAGAGTTGGTTACGCTGTCCCTACAATTGGAGTATAGATTGCAAGAGCGAAAATTAGAAAGGAGGAGGTTCAGACCTCACCAGACCATCGGAGTACCCGCCTCAACTCCCTCTACTCGATCGCCATCTGAGGAACCTATGCAAATAGGATCAACTAGGGGCCCGTTGACTCCCGAGGAACGAAAGAGACGCAGAGAACAAGGTCTCTGCATGTACTGTGGATCCTCTAAGCATCTGCTTAGGAGTTGTCCCGAAGTTCCCCCGAGACGGTCGGGAAACGCGTCTCCCCGGTCTTAAGCAGGGAAAGGAACCGGGCGGAATCGATTAATCCCTGTAATTCCAGGCAGCAGGATAAGCCGAAGGAGGACCATAGACTCATGGTATTTACAGTCCATCTAACTTTCGGATCTCTTGCTTCACTAGAAACCTTGGCTATGCTGGATTGCGGGGCGGCTGGAAATTTTATTGATATTCAGTGGGTTCAAGAACAAGCCATTCCCCTAATTCAGAAAGACTGTCCTTTACCGGTAGAAGGTGTAGATGGGGCTCCTCTCTCTTCTGGACCTATCATGCAAGAGACTTCTCCAGCTACTATGGCTTTGTTCCAACACCAGGAACAAATTACCTTTGATGTCATCAGAGCTGCCCATTTTCCCGTCATCCTGGGCATACCCTGGTTGCGCAAGCATAACCCCAGGATAGACTGGGCTACGAATACTGTAAGTTTTCAGTCCTCATATTGTTCCACTTCGTGTCTTCCCCAGGTATCTCCTTTCAGGGGGAAGGGAGCCGCTATTTCAACCTCCTCGACAGTGGTTCAAACGATCCCTCCTTGTTACCAGCAGTATGCCGAGTTATTTGAGGACAAACTACCCCGTACTTTACCTCCTCATCGAGCTGAGGATTGTGCTATCAATTTGAAACCTGAAGCATCGGTACCGTTTGGACGCATGTATCCGATGTCCCTACCAGAAAGAAGGGCATTGAAGGAGTATCTGGATGCAAATCTACAGAATGGCCTGATCCAGGAATCTCACTCCCCAGCAGGGGCTTCAATGTTCTTCATCCCAAAGAAGGGCTCTACTGAACTCAGGCCATGCATAGATTACCGGGGATTGAACAGCTTGACTATTCGGGACAGATACCCTATGCCTCTCATAAAAGAGGTACTCGAAGCAGTAGAAGGAGCTTCTATATTCACCAAATTAGACCTTCGGGGAGCCTACCATCTGCTAAGAATAAGGAAAGGGGATGAGTGGAAGACGGCCTTTAGAACCCCTCTGGGACACTTCGAATACAGAGTCATGCCCTTTGGTCTGGTGAACGCCCCGGCAGTGTTCCAGCGCTTTGTTGACAAGATTTTTTCTGACTTGCTGTATGCCTCAGTGGTGGTCTATTTAGACGATATTTTGGTCTTTTCCTCCTCCCTCTCGGAACACCGAAGACATGTCTCCCTGGTCCTCCAAAGATTAAGGGAAAATCAGCTTCTGGTCAAGCCAGAAAAGTGCATATTTGAGGCTGTCTCAGTGTCATACTTAGGTTTTATCGTCTCAAAGGAAGGGGTACAGATGGATCCGGAGAAGGTAAGGGCAGTCCTTAGGTGGTCTGTTCCGAAGAGTCCTAAGGATATACAGAGGTTTTTGGGTCTTTCCAACTTCTACAGAAGATTCATCCCAAACTTCTCTGACATAGTCTTACCCATCACTCGTCTTCTAAAAAAGGGCCAGAGGTTTGAATGGGATAAGGATGCCGACCAAGCCTTCTTGGTACTCAAGAAAGCCTTTACTACTGCCCCCATTCTGGTGCAACCCAACCAATCTCTCCCCTTTGTGGTAGAAACAGATGCCTCTGGAGGGGCTATTGGAGCTGCTCTTCTACAAGCCGGCAAAGATGGAGTGGAACATCCGGTGGCTTATTACTCCAGAACACTTACACCTAGTGAAAGGAATTACTCGGTTTTGGAACGAGAGTTACTGGCGATCCGACAGGCCTGTATCGAATGGAGACATTTGTTACAGGGAGCGGCCCATCCCTTTCTGGTTCGCACTGACCACCGGAATCTGAAGATATTGCAGCAAATGGAGTGTCGCAATTCCAGACACGCTCGATGGGCCTATTTCTTCTCCCAATATGACTTTGAAATCACATATCTTCCTGGAAAGGAAAACGCCTTAGCGGACGCTCTCTCTCGGAGCCTGGAGTACCAAGAGGAAGAGAAACAGGGCCAGGATGGGATACTTGCTGGCAAGAGAATCCTGGGATTGGTCAGCTCTTTCTTACAAGAAGTAGAGCTTGCCACTAACCATATCGAGGTGTCTCCAGAGTACCAACCGCTTCTGGTGAAGAAGGGTGGATTGTACTTTCATCAAGGCGCCCTATATCTACCGTCTAAGGAGTCGCAAACACAAGCCTTATATTGGTGTCACGACCTTCCGTCTGCGGGTCACAAGGGGCAGAGGGCAACCCTATGCCTGGCGTCTAGATATTTCTGGTGGCCGACAATGACAAAGGACACTAAGACATACGTGATGAGTTGTCCAGTATGTCCTGCCAACAAGAATACCACTCACAGACCTTTGGGTCTGCTCCAACAAGAGCCTCTACCATCCCAGCCGTGGATACATGTATCTACCGATTTTATTGTAGATCTTCCCCCTTCGGGGGGTTATACAGCAATTATGGTGACGATTGACTCCCTGAGCAAGATGGCACACTTCTCTCCCTTACATGGCTTGCCTTCCGCTCCTGTGACTGCTGAGGTGTTCCTGAGAGACGTAGTGAGACTACATGGCTTGCCTCGGACCATAGTGTCGGATAGGGGTACCCAATTTACCTCCCGTTTTTGTTCAGCGCTATGCAACTCTCTGGGGATTCAGAGGGCACTGTCGTCTGGTTACCATCCCCAGAGTAACGGCCAGACCGAACGCCTCAATGCCACCATCGAACAATATCTACGTTGTTTCTGCAATCAGGAGCAGGATAAGTGGCGGTCCTATCTGGCACTGGCAGAGTTTACATATAACAATACCCAACATTCTGCTACAGGCATCAGTCCCTTCTTTTTTACCTATGGGTACCATCCGAGACATATACCTCTTTTCGGGATTCCTACTACTACTGTGCCCTCAGTGGATCAACATCTTTATGATCTCTGTATCATCCAAAAGGAAGCTGTACATAAATTGGAGGCAAGCCGGAGACGTTACAAGAAGTATGCGGATAAGAAGCGATCCCCTAACCCTAACTGGGTTGTAGGAACCAAGGTGTGGTTATCAACCAAATATCTCCCACGTTGGGTTCACCCAGGTAAATTCTCGGCCCGCTTCATAGGTCCATTCACCATTCTGTCCCAAGTAAATCCTGTGGCCTTTCGGTTACAATTACCACCCAAGATGAAGAAGATTCATCCTGTTTTTCATACGTCTCTCCTAAAAGCTTATATTCCCGATCCTGCGAGTCATCGGAGACCCTCTTCTTTAAGGATCGAGGACCCGGACCCTGACGAGTATGAAGTGGAGAGGCTGGTGGATTCCCGTTACAGACATGGTACCGTACAATACCTGGTCCATTGGAAAGGATACTCCGCTGCAGAACGATCTTGGGAGCCCAGACACAACATCCATGCCCCACGCCTTCTCAGATCGTTCCATCGCCTTCACCCAGGGAAGCCTGGGGGAGAAGGGATAAGGAGAGGGCATACTGTCACACCGCGGAGACCGTGGAAGCTATGGGCAAGATGGAGGCGCTATTAGGTCCCAATGATCTGTCGGTGAACGGTCTAGTCTTTTTTCGCCGCTGCATTTAAAGAAGCCACGCCCCCCCCTGCGAGTTGCGTTGCAACTCGCTCTGCTGACTTTCGAACCTGTGCCTACGATAGCTCCTGACCTTTCGAGCTCATCTTTGCCTTCTCGGTTACACTCCGCGGCCCATCGCCTTCTCGCCAGGCGACGGCCGTTCTCTTTTGCCTTCTCGGATTCACTCCGCGGCCCGTCGCCTTCTCGCCAGGCGACGGCCGTTCCTTTTTTGCCTTCCCTTATTCCTTCGGTCTTACCTTCCCTCGCCTTTCCCCTCTTTCCTCCGCATACTCTTGCATCCACTCTACTTCGCATTCGCGCACTCTCACAATCACTCGCTCTCTCATTCATGCTCTCTTATATTCACTTCTCCTTCATTCGCGCACCCCTAGCATTCACTCGCTCTATCTCATTCAGGCTCACTAGCATTCACTCGATCTCTCTCATTCTGACTCCCTAGCCTTTCGCTCGCTCTCTTTTCTGTCTCTCTCGCATTCATTCTCTCTCACTCTCACTGACTCGGTATTGCTCTCCTTCACTCACGCGTTTCTCTCTCTCTCTCCAAACCAACTTACCTCCGTCAGCAGTCTTCGGAGCCTTTGCTTGATCCCTCGGAAGTCTACAAGTCATCCTTCGTGGTCCCACTCTCCATTGCCTCCTCCGAGACGCTCTCATCCCTGCCAAGAAATCACTGTCCTCCATCTGTTATACTTTGGAGCTCTCAACTGGACATTAGTCTCAAGACTCTTAAAGCATCTGGATCCGCTATTCTTCCTATCCATCCTCGCCAGCAGCCTCACAGGGTTTTTTCTGCCTTACGGGCTTTTTCCCTGATTTGGGAGGGGCGGACTCCCCAGGGTTCACCTGACGGTTTATTCTGTTAACGGTCAAGGTGGCCTCCGGAGGAGACCGTCCCTATCTCTTCGAACGCAAGAAGAGTAAAGGACTCCTTAAGAAGGATATTGAGGAGGAGAAAACCCCGAAAGACCGGAGGAGAAGACAGAAGGCCACCTGTCAGAGTGAAGACCAAGGTGAGGAGACTCCAGGGGAAGGAACTTTGGGAAGTGGTTTTGACAGTAGACGACAAGAAGGTAAAGTGTGCCTATTAGGTTTCCACATGTCTAGGTCTGGATGCAGGGTCAGATTGTCCCATCGGCCATTCGGCCCCATGCCGAAATCACTTGGAAGGCGTTTGAGGGGTTGTTTGAAGCCCACGCCTGGGCCGGTTTATTGAGGCACCATGGTGTCTCGCGCCGACTGATCATTTTTGCTCTGCATGATCAGAGTAGGCAGGGCATGCAGGCAGCGAGTTGGCGCAAGGCACCATGGCGCCAGGTGAAAGTGTTACTGGGCTGAGGCCAGCCCGACTGCTCCTAGCGTTTTGTAAAAAAGTAACACTTAAGGTTGAGACCATGGTGCCTGCCTGTCTACTCCGCTGCCGTAACATTGAGGTATGTTTGAGGTATGTCACCATGTGCATTTCGTATCTGCATGTTTGTGTACATGTTTACTGTGTGCCCATGCCTACACAAAAGTCAATGCTGTTGGCTGCCAATGCTAGTTTCTTCTACAGTGAAGGGAAGCGCTTGTGTTGCCCTTCCTTACAATTTTTAAAAAATGCCATGGGGTCCCCTTTTTATTGATTTTTCCCGCCTCCTTGGTGGGCATAAGAAATAGGCAGCCTTTTCTTGTGGTATTGCACCACATAGACTCATACGTGGTATTTAATTTCAGTACAACCAGCCGTAAATACCCGAGTAATGTGGCAGGCAGTCCTTGTATAGCGCCTTCGTTACCACAAGCGGCAAGGCTGTACGAGGAGCTAAAGTATTCCAACATCACACTACATTCAGCCCAGGGGCTTTGGTACTAAATAAATCTGTATAAAAAAAAAAATATACATTTTTCTTCACTTTGATGTAGACAGTTTCAACTGCATTTAAAACACGGGTCTTGTGAAATTGTTAAGCACTGAACTGCAGCTACGCACCACCAAGGTCTGCTCTGTGGCCTTTATTCTTCGGTTTCCTGGGATGTCAGTAAGAGGCGCTGCCATTAGATTCATAATACAGACTCCTCATATCACCCACACACCCTTTTACCGCCCACCCCACAGCTAAATCAGGCGTTATTGCTAAGTGCTAGAAAGTGTCCATGTCTGATAGAAGATGGATACGAGTAAGGTGATCGGATAACACAAACGCGTTCAGCGACTCAGCCTGCCTTTTATCCAAGGGCGCAGTCGTTTGATCTGCCCTAACAAGCATCTCTAATTTTCCAAAGCTCAGCATATAGAGTCCCTGTTTTTGGTATGAAGTGAAAGTTTGAAAGCCCGACCCTGCAGCTGTCCCCCCCCCACCTCCCCCATCACACATCACAGCTGGGAGACGAAGACTTTAATCAGTTTTAATTACACAACGTTAATATGAATTTCTACGGTGGCCCCCGCCTCCCCAGCCTGTAAGAATGCCCATCCGTCTCTGGGCAACAAATGCGCCCCCATCCCCATCTATAGAGTCTGGAGAAGGGGACGGATTAGACTGCAGCCTACAATTAACCTTGGGCTGAATAGGAGAAGATAAAATGTGGCTGTTCCTCTATTTTGCTTTTTGCAAGTTGCAGTAATAGCATGTTCTTTTCTGCCATTGTCGGTTATGATCACCACAAGACATTACATCTCGGTGTCCTTGGTACTTGACAAAATCCGGTGCCATAAAGCTTCTGTACAGTGTAGAAATATGACCATAGCACATCTAGCGGCCACATTAAGTGGCCATTGACTAATTGTGCCACAATGAATGCTTTGTTGTAATGGGTCTTTTACCATCTCCCTGGCATGCTGTTCAGGATGTTTGTATGCATGACGTAACAAGTGCTCAGAGTATGGGATGTCCTGTGAGTGTGCTGCTTTCCCTATTTTGCCAACCACTGAAGACTGAAAGTAGAGGCGCGCAGGCTTGACATGTGTCAAACTTTGCACCAGACCTGCAGATGGTCAGTTTAATGGTATCCACTATAGAATAATTGCTCATTTTACTATAGCCGATATGATAGCTCAGTGGCGCTCGCTGCTGCAATGTATGTGGGATCTGCAGGTTCGAATCCCAGCAAGACCATCTCAGCCTTTCTTCCTTCCGAGGCCGATTAGTACCAACACAGGTTTATTCTATAAAAGAAGAGCTTAAAGTATAAGTGCTATACAATAACATTATCATTTGGCCCTGGACGTCTGCTTGCATTCACAGTAATTTGACAATATGGATCAATACACAGATAATATACATACGGTGATCCATTCTTGTATGAAATGTATCACATTACAAAAATTTTTGTAGTGTACTTAACAATGCTACTTGATGCAACTTCCTGTTTTGTCAAGGGGTGAATGTACATCACTTCCCAGGATGTCACTTTTGGGTGGGGTATCACTTCCGGTGATGAGAGGTCAATGGTTATTAGGCGAGGGGTGGGCCACTTGGGTGGCCAGGCCCATTTCTTGTCCCAGTCAGACCTTGCCAGGAGGGCAGGCTTCAGTTGTGCATCCCATTATGTTCTCCACAGCAGATTGGAGACGAAGGGCAACTCAATTGAATTTACCATACTAGAGGGTGATTGAAGTATACCCGGGTGCCCGCTTTGGGTACATGGTAGAGACATTACACCGGCATGGACTGCTTGTTTGAGCTTTGTGTGTATAGTCAGTGCAGGCCACAGAAGGGGCAGCAGGGGGGCCGTTATGGTGGTTGGGATGGCGCATCAGCTTTAGAGTGTGAGCCGTAGGAGCCAGGGACCAGGATCTGGGCAGGGGCACCTCAACGGGGCAGGATGCCTGTCCCCTTCTAACCAATAATTTGCCCAATGAGGGTTGATGGGCTACCCTCTGTGTGACAGGTGCTGGTAGAGGGATGCATCGCACAGGACTAGTTATCCTCATTTAAGTTGGGCGATTTGGGCACAGGGGAAGAAAAAAGGGCATTGGTTTCCTTTTCAGGACAGATCGTACTGGATGTTTTTTGAAAATAAGCCAAGGTAAACTTTCTGGGAGGAAAAAGGGAGGGATGAAAATTGCACAATACAGAATGTGTATTGGGCAACACTGGGCAAAAGACAAGAGGGTCCAGAATGAAAATAAAGCACGTGCCTTGGAATGAAAGTGATGGGGGCTGTGCAGGGTGAAATGGGGGTGGGCGCAGGAGATTAGGACACCACCGAGTCCACACCCTCCCATCCCAAACCAATCTGGAAAGACCTATCAATTGCCCTCGGGAGAGGACCCTGGACAGTATGGCCTGTCTAGGAAGTGGCATCCAATGGGTGCTAGGGTAGAGCACCCGTTTGAAATGCCAGGCCCTCCCCTACCTGCGCAACTTTCCGCAGTGCTGCCTGGCATCCGCAAGGCACACACGGCCTTATTGCTGCCGCACAATGAACACCAGTTTTTTTTTTTTTAAAATATTTATTTACAATTTAACCACAACAAGAATACAACAATCACACAGCAAATACAATAAATACAACAAAGGGAAAAAAAAAAAAACCCCACCCAGCAATGTATACAAACCTCAAGCCAATAAATATTTACATATAGTCTACTTGCTAATACAGATCTAAGAATGAATCCCACACCTTAGCGTGCACTTGCATTTTCCTCAATCGCCTATATATTATCCTCTCATTATTTGCCAAGGAAATTATCTCATCAATCCAGCTTTCCGCAGTTGGAGGAATCCGGGATTTCCAACCCCTCAAGATCAGTCTTTTAGACACTGAAGCTCCCCTAAACAAAAATTTCTTCTCAGACACCGAAAGATCTTCAAGTAATTCACTACATCCCAAAACCATCGTCTTAAAGTCCAGGTCAATTGTGCGATCCAGGACCCGCAAGCACATACTGCAAACCTCATGCCAGAAGCCCCGTACCCTGACACAATCCCAGAGCATATGTTCAAGAGTCCCAACATCCAAACCACAGCACCAACACGCGTCAGAATTAGTCATGCCCCTCTTCTTGAGCTTCTCCGGACACCAAAACACCCTGTTAAGAACTTTAATTTGTCTTGAACGTTCACACAGATTGACCGAACAAAGCTGTATATTAGCACAGATCTCATTCCACATATCAATGGTAATCTCGCAACCCAAACGCCTACTCCATTCCTCCACCAATCCAGCATTATCTTTATAGCTTGCAACCATCCGGCGATACAATCTGCTCGCCACCGACCGAGAATCCATCGCCAAACTCTCCAAAACTTCAAGTTCACATCCGTCAATCTCACCAACGCACCTTTTTAATTTTCTGTAATCCGCAATGGACACATTCTCAATATCAAAATCAGCACATAATAGATCAAAATCAATGAATTTCTCGTCTCTGTAAATGTCTCTAATCCATTGAACACCACCAAGAAACCACTCCGGCCAAAAAATAGGCCTACCAGCCTCAGTGATGGATTTATTAAACCAAATCGATGCCGAAGGAGATGTCTGAGCAGATGAGCCACACATTTCATGAACGTCCCTCCACACATCTCGCAAAAATCCAGTCAAGGGAAGCGTCCTACCTCTATTGCTAACCGACTTAAGTATCGCTCGTGGTGCAAGAGGACCCAAAGCACTCGCCTCCGCCACCGCCCAAGCACCCGGAGACACATCCAGAAAAGGAATCAAAAATTGACAAGAGAAGGCAAGATGATATGCCCTAAAACTGGGGACCCCAAGACCCCCTCTGTCAGCAGGGAGCTGTAGCTTCCACAACTTAAGCATAGGTGGTTTCCCATCCCAAAGGAAGGTTTGCATAGAAACATCAATCGATCTCCAGTAACTCGCGCTAATCTTCATAGGAAGCATACTCAGAATATAGTTTATTTTGGGGGCCGCCACCATCTTCAAGGCGTTCACCTTGCCCCATAATGACAAACGCAAAGCTGACCATCGTAACAAGGATGACTTTAGTTCACGACAAGCCTCCCCCAGATTTGCTTCCACCATATCATACACGATCGGAGTTAACCAAAGCCCCAAATATCTTATTTTGTGTGTGCACCATTGAAAACCAAATCCTGTCACCAAGGATTTAACACAACTCCTTGTAATAGGCAAAGCCTCCGATTTCAACCAGTTAATCAAATAACCAGACGCCGCATGGAACCGGTCCAAAACAGCCATCAATGAAGGCAAAGAGACTTCCAAATTTCTCAAAACCAATAGAAGGTCATCCGCATAAAACCAAGTTTTTTGTATAACTCCATTAAAAGGCACACCCTCCAAGGTCAAATCATTCCGCAGAGCAATTGCAAGTGGCTCGATAGCCAACACGAACAATAAAGGTGACAACGGACAACCCTGCCTAGTGCCACGCCATAGAGTAAAGGTTCCGGACAACAAACCGTTCGTCTTAACATTAGCCGTAGGGTGAGCATATAAAAGTGAGACCCAAGAAATAAACTCACCACCCAAATTCATTGACCTCATCACAGCAAACATATAATGCCAATTAACACGATCAAAAGCCTTCTCGGCGTCCAAGGAAAACACAGCCACATCATCGTCCAGATCTTGGGCCTTAGACATGGTCAACAAAAGACTCCGAATGTTGCTGGAGGTCCTACGGTTTTTTATAAAACCTGATTGATCTGAGTGAACAAGTTTCTGAATCAAGTCCTCAATACGTAACGCAAGAACCTTGGCCAAGATTTTGTTATCGGTATTTATTAAACTTATCGGCCTGTAACTTGAAGGTAGAGCACAATCCTTTCCCTTCTTAAGGAACACAGAGATGGTGGCATGATTAGTAGATTCTGGAAGAACCCCCACCTCCCTGGATTCAACATACATGTCTCTCAGAAGGCCCAACACCGCCTCCGGAAGAACCTTATAGAATTCAGCCGGCAGACCATCAGGACCAGGTGTTTTCCCAGAGTTCAGACTTGCAATAGCAATCCTAATTTCATCGACACTAACTGACTGACTCAAACCATTCATGTCATCATCCGAGACTTTTGGAATAGTCAAACTGTCCAAGAAGCCCGCACCACTGCCAGTAATACCAGCCTCATCCTCGTACAGCTTCATGTAGAAATCTTTAAAAACAGTATTAATCTTGCAAGGGTCAAAAGTGACCACTCCATCTGTCCCCTTTATAGAATTAATGGCACCCTCCGAGATCTGTTGCCTTAATCTATAGGCAAGCCACCTGTCACATTTTTCGCCTTTCTCAAAGTAAGCGCTTTTGATTCTATATAAATCCTTCTCAGCTCTTGCGCCCAAAACATCATTCAAGTTCCTCTTCAACCGCTTTACTTCCATTCGTTTGTCAATATCATTCGGAGCACGAATCAGATCACCCATCACTTCTGCAATACGAGCTTCAGTGTCTCTCTGCACCTTAGACAACCTTTTCCTCCTACCACAGGATAAACCCAGAACAATGCCCCTCATCGTACATTTGAATGCCTCCCAAATGACTTTCTTACTAATAACATCAGAAGAATTCTCAGTCACAAAACATTCAGCTTCCGTTCTAATCTTTTCTAAAATAGACTCATCATGCAATATAGAAGTATTCATCTTCCATTGAAAAGCACTGCATCGCGCAAAAATCAAAGACAGGCCCAAAAAAATAGGCGCGTGGTCGGTGACAGCTATACAGCCAAGTCGGCTATTCAAAAGTTTGGCAGTCGCATCACCAGCAGTAAAAAACATATCAATCCTCGAATAGGTGTCATGTGCTCCCGAATAGAATGTATATTCTTTGGTGTCTGGGTGGTGTAGCCTCCAGCAATCCTTCAAATCAAAATCCTCAAGCAGTGCCCGAAAAGAACCAAAATGCCCATCCTTCCTCTGTACAGCAGAGCGTCCAGTGCTATCCATGGATGAATCAATCACCAGATTGAAATCCCCACCCAAAATGATATTAGCTGAATCCAAATCAAGCATCATCTGTGACACCTCCCCAAAAAAAGTGCCACTGTCCACCGAGGGAGCATAAACATTACATAGCACATGTAGGACACCCTGTATTTCCACCAGCATAGCCACCGCCCGCCCCTCCCGATCACAAGTGGTCTTTAGAATCTTGACAGGAGAGCCCTTCCGCAAAAGAATTGCCACCCCCCTGGACTTAGAGGAATAGCAAGAAGCAGCAACCTCACCCATCCAGCTTTTACGCAAGACCCCAATATCCTCCAACAAAAGATGAGTTTCCTGCAAAAAGTAAACATCACACAGCGTATCTTTTAAGCAATTCATAATCTTCTGCCTTTTGAGAGGATTATTCAGCCCATTAACATTCCAAGAGGAGATCTTAAGTTGAGAGCCCCCAGCAGTAGACATGACATAAAATTCAAGCGATTTCAAAGAACGAAAAAAAATAAAAAACAACCAAACAAAAAGAAGAACAACCCCAAACCCTCTGCAACAGAAAAAGGGCGCCAATGCAGAAGAAGCACAGGAGACCAAACCAACACTCCAGCACCCCTCCCAAATCCAAGGTAGCCTCGAATCCACCAAATCCTTTAATGTTAACAATCAAAGTCATAAATAAATAACGTGACAAGGCACCCAATTCCCCCAAGATAATCAATCAACTAAGGAAATCCCAACCCCATAAAATCTAGTAAAAGTAGCAATCAATTCAGTGAGATGTACAAGCATCAAAGAACAGATCTCAACCATGTGAAACCTGCAAACAGCTGCAGCAACAGATGACAAATTACAAACACAGATAAAGCCTTAAAAGCCAGCACATTAGTTAATTGAAGAAGAGAGAAAAAAAGACAACAAGGGGGGACCTATATAAAAACCATGTACCAAACAGTGGACACAAACAGCGAAAATAGAGAACCCAGCCCGAAGACATTAAAAAGAGCATGCACATGACGCCCCGCCAGATAAATATACAGAATAATAGATTTTTTTATCTTTTTTTTTTTTTTTAAAAACACACAATCTGTAGGAAACTATCCCATAACAACAGAGACTGTAATAATGTCAGCAGCCCCATTCCAAGAGTTAAACTTTGCCTCATCGTCACTTTAAATCCCCCAGTCTCCAAAAACATTGACACCGGATGTGGCACGGCTGATCCTTAACATTTTCGTATATACATACATCCTTGTGAAAAAAGTGTCCAGCTGCCACGGAAGGCTCAATGCCCAGGCCGATATAAATGGAACACATCAGATCCTAGCATGCGTTATGGTCAGGACGTGTGCCATAAATAGCACCATAGCATCCATTCCCAGTTCCATGCACCAACTTTAAAGGTAGGTGAAAAATCCCAATGCAGCTCCAATCCCACCATCACTCACCGCTGCCTCAGTAAGTTATGTCCATTCAGCCGAGCATCAAGTCCCAAAGCGCATTCTTTCCCGCGCCGGAGCAATGAAACAAATCATTTGTTGAGAGTCAGGCCTTCCACCGCAATCCTAAAGCTTTCAGCTTTCATGGAGCCGATAGAATGTAGCCCGCAGCTGTGATCACACTGAGTGCCGGAGAGAGAGGGAAACACAGCTGCAAGTGGGACCAGGAAGTAACTCAGCTCCTTTTGGACGTCGGGAGAAAGACGTCATTACGACATGTCAGCTGACCGGAGCATCTGAAGGTGCTTTACTCTACAGCACGGAAAGCCTACATCATCATGAAGACACCAGCACTCGCATCATACGAAGTTATGAAAGTTCCAATCCAACGAAACAACAACTGTGGCAGTAGATGGGCGCCATTTTAACCCATAAAAAGTATACAAAAACGAATAGACGAAAAAAGGGTCTAAAGGGAAACATTTCGTTTCAAACTCACCCCTTTCAATCCATTTTGTGTCTATTCAGCAACAATGTTGTTATCATGAACACCAAGCTTATCCAGCCACAAGAAGGCTTCATGGGGATCCGAAGTGGTCTTGCTGCCTCCAAATTGTTGAATCTATTTAGAAAAGCCTTCACTTGTAGGGATTTTGCACGCTCTTTCACTCCTTTAAAGAGCTTCCTCGCCTCCATCACCACCTTGGGATAATCAGGAAACATATAGATAGGTTTTCCTTTAAAATTGACAGACCCCTTACCCCTTGAGGCCTCCAACAAGGACTCCTTAATTCTTGCCAGAGTAAAAGACACCAGAATGTGTCTAGGCTTCAGGCCGGGAAGTTTTCCAATACGATAGACATGGTCAATTTCACTTTCCAAAGTGCCCACACCATAGCACTCTTTAAATATCTGCAAAATCAATGGCAGCAACTTTTCACCTTTAGGATCTGAATGCTCCGCCACACCGACTAGCCGCAAATTCCTCTCACGCAGTCTCAAATCCATTTCCAGGCGGTGATTTTTCCCCTCTTGTACATCAGCTTTCAGATTCTTGTAAGCTCTATAGCTCCCAGTAATTTCTGATCCCATTTCAGAGGCTTTTTTTTCCAGATCTGCCACCCTTGTATCCAGATGGGAAACTTTTCCATTCAGTTCTGCCATGGTTGTCTTAACTTCAGCCATGTCCAAGGCCACCTGGCGCATCAACTTGTATAAATCCTGAACACTAGGATTGTCCTCATCCATTACTGCAATTTGTTTTTGTTTCTTTGAAGTAGGATTATCAGGTTCCAAGATCTTTTTCTTGGTATTCATATCAGCAATAAAGCAGCTTCAGGGAGGAGGCCAGGAGCAGAGGACTCAAGCTGCTTTCACCTTGGCCACCATTCCGGAATACCACAATGAACACCAGTTACTTCCTCGGGCAGCCCTCCCATCGGAATGTAGCACAGGAACCTGCCAATTATGGGTTATTAGTGCCTTAATGGTTTTGTGTCTACATTCGGAGGGGAGATAGAGTGAGGTGTGGTAGTTTGTGTGCACAAAAGCTTCTTATAGGAGTGCTTGTGACATCACAAATTCCTTTTATAGGCACCCCCTACTTGTGGTGGACCCCCTTATGTGCCCCCCCTACATTTGATTCCTGGCGACATCACTGCCGATGACCCCCAAGCAGTGTTGCCATGTCAATTTAACGACTCGGGCTGGTTTTTGCCCAGTCGCTTATTGCGTTTTTTGTCTGCGTTTCCCCCCAATTGTGCGCTTATTGTTCTGCTTGTCTGCCATGGCTCCATTCACAAAAGAGAAAGGAAAAAAGTAAAAAAAAAAGCTTATGAAGGAAAGGAAATGTCCTCCCATATCTAGTTAAGCAAACACTGATGGCTCCGGCAGATAAGCCACACGCAACGGCCTGGACAGGGCTGTCTGCAGCCCCTCAACGCCCTGCAAGTACCTTCTTCCACCAGCACTCCCTTTGTAGGTTTCTGTGGAGGCATTGATGGGCTCCTTCAGTATAAAGGAGCTTTTGAAGATTACTTAAGAAGGCAACACTTATCATGATGGAAAAAAGTAATGGCAATGCCAGTTTTTGTGTAGGCATGGGAAAGGCCCTTGCCAGGCACTGCTGCAGTGGTATGAACAGTAGCAGGTGCAAAATGGTGAGCTCCTGGGCTAATAGTGCCTGGCAAATGCCCAATAAATTACACGAGCCAAAAACTGTTGGCTTTGCCGCTGCTTTTTTTTTTTTTTTAACAGGACGTCACTGAAGGACACAGTGCTTATAACTCGATTGGCTGAAGGCAGACCAAAGGCGGGATTAAAGAGCTAAGTTCCCAGGAGAAGGTGTTCTGGGCAGGAAATGTGTGGGGGGGATTAGCAGGGCAACCTTTGGACTATTTTAGAGGTGCGCTTGGTTCTTTAAGCTTTGTATGGGAGTCAGCTTGTTTTGAAGGGGCATTCAGCTTATTTTTTCCATCTGACCTGGCAACACTGCCCCAGGGGCCGCCATAGGATTCTGGCTCGGGTCGGCTTCTCGGATGAGACGGGTGACACAGACACAGAGTGCTCTACCGTGGACGGGAGACGCGAGGAGTTGAACTTGCATGCGCTTACAGACACGCAGAGGAGGCAGACCCAGGCAGGGCGGAGCGGTGACTGGGAGGAGGGTGCTGGGCTCGAGGAGGTGGAGCGGACTCTCGAGGCAGATGCAAGGAGTGAGTGTGCTTGGAGGAGGCGGTAAGAATGGGTAAGGGGAAAGGGAAGGTTGGAAAGAAGGGAGGGGTGGAGGAGAAGAGGGAGAGAACACTGACTGTGAAGTCGGCACCTGTGGAGGGGGGGGAAGGGGAAAGGGTAGAGCGCCATTGTAGCAGGTCTCCACGGAGAGATGATGGAGGGGGGCTGGACCGGGGCCACTCTGGAACGGTGACTCAGGAAAAGCGTGTTTTGAAAGGGCTGGAAGCCTCAGAGAGCAGTGGGTCTGGGGAGGAGAAGATGCAGGGTGACAGTGTGTGGAAGGTGGTGTTGAAGCCCGAGAGTCGACAGAAGATGTTTCTGGGGGTGAATCCGTTGGAAATTGCTAGATGGGTGAAGGCGGCTGTGGGGGATGTTACTCGGGTGCTAGTGGTGGCTGGGGGCCGGTTGTTGGTGGACGGGACGGATGCTGGTAGCAAGGCTAAGATTCTGGAGGTGCGTTGTCTGGGTAGGCATGCAGTGCGAGTGTTTGATCAAAGTGGTGTGTCGTGTAAGGGGGTGCTGTATGGAGTGCTGGTGTCTGTGAATATGTCTGAGGTGGAGGAGCAGCTGGCGGATGCGGGGGTGGTGGAGGCGTGGAGGTTGGGGAGGAGAGATGCACATGGGGATGTGGTGTCTACGACTGTGGCAGTGAGGTTTGCGAGGACAGAGTGTCTGGAAGTGGTGGAGTTGGGATACCAGAGGTTCCGTGTGAAAGTTTATGTAGCGTTGCCTTTGAGATGTTATAAGTGTCAGCAGTTCTTTTGCGAGAGTATGCAGGAATGAGAGACATTGTGGGAGGTGTGGTGGAGATCACAATATTAAGGAATGCAAGGTGGAGTCTCCGGAGAAGTGTGTGAATTGTGGGGGGTGGCATTCTACTGCGTTTAGGGGGTGTGAGAGTCACAGGGTGGCGAGAGGTAGTGCAGGTGAGGGCGGCGGAAGGTTTGTCTTATGCGGAGGCTGTAGCAAAGGTGAAACCGGTACGGGTAGTGAGTGAGGTGAGTGCGAAAGAGCTGGTGGTGGATGAGGCTGTGGGAAGGAAGAAAGTGGTGGGTGAGGTGAAAGGCGTAGAAATGGTGGTTGTCCCGAAAACTGAGTTTATGTGCTTCATAGTGAGTGTGCTGGAGCTGGTTCAGGGGAATTTGTCAGTGTGTCGGATCTTACGAAAGTAGTGGTGGGAGCGGGGAGGAGGTTTTTGAGTGTTGTGGATGTGGTGGAACAGGATGCGTTTAGGATGGTTGCTAAAGTGCGGAAGCAGAGTGGGGTGTCGGCATGAGGATTTTGCAGTGGAATGCGAGGAGTTTGTTGAGGAATGGACAGGAGCTGAAAGCGGTGTTGTGTGGGGAATTGAATGTGACGTGGTTTGTATTCACGAGGCGTGGTTAAGGGGTGATCTGAGGTTTGTGATTCGGGGTTTTGAGTTGTTTCATAAGGATAGGTTGGAGGGGAGGGGGTGTGGCTCTAGCAGATCGGAAGGGGTTGGTTGCAAGGGAGATTGTGGTGGATGGAGCAGTGAAGGCGATTGGGGCGGGGATCGGAACTATTGGTGTTGAATTATTATAATCCGTGTGAGGTGGTGAAAGTGGGTGTGCTGTCTGGAGTGATAAGGTGACATGTGGGACCTTGTGTTTTGTGTGGCGATAACAGTGCCAACACGTTATGGGGTAGTGATCGGACAGATGCGAACGGGGAACTGTTGGAGGACGTGGCGGATGAATTGAGTCTGGTATTACTGAACGATGGTTCGGGTACGCAGTTGGATTTGAGGACTGGGAAGTTGTCGTGTTTGGATTTGACCTGGGTGTCTGCTGCGATTGCGGGAGAATGGGATTGGGAGGTGCGTAAGGATGGGTATATGAGGAGCGATAATTCTGCTATTTTGGTGACTGAGGGGTGAGGTAGGAATCAAGCCACGTATGTCTGGGAGTCGGTTGAATTTTAGGAAGGCTGATTCGGAGGTGTATAAGGGAGTGTGTCGGGAATTGATTGTTCCTCGGGGAAGGGATGGGGGGGTGGATGAATGGAATGAGAATGAGCATCTGGTGCAGGGAATGAGAGCAGAGTCTGTGGCAGCAATTCCAGAGATTGAGAAGGGGAAGGTCGAGGTTCCTTGGTGGTCGGTGGAATGTTCAAGAGCAGTGGCGGCGCGGAAGAAGGCTAGGGCGGTGAGATCGGGAATGTTGGTGGAAGGCTAAGGCAGTGGTGCAGAGGGTGATTAGGGAAAGAAAGCGTGGATATTGGAGGGGCTATTGTGGGTCCCTGGGGAGTGATTCTGGTGTGGGTGAGGTTTGGTTGTTGGTCCCTGGGGAGTATTTTGCGGAGGTGCACAGTTCAGGGAATTTTCCAGAAGCGGTGAGACTAGGTATGGGTCTGGTTGAGGAGGAGATGCGGGAGTTGTTGGGCCTTGGGAGGAGCAGTACGAGGTTCCGTTTTCTATGGTGGAGTTGGATGGGGCGATTCGGAAGGGGAAGTGGTCTAGCCCAGGGGTGGATGGGGTCATTTATGTATTTTTTGGAGAAGTTGCCAGTGGAATATAAGTTGGAGGTATTGGCGCTTTTCAATGAGATCTGGAAGAGTGGAGTTTTGCCGAAGTTGTGGAAGAGAGCGATTGTGGTGGCGATTTTGAAGGGTGGCAAGGTTCCTACGGAGTGTAAGTCATATAGGCCGATTGCGCTGACTGTTGTGATGTGCAAGGTTATGGAACGGATGGTGGTTGAGCGATTGGGGTTTTATTTGGAGTCGATTGGCGTTTGAGTGATTTCCAGAGTGGGTATAGGAGGAATCGGTCAGTGGCTGATCCGTTAGTAAGGTTGGTGACTGGTGTGGAGGGGGCGTTGTGTGATGTGAGTTGGTGGGGGCGTTCTTTTTGGACTTGGAGAAAGCGTATGATATGGTATGGAAGAGCGGGTTGTTGATAAGACTGTTGGAGATGGGTGTGAAGGGGAGGAGGTTTCGGTGGATTAGGGCGTTTTTGGCTGATAGGACCTTTCAAGTGAGAGTGAGGGGGGTGATGTCTGAGGTTTGGAAGATGGAGAATGGGACGCTGCAGGGAGTGCGATTAGTGCAATGCTGTTTAATGTGATGGTGGATGGGTTGATTCAGGCTTTAGCGGGAATCGGGTGTCAGGTGGATTTCTTCGCAGATGATGGTGTGGTATGCGTAAGAGGGTGGAGTTTGTTGTTGGTACAGAGCCGGCTGCAAGCTGCGATAGTGTGTATGGAGGAGTGGTGTGGGAAATGGGGCTTTTCCGTGTCTGTGGATAAAAGTGTGAGTATGGTTTTCTCGAGGAGAAGGGTGCAGCAGGAGTTGGACTTGGTTTTGAAAGGTGTGAGGGTAAAGAGCGTAGAAGAGTTTTGGTACTTGGGGGTGATTTTGGATAGGAAGTTGAACTGGAATTTGCAGGTGGGTGGTGTGGTGGATAAGTGTAAACATGGGTTGAATTTGTTGCGGGCGGTGTCTGGGAAAGAGTGGGGGTGCGCAGCAGAAGTGTTTACGAATGTTGTATAAGGGGTTGATTTTGAGTGTGATGGATTTTGGATGTCAGGTGGCAGAGGGTTTTACAGCGAGTCAGAAGTTGCGGTTGGATAGGGTGCAGGCGAGGGCATTGAGGGTGTGATGAGGTCCTCTCCAGTGAATGCGGTGCAGGTACTTGTGGGGGATATGCCGTTGGGTTGAGGAGGGATGCGTTGAATATGAGGTGGTGGGTGAAGTGCAGTGCGAAGAGTGTGGCTCATCCGGTGCGTGAATGTTTGAAGTATAATTGGAGGTTTGACTACTATAGGGACCGGTGGAGGAGGAAGGGGGGCACTTTGGGGTTTCATATGTGGGAGAAAGGGGTGAAGTGGGGTGTAGGAGAGTTGTTGGCTGCAACGGGTATGGATTTGGTGAGATGGCCGTTGTGGATGATGGGGTCTCCAAAGGTGTGTTTAGAGTTGGCGAGTGTGGTGTCGAAGAAGCGGGGTGAGATCAAGGCTTTGGGTCAGGCGTATGTGGCAGGGAAGGATGGATGCAAGGTGTTCACGGATGGTTCGAAAGATCCTGTATCTGGGAGAGTGGGTATGGCGTATTATTTGGAAAGCACTGGGGAGTATAAAGTGGGGCGACTGACAAATGTTGTGTCTATTTGTACGGCTGAGTTGGTGGCGATTGCAATGGCGATTGATAGGTTGTGTGAGTTGGGGTATGAGAAGGTGGTGGTGTTCTCCGATTCATTGAGTGGGTTGCAGGCGATTGTGGCAGGGGATGGTGATAGGAAGGATGTGATTTTGGATATCAGGAGGAAGATTGATCGGTGTGTGCGTGGGGGAATGGATTTGGAGTTGGCGTGGGTCCCCAGTCACAGTGGCATTTTGGGTAATGAGTTGGTGGATCTGGCGGCGGGTGAGGGTATGAAGAGGGGAGCGGTTGATGTGAGGTTGCCTTTGAGTGTGGATGAGGTGAAGGCTGTGATGGTGAGACGGGTCATGGATGAGTGGCAGGAGAGGTGGGCGAGTGGGGTGAAGGGCAGGTGGATGTTTGGTGTTCGTGGGAAAGTGTCAGTGAAGGTGGATGTGGGGAGTCTGGAATGGAGGAGGGGGCAGGAGGTGATGCTGAATCAGTTGAGGATAGGGCATGTGGGGCTGAATGACTGTTGGAAGCGTGAGTCGAGGGACTGTGCGGTGTGTGGGGTGCCTGAGACTGTGGGACATTTTTTGCTTAGGTGTGAGAGACATGTTGAAGAGAGAATTGATGAGGGTTCGGTTGACTGCGCTGGGTGTGGCTGAGCTGAGTGGGAGGGCTTTGCTGGGAGGTGACGGGGTGAGAGGCAGGAGGAGGAGCAGTGTGATGTTGGATTTTGTGAGGCAGACGGGGCGGTGGGAGGAGTTGTGAGTATGTGTGCTAGGTATTGATTGGTGGGTCTGGTGCACATCATCCTTTAGGACGGGGAAGCGCCTGCGTGGGTCCGCCCACGCCTCCGATAATTGAGAATTCTGAGGATTCTGGCTCGTTCACATGAGGAAAATGAAAGCAGCGAGTGCCGGTGCAGACAGTCCTCTGCTACAACAATCAGCAAAAGGGGGTTTAATTACACTGTCAAAATCACCTACCTCCATTATACACACAGAGTCCTCTTCATACGATTCGCTGTAAACATTAAAAAGAACATTTGAGTTAATCCTGCTCAACTTAAAAAAACGAGTATCACTGCTGTAACGAAGTACCAACATTTTTCAACCACTGGTGAAGGATGATTTGCCCTAGCCAAGATTTTAAACTTCCCTTCTGGAGACGACCCACATGTGTTAACTGTAAACCAACTACCCGAATAGCAGTTTCTAACATGGCATGCTGGCGTTGCGCATGCGTCTACTACAGGTGCACTAACCCACGGAGCTATCCTCCTGAAATTGAGCCCGGTGAACGGAGGCCATTCACAGTGTGCATTTACACTGTTCCAATTGGCCATTCGCAGTGTGAATTTACACTGTTCCAATTGCCCCATCCCCCAGCATTTACATTATACTCTGAGCCTGCGTGCACACACTCGCTGATGGCACTCAGATCTATCCGGGGTGGCCGTGGATGAAGGCCAGAGCAGTCCAACACCAGAGGCGTTGGGGGGGGGGGGGCGGGGTATAGCCGCCGGTCTTTTGGTTCTAGCTCCGGGTAGAAGCTAAAGGGTTAAAACCAAAATAGCTAGCTAGCCCCCACTCCCAAACTTAGCGTAGCCCCGCATCTTTTCCAGACCTAGGAACACCCCTGTCCAACAGGCTACCGAAGTTTCACGCATGTTGCAGTGAGGGATGGAAGTCCAGTCCTGGTTTTACCTCTGCTTTAATCAATACGTGCAATAAGAGTTTAGTTTGGCTTTTACCTGCAGCTCTCCAGCTCTGCGACCATTTCCGGTGCCAATGACATTGTGGTTCCTGCGAATAACAGACAATTTATATAAGCAAATAAGACAAAACGGCATCCATGAAATGAGGACTGCATGGGCCATACACGTATAACGAATAGCGATCTTGGGCTCACAACAAAAATTTGCAATATATGTCATTTTAAAATTCTGCTAAAACGTTGCAAAATACAGTATTCTAACAATGGGCCACTTATTGTTGGAGTGACAAATCGACGTCAACTTCTGCCAAGGACTTCCCTCTGTGGGAGGAGGCACTATAATAAGGGAATTAGAATCCTACAAGTTTAGCGGCAACCTTTAATTATTCACCAAGGCCGCAACATTATCTCTTCTTATAGCAAAATATGTAAATATATGCGCGAATATCCTGAGCGTTTTGGGAAAAGGGAACGAATTCGCGGAAGGAGACTCAAACTTTCAACATGGCTTGCATTGTGGGAGTTGTAGTTTAGAGGATCATCCGACTACATGAGACGGGTACTCGCCAACGATATGTCACAATAGTAAACAGTCACGTGTGGGGAGAGTTTGCTATGTCTGTAAATTCACACATTTGATACTCCTAGTTGAAGACCCGTGCGCCCCATTCCCCCCCTGCTCTGACACACCCCTATGCAGCCCTCGCCTGGAGGGCCCCGCGGAACAGTGACTGGAGCCGAGCCCGCTCTTAACACAATCCTCGCCCAAATTTTCTCTCGAGGCCACCTCTTCCTTAGCTTTCCTGGTCCTTGTTTTTAAACAATAGTAACTCATTAACGGAGCCCCGTTTCGTAGTTACGGTTTCCCGTCAGAATGTACGCATCGGGGTGCGGGGTGCCAGCCAGTGCAGCTGGCCATCACCCGGAGGTGCGACATACCGAGAGGGCCTTAGTTATGGAAAAAAGCTCCCGAGGGGAGAGCCTACCTCCTTGTGGCGTTGCCCCGCGAGGGTAAGCGCACGCGGCGGCGTGACGTTGCACGTCGCCGCGTGCGGCTTAAATAAATGGGGCGTGCCCGGCCGCGTTAGAGCGACCGGGGAGCCCGAAACACACGGACGTGTCCTGCGTGAGGTCTGTGGGTGGAGGGGCTCACGGGCACGCACGGGGGCATCCTGAGACCCCCAACAGTGGCGACGAGTGTTCTGGATGCCCGGGCCCGGCGGTGAGAGTTATCTGGGAGAATTTTTTTCCATACGTCGGAACATCCGTGGATGTTTCGTCTTACGCCGTGGCCACGGACCATACACGCGGCTGGCGGCCATTTTGCACACGTGGCTGCGGAACTTCCAGGAGCTCCGGTTTGGAGTCGGAAGGTGATCCGAGACAAATTTTTGGATATGCTGACTGCGGGCAGCCTAACCTGCAGGCCCATGCCTGGGTTTTGATGTTTTGGCCATTTTTGGGTCTCTGACGTCGTGTAGTAGCTGGGAGACGGACTGAGGTGGCTGGGCCTTCTAAGCCCACTCCAACTTTTAAGCTCAATTTTTGGAACCTCCGGCTCGAGAAAGCTTCTTTAACCCCTTCATCATCACGAGGGTGGTGGCAGTGTGGGGAGAGGTCCAAGCTGCGGCCCTCAGGACTGGAACGAGGGTGCCTGTGTGCTTGGGCCTATGAGTGATATCGGCGCCCTGGAGGGTGCGGCTGCCACGACCTTGGAGGATTCACAGGACGAAGGCTTGGCAGATCTATTTCGGCAGAATCCCCCCACGGTAGGTGCCGCTCAACAACCCCCTCTGGCCATGGCCCAGGCCAGGGCGCAAGCGGCCCTGCAGCCCATTCCAGAATTTGACACTGCAGGTCCCCCATCCAGCCTGGGCCTCCGGTGGAGAAGATGGATCGGACGTCTGGACATGTATTTCCGGGCCGCCCAGGTGACGGACAATGATAGTATGGTGGCTACTATGTTATATTCAGCCGGAGTCGCAGTCCAAGAGATATTTGAATCACTGACTCCGGTGGACAACTCCTACGACCAAGCCAAAGCCACTCTCCTTGCACACTTCATTCCCCTTGCCAACGTGGATTACGAGAGATTTGTCATGCTGTCGGCCAGGCAAAAGGAGGATGAGACTCTCGACACCTTCTATGGTCGCCTGCGCCGCCTCTCCCAAGGGTGTGCGTGGGGGGATGCGGAGGACATGATACGGACCATGCTAATCCAGGCTTGTTCATCGGTGTGAGAGAAGGGCCTCAACGACCGGTGGGGGGTGTCTGTACTTCCGCTCCCTATATGGTGGAGGAGAGACACAGGAGACCCCAGCCAAGATTCTCTATTCGGTAGCAATGGTCGAGCAATCAAGGCCTAGCTTCTCAGGAGGTGATGCAGGCTGGTTCTTAAGTACAGTGTAGTCCCCAAGCCCCCACAAAGGAATATCCATACTCTGTATTGGTTAGAACACAGTCTTTATATAATCAATATTTAAGGTTATGTACATTTATCATAATAACTCACTTTGTACTCCGGCAAAATCTACAATGGCAAATATATACAATCCTAAAGTGGTACCACCCTAGATCTCATTACAGTGCATTAACAATACTGTACAATGTCACACAGACCAATAGAGTGAAACCAGCAATAGAGAGAGGAGAGAAAATAAGATGGTTGAGCAATAGGCAGAATACTGGCCCCTACCACTGGACACAGTTCTGTGTGGAGATCCCCCCACCTGGGCAACCTGTAAATAAAGATATAGCACAAGCCCAGTCCATATATTGCTCTGCAAGTCTTATTCTCTCCTATAATGTTTTTACCCCCCCAATGTACCTGGTGGAGTCGAGCTCCTTGAAGAGACGTCGACAAACGTCGAGGAACTCGCTGTTCGGCGACGGGGAATCGACGGCCCTTCTTGAATGCCTTCCCTTTCAAGCGGGAGGCACGGGGCGTCAAACGTCCGTCGACAAACGAGGTAGAACGATGTCGATGAGGCGGCAGCTTCTTCCGAGCGGTGCTCGTCTGCGTCGGAGCGTCGGCGTCCTGCAAGGCGGAGGTGTGCGGGGCACCTCGATGACAATAGTTCTGGACCGCAAAGATTGTAGAGACGGAGGCCCAGCAAGGGCGTCGAGTCGTCCGAGTCTTTGAGGTCGTCGGGTGGCGGGAAACCCACCGGCAGGTTTCTCCTCGGCGCGTTGGTCGTCCTCGACTTTCTCCGGCAGGATAAGCGGTCGACGATGCGGTCGAGAGAGTCCTTCGATTGAATGTTCTTAGGCAAAGGAGCGGACGGCTCCAGTCGTCGGCGGCACGGCGTCAAGTGGTTCCCACGGCTGGGCAACACAACTTCGACGGGCCTCCAGCGGGAACCCTGGTCGACGGCAATGGACTTCGACGGCGTCGATGTCCGGGTGCTTCACTTCGATCTCCTCAGCGGTCCCGTCTCGGGTCGACAGCCTTTCGAGGGTCTGTCTTCCAGGGCGCTTCGGCGAAGATGGAGCGGTGCTCGATGGTCCCTCGGAGCACGGGAAGAGGGCGCCTTACCAGGTCCTCTCTCGGGTCAGCCCTCGACGATCTCGTCAGCCTTCAGATCGGTCGAAGCAAATGCAACAGCAAGTCTTCTTCTTCCAGCTGGATGTCGAGGATCAGCAGTTCCAGTTACTCGTAGAGTGGAGACTCAGCTCCCTGGCTGCTTTAGGAGCACAATGGTCACTTCTCAACCAATGGTTCCTTCTGAACACTTTTCCAGTGGTGAGAGGTCCCCAGATATACTATCCTCTCTCTCATCCACGCTGCTGGCACACACTCAGCAGCCAATCATACTGCAGGGCATTCATGCAGTCAGTCAGCCAATCAGGCACACAGTGCATTCAGGCCACACTCCTCCCTTCCAGACACTCACAACAGGGAATGTGGATTGGGACAAGTACCCAGCCATTCAACACTACACACTGCATTCAGGCCAGTTTCGGGCAGGGCTGTCTCAGTCTTTGTCTCTCATGCCAGAAACCAGACAACCACAACAAGGAGTGTATATTGGTCACACACTCCATTCACCCAGGTCCCACCCACAGGAGGTACCCACAACATACAGTCACTGCGAAGGCTCCAGCCAGTCTAGCTGGGCCTTCACAACAATACCATACATGGAACTTCCACCCAACAGCCAGTCAGGGGGAAGGGACAGAGACAGGGCTTCCCAGGACTTTGGGAAAACAAGATAACAGGCAATAGAAAGCAAGAGGCCACAGGGGCCATCTTGTTTTCTATTAGGAATCAACTGATCCCAATGGCAGGGCCTGGGTATCCCAAAATGGAGGACACCCGGAGCACCTGTCAAACTCAGCACGGAGCTGCCACCAGCCCATACCCTGCTCTGGGGCCACCCACAGGTGCCCAAAAACATACACTAGGGGCACAGGGTTGTACCCCTACCCATGGGTGCCATAAGGGTATCCCATGGGTCTGTTCACCAAACCAAAAGAGAAAGCTGCACTGCCAGGAGTCCCACATGGACTCCGGGGCAGAAAACATGACAGAACACACGGTAAAAACAGAAAAAGGACAAGGATTCAGAGGCCCTGTCCCTCAGATGCATTTCCAGCATCACAGTCGCCCCCCCCCAGACTGAGGTGGAGGGTGTCTAATCTCCCACGGGATAGACACCCTCATCCAGACGGTCAACATACCTTCTGGAAAGGCCATCTGCATTATCGTGACTCTTCCCTGGTCTGTGCTCTATGGTGAAGTCTAGCCCTTGCAGGCTAATGGACCACCTGAGCAATTTCGGGTTCTCACCCTTCATCTGCATAAGCCACTTCAGGGGCTTATGATCTGTTTGGACCTTGAAGGTAGACCCCGTAAGGTAGGGCCTAAAACGCCTAAGGCTCCAAACTATACTAAAACACTCCTTTTCAACAGTAGCCCACCTAAGTTCTCTACCCTTGAGTTGTCTACTGATGAATATGATAGGGTGTTCTCACCCTTTGTCATCTAACTGGGACAAGACAGCTCCAATTCCGGTGTCGCAGGCATCCGTCTGGACGATAAAGGGTCGGCTGTAGTCAGGCGCACTCAACACAGGTGCCCTACACAGACTTTCTTTCAAGCCATCAAAGGCCCTCTGACAGTCTTCGGTCCAATTAACCTTCCTAGGCTGTTTGGGTGACGTTAGAGCTGTCAGGGGGGCAGCTATGGTCCCATAGTCTGCCATGAAATTGCGATAGTACCCAGTGAGGCCCAAAAAGGCTCTCACCTGGGTTTGAGTAGTGGGAGTCTCCCAGTTCTGTACATCCTGTACTTTACTGGAGAGAGGTTGGATTTGACAACCCTCCTACCTCATGACCAAGATAGGTAACTTTCCCCTGAGCTATCTGGCACTTGGTGGCTTTGATAGTGAGGTTAGCCCTTTTCAAGGCCTGCAACACCTTATCCAGATGTGTCAAATGCTCTTCCGAGGTGGAACTGTAGACGGCAACGTCGTCTAAGTAAGCCACACAAAAGGCTTCCAGCCCACTGAGCGCATGGTTGACCAATCTCTGGAAGGTGGCAGGGGCATTCTTCAACCCAAAAGGCATGACCCTAAACTGGTAGAGTCCCTCAGGTGTTGAGAAGGCCGTCTTTTCCTTGGCATGGTCCGTCAGAGCTATCTGCCAATAGCCTGAAGTAAGGTCAAAGGTGCTCACAAACTTGGCAGCACCGATGGTGTCCACGAGCTCATCAGCCCTGGGCAATGGGTGCGCGTCAGTTTTGGTGACGGCATTGACTCCTCGGTAGTCCACACAGAACCTCCAATCCTTGGTACCCGCCTGGGAACTTGCCTTGGGGACAAGGACCACTGGACTGGACCAGGGACTGGTTGAGGGTTCAATAACACCCAGATCCAACATCTTGGCGACCTCAGCCTGGATGTGGTTCTTGACGGTATCTGACATACGGTAGCACCTGCTTTTGACAGGCACACTGTCACCAGTGTCAATTTCGTGCTTACACCACGGTGTAAGGCCTGGCTTCAGTGAAAACAGAGAGGCATAGTGTTGGAGCAAAGCCCTACAGGCCCTCTGTTGCTCTGTTGTCAAATCTGGAGAGAGATGTACTCCCTCCACTGAGCCATCCTGAGGGTTGCTATGCAGCAAATCAGGAAGGGGCTCACTCTCATCCTCTTCTTGCCCAGAAGCTAGCAAGAGACATGAGACTTCCGCTCGCCGGTGGAAAGGCTTGAGCCTGTTGACATGGAATAGCTGAGGGGCTACCCCAGGGGCTCCCATGTAAACCAGATAATTGACTTCGCCCATCTTGGAGATGATCCTGAAGGGTCCAGTCCACTTGTCTGCCAAAGCTCTAGGCTTGGTAGGCTCCATCACAAGGATTTCCTGTCCCGGAGTCCAATCCACTTGCGAGGCTTTAAGGTCATGCCAGTACTTATTCAATTCCTGGCTGGCCTTGAGATTTGCTGTTGCCTGACCCATCATCTGTGTCATCCTCCGTCTGAGGCCTAACACATAGTCCCCCACTTGCTTGGCGGGACCCGGAGGGGTGGCTTCCAGGCCTTCTCTGATCAAGGCGAGGGGCCCCCTTACGGGATGTCCAAAGAGTAACTCAAAGGGGCTGAAACCAACACCCTCTTGAGGTACCTCCCTGTAAGCAAACAGCAGGCATGGCAGGAGGAGATCCCATTTCCTCCTTAGGGGTTCTTCCAAAGCCCCTAGCATGCCCTTGAGAGTTTTATTAAATCTCTCAACCAGACCATTGGTCTGGGGGTGGTAAGAGGTGGAGAACTTGTAGGTTACCCCGCACTCTTTCCACATGGTTTTCATGTAACTCGACATGAAGTTGGATCCTCTGTCAGAGACAACCTCCTTGGGGAATCCAACACGGGTGAAAATGCCCAGGAGAGCCCGGGCAACCACCTTGGCCGTAACCGTCCGAAGGGGTATCGCCTCAGGGTACCTGGTGGCATGATCTACCAAGACCAGGATGAACCGATGTCCACCTGAAGTGGGAGGGTCAAGGGGACCGACGATGTCGATGCCCACCCTCTCAAATGGTGTGCCAACCACTGGCAACGGCTGCAGTGGGGCAATGACACTGCCTCCAGTCTTGCCAGACAACTGACAAGTTGGGCAGGTCCTGCAGTGGGACTCCACCTCTACTCCCATCCGTGGCCAGTAGAAATGGGCAGAGAGCCTCTGCTTAGTCTTCTTGGTCCCAAGATGACCAGCCAAGGGCACCTCATGCGCCAACTGCAGTAGGAAGGGCCTGTAAACCTGGGGTACCACCAACCTCTTGCGGGCACCAGGTTCAGGCTTAGTGGGCTCACTAACAAGGAGCTCACCCTCCCAATAAATCCGGAATGTCCTAGGCACCTCTCCTTGTGCCTGGGCCAGGGCCTGTTTCCTCAGTCCCTCGAGAGAGTGGCACTCTCTCTGTCCCTTACAGAAGTCCGCCCGGGAGGGTCCCCCTTCAGCTAACAAGCATTGAAGGTCGGGATGATCCTCCGGGTTGAGAACCTCTCCCACAGGAGAGTCTTCTGTCTCTTCTCCCAAAGGAGTTGAGTTTGGGTTTTCCACTGGACCCAGCCCGTCCGGAGCATGGATCCCAATGGGTGCTGTCGGAACAGCAGGAAGAGAAGGTGCTCCCTCCACAGAGGTGGCCTTCTTGGTCTTCCTTCTTCTTGCCTTAGGCCTCGCCTTTGGCTCGGGTACCTGACCCACAGCCAGACCCGGTGTCACCTGTGACCTAGTGACTGCAGCAGCAGTCATGGGAAGACCATCCGAGATCAACCCCAACTCTACTAGATCATTCCCTAACAAAATGTTAGCAGGGACATTGTCCTGAACCAGGACAGGAAGCTTCGGTGTCTTGTCGCCAATCATGAGTGTGACTAAGGCTACAGGTGATAATTTGGGAGGCCCACCAGCTAACCTGGTGGTTTGCAGAGGAGCACCTTCATAGTCCTCTGGCCTGAGCAGGGTCCTGTCCACCACTGTCATGCTTGCCCAAGTGTCTCTCAAACCAGTAGAAGGCTGGCCATTCAAGAGGACACTTCTCAAAAACCTACGGGTGTTCTGTGGGATAGTCGCCAGTACTTCCGCGTACTGGTCCCAGGCCCCAAGGGACACTAAGGAAATCTCCACCGGAGCACCAAATGTGATCCCGGCAGAGGAGGGGAGGACAGTGGCCTCCACCTCAGACACGGGGTAAGGGTAGGTCAGGCTGACAGCCTGTACTCCAAGTGCCTTACCTTTACACTTGGGGTCACCCCTTTTGTGATCCAGAGCCCCACAGTCCCAACAAGCGCCAGGAGTGCGGGGTACGGTACTGGAACCACTGGGAGCCTGCTTTACAGCAGGTGGACCACTACTCTTATTCCCATCCCCAGATGACTTATCCCCACTAGATTTTTGGGTCTTAGGAGAGGAAGGTTTTGGTTTACCCGACTGTGACTGCTTGGGGGACTCCTCAGCTTTCTGAGAGGCCCCCCTTCTCTTTGTCCTTGTCCTTCCCACTGGAGTCCTTAGGGGACACCCGGTGGGAGACCCACTTGTCAGCCAACCTAGCCAGCTTAAAGGGGTCCAAAATGTTCTGGTCAGCCACATACTGACACAGCTCTGGTGAACAGGCTTCAGAGAAATGCTCAAAAAACAAGAGGTGGGACAATTCAACAAAAGTCTTAACCTTGTATCCATCGATCCACCCCATCATGTTCATGTGCGCAGCACTCACCCAGTCAACCCAAGACATATTCTCCTTTTTCTTAAAATCCCTGAACCTTCTAAGGTATTGGGTAGGTGTCTTGCCGAACTTGGCAATCAAAGCAGACTTCATACACTCGTACTGACCCCTTTCTTCCACACTCAGCTTCAGAATACAGTCATACCCGGTTTGAGGCACTCTGCTTAACAAACACTTCGCCCAATCTCTTTTATCCACATCATGAATCTCACAAGCCATTTCAAACGCTTCAATCTATTGGAGGATATCCGAACCCTCCACAAATACACCAACCAAATCTTTCATAAACTTGGTGGCTGGGGACCTGACACTCTCACTGGTTCTAGCTGAAGTCTCCACTCTAGCTTTCTCTAGCTGGATCCTCTGACATTCAATGTCCTGGCTCTTGAGTTCAAGGTCCTTATTTTTGAGCTCCACTTGTTGAGCCAACTCCTCTTTCTTAAGCTCAGCATCTATTTCCAACTTGCGGTATTCAAAGGCCAATTTCATCCTTAATAACTCAAGCTCCAAGGAATCGCTGGAGTTTGGAACAGAGGCAGCAGGAATGGCGGCATTCCCAGAAACAGATTCAGCAGAAACCCCAGGGGCAGAGTCCTCATTGGTTGCATTCCCCCCCTCATCAAGAGTTTCACTATCAGTCTGGTAGTCCACCAGGGCAGCTATCAGCTCAGCCCTAGACTTATCCACAAAGTCTAACTCCCTAGCTTCACAAGCACTCTGGAGAGCGTCCAAGCTCATCCGAGTTAATTTGCCATTTGCAATAGACTCCATTGTTTGTAATGCAGTTACCTTGTACACAACTAAACCTTAATTTAATAAAGGGCAAATATCCTTTGTAAGTGGCACGGTTATACACTGATTCTTAAAACCATAAGCATCCCACCGCTGCCACCAGTGTGAGAGAAGGGCCTCAACGACCGGTGGGGGGTGTCTGTACTTCCGCTCCCTATATGGTGGAGGAGAGACACAGGAGACCCCAGCCAAGATTCTCTATTCGGTAGCAATGGTCGAGCAATCAAGGCCTAGCTTCTCAGGAGGTGATGCAGGCTGGTTCTTAAGTACAGTGTAGTCCCCAAGCCCCACAAAGGAATATCCACACTCTGTATTGGTTAGAACACAGTCTTTATATAATCAATATTTAAGGTTATGTACATTTATCATAATAACTCACTTTGTACTCCGGCAAAATCTACAATGGCAAATATATACAATCCTAAAGTGGTACCACCCTAGATCTCATTACAGTGCGTTAACAATACTGTACAATGTGTCACAGACCAATAGAGTGAAACCAGCAATAGAGAGAGGAGAGAAAATAAGATGGTTGAGCAATAGGCAGAATACTGGCCCCTACCACTGGACACAGTTCTGTGTGGAGATCCCCCCAGCTGGGCAACCTGTAAATAAAGATATAGCACAAGCCCAGTCCATATATTGCTCTGCAAGTCTTATTCTCTCCTATAATGTTTTTACCCCCCCAATGTACCTGGTGGAGTCGAGCTCCTTGAAGAGACGTCGACAAACGTCGAGGAACTCGCTGTTCGGCGACGGGGAATCGACGGCCCTTCTTGAATGCCTTCCCTTTCAAGCGGGAGGCACGGGGTGTCGAAGGTCCGTCGACAAACGAGGTAGAACGATGTCGATGAGGCGGCAGCTTCATCCGAGCGGTGCTCGTCGGCGTCGGAGCGTCGGCGTCCTGCAAGGCGGAGGTGTGCGGGGCACCTCGATGACAATAGTTCTGGACCGCAAAGATTGTAGAGACGGAGGCCCAGCAAGGGCGTCGAGTCGTCCGAGTCTTTGAGGTCGTCGGGTGGCGGGAAACCCACCGGCAGGTTTCTCCTCGGCGCGTTGGTCGTCCTCGACTTTCTCCGGCAGGATAAGCGGTCGACGATGCGGTCGAGAGAGTCCTTCGATTGAATGTTCTTAGGCAAAGGAGCGGACGGCTCCAGTCGTCGGCGGCACGGCGTCAAGTGGTTCCCACGGCTGGGCAACAAAACTTCGACGGGCCTCCAGCGGTTACACAAACCTGCGAACCCTGGTCGACGGCAATGGACTTCGATGGCGTCGATGTCCGGGTGCTTCACTTCGATCTCCTCAGCGGTCCCGTCTCGGGTCGACAGCCTTTCGAGGGTCTGTCTTCCAGGGCGCTTCCGCGAAGATGGAGCGGTGCTCGATGGTCCCTCGGAGCACGGGAAGAGGGCGCCTTACCAGGTCCTCTCTCGGGTCAGCCCTCGACGATTTAGTCAGCCTTCAGATCGGTCGAAGCAAATGCCACAGCAAGTCTTCTTCTTCCAGCTGGACGTCGAGGATCAGCAGTTCCAGTTACTCGTAGAGTGGAGACTCAGCTCCCTGGCTGCTTTAGGAGCACAATGGTCACTTCTCAACCAATGGTTCCTTCTGAACACTTTTCCAGTTGTGAGAGGTCCCCAGATATACTATCCTCTCTCTCATCCACGCTGCTGGCACACACTCAGCAGCCAATCATACTGCAGGGCATTCATGCAGTCAGTCAGCCAATCAGGCACACAGTGCATTCAGGCCACACTCCTCCCTTCCAGACACTCACAACAGGGAATGTGGATTGGGACAAGTACCCAGCCATTCAACACTACACACTGCATTCAGGCCAGTTTCGGGCAGGGCTGTCTCAGTCTTTGTCTCTCATGCCAGAAACCAGACAACCACAACAAGGAGTGTATATTGGTCACACACTCCATTCACCCAGGTCCCACCCACAGGAGGTACCCACAACATACAGTCACTGAGAAGGCTCCAGCCAGTCTAGCTGGGCCTTCACAACAATACGATACATGGAACTTCCACCCATCAGCCAGTCAGGGGGAAGGGACAGAGACAGGGCTTCCCAGGACTTTGGGAAAACAAGATAACAGGCAATAGAAAGCAAGAGGCCACAGGGGCCATCTTGTTTTCTATTAGGAATCAACTGATCCCAATGGCAGGGCCTGGGTATCCCAAAATGGAGGACACCCGGAGCACCTGTCAAACTCAGCACGGAGCTGCCACCAGCCCATACCCTGCTCTGGGGCCACCCACAGGTGCCCAAAAACATACACTAGGGGCACAGGGTTGTACCCCTACCCATGGGTGCCATAAGGGTATCCCATGGGTCTGTTCACCAAACCAAAAGAGAGAGCTGCACTGCCAGGAGTCCCACATGGACTCCGGGGCAGAAAACATGACAGAACACACGGTAAAAACAGAAAAAGGACAAGGATTCAGAGGCCCTGTCCCTCAGATGCATTTCCAGCATCACAATCGGGCAAACTGAGGCGGCAGGTCCTGAGAGAGCCCGGCCTCACCTTACCCCGCATCCTGGAGCTGGGGCGGTGTCATGAGGTGGCCGAGGCCCGTGCCAACAAAATGGAAGCAGGATCCCGCGCCGCGCGGCCGGAAGAGGTGTGCACCGTCTGGCGGGGCGGCAGAGGGGTGCGAAGGCCCGGTGGTGCTCCCAGAGACAGAGCAGGAAAACCCGTGGAATCATGCCAAAAGTGTGGCTATGACCTCCCCCACTCATCTGAGTGTGTGGCAATGGGGAAGATCTGTGGACGCTGCGGGATACCCGACCATTTCTCGAGGGTGTGCAGGGCGACCCTACCTGTACTGATTCCGGGAGGGCAACCTCGACTATGGACTCCTCGCCAGAATCGCCCGCCCAATGTAGCTCAGGTGGCACAGGCGGAAGACGATGCGCCGGCGGAGGAAGCTGAGGAGGAGGACGAGGAAAACATTTTCTTCATCTCCAGCGTGGAAGTCCTAAAAGGGAGGAGCAGGAGACAGCCGAGATGCATCGTGGAGGTGAACGGCTCGCCTGTCCCGGTGCTGGTCGACACTGGGGCATCAGTCAATGTAATGGCGAGAGGACATTATGCCGCACTCAAACCACCACCGAGTCTGGCGACGCCGAGAGCCCGCATCTTTGCATTTGGGGGGCGGGAGCCCTTGCCACTGGACGGTGCGTTCGTTGCAAAGGTGGAGCATGACGGGTCCATGATCAAGGCCCGCTTCTACGTGACTCCAGTGAGCAGCAACACCCTGTTGAGTTGTGCGGCAGCGGAGGCTCTTGGCATCGTGAGTTTCGCATACTCAGTCTACCTAGAGGACATAAACGACCTGCTGGACAAGTATGCTGCCATCTTTAAGGGGATTGGGAGAATGAATGGTGACCCGGTGAGGCTCCACATTGATGAGTCGGTGCAGCCGGTGGCTCTGAAACATAGGAGGATCCCTTTTCATCTGAGGGACCAGGTTGACAAGGAACTAGACAACCTGGTGAACCTGGACATAATCGAGAAGGTGGAGGGCCCGACACCCTGGGTGTCCCCCATAGTAGTGGCGAGGAAACCGAAACAGCCGGACTCTGTCCGGATCTGTGTGGACATGAGGTTGCCCAACAAGGCCATCAGGAGAGAACGGCACTTGACCCCGACCATCGATGACATAATTGCAGAAGTGCAGGGGGCCAGGTTCTTCTCCAAGTTGGACCTACGAGCCGGATACCATCAAGTTGTCCTCCACCCAGAGTCCCGCTACATCACGACCTTCACTACTCACAGGGGGCTCTATCGATACAAGCGGCTGAGCTTCGGAGTATCATCAGCAGCCGAAGTGTTTCAAAACATAATTCGAGGCGCCCTCGCAGATCTGGAGGGCGTCCTCAACATTAGTGACGATATTCTGGTCTTCGCCAAGACTGAGCTGGACCATCTGAAACGTCTTGCAAAGACCCTCGAGAGGCTGCAGTCGCTGGGGCTCACCCTCCACAAAGACAAGTGCGAGTTCCTCCGCCCGACCATTGAGTTCTTTGGGTTCATATTCAAGGAGGGCGATGTATCGCCGGACCCGAAGAAGGTCCGTGACATCAAGACAGCGCGACCGCCTGAGTCGGCATCGGACGTGCGAAGCTTCCTGGGTATGGTGACATACTGCGGGCGCTTCATCCGGAACCTGGCCTCGAGGTCGGAGCCACTCAGGGCCCTGACAAAGAAGGATACAGCCTGGCAGTGGGGCCCGTTGGAGCAGTCGGCGTTCGAGGACATCAAGGGCGCCCTGACAGCAGATGATACCGTGGCCTTCTTTGACCCGGCCCTTGAGTCTGAAATTGTGGTGGACGCGAGCCCGTTCGGCCTGGGAGCTGTGCTCACTCAAGTGGGCCGAGATGGAGGAATCAGACCTGTGGCCTACGCCAGCAGAGCCCTCTCCGAAACCGAACAGAGATACTCCCAGATAGAGCGCGAAGCTCTGGCCGTCCTGTGGGGCTGTCGGCATTTTCGGCTGTATGTGCTGGGAAGACCTGTAACGGTGGTGACGGACCATAAGCCACTGCTCCCGATAATGGCTGGATCATCATCGAAGCCGCCGGCCAGAATCGAGAGGTGGATGCTTGCCCTCTTGGAATATGGCGTCACCCTGATCTACCGGCCGGGTGCCAACAATGCGGCTGACTACCTGTCCCGACACCCGGAAGGTGGTGGAGGATCAGTGCGAGACTCCTGCGCCGAGGAAGCCGACGACCACATCAGAATGGTGGTAGAGGGTGCCACTCCCAACGCAATGCCGCTACCCGAACTGGAGGCTGCCGCGGCCAACGACGAGTGCTTCCGCATATTGAGAAGCTCAATGCGATCGGGATCCTGGAAATCCGTGCTGGAGCTGGTGGCGGGGCGCACTCAAGAGGCCAAAGTGACCCTCGAGCAACTCTGGAAAGTGAAGGACGAGCTGTCCTTCTCGGAGTCAGGCCTTCTGCTGCGGGGTGATCGCCTGGTGGTGCCGGGCTCCAAAGTCAACGAGGTCATCAATCTGGCACACCAGGGACACCAAGGAGCCGCCAAGACGAAGGCGAGACTGAGGCTGAAGGTGTGGTTTCCAGAGCTAGAAAGGAAGGTGGACGACTTCGTGGCGGCCTGCGTGTGGTGCCAGGCGGCCTCCCCGGTCCAGCGGGAGCCTGAGATCGAGGTAATGCCACGAGGAACTCGGCCGTGGGAGATCGTACATGCGGACTTTGGATCCACAGCTGTGGGCACCCACTTCCTGGCCATTGTGGATGAATACTCCCGATACCCCGAGGTAGAGTTCGTCGAGTCGGTGGCGTTTGAGCACGTGGTGGGAGCAGTGGAGAAGATCTTTGCCACCCATGGGTTTCCAGTAACCCTATGTTCGGACAATGGGTCCCCATTCCAGAGTGCACGGTTCTCGGAGTTCCTGGAGAGCTGCGGAGTGACACACAGGAAGGTCTCTCCGCTGTGGCCCCGTGCGAACGGGGACGCAGAACGGCTGATGAGAACACTGAATAAAACATTCAGAATAGCCCAAGGGCAGGGCCAGCCCCTCCAGCGGGCACTATACCAATTCTTGAGGGTATACCGCACCACCCCACACGCCTCGACGGGGGTTGCCCCGGCGGAAGTCTTATTCCGACGATGCCCCCGAGGCCTCCTGCCGGAGGTACGAGAAAAGGAGCCCGGCGTGATAGACGATCAACGGGTGGATGCGGAGCGACAGATAAGGACACTCCAAGAAAATATCCGGCGAGGTCTCCGTCCACAGCGGCTGGAACCGGGTGACGAAGTGCTGATCCGGAACCGGCATCCTCATGGCAAGCTCTCGCTCCCGTATGAACCGGAGCCACTGGATGTGGTTGCAGTAAAAGGGTCAATGGTGACGGCCTCGGATGGGAAATCGGCCGTCACTCGGAATGTGAGTTTCTTTAAGAAGCTGGGTGACTCTCGAGCCGAGCTCCCGCCGGACCCGGATGAGACGGACCTCCCGGATGAAGACACCCCCGGGGGGAACTCTCGGGGTCGCCAGATCGAGGGACTGGAACCAAAGGAAGTCCTGCGGCGGAGGTAGGCGGGAGGTACCCCCAGAGGGCTGGGCGAGGGAAACCTGCCTACCTCGGGGACTATGTGCTGGGACCGATTGATTGTGTTCCGGAGTGAGGGGACTCGGGTGGCTGACATTAAAGGGGCATGGGCTCTGAGTTTTCAATTATTGTTTTGTGTGCAGTGCAATATCTAGAAGTGTGTGTTATTGTTGGTCCTCCCGGAAAAAGGAGGAGTGTGGCGTTGCCCCGCGAGGGTATGCGCACGCGGCGGCGTGACGTTGCACGTCGCCGCGTGCGGCTTAAATAAACGGGGCGTGCCCGGCCGCGTTAGAGCGACCGGGGAGCCCGAAACACACGGACGTGTCCTGCGTGAGGTCTGTGGGTGGAGGGGCTCACGGGCACGCACGGGGGCATCCTCAGACCCCCAACACTCCTTTCCCCCTAGCGCGAGGCCTTGCAGGAGTTCTGATCCCTGCCTCAGAAAATTACTATCACCTCTTCCGAAACTTAAGAAGTAAGGTTCTCGATAGGCCGTCTCTTCAAAGGAGTGCAGTGACTCTAACGCCTAGTATGTCGCCCCTCAAAGCACCTCTCTACAAGGAGCCCGTCCCGTCAACAATTAACCTCGCAAAGAAGTCAAGGCGTCGTAAAATGGCCCTGACGAGCAGCGCCGCCTTACCTGCACTGAGAGCTTGCAAGCGGCCTGGGCGGGACTCTTCACCTGCGGCCTAGTCTCCCACACACCCCTGTCAGGAATATTCCGAGGCCTGCTTCCCCCTCTTATAGCTGCAGAGCCCTGCCCTCGGTTTAGAAGAGGAAGTGATGTCGCAAAACGTGGCTTGCCCAAACCTATCACTCAATTTAACTAACAACGGTACCCCAACAACACATGACCTCACAACAGGAGGACAATCGCTGACCTCAAAGGAGGTCATTTACCGTTCCTTTCAAAGAGGTCATCTCACCCACCACTGGCCTGATGCACTAGTGTGGGGCAGGTTTTGTGGTTTGATGACGTAGCCCACGCTGCCTCTGGTAGTTTTGAGCAATGTTACTGCGTTTTTAAAATACACCATTTGTCAAAACCTGTACAAATTACCCTAATGTTTTTGTTGTAAGGGGCTGTTATTTGTCCTAGTTGACTCTGGTCGGTGGGTAACCTCGGTCCTCGGTAGGGTGACCAGACGTCCCGGTTTTGCTGGGACTGTCCCGGAATTGGGGGCTCTGTCTTGCTTTCTCAAGATTGTTTTTCCCTTGGAAACTGCAATGGTCCCGTTTTTTCTTAGTAGGTCTTCATAGCTGGCAAGCAGGAATACACAATCTCGCACAGAAGAAATGCTGCATTTTACGAATTTAGATAGTGGTCGCTTGTGATAAATTAATTATAATATGTGTTTATTCCACCAGTAGCACTTTTATAATTGGTCATTTATAATGCGACAGGTTTCTAAGCACGGACTCAGGGATCGAAACTGTTGCTTGGCGTTGTCTTATTTTCAAGGTGAGCACGTTGCACCTGAGTTAATCCTCCCGAGATGGTGATAATTTGTGATAAATTAATTATAATATGTGTTTATTCCACCAGTACCACTTAAACCTCCTTCTCTGCCAACCGCTATTGAAGTGTATTGCCTTGACTGACACTTTCAAGAGTTAGTCCTACCTTTATGTTAGTTGCCCTGTCCCAGTTTTTTACTTTTTAAATCTGGTCAACCTAGTCCTCAGATGAAACTGTCCTGGGCTCTGATACTTTCACTTTATAGAACCCTAACAACTCCTCAACGAGGCCTCTTGTAAGGGGTGGCAACCTCTGCCTTCTACAACAAAAGTGTTTGGGTTCCAGTACTTTGAACAGGCCCAGCGTTTGTGCTTTTCAACCTATGGAATTGGCCCTTAGGGTGGGACCTTGTGACTGAGACAAAGCATAATGGTTGTTCTTAAGTAGTAATTTAGGGGTTCTCCATACCACTTGCTGCCTTTCTTTATTCTTCTGTGTAGAGACCAATAAACCTGCCCCTAAAAACTCCAGCCACTCACCTCCTCTCTCTATTGCTTTAGTGTCTTGCCACAGGACAAACCATAAGGCACATCTGATGGTGTGCTCAGAGTCTCCAGGAAGGCATCAACTAAAGGCTGTGCCAATTAAATGTGTACTTATCAGCCAAAGACAGAAGGGATAGCTCCATAAGGTCTTGTAAGGCCTCAGAGCCCCCCTCCCCCCTACTCCCCGCTCGCATGCCTTCGAAAAGTCCTCCATCAAGGAGTTAGGTGTTGGGAGTATCATTTTCTTATAAAAGGATAGATATTGCCTGAAAGCTCTGGCCTTCAAAGAGGTAATACCCAGTACATATTGGATACCTGCATGCGGTACATACGGTGGAAGGCGAAGGGCTCTTCTCCAGATCAGGGCTTCCAAGCTAGTTAAACAGTCTATGAGTACCAGACTATAGATCTCTATCCCATAAAGTAACTTGGGGACTATCTTGCCCTCATAATAACGTAGGCAAGGCAAAAGGGAACATTTATCAAATTTGGATTCCCCCTTTGGCGTTGGATAGAGAGATTAACGGCTTTAGTATGAAGCCATGCTCGCAAAGGGGCAAGGGATGGTTTACAAACGGTTGTATACTAATTGACCTTTTCACAATTGACCTCGGGAGAATTGACCTAATTTAGAAGGTTAATTAGGACATATATGCGGGGGGACACCCCCCGCAACTCCCCACCCAATCCAAAACCCCCTGCAAGCCCCCCACCCAATCCCCTTATATTATTTATAATCCAAAACCAACCCAATACATATATAAAAAAACTAAAATAATATAAAGGTCAATTGTGCAGAAGGTCAATTAGAACCACTATAATTAGGTCAATTGTGCAAAAGGTCAATTGTAAAAGGTCAATTTGGGTAATACCTTACAAACAAGTCGACCATCTCCACTGGGTCCGATTTAATGCTCCACTTAAAAGGGACCCGCTTCCGGCTTGATGGTAATTGCAGAACCTTTGTCTTGGTGGGATTCATATGTAATGAGGTCTCACTCACAAAAGCGTAAAACGCATTTAGAAAGCGCTGTAGACCAACGGGTGTGCTGTCAAATACCAAGTGGTCATCCGCGTATCCAGTCCATAAAGGCTTGAGGGTGGCCGCTTTTGGGGATGCCAAGGCGACTGACCACAGATGTTGATATATATCTGCTGTATTCAGATTGTAAAGGCAGAGGACCAAAACACACCCCTGTCTCACGCCTCCATGGGTTCTTATCGGGTGTGAGGTGTCCGGTTTAGAGGGTTGTGCCTAAAGAGTGTCGACGTGCTGAACCCAAGCATCGTCCGCAACCACATTAACTAATCTTCCAGCGGGTGCATTACCCCCGGAATTAATTAGGGACCAGAAGGATCTGGAATCTCTCTGTACCAAAACCGACAGCATAGTTTCTACATCCCGTTGGAGAGGAGAGGCTCTCGATGATCTCAACCAATTTTTATGAGTCTGTTCTGTTTGTTTCAATTGCTGAGATCGTGATGGGCAGGTTGCAGTTCAAAATCCAGTCGAGGATCCTACCTTTAGAATGCCTGGGCACTGTGACGGCTTGAGTAAGGTTCATCTCAAGGATAGTAGTACTGAGGGCTGTTGCATTTTTGGTCGGAGGGTTCATTAAACCCAAAGTGGAAGTCTCACAGGAGTAAGATCTTAGTACTGGGATTGAGAATCGGCGTGATGAGCGATGGGATGTCAGTTTCAGGTGTGTTAAGGTTGTTGAGTTGGCGATAGAGCAGGAAGATGCTCATGGTGATTTGGGGGCTAGGTTCAATTTTGGCGAGCAGGATTTCATAGCCTGGTAAGGAGTGCAGGTGGAGATCTTGATAGGGACAGAGATCTTAGTAATTATTAATTTTTTTTTTTATTGTAAAATTTGAGTTTTTTACAAACTTTCTTTTACAGCTCAAACTTTATTTCCTTATTACACATTGTCAGTGATTGATCCAGGTCAATCAAGTTCGAAAAACATTTAAAACTTAAAACTAAGGAATCAGAACAGATAGGAATCAAAACAAATAGCCCACTTTGTCACTGAATGATTAAAACATCTGGGCCATATCAAATCACCCATACTGACATTACAGCAGTACTCTTGTTTCTGCAATTTTTTATGATAGATTTCACTCGCAAAGTACATCAAGTCTTATCCAGCAGAAGCTTGTCCAAATAATTAATTACTGCACAGGTCAGCCTAAAGTTCATTCCAGCTAGCAGGGCTAGCCAACACTCCTCCATGTTTCCGTTTGTCGGGGCAAACTTACCCAAAATAAACTTCATGGAGCCTTTATAGCCAAACATTCAATGACCAAATGTTTTGAAGACTCAACTGTGATGTTAAAAACATTCAAAGCAGGCTGCTAAAAGGGAATGATCACTAAAGGCAACACTCATCACCTCAAAACGGGAACAGTGCCCCATCATGCAAGGACCCACAAATATGTAATCGATTTATGAGGAGCTCTTCCCTTTAGACCAGGTGGCTGCAAGGATATGTCCCCAAAGATAGACCCATTAAGGGGTGACCGACCCAAACCAGTAATGCAGTCCAACCATAATCACCCATTCTATCACCAGTGGGGCTCAGTTTTGAATCCACAGCACAGGACAATATTAAAAAAAAGTGGCTTTCTGCGCTGGTGCTGTGACGAATCAACTTCCAGGGCACAAGTTGTCCAGGGATATCGGTTTCTAAACCATCAATCAGCCCCACACCTCTAGTACACCAGAAGGGATCTGAACAGATTGGAAACGCAAACAAATTATAAACCCCCTTGTCCAATTTTGGTAACGTGGACGGAACAACAGGCTTCTCTTCGCAAGGTCGTGGATTGTTGGCTAGTTGCAACACAGTAAAAATACAATTACAACCCAATGATAAAAGGGACTGTCCAGTCAAGGTTGTATAAAAATATCTACTTTATTATTATCAGAACAGGCAGTTCTAACACACTACAAAAAACAACCCACCCTGTAAAGGAATGCAGAGGACAGTTTCAAAGAAGGAAAAGGGATGCACTCTGGATACTGATAGGAGGGTAGTCGGTCAAATAATTAATCGCAATAGTTCTAGGATACTTGATTTTAAAGGGAGCAATGGGTCGTAAAATGTCATTCGGGGCCTTCGGAGAAGAACCGGGGGGACATAACTTTAATGTATCTTATACTTGTAGAAGTTCTTGGTGCTCGACAGTGTAGAGTCAGTTTCAGGGCGCTTTGCAGCTTCTGTGACAGAGTTTAAGACTGGAGACAGCTGCAGGTATCGGGTGGCAGGCAGTTCGGTGAGCGAGACTGGACCGACGGCTTCAGGTTGGCCTACACAGTGGCTCAGGGTCAAGAATTGTTGTCTCAGTGCTGGTTGGTGGGTCTGAAGCACTGGTTGAGGCATCTCGGACACCGTTATTGACTGCGGCATGCCAACAGTCAGCAGTGCAGTCGGTTGCAGCTCGAGGGGCTCGATTGTCCTTTAAGGTGGACGCTGGTTGATGCTTGTCGATGCACTCTCCTAGCTTCTTCTCTGGGCTTTTGTTGTCCTTTAATGTTATGTTATGTTATGGAAACTTAGTTAAGTGCACGTACACCCAAAGGCATCTTGGCACTGGCTACCGGGAGGATAACAATGGCAAAACCAACATCAGGAAAAAAAGAGAAAGCTAACTAAAAAAGAGTAGTTTTCAACAGCCTGCGGAAGGTGAGGTGATCTTCAGTGGCACGAAGAGCAATAGGGAGATCATTCCAGGCTCTGGCAGCAACTACAGAGAAGGCGCAACCTCCCTTGCATGACAGACGATAGTAGGGGAACTACGACAAGAGACGCAGACTGAGATCTCAACAAACAAGTAGGGGCGTAGTGAACAAACTTGGCTTGAAGGTACTCGGCGCCCATGCCATAAAATGCACGGTGCACCAAACACAGGGATTTAAACAAAATCCGGCTGGCCACAGGAAGCCAGTGCAATTTCTTAAGCAGAGGTGAGAGGTGAGATGCAAAAGGAGGGCAAAGTATGGAGCGAGCAACAGCATTCTGCAGCAGTTGAAGCCTATTGATCAGATAGCGAGGCTGGGCCAAATAAAGAGAGTTACAGTAATCAAGGGTGCTGAGAACCAGAGCTGCCACTACCGGAGCTTGACATTCAGCAGGAATGAAGGGCAGAACTTTCCGAAGTTTGAAATGACCGGCACTGCATACACTGGCCACCTGGTCGTCCAGGGACAGAGAGGCAGAGATTTTGACACCCAAATTTCCAGACTGATTGGACCGGAAGAGAAAGAGGGCCAAGACTTGATGGCCATAATTGTGAGGCCCAAAATAGTTGGGGAGATGAAGTACCCACAACCAGGACCTCAGTCTTACTGCCATTAAGCTTTAGCCAGTTGCTCATCATCCAGCGCCCCAGATCCTCCAGGCAGCTCCTGAGCCGTGCTGCAGTATCAGCTTGAGTAATGTCAAGGCGAACGAGGATCTGTGTGTCATCCACGTAAGAATAGTAGCAGAACCCGTGTGACTTGCAGAGAAGCAGAAGAGATCTGATATAAATGTTAAATAGAATAGGGGACAGTGCGGAACCCTGAGGAACACCACAAAGAAGTGTAACCAAGTAAGAGCGGAAAGGAGGAAGAGAGATAGACTGGAAACGATCAGACAGAAACAAAGTGAACCAGTCAAGGACCCGGCCGGAGAGGCCAGCGTCGGAGAGACGAGAAAGCAGGATGGAATGATCGACAGTGTCGAAAGCAGCTGACAGGTCTAAGAGCAGGACTGCTCCAACACCACCTTTGTCCACCAGTCATACCAGATCATCAAGTACCAAGTTCAGGACAGATTCGGTGCTCCTACCAGGCCGGAAACCAGACTGAAATGGGTCAAAGAAGTGGGAAGATTCTAGAAAGTTGGACAAAAGGGGGGGACACCAGTGCTTCCATCAACTTCATGAGTAAGGGGAGGAGTGAGATAGGGCGGTAATTAGATAGTACATCGGGATCAAGAGATGGCTTCTTAAGAAGAGGGACTACCAGGGCGTGCTTAAGAGACAAGTGAATGAGCCCAGTAGAGAAGGAGATGTTAACAGCAGTGGTAATATGCTCGATCAGATCAGCAGATACCTCCTTTAAGAGAACAAAGGCTATAGCATCATTAGGAGATGCAGATTTCAATTTAGAAATAGCCAGCAGTACATCAGAGTTGGAGAACCGCGGGAATGAGGACCAGGAGACATTAGAAGGGGGATAAACAGTAGCAATTGTAGGGGCTGTGAGCAGTGGCAGACCATCCTTTATGTGGTCACGAATGGTGGAGATATTTTTCATGAAGAAAACTGAGAGAGAGTCGCATGGGCCATGCGACGGAGGGACCGGGGCCCTACTGTTCTCAGAAGAGGAGAGAGATTGAACAAGGTCAAAGAGGACCTTAGGTTTGTTCAGGGCTAATTGAACTTTCAGACTACAATAGGATTTATTAGCACTGATAAGAGCCTTATGATAGGCCGAGAGGGAGCAACGAAAAGAGTCTTTGGCTGCGGGGGAATAATCCAGACACATTGTTCTCTCCGTCTGACGGCAATGCAGTTTCAATGCTCTTAGATAATCAGAGAACCAAGGTTCAGGAGTGCACGTTTTAGGTTTACACAGTTTGACTGGGGCCAGCAGGTCAGCAGTAGCCAGGAAGGCGGCTTCAAGCTTAGGTAAGGAACAGTCCACAGCGTTGCCAGAATTAGCTAACAAGGCGGAAATCAGATCGAGACTGGATACTCTGAGCCAGCTGCGTTTAAGGACAGAGGGTTTAACAGGGCAAGAGGGGAGAGCCTGGAGGGGGGTAAGTGAATGATATCAAAAAGTGGTCGGACCATACATAGGACTAAGAGAGATAAAGCAGAGGGCTGCTTTAGGGGCGAAAACCAGGTCAAGGATATTCCCAAATGTGGGTAGGTTCAGTAACCCATTGAGGGAGACCCAGGTCCTGCATAGAGGACAGAAAGTTAGTAAATGAGCGTATAGAGGCAGTATTCAAGGGGAGATACAAGTCTCCAACAATGAAGAGATCCGGGTATTTAATTTGAAGTTCAAGCACAAGGTTAGGAAATTGTTCACAGAACAGAGTGTCGTACCCAGGGGGACGATATACTACCAAAACAGACAGAGTGCAAGTAGGGGAAATCGTAATGCGACATTGGAAACATTCAATTTTTAGATGATGAGGGATGGAGTGGGACACCTTGAATTTAGTTTTAAAGACAAGGGCTATTCCACCACCAGGGTAAGATGCAGGGCGATCCACGTGTAATGTATCATAATTAGGGGGAAGGGTCTGAACAGTAGCAGGACCAGATGACTCTGTGAGCCAGGTTTCAGTCAATAACAGCAAATTAAGTTGACTATTGGCAATAAGAGCATAACATTCCACGGAATGGGCAGGTAGTGAGCGGGTATTAAGCAAGGCACAGCGAATCTCAGCAGTAGAGCTGCTTTTAGAGATGACAGATATAGCCTTGAACCCCGCAGGCCATAAGGTGTTAATAGGGGCAAGAGTGAGCAGCGAATTGCGGCCATAGGAAAGAAGACAGGAGGCTCTGCGGGCCAGGGGCTCCTGGACGTCATGTACAGTCCGTGCACGGTGGGCGGCCGAAAACTGAGGAGAGTGTTGCAGGCAAATGCCTTGTCCTTGGTTTGGTTCAGAGTCTCTCTGGCACTTCCCACCTAGGAGGTTTGCTTGCAGAGCCAAGCAGGCCAAGCTGTGTGCTGGCTGGGTACCAGTTCTGGAGCTGCTGGAGGGTCCTCAGGATTCAGTATCTCATTCTGTTCCCTGGGAGATATTTAGGGGAGGGATCTTGTTTCCCTCTTTGGAAATCCTGGCCTTCCTTCACTGGCGGACTGTAACTTCAGCCATGGTCCAATGCTGAGTTCTTCTTCTTACTCCTTGCAAAGTCTTCAGATGATCTGACAAAAGAAGGGCTCAACCCTCTTTTAAAGCCAAATGGACCCCAGTGATTGGTGTAGGCAAAGCCTACCTTAATTAACCAATCCTGGGTCCCCACCAACAATCTCCTGTATGCGTGACGTCATAACCAGAGTGCTTGGCAACGGAAAAGGTAAAGGGGTGAAAACATGTAATACTAAGTCCCACCCATCTTCCTGTCTGTTGTGGATCAAAGGTTCTCTGTGGTTAATTGAGCTCTCTGTGGTTCTTGATTAAAGCAGCAGGTCTCCCATGAAGCTGCGGCGGGACCAGAATTTTGGTCTCCGCCAAACCACATACTCGTACCTTCTGAATGGGGTCCACCTGCGGGGTGACTACTGTAAATACATAGTTCCAGACATGAAAGGTCATTACCCTTGATACTGAGAGGTGGGAGCTGGCTGCAGGTTGACACAGTGCATTTCAAAGGTTGTTGGGGGTTTCCTGTCCTTTGTTAGTCCTGCGACCAGGCCTCCCATGGTCCTGTTTGAATTAACTATGATTAGTATGCAAGGCTGCCACCAGCAGCTAATAAAGGAAAGGGCGGATCCATGGAGCAAGCCTTTGTTAGTTAATTAGTCTGGCCATGGCAGGAGAAAGGTTTTGACTTCCCCCCTTCTGAGATGCCTTGATGTACTCTTGGCTGTCATATTCCATCTAAATATGACAAGGTGGACGGCTCCTGTAGTCTGTGTCCACCCAGAGTACACGAGTCTATGTGTATGTCGTGAGGTGAGCATAGGAAAATGTGGGTGGATTAGCCCCACACCTTTTCTGGAGGTTGATCTGCCATCATTCAATTTCATTTAATATTTTCAAAAAAGCCCAGGCAACCTCACTCCCATTGTGCCAATGGTGGAATTCCTCACCGGTGCAATGGTGGGAGCCAAGGGATCTCTGGCCCATTAAAGCCCCGGTGGCCTCCAAGCATCCTTTTGAAATGGGCCACCACACATCTTCAGCCAACCTGTCTAGGACAACACAGGGTCTGTGGTACAGGACAGAGCTACACACACAGAGGTGTCTGAGGTCCCAGTGATGGAGTAGCAAGAGATGTTGAAGGGCCCTCCTGAGGGCAATGATGGAGTCACATGGGAGGTCCACCGCTGCATCAGCAGGGATTACTGTAACTCAGAATTTAAAGGCATTGGCAGATGTGTCTTTAAGGCTCCTTGTGAAGGAAACCAATCAAAAGCAGACACAGACAGATAATACATTCCAGAGGTCCTTCCTTGGGCTGCTCTGCTATTTCAAAAGCCTAATTCTCTTCCTATGACCGATGAAGTAATTTGAAAATTAGAAATCTTGCAAATAAATGACTTTGTTATCCTGACTAACGTATCATCTTGTCGTTTTGTTGTAGCAACACTATATAATGGACGATTGCTCGTCAGCTCATTTTGCGCTATTGTTGGCACTACGCACTTTATTAGTTACATGGTTAGCATTTAAGGTTGCGCCTAAATGTCTGACATTCAGCGGGTTGCATTTTGTTGCTTGCACTTGCACTTCATTGCCACTTTGGCTTTTATAGTTGCCTCCATTTGCACTTTATGACTATTTAACATTTCCAGGTTTAGCCTTGCTGCTTGCACTTGCACTTGAACATAGTGTGTTCCATTTCCATGTCGATTTTATATTGATCTTGATGAAAAATATTTTTTTACCAGAATGCTTCCTCCATGTATTTATATGTCATGATTCATTTGCATCTTCATTGATTTTGACCCTTTTTCTTTGCTTTGGAATGCACCATTCAGCCAGTATTTTGCTGTTACTTGTGTTGTTCATCTTGGTCTTCATATGTTCCAAGATGTCTGCCGCTGTGATCCGCTAACTGACCTTACTACCTTACTGTGTCACTGACATGCTAGTAGGATTTAGTACTCTATTTCATTGTGTACTGAACACTGCAGCCATTGTGTGATCAAGCACTCTGCGACAAGAAAAAAAAGTAACCTTTTCTTGTATGCTTTTAGCATGCTGTGCTTGACCAATAAATACGTTCCAAGCTATTCCATCTTGGTCGTTTTTTTGATTGATCTGGCATCCTTTTGACCCGAAGTGCGGTTCGCCTGCCAGTGGCAGGTTTTTTGCTGTTTTTTAAAACAGAGAATAGGAAGTTCTGCCACCTACCTCAAAAAACCACACCCTACATCTTCTTCTTTCCACCTCCTGAGCACAAAAAACAAAACTATTGACCCATATTGCCCTAGGTACTAAACCAGAAAAAATAACCTTGGCATTTAGAAGTATTTTCATTACTGCCTGAACCAAGTGTTCCAAATCTGCCGACAAAGTAGGGGCATTGACATACCCCAAATACAAAGCACCACAGTGCAAAACAACTACATGTGGAATGTTTACCCTGCCCATATCTCCACAAACTTGAACAATTCCCTGCACATTAAAACCAGGCACAGTGCTCCACACCACCTCCATTCCTTTAACATCAAAATTGTTTGCCACATTCCTACATTTAGCATACTACTCCAAACCATGCACAAACATAACTCCAACCACCAACACCCTGATTTTCTCCACCTCTACCATCTTCACTACACAGAGCCTCTTTTAACACAAACCACCACCTCATCATCCGATTGGCTGATCCCTACAGTCCCCTTTCCATGCTGCATTTGCTGAGAAACCCCAGATGTAGCAGGCCCTGCCCGCGGACACACACAGTGTCCAAGGAGCACGTAACACTGGGGCAGCCCTTCTACCCTTTCCACTTCACTCTCTGCACCATTCCCTCATTGGCTACTGTTAAACAGTCACACAATCATCTACCAATCACATCCAAGATTCATGCACATCCAGATGCATGAACACAGACTACAGACATGAGTATTTTCAACACAGTACATGTACAGCTCTTCTAAGAATACATATAAACAGAGTAACTTCCACTTACCCTGTATAAACTGTAAAATGACCTTACTTCATTTATCCCATCTGGTATAATGAAGTATCAATTGCAAACCTGTCCCCTTTCCAAATTTTTGTTTACTCACAGAGCTATCTAAAAAAATGTATTTCATATTGAAAGATGGGAGAAATAACAGTATAACTATGAAAAAGACTGTCCATTGTGTTATAAAATTAAATGCAGCCAGGATGAGTACATGCATGTTCATTCAAGCACAAACACAGAGAATATAGTTACAAAGGCTCCCAGCTCAAACAACACCACTGCCTCTATATGAAATCCTACTCCTTTATTTCCCACACCTTCACAAATGCATACATTGCATGCTTCTCTGTACAATCTCTGCCATTTACCCTGTAAAAATAGCAAAAAATGCATAAGATTATTTCTTCCACCTCTTACCATCCAACAGCATAACTTAAAAAAACAAGTGTGCTCTATACGTTTACTATTATACTCATTTGTAAAACATATTCAACTAACAGATTTTAAATAAAATATACAAAATGCACATAGACAAAGGAAAGTGCATATGCATACTATGCTCACTTGTAAGAAAGCACTACTAGTACAACAAAAAAAAACAATGGGCCTCATTACACGGTAGGCGGTAACCATGTCACTATTAGTGCCATGGCAACCCCCTTAGCGCATTCCGGGTCCGTGTTCCCGGAATAGGGACTTACCGGGTCATTCCGAACTTGGAGGACCTGGAAAGTCCCCATTCCGGGAACCATTCCCCATTCCCATTTGAGTCCCCATAGGGCTCAATGGGAACGGGGAAGGAGCTAATATTGGTACCGCAATTTGCGGTACCGTTATTAGCTCTGAAGTCCCTTAGCGGGTCCCTTCCCTAATGCCTGGTAGAACCAGGCACTAGGGAAGGGACCCGCTAAGGGACCTCGTAGTAGGGCAGTAAGGGATTACCAGCACCAGTGCCCTTACCGGTGCCGTAAATCCCTTACTGCCTACCGTGTAATGAGGCCCCATGTCTACATTAACAAAAGTGCTATAAACACACATATTCACTAACGTCTTTCTTTTACAATTGCATTGAAGACCACTCTCCTGAAAAGCAGCAGCGTCTAAAGTACGAACAACGACTTTGAAGAGACCTACTCTTTCCATACAAAAAAGTAAGTACAATACTTACATAATTTTCTAACTATTACTCAAACACACTAGCATTTTACTGTTGTAGAACAAAGAAGTGTATTAACCCTTTCCCATTAGATGTATTATTACCACTTCCCGTTACCAGTTGCATACTTTATATTGTCATCTCAAGCCCAGTATACTAACACACTGTAGTGATACACAAAATTGCAACTTTGCCAATCAGGGCTTTAGATGACAGCATTAGCCGCTGAAAGCCAATAGTTTATTCAAAGTGTGTGCCAAAAATGCTGACAGTAGTCTGTTGTAGCACTTCCATTATGCAGTAGTGAGCTACAAGGAATATGCAGGCCTAGTATGAGTGATAGGTCACAATATGCATTGTTGATAGACAGGCAGGGCGAAGGCCCCAGCTCTGTAGCTAATAGACAATATTGGAGTGTTTGGAACATTATGGCACCTATATAGCGCTTAGATAGCCAGTCTTAAGCGCTATGAACACTAAACTATGAGTGCATGCCTTTTAGAGCTTGCTCTAATAGGGTTAATACATCTCGGCTTCCCTTAGAATATTCTGCCTCTCTAACGGTAGCCCTGTAAACTAATCTCCCTTTCTCTGGGAAGGCACTGATAAGACATTCCTGAGCTTTCGCGCAGATGGGCTCCAGGGAGGGGCACAGAAAAAGGAGCACAGTGGAAATTCACAGAGCTGGGTTTTTCCATGAGCCAGCCTATATTTTGCACAGGGAAAGTTCTGGAACTGTGCGTCATGGACGGACAGCATGAGATTATAAAATATGCATGCTCACATGACTCAGGTGGGAGATCGACCTGTGGACTTGGTTCGAGCAAGATCAAGTGCCTGGTATTTGGAGCTCTGACGGCTCCCAGCAGCGCTGTCCTCTGAGCGGGGCTTGTTACAGCTAGCTTATGAGGGCCAGGGTCTCCCAGTGCTGATTGAAGGGGCGTAAGACTGTGTTTCTCTATGTTTCTCTATGTTTTTCTAAGTCCTATGTTTCTCTATATTTTGCATTTCTCTAAGTTTTGTGCTTTGTAATCTTCTCTAACTTGAATCCCAAAATGTATATGACATTCACTGTTTAGAATAAATACTAAAACTTATTGAAGGTGTCATTTGTCACTAGCATGAGTTCACTGCTCAGCACAATAGAACCTGTATTTTGGGCTGAATTGGGTATTTTTTGCTCTCAAAGGGCTGGCCCCGAGGAAGATTTTGCCCATATCAAGACACACACAAATACAAGAATAACCTTCCCAACTTAATATAGCTGGCCATTGCACAATCACACACCTCCACAATCATCCTTACCATCAACTCAGACACTCATGCACAAAGCACGCATACACTCCACAACAACCCAACCCACACTTTTCTTTTTCCAACAAACCCCAAAGAATGCCTACCAAAAAGCAACTCTGGAGAAAGCAAAGCAGAATTAGAACAAATCAAAATGAGAGTCCAAAATAATCATCCATCTCTACCCGATTTTGTACAAAAAGTTCAAACAACACAGCTAATACAGTCATTACGCGAAACAAAACAAGCTTTCACTACAGAAACTTTCCCTCCTCTATCAAAATGTAAAACGAAACAAAAAGTGATTAACAAGACTTCACTTACCACTACTACTAACGCTGCACCTATAAATCTTGATATAGTAGCAACTAACCATACCAAAAAATGTCTTTACAAAAAATGTCCCGCCACAGACTCCTTCAGAACCTTATAAAAACAGGAGAGAAATCATGGACAACCCTTAAAACCTACCATAGAAAAGTAATCCTAAAAGCTCACAGAAACAGTGCAATCTTTGTTCACCACAGACTCCTTCAGAACCTTATAAAAACAGGAGAGAAATCATGGACAACCCTTAAAACCTACCATAGAAAAGTAATCCTAAAAGCTCTCATAAACAGTGCAATCCTTCTGAAAAGGAAGTTGTTTATTTTATTTTAAACAGAATGAAACTATTAACAAAACTAACTACTAAATTACAAAAAACACTTTTCAATAAACTGAATATGAACAAAAATAACTCCTTAAACATCTATGGAGGTGAATAGAGTCACACCACGATCACAGAACCATATTTTCATGAACAAGCATATAACCAAAAGCAAACAAACGCAATTTCCATACATAGCAGTGGACGAGGGTATGAAAAACATAATAACACCATTTTGAAACAAGAAACTCTGCTCACAAAAATATCCCCAAAAAACTCAGCATCACCTCTCCATTCTAATAAACCAAACCGTCCAGTCTACAAATGGCCGTGCACATCAATGTGTAACATTGCCAAAAAATCTTTCAAATCTTTATGCCACTTCCTCAATTAGTATGTAACAAGCAAAGACAAAATCAAAATGAAACTACTGCAGAATATGGATACCTGTCCAGTGCGCAAATACAGAAGACTACAAGCACATTCATTAGCCTGCATTTCAGGACCTATTTGCAAAACCACCTTCCATCGTATCAAAATGATATCAAAACATCATGCAACTATATAAATTTGGTCCATAAATTCTACTATGCTAAAAGTCCTGCTTAAGCACTAGTCAATTTAAATAACAATCTTCTACATGGTACAGTCAAACAACTACTCAAAGAAATAGAGAATATCCAGAGAAAATATTTTGGAAGTGAAAGCCACTTACAAAATGCATTAGCTTTACCTCAAACTACCAACTACTGTACAAATAGCAAGCTTCTATTAAACACATACAAAAAAGAAATACTAAAGTTTAAAAGTACCAAACCATGTGTGTGTGTTGCATAACACCCCTATAATACCAAACATTTTGACTATGGTATCTGAGCTCCTTATAGGGGATATTAATTACAATCAATGCTCTACTAACAACCCAAAACCAACATCATACTAAAGTGAAATAGCCAGTAGTGCATTGACTATATCCGCGAACAGCCGCTACGACGGCAGACATGGCGAACACATCAGGGGCACCTGCCACCTAAACGAATACAGTACTTGACCCATCTCTTACTCCCCAACCCTCCCTAAGCACTTCTGCAAACCAACACACTCCTCAAAATTGCATTTCGCCTCTGTTTGCCGCCACGCTGTCAGTACGCCTACAACAAAAACAGCAAAATGACCTCCCTCGAAATTAGTGAAAGCCATTCGTGGCAAAGTAGTTTATTTACCATTAAATCTCAAAGATAATATACACAATCATACACCACAATCCAAAATATTGACTTCCAAAGGAATCTTATAACGCAGTCCTATTACAAACTCTACAATCTTAATTGCATAGCCTAGCCAAAACTTCACATACAAACTCTACAAATAAAACAGTACACAAACCTTTGCCTTCTGGATATTTGATGGGTGTTTGTTTGTAGGGGTGTGTTATGCTGTGGTGGTTGTGGCTCGGGCCTAGAGTCTTGGGTGCATAGCCTACGGCCTAGAGCCTTTGGCCACGCACCCAAAACTCTAGGCCCTGGCCACAACCACTGCAGCATAACACACCTATAATACCAAACATTTTCACTGTGGTATGTGGGCTGCTTACAGGGGAAATTAATTACAATCAGTCCTCTACTAACAACCTAAAACCAACATCATACTAAAATGAAATAGCCAGTAGTGCATTGACTATATCCACGGACAGCCGCTACGACCGTGGACATGGCGAACACATCAGGGGCACCTGCCACCTAAACAAATACAGTATTTGACCCATCTCTTACTCCCCAACCTGCCCCAAACACTTCTGCACTCGAACACACTCCCCAAAATTGCATTTTGCCTCTGTTCGCCGCCGCACTGTCAGCGGATCCAAGATGGCGCGTGCATCAAAACAATGTGACGCGCCTCACGCCTCACCCCAGCCAATCGGCGAACACATTGCATGTCCGCGGACATGATGTAAGCCGATTATCCATCTATGTCCGGAGCGGACATAGATATCACACATTTTTTTGCCTTATGTTTTGGCCATTTAAAAAAGAAACTACTGGACAGATTTACACCAAATTAACAAAAGCACGCTTTCGGGATTAAGTCAGCGCGCCTGTCGCAACTTTGGTGGAAATCCATCCAGCGGTTTGAGCTGTAGGCATGCGCAAAGTTTTTTTCCCATAATGTTGGTATCATTATATTTGACCCATCTATAATTCTTTTCTATATATGAGTGTAGTGACGTGCATTGGTTGTGGGTGGTAGAATATACCTAATGGTGCGAAGGTTTTTTTTTTATGAAGTGATAGTTTACTATTTGTAAATCCAGTTAGCTTGCAGTTCTTTTCGGTACCATTTGTATTCTAACGTGAAAGCATTACTATTATGTATTTGCTAAGTGTCTGTATTTGTAAGGTTGTAAGATGCCCGCACCATTCATTTCGCTAGTGACCGAAAGTGGCATAGTGCAAACACATGTGTGCAAATTCTAGGCCATTAATATATAAGTGCGGTCATTGGGGTTTGTTCGGACATTCTCATACAACCACTTGTTGTCAGGGCTTGAGAGTTGCTTCTTTCAAAAATGTTTGCGTAAGTTGCCGTGTGAAGAGGAGATGCAATGAGGTGACAGGTGGTGTGGCCTGACTGTGGGAGTCGCTGGGCGAGTGCGAAGTTCTCCAGAGGAACAAAATAAATCCGTACAAATGTCCGCATAGGTGAATGGTAGCAAACAATTTATATGTTTTTCAAAAATAGTTGTAATGCCACTGTGGTGTGAAGTGCTATCGGTTCCCATTCTGAGTGAAGGTCTGCGCCGTTGAATTTCTGTTTTCTAGCTGAGCAAACCCACGCATGGTGCACAGTATAAGGTTCAATTTTTTTGACCTTGAAACAAAGGGAAGATTGCGACCGGAATGCATGAAGGGAGGGATGTAAGACTTTCAAAAATGATAGTGTAGACCATTCAAAAACTGGACAAAGGAACATGTAATTTCATTTCACGAAAATGTGTTGAAGTGAACGGAGTGTGTGTTTTATGCCGATACAATGGAAATGCTGAATATTATGTACATTTTACTTTGGACGATTTTATACATGAACTACTCAAATTATCATTCAGTGACATTATTGGTGTGGTAAATTGTATTTTTTGTTGTGTGTGGTATATTGCAATGACACGCAATTACACGTTGTGTGTGTAGTTTGTTTTGTTGTGGGCACACGGGCAGTGCAGTATCGAGATGGGTGTAGTTCAGTAGTGGGTTCCCCTAGGTTCACAAACGCGTAATTGAACGCTAATATTTAATTAAAATTTTGTGTATGTGTTGTTCTTGGTTTTATTTAGCTCTTTGATTGCAGCATCAGCTTTAGCATCCCATTGCAAGCTGACCATACTCCGTAGCAGTAACTTGTACAGCAAACTGAAGAGTACTTTGCATGTTTTTTTGTTTGAGTTATTGTTTGACGTCCGTGTTTATCAATAGTTGTAGCAGGGGCCCGAATTAATGGTTAAAATGATAAACTGTAATAAGGTCGGTTACTGAGACACATTTCTTTATCTTTTTTTTAAACAGCTACATCTTGACTTTCTGTGATTGTTATGGATTCCAGATACCAACGGACGTTTTTTTAACTGTCAGCTACAGATTAACGTCAATGGGTGGATCACAGTGACCCTTTTTTGGGATGATCGACACGGGCCCATATGCCCGTACGCCATACTAGTGATAAGGAGCAACTCGATATCGTTTATGGTGGCATAGCGCAAAGATCATGGCAAAGTCTTACGATTCACAGTGCGTCCAAGGCGTTCTTATACCAAGAAGGAACACAGCGTGACTCGAGATACATTTGTGGATCGAGAACAAAGAAAACAATTACCTATTTGCTTGCATATGTAAGTCTCCGGATGTTCTCTGAGCGTTTATTGTGAAATAAAAGTAGTTTATAAATTGTACAGTTTTGCTATTTCATTTAAAAGTATGGTTTCATATTAAAAATTGGGACGCGCTGTGTTGTGAGATGGTGTGTGTTGATATTCAGGGTTCTGCGTCAAGTAGCGTTATGACGTAGGTGATGATTGGGTGCGTTTTACTACGCTGTATAGTAATGTTCTGGAGATAGGTGGAGCATATCACTAGGTTTGGTGATGGTAGCCTCAGGGGCGGGGCATATGAATTAGTGCTGCAAGGGCAGTCCACCTTGGGCGATGCAGGAACGGATAAGATTATCACAAGATGGCCGCGCCCTGCTGCCTGATTTCGCATGTGTAAAAAAGAGGAAAATTACGGTAAAGTGCATAGGAAATGTTTGTACAATCGATCAATGTATGCTTAGAAGTACATGCCCGAACACTTGGGAAAATAATATTTCTGAGTGCACTATTAATTTAATAGATCAATTTCTTGCTGGATTCGTTGCAGATGATTTTCTATGGTCTGTTTCTGCACTATTTTGAATGTCTGTATGGTGTGTGTAAAAAAAAAAATTGGAAAGTACACATAAAGTAATGGGTAATAATTTGTTTATATAGAGAAGTGTGTTGTCTCCATTAGGTGGCCGTTCTTACACTTGATTGTGCCCAAGGCAGGAAGCATCATTGGCGCCCCTCCCTGCAACAAAAAATGACAGCAACATAACTTGGGTGCAGATGAATACAGACCCTCTTAGTATAATATTTTAGGGGCGTGATTCGGGGTGGGCTATGTTTAGAATTAATAAACTAAATACAACTGCATGATCTTCACTGCAGAATATTCCCACTATACAATGCATTATTCACCAATATACATATGTTATCCATTCTCTTGAAAACTGGTTATAAAAAGTGGCATGTTAGTATGACTTCAATTCTACAGTTCACTATACAAATTTGGATCTTGCACCAACTAAATGTAAGGTTAGTAAGATGGAGAGCAGTAAAAGGTATGGGTAAATCATATTGCTTGGCTATACTGTGATACAAGCGTCATTGCAGTTGTTTGATGAGTCCAATGTCCACATACCTTTACAATGCGCAGGCATTTACAAAAGGAATGCCACTGAGTTGTTGGTTGAGAGGGTTTACACTGTGAGCTTACTTAGCAGACTTCTGCTAAGAGGTTGTATACAACTGAGTATGCTGGAATTTTCAAAAACGACAAAGGAGGATTTCTGTGCTATAAAGGAAGTTGTTTCAATGAATAAATACTCACATGCTTCCAATCAGTGTATTAGTAACTAGTCTGCCAAACATTGGTTTCAGTCCGATATGCTCCACGCTACATGTAATGGTCGTCTTCCTATCCTGCTGTCCAGTCAGTGCACTTTTGAGCCTTGCTTGTATTTCTAAACTCCCTGCCATTATTTGATGTCCAAGTGCATAGGTTTTCAATTCCGGTTATAAATGCATGATATTACATATTCTAGAAGGCCCAGAGATTTAAGTTAAGTGCTACGAGACGAGTGACTAGCCAGGTTCATCGTGATGGGAACCCAGTCCTGCTCCCAGACACTTGTGTGGTCTGGTGCTACATCCTGAGTCACCCCACAGTGTTTTAGTCCTATGCAGAGACGTCCCTAGGTGTCTGAAGGTTTAGCACAGGCGCCAGAGTTTTGAAGTGCGTCAAGCGTACGTGTGTGTGTGTTACTTGCAGGATTAAAATCGCTTCTTTTAATCCTGCGTGTTAATTTTGCTTCCCATTCACACCTGGTTCACACTCCCATTTCCACTTACTGGTGGTGGCGCCCTCTGGAGGCTGGCACATCAGACAGCAGGCTGCATGGCCTGATGCAAAGACAGGCCCTAGTATCATTGTTTTTACTTATTTCACCACGAGGAAAACTTTCTTCCAGCCATTTCAAAGTAGTAGACATTTCTGTGTAAAAAGAAATATATATATATTATTTTTACTGTACCTAATACAGAAAGTTTATAAATATATAAAATCAGTAAAATAAACTTTGTTAAAGGGAGGTTATGGTTAAGGTGCGCTACTAAAACCTATGAAATTCAGTGAAAAAAACATTGTTAAAGGGACTTTATGGTTAAGTTGTGCTACTAAAAACCTATGAAAATCAGTAAAAAAATCTTTGTTAAAGGGATGTTATGGTTCGAAGTAAAACCGAAAAAAAACCTGAAATTCGCAAGTTGTGGTAAGCTAAGCAACCATAACTCGCGCCACCACCGTGCACTGCTAAGACTAACACCCAGAACATCAAAGATGACATATCGTTAAGATCAGTGTGTATAGGCCCATATTACCAAATTACTGTGAATGCAAGCAGCCGTCCATGACCAAATGGTAATGATGTGTTATTATGTAGCACTTACGCTTAAGCGCTTTAGATAGAAAAATATACACCCAATATCACCCAACCTGTGTTGGTACTCATTTATTGACCTCAGAAGGATGAAAGGCTGAGTTGAGGCATTTAAGAACAGACTAAATCAGTTACTCACCCCCTGAAGTGTGCCTGACATAAACCTTTAATGAGTCTAGCAATTATTGTATGGAATTCCAGAAAGACACATTATTTGGTATCGCTATTCTTTCTTATTTAGGGTCAGTGCTGAAAGTGTTAGACTTGTGGCACTCTTGTTCTTATTTTTCTTCTTTTTTTTAAGAGGCCTGAACAAGAAAGCCAGCCACTCTAGAAGTAAAGAGCCACATGATGCTGACCACAGCCCAGGAGCTTGCATTACAAAAAAAAAAGAACGTTTTTTATTTTATTTTTTAGAGGTCGCCAAGAAGAGACCACAGAGGTCGCAAGGGAGACCTCAGAGGTCACAACTGTCCCATAAATGACTTCCCTGCGGCCAGGATTGGACATTTAGCAGGCTTGTGGTGAGAAAATCCACTGTAGCATTTTGCCTTTATAAGGAGGGGAACATTCACCTTTGGACACTTGAAGAAAAAGGACACCTGGGACCTGTTTGGGAGTACAGTCTTCTCCAAACTCCTCTGCCAGAGAGGTGAAAACCAGAGACTTCAAAGCAAGAGGCAACCTCTGGTCCACAGTGATTCCAGGGGCCTACTTGATGTGAAGCTGATGTGTGGACCAATGTCTTACATGCTAGTTGAACATTGGGCCATGATCCTGCTCACTGGAAGTAGCGGTTCCTGCAGGTGCTCTCTGGTAATACTCCTGGCATGGAAGTACAAAACAAAGGACTCACCTTCCCCCTGGAGACCCTGAGCAAGGCCCCTCAGTAACTCAGAAGTCAAGGATCATCTGTGGGCCCTGGTTCCTGCCTCGTGAGATACACTGATCGAACAATGCCTGCCTGTCCTAAGCTTCTTTGTGCCACGTGCCATTGCTGCTTGTTCAACCGCACTGTGTGTTCGACACAGTTCCCCAGTGCACCAACCCTGCACCAAATCACCACCTCAAAGCTCCTGGAAGCCTGGCTCAATGGTTTCTAACCCTTAAAGACAAGAACTAAAGGCGTTTGAAGTGGCCGTGTCCCCCTGTTACTCCTTAAAGGAGCTGAGTGACTTTTATGCCTTTCTGTACCTTGTTAAAAACATCTTTATAATCTCTGACATTTTGCTGATGAAATCGTTTCCTGAGGGCCCCTGCTGACAAACCTGGAGCGCCCTTTTGTATAAAGTAGGCTTTCTCTCTATTTTCCCTCACGGGGTGGGCAAGTGGTGTTTTCACTAGTTGTGTGTACTTTGGTAGGTTTAATGAAAGATTCTGGGGCCGATCCATGGAACAAACGTGCGCCGAAAATCCCAGCGCAAGCAGGCGCAAGGTGGCGCAAGCGTGAGAAAGCAAGCGCACGCTCACGCGTGCGATTCAAGGATGGCGCTGCACTTGTTTCCCACTGGTTGTGAGCCAAATCGGTGCATGTCGCACGCGGGCACACACCTCATCAAACGGCGTGCGCTACGCGCACAGCAAAAGCGCACATAGCACAGCACACACAACAAAAGTAGGGGGAACAGTGGGCGTAACACGCGGAATGGGGAATAACGCGTGAAAAAGAAGGCGTAACTGGGGAAGTACTGCAGGGAACTACACGGAACGCCCACACGCACGCGAACAACCCGTATTCATGGATTCGAATATGGGAAACCCGCGCACAGCAAAAGACGCACACAGGCATGAACGCGTCCGCCACACGAAGGCAGGCGGAAGCGTCCCGCGCACAGTATAAAAGTGCACGCAAACAACAAACACGTATATACAGCTACGATGAATGCCCCATTTGTCACAGCACTGATCGTGGGACACCGCAGGAGGAGGAGAATAGCCAGGGCACGCATTTTTGTCACCACGGACAAGCCTTTTTGGGATGCCTGACAACCAGGTCTACGGCAGGTATAGGTTTCCACCCCGTATCATCCTAGACCTGGCAGGGAGTGGGAAGATGACCTTACATCCCCCACCCTTTGCTCCCAAGCATTGAGCCCCTTGGAGAAGGTGCTCAATGTCCTGCATTTTTTGGCCACCGGGTCATTTCAGCGGACTACTGCCATAGTGGGGGGGGTCTCACATGCCACGCAGTCACGCTGCCTACACCAGGTCTTGGCAATCATGACAGCGTGCCCCTCAGTCCGCAGGCACATATACATGCCCAGAACACCCGCAGAAAGGCAGGCCGTTGTCCTGGAATTTTACAGGGTGGGACACTTCCCCAAAGTGCTTGGTGCCATAGATTGCACCCATGTGGCCCTACGTCCACCTAGGGCCACTGAGCACATCTACTGAAAACGCAAGCACTGGCATTCCATCAATGTACAGGTGGTATGCGATGCAAAGGGAATCATCACCTCTGTCTATGCAAACTACCCTGGCTCCACCCATGACAGTTTCATATACAGAATGTCCGCCCTGAGCCGGGCCCTGGAAGCTGGTCAGCATGGCGACACATGGCTCCTAGGTGAGTACAAATGCCCTTGCACATGCATGCATGTCACACACACACACACAAATACACAAACCCCAATAATCACAACCATTATCACCTCTCCAGGGGACAGTGCCTACCCTCTGAGCAACCACATGATGACGCCAATCTGGAACCCCACCACACCACCCCAGGTAAGATACAACACGGCCCATATTGCAACCAGGGCCATAGTGGAGCGCACATTCAGAGTGCTCAAGTCACGCATCCGCTCCCTTGACCGCTCTGACGGGCAGCTACTCTATGCACCCCCAGTAGTGTGTAGGATCATTGTGGCAGCATGTGTCCTGCACAATGTTGCAACATGGCAGGTCGTACCGGTGGACATGGTGGTGCCCCCACATCCCCAACCACAGGCACAGGCTTCCCATGGGTGGAGATAGGGCACGTGGCGAGGAAGCCTGGACCCAGCTTGTGGGCACATTTTTCACCTAAACTCCCACCCCTCCGGAATGCACACAGGCCTGGCACATACCAGGTGACAATCGATGATGACAAAGAGACAGTCAACTGTCACAACTTTACCACCCTGAGATTGTTGCCATGGAAGTGCCACATTGCGTGCATCCCTAGCTACCTAAACACAAGCAATCCTGTGTGACCAAAAGGCACACATCCCAGGTGTGAATCACACACATCTGCAAAACAGGCCATGACTATCACTGGTATGTCACTCAAACCCTCCCAAACCACAACATGACATGGCAAGCAATAGCCATACACTAACACAGTAACAATAAGGTACATATTGCCATGTGAAAAATGTAAATTGGCATCAGACAATGATGCCTGACATGGAATCAGATGAAATTACGGACCAACAACCTCCCACCCAAAAGAAGTCATACCCAAATGCATTCCAAAAGTAGTAGTTGTAACATAGCAATGAATGCCTGTCTACATGCACATTGTGCATTGCAAAATCAACACTGCAGCTTCTGTGTGCCGTGTCCACCTCCTGCAACACACTGCTCAGTGCACAGCACAGTTAACAGCCATTGCGTATGATGCACACCCTGAGCATCACATCTAAGCGACAAACCACATCAAAAAGCAAATTAGGCATGTACAGGATCCACAATTGGTCATAGGACATGTGCTGCAGGGACACAGCGGGCACCAGAAGGAAAACAGAGTGTACACATGGACATTGAAGGGTGGTTGTACATGTAATGCATTACAGTGCAAGTGTGTGGGTCAGTAGGGACATGCACTCAACATATGCATGTGCAATCAAGTGACCATCAGTGTCCTCTACACATCACAGGGGAACATTCACCATGTGTACACCCCAGCATGTCAAACCACAACTATCCCCTCACACCTGAAAGGTAAACACAACACATGAACAGGCATTGATCAGCAGAACACATCATGTACATAGGATACCACAATTACAATGTCAGGGTGGCCATCACACTGCAGGGCAAGGCAACTATCACCAACAAAGCACCCCCCTCCCTCACAAATCACCATGACCCACTGAACAACTGCACCAGGGTTATGGAGCCTTCATCCTTGAATTTCACCTGGCCACAGGATCACCCTTCGCCTTTGTCACCATCTCCCACATTGTGTGTAAAAGGTTGCCTGCACCCTCAGAGTCCAGCTTGATTTGCAAAAACCCTACATCCAAGAGAACTCAAAGCAGGCCAACACAGAAGCCAAGCAAAAAGCCTGCAGGTAGGAAAACTAACCAGAACAGCCTCCAGTAGATGACCTGAAGTAGCAGTACCTCACAAAGGCCAAGTACTACCACAATGACGTAACAACCAAGGTAGCACAGTAAAACAATGTCACAACAGGATGTGTACCATGTGTGGTACATAACATAGAATGATGCACCACAAACGGATGTGTACTGTCACTGCTCCCGTGTACAGGCGCAGGAGTGGCACAAACCAACCACCCCCACCGTGGTCTGGGTGGCTGCAAGGTCAAACTCACACAGGCCTCTGAGACCCTGGTGGGGAAGAAGGGTCAGGTATATGCAGTCGGGACAGGTGTTGGCATACTGGATAACCGGAATGAGGGGCAGGAGAGGGGAGTAGGATTGACAGGGAAAATGTAGTACTCACATTAACACATACACAATCATACCAAATTTGTTCATCATGCACATAGCAGCAATTCACTGAAATGAAAGTCAAAGAGAAACTTATCTCTGGGGTGAGTGCTGGCCTCCTGCCTGCGCACTCTCAGGTCCGGTAACAGGAGCACTTCAATGCTGCAAAGAGAGCCACAGTTAAAAATCTGTGCGATCCCATAACACACAAACACACCACCAAATATGCCCCAAAGTAACAAACTACTCTACAAACAGACAATCTGGTGTGGATGCTTCGTACCCATACGTAACATTACCCCTGTGATGGTTCATACACAGTCAATGCAGTAAGTCAGGCGCCGGTGGGTGCGTTGCAAATGGAACACCAATGTGTCAAAATTCACACAACATGCAATGTTCCCTGGGTAAGCAGACAGACGCATATAGCAAGGTATGACTTCCGAACAAGTCGTGTTCCACCATGACCGAAATAAAGTAGGCAGTGCATGTTTCAAATTCTACATGGAAATGAAATGCACTGCACCCGAGTCTGTCCCTTGCTGTCTGTCCCTGTGAGCTGCTTCTTTCCATGTCTCGGAACGCTACATGGGTGATACAAGTGCCTCAATGGACCATGGTGGACCGGAGGGTATGTGCCACTGCCCCTGCAGGTGCCCCAGCCAACCTTACAATCAACTAGCCATGAGTACACCAACACATCTGAGCTGTATTGTGCGCTTCAACACCAATATTCGTCCAAGCTCACCCTCAGTGCTGCTACTAAGCATGCATGTGCAACTGGCCTGGTAGAAGGTTTGCTGTGTTGTGGCCCCCCTGTGCTGCTCACCTTGCCTGGAGTCCCTTGAAACACGTCAGCAGTTTTAGGATGTATGATTGCAATCCCTGTGCTTCTGCTTGCGCACACATGTGCATGTGGGCACCACCAAACGTGTCCAGATTCCAGACGTCCAATGGCCCATGTCTGCTGGCAAAGGTGGTCTGGAGGCTCATCCCCCTGCAGAAAGGGCATGAAACACATGATTAATGCATTAGATTCATCTGTGTGTGTCTCTTCAGGCATCACATCACTGGACCATGTCAGAGACGTACATCAGAAATCACACCATTAGTCCGTCTTTCACAGCCAAAGTGTGGAACACACTATCTACGGCATGAATTGCAACAAGCACATGTACAGTAAAGATAAGAAAAATACTACACAATGCATAGCAATGAATGTACACATGAATCATGAAACACCCCATCTAGCAAAAGCAGAACAGTGGTCAATAACACCCCAATCATCTCCACTAGGGGTGTTAACACAAGTTCCACAGCAGCAGACATGCCACAGAAATGACAGTCCAAAGCCCTTGTGTAATAGGCTGTTACACCGAACCATCCTTGCGAGCCCATGGATAAGGGAAGCAGGAGTGGCATATGTGAGTCAAGGACCCCAAGCAGCAAACACATGCACAAGACAAGCCTGAAGGGCCCAGCTGGAACAGACAGTGGATGCTTTCAAAAGCCACAAAGCACCACACTGTCACATGAAAGCACAATAGACAAGTAATGTTAAACTATATTAACTAATTACACTAACTATGAAAAACCTACATTACCTAATTAAACTAACTATCAAACAGAAACTTAACTAACTAAACTAAAAGAAAAATCAAAAATGGCGCATACGAACCGGGGGGGGTCACCCAGGAGGGGGGAGGTACAGGGTGTTGCTCAACACCCACATGCGATGATGCTGAGCCAAAAAAAAAACCTCCATGGGCTCAACGCCTGCACAGCCCGACCTATGTGGGAGATAGATGGTCGTCCGAGTCTGGCTCATCCTGGAAAGGAGGACGTGGCACAGTAGCCTGGCCACGCCTAGCCGCAGCTTTCCCCTCGTCGGCAGCAAGTCTGCTGGACGGGTGAGCCTGGTTCTGTGTGGCGATGACTTGTAGGTCTGCATTCAGAACCGCCCATGATACACGTGCTTGATCTTGCAAGGTAGCACGTGTAACACAGAGTTCCTCCTGCAAGGCCTGGCTGGACAACCGCTGCACCTCCCGGCAAGCCTGTAGCTCAGCCGAGATGGTACGCTCAAGCTGTCTAAACCTCTCCTCTGACCGCTCCCTCTGGGACATCAGAAGGACACCCAGACTGGATTTGAGGGAAGCATACTCCTCCCTCAGGGCCTTCATGTGTGCCTCTGCGTGAGCAGCAATTGCTTGACGCAGAGATGACATTTCAGCCTGGCGTGCCCTGCCTGAGGCCGCCAAGCCCAGCCTGAGCAAACGGGCCGTGGACCGTGCCGCCTGCTGCTGGAGAAGCACCTGCCTAGCAGGGGGGAGCACGGATCAGGTCACACGCTCCATGCTCTCAGCGATGTTCTCCATTGCTGCCCCCTGCCGTTCTGAATTGGCAGTCATGTCTTGCTCCCACTCAGTATACAGCGGTTGCGCGCGGCGACCGCGTTGCTGGGCTTGACCCCTGCGGGACCCAAGGACCGGGTGTCCTCGTCGTGTTGGCACCGCCCGTGGCTGCACGACTACATGCCCCCGTCGACGTGATGTCCCAGGCACATCAGTGACTGGTGTGGAGGGTGACCCTGCGTCCCGATCCACCACGGGCGGAGGTTCCAAGACTGTCTGACCCCTCAGTGCAGGTGTCGCGGACAGAGGAGTGTCCACATCAGAATCACTCACCCCTGACACATGGACCTAATGCTCATCCAACTCGACATGGACGTCAGAGTCGTCATCAGGGCTGGACTCATAGGCAGCCAGAGACAAGATGGCCTGTAGCACTTGGGGGTTTTCGTGGCCTGCCACCCCACGTCCCCCACTTGTGCCTGGTTGATGTAGTGATACCAACCCTGTGCCTGGCATGACAACACCATCCTCCGGCTGCATTGCGTCATCATCTGAAAAATAGAGAGAAAAAAGGTCACTACACATGTCAGAAGCACACAACACACACACACACCAACAACATCAGGCAGACATGTGACACACAAAATAGAACCTGGCATGCATGCTGGGTCAACTTGGAATTGCTTCTGGGATCAGACCTGTTGAAAGGTGGCAGTTTGCATTGAAGTGGGTCTATGCAGTGCAGCCAATTTGTATGTTACTCATTACCTACATGTACAAGTACTTCATGGTGTGTGTCAGAAAATGTGAAGGCAGTGCAAGGTCAACTTCAGGCATCACGTGCAATGTGCATTCAATGGGTAGCATATCTACAAGCAAAGCACCCCTCCATCCAACTGCAAAAGCATGGATGCCTAGCATGTTATCAAAAGGCTGACCATAGACCTGTGCATTGACAGGCAGTGTTGACTAGCATCAACAGCTTCATGTGAGTCAAGTGTCAACACTGCAAATGATGATGGGACAGTAAACAGGACACATTATGAAACGTCTGGAGGCCACCCACGTGTGAAGAAGACACTACACCAGTTGGACAGAGTCATTGGCCATTAAACAGGCTGAAGCCTGTGACCCACCCAGATTGTCAGACCCTAAACATGTGTGCAACGCAGTACTGAGCCACAGTAGACATGGGAAGGCTGATAAATTCCATGCAATGTATGTCACCCAGGACTTGTATTACAGTGATCACCCAGTCAAGGACACATAGGGGCATGCGTGCAATGCACATGGAGCATGAATGGGCACTCATTTCCCTGCGGGGCATCTGACCTCTGCACAGTACAAGTGAGATACCCTGCATCAAGTACTAAGGCTGTACCACACAGCATATGTCTGGCAGATTGGTTGCGGGAAGTTAGCATGTACACAGGACGCATTAACAGGGAAGTACCCAACGGCAATATTGAAGCAGACCAGTGCAAAGGTGGAATTGGGGTGCAGAGCGGGGGGTGGAGGGGCAAGGGAGCATGCCTACATGGAGTACCCGCATGCAGGCAGAGGACACATGCACGTCAGTCATGCTATGACATCGTGCCTGGGCTGAGAGGAAGGTCACCCCACGCTACATGCAGAAGGGCCAGTGAGCTGGGACATGGACCGGAGGGGCATACTGGTAACCAGCATGTGAGTAGGGTGCAATAGTGTTGATGCCGACAGTCCCCGTCTGCTCCACATGTCCACCATCCAGCATAGCAGACATGCATCACGGAAGCATTGCATTACTTGCACATCCGAAACATGTACACGTCACATGTAGTGGCAATCATGCACAACACATCCCACAAGTAAAACACCCACGTCTTCAACAAACACGCATCAACACTCACTGGACTGGGCATCAAAGTCCGGCATCTCTCCCACTCCTTCGACCGATTCAGATGGTATGAACTCCGCAACGAGTGACTCATGCGGAGTGAGGACTTCCTCCTCTGGTGCAGGCCCACCGCCAGTCACCAGAGTCAAGTTGTAATTTGAGACACGTTTAGCCTTAGCGCTGCGTTTGATGTCATTCCAACGCTTTTTGCACTCTTGCGCCGTGCGCACCTCGTGGTCGAATGCATTGACATGTTCCGCAACATGCTTCCAGTGGGTATCACGTTGGGCAGCCGTAGTCTGACTATTGGCACCCACTAGCATGTCACGGCTGTGGCCCCGCACGTAGCCCATGAGGGAGTCCAGATCCTGGTTGCAGAAAGGCTTCTTCCTCGATCTGCAGGAGGTCGTGGCTGTGTGTGAGGTCCCAGCCTGTGCTGCAGGTGCAACCTTCCTCCTCTTGGATTGTGGCTCAGACCCTGGCTGGCTAATGCCGCCCTGACCAGTATGGCCAGTGGGTTCGGTGGATTGAGCCAAGGGAGTGGCAGGTGGAGGGACGACCAAAGGCCTGACTTCTGTCAGTGGCAGCTGGGTGCCCTCTAATGGACCCTGCGCAGCAACATCCGCTGTGGCAGGGTCATTGACCGCAACTGTCCTGGTTGGCAGACTCACAACCGGGGTGTTGTTGGGTGCATCTGCCCCTGCACTTGCCAACACCTGGCTGTTTGGGGCAGCAGATGACATAACTGCCCCAGGGACACGTGTCTTGGTCAGGGCAGCCCTGCGTGCCCCTATGGTTTCCCTCCTGGCCTGTTGGAAATCTTCCAAGGGCTCCTCAAGTGCCAACGCAGGCTGCGCTGGCAGACCCTGAGCCTGGGTGGCGGTGTCCACAGCTGCACCTGCAGCTACCACTACCGTTGGGCCCGTGGCAGTCGATGGAACGGACTGCCGGGTCACACGGGCGCCAGTGCCAGATGCAGAAGCTGCATCTCCCAGAACCACAGGGGGTGGTGGCATGACTACACCAACACATGGCACGACATCGTGCTCAAGTAGCGCACCCCTGCCTCTTCCCCCTCTGCGGCTGCCCTGGACACCCTGGAGTCCCCTTACTCCCTGGTCACCCCGGCCACGTTCCTGACCACGCCCGCCACAAGGAGGACGCCCAGCTGAGGCGCCCCTCACCTTTGGTGTCCTCCCAACCATGGGACAGATGTATTAGTGCCGGCACAGATGGAGTAGTGCCAATGGGAGGTGTACACCACAATTGACATGGTCAATTGGGGTGAAGGGGGTGGGAAGCAAGATGTTAACAGCCCCCCTGCACCTGCAAGGCTGTATGTGACCCCGGTGATGTAGTGACGGGTCACGCAACGCTCAGGCACCCCAAAACTGCTGGAAAACCGTGTACGCAACCCTGCAGCCTACGTGCGTGGAATCAACCTCCCGCAGTTCGCGGTGGCACCCAGTAACACGAAAAACACATACGCGTGGGACACGCAGGCTACTATGACATCAAAAACGGTGCGATACACAGGGGCACCCGCAGTGGGAAAAATAGCGTGCGCAACTCACCATCTGACTAGCGCGATACAGAAAAACACACGTAGCCAATACCCCCACCAAAAGAAGAGATACGTCCTTGATAGCTGTGAAGTTGTGATGGCGCGCAAAACAACACAAAGCAGCAACACACGTCGGTCTCCACGAAAGGCATATACAGTGAACTGCTGGCCCCGCTCACCTTTAACCCATGCTGAGGGAAACGCCCGCGCGTGTCACGTCACTTACGCGCGTAGGCCCTTTCCTCGGATTACACGCATTCACACGGGGACGTGCATTTTTTTTGCGCGTGCGCTAATCCACTATGCCCACGTCACGGGGGAAACGCAACGCACGCCCGCGCACGTCACATTACAGAAGCGCTTACGCGCGACGGGCCTTTGGTCCAATGAAATCGCTGACGCGCTCACGCTCTAAGGGCCTTTCCTCGAATTACACGCTGACGTGCAATTTTTTCACGTGCAAAATCACTCCGTATAAAGCTGGCCACGCGAAAACACACGGAAGACCACGCTCCTGCCCTGAAGGCCATTTTCCTGCCCCCCCAGAGCCCTGAGCACGCTCCCACCTGCCATCTGCTGCTGCCTGACTGCCTGCTGCCCACGTTCCCTGCTATTTGGTGCCTGCACATCATCAGCCATCTGCAGGGGTCCAGTTGCTGTGTCCACCCCTGCTGGAACAGAAGACTCCCGACTGGGATACCATTGCTCCACAGCCCAGCCCAAGGACCCAGTTGCCCACCCACGCCTGCCTCGGAGGTCGCCATGTCGGGGCAAACACCATCTGAGACCACTGGCGACCCCCAGCCAGAGGGGTAGAGGGCCACCAGCTTCAGTCAGAAGGAAGTTGGTGTCCTGGTGGAGCATGTCCTGGGGCATTATGATGCCCTCTTTGGAACATCACGCGCCAATAAGGAAGGATGGGATAGGATCTGGGACGACTTTGTGGTTGCCATCAACGCGGAGGGGGTGGCAACCCGCAACATCAAGCAAGTCAAGAAGCGCTGGGAGGACTTGAGGTCCAGGACCCTTGTAAAGGCCCGGTGCCTCATGGAGGGGGGCCAGGGTAGCATAAGTACCATCCAGATGAGGGTCCTGGAACGCGTAGCCCCAGCGCTCCACGCCCAGATCTTTCAGAGGCAGATCCGTCCAGAGTTGAGCGGTAAGTGGCCAAGCATTGCTGTGTGAGACAGGGCATGTTGCAGGGTGCTGGTTGTCTGATACTTGCCTGTATGCCTGACATAGGCCATGTACGTATGTGTGTGTGCAGGGACATCATGGTCATGCATGTGAGACCAGTAATGTGTGAACCACATGGTAGGTGAATGTTTTACAATGCAACATGCGGAGCAGCATGCGGGATGCACACATTAATGCATGCCTGTCTCTGTTATTGGACATGGATGGGGTGTGAGAGATGGGTGCTGCGGTCATGGACATGTATGGTGTCCATGTCTGTGTGTCTGACTTGCGTGTCTGTGACTTGTAAATGCCATGGATGCATGACACATGTCTGTGACAATGTTCAGATTCACTGATGCAGCCTACTCATTCTTGTATCCACTGTGTCTGGGGTGTACGAGGCCAGATGGATGAAACTACGGTGCAGTGTGTGCATATGATAGGCATGACCCATGATGCATGTGAGTTTCAAACCAGCATTGTATGTTTCAAGAGTCCCTTGGACATGTATGCTAATGTTCATAGCATGCGCCATGCCTGTTACTGCATGTGTTTTGCCTGCACTGACCCATGTGTTGTGGAGGGACATGATGGAAGTGATGTTTGACAGTGCCACTCATCTGCTATTGCTTCCTGTATAGGGGAGAATTGTACAGTACCCTGATGCTTGTGTTCTGTGTCTCCCTCTACACAGGGGCAAGTGATGAAGAGGGCGGAGACGGCACTGTGGAGCAAAGTGGCGGGGATGCCCCCACCAGAATTTACTATCGTCCGGGAGTGAGGGGACTGGTGCTGCGTCTGCCACTACGGCTGCAGCGGAAGGGGTGGGTGAGCCCCCACAGGGGCTTGCAACGGCGAAAGACGGTGTGGAGCCATCCAGGTTGGTGGTTTCCACAGAGGAGGAGGCCGCTACTTAGCCGCACATGGGGCCTGGTGGGGGTGGGACCACTGCAAGTGGTGCAGTCCGGGGGCAGGGGCAGGAGGCAGCACAGGTCGCCACGGAGGGGCCTGTGCATGTCACTGTCCCTGACACTGTGACTGCACCACCATGCACCAGCAGGGATGCCCCATCCCAGGCCAGTCCGCAGGTAGGGGGGATGTCCAGGTCATCTGACACTCCTCTACCTGCAGACAAGGGGACCCTTGGCCGTATGGAGAAGGTCCTGATTGGTGTCGCGTTGCGCACGTGTGACATTCGTGATGACGTGCGTGCTTCCCGGGGGGAGCACGCACGTCATCACGAAGAGCAGCGTGCCAACGTGGCCCAGTTGGGAGTGTCCATGGTCGGGGGTTTTGTACATGTGTCGGCCACTCTGGCGGCCCTCTCCTCCTCTGTGGAGACTATGCGCCAGTCGTTCTCCATGCCGTCTTCCGGCCCAGATGCCACCAGGGCCCCCTGTGGACCTGCCCTGACCAACACAGCCAGCTCGGTGGGGATCCCATCCCTGCCACAGTCGGGAGTCAGAGGTCCAGCAGGGGTGGACACCTCAGCAACTGGACCCCAGCAGATGGAGGATGTGCCGGCATCATCGAGCAGGGCACATGCACAACGGCGTTGGTGGATTCCATCAGCCTGGATGCCGTCGTGCTGGCAGAGGCAGTTGCTTCGGAGGCAGCGGCAGGCTCAACGTGGGAGGTATCATGGCTCGGGGCCATCTACATCAGAGGGGCAGGCATCGGCCGGAGGGCAGGAGGACCCTGGAATGGGAGTGTCTTCCGTGTGGCAGCGGTTGGGCCAGCAGATAGGTGCGGAGCGGCGGCGGGCGGAGGAGGCACAGCCCACGATGGTTAGGGCGGAGAACTCCATGCGCAGGGCGCTGAGGCTGGCTGAGTGCCTCGAGGGAATTCGCAGGAAGTTGGAGGTGGACATGGCGTTATCCCTGCGAGACCTCGGGGCCAGAGAACAGGCCCGCCTCCAAGACATTGTACAGGAGTTCGATGATGCCCTGGCCCATGACATCAACAAGTGAGCCGTTGGACTTGCCCGCCGCCATTGTATATAGTTCATTAGTGTTAAGTTTCATTTCTTTTTTCTTTCATTTGGGGTGCATGGACTATGCCCCACATTTTTGTATATAGTTAGTAATTAGGTAGGTTTCATTGTAGGTTTCATTTATGTCGTTGGGCTCATGGACCCTGGATTTGCTATTTGTACATAGTTTTACAGTGGATTTTTCTCCTTCATCTTTATTTTTCTTCACCATGGAGCAATGGATATTACGCTTTTTTTCCCTTTGGATTTGCTTTGTTGGACTGTGACTTTGGACACATTTTCATTTGGATTAATTTGGATTCTCATTTTATTTATTTATCATTTTTTGGGACATGCAGCATTTTGATTATTATTGCCATTATTGTGTGTTTTTATTTCATTCCCTTCATTTTGACTTGAATACCTTTTTGTTTCTTACTTCAATGTGTGGTCTTCTCTTATTGGTTTTATGCATGTCACAATGTGGGTTTTCTCAGTCATGTGTTGCCATTGTGTGGGTCGGACAGACTTGTACTCATGCACATACTGCTTATTTGTGATCTATCATGTAATGGTGATTTCAATTTGGAGTGGAGGTAAAGCTTGGTTGGGTGTTTGGACTGGGGTGGCGTGGGGTGGGATTTGTGTGGCCATAAGAGCCAGGGACCTGGATTGTGATGACGTGTTGGCTGGTGGACATGTGTCGGGGCCTGCTGGCAGGTGCCTGTCAATGATGGGGGGTGGGGGTGCTGGGGGACATGAGTGGGACATGAGTGGGGGCCTGCTGGCAGGTGCCCTGCACTGCTGGGGGGTGGGGGTGCAGGGGGTCATGAGTGGGGGCCTGCTGGCAAGTGCCCTGCACTGCTGGGGGGTGGGGGTGCAGGGAATCATGAGTGGGGGCCTGCTGGCAGGTGCCCCTGACTGCTGGGGGGTGGGGGTGCAGGGGGTCATGAGTGGGACATGAGTGGGGGCCTGCTGGCAGGTGCCCTGCACTGCTGGGGGGAAGGGGTGCAGGGGGTCATGAGTGGGGGCCTGCTGGCAGGTGCCCCCGACTGCTGGGGTGTGGGGGTGCAGGAGGTCATGAGTGGAACAGGAGTGGGGGCCTGCTGGCAGGTGCCCTGACTGCTGGGGGGTGGAGGTGCAGGGGGTCATGAGTGGGGGCCTGCTGGCAGGTGCCCCTGACTGCTGGGGGGTGGGGGTTCAGGGGCTCATGCGCTGCTGATCAGTAGTGCAAGGTGACATGTGGCTTGGCTGGGGGGCATGCCCATGGTGGATGGGCTGCCTGCGGGACATGACCAGGGGTTCAGGGTAGTCCCCTGTGGTGTGGGCTGCCTGCAGGGTCCGTGGAGGGTGAAGAGGGAACACCTGGGAGGACCCTGTCTTGATATTGGGCAAAATCTTCCTCGGGGCCAGCCCTTTGAGAGCAAAAATACCCAATTCAGCCCAAAATACAGGTTCTATTGTGCTGAGCAGTGATCTCATGCTAGTGACAAATGACACCCTCAAAGCTTTAGCATATTTATTCTAAGCAGTGAATTTCATATACATTTGGTATTCAAGTTAGAGAATATTACAAAGCATAAAACAAAGAGCAATGCAAAATATAGTGAAACATGGAACTTAGATAAACATAGAGAAACATAGAGAAATATAGAGAAACATAGAGAAACACAGTCTTACGTCCCTTAATCTCAGCCCTGGGAGACCTGGGTTTCTCATAGAAAAACAAGGCTGGAGGACACCGTGAGAGCCAATTCCGGGCACCTGACTGTACACGAATCAAGTCCACAGGCGATCTCCCCCTGATCCATGTGTGCATGGATATTTTATACCCTCTTGCTGTCAGTCACCATGACGCACAGTTCCAGAACTTTCCCTGTGCAACTGGCTCATGGAAAAAACCCAGCTCTCTCTGAGATGCTCCCTGCTCGCTCCTACCCCCTCCCTTGTTCCCATCTGCGCTGGCTGAGGAATGTCTTATCAGTACCTTCCCAGAGAAAAGGAAGATTAGCTTGGAGCCAGGGCTAACGTTAGTGAGGCTGAATATTCTAAGGGAAGCAGGGATGTATTAACCCCATCTGCAAGCTCTAAAAGGCATGCACTCATAGCTTAGTGTTTATAGCGCTTAAGACTGGCTATCTAAGCGCTATATAGGTGCCATGATGTTCCAAACACTCCAAAAACCTATTAGCTACATAGCTGGGGGCCCTCCCTGCCTGTCTATCAACAATGCTTAATTTGACCTATTTCATACTAGGCCTGCATATTCCTTGTAGCTCACTACTGCACAATGGAAGTGCTACAACAGACTACTGTCAGCATTTTTAGCACATACTTTGAATACACTATTGGCTTTCAGCGGCTAATGCTGTCATCTAAAGCCCTGATTGGCAAGGTTGCAATTTCGTGTATCACTACATTCCACCCCTATTCAACGTTTGTGCGACAAATGCTGACTAATACCTATCAACATAGTATTTAGTGCAGCGATAAAGACCTTGGGGCTTTGCAAGAGGTTTAAGCAAACTATCTTATAGCGGTTAGTTAGCGTGGCATGCAAGGTAAAACACTACCTAAACAAAAATGTACACAAAGTGAACAGTGACATATACCCTTGCCAAAACCTGGCCTACACCAAAAATACCTACACCAAGTGAACATGGACATTTACTCTAGCCAAAACATGGCCTACACAAAAATACCTAAATCAATTTTGTATAACTGATTGTCAGTTAAAAAGCAGCATGCAGTTAAAATGTCAAGGCAATCCAGTGTAGTCTAATCTACAATGCACTATTGCATTTATGTATGGTTACCAATTCTAAAACCTGGCAGCCTTTCACCCTAAGGGCCTACCCTCCCCCTGATCCCAGGGCATTCAAGCGTGACTATGGGCTGTGTGACTAGACACTTCCCCCAGGTAGGTGGAACCCAACCAGAAACCATCTAATTTCGTGAACAAGGTGAACCCATGGGCACCAGGTTGTCTAAATAAAAACAATTCTACTAATTTACATCAAAGCATGGCATGTGTTATTCATGCAATCAAAAAGCAAGCAATTCAATCCATATGTATGCTGGTAACTGTAGCTCTGCGTGCCAGTGTGTGGAGGATGGTCGCCCCCACCCAGTAAAAAGCCAACACCTGCTGATTTAACAATGTTTGCCATACAATGCATTGTGTGTATTTAGCAGTCTTGTTGACCTGCCCTATGGCAGACAAAAATGTCTACATGTCTAAAATTCTGTCATCTTCAATTGGCTGTCAATACTTGTAGCAGTGCTGGGCATATCAATGGGCCCCACTAGGCCAGAAGTTCTATAGCAGAGCTGGCATCAGAACCCATAGTGGCTAGCTTATAGTGCACAGTTTCTATGTCACAAGCATATAAAGCTCCTGCAATTAATGAATCTAGCTCCCTAGCTACGCGCACTCTAGTGATGGGCCATAGAAATGGACTCCATTTGTAGCAGCTTGGTAGTACTAAGGAAACATTGCCTCATGGTAAATCTATGTCTAAGTGTATCACTGTAATAATAAAGGTGTGCATTACCAGCCTACAATTTACATGTTGTCTTACTACTGGAAAATCTAACAGGTTCACAGTGTCTACCTTCTGTGACTTGGAGAATACCCTTCTTCAAGTGGGATATCTACCATATACAATATTAACTTTAGCCACAAACACCATACTACTATCCGGCAGTGGCTGTTTCATCACACCATGGAAAAAATTCATTTAGTCAAGTTATAGTTCATAGAATCTTGGCGAGAACACTCGCTGCAGTTCTTGGTCAGAAAAACATCACATTAGACAAATTAAACAAATGGTATCCATTCAGTGACAAAAGATGCCTGACAATGTGCCAGGCCAGTACTCTAGCAATTCCATGTGGATACTCATTTGCAGCGCTTTTCCAAAGAATTATTCCAAATGTTTACAATCAAAAGGTGACTCTTTGCATTAGTGTGCTGGAGACAGCTGTCCCCACAAAAACATGAAACTGGTTGGTTTAACAAAAACCGTGTCACACTCTGTGTCATAAAATCAAACATCAAGTCATTCATGGTTTCATTTACCTGCCTTAAGCTGGCTGTAAAAGTATCCAGTGTTTCAAAGATTACCATTTCAAATTATAGCTCATACACTTGGCAGCATTACTTCAATTAAGAATCTTAACCTACGCACAGGTGACTTTGATGTGCGCACTCATCTTATCTCAAAATAAATTACGCTCCTGCTTGCATAATTCTGCTGCCCCAACAGTCCATAAATCATTCTCCTGCCTACGTGCAATGTAGAATATTTTTTTTTTTTTCAAAAAACAAAACATCTCTGGTTAAAGCCATTCAGTTGGAAGAGTAAAACCATTTGGTTTTTTCAGATTCATCTCAACAGTGCATTTAAAAACCATTTTTCAATGTGTTAGCATTCAATTGCTGTGTCACACAGCTGTATGTGGTGCCTGATGTTACAGTCCACAATTCATTGTCCATAGTCCTTTAAACAAGAAAGGGCAAAACATGTCATTTAAATGTGTAGCATCAAATACTTGATAATTAGCCAAGTCTGCACCGTGCCAGTTCAGCAAAAGTTATTACTCTGTTGGACACTATTCGCAGGTTACAGCATTGAGTGCGGTGCAGGGCACGTTAAAGTTGAAATAGCATGTCGCAGTGGCTCGCTTTCTCTGAGAATGCGTCTGACCCTTCTTTGATCAGTGTCACCCACAAACTGCATATTAATTTCTGATATTATGAAATGTCTTGTCGTGCTTTGCCTAGGCAAAATACAAACAGAAATGTTAGGATTTCATCAAAACTTCAATATCAGCGTTATCCACCCCTTCCCATAATACCACCCCCATCTTCAAAAAGTCTCATCAGGTAACTACACACTTTGTCATTGCTACTGCAATTATTTATCACCTTTCTGCATGTTTCTGGGGGCTTATTTACACTCAACCATACGGGGTGTAACTGCCTAATCACAAACTCATTTGTGCAATGCAATCATAGCTGGTCAATGGTACCTCAGACTGATCTGTGCTTTTACAAAGCCATATAGTAAGTACCCAGGTCGCACAATGCTTTTCTTTTTCACCAGAGCGATCACCAATGCCAGGCGCCAACTTGCTTCCAGTGTCTCATGATCTTGGTTCAGTTTGCCCTGCTGGCATCACTCCATTTTTCAAAGGTAAAGTCTTTCAGTCCAATACCGCTTACAGTTGTACAAGCAGCTTTGTTTATTTATCTTTCTTTTCTTAGCAGTGTCTTTTCAAGCCTCTGGTTTTTTCACTTGTCATTTTTTCAAAGGGCGTTTGCTGTTTTTGAACCACCCCTTTGAGTGCGATAGTCTAAGCCAGTTTCTTTTGTTGCTTCAACAAATCATTCATTCTTGCACTAAGCCGTGTGGCTTCTGGATCATGGCTAATGTGCAGTGTTCATGTTGTACTTCAAAGCCCCGCTCTGCATGTTGTCTCTTGCAAACCGGCTAAGCACTTTTGTCAGTTTTGCTTCCATCTGGAATGCCATAATGTCTTTGTCAGTTACTCCATCCCCTGGCAATGTAGCTTGCAGTTTGCCAGATGTGTATTTTCTCTTCTCAAAGCGCCTAGAGGTTTCTTCTCCAGTGCACAGCGCTTTACTTCAGTTCACATCACATGGAGCATTGGAATGCAGCTTGCACAGCAATAGCGCTTTACTTCACTTCACATCACATCACATGGGAATGCGGTTTGCACAGTAATGTCTGTTGGAATGGGCAGCTGTCTTTTCTTGGCCCATTCACAGATGCATAGGTAAATGTTCAGATGTGATGTGCCCGTCTGCCATCCTGCATGAAGCCTTTGCTCCGTACCACAGTTTACTGGGCAAATTCTTTACTTTTTGAACAGCTCTCTGTTTTTGCTCCCCCTTCCTCAGGAATGCAGGCATGTTTATCTTTCGTGTGCACCTGGCAGCACCATGAGCACGCAGCTTATCTCTTTTGCCTATAACTCTTATACTGTGGCGGCTTCACTCGTTTCAGACAGTTCATCCAAATTAACTCTTTCTTGTACTGTTTCTGCTTTTGTTTGCCTTCACGCACCTCGCCCAAGACAGCTTCAAGGCACAAGCTCTGCACACACAGCAAGACTCTTGTTTTCAAAAGCGGCACTTTTCTTGTCATTTTTCTACTCCATGTAATTTTGCAAAATGTCAAAGCGTCTTTTTTTTTCTTGTAATGTGCGATCTTTCAAGAGAACTCGCAACCCATTAAATCTTTGTGCTATCTTATCACACACAGATGTTTCATTCTGTTGTACCATTGCCAAACTATAACCACTCAGTTCAGTGCATTTAAAAAATAAAAATGCCATATTTAGTGCAGCTCCCTGCACGTTTTTTTTTTCTGCAAGAACAACCCACACTCTATTGCTTGTGGGCTGTTTAATGTGTCAACAACATTTTTCCCCATGTATCACAGTCAACAGGACACTATTTCCAAAGCATACATCACTTATAAGGCAGCAGCACAAATCCATGGCATAGCATGGGGACAGTCAAAAATACTCCAGGGGCAATTTAGAAAAATATAAATTGTTTTTCCCCCCAACCATTGCAAACTGATTCTGCAATTTCAAATCAGTACACAAAAATCGAAAATCCAAATAACATTCACTCACTTTCCTTTTAAGTGAGTCTCTCACCCAATATAAGCATGGCACAGCCTAAAATGCAATATAACCATTTTAGTGTGTTTCCTTTAAACAGAATTTGCCACCATTAGCACATGGAATTTTACAGTTGCCAAAAGAAAGAAAAAACTCTTTAGGCTCTCAGCACAGATGTTACTCATTCTCCTAAGCATGGCTCATTCCCCTTCAGGAATGCCAACACTCAAAAGCATATATCAAAAAAGCGAACCTTCGCCTCCGAACATTACAGCCCCCACTCGCTAGCACACTGGGGCTGAGTCAATGGTTAAATCACTATTCACAATTTGCATGTCAAATCCCTGCAATTATTTTTTTTTTCCTGCCCTCATGACAGAATAGAGATGAGAACTCCGTCTCATTATGCATTCCAAATTACAACTTTAAACTTGGGAAACCACATGATAAAATTCTTTTTCTAATTGAGCATACATCTTTCTTAACCATTCATCGGAGTGCTTTAAACAAAGCCATTTCCCGCTCGTTTATTGCCTTGTACTCCCTGGCACCAATCCCATGCAATAAGTCAGTCACGACTGATTTACTGAAGGGAGTCTTAACCACACAAGCTATCGGCCACGGCAAACCGACACAACATTGCTGCCTTTTGAAGTCTCAGAGCTGCAGTGAGACCATCAAGGAAATGCGACAGCCTGCTCCCCACTCTACACTGTGTTCTCTCACACCATTTGTCATGTCAGCATGGCACTGCTCTTCACAATCCCACAAAGCTGCCACCAAATGTCTTGATATTGGGCAAAATCTTCCTCGGGGCCAGCCCTTTGAGAGCAAAAATACCCAATTCAGCCCAAAATACAGGTTCTATTGTGCTGAGCAGTGATCTCATGCTAGTGACAAATGACACCCTCAAAGCTTTAGCATATTTATTCTAAGCAGTGAATTTCATATACATTTGGTATTCAAGTTAGAGAATATTACAAAGCATAAAACAAAGAGCAATGCAAAATATAGTGAAACATGGAACTTAGATAAACATAGAGAAACATAGAGAAATATAGAGAAACATAGAGAAACACAGTCTTACGTCCCTTAATCTCAGCCCTGGGAGACCTGGGTTTCTCATAGAAAAACAAGGCTGGAGGACACCGTGAGAGCCAATTCCGGGCACCTGACTGTACACGAATCAAGTCCACAGGCGATCTCCCCCTGATCCATGTGTGCATGGATATTTTATACCCTCTTGCTGTCAGTCACCATGACGCACAGTTCCAGAACTTTCCCTGTGCAACTGGCTCATGGAAAAAACCCAGCTCTCTCTGAGATGCTCCCTGCTCGCTCCTACCCCCTCCCTTGTTCCCATCTGCGCTGGCTGAGGAATGTCTTATCAGTACCTTCCCAGAGAAAAGGAAGATTAGCTTGGAGCCAGGGCTAACGTTAGTGAGGCTGAATATTCTAAGGGAAGCAGGGATGTATTAACCCCATCTGCAAGCTCTAAAAGGCATGCACTCATAGCTTAGTGTTTATAGCGCTTAAGACTGGCTATCTAAGCGCTATATAGGTGCCATGATGTTCCAAACACTCCAAAAACCTATTAGCTACATAGCTGGGGGCCCTCCCTGCCTGTCTATCAACAATGCTTAATTTGACCTATTTCATACTAGGCCTGCATATTCCTTGTAGCTCACTACTGCACAATGGAAGTGCTACAACAGACTACTGTCAGCATTTTTAGCACATACTTTGAATACACTATTGGCTTTCAGCGGCTAATGCTGTCATCTAAAGCCCTGATTGGCAAGGTTGCAATTTCGTGTATCACTACAGACCCACACTGCCAAATCACGTGTAGGACTCCCCTGCACCCCCGAAATACACATACCCTGCTGAAATCGCGAGTAAAACTTCCTGCGCACCCCTGAAATACACGTACCCTGCTGAAATCGCGTGTAAAACTTCCTGCACACCCCCGAAATACACGTACCCTGCTGAAATTGCATGTACAACTTCCCGCACACTCCTGAAATACACGTACCCTGCTGAAATTGCATGAGGCCCTTTCCTCAAATTACACGCTGACGTGCAATTTTTTCACGTGCAAAATCACTCCGTATAAAGCTGGCCACGCGAAAACACACGGAAGACCACGCTCCTGCCCTGAAGGCCATTTTCCTGCCCCCCCAGAGCCCTGAGCACGCTCCCACCTGCCATCTGCTGCTGCCTGACTGCCTGCTGCCCACGTTCCCTGCTATTTGGTGCCTGCACATCATCAGCCATCTGCAGGGGTCCAGTTGCTGTGTCCACCCCTGCTGGAACAGAAGACCCCCGACTGGGATACCATTGCTCCACAGCCCAGCCCCAGGACCCAGTTGCCCACCCACGCCTGCCTCGGAGGTCGCCATGTCGGGGCAAACACCATCTGAGACCACTGGCGACCCCCAGCCAGAGGGGCAGAGGGCCACCAGCTTCAGTCAGAAGGAAGTTGGTGCCCTGGTGGAGCATGTCCTGGGGCATTATGATGCCCTCTTTGGAACATCACGCGCCAATAAGGAAGGATGGGATAGGATCTGGGACGACTTTGTGGTTGCCATCAACGCGGAGGGGGTGGCAACCCGCAACATCAAGCAAGTCAAGAAGCGCTGGGAGGACTTGAGGTCCAGGACCCTTGTAAAGGCCCGGTGCCTCATGGAGGGGAGCCAGGGCAGCATAAGTACCATCCAGATGAGGGTCCTGGAACGCGTAGTCCCAGCGCTCCACGCCCAGATCTTTCAGAGGCAGATCCGTCCGGAGTTGAGCGGTAAGTGACCAAGCATTGCTGTGTGAGACAGGGCATGTTGCAGGGTGCTGGTTGTCTGATACTTGCCTGTATGCGTGACATAGGCCATGTACGTATGTGTGTGTGCAGGGACATCATGGTCATGCATGTGAGACCAGTAATGTGTGAACCACATGGTAGGTGAATGTTTTACAATGCAACATGCGGAGCAGCATGCGGGATGCACACATTAATGCATGCCTGTCTCTGTTATTGGACATGGATGGGGTGTGAGAGATGGGTGCTGCGGTCATGGACATGTATGGTGTCCATGTCTGTGTGTCTGACTTGCGTGTCTGTGACTTGTAAATGCCATGGATGCATGACACATGTCTGTGACAATGTTCAGATTCACTGATGCAGCCTACTCATTCTTGTATCCACTGTGTCTGGGGTGTACGAGGCCAGATGGATGAAACTACGGTGCAGTGTGTGCATATGATAGGCATGACCCATGATGCATGTGAGTTTTAAACCAGCATTGTATGTTTCAAGAGTCCCTTGGACATGTATGCTAATGTTCATAGCATGCGCCATGCCTGTTACTGCATGTGTTTTGCCTGCACTGACCCATGTGTTGTGGAGGGACATGATGGAAGTGATGTTTGACAGTGCCACTCATCTGCTATTGCTTCCTGTATAGGGGAGAATTGTACAGTACCCTGATGCTTGTGTTCTGTGTCTCCCTCTACACAAGGGCAAGTGATGAAGAGGGCGGGGACGGCACTGTGGAGCAAAGCGGCGGGGATGCCCCCACCGGAATTTACTATCGTCCGGGAGTGAGGGGACTGGTGCTGCGTCTGCCACTACGGCTGCAGCGGAAGGGGTGGGTGAGCCCCCACAGGGGCTTGCAACGGCGGAAGACGGTGTGGAGCCATCCAGGTTGGTGGTTTCCACAGAGGAGGAGGCCGCTACTTAGCCGCACATGGGGCTTGGTGGGGGTGGTACCACTGCAAGTGGTGCAGTCCAGGGGCAGGGGCAGGAGGCAGCACAGGTCGCCACGGAGGGACCTGTGCATGTCACTGTCCCTGACACTGTGACTGCACCACCATGCACCAGCAGGGATGCCCCATCCCAGGCCAGTCCGCAGGTAGGGGGGATGTCCAGGTCATCTGACACTCCTCTACCTGCGGACAAGGGGACCCTTGGCCGTATGGAGAAGGTCCTGATTGGTGTCGCGTTGCGCACGCGTGACATTCGTGATGACGTGCGTGCTTCCCGGGGGGAGCAAGCACGTCATCACGAAGAGCAGCGTGCCAACGTGGCCGAGTTGGGAGTGTCCATGGTCGGGGGTTTTGTACATGTGTCGGCCACTCTGGCGGCCCTCTCCTCCTCTGTGGAGACTATGCGCCAGTCGTTCTCCATGCCGTCTTCCGGCCCAGATGCCACCAGGGCCCCCTGTGGACCTGCCCTGACCAACACAGCCAGCTCGGTGGGGATCCCATCCCTGCCACAGTCGGGAGTCAGAGGTCCAGCAGGGGTGGACACCACAGCAACTGGACCCCAGCAGATGGAGGATGTGCCGGCATCATCGAGCAGGGTACGTGCACGACGGCGTTGGTGGATTCCATCAGCCTGGATGCCGTCGTGCTGGCAGAGGCAGTTGCTTCGGAAGCAGCGGCAGGCTCAACGTGGGAGGCATCATGGCTCGGGGCCATCTACATCAGAGGGGCAGGCATCGGCCGGAGGGCAGGAGGACCCTGGAATGGGAGTGTCTTCCGTGTGGCAGCGGTTGGGCCAGCAGATAGGTGCGGAGCGGCGGCGGGCGGAGGAGGCACAGCCCACGATGGTCAGGGTGGAGAACTCCATGCGCAAAGCGCTGAGGCGGGCTGAGTGCCTCGAGGGAATTCGCAGTAAGTTGGAGGTGGACATGGCGTTATCCCTGCGAGACCTCGGGGCCAGAGAACAGGCCCGCCTCCAAGACATTGAACAGGAGTTCGATGATGCCCTGGCCCATGACATCAACAAGTGAGCCGTTGGACTTGCCCGCCGCCATTGTATATAGTTCATTAGTGTTAAGTTTCATTTCTTTTTTCTTTCATTTGGGGTGCATGGACTATGCCCCACATTTTTGTATATAGTTAGTAATTAGGTAGGTTTCATTGTAGGTTTCATTTATGTCGTTGGGCTCATGGACCCTGGATTTGCTATTTGTACATAGTTTTACAGTGGATTTTTCTCCTTCATCTTTATTTTTCTTCACCATGGAGCAATGGATATTACGCTTTTTTTCCCTTTGGATTTGCTTTGTTGGACTGTGACTTTGGACACATTTTCATTTGGATTAATTTGGATTCTCATTTTATTTATTTATCATTTTTTGGGACATGCAGCATTTTGATTATTATTGCCATTATTGTGTGTTTTTATTTCATTCCCTTCATTTTGACTTGAATACCTTTTTGTTTCTTACTTCAATGTGTGGTCTTCTCTTATTGGTTTTATGCATGTCACAATGTGGGTTTTCTCAGTCATGTGTTGCCATTGTGTGGGTCGGACAGACTTGTACTCATGCACATACTGCTTATTTGTGATTTATCATGTAATGGTGATTTCAATTTGGAGTGGAGGTAAAGCTTGGTTGGGTGTTTGGACTGGGGTGGCGTGGGGTGGGATTTGTGTGGCCATAAGAGCCAGGGACCTGGATTGTGATGACGTGTTGGCTGGTGGACATGTGTTGGGGCCTGCTGGCAGGTGCCTGTCAATGATGGGGGGTGAGGGTGCTGGGGGACATGAGTGGGACATGAGTGGGGGCCTGCTGGCAGGTGCCCTGCACTGCTGGGGGGTGGGGGTGCAGGGGGTCATGAGTGGGGGCCTGCTGGCAAGTGCCCTGCACTGCTGGGGGGTGGGGGTGCAGGGAATCATGAGTGGGGGCCTGCTGGCAGGTGCCCCTGACTGCTGGGGGGTGGGGGGGCAGGGGGTCATGAGTGGGACATGAGTGGGGGCCTGCTGGCAGGTGCCCTGCACTGCTGGGGGGAGGGGGTGCAGGGGGTCATGAGTGGGGCCTGCTGGCAGGTGCCCCTGACTGCTGGGGTGTGGGGGTGCAGGAGGTCATGAGTGGAACAGGAGTGGGGGCCTGCTGGCAGGTGCCCTGACTGCTGGGGGGTGGAGGTGCAGGGGGTCATGAGTGGGGGCCTGCTGGCAGGTGCCCCTGACTGCTGGGGGTGGGGGTTCAGGGGCTCATGTGCTGCTGATCAGTAGTGCAAGGTGACATGTGACTTGGCTGGGGGGCATGCCCATGGTGGATGGGCTGCCTGCGGGACATGACCAGGGGTTCAGGGTAGTCCCCTGTGGTGTGGGCTGCCTGCAGGGTCCGTGGAGGGTGTAGAGGGAACACCTGGGAGGACCCACACTGTCAAATCACGTGTAGGACTCCCCTGCACCCCCGAAATGCACATACCCTGCTGAAATCGCGTGTAAAACTTCCTGCGCACCCCTGAAATACACGTACCCTGCTGAAATCGTGTGTAAAACTTCCTGCACACCCCCGAAATACACGTACCCTGCTGAAATTGCATGTACAACTTCCCGCACACCCCTGAAATACACGTACCCTGCTGAAATTGCATGAGGCCCTTTCCTCGAATTACACGCTGACGTGCAATTTTTTCATGTGCAAAATCACTCCGAATCAAGCTGGCCACGCGAAAACACACGGCAGACCACGCTCCTGCCCTGAAGGCCATTTTCCTGCCCCCAAGAGCCCCGAGCACGCTCCCACCTGCCATCTGCTGCTGCCTGCCTGCCTGCTGCCCACGTGCCCAGCTATTTTCTGCCTGCACATCAGCCAGGGGTGCAGTTGCTGTGACCACCCCTGCTGGAACTGAAGACTCCCGACTGGGATACCATCGCTCCACAGCCCAGCCCCAGGACCCAGTTGCCCACCCACACCTGCCTCTGGGGTTGCCATGTCGGGCACACCACCATCTGAGACCACTGGCAACCCCCCAGCCAGAGAGGCAGAGGGCCACCAGCTTCACTGCCACTGAAGTTGGTGTCCTGGTGGAGCAAGTCCTGGGGCAGTATGATGCCCTCTTCGGACGGAAGTTTGCGCGCCGACAAGGAAGGATGGACCAGGATCTGGACGGACATTGTGACTGCCATCAACGCGGAGGGGGTGGCAGTCCGCAAATTCAAACATGTCAAGAAGCGCTGGGAGGACTTCAGGTCCAGGACCCTCAACAAGGCACGGCGTCTCTTGAAGGCAGCGGATGCTAAGGGGCGCCAGGGCCACCTGTCGGAACATCAAATGAGGGTCCTGGAACGCATATCCCCAGCGCTCCACGTCCAGGTCCTTGAGAGGCAGACCCGTCTGGAGTCGAGCGGTAAGTGCACATGCATACTGATTGTAAGCTGTGCGTGTGGTGGTGTGCCAGTAGTGTGCAGGTTGCACATGTGGTTTTGTAGGGCCATGTATGGATGTGTATGTACAGAGCTGTGAGGCTAACACATACGAGTCCTCTCATGTGTGAGACACATGGATGGTGCATGTGTGTGTAAGCTTGCATGCCAAATGCAGATGTGTGAGCACACATGTTTGAATGACTGTGTATGTAAGTTGGCATGGTTGTGGTGTCACACATGGATGTCGGTTCCAGCTGCATGTATCTGCACCGTGTACATGTGTGTGTATTTCACAAGGGTGCAACAGTGATGCAACATGGATGCTTGGGACACTGATATGTCGAAGACTGATTGCCAGATGTGACATGGATGCCGATCTCATCACTGCGACAGTTGGTGGAGGTGTACACATGCATGTAAGCGTGGTGGCGTGTGCATGTCTAGTGCACTCCCTGTGTTTCACTTGATGTCTGGCTCACCTTTGGCTGCTCATGCTGTTGTATGTGTGTGGATGGTGCTGGCTGTTGCCATATGGCTGTGGAATTGCTCATGTGTGTGAGTTGACATGCCATGTGTGTTGGGGATTGTGATGCCATGTCTGTAGTTTGACACTGCCACTCATGTGCAACTGGCATGTGTGTATCAGTCCATTGTACGGTGTCCTGATGCCTGTCTCCTATCTCTCCCTGTCTGCAGCGTCAAATGATGAAGAGGGCGGAGAGGGTGCTGTGGAGCACAGCGGCGGGGATGACACCACTAGCCGGAGACGCAAGGCCCGGCTCCCCTCCCAGGTTGTGATCTCGTCAGGGAGTGAGGAGTCCGGTGCCGCGTCCCAGGCTGCAGCTGCCGAGGGTAGGTCCAAGAGGCGGAGGTCGGAGTTGGACTCCTCGGCAGCAGAAGGGGCAGCTGAGACCCCACAGGGTCCGACGAAGGAAGATGACACAGAGTCATCCAGGTTGGTGGGGGGTTTGGTGGAGGAGGAGGCCGCGCAAGGGACAGAGACGGGGTCTTGAGGTGGGGATTCCACTGGTGCCAGTGGTGCAGTGCAGGGGCAGGCACAGGAGGCAGCACAGGCTGCCGCAGAGGTGCCTGTGTGTAATCCTGTCCCCGATCCTGTGACTGCATCATCCCGCACCAGCAGGGATGCCTACGTCCAGACCCGTTTTCAGGGAGGGGATCCGCTTACAACAACTGGCCTTCCTCTCCCTGCGGATGTGGCTATCCGGGACCGGGTTGAGCCTGTCCTGGGCGGGGTGGCGTTGTGTCTACAGGACATGCGAGGTGACCTACAGTCTTTTCATGGGGAGACTGCACGTCATCTCGAATGGCTCGTTGACCATGTCAGCCTACTGGGACAGGTCACCCAGGCCAGATTCCTCCGTTTGCTGAACCTTGTTTCGACCCCCTCCTCACCTGAACCCCCTATGCGCCAGTCGTCCTCCGTGCCATCTTCCGACCCATGTATCACCTGGGTACCCTGTGGAGCTGCCTCTGACCGTGCGGCCCGGCTGGTGGAGGACACATCCCTGCCACAGTCGGGAGTCGGAAGTCCAGCAGGGGTGGCCACCTCAACAACTGCACCCCAGCCTGAGGAGGATGTGCAGGCAGCAGGAGCCAGGGCACGGGCACAGGCACAGCAGCAGCAACAAGGTGGGAGCCATGATGGCTCGGGGCCTTTGACATCGGAGGGGCAGGCATCGGCCCGAGGGCAGGAGGACCCAGGACGGGAAGTGTCTTCTGTGTGGCAGCAGTTAGGCCATGCTATAGATGCGGAGCGGGCGGAAGAGGCACGGCTCACGATGGTCAGGGCGGAGAACTCCATGCAACGGGCTCTGAGGTGGGCCGAGTGGTTCGAGGCAATTCGCAGGGAACTGGAGGTCCGGATGTCATCGTCCCTGCGATCCCTCGGGCCATGGAAGAGGACCGCCTTCGGGACATCGAGCAGGAGTTCGATGATGCCCTAACCTGGGAAATCAGGAAGTGAGCCGTCGGACTAGCCCGCTGCCATTGTATATAGTTAATTAGTGTTAGGTTTCCTTTTGGTTTTCATTTCATTTGGGGCGCTTGGCCAATGCCCCACCTTTTTGTATATAGTTTTTCATTAGGTAGGGTTTTTGAGGGTTTCCTTTCAAGGGTTGGGATCATGGACCCTGGATTTGTACTTTGTATATAGTTCAAAACTGGATTTCACTTCATTTAAGTTTCTTTTTTACCATGGATCAATGGATGTGTCTTATTTTTACACTTTGGATTTGGTTGGACGGACAGACTCTTTGGACCCATTTGCTTTTGGATTGATTTGGATTCTGCTTTCACACATTTTTTTGAATATTTTGGACATGCAGCTTTTTCTTCATTATTTCCATTATTGTGTGATTTTGTTTTATTCATTTGGTTAATTATTGAATACACATTTATTATATACTTTACTGATCTGGTCTTATATCATTTGTTTTGTGCATGTCACAATGTTGATCTTTTCACAGTCATGTGTCACCATTGCATGGGTCTGAGGGACATTGATTCATGGCCATGCTGGTTATGTATTTTCTATCATGACTTTGGGAATTCAATGTGGGGTGGGATTTGGGTGGCCATGAGGGGCATGGGTCTGGAGTGTGATGACCTGTCAGGGGGGACATGTGTGGGGGCCTGCTGGCAGGTGCCCCTGACTGCTGGGGGGTGGGGGTGCAGGGGACATGTGTGGGACATGAGTGGGTGCCTGCTGGCAGGTGCCCCTGACTGCTGGGGGTGGGGGAGTAGGGGGACATGTGTGGGACATGAGTGGGGGCCTGCTGGCAGGTGCCCCTGACTGCTAGGGGGTGGAGGTGCAGGGGGGCATGTGTGGGGGCCTGCTGGCAGGTGCCCCTGACTGCTGGGGGGTGGAGGTGCAGGGGGACATGTGTGGGGGCCTGCTGGCAGGTGCCCCTGACTGCTGGGGGGTGTGGGTGCAAGCTGACATGTGGCTTGGCTGGGGGGCATGCCCATGGTGGATGGGCTGCCTGCGGGACATGACCAGGGGTGGGGGGTAGTCCCCTGTGGTGTGGGATGCCTGCAGGTGCCGTGGCGGGTGTAGAGGGAAAACCTGGGAGGACCCACACTGCCAATTCACGTGTAGGACTCACCGCGCACCCCTGAAATTCATGTACCCCGCTCTGACAGCAAAATCGTGTGTGAAACTTCCTGCGAACCCCAGAAATACACATACCCTGCTGAAATCGCATGTGAAACTTCCCGCGAACCCCAGTTATACACGTACCCCACTCGCACAGGCCCTTTCCCGTGTGAAACTTCCCGCAAACCCCAGTTTTTCGCGTGTGAAACTTCCCGCGAACCCCCGTAATACACATACCCTGCTGAAATCACGTGTGAAACTTCCCGCGAACCCCAGTTATACACGTACCCCACTCGCACAGGCCCTTTCGCGTCTGAAACTTTACGCGAACCCCCGAAATACACGTACCCTGCTGAAATTGCGTGTGAAACTTCCCGCGAACCCCAGTTATAAACGTACCCCACTCGCGCAGGCCCTTTCGCGTGTGAAACTTCACGCGAACCCCCGTAATACACGTACCCTGCTGAAATCGCGTGTGAAACTTCCCACAAACCCCAGTTATACACGTACCCCACTCGCACAGGCCCTTTCCCATGTGAAACTTCCCGCGAACCCCCGTAATACACGTACCCTGCTGAAATCGTGTGTGAAACTTCCCGCGAACCCCAGTTATACACGTACCCCACTCGCACAGGCCCTTTCGCGTGTGAAACTTCCCGCGAACCCCCGTAATACACGTACCCTGCTGAAATCGCATGTGACAATTCCCGCGAACCCTAGTTATACACGTACCCCACTCGCACAGGCCCTTTTGCGTGTTAAACTTCCCGCGAACCCCCGTAATACACGTACCCTGCTGAAATCGTGTGTGAAACTTCCCACGAACCCCAGTTATACACGTACCCCACTCGCACAGGCCCTTTCCCGTGTGAAACTTTCCGTGAACCCCCGAAATACACGTACCCTGCTGAAATCGCGTGCGAAACTTCCCACGAACCCCAGTTATATACGTACCCCACTCGCACAGGCCCTTTCGCGTGTGAAACTTCCCACGAACCCCCGTAATACACGTACCCTGCTGAAATCGCGTGTGAAACTTCCCACGAACCCCAGTTATACATGTACCCCACTCGCACAGGCCCTTTCGTGTGTGAAACTTCCCGCGAACCCCCGTAATACACGTACCCTGCTGAAATCGCATGTGAAACTTCCCGCGAACCCCAGTTATACACGTACCCCACTCGCACCTGCCCTTTCGCGTGTGAAACATCACGCGAACCCCAGTAATACACGTTCGCCGCTTGGCGTTTGCTGTTTGGCAGCCCTGTAAACTGGTCCAGGGTTAGCGCAGCCCTTTGCGCTGGATTGGGGATTTTGATGGCTTTTCCTTGTGCTAGGGGTGTTCTTGGGGGCGTATCAGGCGCTGCTGCAGGGTCGCTACGCCACTCTGCGCCACGGCTGGTTTTGGAGGTGACAATCCATGAATACGCTGTGCGCGGAAATGGATTTTAGCGCACGCGGCTGGCTCAGACATTCGCACGCGCACACTGTGCGCCAGTCACGTGCACCACTTGTGCGCTAAATTCTATGAATTACCCCCTCTATTGTTACGGAACCTTGGTTGGACATTCTTTTATTGTGACCCAGTCAGGGAGCAAAAGGGGCCCTTTCCAAAAGTGGGGTTAGGGGTTTGGGGTGTCAGCCCCTGTAACCCTCACATGTGCCATGCATGTTAACAATGATACCACTCTCTGTCACGCATTGCCACCTAACAGTTTTCTGGCCAGTGTTCGCTTTTCTCTTTCAGAACTACAGCTCCACAAATGCACCCGGACACCACTAAGAAAACCCAGACTGGAACCAGGGAAATGGAATTCAGAACAGAAATGGAGCAAACTAGGATTTCTCCTCCCAGCGATGAGGAACCGAATGCTCAAGAACGCCCAACATACCAACCTCATATGTTTCCCACGTGAATGGTGGGACAATAGAAAATAAACAGAGAGTTAGAAGTTGCTGCAGAGGAACAGGGGAAATGCAGAAAACCTCCCCACACCGAATTGTCAGCAAATCTCACCAGTGCATGAAGAAAATCATGTGGAAAACAAGCAGCCTGAGCACCCGTCACACAGAGATTGAAAATGCAGCAGGACTAAGAAGTGGTTTTAAAGCTTTGCACCTGTGTAACCAAGCCCCTGGAGAAAAGACAGGCACTGAGTGGCCCACAGAGTCAGGTGAGCTCTGCAGTATATAAGGAGAATTAATTGAAAGCGGAGTGTGGGGCGCAAGGAGTTGTCGAGGTGGACTGAAAGATCAGGAAGAGGTCGGATGGTGGAGCAGAGTGCTGAATACGTTGGAAGCAGAGTTGAAGCAAAGTACATATGAGGTATTGATTTTGAAAAAGAGAGTGATACCAGTTGTATGCAGTGTAATGTGTGAAGGGGTTGAGTAAAAGGTCAGAAATGTAATTCAATTGGTCTTGTATCCCTTCTGACACCATTCGTGGCCTAGCTAGGCTTGGCTCTGTAAGAAAAAAGGAAATTATGGTTTGTTACTGGGATAGTGAGAAAGGCAGATGCAAAACCTGTGGTGTTGATGGGTACAGGTCGGGAGTATCCAGTACCTGAGTGCCAATCTGCTTTCTGTGGGTTTGTTGGAGAAACTTGGGAGTATATTATTCATAGGGAAGCGCCCAAGATCTGCTAGACCACAGTGCTTTGGGTCTAGTTAATCGCTGATGTGGAAGAGTCTGACAAGTCTAAAGAGGAGAGCTTAGGCATGGCTCCGTTAGTGTTGATGTGATAACAGCAAGGCCTGCAGTGGCCATCTATTGGGGGTTTGTGTGTGTAGTATAATATGGTATGAAATCCTAGACGGGAGTTGGTTAGTCGGGAGTAGACCTTAAAAGGCAAAATAACCTGCAACCCTGCACTCCTACCCTAAGCCATTTTCATACAGGTCCAATTTCTCTAGCTCACAGTGCCATCTCTCTCTCACTTTCTCTCTGTCTCTCTCTCGTACATTGTACGCCATGAGGAACAAAAACAAGCATCTGCGAGGTACCAGATGAGGGAAAGAGGTGGTGTGGAAACTCAGACATTACCAAATCCTGCTATGGGTTATGGGAGGCAGGATGTTAAGGTTCAGTGGAAGCGCACCTTGAAAATTGAGGCCCACCGTCACCACTGTCACCTTTCTTAGCATGTTGGTTAGCAATCCGAGGGAAACCTTAAATCTCACTCTAGCATGCTCAAGGCCAATCCCCATTGGCCTGCTGGGACGTTTGTCTGCTGAGGGCAGATCAATGATAATGTATGGTAGAAGGGGTGAAGAGAGTGCAATGGTGTAGTGGGAGCAGATGTGCGGGTGGAGTGAAGCAGAAATGGGGGAAGGTAGTCGGAAGAGCTAGGCAGAGAGAGTGCGGTAAGACTAGGCCATAGAGGCTTAGATAGGAAGCTGGGTTGTGTAGAGAGAAGAGAGAGAGTGAGGTTAGTAGCGAAGAATGAGCAGGACACCATATCCCCAAAGGCTGAGCAGGGCACCATATCCCTGGGAGGGCCAGCAGGGCACCATATCCCTGGGAGGGCAAGCAGGGCACCATATCCCTAGGGTGGTAGGCAGGGCACCATATGCCTGGGGGAGTAGGCAGGGCACCATATTCCTGGGAGGGCAGGCAGGGCACCATATCACTGGGAGGGCAAGCAGGGCACCATATCACTGGGAGGGTAGGCAGGGCACCATATCACTGGGAGGGCAGGCAGGGCACCATATCACTGGGAGGGCAAGTAGGGCACCATATAACTGGGAGGGTAGGCAGGGCACCATATCACTGGGAGGGTAGGCACGGCACCATATCCCCAAAGGCTCAGCATGGCACCATATCCCTGGGAGGGCAAGCAGGGCACCATATCCCTGGGAGCGTAGGCAGGGCCCTATATACCTGGGAGGTTGAGTAGAGCACCATATCACTGGAAGGGTGAGCAGGGCACCATATCCCTTACTAGGGAAATGGGATGAGAAGAGAGGCTATAGAAGGGGTGAGAGTAACAGAGTGAGGAGGAATTGAGAGTATACACACTAGGACTTCTACTCATGCAGTTCTCTGTTTTCCCTCCTGCCTCCCTGATCCTCCACTCCCCGAGTATCTCTCCCCCTCCTTTTCCTCTCCGCCCAACCCCCCCACCCCTAAACTGCCTACATAGTGGCACACTTTGGCACTTTACAACCGGACGCGGTATTGCCAGCAACACATCCGTGCTCCACTTTGCTTTCTGGAGGCGATCGGGCACTTTTTACAGGAATTAACATACCGCTCCTACTAGGCTTTACCTAGACGCCCGCACACGTCACAGAGACGCCAGCACACCCGCGCTCCTGCCTTGTTTCATTAGGCAATAGGGCACACCATCACACGTTCGTGTTCTGAGCTGTACACCGCAGCTCAACGTAGGGCGCCCACGGAGCCAGCAGCTTGAATCATAAGGTATATCTTGTTGAACCTGCCTCTGCTTTACCTATGGACTATGCCCATAGCGCATGCCTGTTGATTGACCTCCACTCCCTCTTGTTTTTGCAGCTGTTTGATGCAGCGCCTCTAGACAAGAGCGGCTCCCCCTTCTCTCCCTGGATTTCATTGGGAGGTAATATTTCTGGCCCACCAGACTGCCCAGCATGCCTTAGCTGCAGTGTGCAGCCACTGCACCGCATGACCCCACCACACTCCAGCTAGCGTTTGGTTGTGCACCAGTACCATCAATATATGGGGACCTTGGTTCACCTTGTATACAGCCCTTGTCCCCCCCACCCTCACACCCTCAACCCTCCACCCCCCCTCATGACGGTGAGACCCACACTTCACTGGTGAGCAGGCACCTCATCCATCCTGCAAATTTGGTTTCCCTTTGCCCTTCCAAAGGAAGGAAGACCACCACTCCCTACTAGGCATAGAGACTTTGGTCCGAGGTTCCCAACTCCCTGTTCCTCTCTCTCTCGTCCCCCTCCCCCGTCTTTTGTCTCCACACAGGAGATGCTTGTACTTCACAATGGTACCTCCAGTTCAGTAATACTGAACTAGCTAAATTAATTTTATGCCTAGAATCACGGTCCTGAAGATGACTCTACCTACTAACACCATTGAAACCGGTCGACCCCTGTGGTCATGAGGGCTCTCATGACCCACCCTGATATCGCTCACTACATTAGAGAGATACTGCTTTGTTAATCATTTGCTTGCACACTCACATGTATGGAGTGAGCTGGTTTTATAAGAGCCATATTAGCCTTTCAGCTTTTCAGCTTTTTTAGCCTTGTTGTTTGTGAATGGGCATTTTATTTGAACTTATTGCATTCCAGCTACTGTGACCTATGGGCATGATTAAAGTTGACACTTAGTTTGGAATACAACCAGTTGATCTGATTTTAGGTTGTCACCATTTAGATCGAGCGGCTACAGAATCTAATACACAGTTCTGTCTACTGCTGCAACAGCCATTTGGAATTGCCCTCAATATCTGACATTTTGTCTTCAACCAGACACATGCCACCCGTATAGAAGGTTAGGGACAGCTCTCTCCTCTATCACTCTTAGATAGGCGATAGACCACGCACCACCTAGGGAAAGGCACCCCTGATAGGGACAGGGTGTCCTTCCCCAGGGAGAGTTAAGCTAGCCCGGTGGCCCTTCTTACTTCAGTCTGACCGTTCACATAATCAGTTTCTAATTTGTGTATTGTTTGAACCACCATCCTCCTACAAAACCGTTGTTTTTTGTGCTACCACATTGTATCCTGTTAACGGTTTAAAGGACGACAACGGCTTGCCCGTGTCCCATAGCTCCTACTAGCTTACCCTGTTTGTTTGAACACCCTCTTTTCCTTGAGACAGTTCCCAGAACCTGTTTGGGGGGAGGATAGCCCTTCACTTTCAGTATTATCTGGCTCACATTGTTAGGGTTTGCAAATTACTTGTCCTGGGTCGGTCTCCATACTTACCCAGTCAACATCAGTCCTTTTGGGACCCATTATCCTTTGGGAGGGATCCCTCCATTCCCGAAAGAGTGTATTTCCTTAACTGAATCCTCCGGGGATTCTTCTCCTTCAAAGGAGATGATCCTGTGTCCCTCCACAAAGTGGGATCTCTTTTGACTTCTCCTACTTACCCTCTGTTCTTTAGGTTCCAACTTTTCAGGGGTAGGAGATTCATGTTCAGGCTAAGAGATTTCCAGAAGTTGTGTTTTACGGCAGGAAAGGAAGCTTCCCCTAGGGCTTGGCATCTCCCTTCCACGCAGGCCCCCTCCTCAGGAACCTGTTGGTTTTCAGAATGTTACATCCGTCATTTCCCCTTGTGGCAGTAGACCCGGGAGTTGGGGTGTTCTGGGCAGCATGTTCCAGTTGAGGGTTCGGCTGCGCCCTCAGCATACGTCCGAGATTGTTGGTCAGTTGCTGGACCTGTCGCTCCAGTTGGGAAACTTTTCAGGATTGTAGAGGTCTTTGATCATACCTTTGCTGCTCCTGGAAAGGGTAACTTTCCCTTCTCCCGAAGTAGCTATGGTATTGGAAATTTCCTGCATAATTTTCCATCCTGGGTCTCCCTTCTCCCAGGTTCAGGGATCTATTATCCTGGAAGCGGGGACAGAGAGGAGGATTATTTTGGAAGTTTTGGTTCGGGGGCACTTGGGGAAAAGATTCAGGTTGGGAGGTGGAGTGAGTCTTCTTTCCTGGGGGAAGTTTGGAGTGAAGTTTCCCAGGGCAGTACTTACCTGGTCGTACCCCCCCTCGTGCCGGGGGTCTGTACACATACCATAGAATTGGCCTATTACCCTTGTATCTCGGCTTTCATGGGTGGCAGGGTCAGAGGGAGCATTGGTCTGGTATCCTGCCTTTCATTCTGCTTGTTGGCAGATGTAGTATTTTAAGCCCCCCACCCATCTCCAGATCCAATGGAGGGGTAGTTTTCACCTCTGCCACCCTTGTAAGAGCACAGGGTTAGATGGTTTGGGGGTGTTTTTACTCTCAGCAGCTTCTGGACCTCGTAGATCCTGGTGGCCTGTTCAATCACCTAATCTAGGGTCCTATGATCATGAACGTCCCACACCAGCTGAGTCATATGTCTGGGTAGTGCATGGAGGTAGGTAGCTATAAATTCCCTACTATTGGTTTTCACGCATCGGGAAGTAAGTACAAATGCTCGTTTTAAAAAAGCCTGTACAAACTCCCTCCTAGGTGCCTGGTCTTCGCACATTGCTAGTTATATGGTGCCTTATGGGCCTCTCGTGGGTGGAAATTTTTTTCAATATGGCCGCCTTGTACCACTTGCAATGATCCTGATCCTCCAGACCTCCAAAGAAACTGCAGGATTCGGGAGAGAATGTTCACTTGACAAACTCCATACAATTCACATCATTTTTAATTCCAACTGAGGTCATAATTTGCTCATAAAGCTGTAAGTGCTCCCATATTGAGTGTTATGCATTCTTATGGTAGGGAGTCAAGAAGCTCTTTATGGCCTTGACCTGTCGGGATGGGTCTTTCACAAATCCTTTTTTTGTTGCAGCCTTCTTTTTCCACTGCACAAGAGTCCACTCGCCTTCTGACTCCGAGCTGCTACAGTTTGTGGTCCATTCCCTGCCCTCTAGGCGCACCCTACCTTTATGAGAATGGGAAAGCCTCCCAGAATTGCAGCGTCTGGACTTTGCCCTCCTGTGTCGCCATGGATTCTCATGGTCACTTCCTCTGCGGTTGCCCTCTGGTGCTGGATAGTACTCATCCTCTTCATCCCTCCTTCCAGGTATAGTGGGGAAACCCCCCTCCCTCTGAATGTGCAGAGGTTTTCAAAATGCTCCTCATAGGATGAAGGCTCTTTCCACAAAGGGGACAGAGTGGTCCCTTTTAAGTTTCATTTTCTGCCAGTCCAACTTCCTGATCTTTTCATCATAGGAGTCCTCATGGTCATAAGTACTCACTGCAGTATTTTAGATTTCCCAGGACACACCAGTCCGGCCACCTTCACTTCTGCTTGGTAGAGATGCATATTCATCAATATCTGATAAGGACTGGCCTTCTGGCTCAGTTTGGCAAGGCCTGGGTGAGTCCAGCTGCCTCATGTTTCCTTATTCTTGATAAGTGGTATGTAAGAGGTCAATTGCACTCTAGACAGATGAAGTGGTAGTTAACTGGCATGATCGGAAGGTGCTTTTCCATACCCTGACTGATCAGGGTGCCTCAAAGCCTGTTTATATCTCTATTTCATATGCCAATTTCTCACACCTGTTTTTCTCGGTCCCCATCTCTTGCTGGAATGCAGAGATGTGAGTTTTTAATTCTGACTCAAGGTCTTGATTTGCTTTGAGCACTTTTCTTTGAACCATTAGTCGATCTTTTCATTTTCATGATTTGACTCATTTTCGTTTTGTGAGGCCTGCATTATGTGCCTATTTTCTGAGCGATTTGCCTTCAAGAGACTAATCTCACATTTTTGCACTCCCTGCAATAGATCAGCTTCTGCTTGCCTCACACGCTCCTTCAATTGTACATTTTCTCGCCTAATGCCAGTCACTTCCTGAGAACCTGACTGTTCCTTTTCTGCATTCATATTCGACTGATGCACCTCCTGGTTCAGGAGGTTTTTTTCCTTCATCAGTTGCTTATTTTGCCAGGTGTCCGCATCCATCGATGTCTTTTCAGACCGAATTAACAACTTTGAGAGGAGATGCGGTGTAGCCTGTTGCATTTCTTCAGCACTCATGCTGTAGAAACGTGACTTTGTTATTATTAATTTTTACAAATCTGCAAACACATTCTACGCCAACACAATCTTGTCTTTTGCAGTCAGTAAATGTCTGCAATTTCTTTATTAAATATCTGGTCAAATCAGATTACTTTTGGATTACTTTGGGTACTTTTGTTCCTCAATACTCCTCTGTTTCTCAGAGGTCAGGCCAAAGTGGTACTTCAACAAAACATGAATAGCCCGCCAAACACCTAGTGATTTTACACAAAAATTACTGGCGTGCTAAACCAAGGTGAGTGTGGTGCAGACAGGGGGTGCAGCAATCACTACACCCCACTTCTCTTATTACTCCCTAATTCACCCTAAAGCTTGCATACAGACACACTATTAGCCCACCACAACTACGCAGATTGTGTAGTTTAGCCACCTCTCTCATGTAGGCGAACTGTGTCCTGACTGTGCCAGTTAGCAATATCTTGCATCTGGTCCAGGCAGGGGGAACAACCATTACTGCTCCCCTTTGGGCTACCACGCTGCTCTTGGTGCCTAGCGGCTTTAGTATGATCCACAGGGCCTGCAGTGGGTTGGTGATCATATCCTGCACGAAAGCCATTAGGTTAGCTAGCCATTCAAGATAACCCTCCGACTACCCGCCTTCAGCATCACCAATTATCCTACTCCCCGAGGCACTCTGCCTCCCTATATCTATCAGCCATAGTCAGCATTAACCACGCTTATACAAGGTAGCCACCCTGAAACCAGCCTCATTGTGTATGTTAAACACACTTTGCATCGTGCCAATGATGTTGGCCACCCACAGTTTGCATTCAAGCGTGTAGGGGTATGATAGTATTGTGAATTGACTAACATGTGCCACATCCACACAGAATTGCGAAGAAAATCACTCATCTCATCTAGATAGAACTGTGAAGATTAGCATGCATCACATTTAGATGGAATTGTGATGATTAGCATGTGTCAAAACTAGATAGAACTGTGAAGATAATCTTGCCTCACATCTAGATAGTGATGCCATTAACCAACCCTACTAAAAATCTCATCCCTCTGCATACACCTCTCCTTCTCAAACCAAACACAACCATACCTCTGAGCACAACAAACTGCATGCACTTCACCACGCCACAACAAGAAAACAAACCACACATAGTCTCGAACAACAGCACATGACGGCGACCAACTAAAAAGCACACTTAAGCTCAGCGAACTGAGTTAACTGAACTGATGCTGCTAACAGCACATCACAGCTCCCTTGCTATTCTCCTGCTCAGTCCTACTAACACATCCCACCTCTTTCACTTTCAGATCTGCCAGAGCACCAGGGGACCACTCCGGTGGTGATAGTGTGCGGTATAAATATCCTTTAACGTTAAGATTAACATAACATACCATGCCCTCATCATGAGTCAGAGGAACAGGCTAAATAACGGCTACCGAGCCCCCACTTTGTAACAGATTGAGGACCAGTATTAACACAGGAAGGTCCCTTTTCCCCCCTACCCCCAGTTAAGGCACAACACCAAATATTGTTATTTCTGTAATCTTGAGTTCACGAAGCTCAGTCTGAACAACATAAATCACCAAGGCTTTCTCCCCCTGTGCCACACTAAGCCAAGAACCAGACTGGGGTATTGAGATAATAGATATTTTATTAACAAATAGTTTTAATAGAAATTTAGAAAACAATTAATTTACACATGCCACCTTCTCTGTGGCATCTAACTCTGCACTAAATAGATGGGACACACTTCGTTTTGAATTTGACAGAATAAAAATCAGGTTCACTCTTTATTTCATGCCCCACAAACTCCAAATTATTGAATCACACAATGGGGGTCATTCTGAGTTTGGAGGCAGCCATGGTGCTATTAGCAGCATGGCTGCCTCCAAACTTGGTCCGGGTAGGCGGAATGGGTACTTACCGGGACATTCGGACCTATGCGGACCCGGTAAATCCCCATCCCGAATACCATTCCCCATTCCCATTCGAGCCCCCATTGGGCTCAATGGGAATGGGGAAGGCGCTAATAACGGGCCCACAAATAGCGGGCCTGTTATTTGCGCCCTGGTCACTGAACGGGCCCCGCTAAGGACGTCTGGTCTGACCAGATGTTTTCAGCGAGTCCCGCTAGGGAACCTCGGAATAGGGCGGTAAGGGGTTACCGGCACCGGCATCCTTAACGGTGCCGGTAACCCCTTACAGCTCACCTCGGAATGACCCCCAATGTGTTGCAATATTACAATACAGCTTGGAAAAATCATAGGCATTTATGCATTCAATTTGAACGTGGGCTTCTTCTCTCTGCACCCAAAGTACATGCATTTGAAAACACCCACAGTTTATTTAGAATCAGCACCTTTGCTCCTTTACCCCAAAGCAGTCTCAAACCTTTCTGCCATGAATGTCACTTGCTCACTCCCAGGAGAGAGTGTATTTCTATCACTGGAGACGCACACCTGGCTTATTTTGACATGCAGGGTTTGGGACCATGGAATGGATAGGGATTTTCATTTTTCAGAACAAAGACACATTCAAATGAAAAGCAGGGTGTTGGGAATGGAATCAATGGGACAATTCGTTTTGGGACAAAGCACATTCAAATGCACAACAGGGTTTTAGGATTTTAGTTTCGGGACCACTAGCACACCCAAATGAACAACAGGGTTTTAGGATTTTCGTTTTGGGAACACTAGCATATCCAAATGAACAACAGGGTGTTAGGATTTTCATTTTGGGAACACTAACACATCCAAATGAACAGCCGGGTTACCCAATAACATTAAAGCCTAGAGTCATTTACTCTGCACTGGGTTGATCTTTGTCAATTTCGAATTTTGACAAAACATCACCCTGTGACTTGACCTTATGGGAAATAATGAAATTATATTTTTAGTTAAATAAGCTAAGGGTATACACACTTTTACCCCCTGCCACTAATGGAAGAGAACCCACTAATGAAAAGGAAGGGGTTAAAAACAGATTCCCCTCACACTTCAGTTTAAAATGGATGTGGTGTTTTTCTATAGGGGAATGAATGGAATTAGATTTTTAGTCAAGTATGGCCGGGGTCTACACAGTTTTGCCACCCCACCCACTATGCAGGAAGGAGATTAAGGCTGGCAGATTCCCCCACACCTTATTTTGTCCTTTGGACCAATCTTCTTACATGGGAGACCTTGGTTATTGGACACACAGGGAAACACCAGGGCTCATCTTTGGAAAGCACGGAAGGAGCAGCGTGAATTCAATCCTTTTTGAACAACAGGTTTATGAGAGTGTTCTCACCCTCAGCTGCAGCAGACCCTACTCCGATAGCATGCAGAGTTCTGCAAGGATCTTGTACATCGCCCACAATGTACAATATCTTCACTAAGCCCCTGTTCGATGACCTTGACCATCTGGGTGTCACCTACACTAATTACGCAGATGACACTCAGATCCTCATACCTATGACCAGCGATTACGATACAGACCTAACCCTAGTTAACAAAATCTCTCTCATCATTCGGGCGTGAATGGCTGTACATGGCCTGTGTCTGAATGATGATAAGACTGAGCTCGTTCTCCTAGGAGCCCCAGCCAAGCTCAATAAACTCAGCAGCCAATACCTTTCATTTAATATTGATGGTATTGACATTAAAGTGGCAAAATAGTTAAAAACCTTGGGCTTCTGCCTGGACTGAGCCTTGAACTTACGTATGTAAGCAAGTCAACGCCACAGCCTCTGCGATTGCATACACCTGTAAATTGATCCATGCCTGCAAACCTTTTCCATCTAAAGTGAGCTGCATTACTCTAGAGAGAGCTTTAATTCTCTCAAAACTCGACTATTGTAATGCACTTTATCTAGATGCGAGCAATACATTATGAACAAACTCCAAATCTTACAGAATAATGCACTTAGAACAGCTCTTAGCTTTCCAAGAAGACAACCTATCTCTGAGGCCAGACGGAAGATCAATTGGCTTTCAGTCAAGGATAGAATTCACCTCAAAACAGTCTCTCTTACCCTCAATTGAGCTCCGAAATACCTAATGGAAAAAATTGTACAAAAAACCTCAACATGCCCTACGAGGACTGTCAACTCCTTCTGCCTAAAAGTCCCTAGATTTAAACTTAAAAAAGCAGGGGGTAGAGGGAATCAGTCTTTCTTCAGCTAGAAAAAGTACCAAAATCTGGCTGATTACAAAAGACTCAAGTTTAACGTAAGCCTGCCCTTTTTTTGGACCGGCCTCATCAACATTTGTTTGCTATGCATAAATTGGACTCATGTATAAAACTCATGTATCATACACCTTTTTTCTTGTTAATAATGTAACAATACTCTAACTATCTTGTACCTGACCATATGTAACTTGTAAATCGAATATTCACTTGTAACGTGCCTATATACCCATGGGTTTGGAGCGCTATATAAACAAACAGATCTGGTCAAAGGCTTCTGTCAACTATAGTCACCAGCACCCAGTCTTCATCTGGCTCCTCAAATATCAGTCCCAGTCAGCTTTCCTCCTGGCAATGTGGGACCCCAGTGGTTTCTGGCAGCTATCTCCTTTCCCATAGAGCATTAAAGTGTATATAGTACCTATGACACACTCCAAATTATGAATATGGGCATCTGCCAAGCCATTTTCCCATGAATAAGACATTCATGTTCTCCCCCACCTCTCCAGTCCAGCCTCTGCCAGCCGATATGGCAAAGGTTTTAGGAGGTCCAGATTATGGATAATGAGGGGAGAAGAGAAATGCATCCTTCTAAATTGACATTTAAAGTTGCATTTTTCTTTCTCAGAAAGTCACAACATGACAGATAGCCACCATAAACTATATATTTACAGATTCAGCTTCTTCTGCCGGGCCTATAAGAATAGTTTGATCTTGGCACGACCTTCCTGGAGCACGCTATAATTTTTTGCCCTTTATTCAACAACCAACATAGTTAGAAATATGATACTTCACGATTCAAACATGAATTTCCCATTCTATTAATCTCCAACTTTCAAATTTCTATCATTTATGGGAAGGCCACAATTGTACTTTTATGCAAAAAAGAATATCCACACTAGCCAACCCAGGTAGGCCAGTCTTGGCACATAACAAAATGGGCAGCTGGAGTAAAGCAAACATGAATCATTTTGGTTCACTCTTGCTGCTCATGTTGTTACTACATGGCAAGACTGGCCTACGTTGGTGGGCCACTCTGGATACTTTTTTTACTATGCAGTTGCTCTCACTCAAGTTGGCCAGCTCACAATTCCACAAAACCTCAGTGGATTGTGCTGCCACGCAGAGTTCTAGAGCTTCAGGCTTGCACACAACACCAAAGGTCTTGTACTTGCCTCTCTCCAACTACCCCTGCACTCTCCCTTAGAATAATGCATCATGAGGCTGCTAAAATGACAGGTGTGCTACACAAAACACACTTGACATTTCTGTGTGACTGGCTACTGCCACCAACATTGATAAGAAGCAAAATCTTACTCTGCGATGCAGCACCCCAATATAGACACTATCAATCAAATACGTAAAAAATTTATTTATTAGACATCACACATAATAAATACAATAGTAAACAAGTACACACTAATAAGCACTTTGTTATAAATATGTAAATTAGAACACAACGTGTGTCAATATAAATAGGCATTTTTACAAAACATACTTAAATATTTAAAAAGTGTCAGTAAATAATGTCCTGGGGGTGAATGGGGGTGACCCCGGCTATTAGTGGATATGCCTGCGAGTGTCACATGTTCAAGCTACAAATGCGAAAAAAGCAAACTGTTCCCTCTATGGACATCATAATTCATAGAAAATACAAATGGCTCCGGGCCCTAGAGCTGTATGTTTGACATACAGGTTCAGGAACCTCTGAGGAGCTGTCGTTTGCCGTGTACTTGGTACATACGCCGACCATCAGTATCCCACATACAGCATCTTACTTTTATGGGAACTGCAAATACTTTCACTGCCATCATTTGCTCTGTACTTGGTACATACACTGACGACGGTGGGGTAAAAAAAAAAAAAAATGAAATATCTTACTCCGAGAAAAGCTTAAAATTTTGGATGGTATTTTGGTCATTCGAGCTCGTCACCGTCACTGGCTCATTTTCATTTTGTGAGGTACTGATGTACCAGCGGGGGCAGGAAGCCGACTCAAAGGTGGAACTTGGGTTGCCGCTGCTGGCCGTGTCTACCTTGAAGAAGAGGAAGCGTAGGAGGTCAGTCTTGATGGGATCCAACGGTCTGTTTACTTCCTGCAGGCAGGGGGAAAAAAAAAAAGAGCGGGCAGGTTAGATACGCTTATTCAGAGTGGGACCCTCTGAACAATACTGACATTCTGTCATGTGGAGAATGGGCCAGGAGTATGTGGAACCAGCACCTAATCATACAACAGCTAAGTATGGACCCCCCTACTGCAGTGTGGCTCAGATACCTCAAAAGTAAGTCTCATGGGGCAGAGGGGACATCAGTGGCTGCACTGTAGGACTCTAGGTGCAGACTGGGAAGGCACCTGATGCATGGTCCTCAGAGGGCAAAAGGGGCTGGATGCACTTGAAGCCTAGATTACTATGTGCAGGGAGGGTGGGTGGGTCTCAGGGCTGCATCAAAAGTGTGACACCTAGAAGGTCCATGTGGTTGGGATGGACGAAGGCCAGCGTTTTGTTCAAACCAAAACCTGGACATATTAAGCTTTTTCCAGGACACAGCACAATGTTGCTCCCTATTGTGGTGTTTTTTTCTCTGACCCAAACAGATAAGCCCAAACGCAAACTGAGTTCAAACCAGAGAGGCGGCAACGTTTCTGGGATGAGGTCAGCGAAAGGCTGGACCTCAAGGTCTAGTGGGGCAAGGAGCTGCACCTGAGACATGGATCTCATGGGGTGGATGAGGAACCTGAAATCAGGATCTCGGGGTTGGGGGAATGAAGCGTGGATGACAAGGTGCTTTGGGATCTGGTAAGGCGGCTCGTGGACGGGTGGGTTTAATGCAGGGGTGTACATGGATTATACACATTGTTCAGGATTGCTATGCGCCCAAGAGTGCCCCATGCCACTTACCTCTAGACGCAGCTCAGGCTTCCCGTCCACCATCACGCAGGAAAGGTAGAGGTTCCGTCCAACAATGCCCAAAGTGACTGGCAGCTTTCCAGCCCCTGGAGAGGGCGATGTTCTGTACAAAGCCATATCCAGCTTCACTGCAAAGAGGCAATGGCACATATAGCTGTAAATATCAAGTCTGTGTTGCCCACATCAGACCACACAAGAGTTTACAGAAAGGATTTAGAGACTCAAACACATTAGGAATAGTAGCGTGTCAGTGGAAGTAATGTGCCAAAGTTCACACTGCCCTTCAGGCCTTGCAACCTTGAAACCTTATTACAACAATGTGGTTCCATTATTTGTGGACTCCTCTCCCTGCCCCCCATGGATATACGCCCATGTTCATAGGCCTGTGAGCTATTGCTTACCTTGTAAATCTATGTTTTGCCCCTGCAGGTGCAGGGCTACCAGCTGGGCCTGGCCGGAGAACTCATTCAGCACCATGCACTTGTTGGCAGTGTCCGTGACCCGTTTCACGCTGGTGGAGAATTGCCGGTACACCGATTCAGCCATAGACGTGGCCTCAAAACTCCGGCAGGGGACATTCTCTGGAAAGAAGAAGGAGCAGTCAGATGATAAACCAGAATTCTGGACAGAACAGTCTTATTTGGAGGCAGAAGGAATTTGTCTTTGTGCACAAGAGTTGCTCTAATCACAGCACTGCACGCTTCTGGCAGATGCATGCCCCATTCAATGGGCGGTTGGGCACAGAACATATCTTGTGGCATAATATTTAAAATTGGTGCATTATTCTTATTATTTAAATGTCTAAATATTCTAGGATATGTGGTGCCAGCTTTCCTGGTTGGGCTGGTGGCACACTGTACCTGGCTCTGCTTCTTTGATGTGGCACACATACTGGTCTACTGCGCATGCATTGTTTTGGTTTATGGTCATTGCATCGAATTCCTTGCATCTAAATGCATTTGCATCGAAATTTTTCCATCTTAAAAATTTGCATTAATGCATTTTCCTTTTCCTTGGGGAGGGGCACCTCCCAATCCCGTTTTTTACACCTTTCAAATCCTCCTGAACAAAAATTAACCCTTTACCGCCCCCCAAAACATGCATACGATGCACATTTTTTAGATGGAAAAAATGTGATGGAATGGCATTAGATGCAATGACCAGATACCATTGTTTTCATCAGGTGCAGAGTCCAAAGGTGGGCTCAACGGGACAGGGAGAATTTACAACGCAGCAGAATTCCAATTTGCCGAAATTCTTTTAGACTAATTTGGCCACAAATATATGTGGGGCGGCTGGGTAAACCTGATAATAAAGAAAGGGGGAGGTCGGAGGGTGGGGGGCTGTGGGCAGTCCCCCCCCACCCCTGCGTATAGTTGCTGCCAAATGTAAAAGAAAAAAAGAAGACAATCGAATTTGACAAAAAACATCAAGAAAATCACATAGACCCGCCACAGCCATGATTTGCTTCTTTGGATGACGGCTTTTGTACAGTGGCAAACATTGCATTTTTTAAATTTGTTTTTATCATTTTTGTGGAATATCAGAGATCTGGATACATTTAAATAATTTGCTGATTTGGGGAGGGCGGGGATGTATAGTCACCACAGGCGCTACTGGGGTGCTTCAGGATTGCTTGATTTACTCATTGCAGCTGGTATGTCCCATCAGTGTGAAAGAAGCTACCACTGCCCCTGGGTGAAGAAGAGAGCCCCCTCGCGACAGAACTATAACCGACCAGGCCTGGTAGCTCCCGCCGCACTGAAAGGTTACTCGTGGGGGCTTCTTGCCCAGTCGCTGCTAGAGGGGCAAATCTATGCAGTGAGGCGTGGACAGTTTCTAGTATCAAATGGACTACTAAATTATCTCAGAAAGACAAATGCTCCTGTTCATGGCAGACTGGATTGACCTTCAGCAGTGTGGGGAGAGGGATTATTAAAGACTCCAAGCTCAGCTTGCTTTGCACCATGAAGTTAACAGATTTTTTTTAAATATCCCTAGACAAAGAGAAACGCCAGTTTAACATTTCTCAAGCCATTATCTCAAGCAGCTGGATCCCCTTAAGTGTTCAGGGGCGTATGTTCTTCGTCATGATTTCCCCCAAGAAATCATTGTAGGCTCTGCTCACTCCCAGACTAATTAGCAGTGATAGAATTCATATGATAGGTTATTTATAATGCGCTTAAAGAGGTTACTAAGCGTGGACCCTGGGAATCGAACCTGTGGTGCTCTGTGTCGTCTTGCTTCCAAGGCGAGCACGTTGCCCCTGAGCTATCCTCTCAAGACTATATTCTTTAAGCATTGAGTAAGTGGTTTACAACATTTTTAAAATCAACTATTTATTCATTAGCATTTACTAAAATGCTCATTTCATTCTAAAATTATACAGCCTTATTAAATGTTTACTTGCATTGCACTTGCTAAAAAAGCAGCTCTGAGAATTGTTGCTTGACATTTCCAAATCAGCATACAAGCATTATCTAATTTACCAATTTGTAAAATACAGATTATACACCTTTATGAAACCTCAAGCTTATCTGTATCTTTGTCCTACTAAAAGGCTTAGACGTTTTATCATCTTGTTCAGACTGGAACAACTGCCCACGTTGAGCAACTTGGGAGCCAGGGAAAATATCCCTGCCAAAGAGCGAGCCTGTCGCCTACGTAAATCCCCAGAATTCCTGGAGACTGCCAAACACCTCTTAACTGAATGTCAGACTTAAATCATACAATCTTATTATACCTTGGTGAATTTGCACACAATCCTCTAACCATCTGTGAAACATCATTCTGGCTTTATTGCACTAACACCTGCAATATGCATTTGTTTATTGCACTGTATAATGTCTGGCAACAGATAGAAGTAGGTTTGGGCTCCCTGATTTGAGCTGTCTGAGTATAATGGTGTCAGGATCAGACAAGTCACATTGTCTGGGAAGAGGTCTATTACCAATTTTATTTTCCACACGACTTTGATACAAGAAGGTTCTTGGAAAGATGCTTATCTATTACTTTATGCTGCTAAGATTGTATAGAATTTTGGGAAAAGATATTAACATATATATTTTTTTTTAATATGATTCTTTCCTAATTGTTTATTCAAACATTTTAAATAATTTTGTTTTTCCTTTTTGTTCCTTTATACTATTTCTGTTGATGATTTGTTTGCATGATTTGATATTAATGTATGTATTTGTTTTATGTGTAAAGTTTGAATTCATTTTCAATCTATATCACATTAAGGAATATCATTATCTAATGTACATGTTATGTGGCCTATACAAGTCTGAGTAGGGTTAGTAAATGCTTACATTTGTCCATATGTACACCTAAGCTTGCTTAGTCAATGCTTAAAACGGACCTTTCATTTTGACATGGGATCCGACTACTGGACCAATAAAGAGACGAGAGCAATATCAGGTTTTCATGCAGTGCCTTATGACGAATTTCTCCCAATTCTAAGTACTGTAATAATACCAGTTACGAGCATACTTTAACAATACTCTTGTTCAGCTTCGAGGGGTAGTGGGCTAGGTGGGTGCTGCTGGATTTTAACTGGGAAGTGCAGACTGGCCTCCTGTCAAAGGAAAATGCCTAATTGGTGAGGGACTCCCCGGACTATGGACTATTGATTTAGTTGTATGTAATTTTTGGAATTATGTTAGGTTTGTGATGTAGCTCTTAAACTCGTTGGGCCTATTCCAAGCGCTAGAAAGAAAACCTGGGTTTATTCCAGTTTTACTTTTGGTGGTGCAAGACAGACATGAATCCAAGCTGTAATGTTAACCAAATAACAACATTAAATTATATGGAACCATTTACTGAAAGCTGGCAGCGAAATGTAGATTACACAACAGATGTGCCATCTTACCTTCCACCAGGACAGTGCCAAGGAGCTCCAGGAGGTCGCTGTCGCTGAAGAGACAACTATGCAGTATCCCTCGCTTCATCTTCTCCAGCGCCACCACGACCACCACTGCCTGGCGGAAGGTTGGGGTCCCTTTGGCAACAGTCAGCTTCACCTGAATGCTGGCCTGGCATTCTCTGTCGCGCCCAGAGCAGGATCCCCAGGAGGCGTTCGGCATGGATGGCTGTGGGCACAAAGATAGCGTGAGCCATGGCTCCCAGAACCGAGCAATTACAACCTGAGGTGGCGAAGCCATCACATGGCTTCGGTTCTCAGGCAAAGGAAGCATTCCTGCAAATAGAGTACATTCAATACACAACTATCTTCATTCACTAAAACCAGTATCTTAACCAAGCCTCTGGTTTCCTCACAGCTGCTGAACCTAAGGCTTTAGGACGGGTGCTAGACCGTCAGAGCCAAGAGGGTAGCTAGCCTGGGCGGTAAAGTGCAGGTTTTCACAGCAGTGGCATTGCTAGGGTGGGGCCAGGGCCCCTACACTGAAATCCTGTGCCCCCCCTATAGTGGCGTACCGAGCGGTGGGGGGGGGGGGCTAGGGAGGTTTAAGACTGGGATATTGGTCAGTGGGACACCTCGCCCGTTGGGCCCCTCAATGAGGGTGCCCAACGGGAAAGGTGTCCTGCTGGCAGGAATATATCTGCTGAGCAATTCCTGCTCAGCACGCTCATTGTCCTGCCAGGACACCTTACTCTTTCGAAACGCGAGAGGTGTCCGCGTCCTACTGCCAGGACAACGTCCCAAGGAGCTCTGGGCAGCAGAGGGGCTCTCACGTTGCTCTGTGTCAGGGCATTTCAATGTGAGCCATTAGGCACGGATGGGAGGTGGGGCTATTAGTAGGGACTTTGTACCCTTAGAATGGGAATGGGAGGGAGTGATCAGAAGTGAGAAGGGTGCATAATGTTGCATGCTTTATGAAATGTCTATGGCTTTAAACCCCAATGGGGATTTGTCAGGCTACATTAATCTACGTGATGCTATTATGACTTTGCATGCAGGATGGGGAGAATAAAACTAAAGCCATACTCTTATTGCTCAACATATTTTTATGACAATGTATATAGCGTATACTTAGTTTACTATGAAAGGATAGTTTATGTAATGTGGTTTGCTTCCAAGGAATTTCTATAAATGAAGTATTTAAGTACATGAAATGCAAAGCAAAACCTTTTTAAAAAATCTATCAACTAAACCAGGCAAGATGTGCACAGTTGCTTAAATTGTCTACATCCCGGTTTCACCATTTAACCAAAGTGTGTGAGCCCGGGCAAATCATTTAATCACACTGTCTTACCTGCAGCTTTGTAAGAGATTCACTTCATAGTTTATGTTAATATATCATGCTGTTTTTTTTTTTTTTTTTAAAGCCTAAGGACGATAGAGTTGCTCCATATATAATAATAGTGCAATTTACACCGTTATTTGCCACTTGGCTTATTTATGGCAACTGATTCTAAAGTCCCTTCCATGGTGCCTCCAGCATCAGAGACTGATGATGCTTCTTGCAATGTCAATTTCGGTGAAGTCATTTCTGTTCGTGGAATCCATATGCAAATTAAGAGGTTTGCATGTATTTTGCCCCAAAGCGCTTGGACAGAGCTCTAATAGATTCCGGGATCCGAAATGATTCTAGAGTTTCATTTTTTGGGTTCTGTTAAAAAGTAGCATGGGGCAGGGGTGTGGGGTACGAATGATACCGAATGGAATTGGGCACACTGCATTTGGGGTGGGGGCGAGCCAAGAATAAAGTCCTGCTACCCCCTCCCCCCCCAATGCAGTGTGCCCGAATTCCACACGGTCTCATTCGTGCCCCCACACTCTTGCAATGCTGGATACTCCCCTGTCCCAGCATGCAAAGTTACACGCCAAGCCGTGAGCTGTCACGCATATCATGGCGTCATTTGTCAGCCAGACAGTTATGACCCACGTTTATGGGTCTGGTGCCACCCGCTGTGCTAGGCGAAGGGTCCGCCAGCTCCATTGTGATCCACCCAACACAGGGGCACACATGCCGGGGCCCCCACCACCCTTTCCCGATCCGGGCGTGGGACAACACAAAGCTGGCAAACGGAAATAGGAGCGGGTGCGTTTAGAATTTAAAATGAGACTGGAGTATTCCCAGCAACAGACGGGGTGATGGGCAGGAGGGTCCAGAATGAAAATAAAGCACGCGGCTCAGAATGAAAGTGACTGAGGCTGTGAAGGGTTAAGGAAGGGAGGAAGGATTAGAGGGAACCAACTACGCCACCCCCCCCCCCCATCCCGGTCCAATCCGGAAATACCCACCAATTGCCAGAGGAGCCTGGGGGTCCTGGCGGCATGGCCTGTGGCATCCAAGGGTCTGATGCGCCGCCACACCCCCCTCCCACCCCCGGGGCTGCCATGGGATGCTGGCTCAAAGGTTCGCATGAGGAAAATTAAAGCAGCGAGGACGGGCGCAGACAGTCCTCTGCTATAACAAACACTCTACATTGTCAGCCAAAACCGGTTTAAATACTCTGTCAAAATCACCTACCTCCATTTTGCACACAGAGTCATCGTCATAGAAGTTTTCATAAGATTCACTGTAAACATATATAAAAAAAAAAATTAATGAGTTAACCCTGCGCAACTTCAAAAAAACAAGTATTCCTGCTGTAGCACAGTGTACACATTCTTCAACCACTGGGGAACGGAAGGATGATTTGCCCCAGGCAAGATTTTAAACTTCCCCTGTGGAGGTTACACGCGTCTCTACTGCAAGCTAACTACCCTAATGAGCAGTTTTACTGAGATGTGAACATGGTACGCTGGCGGTGCACATGCATCTGCTACAGGTGCACTAACCCACGGAGCTATCCACCTGAAAATGAGCCCGTGAACGGAGGCCATGCGCCTCACTGGAGGGCATGCATTTACACTGCTCCTGTGTGGACACTGAAGCGCCCCACCCCCGCCCTCTGTCCGCAGCATTTACATTTACACCCCCTCCAGCAGTGGCAGCAGTGAAGGAAAAATGTAGTACCGCGCCCCAGGTACAATTTTATTTTATCTCCCTGCTCCAGCACGGGAGCAGGGAGTTAATTAATGAAATAGGGTGCTGATGGGAAAGCAGCAGCACCGGAAGTGCAACGAAACCTACATTTCTTTGGGGGGAGGGGGCAAACTGGTTAGGGGCGGGGCAAACTTATAGGCTGCGCCCCGTTGTTCTACCCCAAGAGTTGTCGGGTGTGGAGCCCATATACCCTATCCCTCTTTCCCCACCCGTCCCTCCCCTACCAACCAACACACCTACCCACCTCTACCAGCCAGAATCAGCTCCTCGGTCCAGCATTACACATAAGCGAATATATATATATATATATATATATATATATATATATATATATATATATATATATATATATATATACACACACACACACACACAATTACACATTTCAATCATTCATTTAAACATCCCACTGGCCAAACACTCGCTCATTTACATGCGCACCCAGCCCCCTATACATCATACACTCATCCATGCATACATTACATACACACTCCTTGCACACATGCATACACACATAACGAGCTAACATGCAACACCCTTTAACACTGCCAATTTCAGAAAAAGCTTCCTCGATTTTCTGCCTAGCAAAAAGCAAGGGTGTCAGCCCCCTCCCCTTGGATGTGAAGGCACACATGACGCTGTTATGTTTGCTTGCATCCATGGGGGGGGAGCATAATGCTGTTATATGTTTGCTTGCATCCATGGGGAGGGGGCTGATGTGCGCATTACATCTTTATAAGGCTGTGTGGGGATGGAAGCCTTTCCTGAAACTAGCAGCTTTAAAGTGTTGCTGCATTTGTGGAAATAGAGGTTTCTGCACAAACACAGTAAAACTGCAAAGCCGCCGGGACGCTTCTCTCCCCTCTGAGTAACAAAAAGCCCCGCCCCTGAGCTCACATTTCAGGGGGTGGGGAGGTGGGGGCTGAAGCCCAGCCAGCACAATGGCATTAAATGCGCCCCACTCCCGCACTGGAAAGCCTGGTGCCACTACAAGAGAGGGGCGCATTTAATTTCAATAGGGTGCCTGCTGCACCATCTCCCACCAAGCCAGCTCGGAGGAGCCTTTGAAAGACTCCCCCGAGCTGGCGTGGCAGGTGGGGGGGGGGGGGGAGGAGGGACAGGGGGGCTCATGGCCCCCCGCCCGCCAGGTTATATCATCTAAGCCTGCGCACCCATTCGCTGATGGCACTCCGATCTGTCCAGCGGAGGATGGCAGGCAGAGCAGTCCAACACGCTACCGAAGTGTCAAGCATATTCCAGTCAGGGAATGTGAGCCCAGTCCTGGTTTTACCTCTGCATTCCGGGACTTGTAGTAGTCATGGGCAAATCTGGGAAACAAGTCTCAGAATGCTAAAAAAAAAAAAAAACAGGACTGCAGCCCCGTCTCTTTACTGGAAAGGGGCATGCATGCATGCATGGATGCAAGCGGCTGCAGGAGATTGTATGGCGGGAAACCGGTTACAGCTCCATACGTGTAATTGGCGTTTACCTGTAGCTCTCCATCAGCTCCATGCCCATTTCGGGGACCAGTGACATTGTGGCTCCTGTGAGTAAAAAAACAAAAGTTAAATAAGCAAATAAGACAAAACAGCATCCACGAAATTAGGGTTCCATGCGCCATCCAGCGTATAGGGGGATTTTGCGTCGCAACAAAAATGTGCAAAATGTGTCCTTTTGAAATGGGGAGCATTTTGCAAATTCCTCTACAAAGTTGCAAAATGCAGGATTCTAACAATGTGCCCCTTATTGTTGGAGAGACAAATCGACGTCAACATCTGCCATCTATTGGCCACAGCCTCAAACACCATGTATAAAGCACTTCCCTCTGTGGGAGGAGGCGCTATAATAAGGGCATTAGAAATGGAATCCTGCAAGTTTAGCGGCAACGTATAATTATTATTCATCAAGGCTGCAACATTCAGATATTTTACAGCAATATTATCTCTTCTTCCACCAAAATGTGTGCTCCCCTCAATTTCGAACCCTGCAATACCCCAAATCACCCCTCCATCCTGTTGCAAAATAGTTATGCTATTAATTAGCAATATGAGATAATTGCATGCGTCACTCATTCTACATTTACTATATACATGCTGTGTCTATTGGCTTTACCGGTCCGTCTCCTCTGCACACTCCCCCCCTACCTCAAATCCTACACTGTAACTCCCTTCACCTACCCCCTCCTCTACCACCCGCACCTTCTCCCCACCTTGTAGATAGTTCTACTTATTGTTCTAATGACCTGCTCATGTTTGTAAATCTGCTTCTCTCACTTGTGTACCTGTTATATTTTAAAGCGCTTTGGCTTAAAGCGCTATATAAATCAATAAACATAAACAGTGCGGGGTCTCTATCACCTAGACTATCGCCCCTCAAAGCACCTCTCTACGTGGAGCCCGTCCCGACGATTACCCTCGCAAAGAAGTCAAGGCGTCCGTAAAATGGCCCTGACGAGCAGCGCCGCCATACCTGCACTGAGAGCTTGCAAGCGGCCTGGACGGGATTTTTCTTCTGCGGCCTAGTCTTCCACACACCCCTGTCAGGATTATTCTGAGACCTGCCTGGCGCTTGCCGCTCTTATAGGTCCAGCTGCCGAGCCCTGCCCTGGGAAATTCCTCCTGCCCCGGGCTTAGAAGCGGAAGTGATGTCGCAAGACGCGGCTTGCCCAACCCTATCCCTCGATGCAACTAACAAAAGGAGCCGGGAAATTCTCGCCACTCCATCAGTTACTGCGTGAACTCCAAAGGAGGCCGGGACCCCGACAACACATGACCTCACAACACGAGCATAATCGCTGAGCAGAAAGGAGGTCATTTACCGTTCCTTTCAAAGAGTTCATCTCATCCACCAGCGGCCTGATGCACTAGTGTCGGGCGGGTTCTGTGGTTTGATGACGTAGCGCAATGTTACTGCTCAGAAAAATACACCATTTATCAAAACCTGCACAGTCTGCGATGTGCAAATATGGCCGCATTTTGGTGGTTGTTGTTGGTGTCAGAGACGTCTTTATGGGAAGGTAAAAGGGGCACTTGCCCCGGGCCCTCACCTTGGAATTGGCCCCCAAAATGCAGCCTGATTAAAAAGAAGTCAGTTCCCATTAGTCACCAAAACTAAATATCACACGTCAGCATTTGTTATGGTGTGCTGCAAAGGCTCTAAAGATATTGCCCGCTGTTGTTCGGAAGTACATTCTGCTCTGAGATTTTCATCCTGCAATGGTTTCAGTGTTCATGGTATACATAGTTTGTGTGGCACAGCACCTCTAGCATTCCCACCTTTTTGTGGGGATTATATTGAAAGTTGAAATGGATATTGATAAATGTGAGTGGCACAATTGTTCAGAGGGTAGCTCAGTAGGTTAAGCCTCATTGCAGAGATGTGTGTTCATATGCAAAATTAAAGAACCAAATTCCAGCAAGGCTGACTCAGCCTTTCCAATGTATGCCGTAATAAGCCTGCATGTATAGGTACTTTGTTTATAGTAAATCAGGTCTTATCATCACCAGTGTACCTAACCCAGATAGCGGTTGATATAAAAACGAACATAGCATCAGTATGGTGAAGGTTTAGAAATAGGTTTGTTCAGATGGGGAGCTGTACAACCTAGGCAGGCACCTCCAATGATAAACAGTGTTAATCCAGAGAGGTGATTATGTATCCAAATGCCAGACTGTGGAACCAAATCGTTCATGCTCGGATCCTGGCTTTGCCAGCAGATGATACAGTGATCCTGGACACATCTTTTATCACTGAAAAGGTTTGCGTTGTTTCATATGATTTGCATGTTTTCCAAGTCAGTTCTGTGAAATGGGATTATTTTAGTTCAGGAAAAGAACTAGAAAGGAAAGTGGTAAAGTGCAGAGAGGGTGCAAATGCCAGCTTCACCTTTTAACCAATGTGTGATCCTGGGCATCTCATTTAATCTTGAATTGCATCAGCTGTCAAAATTGCCAGTCGCTAAACCTTTCACAATTGTCAGCCTTTCAGAGTGATTTCATTCTCAGGGTATGTCTTTAAAAAAGACTCGCTGGTGGTTTTGTTGGCTATATACAGTGTTGATTACTCTATAATAATAGTGAGCATCGATATATTGCACACCATAGTCACTTGTTTATTTTCCCTCTAAAGGCAACACTACTTGAAAACCATGCCCCTCTTTAATCTCAGTCGGTTTGGATACAGACACCTTTTTGGTATCTTCAAATTGTCACCCACTCTATGCTATGATATGTTTAGCTTTCCCCTTGCTGCCCATTGGTCGCTTGCATCCATGCTTGCATTCTAGGAGTCAGCTAATCTGAGTCATTTGTCTATTCTCTATTATGTATGTGCATGTTTTGCATACAATCTGTGTCCTGCATGTATACTATGTCCGATATACCTTCCAAGTGTCTCCGATTGATGAAATGTTTCCTGTACCTATGCAAGAACACAAGTACCCTTGTTGTAGACTGCTAATGTTGCCCTTGAAATACAACTTTTATCATTCTGATTACAACAAGAATGAAGAGGCTAAGGAGACTGAAAGGGAGTTTGCCATCCTTATTTTGATCTCTGCAAGCAGATATCAAACTAAGGGTTGTGATCGTGACAAGGGGGGGGGGGGTGGTGGGGCGCAACAAGTTATTCTATATCCCTTCATTCCTTTGGTCCGGTGAAGGCGGCCCCAAAGGTGTCCATGCCCAGGGCCCCAAAAGTGGTTAAGATGGCCCTGGTTGGTGTAAGGGGCTGTTATTTGTCCTGTTTGACCCTAAAATACAAAAAAGGTAGCAGGCGCCCCTCTCTCGAAAGAACATGGCATGATAACCTGTTCAGTGGTTTTAACCACTTTGAGAGTTCGCAGCCATCTGCTCTTTGCTCACTGTACCTTTCACAGATGGGAAATTCTCATTTGCATATTAGTCTTTGTCCCGCCCACATGGGCAGTCCAGCACCAAAATCCGAAATATTGAGAGATGGGCGCCTGCTACCTTTTTGTGTTTTTGGAAGGAAATTGGGGTTGGTCACCCTAAGTTACCTGGGGGCAACCAGACGTGGAAACACGTGTATGGGGTTGTTGTTGGTACTCTTGTTCAGAAAGGAATTAACATAGCATTTCGGTGCTGGACTGCCCATGTGGGTGGGACAAAGACTGATATGCAAATAGATATTTCCCATCTGTGAAAGGTACAGTGAGCAAAAAGCAGATGGCTGCGAACTCTCAAAGTGGTTAATAACTGCTGAACAGGTTATCATGCCGTGTTCTTTCGAGAGAGGGGCGCATGCTACCTTTTTTGTATTCCTGTTTGACCCTAGTCAGTGGATAACCTCAGTCCTAGGGGGCAACTGCCCTGGGCTCAGGACATTTTTCACTTTGTAGAATCTGAACAACTCCTAAACGGGACCTCTTTTAAGGGGTGACAGCCTCTGCCCTTTTACAACACTGTTTGGGTTCCAGTACTTTGAACAGGCCCAGTGTTTGTGCTATTCAGCCTATGAAATTGGCCCTTAGGGTGGGACTTTATGATTCAGCCAAAGCATAATATTTTTTTCTTAATGAGTAATTTAGGGATTCTCCTTACCCCCTTGCTGCCTTTCTTTGTCCTCCTGTGCAGAGGCCAATACACCTGCCCAGTGATAAACTCCAACCACTCACACCCTCTCTCCATTGCTTTATCTAGTATTCTGCCACAGAATAAACCATACAGTAAATTTGATGCTATGATCAGAGTCTCTAGGGAGGCATCAACTAAAGACTGTGTCAATCATATGTGTACTTACCAGCAAAAGACAGGCCTGTTTAAAAGGTATTCCCTTAAAAAAGTTAACGTTTCACAGATATGTTGTACGCAACACTAGGCCACGTGCACCCCCTCTTACTTTAGGTTGCATTCACTCCCTCGCAACTTACGCTGCGTGTGCTCTCGTGCATCTCTAGGCTGCAAGCGCCACCTTTTACTTTAGTTGCGTTCCCTCCCTCACAACTTAGGCTGAGTGCGCTCCCTTTTACTTAGGCTGCATGCACCCTGTGCATTTTCTAGATAGCTTGCGCTCTCTCTCTACCCGGCTGTGTGTACCCCCTCCTTCCCTCTGCCATTGCGTACCCCACATCCCCCGCTGGCCTTTCCCTCCCATTGTTCTTAGCTCCCTCCCCTGATCTTTGTGTACTGTTCTAGACGTTTTGTTCTCCACGGTTGTTGGCTTACATTGCATTGGCTGCATTCCTGCTGTGTTCATCCTTTACTTCTAGGTTCCTTTGGTGATTGTTCTGTTCCTTGCTGTTTTTGTTTCTCCAGGGTTGTTTGCTTACATTGTACTGCCTGCATTCCTGCTGTGTTCATTCCTTAAAAGGAAAGTGCACTCAAAAATGTTATTGTCCCGAGCCATCGGGCATGTGTTTTTAAGCATAGTGCGATCGATCGTAAACATTTTTCCTATGCATCTTACCTTAGTTTTCCTCACTTTTACACATGCGAAAAGAACGGGTCAGGTGCTGCCATCGTGTGCTAATCTCATCCGTTGCTGCATCGCCCTCGTGGCACTGAATCATATTACCCGCCCCTGAAGCTGACATCACTATTACAAACAATATGCTCCACCTATTTTCATGACGTTAGTGGGCAGCGTAGCCAAACGCGCCCAGTCATCACCCACGCCACAACGTTAGTTAATGCAGAACCCGGAACATCAACACACACATCATCTCACAACGCGTCCCAAATCAGATTTTCCAACAATACTTTTAAAGAAAACATCATTAATCTGCAATTTAGCATTTGTTTTTATTTAAGAAAGAACACTCCAAAAACCACATTATCAAGATCCGCTGATTGCGATCAACTACCAATTGTCGTGTGTCTTTTAGAAAAGACAAAAGTTGAATAGTCACCTTCTAGCGCACTTGTGAAGGTTGCTTAGCAAAAGTTAATAACAACACTCATACGACTTGATTCATTAGTCAAAAAATGTATTATTTAATTGGCTCAAAGTTTTGATATTGCCCTCACTACGTGTTTCCCCAAACTGGTTGGTTCATCAGGAGGGTTTTGTTATAAAACAATATTTGTGTCAAAAGATTAAACACAACTGTTGTAGCAATAACACAAGTAAAAAACACACATATTGCACTTGAGAAAATAAGGATAGCGTTTTGACATGAGTCTTAGTTTGTGGTCTGAAGAAAACAGGCAGGTAGCTCAGTTAATGAACTCATTATGTCAGCTAATGCGATGTGCACATTACAAAAAATATTAAAGCAGTGCACAAGCAGCCAAGATTTGGGCCTGAACAAGAGACCGAGGCACTTACTAATGTGCAGCCAAAGGGGCAGCGGGGATGAGAATTTCCAATAACATAGACGCCACCGCAAAACAGCATTAGAGCAGAAAAAGCGGGAGAAGATAAAGGGGGTGAAGGAATACTGTAAAGAATATGCCAAAATAAGGGGCACGAAGGCAGCGGTATATGGTGAAGTAAACACAAAGGAGGCAGTGGGTTACAACCAACCTCCTTCAGGAGTAATACACAATGTTCCCCCTCCTCAAAATAGGGTCAAAAGAGGCAAGAATCTCCTTGCCAATCAAACCCACACACCCCAAGAAAAAGCAAGACAACAACAGAGAGGGGTAGACATTTATCCAACACCCACAACCAAAAAACCCATTTGGTACAGGGGAGTTTTGGCGGAATAGCACAGCGCCAACATGGTCGCCTGAAAAAAGCATGAATGGGGCATAACATAAGGACGCCCCTGAAACACACATGGTTCACCAGCACAGGCATATCTAGACACATAATAACGAAACGGTAAGTAAGCAATTAAGGGGTTAGCAGCAACCACCATAAAGGGACACATGCGGCGCAAACCAGATAAACAGCGGCTAGAAAGCTAAGGGAACAAGGTCCAACAGAAGCCTGACTGACGCCGACAAGGATCAACGGAGAACTTCAGGAAAACCCAGACAAAAGAGAAATGAGTGAGGAGACAAATCACAGACAATTACATGTCAGTTAAAAGATATATAGAAGCTTAGTAAAATAGGGCAACAATAGCCCACTAGACATCGGCAAATAGCGGAGGAAGTACGTTTAGGAAATAAGTAAGGCAACAACAGGCCAACGCTGGATGGCCGGGGCCAAACGGCTGCAAGTAGCACATAACCTGAAAACAGGTTAAAAAATTAAAGGGGACTCGCTGAGAAAGCAGTAGCGTTCACCACTCAACACAATATAGCAGGCCAACGCCGGACAGCTGGGGCCAAAATGGGGCTGCAAGTAGCACAAGAGCCTGAAAACGGGTTAAAAAAAATGAAAGGGGTCTCGCTGAGAAAGCAGTGGCGAACACCACTCAACACAATATAGCAAGTGGCTTACAACAGTAATACTACAAACTAATACTACAAACTAAGTTAGTACTTGGGGGCTTCCAAAAAGAATATTTACAAACACTAACATAATACAGTAAGTGAATTAATAAAAAAATACAGGACCAGCCCACATTGAATACAGTATAAAGTCAAGCTAGGGTAGCATACCCCAAACACTGCACACGCAGAATGGACACAGGGAGAAGGCCCAGATAATTCATAGGCCCAGCAGAAGTGCCAGAAGGCCATGTTGAAGGTGGAGGGGGGGGGGGTTGTAAGAAAGTACTCCAGCAAATGTAAGAAATAGAACGGTGCTCAGAATCGATTACAACCAGAAACGGTTAGAGCAGCATCCACCAGGATTCAGGGGAAGACAAGGGACAGACTATCTTGAACAAACAGAAGTTTGAATAAAAAGCAGATACCAGGCAGGGTAAAATAAGAGTCCAACACATAAGGGTAAGACCATACCAAGCTATAGTCATAGCAAAAAGCTGGACCAATAACGGGCCGAATAATTACAGCATTAGAATGCAACCCTGCACGAGCAAGACCAGGTAATGGCAAACCCTCCACAAAGGGCAATACCGGTCACAGGGAAGGGGCGAGCCCCACCTGCAATTGGCAGATAATTTGGCCATTGAAAGAGATAGAGGAGCAACTTTTGGGGAAACCTGGATGCCGGTAACCCATCCAGGTGTGGTGGCACGGGCCAGGGGGCACAACCCTGGACCTCGTGCCCAAAAGTGTACGTTATGTATGATATGGTTATTACTATTAAGACTATTTATTTTGTGTAATATTACTTAATGTACAATAAAAACCCACAGCCTTTTAATTCCCAACACTTACACAATGCGTCAGTAATCATAGAGGAATCATAATATGGGTAACTGTTGCCAAAATCTTGGCTCCACTGGTTATAGCCAGCGCTGCTGAGGGGGCACCCCGCAGCTCGCAAGCGAGGGCAAGTAACCTGGGGGGCAAGAGGGTGTAAGGGGAGGGGCAGAACACAGGCTGTTAGACACATGGTCTGCACTCCCCATCCCATCTCCCTCAGCTACAAAGAGACAGGAAGGACAGGATGGGGCCTCACAAGGTGCAAAGCCCATTAACATGTGCCGCACCTACATGAGAAATCCAAGGGGCAGGAAATGACAGCTGGTGACCTGCGAGGGTCACCAGGAGGCACTAACTACTGGCGGCGCCAGCCTTTGGGGGTGGGGTAAGCCACCCCCACACACAGGCAGCGCCAGGGCCATCATGAGGGACTATAAGGAGCTGCCTGGGCAGCAAACAGCAAAAACCCCTGGGTGCTCCGTACAAACAAAGCCCTATAAGTTGATCTGCTTAGGCAGACAATTTTCTCTTTTCCCAAGAACCCACCCACCCACCCAAGAAAAGAAGGACAAAAGGGGTGAAGAAAAGAAGTACGGGGACACAAATGGGGTCCACGTTACAAGGCCACGAACGGGGCCCATGTCGTGGTGGGAAGAGGAAGGTGGCACGGACCAGGGGGCGCAACCCTGGACCTCATGCCCAAAAGTGTACATTATATGATATGGTTATTATTATTATCACTATTTATTTTGTGTAATATTACGTAATGTACAATAAAAACCCACAGCCTTTTAATTGCCAACACTTACACAATGCGTCACTAATCATTGGGGAAACATAATATGGGTAACTGTCACCAGCATCTTGGCTCCACTGGTTATAGGGGCTGGCCCTGGGAATACTGAGGACTTGATTTCGAATCCCGGGTCCGGCACCAACTGACAAACGAAATATATTTTTTCAAAGTCGGACTCATCAAAGCACCTTTTTACCTTGGTGCAAGTAAAAAAAAAAAAAAGAAAAAAAAAATACATCTTTTTAAAGCTTCTGGGGGAAAGAGGCTAAAAACCAGCATTTAAAAAATCGACACTTTCCTTTCCAAAAAAGTGGAAAGGTGAAGCAGAGGCAGGAACTGAAACGGCATTTGAAAGCCGTATTTCAAGGAAGAAGTACCACGTTGCCTAGGGCTGAACTTTCCTGCATACTGGGCAGCACGTGGGCAGGAGCGCAGAGCATTCTGGTTGCACGCACAGAAGGCAGAAATGCAGGCGTACAGGAGGGGCTAATTGCAAACAGCTTGACCCAAAAGATCCAGCAGAATAGCAGAGGAGAAGAAAAGGGAGTTCAGGAATGGGCAACGAAGGCGGAAAGGAAAATGGGGCACAGTGGGTGTCCGAGGCACTCCCTGGTGCAGACCAAACCAGGGAGATGTCACCACTACTGATTGACAGCAAGTCATGGGGGGCTGTAGAGGAGGCCCTCCTTCAGGGGAAGAAGAGGCAAAGAGAGGCACCCAGCACAGCAGCAAGAGAGGCAGCAGAGGCCCTGAGGAAGAAGAGCAAGAAAGTGAAAAACACAGGTACTGTGAAAAGCAAAACTGAAAAACGTATTTTAAAAATGTTACTCACCTTCAAGGCTGGTCCAGGTGTTTGGCAGAATCCACTGTAGTTCCCTTGGGGAGCACTACAGCAGATTAAGACTACAGGTATATGCAATAAATTCCCTTTGGTATCAGTCGGTACCACAAAGATTTAGTTAGTAGCTGTGGCTGGGCAGTCAGACTTATCTCAAGAGGAAGATGAGCAGTATTCAGGGTTTACCCATTAGGACTACAGTACTATGGTACAAGGAAACACTGACCAAAACTTTGTATTAAAAAGAATATATATATTTATTTTCCGCACTTACAGTTCAACACATAAATCACATTTATCAAAGCAAGTTAAAACAGTCAAGAAAAGTATACACACTCCCTATTTAAATTATAGACAAGTTTGAGCCAGAGTGAAAACTGAGCAAAATGGCACAGGGTCACCCAAGCAAAAATGGCACTCAAGTAATTTCTCAAAAGGGGAGGGAAAGGACAAGTTATACAGGATTAACCTCTTAAACACACAAGCAACACTTCCCAAGTGGATTGTGAACAAGTTAGGCAAGGTAGCACTTTAACAATAGTCATACATGGGTGATAACCGAGGAAAATGGCACTTCAGCAATACTTAAGAGGGAAGGAAGAGTGGTTATAAGAGTTTTTGGTGCACCAACACAGTTGAGGGTGAAAAGAAATCTAGTGAAGGCAGTTGTAACAGATTTAACCAAAGTGAATAGGCCTGTGCCAGAGTTAGTGGTACAGGGCAATGTGTCCAGGATCAAACTGATCTAGTCGCTGCAGTCAAGTCTTTGGTTTAATGATTCAAAAGGAGGGTGCAGAAGGTAAAAGATAATGTTAGTCGATAGGGGCGGCCAACCCAGGAGGTAGGTAAAGGATTTCAAACACCTTTAGCAGTACCCCTCGAAACGGGAGGCCTGGCGGAACAATGTACCTGAATAAGTGGAAGCGGCTCCTGCGGTGGCAGTGGTTCCTGGCAGTTCCTGCAGTTCTGTTGTCCAGCAGAGGAAGAGAGGCTCTCGTCGTGGAGGAATGTTTGAGTTACTGCACTGCCCAGGGAAGAAGCCAGCCGCGGTGATGCTGAAACAGATTAAAAGGTACACTCCTTTGAAACGCGGTCGTGGTGGACGGGTGCCTGGCTATCCGGTCTCCGAGTGCAGGGCACTGGCAATTCGACCAAGGCGGGTCCTGTAAGGTGATTGGCGAACTGGTTGGCCCCACCAGCTCAAGGGAAGAAGACTTTTGCAGAGGAAGATCTTCTCATGTCGTTGGAGAAAAGTGGTGACGATCTGCAGCAGGGATTCACCGGTGGTTCAGTTGTTGCAGATGTCTCAGCTTCTCTCCTCTTCGGGTTCTTAGTTCCAGTGGCAACGTCTTGTCCCCCAGTCCTCAGGACCCTGTTTTTATGCAGCAAGACCCCCATTCATACAGCCTAGCTGTCACTCACACAGTGGGGTGGCTCTCCTGGTGGGGGAACCCCCCAGCCAATCAGGGCAGAGTGCAACTTGGGTTGCATAGGCAACCCTGTCCAGGGTGCCAATTCCCCCTCCCACACATCCTGTCTACCCCAGACTCAGTGGCGCCTAGAGGAGGGCTTCTGTGCAGAAGCCCGCCAAAAGGACAAGCAAAGGATCCCCGACCTGGGTTAGGACTATAGAGAAAGACACGAGAAAGAAATTCAATCAAAGTTCTGGCAATAAAAACCTACTGGAGTAAAGTTAATTTTAAAATAAACCGGCGGTATGTTAGAGGCTGTCAGTAAAAGTGGTAGCCTCGAACAATGGGAAAATCCCATAGGAAAATATTCACGGTCGAATATTTACGGTAGAAACCACTGCCACCAGCCAGAAACCTTTGAGAGAGGGACTGTACGGTACCCCCTCGAAAATGAACACTAGGGAAAAACTATTAACCCTTCCCAGTACCTCCATAGTAAGATGGGTTGTACTGGTTTTGTTCATAAGAATTGACTCGTAAAGTCAATGGGGACTTTACATGCCCTGGGAGACAGTAGTCAGTCCCAGGGTATGGAGTCTATGTTTGGGGGTCGCTACAACACCCCTGTGGTACGGCACGGAGGGTGCTGTGTACCACACATGTAAAAAGATGATTCCTATGAGGGTGAGAAAATCTCATAGACCATAAGCACACAAGATAGCCTAAAACACACACTAGCAACCTGTCTAAGAGTGGGAAAAAAGGGTCTCACTCTTAGCAGGAGAAACAAATAACCCCTCAAATCCAGCAAAGCTGCTGGGGGACTCTATAGGTAAGGGAAATTAGCCATAGAAGAGAATTCTCCCTAACACCAGGCAATTCGCCCAAGAAAAGCAGCAGGGGAAGAGGGACATGGGAGAAGAAGAAGAAGGTCAAGAGGTTTAGACATGCATATGAGGTTTCCGACACAGACACAGACAGCAGTGCGGATGAGGAAACAGAACATCTTCAGGCATGGGTGAAACAGAAAGGAGAAGTGAGCAAGGGGAAAAAGAAGGTCATGATTGTAGGAGGAACAGGCTAAGGGGCAGAAGGGCCAGATCCCGCACCACAAGTGGGCCCGATAGGGGTGCCCAAAGTTCAGGTTCGGGTGGTAGCCACTCCTCAGTTGGGCAGGGTACCTAGGGCAGAGGCCCAAGCCGCAGCTAGCAAAGAGGGGGTGCCAGTCATGACAAAGTTTGGCAGACCTACAATGGGCAAACACATGCACAGGGGGACGAGGAAAACGATGGCATGGTATATAGACGAGAAAGTGAAAGAAAAGATTTGGCAAAAAGAATTCATAGCTATACTTTCACTGTTGGAATATCAGAAGGGATGTGATGTATCCAGGGAGGACAGGAAAGAAGATGAGAAGGGGATATGCAGGAGGGTGACAGTGGAATGGAGCTTTGAGAACTGGGTGTCAGCTTTCCACATCCTGTCCACCATTATATTACAAAAATACACAGAAGAGGGGACTGCGCTAGTGGCATACGAGCAGAGGGCATTTAAGGTACACAAAGCATTTGGGGGAGATGCATGGCGGGAATATGACCACAAATTCAGAATGCAGATGGATTGTTACCCGGACATAGAATGGGATGAGGAGCATTATAATATATACATGTTCAATGTACTGAAGGAAAAGTGGGAACAGAACTCAGGGGGCTATCAAAGGAGGCCATATGGGCAGAATAGCTATAGGAGCGAAAATGGTTACAACGATAGGGACAATGACAACGGGTACCAGCAGGCAAGGGATCAGCATTTTCAGGAAAGGCAGTGTGGGAACCAGTGAGGCTGGCAGGACAACATGCCACCCACATCGCAGGGTGGTGCATGGGCAGCACCAGCTGCATGCTGGAAATTCGAGAGGGTTTCTGCAGCTAGGGAAGGATTGCAAATTTAGTTACAGATGTAACAAATGCAGCGGTGAACACAGCAGTGCAAAATGCACTAGGGCAGAAACAGGCAGCACAAAACACAGCGAGGGCAAGCGATCATGAGGGAAGGGGTACTTTAGGTGCATGGAGTGGAGTTATTGAGGGCCATTACATTGAAAGCTTTGAAGAATAATATATGTTTGAGAGCCAGGCACATCGCTGGAATATTTCGTTGAGGCGGTTATCTGGCATACGCCTAGCAACGGGGAGTGAGAAAGAGATTTGCTGGAAGATTTCAATGGGGTGGTTATCTGGCATACGCCTAGCAACCAGGAGAATGAAAAAAGAAAAAAAGAAAAGAAAAAAAGGAGGGCTGTTACAGATGCATCAGACGTAGGAACAAGGAGGTGGCGGTGCTCTCTGCTGCGGAGTTGTTGGGGGCAATAGCATTTGGCATACTTCCGGGCTCTTAGAATTGGGGAACTAGTAGCAAGAAACGCAGTAGCGGTGGAGGGCCTAGCAGTGGGTGATGTCAGCATGAGGGAGGAAGGCACGACTACACTATTAAGAAAATAAGAAACTGACCAAATGAGTAAAGAGAGATCAATAGATCTAAATTGAATCAAAGAGAAGAACCACAGTCCCAGATGCAGCACAGTATTTGGTAATACACCTGGGGGATAACGATCTGGCACGGATGGAGGGGGGGCCCATTGCAGAGGGACATTTGTGAATCTATAAACAATATAGCACACCGTTGGAGAGTGACATATATTTTTATGTCAGAGATAGTACCCTGGAGGAATATGGTATGGAGCAGTTTGCAGAAAGGTGGTAGAAACATCTGGGATGGAGGTGTTCAATGTTAGCATTTTTAGGGCACTGGAGAATGGGGGACGCAGATAGGGGTACTTTTGGGGGAACCTGAGCGGGTGGAGCATCTACTCAGGTGTGGCAGCACGTGTCTAAGGAGAGGATGCCAATTGGACAGAAAGAAAGGAACCAGCAAACTAGAGCTGGAATGTCCGGCTTGCAGGCACGCAAGGGAACGGACTGGCCTGTGAAAGCAAGGCATCACTCAGCTTGGACACGGTGTGCCAAAAAGCACACCTGTTCTTTATCGTTATGGTTATTAAGCCTGCAAACAAAAAAAGAAATGCCTACGGCCCAAAAAAAATGTCCACAAAGCATGAAGTATGCAGAGTTTGTTACTAGATAGGGGTATTAATTAGAGCCCGGGTGCCCACACTACTTAGCCTAGTCTGGATACGAAGTTCGGAAGGTTTACAGCCCGCCTTTGTGCACTTCTTTGAAAGCATCACCTGTGGTTTGTGTGTGTAAAGCCGACATCGCACAGATCCCGGGAATTTGTCTCTCAGAGCGCTTTGCGGTAGGGCATGAATAGAAAGCTTGTTTTTTGGTGGAATGTCTGCGAGGGTGGTGTGGTACACCCCATTTCGACGCGGCCAGAAACATGCTTGTGCCAAAACATTCCTGTGCCGGAGTGGTCGCACCGAACCCGCCACGCCAAACTGGCTCCTGCTGTGAATTGGCTGTGCCAAATAGGCCCACGACGAAACCGGCCGCGCCAAAATGTCCTGCTCCGATTGTGGTGGGATCACCCCTCGGACGGGGGCTATGACTCAGCCTCGTTTATTCGGCTCTTAGCCACTCTCTAAAAAGTACCAAAGATATTCACCCCACCCCAGAAGCACAATAGCCCCACTCACTCAAAATAAATAATACAGTTAATTGCTGGTCTGACTCTGAGCCCTTCTGGTGTGACCGTGTGAACTCACCAGGAGCTGCAGCAATTTCGATGGCATCTTGCAAGACAATCCCTTGTGCTGGACGGCCAATAGCATGAGGGTTCATTTTGCTGCACTAGCCAAAATTCTGGGAAACAAAAATAAAGGGCGTTTCACGTTTGTAAGGTGTACACATCGGACAAGTTTGAGAAGTTAGAACACTCCTGTTTGGACAGAGTGGCCCGCGCACATGGAGCAAGCTTGCGCTTTTTTTTTTTTAAACAGTTTGTAGAAAACAACAAACTATTTTTTTTAAAGTGCAGGATAGCAAACATAATGCCAGGGGTAGCTGCGAAGAAGCCAGGGGTCGCAAATGCGACCCCCAAATGACGTCCCTGGTAGGTGCATCAAATATATGTAATATGTATATGAAAAAAGCTGCCGTTGCAGTGAGAATGGACATTTTGCACTTTGGGTCGTTACGTAGATTTCCACTTCCAATGGCTGATAGTAGTAGCTCTTCCAGTTCAACAAGTACAAACATCCCAGCCAGCATTTCCAACAACTCATGCAGCATTTCTTCATGCAAAGGTAGAATTAAACAAAATAACAAACACTCCCGATTCTTTAACTGTTCCTGATTTTGTAGTTTCTTCATAGATTGGTATGGACTCCAGAGGTTAACTCTGCATTTTCTTGCTGGAGTGGATGATGCACTGAACTGGGTTGGAGCAGATGAGAAAAATACTGCTAGGGCCTTCTCATGCAGGCTTGAAGGGATGGCGGAGTGTCAGTCATGGTAGGTGCAATCCTGTTGAAGGCAGTGACGGGTGTATGTCCACCGTGACTGAGTTTGGCGTTCACTGGCCTCATCTAAGTTTAAGCTAGGCATAGAAAGCACAGCCAATCACATGTTAGATAATTGAATTTCGAAGGCCAATCAGGGCGTTGGTCACATTTCCATTCACAACAATATGGTTGGATTGGGATAGAGTAAGCCATTTCTCAGGCGGATGTATCCTTTGTGAGATTGGTGGTTGCATAATCATCCAGTCATATTGGGCCTGTGTCTCCAGAAGGTCAGCAAGGAAAGGACTCAATCAGTCATTGACTTGTGAAGGCTGGTACAACAAGGCTGGGGACAAATACTGTATTCAGATTGTGTTTTCGATGCCCAATGAGGAAAGGTCAGAGTCTGGTATTGGAAAGGGCCATTCCCAGGACTCTGTGAGGCTTGTGGGATTGGGGCTTTTGAGGGACTGGTAGGATTTGATCGGAGTGAGTCCAGCAATGTGCCACTGATTTAGAGATGTTTGTTGGACTGGCTCTGTGCCACTCAGAGGTCAGTTGGTGAAATGGATAGAAAGTATTAGGTGTGGATGTTGTGACAACTGCATCTCTATAGATGGCAAGAGTGGGAGTTTGTTAGTTGGGCTAGTGACTCATAAAGAAGTGTGTGTGTGTGTGTGTGTGCGTGCGTGCGTGCGTGTGTTGTAAAGGTGTCGAAGAAGGACGCTGACAGAAAGGTGCCATGATTTTGGGAATAGACTTTTATTTTGAAGTGAAAAGTGCCCTTACTATCCCTAACGTCTGAGAGGGATTTCCCTGCCTCAAAATTAATACTAAATGGGCCTGTCAGAACGTCCGTCAAAGTAAATCCCACTGTCCTGTTTCAAAACCTACATCTGTCCCTCACACTACAACTAAAAAGGTAACTAACAGAAAGTTCCTTCTTTAAGGAAAATGACTGCTTTCTCCTGCTTCTTGGGTGGGTTTCAACAAAATGTTCCTTCAAAACAAATATACCAGTTCCCTGGGCTTGCAGGCTTCAGACCATCTTTACACAATGTTCTCTCCAGGAGAATGCCTGCCTTCTCCTGGTCTGGATCTGTGCAATTTCCAATAGAACTAGGGGAATGACTCCCTTCCCCTGGTATGGCTTGGTACAATTCACAACAAGGTCAGTGGGAATGACCTACTTCCCCTGGATTCTTCACCTCAATTCTCCATTCAGGATCAAGAGAATGGCTCTCTTCTATTGATCTACTTTGGCACAGTTCAACACAAAGCCAGGTGGAATGGCTCCCTTCCATTGGCGTCACTATCACAACTTCTGCTTTGGTAAAAGGAGAAGGACTACCTTCTCCTGGTATAGCTTGATACAATTCCTTCTTACTGCTTCCCACTTGGCATTCATTTTTCCCCTGTGACTTGATTTCAACAATGTCCCAAATCTTGTTAGGATCCCAGACACATCTCTAGGTTCTATTGGTCTTCTCTTGACCACTGTGATGAGGAAGAATCCCTCGTGAATTTCGCTCATTCACGTTGGGGTCCTAGACTCTTCTCTTGTAACTAGTGAACCTATAGCCACCACTATAATGAGGAAGACGTCCTCTATTACTTGGTTTGATCCTGTTGGGGTCCCAGACCCTTCTTCCTTGGCTAGTGGCCTACTCTTCTCCACTGCCATGGTGTACAGGGCCGCAGAACCGTCCCTGGTGACCAGTGGGCTTCTTTTCTCCACTGTTATGGTGGATAGGGTCCCAGACCCTTTCCTGGTGGCCACTAGGAAGAGGTTGAATGCACTCTTGACGCTTCAGGAGTCTGGCAGCGATATGCCTTATACAAAGCCAGGTAGGGATTACTTGCGCGCATCCTGCCTGCAGCCCCACATCTCCTCTGGGTTTCCCGTACCACCCTTTGCCTGCTTTTGGGCTTCGGTACGTCACCGGGACTTCCAGGGATGGCGGTTCCATCTTCTCAGCTGGCTCGGCTTTCCCTGTCTGCTTCTGCGGCTTCTCCAGCTGCTTGGCTGCCCGACTCGTCTTCTCCTTAGCGTGTGCACAAGTCCACATCTACAGAACCCTGCGAGGACTCACTCGGTCCACCGCCGGCATTCTCTGCCTCTCTTTTCCTCAGGTGTGCAACCACATTTTGGATTTCCTGCACCGAACGCGCTACACGTCTGTTGCTTCTCCCAGCAGGTTCTGCCGCTGAGCTCCGCACTGGGGTAGATCACTTTACTACTCCATTGTCAGTTTTTAAATAGTAGATTTATCCAAGATTTGATGTCCAAATACAACCATTTAATGTCCAAAAACAGCAGACATGTGTTTCGACCTGTACATTGACACGTTTTTTCGATCAGGGCTAACAACACAATACATCACATTTATAAGCACATGTGCGTTGCACATGGATCCACAGATTATTACAATTATAGACATATATCCAAAACCCTAACCAAAAAGAAACAACATTGATACATGCAATCGTAACACATCATCAGCCACAATGTATCCAAAAACAAACCATATATTGACATCATCAATTTAGATTGAACAGTCACATTGAACATTGAAAGTAAAATAGATTGATAGCCACAAGGGTGCACATGTGTACATTTAGGACCACATGTCAATATCTAAATAATTAAAAATAAAAGGGCAAAGAGTAGAGGAGGGATTCAGGAAGGGGGAACTGGGTGTGGGGAGAGGGAAAAGACAAACATTAAAACTTCAAATGGTTTGGGAGTAGTCACGTAGCCATACTTCTCACATTCCTTGTAAGTGTCATCAGTGCAACAAATAAGATTTAGAAGTGTGAGTATTTTACTCCCTATTTTTTAAAGTTGGGAGTAAAATTATTTTTTAGGGGGTAAAAATGTAAGTCCAATTCCCAATGGGAGTATTTAATAGGCGAGTACAAATGTTTTAACTGGAATACTGAAATGCTTTTGTAATAATTATTTCTTTGCACCTAGTTGTTCATACACAACAAAAGATACATGTTTACTTCTGTCGTGATACACAAAATGCAAATTTGCCAATCAGGGCTTTAGATGACAGCATTAGCCGCTGAAAGTCAATAGTTTATTCAAAGTATGTGCTAAATGCTGACAGTAGTCTGTTGTAGCACCTCCATTACGCAGTAGTGAGCTCCAAGGAATATGCAGGCCTAGTAGGGGTGGTAGGTCACATTATGCATTGTAGATAGACAGGCAGGGCGGAGGCCCCAGTTCTGTAGCTAATAGAGACATTATTGGAGTGTTTGGAGCATTATGGCACCTATATAGTGCTTAGATAGCCAATCTTAAAAGCTATGAACACTAAGCTATGAGTGCATGCCTTTTAGAGCTTGCTCACATGGGGTTAATTCATCTTGGCTTCTCTTAGAATATTCTGCCTTTCTAACTGTAGCCCTGCATGGCTTCGTAAACAAATCCTGTTTCCCTGAGAAGGCCTGGTACGGCGTTGCCTACACGCTGATAAGGACATTCCAGTGCTTTCGCAGAGAGGGCTCCAAGGGAGGGGTAGGCGCGAGCAGGAGCATCGCAGAGAGAGTTGGGTTTTTCCATGAGCAAGCCTATATTTTGCACAGGGAAAGTTCTGGAACTGTGCGTCATGGACTGACAGCACGAGATTACAAAAATGCATGCCCACATGGATCAGGTGGGAGATCGATCTGTGGACTTGGTTCGAGCAAGATCGAGTGTCCGGAACCTGATGCTCTGTCGGCACCCTGCAGCGCTGTCATCTGAGCAGGGCTGGCAACAGCTAGCTTATGAGGGCCAGGGTCCCCCAGCGCTGATTGAAGGGGCGTAAGACTGTGTTTCTCTATGTTTCTCTATATTCTATATTTTGTGTTTGCTGTAATGATCTTTTGTAATCTTCGCTAATACTTGAATTCCAAAGTGTTGCTAAATTCACTGTTTCTAATAAATGCTAAACATTTTGAAGGTGTCATTTGTCACTAACATGAGTTCACTGCTCGGCACAATAGAACATTTATTTTGGGCTGAATTGGGTAATTTTTGCTCTCAAGGGCTGGTCCCGAGGAAGATTTTCCCCATTTCAAGACAACTTCTTCCGATCAGGCAGTCATAGTAGTGGTTTTTGCATATGGTACTACATGCACTACTGGCCCAAACATATCCATGGTGTCGCGTGAGTGAAAGCCCGGGCACAATGCCCGATGTGTCTGTTTCCTTATTTTGTTGGGAGTATTTTTACTCCCTATTTTTCTGTTTTGGGAGTATTTATCTATTTTTAGGGAGTAAAAGTGGCCCATGCACCCCTTATCTGTAGGGCTGAGTGTCATAGTGCTACTCATGTTCAGCACCTTCCGGTCGGTGACATTCTTCACCTGAGTGCATTATCTTACCCCAACGTAATATCTGTCCCAATTTAGTTGCCACTCAATGCATCCCAATCGGTTTAAATTGCCTAAAATCCTAATGCACAATTGTGTTTGGAAAGTGTACTCAGCTAGTGATCTACTTATCACTCAACTATCCCACATGTGTTCCAGCACCCAAACACAAACACCATAGGTGGCCAAACCTAAATTAAAAAGATCGTCTTCACAGTCGCCAATTTTATCCACTTCTACTTATGATCTTTTATAAAAAATCTTTCCATGGATTCACTCCAATCTGCACACTTTCTTTACAGTGAGAAATTTAAATTATGCGTCATGACTGACAAATCAAAAAAGGGGGGTCTGTTTGCAATGTTTATAAAGTTACGTTGTCCTATTGTTCCTCTGACATGAAACAGTTACCCATTAAGCATTTAAGTATCTATAGTGGAAACATTGTGCATTTTGCCTTTTATGGATGAGATGAGTAGGAGGAGGCAGGAAGTATACACCGGGCACACACTACAACTTCCATCTCGCCCACAGGTTAGGGCTAAATAAGGCAAACCCATAGGCACGTGTGCTTGGTATTGCTACAGTCACTAACGTTACAGCCTCCCAGCAAGAATTCACCATGTCTGGGATTTCCTTCTGTACTGCACTCGCTCTGCTGCCCGCTCAGGAACACGTTTGCTGCCTGGATCTCCTGCATTCTCTGCAACACCTGCAAGATGAAGGAACATAAAGAACAAGGTTAAGAACTTACCGGTGAGCCGGTTCTTCCTCTGAATGTCCCTCACTCGTGCCAGCTTTTAGCTTTGACTCTTTTCGCCTGATCACTGTGTAAATTGAACCGTACACTTGCCATGCGACCCTCTCTGCACACTAAGGGCCTCATCACGAGTTGGGCGGTAGCCCTTAAATGCAACGCTAATGGTATTGCCGCTACATTTAAGGGCTGGCTATATCAGGAGTTGGGCGCTAAATGGGCTGTTTTACCTCCAGCTTTTTTCTGGAGGTGAAAATCCCAATTAGTGCCCTGTATTTGGAGTAATTACCGCCGGCTGTATTAGCGCGCAGTATTTGCGCCGAATGGGGAATTACAGTTAGCGCCCAACTCGGGATCCGGCGGTAATACTGCAGGACCTGTTGACGCTAATGCTATTAAAGTTGGGCAGTATTACAGCCAGGATACCGCACAACTTGTAATGAGGTCCCAAGTCCCTAATCAGTGCTCAAACACTTGAAACTTAAGTTTGTGTCGCAGCAACCCTCTGCACTCAGATACCAAATCCAGAACCTGTAAAGACATGGAAAACAAGTTACTATAACGCAGAGCATTTCAGAGCTCATACAAGACAGCCTTTTAAAAGGACATTTAAACCAGGATAAAACCGTGCCAGTAAAACAACTGGCACAGTCTTCCCTGACGACAGCCCGAAGTAGCAGGTCTGCGTTTGGTTCAGCCAGGGCCCCCTTAACTGACTGGAGGAGCTGACACTCTACCCTTCATAGGCCTCATGACTCATCCCCAGATATTTGGGAATCTAATGGGAACATGGGGGGAAGAAATCACACATTTTGAGATATACTAAGATACTTTATTTTCCACAGCATTTTGGGAAGGCCTATTTCATAAACCTGGAAAGAAGAGGCCGACTTAGGACATATCACACTAAAACCCATTTCCCTTCGCCGGGCCCCCCAGGATTGTACATTATTTCCAGTGCCAGCCCCAGGTCTGCCAGAGCCCTGTGTGAGATTTTTCAGTGTGTCCACACTCACTCCCTGTGCCCGGCCGCGCCACCCCCCGCCAATGCCCCGCCCTAACCCCCAACCAGAGCTGCTACTTTTGCCTCCCCAGAACAACATGTGCTTTACTATCATGCATGTCTGACATTAATGTTGAGTGGTTGAGAATGAGGCCACCCTTGTGGCCCCTAAGGTGACGCTGTATCTTAGTGCACACCCTGTAGGTGAATATGGGAATTAGCCAAACATTTGTGAGATGCAGTGTTTGAAGTGTACAACAAAGTAGTGAAACACATTGTGTATAGGCGCATTATAAATACCCAATGAACAAATTAACTGTGTTACCCTCCTCCCATCACCCTTCAACCTCCCACCACAGCTCTCTTCCCACCTAACACCCACCCCACAGTCCCCAACCCTTCAAACTCCTACCCCAGTTCGAACAATTGCAGCGCTTTACAAATTACATCTACAGCTGTCTGTCCTTGTTTACTTGCAGCCTAAAACAATAAGCTAGCGCCATTTTAGTGTTTAGTTGCAAAATACACACACCACATATTAAAGCAGCCTGAGAATATGTAAATGCTTACAGAAATCTCCTATTTTACACCACTGTACTTTGGCACTTTAAGGTCCACATTCAAAGAAATTGTGCAGTGGAGTCACCTGGGTATAATAATTGTTTGTCACACACTTCCAACCTGCTCTAATGCACACTGCGGCAGCCGACATGTTAACCCGCCACTCTACTTTGCCAGATATGCTTTAGGAAGGTGTCGCTTGTACTCTAATGATGAACGTGTCTGTGTGTGTGTGTGTGTGTGTGTGTGAGGGCGGGGGTCCGTGTCGGAGGGTAGGATTTGGGGAGTTCCAGCTTGGTAGGGAACCCAAGTGTCATGGAGCGTGTGAGGATGACAAGATGGTGAAATCCAAGTTGAAGGCAAGGACATCTCAGCAGAGGTCAGTGGGCTAACCCAAGCACATTTTACAGTCACCTGCACAATGGGTGACATCTAGGACACCACACAATGGGTTAACACACCTACTGCAGCTATTTATGAGTAACCTGCCGGTAACGCACCCAGCTCCTGGTGATATACATACTGGCATAGATGGACATGCTATGCTGGAACGTGTAGTCATCTCACATCACCCCCAAAAAAGTGCCCTACCCCAAGTAACCCAACATTTGCCCGAATGCTTCACTTTTTTCCCCAGGCCATTTGAGAGCACTGAGACCTCTTATGTATGAGGTTACAAAGGACAGAGTGCAAGCAGGCACTTTGAGGGGTTTGGGGGTGGGTTCACACTCGCAAGCCGCTTTTTTGTGCTCCAAACCTCACAATTTCGAGGCTGCAACAACACCTGCAACTACCACAAAAACATTAAAACTTCCCCCAGAAGCTCACTGTCTCCCGAGCCCTGGTTCTCTCGAAGCTGGATTACTGTAACAGCCTCTACCTTAATCTGCCTGCCTCCACTCTCCGCCCTCTGCAACTCATACAGAACAGAACTGCGAGACTTGTCCTTGGCCTCAAGCCCAGGGACCGTATCTCTCCAGGACTGAAATCTCTACACTGGCTCCCAGTGGCTGCGAGGATAAAGTTCAAAACCCTCTGCATTGTCCGCAAGGCCTTCTGGGGCCTTGGTCCTAAATACCTTCAACTCTCTCTTCCCAAATATCTTCCTTCCCGAGCCCTTCGCTCATCCGCCTCCAACTCCCTCAGGGTCAGCCGCTTCTCGAAGCAACGAGCTGGGGGTAGATCTCTCTCCGCGGCAGGGGCCTCCCTCTGGAACAGCCTTCCTGCCTCCTTGAAACTTGAGGAAAACCATCTCCGGTTTCGGAAGCACCTCAAAACCTTCCTCTTTGCCTCTGCTTTCTCTCTCCCTCTCCCCTGCTGAACAGCTAATATTCTTCACTGAAACTGCACTGATTCTGCAACTGGACCACTCTTAACGGCCTCGGTCCTGGGCCCAGCCACTCTCCACTTGCACTGATGCCCTGGAACCCCTCTGCACTGCGGGACTGTCTCTGTATCCCTACAGCCCCCCCCTTTTCCAGCACTTGTTCTGCACTTACCTTGCACTTGCCACCAGCTGGCCCTATTTATTTATTACTTTACGCCACTTACCTTGTACTGCACTTCCCCCCCCTCCCCTTCCCCTTGCACTTTTCCCCCTCCCCCACCCCTGCACTTGCGCGATCTGAATGACACCTGGCCTAGTAGGATCGTTATCTGTCTCCCCTTGTTTCCTCCCCTCCCTGCCTCGTCGCGCCTTGAAACACCTGTGTATAGGCGCGTTACAAATGCCATATCATATCATATCATATCATATCATATCACCACCTAATGTAAACACGAAGTTCCCTGTTACAGCCTCCACCCCTTCACCCTCACAAACTGATGCAAACACCAGCAAACACTTGAAAGAAAAAAAGTAAACTCCAGCATCCATGCTCTAGTTTCAATTTCAGCTGATACACCCAGACGCCTTTGGGGGCATCTCGATCACAGTCACTGTCAGCTCTTGGCGCCATGTCAGCGTTATGCTATGGCTACACACATTCTCGACAACACAAAAAGATTTGGCATTTACCAAGCATTTAGCTGCAGCATTGAGGCGTGGAGTGGTGCCAAGTGCACCGAATGGACCCGTTAGCACATTTTACACTTACCTGCACGAGGATGACAGCAAGGACTTGGAAGAAAGCGTTGTGGAGTCCAACTGCTGCTGGCACTCTGGCTCCCCCAGCTTGCTCTCCATCTGCTGTGTGGAACTAGATTAAAGGGGCAGGAATTAGTGACCACCCCGGTCATTGCTAATGCAGCTTTTCACAGCTTTTTTGGCACGATTAGTGAATGACACATCAGGAATCCCTCGTCGAGGAATCCTGGGTCATCACTAACCATGCCAACCCACCATAATGCATAACAGCAGGGGACTCAGTTTCAACCCAATTGAGCCCCCTGCTGTTCTGTAAAGTGTGTTTAAGGGCGCAGCGTGATTATTTAATATATGTGCCGGCCAGCCGATCCTTAAGTTTACATGACACTGGGCAGGAGCCTCCAGACCAGTGTCATGTAAACTGGAGGGAATGCGTCCTTTTATTGCTGCGCCTTGGGGCACCCTTGTGCAGCCACACCCTCTGAGCATATCTCAAGACAGCGCTGATGATTTCTGTCCGGGGTGACCTGGTGGAGGAGGTGGAGGATCCACAGTGTTTCTGCCGGTTCCTGACGTTATGAGTGTGACAATTTGCCAATGTATATTTAAAGCCATTCCTGGCACAAATGGAATCTTATTTACAGGACACAACTGATGTAATCAATACAATTGTAGATGTAGAATTTAACATTGATCAGGAGCTTCTAGTTGGATTGGACATGGCTTTCTCTTTACTAGGATACCTCGAATTGAACTTTTATACACCTAACGCCCTAGTCATGACTCACCTAAATCCTTTATTTTATGGTGTGCCGAAATGGCAACAAGAGAACATTATTTTGTATTTGATAACAACCTCTTTCAACAAATACATGGAACAGCAATGGGAGCTGTGGTGGCCCAGAGTTCAGCTAATCTATATGATATGATGTGATATGGCATTTGTAACACATTTGTAACGCGCCTGTACACATGTGGGGAGCTTTGAAATAAGTAAAATCTACTCTGATGCTAATCCATACAAAGATAAAATAATATTATGGAAACGTTACATGGATGATGTTTATTTGAACTGGACTGGAGATGAGACTGAATTAAAAACTTTTATTGATTGGCTTAATGAGCTGGGCAGATTTTCGCAATACACATTCAGTTGCAGCAAAACAGAAATTTACTTTTTAGGCATCACTATATGGGTGGATCCTATTGGGAATTCCCTTAAAGTTAAACTGTATCATAAGGTAACTGATAAAAAATTCCTTACTTCAATACACAAGTTTCCATCCTAAGTATATACATGACAACCTTACATTTGGCCAATTTCTCAGATTAAAAAGAAATAGATCTCCTCAGCAATCATATTTAAAAGTAGCAGTTAAATTAGGTTCCATTACTTGTGTAGTGGGGAAACATGAGTGGCAAAACGACTGCACTTATGGGAACAGATATCCAGAAGGAGAGGAGCATCATTTTCAGAAGAGTATTAAAGAGCATCAATGTGAATCTTGTTTTGCCTGAAAAGTTGTTGAAAGTTTTAAAGCTGCAATTTGTAGAATGCTGTGAAGCTGTTGTGAACCTCCTGTCAGTTGTCCTTGACCACAAAAGCATTTGTCATTGTGTAACACTGTTCGGACAGGGCAGTATTACCGAATGGCAAGCCTTTGGAGACTGAAGGCCTGGCCTGGAAGCAGGCCAGGTCGAATGTGAAGGAGTGCTGCAAGCTGGTCCTGACAGACACACTTTATGTTTTTAATAGTGCTGGAGGAAGAGTCGTGCAAGGCTGTTACGAAGCAGTTGTATTTCATTGAGTTGTAAGAGTGGCCAACCATCCTAGCTAGGACAATCACTGTTGTTATTGAGGAACTAAGAACCTGTTTAAGGAATAAGAGCTGTATATCTTCTGATTCAGAACTTTCTGTTGACCAGTTGAAATTGCATCAACCTATATTGGAACTTTGTTACGAATCAGGATTTCTTGTGTTTTCTCTTGAACTGTGAAGCAATATCATGTTTAAACCTGGGGAAGGGGAGTTCACCCAGGTTATGAAGAACGACTGTGGTTAGATTGTGAATTCAATCTTTACTGTTTTGAACTGCATTGCATTTCCTTGTTTATTTGTGATTTGTATAAGTGTAGCGGACAGATATCCTTTGTTAGAGTGTTTTCTTTAGTTTATTTTGGGCATGGAAATCCTCGTCAGGGTAGGGATAGCGAGGCGTTCATCCAGCTGTATAATATAATACAATTGCCATTTGTTGAGAAAACTTCACAATGTGGTCTACCACACATTTCTTACCCCTCACAAAACCTGCAGAAGCACTGAGATTGATGTTGGCTTAACAAAACCTTGGCAACAACGGGCTTTCACAAATTGTAACTGTGATGGTAGTTTATGCTATCTGGTGCCCGTGTGACAAGCTATACATTGGCAAAACAGAGAGAGAAGCCAAAATTAGAATTACTGAGCACAAAACTTTCATCAGCAATAAAATCTCCACAGCTCCTGTAGTTGAGCAATTTCTGCCCAAAGGACATCACTGCAACGATTTGAGATGGACTATCCTTTTTAAAATAAAAAAAGCAGTAACAGTGAGATAGACAAGAAATCATTGATTTCGAAAAAGCAACGTTTAAACTTTCTGACTTAAAGCGCTATAAGGGGATTGAATGATTGTATCAAGTTGAATAAAGTTCTATGATTGTTTTTCAAACGGAATAACTATGCTCACTTCCTTAGTTCAGCATTAATACATGGACGTGGCCTTGATATTAAAAACATCAAGTGTGCGTTTTGAACAACTTTTTGTCTCATGGATTAAGTTTGAATGTGGGTTGTTTCAATCAATGAAATACTATGACCAGGAGCCTTTACGTATTCTCATACAGAGGGAAGTTGCAGTAAAATAAATACTTCATTGCTCAGCTCTAGTGAACGTCCAATGCTTTAGAGCAAATCACCTTGAGACACGATTAGCAACACGTTAATACGAATTGAATGGTGTAGCCATCTAGGTAAAAAGCTGTAATTAGGGACGATTTAGATTTTCAACATATACGCCACAGAAAGTCATAATTATATTAAAGACACGTAGGCAAAGGATTATGCTTTACTCTCAACTTTACTTCTCGAGCAGCATCATTGACAGTAAAACAATCTCATCAGTAAAACTCCTTGACCTGAAGAATCAACTAGACGACTGGAAAGACAAAGGGGATGCATCCATCCTTCTCCTGCTAGACCTATCCGCCGCGTTCGACTTTGTCGACTATAAAGTCCTCTGTGACCACCTTAAAACTGCTGCCCATTTTTCCAAAGAGGCCACCACCTGGGTAAGCTCATTCCTGGATAACAGATCCATGAGAGTGTTTTCACCCTCATCTGCAGCGGATCCAGTACCCATTACTTGCAGAGTACCACAAGGCTCCTGCATATCCCATACCCTGTATAATATATTTACAAAGCCCCTGTTCGACATACTTGACAATCTGGGTGTCTCATACACCAATTATACTGACGACACCCAGATTCTCATCCCTATTCTAGGTGACTATGACAAAGACGTAACCATGATCAACAAAATCTAATTATACAAATCTGGATGGCCACCTTCGACCTATGTCTCAACGATGAAAAAATGGAGATCTTAATCGTTGGGTTCCCTAAAAGACTGACTAAACTCTCTACCCTATACAATTCAATCCTTAATGATGGAATCAAGATCAAAGTATCCAAGAAGGTTAAGACCTTAGGCTTCTACCTTGACTCGGCCCTCAACCTCAACAAACAAATAAACGCAACCGCCTCTGCCACCAACTACACATGCAAACTGATCTACGCTTGCAAACCATTCTGGTCCACAACAAGCTGCATCACAATTGCAAGAGCTTTAATCCTATCCAAAGTGGACTACTGCAATGCCCTCTACCTAGGCACTAGCAAACGCAACACTACTAAACGACAAACAATCCAAAACAATGCCCTAAGAGCGGTGCTAGGCATTCCCAAAACCCAGCACATATCTCACACAGTACATTACATCATTACATTATTCATCATTGAATTCGATTGCTCCGGTGGGATAATGCTCCGCCTCCATATCTTTAATAGAATGATGACTTTCTGTAACGTATGCGTTGAAAATCTGAATTCTGTGTCAAGACCCGGAGGCTTGGATTATGCTTGTTCAAAGCTTACTTAGCACCAACGTTGCCACTTCTTCTACTGGCTTTAAATAAAATATTTTGAAAGTCCACCAATTCGAGTCTGTTACCTTCATAATGTCTTCCAGCCGGGCCCCCATATTAAAACCCTTAGAGGCCATCACATCCATTACTGAATGGGCCCCATAACAGTCAATATCGATCCGTGCCTGATTCATCACCCATCTGACCCATATTGCCAGAGTTGTGGGAGCTACTGCCCTGGAGGGTTTCCTTAAAGCAATGAGTAATTAGGTCACCCCTGTGGGCCATGGGTCTTCCTTCATACTTTCGTATGTCGATATACATTGCTTTGGGCATGACTTAGGATGGTCTGGGAAAGATTCATACAACACTGATCTCAAATTCGTTTTTGTTCTTTTCGTGATGTGAAAGGTTATCCCCTGCGGGGATAAAGATTTCTTATTGACTTTCAACGCTCTCACGTCAGATACTCTCTTACATAACAATAAGCATAAAAGCATAGTCACCTTGGCTGATAAAGATTTCCTTGTTAGCTCACTGTTGTCAGCCAATGTTGTGAACATTCTTAGGTAAAGTTAAAAAAGATGGGTGCCCCTTAACTGTGGACCGGGGGAGCAAAAGGATTCAATAAGTGAGGAGGCTTGGTCACACGGAGAAATGCACAGTTAAGTAAAGTACAATCGACTCAAATCAGTGGAAGGGAGAGTAGGCTCAGTCAGGCATTAAAGTTATATAAACATATTTTATTAATATCAAAAATTACAATAAAATAAAAATAGTTCACACAATAACATCATAAAATGTATATGAGCATGAACAATTCTAAAAACTGACCTTTAATGCACTGCTTGGCGTGAATAATGCCGTATTTGTGTCTAAGGCAGTACTCCAGGGTCAATATATGGGTGACTGAGCCTACTCTCCCTTCCACTGATTTGAGTTGATTGTACTTTACTTAATTGTGCATTTCTCCATGTGACCAACCCTCCTCACTTTGTGAACATTCTTAGGACCTTATCTATGTCCCACACTTGGTCGTACTTTTCCCTCGGAGGTCTGATCAATCTTAACACCCTTCAGTAATCTGCATATTAATGGATGTTCCCCAACTGACAGCCCTTCTATTGTAGGGTGTCCCACAGATATTGCTGAATGAGCCGTATTAATAGTCCTATATGCTCTGCCCTGTGCCACCAGTTGTGCTAGGAAATTTGCTGCGTGTACCACATTTGTTCCAGAGGGATGTACGTTATTTTCCATACAGCAGCTATGCCAGGTTGACCAGGCTGACCTGTATGCCTTCCTGGTCCTGGGTGCCCAGGATTCCCTGTTGATATGTATAGTCTTATCCGATAATCCTGGCCTAGACCAGGATCCCCTGAAATTGCCCATGCAATGAAACTGAGACTACCCGTCTTCACTAGCGAGTGACCGCCCCCTGAGGGGTCCCTCACTATTGGCTTGCACCTTGGTAGAGCTATCAGGTTGTTGTGGGCCATCCCTAACAGATCTGGGAACCATGCTTGGTCCCTCCAATCTGGAGTCATTAGAATCATGGACAGTTGTTATCTCCTCACTTGTGACAGTGTTCTCGTTATCATTGAGAATGGTGGGAACGCATATTCTATGCTCGGACTCTAGGGCTGAAGGAATGCGTCTATGACTTCTGCCTCTGTGTCTGGTCTTCAACTGAAGAACTGAGAAATGTGTCTGTTTAACCTCGATTGCTAATAGGTCTGTCTGGCATGGACCCCATCTTGACATCAAGTTCTGGAAAACTCTTTCGTCCAGTTTCTAATCGCTGGCATCCCTGAGGAATCTGGAGTTCCAGTTGGCCATTTCGTTCTGTAGGCCTGGTAGATATTCCACCACCACTGACACCTCCCTTGCCAAAATTCCTACACTAGAATTGCTAAGATTTTGGATTTCGTGCCTCCGAGTCTGTTTATGTAACGAATCACGGACACATTGTCAATTCCGAGGAGACCACAGTATCATGCTATCTCCTGCATCCAGCATTTCACTGAGAATGAGCCTGCCAGGAGCTCCAGGTAGTTGATGTGAAGGTTCACTTCCTCCTCTGACCATCTGCTCCCTATCGACAGATCTCCACATCGGGCTTCCCAGCCCCACCTGCTAGCATCAGACTCTATTACAAGGTCCGGGGAAGAGCCACATATTGCCCTTCCATTCCATGCATCCATATACTGTAGACACCTCTCTAGCTCCTCTCTCGCATCTTGCGTTAGGGGTATCCTTTGGTCATGATACACCCCTCCTGAGATGCTGAATCTGTAATCTTTTGAAGGCTCTGTAGTGTAGTGGACCTGGGCAAATTGCCTGAATTGAAGATGCCAGGCGCTCTACCAGCCTGGCTCTCTCATAATTACATCACTTCCTTCGTTAGCAAACTCCTTATCTCTTTTTTGATGTTGTTTACCTTGTGCAAGGGGAGACTCAGCATCCCATTCACTGTATCTAACCTAAAATCCAGGAAGTCCATGTTCTGCCCTGTTTGAAGGCTAGATTACTCCCAATTCACCAGGAAACCTAGGTGTAGCAGGAGATCTATTGTGGTGTACACCTGTTCCTTGATCAGAACACGGCCCTGATACATTATGCGATGTCGTCTAGGTAACTGATCAGTCTGATCCCCTGTTCTCTCAGAAATGTTACTACCGGCTTCATCACCTTTGTGAAACACCACGGGGCTGACGCCAGCCCGAAGGGTAGACATTTGAATTCCCATATCTGACCCTTACATCTGAATATTAGAAATGTCTGTTGTTCTGCAGCAATGGGTATTGTCAGGTATGCATCCTTCAGGTCTATTCTGACCAGCCAGTCCCTTTGCTGTAAGATGTCTCTCAGGAGGTGTATGCCCTCCACCTTGAAGTGTCTGTATACCACAAAACTGTTTAACTCTCTTAGATTTATAATAGGTCTCAATTTGTGATCTCCTTTTACCAAAAACATGTTGCTTATGAAACTTCATATGATGAAGTAATCCGGACAAAAAGTGCATATGTACGAGCCCTTGGAAGATGAAAACATAGGCGCTAGCGCATGAATATACAGGGCGCAGATGCCGATGGACCGGAGCCCACACAACGCAAGGAGACATCAGCTATGGGCGAGCGAAGTTCCTTAAGACTGAGACCCGAAAACGCAAAATGGCGGATGTTCCAGGACAAAAGAATTAACGTGCAGACCTGAAGCAGCACCCACTGCATGAGCAACCGGAGGGCGGGCTGAGCGAGAGGAAGATAAATCTACGGTGTAACACGAATGAGCATATTATGCTCCTGATGGCCCCAATTGCAGAGAAATAAGAAGCTGGAGGCGAAGCGAGGCGGAGGGGCGGCCGGCGCTAGGACTGCATCTGTAACGTGGCAGGAGCTGCTGGACCTTGCGGCCCGGGCAGTGTAGCGCTCCGGACATCCCGGGGCTGGAGGGAGCGTGTAACAGACGCCACCCCAGCAGCTGATCGTCTGGGGAGTTGGAGTCAGTGGCGCTGAACCAGGAGGCGCCCACTAAGAAACACTGTTGCTCCGCAGGACACGTATTGTGTGCGTGGAGCCCGGCGGTAACACAAAGAAGCACCCGGGTAGTGCTGCGTACCTGGGCACATAGAAGAATAGACGACCGGCGCTGGGATCCACATGAGGTAGGGCGTGGGCAGCTGGACCCTGCGGTCCGAGCGGCGGAGCGGCCCTGGCATCCTACAGCAGGAGAAGGTGGGTGTAGAAACCCGACCTCACAGCTGATCGTCCGGAGCTGCGGAAGCAGCAGCCAGCTGTGGAGCGCATGAAGAGATACATTGTGGCGCCAGATGATATGATTATTGCAAGGCGCAATGAAGGGGGCAGACTGGCAAACATTCAAAACTGGATCCCAGGAGGTCAGTGAGGAGTTTTGAGGAAACTACAACCCGCTAGTGTTCCCCTCGCTCGTGCCCGATGTCTGGAACCGGAATAAAGAGCTTTAAACACTCCTCCACCTTACGGTGAAAGTGAGAGTACAATGGCCGGCAGATAGGCCCCAAAATGGTGGCATGTCCAGAACACAGAGGGGTGCTGCGGGGACTATAGACACTGAATGACCTTGGGAGACAAGTATCCTGAATAGCCGCAACCACCCAGCGGGCACAAAGCGAAAAGAGAGGGTGTAAGGAGCAGGATACATGAGGAGAGCTGGAGGACCTGTTCGGGCCTGCGGCAAGCCTGGACACACGGTGCCTAAATCTGCTGACCCACAGTACCTGCGGGTGCTGGCAGGATTGGAGTGAAGATCCACATTACCACGTGGGAGGGCACAACACACTCCTGTAGCGAATAGGTGGTTTCAGGACATCCCTTGCTTGCCCTGTCTGGGCCCAGGCGATAATAGCAGTATGACCCCGCTGGGGTTAGTAACCACAAGTGTTGAGGCTTGCCCACGAGTTCCGGTCACGACGCCATGTCCAGCAAACCTCTAAGAACAAAGGGCAAGCAACCCACACTGGATGAATACACCAGAACACCACCGGGCCCGGAAGGAGCCAAGAGCAAAGACAAAAGCCCCGCCGGGAGCGCAGTCACCATGGGCACGAACCAGGAGATTCTTGCTGCGATCGCTGACCTGAAAGTGGCCTGGGAGACCAAACTGGGACTGGCTATGACCGAATTGAAAGCAGCACTCGAGCTCAAAGTTGGGGCAGTACAAGAGGAAGTGAATCTTCTCCGGCAAGAAGTCAGGTCGGTGGCAGAACCCACAGAGAACCTAGAAAAAGAGGTGGGCCCAAATACAGCGGACTGTGCAACACATAAATCAAAAATTCACGCCCTAGTGCAACGCGTGGGCAGCCTAGAAAGCAGGGCGGAGGGACGTGCCCGGAGGAATAACATCCGTATTGTTGGTTTGCCAGAGGGAGCGGAGGGACCCAACCCTACGGAGTTCATTGAATCTATGCTGCTGCAGGAGATAACCGGAGGAGTGTTGTCCCAGGGGTTCGCAGTGGAAAGAGCGCATAGGGCCTTAATGAGGAGGCCACCGCCAGGAACCCCCCCTAGGCTGGTGATTGCCAAGATCCTGAACTATCGTGATCGGGAAAGAATCCTTGAACACGTCCAGAAGGGCGGAACAATACAAAGGGGGACAGCAAACATAACCGCATACCCAGATTACACCCTGCTGGTACAGCGTAGTCGCATGAACTTTGGGACTGTGAAGAGAAGATTGCATGAAGCAGGCCACAAGTATATATTGCTCTACCCGGCAAAGCTGAAGGTGCTCCACAAAAACAGAACCTTGTTTTTCGAATCCCCGGAAGAAGCTATGGGGTGGCTCGACACGCAGAGCTGCCCCCAGGAGTCGGGCATCCAGACAGGAAAAGGAGAAGGAAGAGATAAGTCATCTGTGTTTGTGGCACCAAGGGGCGTCGCAGCCTAAGACAATGGGACTTGATTATTGTATAAGATGTAGTCTATGGGCATGCACGTTCAGGGATATAAGTGGATATGATCCGTGAGCACTGAGACTTTTGATACGAGCATGGGAGCCTTGCAGAGCTAGTCCTCTTACCCCCACAAGGAGTAGTTTAGTTAGGTCACCGGTAGTCCGGGGACACCCTGCCGGGTTCCTGCCCTCGGCATCCGAGGCAGGACCAAACGCGGGATTGCCTGAGATCCAGGGATAGAGCTGGGCACTTGTTGGGGCTGGGAGGGGTGGGGGGAGGGAAGGGGGAGTGTGTTGGGGTTTGTTGTTGGGAAAGGGAGAGAGGGGGAGTTTGTTGGGAGAGGGTGGGTAACGAGCCAAACTGAGAATCTTATTAGGCGGGATGAGAAGTGGAGTGGGAAAGTGGGATATTGTATCTATGGCGTCGGGGTGCCTTAGAGTGGTTACCTGGAATGTCAGGGGCCTCAATAGTTACTTGAAGCATAATAAAGTAATGATGTACCTGAGAAGGATGAGGATCGACATAGCATTATTGCATGAGACCCACCTCACCAGGGAGAAATTGGAGGTGGTCAAGAGGAAGTGGAGGGGGAGCATTACGGGAGCCACATACTCAGCCTACGCAAGAGGAGTTATCACATGGGCAGCACCTCATGTACCATTTCAATTGCTTCAGTCTACGCGAGATCCAGAAGGCAGAATGATAGTAGTGCGGGGTATGCTGGAAAACCGGGAAGTGAGTATTATAAGCTTATACGCCCCTAACCAGGATACAGCAGCTTACTTTCGGACTCTGTATGGCAAAATTAGCCCCCTATTAGGTGGTGTGATCCTATGGGGCAGAGACTTTAATTGCGTACTGAATCCTAAGATGGACAGATCAGATGGTAAACCAGATAAACCTACCTCGGCTGCAAAGGTGCTACAGGCCCTCCTGAGAGATTTTGACCTAGTAGATGTCTGGAGGCAGTTGCACCCAGCAGATAGGCAATACTCACACTATGCGGGACAACATGACCTGCACACGAGGCTGGACTACGTGTTTGCAGCTGCCGAGCTACTAGGTGAAATGAGAGGTGCGGAATATAAGGCCAGGGTGCTCTCAGACCATCCCCCCCTGGTCCTAGAGCGGCGACACCAACCCCCTAGAGCGCGGATTCTGACGTGGAAACTCAGAGCTGAGGCTCTGCAGGACTCGGGATTCCGGAAGGATCTGAGGGAGTTGATCACGGAGTACTTTGAGATTAACACTGGTAGTGTTCGAACTATGGGCACTGTGTGGGAGGCGTTTAAGGTAGTAGTGCGGGGGTGGCTATAATAAAATCTAGAGGGCTCCAGGAGGGCATTGAACATGAGCTGCAGGAGACAGAGAAGGAGTTGGAAGACATTATGCGTAGCGGGGGCACCTCTCGGGAAGATGGGGTCAGGATGAGACAGCTACAACAAGCTAGTGGTGAACACTGGGACAGGTTATGTAAATTAAGCTATAAGAAATATGTGGAGAGACAGCATACGGGGGAGACAAGCCGGGCAGATTGCTGGCCTGGCTATATAAGAGCGAGGTATCACAGCCGGTGATCAGGGAAATTAGAGGGGAGGGAGGCCAAACCCTGCATACCCAAGAGGGAGTGAATGAAGAGTTCCTCGGATATTACAAACGTCTCTATGAGGACCCAGGCGAAGAGAGGGACCAAGAAATCCAGGAAACGCTAGAAGATATAGGTTTGCCCACCTTAGATGATTTAGAACAGGCAGACCTGGATGCCCCAATCACATTAGAAGAACTTGAGTTAGTGATTCAGCACCTGCCCACTTGTAAAGCTCCAGGGTCAGACGGGCTCCTAAGCGAATTCTACACAATCTACAAACAAGAGCTGCTTCCCCCATTGCTGGCTATGCTTAAAGAAGCATTTGAGCATGGCAGGTTACCAGAGTCCCTACGGGAGGCAGTGATCATTCCGCTTTTAAAGCCGGGTAAGTCTAGCACAGACTGCGTGTCATACAGACCCTTATCGATGCTTACTTAACCAGGACAGCAAAATCCTTACGGCAGTGCAAGCAAACAGGCTTAAGCGAGTCATCGGCAAACTAATACACCCCGACCAAACAGGCTATGTCCCTGGTAGGAACATAACTGATAACCATAGAAGACTGCACCATATTATTGATCAGACAGAGAAGGACACGGGTGAACTGGCGATCGTCTCGCTTGATGCAGTTAAAGCTTTCGATTCAGTAAGATGGCCCTGGCTGTTAGCGACTTTGAGAGCCTACGGAATGGGGCCGGGGTATCTCAGGTGGGTTAAAATGTTATACAGCTCCCCAAATGCAAGGGTTAAGGCGGGTGCCATTATCTCAGACAAATGGCAATTTATCAGGGGCACTAGACAGGGCTGCCCCTGGTCGCCCATTTTGTATATACTAGCGTTGGAACCACTGGCTGTCTGTCTTAGATAACAATATGGGGAGATAGGGATCTGCACTGCAAGTGGTCCGCATCTTATTTCATTATACGCTTACGATATACTCTTATATCTGCGCTTCCCAGAAGAGAATATACAATACATCCTGGAGGCGATGGAATGATACGCTACCCTCTCCAACATAGCGGTAAACCCCAAGAAATCTAGCTTGTTCCCCATGGGGAGATATAGACTTGCCTTACCAAGGGGCTTACCAGTATTGCCAATACCCTGGCGAACCGAGTCGTTCCGATATCTTGGAATTGACATATACCACACGACAGGTGAAGAACATAAACACAACACGGAAAAGGCAGTCGAACGCATTAAAAATAGCATGGGATTTTGGTCCAGACTGCCCCTGGCCATGATGGGGAGAGCTGCTCTGATTAAGATGGTAGTCCTGCCCAGACTGTTACACTTCTTTGTAAATATCCCGTATGTTATCCCTAGGCGCTTCTTCGCTAGTCTCCACAGCTTGTGCAGGGGCTTTATTTGGCATAACTCCAGGCACAGGGTGGCACTGTGGAAATTACAGAATTCATGCGATAGGGGGGAAATAAACCTGCCGAATTCTGAGTTATATTACTTGGTGGGACAACTGCAATATGTGGCCAGGTGGCTGTCTGAAGAAGAAACAGCCAAAACCAGGCTGTTGTGCATGGAACCCGCTCCCTACTTCCTTCTTAGAGAGGGAGTGTGGTTACCCAAGCCAATGGTACTAGAGATGGAGAGGCTGTTGGCGCTTGGCTGGGAGTTGTGGCACAGGGCATGGCAGATGGTCGGACACACGGCTCCGTTCTCTATGCAGGTGCCGCTAGTGGCGCTATGCAGATAGGACCCCCAATTGATAAAAGGGGTCCGTAGTTACTGGGAACCGATGGGCCTGGCCACCCTGGGAGACATATGGCAGGAGGGGGAGGCACTGGAATTCCAGAAACTAATAGAGGACACCGGGGTGCATAAAGGGCAACACATTACCTACTCCAGAATTGTTAAACGAGTGCGAGAAAAGTGGCTGGCGGCTGTGCTTGCAGAACAACGGGATGCCACCATGGAGACGATATATGACATCGCGGAGGGTGGGCATGAGATATCCCACATATATGAGCTACTGGGGTCCAAGGTGGGGAAGGAATTGCTCCAACTGAGACAACTCTGGGAAGAGGAGGTGGGGGAACCTATGTCAGATGGGCTATGGAACAGAGCCCAAAGATATCATAAGAAAGTGTCCCGGAATGCTAGGCTCCAACAGATCCAACTATATGTCACACATAGAGCATATCTAACTCCCAGTAAGATTGTCAGGTTTGGTGGCCAGTCGACTCAGAGATGCCCCAGGTGCGGGGAGGAGGAAGCTGGGATGTTACACATGTTCTGGGCTTGCCCGGAGGTGGGAAGGTTTTGGTCAGAACTGAAGATACGCTTGGCTGGAAAAGGCATTACGCTGAAGGTGGAGTCGGCCTGGGCATGCATGATTGGGGGCTTTCCTAGACCACATACTCTGAAGCACATTAGTAAGATGAAAGACCTGGCCCACATCCTGGCCAAACGGAGGATTGCAATGTGCTGGAAGGCAGCCCATAGGCCTAGGATAGAGTTGTGGTGGGCGGACCTTATGAAGTGGGCAGAGGCAGAAACTGCTGCTTGGTTTGAAGCGGTCAGCAGGGGAGGAGAGGAAGAGGTGGGACCCCTAATCGAATGGAGGCAACTAGTGGCCGCTATGGCGGGCCCCTCCCAGTCCGATCACAGTGATGATGACACGGAAAACACAATGACAATAGACCCGCCTGAAGAAGCACAGGCTGATGACATGGATACAGTGGCTCGAGTTAATGGGATGGGAGGGAGTGGGACAGAAGAGTGTATTCTGTAATGTTATGTTGTTGAACTTAAACATGGAAGTCCTAATTATTGTAATGTTTGGTGTGTTGTTATAAAATAATAAAAAAGTTTAAAAAAATAAATAAATTATGCTGCTCAAGGAGTAAAGTTGAGAGTAAAGCCTAATCCGAGCCTCCAGTCTTGACATAGAACTACACCTTCGGCCAGTGATCTAATGGATGCTTTGTGTGCTTTTGCAATCCGCATGCAAAGCAATACCAGGTATGATTCTCAATATATTATGCAATCATTGATGTGATCCGAATTGGTGCAGCCCTAAGCCTCAGATATGTTCTTGGGATTTTCTCATGTGAGGTTACGTACACGCACAAGCAGCGACTGAATCTTAAAAGATGTTGTATACAAAGTATAAACTTCCTGTGAATCGAGTCGTCTAACAATACATGAGTGACTACACGTGCAATGGAGTGTTCTACTATCTTAATTATTTGCTACTTACCGCTGTTGACGGCACTAAACTAAGTTCAGTTTCTTTTTAATACAATTGCATGGACTGGTCCTTACTTCTATGGACTACACACCTTTGAAGAATATGCAAAATAAGATTGTGATAGGTGTGAAATAACAAGAGTAAGCATTTCCTTAACGTGATTAATTCTGTAAAAAATTAGCAACTTTTCAGTAATTGGCATTTTGAAGCACTAATAATCATGATGGCTTTGTCATTTAACAGGCTGTTGGTAAAGATTTGTGAATCATTGACTACAAATAGCGAGATTGAATAATTTACATAATATCAAGGAACATATCACTGCAAGAGTTACTTAGCCTAAAGGACTGTAGACCTCTATTTTTTCATGAGTAGAGGCAGTACCCGAGTGGAGAGTTGTCCCCTCGCGATTCCCCTGAAGAAGAACCCTGAAACAAGTGGTTTTGATAAGGAACAAAACATGTTGGATATATCTTTTTAAATGAAATTCATCATCATTAGCACATGACGGATGACAGTATGAATGTATGAATTGTTCTAAATATGTGTTAGAGGTCATCTATTGAATTAAATGGTTTAAAACTGCTTCTGCTTTAGTAATCTAAATGGAAACTTCTTATGAGTTGTGCGACTTAGTAGAAATTCGTTTTTACTATGTTAGATTTTTTTATCTATTTATTTGCTTGTGCATTTTTATAGCGCTCATAACCCATAGGCATCTAGGAGCTGGTACTTAAGAGAATGGTTACAGTTTTGTGCTTCATCAATACAGTTACAACTTGGCCAATACGTATGTTAATTATTTACTCAGAGGCAGAAATGCACATCAAGTTGCAGCTGAGAGCTAGCTGTACAAAATAATGATGATAACAATGGGGGCGATTGAAGCCATAGCCTACAATGCTGATGGGCTTGGTGCCTCTTACTAGTGCCTATTGTTGGGAATCTAGGCTGAAAAGACAGGGCTTTAGACTTTTTCAGAAGGACCATAGAGATGTGTCATTTCTCAATTTTATGGGGAGGGTGTTCCACAGTTTAGCTGCTATTACAGGGAAGCTCGGGCCACCTGCTTTCTGTCTTCGGTATCTTGGTGTCACAATGAGATTGGCGTATGAGGAACGTGTTGGTCTATTGTACTGAGTTTTGCTCATCTGGTTACTGAGGTAGGCAGGTGGATTATTATTGAGATATTTGTGTGTGAGAGTGAGGATTTTAAATTTGATCCTATCTTGCACTGGGAGGCAATAGATGTTTCGTCTAATTGCCGAAATGTGTTCACTCTTGGGTATATTGAGTGCAGCTCTGATAGCGCTATTTTGTACTATTTGCAGTTTTTTTATGTTTCTGTTTCTGGTGCCTGCAAAGAACGAGTTACAATAATCTATCCTAGAGAGGATCAAAGCTTTGGCTAGGGTAATGCTACTGTCTTTTGAAAGGAAGGGCTTACCTGTGCTCTTACTAATTTTGATTTATATGCTCAAAATGAGACAATGGCATTGACCTGTCTATTTAGTGTGAGGGCCGAGTCAATATAGATCCCGCAAGTTTTTATTTCGTTTGCGACAGTGATGGTGTTGCCATTGATGTTGAATGATATGTATTGTTGAGGGAGATTGCTTAACTTAGATTTATTACCATTTAGAGTTAACTCGGTCTTGTTATCATTGAGGCATAATTCATTTTGAGCCATCCAAGCCTGGATTGCAAGATAGATTTTATTGAGATTCAGTGTCATAACAACCTGTGATAGGTATAATTATTTGAATATCATCAGCATAGTTTGCATAAGTGATACCCATTTTGTCAGGTTTGTCAAAAAAAAAGCTTTGTGAAACCATTATACAGGGTGGGGGACACACAGGAACCTTGCGGTACGCCACATGTCAGCAGGACTGGGGAGAGAGGGGGCGCTGAAGTGTCAGAGAAGACCGTCATGGTCCGGTTAGAGAGAAAGGCTTCGATCCATTTAATGGCTTCAGGGGAGAAATGGGCAGCAGGATTCTGTGATTGACCAAATCGAAGGCTGCAGAGAGGTCTAGTAAAACGAGGATACACAGGTCTCCTTTGCCCTTGAATTGGTCCATTTGTGTTTTTAAGTCCAAGAGTGCTGTTTCAGTTCTGTGACCAGGTCTGAACCCAGATTGTCTCAGTCCTAGAAGATTGTTAAGTTCCAGGAATTTTTGGATCTGCAGATAGCTGCACGGTCAAAAGTTCTTACTAGAAATGGAACTGCGGTGATGTGTCGGAAGTTTGTGGGGATGTTGGGGTCCAAGGTGTTTTTTTTTTTTAATAGTGGTAGTACTCATGCTTTTTTTAAATCATTGGGTACTGTATGAGTGGCAAAAGAACTATTGATAAGGCTGGTTATGAAAGGTGCTAATTTGTTGGCGCATTCTTTTATCAAGGTTGCAGGACAGCTGTTGGCCTTGCATCTCAAAGGTTTGAAACCTTTAATGATATTGGTAGTTTCAAGAATTGACACAGGCATGAAGGTAAATTAACTGGCGTTGTGTAGTTCTGTAGCGGGGGATATGGTCGGCGTGGTCGGGTGAAGGTTGAGTTTATTTTTTTTAGCTCTATTTTATTCTGTAGAAGAGAAATTTTGACTGCTAGGGCATTTTGTTCATTAGAGCACCATTGTGCATCTTTGAAAGAGTGGTCAGGCGAGGGGGCAGGTGATTCAAGCTCGCGGACAATGGCGAATAATTCTCTAGAATTTGATTGGGCATTCTGGATTCTTTGGTTGTAAACTTCGCTTTTGGCTTTAATGATTGCTGCCTTGTGGGTGTTGGATATTGTCTGGAAGAGGGCTTTATTATCAGGAGTTAATGACTTAGCCCATAGACCTTTTGGTTGCACGCAGGGTTTCGAGATCAGGGGTGAACAAGGGGTTGATATGTGCTGTAGGTCTAGCTATTTTGACTTTCAGAGGGGCTACCTTCTCAATGGCCTCGATCAAGACTATCATATAGACTGACCAGTGCTAGCGGGTCGTTGTCCGGGTTGATCGTATCCAGTATGGGTGTTAAGAGAGGTAGCATGTAATCACGATTAATCTTTTTCAGGCTTCTGGAAGGTGCCATGGGTAATGCCGGGGTATGTTTTGAAGTTTTGATAGATAAGGTGCTGGAGAAAATTATAGTGTTGTGGTCTGACCAGGGAGCCGAGGTGTAAGAGAGGATGTCAGTGACACAGTTGGAGTCAGCGATCTAATCTAGGATACATCCTTTTTCATAGGTAGGGGAGCAGATTATATGTGTGAACCCTTGAGCTTTCATAGAGTTGGCCAGGACACCAGCCTGGGAATCAAGAGGATCATTCAAGCCAAGGTTGAAGTCCACTAGGATGATAGCTTTAGAGTGAGGTTTCATATTGTATGCTAGAAGAGAGGTGATGTCCTCCTTGAAAGAGGCGGTAGAGCCTGGAGGCCTGTAAACAATGTGGAGGGTGAGTGCAAGTATGTGTGAGAGATATTTTTAAGGTAATGACTTCACCAGAAGTGATTGGGAGTTCAGCTAGGATTCTTATGTCAAGGGCGTATTTAGCTATTAGGGCCACTCCGCCTCCTTTAGCGGTTGTTCTATCCCTCCTCTAAATAGAGAAATCATCTGGGATAGCTAAAGATAGGTATCGGCCTGAGGCTGTGTGGAGCCAGGTTTCTGTGACTGCTATAAAGTCTAAGTTGTTAATTCCTTGGTAAGTGAATTAGCATTCTTAGGGCATTTTGGTTTGTCATCTGAGGTAGGAGGTATTTGGAGTGTTGGAGTCGAATGAGTCAGCCTTTTAGAAGTGAGTAATCTGTGTTTTTTCTGGCAAGGTGCTGACTCTACGTCTAGTGTGTCAGGTGACTCAAGTTTCTGTGTGTTGTGGTTGGCAGGCAGGTAGCCCTTGATAAAGCATTAGGTGTGGTGTCGGATAATTCGAGAAGACAGCCTGAGTCTTCTTATAGGTCCTTCTATAGGACGTTTGGGGTGTGTTGAGCCAGTAACTGCTATGTCAAGGTGCTATGGGTGTGTTTTTGATTAGAGCGAGAAGATGGTCTGTATCTCGTTGTAGGTCCGACAGGTGGATGTGTAGCAGGACAGAACGCTGTGCCAGTGAGGCAAATAGACTCTTTATCCTGAATGGGTGGGGTGATGTTGGGTATGAGTGCTAGCACCGGGAAAGGAGGTATTTTGTTGAGGAAGGGGGTAGGCCATGGGAGGGGGCAGTGTCGTGCACATCCTAGGCCGAGCTAGGCCTTTCCCAATCTGGATGAATGATCCTTCTGTGCAGGGCCAGTCCTCTAAGCTAGTAGTGTCCATGAGGTATTCTGGTGATTGGTAGTTAAGGGTCTGAGTAAGGGTACGCACTAAATGTTGTCTCAGTCGCTATGATGTTTAATGATAGGGGCGCAGGTTAGTGCTGGGTAGGCAAGGGAATAGGGAGCTTATGATGAAATGTATGTTATCACAGTCGCACCATATTCAATGCATTTGTGCTACGGGGTTTAGCGTTAGCACATGTCACTTTTTGTATATAATGAAACTGCATTCATTTTAAATGACTTTGTATTTTCATAATTTCTTTTTAAAACAGGCGATTGAATAAAATTGTATTATACGACTTACCTGATCACCGTCCTATATTATATATATGCAAGGGCTTCAAATGTGTTAATAGATTATCCTAGGGGCTGCCCTTACATAAATTACCCTAGCGCGTCTCCTTTTATTAAGATTGTGCATTGACTGGGAGCCAGTTTGAAGAACACTCCCAGTGACAGCTGAACTAGCAGTCGTTCTTGTGGAAGCCAAACAAAACAAACAAACACCTGAGGGTGTTAAAATCTGACAAAAATCAATCTTTCACAGCCATATATGAAACAGTGATGTGGCGCTCTCACACAATCCTTTGCGGCTCTCAGTACTAGAGTCACTTGCCCCACTGATACTCAGAGGTCGTGGCTAGGATTGTGTAACAGGTGGGGCCTAAGGCTAATGCAACTGGGCCCACAGCAGTGAAATTAACAACATCTCTAAATGCCCACACAGTCCTACTGAGTGGGCATTTACAGATTTTGGGTGGGCATTGCCTGCTCAGGCCCCACCCTGTCTATGCCTCTGCCAATACCTGAGCCCCTGTGCAAAGTTCAGACATGGCAAATCAACCATTTATTCCCAGATACAGAGTGCTGATGTGGCACTCATGCCCACATTTTGCAGCTCTTGGTACTAGGGTCACTCCAACCCACCGACACCAGTGCACCAGTGGACATTAAGACATGTCAAAACAAATCATAGTTTGATATAGAGTACCAATGTGGCACTCTCGTGTAATCCTTCGCGGCTCTTGGTACAGGAGCAACTCCATCCCACTGATACCTGTGTAGCCTTCGGTTACTTCTGAGAGCAGACATAAATAACAGACCTCAAAGGAGGCCAACATCACGCTGTATCTCCTGCTTGCAAACCTCATATGAAACTACAATGTCTTTTTCAGAGGCAGTCCACCCCATGGACTCCAGAATATGGCCTGACATTAGTACAGTGCGGTTTGATAAAAAATAAAAAAACACCCTGCGAATAGCTCATGTAAGCAATTCACTTGTACTGCAACCATTCCTCTTAGTGCTTGAGTGGTCAGTTCTGTCAGTCATTCTAAGCCAGTCAACTCACAGCATCCAGAAGTGGCCTGCCCGATCCATCCACTTCTTGAAGGACGTCTCTGATGGGTATGTGAGCTACACAGAAATGCTGTAAAATACGAGTAGTTGTATGTAGTAGGGTTCTCCCCCTCACAGAGCAGAATGTGGGGGAGCCTATGGAGTTTAGGAATAAAACCTTCAGGTCCAGGGATCCAATTGTCAGACCCCTTACTAAAAATCCCTTCTCCTTCATTCTTTGCTCCTCAAAAAACAGAGTGCTCTAAGGACTAACTGACAAAATACTGCTTTACCATAGGCCACTGTGACACATTCAGGGAATACATCCCTTCTCCCCAAGGGGGAGCTCCCCACCCCCATGAAGCTAGGGTGGCGAGCCTGCTTTGCAACAACCTCCCTAGGGGTTGAGACAAGTTGGACCTCAATGGAAGAGACTCTGCCTTTGGGGACAAGGACTCCCGTCCCTGTGAGAACTCCTTGATGGCCTTGAAGTGATTGCTTTTATGGACCTATAAAAGACATCAAACTGTCATCAAACTCATGAAGATAGCATGAAGTTATATTATGAACAACAAGAAATGTAAGATATGCTTTTAAATTCAAGTATCCAATGGATTGAAAAGAGGAGGCAGAAAAGGGATGTGAGACAGACGAGAGAGAGAAGGCCGAGAGCAGAGAGAAGGCTGGGTGCAGAAAGAAGGCCTAGAGCCAAGAGAGAGCAAAGACCTGAGAGACACAGGGAAAGCACCTTGTGCGTAATGAAGCAGAAGATGGTGGGACTCTGGGAGAACGCAGAGCCAAAGCGCGATATAGCCAGAACTAGAAACACTGAGCAACCAGCGTGCAAGAGCAGAAGAAAGATAAGCAAGGCTGAGTAGAAAGAGCAGTGGTAGAAAGAGACTATGGCAAACCAACAACCCGTCATTGGAGCAGGCAATGGAGATAGCAAGGAGCATGGAACTTGGTGATCACTGCATGAAAGATAGGTTTGAAAAGACAGAGGACAAGGAAATTAAACTTGTACAAGTGAAACCCAAAGATGAATTAGAAGAGTCTTTGGTGGCAATGGTAAGGAAAATGACCACCAACTATTCAAGGGCTGGTTCCAGAAGGGGCAGATACACAAATGATGGCAACCAGTATCAGAATCGTTGTCAGAAATGTGGGTGGTACAGACACAATGATAGTGACAAAGAGTGTCCTGCAGCAGCAGTTGAGTGCTACAGATGTGGTCATGTTGGGCATTTTGCTAAAGTCTGCAGAAATACACGAGGCAGGATGGGCAGAGGCAATAGGTACCCTTATAGCAACATGTCGAGAGGATCTGTAAGAGCTGTTGAGGAGAATAGTGGTCAAGACAACATGCTGACTGTCAATCAAGGAGATGCACATGTGCAGATACTCACAGTCTCATCCATACAACCATCTAAGGGGCCTTGGGTGAGCATGCAAACAAATGGTATATCTTTACCCATCATGGTGGATACTCAATCCCCATACACCGTGGTGGATGTCAAGACATTTGTTGAGATATTATCCGGCAAGATGCAAGACATACAGTGTACTGGGGTGAGAGCAACTGGATACAGAAAGACCCCCATAGATATAATAGGTTGCACTTGGGTCAAGTTGAAGTTCCAAGATAGAGAAACATACTGCAGACTGTATATAGCTAAAGATGGTTCATCTGTAGTAGGTTGGGAGGAACAAGCTGCTCTGCGAGTTAGAATTCGCCCGGGAGAAGAAGTCCCAGTCCGGAGTGTATTAAAAGACCATAGTGACATCAAGGCTGCACTAGCAAAACAATTTCGAAAAAAGTGTTTAGTGAAAACATTGGACTTTTAGAAGGTTTTCAGCACAGAATTGTTCTCAAAAAAGGTGCCGTGCCCATAGCACACAAAGTTTGAGGTATCCCAAGAGAGGAGTTGAAAAAAGAACTTGCAAGGCTTTGTGAGCAAAATATAATAGAGCCCATTGAAAGCTCAGTATGGCTCGCCCCTATGGTATTGGTGAAAAAACCCAATGGCACCATAAGGATGTGTGTGGACTTGAGAGATCTTAATAGGAACATTTGATAGACAGACACCCTCTTTCTAACATTAGTGAATTACTTACAACAATGAAACCAGACATGTTTTTTAGTACCTTAGACTTATCTTCGGCTTACCATCAGATTGCTTTGGAAGAGGGGTCCAAGAGACTCACATCGTTCGTCACTCCTTTAGGGGCATTCATGTTTAAGAGAATGCCTTTTGGTCTTGCCTCGGCCGCGGCGGTGTTCCAAAGGCTAATGTTGCATCTATTTGGAGGCTTGGATGGGGTACATTACTTCCAGGACGACATCCTGATTTCTGCCAGCAATGAAGAGGAACACAATGCCAAACTAATGGGAGTTCTACAAGTAATTCAGAAGGGTGGATTGACATTGAAGCTGGATAAATGCAAAATAAAATGCGACAAAGTGTCATACCCGGGACATTCTATTGATTCACAGGGTATGTGTTATGATGTAAGTGTAAGTTAAAACAAGTTCATAAAAATGTATTACCAGATCCTAGTTAAACATTGAGCTGCACTATGAGCTCATTAAGTTCTAAGAATGTTATTCTAAGAATGTGGAGGAGAGACAGTAGAGACTGCAGGGAGAGAGCCATGTTGGCACTCGGCTCTCATAGGCCGCTGTCGCTGTAATGAAATAAATTACTGTTTCTTCATCACTGCTGCCTGGAGCCCTTATTTCCTCATTGGCGACGAGGATGGGAAACCAGAGACAACCAAGAAAAAGGTGCTCACTCAGCTTACAACATACAGGAGGTGTACTCCTCGCAAGACAACCCCAGACATGTCTTCGAGATTTTGACCATTGGAGGAGGAGACAGCAAAGGTCCAACAGATATTTTTGTAATTGATGGTCAAGAAATACTCATGAAAGTTGACACATGTTCCCCATGGACCATCATTTCTAAAAAGGTGGTAAAGAGTGGGCTTGCTGGATGCAACCAATAGACTCTGGATCAGTTCAAGTATGCCCAGTGGATGCACAGACTGAGCAGTGACAGTGCTGTGCTATGCAGACAAAGGGATCAGTCTTGTATGAGTACAATCCCTTGTGCATGATGTCACAATCCTCCTTACATCAGTCTAAATTGGACCATGATGGCTGCTCATCCACAGAATGGATACATGTCATAATGGCTGGCTCCTGAAACTTGCCAGAACTGCATGGGCAGGTTGCTCAGCAATGATAATGTCAATGCTAGGGATCCTTGAAAGTAAACACTGTTGCTTTGAGACAGAGTCAATACAGTAATGGGGAAGGCAAGATCACCCCCCCCAGGGGACGCGCCTGCTGACCTGTTGTTCCGCTTCCCCATTACTGTATTGACTCTGTCTCAAAGCAACAGTGTTTACTTTCAAGGATCCCTAGCATTGACATTATCGTTGCTGAGCAACCTGCCCATGCAGTTCTGGAAAGTTTCAGGAGCCAGCCATTATGACATGTATCCATTCTGTGGATGAGCAGCCATCATGTTCCAATTCAGACTGATATAAGGAGGATTGTGACATCTTACACAAGGGATTGTACTCATACAAGACTGATCCCTTTGTCTGCATAGCACAGCACTGTCACTGCTCAGTCTGTGCATCCACTGGGCATACTTGAACTGATCCAGAGTCTATTGGTTGCATCCAGCAAGCCCACTCTTTACCACCTTTTTACCGCTTAAGACATGGCAGCTTCAATACCTCCGCCAATGTCATTTTTGAATGAACGTGGAACAAAACTATGTCCAGGGTGGATGGACTTAGCCAAGAGTTCCAACATTGATCGCGAGAGAATTATGACTCATCAAAGAAGCACAGGATGTGTACAAAGAAAGATTTGATGAGGACAAGAGTGTCAAAAGTAATACCTGGGAAGTGGGAGATTGTATTCTCATAAAGAACCCTGGATTCACTCCCAAATGTGTAGAGAGCAAATACATTGGTCCCAAGAAAATATCTGCGGTAAGAAACAATGTAGTAATTGTAGAAGGGGGGGGAGTGTTGGTCAATGTCCAGAATTGTGAAATGTCCAGAATGCATGAAGGACAATGCACATGATAAACATGACAATGGTGAACATGACAATGGTGAATTTTCTAATAACAGTATCAGAGACTCTAGTGTCATAGATAAGTGCTCCAAGGATGACAACAATTCAAGGTCTGCAGCAGAGACACATTCAAATAGAGTCAAGAACAAACCCGGCTGGTTTAAAGGATAGTTCCGGGACTTTTTTTTTATTGTCCCTACGGTTCGGCCATGTGTTTTTAAGCATAACTCGGTAGATCGTAGAAAACTTTCCTATGGACCTTACCCGACTTTTCGTCCATTAACGCACTCGAAATCAGCCGCCATTTTCTGATAATCCTATCATTTCCCCCCATCGCCCTGGCTCACCTGCTTTTGCGGCACTAAATCAAATCCCCCGCCCCTGAAACAGACTTTATCAAAACATTCATATTCCCCGCCTCTATCCGTGACGTGACTGAGCTGCGTAGGCAAACGCGCCCAGGCGTCTTCTACGCGACTCCACACAGAACCCGGAAATCAACACAGATGAGCTCACACAACACAGCGCGCCACAATTGGGAATATGAAACTGTACTTTTAAATTAAACCGCAAGATTGTAAATTTGGTAAAGTACATTTATTTGACATCAAATGTTTTGAGAATATTCAGCGATTTTCATTTTTATTTGCTCACATTCCAAAAAGTTCGTTTTGAGGCACGCGATGTTCCTTTGCTGTACACAGGGTCTTAGATCATCTCACAATACAGCGCCACAATTCGGAATATGAAACTGTGGTTTAAAAGCAAACGGCAAGATTGTGCATTTGGCAAAGTACATTTATTTGACATCAAATGTTTTGAGAATATTCAGCGATTTGCATTTTTATTTGTTCTCGATCCAAAATAGTTCGTCTTGAGGCAAGCGATGTTCGTGTGCAGTACACAGGGTGTTGGTTTACGATAAAATAAGCTCTTCGGTCGCACTGATAATCGCATGGCTGTTCCAACAACGAGGCACTAGGCCACCACAACGGTCTGTAGGTTGCATCTAGCCGTTAGTACCGCGTAAGGGCATACTTGTACTTGGCGATCGTCCCATAAAATGGTCAGGGTGGTAACGTTGTTCACGCGGAGAAGCAGCTGGCGGTTAAAAAAGCCATCTGCCGGTGTCTGGTACTCGTGACACATACAATAATGAAGGATGTACCTGTTTTAAAAACATAAAAAATGAAATTAGTCTCACCATCAGATCTTCATTAAAATTATTCATTTTATATATTAGGTCGGGAAATTATTTCATAGCTAGGACAGTGCAACTGGGTATTATACGTCAAGGGGGGGGCTGTAGGATACTGAGACAGTCCCCCAGTGCAGGGGTTGACAGGGAGGCAGTGCAGGTGGAGAGTGGAAGGGCCCAGGACCGAGGTCGCAGACAGTGGACCAGTTGTAGCAGGGGAGAGGGAGAGAGAAAGCAGAAGCAAAGAGGAAGGTTTTGAGGTGCTTCCGTAAAAGGAGATGGTTCTCCTCAAGATAGTGCGCGGTACAAAACAATATGCCACATAGAACGAACAAGTACAACTTAACCCGTCTTTAAAGCTACTGTATAGTAATTAAATTGCGGTATAAACTCATCTAAAGAGTTACTTACATTATATTTGCATTTTCCATTGTGTCTGTGCATAGGGCAGCCCCGAAATACCACTCCTTCTAGGCCGACGTTATTTCTTCTAATGAACGAACATTAAATGGCTTTCGTTTCTGAAATTATATTCATTATCGTTTCTTACGTTATTGCCCCACACCCCCAAAAAGAAGTCTTTCGGGATGGTCCCGGCCTGTCAAGGTCAAATAACAATAGAACCTTATACTGAGTCGTGGGCCATTCCTGCACCCGAGCAAAAAATCAAAGCAGCTGACCTTCACTTTGAACGAGCACACATTCCTAGTTAGCTACATTCAGTGTAAGGCCATCTCACAGGACTTGAAATTTACACTCCATCTTTGCATTTTGTCTGCGTGCATTTGCAGCCCCAGAGAACCATAAATACGGAGACATTCTATATTTTTTGAAAAATGATTTATATTACTGTTTGGTTTAATTTAATGCGCAAATGAACAAGGTTGGATAGACACATTGCATGTACATTGATCAATCACTTTTATTTACACAATACATAGTTACACATATTCAATGGGCCTGCAACATGAAGAGACTCCAGAGCAAAGTCATAGGTGACACCCGGGTGGTCCGAACAACTGCACGGTGAAGGGAGGGGCAACGGTGGAGAGACACATTGCATGTACACTGAGCAATCACTTTTATTTACACATTACATAGATACACATATTCAATGGGCCTGCGACATGAGGAGACTCGAGAGAACAGACAATCAAATTACAATCATTTAAACCGTGATGTGTATTTCTCAATGAGCTCTTCTTTAGGTGGACATGGAACAGAGGCAATGTTGGGTGGCAATGCAGTTGTCCCCTGCACAGGTTCGTTCACAACTCCATGTATGTGCCTATCTAGGACATCAACAATAAGTCTCTCAATAAAGTCATATTGCATATCCTCAAACACTGGTTTGATAATCCATTGTTTACTTCTTTTAGTGAAGGCCTTATTGTAGCGAAGCGTCCCTAAAGTTCCGGTCGTCCTACTTTGTTGACGGCCAACATTATGGTTATGTGCCAAGACCGCTAGAAGAGTCCGATTTATCATGCCCTCCATGCCAAAATGCAATCGTTTTGGCCTGTACTTTAGGCACATATTGTGGAACACCTCCAAATCTCTTGTGTGGCAGAATTCCGTGAGTCCCCTCAAATCTCTTGTTATAGTTTTATCAAATACAATCTTTTCAATGGCTTTGTGAGCGGGTGATGAAGGAATCAACCACTTCTTCTTCCATGCCTCCTCTGTGGACAAATGGCCATGTTCACAATTGTGGAAATGTTGGTTTGTGTTCCAACGGTGAACGTTGGTACAGTGTAGCATTACTGACCGCCATTTTTCCAGTAGAATTTCCAACAACCCTCCACATGTTTTTGAGCTCCACCAAAGATGGTTGCTGATTGACTTGGACCACTGTGAAATACCTTGCATATCTTTTTTTTTACCTGCAGCCGACATTTTTTTATTGATTGTTTTTGCAAGATGCCAAACGTCAAATTGGTGATTTATATTTTTGTACTCTTCTCTCATTGTCTTGGCAATTGAAACGTGTCTGTCCGTGGCTATCAGGTCGATCACCATTCCCCGCGATTGTAGTTCTTGCAATGATGCTACAAAGCCAACTTTCTCCATGGCCACTGAGGATGTACTTTGTGACACCTGCACGACCACCGAACTCACAATTTTCTTACTTTCCATGTCCTGAAAGTGGTAGGTGCAGTACTTGGCTGAAAATCCTGGGCTGTCGCACTGTCCATCACCGGCTAGCCTGAACCGTTTGCCCGCGAATGTACTATCAATAGACATTTTTTCCATTCTCCAAGCTTCGCTAATGGCTGGAAATAGATAATCGGTTTGGTATTTGTAGAACTGAGTTTTCTCAATGAAATGGATTCCCACAAACTGAAAGAAAGACTCTAACTTTTTAAAACTTGAACCACTAAAAAGTGCAGCCGCTGCACAAAGTAGATTGCCTGCTGGCAGTTGCCCCAGCATGGGTTGTGCAGACCATGAGAAAGGATGATATTTTGTACAGGTGGCATGTATTTTAAGGTTAGTGCCTCGAATTGCACGAGTCACATTAATCAATTGCTCCCCACATACTTCCCCACCAACCGAATGCCCACATTTCATCCGAATAATAATATCAATCAAACAACTATAGAATACAATGAATTTGGCCTCTTTCCTTATACTGTCACTCTGCATCCCAGCTGGTTCTGCCTGTAACGTTGAGGACATGTCACTCACATGAAAGGTAGAATCTCTGATATTGTCTTCCGCTATGTTCAGTGATATTGATGGTGTTTCATTGTCGTCCACTTCATTCTCTTCCATTGCAACATCTGTTCCTTCTCCGGCGATGGGTGAATAATACAATTTCTTCAACTTTCTCGCGGTCTTAGTTTTTGCGGGTGTGGATTATGTGAATTGATCTCCGACTGCATCCGAACTACCAGGAGGACATTCACTATCAATGGCTGGTGGTGGTATAGCTCCGTTGTCAATCACTTCATATTCTTCCCATTGGCACGATGCATCTCCAATCTCAAGTCCCTGCCAAAAGGTTTGACAAGCAACATCTCTCGTTCGCTTCACTGTCTGTGTAGATCTAGTTTGTACACCCACTCGCAACTAGAGGACAGATTGGAAAAGGGATGTTCAGTTTAAACACAACTTACAGTATTGAACTATTAACAGTGAAAAACAACATAATATAGTGACCAGGACACTCACCTTCTTTTGCTTTCTTTTCTTTGAAACTTTCTTGCCTCGAACTTCAACATCAGGACGCTGTTGCTCCGACTCGTGTGTGCATGTCTCCACTTCCTCTTGCGCTGCAACGACTATATTTTCATGATAAGCACATCCATCACGCACTGACGCTCCATCGACTCCCTGAAACATAGAACTTTCATTAGTATGTATAATAATATCAAAAACACAAAATGTACTTGGGGACCAATACCCACGTACATCTCAATAGCAAAACACGAATGAATGCTTTGTGTAGAACATTCAAACGACAATTATTCACGCATTGTTGATCTAGTTAGATGGAACTGTCAAGATCCATACCTCGGGCTCCTCATAGACTTCCATTGATGATATTATTGAAGATGATGCTTCAGTAACTCCCTGAAACACAGTAATTGCATTAGTATGGTTTTCTATTTTGTTAAAAAGAACATAAACTTTGTGCAGGCGTCAACGGCTCATCTAAATAGACCTGCACAAATGATCAGTTGTCTAAAATAAATAATGGATATGTAAATATGATTCGATTTGCTCGATCGTTGGAAGTGTCACCACCCAGAGATCTGCATCAACTACTAGGGGTGATGTTCTTGTAGAAGAAGCTCCGTCATCTCCCTGAAACATAGTACTTGCGTTAATAAAGAAGGAAGTATAGCGGATGTAATCACGTCATATGATTTCGCTTGATCGAACTGTCAGTATCCATACCTCGAAATGCATAAGAACATCAAGGGACGATGTAACTGCGGTGCACACTTCTGCAAGCTGTTGCGCCGACCCGTAACTGCATGCTTCCCCTTCTTCTTGGATTAATGCTCCATCGACTCCCTGAAACATAGGACTTTCATTAGTAATGAACACAATATTGAAAAAAGAAGACACATAGGAGGGCGACGACAGAAGGACATATCAATGGCTAAAAACGAAAGAAACATTGTGTGTAACAATCACGCTACAAGAATGCAAGATCTGATGATCTCCATCGATGGAACTGTCCGGAAACGTACCTCGAGCATCTGAGTGACATCAACGGTTGTCGTCAATACGTTGGACTCCTCAGCATCTCCCTGGAAGACAGTCCTTGCATTATTTTGGATAACAATAATTATAACTGAAAAAAAAAGACTAGAGGACGAGTACAAAGGTGTACCATTAGGTAAAATAATTACACGATAAATTAAAACTATTGATTTACATGCCTAAAACAAGTCAGTGGCAGAATAGCCAAGTAAGATTACCCGATAGGCGCTTGAAGTGGCTGATGACTGCAATAACGACACGGCTGGAGAATCTTCCGCCTTCATATTGAGTGGATACATAAATGGGGAAATTATTGTTAGCTAATGCTACACACTACTGCAAGGCCGAGAGATAAATACGTAAACTTGACTCACCAGTGGAGGGATGTGGACAAATATAGTGGGAATAGCGGTTGAGAGCAATTTTCGCCTCGCTCGCGGTGTGTTCTTCTTTATTAGCAATGATGTGGAGTACATGTCTGAGCTAAAGTGCCTGCTGCAGATGCGGTATCGATCACCCCTCTTGTCCGCAAAGACTTCTAGGACTCTACTTTCAAGCTCAGACGGTGGATATCCGCAATATCGGACCCATTCTCTTATCTGATCTATTGTCTTAGGGAAAACATGCATTATAGTACCTTCAGATTTATTATGGGTCTTCGAATGGCAACCGCCAATGGAACAGGCAGGCATTGTGGAAAGTTCTGAAAAGTAATTCTCTATGAATACCAATGTAAACTCAGAACATGTGACTAGTTCCTTGCATGTACTGTCTTGAACGAAAAGAAATTGGACGCAAAATGATTATGGTACATGGCCTTACCTTGACGAACAAACAGTTAGATGCAGGGATCTGAGTAGTTTCTTGTCGTAGAACAGGGAGCAGTTCACAGGTTGCAAACTGACGAGTTTCCGCGAAGTGGTCACGGAAGTTCACAGAGACGAAGAGCAGATAACCAGCACCTTCACGGGTTGACTAGCAAAGCGCAAAGAAGTTCTCATTAGAAATATGAAGTGGGTTATATAGAATTCGAAGCAGGGGTGTGTTTGTGAATGAATGACGTGTATATGTCGTGGCATTATGCGGTTTGCAGGGGGCCGTCCAGCGTGAGGGGGGATGCTTGGCAGGAGACACGGGGTTTGGAGGTAGACATGGGAACAACAACCCATGCTCTATAGACCACTTTGAAGTGTACATGGTCTTTGGCACCTCTTGGCCTTTATCGCTCCCGGACAGCTCCACTTGCCAGCACAAGTACCCCAGTGCGAGCTGCTTTTGATAGGGCGGGGGGTGGATTGGGGCGGTGGTCGTGCAGACAAGACACAGGAAGACTCGTGAATGGAGACACACTTTTGTGGATTGCAGGGGGCCGTCCAGCGTGAGGGGGGATGCTTGGCAGGAGACACGGGGTCTGGAGGTAGACATGGGAACAACAACCCATGCTCTATAGACCACTTTGAAGTGTACATGGTCTTTGGCACCTCTTGGCCTTTATCGCTCCCTGACTGCTCCACTTGGCAGCGCAAGTACCCCGGTGCGAACTGCCTTTGATAGGGCGGGGGGGGTGTGGATTAGGGCGCTGGTCGTGCAGACAAGACTCATTTGCCGCAGGGCCTCACCAAGGAGAGGCCATCTAACTGCATGTAAGAGGCAGGCTGAAGGATCTAGTACATGGAAGGCAGGGGGGTGAGTTTATAAATACCTCAGCCTCCCAGGAGAATATATGGGTGCAGTTCACCCTGGAGACCCTGGATGCCTAGGCAGTTAGTCAGCAGCAGGCTGGCCTGTGGTGGCAAGGCGGCACGGGCCAGAGGGGGTCATCTCTGTACCCGGTGCCCAAAAGGATGATTTATTATGATCAACCATATTGATTATTTACCTATAACCATGTTTTGTATCAATAAAATCCAACGGCCTTCCTTTTATTGCCAACGCTTGAACAAAGTGGTGTGGTAAGTATTTTTGGGGGAGGAGGCAAGGCCGGGAGGCTTGATGCCAACCCGCAAAATAAAATATGTATGTCTGCTGGATATGGGTTCAACGGTTATGTGGATTGAAGGTGGGCGACCAGCGTGAGGGAGGATACTGGCCGGAGACATGTGGTGTGACAAGACAAGGCACAGGAAGACTATTCAATGGAGACACACTAGATTCATTTAAAAAATCAAAACAACCATTGTTAAAATATATGTTGGGTTTTATTTTAGATCTTAATTTCAATTGAACATAAATAATAAACATTACACATTGTAAAGTTCCGGTTGCAGCACATTCAGGGAAAATCCGCGGTATTGTCCACTGTCGCTGGGGAAATGTTGTCTAATGGCAAGTACCGCACAGGCAGGTATTACTCTCCGAACGCGGTGTCCGAGCCTCCCGTGAAGCCACCAAGTGAAGCAACGATAGGCCACCAGCCTGTACCACCTGTGAAAATGAAAGATGCAAACTGTATTAAAATGACAAAACTTTCTTATCACTGTCGATTCAGGTAAAAAATGTCATTCTGCTTTGAAAAAAATTCTATCTAGAAAATGCACAATATGGAACCAATTTACATGCATTCGAATGATATATAGATGTAATTTTATATGTGGGAGACGACCATGACATAGTAGTGGCATCACTGATATCAAAACCAGAGTATACTTACTCGTTACTCGGATTACGCGGATGAACAGTGCCGCGAAGTTCGTGCATAAGCACCATCATCATCCTCAACACGGTCCATGAGAGGCAGGCTTCCCTGAACTCTGGCAGCTCAGTGATGCAATGCGGACTTGGCTCGCCTTCCGAAATGTAGGCCAAGCACCCGGAATTTTCACGGCAGCAGCAGTTCTCCTCCTCAGTTGGCATTAGCTCGCACCGATTGCACGTGCACCATGTGGAGACGCCGTCCATGCGACATGGTCCAGGCTCTTCATCTGTTGACTGGTCCTCCCAACTGCCGTCCGAATCCCCATCGTTTTCGCGTGCTTGCCTTTCCAGTAGTTCTTGCTCGGTGTACTCGGGCTCGTACATATACGGCATTATTGTAGCCATTGTGTGGTAAAGAAAGTAAAATAATTTACAGAGATGGTACAGGTGTTCACAAGGCCTAGAAGCGGCGAAGGTAGCTGACCAGAGCACAGAAACGAGTCACAGAATACTCAAAGTAACACAGAGAGAGTAATGGAATCGAAAATCTGCTGCTGTGTGTTGTGAAACGGTGTGTTTATACTTATTGAGGAAAGAGGCGTCCTGCCATTTCCATGGCGACACGTCATTAGCTGAGGCGCAGTGATTGTTGACACGAAACGTGCTTTGGCGTTGGGAAATGGGGGTACGCGTCTGCTGATGTCAGGCTCAAGGGCGGGGGATTTGATTTAGTGCCGCAAAAGCAGGTGAGCCAGGGCGATGGGGGGAAATGATAGGATTATCAGAAAATGGCGGCTGATTTCGAGTGCGTTAATGGACGAAAAGTCGGGTAAGGTCCATAGGAAAGTTTTCTACGATCTACCGAGTAATGCTTAAAAACACATGGCTGAACCGTAGGGACAATAAAAAAAAAGTCCCGGAACTATCCTTTAAGGATTATTATGTGGAGTAAACAGCTGTATGCACATACGGGATGAGATGTGTTATGATGTAAGTGTAAGTTAAAACAAGTTCATAAAAATGTATTACCAGATCCTAGTTAAACATTGAGCTGCACTATGAGCTCATTAAGTTCTAAGAATGTTATTCTAAGAATGTGGAGGAGAGACAGTAGAGACTGCAGGGAGAGAGCCATGTTGGCACTCGGCTCTCATAGGCCGCTGTCGCTGTAATGAAATAAATTACTGTTTCTTCATCACTGCTGCCTGGAGCCCTTATTTGCTCAGTATTAGCCCTAAGGAAGAACTAATTAATACCATTTTGGGCATAGCTAAACCAGAAAATAAAGACCAACTGAGAAGTTTCTTAGGCATGACAGAATATTATGCTAAATTTGTTGAGGACTACACAACCAAAACCAGGAACATGAGAGACCTCATGAAAAAGTCAGCAAAATAAAATTGGTCAGAAGAATGCAAGAATGAATTTGAACAAATAAAGGTGGACATCAACAAAGCACCGTATTTAGGGATGTTTGACTGCAAGGCCAAAACAATAATCTCGGTGGATGCCAGTAAATTTGGTCTGGGAGGAGTGATGGAACAACTTCAGAACAAAAACATGGTAACCATTGCTTTCGCATCAAGAGTTTTGAGAGGGGCTGAGTTGAATTACTCCACAATCGAGAGAAAAGCTCTAGCAGTGAAGTGGACCTTGGAACATTTTAGAAACCTAATATGGGGTTTAACGTTTATTCTTAAGACTGATCACAAACCACTGATCCATGTCCTACAGTCTAAATCACCTCATTTAATATCACCAAGAATTAGGAGATGGTTCCTTGATATAATGCAGTATAATCTTCACATATGTCATACTCCAGGCACACAATACCAGGTGGCTGATTGTTTTTCCAGGCTGCCATTTGACCAGGTAACTGGCTTTGAGCAAATTGATGAAGATATCATAGCAATTGTGAACCCAGGAATTACCAAAGAAGAATGGAAAAATGTGACTGACATAGATCCTGAACAAATACAGATAAGGAAAGCCATAACCTGTGATTGGAAGGGATACGAACAATCTCTGGGAGAGTTTGCGCAGGTTAAAGAGGAGTTATCCATGGGCCAAGAACACATTTATAGAGGAGATTGAATAATTCCTCCTGTGCAAATAAGAGCAAGACTACTGACCTTGGCACATGAAGGACATCTGGGAAGGAGTCTGACTAAGAAGAGAGTCAGGAGTAGCTATTGGTGGCCGAACATGTGGAGAGAAGCGGAAGAAACAGTGAAAAATTGCACTGCATGCGCAAGAAGTGACAAGTCTAAGGTTTTAAGGAAAACGCCTTTACAACCAGTGGAGATTCCTGGCAATGTATGGTCTAAATTAGCAATCAATGTCATGGGGCCATATGAAAATCTTGACCCAGTCAAAATATACATCGTAGTCCTGGTAGACTACACCTCTAAATGGGTGGAGTGGGGAGTGTCTGAAGGTAGTGTGACCACTGAAAAAATTCTGAATTTTTTAACTGAAGTCTGTCAGAACTCTGTAGAATCCCTGGTGGGAGTTCTGTTCCAGCAGTTGAACCCGTCGTGTAGCCGACAAGTTCTTTCTGCCAAAGCACCCCTCAGGGATGTAAAAACAATCACCTGAGGAGTTAATTGACCCAAAGATGGATGGACGTCACAGGATACCGTTGACCTGCAAAGGAAGGTCAAGATTAGTACCAGCGTGAGCACATAGATAGCTAATCACCAGATTCACAAATGAATACCTTGTTTATATAACAATACTCCAATACAAGGTCAAGGTTCCTGAGTTGCATGTGGACAATCCTATGACAATGAATGATGATAGATGGATTGAGTAAACTAAGAAAACTGTATTACGTCACAATGAGAGAGTAATCAACACAATTATTACCGTAGGAAAAGGGAAGGGAATGCAGGATGACATGAAACTGAGATGGAATGTTACCAGTAGAAAAGTTCGAGTTCCCATGAAGCAATGATCCACCTGACACCCGCCGGAACGAGGACGCCTAGAAATGTTCCCAGGATAAGTCCCAGTCCAGTGAGGCAATGATCCACCTGACACCCGCCGGAACGCAGACGCCTAACAATTCCTGAAGTCCGGAGATCAGCGGAGCAGTAGACAGCAGGTAAGTTTGTGGGGATGAGATGGTTGACTGCGACAAGATTAAATATTCAATGAGTAGAATGGTTGGGCGTTCCGAGTCGGTTACCTTGCGGGCAGCAGAAGGACAGTTCAGCAGAGGGAGCGAGTCGTATGCGGTCCGAGTCGGCAACAGGTTTTCCAAGCAGCAGGTAAGGGCAAGACAAGGGGGTTCAATGAGTAGAATGGTTGAGCGTTCCTGTCAAGCTGATTGGCCCGAGAGGACCGCGTACCTGTAGTCTTGGTGGTTGGTCTCGCAGAGGTCACCAGTCTGGAGTCCAGGAACTGATGAGATAGCGGCACGAGGAATCAGCCTCTCCACCACCCAAAAGAGGAACTGGGTGAAGGATGGACCAACCCCCAATGTCACGAAGGCACTCTCCCAGGTAAGCGTGACAAGAGGATGTAGGCTCAGATGGATGGAACCATAGTCCAGGTAGAGCTTGTTGTCAAGACCATGAATCTTCCAAGAACCTCAGTGCAGCGACAGTTGATAGATAGACCAGTGTAGCAGAAAGGTATTCGCAGTAGGCAAAAGGAGCTTGGCTGGTGCAGATGGTTCCAATGGTACACAGGATGAGATTCGGAGTCAGGCAAGACAGGAAAGAGTGAGGACAGTTGGAACTAGCAGTCTGGCCAATTAGAGAACTGTCGGAACGTGCCCAAGATGGAACAGGGGGAATGCAGGCTAGTGTGGGATAAGTCCCATCTACACAATGATGACTCAGGACAGAACTCCGGAATGGGCTGAGGGAAGACTGACCCAGGGCAGAACCCAGGTAGTAGCTGGAGGCTGGCTGGCCCAGGGCCGGACCCAGGTGAGGATTGGAGGCAGGCAGGCCCAGGACAGGACCCGGGTAAGGACTGGAGTCAGGCTGGCCCAGGGCAGGCCACAGGTAGGACTGGAGGCAGGCAGGCCCAGGACAGGCCACAGGTAAGGACTGGAGGCAGGCAGGCCCAGGACAGGCCACAGGTAAGGACTGGAGGCAGGCAGGCCCAGGACAGGCCACAGGTAAGGCTGGAGGCAGGCAGGCCCAGGACAGGCCACAGGTAAGGCTGGAGGCAGGCAGGCCCAGGACAGGCCACAGGTAAGGCTGGAGGCAGGCAGGCCCAGGACAGGCCACAGGTAAGGCTGGAGGCAGGCAGGCCCAGGACAGGTCACAGGTAAGGCTGGGCAGGAATAACGAGGTGAGCAAAGCGAACTGCGTTGAGACGCGGCCCGCTTTGACTCGCGGCCTCTTTTATGGGCCGCCGGCGCCCGAGAGGCCTGGAACGCAAACCGTTCCGTTTCCGGGCGCCGGCGAACCCAGAACGAGGCTTGGGAGGCAAGCCCCCACGGCGCATCCGCGGAACCGAGAGAGAGGGCCTCCACGCATGCGCCGAAGGCCGCCGGCCCCGTAACCCGTCGCTCCCCTCCCGGCGAGTCCCCAGACGCGAACGCGCGGGTAGACTCGCCAGGAGGAAATGGGAGCGGCAGACCCCAGTCTCCCGCGTGACATGACACTATGCCCCCTCCCAGGAAGACCCGGGGCCCCAGGTTTCCAGGGAAACCGTACGTAGAACTCACGTATCAGCCGGGGAGCATGCACGTGCTGGCGCGGTTCCCAGGTACGATCACAGGCTGGGTACCCCTTCCAGTCAACCAAATAGTGGAGCACCCCTCTACGGTACCGGGCATCACAGATCTCGTGTACCTCAAACTCAGGGACGCCCTGTACCAAAACAGAGGCCGGACGAGGAGAGGTACGGCCGTAATCATCGACCACATAGGGCTTTAACAGGGACACGTGAAAAACGGGATGTACACGCCAGGAAGAGGGTAGGCGAAGACGGAAGGCTACAGAGGACAACCGTTTGGTGATAACAAAGGGTCCCAAATATCGAGGGGCCAGTTTGACGGGCAGATTGCGGAGAGGCAGGTTCTTTGAGGACAACCACACCTTGTCGCCCTCCTGGAAATTAGGTTCTGCACTCCTCTTCCTGTCTGCCTGTCTCTTCATCCGATCCTTGGCTTCACTTAAGATCTTGCGTGCAAGTTCTTGCTGTTCCCGGATGTGTAAGACCAGACCATCAGCAGAGGGAACAGTACTAGATGGAACTGGTTGAAAAGGCATTAACCGAGGATGTAGACCAGTGGAACAGAAGAATGGGCTGACTCCAATGGAAGCATGAACAGTGTTGTTGTAGGATACTTCGGCCAGATCTAACCCACCTTTCCAATTAGACTGTGTGGCATTGGCAAAACAGCGGAGGTACCCCTCCAAAGTCTGATTGGTCCTTTCGGTTAGCCCATTTGTCTGTGGGTGGTAGCCTGAGCTTAGAGCTCGATGTATTCCCAGATGACCACACACCTGTCTCCAAAATGATGAAAGGAACTGGGTACCTCTATCCGATATGATTTTCTCCGGTAGGCCGTGCAACCGGTAGATGTCGTGCAGAAACGCTGAAGCCATTTGAGTAGCTGTAGGGATTTTCTGGAATGGGATGAAATGGGCCAGTTTGGTGAAGCTGTCCACAACCACCATTATACATGTGTACCCTTGAGATGGAGGCAAATCCACAATGAAATCGGTGGCGATGGTATGCCATGGATAGGGAGCCACTTCGGTGGGCATTAACAAACCCAATGGTCGTCTTCTGGGAACCTTGCACTGGGCACAAATTGGACAGCTGTCGATGTACTTCTGGACCTCGGTCGCCCAACCAGGCCACCAGAACTGTCGGGATATCAACTCTCGAGTGGCTCTGACCCCGCGATGTCCTCCTATGGGTGAATCATGGGATACATGTAGAATGCCCCTTCTAATGGCTCCTCTAGGTATGTAGAGTCTTCTCTGAAAAAACAACAGTCCATCTCGTTCTGAAACCAATTGCTGACTAAGAAGGGACGTTCTTTCTGGATCCGACCGAGTGGCTTCCGCGATGGACTTAAGGTGAGAGGACAAGGCCAGCAGAAAATGGCGAGGAGAAATCAGTGGCAGTTCTGGACAAGGTGTTCCATCTACGTTTTCCAGGGACCTGGAAAGCGCATCCGCCTTTGTATTGGAGGTTCCCGGGATATAAGTAACATGGAACTCAAACGGAGAGAAGAAGAAGGCCCACCGGGCTTGACGAGGAGTCCGACATTGCAGAGAGCGAAGATATTGCAGATTGCGATGGTCTGTCCGCACCTCCACAGAAAAGCGTGCTCCGAGGAGAAAATGTCTCCATTCCTCGAATGCGGTCTTGATGGCCAACAGTTCCCTTTCAATCACCGCGTAGTTTCGTTCGCTGGGACTCAACTTGCGAGAATAATAGGCCACTGGATGTTCTACTAACGTGGTTGGATCTTTCTGAAGAAGGACTGCTCCTACAGCAAAGCTGGAAGCATCGGCCTCCACTATGTAAGGCAACTCTTCCTGGGGATGGCGCAGGATCGGGGCAGCCATAAAGGCCGACTTCAATACGTCGAAAGCCCGGGAAGCCACGAGATCCCATTCGAACGTGATCTTGCTGCTGGTTAGCCTGGTGAGGGGCGCCGAGATCTGTGAGAACTGTGGGATAAAGCGCCTGTAAAAGTTTGCGAATCCCAGAAAGCGTTGGAGAGCCTTGATATCGTGTGGATGTTTCCATTCTTGTATGGCTCGCACCTTCTTGGGATCCATCCCAATGCCTTCTTGATTGATAACAAATCCCAAGAACTCAATGCTGGGTTGGTGAAAGCTACATTTCTCCGCTTTGGCGAACAGGTTATTGACGGACAGCCGATGAAGGACCTCACGAACGTGTTCCACATGCTCGTCTAAGGATTTAGAGAATATCAATATGTCGTCCAGATAAACCCAAACGGATAATCCTAACAGATCACCAAAGATGTAGTCCATGAAACGTTGAAAAACAGCGGGGGCATTACATAGGCCGAAAAGGCATAACCCTGTATTCAAAATGCCCAAAAGATGTCTTGAAAGCTGTCTTCCACTCGTCCCCACTCCTGATGCGCACCAAATGATAAGCTCCGCAGAGGTCCAATTTGGAGAAGATTCGCGCAGTATGCAGGGTTTCAAGGATACTGCGAATTAAGGGTAAAGGATACCGGTCCTTGGCTGTTATGTCATTCAACTGTCGGTAGTCGACACAGGGTCTCAATGTACCTTCTTTTTTCTTTACAAAAAACAGGGGGAATCCTGCAGGTGATTTTGACGGCACAATGTACCCCTTTTCTAGACTCTCCGACAAATACTCCTGAAGAACTAGCTTCTCGTCACGTGTCAAAGCATCTAATTTCCCATGGGGAATAACGTGGTCTGGTAGCAGGTCAATGGAGCAATCAAAAGAACGGTGTGGAGGAAGGGGTATGTTGCCGGGTTCAGAAAACACCTGTTTGAATTCGGAATATACCTGTGGGACCAGAGACGTGGAACATAGATGAACCCCATTGCTGTCCGTTACTAGAGAAGTCGAGACGGTCCTGGTGGGAACCGGTAGCTTGCATTCTTGGGCACACCTTTCGGATGAAAAGGTCAAGGTCTGGGTTCTCCAGTCTATCAACGGATTGTGGTGTTGCAACCAAGGTAATCCCAAGACCATCTTGTAGTTCGGTGACTTAATAACATCAAAGGCTAGTTCCTCGTAATGATCAGCAATCAGAAGGGCCAGTCCAACTGTGAACTGACTAACGGGTCCAGAAGACAAAGGAGTACCATCAATAAGCTCCACCGACAGGGGCGTGTGTCTGGAAACGAGTGGTATCTTATGTCTGGTGACGAACGTTTCGTCGATGTAATTGCCGGAAGCCCCACAGTCCAGTAGACCGGATACTTCCAGGTTCTTGTCTGGTAGTTTAATTCGGACCTTCAGGGTCTGTAGCACCGCTGGTTGCATGGGCAGACGAATAGAACAAATAACATAAGGGTCTGAGGAAGGAATGGGACCTGTCGTTGCCCTTCCTGTATACGACAGGTCTCCTAGTTTCCCGACTTCTTCTTCTGCGGACGCAAAGGACACGTACCCAAATAATGTCCAGCTGCTCCACAGTAAAGACACAAACGCAAAGACCTCCTTCGTTTCTTCTCTTCTTCCGTCAAAGGTCCCCTCATGGCTCCTACTTGCATGGGCTCAGGTCCGGACTCGGTCGACCCAAACGAACCAGCGGGTGTGTTGGTTGTCCGGGGACCGCTTCTGTCAAGCCGACGTCTCTCAGCCTTTCGTTCGGCTAGCCTTTGGTCAATACGGAGTACTTGATCAATCAAGAGTTGAAGGCTCTCTGGTTCAGGGATGTGAAGTAACTCATCCTTGTACTCCTCTCTCAGGCCTCGACGAAACAGTGTCTTCTGTGTAATTTCGGGCCACTGGGAGCCGGTAGCCAAAAGTCGGAAACGGCTGATGTAGGTGATGACGTCATTGCTTCCCTGTTTGTAGTCCATCAATTGATTCTGTGCAACGGAGGCCAGGTTCGGCGTCTGAAATACCTCAAGAAAGGCCTTTTCAAAGGCAGCAAAGTCATTCAAAATAGGACTGTTCGTAACCACAAACGGAGTTGCCCAAGCTAATGCGTTCCCAGTTAGGTTCCCCAAGATGTAACCAATCTTGGCCCTATCGTTGTTGAAGTAGGTAGACCGGAAGAGAAAGTGTATCCTGCAGTGGTTACAAAACTCTGCCACCCGTCTAGGGTCTCCGTCGAATTTGATGGGTGTTGTATGAGCCAATGATCCCTCTACTTGAGAGGTACTAGGTGCTCCTTGCGTTATCATTTGTCGTAATGTTTGATTCTCCTGACGCAGGGCGGTCATCTCGGCCCTGAGCGCTAGCAACTCGTTCCTCATGTCCTGCGATTCATCCATCTCTGAATCAGGAGGAAGGCGTCTCAATCTGTCAAGCTGATTGGCCCGAGAGGACCGCGTACCTGTAGTCTTGGTGGTTGGTCTCGCAGAGGTCGCCAGTCTGGAGTCCAGGAACTGATGAGATAGCGGCACGAGGAATCAGCCTCTCCACCACCCAAAAGAGGAACTGGGTGAAGGATGGACCAACCCCCAATGTCACGAAGGCACTCTCCCAGGTAAGCGTGACAAGAGGATGTAGGCTCAGATGGATGGAACCATAGTCCAGGTAGAGCTTGTTGTCAAGACCATGAATCTTCCAAGAACCTCAGTGCAGCGACAGTTGATAGATAAACCAGTGTAGCAGAAAGGTATTCGCAGTAGGCAAAAGGAGCTTGGCTGGTGCAGATGGTTCCAATGGTACACAGGATGAGATTCGGAGTCAGGCAAGACAGGAAAGTGTAAGGACAGTTGGAACTAGCAGTCTGGCCAATTAGAGAACTGTAGGAATGTGCCCAAGATGGAACAGGGGGAATGCAGGCTAGTGTGGGATAAGTCCCATCTACACAATGATGACTCAGGACAGAACTCCGGAATGGGCTGAGGGAAGACTGACCCAGGGCAGAACCCAGGTAGTAGCTGGAGGCTGGCTGGCCCAGGGCCGGACCCAGGTGAGGATTGGAGGCAGGCAGGCCCAGGACAGGACCCGGGTAAGGACTGGAGTCAGGCTGGCCCAGGGCAGGCCACAGGTAGGACTGGAGGCAGGCAGGCCCAGGACAGGCCACAGGTAAGGACTGGAGGCAGGCAGGCCCAGGACAGGCCACAGGTAAGGACTGGAGGCAGGCAGGCCCAGGACAGGCCACAGGTAAGGCTGGAGGCAGGCAGGCCCAGGACAGGCCACAGGTAAGGCTGGAGGCAGGCAGGCCCAGGACAGGCCACAGGTAAGGCTGGGCAGGAACAACGAGGTGAGCAAAGCGAACCGCGTTGAGACACGGCCCGCTTTGATTCGCGGCCTCTTTTATGGGCCGCCGGCGCCCGAGAGGCCTGGAACGCAAACCGTTCCGTTTCCGGGCGCCGGCGAACCCAGAACGAGGCTTGGGAGGCAAGCCCCCACGGCGCATGCGCGGAACCGAGAGAGAGGGCCTCCGCGCATGCGCCGAAGGCCGCCGGCCCCGTAACCCGTCGCTCCCCTCCCGGCGAGTCCCCAGACGCGAACGCGCGGGTAGACTCGCCAGGAGGAAATGGGAGCGGCAGACCCCAGTCTCCCGCGTGACATGACAGTTCCGAGTCGGTTACCTTGCGGGCAGCAGAAGGACAGTACAGCAGAAGGAACGGGTTGTATGCGGTCCGAGTCGGCAACAGGTTTTCCAAGCAGCAGGTAAGGACAAGACAAGAGAGTTCCGTGGTACGTAGCTAGGTCAAAAGTTGAGAGAGTAGTACAAGACAAGGTAGCATGGGCTGTAGAACACAAATTCAGAAGCAGGGAACAACGAAAAGGCGGAACATAAGTAAGGAGCGAAGTCACATGATACTGTGAACAAGGCTTAGCGTGTGAATACACACGATTGCAAGAACGCTGAAGGAGTGCGTCTCCAAGGTAACGACCAACGCTGTTTCTGTACTACACGGCGGCTGTTCATAGGGGCAAAGGTTCTTTGTGTAGTACGAGGAGGGTTCAAAGCTGATCGGGGACCATGAGTAGGAAGTGTAATCCGGAACCGAGGCATAATCTTGTGGGTTTTAGGGGGAACGAATCGGTAACCAGACCGTTTCCTGACAGCATCCTCCCCCAATGATGACCCCCCCAGCCTCTGAAGCAAGGAACTGGGACATGAGGCGCTGGGCATGAATTTTGGAAGTGGGTTCCCAGGTCCGATCAGCCAGGCCATAACCCTTCTAGTCCACTAGAAACAGCCCAGTACCCCTGGAAAGTTTGGAGTCCAGGATAGCATTGACTTCATACTCCTCCGAACCTTGAACCACAACAGGGGAAGGACGAACAGGCAACCTAGTAGAACTCACACAGGGATTGAGCAACGCCACGTGAAAAACTGGATGCATTTTCCACGATTTTGGCAACTCCAGTCTAACAGCCACAGGATTAACCACTGCAATAGCCAGGAATGGACCCAAAAAACAAGGCAACAAGGATTTACGTCCCGGAATGCGGAGGTTCTTCGTGGACAACCACACCTTAGACCCAATGTCATATTTAGGGGCATCCCGACGGTGATGATCGGCATAGGTCTTAGACCTTTCCTGGGCCTCACTTAACTGAATATCTACTGATTTATGCACGGCAGTTAGATCCCTAAGACAAACCTGAACAGCGGGGTTAGAGATGTCCGGGACTAGATCCATGGGAAAAGTCTGTGGATGTTGACCGTATAAGGCATGAAACGGTGTGGTACCAATGGAAGTGTGAAAGGAGTTGTTGTATGCGAATTCAGCATGGACAAGGACAGTGTACCAGTTCTCTTGGTATTGGAATATCAGACAGCGTAGGTATTGTTCTAGTGTGGCGTTGAGACGTTCAGTCTGACCATCGGTTTGGGGATGGTAGGCACTAGAATAGCGGTCTTCTATTCCAATAGAGGAAGTAAGATGTTTCCAAAAACGTGAAGTGAACTGTGTCCCCCGGTCTGATACTATCACTTCAGGAACACCAAAGAGATGGAAGACATTATGTAGGAACAACTCTGCGAGGGCAAGAGCGGTAGGCAAACCCTTGCACGGGATAAACAAACCGACCTTCGTGAAGCAGTCAATGACCACCCATATGGTGTCATATCCCATGACCGGGGGAAGCTCCACAATAAAATCCATAGAAATCATGGACCATGGACGTTCAGGGATCGGAAGAGGATGTAGCAACCCCATTGGTTTTGCTGTGTTGCCTTTGCACTGTGCACATACAGATCAAGAGATGATATATGCAGATACATCCTGGTGCATAGAGGGCCACCAACACCAACGTCGTAACAACTCCAGTGTTTTACGATGACCCGGGTGAGCAGCCACCAATGAATCATGACACCATTGTAAGGCCATGTGTCTTGTACGGGCATCAGGTATATAGATGCGACCTTGAAAATATGGTAATTGTTTGATTATCTCAATGTCGTATTCCTGGATCTCCTTAGGAGATTTAGCCACCCACTCCTGTATCAAGGGTTCCAGCGTTGGCTGCAAGGTACAAGAACAGGCCACTTGGTTTTTTAGTAGTAAGGTGCCATCCCATGAGTGTGAGGGTGAACCGTGGACCCGGGAGAGAGCATCGGCCTTGGAGTTCAATCGCCCGGGACAGTAGGTTAGCACGAAATTGTACATGGAGAAAAATGTGTGCCCTCTGGCATGGCGGGCAGTGGTACATTTTAATGATTGTAACGCTAGTCGATTACGGTGATCGGTGTACACCTGTACGGGAGAAACAGTGCTCAGGAGATGATGTCTCCAAGCTATGAACACGTCCCGAACTGCTAGTAATTCGCGTTCAGTGACCGTGTAGTTCTGCTTGTACTGTGTTAGTTTCCTGGAATGATAAGCCACGGGGTGTAACAACCCAGTGTCGTTACAAACTTGAGATAGAACCGCCCCAACCGCCACTTCCGAGGCATCAGCCGCCACATGAAACAGAAGCTCAGGATCTGGGTGTTGGAGAACTGGTGCAGTCGTGAAGGCCACTTTCAAAGCCTCGAACGCTAGTTGGGCCTGGGAAGTCCATACAAATTGTTTTTTGCTACTGGTCAATGCTGTTAATGGAGCAACGGTTTCGGAAAAAGACTGAATAAACCTCCGGTAAAAGTTAGCGAAACCAAGGAATGATTGTAATGACTTGAGTGAGGTAGGTGTAGGCCAATCCAATACGGCCTTGACTTTCAGATTACTCATTTTGATTCCTTGGTTAGTGATGTCATAACCCAGAAATTCCACTTCCTGGACATGAAATAAACACTTGTCCAGTTTGGCATACAACCGATGTTCTCTTAATCGTTGCAGGACCGAAGAAACATGCTTAACGTGTTCTGGATATGATGGGGAGTAAATCAAGATATCATCCAGGTAAACCACAATATACCTGTCAAGCATGTCGCTCAAGACATCATTTATGAACCTTTGGAAAGTGGCTGGAGCATTACAAAGGCCGAAGGGCATGACCAAGTACTCAAATAACGGTATTTGGTTTTGAAGGCCGTTTTCCACTCATCCCCTTCTTTCATTCTGACAAGGTTATAGGCCCCCCTCAGGTCCAGTTTGGTGAAGTACTCTGAAGTACCCAGTTAATCTAGCAAGACTGAAATGAGGGGTATTGGGTACTGGTTTCTTATGGTCACGGCATTGAGCTCTCTATAGTCGATACATGGACGCAGGTCCCCCTCCTTCTTCGGTAAAAAGAACAGGGGTGATGCTGCTGGAGACTGGGATGGACGTATAAACCCATTCTTTAAGGCATTATCCAGATATTCCTTAAGTATCACATTTTCTTTCTGGTCAGGGAATTCACCCGTCCGGACTTAATCCTGGCACCTCCCACCAGATCTATGGGACAATCGTAGGGGCGATGCAGCAGTAACCTCTCCGCCTCCACCTTATCAAAAACGTCCTGAAAATGATCATATTCCTTGGGCAGCGTAACAGATGTAACCCCCCCTATTAGTGCAACAGTGTCTAATAGCGGGGAACAAGGACTGGTCATGTCCGCAAAACAGTGATTGGTACAATGACTAGAGGTAAACCTGACCACACCGGTTTGCCAGTGCACCAAGGGGTTATGCAACACCAACCAGGGTAGCCCTAAGATGAGCTTGAATTGTGGTGCCCGAATCACATCAAAGTGCATCTCCTCTGTATGTCCCGAAGTGAGGGTCATGACGAGGGTGACGGTACGTTCCATGACTAAGCCTGATACTAACGTGGTACCGTCCACTGTGCTAACAAGCTCAGGATGATCCTTGCGGGTGACCGGTATATTCCAATCCTGAACATATTGGGCATCAACATAATTCCCGGTAGCTCTGGAATCTAGGACAGCCTGCATCGTCCAGGAACTCCCAGATGGAACAGTCAGTTGGGCATGGACAACATAAGGCACCGACATGCAGGAATCCTAGTGACTTTTGCTCGACAAAGGGGTTCCTTCTATTGTCGGGCTCTGGCATTTCCATGTTTCTTGGGCTTCTTCGTACATTCTCGAAGGAAATGCTCAGCAGAACCGTAATAGAAACATAAATTGTTCTTTCTACGTTGTTCTCTTTCCTCAGAAGACAAAGGACCCCTGACAGCCCCGATCTGCATAGGCTCCCCTTCCATGGCGGGAGAGGCCGTGACTGGAGGTGGAATGAGGAAAACCCCTCTTCTCTCCCCCTTCCTTTCTGACCTCCGAGCGTCCAACTGGAAGACAAGATCCAATAGTTTGGGGAACGTGGAAGGCACCACTGGCACCGTAGCTAGGGCATCTTTCAGTGAGTCCGACAAACCTTTGTAAAACAAGGCTGTTTTTTTCTCTTCCGGCCATCCTGTCTCGGCGACCAACTGATTGAAGCGGGCAAGATACGACAGTAGAGGAGTATCTTTTTGCTGCAAGGACAAGAGTTCCAGATCACTGGCTTGGGTTTTGTATCTGGTATCGAACACTCGTGACATGGCCGTAATCAAAGCGTCACAATCATGAAGTAACAGACTTTCTTGTTCCAGTAAAGGGTTGGCCCAAACTGCTGCCGTACCACCTAAATAAGACAGCACAAATGCTGATTTGGTGGTGGAGTCAGGAAATGAGGAGGGCCGGCCTAGAAAGTGCAGTTTACACTGATTAATGAAGGTACGATATTGTTTGGGGTCACCATTGAAGCGTTCAGGTGGGGCGAGAGGAAATTGACCCTTGCACGGGATAAACAAACCGACCTTCGTGAAGCAGTCAATGACCACCCATATGGTGTCATATCCCATGACCGGGGGAAGCTCCACAATAAAATCCATAGAAATCATGGACCATGGACGTTCAGGGATCGGAAGAGGATGTAGCAACCCCATTGGTTTTGCTGTGTTGCCTTTGCACTGTGCACATACAGATCAAGAGATGATATATGCAGATACATCCTGGTGCATAGAGGGCCACCAACACCAACGTCGTAACAACTCCAGTGTTTTACGATGACCAGGGTGAGCAGCCACCAATGAATCATGACACCATTGTAAGGCCATGTGTCTTGTACGGGCATCAGGTATATAGATGCGACCTTGAAAATATGGTAATTGCTTGATTATCTCAATGTCGTATTCCTGGATCTCCTTAGGAGATTTAGCCACCCACTCCTGTATCAAGGGTTCCAGCGTTGGCTGCAAGGTACAAGAACAGGCCACTTGTTTTTTTAGTAGTAAGGTGCCATCCCATGAGTGTGAGGGTGAACCGTGGACCTGGGAGAGAGCATCGGCCTTGGAGTTCAATCGCCCGGGACAGTAGGTTAGCACGAAATTGTACATGGAGAAAAATTTGTGCCCTCTGGCATGGCGGGCAGTGGTACATTTTAATGATTGTAACGCTAGTCGATTACGGTGATCGGTGTACACCTGTACGGGAGAAACAGTGCTCAGGAGATGATGTCTCCAAGCTATGAACACGTCCCGAACTGCTAGTAATTCGCGTTCAGTGACCGTGTAGTTCTGCTTGTACTGTGTTAGTTTCCTGGAATGATAAGCCACGGGGTGTAACAACCCAGTGTCGTTACAAACTTGAGATAGAACCGCCCCAACCGCCACTTCCGAGGCATCAGCCGCCACATGAAACAGAAGCTCAGGATCTGGGTGTTGGAGAACTGGTGCAGTCGTGAAGGCCACTTTCAAAGCCTCGAACGCTAGTTGGGCCTGGGAAGTCCATACAAATTGTTTTTTGCTACTGGTCAATGCTGTTAATGGAGCAACGGTTTCGGAAAAAGACTGAATAAACCTCCGGTAAAAGTTAGCGAAACCAAGGAATGATTGTAATGACTTGAGTGAGGTAGGTGTAGGCCAATCCAATACGGCCTTGACTTTCAGATTACTCATTTTGATTCCTTGGTTAGTGATGTCATAACCCAGAAATTCCACTTCCTGGACATGAAATAAACACTTGTCCAGTTTGGCATACAACCGATGTTCTCTTAATCGTTGCAGGACCGAAGAAACATGCTTAACGTGTTCTGGATATGATGGGGAGTAAATCAAGATATCATCCAGGTAAACCACAATATACCTGTCAAGCATGTCGCTCAAGACATCATTTATGAACCTTTGGAAAGTGGCTGGAGCATTACAAAGGCCGAAGGGCATGACCAAGTACTCAAATAACGGTATTTGGTTTTGAAGGCCGTTTTCCACTCATCCCCTTCTTTCATTCTGACAAGGTTATAGGCCCCCCTCAGGTCCAGTTTGGTGAAGTACTCTGAAGTACCCAGTTAATCTAGCAAGACTGAAATGAGGGGTATTGGGTACTGGTTTCTTATGGTCACGGCATTGAGCTCTCTATAGTCGATACATGGACGCAGGTCCCCCTCCTTCTTCGGTAAAAAGAACAGGGGTGATGCTGCTGGAGACTGGGATGGACGTATAAACCCATTCTTTAAGGCATTATCCAGATATTCCTTAAGTATCACATTTTCTTTCTGGTCAGGGAATTCACCCGTCCGGACTTAATCCTGGCACCTCCCACCAGATCTATGGGACAATCGTAGGGGCGATGCAGCAGTAACCTCTCCGCCTCCACCTTATCAAAAACGTCCTGAAAATGATCATATTCCTTGGGCAGCGTAACAGAGGTAACCCCCCCTATTAGTGCAACAGTGTCTAATAGCGGGGAACAAGGACTGGTCATGTTCGCAAAACAGTGATTGGTACAATGACTAGAGGTAAACCTGACCACACCGGTTTGCCAGTGCACCAAGGGGTTATGCAACACCAACCAGGGTAGCCCTAAGATGAGCTTGAATTGTGGTGCCCGAATCACATCAAAGTGCATCTCCTCTGTATGTCCCGAAGTGAGGGTCATGACGAGGGTGACGGTACGTTCCATGACTAAGCCTGATACTAACGTGGTACCGTCCACTGTGCTAACAAGCTCAGGATGATCCTTGCGGGTGACCGGTATATTCCAATCCTGAACATATTGGGCATCAACATAATTCCCGGTAGCTCCGGAATCTAGGACAGCCTGCATCGTCCAGGAACTCCCAGATGGAACAGTCAGTTGGGCATGGACAACATAAGGCACCGACATGCAGGAATCCTAGTGACTTTTGCTCGACAAAGGGGTTCCTTCTATTGTCGGGCTCTGGCATTTCCATGTTTCTTGGGCTTCTTCGTACATTCTCGAAGGAAATGCTCAGCAGAACCGTAATAGAAACATAAATTGTTCTTTCTACGTTGTTCTCTTTCCTCAGAAGACAAAGGACCCCTGACAGCCCCGATCTGCATAGGCTCCCCTTCCATGGCGGGAGAGGCCGTGACTGGAGGTGGAATGAGGAAAACCCCTCTTCTCTCCCCCTTCCTTTCTGACCTCCGAGCGTCCAACTGGAAGACAAGATCCAATAGTTTGGGGAACGTGGAAGGCACCACTGGCACCGTAGCTAGGGCATCTTTCAGTGAGTCCGACAAACCTTTGTAAAACAAGGCTGTTTTTTTCTCTTCCGGCCATCCTGTCTCGGCGACCAACTGATTGAAGCGGGCAAGATACGACAGTAGAGGAGTATCTTTTTGCTGCAAGGACAAGAGTTCCAGATCACTGGCTTGGGTTTTGTATCTGGTATCGAACACTCGTGACATGGCCGTAATCAAAGCGTCACAATCATGAAGTAACAGACTTTCTTGTTCCAGTAAAGGGTTGGCCCAAACTGCTGCCGTACCACCTAAATAAGACAGCACAAATGCTGATTTGGTGGTGGAGTCAGGAAATGAGGAGGGCCGGCCTAGAAAGTGCAGTTTACACTGATTAATGAAGGTACGATATTGTTTGGGGTCACCATTGAAGCGTTCAGGTGGGGCGAGAGGAAATTGAGCTGCCATGAAAACAGGACCCCCCTCCTGTCTCTGGGAGGAGCTGCTAGGGGCAGCCATCACGGGTGCAGCAGTACCCGAGGTACTTGCTCCCAAGGATTGAATACTGGCACGAAATTCCTGTAGATTCCGTTGAGTGGCTTTGTGAGCGGCTGTCACATCAGCCCTATGGTCTGCTACTATCTGGTGTATTAACGAAAGTGGCCAAAAAACCCAATGTTTTTTGTTATCGGGGGAGCAAACTCATAAAAGGGTTAAATCACGAGGATCAAAGGAAACGGTACCAGGGGGCTGGTACTGCGGAGTTGCTTACCCCTCACTCCTCTATATTAGAGCAAAGTTGGAAATCATCCTAGTCACACATGCAAAAGGGCTAACAATAATCATTCATGTCGGCGGCACAAGGGCCAAGGGTAGAGAGAGGAGGCATACCTGAAAATGATTTTAATTCGAAATTCAAAACATTAAAAAACTACAAAATACAATATATATACAGATATAGAACGGGTTTCAATGGGATGCAATTAATGAAAAACAAAAAACATATAAGGCAAGGCTAGGAAACTGGAAGCCTCAGAGAGAAACAATAATCATAACAGAAAAACAGAAAAACAGGTGAAGAAACTTGATACACCTTCATTTGCTGATACAAAATTGTTGCAAAAATGACAAAATTTGGCATTTGCTGAGAATATAAAGTGTCGACATGTTTCGGCCAATCGTCATATGGGACATTTTCTCAAGTGTCCATACAGAGTCTAGTTGTGGTGGCCATCATCAGGACAAGACATTTCTTCAAATACAGCCTTATAAGTGATTCGATGTGGGTGTCACACACATCTGGAAAGATACATATATATATAAAAAATTAATTAGTTGCACTTCATGAAACTACTAACATCCATCTTAAAGTTAAGTAGCACTAACAATGAACCTTTAAATCTTAAAAAACTACCCTCTGTAGGTTATTTTAATAGCCTAACAATTTATTTGAAAAATGCACTCAAATAGTGTCATGTACACCAAACACATCCAAATACATGTGGTGCAACATGTCCCCAAAGTGTTTCAATGGGAGCATACATTTGTGTGACATAGAAAAGATGGATCCAACTCTTACCAGTGGCTCCAAAATAGAGTGTGATCAGTAGGGAAACCATCAATGGCTTATGTGCAAACGGAAGTGTAGCACGATCTGCTTGCTATAATGGTCGTCCGAAGAATTTTAAGTACGCTCTGCATGAACAAGAACATTTAGTTTATTTCCAGTGTTAGTTACATTTGGGCCCAAATCTATTTTTAATATAGTTTAAGGCAGTGTATGTTATTGGCAATCGCTCGGCCACAGATTTACGTAGGTCAACATCTTATCTTTGGGCTAACCTCCAAGCACCTCATTATAGAATGTTGTAACATAGTTACTTGAATATTCATCATTTAAAGGGTGTTACAAAATGAAACACAACTGAAAAACGCGAGCCGACAGATTAATTGTCTGGTCTAGCAAAGCATCAGAGTTGAAGAGAGGGGAAGAGTCTAACCCTTATATAAGATAAAATGTCGCGAAGCGTACCTTTGTTGTTCCAAAACAACAGGCGCCAGCAGTTTTTTAGTGGGCTGCAGGCACGGTTGTAACAGCGTTATGCAGTCAAGTGGAGCTTCTACCACGCAAATCCGAGGCAGTTCAGTGGTTCATAAGCAGAAATGCTACAAGATATAAAAAAAAAGGGGAGCTAATCAGCTTAGCAGCTCGATACGAATCGAGCGCTTAACTTTAAACCCGGATAGAGGCAAACTCACCTTAATGTCCTTCCAGGGCCTACGGGTCCTCTTGTCCTCACTGCTGTGTACCAAATGGTCAGCGCGGTGTTGTAGGAGGAGGCTTTTAAACCCGTATATCAGTCACGTGATATTGAGTAAAACCTTTTTTTTCTTTAAAGGTACAGTGTGTGTCCCCATTTCATACGGAGGAAGAAAGAAATTGAAACATGGACCGCAATTGTCCAAGTGTGAAAATAAGCCTCAGGAGTATATGCACACAAAATTAATTGAAGAAAGTAGAATAAAATGATGGAAAGTTCCAAAAGAGGGGTGGTTGCTAAAAAACGTCATGAATAGACGTGTTTAAAAAGAAACTGATGGAGAGGTGAGTCCCAACAGGGGATCTAAACATATTGGCAACACCCCATCATGAGGTGATCGGGATACCAAGGGTCGGGAAGAACACCCGAGATCTTAGGGTGTATGATGATACCGTATCTGCAGATTCTTTGTCATGTCATGTGATCAAGTTATTCCATTCAACAGAAGAGTTGAGCCCTTGATTAACAGTATTTAACGTATATATCAGCCTTTGTTCAGCCCGACTGAGAGATAAATCTCTATTTCCTCCTCTTGGTGAGGGGGATATTTTTTGAATTACAAACCATTTGAAGTCTGTGTAATGATGCTTAGCTATGGCGTAGTGGGAAACCATAGGTTTATTCTCGGTTTTGTTCTTTAGACATGACCTATGTTCGCAGATTCTGAGTCGAACCATGCGGCTAGTTTTTCCTATATATAGGAGGTTGCAAGGACATTTAATTCCGTATATCAACCAATCTGAGGCACAGTTGGAAAAAGATCTCAGATTCCAAACTTTGCCGTTAAGGTCAATCGACTTACAATTATATGTTAAGTCACAGACAGAGCAGTGGCCACATTTAAAGTGGCCCACTACAGGTGGAAGGTTCCACAAGGTGAGCTGTGTTGAAGGAGGGCGGGTGACAGGGTACGTGTGGACCAAAAAATCTTTTATGTTTTTTTGGCGTTTAAAAGCAAACCTCGGTTGGGGGGGACTGAATTCATCTGTAGTAAGGATGTGCCATTGTTGTTTTATCACTTTGCGCAAAGTGTTACTAATGGGGCTAAAAGTGCTGACACACGTAATCCTGTCTTCTTTTATCGAGGGTTCATGTTGAAGGCATCTAGTTCTATTCGCATATTTAGCTCTTTTATATGCTCGATTGATGCATTTTTTGGGGTACCCCCTCGCAGACAAGCGTTGTTTCAAATCTCTACCTTCTCGAGTAAAGTCTTCGAGATCGGTGCAATTTCTTCTAAGTCTCAGAAATTGCCCAATAGGTAGGTTTTCACGTAGACTTCGGGGATGAAAGCTGTTATACCTAAGGAGAGTGTTCTTATCTGTGGGTTTCCGGAAAAGCCTTGTCTTAAGAGTTCCTTCTTCTGTTTTGAAAATAAGAAGATCCAAAAAAGAGATGGTAGTGGCATGAAATGTCATAGTGAATTTGATATGTGAGTTATGGTTGTTAAGCCATTCAAGAAAACAGTACAAGCGGGGAAGATCCCCCTGCCAGATCATAAATACATCGTCTATGTAACGGCACCATTTCAGGATATCGTTATTGAAAGGATTAGAAGAATGGTAGATGGAAGTGGTTTCAAAATGATCCATAAATAAATTCGCCAGATCAGGCGCAAAAGTTGCCCCCATACTAGTACCATGGATTTGTTTGTAAAAAGTCCCTTCATACAAGAAGAAATTTTCTGTCAAAGCGATTCTAATGCATTCCATGATGAATGGTGTGGGTACTTTTCGCAAAGTGTCGGTGCGTTGGTTTAGAAAGAGCTCCATTATTGTGAGACATTCTCCTTGTGGGATGCTTGTATAGAGTGACGTCACATCCAGAGTAACCAGGAGATCATTGGTATTAAGATGGATCTCAGAGATTGAATTAATCATACTGGTGGTATCTTTTACATAGGAGTTCATCTGTAACACGAAGGGTCTAAGGAACCAATCGGCATAGATCGAAAGTGGTTCTAAGATGGAATTAATGGCTGATACAATCGGTCTCCCAGGTGGATTCAATGCATTTTTATGGATCTTGGGAAGAAGATAGAATGCAGGGGTGACTGGTGATGTTTTTATGAGAAACTGGTGTTCGTCCTGATCTATCCATTCTTCTTGTAGGGCATGGTCCATCAGGCTTTTAATTTCTGCGCCGATGGAGGCTGTAGGATCATGATCAAGTCTACGATAGAACCCAGGATTGTTGAGTTGAAGCATCACTTCTGTGGAATAAAGTGTGATATCCCACAGAACAATTCCTCCGCCCTTGTCGGCGGGTTTTATTAGAAAAGTCGTGTTCTTTTGTAGAGCATCTAAGGCAAGCCGTTCGCTTTGGCTCAAATTGTCTCTATGATGGTTTTTGTCTTTTAGGAGGTGTTTTGTTTTTTCTAAAATCTTGTTTTCAAATGCTAAAATGGCCGGGCTAACCATAGCATCAGAAGGAGTGAAGTGTGAAGGTACTTTAAGGCCAGTTGTACTAGGTATTTTAGTCGAAGGTGAACCATTTTTAAAAAAATATTTTAAACGAATCAGGCGAAAGAATTTGTATAATTCAACCTGAGTGTCAAAATCTTTGGCTCTAGTAGTGGGGACAAAACTTAGTCCATTTTTCAGGACCGATGTTTCTGCCTCAGTGAGAATGTGATTGGACAAATTAAAAATCGGAATCACCAATTCTGAGGGGGACCCCTCCAATTGCGGGTTTGCATCCGTGGTGGCCCCTGTTGCCACTGACGTGGTCTCTTCCCTCGTCCTTGAAAAAAAGGATGGTTGTTCAAATCAGACCCATTTGAGGTAGTGGGATTATCGGAGTCACTGCTTGATGTAGTATTTGAGGTATTGGAGAAACTCACATATTTGTTCCTAGGGGGACCTGTGGTTCTTTTTCTATTTTGTGCCTGTTTGTTTTGATCTTCATAAAAGGAAGGCACTAAGTATGGATACGTGTTAGTTTCCTTATAATTTTCCATATCTTTTTTGTATTTCCAAATCTTTTTATCTAAAGTCAACTTTTTGAATTTTACTATTTCTTCTTCCATTTTTGTAAGTTTTTCTTTAATGTCTCTTATAAGGTTATCACCTTTTATCTTGTTTTCAAGAGTTTCAATTTCCAATTTTTGTTTAGTGGATTCTTCTGCCGAAGTATCTATAATCAGAATCAAATAGTCACGTGAACATTTGTTCCCCACGGCACTAAATTGTCCTTTAAATTTGGTGTTATCTAAAAAAACCCTTGGGATATTTTTAACTTGTAAACCTTCAGGGATGATGCCTGCTTTTAGATAAGCTAGCATCATCTGACCATGAGATTCCGTACGGATCAGTTTTTTCTTTTTTTGTAGCAATAAATCCAGATCGTCAGTTTTGACGACTGGCGGAGCATTTGTTGTATCCATCGTCACTACTGTTGGTAAAGTCATCAATCTTTGGTAATATTCTTCCGAAAATGTCAGAATATTGACACTCTCCATCTTATTTTTATACACTGTATAACATGTGTATCAGTCTCAAACATAAACCGATATAGGCTATTAATGTGGCCTTTCAGCCAAAGGGCTGTCCAAAAGGTGTATTAACGAAAGTGGCCAAAAAACCCAATGTTTTTTGTTATCGGGGGAGCAAACTCATAAAAGGGTTAAATCACGAGGATCAAAGGAAACGGTACCAGGGGGCTGGTACTGCGGAGTTGCTTACCCCTCACTCCTCTATATTAGAGCAAAGTTGGAAATCATCCTAGTCACACATGCAAAAGGGCTAACAATAATCATTCATGTCGGCGGCACAAAGGCCAAGGGTAGAGAGAGGAGGCATACCTGAAAATGATTTTAATTCGAAATTCAAAACATTAAAAAACTACAAAATACAATATATATACAGATATAGAACGGGTTTCAATGGGATGCAATTAATGAAAAACAAAAAACATATAAGGCAAGGCTAGGAAACTGGAAGCCTCAGAGAGAAACAAAAATCATAACAGAAAAACAGAAAAACAGGTGAAGAAACTTGATACACCTTCATTTGCTGATACAAAATTGTTGCAAAAATGACAAAATTTGGCATTTGCTGAGAATATAAAGTGTCGACATGTTTCGGCCAATCGTCATATGGGACATTTTCTCAAGTGTCCATACAGAGTCTAGTTGTGGTGGCCATCATCAGGACAAGACATTTCTTCAAATACAGCCTTATAAGTGATTCGATGTGGGTGTCACACACATCTGGAAAGATACATATATATATAAAAAATTAATTAGTTGCACTTCATGAAACTACTAACATCCATCTTAAAGTTAAGTAGCACTAACAATGAACCTTTAAATCTTAAAAAACTACCCTCTGTAGGTTATTTTAATAGCCTAACAATTTATTTGAAAAATGCACTCAAATAGTGTCATGTACACCAAACACATCCAAATACATGTGGTGCAACATGTCCCCAAAGTGTTTCAATGGGAGCATACATTTGTGTGACATAGAAAAGATGGATCCAACTCTTACCAGTGGCTCCAAAATAGAGTGTGATCAGTAGGGAAACCATCAATGGCTTATGTGCAAACGGAAGTGTAGCACGATCTGCTTGCTATAATGGTCGTCCGAAGAATTTTAAGTACGCTCTGCATGAACAAGAACATTTAGTTTATTTCCAGTGTTAGTTACATTTGGGCCCAAATCTATTTTTAATATAGTTTAAGGCAGTGTATGTTATTGGCAATCGCTCGGCCACAGATTTACGTAGGTCAACACTTTATTCCACAGAAGTGATGCTTCAACTCAACAATCCTGGGTTCTATCGTAGACTTGATCATGATCCTACAGCCTCCATCGGCGCAGAAATTAAAAGCCTGATGGACCATGCCCTACAAGAAGAATGGATAGATCAGGACGAACACCAGTTTCTCATAAAAACATCACCAGTCACCCCTGCATTCTATCTTCTTCCCAAGATCCATAAAAATGCATTGAATCCACCTGGGAGACCGATTGTATCAGCCATTAATTCCATCTTAGAACCACTTTCGATCTATGCCGATTGGTTCCTTAGACCCTTCGTGTTACAGATGAACTCCTATGTAAAAGATACCACCAGTATGATTAATTCAATCTCTGAGATCCATCTTAATACCAATGATCTCCTGGTTACTCTGGATGTGACGTCACTCTATACAAGCATCCCACAAGGAGAATGTCTCACAATAATGGAGCTCTTTCTAAACCAACGCACCGACACTTTGCGAAAAGTACCCACACCATTCATCATGGAATGCATTAGAATCGCTTTGACAGAAAATTTCTTCTTGTATGAAGGGACTTTTTACAAACAAATCCATGGTACTAGTATGGGGGCAACTTTTGCGCCTGATCTGGCGAATTTATTTATGGATCATTTTGAAACCACTTCCATCTACCATTCTTCTAATCCTTTCAATAACGATATCCTGAAATGGTGCCGTTACATAGACGATGTATTTATGATCTGGCAGGGGGATCTTCCCCGCTTGTACTGTTTTCTTGAATGGCTTAACAACCATAACTCACATATCAAATTCACTATGACATTTCATGCCACTACCATCTCTTTTTTGGATCTTCTTATTTTCAAAACAGAAGAAGGAACTCTTAAGACAAGGCTTTTCCGGAAACCCACAGATAAGAACACTCTCCTTAGGTATAACAGCTTTCATCCCCGAAGTCTACGTGAAAACCTACCTATTGGGCAATTTCTGAGACTTAGAAGAAATTGCACCGATCTCGAAGACTTTACTCGAGAAGGTAGAGATTTGAAACAACGCTTGTCTGCGAGGGGGTACCCCAAAAAATGCATCAATCGAGCATATAAAAGAGCTAAATATGCGAATAGAACTAGATGCCTTCAACATGAACCCTCGATAAAAGAAGACAGGATTACGTGTGTCAGCACTTTTAGCCCCATTAGTAACACTTTGCGCAAAGTGATAAAACAACAATGGCACATCCTTACTACAGATGAATTCAGTCCCCCCCAACCGAGGTTTGCTTTTAAACGCCAAAAAAACATAAAAGATTTTTTGGTCCACACGTACCCTGTCACCCGCCCTCCTTCAACACAGCTCACCTTGTGGAACCTTCCACCTGTAGTGGGCCACTTTAAATGTGGCCACTGCTCTGTCTGTGACTTAACATATAATTGTAAGTCGATTGACCTTAACGGCAAAGTTTGGAATCTGAGATCTTTTTCCAACTGTGCCTCAGATTGGTTGATATACGGAATTAAATGTCCTTGCAACCTCCTGTATATAGGAAAAACTAGCCGCATGGTTCGACTCAGAATCTGCGAACATAGGTCATGTCTAAAGAACAAAACCGAGAATAAACCTATGGTTTCCCACTACGCCATAGCTAAGCATCATTACACAGACTTCAAATGGTTTGTAATTCAAAAAATATCCCCCTCACCAAGAGGAGGAAATAGAGATTTATCTCTCAGTCGGGCTGAACAAAGGCTGATATATACGTTAAATACTGTTAATCAAGGGCTCAACTCTTCTGTTGAATGGAATAACTTGATCACATGACATGACAAAGAATCTGCAGATACAGTATCATCATACACCCTAAGATCTCGGGTGTTCTTCCCGACCCTTGGTATCCCGATCACCTCATGATGGGGTGTTGCCAATATGTTTAGATCCCCTGTTGGGACTCACCTCTCCATCAGTTTCTTTTTAAACACGTCTATTCATGACGTTTTTTAGCAACCACCCCTCTTTTGGAACTTTCCATCATTTTATTCTACTTTCTTCAATTAATTTTGTGTGCATATACTCCTGAGGCTTATTTTCACACTTGGACAATTGCGGTCCATGTTTCAATTTCTTTCTTCCTCCGTATGAAATGGGGACACACACTGTACCTTTAAAGAAAAAAAAGGTTTTACTCAATATCACGTGACTGATATACGGGTTTAAAAGCCTCCTCCTACAACACCGCGCTGACCATTTGGTACACAGCAGTGAGGACAAGAGGACCCGTAGGCCCTGGAAGGACATTAAGGTGAGTTTGCCTCTATCCGGGTTTAAAGTTAAGCGCTCGATTCGTATCGAGCTGCTAAGCTGATTAGCTCCCCTTTTTTTTTATATCTTGTAGCATTTCTGCTTATGAACCACTGAACTGCCTCGGATTTGCGTGGTAGAAGCTCCACTTGACTGCATAACGCTGTTACAACCGTGCCTGCAGCCCACTAAAAAACTGCTGGCGCCTGTTGTTTTGGAACAACAAAGGTACGCTTCGCGACATTTTATCTTATATAAGGGTTAGACTCTTCCCCTCTCTTCAACTCTGATGCTTTGCTAGACCAGACAATTAATCTGTCGGCTCGCGTTTTTCAGTTGTGTTTCATTTTGTAACACCCTTTAAATGATGAATATTCAAGTAACTATGTTACAACATTCTATAATGAGGTGCTTGGAGGTTAGCCCAAAGATAAGATGTTGACCTACGTAAATCTGTGGCCGAGCGATTGCCAATAACATACACTGCCTTAAACTATATTAAAAATAGATTTGGGCCCAAATGTAACTAACACTGGAAATAAACTAAATGTTCTTGTTCATGCAGAGCGTACTTAAAATTCTTCGGACGACCATTATAGCAAGCAGATCGTGCTACACTTCCGTTTGCACATAAGCCATTGATGGTTTCCCTACTGATCACACTCTATTTTGGAGCCACTGGTAAGAGTTGGATCCATCTTTTCTATGTCACACAAATGTATGCTCCCATTGAAACACTTTGGGGACATGTTGCACCACATGTATTTGGATGTGTTTGGTGTACATGACACTATTTGAGTGCATTTTTCAAATAAATTGTTAGGCTATTAAAATAACCTACAGAGGGTAGTTTTTTAAGATTTAAAGGTTCATTGTTAGTGCTACTTAACTTTAAGATGGATGTTAGTAGTTTCATGAAGTGCAACTAATTAATTTTTTATATATATATGTATCTTTCCAGATGTGTGTGACACCCACATCGAATCACTTATAAGGCTGTATTTGAAGAAATGTCTTGTCCTGATGATGGCCACCACAACTAGACTCTGTATGGACACTTGAGAAAATGTCCCATATGACGATTGGCCGAAACATGTCGACACTTTATATTCTCAGCAAATGCCAAATTTTGTCATTTTTGCAACAATTTTGTATCAGCAAATGAAGGTGTATCAAGTTTCTTCACCTGTTTTTCTGTTTTTCTGTTATGATTTTTGTTTCTCTCTGAGGCTTCCAGTTTCCTAGCCTTGCCTTATATGTTTTTTGTTTTTCATTAATTGCATCCCATTGAAACCCGTTCTATATCTGTATATATATTGTATTTTGTAGTTTTTTAATGTTTTGAATTTCGAATTAAAATCATTTTCAGGTATGCCTCCTCTCTCTACCCTTGGCCTTTGTGCCGCCGACATGAATGATTATTGTTAGCCCTTTTGCATGTGTGACTAGGATGATTTCCAACTTTGCTCTAATATAGAGGAGTGAGGGGTAAGCAACTCCGCAGTACCAGCCCCCTGGTACCGTTTCCTTTGATCCTGCTACTATCTGGGCCAGAGTGGTCAGCGGGTCTGTGGAAACGTCCATTTAAGAGGCTTCTGAATATGTCAGAACTCTGTAGAATCCCTGGTGGGAGTTCTGTTCCAGCAGTTGAACCTGTCGTGTAGCCGACGAGTTCTTTCTGCCAATGCACCCCTCAGGGATGTAAAAACAATCGCCTGAGGAGTTAATTGACCCAAAGATGGATGGACGTCACAGGATACCGCTGACCTGCAAAGGAAGGTCAAGATTAGTACCAGTGTGAGCACATAGATAGCTAATCACAAGATTCACAAATGAATACCTTGTTTATATAACAATACTCCAATACAAGGTCAAGGTTCCTGAGTTGCGTGTGGACGATCCTATGACAATGAATACTGATAGATGGATTGAGTAAACCAAGAAAACTGTATTACGTCACAATGAGAGAGTAATCAACACAATTCTTACCATAGGACCTGGGAAGGGAATGCAGAATGAAATGAAACTGAGATGGGATGTTACCAGTAGAAAAGTTTGAGTTCCCGTGAAGCAATGATCCACCTGACACCCGCCGGAACGAGGACGCCTAGAAATGTTCCCAGGATAAGTCCCAGTCCAGTGAGGCAATGATCCACCTGACACCCACCGGAACGCAGACACCTAACAATTCCTGAAGTCCGGAGATCAGCGGAGCAGTAGACAGCAGGTAAGTTTGTGGGGATGAGATAGATGACTGCGACAAGATTAAATGTTCAATGAGTAGAATGGTCGGGCCTTCCGAGTCGGTTGCCTTGTGGGCAGCAGAAGGACAGTTCAGCAGAGGGAGCGGGTCGTATGCGGTCTGAGTCGGCAACAGGTTTTCCAAGCAGCAGGTAAGGGCAAGATAAGGGAGTTCCGTGGGCTGGTTCCAAGTCGGTTACCTTGCGGGCAGCAGTAGGACAGTACAGCAGAAGGAGCGGGTCGTATGCCGTCCGAGTCTGCAACAGGTTTTCCAAGCAGCAGGTAAGGACAAGAGAGTTCTGTGGGACGTAACTGGGTCAAAAGTTCAGAGAGTAGAACAAGACAAGGTAGCATGGGCCGTAGAACACAAATTCAGAAGCAGGGAACAACGAAAAGGTGGAGCATGATACTGTGAACAAGGCTTAGCGTGTGAATACACGTGACTGCAAGAACGCTGAAGGAGCGCGTCTCCAAGGTAACGACAACACCGTTTCTGTACTACATGGCGGCTGTTATTGGGGCAAAGGTTCTTTGTATAGTACGAGGAGGGTTCAAAGCTGATCGTGGACCATGAGTAGGAAGTTTAATCCGGAACCAAGGCATAATCTTGTGGGTTTTAGGGGGAACAAACCGGTAACTGGACCGTTTCCTGACAAAGTCTTCAACAGAGAGGGTGACCCCAAGGAGCTGGTATCCGATAATGGGTAACAATTTACTTCATTAGAATTTCACGGATTCTTGAGAGACAGGGCTATAGACCACATAACAACCTCACTATACCATCCCATTGCTAACGGACTGGTAGAAAGAATGAATACATTTGCAAAAAGTGTAATTTAGCTGGCAATATCTAATTCTCTTCCATGGAGAGAAACGCTCAAAGAAGCCTTGTGTACTTATAGGTTCACACCACACTCTACCACTGATGTTGAACCTTTCACCATGATGCGTGGCAGGGTAGCGGCAAATAAATTGAGACCTGCCTAGATGTTCATGGACACAGGGGAGGTAAGGTTGGACATGGACCACATATTAAGGAGTGTAAAAGAGAAACAAACAAAATATAAAGAGTATTATGACCCCAAGAACAGTGTGAAGGAAAAGGTCATTAAAGAAGGAGATTGGGTGTGTGTCAGAGAACCGAGGAAAGCACTCAAAGGTGAATCCAGATTTAGTTTGCCACATAGAGTCACGAGTTGTCAAGGCAAATCACTTGTGCTGGAGGATGGTAAAAGATGGTCTGCTGATGATGTGGTGAAAGTAGAGAACGACTTAAATAGACCAAGCGCAAGTAAAAATGTCAACACATGGCCATTTAGTAATTTGGACAAAGAAACTTTCAGGAGATGCAACACCAATGAGGATTGTAATGCAGGAACATCGAATCACATGAACAAGGGTGCTGCAAACAATTACCATGATGGTGGAAGCGAAGTTATAACCAAGGGACTATCAAAGAGGAACCGAAAAACCATTCAAAACTTTAACAATGACTATGTCTGTTCCTAAAGTGATCAGACTTTTGGTCACATGTTTCTTTTTACATTTTGAAAGGAGACCTTACACTTTGTTTTTCTTTGCTTTTATTCACCTCTCATTTCCCACTTTTCTTCATCCTCTCCTTTTCCAAATCTTTCTTTCTTTTCATATAAGGGGGGAAGATGTTATGAAGTAATGTAGTAGAATGCACAGATGGAATCTGTGATGTAATGACTCTAGAATGTGATTGTGATTGGTCTGCAGCGGTTTCCCCTTGAGTGCGGCTGTGCTCTGGGGCTCTACATTAAAACTCCACTTAAGCACATATTTACTGCCTCTGCCATTTATTACAGACTCTGGGAGAACACAGAGCCAAAGCGTGATATAGCCAGAACTAGAAACACTGAGCAACCAGCGTGCAAGTGTAGAAGAGGGATAAGCATGGCTGAGTAGAAAGAGCGGTGGTGGCATGACCATGGAAGCAAAGTGGTGGGAAGTCTGCCTGCACAAAATCACCAAAATCATCCAAGAGAGTTAGTCGCTCCCAGTCAGAGTCATGATCCCTGTGATGTCCTGAAGAGGGATACCTAAACATAGCCCTCATTGCACCCATCCCGCTCTCAGCCTGTTGACCGAGAAACAAGAGGTGTGCATCACTCGTGGCCCCCTCCTTCCCTTAATCATTAATGTATCACAGGTGTGAGGGACGGTATTCACTCAGACAACCATTCAGACTGTACCTGGAGGACATTACACAAGTCGACTGCCCGCAGCCACAGAGTGCCGATGATGTCACGACTTACATTGTAACATAGATGCGTTAGACATGAAGCACATATGCATCCCTGCACAAAGCTATGCAGCTATTTTAGTTTATCACTGATAGACAGGAAGGACATGCTTATGACTCATATAGCTTAAGAACTGACACACATACCTTTTACTGAGCAGAAAACCACAAGACGCACAAGAATACTTATGAACGGCTTGATGATGCTTAACGCAACTAACAGGGATGGCCATGCAAATAAAGATGGACGCCACATGTACATTGGAGTGAATGGGAGAAGCCTCGAGAACTCGAAACACAGAGGAGGCTGACAGGTGGGTCCAGTTGAAGCTGGCAGAACAGGCTTCCAGCACGGTTACAGTGCACAGACAGCCAAGGACACAGAGAGAAGGAAAGATTCCAGACAAGCAGAAAGGACAGGGCACCTTCATGAAACCCAAGCAGAAAATCCTCATAATTACAGGCATGAGAAATCCCTTTTGTGTTCCCTACACACGTGACCTCCACCTTCCAGACAGTGCCTATTCATTCGATCTAGATAGAGAATGCTGTTCCGACCGAACTGAAGGCAGGGGTATACAAATGTAGCACAGGCTCAACGATGAATGTTCTTTCACACGGCCTAGGAGATTGGATAAGGTAACTTATTGGGAACATGCAGAACATTTGGGGTTGTTCCCACAACCTTGAGTTGTTGCACTTGGCTTGGTACCTGCCCAAGGCTCCAAGGCTGAGAAGACCCTGCCTGCTCAATCCCTATTCACCGTCCATGATAAGCTTAAACTATGTTGCATTGGCCAACCACCTTTACCTAACCCGTAACTTTGCATTTTATACCTTTAGAGGTGGTCTCAGGAGGAGCCATCAGATATAGTTTACCCAATGAATACACTAATCCCTTATAGAAAACATATGTAGTTCACCTCATTAACCAATCCCTTCCCCTGTTAACTTTTTTGGGATGTAACTGCATTTGTGATGTTGCGCACTAACAAAACAGGCCTAAAACTGCCCAGACACTGAGGGCGTGTGGAGAATATTACGTTGTTCATGCCGCAATCCCTGTCATTTGAATGCGTAATAAAGACAGTTCAACTTTGTCCCATGGGTGGGTATTCCGTTCTTGGTGCAGGGGATTCCCAGGGCCCAGTTCCTCTTGCATGTAGATGGGGAGGCTGCTAAAAGTCCCCTGGCCACTATTACAGATGGTAGCAGAGAGGATGGTCGCTAACAACCCTCGGTGATAAGACCACCTTGTACTGCCGTATACCCAAAGAGCTGCATCATGGCCCACGTGGACCGGACCGAAAAACCACACGTGCATAGTGAGAGGTCATCAGTAGTCACCTTGGAGAAATTCCTGCCCGCTCCCAGTGGGACGCCAAGCAAACCGGACGACAGAGTGGCAGTTTTGGGGGGAAAGACAGTGCCCGAGGGCTTCAGCGGATCCAAGGAGTGTAAGTGCAGACTGGGCCATACCACAAACATTGGCAAAGGGAAAGTTGTTGTTTGTCGTTTGTTTTGTGTTGTTGTGAAGAATACCAATTTTGGCTGTTTAACTTGAGGTTACGGATGGAAAAAAGGAAAAAGAAAAGACAACAAAAAGTATACCCGTACTCTAGGCGCTAGCTTGGTTTATGGATGAAAAATATGAAGACAGATAGCTTAGTTATGGATTTATGTATGACATTCTGTGTCTAGGCGTTAGCGTAGTTCGCTAAGGTCACAGAAGGTGATTTCTTAGTTTATCTCACAGAGATGTAATCATGTGAAACCGTATAGAAGAAGGACCACATATTTGTTGGAAATCCCTGTGATTGGAGGACAGGAAGATGGATGTTTATATGTTATGTTGTTCGCATGGTTGTTTTTCTGGGTACTGTGAGACTTTTGGGGGTGCATTTGAAGTATCAAGGTTTTTTCCTTGGACTTATGGCATCACATATAGAGGTGGTAAATAGAATACAGAGAGCTGTTGTGGTGGTGACAGTGGCGGCTGGTGACATTTTGAAGTGGTGGGGTGCTAAGTCTGGATTGAGTAAGTGCATGAAAGTGAGCATACGAGCAAGCCAAACCCAAACTACAGGGTTTTGGGGGTCTTCCAACCCTCAAGAAGTATGCATTTTACAGTACCGTTTGCAAAGGAAAAGGAGTAAAAATGTATTGCTTTTCCAGGCAGTTGTAGAGAAGGAGCCAAGTACCCCCACCTCAACTACTTCGACATATTTCGTATATGTTGGGAACCATAGTGTGAGACACGTGCAGTACCACTAAGAATACCGATACCAAAGAGAATTCTAGAAGCAAGGTTCCCATTGAGAAAACTATACTTGTATATGAGAAAGTATGATGGCCATTTGAATTAAATCCTGGAAGAAGCAGAGCAAGTGAATGGCCAAGACGAATGGTGACGTCATACAGAGTCAAGCTGACATACATAGAAGAGATGCAAAGGCAAGAGAATGCATATAATATTCTATAAGGCATCAAGAAAGTATCAAGCATAAGTGCCATCTTGGGACCAAGGTGAAGAAGCTTATGCCATAGAACTGATGAAGATAGCAAGCCAGTTTACAGGAGTACAGATGCAGAAGAAGTATTCTTGAGGCTAGCTTTATAATTAATAGATTGCGGCATTCGCCAATATATCCATATATCCATAAGTGAGTAAAAATGGGATGTTTCCACTGCGAACTATAGCAGAGCTGGGCTAGAAAAGGAAGGCCTCTTTTTCAGTGTGTCACAGTAAGAAAACAAATAAATTACCAAGTGAATATCAGAAAGGCAGGGCTGGATGAGCCAAGAAGCCAAGCCAAGAAGCCAAGGTCTTTTCAGGCTGGAGTGAGCAGACATTGGATACAAATTGAGTGAAAAAACAAAACTCCTGTTCAGAAGGCATGAACCAAACAAGGAAGATGTCAGAGGTCTATTAGAAAATAGTATTTTTAATACACGAGAGGCTCTATTTTGTGGTCTTCAGTCACGTGGAAGGATGAAGTTGGACGAACAAGATGGTCACACCTACACATGATGGCAGAGCGTGCCTTAACTCCCTGAATTCCCCAGAGCCAAGAACACTCCTAAGGACAAGTTCAAAGTCCTAATTGGCAGCAGACCATTGAGGTGATGATAGATGCATATGCTAATTGGTGGGAAGCTATGGTCAAGACAAGCTCACCAGCACCTGGGAGCCCAGCCTGCGTTCTGCTATCGCAGGAGTAAACATACTGACGAAGGTTAGAGTGCCAACCAATTGTAGAGGACCACGTAATGAAGGGTCCTATAGTTTGTGTAGCCAATAGGATGTTGTGTATTTAGTGACGTTCATAGTTACCTGTTTAAGGGGAGGGCTTAGTCTCCCCACCGGATGGTAAGAAACCAATTACTTTCTTTCACTGTTCCATACTAGTATAGAACATATACTTAGATATTCCCTTAAACCCTATCACGTTCTTCAATAGGTTTTGAAGTTTGCCACGTTGGATGCCGTTAGTAAATACACAAGTTGTCGTCACCTATGAAGATTTTTTGCTATAAAAGGATGCTTTTTTCTAAGATGCATTGAGAGAATTTGTGCTGAGATGTCCGTTGATGTCCGTTGTACTCCCTGTTTTAGATCACTGATATTAAAAAAGTTATCCTTTTTGCCAATTACCTGAGTCGTTTTGATTATTGATGTATGAATAAAGTCTGTATCCCCATCCATCTCAAGGGTATTGCTACTCATCTTAAAGGGCTGGAGGTCACCCAGTTCACAGTTCTTAATAAATTAAGTATTCTAATGCTCCATGTTCTGTTACAATTCAAGAGCATCATTCATATCTGATTTGCGGCTGAGGGAGTAGCAGGCGATCCTATATGAGAATGCTGCAAAGGCAACTCAGCAGGTTAGGTGACTGTTTCTGAAATGTTATATGTTTACACCTTCCTATAAATCATATGGCTTTTTTCTATTCCTACTGCAAAATGTGCTGTAAAATGTGTTGTTTCGACCTGGGGATGGGTATAGCTCCTTCGCATCACTCAGTGTGGTAATCTCTGCCCCGTAGCAAAAATCAAAAGCTGCCACTCATTAATATGTGCACAGTAAGTGAACATATCCTAAAGTGAAATATACACATTTAGTTCAATTGATCTTTCCCTTTATAAGAAAGTGCATAAGACAAATTAGTATTTTCCTTTCAAAAAAGTAACCAACACTGGTGGCTAAATAACCTGAGAGAGTTCCAATAACTAGGCTGGCAAAGTATAAAAGGTACACACCTTTTAAACCCGACAATTTATATTGAAATATTCCAAGGAAAACAAAATCCAAACTGTAGACGTGTGCTTTGATGACACTTTTATGTGGTCTTGTGGGTAAGTGTCTGCACTGAAAAACATGACAAACCGGGGTGAAAAATCCTACCAGCTGAACACTTGAGCAATCAAACTTCTTTGAATGCTGGCCTCAAATACACTTAAAAGGTGTTGTGTTTGCTGTCCACCCACATGTATCCTCTCGATTTGTGCCTTGAAAATCAGCGCAGGACCAGAACCAGAGAATATAACCCCCCACAGTCTCCAGGACTGAAACCTCGGTGGCCACATCCTGGGCATATAGTTAAGATTCACTTGCCCTCTCATCCGACCCTTCTCACCCCCATGTTTGGCTTTCAACAATACTCTGTTTTACAAAGAGAACTTGAAAAGTACAAAAACCATGGTAAGGTACTCACAAACATATATAAATCCTTATAGAAAGATGCTAGGCAAAAGGTTTACAATTGTGGCATTATAAACCCCATCTTGAATGGAAGTCTAGAAATACCAGAATGCAATGCAGAAGAAGGCAAACAAAAATGGCCTGTGGTTAAAAAGTACTTTCAAGGCTTAAACACTCATAAAAAAGGTAATGTGGGAAATGGTTACTTACCTGTTTGAGTTTCAATGTTTGACAAAGGCATGCTTCCCAGCTTGAACAGTGCTAGGACATTCCTAGGCCGTGGCCTGACAAGCCGAGATATTCATGGCGCGGTTTAAAAGAAACATTGGGTTTGGATTGGGGGTTGGGTGCTAACAGCATGCCAGAAACAAATGCTTATTTCTGTTCTTGTCTTTGATCTCGCTGTGCTGTTCTCCCCTCGCACTTCTTCTTCTTGCTGATAGATTTTATCCATCAGCTGTGATTTTTGGATACCGAGGCTTGAGCCTCATCACTCCATCTTCTCAGTTTGAGTATGTAGTCGTGGGTTTGGTTTTTTCTTAGTCTGTGTGGACTTGTCACAGTAGGGCTGGTTTCACAGGGTCTTCGCCGAGATGGGCCATGGGTAGTGGTCGAAGGGGTTTGTAGTGGTAGCAGCGAGTCTTCTGATCAGATGGCTCGGGTTCTTATCCAGTCCTTGGCAGAGGTTCTTACTCAGCTAGATGGTCATCCAACATCACGATGTCCAGGTCTCTGTGAAGGTCTGCTATCCTTGTGAAGATTGGAGCTCCAGACGATATCCGCAGGGCCTTGTTCTGGACTATCTGAAGACTCTTACGGTGTCACTCATGGCAGGTCATCCATGCTGGGGAGGCATACGTCAGGGTAGGTTGGATGATCGCCTTGTAGACGTTGATCTTTGTCCGGAGGGGCATGGACTTGCTCTCCTTTTCTCTGTCATGAACTTTATATTTCGCCGAAAGCTGCTGCCGCATCTCGACCACCCGACAGGCTCCAACTATCTCTCGCTGATCGTCTTATTACCAGACGTGGGAAATCATCAGGGCTGGGCAGACACGCCACTACACGATCACAGCCCGTACTATTGCCGTTACCTTACTAGTAATAGCTTGTACAATCTCTGTTCCCCAGGGCTTTGCTAGAGAATGCAATTAATAACTGGGAAGCGACTTGAAATTCATCTTTCTCTGTTACTTTCCAACCTTACTCCTCCCACTGTGGCAGATGTCAGAAGTTCAGCACCTGTCCATGAAAAAGCATGCATTTCCTAATCAACAGCCGGGACTGTGCTGATCTTCACCTCCATCCAATCTGAACCCACACCCATGTGATTCCATCCATTATTTTACTCCAACTTCAACACAATGAGGTCCAGTGGACTTAAATCCATGTCCCCATGGCCTCTCTGATCTTTGGCATCTCCTTTCTCCTCTGTAATGACAGATTCTTTGTGGGTCTGAACGGGCTGGCCGCTGAACGCTTGCAGTCACTTTCCAGCACGGACCAAAAGACTGCGCCATGAAACATCTGACAAGACTGGCAGACACATTATCTAGCATTAACCTCATTCACAGGAAATACTTGCTGATGCCCACCCACAGCCTCCAAAATATTCCTGACCGGAAAATTACTGAAGCTTAACCTTGATGATCCCCCACACCGGTCGGTGCAAGTTACCAGTCAGGTTACTCAGAGCATGGGGTGTACCTGGTGGTATAATCTCGTATTGTGAGCAAGCTGTTGGCTGACTGCACCCTGTCCACCCGATCCCCTCTTGCATCTGTCAAATCCACGCCTTGCCCCTGAGCTCCATGTAGCAGTTTCTGCCCCATGGGCCTCTTCTCTCCACTTTGTTTCACCCTCCACGTCCTTCCTCAACTGCAGTACTCTGGTGCACGGCCTGCTTCGGTCCCTTGCATCCTAGCTCGCGCCTAGTCCTTCTCTGACTTTTACCAGCATGTTTGTTATCCTCCTACTGCTGCCGTGCCCTCAGCAAAATGTTTCATTCTTTTTTTACATTTTCTTTCCTTCCTACATGGAATGAAAGGCACACGATTTCGACGATTGTGGCCACTAATTGGGTTGGCCTCCAGGAAGCAAGGCCGCTTTCGCATGAAGAAATACTTCCTTGCCGGTGCACAGGACTCAATGGTAGAACAGGTGGTGAGTGGCCCCCTGTAAATGAGGCCGCCTGCCTGCCACACAGACTTGCCAAATCAAGCCGGAGTAATAATTTGACTGGAATGAAACGCATATTTTGTCTCATGTTCACCTTTACTTTAGAGTATATTTTAATAAAGGAACTGAAACCGCGAGAGCTGCGTGACGCACTGTAATCGAAATGAGTTTAAATGTGGTTTTGTTTACATGGAATGCGTGAGTATCACCTTCCAGTCATGCCGAAGGCGTGACTGCTGTGCATGCTGGTACATGCCTGGTACTTTTCACCCAATGTGAGCGAGAATATCTTCTTCTTGCAAATTTGGCATTCATGTGTGAGGATACAATACTTCAAAAGATCATCAGCCGGGCCCAAACCCAAGGTCCTTCCAACATAGCATGCGGATAGAATACACACTCTGCGCTGTACTTGGTGGGCTTGGCTGCCATGCTGCACCAACACGTGACACCCTGCGAGCTGTCCAAGCCCCAATCTGCCCTCCTTCAGACTTGTCCACAGTAATAGCCCTTGCTTCAATCAGGTGACAGGTCGCTATCTTTGGTTGGTGGCAGTTTCTGGCTAGTTCAGTATAATTCCCCCACGGGCCACCGGGTGATCAACTCTTGGACATCTTGGCTTTGCAAAAGCCTGAAAATTGCCTATTTTAAATTTCTATGCTCATTTATGTATTTAGTAAGATTAGTAACACACTGCACATCATCTTGCTTTGAATTTGGAGTGCTTGAAATATAGTATTTAAACAATGCAGTCGAAATCGAGGCACGTTAAGACTTATTACTTACCAACCGACACCTTTCAGACGCAGTCGAGATGTCCAGAAGCAAGGCAAAGGAAAGGCTGCGCCGCACACATAGCAATGACTGGCTGTTCACTGGGTCAAGAAGCACTTTAGGTCTAGGCCTGGCAGTCCATGCCCTGGCTCTACTCTGACTGCAGCCAGCAACAAGCGTGAACTGAGCAGAAGTGTGGTGGAGCGTGTGCCCCTATCACCCCACCCACACACTCATCATGATTTTCACTAGCTGAAAAAAAGCCAATGGAAACTCTGTTACTATGCCACTACTGTACTGACACAGTTCTGTTTGCGCAGAAATGAATGCTGGCAGGGCCACAGCTACATCGCCCCGCCGGCCTATACGCACAATGGCTTACAAGAGCGTGAGCCTATGAGCTCTGTGCTGTAAATACTATAGGGAAAACTGCGAAAGATGGGACAAGGCGTGGCCCTCTATGTTGTCAGGCCCTGCGGCCCAGTCAGACATGCGATGGAAGAATAATTATTCATGCATTTGATAAACTAGCCACAACACTGCGCTGCGAGTCAATGAATGCACACAAAAGTCAACATGCTTTCTCTGCAGTCTGGGGGCCAGGCCGGGACCCCCACCCCACCCTAAACAAACGTCCGCCACTGGGATGTGAAGAACTGCAGTGGGGCACAGATGTGGCGGTGAGAGAGTCCAGAAACAAGAAAGTGATGGGTTTTTAACACAGCAAGAATTATCATAGTGGGTAGTACCCCTTGGGCAAGGCTTAATTAGCTCATGAACACAATTGCAGGTTGGGCTTTGATGGTGAGAACAGTGTGGGCAGTGCACGGAGCGCGCGTTTGTTCATGGGGGTGGGCCAAAGAGGCTGTTGGAAGTTTTTGTTGAGACTTATTATGACTTTGGGAAAGCCGATTGGAAATGTATGGTAATTATGAAATATACAAATTGCTAATGTGTTAAAACGTGTCAAAAATCCCGACTTGAGGTCAAGTAAGTTTCGGCAGTCAGAAAGTGACATGCCACCTTGGCGGAAACACCCCTTAAGCATTTGTACAAGTCCCTTCTGCAGTATCAAGACAAATTACGCAAGTATAGCTGTCAGGCTGAGTCTTGATTGCAGGCCTGCAGCAGCTGTTGAACCCCAACAGACCCTCAAAGGCATGAGGCACTCACCCACTCCAAATACAGTTGAGCACTCCACTCTCCTGGGGGAAAGGGGAAAGTGGGTAAAACATAAAGTCACAGATTCCTTCCGTAACCTTTAGGATATCTGATGTTCACCTTTAAATTAGATAGTCTATGCAAGTTCTTAGAGATCCATCTGGCTTCGTCTGGCTTCGGAACAAAAAACAAGGGGGAAGCCGCAGGAGACTGAGAATGGCGAATAAACCCCTTAGTCGAATTCTCCGCCATATACTCTTTCAGGTACTCGTTCTCCTTCTCTGTGAGGGAATACACTCTACTACTGGGTAGAACTGCTCCAGGCTCTAAATCTATCCTATAATCAAAAGATCTATGTGGAGGTAATTCCCCTGCAATCCGTTCATCAAAAACATCCCAGTACTCCTTGTAGCATTCTTGTAATTCTCCCACCACTGCTCCAATGGAATTAAGTAAAACCCCTTCCTCAGCCAACACCCTGGACACCGACTCCCTTGCACCTTGAGAAACCCCAGCCATGGAACCCCTAAAACAGTGTTCTACACAAAATTCTGACTGCATTTTAACAACTCTCCTGCCCCAATCAATTCTGGGATTATGAAAAGTAAGACACAGCATTCCCAAAATTATCTTTAGTTGTGATGCATTAGCTCAAACGATATTTCCTCACTATGACCCCCTGCAATAACCATGTCCACAATCCCTGTCTCATGAGTAAAGGGACCTAAAGTAAGAGCAGTTTCATGAACTGCCCACACCTGCTCAACCACATCCTTTTGTCTGAACAGGATCCCCAGAGTCTTGGCCACTCCCCAATCCATAAAATGACCTGTGGCTCCAGAATATAAGACCACAAGACCTGAACCTTTTAAGACTGTCTTAACATATAAGGATACGGTTAAAGTAATATGAGAACTGCCGATTGTAACGTGTTCGCAACCTATTGCACGTTGATCGTCGAAGACGGGGCCCTCTTCAGGGTGTATGGACAGTTTCTTAAAAAGTGGCCACTCCTTCCACAATAAAGACAAAATTTGTTCACACATCTTCTCTCCTTTTCCTCCACAGTTAAAGGTCCCTGCATCCTGGACCCTTACTCAGAACCTTTACTCTCCAAACCCGACTCCTGAATTCCTTATTTACAAATTCAGTTCTGGGATGATGATCCCCTCTTCCCAAACTCCACCTTTCTCTCATTTAAACGAAAATCTAACTGAATAACCAGGCTCATCAACCCCTCACAGGAATTAGGTCAGTCCACAATATTAGACAAAGCATCTTTCAGCTCCTCCCGTAAAGCCCTGTAAAAAAGAGAGGCTCTTTTTTCCTGTGGCCACTTACTTTCTAACACTAAAGATTTGAATTGGGTCATGTATGAAACTACATCTCAACCTCCTTGCCGAAGTTATAATAACTCCCCATCCACTTCATCAAACATTTTGTGAAACACTTAAAAAAAATAGCTCAAAATTCCCTAATGCAGCATGTTTCTGTTTTACTAACAGACCCGCCCAGGTGGCTGCCTCCCCCAGACAAGTAAGACATAATAAACGTTACCTTTGTAGTTTCAGTAGAGAATACCCCTGGACGGCTAAGGGATTGGAGTTCACATTGTGTAATGAAAGTTTGAAACCTTTTAGCCTCACCCCCAAAACGTTCAGGAGCTGCCAATAGTACATTCATTAGATATGGCCGAGCTCCACCCACAGCCCTTCTATTCCCTGCCTGAAAACTATCCTCATCCACCCTATGCAACTGGGAGGAGGATGCCCTCTAGCTCCCAACCTTCTTGCCTCCACTTCCTGCAAATGAGTGACGTTCTCACTCAACTCCTCAATTTTTGTAACTGAATTTCTCATTCTCCTTGTGGGAAATCTTTAACTCTTCCCTTAATACTTGAATTATATCTCCCAAAACTTCCATAGAGGTCTCCTCGGGGTCCATAACAGCTCGGGCAGACTCAAATATTATGGCCTTTCATTCTGCCAGGCTGAGTCTTGATTGCAGGTCCGCAGGAGCTGCTGAACACCGACAGACCCTCAAAGGCGTGAGGCACTCAACCACTCCAAATACAGTTGAGCACTTCACACCCCCAGGGCAAAGTGGATAAAACAATAAAGTCACAAATTCCTTTCGCACCTTCAGGATATCTGCAGCAGAGAAAATAAGAAAGCAGAAAGAACATGCATTAACCACATATGACTCCTAACCCGCTCTTCTCTAAACTGTTAACTGAATGAATGTATATCTGTGTTTCCTCTGCTTAATGCTCAGAGGAAGGTTATGACTTTCCTCTTGTATATAAGTAGCTTTATTGATTTTCAAGTGGCTGTTTTGTGTTCTAACTACGATGAAACATCTGTTTCCTTTCATAGGAATTTTCTGCTTCTTTAGTCTGAACCTTGTTTATTATTCAAATACATCTGTTGCCCAACTAATTATTGATGTCTTTTCAAAAGAATGAAATGTTGTTTTTTCAAGTCAAGAATGAACAGTATTTCTTTTAGGCTCCTTGAAACATTTTTCTCTGGCTAGAGTCAAAAATGTTCATTTTGAATTTTTAGAAAACCAATCAACTCTTGCTAGCATACCTCCTATGGATATCTCCATTCTCCTTTGCGGCTCACACTCTTTGCGCTCCGAACCGCACTCCTGTCTCCAAGGAACAAATGAGGAGTCGCCGCGCAAATTGTCAGGAGAAGAACCCGACAAACTATTCACACTTTAAACCAGAGCTCAAAATATAGTTCTTCCAGAAAACTGACAACTGTCCCTGGGTGCCCACGTTGCAGCCCGAAGTCAATTTCAAATACTGCGCGACCAGAAAACAAAACCTTCTACGGTGCTCACGTTTAACTGTATACAAGTACTAAAATAAAGATAATGAAAACGATTCTGCTTTTGTGCTATCACAGTACTTAACTTCCTCGAGAAGATTGAGTGGCACTTCCCTCAAACAAAAAATGTTACGAACGAAAAAGAAACAAAGAATAATTAAAATAAGAAAAGGCGTCGACCGCAACCAATAAATTGGTGTTCAACGAAGGCTGATATGTATCTTCTCCTTCATCTACTAAACCAAACTGACACACGGGAAGCTGTCAGAAATAACAACGAAGAGGAAAACTGACTAGCCCTTTCTTTACCGACGCCACTTTTAGACTGGGGAACAAACAAAGGTGTTGCAGTCCTGCCGCGCTTTATATTTAAAAATAGTTTATCAAATCTTCAACTACTAAGAGCATAACGCTTTTCTTACATTAAACATTTGCGCTGAACATGTAATTACGTTACTTTTTGTTGCACTAGTATTCTAAAGTACTTGAAATATGAATTTAGCTCTGGTTGTGTTCACAATTACTTCTTTCTGTAAAAGCTTCTTCTTGTTATCTTGAATTTGTGATTAGGCCTGTGGAATTAAGCCTAAACCTGGGAATGTTTCCCAACTGACCTTAAGGGGTCCTTAGCCAATCAGATTACTAATTGGTTCCTCCATCTTGGCTTGGGCAAAAGTTAACATTCTAAACAGGAAAGTTAAGGCCCAACCTGTATTAAACCCACAATTTATAACCCAAACCAAAACCTTTTGTTTCCCCCACCAATATCCCCCCCACCCTAATGTCCGACCAATATACACCAGAAATAAGTAAACCCTGACAATAGCACTCAATGCACTTGTGATACAAAGGGCAAAATGGCTGAGCCATGACCCCGGGAGGGCAGTCTTTCCAAATGTGTGCTTAAACATATGACCAGGAATTTGCATGCCACCTATAAAGGGACAAGTTAAGTAAGCGGTTAGCTATATTGGAGCTCTGGAAAATGTTTGAGGACAAGGAAGAGGACCCACCCAAGAAGGAGTTGATGCTGACCCAATGTGATGCAGGGGGCAAAACACCCACGGCTGCTCCTCCTGCTCCTCAAACCACAGACGCCACCACAGAAAGCCCGGGATTTTAACCCTTGAAGCAGCTCAAAGCAGTGGCAAGCGAAATTGACAAAGAATAATAATAAAGGGGCATCAAAGCACAGTGGGGATAGCGAAGAAACTGTGCCATTGAATGAGTGGATAGGGGGACAGATCTTGTTCAAACTAGATGGGGAAATACAGACAAACATACAAGCGCAGAAGAGGAAGCTCAGAAGTGCAAGAAGAAGGATGAAGAAGATAGGAAATGGTCAGAGATAATAGAGGAAGTAGAGAGAAGAGAGAGGGAAGAGAGACAGAGGAACACGAGTGACTGGGAAGGGAAAAGGAGAAAGCAGAAGAGAAAGAAAAGGAGGAAAGAGAGAGGAAAAGACAGAAGAAGATAGAGGAAGAGGCAAGAAGAAAGGGGCAAGAGGAAAAGGAAAGGCGATTACAGGCCAAGAGAGAGCAAATAAAGTTAGAAATAGAGAGGCTTGTTTAAGAGCATCGCCATCGAGAACAAGAAGAACAGGACAGAAGACAGGAATGCCAACAGGAGAAAAGCAGAGAAGGATGCCTCAAGGAGGTAGCAGACATTATGATAGGACCAACACAGTTAAATGAAATGATGATGAGGAAGAGTTAATATAGAAGAGAATGGGGATACAGTATAGGAGCAGGAGGGACAGCACCTCCACCCCAAAGCCAAGTAAGAGTATAGCAGGGTCTCCATTGAGTGGGGAGAGCAACTCATTGGACAGAATAACAGGGAAACGGCAAGAAAAACAGCTGTTAAGGTGACTTAATTTCGAAGATGAAGGAGGAGAGGACAACAATGATAGTGGGGGTATCATGGGGTCCGATGAGGACATATGGGAAAGTGACGATGATGATGTGAGGAGGCCATGCCACTCATCCAGGGAAGTGAGCTCTGAGTGGGAGACATTATGGGGTGGAGAGAAAAACAACAGAAACAGTGAGCTAGGATACAATGGGTGCCTTGAGCGTCCTAAAGGTAGATTGCATAGTGCAGATGAATTTACTTCATATGCACAGATGCATAGAAAGGTTGAAAGTAGGGACGACACTGGCAGTGAGCCACATGAAGAGCTTACTTTCAGCCATTCTTGGGGAGGTAGCTGATAATGTTTGGAAAAGGGCAGGATATCCTGGAGTCACAGCACAGAATACAGTGCACAGTGGTGTGCCACTTAACAACTGCAGAGCAGCCGTATGGCAGGCTCTGAGAGTACTGTACCCAGACACATCTGACATAAGTACGATTATGGCCTGCAAAATGCATCAGGACAAAGACACACTTGAGTATGTTCAGGAGATAAAAGAGCATTTGCATCTTGAGACGAGAGAACCGTGGGATAAAACAGTGGGGTTTTTCTATCACATATTAAGCCAAGGATTACCAGAGCAGGTAAAGAAGCAATTAAACGTTGTTAGTGGGGATGGAAGCGAAACAATGATCAGAAATTCAGCCAACTATGGTACATTACTGCCTTTTAATGCAAGAAAACGCAAGAAAGAAACACGAGGAAAGGAAACAAGAAGAGGCAAAAATAGTACAGATGAAGCTATCAAAGTATACAATGGAAGTGGCTATGTTGATGAGTGGAGAGGGAGTAGTTATGCAAAACACACAGAACAGACCACAGATAGCATGGGGAAGTTTTGCAGTAAGAGAAGATACCAGTCATTGGCCACGGGGAAGGTGGGTGCCCTGGGGAAGAGCGTTTGGATATCAATTGCAGCAGGGGGAAGATAGGTCGAATGGGGGATAGCCAAGACCTACATACCAATCGACATACTAGATGGAACAGCCTGACTACTATGACCAAGATGACACGCAGATGTAGACACATGCATTGTAAATGGCACCAGGACAGTCACAACAGCCCATGGGATACATAACACAGACAAAGGCGTGCACACAGCTACCTCAGACAACCCAGCCATCACCTGTACAGCAGAATGCCATAGCCACAAGACACCCAGATTCTACACTGCAGACTCCTGTAAGGAAACTATGGGAAGTGACTGTGGTCGGTATGGAGGTGACTCCATCCTGTATTAGGGAGTGGAGACACCCAATGTCAGGTATTGCCATGAATGCCCAAGAATTCTTTGGTGCTACAGATTTGGTTCCTTTCACAGACAAACTTTCCGATATCTATAGGAGAACATGAACTTCCATGCCACTATTATATTCCCAACAGACACCAGTTAACATAATGGGTAGGGACAAGATAAGCTGACTCAACATGGCCATCTCGTTCACTGAGCAGGGGATAGTGTGCTTAACCCCAGGAATTCACTACATGAACGCTCGAGAATTCATTCAGGACTTTTGCGGTCAGACTGCTCAGAGTTATTTCATTATGAGGTGAAAGTACTATTACCAAGGCTTCCAGGGATACAAGGTAAATTGATTTGCATGCCAAATGAGTTTCTATTCAGATCAGAGATCCCTTAGACAAGAAGGAGGGACAAGTGTTTCAACTGGAACTAGATACAGTTATAGTAAGAGACGAGAGGGTAGTACTACATGGGACCGATGACTCAGGGCAGGCATGGAGGACAGTAATTACAGTAGAAGGGCACAAACTGACTTGACAGACGAAGAATTGTTCACTAACTACTATACAGGCTGTTCTATGTGAGTATTACCTGCTGGGTGAGAATCAATTATAGGGAGGTAGCACAGAGAATTGCCCTATTGAAAAAGGTGCCAGCACCTTTTCTTGAGGAAGATTTAGCACGAGTGCCGAGTGGTCTATGGACCAGCAGCCCTTACGATGTGGGCCTTTTGAAGAGATTGGGCACTGTCAAAATTAAGCTCAACCTGGAGACATTTTTCCAAGGGAAAAACAATATCCTTTGTCTAGGTAAGAAGACATGGGCATTTTTGAGACAATCACTGTGTTAGTACAGCAAGGGATTTTGGTTCCATCAGAATCACAGTGTAACACAGTGTTCTACCTGGTGAAGAAGGCGACAGGGGGAGCAGGGTGTTTTATGCAGGATTTGCACCCTTTGAACAATATTGTCGAAGCAGAATTCCCGCTACTCCCCAACCCAGCGGCAATACGATGTAGTATTCCTCTGGAAGTTACCCACTTCACAGTGATAGATTTGAAGAATGCTTTCTTCTCTATCCCACTTCATGAGGAGTCACAGGCCTTGACATTGTTCCTATATAGAAACATCAAGTGGAAACACACAAAACTTCCTCAAGTGTACTGTGAATTACCCTCCATATTTAACAGGGTGCTCCAAATGGACTTAGGGAACACACATTTGGATAGCACTTTTATCCTGTACGGAGATGACATTCTGATTTGGAGCAGGTCAGAAGAACAGTGCAGGGAAGATTATATACGATTACTGACTGTGTTGCAGAAAAGGGTTACAAAGTGGACAATGCAAAACTGCACTATTGAATTGAATGTTAGAATTGATATTTTATTTATAACCTATAAATATAGCCTTTCAAACCAAGAGCTCACTCCACAAGGAGCACATGAACTACTCTAGCATTTATCGCAAATGTCCCCTTAGACATCATTTGCAAAGCAGCTACATGGAGCTCAGTACACACTTTCACTCAGCACTACTGCATTGACACTCATTCCAAAGCAGATACACAGGTGAGACAAGTGGTTCTAAAACATCTATTTGCGCTGAACCTTCTCACAACCCACTACCTTCTCCTAACACTGATCGCTAATCTATACATGGCATGTGATCTAAGCAGATTCCACAAGCCTCAGAAGGGATACATTACTCACCGTAATCATATTTCTGATGATTGTATCTGCTTAGATTTACATGCGCCCACCCTTCCTCCCTTGAGAGAAGGTGCATAGATGTTATATGAGCTTCTCTGATACATATCTGCTAGGATACACCTGTACTCACGCTACACTTCATGCTACCTCATGTCAGAAACAAAATAATCTGAGGGACCTCCATGCATGAAGGACAATGGGTACAGTAGATGTCACGCTAGGGATAGTGTTACCAGCATGCCCTGTCAACGACCCTTTTCGAGTTTCGAAAACAACTGTAATACTCTGCAGCCTCCACTAGATGTCGGCCTATTTTGTACATCGGAGAGATGATATCTGTGAGAAACCCGATGGTATTCTCCAACCCACTCCCTCAGGATCTTCCATTCAGGTGGCCAGGGAAGTGCCATTGCTTTTGGATCCCGATCCTGGGGGTGGACAAGCGAGGGAGAATCACCTCAGTGGAGGGTCACGGGGGATTGGGAGGAGGATACCCGAGGGCGAGGCATGGTATTTCCTCTACCCTGAAAACACCCTATCCTACTCCCCCTCAGCTTCTGTGGGGTGTTTACAGTCTCACCCCATCTCCCCCTCCCCATTTCCAATAAAAACTGAGATGAGGAGGAGGCCCCTAAGATCAGTAAAGATTACCCAGTGGAATAACATGGGGAAAGTAAGGGAAACCTACTTTAGAGAAAACTACTGTTCCACTAATAGAGTCAGGCAGAGTTAGGCATTCGTAGGTAGCCATTCACACCTGACTCCACTTGACCGTGTGTTCAGCTATAAAAGATGTGGTCAGTCACAGAGAGAGGTGTAAGCTGCGTATGCAGTCTGGACTGGTGGGGCCCAGGAGCAAAGAGGAGCAGGAGCAGCTGGCAGGAGGAAGACTGCCAGCAGAGGCGCTGGCCTGGTGTGGAATAGGGGCTGTAGCGTGGGGAGGGAGCCGTGCCTCCAGGGAGCCGGGGAACCGCTGCCTGCATTTTGCAGGCCAGGTCCAGGAGAGTGCTTGTTCCCTTGGGGACAGTGCCGACCTGAAAGGTGCCTAAGGGGCAGGTGATGAAACCCTGACATAAACCCTGCATTGCCTTGAGGCAATTGCCTCTCAACGCAATGCTACCCAGTAGGTTTCATACAGAATGTGAGAGAAACTCAAGAACGTGTGTTTAAATGAGAGTGGATCGGGAGAAAGGCACAGACAGGAAAAGCGGCTCACAATCGGAAAGAAAGGAAAGCGTGTAAGTTCAAAGTAAAAGCACAACGAAAAGGCTGAAAGCGCAGCGAAGAGGCAGAGCGAAGCAGAGAGCAAGAAAAGCTAAGAGCATTGCTGAAAGCAAAGAAAAAACAGTAAGAAAATCAGATCGGAGGGAAAGGCGAGTAAAAGCCTGTTCGAAGCAGAAAGTGAGAGAAAGTGGAAAGGAGCAGCGAGTGGCCCGTAGCGAGAGAGGGGTGCGAGAAAGCCAAAGAAAAGTGATTGGGGCATGCTAAAGCGGGTGCATGTGTGCAAGGAACAAAAGAGGCTGCAAGTGTGCCCGGAAAAGCAAAGAAGATCAGCAAAGTGCCTGGAGCACGTTAAAGAGGGTGCAAGAGTGCACAGAAAGGAAAGCAGAGAGTGCAGGTGTGCACGGAAAGAAAGCAGAAGAAAAGGGGTGCTTAAAGCATGTGAAGGAAATGAAAAGGTAACAAAAGAATGTGAGAGCAAAGAGAGGGGCAAGAGGGCCAGAGTGATCACAACTAGGAGAAGCAAAAAGCCTGGTGTTTTCAAAAGCCTCTGATTCTACCCCATGAAAGGGTGGTTTATGAATTCAAGACAGTACTGTGCTAAATCATGTGTGGTGTCTGAAATGTGTAAGAGGTCTAGAGCTTGGGGGAGGGGGAGAGACCCTGAGAGCCCTACTTAAGAAATCAAAGCATATACTGACAACAAAATGACTTTGTGTTTTAAGGTTGAAAGGGGCCTGAACACAAGGGAAGGGAACCCTAAGAGGCCTAGTCAATTGAGAGACTTGTTATCGTTTTGTTGAACTGCTGAAAGGATGGCAGTGTGGGAAGGGAACCCAGAAAAACGTACAAAAAGGAACCGTGGTCCCATTTTCCATGGTGTTTCCAAACTCGATGACACTGAAACTTGGGGAATGGAACCCCAAGGAACTCAAAGACACTGAAGGTAGCTAGAATATCTACAAAGGACCTGTGGAGAAGGTCTTACAAATAGCCCTGTGGATTTAACTAATTTGTGTGAAATTAACCAAGCAGCACCTTATAAGAAGACCACCTGAAACCAATTCCTGGTTTCTATTTTTGTTGAACCACTATTTGTCTTATTTTTAGAAAGACTTCCTATCACAATTTTGCATAGAGTGAGGGTAAGCATAGGTTTAGACACAGACTCACTTTTATTTTGGACTCTTAGACAACAACAGCCATTAGAAACATCAGTTGAGGGAATGACCCCTTTAGAGTTAGGGCCAGTCGGGCATTACACCAACCCAAGAGCCTTAGTAAATAAGGGTTTTCAAATGAACCCATTTGGTCTGTGTCGTCTCTGATACTAGGCCTGTCTCACATATCACAGGCAGGTAGGAAGGTAACCCTAGAAAGAGCGGAAGTTATCTTCAGAACGCAACCGCTGCGGACTGTAAGAGAGATGCAGCAATTCATGAGCCTCTGTAATTATTGCAGAGCATGGGTGTTCGACTACAGCACATACACAAGACCCCTTTTAAGCGGGTTCCGGGAAGCTGCGGGGGGACGGTAACCTAACACGGACACAAGAGATTACTGAAGCATTTGAGGATCTAAAAGGGGTGATGTGTACAGCCCTAGCATTAGGGATTCACGATTATCGTGAGGAGTTCTATTTGTTTCACACTCCAAAGGAGCGGTGATAACTGCAGTGCTTACACAGAAAACTACCTTAGGTTACAAACCAATAGCTTATTACAGTGGGCGATTAAACCCAGCAATGAGAGGACACTATCGATGCGAACGAGCATTGGCTGCTTCTGAATTTGCTCAGAAGTCAGCAAGCGTCACAATGGGCTGTAGTACCACACTGTATGGGGTGCATGCCCTTTTTGCCATTTAATAAAAAAACAAGAGCACACTGACCACACAGCGAGCGCTAGGATATGAGGTGATTATTTTGAATCCGTCAATAAAGGTAGTAAGATGCAGAATCGTGAACCCAGCAACATTTATAGCAGAACCAGTAGAAGAAGGAGACTGTGTACATGACTGTGCTATGTATACGGTATCTTATGATGACATCCCTAGGGCAGGAGAGAACACGCTCAAGGGAGGAAAGGTACCTTTTATTGACAGATCTTCAACCATAAACCAGACAACAGGGGGAAAGACATACAGGGATGGCAGTGGTAAAAATAAACCCATGCAGAACTATCGAAGTAGTAGCAAGCATGAGATTTCCTCCACATTTTTCTGGGCAAGCGGCAGAACTAGTGGCGCTCATCATGGCATTAGAAGCACATGAGGAGGAAGCGATCACTGTGTACTCTGACTCCACCTAAGTGACACCCACTGACATTCAGGACTGTCATGTTGGAAGAGGAGGGTCTATCGAAGTGCTGATGGCACAGCAGTGCAGCACGCGCCTCTATTGGCCAGACTCATAGATGCACTACAACTTCAATCAGCCATAGCAGTCGTGAAGTGCCAGGCACACACGAGGGGGAGGACACAATCTCCCGCAGCAATGATGATTGCCTCAGGAATGGGTAGCAAGTTCAAAACTGCTCACCGGGGTGGAGAATTAAGCAGGTCCCACACCAATCATAGCACTTGAGAATGCTTCCTTATGTTTCCAGAATGACGGTCCAGAGAAAGTTGGTGAAAATTGAGGGTGTAAACTAATATCAAAGATACCAGGTATGAAGGTTGGTATTACAGTACTAATCGATCACTACTGGGCCTGTATATCTAAAGCGTACATGCAACTACTGCCAAACTGGGGAAGGGTATGCTTTCTAGCACAACTGGAAACAATAGCATTAGTAGTACCTCCGAATGACATACAGATGGATGGATTCCCTAAAATGGAAGTAGACTAGAAGAAGAAGAAAAGGTCTGCAGAACTGACAAAATTGAAGAGAGGAAACTACATCTCGACCAAGATGGAAGAAGCATTAGGCTCGATGCCAGCAAAGCGCAGACTGTTGAGCAGGACTGAAATATTTTTTGCATCAGTGATCCCAGGAATTCAGGCCAACAAGAATGCCAAAATGGCTCCAGATTACAATATGGTAACTGTTGCAGACAAACTCAACCGTCAAGGGGTTCAATGCTATCAAGGAGGAGTTGAGTGCTGAAAGATTGATGATCATACAGAACAGATATGTCCTGGATATTCTAACAGCAATGGAGGGAGGCGTTTGCACAAAGCTCCGGCCTTTCTGTTGCACATACGTGCCTTCCCACAATGGAGAGAATGGAACACTTACTGATGCTATCTTGCAATTATCGGACCTGCACACTAAAATGAGGCAGTTACGAACCCGATACAAGAAGATGCAGACTGGCTGTCATTCATCTTTTCCTTGATACCATCATTGATGGCTAGTGGACTGAAAGTGCTGATAGCAGCTGTAGTACTATTTCTTTTTGCCTTCTGTGTTATCAGAATAGCAATAGCACAATGCAAGAAGACTACTGAAAAGAGAATAGGGAAGAAAATCTTATTGGACGTGAAGACAAAAGCGGACGGAGAAACACACTCATGACATATTGCAATCACACTTGAAGTGGTGTGCTCTGTTCCCACCAGGTACACGTTTCTCCTTTCCCCCAGATCCACGCGACTATTGGGGAAAAGGGGTGTGGTGCAAATCCGATGGCGATTGCGACTACATGACCTGGAGCTTAGACGAACAAGTGAGGCCTGCTAGACACTTGGGCGCAGTGGCGAAGGTATGGATCCCGAGACCGTACTTGACTAGAGTGAACAGTTTGGGGAGTGTGGTCGACTTGTTGGCCAGAGAGGGGATTGAAGAGGGAGACTAAACATAACCCTTGTTGCACCCGTCCTGCTCTCAGCCCATCGACAAAGAAACCTGTGATGAGCAATGCTCGTGGCCCCCTCCTCCCCTTCATCGTTGATGCATCGCTGGTGTGAGAGAGACGCTATTCATTCAGACAGCCATTCACACCATACCCTGACGACGTCACAGAAGAGACAAGCCTGCAATTGATAGAGCAAGTGGACTGACTGCAGCCAGAGAGTGCCGATGATCTCACGAATGACATTGTGACATAAATACATTAGACATGCAGGCAAAAATAAATACACTAGACCTTATTGTAGTCCGCGCTTGAAGAGAAAGATGACTTTTCACAGTCAAAAAATAAATAAATCCAAAAACAAAATAAGCAATTCACTCTTAAATGTGAGAAATGGTATAGTTGTTTCAGCCTTGATTTATTTTGATTGTTGTTTTGAATAATGTCCTCAGTTTGAATTGTACAGTCATTCAATTTCCGACATTATCATCCTTGTGAAATTAAAATATAGTGTTTATTAAATTCATTAGTGTCCTGTCACGTGCTTCCCTGCCTGGACTCTGGCGGTTCCTCAGGGTTTGGTGGCTTTTTAAAAAAAATAAAGTAGATCATTCTCTTATTTCATAGTTAAAGGTTAAACATTGGCTTCCTATTGGAACAGAAAAAATTGAATAAAAAGAAAAAAGTAGTTTACAATGTTGTAATGAGATATTCAGGACAGGTTTTCAAAGGTCAAATGATAAATTCATACGCCAATCTCTACATGGGTCACTTCGAAACTCAAATCGCCTGGGAACATCCAGATTTCACAACCAACAATAGAATTGCTTTCTGGGGAAGATATATTGACGATATCATTGTTATATGGAACGGTACAGAACAACAACTACTAGAATATCACTCATTTCTGAACAACAATGACTACAATTTGAAATTCACCATTACTTACAGCCAACGGTCTATACATTTTCTGGACCTCCACCTTTACATACAGGATCAAACCATTCACAGCACCATATACACAAAAGAGACTGCTGTGAATAGCATTTTACATGCTACAAGCAACCACCCTCATCACATTATTCAGAATATAACGTTTGGCGAACTTCTGCGAATCAAAAGGAACTGTACATCAATATCGGAATTCACAAAGCACCAAGAAATGACAATCAACAAATTTAAGAAGCGCGTGTCAAGGATGGCACTCTGTCAAGAGTGGCAGAGGGCCCCCAGGTAGGGTTTGGGTGGCTGTGTTGATGTAAGGTGACAGATAAGTACACACACAGCAGGAAACTCATCAAGAAAGAAAAGTAGGCAACTGTAGTTGTGAACAGAAAGGGGCAGGAAATACAAAGATACAAACAAACTGGATTCCCTCTTGGGGTGCATGCAGATATGGAAAAAGAGTGTTCCACGGACCTTTGGAAACTCCAGCCCTCTGCATGGATTACTATTGCAGAGGCCCACTCTGTCTGCTCATGGCTGGGAACAACAGCTATGGGTGTCTATTAAACAGAAAACGCGACAAGGGAAGGGGGAGAGGTTGCCTGCCGGAAACCAACAGTCAAGCTCTGTACAAAGGATCAACATAAGACACAAGAGAGACAAGAACAGAAATAACCAGGGACAAGGAAGTCTAAGAGAAATCTAGGAGAAGGGAATGAAGGAAGAAACAGTACAATAGAAATGGGTAAACTAAAGGGGAGGACAGAGGAGTCAAGGAAGAGAAGGACAGGGATCAAGAACAAGGGGTTGCAAACAAGGAAGAGAGCAAGGGAGCAGCAGCCAGGAAAGATGGGGGCTGCAAACAAGGAAGCAGGGCGGCAGTACCAAATGGTACAAGGTACAGAACAATTGTAGTGGATTGCAGAGGACTGTAGTAGGCTGCTAGGCAGAGAGTCCAGAGGAGCAGGACTGAGAGCTGTAGGAGGCGGCAGAAAGAGAGCCCAGAGGAGTAGGGCAGCAAGGAGCGAACCCAAAGGAACAGGGCGTAGAGGCAGAGAGACCCGAGGGTCAGGGGTGAAAGCAGAAGAGAGTAGCAGGCTGCAAGGCAGGGAGCCCAGCAAAGCAGAGCAGCAAGGAGCAAGCTCAGGAGGAGCAGAGCAGCGAGGCAGGGAGCCCGGAAGGCTATGGCTGTAGGCAGCAGAGTGTAACAGGTTGCAAGGCAGAAAGCCCAGAGGAGCAGGGCTGTGAGGCAGGGAGCCCAAAAGGCTAGGGCTGTAGGCAGCAGGGTGTAGCAGGCTGCAAGGCAGGAAGCCCAGAGGAGCAGGGCTGTGAGGCAGGGAGCCCAAAAGGCTAGGGCTGTAGGCAGCAGGGTGTAGCAGGCTGCAAGGCAGGAAGCCCAGAGGAGCAGGGCTGTGAGGCAGGGAGCCCAAAAGGCTAGGGCTGTAGGCAGCAGGGTGTAGCAGGCTGCAAGGCAGGAAGCCCAGCGGAGCAGGGCTGTGAGGCAGGGAGCCCAAAAGGCTAGGACTGTAGGCAGCAGGGTGTAGCAGGCTGCAAGGCAGGAAGCACAGAAAGAGCACTGGAAAAAAAGCAGGAAAATGCAGCAGCAGGAACAGCATATAAATTCGAGACAAAAGGCAAAAAGGGGCTGGGAGGACTCTTGATGCAAGAGACTGAGCTCCTGCAGGCAGCTGCTTAAATACCGCCCTGCCCTGTACTGAGGCAGGCTAATTGGCAGCACCTGGAGCAGCACACCTGAATACAATCTGGCTCCTCCCTCTCTGGTCCTGAGATGGTGGAAGCAGCACTGATCCCTAGGGCTTCTGGGGATTGTGGTTCCAAGGCTGACGAATGGGAATGGCCAGGAATTGATAGCTGTAGCAAGGTGCATTGTGGTACATGTAGTTAGTTGAGTTATATAAGAAGGCACCAAAGTCACGCAAATGGGAATTAAGTACCAAAGTGTGAATAGGGGTTGTTCCAAAAGTATTCTGAAGATAAATGAATAACACATAGTCCATGATGGTTGCCAATGTGTGCGCCCATGGCGCAGGCATGACAGCGCGGCTACAGCCCAAAACACCTCAGGAAGATGGTAATTAAAAGTATGAAGAGATCCAGACCAGAATTAATACAAGACAAACCAACTAAAATACCAGACCCATACAAACTTAGGTTCATCACGACCTGCAGCTCAAACAATGATGTCATAAAATTATTTTTACAAAGACATTGGAACATCTTGACAACGGATCCTGAGCTGAATATCTTTTTGAACAACAAGCCCAACATGGTTTTTCGTAACTGTATGAACCTGAAGAAAATGATAAACCCATCCTACTTTGACAACAAAAAATATGAACACTACCAACAAAACCAGGTGAAAAACACAACAGCCTGACTTGTACCCCCTACTCAAGGGAATTTCAAATGTAGTAACTGCCAGATCTGTCCACATATGTGCAATGCGAAGAAAGAATTTGTTCTACCGAACGGGAAAAAAATCTCAATCAAACAATTCATTAACTGCAACAGCCAATTTGTGACATACGCCATTATATGTACATGTAACAAAATATACATTGGCAGCACAATAAGAAAATTAAAAATCAGAATAGGAGAACATCTGAGAGCAATCAAAAATAAAGATATAAAATCACCTTTAGCTTTCCATTTTCAGAATCACTTGGAGTCTGACATTGCCAAAATCAAATGTTATGGGATAGAGAAACTGTCCCCACCAAAAAGAGGAGGTAACATGGAACGACTCCGTCGCAAAAGAGAAGCATTTTGGATATGGTCCATGGACACAATTTATATGGGTCTAAATGTTGATCAGGAGTTACACCATTTTCTTTAACAAATTCAGCGACACGTCACTTAACTTGGATTTTTCTTTGTGCTGTCTCTTTCTCTGCTTTATTTGTAAGGAGTTTGGAGAATGTTATATTTATGCGTGTATACTTACATTTATGGTTGACACACAGAAGCCAAATACTCCTATACTTTGTTTCTTTGACATCTGAATATGTGCATGGTTACTGGCAGTTTTTTTTACATTTTATTTCATTTTGATTTCTACTACATAACAGTACGAACTTTTGACCAGTAATTGATTTGTATGTTTATGGGATATTAAGCTAATTTACAATGACCGCCTCCGCCTGCCATCCTTTATTTGTACTCTAACATGCTAATTTGTATTTTAGCCTGCACAACATTGTACTTTTGACGCAGAGATATTCACAATGGTTTTCGTTTCCAAAACAGAGACATTTCACTCACGGCATATTTTGATCATATTTACACCAATCGTATAACATTTGTACATTCGTACTATTATCTGTAGTTTAAATCTATGCATGAGTGAGGCATGAATTTACCCCAATTCAACATGGCGCACCGCAAACCGTACCACGTAACAGGATCACGTGACACACGCGCACTGTCCCAGTTGTTTTGAATCTCCTGCTCCGACGCGACAGCACTTACCGCATTGTTCACGGAAATCGGACCGCCCGCACAGACGAACGCTGCACACGCTCTAGTACCAACTAATTATAGGTAAGCTGCTTATGGTTTTCTAAAACGTATACCGCTACTATACTAGACAAGTGCTCTAAGCATACACCGTAGGATTTAATTAGTGGCTTACTTACACATGTCTGCTTTTCTTTATTTAGTGCGGTTACCTACTCCATTCTGAAGGCACCTTTCCACACTTCAGCTCGGGAATTTGCATCACGAATTTGTTGAACATGTAAGATGGTTAGAATTTTGTCTTTTTTTTTCTAAAAACAGTATCATTTGACCTTTGAAAACATGTCCTGAAGATCTCATTGCAACATTGTAAACTACTTTTTCTTTTTATTCAATTTTTTCTGTTCCAATAGGAAGCCAATGTTTAACCTTTAACTATGAAATAAGAGAATGATCTACTTTATTTTTTGAATAAAAGCCACCAAACCCCTGAGGAACCGCCAGAGATCAGGCGGGGAAACACGTGTCGGGACTAGGCTGGACACTAATGAATTTAATAAACACTATATTTTAATTTCAAAAGGATGATAATGTCAGAAATTGAATGACTGTACAATTCAAACTGAGGACATTATTCAAAACAACAATCAAAATAAATTAAGGCTGAAACAACTATACCATTTCTCACATTTAAGAGTGAATTGCTTATTTTGTTTTTGGATTTATTTATTTTTTGACTGTGAAAAGTCATCTTTCTGTTCAAGCGCGGACTACAAAAAGGTCTAGTGTATTTATTTTTGCCAGTTTCTTTTCTCTCTACAGTCTGAGGGTAATAGACCTTTGTCCTGCTGCTTTTACACGTTGAATTGAGTCATAGGAGTAGCGCCGGAATCAGCCAAAGACTGTGCTTTTTTCCTCTTTTCTCTTACATTAGACATGCAGTATGAAGCAATGTGGTTCTCAGGCTCACACACCATGCCGGAGCCAGCAGGTAAGTTTCATAGGTACGTTTATTCCAAGTATGTTACTTGGTACAGAGACACTGGCATATCCCATCCAGCCAGCTTCCAAATCTCAACTGACACACTTAGAACTCTCATAGCCACTCACCCATCAACACTCCACTCTGACATAGGTACATTCCATAGACCCTACTGTCCATGACATCACAACCCCATAACTCACATTACAACACCTTTCCCTCTGTACTACCTAAACCGAGGCAACACAACAACAAAACAAGCTCCTCACAAAATCCAATGTGTGGCCAGCACACAGATAAATAAGAAACCACAGCACCACTGATCCAGATGGATACACGGGCCCATACTCAAACCACCCTCATAGAAAATTAGATGTACATCAATACCCCTCTAACCACATGAAGATGGACACACATGGAACGGGTGCCAAACCGCTCAACCCACAGGGAATAACACTACGCAGAACTCTCTACGCAAGAACTCTCTGCCACTACACTGCACCACCCTGCTAACACTACACTACACCACAATCCACTCCGTCCCCACCAATGCAAAATCAGAGAAGAACACCCACCAATATTAAATCAAGAGCATTAAACCTTCCCATCTCAACAATCCAGGGCCGACGAACAACCTTCAAGGACTAAAAATAACAAAGAACATGCTCAGCCACGTGTCCGGAGCTGCCCCTCGAGACCTCAGGCCTGTACCACCACCCATAACAAGCAACTTAACTAACCAACATGCCCACCATTGCACTAACACCTTCCACCTCAGGCCTGCCACCCCCAAGCACAACCTGCTCAACCGTGAGCAACAAATAGCACAAACTACTCATCAGCCCAACCTTAAACCTCACCAAACAGAACAGAGAAAACGCCCCCAACAAAAACCAAACTCCCTACCTCCAACAACACGGCTACCAGTCAACACTTCCCTTACACCTCTTTGAAGGAAAAATAACTGGTACCACCACAGAACTCGCAGAGAAAACTTGCTCCCACCAAAGAAAACACTACACACAACTAACACCATAACTGTACCCAACAGTCACACCAGCCATGGAACCCATCTGGCATTCCATAGCCAAGCTTACCATAATCCTCAGAAGAGAACTACACTCCTAATACACCATGAACACGACCCACATTCATCAGATGACTTCACCCGGCACTCAGCAGCTGCCACTGCTGAGATCATCATTTTAACACTGCACACCTAACGCATCCCGACTGCAACAAAAGTCGCCACATACCACAAAACCCGGCCTGTATTATGTGGCGGACTAGACCAATTTGTGGTTATAACATCCTATGGCAATTACTTGACTGTACCTAACAGCCACCACACTACAGAACCCACCCAGCATTCTGTAGACTCCCCAACTGTAACCAACACTTCTGACTGCACACACAGCCACACCGAAATACAGAACCGCCCGGCATTCCGTCAATCCACTGTAACCTACAGTTATAAGGATACAGACCTATTAAAAACACACATTCTGAAGTACCCCGACTGTTCCCAACAGCCACCAGACCTAGTCTAAAAACTAAACTTTCACAGATGTAACACATAACACATAAAGGTCTCTGCAACGCTAAACAGAAACTCACACTGCTATTTTAAAATTTAGTTGCAGTGGACTTGCTCGTGGGTTTACAGTGTAAGTCCATCTGAACCCAACACCCTCGTGTTCAAATGTCCCCCAACAAGGTACAGACCCTGTCAACGTCCCTTGAAAGTACACTGTAGGCACCCAACCCCCACACTCACAAGTCCAGATACCCACCTAAAAAGGAAAAGCATGTTGAAGCATAAACACTGTGTGACAACCCCACACCCAAAAGTCCTGATACCCCCACCTAGAAATAAATTGCAATGTTAAAGCATAAAAACTGTGAGTAGACATAGTGAACCCAGGGGAAACAGGGCCACAACACAAACACTCAACCCACACTGGCCCTAGACACACTTAACCCAAGACCACCCCAACAGAAGCACTAACCCAGAGGCCACAACAGTAAACACCACAACATCATAATCACTGGCCTCCCCAACACCTACCCAAGTTAGTCTTCTGCTAACGTGAGAGCCTTCATCTTCACATAGAAACCCCGAAGATCTGGGTCAAGCTCCCTCAGGCTCTCCATAAATTGCTGCAAAAGTCACAAAATTCTTCACGGAACTGCTCTCCCTCATCGAAAAATGGAACACGTTTTATCACCCATGGTCACGGCAGAAAAGCAGCATTTTCTTTTCCCAACATTAGGACCATCATCCGCACCTTCAGACTGCGAGGGAACTGAACGCTGTCTTTTATCAGCATGTTGCCTGTTGCACTTCCATAAAACAGCGCCAGGACCAGCCATTCCAGCCAGCGGCCTAGCTGCCTCCGTACTTGTCCCATGTTCCTCAGTTACTGCCCCATTACCCGGCAGTAGATAACGTGCACCTCGCACCCTATCCGGAGCAAGAGCATCACTTGCCACAACGTGGTTAGAACACATGCTGCGTTGCATGTCAGCATTGCGTTCCAGCTGACTTCGCTGGAATGCCGGCTCCAGGGCCGGCAACGTCACCATTGCAGACACAAACTCCGAAGTGGAAACACCAGTGTCCAAGTCCTCTTGGCCATGCTCTCCGGCCCATTGTTGCTGTGCCACCTGACCAACAGCAAAATCAATTTTCCCCACGGCACTGTCTAAGGCACACATAACAGATTGCAGACACACTGCTCTGCTGTCTGTCCCTCATGGCACTCCGCCCTGCCGTCCCTCAGGGTGCCGCTTCAAGTACCGTAACAACCTGTAGACACTCTGCCCTGCTGTGCCCTGGAATGCTGCTCCCTTACCAGTGCCACCCGGCCAACGGCAAACAGACCCAGGCTCAGGCTGCTCTCCAACTCCAGCGCCACCCGGCCCTGATATCGCTCCTCTGCTGTCCTGCTCCAGCTCCGCCCGGCCTGATCAATGCCTCCTCCACAGACCTCCTGCCAGTGCCACCTGGCAACTGGTGCTAGGGTCACTGTGCAAGGCCTGGACAGTTGGGTCCTCCACAGGTCACCTACTCGCAGCGCTGCCAGGCACTGCAGCTCTCTCCTCTCACGGGCCACTGTGCGAAGCCTGGACAGTTGAGTCCTCCTCAAGTCTCCTGTGCAGCTCGACCAGACTTCTGCTTTTCGGCACCCGGCTCCTGCACTGCCCACCCAGGCCTCTCTGCTCCAGCACCACCCGGCCTGCTGGAGTGCCCTGGCCCAATTCCTCCTAGGTCCAGGGGAAACTGGCACCCCTTGGATGAGATGTGGCTCTTGAAGGGCAGTGTCCTGACTACTTGCCACCCCCTACGCAGCAGCTACAAAATCCTCATCGCCAGTTAAGTACTGGGGTTCTCAGGCTCACACACCACGCCGGAGCCAGCAGGCAAGTTTCATAGGTAAGTTTATTCCAAGTATGTTACTTGATACAGTGACACTGGCACATCCCATCCAGCCAGCTTCCAAATCTCACCTGACACACTTAGAACTCTCGTAGCCACTCGCCCATCAACACTCCACTCTGACATAGGTACATTCCACACACCCTACTGTCCATGACATCATGACCCTTAACTCACATTAGTATCCGGCACGGGCAGCGCACCGGGAATCCAACGTGTTGATTGGCTCTTGTCCGAGCCATACCACACGTTATTCCTGTCTACGCTGTGTATGCCGGGTACTCTGTTCCCAGCGAGGGGCGTGGCAGCCCCTCAGCCAATGAGGAGGCTCAAAACGGGGCAATCCCTGCTCCGAGCCTCACCATGGCTGGAGGCTGCCTTCGTCCGCCACCGGGGACTCAGGTAAGACTTTATTTTTTAAATTTTATTTCCTCCCTCCTCCCTCCTCCCACTTCCCTGCCCTCCCCACCCCACCCACCTTCTATCCCTTGGTCTCTGGCAGAGGACGATGGAAGCCTCCAGGCATGTGGAGACTCGGAGCGGGGCCATCCCCGCTCCAATCCTCCTCACGCTGGAGGCTTCCATCGTCCCCCGCCGGAGCCGCGGTACATTTTAATTATTTTTTCCCTTTCCCCCCTCCCAACCCCACTTACCTTCTTTTTTCTTCTTTTCTTGGGAGCAAACGCGCTGGAAACACTTTTGTTACCAGCGTGTCCGCTCCCGATGGCCGCTATGGAAAGGGAAAACGGACTACATTTTCCCTTTCCCGGCGGCCATTTTTGTCACTTTTTTTTCTGTTTTGAAACGCGGCAGCATTTCTAAACAGAAAAAAATGCCATTAGTACCCTGGTCTAACGGGCCGGGGTACTAATGGCAATAAGACCCTCGGCGCCGGTCCAATACCGCCCACGGTAATGCCCCCGGGGCTTTGTTAACATTAACTATGGCCCCGGGGGCATTACCTGGGGCGGTATTGGCCCGTCGCCTCGGGTCTTATTGCCACATTCAAACACAGTACATATGCATACCTGCACGAAGCTATGCAGATATTTGTGTTTATTGCTGATAGACATGAAGGATATGCTTATGACTCACATAGCCAGAGGACTGACACATGTATACCTTTTGCTGAGAAGAAAACCGCAAAACGCACAAGAATACATATGAACGGATTGCTGGCCCTCAACACAACTAACGGGGAGGGCCATGCAAATAAAGATGGGTGCCACAGGTACACTGGAGTGAATGGGAGAAGCCTTGAGAATTCGAGACAGAGGAGGCTGACGGGCTGATCTAGTTGAGGCTTGCAGAACAGGCTTCCAGAGTGGTTACCGTGCAAGGAAAGGCAAGGACACAGAGAGAAGGAAAGTTTCCAGACAAGCAGAAAGGACAGGGCACCTGCAGGAAACCCAAGCAGAAAATCCACATAATTACAGGCAAGATAAATCCATTTTGTGGTCCCCACACATGTAACCTGCCAGACAGCTCCTATTCATTTGAGTCGGATAGAGATGGCTTTTCCCATCAAACTGAAGGCAGGGGATACAAATGTATCACAGGTTAAAAGACTAATGTTCTGTCTCACGACCTAGGAGATCATAGAAGGTAACTTATTGGGAACATGCAGCACCATTGGGGTCATTCCCACTATCTTGAGTTGTTGCACTTTGCCGGGTACCTGTCCAAGCATCCATGGCTGAGAAGACCCCTTCTGTCCAATCCATATTCACCGTCCATGATAAGCTTACACTAAATTACATTGGCCACCCACCTTTCACTAACCTGTAACTTTGCATTTGATACTTTTGGAGGTGGTCTCAGGAGGAGCTACTAGATATGGTTTACCCAATGAATACACTAATCCCTTATAGGAAACACGTGTACCATTGCCTTCGTTTTTTGGGATGTAACCGCATTTGTCATATTATGCACTAACATAAAAGTCCTACAACTGCCTAGACACTCAGAGCATTTGGAAAATGTTTGTTGTTCATGCTGCAATCCATGTCATTTGAATGCATAATAAAGACAGTTCAACTATGGCTGGGTCTTCTGTTCGTGGTGCGGGGGATTCCCAGGGCCCAGTTCCTCTTGCATGTGGACGGGGAGGCTGATAATAGTCCTCTGGCCACTATTAAAGTCCCATAGATGAGAACGGCACATCCAGAGAGCAAGCCACGGGGCGGTGATGAGAAGGAAAGAGAATCCAAGGGCCTGCAAGTACCGCAGAAGTTGCCGGAACTCAGAAGGTCAAACAGGGAATGGGAATACCTGCAAACCAAGCATGACTCATTATAAGTTAAACGAAACACGTCCCAGTACTAATGGGAAAACTATTGGAAATAATTCAGTGAAACAGAACTGTTTGTAAGAAAGAAGATATACTAAAACCCTAGAGTGGTAAAGAAAGAAAGTTGGAGGCTTACCACTTTGGGATAAACAGAAGGCCCACCCATATCTCAAACATAAGAAAGAGAAACATTTGGGGAGAACAAACCTGTGTAGCTAGGAATCCCAAATTAATATATGAAGCTGCACCCTGTGAATGGGGAATTGTAATTGGAACTTGAACTGCTATAAAAGAGAGGAAAAGAGTGTAACAGAGATTCAGGAGCCCTATATTAAGGAGAAAATGACCTTAATAGACTTAAGCTGACAAGGAAGAATAAGGACCCGGGGAGTACCAGTCCTTTAAAGGAACTGCACAACTTGATACATTGGAACACAAGAGGCTATTTGCAAATGGTCTACCACAAGGACTAAGAATAGAGAAGTGAGAAGAAACTTGTGACAAAATACAAGCACCAGGAGAAGGGAGTAATTCTCCTGAACTTAGTTATTTATAATAGTGGTAGGGTTAGATAACTTAGATTGGAACAGAGGACAGATTTGTGTTCGAACCTTCACCCTGACTGACGAGCACCTTAGCTAGAATGGTAGGCAGGGAACACCCCATAGTTATAGGGAGAGATGGGCCTTATTTAAATAAACTTCACAGTAAGAGCATGCCTTTACCACGCCTGTGTTCTTCATATCCTCCACACCACTTAAACTCTGAGCCAGCCCACACCCCACCTGGTTACTGGATGCCGAAGAGTACGGCACTGCCCTTTGCAGGGAAACATGTCACACTGTAGTTAACCGAGAGGGCTGATGAAATCGAACCTTGAGAATCCTTCCGCTGCTGCAGGAGAACGGAAGAGATTAACCCTGTGGCTGCCAGGCTGCTGCCCCAAAGTAAAACAAAAACCCCAAAGGCAGACGGATGCTTATGATGTTGCCTAGCCCCATTTTTACTGGGGCTACAATTATCAGTGTGGTCTCTCTCACAAGGACTAACCACCACTGAAATTCCAGGTGTCCCTACCATATATGAGTGTCAACGGCAGCTCCAGGGCCACGCTTCTGACTTACTGGGATTCCTCACTGAGGTGAGGTGTCCCTCCAAGAACAAAGAGCTAGAATCCTGAGTACCCTTAATCACTCCTCTGATATGGCACCCAGAGGTATATTGTAAGTGGAGGCCCCTCTGAGTTATCACCATTGCTGAGAGCAGACTAGTTTGCCTTCTTCATCATTTTTAGAGGGGATCTCACATCCCTGGAAAACATTCTGCATGTAGTATTTAGCTGTGAGAACAGCAGGTATTTGCATGGGAGACGCAAAGCTATTGCTCATTCAAACGGGCGCCTCGATAACATTGTGAATTGGAGAGGTACGGTACCCATGAGAATATGGTGCCATGAAAGCACTGCAAGGGGAACATTGAGTATGGCGACGGGCACCTCAAGTACTCTGTGCTTTCAAGTTGGAGTCCAGAAGAAATTTTGACTAACTCAACCCCACATGAAGTAAAATCCGAAAACGTGATGTCCCAGCTAGGCAATGCCAGTGCATTTAAGTAAACTGCTGCTGCACATTGTGCTTTGGATAAATTCACTTGCTTCAGGACAGTAATCTTCGTGGAAAATATTAGCGGAAGAATACATGCAGAATTCCAATAAATCTAGTTCAGTTAACAAATCACTGCTCACTTTTCTCACTCAACAACAACCATTGATAATTCGCGCTTATTTTATATTCAGGGCCCACAAGTATTGTTTAACACGCTCTGAACTGTACTTGCAGCGCTATGTTGCCTTTATGCATGCAGGACCACAAGCGCCAGAAAAGTGATTTGATCTTAAAATCAACTTACACCTGACATGGGACAGCATTAGCTCTATGTAAACTTCTGTACCATTTAAAGAGACTTGAGGACGTGCTTCAGAAGAGTCTGTACACTAGTCACTTGCTTGCAGTCATTTTTTGTTGACCTACATGATGAGAATAAACTCCTGTTCACCCGTGTCTTGGGCCCAGGCTGTGAACTAGTCCAAGTGGATCATGGGTAGTCCTGAATCTCCATGGGAGACTCTGCTTGGTTTGCATGTCTCAGGGAACTTTCTTTCATAGCCTGAATATCCTCCCTGAGTCACACCTCGCCATAAGATACGCAACCCATGCATAACACTGTTCATTAACCTTTGCCCCAGCTGAGTGGGTTAATATGTCAACTGTGGAGATCGGTGTGTAACCTGGTTGCCACTGATTCATATCTTAGCACAATGACAGTCTTTCATCTCGTTAAAGTTGAACAAATAAGTACTGTTGAAGTTATAAACACGAGAATTCATGGCATGGTAGGTTCAACCCCATGTCAGACAGGGCCGCCTCTGCTTTTCATCCGTCTGATGCCACCAGTAAGCTTATAATATTGCAATGGGAAGGGCCTATGGCAGGCGAGTATCCCTGATACGCTGATAGGCCTTAGGAAGTGTCAGTCACATGTCACGCATGCGCCAGGCAGCCATTCAGCATTTTGGAGCCACTTTACCAAGTATCACTGAGTGGGAATCCTATACCAATGGGGAGAGTTCACAACAGACCTGCACCTCTGAAAGGAAGATTGGCCCAACCATCTCTGAAGGGGAATTTTGATTGAAAGATTCATTTTAAAGGCCCCAAAACAAAGAGCTAATGTTGCTTTCTAGCTGAGAACAAACTGCTCCAAGAGTTATATGCAGCAGGCAGCCTTGCTAATTAACACTTAGTTCCCTGTGACTAATTACAGCTCATTTCACAGTCAGGCTGCAAATATCATGAAGTTACACCAAACTTTGTGTACGTTTGGAAGATGTGTTGACCTCTGCGTAGGCTGGGCATTCGGGTTGTTTAGAGGTTGCCCAAATAAATGTGCTGAGGTCCAAACGGTTCCTGCAGGGATTGTGGTCGCTGCCTCAGCCTTCTTTTTTCAGAATCCAGCTCGGATGGCTCCTGATCAAAGGAGTCCGTTGATGGGTTTTTGCACATAATCCTTAGTAAGGCTGGGTGCAGGGACTGGTCAGGTTACGTGATTGGCTAATACTCTATTGTCTTCTCATTGGGTGCAACTTCTGCACAGGGTAGAGACTAGTGCATGCATGTCTGAAAGGACCCTCTGCTGCAACCCCTGCACTGTACCTACGTGATGCATGTAGCACCCCAGCTCAGCTATTACTGAATTCTCTACATAGATGTGTGGGGTGCAGTGAGCATCAGACTGTCATTGCTGTGCAGTATTTGTGTGAGGAGTTTTCCTTTCACCTTTTATACAGCGTGACAACTTCCTAGACAGTGCATTCTGATCTCTGATGGCGCCCATCCCTCACCACATCCTGGCTGCAGGGAGGTGACTCAACCTTTCATGGGAATCTTGTGTACACACCGGTATCGGGCGGACACCTGTTTAACGCACGTGATCAGCGTGAAGCATTGTTTGATTTACTTGCCCTGGTAGAAATTACTTTACTGTACTTTCCCCTACACCAGCTCTTTTTCCTAAAAAAATCTCCTAAACGTCATAGTCATCCAGCATGCATTTAAGCTTTTCCTATAACAGATGGCAAGCAGCAACATTGCAGGAATGCGGACGTTAGAGCAGCAAAACATGCATTTGTGCTAGTCTCATAATCCGAAGCAAACTGTTGTTGACAGGTAGATGAGCGCGTCATTCATAGCTACTGCCCCTCCCCTGCCCCAATATCGCACAGGTGAGAAACGTTACTCACTAAGGCGACCACACCAGCCTTATCCCAGGCAGGTGCAGCAGGAAATGGACCTAATATAAGTAAAGATGCTGTGAACGAACACACTCACAGTGAGATAACATACATGCATGCAATAGACACAAAGCACATATGCTCTCACCATGAAGAACCGTAGACAATGGGTCAAATATGCAGTTATACACAAAGAATATCGCTTGCAACCATAAAGACATGAAGCACATAACATAAGCAATATATAAGATGAAATGCAACATGAACAACACACGTATATAGCTCACTAACATCGAAATGCAATAGTATTGGGCAGCTATCTTTTTCATAATAGAAGCAGCAAAACGCCTTAAAATAAATGAAAGGTCTCAAGACTTCATGAACCTAAAACTGCTGAAATCACTGAGATACAGACCTGTGCAGGGCACAGACAGTAGCTGCGCAGACCCATCCAAGGTAACTGAGAAATGGGGGAGGGGTTGGACGGCTCGGAAGAGAACACAAGATAATTCCCATGACATAAGACATAGTGCCTCTTAACGAGTTCGGCAGTAGCCGTGCCAGTAAATACCGGCACGGCTGCCGCCGGAGTAATTTTTTTACCAGCACCCGGCAATGGGGATGTACCGGGGCATTCCAGCCCCGGTGGACCCAGAACATCCCCATTGCCAGGTGCTGGTATTTATTAGTATGCTTGTTTGCTGTCCCTGCTTTATGGTGGATTGTTAATAAAGCGGGTTTTGCCTTTCACTTTGACTTTTTCTGTTATTGAGTGCAGAGTTCCAATCCTCCTATTTCTGCTTAAACTGTTTTTTTCCAGGCCATTTTAGCACTGTGACGCAGCCAACATGTGAACATAAGAGCACACACACACTGACGAAGGGCAAGGAAGCTGGAAGCTAGCAGGAGACCATGTCCTTAGAGGGCTTTGTAGGGTGCTGCTCAGCAAGCTGGAACATGGTAGGCACTGTAAACTAAGAACTTTCCCCAATTACAAGCAAGAGGAACTGGTTCAGGGGAAAATCCCCACACTCAAAAATAGAGAGTGACAAAATTCACTGTTTATTAAGAGATCGCGAAACAGAGATTAAACATGGACATCTCAGGATTTCCAATGCTCTCTCAACTGGTTACAGGCTTGTCACAGAGTTTTAATCAGAAGTGACTTCACAAACAAATGTTACATTGCAAAAACCTATGATGGAACGGGACTGGTTAGTGCGGTAGGCTACACATAGAAAATCCATAGGGTTAAACAAGGTATGGTGGCTCCTCCTGTGACCACCTCCTAAATGTTGCAAATACAGGCATGTCAGATTAGCGTATTGCAATTGGGTCTTGCAACAAAGTGTGAACAAGCGCAAAAGGTAGGTAGGGATTGATCAGTGAGGGTCTTCTCATCCTTGGCACTTTGGAAGGTTACCAGCCCCCGAGCAACAATTCACAGTGGTGAGAACAGCCCCACCATCTCCGACCTTCTGGGCTTTGAGACAGAACATTTAGCTTTCAACCTGGTATAACATTTGTATCATCTGTCCTCGGTTGGATGGGAACAACGGTCTCTGTCTGTCTTGAATGGATAGGCTTTGTTTGTTTGTTTGTTTGTTTATTTATAGGGCGCCCAAAAACACTCGGGTAGCTGGGCGCACAGAATAACAAGAATGCTTAGAACTTGGTTCCAGGTTGCATATTACAGGTTGTTGGTAACATAAATTGTATACAGTAATTACATTATGTACATTCTTTACATGTAAGGGTGGAAAGGTAACAAATTATATACAGTAAATACATTATGTACATTTTACATGTAAGAGTGGAGGGCTATGTGTGTCATCAGGTCACAATGCTCAGGGTCACCGGTGTTAGGGAGAATTCTCTCTTTAGGCTGAATTTCCTAACCTAGTGAGTCCCCCAGCAGCTTTGCTGGATTTCTGGAGTTTGTTTTTTCCTCCTGCCAAGAGTGAGACACTTTTTCTCCCACTCTTGGACATGATTAATGGTATTCCTTTGATTGGTAATGTGTTTTATGGGCTATGGGGTCCTTTACTCCATAGGGTCTCATGTGTTTTTCCTATGTGTGTTACACAGCACCCTCCGTGCAGTAACACAAGGGTGTCATAGTGACACCCCACCATAGACTCCATACCCTGGGACTGACTACTGTCTCCCAGGGCATGTAAAGTCACTGTTGGCTTTACTAGTCCCAAATTATTAACAGAAACCAGTACAAACCATCATATTGTGGATGTACTGGTCGGGGCAATTCGAATGCCCCGGGGTCTGTTAGTCGAGGAGGCACGTCTCCGTCCCCCCTGATCGAGTTTTGGCTGGTGGCAGTGGAAACTACTTTTTATATTCGACCGCGAATATTTCCCTATGGGATTTTCCCATTGTTCGAGGCTATCAACTTTAATTATTTAATTCTCATAGCCTCGAACATACCGCCGGTTTATTTATTTAATATTAATTCACCGGTTGGTATTTTTTGCCAGGACTCGATTCTAAAATGGCGTTTGTGTTCTCTTCTGTGACTCCAACCTAAGTCGATCCCTTTGTTCTACTTTTGGCGGGCTTCTCCACAGAAGCCTCCAAAAGTGGTGCCACTCTGTCTGGGTACCACAGAGGGTGTTCGAGGGGGTTTAGGCACCCTGGACTGAGTTACCTTGGTAACTCAAGTCGCACTCTTGTGTGATTGGCCCAAGTGGTGAGTCGGCCGGCTCACCACTTAGCATGTTTGAGTGACAGCTAGGCTGAGTGAATGGGGGTTTTCTGCATAAAAGCAGGGCTTTGGGGACTGGAACTTCAGAAGTCGCCACAGGACCTGAGAATTCGACAAGGGAGAAGCTGAGCCGATCTACAACGACGACACCACCGGTGGAGCCCTGCAGAACCGACTCACCACTTCCCGACGACAGAGAAGATCTCCCGGCTGGAGAAGCTTCTTCCCCTGAAAGGTGGGCACAACCAGTTTACCTTCCTTTCTTCGCACCCCAGCCCGGTTTGTGGTCGAACTGCCCGTGCCAAGCACCCCGGCAGCCGGATAGCCACTCATCACTGAACCGCGAATCACCGGACCGCTCCTTGTACCTGAGAAACTCTGCGGCTGGTTTCTTCCCTGGCAGTGCAACGGACTCCTGTCTTCCTCCACGATGAGATCCTCTCTTCCCCCGGACAAAGCACCGACTTGCATCCGCTGCCAGGAACAACTGCCCCTGCTGGAGCGTTCTCACCACTTTAAGGTACCGTCTCCGTCAGGACTCCCTTTCTAAAGATTGCTACAAGGTAATAATAACCCTTTAACCTTCTGGACTGGGCTGGCCGCCTTGACCCTCTAACTGGTCCCTTTCTTTGGTCCAACTCCTTTTTTAACCTTTACAAGACTTTTGTGCACTGCAACCGTGTGACCTTGGACACATTTCGTTTGGATCCTATATAAGTGGATCCGGCCTCTTGAACTCTAACTTCACGGTTTTACTTTGCCTTCCTCTCTTGTTATGTTCTGATAAAAGTGTTGGGATCTGTTTCAACTTGTTCTCTGCTCTTCTCTCCCTTTTTAAAACAAACTATTAGAGTGCCATCTACGTTAAGCGCTCACCGCTGTCTGAAAATAAGTGGGGCTTTACTTAAGACTTGTCTAATATTCTTTTAAGGGAGTGTATATCTTTTAGTGACCGTGTTTTTGAATTGCTTATTATTAGTGCCTGTGTGTTTTTCTAGATGTGGTTTTAAATAAATAATTATATCTCTTTTACACCAAGCCCTGGTCAGTGTTTACTTGTTCTACTGTGTTCTCTTGAGCTATTGTGAATACTCTGTATACTGCCTAACTCTTCTTGAGGAAGGTCTGACTGCTCAGCCACAGCTACCAAGTGAATCTGTGTGGTACAGACTGCTACCAAGTGGGTTTACTGCCAAACACATGTAGTCCTAAATCTTTTGCAGTGGTCCCAGAGGGAACTGCACAGGTTTCTGCCTAACAACCGTTTTCAGAGGTCATTGCGTCGAAGCCAGGTGCGGGTATGGTGCCTGAAGCTGTTGTAGGGCTGGTCCCTTCTTAGTTCAACTGGTAGGGCATTCCAGTAGTGGGCTGCTTGCACAGGGAAGCTATTACCTCCTGTTTTTTTTAGTCGGAATCTAGGGGTTTGGAGGCAGAAAGAGTTGGCTGTTCTGGTTGGTCGTGCAGTGGTTTTTCTTATTATTCTATCCCTAAGGTATGGGGGGCTGCATTGTTCAGACATTTGAATGTTAGTGTGACAATTTTGAAGGTGATCCTATCGCTAATTTTTAGCCAGTTGTATTTTCTCCGCACATTCCAGATGTGCTCTCTAGCTGGGAGTTTCAGGGCCGTTCTGAGCGCGTTGTTTTGTAGGGTTTGAAGTTTATTGATGATGTATTTATTTGTGCCTGCATAAAGTGCATTGCAGTAATCCAGTTTTGAGAGGATTAGTGCATTGGCTAGGATAATGCAGCTAGCTGGTGAGAGGAAGGGTCTGCATGCTTTAATAGGTTTACCGGCATAGGCTGTGGTTGAGGCCATGGAGTTCACTTGTTTCCTTAGGGACAAAGTGGAGTCCAAATAGAAACCGAGGCTTTTCACCTCTTTGGCGACGGGGATTATATTGCCATCGATATTGAAGGAGCTGTAGTTGGAATCAAGTTGTTTTAGGTTGTTGGGTGAGCCTAGAATGAGGATCTCTGTTTTTTCATCATTCAGGCAGAGGCCATGGGTTTCCATCCATGCCTGAATGAGGGTGTACATTTTCTTTACTAAAGCTGTATCCGTAGTGAAATTGCCCGAAAGGGGGATGAGGATCTGGGTGTCGTCTGCGTAATTTGTGTAGGTGACACCTAGTCTGTCCAATTTGTCAGAGGTTTAGTAAAAATATTATACATCGTTGGCGAGACACAAGAGCTCTGTGGGACTCCACATGTTGTTTGGATAGGGTCTGCAGAGTCTAAGGTGGAGAAGACTTGCATGCTTCTGTTGGCGAGAAAGGATTGGATCCAGGCTATGGCTTCACTTGAGAAGTGGGTGGCTAACGCTAGGTGTTTGCAGAGTACTGCGTAGTCCACTAGGTCAAAAGCCGCCGACAGACAGGAGGAGTAGCATAGCTGTGTTTCCTTTATTGTTCCTTTATTGTTGAGCTCGTCAATTTGGGCTTTGAGATCTATAAGGGCGGTCTCAGTGCCGTGTTGCGGTCTGAAGCCCGATTGACAAGTGCCGAGGAGTTGGTTGGTCTCTAGGGATTTTTGGATTTGGAGATTGGCCACTCTGTCAATTATCTTCAGGAGGAAAGGGACAGTAGTGATGGGCCTATCGTTGGTGGGGATGGAGGGGTCTAAGGTTTGTTTTTTAAGCAGGGGGAGAACCCAGGACTCTTTTAAGCTACTTGGGACGGTGCTAGATGAGAAGGAGGCATTGATGAGTTTAGTGACGAAGGGGGCAAGGTCTCTAGCGGCATCCTTGATTATCTGGGCCGGGCAATAATCCCCTTTGCAATTGGATGGTTTTAGTGAGGCAATGATTTTTTCAGTTTCATGTGTGGAAACTTCAGAGAATTTGAAGGGTGTTAGGCTAGGTTTGAGCGTGGGCGTGGGCGTGCTGGGAATTTCACTAAGAGGGAGCAAGGCTTTTTTTATAGCAATTTTTGTTTGTAGTGTTTTTACTTTATTAGCGAGGGCATTTTGGATATTTGTACACCATTGCTTGTCTTTCGGTACGTTATCAGGTGGTGATATGGGGGATTCGAGTTCTCGCAAGATTGCGAATAGTTCCTTTGTATTGGAGCATGCTTTGGAAATTCGGTCGTTATAGACTTCTTTTTTAGCTTGGATGATTGCTTTCTTATAATGTGTAGCACACAATTTCAGTTTAAGTTTATTTTCAGCTGTAGGGGAGTGTTGCCATGCAGTTTAAAGCTTCCTTTTTCCCAGTCTCAGTTATTTTAGATGGGGGTGAACCAAGTATTAAGGTGGGATTGTTGTTTACTTTTACAGTTTTTCAGTGGGGCGATGGTGTCCATGGCTATGGCCATGGTGTTTTTGTATATTTTAACCATGGTGTCTGGGTCAGAATCAAATGGCAAGGCATTGATGGTTGGGAGGAGCAGGGGTAGGATATTGTCTGGTGTGATGTTTTTTCTGGATCTAGTGGGAACAGATGGTGCCATTGTTTTTTTCAATTCTGGACATCTTGTTAAGTGTTAAGTAGAAATTGATGAGGAAGTGGTCAGTCCAAGGCTGGGATGTAATTTTAGTGATAGTAGTAGGGCAGCTGGAGGTGGCTACCCAGTCTAGTATTCTCCCTTTGTCGTGGGTGGGGGTGAGGACTTTTTTGGGTGAGGCCATGCCCTTCAAGCATGGTAGCGATTGTTTGCGCTTGTTTGTCATTTGGGTCGTTAAGCCCTAGGTTAAGGTCACCAAGGATCATTGTCTGGGATGACTTTTTTGTGTTGCCTGCTAAGAGGCTGGATAATTCCTCTTCGAAAGGGCCTAAGGGTCCTGGTGGCCTGTAAATGAGATAAATAGTTAGGGTTTGGCATGGGGATATTGGTAATTTAGCAGCAGGAGTTCACAGGATTTTAGGTGGGCAGTGTTGTTAACCTTACATTCAGGTTGGATTTGGCAATGATGGCTAAGCCACGACCTCTGGCATTAGGGCGGTCTAGTCTTAGTAGTTGGTAGTCTTTGGGTATTGCTAGGGAGAGGGCTGGACCTGCTGCGTCATGTAGCCAGGTTTCTGTTATTGCTAGGAGGTCAAGGTTATCTAAGGTAAGGAGGTCAGCTATTTCAGTGGCGTGGGCCACGACTGATATAGCATTGATCAGTGCTCCTGTTATGGAGATTGTTTTAGGTAGACAGTTGGTGTTAGAAGTAACCGGGATGGGTTCTTTCATTAAGGTGCTGACAGGTAATTGTGGTTTAGGTTGCGTTGAGCTCCTAGTCTGGTTTTTGGGTATGGTACGGCGATTCAAATAGGGGTTTCTAGGTAACTGCGGTTCGTAGAGGGTGGAGAGTCTAGCGCGAAGCCTAGGGTTTCTGTGGAGAGTAGGGCAGGGTGCATGTTTAAATTGGTCCATAGTGGTCAGTATAAGCTGTGATAACAGCAGTGGTGCGTATGTTAATAGGGTTGGGCTAAAATGCATTCTGCTAGAGTTGAGGATGTTTTACTATATAATATGTCGTATAGATAAGTGGGTTGAGAGCACAAGATCCTAGGCTGGCACAGTAGGCAGTCACTCGATTAGGGCACAGTGGACTAGGATAAGGGTAAAGCAACTATTCAGAGGTTTTAACTTTGCTACTGGGCTAGTCAATAGTCTAGGCAATAGGCTAGGCAATAGTCAGAGTCAAGTGCTGTAGTCACAGATCGTAGTTGGCAATACAATGTGCTAACACGCATATGTTCACAGTGGTAAGTAAGCCTGGTAAGGAGCATGGTAAAATGTGGCCTACGAACAGCAAGAGGCACAGTCAAGAGGGCAAATGTGGCCTATAAGCGACCATAGGTACACTCAAAATGTCAGATGTGGCCTAGGACAGAGCAACAAAGGCATATCATATATCAGGCTTTGTCGTCCAGTTTCAGATCACGTGTGCAGGGACCACAAATGTAATTTTCCTGCTCACATTTCTGAGGATTTTTAGCTTCCACACATGCAGGCATCCTCCCTTCTGCAACTGTGAAACTCTCCTTCCCTTGGCATCTTTGGCAGAAATATGCACACTGGCTGCATGGACAGTCTGGTCTGGCTTCTCCCTGTGTTCTTGCACCATCTCAGTGCTTTCCATTCACTTCAATGTGGCTGCAGCTTCCATTTTGATTTACATGGCTACTCCTGTTACTTGTGTTCAGCGTCAGCAAGGCTTTTATATGTATTCTTGTGCAACTTGCGTTTACTGCATAGCAAAAGTGTATACGTCCTCTATCTAAATGGGTGATAAGCATGTTCTTCGTGTCTAGGAATAGTTTAAGCTAAGTGTCTGTGTAGCTTCAGGCAGGGAGGCATATTTGTTTCATGTCTAATCATGTATATCATGTTCTCGGTCGTGTGTTCATCAGCTTCTTGCACAGCGTAATAGCTGTTTATAGAATGATAAGCAAGATGTGACATAGGAGAACTCAGTACCAGTGGTGCTCCTTATAAAATGCTAAGAATGATGGTCCACAACTGGCATATTGTCCATAGAGCTCCTGCTAGAATGCCATCCAAGCTGTGACAAAGTAGTTACTTTGTCTTGAAAACAACATCTGGAATGCTATGAAGCCTGGCCATATAGGGTAACAGAATATCTATTTATAAGGGGCTAAGCATTGTGTGACATAGGATATGCCCTGACATAGGAGCACCTTCAAAAATGGTATGAAGGACGGGTCATAATAGCTATAGACGAGGTCTGCAAACTTTGGTTCTCCAAATCTTTTGGTCCACATCTACCATCAGCCCTAGCCAGCATTTTGAATGGTGAGAGATCATGGGAATCATGGTCCAAAAGATCAAACTAGCCTCGGGTACAGACCTCTGAGGTACAGTGAGTTTAGAGCCCATTCTAGAATATTTTCTTTTTATTTTATTGGTGATTCCTTAGATATCAGGTACATTAAAAAAACTAGTGCCAGGATGCACAAAGATAGGAAAATAAAAGGTGGGGGATGAGGATGGAGGAAGGAATGTCAGAGGTAAAGCGGCAGCATTTGCAGATATTCTGTGGTCCAAACATTCTTGAGTGGCGTAGTGCTGGGCAAGCTGTGACAAAACAGGCACTGCACCCACCTAAAAGCTACTTTTAGAACGCTAACCATACCTGGCAAGTGAACCAAAGAGTTATTTGTAGAATGCTAAGATTGGTGTTCCATGGTAGGCATGGTAACCTAAGAGCATGGACTCCCAGGGTTTCATGTACTGGATTCTACACATTACTCATGCTCGATCTACTGCCGGCAAGGTCCCACGTGTCCAAGCAGCAAAAAGCATGTTGCCCCACCTTCCTGATCTACCCCTAGAATGGAATTCCCTACCCCGTCTTATGAAATCAACACCATCACGACTGTCTTTAAGTAAGCGAGCAAGACTTTCCTCTTTAACACTCTGGATTAGATTTCTCCTTGTTATGTGCATTTTCATCCTGCGTGACTCCACTTGTTTTTCCTTTTGTGTGCGCTCTGAGGCCTATGGCCCTGTAGCATGCTATAATAATAAAAATAAATGAATACCAAAATACCCTCCCATAGGACATTCTACATCTACTGCCAGTTGTGTGGCCAGAACTCCACTGTAGGGTGCACCGGCGCCGTATGCAAATGGATTAGGCAGGGTCTCCATGAAAAAGGTGGTACAGTGTTTGATCTTTCATAGAGTATCTGTACAGCAGTACAAATGACAGGTATAACTATTACCCAACTAAATGGCACTCATTTGTAGCAACTGTGTAAGGGCGAAAGGCAAAACGGGCCATACCAGAATTAAAACATATTGTGAGGAACCAAAGGGTCTCTCACTGACCAATCCCTTGGAATCTGTCATCCAGGTGGCCGGGCTACACCCATCGCTATTGGATCCGGACCCTGGGGATGGACCAGTATGAGAGGATCACCTGGATGAGGGGTCCCTGGAGAGTGGGAGTGAGGCACCCGGAAGAGAGACGCAGTATCACTGTTCCCATTTTCCTGTAGAACACCCTCATTCCATTTTCTATTTAAGAACTTTACCCTCCACCCCTCCTTTCCTACACACACTCTGCTGCACCAACAAAGTGCTTCAGGGAAAGACAGACTCATACATAGTCAGTCCGTTTGACATGTCCCAACATCAAGGTCAGGCAGAGTCAGGCACTTAATCTTAATGACTTGCACCTGAATCTTTTTACCTTTCCCCACTAGGATAAAAGGCACAGCATGAGAGCACACACAGAGCAAGGCGAGAAGAGCAACGGAAGCGAGCAAGACCAGCAGAAAGGAAGGGCTGGAAATCCCAGGAAGGCAACGCAACTGTGGAAGCAGTGCAGATGGGACCAGGAGGCGAATGAAATCCTGTGGTCCTGCCAACTCTGGGGTGAAGGTCGCTGCGGAATACCAAACGGGCAACTCCCTGCTACTGCAGAAGGTCACGGTGGTACCTCCTTCATGTGCAGTGTGAGGACTTGAAAGGAGGCGAGCCACACTGCGCCAAAAGCCTTGACTAGATGAAAGGTCTTGATAATCTTTATCAGCAGTTGCCGGCGAGTGAAATGGGAGACCGGCTTGTGTTGCTAAATGAAAAGGACATTAACGTTTGAAGGGCTCGTTGGGTTGTCGAGAAACCGCGAGCGAAAGCACATTGTAGCAAGAATGAAGAATTCACGTGTGAGAAGCCGCAAAAGAAATCTGAAGCACTTGCGAGTGTAACCGACAGAGGAGGCGAATAGTCAAAGTGGTCAAATGAGGGTAAAGCCAAGGGTACAAGCCCCCCTCGTACAGTCGAAAGTCTTTCACAAAATTAGACCTGTGATGCTAACTAAGAACTGCAGATACCAGAAGGCCTTGGGAGAGGAGGCCTGTATAAACCTTTGAACTTTAGAAGCCGGATTGTTGAAAGTAAACGCACTTGCTACAACATAACAGAGTGACCCGGCGAGACGTGATCGCCTATCGGAAGTCTGTGTATTGAAGTGGCAAGTACTTTGAAGTGAAAGCGTGAAAGATTGCAAAGCAACAAGTGTGATGCTAGCGGTTTGAAGGCTTGTGCCCGATCGTGGGAAGCCAGAACTGCCTACAGAGGACGGTCTGAGCCCGGAGGAGGGGGACCTGAGTGAATCGGTGAAAGTGAACCAAATATTTGTTTAAAAAGACGTTAGGAGCTTGTGAGTGTTATAAGCTAGTAGAACCGGTAAAGGTAACTGAACTGTGATTTGATGCTACACTGAACCCGAGAGAGGGATGCCAAGTGAAAGCAAGGGAAAGTGAATCCCGCATTTAATAAAGTGACTGAACAGTGATATAAAGATGAAGGGGTATCACGAGAAAGTCGGGGAACAGGAGAATCCCGCTGTTAGGGAGAATTTTCTTTTTTAGTGCCAAATTCCTCTCACCTTAGAGACCCCCAGCTCTTTTGCTGGACTTTAGGACTTTTTCATTTTAACCCTGGAGTGAATGAGACCGTTTTCTCACTCTCTCATGTGTTTTGACCTGATTTGGATTATGTGTTTTTCACTATTTTTGGAGTCTGAGAAGCTCCACATGCATCTGCTTTTTGTATGATGCCACACACCACCTTCAGTGCAATGTCACTGAGAAATCCTTTACATTTCTCATAAGGTTTAAATACCTTTTCTTGTGTGAACTATAGTTTCCAAGAATAGTAAAGTGAAATTGACTTTACTTACCTTTTTTCTTTGTAGGTCCAGCACACCCCATCTTATGTGAAGTGCTGGGGGGATAGCTAGTAGCCACTTATCAAAAATTCTCATTTAACATTTTTGTTACCTTCCTTACTTTAAATGGCTGGTGGCAGTGGTTTACTTTTTTCTACCATTGTGCTTTTCTACCACAGGCTGAGGCTTCAGCTGCAGTACAGCACCCATGGGTGACCATTTTGTCAAAATATCCCCTGACATCTTTTTTTGCCATTTTCAGTTTGTGAGGTCCATCTTGGGCTTTACTCTGTGCGTCAAAACAGGTTTGAGCCCTTTGTTTGTCTTGCCTTTGGCAGGCTTTAGCCCTGAAGCCGGCCTCTGGCTCCAGTGTGTCTGGAAGGACAGGATGTGAGGGAGGGTCCCGAAACTCCCCTGTTCGTTGTCTCTAGGAATGCCTGAATGCAAGCAGTCATGATTGGCTGGCTGGCTGTCCTTTTAGGACAGCCACCCTGCTGTGTGATTGACACCCTAGGATGTGCATGAATGGGAGAAAACTGCTTAAAAGGCGAGGGTTTTGGGACTAGAGGCACAGTCGACCACTGGGAGAAACACCAGATGAAGAAACTGTGAACGAAGCTTGCTGCATCCTCCTGGACCTTTGAATAGCCTGGTGAAGCCCTGCTCCTTTGCTGAAACTCCTTTTTCAATTCGACAGAGAAGCTCCGGAATGAACAACTTCTTCCCTTGGATTAGTAGGACCAACTAACCCTGAGACGAACTGCACTGGACCATCTTCCCCGACTGGCTGTACTTCTTCACTGCTGCAAGAACCAAGTATCAGGGGTCGAGTAATCTGTAGTCGAGTGCAACGCCTGAAATTCTGTCTAGGCACTCCAGGAGTCTCCAAAGGACCCTCCAGAAGCAGGACGGCTAGAGCTTGAGTCCCCTCACTAGAGTGCAGGACCCAAGGAGTGAATGAGGCCCAACCGGTATTCGAGATCTGCGACGGTGCTGTTTGCTAAGCGCTCAAACGCAGATATGCCGCTGAACCGAAAAGCTGCTGATGACTTCCCAAGTGCCGCCGCAGGAGCCCTCCAAATGTCCTCCCTCTTGTCCCCAAGACTGAGTCCCAGGAACACAGGGTCTGCACCGCTGCAACAGGACAGAATCCAGCTGGACCACTCTTTGTCAAACCAAAGGTTCTGTTTAGACTCCGGGTACTTACCTCATTGTCTTTTAGCTGTGCTTTTCTCAGTTGAGATTTGCAGTGGCTAACTTCTGGAGTTGATTCCAACTCTGTTTCCCCAGGCTTAACAGCTTGTGACCCTACAAGTGATTTTTCAACAAACTCTCTAACTTTGTTCAATACTTTGATTCTAAGAATTACCTCAGCTCCATCGACTGTTTCAAATTGACTTTGGCGGTCCTGGCTCCCTGCAGACTCTTCTAGCCCATTGACTTTGATATTGTTTGTCCCTCATAGGTAGTAACTTGTAGACTGTTAGCACTAAACCGAGCCATCTGTCAAGCAGGACCTTTTACCTGAACACTGCCAATCTGTATGACAGTGTTTCCAGTCCCATACATACAACGGATTTATTCCAGTTGGTTGTGCCAAGAAAACCAATTGTTATCTCCTGATGAAGACGTAACCCAAACAACGTTAATACGTCGAAACCGGTAGAGATATTTTTGGATAAGGCCACTTATGAAGATCTTCTAACTTTGGCCTATCCCTATTGTTCACCACTTATAAAATATACTGTGGCCATGCACTTTGTTTTGCACAAGAAACTTTTTGTATAAAAATTGGATTGTTGATGAACTGTTATATTTGTTATATGTTTTTATCTTGTACTTATTGGTGGTTTGCATGAGTGGATTAATGGATGTGGTATGGATGTGGATGAATGCATTTAATAGTATGCATTTTATGAAATTTTGATGTTTTTAATTTTATTCCTCCTATGTTAAATAAATAATTGCCTGAGTGCGGATTAAATTGTGATTAAACTCACACCAGATTAAATGTATTAGATATAATAAAACCCTTAATACGGCATTTTCAAATTGTATCCTTTGGATTTTCTTTCTGAGATGAACTATTGTGCTAATACCCTAATCTAGAGAGTGGGGTTCCCTGTGCCTTTCAGATACAGATCATGTGCAATAGCCAAATTTGAAATGCATACAGATAAATTGAGTGCCACAATGGATCAGAAGTTAGCTCAGTGTGTAAAGCACTCATTGCAGTGGTATGTGTTCCTATGCAAGATTAGAAAAACACATTCCTGTAAGGCTGGCTGAGCCTTTCCTATGTCTGAAGTTTATAAACCTGTCTGCATATGTACTTGGTCTTGCAGCACAATATGTGCTATTATCAGCAATCTGCTTTTACCAGATATGGGTTGCTATAAAAACAAATATGTCATCCTTATGGTGAAGGTCTAGAAATTGGTTTATTCAGATGGGGTGTTATAAAACCTAGGCAATCACCACTGGAGTAACTTTGCTGAAAATGTTGGGGGGGACATCATGACAACTGAAAGAAAAGGACGGGGTCAATTGGATGGACGTGGCACTGAGGGTTAAGACTAAACTACTACACACAAGAGTCCATTGTCGACGCGTTCTGTTATAACTTTCATAAGACTGATGGGGATCTTTAAAATTAAATTCTAAAGACACACCAGTCTTCTGAAACGTATAACACCACAGTTGGCCTTTACAATTCACTGCATTGACAACAGCAAAACAGCCAGCTCCCCCTCTACCTAAAGAGGGCCTGCAAGCAGGCTGAAGGGAGCTGGTGTTTGATTATTGCCTCCAGGGCACTGAGTCAGACAAGCAAATAGACATAATATAAAATGGATGCCTGCAAGAATTTCAAACAGCGCATTAGGTTGCTTATTCTGATTTAATTAATTACTTGCAACATCTTGTATTTGATTTTTTTTAATGTAGCAACAGTTTACATAGGGTGCATCCCTGATTATTTGCATTTATTTGATGTATCGAGCAGTAAACGCCAAAGTGTTTAACAAGTAAAAGAAACTGTACAATTCAATTGGAAATAAATGAAATGACCAAATCAGCAAGCAAGCAAATGTGTTTTGAGATGAGAAGGGAAGTGTGGAAAAGAGGAGCGACAGTGAAGGAGAGAAGTGCATTCCAATGTTTAAAGGCCTCTAAGGAAAAGGAGCAAAAGCAAGACATGGAGGAATCGTAAAGAGAGACAACAGAAGCTTACCCAAGACTGAACCCTGGTTGAAGATGCCATTTTCTGAAATAGTCAGTGTCCAAATGAAGCTTGACAGCGTTCATTTCCTCGAATGAATTGCTGGCTAACCTTGTCTAACGACACCTGATCTAGGTGACTTTGATGCACATGGCAAACAGTAACACTGTTGAAACGAGTTTGTGTCATTGTGGAGCGCAGTCATGTTCTCAGGGGCCGAAAAGCACTGAAACTCCTTCCCACTTCACATGGGCTTACAGGGATGACCATCAGCAGCCGAAGACATCTTTTTAGCTCACCAAAAAGTCGCCTAACATCACTCCCGAGTTGTTGGTACTGGCTCACAGCCTGCATGCTCACATTGCCTGAATGCAGTTTCATGCTGGTACACTGCGGTGTGAACAGACTACTGGGGTCTGAGGTCCCACTGACCTGGCCCTTTGTTGCAGGTGTTCTGTTTGTACCACCTCACTTGTATTTAGCAAGGGGCAATATTAGACTAACAATATGAATGATTTTCTGATAGAAGGTTATGATTCCAAGATGGATAGTCTGGTACACTCTTATTGTACTCTTTCAAAATACCTCTCTGAGAGTGGGACAGGGGACAAATAGCATCAATAAGGATCCCTGTATGCTTTGCATTAAATCACAACATTTCAGGACTACAACAGTGATCAGAGATCTGTGATAAAAGGAGTGTATGTGTGAATCTCTAAATTCATAACTGATGCATGGCTTGGTGCTCACATCAAGGTTCACAATATCCTAACATTAAAATGTTTGTAACCATGAACCATACATGCTCATTTGGACAGTTTATGTTTTTGGATGCAAGTATAAAATGGCTGCAACATCAGCCACTCAAATGGGGTACAAGGGCTCTTTCGCTTATTGTTTCTGAAGAATTTGAGAGGAGGGAGGACTGGGTCTCAGTGTGGGCATGCCCAACCCCAATACAGAAACATCTGTAGAGAATTATATCTACATACAGGGCAGGATACTGCACAAGAGAGACTCAATAAACAATTCACAGAAAGGCTACACAGAAAGGATTGTAGCTTTTTCAAACTTTAGCGTGACCAGTAATAAGCTGATGAAGCATTTTAAACAGAACTGGCTTCTAATACATGGTAAAGGGTCCACAGTTTCTCAGCCACTACCTCCCCGCTATTACGCAGGCCTCAGGGGTTATTTCAGTAAAAAAGAGGAGGCCCATGCTTTATCTAACAGAGCTGGCATTAGCATTTCTTATTAGTGCTGGCCTGCAGCTAGTGAAAATCATGGTGCGGCAGCGTAGAAAGGGTGCTTGGCCTAGTGGATTTAAAATTTGAGGCAACTTCTTTGCTTTATGTGTTTAGGTGTGGGCACAGTATGGCGTGCTCGTAAGAGTTATATACACTAAACATTCCAGTGTGCTCTTGTATGGACATTGGGCACATCAGATAAAAACAGGTATATGCGCCGTTACATAAGGGCGCACCACATAGATGACATTAACCAACTTGGTGGTGACTTGTACAGTGCACACGTCGTTGCTGCAAACACATATCTGCATTGATTTGCCATGGACTACTGTCTAAATGGTGACACACAATGAACTCCCCTTTCTTAATCAAGGTACCAAGTGACATTGAGTTGCCACCTGGTGTGCAACTCTAGGCAGTGGCTGACTTGTTTAGGCAATTAAAATACCTTTGATGCCTAGCAGATGCATTTAGTCCATGTCCCAAAGCAGCCACTAGAATACTTAAGCAAGAAAATTTAGAATTAACCTTCTGAGGGATGTGCCATATAGAACTAAAAAGCAATATACAAAAAAAAACGTTTTGGTGTGTCAAATAAAGAGACATGAAAATAAAGAAAATATTTTACAACTTGTCTGTGTGGTATTTTCATTCTCTTTGAAGAATGCATAGGTTTGGTCAGCTAACTGATACTTGTTCTGGCCTGGTGAATACAAATGCCCCATGTTCAGTTCTTAACACTGAAATGTGAAGCACAACATACTGTGTAAAAACAATGGCTTGTTAAATGAGCCAAATTTATAAATTGCCCCGCTTGAAAGGCTGTCAGCACAAAGAATGAGGGGCACAGGGTGTGCAACTCCAGAGCACCTCACATGCGGAGTTTGGAATATGCATTCCTTTGTTTGGATATCCCAACGCATCGCAGTCATCCACAAGTCGGCAGAGAGCAGCCAGCCGCACATTGCAGAGGCGCGCTCACCAACGGCATAGCAGGCTGCTTAATCTGTTGTCCACTACCCCATTCCCCCCATGCCACACCTTCCACAGGAACCCAAGGAAACCCTACCCCTACACCCACCCAGTTACACATGGTGCCACTAATCCAGGGGATAGCCCTGTAACCTCCACTACTTCCTCATCCCGTCCCTGTTCAATGCCCAGTTTTTCCCCTTCCAGACCTTGTCCTCCTCCCCATTCACCACTTCCATTGCTTACCCCTCCAGATGCCTGGCCCGGCCTATGCCATCTTTTTTAGCGGACCATCTAGTCCAGTAAGGACGTGTAACACTACCTTTTTCAGCAATGAATGGCGTGCCTACTCCACCCAGGCCCACCCCTCCAGTGCACCCCCTTCTGGTAGGATGTGCCCAGATAGTCATTAACAATGCACTTGCATTCCCATTATCCAGGGAAAATAAGTCATACTGCTGCTGTGCCATATAACCTTAAGTGAAGGGATAAAAGTATCAGCAATACCCCTTTCTCGTCTAGAAACTGTTTGCCTCCATCAAAACGTTGTGGAAAAACACCCGCTGAGAGACAGAGCGGGTGAGAGGGACAGAGAGAAAGCGAGCCAAACACACGAGGAAGAGGGGACAAATACCGAAGGGCCGGCACCTTAGAAATATGGGACAGGTAAAAACACGCTGCAATAAAACAGGGTGAGAATGAAACTCTTACCTGCTGTGCAATTGAATCTTCCTTCATTTGGCTGCCCGCAACAAGGCCGCAACTTAGGCAAGGCTTAGGCAGAAGGCACACACCGACCCTCACCTTGGGGGAAATTGTCTGCGCACAAGCAGAAGCAGAAAATAAAACTCAGCTCAGCTGTGTGTGGTCAGCTCAGCTGGCGGTCAAAAGTTGGGGGGGACAAAAGGGCATGACATAAAAGTTAGGGGGGACAAAACCCCCTGTACCCCCTATAATTACGCCTATGGCAATCACCTCCAACGATGAACTTAAATAGTCCAAGCGATGAATAATTATCAGAATTTGGAACCAAAGCATTTGTGCTTGTATCCTGGCTTCACCAGTAGACGATACAGTGATCCTGATCAATCATCTTATATCTCAAACATTATTTTACTGTCTTCTGTGAAGTTTGCCTCATTGCATGCTGGTGGCATCTTTTAGCCCGTTACTTGATTTTTCTTATTATGTAGGCCATTTGAGTGGAAGGGGTGGTAGACAGAAGGGAGCGGGCCAGATGGTGAAGGACTCGGTCTGCTCTTTTGACACAAAAAAAACGCTTTGCATTTATAAAAGTCAAAGGTTTTCCTGCATGTTTAGAAATGACAATTTGGTAAGCCAGTGTTTTGGAAGTATGTAAAACTTTAAAATACAAAAGACCAACACAGATTACGTCTCTTGATGATGGAGAGAATGAAGCTACAATCATTCTGTGTTACACCCTTCTATAATATTTAGTTTTTTAAAATTGTCATGTTTGGTAATGTGATTGGTGTACTTTCCAAGTCAGTTTTGTAAAATCAGATTATTTTAGTTCATGGTAAGAACTTTTAATGAAAGTGCTCAAATGCAGACATTGCAGAGTAGGCAAAATTCCCAGATTCACCCCTTAACCAGTGTGTGTAATCCTGGGCATCTACTTTAATCTTGTATTGCCTAGCCTCTCGAAATTGCCAGCCCCTAAACCTTTCAAAATTGTCAGCCCTTCAGAGTGATTTCCTTCTCAAGGTATGATCTTCATAAAAGACTCCTTCATGGTTTCACTTTGGTGTTGCTTACACTAGAATAGTGAGCATTGATATATTGCACATCACAGGCACTTTATTCTTTTAATCTCTAATGGCAACACTATTTGAAAACCATGTCCCACTTATAATCTCATTCTGTCTGGATACAGACAGCTTCCTGGTAGCTTCTAATCTGAATCCACTATCCATGCTATGGGATGTGTAACTTTCTCCTTCCTACCAATTGGTCTGCTCTATCCATGCCTGAGCATGTTTGCATTCTGTGAGGCAGCACATGTGAGTTATCTGTCTATTCTGGGTTACATGTACTTTTACATACAGTCCTGCATTAATACTACAGTCTACATACCTTCCTGGATTCTATTGAGAAAATGTCTCTTGTATCTATGCTAGAACAGAAGTAACCTCTTTGCAGACTGATAATGTTGGCCTTCAAATGGTACTGGTTTATCAGTCTGATTAGAGCAAAAATGAAGTTGGTTAAAGGGAGTAAACATGCTTACTTTTGCATGCTGCGAGGCAGCATATCAATTTATAGGTTGTGATTGGGGCGGGGGGTGGTAGTGGCGGGGCAGATATTCCTGATCACTTAATTCCTTTGGGTTGGTGGAGGGGGGGCCCAAAGATGTCCGTGCCCAGGGCTCCAAAACTCCTTAAAATGGCCCTGGCCCCCTCCATGCTGCTGCTGTCCTGAAAGTTACAGATAAAGATTCACGAGCACATTACAGGACCTGCTGCAACACAATTAGACCTTGAGACGGCCTTGGCCAGGCTGTTTTTATAGTAAGGATTTTGTACATATTATTTATACTATAAAGTTCGCTATATATGGACTTTTATTTTGTTTTTAAGAACTCTTTATAGATTTTTTCAATGCAGCCGTCTAGGAATAATAGTTTATAGTGTGCAGTATGTTACCGCCTATTTTGTTTTAGAAAAATAGAAAACGACTTGTGTTCCAACCAACCATTAAAAGACTGCACACCAGCATTCCTTTGTTCACCTTTCCTTGTGTTGTATATTCACTCTTACCTATTGTTTCTTCCTAGGTGTATGGGGAATTTCTATACCTATTGCCTTTCCTGACCCAGTTCTTTTCCTAGAGGGGCACACACAGTGTGATCCAGGAACCCGGGTAAGCGGGGGATGCCGGAGACAGGTAAGAGATGGCTTAATTACTTATAAGTCAGAAAAAGTGTATTACAGTGCCCACCTACACCTGTCTCCCACGAAGTACAAGTAGATCTACCCCCGCTACATAACTACATACACTGGTTCTATATCTAAATGTTTTCTCTTCTGCCGCCCAGAAGAAATCTGCATGCAGTTTAAGCGCTGAGTGTGAACAGGTCCCGGCTTGAAATGCAGAGGAAACCACTGCCCACTTTTCTCATTCAAGTACTTCTTATGTGGAAACGGAGTTCTCAATCATGTTCAGTAAGTTATGGAATTGTTAGCACACATCATTTTGCATTACTGCACAGTTTAAAAATACCTATTATTTATTTATTTGATTTATTTCAATTTTTGTAAACCCCCACACGCCCGTAGGCCTCAGAGCGCACACTTAAGACATGACAGGACAAACACAGCGGAAGAAAGAGCAAAAGGCTACCAGTGCCAGAATCCTGTATGACTTGAGGGTAAAATCCAACACTGGTTGATTATTTCAAAACTCACATGGGGCAGCCTGACATCCTGCCAACTGAGTTATAATACTTTTAAGGCCTAGATCCACCACAGGAGAGCTTGAGTGATAGTCACATGCTTGCAAGCATTTTTTGACGCTGCCATATAGCCTGTTATGAATAACATGAATGACATTTATAGTTATGCAAAAACAGTGAGACACTTTTTGTGTCATATTACAGGAAAATATACACCGTCATGAGGTGGCAGGGCCAGAAGTGAGCTGTGGCCAGAATAGCAAGATGGGCCCCAGGACAATTAACGTGGCCTTTGCCATTCATGCCACAACCTATCCTATGATATGACATGAAATGTTATTCATAACGCGCTTAATACCCAGAGGTTTCTAAGCGCGGACTGAGGGATCGAAGCTGTGTTGCTCTGTGTCGTCATTCTTCCAAGGCGAGCACGTTGCCCCTGAGCACTGTCCACATCACTGCCTACTGTAAGCCGTCTCTTCTTCCCCTCGTTATTTCCTTTTTCACTGCCCCAGGCGTTGGACCAGTAGCCCCCCAGACAAGCCTGAGTGACGCCATTCTGTTTCAGTTCCTCCATGTGCCTTCTCTGTCTAACCGCAGATCTGCCACTGACTCCATGGGTGAAATCCTGCGCTTCCACTTCCTTTTTCTCTGTGCCCCCTCCAGGACTTTCGGAACTTCCCGAAGCTGCAGAACATGGCCGACAATAAACTCAAGGTCACCCCAGAAAATGCTGCGCTTAGAACTTAAAACCTCTAAAGCCACCAGGTAGATCTTGAGTTTTCACTAGAATTGCCTTATAACTAGTGCTGCAAATGGAAAAGAATTACTGGGGGAACCCTCTCCTCCTTGGGGGTGGTGGGGCCGAGTCGAGAAGGTGGCGGGGCCGAGGGTTGTGGCCCCAGGCCAGGTCACACAACACACCATCTCTTCATAGAACCCTAGCATGGCCATTTGCATCAAAGCAAAGAGCATTATGGGAACATAAGAATGCCCACAATTTTAAATTTGAAACATGTCTGATTGTGATTCAGCAATACAATAACCCCTTGCTTACAAATAGCGGGACATGTCTAGCCATCAGGACAGCATTCAGTCTCCCGCACCGAGTCTCCTGAAGCAGGGGCTGGGAGAGCTGGATTGGGGACATATCTGGAACCTTCCTGGGCTTGCCCCTGGGCCTCAGGATGCAGCAGCGCTCCAGCGGAACCAACTTTGCTGTGTTTCTCTCCCTCTTGTTCTGGCCCATTTCCTACCCTGGTGTTAAATGCACAGCTTATGTCTACAGCCAATCTTGCACCGGGGAAATGGGGGGGGGGGTTTGGCTTCTGATAGGTACACAATTGTTGTCAACCAAGGACTCCTGACATATTTGAAACTTATGTCTCAACACCTCATTTATTTTACCCCAAGACATATTAATAAATAACTACCAAATACCTTAAACTCATTCGAAGCATCACGACCCTCCCTCGATGGAGGCTCAACTCTACTGACCCAACTCATGAAGCCTTCAAGCAGTGCCTGCTTTAGTGGCAGCAGTGCCCTGGGCAGAAAAAGAACAATGTGGAGCCCCTGCCCGCCCCACGCCGCGCCCCTGGTCAATTGGGGGTGGGAGGTGTGGAGGCGCCAAATGTCTTTTTGTGGTGGGAGAAGTGTCATTTTAGAATTAAATGCGCTCGCGTGAGCCGGCGCATTTAACAACAATAGGGTGCTGTGGCACCCTATTAAGATGATTAGTGCCCCACTCCTGCGCAGGAGCAGGGTGGTAATTAACTCAATAGGATGCCAGCACCCTATTGCTGTTAAATGCTCCCGCAAGCGCATTTAATTTCAAAATGACACTTCTCCAACCACGCCAGGTCGGGGTAGCCCTTGAAAGACTCCCCCGAGCTGGCTCCCTGGGGGCTAATGGCGGCACGGGCGATCGCCCTGCCCGCCCTGCCATAAGGCCGGCTCTGCCTTCAAGCATCCTAGCGTAAGCAGTCATCCCATGGATTTTAGACATTCCGCAACTTCACTGCTGACCTCCTCCCAAACGTGTCCTTATCGATCTGAGCTTTATCACCACTCAGGGGGAGCAATTCCTAGATGTTAGTGCCAAATGTTCTCCCTCTGCCGCTTTCAAAGACTCCCGCCTTTTCAGAAGCAGTTCTGAGAAATCATTCATGCATGCAAAACGAACAAGCCAAAAAGTGATAGGTGAACACTCTCCTGCCCATGGGCTGCGCCAGCTTCAACATTTTGGGGTGGGCTGGGTGGCAATTTTGAAAGTTGGTGGTGAGTAGAGATGGGAGAGCCAGGGATCTCTTGGCTACAGCCAAGCCAGGGGCCCTGGCCTGGCTCTTGGGTCCAAACATGAGCCGATTAGGGAATGGGGGGGTGGAAATGGGGAACGGGGGTCTGTGTCAAGGGCTGGGGAGCGTAGAAAAGAGGTTGGGGATGTAAAACATGGGCTGGGCTGGGCTGAGAAAAGGGTTTCAGGAGGGCTGAGAGCCAGGAAAAGGGTTATGAGGGGACCAGGGGCTTGGAAACGTGGTGTGAGGGGGCTAAGGGCAAGAAAAGGGGTGTTATGGCGCTACTAAATGGATATGAGGGGGCTAGGAGGCAAGAAAACGAGTGTGGAGGGGTTAGAAGGCCAAGAAAAGGAGTGTGAGACGGCAAGAAAACAGGTGTGAGGAGGCTTGGGGGCAGAGAAAAGGGGTGTGAAAGCAAACTCTTTGCGGGACTAGTTCTGGGAGGGGTGGTTAATTGGGCCACTGAAAGTGGTCAACTCAGAAATAGCAGACAGGTTTCCACAAAGGTCTGGCCACAGAACTGAATGGAATTTGTGTTGGCTGGTCAGAGAGTAATTTGGAAGAACTGGAAGCCCCCGTTTATGGCAGCAATAGACTATACACGGGCCTTCAACTGCACCACCATGGATTTCATATGTACCCGTCCCGTACCTTATGTACGCAGACAACGTTTTCCTCCTAGATAGGACACAGGATGGATTGCAGAGGAAATTAAATGCTATATCAGAATATTCCTTGCAGAATGAGCTGTGCCTTGACTGGAAAAAAACACACATCATAAGATTGTTCAGAAAACCCAGAGGAAGGATGGGCTATACTTGGAAATTGAGCAACCAGGTATTAACACCTATAGAGACTCTTACATACCTGAGCCTAACACTAGATGAGAAGGATAACAAATTGCTTATGGCTCGCATTATGCTAAGGGCGAACCAGGCGGCTGCTCAGATGAAAGACATCAGGGCTCGCTTTTGTAGATTCTCGATTTCTCCACTGCTAACCTTCTACATCATGAAAGCGATGCCTAAATTACTATATGGTACTGAGACAGTGGGCGGCCTGAGAGCCTTAGTTTATGATAAAGTCGAGTACAGGGTATGGAAGTACGCTTTGGGTCTGCCAGATTGCTTACCAATCTCAGCTTTAAGATTTGAACTAGGCCAATCGTCATTAAGTTGTAAGCTGGACTGGAGAATCTTGTCCTTATATTGAAGAATTCTGGTTCCAATGGTAGGCACATTACATGAACACCATGCTGCTATCCTGAAATCAACATCAATGGATGCAATTATCAGGTATAGGGTGGGTTTGTGCACAACACTCTAGTGCTGGATGAGGAAAAATTCTTCACCCGCATTTCCAGTGGAGAGGAAACTATGGTAACAATTGGTGTAGTAAAGGTGTTATATCATGACAGGCTCTTTAAGCTACGGTCGTGATTTGAACTGTATAGCAATATCTTATGTTCACCTTAGGCATTTGCCACTTGGAGTCGTTGACATGGTAATTTATGCATTGGGGAGATTGGATCGCTAATTTTTTCTCAGATATAAATGTATACAAATGCAATATTTATTGATAAGTAGGGAACAAAGATTTTGATTTTAAAAATGTTCTCTCCTTTTTTTTCCTCTTCTATTTGTTGATTGTTTACATAAGGTAATTGCTTGGTTTTATGATTTTGTTGCTGGTTTTCTAATGTATATTGAGTATTTTAACAATATTTCTATACATTTGTTCTTTCTTTTTTTGTTGCTCAAATGTGTTAGGATGAGTATGTACAGCCAATAAATAGCACAATAAAAAAAATGTGAGAGGGTAAGGAGACAGAGAAGAAGGGTATGAGGGGGTTAGGTAGTGGAAATTTGGTCTGAGGGTGCTGGGGGCGAGAAAAGGGATGTGAGGTGGCTAGGTGCGAGAATAGGGTGTGTGAGGGGACCAGGGTCTAGAAAAGTGGTGTGAGGAGGTAGGAGGTGAGAAAAAGGTTGTAGGGCATGGGGGTAATAGAAGGGGTGTGATGGGACTGGGGCAAGAAAAGGGGTATGAGGGTGCCAGGGAGCAAGAAAGGTGGTGTGGGGGGCTGGTGGGCAAGAAAAGGGATCTGAGGGGGCAAAGGATGTAAAAGGCAGTGTGAGTGGGTAGGGGCCGAAAAAAATAATGGAAGGGGCTGGGAGACCAGAAAAGCAGTGTGAGGGGCTGGGGCTGAGAAAAGCAGTGTGAGGGGGCTGGAGGCTGAGAAAGAGGAGGTAAGGTACTGGTGCAGAGGAATGTTGTGATATAGGCCTCAGGAGGGTCTCGGTGTTCCTGTAGGGAAAGGGGTCAGGGAAAGGTGCATGATGGCAGGGAGACCGAGCCAGTATATCATGATGGGAGAGGGGAATGGGGGAGAGGGACGTACCTTTGAATTCGCCGCTGCACAACTGGAGCATGCATGCTCACCTGACTTCCTGTCCCAGCCTCTTGACTTCCTGTCCTGTCCCACCCAATCAAGTAATGGCCGTATCGGGACAGGAAGTCAGGCAAGCACGTTCCCGTTGTGCTGTTGGCACATCAGGAGATTGATTTTCTTTGAGGTTTTCTTTACGGAGCATGCAGCTGGAGGTGCTCATGGCCGGACCCTGCTTTGGGCAGGCACTGTTCGGAGATGAGGGTGGGGCCAGAGCCCACATTTTGACCCGGGCCGGCCTGAGCCCCTCTGGGCTTGCCCAGCTCTATTCCCGAGTATGGCCATTAACCCATGGGGCTGTCACCCACTGTTAGGGGCTGTCCCGGTCCACCGGGCAGCCCCACACTCGGGTCGGGCGGCACCCGACAGCATAGACACTTGGCGGCGCCCATGCCGCGTACTCAGGGGTAGGGGCTCATCCCACCCGCTCCGGGACACCGGAGCTCCACACACGTGGCCAGGTCCACCTGGCCACCGCGGCCCCGGCTCTGGGGGCACCCAGGCCGGGGTCGCATCCCCAACCCGCCTCACATGGTTGGGGGACCCACAGGGACGGCGTTGCCCGGCAGGGGCACCGTCCGGACGGCGTTGCCCGGCAGGGGCACCGTCCTTAAACTGGGCCCCGACCTTGGGCCCAGCACACGTGGCGAGGCACCCCCCAGGCACCAACACAACACACACACGCGGAGTCAGGTTCACTCGTGACTGCCGAGCCGGAAGCGGCTCGGACCTTTTATTAGGTTGGTCACATGGGTAACCATGTGACCACACAACTCCCTGGAACGTACCATGGCCCCTCACAGGGGTGCCATGCAACACTCCTCCTTTTTCATAACAAAATGCAAAAACTCCAAAATCCCACCATGACTACCACTACTACTACTGGAGCCACTCTACTACTTTACACACCCTTTATTAACCTGGGTGAGTGGCTCTCATGTCCCTGAACGGCACCAGTGAGGGCTACTGGCACCACATAAAGCACTCGGAGCCTACAGGTGCGCACCACACAACATTGCCCACTAACTGGACCATTTTAAGCAAGTCCATGTCTGCCGGCTCACAGTCTTCCGGGGAATGTCACTCATGATGTCCATCTTCAGTATGGAGTCGCCGGAAACCAGCTCGCACCCTCACCAGAGTTCATTTAGGACAGTTACTACACGGTCACACAAAACATCGGCAAAGCCGCACCTGGGGAGGCCCAGGGGCCACATCGGTCAGGTCCATGGCCTGGAGAGGAGATCGTGGCAGGGTGGCAGAAAAACCCTGTTCCTCCTTCCAGGGGCCTGGGCAGGCAGCTTGCATCCATCTTCCCATCGCGCCCCGGTGGAAGTCGGGTCCGCCTCACCTTGCTGCGGCCCAGGGCCGCCAGGCACCTCATGGCATCCGATGCCGCAGATCTCCCTCCACACGGGGGCAGCAGCACCAGACTTATTGGGCGACGCCCCCTCCATTGTTACTTTTGCAGGCCCGTGTGTCTTTGGGCCTGCATTCTCATTTCCCCTTTTTTTTTTTTTTTTTTTTTTGCACGGCAGGCCCATGTTCTTGAGGGGCACTGCCGCATGCTTTCCTTCTGTTGGGGGGGGCAGACAGCCCACCTCACGGTGCGGCGACACCGCAATTTCACCCCCACACGGGGCGGGCAGCTTCTTTGCGGGCCCAGTTGAAACTGGGCCCGCTGCACAATGATGCAGCGATGTTCGCCGCTCCTCCTCCGCACGGCTCACAGACGGGGAATGGGCAGGGCCTCCATTGTTCATTTTTTTTTTTTCCTGCGGGCCCAGCTGATGATGGGCCCGCCTTACGTTGGGGGCCGCGTCAGCTGTTGAGCGGCTCATGCCCCAACTCGGTGCCGCGGCCGATGCCGCTCCTCTGTCGGGGCCGCCTCAGCTGTTCGGCGGCCCCTCCTTTCAATCTTCCTCCTCCGCGTCGCGGCCAGGTCGCGGTGGAGGGACAGCCCACCTCACCACTGCGGCGGATGCCGCTCAATTCTTCCTGGAAGGGGGGGGGGTGCGGGGGAGCCGCCTGGAGTCTCACTGCGGCCCACCGCCGTGAGCGTTTCTTTGTGGGGGCCCCATTCCCCTCGCGGGGAGGACCCTCCTCCTCTCCGGGCGGCGGAGGCAGCATCCTCCTCATCCGTTGGGAGAGGAGCAGTTCCTTTGCAGGCCCTGTTGGAGTAGGGCCTGCATCACTCCTCCTGCGGCGATGTGAGCCGCTCCTCCTCGTTGCGGCTGACGCCACCATCTGTTTCACCCCTCCCCCGCTGCGGCAGAGTCCGCTACCAAGGTGGGGGAGGGTCACAGCCACCCATTCGGCCGATGCCGCGGGCTTCACCCGTCTCCCTCAGGGGACGGGCAGGCAGCACGCCTTCCTCCTTTTTCGCGGGCCCATCTGGTGTTGGGCCCGCCACGCCATTTCTCCTGCGCGGGCCCCGTTGGAAATGGGCCCGCATCAAAACCTCCTGGGGGCACGCGGGGCCCCTCGCCTCGTCGCCATTGTTAGGGGCTGTCCCGGTCCACCGGGCAGCCCCACACTCGGGTCGGGCGGCACCCGACAGCATAGACACTTGGCGGCGCCCATGCCGCGTACTCAGGGGTGGGGGCTCATCCCACCCGCTCCGGGACACCGGAGCTCCACACACGTGGCCAGGTCCACCTGGCCACCGCGGCCCCGGCTCTGGGGGCACCCAGGCCGGGGTCGCATCCCCAACCCGCCTCACATGGTTGGGGGACCCACAGGGACGGCGTTGCCCGGCAGGGGCACCGTCCGGACGGCGTTGCCCGGCAGGGGCACCGTCCTTAAGCTGGGCCCCGACCTTGGGCCCAGCACACGTGGCGAGGCACCCCCCAGGCACCAACACAACACACACACGCGGAGTCAGGTTCACTCGTGACTGCCGAGCCGGAAGCGGCTCGGACCTTTTATTAGGTTGGTCACATGGGTAACCATGTGACCACACAACTCCCTGGAACGTACCATGGCCCCTCACAGGGGTGCCATGCAACACCCACCACTTTGCTCGGCGAGGAGGCTGAATAGCTTTTTTGCCTGCATTTGGCTGATTAGATGCACCTTTCATCCCAATTGGGAGACTATCTAGTTTCACAACACGATGCTAATCATTGGAGGCATTGGCCAGCTAAAAGCTTAGCCCAGCAGCTCAGCCTTTAGCTTCATAATGGCGGATATTGGCATCGGCTGGCAGGCTTTGTTCTCTGCCTCTGTGTGTTTGCTGCTATGCTAATGATACTTTAAATATAAATCCGCTCTCCCAGGTGAAACATGTGACAAGCTGTTTTGAAACCTTTGCCATGGGAGCCTCGGGCTTGGCGTCATAGCAGAGTGTTGCCTGTTGCATCAAAGTGCGTGCTCCAGCCTGAACGCTTCTGGGGATTTAAACAGGATATCGTCATGTTCCCGAAGGGCAAAGCCCGATGCAAAACGGCCCTTCCCTTTAGCCTCACAGCGTTAATCATGCCTGGGTGCCGTGCCCCCTCCAAAACCCGAGCGGGAGCGGACATTTGCAAACCAGCCTGGTCATTTGCCACCTGTCTGCCAGCAGAGTCATACTCTCTTAACAATTTTGATAAGTGGCAACCCTGTAGCTTGTGCTGTGTCATTTCTATGTCAAAACGGGCGGGTTGCCTGATCTACAATTCATGGTTTGGTTCCTGCGCACCTCCGTATCTCCCTGTTCACTGTACCCCGCCCGCCCTGGTGGGAGATTCCAACTGCCTAGTGTAAGGGATCTCATAAGTGTGGGTCTCTTGCCAGCTCACGAGGAAGTGACCCACAGTCCATATTATGTTTGTCCTCCTGTCCGTCACCTCTCCTGGCACTACACGGATAAGAAAAATTGGTCAAAGAATTCATTTCCACCGTCTGGCACATGAAAATACACCTTATAACATCTGTGATGCTGTGGCCCCAAGCCCTTCAGGTCAACCTCCTCCATCACACTTCTGGCCCCTTTTGATGCTACCCCAAACAAAAAGAATGCTTATCATATATACTGTCCTCCAAACTGAACCTGCATAGCCCCTTCCGAAGTTGCCAGAAAATGTCTGGCCAGAGCGGGCGCCGAACTGCGCGCAAGTGCAGAGAGCCACTTCATGCTCCCTAACAGTGTGGAGCCCCCCCCCCTCCTTCACACACTGCCAGCCAAGGCATACATCGGGAACCCCACATTTGAGCTAGAGATGTTTTTATGGGAGGGCAAAAGGGACTCGTGCCCTGGGTCCCTAGCTTGGCATGCGGGGAGGGGCCCACGTAGCTGACTGATTGAAAGAAGACAGTGCCCATTCTTTTTACAAAACATGCCAGGATGTGTTAGAGTGCAGTGATGAAGTTCTAAACAAGCTACCCTGATGCTGGTGGCAAGTGCATTCTGTCCTGATTGATTCATCCTGTAAAGGTTTCTGTGTTCACTGTAGTACACACAGTGACAGTGAGTCAGCCCAGCTCATGCTTTCGCCAAAATAGTGCACCCCAATTAGGGTGACCAGACGGTTTTCCGGAAAATCATCCTCCATCCGGGTCCCGGGAGTTTTTTTCATTTTAGAAACCCCGTCTGGGGTTTGCATGGTTGGGTGGCTACTGTGGCGCTGGCTATGTGCAAAGGGGGTTGGGGGCTCACAGGCGGCAGTAGCGGAACACCGGTAACAGTGGTGACGAAGACCAGATCACTCCCTGGGACAGGCGGCGAAGTTCGCTCGGTGCGCAGATGATCCAATGTGAGCGCATCAGGCGAAATCTGACCGCGGAGAGGGGGGAGACACACGCGGCCGGCAGCCATTTTGTTGAATAGGCCTCGGATGATCACGGCTTCATAACGAAGCATCCGTGAGCCATCCAAGCCCAATTTTTGGACAATCCAGTGGCGGATAGCCACTAGAAGCAGCACGTGTCATTTCAGAATGACTTATTGACAGTTTCACTGTTTTTTTCACTGAGTTTATGGGTGAGACCCCCAAGGAGGCCTGCGGGATGCAAGTTGTGGGGCCCACCCTGCTCAATTTTTGGATCCTCCATTTCTGCCTGTTTGCCAATCTACAATTCGTGGATCTGCATGTGCCTGGCTACATCGGAAGAGCGGTGCCAGCTGTAGGCGGCCTGTGGACAGAGTCAAGAGTCTATCTACTGAAGAAGGTGTTGGCAGTGTCTGGTGGTGAGTTGCGGCCCTATCACTCGGATATCTTTGGGGTGCCTGTGCGCTTACCACCATGAGCCAAGCTGCTGCGGCTGTGGCTGCTGCACAACAACAGGCTGCTCCCGCACTTCAGCCTCCTCCCATCCTGCCGCCAAGACCTCTGCTCAAGCCACCTGGCTCCCTACAACCAATGCCTGAGTTTGATATCTCGGCACACCATCAAGTCTGGGACCGAGGTGGAAGATGTGGATGGACAGACATGAGATGTACTTCAGGGCCACGATGGAGACTAGCGATGACAGTAAGCTAGCCACCCTCCTATATTCTGCGGGCCCGCCGGTACATGAGATATTTCTGTCCCTGCAACCAGCGGATGGGTCGTTTGCGGCAGCGAAGGATGCGCTCCACAACCATTTTCTGCCGATGGCAAATGCAGATTATGAACGTTTCCTTATGGGGGCTGCACGACAAAAGTACGATGAGACTCTTGATGTTTTCTATGGGCGGCTGCACAGACTGGCGGCGCCATGTGCATGGAACGACCCCGAAGTCATGATTCGTAACCAGCTCATACAGGGGTGTGCCTCTGGCAAACTTCGGCGCCAGATACTGCGAGAGCCTGGCATCACCCTTCCCCGCATCCTAGAACTTGGAAGGTGCCATGAAGTGTCCGAGCTGCGGGCAACTCAAATGGAAGCAGGTGTGTGCCCCGGCAAGGTGGAGGAGGTCTGCGCAGTCAGCAGAGGCCGTGGATCTAGACACCCCATGACTACCCAAGGTCCACGACCACAAGCAGGACACACCTCTTGCCTGAAATGCGGGTACAATCTCCCTCATACAGCAGAGTGCCCAGCCATGGGAGTGAAGTGCGGCCGGTGCGGGGGTGCAGAACATTTTGCCAGAATGTGCAGGATGACGGCTCCAAAGGTAGTTCCCAGGGGACCTGTCCGGGCCAGTTTCTTCCGCCCCCAGAGAGCATCTAACGTTGCCCAGGTGGACCAGGGTGATGAAGGGGCACCTAAGGAGGGTGAGGAGGAAGAAGAGGATGAAGAAAATGTTTTCTTTGTGTCCAGTGTGGGCATGCTGAGAACCCACTCCAAGAGACAGCCCAGGTGCAACGTGTTGGTCAATGGGGACTCGATACCAATGCTAGTGGACACCGGTGCATCAGTAAATGTGATGGCCAGACAGCATTACAATGCTATGCAGGCCCGCCAACGCTGGCTCCACCGAGGGCACGTATCTTCACCTTTGGAGGCGACCAGCCCATCCCCCTGGATGGTATGTTCGTGGCGGAAGTTCAGTACGGCGAGTCGGTCATCCGTGCCAGATTTTACGTCACACCGGTGAGCAACAACATGCTGCTGTCCTGGGCGGCTACAGAGGCCCTTGGCATCGTGACATTCGCTTATTCTGCGTACCTGGATGACATACAGGTGCTATTGGCCAAACACATCTCCCTGTTTGAAGGCATTGGACAGATGGTGGGTGAGCCTGTACGGCTACACATTGATGAGTCGATCCAACCAGTGGCGCTGAAGCATCGGCAAGTACCGTTTCATCTCAGAGATCTGGTGGATCGAGAGCTGGACAACCTCGTAGGTTTGGGCATCATTGAGAAGGTTGAAGGCCCCACTCCATGGGTCTCGCCCATTGTCATCGCACGCAAGCCCAAACAGCCGAACGCAGTGAGGATCTGCGTGGACATGCGACTCCCCAACAAGGTAATAAAGAGGGAGCGGCATTTAACCCCCACCATCTATGACATTATAGCGGAACTGCAGGGGGCTAAGTTCTTCTCTAAACTGGACCTAAGAGCAGGGTATCATCAGGTGGTCCTACACCCCGAGTCCTGCTACATAACGACTTTCACCACTCATCGGGGATTGTACAGATATAAGAGACTGAGTTTTGGGGTATCTTCTGTGGCGGTGTTCCAGAACATTATTAGGGGGGCATTGGCGGATCTCGATGGAGTCCTTAACATCAGCGATGACATCCTGGTATACGCCAAGTCATAAACGGAACACCTTGCACGCCTGGCCAAGACCTTCGAGCGCCTTCGCTCGCTGGTGCTCACCCTGCACAAGGACAAGTGCAAATTTCTCAAAACCACCATTGAGTTTTTCAGATTTGTTTTCAAGGCGGATGGGCTGTCGTCTGATCCCCGCAAGGTGAGGGACATAAAAGAGGCTCGACCGCCAGAGAATGTCGCTGAGGTGATGAGCTTCTTGGGCATGGTCACTTATTGTGGCCGCTTCATCCGGTCTTTGGCATCCCGCTCAGAGCCGTTGAGAACTTTGACAAAGAAGGACACTGTATGGCAGTGGGGGCCCCTTGAACAAGCGGCGTTCGATGATATTAAGAGTGCTTTGGCGGCAGAGGACACCATGGCATTTTTCGATCCGAGCCTACAGACGGAGATTGTCGTGGATGCTCGCCCCTATGGCCTGGGGGCAGTGCTCACTCAGGTGGGGAGTGACCAGGAGGTCCGCCCCATAGCCTACGCAAGCAAGGCGCTCTCCGACACCGAGCAACGATATTCTCAAATCGAGAGGGAGGCTTTGACGGTTCTGTGGGGCTGTAGACATTTTCGCCTTTATATCCTGGGGCGACCTGTAACGGTGGTCACGGACCACAAGCCTCTGTTGCCAATCATGGCTGGCTCTTCCTCCAGACCACCAGTGAGAATAGAGCGCTGGATGCTCGCACTTCTCGTGTATGGTGTATCATTAATATATCGTCCCGGGGCCAACAACGCTGCGGACTACCTCTCTAGACATCCAAGAGGGGGCTCTCATGCATCCATGTCAGCAGAAGAGGCAGACGAACACGTTCGCCTGGTCGTAGAAACGGCGACCCCTAATTCCATGCAGGTGGAGGAGCTGGAGCTGGCGTCAAAGAAGGACGAATGCTTCGCCATACTGAAAGCGGCCATGGAACAAGGTGCCTGGAAGACGGTGTTGGAAGCCTTGGACGGGAGAACGAGTGAGGCCAGAGTGGCTCTGGAGCAACTATGGTGGGTGCACGAAGAACTGACATTCTCGGAGTCGGGGCTCCTATTGAGAGGAGAAAGGATTGTGGTGCCCCAGACCAAGATCCCACAAGTCATCGCTCTGGCGCACCAGGGTCATCAAGGAGCCCCCAAGACAAAGGCTCGTCTCCGCAAGAAGGTGTGGTTCCCGGAGCTGGAGCGGAGAGTGGAGGAGTTTGTGGCATCGTGCGTGTGGTGCCAGGCCGCGTCACCAGCCCAGCGCGAACCGTCCATCGAAACAATGCAAAGAGGGACAAGACCATGGGAAGTGGTGCATGCGGACTCTGGATCCACAACGAGGGGCAATCACTTCCTGGTGGTGGTGGACGAATGGTCTCGATATCACGAGGTCGAATTTATAGAGCCGGTGGCGTTTGATAAGGTGGTGATAGCACTGGAGAAGATTTTTGCCACTCATGGCCTACCCTCTGTTCTGTGCTCCGACAATGGGGCACCATTCCAAGGCGAGAGTTTCGCAGATCTCATGAAGGACTATGGCATTCAGCACAGAAGGGTCACCCTGCTCTGGCCTCGGGTGAATGGAGAGGCAGAGCGCATGATGCGCACACTCACCAAAGTATTCAGGATCGCCCAAGGGAAAGGCGAGTGTCTACAAAGGGCGCTGTATGTATTTCTGCAGGGATACCGGACCACACCCCATCCATCAACTGGTGTGGCACCTGCAGAGGCTCTATTCCAACGATGCCCGAGAGACGTCATACCTGAGGTGGGGGATCGAGAGCCGGCTGTCATTGACAACGACCAAGTGGAGGAGGACAGACGGGCAAGGTCGCAGATGGAAAATATCCAAAGAGGTCTGAGACCCCCAACTATTGCCCTGGGGGATGAGGTGCTAGTGAGGGAGGAATCGCCACCCACAGGGCAAACTGTCTCTCACGTATGAACCCGCTCCCCTGGATGTCGTGGCGGTGAAGGGACCGCATCTGACGGGACATCGTCAGTGACCCGGAATGCCAGCTTCTTCAAGAGACTGGGTGAGCCGAGAGTGGAAAGCACTGACAACAGAGAGTGTGAAGAGGCACTGGACGAAGGTGGGGGTCAAGCCTCCTATAAATAAACGGGGCATTCCCGGCGGCGTCAGAGCCAAAGTGGAGCCCACACGAGTATCATCTCTGTCTCCGTGTCTCTGTGCAACGGGGGTGGAGGGCTCACAGACGGTGGTAGCGGAACACCGCTAACAGCTACAGTAATTAAAATCGTAATTATTTTTCACAATGCTTTCAGAATTATGAGGTTGGAGGTTTGGCTCGAACCCCCAACTTTTTAGGTACAAGTCACAACACTTACTGATTGTGCCACAGAGACTGGCTTGGAAATGGCAGTACAGCAAGCCAGGTAATATCAATCAGAGCTAACGCTTGTTTTGAATTAACATGCTAAGATTCACAGACAAAACTGCACAAATGAGATCATATACAGTTTATAGGAAGGAGAAGTGGTGGAAATATGTTGGGTGGTGGTTGTGGGGGCATGTTGGGGAGGGGCGGTAATTGGTGGGCTGTGATGGGGTAGTCCCTCTTTTATGTTGTTGGTCGTCCCTGTTTTTCGTTTTGGAAATCTGATCACCCTAACCCCAATCCATAAAGGGCCTCCGAATGTTTGTGTCTTAGATGCAGGGCCACAGACTTCATGTTTTCCCGCGGGTGCCGGCGCCTGTAAAAACAAAATTCCCATTTAAAGTATAGGCACTTTCACGCAGATGGCCTTTCCCGGGGTGCCTGAGCCCCAGAGCATTCACGTAATCCGCGCCTCTGCTTAGATGCACACAGTCAGATGCCCTTTTTCGCTGCCATAGCTCATTTGTGTAAATAAGGGGGCATCTGTTTGTATTTCAATGTGCACCCAGAATTGACAAATGGGATGCGCTTTGAAATGTGCAAAAATGAAAGGGCTTCCCCTGCACCTGTTTAGGCTAGGCGCAGCGGAAGGCCCAATGCACGATACGTTCATTTCTGGACCTTTCATGCATTTGCTATGAAGTGGCAGTGCAGCGGTTTTAACCGCTGCTCTCACACGTACTTTTTTATCCTTCAGATAAGGATAGAAATACATTTTAATTTTTTTACCACATTTCAGCTTTGCAGGCCCTAAAGGACCGGTCTCTCTGAAATACTCTGGAAGCACCCTTGTGGGTGCTGAGAACCAGTCATACATTAGTGTCCAATGTATTTAAGGTGTCTAGGCAGCCACCCCTGAAATGTGCAGATTACTTTTGAGAATAAGGGGACTTCTGCCTTTCTAAAATGAGTGCAAATTAAAAAAGCACTTTTTTCATTTGCACTAATTTTTTTAGAATCTGCCCCAGTTTGTCTGTTCACTATGGGACAACTGTAGCATTCACTACCTTCTGTGTGAAATACAATAACCACGTGCATTCCTGAAAGTTGAAATGCATATTGATACATTTGAGTGCTACCATTTTTCAGAAGATAACTCAATGCGGTAAGCGATCATTATAGAGATTTGTGCTCATATGCCAGATCACAGTTCCAAATTCAAGCAAGACAGACTCAGTCTATGTCTTTTTTTTTATAGTCTATGTCTAAGGTTGATAAACATGCGTTTACATATACTTTTGTGATTTGCTACAAAACTATATGCATGCATCAGCTATTGCTAGTTATAAAAAGTAATATAGCAATGTGATGCCATTCTACAGCTCGGTTACTTCAAATGATAGTTTTACAAAGTGGTAGCCACCCCCACTAAAGAGAAAAAGTGTTAGTTAGGAGAGGTGATTAGGTATACAATTCAAGACCGTGGAACCAAAGTGTTGCACTTCATAACCTGGATTTACCAGTGGATGATACACTGATCCTCGACAAATCATCTCATCTCACTGTATAGTACTCTCCGGCCTTCCATCAGAAGGTTCACCTTCTCACATACTGGTGGAATGGTTAACCGCATTTCCTGATCTTTCTTTCTATGTAGTGCATTTGAGTAAAGGGGTCGTATACAGAAGTGAGCCAACCAAATGTCACATGCCTCAGGCAAGACTATTTTCAAGTTTCCTTATTTGGCACAAGAAATGCAATTTCAACAGTAATTCTGCACAATTTCCTTTCTTTCTTATACAATTTCAAAAGTAATTCTGCACAATTTCCTTTCTTTCTCACACAATTTCAAAAGTAGTTTTGCACATCAATAAATACCAGTCCACAAGACTGTGTGTTGAACATAGCTTTAAAGTTCAATAGAAAAACCCAGATGATTTCTTAAACTCACATAAATTAATATTCTATTTCTTGTGTACTCGGCTTGATGATGGAGAAAATAAAGCTAGCATCATACACCTTTTGCATGACATGCTTCCAGAAAGGTTTGTTTTTCAATATCATCAAGTTGGGTTATTAGGTGATTTGTGTACTTTCAAGTCAGTTCTATAAAACAGGGTTTTATTTAGTTCGTTAAAGACAAACATTCACATATTCAGAATTGCACCTTGCTTTATGATAAGAGCTGGGAAACGATTTGTCAAGAATGGAAATTGCAGATTGGCTCAAATGCCAGCTTTGTCTCTTAAACAACTTGTGTGATCCTGGGCAACTCATTTAATCTTGTGATGCCTAACCTGTCAAAGTTATCAGTCTCTAAACATTACAAAATTGTCAGCCTCTAAGAGTGATTTAGTTGCCAGGTTATGCTCTTCAAAAAAGACTAATTAATGGTTTAATTAAGCAATAATCCCTGAACCGGGGGGCATTACCGACTCAGGTAATGCCCTGGGGCCCATAGATACCGCCCGAGCATAGCAAAGTGTGGCCAGCACGTCCGCTCCGAAAATGGATAGAAAAGAAGGTCGGGGGGTGGGGAGGGAAATCTGTGGATGGGGATGTGGGAGGAGGGGAGAGGGGACCACTTACCTCATTCCCCAGTGGGGGAAGATGGCAGCCTCCAACTGTGAGGAGGCTCTGGGTGGGTGGCATTACTGTCTGGCATTCTGAGCCTTCACATTGGCTGAGAGACACTCCCACCCACCCCCCGCCGGGACGTAACTAGTTATAGTCATACGTCATGTATACTAATATTGGCTATGATATAATGCACACCACAAAGTTATTTGTTTCTTCGAAGACTAATAGCGACCATATTTCTCTTATACTCTCAGTCTATGTTAGCATACATGCACCTTTCTGGTAGCTTCCAATTCATATCCATTATCTATTTTATGCAATGGTGCATGTACCTTTGTCACTGCTTCAGCTCTTTGTCCCTGCTTGAGCACTTTTACCTTCTGTAAGAGTGCAAATACCATTCCCCTTATAAATGCTTTCTGGGGCCTGCCTCCAAAATACCTTCAACTATCCCTCGGTAAATACCTCCCCTCTCAAGAACTTCGCTCCTCTACTTCTAACTCCCTCAGGGTCAGTCGTTTTTCAAAGAAACGCTGGGGGTAGATCTCTATCTTCGGCTGGGGCCTCCCTCTGGAACAGCTGCTCCTTGAAACTTGAGGAGATCCATCTCTGGTTCCGGAAGCACGTCAAGACCTTCCTCTTTGCTTCTGCCTTTGCCCCTCTTCTCCCCTGCTGATCTGTTCTATCTCACAGCATCATGATCCTGGCCACCCTTTGTCCTTCGGGCCCAGGTCCCTGCTCACCCTCCTGCGCTGCCTCCGAGCCACCCTTTGCACTGGGTTCTGTATCTGTACCCATACAGTCCATCATTCTTCTCTTGCGCTTATCAGATACACCCTATCTGACAAATCACACACTTGCCTTTGCCTGAATGTATTATTTATTTATTGCATTTATTGATTTTTATTGCACTTATTTTTTATTCTGTTCTCCGTTGTGCCACACTTTCCACTTCTCCCCCTTCCTCGCACTCTCCCCCTTTTCCCTTTTCTTGCACTTCCGCATTCTTAATGTCACTGGGCCTAGTAAGATTGTTTGTTTTTATTATCCCTTGTTCCCCTCCCTTTGCTTGTTTGCGCTCTGAAACACTTGTGTATGAGCGCGATATCAATAAAATGACATATCAATATCATATGCTCGGTTATGTGTACCTTTTTTCACACAGCTACTGATCGGTCTCCTGCATTTAAGACTACACTCTCATTGTGGCTGATATGTTTAAAATGTGTCCTTTACCTATGCCTGTACGCAAGTACCCTTGTCGTGGACTGCTAATGGTGCCTTTAAAATGCCACCTGTTTATTATTCTGATTCAAGCTAGTCTGACAAGGGTAAGGGGGCTGGAAGGGAGTGCCCATTAAAATCGTGATTGCTCTGGGCCATCATATCAAGCTCTGGGCTAGGATTTCATTAAAGGGATGGTGGCAGGGCATGAGCAGAGGTTCTGGATTCCTTCCTTTTATTGGTTTTGGGGAGGAGGGCCCAATGGCATCTGCACCCCGGGCCCCATTATTCATTAAGAGGGCCCTGCAGCAGAATAAAACACTGGCCTGACCCTTGTGGGACTGTCGTTGACCAATCTAGCTCAAAACCCCCGGAACCCATTATCCTTCCACATCAGTCATAACAAACATTGGCAAAGTTAATAGCTTTGGCTGTTGTATGGTGAAACCATTTTCTGAGTTTATGGTGAAAACATTTTTCGAGTTCATGCACACAGGCACACTTAGGCAGATGGGGGATATGCCCAGGGTGAAAGAAGACAGGGTGGAGAAAGGGGGGGGAGGAGGGATGGATGAATTAATATGAATAAAGGTGAATCATTTAGAAGATAAACAATTTTGAAGATGAATGAATGAAAGTTTGAGGGCATATGATGGTGTGAGGCAGTATGGACTGATACATTCATAAGTCCAATATGGATTGATTATTGAATAAGCATGTAGGAATGGGTGCACGAGTGGGGGGGAGGATGAATAAGTGACCGTGATTAAAGGTTAATGGTGGATAATGATTTTTCTTAGAGAAGGTTTGTTAATATTTCCCCCAAATTAGTACTGGCAGCGAGTGAGCCTGAACCATCTTAATTGGTTCTGGGACAAGCCGGGTTCCTCCAAGAACATTTCTTTGAAACAAACATGGGCAAATGCAAAAGGTTTGGCTTTTGTGTAGGCATGGGAAAGGCATTTTCCAGGTATTGTCATACTGGTTTTAACTAGCCATCAATGGTAGCAGCTGAGTAATGGTGTGAATAGCTGGGCATATGACAGTAGTCCATGCCAAAAAAGAAATATATATATATATTTTATAATATGGTTAAATCATTCAACCTTTAATAATAATACATGGAATAAACAATTCATATGAGATTAACAATAAAAGATTCATGTGAATACAGATTATACACTATCAAAACATCTTAAAACAAGTATTAAATTGTAGAGTGAGTGAATAAGTTGGCATATTATATAAAAGTTAATACACATCAGATCCGAAGTTTATTGTCAAAGTCAGATTTAAAATTTGTTATCAAAAATTTCACAACTAACTCCTTATAAAAGTTTATCGTCAAATCATCTTTAAAAGGGCTATTATAAAATTGATCATTGAAATTTTCCATAAAGGTTTATGAGAGTTCATCCTTATGGGAATCATTATTCAATATTATTGTGCAGATTCAGACATTTTCGGAAACCAACTGCAGCATTCACAATTGAGGTGGTCCTCCCTGCCAAACAGGATTGCGAAAATCGTTCTATGTCAATGGTGGAACTTGTATGAAAAAATCTCATGAACCAGAGCAACCATGCACTCCCCAATGGTAAGCATTCTGTTACACAGTGCCTAAGAAATTCACTTGAATCTGATTTATTGCAAAATTGACATGCAACCTGTTTGGCGGGTATAATGCCATACCTAGCAAGAATTTGTTTAGTGAGCAGTAAGTTCCATCGAAACAGTAAAAAGATGGCCCTTGTTAATTTATCCAGATAGATGCTTAAAAAGGGTGCTAAGATGACCAACCTCTCATAATCAGTGCATAGATGAGTCAGAGGAGAAGAACAAGAATGCATTGAATCCATAGTTTTAATCCAGTAATGGTTATGCAGAGATGTTTTACCTTCATTGGATTGTGCATCAAGTCTTCAAAGGAGCAGTTGATGGCCTGTAATTTAGCAGTACATCTTTTTGACATGGTGTAAATCCAGGCACACCCTTGATCTTGTAGAATTGTGTTTAGATCTACAAACGGGGATCCCTCAATTGGGCATAAGATCTTTCGAAATTTGGGAGTCATAAAATGTTTCTCCAAATGCGTGCCTCAAGTTGACAGGCAATTCGTCACACTAGTGGGATAGACTTCAATGCCATAAAGTAACTTGGGTACAATGTTGCCCTCATAGAATATGAATGCAGGGTTTCAGGGAGAATTTAGAATATTTCTCTTCAACCCTTATTAATTGGGAAGAAAGAGCATGAACACACTCCTTATACCATTGTTTTAGGTTCTCTATGCAGGGCTTTGCATTAATTACAAAACCTTAGTAGATCATGGAGGTGCCAGAACTAACTTTTGCATCTCAGATCTTCCAGCAATATGTGTTCTTGTTTTTGCGTTTAGTGAACTGTATCACCTTGGTCTTCTCAGGATTGACTTTCAAGGAATGCTCTTCAATTTAACTAACAAATGATGTTATGAGGCGTTGGAGACCAACTCCAGTACAGTGAAACAGCAAGAAGTCATCTGCATATGCTAAAGATCGAGGTCTGAGATGACACAATGTGGGTGTCATAAATGTGGCTGATTTTAAGCGGTCATTGGCATCGGCTAGATACAAATTAAATAGGCAGTAGGCCAACACCCCTGCCTAACACCACAAGCAATATAGATAGTTCTAGAAAGACCACCAGTATGATTAAGGCGAACTTGTTTGTTGGTATCAGTGGAAAGTCCAACAATTTGTATGAGGAGACCAAGGGTAATGACCCAAGTCTGGAGTTTGAGGCAGAGTTTGTTTCAATTGACTGCATCAAACACAGGACTAAGATCGAGAGACGCAACATAGATGGAAACGTACCTCCCTCCCCAGGCTAAATGTTGTACACAGTTAACCATCAAACCATTTATGGATGTTCCTAGATGACACGTAAACTCTGCCATTTGTCCAGTATCTGAGAATCAGCAATCCACACCTCAAGATGATTTAATAGTATCAAAGCAAAGACTTTACTTTCCGCATCCTGAATAGCAATTGGTCTATAGCTCAGGGGAGAAGTTCTTTCACCTCTTTTATATATTGCTATGTATGCTATGACCAAAGCAGAGGACCATGAGGAGGGCATCTTAGCAGTGTTTACTATGTCTTGAAATAAATATGACAGAGCATGAGCCCATCGAGTTGGATCACTCTTAAACAAAAAGAGGCCATTCAGACCTGGGGCACGAGATGTAGAAATGCGAAATGTACTGTCTCAGGTCCAAAATCTTCCGGATTCAAACAGTTGGAATTATTATCTCACATTAACATGAGGCCTGCCTTACGGTCTGCTTCAACTGAGTAAATAGTTGTGAAATGATCAGCCCATACTGATTCATAGTGCATTGTAAATACCTAATACTTATACACAAACCAAAACTGTTGGCTTTGCCAATGCTTGCTTTTAACAGGACTTAGTGAAGGACACACACAGTACTTAAAATCGAGTGGCAGAAGGTAGACATGATTAAGTCAGTTTTATTGCACCAGTAGAGTTTTCTAATTAAGTCATTAGCTCTCAGATGACTGCTTTGAACAAACACCAGCAAGCACCTTGAGCACTAAGTTTGATGGTAAAGCTTGAAGAAGCTAGCTCAGAGATCACAGGCGGATGTGTTTTGTGGTTAGGGGGGGCAGGAAGTGGGTGTGAATGGCCACAGGTCTTAGACCGAAATATATGGCAGCACTCCACTGAAAATGCACATTGATACTCCCAGTATGGCGTGACTCCCCCGCCAAGCAAACAAAGTCAGAAACACCCACACACGTGCGTCCACGTCCTCAAACGCCCACTCCTTCAAGTTCTCTTGCAGGCATACATTACATAACTTGCATGCACAGCATGCACACAAAACTGATTTTCTTATAAGCACATACCTTCCCACACAGTGATTGTGGTGTCACGTGCCCAGTTAGTTCCGGGTCACGTGACACACCGGAAATAAAGGAATCACCGGAACTGGCGTTAGAACGCCAGTCCGGGTTTATGAAGCGCAGCTGGTGGTCGCGTCTTTTCTTTCATGCGCAGTGGCACATCAAGCCAGGCCCGAGCCGGGCCTACCCCCAAGGTCGAGCCCCACACACGCCACCAGGGGCCCGACTTCACACTGGCGACGAGGGGAAAGGAGAAGAGCCCGCGAGCGGAGCTGCATATCAACACGTGCAGCATCCGAGCCTCGTTTTCACACCCCCAACATTCCAATCCTACACGCAGGCCCGACGGAAACTTTGGAAGCCTCGTTCTCAGCCCCCCAACGTTCTAGGAGCATCACGCTCGACACAAAGTGGCTGCAGCAAGTCCTGCCTCACCCAAGAACAATTTAGCTTTTTTTTTTTTTTTTAAAAAACTTTTTTTTTCTCCTATTGAACAATTAATATATCAGGAGGCACAACCAAGCTATCAAAGTCGACTGAAAACATCACTCAAGCACGCAGGCACCTGCATCACGACACGGGTGAGTGAAGCCCTACAGGCCTGCAAATCTTGGCTGCGCCATCACCCCAGTAACGCAACATGTCCAGCAGAGAGTCAAGCCCCTCGAGGGTCAACACTAGCTCGTCATCTAGAAGGAGCATCTCCACAGATCACCCCGACCCAGCGCTCACCACGCTCATGCCTCCGTTTGACCCATTCACCACTGGAGCAGCCATTCGCTGGGAAATCTGGCTACAACAGTTTGAAATGCACCTCGACGCAAGAGATATCACAGTACCAAAGAGGAAACGCACCTTCCTTTTTCTCAACATCGGGGCTGCCGCCTTACGCCTGTTTAACGCCATCCCAAACCGCGGAGACGGAAATGACTACGATGCTGCGAAGACTGCGCTCACTAACATGTTCAAACCTGACCTCAACCCGGACTATGAACGTTTTCATTTCTGCATGGCCAGGCAGCGAGACACCGAGACAGTTGACAAATTTCATGCATGCCTGCGCGAGATGGCGGTCGGCTGCGAGTTCCCTGACGAGGAGTTCGCCATCCGCCTCCAAATAATCAACGGCATATCCTCAGAAAAACTGAGGAGAGCTATCCTCTCAGAGAGGAACGTACGCCTATCCCGCATCCAAGAAATGGCGCGCCTTTGTGAGCAGACGGAAGACCAGGTAGCGGTGATCGAGGCGGCGATCCAGAGACTTCCACTCGACAGCCCAAGACCAACAGAAGACGTTGCAGCCATATCCAGACACCGGAACACTTGTGTGAAGCCTGAGCAAAAGTCCCACATGCCGCAAGGGAAGGAAAAAGCCTGCAAATGGAATGGTGCGGCGGCCCGTGGCACAAAGGTGAATCCTGTCCTCCATGGGGGTCAACATGCCGAAAATGCAACCGCCTTAATCATTACGCTGCAGTCTGTCTAAACCCGCCAAACCGAAATGACAGAGAACCAACTCCGCGACCAGGGCAGGAGCGCCGGAAAAAGTTTGCACCCAGAGAAAATCCCTTCCAGCCTAACAAGAAAGGAAAGGCCAGAGCCGTTGATCACTCCCAAAGATCCCCGGACACAAGCGAGAGTGATGACAGCTATGACAGCGAATCCCCTGATAGGAGAGACAAAGACAGACGGAAAAGAGGGAACAAGCGGATACACCGGGTGCACCTCATCTCTGCCGTTGAACCATATCGATCCCGACAACGGAAGAGACCCTCATGTACAGTCATCGCCAACGGAGAACCACTAAAAGTAGTCATCGACACTGGCGCAACAGTGAATGTAATGCCAACGACAGCATTCGGCAAGCTCAGCCCGAAGCCCAAACTCCATGAGAAGAAGGTCCGACTATATGCCTACGGATGCAAGAAGCCCCTACCAGTGCAAGGATCCTTTAAATCAAACTTTTCTCATAATAACACCAGTTGCCGGGCACGCATATATGTTGTGGATGCTGGCTGTGAAACGCTGCTAAGCTGCAAGACAGCGGAAAAACTGAAATTAATACATTTCACCTTCAGCCTTCAACACAAAGAACTTGATGGCCTACTAGAACAATACCAGAAGATATTCCAAGGCATCCGATGCCTGAAAGGCCGAACCATCAAGCTCCACATAGACCCTACCATCGAGCCGAAAGCCGTCCGACACCGACGGATACCGTTTCACTTGAGAGAGGCAGTGGAGAAGGAACTGGCCAAGCTCGAAGAAGCAGGAATAATAAAAAAGATGTCAGGCCCAACCCCGTGGGTATCCCCCATGGTGGTTGCCCAAAAACCCAAACAACCCAACGCAGTACGAATCTGTATAGACATGAGGCTTCCCAATGCAGCCATCGGAAGAGAACGCCACATAACTCCAACGATAGATGAGCTCATTGTGGACCTCACAGGAGCAACAATATTCAGCAAACTGGACCTCAGATCCGGCTATCACCAGCTCCGACTAGCCAGAGAGTCGAGATATATTACCACATTCTCCTCTCACCTCGGTCTAAGACGGTACAAACGGCTTAACTTCGGGATATCGTCAGCTGCGGAGGTATTCCAACACGAAATCTGGAAAGTCCTCGCTGGCCTAGAGGGCACTACAAACATCAGCGACGACATCCTTGTGTACGCGTCAAACGAGAGAGAACACCACAAACGCCTGGCAGCAGTCCTGGGTAGACTGGAAGAAGCAGGCCTGACGCTAAACGCAGAAAAATGCGGATTCGCAAAGGAAGAACTATGTTTCTTTGGGTACATCTTCAACGCAAAAGGCGTATCACCTGACCCCTCCAAGGTGGAGGACATAAAGAACACCAAGGCACCTCAATCTGCCACTGAGGTAAGGAGATTCATGGGAATGGCGACATACTGCGCGCGGTTCATTCCAGAGCTCCCCAGTATTGCAAGCCCACTCCGAGAACTAACGAAGGAAGACCAGAAGTGGGAATGGACATCGATCCACCAACAAGCATTTCAGCAGATTAAGGACTCACTGTCAGCCTCCACAACCATGGCATTCTTCAACATAGAAAGGCATACTGAACTCCTTGTAGATGCCAGCCCGGTTGGCCTTGGAGCGGTACTAACCCAGACAGACAATGAAGGCAACGTGTTCCCCATCGCATTTGCCAGTCGGGCACTCACCAAACCTGAGCAGAACTATGCACACACAGAGAAAGAAGCACTCGCTATCCTGTGGGGATGCCGTCACTTCAAAGTGTACCTGCTGGGCAAGCAAGCAAAGGTATTTTCGGGCCACAAACCCCTGATCCCGATATTCCGAGGGTCGGCTCCTCACCCACCAGCACGCATCGAGAAATGGATGCTGCAACTGCAACCCTACAATATCGAAGTCGATCGCCCAGGGACAGACAACGCAGCCGATTACCTGTCCCGTCACCCGAGGCCTGCCACGGAAGGAGAACAACGCCATGCGAAAGAAACTGACGAACATGTGTGCCACGTAGTCGCCTGCGCCTGACCACGAGCCCTGACCTTGCAAGAAGTAGCATGTGAAACGGAAGCGGATCCCATACTGCAACATACCAACACCGCCATCCAGTCAGGTAATTGGAAGAACTACCTCACGTCCATGGCCCAACGCACCACGTCAGCTCAAGCCAAACTCCGAGCAATATTCGGGATCCGACATGAGCTCTCTGTTGCCCCCGAAGGGGTACTCCTCAAAGGCCACCGAATCATACTGCCAGCATCACTAGAGGAGAGAGCCCTCCGGCTAGCTCACAGCGGACACCAGGGCATTGTCAAAACCACGGCATACCTAAAGTCCTGAATGTGGATGCCCAACATACAACAACGGGTAGTGGAGCTGGTAGAATCCTGCGCAGCCTGCCAATCCTCCAGAAGGCCTGAGAACCCGGAGCCCATCAGCAGTGCCCCAAGAAGCAGCAAGCGGTGGGATGCAGTCAGCATGGACCACTGTACAATTGCCGGTGAAGGATATCTACTCGTGGTAATTGACGAGTTCAGCAGGTATCCTGAGGTAGAACACGTGGCGTCCGCCAATGCGGAGACCACAATCCTCATGCTAGAAAAGATCTTCGCAACACACGGAATACCAAGGAAGATAAAGAGCGACAACGGACCATCATTTACCAGCCAAGAGCTGCGCGACTTCTTTAAGGACATAAATGTAAAACACAAGCGAATCACCCCAAGATGGCCCCAAGTGAACGGCGCCGCCGAGAGATTCATGGGGTCACTCAATAAGGTCATTCGCATCGCCAAAGAACGAGGACATCCATGGTTGAGAGCGGTATATCGTTTCCTGAGGACCCACAGGCAAACCCCACACTCTTCCACAGGCGTCAGCCCTGCTGCTCTCATGCTCGGGGTACCCATACAGGCAGAGCTTCCCATACACCCTCAGTGGGTAGCCCCCGAACCTGACATCCCGGCCATAGATGCCATGCGACTGAGGCGAAATGAACGAGAAAGCATTACCAGGCGAGCCAGTCACAGAGAGTTGATGCCAGGCGACACTGTCATCGTCAAAAACCGGGCTACGCCCAAGAAGATGTCCCTCAATTTTGAATTCCAACCGTGGACAGTCAGTGCGGCAAACCACAGCATGGTTACCGCCACCCGAGGGAGCGAAACAGTGACAAGGAATGTGTCACACTTCAGGAAAGTACCACCCGAACTGTGGGAAGAGTGCCCAGCATCCCCAAGAAGAGAGACAATGGCACCTTGCACGCCCCAAGACCAAGTATCACCCCGAACCTATGCCACGCCAAGAGACCCTGAGACGACACACCAGCAAGAAGGTAGGACTGAACCTGAGCTCCCAAGAGCGGACACGCCAGAGAGAGGTAACACCCGATACCTCCTGAGAGAGAGGCCGAGACCGTCCTCTCGTCTCCAGGGATACGTGGTGGACGGAGTTTACCTACAGAAAACCCGGCCAAGATGAACTCAGAGTCAATTTGAACATACAATACCGTTCTAATGTTTTGTTGTTAATAGTAGTGTAAACACCTCCAAGTTGGGGAGGAATGTGGTGTCACGTGCCCAGTTAGTTCCGGGTCACGTGACACACCGGAAATAAAGGAATCACCGGAACTGGCGTTAGAACGCCAGTCCGGGTTTATGCAGCGCAGCTGGTGGTCGCGTCTTTTCTTTCATGCGCAGTGGCACATCAAGCCAGGCCCGAGCCGGGCCTACCCCAAGGTCGAGCCCCACACACGCCACCAGGGTCCCGACTTCCCAGTGATGTTGCATTCCGGCAGCTTCTTTGGACTGGCCCTTCCTCTGTGAGGAAAACAGAGGGTGAGCAGCATGGGTTCAAACCACCGGTGGATTTTAATTTCATTTTCATTTTTTTTCAAGATGCTTGTGAACATTAGAGGCGGTAGGGGACAGTGTGGCACTGAGCACCAACAGTCTATGCAGCCGATCGAGTACAACAGCTGGACAATTGTTCCTTCTCATGCGGAAGTTGTTCTTGCATCAGTTACACTGAGTGTGGCAGAGGCAGGGTGCACACCGGGGAACGCTTACCCTCTTTCTCCACCAGGGCACTCAGCAGGCAGAGCGGGCCATGCCTTAGGCGAACTCCTCCCCAATTGTGTGCAGAGAGCTGGCCTCAAAGCAGGCTCGTTTTCTTACAGGGCACAGCAATGTAGGTCTTACTGGAAATCACCTGTACAACAGCAGTGGGAGGTGGGCCGTTCTTTCTTGCTCTGGCGCTGAAGGCAGACAGAGACCTGTCACAATGCCGGCAGTTGGCAGCCTCACCTAGTGTGTACCAGGAGGTGCTGAGGTAAACTGAACCACTCACTTGCTTCTGGCACACGGGTAACACTGCTAGCCACGAATTTGCACTTTATTTCAGGTATGGGGCTGATCGGGTTATCACGAAAAAGATGTGATGTTATGAAGTGACTGGAGCATTCGTGCAATCAAGGTTTGCCTGACACTGTCACGTCAGGGTCAGGCAAAAACATGATTCAATGCATGCTCGACAGGAAGGAAACAGCACACAAAAACACGTTCTATCCTTTTACGAATCTAAAAGCCCATATACATAGGACTACTTTGGCCAAGTTGGCTTTGTCAACTTTCAGCCAAAACTAAAAAGCACTGAGACCCCCCTTTCCTGCTCAAGAGTTCTGATTCTTGGCTGGCTCGATTCTCAACAAGGTGTTAATGACCGAAAAAGTCGTATAAAGGCTTTCTGACATTTTCGGTACTTAACACCTATTCTGAAGTAGGCGCATTTTACAAAGGGTGTAAAGAAAGCGCCACTTCTGGAACCAGTGCGCCGGTTGCTAGGATTGGCTGGAAATCAACCTAGAAACCGGAAAATGTTTTATCTGCATGGGTATTCTGGTGGCACTACTCCACAAGAGCGACAGGCTGAAATTGGGGCAGATATACACTGCGGTCTGTGTCACTGTTGTGGACATATATATATATATATATATATATATATATATATATATATATATATATATATATATATATATATATATATATATGTTGCGTGTTCGTTTGGATTTGAAAAAGGAAAAAGCAAACCCATACATAAACCCCAATTGCAATAAAATCCACAGCAACAAACACAAGTTTCAAACTGATAGCCAGGGATACAGTACTATCAGCCCGCCCCCAACCCCCCGGCCTGCTCTCAGCAGCACCTTTGTTAAATTGCAATTTCCATAAAATTTAACAAAAGTGCTGCCGAGACTTGCAATCGGCCTGTTATCTCTGAAAACATGTGGTTTGCAGACAGTGCACTGTTGTGTACTGCGCTAATGCCCACCCCCACTTCAGAATAAGCGTGGTGCCAGGGCGTCGGGAAAAGGCGCAGTGAAGAGAGCTATTTAGCATGCTCACTGCGCCTCCTTGAGAATCGGGGCCTGAGTGTGTAATTCATCCTGAAAGACTACACCTTTTTACCAGATCTAGTCATGGTGGGTAGCTGGGCCAAAAATCAAAGATGTCGAGAGTAATTGATTTCCTCCAATCTTCTACGATTCCAGCATCATTACTTCAACTGCTCCTCCCCTTTCCTCCATACTTATGGGTGTCCATCCCATCGGGATGGGACCGACACATATTATATCACCGAAACAATTCAAAAAATGCAAACAACTGTTTCCCCAAAAATGTGTTAATTTGGGGGAGGAGCTGATTTATCCACAGGGTATGGCCACTACATTTGATAGCCTGGGCCACCGGGAAACTGCAACCAGTTCACTCCTTTGAGTCTTTCCCTCACAATTAATCACTGGACTTCCCCCTTCTACCAGTTCATGTCAAGTATAAAGGTAGTCTTTTCAGTGTGTAGGTGTGTGCTCGGGACTACTGAGTGTGGAACTCATTCTACCTTTGACTTAAGTGTTTGGGTATTGCCCACCGTTGGGACACGTGCATAGCCTGCAAAACCCTACCCCATTGGGGCTTTAGGAAGAGGCTTGCCTGTTGGAAAAAGATGTTCCATTCTAGTCTTCTGGACCATTTCAGTAACTCTCTGTAACTTTATCACAGAGTAAGGGATTCCGTTGTTTTTAAAACATCCCTGGGCGGCGACTCTTTCCGGGCGGCAGCCACATCTGGCAGGGATCGGTCAGATCCTCCGGCTACCAAGAGCAACCTCAAAGCTCGAAAGAGGCTGTTTCTGGTGCTTGCATCGAGGGCTCGCGAGAGCTCATCACCGGCATAATGACTAATGACTTTATGGAAACCTTTGCCAAGACTGCTACTGGGATGCATTCTGAGGGGCACATACCTTGCAGCTCTTGGAAAGTGTCTGTTACCACCATTACCAGGACTCATCCTGAAGGTAAAACGCCTTTGACGAGGCACTCAGGGACCATGATCACTCCAGGGCTAAAGATGTCAGCCCATCAGTAAGCATTTGACACTATTTTGACAGCAAAAGACTCAGCATGAGCAATGTCATCTCCACAATATTGGGGGGAATCGTCCCAAGGTAGTTTTAAGTATCCAGTTGAGGCCAATTCAACACTCGAGGCCTGTGTCAAGGGGGTCTTTTACTCCCAGAGTAGATTGGTCTCCCATGACACTCAGACATGTACAACCCAACACCTTCCAACTTCAGAGTCCCTTAGTATTTGGACACATGGCAGTCGGATTAGTATCTGTCACAGGTGTACTGTGGCCTCATTAGCAACCTAGTCCCCAGCAACAGCTTCTCTGTTGCATACTCTTTATTCGGATCGTTTTTTGGAGCGTTTTCAGAGTCCTGTGAAATGCTATGCCATGTCGGCCTATTTTAAGGGCCTAATCAAGAACTTTCTTCTCAGCCTGACAGGTCACTCCTCCACCACTTCCTACTGTGCAACTGCTTCCGGCTCATCAGCCAACAACACTGGTGACCAAACCGGCCCCTACCCGGCGCATGGAAAAACTGGTAAAGACTGATAAAGATTCAGCCAGTGGATCATCTTTCTGACATAGCAAGCAGCTGTTGGGATACGGCTGAGGGTGATAGGCAAATACCACCCACAGCTCTGGCCTTTTATGAAAGGCTTGGTTGAGTGGCCGATTTTGTGGGGATGTCAGAGCCTGTGGAACCCTCATCAGATGATGAGGTGGTGGCAGGAGTACTTGGTCCCAGAACCCTAATCAAGACCTGGACTCTCCTTCAAAAATATGTCCTTGAAGAAGCAAGGATCATTTAGAACAAACCTCATTCCTTCGACCCTGCTAGCTAGAAACATTAGGTGCAGTACAGAATCATACTACAGAAAGTAGAGAAAGGTGCAGTATCCTCTTTGGACTCTGTAAGCCTTATGACTCATGCCCTGTCTTCATCCTTGGTGGTGATAGTGGTGCCACTTTTTCACAAACCCGAGTAATATTCAGCCTCTTCTGAGGTTTCATCCTACAACCTCCTTAGGTAAACAGGGGAGGCTTTTAGACACCATTGGCAGGAAAGTGTACTCTAACTCAGCATTACAATTTGGGTAGGCCAATGCTAGTGCTTTATTGGATGCATCCATCTTGCACCTTTGGAGGAGTTAGCCAATTTGTAGGAGGAGTTGCCGCAAGACAACAGCAAATATTTAGGTCTGGTTTGTCTGACACCAAATTATTGCCCATGACGTCCTGTAAGGGTCTGGCCTTCATTTGGAAACAGCAGTAAGGGGTGTGTGCATTTGCACAGATCTGCATGTTCACGCTCCATTTCACGCAAGATGTGTAGGTAAACATTTTAATTTTTTATTTTCAAGTTTCTTTATTGGGGTTTATGTTATAAAACAGTTGCGTCACTGATCCAAACAATCACAGTGGTAGTAATTTGGAATACATCAAAATAGATCTTTTGTGAAGAAACAATTAAACAGAAATAACAAAACAATAACAACATTAACGAGTCTCCATAATGTCAATGATGTAAGCAACAAAAAGGGGGGGGTCTGGCCGCAGGAGAGCACAGGTTGGATACTGTGCCAGTGTTCCGTTTCAGGTATTGTGAGTCAACAGGGGGCTGATTGTTCAGGGGGGTTTATCGTCATTGGGGGGGTTAAGTAAGGCCCAGGTGAGTGTTTTCCAGGCAGCAAGTCCCAAGCTCGTGTCTTCGGGGGAAGTGGTAAGACCATTCTCCCAAGCTGAAGTTTCCGCCCCTATCCAGCGCTCAAGTTCGTTGTGCCATGCCTGGTATTGTGGGCCTCTGGGTCGCTTCCAAGCCATGGCAATGGTCCTTTTGACCAGAATGCATACCAGATCCATTAGTCTGACTGAGTGTTTGAACTTGGCCAGTCTGGGGTACGTTCCGAGGAGGCACTCTGACGGAGTCCATTCATATCTGGTCATGCCTGCCTCGCTGCAGAGGAGTTCAACTCTCGCCCAGAGTCTCCGGACCTGGACACATCCCCAGAACATGTGTAATAGATTGGCTTCATCTCTACCACACCATGGGCAGTTATGCTGGGGTAGGTTATATATTTTGGCTATTCTAAGCGGTGTCAAGTATGATCGATATAGCATGTTGAGTTGAATTAATTTAAATCTAGAGTTTCTGGATACCGCATTGGGGAACGCTAATGCTCTATTCCATTCAGCTTCGGACAGTTCGTGGCCCAAATCACTCTCCCACCTGGTTTTGAGGTCCTTGCTGCGGGGGTTAGGCCTGTCAATTAGGTGGCTATATATGCGGGACACAGGCCTCCACCCGTCTCCCAGGCTGTATAGGTGCGTTATGAAGGTGTCGGATTCGGGCTCCTCAGGCCACGTGTCCCATTTAGTTCTAGCCAAATTGCGGATCCTTGCGTACCAAAGGAATTGACCGGCTGGGACGCCATCATCGAGCTGCAAGGAGGAGAAGTCCCGGAAAGTGCCCTCACTGTATAGGTCCCCCCACGTGTATACTCCCAGCCTTTCCCAGTGTCGAATAGAGGCAAGGTCTACTGAGTTCTGGCATAGGTCAGCTAAGAGCGGTGTGTCTGGATTGTAACTGTGCTGTAGGCGGAGAAGACTTTTAACCCTTTGCCATACCTGACGACCCAGGGTAGCTAAGAAGGGTATCCCCCCCACAAGACGTTGAGGGGCCCAAATGAGTTCATTTAATCGGATTGGGGCCGTCGAGTGCTGTAAGAGCAGTGTTTCAGGGGTAACATCATCGGCTAGCCATTTAGCCACAAAGCTTAGTTGAGCAGCCAGATAGTAACGCTCCAGATCAGGGAGCCGGATGCCTCCCTGCTCGTAAGGGAGGGTCAGGGTGGATAATGCAAATTTGTGCCTACTAGTTCCCCACAGGAAGTCTGTAAGTATCTTCCCTAAGAGACGGAAGAAGGGAGCCCTAATGTAATACGAAATGTTTTGGAAGCCATAGAGAAATCTGGGGAGGACGATCATCTTAATGATGGAAGCCCTGCCCATCATGGATAGGGGGAGGCGAGCCCAAAACCCGATTGACTTGCGCAAGGGGGGAAGTGCCGCTACCGTGTTGTTGGCGTGCATGAGTTCAGGCGTGTGGTAAATATTAATGCCTAGATAGCGGAACGTAGTGGGGCACCATCCTATACCCAGTGAGGGGAGGTCATCAACGTGTGTGTCCCTGAGGGCGCCCAGCGGAAACAGACAGGACTTGCGTTTGCTAAAGTGTATGCCTGACACCTTGGCAAAGTTGTCAAGGACCTCCAGCATAGTTGGGACATTCAGCTGCGGATCCCTCACGTAGAGGAGAACATCATCCGCGTACAGGGAAATTATATGGTCCACCCCATCAATCCTGATACCAGCATCAAAGAATTGTTTCCTGAAAAAAATGGCAATGGGTTCAAGCCCTATTATGTATAGCATGGGGGAGAGCGGACAGCCCTGCCGTGTGCCCCTTTGTATATCCCATGCCGTGGATATGAGTCGACCAGTCTTCACCCGTGCTCGCGGCTTGGTGTAGAGAATTATGATCCAGCGAATGAATCGTTCTCCGAAGCCAAACTCCCTGAGTACCGCAATCAGCCATTCCCAGAAAATTGAATCGAATGCCTTGATGGCGTCTAAAGAAAGTAATGTGTGGGCTTGCCCAGTGTGAGAGGGATGTGACAATATGTGTTGTAATCTGCGTAGGTTGGCAGTGGTGTTGCGGCCCGGCACAAAGCCACTCTGGTCGGGGTGCACCACTTCTCCGATCACCCTGGACAGCCGCTTGGCCAATATGGTTGTGAGAATTTTAACATCGTAATTGAGCATAGCGAGAGGGCGATAGGAGTCACAGTCATCCGCAGGCTTACCAGGCTTGAGGAGCGGAACCAATAAAGTCTCTCGCATGCTCTCGGGCAGGGTGCCCGACTCGTAGGCTTCTTGGAATACCTCGTGTAGCAGCGTGGACAGTTCCGGCTCATAGGCTTTGTAAAATTCAGCGGGCAGCCCGTCACTGCCCGGTGCCCTGCAGGTGGCCAGTGACTTAATGGCGTCTTTTATGTCCTCTATATCGATGTCAGCATCTAGAGCCTCCCTGTGTGGCAGGGGGAGAAGGGGCAAGCCAATTTCGTCCAGGGTGTTTGAGATGTCCTCGGGGGGTACCTCTTCAGCGTGGGAGTACAGCTGGGTGTAGAACAGCCTAAGGGTGTCGTTAATTCCCTGTTGGGACCTTTGTAGCGTGCCATCGGCATCTCTTAGGGCAGTGGTCGGGAACTTAGGGTGTTCTTTCTTACACAGCCAGGCGAGTAGTCTGCCAGGTTTGTCGGCATGGGCGTGCGTTCTGTTGGTTCTGGTGATATAATCAAATTTGGCCAATCTGTCCCAGGCTTCCTTGCAGGCGGCCCTAGAGCTGGCCAGCTTGACTTCCTGTGGTTGGAGGTCCAGGGTGTTGGATTCTAGCTGTTCTATTTCAGCTTCTAGTGATTCGAGTTCAGTTCTTAGGCGTTTCCTCATGCCTCCGGCCTTTGCTATGACCTCTCCCCTTACAACCACTTTGAGAGCATCCCAGACCGTGCTTAGGTGGGCTACACTGCCTTTATTCTCATTGATGTAGTTCTCTATGGTTTCTCTAAGGCTTTCCCTGAACTCGGGGTCTTTAAGTGCCTCAGTGGGCATCCTCCATGTGGGTATGGGGGATCTGGGTCCAGTGATGTTCCATTCAATTACAAGGGGAGAGTGGTCAGAGATGGTGCGGCCCAGGTAGTTGGAAGAGTCGATCTGGGGGAAGCTCTCTCTGCCAATGAAGAGGTAGTCGATTCTGGTGTAAAGATTATGCGGTGAGGAGTGGAAGGAATAGCCACGATCCTTGGGGTGCTGTTCCCGCCAGATGTCGACCAGGTCTAGGCGGTTCAGCATGGTGTTCAGGGCGGTGGTGGCAGTTGATGGGCCAGCCAAGGGGGGGGTCGACCTGTCGAGTGCAGGGTCACTGATGCAGTTAAAGTCGCCTCCCCAGATAAGGAATGCATCTCTGTAGGGCGCAATCTTTGTGCTTAACTTGGTGAGGTGCGCAGGGATGTTGTTGTTAGGGAGGTATGAGTTGACTATGCAGATCTCTGTTTGTTCAATGTGGCCCAGAATTATGACATACCTTCCATCGGGATCCTGTTCGATTTTGGTGAGCTGGAAGGGGATGTGAGGGCTGATCCAGGTGAACACCCCTCTGGCGAATTTGGAGTATGTGGACCCAAACCCTTGTCCACCCCAGTATGATTGGAGTGCTGCCATGGCTTCCTTGGTTAGATGTGTTTCTTGTAATAGGACCAACCCTATCTTCTTTCTGTGTAGATAGGATTTTATTCTGTTCCGGCGTAAGTAGGTACCTAAGCCCCTCACATTCCAGGTGGCGATTTTAAGGCGTGTGGGCATGATGATGGCAATGTGGCCAGGGCGCTGGCTCCACCCTCCTTGAGCCAGCTCTGTGTGCCGAGTGGTCGCCCCCAGGGTCTATGCTCTGCTTTCTTCCTGTTGGCCTTGATTGTTGCGTTGACGTGTTAATCGGAGACTTATAAACGAATTTAACTTCCACTCGAACAGGTGGATTGAACAAAAAAGTTAACTGTGTGTTGCTCCCAGCAGCTGTTCTGGGAGGACAACGCTCGGGGGCATCCGCTACCCATCGGCCTGTCCAGGTCATGTGGTGCGGTTGTGGTGTTGGCCTTGGGCCAGCCATGCTTGGGGTGGGGTGGGTTGCGCCGATGTCTGTGGGGTGGTCCGCGGAACTCCCGTCCTTGAGAGAACTAATCAATCATTGTTGTATCGGATCTGTTTGGGTTTAGCCGTTGGGTGTCGAAACGTGGTCCTCTCCCTCGGCCAGGTTATTATGTTCCATCCACATAGTGGCTGCCGCCGGGGTCTCCATGTAGACGGCTTTACCTTTGTGTAGAATCTTGAGGCGCGAGGGGTACAGTAGCATGTATTTAAGGTCGAACTTCCGCAGTTGGGCTTTGATAGGTATGAACGAGTTCCTGGCTCGCTGGACTTGCGGGGTATAATCGGGATAGATTACAATCTTGGAGCCATCGCGTCTGATGTCACCTCCATCCCTCGAGAATTTGAGGATTGTTTCCCTGTCACGAAAGTTCAAGACCTTGGCAATCATTGGGCGAGGGTGTGATCCCGGAGGGGGCCGCTTTTGTAGGGCGCGGTGGGCTCTCTCGATGGAGAAGCCCTGTGTGAGTTTGCCAGCTCCGACTTCCTGCATTAGTAGGGACTCGATAAATTCTGTGGGGTCAGCGCCTTCCATCCCCTCCGGAACGCCCAGGACTCTGATGTTATTGCGGCGGGCTCTACCCTCTGCTTCTTCGGATCTCGCTTCAAGATGAGCCACTTGCCTCTCAAGTGTGATGACTTTCTGCTTTAAGTCCTTGGCAGTGTCCGTGGTGTCCCGGAGGTTTATTTCCACTTTGTTTATTCTTTCTGCCATGTTGCGGGCGTCTTGGCGGATTAGCTGCATGTCCACCTTGAGTTCGTCTATCCTAGTCTCCATGCACGTTTGGAGTGCTGCGATAGCTTGGAGCACTTGGGCGTTGCTGGGGTCGGTAGCAGTTGTTGGGGTTTCAGTCTGCGTGGGGATCTCATGTTGGTTGGGCTGTTTGGGTTTAGCCCCTGAGAATGAGTCCATGATTGTGGCACCCCTGTTCTTGTTGCGCGAAGTAGACATTTGTCCCACCTGGTAGTGTGGCAACAGGGATGAGCCCTACGTCGGCCCCACAGGACGGCGTATTTCAGTGAAGAGCAGCGGTGTTCCTTGGCGACACGATGCAGGGTGTTCCCCCGGCAGTGCGACAGGGCGCTCAGCGATTTCCCGACACTCCGGGCCGTGGCCTCGCTGGGCCCCGTCGTCTATGGTACAGGCGAGTTCCGGCTCCCAAGCGCTAGGATAGGGTCTGCAGGCTTACCGGTGCGTTGGTGGGTAAACTGTTCACTCCTCCGTCCTCGGGCCGTCCGTTCGGGGAGAGAGGAGGAGGGCCCCGCGGCAGCTGGGGGCCTGTTTAGGTCTCCGCCGCTCCTTCGCACAGAGCTCCTCGCGGTCAGCAGATCGCGTCAGTGGGCTATGCACATCTCGTGTCCCCTCCGCAGTGGTCCCGGGGCGATGGATGTGACTCCGTCCGCTCCCCTTGGCAGTGTGGTGGTCTCCTCATGTGCTCGGTGGCATCCAGCGGCAGGACGAGTCCCGAGGAGCAGGGAAAAGCGAGGGTGTCCGGTCTTTCGGACGATGACTTTGCTGGGGTCTTTCCGCCACTTGCGTAGGGACAGGGGAGGCGAAGCCCGATGGAACCTCTTCCCTTCGCCTCGCAGCCCGCTCGGTCCGCCCCTCCGTCAGGCCTCGCTGTCGTCCGCCATCTTGTTTCGCTCGGGGGCGTCAGTTCCGAGGTTGCGTTTTCGGGGACGCTGGTTCCGATTCTTCTCGTTCCAGCGCCGAACGGGGTCAGAATCACTTCCCCCACTTGGGTATAAGTTTTGGCACACAATCGGGCCAGGAATAAGGGTCGAATAAAGGATCTAGGCCAGGATCGGGACGGGAGCTCCACACAGTCACGTCTTTACGCCATCAGCGTTGGCCACGCCCCCCCAGGTAAACATTTTAAGACCACCCATTTGAGGGCTCTGAATTATTCCACAGTTCCTATGATGTGAAACTAACACAGAAAATGACCCCCACCCTTACTGTTAAATCATTGGTGATCCTTTCAAAGTCTCCTCAGAAGCAATTTCAAGCTTTAGCTTCCAGCAATGATTTTAGAGAAAGGACCTCAGGAAGTTTCAGTAGGTTTCTTGAGAGCAGACAAAGACAGTCCTCACATTTTCTGAGTATTACCAGAAAGAAGCAAAGGACAAGTACTAAGGGTTTCTTTAGGCAGTATTCCTCCATAAGCCAGGCAGGGGAGAAGCAAAAATTAGGGTGGCGTTTTGCTCCACATGTCTTACATTTGAGGCAGGATCTCAGAGTTTGCGGAAGGGTGGTCTTCAGATGATTCTTGGGTCAAGTTAGTAGTCTCTAGTGGCTACAGACTAGCTCTTCCTCACTTTTCCCCTCTTCTCAGAAGGAAGTGCAGGAACTTCTGGACATGAAGGCGATGGAACCAGTTTCCCCTTCGGATCTGGGCCGGAGTTTTTAATCCTAGGATGTTCACAGTTCCAAAGAAGAACCAGGCAGGCCTGAGAACATTTCTAGACCTATCTCCCCCCACAAAACCTTCCTTTGTCTAGAACAATTCAAGATGACCATGCCAGCTCAGATTCTGTCATTTCTAATGCAAGGAGATTGGCTATGTGCAATGGATGCGAAGGAAGCTTACTTGCATGTTTCAATATGGCCTCTACAGCGTAGATTTGTACGCCTGTCACTGGGAGAAGAGCACTTCCAGTACAGGGTGCAACACCTTGGGCTCAATGCAGCCCAAGAGTTTTTATGACGTTGGTGTCAGTAATTGGGGACCATTTTGAGGCAGAAGGAAATAAACATACACCAATGAATCTCTTCACCATAGCACATTCTGGAAAGGAACCCACACCGAGATCTAATGTGGGCTCCCAAACCATAGATGTTGATAAACAGTGTAACAGTTTAGAAATAGTCAGGAACTCCGTCCCCTGGGGAAAAAAAAAAGAATTGTCTCTTTTACCGCTTATGCACCCAATAAAATCAACATTGAGCAGGTGAACAAGTCTGAAGAGGTGAAGGAATTAATGAGATTGATACTAATTAATTCTGAAAAGATAAAATCTGTGGAAAATCTGCAGGCTAGGGGGCAAGATGTCAGTGATCTTAAAGAAACGAACGTCTTAGAACAGAGCATTAGAAATAAACCTGACAGCCCTTCGGCATTACTACAGGTAATAGAGGAGGAGACCGCTCTGAAATAGCGAGCAAAGTCCCCGCTGAATTCAGAGTCAATTCAGGTAGAGGAACGTCCCTTTGTCTATGTAATCTCCCGTAGAGAATAGAAAATGAGAGCAAGGGCCCTCAAAAGAAGAGCAAAGAGTGAGGGGGGTCAACCACTACAAATAAAAAAATCACAAAACCAACCAGCTACTAAAATAAAGAACTCAAATACAAACATGAAAGATATTTTTAGTTTATCGGGGGAAGAAGGAATTCTTGATTTGACACAACTGGACAAAGAAAGTAAGCTAGCCCTACAGGTTAAAGCAACTTCTGGCCTCCAGGATGAAGGGAGGGAGGGAGACCACCTCAACACTTCAGAAACTGAAATGTATGCGCAGCGGAATGAATATGATGAAGCCTCAAATACCCTTTCAAACGCCATGAGACACAAGGGAAAAACGTCTACTGGCAAGCAAAAAAATAAAAAAATAGAAACTAATAAAAAGAAAAAATCAGATCAAAGAAAACAGAATGACAGTAGATCCGAAGTAAACAAAGATGCGCGGAGCATCCAACAGTTCTTTACCACTAAAATTAAGGAAAAGTTCCTCACTGAGAGTGAGGAAAAGGAAAAAGAAAAAGAGGTCCCCCACACTGCTCCAAAGGAGACTGATACAATCCTCTCCTCTGACCGGAATGAGGGGATGGGAACGGTGGGAGAAAATGGTAATCTGGAAGCACATTCTGATGAACCTATTATGGTCCCTAGTGAAGACATAAACAAATTGGTTCAGGAAGCACTACTTAAATTGCTTCAACATCCGAATAAGTTTGGTACACCTCTCCCTCAACTCATGTCACAAATGGAGGGTAATCCTGGGGAGGTAGAACAGAGGAGGGATATCCCGAATCAAAAGATCAGGGAGGTAGAACTGAGTTGCCTGAGGTTAGTGATGATACGTCAGAGCAAGGACTAAAGGGTTCAGCTCCAAAAGTTGGGCTGATTAACCCGGCCTCCAACATAATCCAGGGGGGTGACTCTACAAAAACCGTGGCTAACAACATCAAAGCTTGTGAGGACACTCGTGGGGTGGGGACCTCTCCGCTCTTAGTTAAGGAATTTGAAGAGAGGATAAGAGAAACATTTGAGTTGTGGAACCAAGAGAAGGTCCGAGAACATGCTAGAGAGTTTCAACAAGGGCAGGAGGCCTTGCTTGAAACCCGAGGAGGAGATGGGAGGGACTGGGAATCGCAGAAGCAATGTCATTGGGAAGAACAGAACACTAGACACCAACATGTTTGGGCAGAGGCTAGGAGAGATTTGAGGGAACCGAAATATACAGAAGATCCTAGTGTCATGCTGAACTTTGTACTAACTATGGGAGACCCCCCGTCATTACATCGAGGGAGGATTCTCTCTTTGTTTAATGAGATTCCCCACCTGTCCTTAATCTCCTTGGGAGACATAAAGCTCATTGATTACATTCATCCCACCAGATACGACTGCGTAAGGATCGTATTTTACTCGAGAGCAACATATGAACTTGTGTTAACTGAAGGTGTGGCTCTGCAAAGATTTGGCTATGACATCGTGAATTTCAGTCAGGGCACGGGATCACATCAAGGAGGGGAACGTACAGTGCAATACTCAGAGATACATGGTAACACTTCTACACAGGGAGGACTTAATACCACCCCTGAGAAAATATTAAATGAAGTTGCTGAACTTAGATCACTGGCAGAATATTTGAAGGAATCTTTAGTCAAGATCCAAAGTCTGAAAAGTTCTACTTAGACTACTACTAAATATCAATTTTTATCATGGAATTCGAGGGTGTCGCGGGCACTACTGCACTCGGCCAAGACGTGTGTAGAGCTCCTTAAATACTCCTTTTTATGCATCCAAGAAACATGGGCTATTAATGCAATATCTCTAGATGGATTCACTATCCTTCAGGAAACAGCCATAAAACAAGCCATGGGGAGACCAACGGGGGGTCTGCTTATCGCCGTTAAGAATAATATTGACTTTAGCACCAAAAAGAACTTTTGTTTAAATAACGGCTGTATTGCAGTCCTTATAAAGGTGGCTTGGAAATGTACCTGGAGTCACCTTCTAATCATAAATATATATTGGCAGCCATACCGAGATTTAAAGACCTACACTGATTCCATTGACCTAATTATTCAGGAATGCCTGGAGTTGAATAACGATATGTATGTTATCATGTGTGGAGATTTTAATTCAGACATTTGCATTGAAGAAGAGGGGTACGAAGGAAAGGTGGGCTGGTCGAGAAATTTACGGGGGGATACCCGAAAACTTTCCCAGGGAGTCCAATGGGCGCAATTTATTGGGGGTTGGGGGCTCCGATGCGTAAATAACATAATGGAGGAGACAGCGGACCCTGTTACTTGGTCAAATGGAAAGTGGAGTTCCACCATAGATTATATTTTTGTTTGTACTAAGCCTTCTCTCTCATTTATGAGTTCAATCTGATTGATTCTCTGGAAAGTGACCACAAAATGTTGAGCATGAGTATAGAGATACCGACAAATGTGGTTGAGAAATACTTACGTTATTCCAGTATCACTAAACGCCCAAAAGAATAGAATTGCGTGGCATAAATCGAATGTTGATAAAGTGAACATGATGTTTCAGGAAGATTTCAATTGTAGTGTCTTCATCTATAAAAACATGCTATACACCCACAATTCCTTTACGGGCTATATTGAATCTGTGGTCACATCTAAATTGGGGAAAAAAAACAAAAAATCTCATCTGAGTAGACAAGATCCCCATAAGCATGTCTTTTCGGATGAGATGAAGATACGTAAGAAGGAGAGTAACCGTGAAATGCGTGGCTTTCTAAGCCGTCACAAACACTCCAAAACAGTGATAGATCAGGGTGATTACAATCGATTGAAAAATAAGTGGAAGACGAAAGCCAGATGTTTGCGAGCTCAATTATATCAGGCTGACACAGCAGACATGTTGGTATCCCTCGGTGATGTAAACACCCGAATATTTTGGACATTGATCAACAAATGTGGGTCTGCGCAAACTAAAATACAAACAGTATGTGTAAATTCCGATAAATGGGAAGGACATTTTGGTAATCTGTATTCATCCACTGTCAGAGCATGGAGTCTTCCGTCCTATATTGCAAATACTGCATGGAACATCTCAATTGTGGTTAAGGATATTGAAGATAAAATTATTAAGTGCTCCTCCTCTAGGGCTCCTGGCCCGAATCTGCTCTGTAACAGCGTCTTGAAAGGTAATGCGAATTTATGGGCAAAAATGCTATTCCTTATATTTAAAGACATTCTTCACACGCAAATCATTCCGACTAGTTGGAGAATGTCGTACATTGTACCAATATATAAAAAAGGGAATAGGGTATCCCCAGTAAGCTAGAGACCTATCGCCCTCTTGGACGTTGACTCCAAGATTTTCGCTAGTATGGTTTTGGAGCACATTCGGACCTGGATCACTAAATTTAATATTCTGTCACCTTACCAGTTTGGCTTCAGAAAAAATGTAGGCACTGACGCAGGAGGTCTTGTTATTAACATTCTACAAAATGCTGCATGGTCCACAGCAAATTTACCAATTTATATTGCATCCATTGATTTAACTGCTGCATTTGATCTTGTGGACAGGTCAATCCTATGGGCAAAATTGGACCTTCTGGGGATGCCTCCTCCATTACTATCAATCCTGTATCATATGCATCAAAACTCCAAACTGAGGGTGCGACTTAATGTTGAGGGCAACTTATCCCAGGAAATTAAGATCTCGAATAGCCTAAGGCAAGGTTGTATTTATGCCCCAACCTTATTTAATCTATATTTTTCTGATATGGGAGAAAGCTTTAAAAATCTTAACATTTATTCTCCAAAGATTGAAGGCAGCAAATTAGTATGGATTGCCTACGCAGACGATGTGACCTTGTTTGATCTGACCCCTATTGGCCTGCAGCGTCTGTTATCATCCTTCAATAATTACATCCTGGCGAATACCCTCAAAATTAACTACTCCAAGACGGTGATAGCATGTCTAGCCGGTAAGAAACACCACAAAAGCTTTACCTGGTTCCTAAACCACGAAAAACTTCCTATAAGTAAGGCCTTCAGGTTCTTAGGATACCCGGTCTTTGGAGATAAAAAGAAGCCAACTTTAGATCTTACCTGGATGCAAAGACTGTAACCTTGATTGCCCAAGTTCGTAAAATAGACCTGAAATATGGTAAATTCTCCTTATTACCCTATCTTCGCCTCTACAAAAGCAGAATTGTGGCCCAACTCTGTTATGGATTGGAACTTGCCCCTTCTTGGTGTAGAGGAGAGGTGGCAATATACAAATCCAGGATACTCAGAGCAATGGTTAAATGCCTGCCCAAATGTGTACCATTAATGGCAATACGTTATGAGCTGGGTCTGCACTCGTTGAGGAGTGTCCTCGAATGGCGTAGACTAAGGCCCTCATTACAAGTCAGGCGTTAAGGGGTTAACAGCGCCGTAAAGAGCGTCAGCGCCGTTAAACCCTTAATGCCTGATTCACACTTTAACGCCTGCTTTTTGCAGGCGTTAAAGTACAAGGCGCTAAGCAACCTTGGTGCTAATTACGGCACCGTAATTTACGGTGCCGTAATTAGCGCCTTCCCCATCCCCATTATGCCTTATGGGGCAAAAATGGGAATGGGGAAGGGCAAATGGTGAATGGGGAATTACCGCCCCACTCACCTTGGAATGGGGCGGTAATTCCGCCATCCACCATGGCGGAATCCGGCATGGACCATGGTGCTAACAGCACCATGGTCCACCACCTGACTTGTAATGAGGGCCTAAGTCTCTATCGGAAACTGTTAACTAGCCACGAATCAACACTATATGACATCATGGGGAAGGGTATTAGGAGCAGTGCTCCCGCATCAAAATATCTGAACGTTATGATACAGGAAGCTAATGATGTATTGGACCAATTGGGGATACAGAGAGATCTGTTAATAAGAAACCCAATGAAAGTAAAATTAACACTGCTACATGCGGATTGGAACCTCACGGTGGCGGAGGTACAGAAGACCTTCCTATACCATCAACTCATAAACGTTTATAAAAAGATGGGGGAGCCGGCACCATACCTAATTAAATTCCCAAATAGGGAATGGAGACATGAATTTATGAGATTCTGCTTTAATGTGTTGGCAACTGGCGAAATATTGGATATCCAAAATGGTATGACTAGGGGCCATTGACATTGTAGGTTTTGCAAACAAAAGGAATGCTGTGAGACATTGCAGCACTTGTTGACCATATGTGATGGCGTAAGGAAATAACGCATTAGTTATTTCAGTAACTATGTACCAAATACTGACTGCGTTGACCTTGACCTTTTGTGGTGGGATATGCTTGATGGTAAAAGAGTCAATCTCCAGATTGCAGTAGTGAGATTCCTTAAAGTATGCTGCTGCCTATGAAATTAATCTGTTGGGGGAATTGGCTGATAGCAAGCTGGGCCAGTGCCCCCACATTCTAAATAATACAACCTAAAAAAATAATGAAAATGTAAAAAATAATGGGGACAGTATAATGACTCGAGATCTATTTGTTACGGTAACAGCAACCCTTTGGCGACCTGAGTAAATCTGTGCTACTCACTATTCAGTCTGCTTTTTAGTTTATGCAATGTGAAAATGAAGGGGACACCCATAATTGACTAACTAATTGTTTCTAATAATTAACTGTTCCTAAAAATTGGCTATATGGAATGAGTTTTGAAGTCTGGAGGTTGATGTTGTCTCATGTAAATTTGTGTATTACTAGGAAAATTAGATTGTTTTATTCTTTTAGGATGTATTATTGTAGGATTTTAACTTGCTAAGGCAGAAAATTCCTTGGTTATATTTTAAGTGTGGGTTTAGTGTGACTTTTCTCTAAAATGATTGTTTCCTATTTATGAAAACTGAAAATTTTATTTTTGTAAAAGTTACTTTGTAACTATAAATAAAAAAAAAAATAAAAAAAAAAATAAATAAACATACACCAATATCTGGATGACTGGCTTATGCATGCCCCGTCGGCCAATGAGCCCTCAACAGCTCTGCAAATATAACTACAGCTACTGTCCTATCCATGAATGCAGAGAAGTCCCAGATGATTCCTTCTCAAAATATCTGCTTCATGGGTTTTCGGTGGGACTCTGGCAGAGATGTGGTATTTCCCTCAGAAGAAAGGGTGAGGAACATCAAGGAGATGGTTCAGTTTTTCCTTGCCGTGGGCTTGGTGGTTCCAGTATGCATTGGGATTTACAGAATCTTGTATGCTAGCCATACCGCTAGCCATGCTGAGAAGGTGATGCCTTTGATTAAATATGGTGGAATCCTGGAACCAGGCACAATAAGATCATGCAGCATATTCTGATTCCAGAGGTCCTTTGGCAGGATCTTGCCTGTTGGAAAATCCAAGGAAACCTTATGATCTGGGTTGGGGGGGGGGGCTTACTGGTTATCCCTATGAGATTATGGTTACGACAACTCCTCCCTAGCCAGATCGTGAGCAGCTATGCATTATATGACAGTTAATGGTCTTTGGTCCAGCCTAAACCAATTAGAGCACATCAGAGTTGCGAACTCAAACCAATTTTTCTGGTGTTCAAGGTATTCCTTCCAAGGGTTTCAGGCAGGATAGAGTTCATCCAGTCGGACAACACAATTTTCATTTGTCATTTCAACATGCAAGGTGTCACCAGACCTTCGTCCCTTTGCAGGTTGGCAGTGAACATTTGGCAGTGGGACTTTCGGACATGGGGTGCTTTCCCAGAGTGATCCACCACGAAAGGGAGCTGAACATGGAGGCAGACTCGCTGAGTCAACTGGACGAAAGCAATCACGCGGGGGTGTTACACGATTTCTTTCTGGAGCAATGTTTTCAGAGGTGGGAGTCTTCTTCTTGTAGACATGATTACCATAGCAGCCAAGACAGAATGCATGAAATGTGCCTGTCGGCGGGGGTGGTGGGGAAGGGGTGAGAAATGAACTCTGTGGGTGACCACCTTCATTTTTTGGAGCAATCGAGGGATCTATTCCTTCTCGTCGATTTCCCTGATCAGCAATATGAAGTCCAAGTGGCAAATGTATACAAACACTGCCACGATTCTCACTGACCTGCAGGATCTGGTTCTCCAATCTGATGGAACTGGCTGCAGCGGGGATGCTCGGTCATCACTTACCTCGATCCTTGAACTTGGTGAACTTACTGAAGACTTGTCAGAAAGTAATCTGAAGATCATCCATCATTCCATTTACTCTCAGTACTTGAGCAAGTGGCTCCAATGTATCCACTGGTTGTTGCCTAGGAAACGTAATCCTTTTAAATGCAACCTTGATCAGGTGGAGTGATCAATATGGAGTCCTGGTGCATGTACTTGCCTTCTGTCAGTGTCTATAGCTGTTCCCCTGACCTGTGCGTCACTATTTTCAACCCTGTCCTTTGAGGGTGTACTCTGGCTATATCTGCCTATGAGGGCCTCCATTCAGCTATTGCTCATACTTTCTTCATATCTATGGCCACAGCAGACATTAGTTTGGTTACTTGGGAAGTGGCTTTCTAGGTGGCAGTGACTGCAGCCATAAGAATAAGTGAAATTCACGCTTTGGCTGCTTCAGAAACAAAAGGACAGGGTGATATTACAGACAAATCCAAGGTTCTTGTCGAAGATAGTCATTGCTTTTCGCATCTACGAGGACCTTTGTATCTGAGTCTTCCTCGCTAATCCCGAGAGGCTGAGAGGGTCTTGCGTAATCTTGACGTTCAAAGACCTTTGCAGCTTTACATTGAAAGAACGAAAGACTTCAGTAGGGATTACACTCTTTGGGTGACATTGAGAGGTTCGCTTACAAGGACCAAGGCCTCCGTTGCTCACTAAATAGTGGCCTGCATTACAGAGGCATATGCTCACAGTGGCAAACCTGTCCCTCAGGGCATTCACGCTCATGTAGTCCGGGCTAAAGAGCCCTCAGTGACATTCCTGAGCTGGGATCTATAGGAAATCATTAAAATGTGGTATTATGGTCTACTCCCTTTTGCAGACACTATTCTATCGATACCAGTTTAAGGGCAGATGCTAGGGTTGGGGAGGTGGTCTTGTGGAATCTATTTACTTGAATAGCCCACCCCCCAGGAGATATACGCTTGGTAATCTCCCATAAGTATGTACAAAGAGGGAAACATAGTGATTACTGTAATCTCAGTTGATGGTGACCTTTCCTCCATATGCCGCACCCTCCACCCCCTAAAAAGATGTAGCTAGCTAGCCCAACTGAAGCAGGGGGAAAGGGGACTGTTGGCTGTTGTTTGGTGGATGGGGTTAGCACACATCAAAGCCATGCCCTATATGTTCACTGGTTTGCCCCCAAAGTAAAAAAAGAAATAGTGTTTGAGGGAACGGCTGTTTGCTGAGCAGAAATGTTCCAGTCCCATCCCAAAGGCACAGATAGCCATATAGCCATATGTATAGAGGAAAGGTGACTATAGGCTAGCAGTACAGTTGTCACTACAGTGAGTAACTTTTACTTTTTCCCCATTTCATGTCCTGAATGCACAGCCTTCCACACGTTTTTCCCATTAAAATTAATTGGCAGTAGCTGGAGTCCATTTCAGGTTCACAAATCCATGATGAAGGAAAGACATCCTCCCTGCACCTGTGCAAACCTTCACTTGTCAGGTCCAAGCAACTAGCCCCTTCCAGAAACTCCTTGCAGGCCTCTGTTATGCTACTCTTGTTCACTGTGTGAGGGAACTGTCCATTCGCTGTAACATTCTCATGTTCCAATGTTCCAGAGTTTCCTCGGCATCGGCATGTGCAGCACATCTCTTCCTAGCCCAGCCCTACCTCTCTGTGTATCAGACACCACACCCATAATGGCGTTAATATGGGGCACACTTTAAATGCCATATTCCAGCGTATTGTCTTCAGTTCCAGCAATCAATCACCTGTCTTCAGTCATCTCTGTTTGCTAATTCCGGCCAAGCCATATTGTTGCCACACATGCCCTCAAAGCTAGCCCCTCAACTTCACCGCCCTTATGATTGGAGTCATTTCACATTAGTACCCTGTGACGGCGGTGTGGTGGCCTCCCAGCCAATAAGGAGGCTTGGAATGGGGTCCTTACCACACAGGGAAAGACCCCGTTCCAAGCTTCCTCTGAGCGGGAAGCCGCCATCTTCCCTCGCCGGGACCTGAGTGCCCCCTGCGTACCCTGTCCCTTTTCCTAACCCCCTTTTTCACATATCCATTTCCCTCCCTTCCCAAACCCCACTTACCTGCCCTCCGCGGTCCCTCGCTGGTGCCGGGAACATGACTATTTCTGGCGCATCTCCATCCCACGAATAGCCACCATGGAAAGCGAGAAGACACTACATGTAGTCCCTTCCCCCTTTCCATGGTGGCCATTTTGTTTATTTACATTTTTTTCACTGGCCACCATGGAAAGGGAGCAGGGACTACATGTAGTGTCTTCTCATTTTCCATGGTGGCTATTCGTGGGATGGAGATGCGCCAGAAACAGTCATGTTCCTGGCACCAGCGAGGGACCGCGTACATGTAGTCCCTGCTCCCTTTCCATGGTGGCCATTTAATTTGTTTATTTTTTCTCATTCATTTTAACGGCCACCATGAAAGGGAGAAGGGACTTGTTGTCCCTTCTGCCCAATCCCTGGCGGCCATTCCCCCCACTTCCCCACCGAGTCTAGAAACGGCTTCAATGCCATTTCTCAGCTCGAGAAAGAAATGCTATTAGTTCCCCGGTATGATGTGCTGGGGTACTAATAGCAATAGAACCCGAGGAAGGGGCATTACCGGTCTGCTAATGCCCCTGGGGCTACATTAAAGCCCTCGATGCAAGTGATGAGGTGTAGCTGCTGTTAAAATGGATTTCTGAACTCTGACCTGGAGGGACAGAGGTTCAGAGGGCCAACCTATTTTCTTGGAACAGGGTAACCTCTGGACAAGCCAGACCAATCAGGGTAGCTATGGCAGGCGGTCAAGACTAAGGGCCTCATTACATGGAAGGCGGTAAGGGTTAACGGTCACCGGTAATGGTACCGGTGACCGTTAACCCTTACCGCCTTACTACGAGGTCCCTTTGCGGGTTGGTCCTTTAACGCCTGCTTTTTAGCAGGCGTTAAAAACCAATCCACAAAGGGACCAGGGTGCTAATTACGGTACCGCAATTTGCGGTACCATAACTAGCACCTTCCTCATTCCCATTATGCCCTATGGGGCAAAAATGGGAATGGGGAAGGGCAATGGGGCAAGGGGGAATTACCGCCCCGCCAACCTTGGAATAGGGCGGTAATTCCCCTTTCCTCCAAGGCGTTGCCGGTATTTTACGGGCATGGACCAAGGTGCTAATAGCACCTTGGTCCACCGCCTACCATGTAATGAGGCCCTAAGTCTCAAGAGGGGTGAGGGTGACTGAAAAACCTCAATGAGCACACAAAGCAGGGACACTTACACATTACTCCAGACAGGTGTTATATTAAAAATATAGGCACATTTATTACAAGGCCTTTGTAATATCGACCATAGCATAGAATCACAATAATACTAAAGTAGATCAACACATCACAATCAACACAATATATATACAAGACCAGAGGGGTCTAACGGATTAAGAAGCACGAAATATGTAGGCCACTTAGATGGGGAGGAAAACAGGCAGTGCATATAATCTTTAGACCCAGTTCCACATCAAGAATACACCTAACTAAGAGGCAGTCCAATCCCTACGAAGAGAGGAGCCTTATGCTCAATAGTACATGCACGCGCTTGTGCCAATGGACAAAAATAGGGTCTCTTCAAGGGTCACTAGCAGCTCAGGAAGGTGGATAAGGTTGATGAAGAACAAGTCCCCACTCTTCAAGCAGGACCCTATTTCGCAATAGCAGTGAAAAGGTAAAGGGGTCTCGGGGGCCACTTTGTGCGTAAAAATGGGCTCCTGCGCTAGGGGCCACCAGTTGGGGTATGGACTACTCACCGGTCCCCGACGCAGGCAGACCCAGACTTCGCCAGTACAGTCCACTTCGCTGGTAGGTTCGAATGCGACAATCAGGACGTCTCGACACCGTGTAGTTTCCCCGGTAGCAGGCTCCAGGGTCAAGGGGGTCACAAGTGCAGCAAGAAAGAAAGAAGAAAGTAGGAAATGTGGCTCTGACATCCGAGTGCTGAATCCCTACATTCGTAATGAAATAGCAAACATTCACTAAATTGCACGGTATTTGCAAACTGAAAGAGAATGGGTGTACCTAGGATTGAATACACATATGGATGTGTACATCGTACGTTAAATAGTGGAAGAGGGTAAGAAGCCATGTACCATGAAATGGCTTACCTCTATTTCATTACGAATGTAGGTATTCAGCACTCGGATGTCAGAGCCACATTTCCTCCTTTCTTCTTTAGGTGCTAGGCACTCAGGAGTTTAGCATTCTCTTGCACCGGCTGATGTGAAGATCTGGAACATATGAGCTCACCATTTTTTAGTGAAGACACACACTTCACCTACTCTACATTTAAAGTATGCCGCCTAAAAATTGTTTGTAATTTTTAAATGGAGTGTGATATTATTTAAAGGCAGCGTCAGCTGGAATTGTTTTATCCTGGTGCATGCAGTAAGCATTTTCTCGCACTGGCTACAGTAGAGGCCTCCATTCTCAGGGTGACCCGGATTAGTATTTTAGAACATTTCTGAACTGTCCTTAGTATGGTATATCATTGCATGGAAGATTCATTTTTGATTGTCATGTTAAGTTTAACACACCTATGCAGAGGCATTGTGTCTATTGAAACAGTCTTTATTTTTACTTATGTTTTTCAGTTTAACCTACTTGGCTCAAGAAGAAGGGATGTGTATCCCGAATCGCGTCAGCCATTACTGAATTGTATACATGGATTACCATTGCTTATTTACTTCACTTTATTTTTTGACAGCTAGTTTGGCTTTTTCACTTTAAAATCCCAATGGTGAACTAATTGTGACTACAATTAAAACCTTCTTTGGGTTTTTTTACGGAACAATTGAATGATTAGCTTCATTACTCATTTAGCATGTACATTTTTGCATAATCACAGCCAACATACCAAACTTTGATGAACCATCTTTTGATGGACTTATGATAGAGTGCAGGGGACGGGAGGGCTCCTATCCTTGGATCCTCGTTTTGGTTCTAACACTCGCCCCTCCCAGACTTAGGACAGGGGGAACTAATCCACCCCTGGATGAGTTTCTTGTTCAGGTTGGTTAAACATTCTGGACAACCCACCTCATTGCTATGTTGGACACCCTGACTCTGCTCAATTGTGAGGTCAAAGCCTTGCAGATTTACGGACCACCGAAGCAACTTTGGATTCTCTCCCTTCATGTTTATCAGCCACTTTAAGGGTTTATGGTCAGTTTGCACATTGAAGTGGGTCCCATAGAGGTAGGGCCTCAGCTTCCGTAGGGCCCACACAACAGAAAAACATTCTTTCTCTACTGTGGACCATCTGAGCTCTCTGTCCTTAAGCTGGCGACTAATGAAGCCAATCGGGTGTTCCTTACCCTTCTCATCTACTTGTGATAGTACAGCTCCTATCCCAGTGTCAGAGGCATCTGTCTGCACAATAAAAGGTAATCAGGGGCCCTGAGCACAGGGGCCTGGCACAAGGAGTCTTTTAAGCCATTGTAGGCCTTCTCACACTCTTCAGTCCAAGTTACCTCCTTGGATTTCTTTGGAGTAGTGAGAGCAGTAAGAGGGGCAGCTATGGTGCCATAGTCTGCCATGAAAGTTCTGTAATACCCAGTGAGTCCCAAGAAGGCTCTCACTTGGGTCTGTGTAGTGGGGGTAGGCCAGTCTTGTACTGCTTGCACTTTACTGGGTAGAGGCTGTCTCTTCCCTCCACCTACTTCATGTCCAAGGTAAACCACTTAGCCTTGTCCAGTCTGGCACTTACTGGCCTTTATGGTCAAGTGGGCCTTCTGAAGAGCCTGTAACACAATCCCAAGGTGTTTCACATGGTCTTCCCAGGTGGCACTGAAAACCGCTATATCATCCAGATATGCAAGACAGAATTCGTCCAACCCATTCAACACATGATTCACAAGCCTTTGGAAGGTGGCAGGTGCATTCTTCAACCCAAAAGACATTACCCTGAACTGGTAAAGGCCCTCTGGAGTTGAGAAAGCTGTCTTCTCCTTGGCATGTTCTGCCAGGGTTATTTGCCAATAGCCTGCAGTGAGGTCAAACGTGCTGAGGTACTTGGAGGCGGCCAAGGTATCCACTAACTCATCTGTTCTAGGCAAGGGGTGTGCATCTGTCTTGGTGACAGCATTCAGAGCCCTGTAATCCACACAGAACCTCAATTCTGAAGTACCTGCTTTTGGAACCAGAACCACAGGGCTGGACCAAGGACTACTAGAGGGTTCAATCAGCCCAAGATCCAACATTTTGTTGACCTCCACCTGATTGTAAGACCGTACTTTGTCTGACATTCTGTATCCCCTACTTTTGGTAGGTACACTGTCTCCTGTGTCTATGTTATGTTTGCACCAAGGTGTCAAACCAGGGGACTGTGAAAACAGGGGGGGAAAATTGCCTAAGCAAACTTTTCACCTCAGCCTGCTGATCAGAAGTCAGGTGAGGGGTCACTCGGACAGCCTCAATGGAGCTATCTGAAGGACTGCTTTGGAATAGGTCCGGAAGAGGTTCAGACTCCTCTTCCTCAACATCTGAAGCCAATAGCAGTGCTGCGATTTCAACTCTTGGGATAAAAACCTTCAGCCTATTTACATGGAACACTTTTGGAGCCTGTCCAGGCCTTCCAAGGTCCACTAAATAATTGACCTCACCCAGTGACTCCACCTCTGTGTAAGGGCCCGACCATTTATCCTGTAAAGCCCTAGGCCTTAAGGGATTCAGGATCAGGACTTTCTGACGCGGTGTAAAGTTGATGAGGGAAGCTTTCTGGTCATACCAAAGTTTCACCAGAGCTTGTCCTGCCTTTAACTTGTCACTAGCCAAACCCATCAGGAGTGCCATCCTTTTTCTGAGTCCTAACACATAGTCTACTACGTTGGTAGTAATGGGGGGAGTGGGCATCTCCCATCCCTCCTTGACTATGGCTAAGGGTCCTCGTACTGGGTGACCAAACAGAAGTTCAAAGGAGCTGAAGCCAACACCCTCTTGGGGTACCTCTCGGTAGGCAAACAGTAAGCATGGTAAAAGAAGATCCCATTTTCTTCTTTGAGGTTCTTCCAGAGCCCCAATCATACTTTTCAAGGTCTTGTTAAACCTTTCCACCAGACCATTGGTCTGGGGGTGGTAGGCGGAAGAAAACTTATAGGTGACACCACATTCCTTCCACATAGCCTGCATATACTTTGACATAAAGTTGCTGCCTCTGTCAGATACAACTTCTTTAGGGAATCTAACCCTAGTAAAGATGCCAAGTAAAGCTTTTGCAACCAACTTGGCAGTCACAGTTTTCAATGGGATGGCCTCAGGATACCCTGTGGCATGGTCGACCAGCACCAGGATAAACCTATTGCCTGAGGATGTTTGGGGGTCAAGGGGACCAACAATGTCGATCCCTACCCTCTAAAATGGTACCCCCACAACGGGGAGTGGTACCAATGGAGCTTGGATTGTTGAAGCACTCTTACCAGATAACTGGCAGGAGGCACAACTCATGCAGTGACTTTCTACTTGAACCCGCATCTTGAGCCAGTAGAAGTGCATGGATAACCTTAGCTTGGTCCGCTTAATACCAAGGTGACCAGCAAGGGGCACTTCATGAGCCAGCTGCAGGAGGAAGGGTCTTACAGCAAGGGGAACCACCAACCTCCTATGGTCTCCTTCTGTAGACTCTGTAGGCTCACTATGCAGAAGCGCACCTTCCCAATAAATCTGATGCTTCCCGGGAGATTCACCTTCAAGCTGGGAGCAGGCCTGTCTCCTTAGGCCTTCCAGAGATGGGCACTCACGTTGGCCTTTACTGAATTCTTCCCTGTCAGGACCTCCTTCTACTAACAAATCGTTTAGTTCAGGATGGTCATTGGGGTCAAATACTTCAGGCATCACCACCTCCTCGTCAGGTCCTGGTGATTGACCAACTACCTCCACCTCAGTAGTAGGTGAGTTAGGGGGAATATTTTCTTTCCCTCTTTTTACTTTTCTGACTCCTTTAGCCTTGGGTTTCCCCTTTGGCGGGGGCAGGGCATTGGTCTTGGCCAGTGCTGCCCTCGTTTGAAAGCTTATGCAGGGTCTGTCAGCAGTGTCTCCCACAAACCCTAAAGCTCAGAGATCATTGCCCAACAAGACCTTTCCTGGGACACTCCTCTGAATGCTCACTGGAATCCTGACTGCTGTACCATTGATAGTACGATTTACAGGTATTACTGGGAACATGAGAGGTGGGCCATCAGCCAACTTAGTGGGCATCAGAGTAGCTCTGGCAACTTCCTCTGGGTCTACCAAGGTAGAATCCACTACAGTTCGACTACACCCACTATCCCTAAGAGCTGGAGTATCTACTCCATTGATCAGCATACTGTCTTTAAAGTAGTGCTTGGTGTTATCTGGAATCCTAGCATAAGCCTCTGAGACTTTAGGCTCCCAGGAACCCAGGGAAACTAAAACGCCCTACAGCGACGGAGCAGGAGCAGGAGCTCCTTCTCCAGGTCCAACCCCTGCAGGAGCTGGGGGTGCTCTCCAACTCATCTCCGCTCGACGGGAGCCTCGCTGCACACATCAATGCAGAATTGCCTCTGATTGCAACGAGGGATTCACATTTCATCCCGCACCGCGCTATTGCTTAAGAATAGGCTGAAAAGCCGAAAAGCGGCTGCATATGCCTTCCTCGGCATCCGTGCCCCAGATTCTCCATTAAGGTACACAAGGTACCTATACATCCCTAGATGGCCGCCCTCCGTTCATTGCTGCCTGACCATAGAGCCTGACTTGGCTCATCACAGCATCACAGCCTCTACACCGACAGGATTGGCTGCCGTTCGTCTATCTTGCTGTGATTGGGCGCCGGCAGGCGTAGCCGGCCCACATCACAGAAGGCCCACTCACTCAAGGCCGGCACCTGTTTGCTGCCTTACCAGATGCCCTACAGCGTCGGAGGAGGAGCAGGAGCTCCTTCTCCAGGTCCAACCCCTGCAGGAGCTGGGGGTGCTCTCCAACTCATCTCCGCTCGATGGGAGCCTCGCTGCACACATCAATGCAGAATCGCCTCTGATGGCAATGAGGGATTCACATTCCATCCCGCACCGCGCTCTTGCCTAAGAATAGGCTGAAAAGCCGAAAAGCGGCTGCATATGCCTTCCTCGGCATCCGTGCCCCAGATTCTCCATTAAGGTACACGAGGTACCTATACATCCCAAGATGGCCGCCCGCCGTTCATTGCTGCCTGACCCTAGAGCCTGACTTGGCTCATCACAGCATCACAGCCTCTACACCGACAGGATTGGCTGCCGTTCGTCTATCTTGCTGTGATTGGCGCCGGCAGCGTAGCCGGCCCACATCACAGAAGGCCCACTCACTCAAGGCCCACATAAGAGAGCACCAGTATGGAGGACCTGCCGCGCCTGGACCATTTACTACTGCCTTCCAACGCCTGAGGGCAATGGGTAAGCCTACTATCAGAATAATATACGCACCCACTGACCCCTAAATTGGCTATCTCTCACCCCCAGGCACCAAACCGTACCACTTGGCTGTCACCCTACCTGTTTTACCTACTGCCACTGGCCCATTCCACCTTGCTCACGGTAGCCGCCCAAACTTTAAGTGAAAATTGTTCCGTATTCGAGCACTGCTACTGAGTCACTGATTGCCTGTATATGTACTGTACTGATTGCCTGTGTATGTACCTACCTAGCCAGCCTTATTTGAGTATTGCCTCTGAGTCACTGACTACCTGTATATGTACCTACCTAGCTGGCCATATTTGAGCACTGCCACTGAGTCACTGATTGGCCTGTATATGTACCTACCTAGCTAGCCATATTTGAGTATTGATTCTGAGTCATTGATTGCCTGCACATGTACCCGCCTAGCTGGCCTTACTTGAGTATTGCCTTTGAATCACTGATTGCCTGTGTATGCACCTACCTAGCCAGCCTTATTTGAGCATTGCCTCTGAGTCATTGATTGCCTGCATATGCACCTACCTAGTCAGCTACATTTCAGCACTGCCTTTGAGTCACGGATTGCCTGTAGATGTACCCACCTAGCCAGTCATATTTGAGTATTGCCTTGAGTCACTGATTGCCTGCATATGCACCTACCTAGTCAGCCATATTTGAGCATTGCCTTTGAGTCACTGATTGCCTGCACACGCTCTAGTCACTAATGTGGTATTCCTGATCGGCCATTACTATACAACTATGTATCTACCAGCCATTTACACAATTATACTGAGGACTATCCTACACCTACTCATCATGCCAGATGTTAACGTACCTAACTCCTTGCCACCATTGACGTCTGCAGTAAACCTGAACAATAACTCTACTGACCAATATCTACGTCCGAGTTATGAGCCCCTTGAGACAGTTACCACGATATCTCACCCATGTGATACACCTAGCAGAAACCTTAGACTCTGAGCTAGACTATCTAAACTGCATGAACCCCTCTGCAGATCTCTGCCTTCTACCAACATTAAAACTAACCTCAAGCAGGTCTGTAAACCCTGCCACACTAGACAACCTTCACAACTTAATTCCTATACTTGCCCAACCCAGAACAACAATGCTAATACACCCATTATGTCCACTACCCTACATCCTCAAGCCACAGTGGTCACCAAGACCCCAACTATTGCTGGAGCACTCCTTAACGTGAGATCGCTTGTCGCCCATGCCCTAGACATTGCCGACATAATTACAGAAGGTAACCTTGACTTTCTCGCCATCACAGAGACCTGGCTACATAATGCAGCAGGACCTTCGCTTATGTTAGCCATCCCTGATGGCTACACGATAGTCAGACATGACTGCGAAGGTGCTAGAGGTGGCGGCATAGCCATAATCTCTAAAACAAGCCTTTCACTTAGATTAGTACCTACCCAATCGATTCAATCTTGTGAGACCCTATCTGCCAAACTCCAACTAAATAATAACCAAACACTTATCATTCACCTCTTATATAGACCCCCTGGCCCTCTAGGCACCTTTGATGAGGATCTCCAAAACCTACTCACAAATAACCTCAAACCTTGTTCTCAATCAATCCTTCTTGGGGACTTTAATTTAGGTCTCCACGACACTGCAGATACCAATGCCACTCTGGTAGCCAACACTATTCACGCACTTGGCCTAACCCAAAGAGTTGACAAGTCTACGCACCTGAAGGGAAGAACATTAGACTGGATAGCTGACTGCAACTGTACAGCCACTATTTCATCTATAATGCCCCTACCCTGGACAGACCATTCCCTGGTGTCCTTTAACCTAGCTACCGCCAGACCTAATCCGACGGCCCTTCCACCAGCGCCACCTTGTTTAACCAGAAATAAAAAATGTATCACTGCGGAGAAAGTGATACCAGCAATATTACTGACCCTTAACGCTCTATCAGCTAATCTAAACACCAGTATCCTAGTGCAAGAATTCAATACCATCATGCTCACCACCCTAGATAAAGTGGCTCCTCTCAAACTTAGACCAAGTAAACCAAAAACTCATCTAAATAAATGGTTTACTCCACAGCTAAGAGACTTACGCATTCTGAAAAGAAAGAGTGAAACCACCTGGAGGCTCTGCCCATCAACTGATAATAAAGCTAAATTATCCACTCTCTCCTCACTCTACAAAAAAAAAGTTTGCTAAGCTAAACGCTACTCATACGACGATCGTATACCTAATTCTAACTCTAGCATGAAAGAGCTTTTTTCCATTCTAAAGGAACTCGAGTCTCCCATCGCCATTCAGGACACCTGTACCAAGGACAAACTTTGGTGCACGGATATCCAGCAAGCCTTAGCAAATAAAAGTATCACTCTCCAAAATAAAATCCAGAAAAAAAAAGAAGTACTCAAAATTCAGGATTCGACCAAAACGCCCCGCACCAATAACCTACTGGCGCACAGTAATACTTTCCACTTCTCCAAAATGACCGCCTTGGAAGTAGAAAAAGTTATCCTGTCGCTTAAACCATCAAATTGTAAAGGTGACATTTGCCCAGCTCAGTTAATAAAAGACGCTGCCAGAGACTTATCTCCCTTTATCGCTAAACTGATCAACGCCTCCTTTGCCTCAGGCACTATCCCTGCCAACCTTAAACAGTCCTGGGTACTCCCTCTCCTTAAAAAGCAGACACTAGATCCCCTCATCCCTACCAATTACCGCCCTATTACTACGGTACCGTTTCTTCTTAAGATTCTGGACAAAGCCGCATATAACCAAATTCAAAAGCACCTAGAACTACATAACCTATTAGGAGAAAGACAATCAGGCTTTCGTCCCCAGCACGGAACTGAAACCGCCCTCATTGACCTGAAGTCTCAAATTGATGAGCTGAGAGACAAAGGGAGACCAGTACTCCTACTGCTCCTGGACCTCTCAGCTGCCTTTGATTTGGTGGTTCACAAAGTCCTCTGCAGTCACCTGGACTCCGCCGCCCATTTCTCTTTGGAAGCCATTGGATGGATCAAGTCATTCCTGAGCGAGAGAACGATGAGAGTCTTCTCCCCTTCGGCAGCGGCAGATCCCACCCCTATCTCATGTGGTGTTCCCCAGGGCTCTTGTGTATCCCCAACCCTATACAATATCTTCACCAAGCCCCTGTTTGATGATCTGGACCATCTTGGTATCACCTACACTAATTATGCAGATGATACACAGATCCTCCTCCCGCTTTCTGGGGATCATGCCAAAGACACGGAATTGGTGAACAAAGTATACCTTATCATCCAGGCGTGGATGGCCACTCATGGCCTCTGCCTTAACGATGATAAGACAGAGTTGATTATACTGGGTACCCAAGCCAATATCAAAAAACTAGGTCAGGAATTTTCCTCTTTCAACATAGATGGGAACATCATCCAAGTATCCAAGGATGTAAAAACCCTGGGATTCTACCTTGATTCTACCCTATCACTTGATAAACAGCTAAAATCACTTGCATCCTCCACGGCCTACACATGCAAACTGATTAGATCCGGTAAACCATTCCTTTCCAATAAGAGTTGCCTAATCCTGGCTAGAGCCTTAATTCTCGCTAGAATTGATTATTGTAACGCGCTATACTCTGGAGCCAGTAAAAAAATAACCCAAAGACTACAAACATTACAAAATAATGCCTTGAGAGCAGCACTAGGCATTAATAAAAGGTCCCATATTTCTTCCACTAGTCGACATCACAACTGGTTGACTACGGAGAACAAAATAAAACTTAAGGTGTTATCACTGACCCACAAAGCCCTTAACAATTCGGCCCCTAGTTACCTGTCTAACAAATTCCACAGGAGAACATCTCTTAGACCAACTAGAGCCGGCAATTCCAATTGCCTGACAATACTGAACTTTAGACTCACTAGTATCGGAGGAAATAGTTTCCCGGTTATGGCAGCCAAAACCTGGAACTCACTACCACAAGACCTCAGAGCGGACCTGCCCTACCTTTGTTTCAGGAAAAAAGTCATTCAATTCCTTACCTTGACTGACCTTAGTTGACCGGTGTTATCTACCTGCTACTGATATTTATCAATAGACCATCATTGCATACAGTTGGAATTCTGATCGACCTACTTGAACTTGTATATTTTGTATCTATTTGTGTGACCCTACTGTAATTTCTAATGTACATTGTGCTATGATGCAACCTTGTGCCCTAATGTAATTTCTAATGTACACTGTGCTCTGATGTAACCTGTAAGTTTCGCATTTTCTTGTCATTGCGCCCTGCTACCCTTGGGTCTGGCGCGCACAAAAAAATGAATAAAACAAACATAAACAAACAAACCTCAGCTTCTATCCCACTGGGGAAGGAGTCTGAGGTGAAGGATACTCCGTAATCTCTTCATCCTCGTAGGAGGAGAAGGCCAGATTAGCAGAGTGGACCCCCAAGGTTTTGACCTTACACCTGGGATCCCCCTTCATGTGGTCAGTTGCTCCACAAGCAAAACAAGATCCATTGGGTCTGTTCACATAGGGAGGCTTACTATAACCAGAGTTCTCTTTCGGAGGTTGACCTCCATTACCCTGTGACTTCTCTTGTGTCTTACCCTTATTTTTCTTTTTGTGGCCCTTTTGGGAAAAAGATTTATCAGTTTCCCCACCCTCCTTATCTTTGGACTTTTTCCCTTCCTCCTGCTTACCAGGATGAGTCTTGTCCTTATGGGACACTCGATGTGACACCCACAAATCTGCTGCAATGGCTAGCTTCTTAGGATCTATCTCCTTTGAATCTGCCAAATGCTGCTTAAGCTCAGGGGAAGAAGATGCAAAAATATGTTCCAGCATGACAAGACTTATCATACCTTCAAAGGTAGAAACCTTATAACCTTCGACCCAGCCAGTCAAGTTTTTTAAGGATTCAGTTACATAAGATAACCAAGTACCACCTTCTTTTTTTCTTATACTCTTTTTAAATATTGTGCAGGAGTCTTTCCAAACTTTAAGATGAGAGTTTGCTGCAACATTGCAAAATCTGCTCTCTCAGCTTTCGACATTTCCATAATAGCACTGCAGCCAGAATGGGGCAGTCTGCTAAGTAACCAGGCAATTTTATCAGCATTGTCAACTTGTTGAACTTCACACGCGTACTCAAATGTATTCAGCCAGTCCATAATGTCATTCTTTTCCTCATACACACTGAGCAGATCTTTTGGAAACCTTGGATGAGAAGAGGCCCCAGACCCATGTCCAGGACCCTTGGATCCATTGGCAACTTGAAGCTTAGCCAGTTCCAACTAGTGATCCCTGTCTTTTTGTTTTGTGCCTGCTCTGTCTTTAGTTTGGCCATATTGAACTCAAGCTCCTTCTGCCTAAACAGCAGTTCTTGCTTCTTGTATTCAAGTATGGCCTCCCATCAGCACTGGCAGAGGAAACATTTGACATTACATCCTCCATGTCCTCATGGTCGCTGTGGATCAGTGCAGCGGTAGAACCATCAGTTCTACCAGTGAGAGCAGCCCCACCTCCTTCTGCACTGTCCTCGGAGGCTATAGCTCTGAGCTTAGCTTCTTGCCAGTCCATGATTCTCTGTATAATTTCTACTTTTGTTCCTTGAGAGGAAACACCTCTCTCAGCACACATCTTTCTTAATGTGTCAGATTTCAAAGCATTTAAAGTTAACAAGGTTCTTGTTTCCATACTGTTAGATAGGACTATGGTCTTTTAAAAGTTATACTACGACAATTCACTATGTGTCCTGTTAGGAATAACTCGAAATGCCCTTACTCGTGCGCAACACTGGATTCCCTCAGTCCTATCCCGCCGCTGTACACCAATTTGTTAAGATGGATTTCTGAACTTTGACCTGGAGGGGCAGAGGTTCAGAAGGCCAACCTAGTTTCTTGGAACAGGGTAACCTCTGGACAAGCCAGGCCAATCAGGGTAGCTATGGCATTCCCAGGTCTGAAATGAGACGAGTGCGCCCGGACCGGAGTAAATGCAGTTACCATGTTGCCCTGCTGGTGGCAACGACCTGTGCAAGTTCGCTGCACTTGTCACACCTCTTGAGACTTAGTCTTGACCGCCTGCCATAGCTACACTGATTGGTCTGGCTTGTCCAGAGGTTACCCTGTTCCAAGAAACTAGGTTGGCCTTCTGAACCTCTGCCCCTCCAGGTCGGAGTTCAGAAATCCATTTTAACAGCTGCAAGCAAAAGAAATTCCATTAACGTCTAGATGCATTTCACAGGTTTTGCCCCCCACCCTGCCAGCTTTGCTCCCTCTTGACGAAACCATACCAAACTCATCAATTGCATCGAACAAAAAACCAAAAAACCAAAATGTCATCTTTTCATTTCTGAAAACCTTCAGTGCAGTGTTTCACCATGGAAAATATAAACGTTTTTTCCAAAGAGAGGACACCCCTCTATTCCATTGAATTTGTAAAAAACCACGGGATGGATTTAGACCAAACAAAAAAATGAATATTTGCGATGTGTTGTGCCCAACTTGTTTCTTATTTAATGCAAACCTGTCCAGTGGTTTTCATTTTACGGGGTTCAATGGAAGATGCTTTTACTCTATTAGAAAATGAATGTGAGGGACAACAACAGCTAGTGATATCTGCGGCTGGTCCACAAACTCACTTCCTGATTCATTCGTGGACATCTAATGCGCCCGCTCATTGGACAATTAAAAACGTGAGGTGCATCAAAACTTTTGAAACGGACGCCACATTGGATTTGCGAACTGCACCTGTAATCCGCAGACATCGCTGTAAAAACATACTACAAAACACAACATTACACTTGTCAAACTAATGAAACAATCTCCGGGGAGCTGAGAGGTGATGAGGATGGGATATGTCCAGAAAAAGCCAAAAATCAGGTGTTTTTTCTTCTCCAAAGTCAGTGAAGACCTCAGATGTTTGGGGACATTGCTGGGATGTTCACGAACTTGACACAAATTCGAGGACATCATACATATTTCTGCATTATAGGGTTGGTGAAGAGCAGTTTTTTGGATGGCTTATAACTTTGGTGCAGTTCAATGAAGCTGCATGTAATTTTGCAATATCATTTCAGGGTCGACATTAAATGCTTTTTCAAAGTTTGATGCCGCTTTGCCAAGAGGAGGCAAAATTAGAGGGACGGTCCAAACATTTTTGAATTACTTATACATTTGGTCCTGTTTTACAAATCTGAGTACAAGTTTGTTATAAGATTTTTGACCCACCTTTGAATATGTTTGCAAAGTTTGTTATGATTTTGTTAAGAGGGGGCAAAATTCGGAGTGTCTGAACATTTTTAGATGGCTTATAACTTTGGTGCTGTTTGACGAATCTGCACAAACGTTTGCAAACAGATTATAGACCCAACGTAGAATGTTGGTGCAAAGTCTGAATGCATTTTGTAAAGTGGGGGCTAAGTTATATCACTATTGTTTATACCTACATGTTGATACTTTAAAAAAAGAAATATGGACGGCTTTGCAGCAAACTTGTGCAAGGAGCATTGGCAAGGACCCAAAAGCATGGTTCCGCAAATGTGTCTGTTTTATTTTTTGAAAAGTGTCATAATGTAGGTGCAAATATAGTGATAAACATTTGGTGACTGAGGTATAGCCTACAGCCATGGCCCGGGTAATCTGGCCACTGGCCATGTCCACCAGGGACCGTCTATGTGGTAAAGTTCTTTTCGAAATTGGCATAGGTTTGAATGGGAAAATACATTCTGCTCGTGGCTATAGCCCGAAGTGCTGGATGGGATTGCAGCAAACCTGCACAAGGAGCATCAGCAAGGACCTTAAAGCATGGTTTTGCAAATCTGTCCTGTGTTTTATTTTTTCCAAACTGTCAAAATGTAAGTACATAAAATTGTGATACAGCTTTGGTGCCTGGGCAGTGGGCCTGGCCCTCAGCAAGGACAAATGTCTACTCCGATTTGCTTATTGGGGCATGCGGAATGGACAAAGCCCATGCCCCATGAATTTTGGAGACTGACCATGGCTGCAAGCCATGAGTACTGGCCACTGGTCTCATTATGAGGGTATAATGGACGCTGAACAAGGAAGCAGGGTAGGTGCAGTGGATAATGGGGGTGGTTTGGTGGGGCTGGGGTCATGATGGAGCCTCATGCTCTAGGCAATTCAACCATGACACACATCAGTATGTGCTGCAAAAAATATGTTTGATAAATGAGGTTTATAGAAAAAAGAAGATTGACAAAGACATCTACCGAACAAAGAAAACTCTTCATGTCCTACAAAGTAAGTATATTAATATAGCATGTACACCTCTCTAATTGTAATAACATGCTTTCACTGTATATTAGCCTAAAGTATTCTCTTCTACTCAGCATTTGTATTTCCCTTGTACTCATTCTATTGCAGCATTCACACTCTTTCTAATCCTATCTCAACATTGCTCTTTATTCAATACACCACCAATTCCTTATGGCCTAACACAGCAGTCTCTCATGAACCACTATGCTACAAATTCATTTTTTATTCTTCAATACCCCTATCCACCTCAAGTTCTCAATTCCAACCCAATAACATTCTCACTGATTGCATTCCAAATTACTAACACACATTACCACTCATACACACTCTTCCTAGCCCCTTTTCAATTACACTCACACAACTCTCATATGTGTACACTAAATCACATAATTACAGCAACCACTGTTTTCCTCAACACATCATAATATTCCTACTTATTCAATCACACCACCATTCCCTTATTACCTAACACCAGTACAGCTGTATTGCCCATTCCCCATCACATGAATATATTTATTTTATACAACACCACCTGATTTAAATGTCATATTTACCCAAACCCATCACACATATACAGCCTCTTACTCTTAGAACTTCCCAAACACACCTATCATCCCACTACACAATCACACAGCACTCTTTTCATCTGTACACTGACACCAACACACCTATCATTTTTATACAATACATGCATGAACATTCCACAACTTTGAAAAAAACACACATTTTCTTTTTTCCCAAAAGACACAACAGAATGCCTACTAAAAACCAACTCCGTAGAAAACAAAGAAAATAGAGAGCAGATACATATAAAAGCAAGCCATATATTCATCTGCCTCTAAAACAATGTATAGAAAACATTCAAACAGAACAGCTAGTAACCTCACTCAACGAAAGTAAACCAGTCAGCACTAAAAAGAGTAAGACCCCTCTTTCCAAAAATAAAAGTAAAAAAAGATGTAGAAATGAAACTAGACCTAAAAATGAAGCGAACACTTTGTCATCCAATGTTAACACAGCCACAGTAAAAAATTCCAGAAAGTCAATGTTACAAAGTTCTTAATCTCATAAAAAGTCTAAAAAATCACATTCTATGCTTGAAAACTACAGCAGAAAACGAATCCTTGACCCCACAGCTCGGGGCGTTGTATCTTACTTCCTGGTACCCGCTGCAGCTCTCCTAGCTGCCTTCTCTCCAGCCTGCTGAGAATATTTCCCCGTGCCGGGTTCCCCCCTGTACTGGTCTTTTGTCTCTTTGCCTACCGTTGCCTGGTCTAGTCTATCCTTTGTATTTTCATTACTCTTGCTTCTCTGTGGCTCTATTGTTCATCGAGTATCGTCTCGTCTGTTACCGCTCTATCGATAAGTCTTTTTACCATCCTTTCATTGGCGCTCCCGCTTACCTCTCTTTGGTTACTGTGCACGGACTGGCTTTTCTAATTGTCTGTTTCTGTACTTTCCGTTCTCTGAGCTTCTGCTAGTACTGCCGTCACTCTTGACACTCTTTCCCTTTTATTCTGTTTTCCGCCTTTACTTCCGAGCTTTCTACTGGTTCCCTGTGTGGCTCCTTCACTGCTCAGATCTCCACCTGCCTCCTGCTTCAGTAGTGAATTTGTTCCTGTCGGATTCATCTTCGTTCTTGACCTAGTACTGGAGTTTTTTCCAATTCCAAAGACTGCATACGTTCCACAACAGAACTCTTACCGCAGGGTTTTTTGGTGCCAAGTGTTTTTTTTCCCTGCTTTGGAGGCTGGCTCCCTAGGGTTCCCTTTGGTCAGGGGTTTTAATCCTGCCAAGGTGGCTTCCGGCGGGGCCCATCCTTATTTGCGCGAAAAGAAGAGTAAGAACCAGAAACACCAAGGTGGGCATTGAAGAAAAGGGACAAGTGAAACTTCCAACCGATCAACAGAAGGAGGTGAGGAGGAGGGGTCACGGGAGAGTTCCTCAGGATTGTCCAGGCGTGACACCATGATTCATTTGAAGCTGCATTCATGGCAAATGAAAGCAGTTTAACAAATGTCCCTTTTAAACAATACAAACAAATGTTGGACAATAAATGCCAAAAGGAGGAAGACATTGAAACTCTGCTAGATAAAGAAACTCCCGAAGGCAGTCAACGTTCTCTTGCAGGAAGCCAAAAATCACTTGGAGAACCCCTCATTATAAATTAAGCAGAAATAGCCATGACTGAGGTAGAAAACAACATGGGCCTCATTACGAGTGTACCGGTCTGGTAACAACGGTGCCGGTAAGCCTACCAGCACTGTAGTTTCCGGACCGGCACACTCTGAGTCTGCGAGCGGCTTCCGTCCTGCCCACCAGGCCTGACCTGGCAGTCGGGACGGCACCCGCTCGCAGACTTACATGGATGCACCAGGAAACTGTTGCACACGGTGCCGGTGCTTCTATGCTCCCCATTCCCATTGAGTCCTATGGGACTCAAATAGGAATGGGGATTTACCTTTTCTGGTGCCTGACTTCCTGAACCGCCGGGGCTGTAAAACCCCGGTAAATCCGGCAAGTCAGGCGCCAGAAAATCTTGCAAGTTCGACGGCAGCCTGCCGGTTTTACCGGTACGACTACCGCTGGACTTGTAATGAGGCCCCATGTATCAATCTAAACAATCTCAAGAAGACCTGTCAGTGCTCAAACCACAGCTAAATGATGAACATGGACTTAAACATGAAAATAAAACTTGATGCTGTAAAAAATATAAACCTCTGCTCTTGTATCTAAGTGGTGAAGCTGGTTCTAGCAAAACCTTCATAATTAAAATAATCAGCACATTTCTACAAGACTTAACAAACAACAACATTTCAGCTGTTGTAACAGCTCCCACAGGACAAGTTGACTACAGCATAGGAGGTGTAACTTTACACTGACTACTTCTCCTCCCAGTAGAACACCAAAGCAATTGAGAATACCACAAATTATCAGCAGAAGCTGTTACTGAAATACACTGAATTCTGCAACAAAGGAAAGTCCTCCTGGTTGATGAAGTAAGCATGGTTTCCAACCTCATGTTGGCTTTAATTCATCTCGGAATGCAAGAAGTCCTAAAAAACGACTACGAAGAACTTTTTGGAGGAAAACAGGTTATTGTTTTCGGGGGGGACCACTTACAATTAATACCAGTAAAAGGTCAACCCATTTTCAAAACATTAGGACACGAACAATGCCGTAATATACTCAGCAGCATTGGCAATGTTAATCTCTGGCAACATTTCTGCAGAGAACTAACTCAAAACATGCACCAGTCTGTAGATCTAACCTATGCTAACATTTTAAAAAGCATTAGAACTGGTCTGCTTATTAAAGATGAAAAATCCATCTTAAAAACTAGAGTAATCCATGATCTGTATGGAGAAAATACATCTGCCCCTTATGCCATGGAACAAATAAACGCATGTGCTTAATGCTAAAGTGTGCAAGCTGTAGCCAATTCAATAAGACAATGTTGCAACCCATACTGCATATCAACCCCACAGACGAACTTGAAGTGCACAGCATGAAACTCCCTATGTGTCAACAAGCAACAGCACAACTAATTAGCTTAGAAAAATATATCTCCAATACAGTTGGATTAGAAAAATGATTAAGTCTGTGTCTAAACTACAGAGTAATTCGAAAACATAACCTTGACATAGAGCAAGGTTTAGTCAATGGAGCAATTGGTACAGTTGTTGGATTACAAACATATCCACATGACAAGAACATTCAGTTTGTCAACATCCACTTTGACAAACTTACAGAAGTTAAAAGAATAGGTTGTACAATAGTGCATGTCCTTCTTTTTAAAGACATGTATTCACAAGTCACAAGCTCTAACTCTAGACCAGGCACTGATCAACATTGGCAGCACAGTCTTCAAAGTAGGTATGAGTTACGTAGCACTTTCAAGTCTCTGTACACTCAATGGTCTATTCCTAGTTAACTATGATGCATACAAAGTCAACGCTGACATTCCTTGCATCCTACAATACAACAGGCCACGTGCACTGTACAACCCTATCTAGATCTGAACCCTGTACCTCAAAAAACAAAACCTTTATTTGTGGCATCAAATAATACAAGCACAAAAACAACTGCACATCCATCAAAAGACAAAGAGACAAATGTGTCTTGTCAAAAAAGAATTGCAGTCCCATCAAAGGATACAGAGGCACAACTCTCTGGTCCATTTATATTCAACAACACAACTGGTGTAAATTGCTATGCAAATGTAGCAATCAATTTTCTCTTCCAATTGTAACCAATTGTTCACAACATTTGGTTAAACGGCTTGGACCAGTTGCATTTGCAAATGCTCTTCCTTCATACAAATGCCACAAATAATCCTGACAGCACCTACAGTGTATAAGGTATAAGGCAAGAATTGGTAAAATTCACCATAAAAACACTGGAAGATCCACAAGAATTCCTAATATACTTACTACAAGTACTAGAAAATGAAAACATCCATATAAATGAAATCTTCCATATTTCATACACATGGAAACATAAATGCACTCTCTGCAACCATGTTTAACAAGAGCACATCCCTAATGAACGATTTGTGTATGTATCCGCAGCAAATTCTGAATGTATGTCATTGCACCAGCAGAATGCTAATCATAGCATATTATGCTCTTTTTGCAATCCAGACCAATGCTTCAGCATGCAAATAAACTCACATGGCCAATATGTCATACCAATGCTGCTAAGGTACAATGCAGATGGTACCAAAAATAACTGTAAACTCACTAGCTTTACCCACAGCCAAGTATCTCTTGGCAAGAATACCTTAACAACAGTAGGCATAATCTACCACACTGGTGTGGCAACCACTTCAGGCCACTATACTGCATATGTCAAAAATAAGTGGTAGTTGGTTTGAATGTAAGGACACTTCCCTTACTCCAAAACATAGGATACCAGCATATCTAACAAACACCTACCTAATATTCATGTAAACCAATTTACTCACTAAAGTATAATACAATACACAGTTAGAATACTCCAATGGGTATCTAACTACTTTAAACATACCCTTCATTATAATACTCTTAAAATATGCCATCACAGTTATACCTACATAGTCCATCCATAGTACTACAATAGTACTTGCAAAATCTAATAGAGTTAGAATACTCCAATGGGTATCTAACTACTCATACCCTTCATTACAATACACTTCAAACATGCGATCACACTTTTACTTACATAATATATCCATAGTACCACACACATGTATTATGTAACAAGTATATATTTTAAAACCATGCAAATGCCCAAATATGTATGTAAATACAGTAGGGATTTTTTTTAATCCAGTATAGATTTCTTTTCCCAATGATTACTTCATGTTAATACAACTAAATTGTACCAAGCACAAATGTTGTACCAAACATAGTACATACAATGTACTATTTATGAGGGTCAAAAAAATTAATCTATATGTACAATGTATGTAATTAAAGGTTTTAAAGTATCTTGTTTATCAAATTATACTTTTTTTTCTTCAAAGGGAAACAACCACAGATTCCAGCCTTCTTACCATATTCAAGTAACTACCCATACCCAGTATCAATTACTCTAGTCATAATTACCAAGGACAAAGTATACGTTTCACCAGCAACTACAATTTTACATTACAGCCTTCTTACAATATTCAAGAAATCATCCATCCCTGCTATCATCAAGATACTACTGTAGCCAAAATCAGTAAGGACAAAATATTGTAACCATACACAGGCCCTCATTAGGACTCCGGCGGAAAACCATGGTGCTATTAGCACCATGGTCGATGCCGGAGTCCGCTATGGCGGAATGGGGAATTGCCACCCCATTCCAAGGTTGGCGGGGTGGTAATTCCCCATGCCACCATGGCCCTTCCCTATTCCCATTTTTGCCCCATAGTGCTCAATGGGAATGGGTAAGGCGCTAATTACGGTACCGCAAATTGTGGTACCGTAATTAGCACCAAGGTCCCTTTGCGGGTCCCTACTTTAACGGCTGGTAAAACCAGCCGTTAAGGTCGGGTCCCGCAAAGGGACCTCGTAATTAGGCGCTAGGTGTTTAACGGCGCTGCAGCCTTTTACAGCGCCGTTAACACTTAGCGCAAAGGTCATCTTGAGGGCCACAGTTTCCACAATTGTGGTAGGATTATAAATACCATATACACTTCAATGATATCGTTCCACCATATTACAAATATTGTACACTCCCCATAGAGTAGCTATAATTACAATACACCTATTTTTATGGCCGTTGCCTGTGGCGATGCCCCCAAAGATCTGGCCCCAGCCACAACAATAGAATTGAACCATATCATAAATACGCACAATACGCCTTCAAATAACATGACCCACCCAAAACCCCTCCCAATCCCAATAGCATCAACGGACATATGTCCATGTTTGCGTACAAAGGTTTGTGTTTGCAGCATGGAATATGGCCAGGACAGTAAAATTGACGGCTCTACCTGCATGGCCTTTTTCATCGAAATGAACAGCTCCAAATTAACATTTTCCACACCCCACCCATCCCAGACACTCTTTCAGCCCCAAAATAACCCCAAATGTACACACAATTTGCAAATGCATGCTTTCCAGACCAAGCTGCCGCTTCTCATGCAAGTTTGGTGCAAATCCGTCCAGCGGTTTGGGCTGTAGGCATGAGCAAATCTTTTTTTTTCATAATGTCTATGATAATGTCAAATGTTTTGGGACCCCCCATATAACATTGCCCCTCTGTACCACACCAAACTCATTCAGAGGTGGCCATGTACTTGTTTTGCAAAGTTTGGTATGGACTCGTCAAACAGCACCAAAGTTAGAAGCCAACCAAAAACTGCTCTTATATATGTCACTGAAAATACCTTAGTTAAGTGACAGTTAAGGTGATCAGATTTAACGCAACAAAAACCTTGAAATTCAGCGGATGTGGGAAGTGATGATCATCTTATCTCATCATCCCACTGTTGATGATCCATAGGATCTCATGATGTGTTATTTATATAATGCTTTACATAGAACACCTATACGTACACTATCACCCTACCAGTGTTGGTACTCATTTATCGATCTCAGAAGGATGAAAGGCTGAGTTGGCCTTGCCGGGATTCGAACAAGCAACCTGCAGCTCAAACACAGATCGCAACAGCAAGTGCTCAATATACTGAACTGTCTTGCAGGCCTTTAATTGTGTTTGTCATTGTGAATCCCATCTGTTATGTATGTGCTCATGGCTTTGCAACAGGGGGATGCCGAGTTAAAATGATCACCACTTCCCACATTTGCTGAATTTCAAGGGTTCTGTTGCGTTAAAGCTGATCACTTTCTTTAACCGTCCCTAGTGAATTTCAAGGGTTTTGTTATACCATATTTTATTCAAGAGCCACTATCCATGGCCTCAGCCATGGCCACTGTACATGTTGCACCAATAGGTTTCTTTAGGGACCTACCGTATATCTTAATACACTAGGTTTATTTCAAGCCCTCTCATCATGGCCTTTGGCCTTGGGCAGTGGCAATGGCCATCCAGATTGGTGCCCTATAGTTAAGGGAGTGACTTGATCCATAGGAAATGCAAAAATTCTATTGCTAATAATGTTTGACGTGGAGGAAGTATTTGGCTGATATTTTTCGAAACAAAGTTTGTAATGCCCCTACCCCCAGACTGGAAATCTTCAGAAGCATTTGTTAAGAAATTAAAACATTAGTAAGAAAACAAAAATCATTGTTTTCGGGCTACTCTGATTAATTTTCCATGGAGAAAAAGTAAAAATGTTTGTCAAGCCGAAAAGAAAAAACTGCTGGATGGAATTAGACCAAATGTGAAACAACTTCCTCACGAAGCGTTGACCTGATTTCCAGGACACGTTTGGGGTAAATCCATCCATGAGTTAAAAAAATTGATTCGGGAAAGGGATGCCCTCTTCTCCCCAAAAAATAGCTGTATCTCCCATGGTGCTTTGCAACAGAGAGGCTGAGAGACTTTTCAGAAGTGAAAAGGCAGCCGTTTTCCCCCAAAATTCTATTGCTAATAGCTTTTGACTTGCTGTAAGAATTTGGATGAAATTTTCCAAGCCAAACCTTTCACAATGCCCCCTCCACCGCCCAAAATGCAAACGTTGGGAACAGTATGTTATAAAATGAAAAGTGTATTAACAAAACAAAACACCACAGTGTGCAGCCCATTCATTTACCCATAGAGAAAAAATGCAGTTTTTGAACGGTCAAAGCGTCATAGCGTCAGAACCGCATGCAGATTTGGGCCAAATATGAAACAGTATTGGCACAAAGGCCCTCATTACGACCCTGGCGGAGTGGGTTTACGCCAGCGTTATTCGCGGCGGACCCGTCCGCCCTACTACGAGTTCCCGTAGCGCCATGGAACGTTTTCCGCCTGGTTTTTCCGGGCGGAGAAATCCATGGCGCTACGGGACCTTGATGTTAATTACGTCACCGTATTTTGCGGTGGCGCAATTAACGCCTTCCCCACTCCCATTATACCCTATGGGGCAAAAATGGGAATGGGGAAGGGTAAAATGGGGAATGGGGATTTACCGCCCCGCCAAGGTCGGCATGGGGCGGAAAATCCGCCAACCTCCATGGCGCTATCGGCAGCTTTCCGCCGTGCTCCGCGGTGCATTTAGCACCGCGATTTCCGCCAGGGTCGTAATGAGGGCCAAAGTGTTGACTTAATATCCTTGACTAGTTTGGGGTAGATCCATCCAGTAGTTTTTAAAATATTCGACAGAGAACAGGGTGAACCCTGCTCCTTAAATCCTTAATATAAGTCTTGGTGCTTTGCAGCAGAGAGGCGAATAACATTTGACTTGCTGGTTGGATTTGAGTGAAATTTTCCAAACGAAAGGTTTCTCAAGCCAGCCAAACTGGACATTTTGGGAACAACTTGCTAAAAAAGGAAAACGTTATTAAGAAAACATAAAAATGCAGTTTTCAGCCTACTCACGTTAATTTTCTCATATAGAAAAATTGGGACCAAATATGAAACGATTTGGGCACAACTTAATTTCCTTGACTGGTTTGGGCTAAATCCATCCAGACTGGATTCCCCCAAACCAGTCAAGGAAATTAAGTTAATGCGCTGATCGAAATAGTTTTTAAAATTTTCTACAGAGACATGGGGTGTAACCAGTGATGTCGCCAGTGTTGCCATCCGTGATGTCATCATTGTGGTCATATGCTGCACAACAGGGGTTGCATAATTAAGATAGATTTGCTCAAAATGCGATTGCTGAATTTCAGGCGTTTTGTTACGTTAAATCTGATCACCTTAACTCTGTCTTAACCAAGTTTTTTTTTACAGAATATATATTATAGGGCCTGCAGTAGCTGCCCTGTAGTTATGGTTGAGTTGCTCAAACAGTAGAAAGAGCACTTTCTGGGTTGCTTATAACTTTGCCCCCCGCCCGGACAAATCGTCATGAAATGTTGCAAAAAAAGTATATTGCCAAAAAACAGGTGATTTTGCAACTCTGATGTCCGTGAATGGTCCGGATGTCCGGGCATTCCTGTGATGTTCGCGAACAGGACATGTATGCTTATTTGTGTATTAAACGGTTGGTGAAAAGCTGTTTTTGAATGGTTTATAACTTTGGCGCCACTCAATGAAACTGCATTACATTTTGGAATTTAATTCTAGAACAGACTCTGCTATTCAAAACCTTTTCTTGGCAAAAGTGAGGAGATGCACTAGCGCATTTCCTCACTTTCGCCAAAAAAAGGAGCAACCCGATCTCAATGCGCTCATTCAGATGCCCTCCTTGACCCCTTTGTATATTAGCACAAATCATGATGCCTTTCTGTGCATTTAAAAGCACATCTCACATTTACAAACGGGATGGGTTTTTAAATGGGCAGAAATGAGGGTCATTCCCCTAACCCGTTGCGAACAGTGGGAGTCGCAAATCATGATAAGTTCCCTTCTGACCCTGTCATGATTTTTTCTGTAAGTGTGATTGTGAGGAATGGCCATCTGGCAAGGGTGTAGAAGGCATGGCTTTTCAAAATGTGTATTAGTTAATAAAATGCTTCGGATAATTCTGTATCATGAAGGGAAATCTGCTGATCAGATTTCCCTTTTATAAGCTCCATCCCAAAAGCATAATGTACACCTGTGCCCAGCTGCATCTGTATCCTGATCTGCAGCACCTTCTCTCCAGTTGCACAGAGCAGTTTCAAAGGTCAATGGTGCCCACCTGACCGCTGCAGTGGCAGCCAAAGTCACTACAGCACAGTGACTGCATTTAATATATGCACCCCATTCCCAAAAGTACACAACTATCAGTATACTGTCCTAGTGGCACATGAAACTGTAAATATAAGCCATACCTAAGTTTAAGGTATGGTGACCAGCATCTCTCACAGTTATCCAATCCAGATCAATTTGACATCATCCATGTGTTAGCCATGTGAGACCAGTTCAGCTGCGGAAGGGTTATGAGTATACTCCCCAGACAGGCTGCCCATGCTGCTGTTAGCAAGACTGTAGATTTAGTATTGTCTCACTTTGTTCCTGTGTGAGGCCACGTAACACCCTTCCCAGAGAGACACCCACACAAGAGGAAGCTGTCCTGGGAACAGGTATCAAAGGGCACACCCATCCTCAAAAGGGATAGCAACACACCAGGGTTTTGCATATCGAAAGCCTTTGATTCTATTGAGAAGGGAAGTGAGTGGGCTTAGTGTAGACAGAGGGAGCTTTTAACAACTGGAGGAAGGTTCCATCATCTTTTTCCTCTTTGCCTCTATTTGTCCTTCCTGTCCCCTCCACTTCCTGTAGCACAAAACACAGGCCGATTCATGGAATAATTAGCGCGGCGCAAGTGGCCAAAAACGTGCGATTCGCAGTGGAATAGCGAAAATCGCAGTGCAAGTGCGAAAATCGCACGAAAAGCAGCGCACATCGATTCATGGAAGGCCGTGCGTGAGAAAACCAGCGCTAAAAAAGTGCGCGGCGCACGTTGGTGCACAGGCCATCTAACGGCGTGCGTCAGGTCACAGCGAAAATCGCACAGGCCACAGCGAAAATCGCACATAGCGTGGCGCACACAACAAAAGTAGGCGGAACACGGGGCGTAACACTCGGAATGGGGAACAACTTGCCAAAATGTGGGCGTCACGGGGGAAGTGCATGGTGCAAGTGCGCGGAACGCCCACACGCTCGCCTACAACACGTATTCATGGAATCGAATAGGGCAAAAAAGCGCACGGTCAAACCAGCGCACAGGCACAAACACGACCGCCACAAGAAAGCAGGCGGTAGCGTCTCTGCGCCTGTAATAAATGTGCGCCAAAAGGTGCGCCAACAAATAGCACCTATATACAGCTATGATGAATGTACTATACTGTGGCCCTCCAGGACAAATGACGTGCAAAGGGGTACCCACAAACACGGACACCCGCTGACTGAAAAATAATGTGTGCGTGTATTCCGGGGTGCGCGGGAAGTTCCACACGCGATTTGGCCGGGTACGTGCGCAGGAATTTCCACACGCGATTTGGCTGGGTACGTGGATTTCAGGGGTGCGCGGGAAGTTCCACACGCGATTTGGCTGGGTACGTGGATCTCAGGGGTGCGCGGGAAGTCTCACACGCGATTTGGCAGGGTACGTGGATTTCAGGGGTGCGCGGGAAGTTCCACACGCGATTTGGCCGGGTATGTGCGCGGGAATTTCCACACGCGATTTGGCTGGGTACGTGGATCTCAGGGGTGCGCGGGAAGTCTCACACGCAATTTGGCAGGGTACGTGGATTTCAGGGGTGCGCGGGAAGTTCCACACGCGCTTTGGCCGGGTACGTGCGCGGGAATTTCCACACGCGACTTGGCTGGGTACGTGGATCTCAGGGGTGCGCGGGAAGTTTCACACGCGATTTGGCAGGGTAAGTGGATTTCAGGGGTGCGCGGGAAGTTCCACACGCGATTTGGCCGGGTACGTGCGCAGGAATTTCCACACGCGATTTGGCTGGGTACGTGTATTTCAGGGGTACGCGGGAAATTCTACACGCGTTTTGGCTGTGTGCTCCCAGGTATTCCCTGTACACCCTCCACGGCCCCTGCAGGCAGCCGACACCACAGGGGACTACCCTGCACACCTGCTCATGTGACCCAGCACCCCCATCCCCCAGCACTGTGGGGCACCCTCCACCAGGCCCCCACTCATGTCCCATATCACCCCACCCCCCAGCAGTGCAGGGGAGGTCTCCACCAGGCCCTCACTCATGTCTCCCACCACCCCCACCCCCCAGCAGTGCAGGGGCAGCCTCCACCAGGCCCCCACTCATGTCCCCTATCACCCCCAACCCCCAGCAGTGCAGGGGCAGCCCCCACCAGCCCCCCACTCATGTCCCATATCACCCCCACCCCCCAGCAGTGCAGGGGCAGCCCCCACCAGGCTCCCACCCATGTCTACCACCACCCCCACCCCCCAGCAGTGCAGGGGAAGCCTCCACCAGGCCCCCACTCATGTCTCCCACCACCCCCACCCCCCAGCCACCATGGACAGCCCCCACCAGGCTCCCACCCATGTCTACCACCACCCCCACCCCCCAGCAGTGCAGGGGCAGCCTCCACCAGGCCCCCACTCATGTCTCCCACCACCCCCACCCCCCAGCAGTGCAGGGGCAGCACCACCAGGCCCCCACTCATGTCCCCTATCACCCCCACCCCCCAGCCACCAGGGGCACCCTCCACCAGGCCCACACTCATGTCTCCCACCTCCCCCACCCCCCAGCCACCATGGGCAGCCCCCAGCAGGCTCCCACCCATGTCTCCCACCACCCCCACCCCCCAGCAGTGCACGGGCAGCCTCCAGCAGGCCCCCACTCATGTACCCTATCACCCCCACCCCCCAGCAGTGCAGGGGCAGCCTCCGCCAGGCCCCCACTCATGTCTCCCACCACCCCCACCCCCTAGCAGTGCAGGGGCAGCCTCCACCAGGACCCACTCATGTCCCCTATCACCCCCACCCCCCAGCAGTGCAGGGGCAGCACCACCAGGCCCCCACTCATGTCCCCTATCACCCCCACCCCCCAGCCACCAGGGGCACCCTCCACCAGGCCCCCACTCATGTCTCCCACCACCCCACCCCCCAGCAGTGCGGGGGCAGCCTCCACCAGACCCCCACTCATGTCCCCTATCACCCCCACCCCCCAGCAGTGCAGGGGCAGCCTCCACCAGGCCCCCACTCATGTCTCCCACCATCCCCACCCCCCAGCCACCATGGGCAGCCCCCACCAGGCTCCCACCCATGTCTACCACCACCCCCACCCCCCAGCCACCGGGGGCAGCCTCCACTAGGCCCCCACTCATGTCCCCTATCACCCCCACCCCCCAGCAGTGCAGGGGCAGCCTCCACCAGGCCCCCACTCATGTCTCCCACCACCCCCACCCCCCAGCAGTGCAGGGGCAGCCTCCACCAGGCCCCCACTCATGTCCACTATCACCCCCACCCCCCAGCAGTGCAGGGGCAGCCCCCACCAGGCTCCCACCCATGTCTACCACCACCCCCACCCCCCAGCAGTGCAGGGGAAGCCTCCACCAGGCCCCCACTCATGTCTCCCACCACCCCCACCCCCCAGCCACCATGGACAGCCCCCACCAGGCTCCCACCCATGTCTACCACCACCCCCACCCCCCAGCAGTGCAGGGGCAGCCTCCACCAGGCCCCCACTCATGTCTCCCACCACCCCCACCCCCCAGCCACCAGGGGCACCCTCCACCAGGCCCACACTCATGTCTCCCACCTCCCCCACCCCCCAGCCACCATGGGCAGCCCCCAGCAGGCTCCCACCCATGTCTCCCACCACCCCCACCCCCCAGCAGTGCACGGGCAGCCTCCAGCAGGCCCCCACTCATGTACCCTATCACCCCCACCCCCCAGCAGTGCAGGGGCAGCCTCCACCAGGCCCCCACTCATGTCTCCCACCACCCCCACCCCCTAGCAGTGCAGGGGCAGCCTCCACCAGGACCCACTCATGTCCCCTATCACCCCCACCCCCCAGCAGTGCAGGGGCAGCACCACCAGGCCCCCACTCATGTCTCCCACCATCCCCACCCCCCAGCCACCATGGGCAGCCCCCACCAGGCTCCCACCCATGTCTACCACCACCCCCACCCCCCAGCCACCGGGGGCAGCCTCCACCAGGCCCCCACTCATGTCCCCTATCACCCCCACCCCCCAGCAGTGCAGGGGCAGCCTCCACCAGGCCCCCACTCATGTCTCCCACCACCCCCACCCCCCAGCAGTGCAGGGGCAGCCTCCACCAGGCCCCCACTCATGTCCCCTATCACCCCCACCCCCCAGCAGTGCAGGGGCAGCCCCCACCAGGCCCCCACCCATGTCCCCTATCACCCCCGACCCCCAGCAGTGCAGGGGCAGCCCCCACCAGGCTCCCACCCATGTCTACCACCACCCCCACCCCCCAGCAGTGCAGGCGCAGCCTCCACCAGGCCCCCACTCATGTCTCCCACCACCCCCACCCCCCAGCAGTGCAGGGGCAGCACTACCAGGCCCCCACTCATGTCCCCTATCACCCCACCCCCAGCCACCAGGGGCACCCTCCACCAGGCCCCCACTCATGTCCCCTATCACCCCCACCCCCCAGCAGTGCAGGGGCAGCCTCCACCAGGCCCCCACTCATGTCTCCCACCACCCCCACCCCCCAGCAGTGCAGGGGCAGCCTCCACCAGGCCCCCACTCATGTCCCCTATCACCCCCACCCCCCAGCAGTGCAGGGGCAGCACCACCAGGCCCCCACTCATGTCCCCTATCACCTCCACCCCCCAGCCACCATGGGCAGCCCCCACCAGGCTCCCACCCATGTCTACCACCACCCCCACCCCCCAGCCACCGGGGGCAGCCTCCACCAGGCCCCCACTCATGTCCCCTATCACCCCCACCCCCCAGCAGTGCAGGGGCAGCCTCCACCTGGCCCCCACTCATGTCCCCCACCACCCCAACCCCCCAGCAGTGCAGGGGCTGCCGCCAACAGGGCCCCAACCATTGCCCCTATCATCCCCACCCCCCAGCAGTGCAGGGGCAGCCCCCACCAGGCCCCCACTCATGTCCCCTATCACCCCCACCCCCCAGCAGTGCAGGGGCAGCACCCACCAGGCTCCCACCCATGTCTACCACCACCCCCACCCCCCAGCAGTGCAGGGGCAGCCTCCACCAGGCCCCCACTCATGTCTCCCACCACCCCCACCCCCAGCCACCATGGGCAGCCCCCACCAGGCTCCCACCCACGTCTACCAAAACCCCCACCCCCCAGCAGTGCAGGGGCAGCCTCCACCAGGCCCCCACTCATGTCTCCCACCACCCCCACCCCCCAGCAGTGCAGGGGCAGCACCACCAGGCCCCCACTCATGTCCCCTATCACCCCCACACCCCAGCCACCAGGGGCACCCTCCACCAGGCCCCCACTCATGTCTCCCACCACCCCCACCCCCCAGCCACCATGGGCAGCCCCCACCAGGCTTCCACCCATGTCTCCCACCACCCCCACCCCCCGGCAGTGCAGGGGCAGCCTCCACCACGCCCCCACTCATGTCCCCTATCACCCCCACACCCCAGCAGTGCAGGGGCACCCTCCACCAGGCCCCCACTCATGTCTCCCACCACCCCCACTCCCCAGCCACCATGGGCAGCCCCCACCAGGCTCCCACCCATGTCCCTGTTAGGCGGAAACCTGTGCAGTTCCCTCTGGGACCACTGCAAAAGATTTTGGACTACAGGCATTGGCGGTGAACCCACTTGGTAGCAGTCCGCACCACACAGATTCACGTGGTAGCTGTGGCTGAGCAGTCAGACTTCTCTCAAGAAAAGTTGAGCAGTATGTGGAGTATACAAAATAGGGCAATTCTTCACAGCAAGACAAGCAAACACGCAACGAGGCTTAGTGTAAAGATATCAAGGTATTTATTTATAACACAACATCTAGGGAAAACACTAAAGCAAATCACGGCAAACAAATCAAACACAATTACTCTACGAAGTAGAAAACGATCAATCCCCCTAGCAAAATATCGACAACTCTAGGTTCTACTGGTACCACTTATTTTCAGACAGAGGTGTATACCTCAACCTAGATGACACTCGAATATTAGTTAGGAAGGGAGAGAACAAGATAGGCAGGTTATGAAATCAACACAGTTCAATCCTACGCGGATAAAATGCAAGGCAGGAAGGCAAGAATCACAATAGATCATAAAGTTCAGAGGCCAGGCCCACTCGGAGAGAGGCAAGGCGCGATGTCCCAAAAAGTCTCTAGTGGAGATGCATTCAAGTCTTTATAGCAAATTGTTATCGGCAGATTGAACCAGTTCAGAACAAAGAATGAGCAAAGCTTGGAGGCGACCCAGCGGAACGGAGAGGATTAAGACACCTCACTCGAACCGAACAAAAGGGAAGCCAGGCGGACACGGTACCTTGTTGTGGAGGGCAGCTCCGGCGGGGGCAGTTGTTCCTGGTGGTGGATGCACGTCGGGTCTTTGCCAAGAGTAGAGATGATCTCGTCGTCGAAGGAAAGTGAAGTCCGGTGCACCACCAGGGAAGAGACCAGCCGCCGAGTGCTCTGTCACAAGGCACCACCTTTTGGTCGCAGTACAGGGGTAGTGGCTATCCGGTTGCCGAGGTGCTCTGCACGGGCAATTCGACCACTGCGTCCTGAGGCGAATAAAAAGCAAAGGGGACTGGCCAGGGGAAGAGACTCTCCGGCAGGGAGATCTCCTCTGTCGTCGGGAAGTGGTGAGTCGGCTCAGCAGGGCTCCACCGGAGGTGTCGTCGTTGCAGGTCGGCTCAGCGTTACCCTCGTCGGATTCTTAGGTCCTGTGGTGACTTCTGAAGATCCAGTCCCAAAAGTCCTGCTTTTATGCAGAAGACCCCCATTCATTCAGCCTAGCTGTCAATCAACACAAGCTAAGTGGTGAACGGGAACGCTCACCACTTGGGCCAATCACTCCAGAGTGCGACCGGAGTTGGCAAGGCAACTCGGTCCAGGGTGCCTAAACCCCCTACCACACCCCTGTGGTAACCCAGACAGAATGGCAGCACTTTGGAGGGTCTCTGTACAGAGCCTGCCAAAAGTGGAACAAAGGGCTCGACCTTTGGTTTAGGAGTCACAGAGACGAACACAGACGCCATTTAAAAACCGAGTTCTGTCAGAAAATACCATCCGATAAACTTATTTAAGATAAGGAGACCGGTGGTACGTTAGAGATTAACGAGAAAAAGAGCCAATCTCCAACAATGGGACGAATCCCATAGGGTTATGTTCGGGGTCGAACATAACAAGTAGTTTCCACTGCCACCAGCCAAAACTCGATGAGGGGGGACGGGACAGTGCCCCCTCGAGTAACAGATCTAGGAGTAATCAAATTACCCCTACTAGTACGTCCACAATAAGATGGTTTGTACTAGTTCTGTTAGTAAATTTAGGTCTAGTAAAGCCAATGGTGACTTTACATGCCCGGGGAGACAGTAGTCAGTCCCCGGGTATGGAATCTATGGTGGAGGTCCGCTAGGACGCCCCAGTGTTACGGCACGTAGGGTGCGGTGTAACACACATAGAAAAACTTATGAGACCCTATGGAGTAAAAGACCCCATAGCCCATCGAACACATTGACATTTCAAAGGAATTATACACATACATGTCCAAGAGTGGGAGGAAAAGAGTCTCACTCTTGGCGGGATGGAAAAAAACAAACTCCCGAAATCCAGCAAAGCTGCTGGGGGACTCACTAGGTTAGGAAATTCAGCCCAAACAGAGAATTCTCCCTAACACTCGCCCCCCCCCCCCAGACTAAGGGACAGGAGGATTTAATCCACTCCTGGAGGAATCTCATACCTCTAGTCGATGACATACATCCTAGAGAGACCATCAGCATTTTGGTGGTGACACCCTGACCTGTGCTCAATGGTGAAATCAAACCCTTGTAGGCAGATCGACCATCTCAATAGTTTTGGGTTTTCCCCTTTCATTTGCATTAACCATCTCAAGGGTTGGTGGTCAGTCTGAATAACAAAAGTAGAACCATACAAGTACGGCCTAAACTTCTTCAGAGCCCACATGATAGCAAAGCACTCTCTTTCGATTGTTGCCCACCTTGTTTCAGGATCCTTCAGCTTGCGGCTGATGAAGCAAACGGGGCGCTCCCTACCTTTCCCATCCAGTTGACTGAGTACGGCACCTATCCCTACATTGGAAGCGTCTGTCTGCACAATGAAGTGTTGGCGGTAATCAGGAGCTCTGAGTACTGGGGCTTGGCAAAGAGCCTGTTTCAGGTTTTCAAAAGCCTGATTGCACTCCTCGTTCCATTTAACCTTTTTAGGGAATTTGGGCGAGGAGATGACATTCAGTGGAGAAGCTATGGTCCCATAGTTCTCTATGAAATTCCTGTAATACCCAGTGAGGCCTAGGAAGGCTCTCACCTGGGTTTGAGTAGTCGGTGTTGTCCAATTTTGCACAGCTTCAATCTTACTGAGCAAAGGCCTTATTTCTCCACCGCCTACCTCATGCCCAAGATAGACTACCATACTCTGTCCAATTTGGCATTTACTCGCCTTTATGGTCAGATTGGCTCGTCCAAGAGCCTGCAAAACATCTCTCAGGTGGATTACATGTTCTTCCCAGGAATTGCTGAACACTGCAATGTCATCCAAGTATGCCATGCAGAAGTCCTCCATCCCATTCAGAACCTGGTTTACCATCTGTTGAAACGTAGCAGGTGCATTCTTCAATCCGAAAGGCATTACCTTAAACTGGTATAAGCCAACGGGGGTAGAAAATGCAGTTTTCTCCTTGGCATGGTCTGTCAGGGCTATTTGCCAATAGCCTGACGTCAAGTCAAATGTGCTGAGGAATTTGGCGGCGCCAAGTTTATCCACCAGCTCATCTGTTCTTGGCAAAGGGTTGGCATCAGTCTTGGTGACTGCATTAAGAGCTAGATAATCCACGCAGAATCTAAGTTCTTTGTATCCGGCCTTTGGTACTAACACAACTGGGCTAGACCATGGACTAGTAGAGGGCTCTATTACCCCGAGATCGAGCATCTTGCTGACCTCACCTTTGATGTGGGTTCGTACGTTTTCTGACATGCGGTATCCTCTGCTTTTGACCGGCAGACAGTCACCAGTGAGTATGTCGTGCTGGCCCCAAGGGGTGAAGCCTGGTGAAAGCGAGAACAGAGAGGCAAACTGATTCAACATAGATTTGCACTCTTCTTGTTGCTCGGGTGTCAGATTGGAGGAGAGATTCACTCCTTCAATTTTTTCATGTAAAGTTAAGCCTCTGAGGAGATCCGGAAGAGCTTCACTCTCTTCTTCTTCCTCGGATGATGCTAGAAGCAACGCTCCTACATCAGGTCGCAAGACATATGCTTTAAGTCGGTTGGTGTGAAAGACTGTCGGAGCCTCCTTGGGATTGTCCAAGTCCACCAGATAGTTAACCTCTCCGAGTTTACCCACTACTCGGTAGGGTCCCATCCACTTATCTTGCAAGGCCCTCTGCCTTGTTGGGATCATAACGAGAACGAGCTGGTCTTGAACAAACTCAACCATGTTAGCTTTTTGATCGTGCCAGTGCTTGACCAATGCTTGTCCAGCTTTCAAGTTATCGTTTGCTTCCGTCATCATGTGCGACATTCTCCTCCGGAGACCTATCACGTAGTCAGTCACTCGGACTGGCTTGGGGGAAGGAGCACTCTCCAACCCCTCCTTAATCAGGGCCAATGGACCTCTGACGGGATGACCATAGAGTAGTTCGAAGGGAGAGTAACCTACTCCCTCCTGAGGGACTTCTCTATAAGCAAAGAGAAGGCATGGCAGTAGAAGGTCCCACTTACGCTTAAGGGGTTCCTCTAAAGCACCTATCATGCTCTTCATGGTTCGGTTGAACCGTTCTACCAACCCATTGGTTTGTGGGTGGTAAGCCGTTGAGAACTTGTAAGTTACTCCGCAGGTTTTCCACATGGCTTTCATGTAGTGGGACATAAAGTTTGACCCCCTGTCAGAGATTACTTCCTTAGGAAACCCGACCCTGGTAAAAATACCAAGGAGGGCCTTAGCCACAGCCGGAGCTGTAACAGTCCTCATAGGAATTGCCTCAGGATACCTAGTAGCATGGTCTACTACAACAAGTATAAACCTGTTGCCTGAGGAGGTTGGAGGATCAAGGAGACCAACGATGTCAATCCCTACCCTCTCAAATGGGACTCCCACGACTGGGAGAGGCACTAAAGGTGCCACATTCTTGGAGCCAACCTTACCAGAGGTCTGGCAGGTGTGGCAGCTCCTGCAGTGTTTTTCTACTTCGGCCCCCATCTTTGGCCAATAGAAATAGAGAGAGAGCCTTTCCTTAGTCTTCTTGAAACTCAAGTGACCAGCCAAAGGAATCTCGTGGGCTAACTGCAAGAACTGTGGTCTGTTCTCTTGGGGTACTACAAGTCGTTTGTAGTCTCCAGGTGCAGACTCAGTCGGTTCACTGTAGAAGAGGCCATCTTCCCAGTGCAACCTGTATTTCCCAGGCTCTTGCCCTTCAGCCTGAGCTTCTGCCTGATGGCGAAGACCTTCCAGAGTTGGACATTCTCTCTGTCCCTTACTGAAGTCTGCCCTGCTGGGTCCACCTTCTGCCAGTAAAGACTGCAGCTCAGGATGGTCAACAGGATCCAGATCTCCAATGAGTTCCTGGCCTTCCATTAGCTCTTCCTCAGAGTCTAATTCTACCACGCAGGGTTGTACCTCCCTCTCAGCCTTGGCTGGAGGTGAAGTTACGGGTGTGACGTTGGACAACCGTGGGGAAGTCTGTGTCGGCTGCACTGGAATGCTGGCGGCTGGTTTCGGGATAGAAGTCTTAGGTTTCCCCTTCGCTTCTGATTTCTTGGAGACAGCGGCCGACAATTCCAGTGGAGCAGGAGAGATTTCTTTCTTCATCATCTCCTGGAGAGTACCGCGCATGGTCCTCTCTCTTGCGGGTCTGGTTAGCTCCTGTAACCGTTTACTAGGAGGTCTGAGAATATGCGATACAACTCCGAGAGTTTTCAAATCGTTACCCAACAGTACGCGTCCTGGTACCTCACTCTGTGTGCTGACAGGTATCTTCACAGTCATGTTGTTACACTGGATGAGAACTGGTAATTGGGGAAGCATCTGCACAGGCCCTCCAGCTAACTTGGTGAGGAGTTTGGGTGCCTTAGCAACATCCTCAGCCTGAAAAAACGATTTATCCACCACAGTTATGCTGGCCCCAGTGTCCCTAATGGCAGGAGTCTCCTGACCATTCACCTGGACACTGTCCTTATAATACTCTTTAGTATTATCGGGGATAGAATTATAGACATCTAAATTCTGTTGTTCCCACAACCCCAGAGATACTAAAGAAACGCTGGCTGAGACTCCAATGGGTTCGTCAGCTAGCAGTAGAAAGTTTCCACTTGCCATTTGGACTTCCTCCTCTGGAGCGAAGGCTAAGGAGACAAGCTGGACCCCTGAAGGTTTACCCTTACATCTGGGATCTCCTTTCACGTGGTCAGTCGAGCCACAAACAAAGCATTTACCGAATGCTTTCTGGAATGGTGGCTTGTTCTGACCTCCTTCCGGTTTGGCACCAGAAGACACACTATTCTGCTGTGGTTTGCCCGGTGGCTTACCCTTCTGGTTTTGTTTGGGGTCCTCTTTGGAAGGTGAGTTATTCGAATTCTCTTTTGAGTCTTTTTTAGGCTGTTTTCCCTCATCCTTTTTCTGAGTTGCCCCAGACTCCTTATGAGTAGCCCTGTTGGCAACCCACAAGTCAGCAGCCCTAGCTAGTGCCCTGGAATCCAATTCCTTCGAATCAGCCAAGTGCTGTCTGAGCTCAGGAGAACAGGCATCATAAATAGACTCCAACATAAAAAGATTTCTCATACCCTCATAAGTGTTCACTTTGTAACCCTTAATCCATCCCTCTAAGTTTTTCAACCCTTCACTCACCCAGGTAGCCCAAGGGGTACCATCATGCTTTTTGAGGGTTCTAAACCTCTTAAGATACTGGGAAGGGGTCTTCCCGAATCTAGCTATCAAAGCTAGTTTCACACTTTCGTAATCCATCTTATCCGCCTCCTCCAACTCCATTACCACATCAGTCGCAACAGGAGGGAGCCTAGAGAACAACCAGGGAAGCAAAGCATTCCCCGTGATGTCCTGGAGCCCATGATTGTATTCAAACAGTTTCAGCCAATCCAACACATCCAATCTCGGTTCATACATACCCACTAATTCCTTCGGCATCCGGGGTCTTTTGGGACTGGAGCTCCTAGAGGAACCAGAGGAGAGAGAGGCATTTTCCATAGACAACTTTTTCATCTCTAATTCCAGATTAAGTTCTATTTCTCTGAGTCTTAACTCAGCTTGCTTCTGCTCAGCCTGGGCATTCATCCGTCTGAACTCGAGTTCTTGGTTTCGTTCAGATTGAGCCAAGAACCGTTTGTATTCTAGTTCGAGCTTCATTTTTTCAAGTTCAAAATAAGCAGGGTTACTTGTGGGACCTGGTATGGGCCCCGTAGGCACAGCTGGTAAGGCAGGTAGAGGAGCGGGGGAGACAGTTTCGTTAGCCTCTCCGTCCTCGTCAGCCTCTTCATCGCTATCATCAGAATTACGATTCAGATCAACACCATTACTGTCGTCTACATTCGCTGGGGAGATTGGTTCCTCTGAACCAGTACCCAGACTTTGGTTCGCCAGCAATCTCTCTATTAGTTCTAACTTCTTGCCTCTTACAGAAAGATTTGCTTGCCTACAGAGAACTCGCAAACTCTCAGTATTTTCACCTGACAAAGACTCTTGACTGTAAGTTTCCATCGTAGACATGTTTTTTGAAAGTTGCTTTTTGTTCAAAGTTTTGTGGTTAGTTATCCTACAGTGTCGGAAAGCACTCTAAACTGTATACTCGATACAAATCCCACCGCTGTACACCAGTGTTAGGCGGAAACCTGTGCAGTTCCCTCTGGGACCACTGCAAAAGATTTAGGACTACAGGCGTTGGCGGTGAACCCACTTGGTAGCAGTCCGCACCACACAGATTCACGTGGTAGCTGTGGCTGAGCATCTAAACAGAAGAATGTACCCTTGCTGCTATTTATTTTCATATTTTTTCTTCTTTAAAAATAATAAATTATTGTTTTTGAAAGGTTTCCGGATTGTGGAAATCCTAAACGTGAGGTTTGATGGTCAATAAATTTACAGAGTGGTTCAAGAATGGAGCCACAGCCAGAGACTATCGGGCGGCCTGGTGGGTTAGTGGGGTCCTTATGAATTTTTGGAAGCGCATAGAAACAAGGGGTTCTTCCTCGTGGTTTGATTAGGAATTCAGATTCTTTTTTGGTGATCCAGTCGCGCTGTAAAGCGAAATTTACGGTTTCTAGGATCTCTTGGCAGATTTCTTGTGTTGGGTCTTTACGAAGGATAGTATAACTATCTGTATCATTAAGTAGTGCCAGCACCATATCTTTGTATTGGTCAATGGTCATAATGACCAGGCCGCCCCCTTTATCCGAAGGCTTAATGATAATGTTTTTATTTGTCTGTAGCGACATCAGCGCTTGTTTTTCAGATAAACTTAGGTTGTGTTTGATCTTGGTTGTTTTGGTTTGTAGTTTGGCAAAGTCATTCAAGATGCATCTTTCAAAAGTAAGGATTTCCTTACTTTTGAAAGATGCATCTTGAATGACTTTGCCAAACTACAAAGGCCGCACAAAGGCTGTACAAAGGATTTCCTTACTTTTGAAAGATGCATCTTGAATGACTTTGCCAAACTACAAACCAAAACAACCAAGATCAAACACAACCTAAGTTTATCTGAAAAACAAGCGCTGATGTCGCTACAGACAAATAAAAACATTATCATTAAGCCTTCGGATAAAGGGGGCGGCCTGGTCATTATGACCATTGACCAATACAAAGATATGGTGCTGGCACTACTTAATGATACAGATAGTTATACTATCCTTCGTAAAGACCCAACACAAGAAATCTGCCAAGAGATCCTAGAAACCGTAAATTTCGCTTTACAGCGCGACTGGATCACCAAAAAAGAATCTGAATTCCTAATCAAACCACGAGGAAGAACCCCTTGTTTCTATGCGCTTCCAAAAATTCATAAGGACCCCACTAACTCACCAGGCCACCCGATAGTCTCTGACTGTGGCTCCATTCTTGAACCAATTGACTTCTTCCTACAACCCATCAGTACAAATACACTCACCTATCTTAGGGACACTACACATACTATTACCATATTTGAGGGCATGGATTTTGACCCCACCAAACAACTTTTGGTAACCATGGACATTAAGTCCCTTTATACAAGTATACCGCAGGAGGAAGCGATCGAATGCATACGGACATGGCTAACCGCCGAGCTCCCAGCTGACCGGACCCCCACCAACTTTATCCTTGAACTAATGTAAATAGCACTACGGAAAAACTTTTTCACCTTTGACAATTTATTGTACCTACAGACAAAAGGTACTGCCATGGGCGCAGCTTTTGCTCCCAACCTAGCAATCCTGTTCATGGCCAAATTCGAACAAGATTTTGTACTCTCCAACGTTAACATATGGCAGCCCCAGATTAGCCATTGGTACCGATACATAGATGACGTGATTTTCATATGGACCGGTACCACCCCCCAACTAATGTCCTTCTGGGCCTGGCTCAACACATGCAATATTGACATTCAATTCACCATCGAGCATAGTACTTCTGAAATCAAGTTCCTGGATCTGTCCATTCAACAAAAAAATGGTAAACTCACATGTAATCTGTATCGTAAACTTACATCTAGGAACACATTATTGCACTACTCCAGCAACCACCCTACACATGTCAAGGACAACCTCCCATATGGACAATATCTCCGAATACGTAGAAACTGCACAACACTTGAAGACTTTAATTACCATGCAGATAATTTGACCACCCGCCTAAAAGTAAGAGGTTACCCTAAAAAACAGCTTGAGCAAGCCAGGAAAAGGGTACGAAACAGTAACAGAGAAACCCTTCTCGAGTTACAACGCGATACCCAAGACACCCAAGAAGATCGCCTCACGTGTGTTGTTACCTTTGGAACCCACACATCACAAATAAAGAAGATCATCAGTAAACATTGGCACATAGCACGCCTCAACCTTCCAGAGGAACCAATTCCCAGATTTGCCTACAAAAGAGCAAAAAACATCAAGGAATACTTAGTACACTCCCAATTCCAGCCAAATAAGAATCCCACACGAACATTAAGACCACTGCAGGGCCATCACCCATGTGGCAACTGCGTGGCTTGCCAATTTACAAAGAAAATGAGTAGTTTCCAAATTGGACAACGCAAATGGATTTTGAGGGATCTCACTAACTGCAAAAGCCAGAATGTGATTTACTGTATCGAATACCCCTGTGGACTTCGGTACATAGGTCAAACCACAAGAGCAGTCAATATCCGGATCTCGGAACACAGATCTAGAATCAGGTGTAAGAATCTTACATCACCCCTAGTTGAACACTACATGGAGGCAAACCACACACCAAACAATCTCTTCTGGTGGGTAGTTGAGAAAGTTAAGGGGAGCCCCGATATTCAACAAAGCCTCCTTAGGAAAGAGTCCAGGTGGATACATCGATTAAACACCTACCACCTTGGCCTCAATGAAATCTTTCAGCCAGTAATATAACAACTATGACGTATGTTTGTTTCAACGTCTCTGTCCATCACTATTGATTAGACCCTCCATATGCACACAAGCTTTAATCAATAAACTGCGACAAACAAAGCGCTTGCTTTTATCTGTTCTTGTCATATATATATTAAAAATACGCACGGAGTTACGCATTTCCCCTCTTTGCTCAGCCCACGACTTCACATGAGACCGACAGCAACACCTTCTCTAAACTGAGGCAGGCTGTAAACTGATACTATCCCCCAGCATGCTCGAGTGACTCTCTCTCGGGTCGCCATGACAGCGATCAACTACGCGGCTCAGCGCATGCGTGATCATCACGGCCCCGGCAATTTAGAGCAGGAAGTCACAGTCTGCACACACCCTCGAACCAGACGGGACGGGTGAGACGAGCCTCCAGCCTCTCCCTCTCCCAGCGGATGTTTGCTGAGTCATGCAACAGTTCATAAAAGCAATGCAGCGGGTAAGCGTGGAATGGGTTCTTTGTCTTTTTCCCCAGGCACGCTTTCACCTCGCATGCAGCTTCTAATACTCCATGCCACCGGCCCGCTCTCCACTCAAAACTCTTGTCGCAGCCCATTTATTCGGCACTTCGACCCAAGTAACTGAGTTTAAACACTCAAGACCGGCCGCCGCACTGCTTCTTGCAAACATTGCGTGCACACGACCTCGTGAATGCACATAGGCATCCAAACGCACAGTGTGCAGTTTTGGAGCACTTCTTTCACTATCCTGGTTTTGGATCCAAGCACCAATAGCTACAACATTTAAGCCACATTTTTGGTGCACAGAATTTTTAATCCACCATCCCAACACCCTCGAAACAAACGAGTTCTGGTCCTTAGTTCTGTCTTTCTTATACAGGCAACAGCCGCCAGCCCACAGTGAATAACTACGTTCCATAAAGCACCGACAGAGTTGAAAATTTATCCAAGCGGTGTAATTTCTTTACTATCAGGTAATCACTACTGGTAGAGTATTACTCTCCACCTTTTAATACCTTTCTTATATGTAGCTACTTAGCAATTACCCATTAGTACTACATAACTTGGGAGTAAGACCCCCGATCTACAGCTTCTGTTCCCCTCTTTTCTATTATTTCCAAACTTTATGCAGGATATCACCAAGATGTGACTGTGACTTTATCTGAGAGCTCTCAGTGTTCACATGGACGTATGATCTTGTCGCCTGATTTTCTCCACCTGTGGCCTACACCCGAACCTCTGGGATCTGAAGCACCGGCAGGTAAGCCGGCCACCGGTGCCGAGAGTTTTAAAATATTTTTGTGCAGTGCCCTAAGTACAAGGGGCCACCGCTTGCTCACATCCACCCCTCTGACTCGATATCCATATACTCTCCACAGGGTCCCCAACTAGGAGCCCTGATGAAGGCGGACCTATCGCAATAGAATACCGCCGAAACGTGACGAAGACAGGGAATCAAATCACACACATATATCCCTGATCCTTTGGAACTTATATTTGGGTTCCAACCATCAAACCTCACGTTTAGGATTTCCACAATCCGGAAACCTTTCAAAAACAATAATTTATTATTTTTAAAGAAGAAAAAATATGAAAATAAATAGCAGCAAGGGTACATTCTTCTGTTTAGATGTTCTACTTTTGGCCTAGTACCCTTTCAAAAAAGGCCTCCCCATACTGACCCGGTTTGGGGTTGTTTGCTATCAGCTGTGGCTGAGCAGTCAGACTTCTCTCAAGAAAAGTTGAGCAGTATGTGGAGTATACAAAATAGGGCAATTCTTCACAGCAAGACAAGCAAACACGCAACAAGGCTTAGTGTAAAGATATCAAGGTATTTATTTATAACACAACATCTAGGGAAAACACTAAAGCAAATCACGGCAAACAAATCAAACACAATTACTCTACGAAGTAGAAAACGATCAATCCCCCTAGCAAAATATCGACAACTCTAGGTTCTACTGGTACCACGTATTTTCAGACAGAGGTGTATACCCCAACCTAGATGACACTCGAATATTAGTTAGGAAGGGAGAGAAAAAGATAGGCAGGTTATGAAATCAACACAGTTCAATCCTACGCGGATACAATGCAAGGCAGGAAGGCAAGAATCACAATAGATCATAAGGTTCAGAGGCCAGGCCCACTCGGAGAGAGGCAAGGCGCGATGTCCCAAAAAGTCTCTAGTGGAGATGCATTCAAGTCTTTATAGCAAATTGTTATCGGCAGATTGAACCAGTTCAGAACAAAGAATGAGCAAAGCTTGGAGGCGACCCAGCGGAACGGAGAGGATTAAGACACCTCACTCGAACCGAACAAAAGGGAATCCAGGCAGACACGGTACCTTGTTGTGGAGGGCAGCTCCGGCGGGGGCAGTTGTTCCTGGTGGTGGATGCACGTCGGGTCTTTGCCAAGGGTAGAGATGATCTCGTCGTCGAAGGAAAGTGAAGTCCGGTGCACCACCAGGGAAGAGACCAGCCACGGAGTGCTCCGTCACAAGGCACCACCTTTTGGTCGCGGTACAGGGGTAGTGGCTATCCGGTTGCCGAGGTGCTCTGCACGGGCAATTCGACCACTGCGTCCTGAGGCGAATAAAAAGCAAAGGGGACTGGTTGTTCCCACCAGTCAGGGGAAGAGACTCTCCGGCAGGGAGATCTCCTCTGTCGTCGGGAAGTGGTGAGTCGGCTCAGCAGGGCTCCACCGGAGGTGTCGTCGTTGCAGGTCGGCTCAGCGTTACCCTCGTCGGATTCTTAGGTCCTGTGGCGACTTCTGAAGATCCAGTCCCAAAAGTCCTGCTTTTATGCAGAAGACCCCCATTCATTCAGCCTAGCTGTCAATCAACACAAGCTAAGTGGTGAGCGGGAACGCTCACCACTTGGGCCAATCACTCCAGAGTGCGACCGGAGTTGGCAAGGCAACTCGGTCCAGGGTGTCTAAACCCCCTCCCACACCGCTGTGGTAACCCAGACAGAATGGCACCACTTTGGAGGGTCTCTGTACAGAGCCCGCCAAAAGTGGAACAAAGGGCTCGACCTTTGGTTTAGGAGTCACAGAGACGAACACAGACGCCATTTAAAAACCGAGTTCTGGCAGAAAATACCATCCGATAAACTTATTTAAGATAAGGAGACCGGTGGTACGTTAGAGATTAACGAGAAAAAGAGCCAATCTCCAACAATGGGACGAATCCCATAGGGTTATGTTCGGGGTCGAACATAACAAGTAGTTTCCACTGCCACCAGCCAAAACTCGATGAGGGGGGACGGGACAGTGCCCCCTCGAGTAACAGATCTAGGAGTAATCGAATTACCCCTACTAGTACGTCCACAATAAGATGGTTTGTACTAGTTCTGTTAGTAAATTTAGGTCTAGTAAAGCCAATGGTGACTTTACATGCCCGGGGAGACAGTAGTCAGTCCCCGGGTATGGAGTCTATGGTGGAGGTCCGCTAGGACGCCCCAGTGTTACGGCACGTAGGGTGCGGTGTAACACACATAGAAAAACTTATGAGACCCTATGGAGTAAAAGACCCCATAGCCCATCGAACACATTGACATTTCAAAGGAATTATACACATACATGTCCAAAAGTGGGAGGAAAAGAGTCTCACTCTTGGCAGGATGGAAAAAAACAAACTCCCGAAATCCAGCAAAGCTGCTGGGGGACTCACTAGGTTAGGAAATTCAGCCCAAACAGAGAATTCTCCCTAACACTCGCCCCCCCCCCAGACTAAGGGACAGGAGGATTTAATCCACTCCTGGAGGAATCTCATACCTCTAGTCGATGACATACATCCTAGAGAGACCATCAGCATTTTGGTGGTGACACCCTGACCTGCGCTCAATGGTGAAATCAAACCCTTGTAGGCAGATCGACCATCTCAATAGTTTTGGGTTTTCCCCTTTCATTTGCATTAACCATCTCAAGGGTTGGTGGTCAGTCTGAATAACAAAAGTAGAACCATACAAGTACGGCGTAAACTTCTTCAGAGCCCACACGATAGCAATGCACTCTCTTTCGATTGTTGCCCACCTTGTTTCAGGATCCTTCAGCTTGCGGCTGATGAAGCAAACGGGGCGCTCCCTACCTTTCCCATCCAGTTGACTGAGTACAGCACCTATCCCTACATTGGAAGCGTCTGTCTGCACAATGAAGTGTTGGCGGTAATCAGGAGCTCTGAGTACTGGGGTTTGGCAAAGAGCCTGTTTCAGGTTTTCAAAAGCCTGATTGCACTCCTCGTTCCATTTAACCTTTTTAGGGAATTTGGGCGAGGAGATGACATTCAGTGGAGAAGCTATGGTCCCATAGTTCTCTATGAAATTCCTGTAATACCCAGTGAGGCCTAGGAAGGCTATCACCTGGGTTTGAGTAGTCGGTGTTGTCCAATTTTGCACAGCTTCAATCTTACTGAGCAAAGGCCTTATTTCTCCACCGCCTACCTCATGCCCAAGATAGACTACCTTACTCTGTCCAATTTGGCATTTACTCGCCTTTATGGTCAGATTGGCTCGTCCAAGAGCCTGCAAAACATCTCTCAGGTGGATTACATGTTCTTCCCAGGAATTGCTGAACACTGCAATGTCATCCAAGTATGCCATGCAGAAGTCCTCCATCCCATTCAGAACCTGGTTTACCATCCGTTGAAACGTAGCAGGTGCATTCTTCAATCCGAAAGGCATTATCTTAAACTGGTATAAGCCAACGGGGGTAGAAAATGCAGTTTTCTCCTTGGCATGGTCTGTCAGGGCTATTTGCCAATAGCCTGACGTCAAGTCAAATGTGCTGAGGAACTTGGCGGCGCCAAGTTTATCCACCAACCCATCTGTTCTTGGCAAAGGGTGGGCATCAGTCTTGGTGACTGCATTAAGAGCTCGATAATCCACGCAGAATCTAAGTTCTTTGGATCCGGCCTTTGGTACTAACACAACTGGGCTAGACCATGGACTAGTAGAGGGCTCTATTACCCCGAGATCGAGCATCTTGCTGACCTCACCTTTGATGTGGGTTCGTACGTTGTCTGACATGCGGTATCCTCTGCTTTTGACCGGCAGACAGTCACCAGTGAGTATGTCGTGCTGGCACCAAGGGGTGAAGCCTGGTGAAAGCGAGAACAGAGAGGCAAACTGATTCAACATAGATTTGCACTCTTCTTGTTGCTCGGGTGTCAGATTGGAGGAGAGATTCACTCCTTCAATTTTTTCATCTAAAGGTAAGCCTCTGAGGAGATCCGGAAGAGCTTCACTCTCTTCTTCTTCCTCGGATGATGCTAGAAGCAACGCTCCTACATCAGGTCGCGAGACATACGCTTTAAGTCGGTTGGTGTGAAAGACTGTCGGAGCCTCCTTGGGATTGCCCAAGTCCACCAGATAGTTAACCTCTCCGGTAGGGTCCCATCCACTTATCTTGCAAGGCCCTCTGCCTTGTTGGGATCATAACGAGAACGAGCTGGTCTTGAGCGAACTCAACCATGTTAGCTTTTTGATCGTGCCAGTGCTTGACCAATGCTTGTCCAGCTTTCAAGTTATCGTTTGCTTCCGTCATCATGTGCGACATTCTCCTCCGGAGACCTATCACGTAGTCAGTCACTCGGACTGGCTTGGGGGAAGGAGCACTCTCCAACCCCTCCTTAATCAGGGCCAATGGACCTCTGACGGGATGACCATAGAGTAGTTCGAAGGGAGAGTAACCTACTCCCTCCTGAGGGACTTCTCTATAAGCAAAGAGAAGACATGGCAATAGAAGGTCCCACTTACGCTTAAGGGGTTCCTCTAAAGCACCTATCATGCTCTTCATGGTTCGGTTGAACCGTTCTACCAACCCATTGGTTTGTGGGTGGTAAACCGTTGAGAACTTGTAAGTTACTCCGCAGGTTTTCCACATGGCTTTCATGTAGTGGGACATAAAGTTTGACCCCCTGTCAGAGATTACTTCCTTAGGAAACCCAACCCTGGTAAAAATACCATGGAGGGCCTTAGCCACAGCCGGAGCTGTAACAGTCCTCATAGGAATTGCCTCAGGATACCTAGTAGCATGGTCTACTACAACAAGTATAAACCTGTTGCCTGAGGAGGTTGGAGGATCAAGGGGACCAACGATGTCAATCCCTACCCTAAAGGTGCCACATTCTTGGAGCCAACCTTACCAGAGGTCTGGCAGGTGTGGCAGCTCCTGCAGTGTTTTTCTACTTCGGCCCCCATCTTTGGCCAGTAGAAATAGAGAGAGAGCCTTTCCTTAGTCTTCTTGAAACTCAAGTGACCAGCCAAAGGAATCTCGTGGGCTAACTGCAAGAACTGTGGTCTGTTCTCTTGGGATACTACAAGTCGTTTGTAGTCTCCAGGTGCAGACTCGGTCGGTTCACGTAGAAGAGGCCATCTTCCCAGTGCAACCTGTATTTCCCAGGCTCTTGCCCTTCAGCCTGAGCTTCTGCCTGATGGCGAAGACCTTCCAGAGTTGGACATTCTCTCTGTCCCTTACTGAAGTCTGCCCTGCTGGGTCCACCTTCTGCCAGTAAAGACTGTAGCTCAGGATGGTCAACAGGATCCAGATCTCCAATGAGTTCCTGGCCTTCCATTAGCTCTTCCTCAGAGTCTAATTCTACCACGCAGGGTTGTACCTCCCTCTCAGCCTCGGCTGGAGGTGGAGTTACGGGTGTGACGTTGGACAACCGCGGGGAAGTCTGTGTCGGCTGCACTGGAATGCTGGCGGAGGGTTTTGGGATAGAAGTCTTAGGTTTCTCCTTCGCTTCTGATTTCTTGGAGACAGCGGCCAACAATTCCAGTGGAGCAGGAGTGATTTCTTTCTTCATCATCTCCTGGAGAGTACCGCGCATGGTCCTCTCTCTTGCAGGTCTGGTTAGCTCCTGTAACCGTTTACTAGGAGGTCTGGGAGTATGCGATACAACTCCGAGAGTTTTCAAATCGTTACCCAACAGTACGCGTCCTGGTACCTCACTCTGTATGCTGACAGGTATCTTCACAGTCATGTCGTTACACTGGATGAGAACTGGTAATTGGGGAAGCATCTGCACAGGCTCTCCAGCTAACTTGGTGAGGCGTTTGGGTGCCTTAGCAACATCCTCAGCCTGAAAAAACGATTTATCCACCACAGTTATGCTGGCCCCAGTGTCCCTAATGGCAGGAGTCTCCTGACCATTCACCTGGACACTGTCCTTATAATACTCTTTAGTATTATCGGGGATAGAATTATAGACATCTAAATTCTGTTGTTCCCACAACCCCAGAGATACTAAAGAAACGCTGGCTGAGACTCCAATGGGTTCGTCAGCTAGCAGTAGAAAGTTTCCACTTGCCATTTGGACTTCCTCCTCTGGAGCGAAGGCTAAGGAGACAAGCTGGACCCCTGAAGGTTTACCCTTACATCTGGGATCTCCTTTCACGTGGTCAGTCGAGCCACAAACAAAGCATTTACCGAATGCTTTCTGGAATGGTGGCTTGTTCTGACCTCCTTCCGGTTTGGCACCAGAAGACACACTATTCTGCTGTGGTTTTCCCGGTGGTTTACCCTTCTGGTTTTGTTTGGGGTCCTCTTTGGAAGGTGAGTTATTCGAATTCTCTTTTGAGTCTTTTTTAGGCTGTTTTCCCTCATCCTTTTTCTGAGTTGCACCAGACTCCTTATGAGTAGCCCTGTTGGCAACCCACAAGTCAGCAGCCTTAGCTAGTGCCCTGGAATCCAATTCCTTCGAATCAGCCAAGTGCTGTCTGAGCTCAGGAGAACAGGCATCATAAATAGACTCCAACATAAAAAGATTTCTCATACCCTCATAAGTGTTCACTTTGTAACCCTTAATCCATCCCTCTAAGTTTTTCAACCCTTCACTCACCCAGGTAGCCCAAGGGGTACCATCATGCTTTTTGAGGGTTCTAAACCTCTTAAGATACTGGGAAGGGGTCTTCCCGAATCTAGCTATCAAAGCTAGTTTCACACTTTCGTAATCCGTCTTATCCGCCTCCTCCAACTCCATTACCACATCAGTCGCAACAGGAGGGAGCCTAGAGAACAACCAGGGAAGCAAAGCATTCCCGGTGATGTCCTGGAGCCCATGATTGTGTTCAAACAGTTTCAGCCAATCCAACACAGCCAATCTCGGTTCATACATACCCACTAATTCCTTCGGCATCCGGGGTCTTTTGGGACTGGAGCTCCTAGAGGAACCAGAGGAGAGAGAAGCATTTTCCATAGACAACTTTTTCATCTCTAATTCGTGATTAAGTTCTATTTCTCTGAATCTTAACTCAGCTTGCTTCTGCTCAGCCTGGGCATTCATCCGTCTGAACTCGAGTTCTTGGTTTCGTTCAGATTGAGCCAAGAACCGTTTGTATTCTAGTTCAAGCTTCATTTTTTCAAGTTCAAAATAAGCAGGGTTACTTGTGGGACCTGGTATGGGCCCCGTAGGCACAGCTGGTAAGGCAGGTAGAGGAGCGGGGGAGACAGTTTCGTTAGCCTCTCCGTCCTCGTCAGCCTCTTCATCGCTATCATCAGAATTATGATTCAGATCAACACCATTACTGTCGTCTACATTCGCTGGGGAGATTGGTTCCTCTGAACCAGTACCCAGACTTTGGTTCGCCAGCAATCTCTCTATTAGTTCTAACTTCTTGCCTCTTACAGAAAGATTCGCTTGCCTACAGAGAGCTCGCAAACTCTCAGTATTTTCACCTGACAAAGACTCTTGACTGTAAGTTTCCATCGTAGACATGTTTTTTGAAAGTTGCTTTTTGTGCAAAGTTTTGTGGTTAGTTATCCTACAGTGTCGAAAAGCACTCTAAACTGTATACCCAATACAAATCCCACCGCTGTACACCAGTGTTAGGCGGAAACCTGTGCAGTTCCCTCTGGGACCACTGCAAAAGATTTAGGACTACAGGCGTTGGCGGTGAACCCACTTGGTAGCAGTCCGCACCACACAGATTCACGTGGTAGCTGTGGCTGAGCAGTCAGACTTCTCTCAAGAAAAGTTGAGCAGTATGTGGAGTATACAAAATAGGGCAATTCTTCACAGCAAGACAAGCAAACACGCAACGAGGCTTAGTGTAAAGATATCAAGGTATTTATTTATAACACAACATCTAGGGAAAACACTAAAGCAAATCACGGCAAACAAATCAAACACAATTACTCTACAAAGTAGAAAACGATCAATCCCCCTAGCAAAATATCGACAACTCTAGGTTCTACTGGTACCACTTATTTTCAGACAGAGGTGTATCCCTCAACCTAGATGACACTCGAATATTAGTTAGGAAGGGAGAGAAAAAGATAGGCAGGTTATGAAATCAACACAGTTCAATCCTACGCGGATAAAATGCAAGGCAGGAAGGCAAGAATCACAATAGATCATAAAGTTCAGAGGCCAGGCCCACTCGGAGAGAGGCAAGGCGCGATGTCCCAAAAAGTCTCTAGTGGAGATGCATTCAAGTCTTTATAGCAAATTGTTATCGGCAGATTGAACCAGTTCAGAACAAAGAATGAGCAAAGCTTGGAGGCGACCCAGCGGAACGGAGAGGATTAAGACACCTCACTCGAACCGAACGAAAGGGAAGCCAGGCGGACACGGTACCTTGTTGTGGAGGGCAGCTCCGGCGGGGGCAGTTGTTCCTGGTGGTGGATGCACGTCGGGTCTTTGCCAAGAGTAGAGATGATCTCGTCATCGAAGGAAAGTGAAGTCCGGTGCACCACCAGGGAAGAGACCAGCCGCGGAGTGCTCCGTCACAAGGCACCACCTTTTGGTCACGGTACAGGGGTAGTGGCTATCCGGTTGCCGAGGTGCTCTGCACGGGCAAATCGACCACTGCGTCCTGAGGCAAATAAAAAGCAAAGGGGACTGGTTGTTCCCACCAGTCAGGGGAAGAGACTATCCGGCAGGGTGATCTCCTCTGTCGCCGGGAAGTGGTGAGTCGGCTCAGCGGGGCTCCACCGGAGGTGTCGTCGTTGCAGGTCGGCTCAGCGTTACCCTCGTCGGATTCTTAGGTCCTGTGGCGACTTCTGAAGATCCAGTCCCAAAAGTCCTGCTTTTATGCAGAAGACCCCCATTCATTCAGCCTAGCTGTCAATCAACACAAGCTAAGTGGTGAGCGGGAACGCTCACCACTTGGGCCAATCACTCCAGAGTGCGACCGGAGTTGGCAAGGCAACTCGGTCCAGGGTGCCTAAACCCCCTCCCACACCCCTGTGGTAACCCAGACAGAATGGCACCACTTTGGAGGGTCTCTGTACAGAGCCCGCCAAAAGTGGAACAAAGGGCTCGACCTTTGGTTTAGGAGTCACAGAGACGAACACAGACGCCATTTAAAAACCGAGTTCTGGCAGAAAATACCATCCGATAAACTTATTTAAGATAAGGAGACCGGTGGTACGTTAGAGATTAACGAGAAAAAGAGCCAATCTCCAACAATGGGATGAATCCCATAGGGTTATGTTCGGGGTCGAACATAACAAGTAGTTTCCACTGCCACCAGCCAAAACTCGACGAGGGGGGACGGGACAGTGCCCCCTCGAGTAACAGATCTAGGAGTAATCGAATTACCCCTACTAGTTCCTCCACAATAAGATGGTTTGTACTAGTTCTGTTAGTAAATTTAGGTCTAGTAAAGCCAATGGTGACTTTACATGCCCGGGGAGACAGTAGTCAGTCCCCGGGTATGGAGTCTATGGTGGAGGTCCGCTAGGACGCCCCAGTGTTACGGCACGTAGGGTGCGGTGTAACACACATAGAAAAACTTATGAGACCCTATGGAGTAAAAGACCCCATAGCCCATCGAACACATTGACATTTCAAAGGAATTATACACATACATGACCAAGAGTGGGAGGCAAAGAGTCTCAATCTTGGCAGGATGGAAAAAAACAAACTCCTGAAATCCAGCAAAGCTGCTGGGGGACTCACTAGGTTAGGAAATTAAGCCTAAACAGAGAATTCTCCCTAACAGTCCCCTATCACCCCCACCCCCCAGCAGTGCAGGGGCAGCCTCCACCAGACCCCCACTCATGTCTCCCACCACCCCCACCCCCCAGCAGTGCAGGGGCAGCCTCCACCAGGCCCCCACTCATGTCCCCCTGCACCCAGGTCCTCACAATCCCCAATCATGTGCGTTATGGTCAGCCTCCACAGCCAAAAGGCCCTACCAAGTAACCCATTCACCCACATGGAAATGGAAATTACATGTTACACCCCCAATGTTCATAAAGCAAATGAACCCATGTCCGTCACACACAATGGTTGCAATTGAATGGGAAAACACCCAACATGACATGCATGAAACCAATGAGATGATACCACACAGTGAAGTATGAAAACAAAATTGTATTAAAAAAAATTGAATGCAAATGAAATGAAACAAGCTACAATGGCAATGAAAAAAAGATAAGCTGCATGTCCGTCAAAAGAAATTAAAACTACAAATCCAAATTCAAAAAAATGTTGTCCAAAGTCACATTAAAAATAAAATCAATCCGAGAGAGAAAAATAAATGCAAAGACCATTGCTCCATGGTGAATAAATAAAAACAAAAAAAATAAAACAATCCAATGAAGAACTATGTACAAAACATCCAAGGGTCCATGAGCCCAACTGAACAAAGGAAACCTACAAAAAACCCTAATTAAAATGCAACTATATACAAAAAGTGGAGCAGTGTCCGTCGACTCCAAATCATAAGAAGAAACAAAGGAAACCTAAAACTAAAGAACTATATACAAAGGCGGCGGGCAAGTCCAGCGGCTCACTCCGTGGTGTTCCGGGCCAGGGCATCATCAAACTCCTCTTCGATGTCCCAGAGGCGGTCCTGTTCCATGGCCCCGAGGGTCCGCAGGGACGACGCCATCTGCTCCTCCAACCCCCTGCGGATTGCCTCGAGGCACTTGGCCCGCCTCAGGGCCCTCCGCATGGAGTTCTCCGCCCTGACCATCGTGAGCCGCGCCTCTTCCGCCCGCCGCCGCTCCGCACCTATCTGCTGGCCCAACCGCAGCCACACGGAAGACACTTCCCGTCCTGGGTCCTCCTGCCTTCCGGCCGATGCCTGCCCCTCCGATGTTGATGGCCCCGAGCCATGATGCCTCCCACGTTGACTCTGCTGCTGCCTCCGACGCAACCGCCTCTGCCAGCACGACGGCATCCAGGCTGATGGAATCCACCGACGCCGTTGTGCACGTGCCCTGCCTATTGATGCTGGCACATCCTCCATCTGCTGGGGTACAGTTGCTGTGGTGTCCACCCCTGCTGGACCTCCGACTCCCGACTGTGGCAGGGATGGGATCCCCACCGAGCTGGCTGCATTGGTCAGGGCAGGTCCACAGGGGGCCCTGGTGGCATCTGGGCCGGAAGACGGCAAGGAGAACGACCGGCGTATAGCCTCCACAGAGGAGGAGAGGGCCGCCAGATTGGCCGACACATGCAGGAAACCCCCGAACATGGAAGATCCCAATTGGGCCACGTCGGCACGGTGCTCTTCGTGATGACGTGCGTGCTCCTCCCGGGAAGCACACACGTCATCACGAATTGCACCCGCGTGCATCGCGACCCCAATCAGGACCTTCTCCATACGGCCACGGGTCCCCTCGTCCACAGGTGGAGGGGAGTCAGGTAACATGGACATCCCCTCTAACTGCGGATGGGCCTGGGACGGGGCATCCCTGCTAGTGCGTGGTGGTGCACTCACAGGGTCAGGGACAGTGACATGCACAGGCCCCTCCACGGTGACCTGTGCTGCCTCCTGCCCCTGCCCCTGGACTGCACCACTTGCACCAGCAGGGATGCCCCCACCAGGCCCCATGTGTGCCTCAGTGGCGGCCTCCTCCTCCTCTGTGGAAACCACCAACCTGGATGGCTCCTCACCGTCTTCCGCCGTAGCAGGCCCCTGTGGGGGCTCACCCACCCCTTCCGCTGCAGCCGTGGGGGCATCCCCGCCGCCTTGCTCGACAGCGCCGTCTCCGCCCTCTTCTTCACTAGCCGCTGCGTAGAGGGAGACATAGAACACAAGCATCAGGGTACTGTACAATGGTCCCCTAGACAGGAAGCAATAGCAGATGAGTACCACTGTCAAAGTACACTTCCATCATGTCCCTCCACAACACATGGGTCAGTCCAGGCAAAACACACACAGTAACAGGCATGGTGCATGCCATGGACATTTCCATACATGTCCAATGGACTCTTGAAACATACAATGATATGGAACTCACATGCATCATGGGTCATGCCTATCACATGCGCACACTTCACCTCAGTCACATCCATCTGGCCTCATACACCCCAAACACAGCGGATACAAGGATAACTAGGCTGCATCAGTGAATCTGTGCATTGTCACACACATGTGTCATGCATCCATGGCATTCACAAGTCACAGACACGCAGGTCAGGCACACAGACATGGCTACCATATATGTACCTGGCATCAGCACCCATCCCTCACCCCCACCCATGTCCAGAAACAGAGACTGGCATGCTCTCATGTGTAAAATCTGCATAGGGCTCCCCATGTCACATTTAAACACATGCAACGACCATGTGGTTCACACATCACTGGTCGCACATGCATTACCATGATGTCCCTGCACACATACATGCGTACATGGCCTATGTCACACATACAGGCAAGTATCAGACAACCAGCACACCGCAACATGCCCTGTCTCACACAGCAATGCTTGGCCACTTACCGCTCAACTCCAGACGGGTCTCCCTCTCAAGGATCTGGGCGTGGAGCGCTGGGCGTACGCGTTCCAGGACCCTCATCTGGATGGAACTCATGCGGCCCGGCCCCCGCCATGAGGCGCCGGGCCTTCACGAGGGTCCTGGACCTCAAGTCCTCCCAGCGCTTCTTGATCTTCTGGACGTCGCGGGTTGCCACCCCCTCCGCGTTGATGGCAACCACACAGTCGGCCCAGATCCTCTCCCATCCTTCCTTGCTGGCGCGGGACGATCCAAAGAGGGCATCATACTGCCCCAGGACATGCTCCACCAGGACACCAACTTCGGTGGCAGTGAAGCTGGTGCCCCTCTGCCCCTCTGGCCTGGGGTTGCCACTGGTGCCAGATGTCGAAGTGCCCGACATGGCAACCCCAGAGGCAGGAGTGGGTGGGCAACTGGGTCCTGGGGCTGAGCTGTGGAGCGATGTTATCCCAGTCGGGAGTCTTCTGTTCCAGCAGGGGTGGACACAGCAACTGGACCCCTGCAGATGGCTGATGTGCAGGCACCAAATGGCAGGGCACGGTGGCAGCAGGCAGGCAGGCAGCCAGGTAGCAGCAGATGGCACGTGGGAGGCTGCTCGGGGCACTGGGGGGCAGTAATTCGGCCTTCTGGGCAGGAGCGTGGTCTTCCGTGTGTTTTCGCGTGGCCAGCTTGATACGGAGTGATTTGGCACGTGAAAATCCTGCACGTCAGCGCGAAATTCGAGGAAAGGCCCTTAGCGCGTAAGCGCGTCAGCACGCATACGCGATTCTATTGGACCAAAGGCCCTCAGCGCGTAAGCGCGTCTGTGACGTGACCCTCACGGGTGTTTCCCTCATAGCATGTGATGACGGAGCACACGTGGAAAGACTGCACGTCAGAGTGTCATCGCGTGTAATTAGACAAAAGTGCGCGTACACGCGATTGGCCTATGTACGTGTATTTCAGGGGTGCGCGGACACTTAAACACGCGAGTACATCAGCGCACGTGTATTCCGCGGCCTACAACACGCGCAAAGAAACACGTACGCCAGTAGGAAGCAGGCATACGTCGACCCATGACGCAAAAATTTGCGCGCAAAAAACTAACAAGCTCAGACGCCAGGATGAATATACCGTTCCTAGCAGCACTGGCCGTGGGCTACCAAAGGAGGAGGAGGAGGATAGTCAGGGCCAGAATTTTCACACCCAGAACCATCCTTTTCGGGATGCCTGATGACCAGGTGTATGGGAGGTACAGGTTTCCACCACACATAATACTGGACCTGGTGAGTGAGTGGGAGGACGACCTCACATCACCCACCCTGTGCTCCCAAGCACTCAGCCCCCTGGAGAAGGTCCTCAATGTACTGCACTTCTTAGCCACTGGATCATTTCAGCGGACAAGTGCCATAGTGGGTGGGGTGTCACAGGCCACGCAGTCACACTGCCTACACCAGGTCTTGAACATCATCACTGCACGCCCATCAGTCCGCAGGCACATATACTTGCCCAGAACACCTGCAGAAAGGCATGCTGCCGCCCTGGATTTTTACGGTGTGGGACGATTCCCCAAAGTGCTAGGTGCCATCGACTGCACCCATGTGGCTCTACGTCCCCCCAGGGCATCTGAGCACATCGATAGGAACCGCAAGCACTGGCATTCCATCAACGTGCAGGTAGTATGTAATGCCAAGGGAATCATCACCTCAGTATATGCCAACTATCCCGGGTCCACCCACGACAGCTTAATTTACCGAATGTCCACCCTAAACCGGGACCTAGAAGCTGGGCGGCATGGCGATACATGGCTGCTTGGTGAGTATGAATGCCACTGCACATGCATGCATGTCAGATACTGAGCAAGGTCACAACCCCACCAATGATACCCATCACCACCTCCACAGGGGACAGTGCCTACCCTCTCAGCCCCCACATGATGACGCCAATTCGGAACCCCACCACGCCACCCGAGGTAAGATATAACACAGCCTACATTGCAACCCGGGGCATAGTGGAGCGCACATTCGGAGTGCTTAAGTCACGCTTTCGCTCCCTTGACCGTTCTGGCGGGCAGCTGTTATACGCTCCCCCAGTAGTGAGCAGGATCATAGTGGCAGCATGTGTCCTGCACAACGTTGCAACACGCCGGGGCCTGGCCGTGGACATGGTGGTGCCCCCACATCCCCAACCACATGCACGCCCGCTGCGCATGGGAGGGGAAAGGGCACGGGGGGAGGCAGCCCGTACACAGCTAGTGGCTAATTACTTCACATAGAAATCACACCCCTGTGGAGTGCACACTGCCCTGGCACATACCATCTGACAATCAATGATGACTCAACCTGACAATGATCCTGAATGTCTGGAGAATCAACCGTCAAAACCATATCAGCCTGAAATTGTTCACCTGGAAGTGTTACAATGTGTGCATCCCTACCTACACAGACACCACCAATGCAGTTTCGTGAAAAAACACATTCATACAGCTAAAATGAATACCCACTTGCAAAATGCAACATGAGGACAGTGCCATGTCACCCAACCCATCCCCAGCACCGCCACACGACACACCATGCCATGTCATGCTATGTGCGGGTAAACAAAGTAATCCCCACAACATGACACAAGTGTCACAAAGTACAGTGTCCCTAATTGAAACTCGCGACACCTGAAATGCTCACAGTAATGCAGGACCAACAACACACTTGAGCAGGTATTTAGCAATAACACTTATCAGCTACTGACCCTCAAAACTACCATTAACATGACATTACGAATGTAAGGAATTAGTAGTCTCACCACCTGGAAATGCCTGCACTCCCACCTCTTCCAACTGTACAGTGTTGCCGCCATGTAGAGTTGGAGTTGTAGGTGCACTGCTGCCAACATGGACTCCATCTCCAAAGTAGAGGGCCTTGTGTAGACATGAGGAAAGGACCTGCAAATTAGGAGGTAGACATGGATGATGAGTTACACATCAATGCAACATGCAGTGTACAACACAACAGCAATATGCACTAGGAATGTATACACAATATTGACTAGACTACCCACACATGTAGTGGGAGTCCAATGTCACCATGTACGTCAATGTCACTTGGGCACACCCTTTGCAAGCCCATGGAAACGGGAAGCAGGAGGGGTGTGTGTGACAAAAACCCAAGCATCTGAACCAAATACATGACAAGCCTGCATGTGCCCAGCCACAATGCAGCGTATGCCCACGGGAGCCACACAAGGCAACACACTGTCCCAAAAAACAAAATATAAAAAAAAAAAATCAAAAATGGCCATTAATGGGCCCGGGGGGGTTGGGGAGGCCACCCAGGAGGTCCGAGGACAGGGTGCACACCAAAACCCACCTGTGTGGATCTTGCGAGAAAAAAAAACACCTTCATTGGCTCATGGCCCACACGGCTACCCTATTGTGGGATTATCACTGCTGTCGCTATTCTCACCCTGTGCAGCTGCATCCGGAGGTGGTGGCACTATGGGAGGCAGCTCACGCAAGGCCCTAGTCTGTTCCTCCATGGCTGCAAGCATGCGGGTGTGGTAGGTCTCGTTCTGGAGGATGAGTGTGCGGAGGTCCCCATGCAACAACTCACGGGATGCCCGGACCTCCACCCTAGTTGCCTGCATCTCAGCTGAGAGCGTACGGTTGAGACGCTCCAGCTGCTGTTCTGTCCTTCGGTTTGTTGAAGCCTCAAGCTCAACAAGAGTCGTCCTGAGGTGAAGCCTCAGGGCTTCCCTGTGGCCCTGGGACTCTATGGAGATGGCTTCCTGCAGAGTCGCCAGTGCCGCCCGCCTGTCCCTGTTGGACGCCAACATGTCCTCCCTGTGTGACTGGCAGATGGAGTCGGTTGCCTGCTGTAGTCGCTCCATCAGCCTTTCGGGGGGGACAATGGAAGTGGCCACCCTATCCATGGCCTGAGCCATCATCTCTGATGATGCTGCCTGTTGGGTTGCCATACCCTAAATGGATTGCTCCCATGCGGTATTGCCAGGTGGCGTACGGCCACCACGTCGGCGGGCACCACACCTGTCTGGGGCAAGACGAACTGCGCCTTGCTGTGCCGGCACTGCCTGAGGCTGCAGGACTGCATTCCCCCTCTGATCTGCTGGCCCAGGAACAGGATCAGATGTCGCGGAGTGTGACCCTGCATCCGTAACCACCAAAGGCGTAGCTGCCAACACTGACATCCCCATTGAGGGTTCTGACCCTGGTGCAGGTGGGTCGGACAGAACAGAATCCCTCCCAGGAACACTCACCTGCGACGGCACGTAGGTCTCATCATCCGAATCAACACCTGAGTACAGCTCGGGAGAGGTGCAGCCAGAGACACGACCTGCAGCAGTTGTGGGTTCTCACCCACCACCACACCACGTCCCTCACTGGTGGTCGGTCGGCCCTCAGACCCCTCCTGGGTCTGCACCATCTCCACAACCCCAGCAGTATCAGGTGCGTCTTCCCCTGCAAAGACATAAAAGAAAACAAATGGAAACAGGCATTAGCACCATGGCACACAATGAGGGCTGAGAAGCAACAGAACCAGTACTTGATTGACACATGTCCCACATGACTAAAACCCTCCCATGCATGCACCCTCACTGCGTATGAAGGGGAGGAAAATGGCACACATTGATGACACCAAGATGGAAGATGAACACATTTGCTGCATGCTGCCTAGCAGTGGCATCACACATTGGCCTGTGATTGCCAGTTGAAATACACATGCCATCACACAGATGGCATGTACCATTGCTATTGAGTGAAGATGGAGAGGAGGGCAGCACTTATTCATTCAGTCCAGTTCCCTCATGTAATAGCTTTTCTAATTCAAACAGGTCTGATTTTTCACCTGGAGCTGCCAGTCCAAAATGGTCCGATTGCACAGGGACATGTATAAACAAATGATATCCAGGTAACAAAGTCACTCCACTTTACCATAGCCATGTCAGACATGTGACTAGAGGACTGAGAAATGCCTAGTAAAAGTGGTGGAATGCAAACAATCTGCCTGAATGAACAGAGAAAAATAAGCAACAATGTTGTGGCAAGGTGACACTTCAAGGGCAACTGGCGTGCTGTTGGGCTAGATGTCTACTGTTGGCAGAAGGGATACTGCTATGGCCAAATGCTGCTGCGCAGAATGTATTGCATGAAGCACATGGGTGACCCAAACAACTCAGGCGCACACACCCTCACCTGGCACACAAACAGAAGCCCTCACACACACCATGCACATGGATGACACACACATGCATGTGCACTCACCGGACAATGCCTCATAATCAGGCAGATCTCCCACGCCTTTGATCTGTTCCTCTGTGACCTAGGTCCCAGCGACTGACTCATGTGGAGTGAGTTCCATGTCTTCTACTGGAGACCCATCTCCAGTCACTAGAGTTGCGGCATGACTTGAGGCCAGCTTATTCTTTGCCCTGCGCTTTAGGTCATTCCAGCGCTTATAGCAATCATTGGCTGTGCGCCTCACGATTCCAAGGGCACTTACGATGTCCGCAACGGTCTGCCAGTGTGCCTGGCGTTGTGCAGGTGTGATCTTGGATCCTGCAACAATGACCATTTCGTTATCATGTGCGGACACATACTCGACAAGTGCATTCAGTTCGGCATCCGTGAAGCTGGGCTTCCTCGATGGGCCGGACTGTGTAGCCGTGTCTGGGGCATCAGCCTGTGCCGGACGAGCACTCTTCCTCTTCCGCTTGGAAGGTGGTGGTGATCCTGAGTGTCCTACGCCGCTCTGGACACTAGGGGCAGGAGCCCTGGTGGACTCTGTATCAGGAGTGTGGGATTGCACACTCAGCATGGGAGTTGGTGTAGGCATTGGCTCAAGTGTAATGGTGTCAGGGGGAATGTCAGCAGGATGGACTAGGACCGACACTGTCCTGGCTGGGTGTGTGAGAGCTGGGGTGGATGGAGCCGCAGCTGCCCCTGCAGCCTCTCCACCCTGCCTACTTGGGGCAGCAGATGACCTTGCTGCCCCTGATCCACGTGGCCTGATGATATCAACGTGCACTAGCGCACGTGTCATAGGCCTGCTGACCTGGAAGTCAGCCATGGAGTCAGCCAGGTCTGGTGCCACAATGGGCTGGTCCAACAAGGGCTGGTATGGATGGTGTCCGCCACATCACCCTCAACCAGGGGGAGCGGGGGGGGATTATGGGTGCCCTTGACTGGTCCTCCACACATGGGGGGACAGGGTCACCCTGCAAGTAACAACCACGTCCCCTACCGGATCCACCACGGCCACCACTTGTGGCTCGTCCACCTTTGCCACCCTTACGGATTCCTCGCCTCCCAACCATGGCACTGATGTTAATGTGCATATGGGAGTGGCTGTAAACTATTGTCCTGGGCAATTGGTGGTCAAAGGGGTTGGGTACCAGATGGTAATCGTACCCTAGTGCTCTAGCAAGGCTGAATGTGACCCCTGGGGAAAGATGACAGATCACGCAACGCACAGGAAGCCCAAAAAAGGGAGATAACGTGCACGCAACCCCTCATAGACCACGTGTGCGGAAAAAAAAACCTGCACTACGCTGTGGCACCCAGTAACACAAGAATGAACGTATGCGTGCCACACGCAGCCTAGAATGACCTCTGAAGGGGTAGGCTACACACGGGGCAAGCACAGATGTTAGATACGTGCGTGACTCACCATCTGCTAGGAAAAAGAGCGTGAAAAAGAAGCGTGTGTGCGCGTTGGCAACACCCCCGCCAAAAGAAGAATTGTACGCTGTCTGAGTAGACAGGACAACAGTAGAAGGGAATGCTGTTTGAGGGAACAGGCCCAGGAAAACCAGAAAAAGAGAAAAAAGAGAAAAAGCTGTCAGAGGTAACAGGGAGTACGAACTTGAAACGCCGTGAAGTAAATCGCGTGTCAAACGACAAGAAGTACAGATTTCACCCACTCGCTCTCCACGAAAAGCACGTACACGGAAATGGTGTTCTACACGTACCTTTTATGCAGGCCCACACGTCCAGCGTCACTTCCGCGTGTACGCGCTAGGGCCATTTCCACCAATTACACGCTTTGTCACTTCCGCGTGTACGCGCTAGGGCCATTTCCACCAATTACACGCTTTGTCACTTCCGCGTGTACGCGCAAAGGCCATTTCCACCAATTACACGCTTTGACACTCGGACGTGTCTTTCATTTTTTTAACACGCAACATTTCAAACGTGTGCCATATTCAACGTGCACGTGACATCATAGACGCGTATACGCTGGCGGCCTTTGGGCCAATGAATGCACAGACGTGTGCTGATGCGCTTACGCGCTAAGGGCCTTTCCTCGAATTACACGCAGACGTGCTGGATTTTCACGTGCAAAATCACTCCGTATCAAGCTGGCCACGCGTTCACACACGGAAGACCACGCTCCTGCCCAGAAGGCCGAATTACTGCCCCCCAGAGCCCTGAGCACGCTCCCATCTGCCATCTGCTGCTGCCTGACTGCCTGCTGCCCACGTGCCCTGACATTTGCTGCCTGCACATCAGCCAGGGGTGCTGTTGCTGTGACCACCCCTGCTGGAACCGAAGACTCCCGACTGCTTTTCCATCGCCCCACAGCCCAGCCCCAGGACCCAGTTGCCCACCCACTCCTGCCTCTGGGGTTGCCATGTCGGGCACTGCAACATCTGGCACCAGTGTCAACCCCCGGCCAAGGAGGCAGAGGGGCACCAGCTTCACTGCCGCCGAAGTTGGTGTCCTGGTGGAGCATGTCCTGTGGCAGTATGATGCCCTCTTTGCAAGGTTGCGCGCCGACAAGGAAGGACGGACTCGGATCTGGATGGACATCGTGACTGCCATCAATGCGGAGGAGGTGGCAGTCCGCGACTACGAACGTGTCAGGAAGCGCTGGGAGGACTTCAGGTCCAGGACCCTCAACAAGGCCCGGCGCCTCCTGAAGGCAGCGGATGCTAAGGGGCGCCGGGGCCACTTGTCGGAAGATCAGATGAGGGTCCTGGAACGCATATCCCCAGTGCTCCACGTCCAGGTCCTTGAGAGGCAGCCCCGTCTGGAGTCGAGCGGTAAGTGTACATGCATACTGATTGTAAGCTGTGCGTGTGGTGTGCCAGGAGTGTGCAGGTTGAACATGTATTTTTATGTGGGCAAGTAGGGAGGGGTGTACAGGGCCGTGAGGGTGACACATGCGAGGGGTCTCATGTGTGACACATGGATGGTGCTTGTGTGTGTGGGCTTGCATGGCACAGGATGTGGAGGAATGATTGTCAGGTGTGACATGGATGTCGATCAGAACACTGCGACAGTTGGCGGAGGTGTACACATGCATGCAAGTTTGGTGGTGTGTGTGCATGTGTAGTGTACTCCCTATGTTGCATGTGATGTGTGGATGACCTTTGGCTGCTCATACTGTTGTATGTGAAAGGATGGTGCTGGCTGTTGCAATATGGCTGTGGTATGGCTCATTTGTGCAAGTTGAAATGACATGTGTGTTGGGGATTGTGATGCCATGTCTGAGGTTTACCAATGCCACTCATGTATGACTGTCATGTGTGTATGAGTCCATTGTACAGTGCCCTGATGCCTGTGTTTTCTTTCTCCCTGTCTGCAGCATCAACTGATGAAGAGGGCGGAGAAGGTGCTGTGGAGCACAGCGGCAGGGGTTGCACCACCAGCCGGAGACGCAAGGCCCGGATCCCCTCCCAGGTTCTGATCTCGTCGGGGAGTGAGGAGTCCGGTGCCATGTCCCAGGCCGCAGCTGCCGAGGGGAGGTCCAAGAGGCGGAGGTTGGAGTTGGACTCCTCGGCAGCAGAAGGGGCAGCTGGGACCCCACAGGGCCCAACGGAGGAAGATGGCACGGAGTCATCCAGGTTGGTGGGGGGTTTGGAGGAGGAGGAGGCCGTGCAAGCGACAGAGGCGGGCTCTGGAGGTGGGGATTCCACTGGTGCTAGTGGTGCAGTGCAGGATCAGGGACGGGAGGCAGCACAGTCCGCCGCAGAGGTGCCTGTGTGCAATCCTGTCCCTGCTCCTGTCACTGCATCATCTTGCACCAGCGGGGATGCCTACCTCCAGACCCGTTCTCAGGGAGGGGATTGGCTTACAACACCTGGCCTTCCTCTCCCTGCGGATGTGGCTATCCTGCACCAGGTTGAGCCTGTCCAGGGTGGGGTGGCGTTGCGTCAACGGGCCATGCGAGCTGACCTGCAGTCTTTTCATGATGAGTCTGCACGTCTTCTCGCATGGCTCGTTGACCGCGTTGACCCACTGGGACAGCTCACCAGGGCTGGATTCCTCCGTTTCCTGGACCTTGTTCCGACCACCTCCTCCACGGAACCCCCTATGCCGCAGTCGTCCTCCATGTCATCTTCCCACCCATGTGTCACCTGGGTGCCCTGTGAAGCTGCCTCCGACCGTGCGGCAAGGCTGGTGGACAACAGATCCCTGCCACAGTCGGGAGTCGGACGTCCAGCAGGGGTGGCCACATCAACGACTGCACCCCAGCTGGAGGAGGATGTGCAGGCACCATCGGACAGGGCACATGGACAGCAGCAGCTGCAGCAGCAGGAGGCTGTAAGTGGGAGCCACGATAGCTTGGGGCCTTCAACATCGGAGGGGCAGACATCGGCCGGAGGGCAGGAGGACCCTGGACGGGAAGTGTCTTCCGTGTGGCAGCGGTTGGGCCACGCCATAGATGCGGAGCGGCGGCGGGCGGAAGAGGCGCGGCTCACGATGGTCAGGGCGGAGAACTCCATGCGGAGGGCCCTGAGGCGGGCCGAGTGCCTTGAGGCAATCCGCAGGGAGTTGGAGGTGAACATGTCGGCGTCCCTGCGGACCCTCAGGGCCATGGAACAGGACCGCCTCCGGGACATAGACGAGGAGTTCGATGATGCCCTGGCCCGGAACACCACTAAGTGAGCCGCTGGACTGGCCCGCCGCCATTGTATATAGTTATTTAGTGATAGGTTTCCTTTATAGTTTATTTTTATTTGGAGTCGACGGACACTGCTCCACCTTTTGTATATAGTTCCATTTTAGATAGGTTTTTTGGTAGGTTTCATTTCTTCTGTTGGGATGATGGACCCTGAATACTTTGTACATAGTTGGACTTTGGATTTGGATATTTTTTTACTATGAATATTTTTTTCCATGGAGCAATGGTTTTCTATTTCTTTTTTCCATTCATTTCCTTTTTATGGATTTGAACTTTGGAAGAATTTTTTTTGGATTATCATTTATTGATTTTAATTTGAAAAGAGACAGCCAGCTTAATTTTGTTATTTTTTTACTTGTGTATTTTGTTTAATTTTGATTGCCATTACTGTTGTTTTTAATACATTATTTTGATTTTTTCATCCTTCAATGTGTGGTTTCATCTCATTGTTTTCATGCATGTCATGATATGGGTTTTCAGGTTCACTTGCAACCATTGTGTGTGTGTGAGACACATGTGTTTATTTACATTGTTTCCATTGGAGTAGTATCATGGGCGCATGTAATACTTGGTTGTGTCTTTGGGCTGTGGTGTCTGGCCATGAGGCCCATGCTTGAGGATTGTCAGGGCCTGTGGGCAGGGGGACATGAGTGGGGGCCTGGTGGAGGCTGCCCATGGTGGCTGGGGGGTGGGGGTGGTGGTAGACATGGGTGGGAGCCTGGTGGGGGCTGCCCATGGTGGCTGGGGGGTGGGGGTGGGTGGGAGACATGAGTGGGGGCCTGGTGGAGGCTGCCCCTACACTGCTGGGGGGTGGGGGTGGGTGAGAGACATGAGTGGGGGCCTGGTGGGGGCTGCCCATGGTGGCTGGGTGGTGAGGGTGGTGGTAGACATGGGTGGGAGCCTGGTGGAGGCTGCCCCACAGTGCTGGGGGGTGGGGTTGATAGGGGACATGAGTGGGGGCCTGGTGGAGGCTGCCCCTGCACTGCTGGGGGGTGGGGGTGGTGGTAGACATGGGTGGGAGCCTGGTGGAGGGTGCCCCACAGTGCTGGGGGATGGGGTGGGTGGGAGACATGAGTGGGGGACTGGTGGAGGCTGCCCATGGTGGCTGGGGGGTGGGGGTGGTGGGAGACATGGGTGGGGGCCTGGTGGAGGCTGCCCCACAGTGCTGGGGCCTGGGGGTGGTGGTAGACATGGGTGGGAGCCTGGTGGGGGCTGCCCATGGTGGCTGGGGGGTGGGGGTGGGTGGTAGACATGAGTGGGGGCCTGGTGGAGGCTGCCCCTGCACTGCTGGGGGGTGGGGGTGGGTGGGAGACATGGGTGGGAGCCTGGTGGAGGGTGCCCCACAGTGCTGGGGGGTGGGGTGGGTGGGAGACATGAGTGGGGGCCTGGTGGAGGCTGCCCATGGTGGCTGGGGGGTGGGGGTGGTGGGAGACATGGGTGGGGGCCTGGTGGAGGGTGCCCCACACTGCTGGGGTGGTGGGGGGTGGGAGACATGAGTGGGGGCCTGGTGGAGGCTGCCCCTGCACTGCTGGGGGGTGGGGGTGGTGGTAGACATGGGTGGGAGCCTGGTGGGGGCTGCCTATGGTGGCTGGGGGGTGGGGGTGGCGGGAGACATGAGTGGGGCCTGGTGGAGGCTGCCCCACAGTGCTGGGGGGTGGGGGTGGTGGTAGACATGGGTGGGAGCCTGGTGGGGGCTGCCCATGGTGGCTGGGGGGTGGGGGTGGGTGGGAGACATGAGTGGGGGCCTGGTGGGGGCTGCCCATGGTGGCTGGGGGGTGGGGGTGGTGGTAGACATGGGTGGGAGCCTGGTGGGGGCTGCCCATGGTGGCTGGGGGTGGGGGTGGTGGGAGATATGGGTGGGGGCCTGGTGGAGGGTGCCCCACACTGCTGGGGGGGGTGGGAGACATGAGTGGGGGCCTGGTGGAGGCTGTCCATGGTGGCTGGGGGGTGGGGGTGGTGGGAGACATGGGTGGGGGCCTGGTGGAGGGTGCCCCACACTGCTGGGGTGGTGGGGGGTGGGAGACATGAGTGGGGGCCTGGTGGAGGCTGCCCCTGCACTGCTGGGGGGTGGGGGTGGTGGTAGACATGGGTGGGAGCCTGGTGGGGGCTGCCTATGGTGGCTGGGGGGTGGGGGTGGCGGGAGACATGAGTGGGGCCTGGTGGAGGCTGCCCCACAGTGCTGGGGGGTGGGGGTGGTGGTAGACATGGGTGGGAGCCTGGTGGGGGCTGCCCATGGTGGCTGGGGGGTGGGGGTGGGTGGGAGACATGAGTGGGGGCCTGGTGGGGGCTGCCCATGGTGGCTGGGGGGTGGGGGTGGTGGTAGACATGGGTGGGAGCCTGGTGGGGGCTGCCCATGGTGGCTGGGGGGTGAGGGTGGATGGGAGACATGAGTGGGGGCCAGGTGGAGGCTGCCCCTGCACTGCTGGGGGGTGGGGGTGGGTGGGAGACATGGGTGGGAGCCTGGGGGAGGGTGCCCCACAGTGCTCGGGGGTGGGGTGGGTGGGAGACATGAGTGGGGGCCTGGTGGAGGCTGCCCATGGTGGCTGGGGGGTGGGGGTGGTGGGAGACATGGGTGGGGGCCTGGTGGAGGCTGCCCCACAGTGCTGGGGGGTGGGGGTGGTGCTAGACATGGGTGGGAGCCTGGTGGGGGCTTCCCATGGTGGCTGGGGGTGGGTGGGAGACATGAGTGGGGGCCTGGTGGAGGCTGCCCCTGCACTGCTGGGGGGTGGGGGTGGGTGGGAGACATGGGTGGGAGCCTGGTGGAGGGTGCCCCACAGTGCTGGGGTGTGGGGTGGGTGGGAGACATGAGTGGGGGCCTGGTGGAGGCTGCCCATGGTGGCTGGGGGGTGGGGGTGGTGGGAGACATGGGTGGGGGCCTGGTGGAGGCTGCCCCACAGTGCTGGGGGGTGGGGGTGGTGGTAGACATGGGTGGGAGCCTGGTGGGGGCTGCCCATGGTGGCTGGGGGGTGGGGTGGGTGGGAGACATGAGTGGGGGCCTGGTGGAGGCTGCCCCTGCACTACTGGGGGGTGGGGGTGGGTGGGAGACATGGGTGGGAGCCTGGTGGAGGGTGCCCCACAGTGCTGGGGGGTGGGGTGGGTGGGAGACATGAGTGGGGGCCTGGTGGAGGCTGCCCATGGTGGCTGGGGGGTGGGGGTGGTGAGAGACATGAGTGGGGGCCTGGTGGGGGCTGCCCATGGTGGCTGGGGGGTGGGGGTGGTGGTAGACATGGGTGGGAGCCTGGTGGGGGCTGCCCATGGTGGCTGGGGGGTGGGGGTGGGTGGGAGACATGAGTGGGGGCCTGGTGGAGGCTGCCCCTGCACTGCTGGGGGGTGGGGGTGGGTGGGAGACATGGGTGGGAGCCTGGTGGAGGGTGCCCCACAGTGCTGGGGGGTGGGGTGGGGGTGGACATGGGTGGGAGCCTGGTGGGGGCTGCCCATGGTGGCTGGGGGGTGGGGGTGATAGGGGACATGAGTGGGGGCCTGGTGGAGGGTGCCCCACACTGCTGGGGGGGGCGTGGGGGTGGGAGACATGAGCAGGTGTGCAGGGTAGTCCCCTGTTTTGTGGGCTCCCTGCAGGGGCCGTGGAGGGTGTACAGGGAACACCTGTAAGGACCCACCCAGCCTAATCGCGTGTGTATCTTCCCGCGCACCCCTGTAATACACGTACCCAGCCAAATCGCGTGTGATAATTCCCACGCACCCCTGTAATACACGTACCCAGCCAAATCGCGTGTGATTATTCCCGCGCACCCCTGTAATACACGTACCCAGCCAAATCACGTGTGATAATTCCCGCGTACCCCTGTAATACACGTACCCTGGCTAATCGCGTGTAAAACTTCACGCGTACCCCTGTCATACACGTACTCAGCCAAATCGCGTGTGATAATTCCCGCGTACCCCTGTAATACACGTACCCTGGCTAATCGCATGTAAAACTTCACGCGTCCCCCTGTCATACACGTACCCTGGCTAATCGCGTGTAAAACTTCCCGCGTACCCCTGTAATACACTTACCCTGGCTAATCGCATGTAAAACTTCCCGCGTACCCCTGATATGAACGTTACCCGCTTTGCGTTCCTTGTTTGGCAGCCCTGTAAACTGGTCCAGGGTTAGCGCAGCCCTTTGCGATGATTTAGGGATTTTGATGGCTTTTCCTTGCGCGAGGGCGTTCTTGGGGGCGTTACTGGCGCTGCTGCAGGGTCGCTGCGATACTCTGCGCCACGGCTGGTTTGGGAGCCTAAAATCCATGAATACAATGTGCGCGGAAATAGGTTTTGGCGCACGCGCCTGGCGCAGACAATCGCACGCGGACACTCTGCGCCAGCCGCTTGCGACACTTTTCTGCGAAATTCGATGAATTACCCTGTTTGGGTGTGATGTCAGAAGGCATGCTCCACTTCCTCCAAGAACAATGATTGGATTTGCCTTCAAAGGAAGGGGTATCCCACCAGTTCTTTGAATCATCTCTGGACATCAAACCTTCAGGAAAATGTTGTTGCACCCTGGTAGCATAGCAGTTCTTTCCAAAGTCCTCCAGTCATCCAGTTGTGAAGTGGAAGCAGGTGTTCCAAGGCAGTGGCAAGCTCTGTCCCATAATCTTCCCCCGGGGCCTAATAATGCTTAACTGCTGCTGGAACAAGACCTGCATCTCTGCCAACCACACTGTGTTGGAGGCGTGTACCAGCCTCTCCCGGGCTTGGTAGACCAAAAAAAGGATCCATCTTGTTCCTGAGACCCTGGAGTGGGACTCACAGTTCCTGAGAGCCAGAACAGCCAGGATTCCTGCCACTTCACCATCGAAGCCCTGCAAGTGATACGCATATTTTCAACCCAGATCAAACCACTAGGACCCACTGGAGCTGCCTTACGCACTCGTTGAACTTCGAAGAGCTGTCCTGCAAGTTCAAAGCTGTACGCCACCGAACAGCTCCATCTGAAAGTGCTTAGTTGCCTCGGCTCAAACAAAGAAGTACCAATGCAACGGCACTGCTGAAACTGCTGTTCGAACCTCCAGATTCTTCATTGCTAAACGAGCCGCTGATCAAATCGACCCTGGTGTTCTTCCCAAACTGCGTCCTTCAAGCCTCCACATCGAACTGACTTGCCTGTGTTTCCCGGCATCAGCCAGTCTTCCATCGGACCTCGACTACGAACGAATCTGAGGACCTCCACTATCCACATGCCTTGAGTAACTGCAGCCTTCTACAGTTCGAACCTGCACCAACATCTGGATGCCGATGGACCTCCGCGACTGCTGTTTTTCGAACTGCATTGAACCGCCGAACAGCACAGAGAAGCCTGGTTCGGCGTTGTTGATCCGTGAAGACACTGCAAAGGTATTATTGACTGATATCTGCCCCTGTGGACCATTTAGGGCCCTATAGACATACTAGGTCACATTAGCCCCTTTTTGCAACTCTGGAACAAATCCTTTGAACTTCGTGGTTGTTAATAATTTTTTCCCCGTCTCATTACCCAGAGTGCTGCATTTTGCCATCTTGCATGTTCTGTGGTCTTTCTACAGGGGTGAATTTTTACAGTTTTTTCTAGTTAGTTATTATTGTACATGGTATGTTTAATTAAAGTATATATATTTTTCTAGAACCTTGATTGAACATTCCTATATTTTGGCCTGTTCTTCTTCACTGTTTGGGGTTGCTACTAAACCACATTCCTACCCCTCTTGAGAGTATAGCCTTCCCTCTGCCCACGTTACCACAAAAGGAGAAGGAGGTATATCTCTTAATTGTGCCTGTTTTACTTCAGTATTGTGTTGGCTCTTGGTTTGTAGAAGGGTGAGGGCTGAGTAGGTACTTTAGCCTCTGAGCAGCCTTGTACTCGTGCAGGGCAGAAGTCAATTTGTCACAGTGACAGCCACAGATTAAACTGTGGCTGTCACACTTCCATCTCCACCCCCCAAACAAGGATGGAAATTCTTCTTTTACAAGCATCCCACAGAGATGGGCGCTTTAACTGACATCTCTGTGAAATGAACTCACAGCAACCAGGTTGTTGCTTTGGGCGTTCATACATTAGCTCCCGACAATGTGTTCAAAGAGGCTGGACAGCGCATCTTTGTGCTACTGTCCAGCACCTCCTGAAATGTGCAGGTCACCTTTGAGAATGAGGTAACATGCGCATTTCCAATAGTAGCGCAAATGCAAGGAGCGCATGGAGCGCATCTCTGTTATTTTGTGTAACAAATCGATTTATTTTAGCCTTTTGTCCGAGCATTTTTTAGGAACGATGTGTGTGATTTGCAATTTGACAATGAAGCTAATTTTGCCTCGCAATATTCCCAATTTACTTTTCAGTGAATTAATTCCACCCTGGCCTAATTATCTTCAGTACCAGAACCAGGGGAGTATCCAGAATTGCAAGAGTGGGGGGGTGGGGCGAGCCACAAAAAAAGTCCTGCTACCCCCCGCTCGCCAACTGCAGTGTGTGCGATTCCATACGGTCTCATTAGCGCCCCCCAGGCGAATCAACTATTTTGGAAACCTTAGTGATAGATGGCAGTTTAACACATTAGAAATAAAAAAGACTACAGTACCATTACAGATACAGGAAACTCATCTACTAGAGCTCTGTGCAGGCTCTGTGGGACAAAATACACGCAAACGTCCTAAATTTGCATATGGATTGCACCAACAGAAGTGAATTCATAAAAAAGGACATTCCAAGGAGCATCATCAGTCTTTGATACTTGAAGGCAACCTTGGATGTGACTGTAGAATAAGCTACCGTAAGTAAGCCAAGTGGAAAATAACTTTGTGGTGCAAAATTCCTAAATTGCACTATTATTATATATGGAACAATTTTATACTCATTAGACTTTTTTTTTAATAACAACATGATATTTTAACATAAGCGATGAAGTGAATCACTTACGGAGCTGTAGATAAGTCACGCTGCGATTAAATGATTTGCCCAGGATCACACACTTTGGTTAAATGGTGAAACTAGCATGTGGACTATTTATGCAACTGAACACATCTTCCCAGGTTTAGTTGACATAGACATTTATTAAGGTTTTGCTTTGCATTTCATGTGCTTAAATAATTATTTATTTATAGCAATGCCTTGGAAGCGAACCACATTACATAATAAACTACCCTTTCATAATAAACTAACTATACACCATATACATCGTCATAGAAATGTGTTGAGCAATAAGAGTATGCCTTTAGTGTTAGTCTCCCCACCCTGCATGCAAAGTCACAATAGCAACATGCAGATTAATGTGATCTTAACAAATCTCCCTTGGGTTTTAAATCAATAGTAATTATTTCATTAAGCATGCGGCATTATACACCCTTCTCGTTTCTGATCACCATCATTCACATTTCTTAAGGGACAAAAACCTCTGCTAATAGTCACCCCGCCTCCCATCAATGTCTTATGGCTCCCATTGTGATGCTCTATGCAGGACAATGAGGGTGCTGAGAAGGACCTCCATGTTGTTCTGCCAGCAGGACACCTTTCCCATTTATCACATAGTTCCAATATTATCAAATTTTGTATAGGATATCGTATAAATATTACACACATAACCAATTGGGCAGCTAAAATTTACAATACATAGCTAACAGTCCTTTCATGTTTCTAATGTTTCATACTTCAGTGGTGTGCCAAAATAGGGATTACGCAGAAATTGTACATGATCTGATTTTGTGTGATGAATTCATGCACTGGTGATTGGTCCACCACCCCATAATTCTAAGAGTAAAAACTGAAAGCATTATAAAGCCACTTGTTGGGCTGATAAACCCAAGGTAAAATTGTATTGAAAGGCAATGGGAAACAAAACAGCTCAGTTTGGCTGAATTGTTAAAAAGAGGTAACATTTAATAAAATGTTTGTTTCTACCAATCAACCGCATTATGAGTTGGGGTTTGTGACAGAATGCCATCTGTGAGGGTGGGATAGCCTGAGATTGTTTTATTTTAAGTGATAAAGTGATGTGAGTAATTCTGCCTCTGAGAGTAACCTCTACTATTCAAACTCAGTCTCATAATGCTCCAGGCCAAAACGTATAGTGCACATATGTACCTCTGCTGTGACCGTCCACTGATATCCCCCAGCAGCTGCCTCGTAGTGGCAACAGGGCAGGTTTAAATGTCTATACAATAAGAGGAACACCAGGGGGAGAAAGCAGGCCGGTCAACCCTGGAAATAACTTTAGACAAGCAATACACTAAGACCGGTTGCTGTAATTTGTTAAAATTGCAGAGGAGCACATGAACATAGAAACTTTTCAGACTGTGCCTAAGGATGCAATAGTCACTGGTTACGGCTAATCAAAAATATTATGTTTAATTCTAAGTCAATTAGATCATCATTAAAAGTTAATATCATTAAATATAAGCCACTTCAACAAGCGTAGGTCCCACTGAACAAGAAACTGCCTAACACTGGAGTGGTGACAAGAGACACTTTGACAAAAAACATATAGTAAAAACATACATCATACTCAAAATAAAATTAATCAAGAGTGCATGAAACACATAACATTACAATTACACAACTTGATTACTGTAAAACATTCTCATAAAATAAAAAAGGCAGAATAAAGAGCCATTTCAATGGAGCTCAAAATAACCCAACATGTTTCTTTCCCATATGAACATTAGTGTGTATTATTCAGGGGAAATTCTTCAGGGTATTATTGTGTTGTTCTAAGTAGTAGAGTCTCTGCCTTTCAATCTAAGCAGTGCATATTGTTCTGTTCCAATATGTAGTTCTCTGCAATAGGGACAAGAAATAAAATAACACAACTTTTAAGTGGTTGCTCATGGGCTAATGGTTAATCATTACCCAAAGAAATTGGACAGAAAAAGTTTATTAATCGCTAAAATCGTCTTTTCCCTTACTTAACTCTGGTAACAGTTAACATTGGTAATGGGAGTATAGAGGTATCAATCCACCAACCCGGCTTCTGCCTATAGGGGTATAAAGAGAGACACCTGAAATTAGTGACTGAAAGTCACTCTTTATCACTATTAAGAACATTCTTGTTCCACACGAGGTCTGATTAACCGCATGGTAAAGGCTTTAATTCACAGCCCATAGCAGGCACTCGGATATTATGACAACTTATGTTGGAATTGTCACAGCTGTAAATCCTCTTGATGGCAAAGGGGCAATCTACCTGGCCGTCAAACGTTATGGAGCATGGTATATCAGTCCTCACTCAGTCCCCAACTGTGGAATTTGGTCCAGTGGGAAATCTGTAAAGCAATGAGAATACTCTTTTGTTTCAGTGGTGATCAAAGAGAGTCCTAGCTATTGATAACGGTCAAGTTGTTAAAACTAGACAGTTGCAGATTCATAGTTATGCTCCAAGTGTTGCTACTCTGTATCAAAGAGTTAACTAATTTCTGTTTTATGCGCAAGTAAAGATAGGTGGTGGCTGATATACTCTCCTTTGATGATCCAATTTGGGTAGAATCTATATGTTTCTTAGAACCAGTTAATAAAATGATATTAAAGTACAGGCGGTGGGTACTAGTCCGCTTGGAAGTTTTAGTGGGGAGCTGGTGTTGTAGACACCTGCATTCTGCAATGAAAACGGGAAAAAGAAAAAGAAATACATGCCGGGGTGAGAACGTAACTAGTGCGACACGCGCGGTAACAATCGAATAATTTCTAAGCAGAATTCGTTGATGCAATGCCTCAAAAAGACCTTACAGATTTTACACACGAGAAGGCTTATAGATATACTAAAGATGACTATGTTCGGATGTATGCACAAGATCTGAATCAAGGTAATACCAAACATGTATGTTTCAGTGACACGTCTTATAGTTCAGGCAGCTCAGGTGACGATGGCAATGCAAAGTGACAGAGAGAACAGCAAAACCAACTGCCGTAGAGTGAGAGGAAGAGGCAGATTCAACACCCAATGAAGACCACAAAGGGGCTTTGATTTAAGAAAATACTTCCAAGATAATCCGACAGGCGATTCCAATCCCAATAGTGGCCTGCACAATGCCTCGACTTTCAATCCTCCCACAACGAGCTATCGCCCAGAATCCATTGTTTTTGAACAACGCGTTCTAGCAGAGCTGACAGCTTTAGAATCCAACATACCCAAGAAAAAGATTTTTCACAACCTTAGCCAAATAGAACAACAAGCAATCAATTCTTAAAAATCAAATTGACAACGAATAATCAGAAAAGCAGATAAAGAAAAGTTCTATTGTACTCCTCAATAGGTCTGACTATATTAAAGAATGTGACAGACAGTTGAGTGACGTTTCCTTTTATAAGGAAATCACGGCAGACCTCACTTCTCACCAAAACTGACTACACCATGGTTCTTCAAAATGGCCAATAACCCGAGGGTCGACACTCCCTTTTTAATTTCAATCTGGTCCATTGGAAAATCTATGCCGGTGGCATAAAAGGCATAAAAGCATGTCCTCCAGAACTGGCACAAGTAGTTACTCCTCCACACACTATTGTATACCAAATATGAAACCATAATTGCATGCTAAGTCATCTCACAAGGATTTAGTGTTTGAATTTGTGCCATTCCACATTTTCATTAAGCCCTTTTTGGTCAATTTTAGTTAGAAAGATAAGTTCTTGTTTTTTTTTTCTAAATAGGTGTGTTTTGTCTGAGCCACTGTCCATAATTCTCTGTAATTTATACAGGACTGTCCATTTTAATTGTTCGCAAGTGTGTCCCATGGTTATGTAATGTTGTACCATCGGTGCATCCTGTACTTTGTTATTAATACAAGTCTTGTGTTCACTGATTCTGGTTTAAATTGTTCTTATTGTTTTACCAATATACATAAAGTGGCAGCTTGTAAGGACTTGTTGCCATTTCCTATTTAATCCTATATCTACTTCTTTTCATCTGCAGATAGAGTTACAACATTTGCATTTACCACATGCCGTGCAGCCTTTCGCCTCTGCCATACCCCAGAACGTTGGGAGGCTGGGTTGTTTGTCTTTCAAGGCTAATGTCTTTCCTCATCATGGGAACTGGAGCCAAGGATTACAAGGAGCAACCAGACCTCGTAGTCAATTTATCCTCCCATAACCTGTACAATATGGAAAAGGATTGGGAATCATTACTACCAACAAACACGATATCTTCAAATTCAGAATCAAATTCAAACAATTCAGGAGAAAAGTCCATCTACATCAATTCTTTCAAGAGGTAGATTGTGAACCCACCACAAATGAATCTGGACTAAAACTTACCTTTGTTTTTAGCAGCAGGAAAATCTGGGGGTCGCAAGGTAGCAATGTGGCAGTGCACTAATGAATACCACTAATTAATGAGAATGTTTGGATCTGCTGCTTTGAAAACCTTTTTCAGGCGCCCCATAGGAAGCACCCGGACACATAAAGCAGACAACTATGAAATAAAGGTATATCCAATGCGCAGTTCCAGAAAATGCACAATCAACCCACAGCAATTGCTCATTGTACAACTGGATTCATGCCTTGATAACGACCAGATTGGTCAAAACACGTGTCGGCTGTTTATAACCAATAAACCCTGCATACAAGCAGATGACTTTGGTTTCATATTCTGACGTGATTGTGCATTTTCTGGAACTGCGCATTGGATATACCTTTATTTCATAGTTTCTACCTTTGTTTTTATTCCACTGAAACAGAGTCCCAGCACAGAAGCCAGAGTATTGGGACAAAAGAGTACTGGCAGTTTTGGAGATAATGGAAAAAGCATAGTGTAAACATTTTCAAAATAGTTCATCACTGGAAAGAAAGGCCATCCAAGATCTAGCTAACAAATAAAACATAGTGATACATAAGGCTGACAAAGGAGGAGGGATTGTAGTCCTAGACAGAGAGAAATATATTACAGAATGCCTTAGACAATTGGAAGATGCAAGCTGCTATACTAAATTGAACGAAGACCCTACATTGAGATTTCAAAACATGATAAAAATTAAAGTGGAAAAAGCTGTTTTTACCAGGCGTGCTTACCGTGTCCCGCGAGGGGACCTCGTAATGTGGCGGAATGGGTTTAACGGGTCTGCATCCTTTTGCGGCACCCGTAAACCCGTTCCGCCAGGGTCGTAATGAGGCCCTGTGTCTTTGTACACCATGATACTGCAAGATAGAGCATTGTTGCTGATTGAAGAATTCTTACTTGAGAAAAGATGCCCTAATAATACTCCTAATTAACTTATTCTATGGTGTGTGGAAATGACAGTGACAGAAAATGACTTGACATTTCTGCATACATTCTACAAACAGATCCATGGTACGGCTATGGAAGCCACAGTAGTACCTAGCATAGCCAACATATATGTGGAAATGTTGGAAGAAATCAAAATCTACACAGACCTTAATCTTTATATATAAAACTTTGGAAAAGGTACAACGACGATGTCCTGATTATATGGAACGGGCTAAACAAGGAAGATACATCCAAATGTAGAGAATGGCTGAATAATCAAGAGAAAAGCCTCCAATTGCAGTTGAATTGAATGACAGCTCTACGAATTTTTTGGACTTAACTATCTATGAGGACAAAACCAAGAAAATGTTGCCAGTCAAACCGTATGACAATAATGCCTTGCTCAGTTTTGAGAGTTTTCATCCCAAACATCTTAGGGAAACTTTGCCCTTTGCCCTTTGGCCAATTTCTAAGGTTAAGACGTAATAGCTCTACCAAAGACGATTACACTACGGAGGCCTGAATATAAAAAAAGAAATTAAGAAAATATCCTGACAAGCTCCATAAAAAGCTCGTAAAAGAGTCAGCAATAATAACAGAGAGGCTATTTTGGAATATAATACAAGATGTACAACAGAGAACAACAGATTGCTATTTGTCTGCATGTTTTCCAATCAGTCCAACAGGATCACGAGAATAATTAAGAAAAACTGGAGAATCTCGGAAAGAGGTAAAAAAACGTTGGAAGCACCTCTCATGGCATTCAAAAGCAGCAAAAACTTGAGATATCAGATAATGAGGAATGACATTTGCCTTAAAAGATAAACAACCCAGCCTCCCAACGCTCTGGGGTATGGCAGAGGCAAAGGCCACACAGCATGTGGCAAGCAAATGTTGTAACTCTACCTGCAGATCAAAAGAAGTACATATAGGATTAAAAAGGAATTGGCAACAACATTTCCTTACAAATGTAACTCAGAGATGGTGGTGTATGCAATATGGTGCCCCTGCCAATTTATCCATACTGGTAAAACAATAAGAAAAATTAAAACCAGAATCAGTGAACACAAGAGTTGTATTTGTAAGAAAGTACAGGATGCAACGATGGTACAACATTACATAACCATGGGACACACTGGCGAACAATTAAAGGGGGTAATTCATAGAATTCAGTGCAGAAATAGTGCACGCGGCCAGCGCAGAGAGGGAGCATGCGCCAGCTTGCACCAGCCGCGTGCACCAAACAGCATTCAGGCGCACCACATATTCGTGGAGTTGCCAAGCCATTTGCAGCAGTGGCGCAGCAAACACCCAGCAGTGACAGTTACGCCCCCAAGAACGCCCCTTGCAGCAGAAAAAGCCATAGAAATCCCCAATACAGCGCAAAGGGTCGCGCTAACCCTGCACCAGCTTCCAGGCCCCTTACACTGTAATTGCGTGAAAAACTACGCATACCCCGCTCACGGCTGCCAAAACGCGTGAAAATGTACTTGCGCACCCCCTTGAATACACGTACCCCGCTCGGGGCAGCCAGAAAGTATGAAAATCTTTTCGCGCACCCCCTTCAATACACGCCCCCCACTCGCGGCAGCCAAAATGCGTGATAATCTACTTGCGCACCCCTTTGAATATGCGTACCCCGCTCGTACTGTGGAAAAGACCTACCATAACCCTGCAAATACGCGTACTGTGCATGGGCAGCCAAATCGCGTGAAAATCTCCTCACGCACCCCCTGCAATATGCGTACCCCGCCTGCACCAGGCAAATTGTGTGGAAAAAGTCCCCCCTGTGGTGTGGGCTGCCTGCAGGGCATGGACAGGGGTGAAGGGTGGTCCCCTGTGGTGTGGGCTGCCTGCAGGGCATGGTCAGGGATGTAAGGTGGTCCCCTGTGGTGTGGGCTGCCTGCGAGGCATGGTCAGGGGTGTTGGGTGGTCTCCTGTGGTGTGGGCTGTCTGTGGGGCATGGTCTGGTCAGGAGTGTAGGGGGGTCCCCTGTGGTGTGGCCTGCCTGCAGGGCATGGTCAGGGGTGATGGGCTGCCTGTGGGGCATGGTCAGGGGTGATGGGCTGCCTGCGGGGCATGGTTAGGGTTGTAGGGTTGTCCCCTGTGGTGTGGTCTGCCTGCGGGGCATGGACAGGGGTGTAGGGTGGTCCCCTGTGGTGTGGGCTGCCTGCGGGGCATGGTCAGGGTTGTAGGGGTGTCCCCTGCAGGGACATCGCTATGGTGTCCTCCAACTCCCTGCGAGTCTCCAAGGAATGCTGCCCGCCTCAATGCCCAGTTCATGGAGTTCTCCTCCCTGACCATTGTGAGCCGTGCCCTCTCCCCCCGCCGCCACTCTGCATCTATCTGCTGGCTCAACCGCTGCCACACGGAAGACACACGTACTCCAGGGTCCTCCTGCCCATCGGCCGATGCCTGCCCTGTGATGTAGATGGCCCCGAGGCCTGATGCCTCCCACTTCGAGCCTGCCGCCGCCTTAACGCCAACTGTCTCTGCAACCACGACTGCCCCCGGGAAGATGGAAGCACCCGGGGCCATGGTGCACGTGCCCTAATTGATGTGCCTGCACATCCTCCACTGGCTGGGGTCCAGATGTTGGGGTAACCACCTCTGCTGGTCCTCCGACTCCCGACTGTGGCAGGGATGTATTCTCCACCAGCCTGCTGTGGCCGTGGTGGATGGGCAGGTCCACAGGGTGCCCAGGCGAGACATGGGTGGGAAGAGGGCACGGAGGACGACAGGCACATAGGGTGTGCAGATGAGGAGGGGGTCCCAAGAGTGTCCAGCACACAGAGGAACCCTGTGCTAATGACCTGTCCTAGCAAGTCGACGCGGCCACACAGGTGTCCGAAATGATGTGCGTTGTCCTGCCTGGAACCATGCACATCATCCCGAATCACCCGTGTGCGCAATGCATCACCGACTAGGACAGGCTGAACCCTGTGACGGATTGCCTCATCCACAGGTAGAGGAAGGTCATTTGACATAGACATATCCCCTATCTGCGAACAGGACTGGACAGAGGCATCCCTGCTGGTGCAGGATGATGCAGTCACAGCATCAGGGACAGGATTACACACAGGCATCTCCATGGCGACCTGTGCTGCCTCCTGCCCCTGCCCCTGGACTGCACCACTTGCACCAGTGGAACCAACCCCTCCAGGCCCCATGCATGGGTCTGATATGGCCTTCTCCTCAACCACCCCCCCACCAACCTGGATGACTCCATGCCATCTTCCGTAGCATTTCCCTGTGGGGGCTCACCTGCCCCTTCTTCTGCTGAGGAGTCCACATCCAACCTTGGCCTCTTGGACCTCCCCTCGGCATCTGCGGCCATGGACGCGGCACCAGTCCCCTCACTCCCGGAAGATATTACTACCTGGGAGGGGGGCAGGGACTTGCGTCTCCGGCTGGTGGTGGCATCCCTGCCGCTGGGCTCCACAACGCCATATCCACCCTCTTCATCAGTCGACGCTGCAGACAGGGAGAGACAGAACACAGGCATCAGGACACCGTACAATGGTCTGCTAGACACATGACTATAGCACATGAGTGGCAGTGTCAAACATCACCGACGGCATCACACTCCCAATCACTCGGGTCAATTGAACCCACACACATGCACAAACAAGCAGGGAATGTGCAACAGGCACCTGCATCCATTCACATGGAACTACATGAACATCCTATGGGTGGCATGACGTCACAAGCATCATGGAGCATGCCATTCACATGCACACACGTCACCAGACAGACATGCATCTGGCCATCTCTACTCCTGTCACAGTGTAATCGTCGTCCACTATGTCACATCTGTCAATCGGGTACCTACATGTCCGTGTCACATGCATCCATGGCATCTCACAGTCACACACACACCAAAAAGGCACACGCACATGTACAGCTTGCACATACATGAAAGTGGGATGAGCATCCATGTGTCACACCCCAGACATGGCTGAGTCCACACACAGGCGTGCGAAAATGTGTGCATCTTCACATGCAGTTGTGCATCATGCATCTCAACACACACACCATTGATGTGCAGCACACATGACTGGACTCACATGCAGCAGGTCATGTCCCTGCACATACACATCCATACATGGGCCATGTCAGACATATGTCCAAGCTGCACACTCCTGCCACACCTCAACATGCACTGTGTTGAATGAGAACAGAAGGACACTTACCGCTTGACTCTATATGGGTCTGCCTCTAGAGGACCAGGTGGTGAAGCGCTGGGCGAATGCGCTCCAGGACCCTCATCTGGTCGGTGGAAAGCCTTCCTGAGGGTCCTGGACTTGAAGTCCTCACGGCGCTTATGTTTACAGTCGCGGGGTGCCACCCCCTCCACGTTGATGGCACCCACGATGTCCAACCAGATCCTCTCCCGTCCATCCTTGTCTGCGCGTGCTTGTCCGAAGAGGGCATCATAATGCCCCAGGACTTCGTCCACCTGTCAGGGGGTCGCCACTGGTTCCAGATGGTGTTTGGCCCGACATGGCAACCCCGAGGCAGGTGTGGGTGGGCAACTGGGTCCTGGGGCTGGGCTGTGGAGCAATGGAACACCAGTCGGGAGTCTTCTGTTCCAAAAGGGGTGGTCACAGCAACTGGACCCATGGTAATGGCTGATGTGCAGGCACCTAATTGCAGGGCACTTGGCAGCAGGCAGTTTGGCAGCAGCAAACGGCTCGTAGGAGGCTGCTTGCAGCTTCGGGGGCAGGTAAATGGCCTTCTGGGCAGGAGCGTGGTCTTCCATGTGTTGTCGTGGGGCCAGCTTGATGCAGATCCGCTTGGCAGCAGATCAAAGAAGGAATGCAGTCCTGCAGCCTCAGGCAGTGCCAGCATAGCAAGGTGCACATCACCCTGGGGCCGACAGGTGTCGTGTCCGGCAACGCGGTGGCCGTGCGCCACTGGGCAGTACTGTGTGGGAGAACTCCATGTATGCAATTGAACAACAACAGGGGGCATCATGTGAGATCATGGCTCAGGCCGTGGATAGGGTGGCCGCTTGCATTCTCCCCCCGAAAGGCAGGTGGAGCTCCAGCAGCAGGCAACGCGGTCCACGTGCCGCTCACACAGGCAGGACATGTTGTCTGACAACAGGGACCGACGGGCTGAACTGGGGCTCTGCGCACAGCCATATCTGTAGAGGCACGGCCCACAGGGATCCCGTGAGGGAAGATTAAACCTCCCTCAGAGCTACTCTGGGTGTCCCGGAGTAGACGGTCAGAACAGCAGCTGGAGCAGCTAACACGCACCATCTCAGCTGAGCTCCAGGCAACCCGTGAGGAGATCCATGCATCACGTGAGGCCTTGCAGGCAGAACTCTGTGCTACCCGTGACGTGCTGCATGGGGACCTCCGGACCATCATCCTGCAGAACCAAACCTTTCAAACCTGGATGCTTGCTGCCATGGAGGAGCATGCCAGGGCTTTGCATGGTCTGCCTCCCATACCACACACACCTTCTCATGTTGCACCAGAGAGTGACAACAGCGACAGCAGTTCTCCCACTATCGGGTAGCCGTGCAGGCCATGAGCCCATGGAGGGATTTTATTTTTCACTCACGCATGTGAGTGTTGGGGTGCACCCTGCACCTCCTCGCTCCTGGGTGGTCCCCCCTGGTCGGCCATGGCCATTTTTGATTTTTCTTTTTTAATTGTAATTTTTCCTTTTTTTCTATTGTTCATTCATGTTACAGTGTGTTGCTGTGTGTGGCACCCACAGGCATCCACTGTGTGTTCCAGCTGGGCCCATACAGGCTTGTCTTGTGTTTGTGTTTGAGGCTTTGGGTCCAGACACATATGCCACTCCTGCTTCCCATTTCCATGGGCTTGCAAGGGTGGCACTGTGTGACAGTAACTTACACAGAGGCATTGGGCTTCCATCAGTTGTGTGGCCGGTCTGTAGTCCAAACTGTGTGTACACCCCTAGTGGGGAGTAATGATTGTTTCTCCACTGCATGGTGGATTTGTATATTGTATTCAATATTGCTCTTTATGCATATTTACATGTAGCTTCTTCATGTGTTACCTTGCCTGTCTTCATTGCAGATGCAGTTCATACTGTATGCAGTACCCTGCCAGATTTACCTACCAGCAACACACTGTAGATGGGAGGGGTCGATGTGCTGTCAGATTGTGACACTTGGACTATTTGTGATTGGTCACTGTCAGATGTTGCCACTGTTGGGTGCTGTATTCATGATTTGTCATGCTGGTAAGTATATGTTCATGTGTGCAGTTTCTTTTTCAGATGTGAGAGGGAATTGTCTGTGGCTTGTTTCCATTTGTAACGGTGCACTTTGTGACAGTTGTGTCATGTGTTGTGCATTTATTTGGTTGCTTTCACATTGCATGCCATGTCATGGTGTCTGGGGCGGGTGACATGGGGTTTGGCAGGGGTTGGGTAACATACCAGTATTTGGGTGTGCTGTTTTGCAAGGGGGTAGTCCTTTATGCAGTATGAATGTGTGCCTTTTGCTGACACAGCATTGGCTCTCTTTAAGTAGCTAGGGATGCACACAATGTAGCACTTCCAGGGAAACAATGTCAAGGTGGTAGGGTTGTGACAGTTGCCTATCCCTTTGTCATCATCGATTGTCACCTGGTATGTGGCAGGGCTGTGTGCACTCCACAGGGGTGTGATTCTAAGTGAAGTAATTAGCCACCAGCTGCGTTCGGGCTGCCTCACCCCGTGCCCTTTCCCCTCCCATGCGCAGCGGGCGTGCATGTGGTTGGGGATGTGGGACACCACCATGTCCACCGGAATGCCCGCCGGGTTGCAACATTGTGCAGGACACATGCTGCCACAATGATCCTGCACACTACTGGGGGCGCATATAGCAGCTGGCCACCAGAGTGATCAAGGGAGCGGAAAACGTGACTTAAGCACTCCGAATGTGCGCTCCACTATGCCCCGGGTTGCAATATGGGCTTTGTTGTATCTTACCTTGGGTGGTGTGGTGGGGTTCCGTATTGGCGTCATCATGAAAGTGCTCAGAGGGTAGGCACTGTCCCCTGGGGAGGTGATAATGGTTGTGATTAGTTGGGTTTTGCCATTTCTCTATGTGTAACATGCATGCATGTGCACAGGCATTTGTACTCACCAATGAGCCATGTGTCGCCATGCCTCCCAGCTTCCAGGTCCTGGTTTAGGGGTGACATTCTGAATATGAAACTGTCATGGGTGGCCCCTGGATAGTTTGCGTAGAGTGATTATTCCCTTGGCATTGGATACCACCTGCATGTTGATGGAATGCCAGTGCTTGCAGTTGTGATAAATGTGCTCAGTGGCCCTAGGAGGACGTAGAGCTACATGGGTGCAATCAATGGCACCAAGCAGTTTGGGGAAGTGTGCCTACCCGTAAAAGTCCTGGACCATGGTATGCCTTTCTGCGGGTGTTCTGGGCATGTATATGTGCCTGCGGACTGAGGGGCGTGCAGTCATGATCGCTAACACTTGGTGTAGGCAGCGTGACTGTGTGGGCTGTGAGACACCCCCAACTATGGCACTTGTCCACTGAAATGACCCAGTGGTCAAGAAATGCAGTACATTGAGCACCTTTTCCAAGGGGCTCATTGCTTGGGAGCACAGGGTGTGTGATGTGGGGTCATCCTCCCACTCAGCGACCATGTTTAGGATGATATGGGGTGGAAACCTGTACCTGCCATAGGCCTGGTCATCAGGCATCCCAAAAAGGCTGGTCCTGGGTATATAAATGCGGGGCCTGGCTATCCTCCTCCTCCTGCGGTGTCCCACGACCACTGCTGCGAGGAACGGTACATTCATCGTAGCGGTATGAGCTTGTTTGTTGTTTGTGCGCACTTTTATGCTGCGCGGGGGTGCTTATACCAGCTTTCGCCTGGCGTACGGGTTTCCGGCTTAGCGCGTCTTTTGTGGCGCGCTGGTTTTCCCTGTTTGATTCCATGAATATGTGTTGTTATTGTGCGTGTGGGCATTGCGAGGATTTGGCAGCAGTACTTCTGCCATAACGCACACATTTTCGTGTGTTGTTCCCGATTCCGTGTGTTCTGCCCCCTTTTTAGGTGTGTGCGCTGGGCGATGTGCACCTTCACTGGCCGTCTCACGCACAGCCTTCGGGATGTCGCAATGACGTGTGCGCCACACGCGGATTCAGCGCATGTCACAGGTAAGCCACACACAGCGCTTTCCATGAATCGCCAAACGGGTGCTTGCACGGCTTTCGCACACGTGCACTGCGATTTTCACGCTTGCGCCTCCGTTTTCAGCGCACATTAAATCAATGAATTACCCTGAAAATGGACAGTCCTGTATAAATTACAGAGACGTATGGACCGTGGCTCAGACAAAACACTCCTAATTAGAAAAGAACAAGAACTTATTTTTCTAACTAAGTGACCATAAAGGGCTTAATGAAAATGTAGAATGGCACAAAATCAAACACTAAATCCTTGTAAGATGATTTAGCATGCAATTATGGTTTGACATTTGGTGTACAGTAATGTGCGGAGGAGTAACTACTTGTGCCAGTTCTGGAGCTTTTATTCCACCAGCACAGATTTTCCAATGGACCAGATAGAAATTAAAAAGGGAGTGTAGACCCTCGGGTTATTGGCCATTTTGAAGAACCATGGTGTAGTCTGCTTTGGTGCAGCTTCCCCCGATCGGGGGCGGAACTCCATTTGTACTGGAAACAGGACAGACTCTGAGTTTCTTGTGAGAAAAATTAGCTAAAACAACATGGCACTGATGCGCAGCCATTCTGGACATTCACTTCCATTACCTCAATGAAAGCCTATGTTTTCGTGGGCTCAGCAAGTAAACGTGCAATTCTGCAGCGGAGGCAAGGTCACATAATGATGTTAGCTGAACTAACTGTGGAGAATAGTTGTTGTATTGTCTACCAAAGGACGAGCCAGAAGGAAGTTGAAGCATTCTGCAGGTGCAGTGATACGTGGTACTGGGAAAGAAGGCAAGGAAGAGAAGATGGGTTTTTCCACTTCTAGCTGGAATTTTCCACTCTTGGCGCCTCATGCTTATTGTCTGCTCTTCGGCCGAGGGTAGTCTAGTACCCATCGATGGGCAGGTATTCCCCCCATAAAGAGATGAGGTATATCTCTTGGGAAGACAGATAGAACCTGACCCCCTGGTGATGCAGTCTTGCTGAGTGGGAGAACGCTCCACTCCACACCCCGTTAGTGTGAGTGATCTCTCTGTCTACCTGCTCTGGGACTAAGCAGTGTTGTGGTGGCCGAGATGAATGAGTCTTCTGCAATCATTCTAATGGTGATGCTCTTTTTCTATGTGTTTATATAATTGACTACATATGTTGTGTGTGTTTATATTGTGTGAATAAGGTCTATAACGAGTAATTTTGATTTTATCTAGCCAGCGGTTTATGTGTGATTTGTTGCCTATCTGAGTCCAGTAACTTGTTTTGTTAAGGTCTAGGTTGACGTAATTTTGAGGTTCCTATAAGTGGCCAAGAAAAAGCAAGACAGACAGCGGCTCCATAGAGGAGAGATTCTTTCCGTTCGGACTGGCTGGAGATGCCAAGTACGTTTTTTGATGTCATGAATTACGTGCTAAAAAGAAAAATAAGTGGTTTGGGTCGCATGACAAACCATTAATGTAACACAGTGCCTTTCTTCATTGGTTGCGTTATTTTAGCTAAGATTGCGAAAACGGATAAGAAAGACAGAGAAGGTTGATTATGTGAGAATAGAACTCACTACCTGAATCTACAATTCACTCATTTTCCAGGTATGTGCCTTGGAACCATAATTATTTTTAATGGAATTTGTTGTTTGAGAAGCAAAGTGTTGTGCTTATTGGTAAGAGGCCAGAGGTCTGGTAGCAATGGAATGTTACACTGATTATCTCTGCAGAACTGAGATCTAATGCAAGCACTACAACGGAAGCATCACAAAAAGTTGTTGGAATGAAATTGAGAGCCCCAGTAAAAGAAGACTAGAACAACCCAGTTGAGGACAGTTCTTCCGAGTGTAGTGGGCAATTTAACACCCCCGTTTTAGAGGATTGAAAATGGTAGTTATACATATATGCTGCTGCAATGGATAACCTGTACTAGACGGTAATGCTGCTAGCGGCATAGCATACTCCGCACTAGAGGTGAAGTAGTAAACATAGTCTGTATGTGACGGTGGGGAACAATCGGGCACCCCTGAGGAAGTTCTAGGGACAAGTGTCAAGGTGTAAGAGAAAGAAACATGTCAGGCAAAGGTTTAGGTAGATGCAGACACACTGTACAATGTGAGTAGTAGAATGGCATACCAGTATAATCCAAGATGAACACATTGAGTTGCATGAAGGTACAAAATCGCAGAATTGGGGGATGTGGAGTGGAGCACATTGCACTTTTAGTAAATATATGTTTTAGGAATTAATGTAATTTTTTAAGATGTTAACTGATGTTTTGCTCTTTGGTGAAACCTTTGCATACTGATATGGTATGGATGAATTTATATTGACTAATCAATGTATTCAAAATTATTTACTAATAAAACATATGCACTAGATGATATGACTACCTCATTCCTCTAAAGCAGTCTGCACAGGTTTTGTTGTTGTGTGGAGTGTATATGACCATGGGTGACCTGTGCGCTGCATGTTGAAATGTCTCTATGATCTCTTTATGTACTGAGGTGTTAGTATGGCCGTTGGGTCGTGAGATTTAAATATACAACTAGACTTACAGGTGCAGAGATATCTGTGTTAACATAGTGGCAGAAAAATGCCCAAGCTACGATGACCAATATGTGACTGAACTACTGGCGAATACAGCATTATAGAGACCATAATAATACGAGGAATTTAACAAACTGGGATGAACTAACACAAACAAAAAAGAAACTGATAAGAACTGAACTTCATGGCTCAATAATGCCAGAGTATTTAATAAATGGAGCATTACCTCAGGGTCTAATTGTACACAATGAGCCAAGGCTATTTCTGGACAATAAAGCATTTAGACTACAATGGAGCTGCGTAGCCAATAAATGTTGACATGACTAGGTAATACTGATTATTGATACAACAAAAGGAATGCTAGATAAAACTATGATAGAGCTGAGCAAATTGGAAGAAGAAATAAAGAAATTGGTACCTTTGGAAGTGTTTAAAAAAAGGCTAGAGGAAATCAAAAAAGAAATGGAGGAATTTTAGGACAATACCACAAAGGAAAGAATTGGAAGGTTGAAAAAGGATTTGATTAACTTTAACCATGAAAAAGCTTTGCCATACTCAAAAAGAAGACTTTAAGTATCAGGAAGGGGAAAAGTTCAAACAAATACAGTTAAGAAAAAGAGTGAGATTTGACAATACATCATATAGCTTCTCGGATGATAGCTCAGGGGACGATGGAAGATTTCATGAACAATCAAACAGATTCAGAGGAAGGAATCAAAGAGGACCTTATAAACAAAGACCTAGGGAACGTAAAGGTAGAGATAGAAGAGGACATGATGGCAGGTCCTTTTTAGAACAGGACCAAAGAACATGGAAACTGAAACCAAGGATTACGAGGAGCCACCAGAGCTTGCAGTCAATGTATCCACTCATAACCTGTCGTGTATGGAAAAGAAAGTACTCAACAAAGGATTAGGATTTATTACTACCAACAAACATAATATCTTCAAATTCAGAATCGAATTCAAACAATTCATGAGAAAAGTCCATCTACGTCAATTATTTCAAGCAGTAGACTGTGAACCCACCACAAATAAACCAGGACTAAAACCTCCCTATGTTTTTCTTCCACAGATACAGAGTCACAGCGCAGAAGCCAGAGTGTTTGAAAAACGAGTACTGGCAGATTTGGAGATAATGGAAAAAGCAGAGTGTAAACAATTTCAAAATATTTCGTCTCTAGCAAGAAAGGCCATCCAAGATTTAAGAGAGAAATATATTACAGAATGAATAAGACAATTGGAAGATGCAAGCTGCTATACTAAATTGAACAAAGACTCTACATTGAGATTGCAAAACATGATAAAAATTAAAGTGGAAAAAGCTCTGGAACAAGGGTGGATTTGCAAACAAGAAGCACAATTCTAAAACATTGCTACCCCTAGAGTGCCTGTATTTTGCACCAGGCCATAGATACATGAAAAACTCATGTCTCCACCGGGCAGGCCAATAGTATCAGGCATTCATTCACTGTTGGGATCTTTATCCAAATTTGCAGACGTTTGTTTGAGACAGTTGGTAAAATCCATGAAATCACATGTACAAGACAGCAGTGCAGTTATTAGATTTGTAGAAGGTATGCAGTTTGACTCTAACAAAGACACGTTGATCAACTTAGATATTATGTCTTCGTAGACCATGATACTGCAAGATAGAGCATTTTTGCTGATTGAAGAAATCTTACATGAGAAAAGATGCCCTAATAATACTCCTAATTAATTTAATCTATGGTGTGTAGAAATGACACTGACAAAAAATGACTTGACATTTCTACATACATTCTACAAACAGATCCATGTACGGCCATGGAAGCCACAGTAACACCTAGCATAGCCAATTTATATGTGGAAATGTTGGAAGAAATCAAAATCTACACAGACCTTAATCCTTACAAGAAAAACATAAAACTTTGTAAAAGGTATATCAACGATGTCTTCATTGTATGGAACGGGAAAAATAAGGAAGATATAGCCATATTTATAGAATGGCTGAATAATCAGGAGAAAGCCTCCAATTTAAGGTTGAATTGAATGACAGCTCCATTAATTTTCTGGATTTAACTATCTATGAGGATAAAACCAAGAAAATGTTGGCAGTTAAACCGGATCACAAAAAACTGACAAAAATGCCTTGCTGAGTTTTCAGAGTTTTCATCCCAAAAATCTATGGGACAATGTGCCCTTTGGCCAATTTATAAGCTTAAGGCGTAATAGCTCTACCAAAGCTGATTAGACTAGGGCGGCCAGAATATTAAAAAAGAAACTAAGGACAAGAAAATATCCTGACAAGCTCCTTAAAAAAGCATGTAAAAGAGCCATCAATAATAACTGAGAGGCTATTTTGGAATATAATACAAGATGTACAACAGAGAAACACAGATTGGTATTTGTCAGCACTTTTTCCGAACAGTCCAACAGGATCACCACAATAATTAAGAAAAACTGGAGAATTTTGGAAAGAGGTAAAACAATGTTGGATGCTCCTCTTCAAAAAACCTGAGAGATCAGGTAATGAGGAATGACATTAGCCTTAAAGGACAAAACAACCCAGCCTCCCAACAGTTTGAGGTATGGCAGAGGCGAAACCTCACACTGCATGTTGTAAATGCAAATGTTGTAACTCTACCTGCAGATCAAAAGAAGTAGATATAGAATTACAATGGAATGGCAACAACAAGTCCCTACAAACTGTAATTCAGAAATGGTGGTGTATGCGATATGGGGCCCCTGCCAACTTATGTCTATTGGTAAAACAATAAGCACAATTAAAACCAGAATCAGTGAACACAAGAGTTGTATTCATAACGAAGTACAGGATGTACCGATGTTACAACATTACATAACCATGGGACACACGTGTAATAAATGGACAGTCCTGTATAAATTACAGAGAAGTATGGATATTGGCTCAGACAAAACACGCCTATTTAGAGAAGAAAAATAAGTTACCAAAAATGGATGAATGAAAATGTGGAATGGCCCAAAATAAAACACTAAATCCTTGTGAGATGACTAGGAGTGCAATTATGGTTTGACATTTGGTATAGATTAATGTGTGGAGGAGTAACTACTTGTGACAATTCTGGAGCACATGCTTTTATGCCACCAGCACAGATTTTCCAATGGACCAGATTGACATTAAAAAGGGAGTGTAGACCCTCGGGTTATTGGCTATTTTGAAGAACCAGGGTGTAGTCAGTTTTGGTGAGAAGTGAGGTCTGCCATAATTTCCTTATAAAAGGAAAGGTCACTCAACTGTTTATCACATTCTTTAATGTAGTCAGACCTATTGAGGAGTACAATAGCACCTTCCTTATCAGCTTTTCTGATTATTTGTTGTCAATTCGATTTTAAAGAATTGATTGCTTGTTGTTCTATTTGGCTATGAAAAATCTTTTTCTTGGGTATGTTGGATTCTAAAGCTGTCAGCTCTGCTAGAACATGTTGTTCAAAAACAATGTATTCTGGGCTATAGCTCGTTGTGGGACGATTGAAAGTCGAGGCATTGTGCAGGCTACTAGTGGGATTGGAATCGCCTGTCGGATTATCTTGGAAGTATTTTCTTAAATCAAAACCCCTTTATGGTCTGGGTTGGTTGTTGAATCTGCTTCTTCCTCTCGCTCTATGGAGTTGGTTTTGCTGTTCCCTCTGTCACTTTGCGTTGCCATAGTCACCTGAGCTGCCTGAACTATAAAATGTATTGCTGAAACATACATGTTTGGTATTACTTTGATTCAGATCTTGTGCATACATCGGAACATAGCCAACTTTTGTACATTTTTATATTATCTATAAGCCTTCTCGTGTGTAAAATCTGTAAGGTCTTCTTTGAAGCGTTGCATCAACGAATTCTGCTGAAGAACCATGGTGTAGTCAGTTTTGATGTCAGCCTCCCCCCGGTTAGGAGGCAGACCTCCATATGTGCTGGATACAGGGGAAACTCTGAGTCTCTTCTACTGAGGAAAGGTAAAGAGGACATGCCAAGATTGTGGCTGCTATAACTGCACAATGTAGGTAATAGCAAAAAGTAAACAGCGATGAGGGGATACTTCATATTGCTTAGCAACCAGTACAACAAACGGAGGCTGGCAGTACGCTGTTAACCGCGAGGAACAGCAGTTCCATAGAGAGGAGATTCTTTCTGTTTGGACTGGCTGGAGATGCCAAGTATGTTTTTTGATGTCATGAATTACGTGCTGAAAAGAAAAATAAGCAATTTGGTTCACTTGACAAACCATTAATGTAACACAGTGCCTTTCATTGTTGGTTTCTTTATTTTAGCTAAGATTGTGAGGGCGGATAAGAAAGACAGAGAAGGTTGACTATGTGAGAATAGTACTCATTACCCGAATCTACAATTCGCTCATTTTATTGGGTATGTGTCTTGGAATCATAATTTTTTCTAATGGAATTACGTGCTGAAAAAAATTAAGTGGTTTTTATCGCATGACAAACAATTAATGTAACACAGTGCCTTTCTTTGTTTGTTTTTTGTTATTTTAGCTAAGATTGCGAAAACGGATAAGAAAGAGAGAGAAGGTTGACTACGTGAGAATAGAACTCATTACCCAAATCTACAATTCACTTATTTTTCAGGTATGTGTCTTGGAATCATAATTATTTCTAATGGAATGCATTCATTGAGAAGCAAAGTGTTGTGCATATTGGTAAGAGGCCAGTGGTTTGATAGTAATGGAATGTTACACAGATTATCTCTGCAGAACGGGGAGCTGATGCAAGCACCGCAAGGAAAGCATCACAGAAGGTTGTTGTGCTGAAATTGAGAGCCCCAGTAAAAGACCAACCCAGTTGAGGACAATTCTTCCGAGTTTGGTGGGTGATTTAACATCCCCGTTTTAGAGGATTGAAAATGATAGTTATACACATATGTTGGTACAATGGATAACCTGTACTACATTGTAAGGCTCCTAGCGGCATAGCGTACTCCGTACTAGAGGTGCAGTAGTAAACATAGTCTGTATGTGATGGTGGGGAACAATCAGCAGCCCCTTAGAAGTTCTATAGAGAAATGTCAAGGTGTAAGAGAACGAAACATGTCGGGCAAAGGTTTAGGTAGATATAGACACACTGTACAATGTGAGTAGTAGGATGGCATACCAGTATATTCCAAGATGATGTTTTAGGAATGAATGTCATTTTTTAAGATGTTAACTTTTGTTTTGCTGTTTGGTGACACCTTTTACTGATATGGTATAGATTCATTTATATTAACCAATGGATTGTAGGGGAGGGTTGGTCCAAGAGACCCCCCTTGCCTACATCCCTTCCCCAGGTGAGGGCCATGGCTCATTGGGCGTCCCCTCATACCACCAGGGCCCAGGTGGTGGAGGGCTCACCTGCTGAAGACATTGCCCACACGTATTGAATTCAGCTAGGCCTCAGAAACCATTTTGTCTAATAAAGATGGTGTGAGCTCAGCGCACTGTAGCGCGGCCCCCACCCTCGGAGAGTTTCAATTATCCCTGTTGCCGCAGCACCCTGGCAGATCCGCTGTGAGCCCGTTCCCACGAACAAGACGGACATGAGCTAGCGTAAGATACTAACACTGTAACATTTCACCTTCCGCAGTGTATCACTGCTCCCAGCATGACCCGGCCAGCGAGGCCTGGGTGATGGAGAGAACTGTAAAATGGTCATCGGATGAAAGCAGAAAAGTCCCCAAATACTAATGCCAAAACTACTTGTAATACGCGCATTCTCTTCACAAAACTTCTTCTATTAAAGAAACCTGTAAAAATGTGTAAATATGGTAGAACGCATGTTCACATGACACCAGCAATGAAGGACCCACACCCCTGCAGTTGTGTGCAAATAATAAAAAGCGTTCCGGGGGACTATTCGTTATATGTATCATTGAAAAGCTTACACTCCACGGTCCCGCGCCATAACCGAATTAATGCTGCTAGAGTACAAGGGAAGACAAGTGTAATCATACAGAGGGCTCATGTGAAGGACGCGCGAGAATGCACCCGTCATGTGTGTATGTCTAAGCCCTTATGTGCCACTACCGCCACGCACGGTGGCGGGTCTCTTTCTTTGTGCTCCACCAACCACACTACTACCTCACTTACTGCAAATGTATATGCATATAACTAAATGCTGTAGTTGTTAAAACATAGTGTACAAATAAGGTGCTCAGACTGGCTATATTTGAAAGACATTTAGCAAAGTTGAAATGTATGCTTTCGAGTGATCCAAATGAGTATCATAGAGTGTTCAAAAGTTTGTACCTAAAGTCAGCAACACACGAGGAAGATACCTTTGTGAATATGTGCAAGGCCATTTCCCCTCCCACCCTGCGAAGACTGCCAAACAAGAGAGCAGAGGCCCGCGCCGCGCTGCTCCACCTCCCCCAACCAGGCTGGAGCCGCTTCAAAGATTTGTAGTCCCCTCTGCAGCACCCAAGGCCACGGCCCGCCACCTGCATTATTTACAGCATAGCAGTAAACCTCTGCCTGAATACACAAATCCAAAGGCGCCCCCTCTTAAACCCCACAACCCACCGGATCACCTTAGACTTATGGCCCTGTGCAATTAGGATACCCAATACTGTGGCAACATACAGCAGCCCATTCATAACGACTTCTAACAAGACAAAGAGGCATGTACCGCCCGTCCCATGCCCTGAGACTTAGCCCCTCGACCTATGGTACCGGTCAACAGGACACTGGTAACCATGCACTGATGAATGACCATCAGACCCCTCACAAGGTGCATTCCTCCTGTGTTGCATTAACCTGTAGAATAACCTATTGAAAGATTTACTAAAGAAGATAATATTGCAATAACTGAATGACTGCGGTGTGCATGGCCTAGGGCAAATAAGTCAGGAAAAGACATTCATCTCTGACACTGGCCACAATGGCACAACAACACCGCCTGGATGAACTCAGCCGACCCGCCAGGCCCAGCCCAACCCACGAGGCTGACCAGTGACGTCCTCCAGCCAAGACCAACCACATCGCAGCAGCGCCTATAGATAATCATCACCACCCAATCCCATTGAACTTGTGCCCCTTATAGTATGTAGGTTCTGATGACGTGTTTTGTAAATATATACGCCTGTCTTTGCTATTGTCAGACAGAGCGCTCTCGGAGTTTGCAGAGTTCTTTGCATGCCCTATTCTGATTGATAAACTCCCATTTAAGCTCACCCGCACTCTGTCTTGGCTTTATTCCCAACTTGGGAGAGTCCTTCATTGTCTCTCATTGCGGGGAGGATCGTGCTGGTTGGGGACGCTTGCCTTCAGTGGTGACCCCGAAAGCGTGATTATTATTATTTTTTCCTAACCTATCACTACCGTCCCCTTTTGGCACGAAAATCTCCGGTCGAAAAGGGATACACACGGTGCGCCGGCTCCGGGAGGCTGCCCGCCAACGGCGACCGGTACGCTCAGAAGTGCGCACTCAACAGAGAGAGGGTACGGGATCCCGGTTGAAAAATCCCCTTTGAGTACCGCTCGCCGGAGCCGGGGCTGACTGTTGAGCGGACGGCAACACTGCCTGGACGGACCCAGTTTCGGAGACTATCGGTTCAAGACGGGCACGTGAGTATTGAGTGCGAGCGATCATAAAGGGAGTGGAGGAGGAAATTTAGGACAGGGAACGAGGAGGGGTAGAAAGGGGGGCACGTAGGTCTACTAAGGACCATCTTAAACTTTCTTTGCTTTTTCTTTGCATATGGCCATTAGGATTAAGAGGTGAATAAGAGACAAAAGTGACGGGAACCTAGCTCCGAGAGGGGGTGGAAGGCGGCGCCGCATAGTGCTATCTTGACTAGTACTGGGAATGTATGAAGAAGTGGATAGTAAGATAAAAGTGTCTGGCAAAGGGGGCACGGAGAATATATTAGTGACTGCTATTCTTTCTATTCTTTTCTTTAGGGTTGGGGGAAAAATAAAAGTAAGGTTAGTACAAAACCATAGAGATAAAATAAGAGACAGAGAGTTCTACTGTAAGAGTGAAGATCAAACCTATAAATATATATATGTGCATACATATATCTGAATAAGATGGACAGGGACAGCCGGCCAGGGAGGAAAGGGAGGGCAAATTGAATTGTGAATAGAGTGTTACAGAGAGGAGTGTGCACATCGTATGCGTCAGGAGATAATTTGGTGTTGTGGGTGTGTAAAAATGGTCATAAATGTATAGCCATTGAATGGTCATGGTAAGTGTGGCTGGACAAAGCTTCATGAAGACAAAAATAATAAGGTGAAGTGAGTGTGTACCTTTTTGATTTCTGGGTTAACATTGTCGAGATCACTGATGGTTTGCTCTTGTATGTGCCCCCCAAAGAGAATAGAATAGAGACTGCGTACAGCCATTCTTGTAGTGTGCAGGCAGGGGGAAGAACACAAAGGCGCCCATTATTGAATGAGAAATAGAAGACGAGAACTCACATGGTGATACGTTTACATTGTAATTTTGAGATACACAGAGACACACAAGTACCAGGAGGGCACAAAGTATGGGGGCAGAAACACCCTTATCACATATTTGTAAGAACCTACCGGGGTACGCGGAGCGAATTAAGAAATATCATGACCAATGGATCACAGAGTTGAAGGGAGAGGGGTTGCCCCAGATATGACCCGAGGGGGGGTCATTTGACAAAAGTGTCCTGGATATGGTAGCCACATTCATTTGTTTGAAATACAAGGGGAAGCAGTTGCATAATAGGAGAGAAATATTAGATCTCTGGAGGTTGTTTGAAGAGATACCACTGCCTAAAGCACCAGAATTAAATCCTGACCTACCATCTACCACTGACAATCCACTAATGATACAGAAAGATGCTAAAGAATTGCCAAATGCAGAACCACCAATAGAGGTAATAAGTTTGTACCCGATATTGAACAAGCCTGTGCCCGCAGAGGGGTACAGTGACCCCACTTATGTGCCTCCCCCGACAACTACTACACCCCAAAGGCCAACGGCACCCCCGCCATACAAGAGTACTAGTGAGCGAGCCCAGGTAAGTACACAAAGGGTGGACATAGAAAAGCTAACAGACGATCTGGAGTCAAGACTCTCAATAGCCAAAGATGAGCTCTCGAGGATAAAAGGCATATGTGAGCGAACAGCACTTAATGCAGCGAGATCAGAGCACACGTCTAGAGCGCCGAGCGAGAGTAGAACACTTGAAGACGGGTGGAAAAAAGGTGAGATACTATTCAGAATTCAAGAAGAACCAACACGAATAATTGAACTAGGGACAAGAGAGGGATGTACTGACAATGAAGAAAGGCCTATAGGGGACAGGGAAGAACTACTATGTGATATAAGGGACGATTTGGAGGAAAGCGACAGGTTGAGCATGGCACTGGGAGGGGGAAGTGAAGGGTTAGATGGTGCATGTTCAATGAGAACACTGGATGTTGAGTGGACGGGGCGATTGAGAAACAGGGTGGGGAAAATGGCATCATTGGGAACATCAGGAGTGAAGACGGGTACAGATACCACGATGAAAGGAAAGTTACAGCTCCCGCTGATACATAGGGGAGGAGGGAGGCCGAATTACATCCCGTGGGCTCAGATGGATAAGGCCAATTTATTAAAGTTATTGGCCCCGTTATTGGGAGGGGCGAGCAAGTGGATATACGCATTTGAGAAACACACTGCCGGGGTACCCCTAGCAATAGGAGATGTGAAGAGCTTGCTTGTATCAGCAGTGGGAGATCAGGCTGATAGCGTGTGGGTCAAGGCTGGTTTCCCGGGAGTAACATTAGACAGCGACCGCCATGATGGGGCCTCCTTTAACACAGTGCGTGCGAGGGTGTGGGATGCCTTGCGGGAAACTTTTCCAGATACACCAGACTTACAGTCAGTAATGCAGTGTACAATGAATGACGGGGAAGATGCTATGGATTACATTTTTCGGGTCCAAGAGATGTGGAGAGCAGAAACGGGTACGCCCTGGTATCAATCGACATCTTTATTTTACTTCATTATAAAAAGAGGACTCCCAAAAGAGGTGCAAAAGGCGCTCGACAAGATAGCAGGTATTGAAGCGAAAGGATGGCCTGAGATTCAAAGCATAATAGTGCACCACTGTAAGAGAATAAAAGAAAGGGAGAAGGAGGTGGCGCAGAAAAGATTGGCAGACGAAGCGAAACTAGTGCAGACAAAGTTGGTGAAGGTCACAGCAGCAGTAGCCGCGCTCCCACACAGCAGGGAGGGAGATGAGGAGGAGGAGGGGCTGGTAGCAATAGAAGGAAGGATGGCAACTAATTGGGCTGGAGCAGGACAGCGGCAGTGGAACGAGCAGGAGCAAGGCGGAGGTCCGCAGTGGCAAGAGTGGGCCCCTCGAGGGGGACGAGGTGGGTACAGGGGCCGAAGAGGAGGTGGACCGGGGTACGGGGGAATGGGAGGAAATGGATGGCAGGGTCCTAGAGGTGCACAAGGGAGTTGTTGGAACTGCGGAAGATGGGGGCATTACTCTAGGGAGTGCAGAAGCAGACCCAACAACGGGTTCCAAGAGGCAGAACATTATGGCCATCCCCATCCGGGGAGCCCATATGGTCTCCCAATGGGACAACAACAACAAAGAAACCCAGGCCAGGGGCACAATGAGCAACAACAGGGGCATCAGTATAGAACACAGAACCACCCACAAAACAATGACAATATGCAGTACACGCCAGGCAACCCTTTTGCGACAACAGCAAATGGGGCCCCCACACCAGCCCCCTATAGTGGCGTGTCAGTGGTTTCAGGGAGCATCTTCAATCAGGGGGGGGGCAATGAGACACCCCGCATAGGACAGCCCACAGAGAACACTTGCGTGTCCAGTTCTATCTACCACCTACGATGCATCAGAGGAACCATTGGTAGGGGCGCAGATAGGAGACAAGCAGTTCATATTCATGGTGGATTCGGGAGCGGAGAAATCATGCATTAGAGAGGGCCGGTTCCCGTTATCTAACCGGAAGTTAGAGACGCAGGGGTTCTCTGGGGCTGTAATTGAACTTCCTTACACAGAAGCATTGGATGTAACAGTGGGGGGCAAAACTGTAAAGACACCCTTACTGTATTATGAACACTCACCAATACATTTATTAGGGAGGGATCTCCTGAGTAAACTCAACATGACCATATCCTTCACTGAGAGAGGTATAGTGTGTTCAACACCCGGAATATGCCCATTACGTGTAATGTTGGTAGTACAGGCTCACACAACCACACAAGAAATACGAGGTTTGCCGGAAAACGAGGAAATGTTTATTGAAGGGCTAAAGACATTGGCCCTCATAATTCCAGAGCTGAGAAGAATGGATTGGAGGATTCCAGCGGAGTTCCTCTTCCGCCCAATAGTGTGCCCTGACACAGCACCAGGATCAGTGGTATCATTAGATTTGCATGCTGTACAGATATCAGCGAAAAGGATTTCTGTGATTGGAATAGATATGGAAGGATGTGAGTGGCGTACAGTACTGTGTACAAATGCCAATATCGCCCTAAGAGACTTAACAGATGAGGATCTCTTCTCAGATGCAGAGGGGGATGGTGAAATAGTAATGGAAATAGCGATGCCCTGTGACATTTTGATTCAAGCCAGGGAAATCCCCGTTCAGCTGATGGCAGTGGTAGGAGCACCGCCATCATTCTTCGATGATGACATGAGGCTCGTACCAAATAATTTGTGGACAACAGGCCCCCATGATGTAGGGCTGTTGCATGGAGTACAACCTGTGATAATAAAACTAAAACAAGGAGCAATTCTACCCCGAGTGAAACAGTATCCATTGTCCCGTGAAGCTGAAGTAGGGATAAAAGAGACAATAAATGCACTACTAGCACAAGGGATAATAGTGCCTTCAAACTCCCCATGTAACACATGTATTTACCCAATCAAAAAAGCAAAGGGAGGGTCTTGGAGAATGATACAGGATTTACGCCCCCTAAATGATGTAATTCAGAAAGAGTTCCCTTTGGTCCCGAACCCTGCATCAATACTATGCAGCATCCCAAAAACGGCATCACATTTCACGGTGGTCGACTTGAAAAACGCATTTTTCTCCATCCCCCTGGCTGAAGAGAGTAGATACCTGACAGCATTCACACTACGGGGAAAGAGATATGAACACTGCAGATTACCGCAGGGATACTGTGAGAGCCCGATGATATTCAACCGCATATTACATGAAGACTTGGGAAACCTATCAGTTGAGAGTACAATCATTCAGTACGTAGACAATTTACTCGTCTGTGCACAAGACGAAGAAACATGCAGAAAAGATTCAATAACACTCCTGACTCTATTGGCCAATAAGGGGTACAAAGTAGACAAGGGAAAGCTACAGTACTGTCTGACAGAGGTTCTATACCTGGGACAGCTAATATCAAAAGATGGAAAAAGAATAATCCCCGTCAGGGTAGAAGCAATAAGATCAGTAGGAGAACCCACAACAGTGAAAGACATGCAGAAATTCCTGGGAATGTGCAACTATTGACGAGCATGGATATTAGATTATGCAGCATACACCAGACCCCTACTACAAGCACTCAAGGAGGCACAACAGGAGAACAAAAAAATAGAATGGTCAGAAGAAATGAGCGCCTCCTTTAAATCATTAAAAGAGTTAATTTCAAGCGCTCCAGTACTCGCAAATCCTGATTATGGACGCGAGTTTTACCTGTTCTCACACTGCAATGGAACACTCATGACAGCTGTACTGACACAGAAGACGTCCCTAGGACACAAGCCTTTGGCTTACTATAGTGGCACTTTAGATGCTGTGATGCAAGGACATTTCGCGTGCGAGCAATCACTCGCTGCAGCCGCGTTCGCAATTGAGAAAAGTGCCACAATAGTAATGGGATGCCCTGTGACATTGTTTGTGGAACATTCATTATTTGCAATACTTGAGAGGTCAAAAAGCACACTGACAACACAGCGGGCAACCGCCTATGAGATAATATTGTCCAGCGCCAATATCCATGTGGTGAGATGCAAGACAGTGAACCCAGCAACATTCATTACAGAAGCGTGCACACTAGAGGACATGCAGGAACACGATTGTGCAACTTACACAGGAGAAAGAGGGGAGGACACAGTGGTGTGTGAGAATGCTCTGAGCGAGGGGGAAGTGTACTTCGTAGACGGGTCAGCATCAATTGACATGGACACGGGAGAGAAACATGTGGGTATGGCAGTGGTGAGATTAGAAGACGGTGAGTATGAGACACTAGTGCAATACCGCCTCCCATCACATTACTCCGCACAAGCAGCAGAACTGATTGCACTCATAGAAGCACTACATGCAGCTAAAGGTTGTGCAGTGACAATATACACAGACTCAGCTTACATGACGACAACAGTACATGGGGGTCTAGCAAGATGGGGGCGGAGGGGGTTTCGACGAGCAGATGGAACTCCAGTGCAGCATGCAGAATTGCTGAAGGAGTTGATGGAGGCCCTACAAGATCCCACAGCGCTAGCAATAGTGAAGTGCCAAGCACATACATCCAACACAGATGTTGTGTCTTTGGGACACGCGGCAGCGGACGCTGCCGCCAAGGAAGCCTCCTACTTTCAGAAATATGAGGCAGGTGAGTACATGCTGCAGCACAAGATAAACGAAGAGCTCCCAGAAGGCTACAATATGATGCCTATATCACAAATACTAGAATTACAGGAAGGAGCTAGTGCAGATGAAAAATTGATGTGGACAAAACGAGGGTGCAGCAAATCGGCGACAGACTTACTGTGGCGACAAAATAACTCGGGAAAAGTGGTAATGCCAGTAAAGTTATTGGAAATTGCGTTTCAACAACTACACTTCCCTGCACACAATACGAAACAACACATTGCAGCAGAGATACAGGAAGAATGGTTCGTGCCCTGTCTCCAGGAGCACATATCTCGATTGACGCTGGAATGCACAACATGTCAGATATACAATTCAGGAAGGACATTACGTACGCTCCGGGGAACAATTCCAAAACCCATTGGGCCATTCAGAGAGCTACATATCGACTACGCGGACATGGGAGAAAGGTGTAATGGGGCACGTTACATGATCGTGGTTGTATGCCCATTCTCAAGATGGGTAGAAGCAGGCCCATGTGCACGACCTGATGCCAAAAGCGCTGCAAAGTTCTTAGTGAGGGAAGTGTTCCCGCGCTGGGGAATTTGCGACGTGATTCGCTCGGACAACGGCACTCACTTTGTAAACGAGCTCTTCAAGGAAGTAACTACATTGTTAGGAATAAAGCATAAATTGTGTTCGATTTATCATCCTCAAAGTAATGGCGTAGTGGAAAAGATGAACGGACTGTTAAAAGGGAGGTTATCAAAACTATGCTTTTCATTAAAAAAGAACTGGATTTACTGTCTGCCCCTTGCGCTATTTGAGCTGAGGAATCAGCCAAGCAAGGACCACCATTTGTCCCCGCACGAGATCGTGACTGGGAGACGGATGCACACAGCACACTCCCCACTGCGCGAACACTCAGATGCACACAGAAGCGCAGCGATATTGGGAGACGAGTTCACAGACTATTTGAAGAAATTGACAAGGGCAGCGCGCGCAATATCAAAGCAGCTCTCTCCACCATTCACGCGAGAGGAAGGAAACACAACAGGGTCTGTTACTGAACCTGAACCACAGCTACAGCTGATGCCGGGTGAATTCATATATGTCAGGAGTTTTGTGCGTCGGTGGAATGCACCACGGTTCCATGGCCCATACGAAGTAGTGTTTTGCACGCCCACAGCAGTTAAAGTAAAGGGCCTGAAGTATTGGGTGCATTTGACAGACGTACGAAGGGCATATAGTAATGTGCAGGAAGAGGTGGATGAGGAGGCACAGACAACAGCAAACAATGCAACTGAGCAGAATGTCTGAATATGAACTTGTGTGTGTGACAGTAATACAGATTAATGAAAAAATGGCTGACAAGTATACTTGCATTTTTGTTATTACAAAAAAAAAAAAATGTTTTCCACTTGTGAACGTTTATGTAACTAATGATATGATAAAATTATGAAGTGTTTACACCCTTGTCTGTGCATCCCCATCCCTGCAACCCTACCCGCTTCCATTCCCTGTCAATATATACTGGCACTGGTAGTGCCAACAAAATGTTTACATTCATGCACTTAATGCACTTTTATATCTCAAACAGGAGCTACCATGGCATCTAACGGGCAGCCTGCAACGGATAGATTTACTAGATTTAGAGAGTGGTTAACTGAGAGATGCAGATATTCGTATGAGTGTGGATTATCTGTGTGTATTACATTGTTTATTACAATAATGTTTGGCCTGGTTACATATTGGTTCATAGCGTTCATCTCTATCGAGATGAACGAGGGGGGAGGGATTAACAGCACTACTGTAATTAATGCAACCACGAGTGTAAATACTAAGGAAGGTGACTTTTTGGTATGGGACGGAACTAAACTTGTATGGGGTTATTATACCACACCATCCAATGCTGTCATCTCAAAAAATGAAGGGCTACAGGGTGAAATGCAAAATAACACAGTGTCTCCGCCAAAGATATCTAATTACAATGCTCGCAGCTTAAATGACCGAAACCCGTCTGCCATATCGTGGTTGTATAACACCCCCACCAGCCAACCTGCCCCCATAGTAAAAAACACACTGACAGATAATGTCAAGGACGAAAAGGAAAGGATGAGAGCAACACACAAAATATTATATGATGACTGGGCAAAGGGGGGCGGGAATGAGAAAGGGGGGCCCATTTTGTCCATCGCCCAGGAGGCTGGGAAGCACATGAGGAACAAGAATAACAGACGAAAAAGGGAAGCAGGGAGGAGGAAGTATGATGAGTACAATGGGTTAGGACTAGATAAAATGGAAGACCCACGACACCCCCACCAGACGAATAAATGGTATGCGGATATGAGTGCAACAGCTAAACAAACAACAAACGAGAGCTGCTATGTCTGCTCCCTCATTCCCCATGCTTCAGGCACACCCAAGGTATTGTTACCCAAAGAGTTGCCTATTGTGGATGCCCAATGTCTCCTTCATCTCACGTTATGCAGGATTAAGAACACCTTCCAGGCACATGAAGTTACTTTTAGAATGCTGCAGAACGAGAAAACTTGCTACCCAAAGACAGTAGGAGTGGTATGTCTGGAGGAACCATTTTTTGTGATACAAGGGACACTTTTTTCGGACAACAAGTGGAAGGATGAAGAAGTAATGTGTAAAGCTGAAGCGCTGAGGGGTGTGGCACCAGAGAAATTGCAATGGATAGAAGAAACGTGCACACCAGTATGGAAGGAACACATTTCAAAACTAACTTGGGTAACAGCCATTGAAAAACCCTTCAAACTGCAGAACGAAATAGACTATGAACTATGTTTTAAAGGAGAGGGGAAAACCTCCATGGGGACAAACAAGAACTGTAACAAGACCCTCACCATCTCAGATCTGAGAAAAGGGACAGCGGCCCTGATGGACACGTATTGGGTATGCGGCAACCAGGCATACCTGCACCTACCCCAGTCATGGAGTGGCAGCTGCTCAATGGCCACTCTGCACTCAGCCCTAATGGTAATACCAGAAAGCCACATTGATGGGAGCAAAAGAACACAAGGAAACACCCAACAGAGCGAGGCCCAGCCGACTGCAGAGTCACAAATCTATGTCTTGTCTTCCGGGAGCAAGGAAGAGGTGCTGTCCCAAAACAGACGAGCATCAAACTACATATCAAAGGCATCATCGGAGTTGCTGGCACAGATCCCAGACAGATATTGATTATTCAGCTCGGCAGAAACATTCTTTGCCTCACTCATCCCAAGTATCCAAGCCAGAGCAAACGCAAAATGGCTCCAGATAACACGGTGGGAGCTGATCCAGCTGGCAAATGACACTGAAGAAGGGTTCAACGTAATAAAAGTGGAACTAAGAGCTTTACGGCTGATGACCATGCAAAACAGGTATGTCTTGGACCTGTTGACGGCGATGGATGGAGGTGTTTGCCGAAAAATCGGAAGTGCCTGCTGCACTTTCGTACCTTCTGAAGACGCAGAAAACGGCTCCCTGTCCCATGTGATCGAAGCAGTACACAACCTAGGAGAAAGGATGAAAATGGAAGGTGGAGCAGAAGACAGCACATGGTTCGACAATATCTTCTCCTGGGTTCCCTCATGGCTGGGAATGACTGTGAAATTTTTGATGCCAGCTGTGGTGTTCCTCCTCTTTATTTTTTGCCTGTGCCAGGTGGGTCTTCGATGTTGTGCTAATGCAGTACCTAATGGTGCAATGATGATGGTGACAATGGGCAACACCCGTGGTACAATACAAACTATGCAGGAAGTGCAGGTACAAACAGGAACTGATGACACACCCAGGTATCAGCTAGTGCCCAGGTATCATGACAAGGATATCGTAGACAAATTGTGGCATACCACCATCAGAGAGCCCCGTATACTAGAATGGTACCAGGAGGTGTGGGTAGACTTGGAAGGAGAGAGCGGATGTATATACCTGACCTGTACCCCAGATGAATATGCTAGGAGGGGTGAGAGCTTAAGGGGGGTGTGCAGAGCATGGATGCCCATAAAAGGCACACCAGCATGGGATGACGCAATTATTGACGAAGAAGAGTGTAGGAGATTGAATGAGTTAAAGAATTTGTTACTTAAGTAACGAAAGGGGGGAAATGTAGGGGAGGGTTGGTCCAAGAGACCCCCCTTGCCTACATCCCTTCCCCAGGTGAGGGCCATGGCTCATTGGGCGTCCCCTCATACCACCAGGGCCCAGGTGGTGGAGGGCTCACCTGCTGAAGACATTGCCCACATGTATTGAATTCAGCTAGGCCTCAGAAACCATTTTGTCTAATAAAGATGGTGTGAGCTCAGCGCACTGTAGCGCGGCCCCCACCCTCGGAGAGTTTCAATTATCCCTGTTGCCGCAGCACCCTGGCAGATCCGCTGTGAGCCCATTCCCACGAACAAGACGGACATGAGCTAGTGTAAGATACTAACACTGTAACATTTCACCTTACGCAGTGTATCACTGCTCCCAGCATGACCCGGCCAGCGAGGCCTGGGTGATGGAGAGAACTGTAAAATGGTCATCGGATGAAAGCAGAAAAGTCCCCAAATACTAATGCCAAAACTACTTGTAATACGCGCATTCTCTTCACAAAACTTCTTCTATTAAAGAAACCTGTAAAAATGTGTAAATATGGTAGAACGCATGTTCACATGACACCAGCAATGAAGGACCCACACCCCTGCAGTTGTGTGCAAATAATAAAAAGCGTTCCGGGGGACTATTCGTTATATGTATCATTGAAAAGCTTACACTCCACGGTCCCGCGCCATAACCAAATTAATGCTGCTAGAGTACAAGGGAAGACAAGTGTAAACATACAGAGGGCTCATGTGAAGGACGCGCGAGAATGCACCCGTCATGTGTGTATGTCTAAGCCCTTATGTGCCACTACCGCCACGCACGGTGGCGGGTCTCTTTCTTTGTGCTCCACCAACCACACTACTACCTCACTTACTGCAAATGTATATGCATATAACTAAATGCTGTAGTTGTTAAAACATAGTGTACAAATAAGGTGCTCAGACTGGCTATATTTGAAAGACATTTAGCAAAGTTGAAATGTATGCTTTCGAGTGATCGAAATGAGTATTATAGAGTGTTCAAATGTTTGTACCTAAAGTCAGCAACACACGAGGAAGATACCTTTGTGAATATGTGCAAGGCCATTTCCCCTCCCACCCTGCGAAGACTGCCAAACAAGAGAGCAGAGGCCCGCGCCGCGCTGCTCCACCTCCCCCAACCAGGCTGGAGCCGCTTCAAAGATTTGTAGTCCCCTCTGCAGCACCCAAGGCCACGGCCCGCCACCTGCATTATTTAAACCTCTGCCTGAATACACAAATCCAAAGGCGCCCCCTCTTAAACCCCACAACCCACCGGATCACCTTAGACTTATGGCCCTGTGCAATTAGGATACCCAATACTGTGGCAACATACAGCAGCCCATTCATAACGACTTCTAACAAGACAAAGAGGCATGTACCGCCCGTCCCATGCCCTGAGACTTAGCCCCTCGACCTATGGTACCGGTCAACAGGACACTGGTAACCATGCACTGATGAATGACCATCAGACCCCTCACAAAGTGCATTCCTCCTGTGTTGCATTAACCTGTAGAATAACCTATTGAAAGATTTACTAAAGAAGATAATATTGCAATAACTGAATGACTGCAGTGTGCATGGCCTAGGGCAAATAAGTCAGGAAAAGACATTCATCTCTGACACTGGCCACAATGGCACAACAACACCGCCCGGATGAACTCAGCCGACCCGCCAGGCCCAGCCCAACCCACGAGGCTGACCAGTGACGTCCTCCAGCCAAGGCCAACCACATTGCAGCAGCGCCTATAGATAGTCATCACCACCCAATCCCATTGAACTTGTGCCCCTTATAGTATGTAGGTTCTGATGACGTGTTTTGTAAATATATATGCCTGTCTTTGCTATTGTCAGACAGAGCGCTCTCGGAGTTTGCAGAGTTCTTTGCATGCCCTATTCTGATTGATAAACTCCCATTTAAGCTCACCCGCACTCTGCCTTGGCTTTATTCCCAACTTGGGAGAGTCCTTCATTGTCTCTCATTGCGGGGAGGATCGTGCTGGTTGGGGACGCTTGCCTTCAGGATGTATTAAAAATGATGTACTAATAAAACGTATATACTAGATGATATGACAACCTCATCCCTCTAAAGCAGTCCGCACAGCTTTTGTTGTTGTTTGGAGTTTATATGACCTGGGGTGACCTGTGCGCTGCATGCTGAAACGTCCCTCGGTTCTCTCTATGTACCGAGGTCCATGTTGTCTTCCCTTTTCTTTTCCTTTCTTTATTGTACTGGCATTTTATATGCATCTACCTTTTAGAGCTTGTGAGTGGTACCATACAGATGATACTAGTGAGATAAACAGATTCAGGAATTGTGGACGTGGACCTCTGAAATGAGAAGTGTCCAGAGTGTATGGAGTATTTCTGGAGAGGCTTAATTATGGGGCGTGCTAGAAGCATGAATGACATTTAATTGGTTCAATGTATGGAGAACAACAAAGAAAATCTTCCCTGAAATTCTGCTCCTATGAAGGAAGACACAGATCACCTGATATTACACTCGGAGGCAATTCTATACTCTCATCAAAATTCAGCAACTTGTACACTGCTGCAACCGTTAAAATTAACTGACAATGTAGGAAACATGTGTTCAAAATCTACTCTACACCACTCCAATGAACCATATTCCAGCTGATATTTCAAAGAATATGGCTCCAAGGTCCTCTGAAGTTTCTGCAAAAGACATTGACAACATTTACACTCAATGTGGACTTGAAGGTGGCCTGAAGATAGTCATTAAAATAGAAGGCACACCATGGTCAAGAAAAAGACAGATTATTTTTGCCCTATTAAAATCCTAAGGGAAATGACTGCACAAACTCACAATGAGCACAATGAGAACTGCTTGAGTAATAAATATCACAAAGAAAAGGGCATTGGGCCGGTGGTGGTCGGAGAATGCATTTTGTCGTTTACACGCCAGATAGGGAATATACAACATGAGAAAAGACGGTTGATGATTCCTCTCCAAGAAAGGGTTAGTAACATTGCGTTAACTGCAGTCATTCATTCTATCCCAAATACAACAACCAAACAGATGGTAACGGCATTATGTTCAGATTTCGATAAAGTCTCACTGCAAGACACTCAAAAAAGATCAGAAAGATCAAAATGAACTAATTTGATTTTTAAACATCAAGCTGGATCATTAAAAATCATACTTTCCACTCTTGTACTCTTATAAGGTTGACCTTTAATGAGGCCTTGCACAGTGAGGACAACTTCCTTTCTCCAGAAGAAACTGCTATTCAGATCAATGATAATAGTTCACTGTCAGTACATAATGCAGGTTACCAACCCTGAGATATGTCATCGTGATCTATGGCACCAAAGGAATGGATTATAGTATTGAATATGTCACTGGTCGACATACCATTAAAGCCCTGGGTATCTTTGGAACTAACCGATCTGTCAATTTAACACACATCTTTAAATGACTTGGCTTCATTGTTCATTGAAGAAAGTGGCAGAGAAAGAGAACCTAGTGACAAGCAACATAATGTATAGATGTTTTCCTTTGAATATAAAACACCCCCACTAATTGCCTTTGCTACAGTCTCCTTGCTGATTTTGATGGAGCGAAATTGGGAGCTCGGAGAAGGATTTTTATTCTTTAACACACGTTTTGAAAGTGTTGGTGAATACTAACCCATCAGTTGTGTCTACAACTCAAGATACTCAAATGGATAGGATGGGGGGTGCGATCAACTGTGTCAACGTACAAAAATAAAGCTACCCAGTTCAAGATCCCCAAGAAAATAATGCATTACACTAATCATTGTTTGTAAATGCAAGCATATCTTAAATGCACTTACACAATGTAGATCTTTTTGACTCCTTGCAAATCTGATCTGAAGTTAGAAGTTATTCAATAATGGCAGATGCTAAAAAAGTAAATGGAAGACTCAAAAGAAGTCCACACCCACCAAAACAAAGACAATGGAAAATTAAAACTAAGAATGGCTGTTAATCTAAGGTCCTCCCTATATGTAATAATACAGTTAGGCATCAACCAAGACAAAATATCAAGCAGATAATTTCTGAGAACAATACTCAAATGATAAGATTCGGCCCACTAATAATAAACATTTCTGATGACCTGCAAGAGGAATTGAAATGTCAGGAAGCTGTTTTCACAACATTATCCTTAAATGGAGATGCTATAACATTCATCCCTTTTCAATCACTTAGAGTTGGCTCAAATCGTGATTCTGTTAGTTCTGTTAGTCCTAAAGATCTTCAGAAAAAAACCATAAAAGAAGGGGAATATCCGTTGATTTCCTTTGAAAGCCATGATATCCCTCATAGGGGTGGAAAACATTTAAAAATAACATGCTTGTTTTCATGGAAGCTGCAATTTGTGTTCCATGATCAAAACACCTTCAAGAAATAATTTGCAGTCATTGAAAACAATGCATATTTTATGATATCATTCACTCAATGCCAAGCTTACTTAAGCACTTTGGTTATTTAGACAATGTACCTATTTCATGCATTGCATCTAAAGATGATCTAACTGATTATGACCCTAATCGAGATTATTGGCTTACACCATTAATTGGTTCTCTGATGTTATAATGTAGAGAAACAATATTTATGTTCAGATATCTCAATCTCATCCTTGGTGGGTTAAATCCATCTTACCCTTTTGTGAATTGGAGGATGTTGGCAGTGTGTCGTAAAAGGAGATACCACTGTAAAACAGGCGGTCATGCCCACTTTTGAAATATGATCTATCCATAGAACTGGGTAACAACACCTAAATATGATGGTAGCATTGAGATGTCGAAAGTGATCATTTGCATCAACAAGACATGCAGATAAAGACTCAACTGATTGTAATAATATGGGAATATTGTCATGACTGCTATATACTCTTCACCCTCAAGTGACATCAAAACCTCAAGGCTCCTAACTCAGAACTAACTTTGGTCACTTGGAATGCTGCTAGATTAGAAAGAAATATGTTATGGTTGAACAATCATCCGTTTTTAGGTCATCTGATATCATAACCATCCAAGAAAATTGAATAACTATTGATTTATACTGTAATAACTTCAATCTTTATAGTATGCCACTGATAAAAGAAATGTTGGGTCAGGCACAAGGGAGTTTAGCTGGATTAATTCACAAAACATCCTCAAAAGTTACATTCTCAAATGTTTGATAATTCTAATTGGCAAGTTGTACAAGATATTGTTGTAGCATGATCAGTTCATTGTATCGGGCTCCAGTATTCTTATAGTTAACATTTACTTACCACCAGCTAGAAGTTATGATCATTTTGAACAAAATATCAGAAGCCAAAAGTAATCTCTGGGTTGACCTGTTGGACTGTGTTATCATTTGGATCAGTGTTTTTATTGCTAAAATCTATAATCAGATCTATGGTGAAGAAATTGTATTACTAAATCATCTATGGGAAATTACAGATTCATGTAGGTCAAATCAAAGGTCTTATGTGTCAGGGAAAACCTTATTGGCTCCTCTATATATGTATATACAGGTTGCCTTGTTTGAAGGCAAGATTCTCAGACGATGTTCCTGATGACCCGTAATGCATTAAAGAAAACAGTTATTCCTCTACATTTTATTATTTTATAGTTTTTAATGAAGGATTTCTAGAAATGTAAATATTTACTAGTTATGACAGATACACTCAGAGGGTAATTCCTAGAATTTCGCACAAAAGTGGCGCACGCGGCTGGCGCACAGTGTGCGCGTGCAAATGTCTGCGCCAGCCACGTGCGCTAAAATCGATTTCTGTGCACAGCGTATTCATGGATTTTAGCCTCCAAAACCAGCCGTGGCGCAGAGTGGCGCAGCGACCTTGCAGCAGCGCCAGTTACGCCCCAAAGAACGCCCTCGTGCAAGGAAAAGCCATCAAAATTACCAATTCATCGCAAAGGGCTGCGCTAACCCTGGACCAATTTACAGGGCTGCCAAACAGCAAACGCCAAGCGGGGAACGTGTATTACTGGGGTGCGCGTGAAGTTACACACGCGAAAGGGCCTGTGCGAGTGGGGTACGTGTATGGGGTTCGCGGGAAGTTTCACACGCGATTTCAGCAGGGTACGTGTATTACGGGGTTCGCGGGAAGTTTCACACGCGATTGGCCTGGGAACGTGTATTTCAGGGTTGCGCGAAAAGTTTCACACGCGATTGGCCTGGGTATGTGTATTTCAGGGGTGCGCGGGATGTTTCATACGTGATTGGCCTGGGTACGTGTATTTCAGAGGTGCGCGGGAAGTTTCACACGCAATTGCCTTGGGTACGTCTATTTCAGGGGTGCGCGGGAAGTTTCACACGCGATTGGCCTGGGTACGTGTATTTCAGGGGTGCGCGGGAAGTTTTACGCGCGATTGACCTGGGTACGTGTATTCCAGGGGTGCACGGGAAGTTTCACACTCAATTGCCCTGGGTACGTCTATTTCAGGGGTGCGCGGGAAGTTTCACACGCGATTGGCCTGGGTACGTGTATTTCAGGGGTGCACGGGAAGTTTCACACGCGATTGGCCTGGGTACGTGTATTCCAGGGGTGCACGGGAAGTTTCACACGCAATTGGGCTGGGTACGTGTATTCCAGGGGTGCGCGGGAAGTTTCACATGCGATTGGCCTAGGTACGTGTATTTCAGGGGTGCGCGGGAAGTTTCACACGCGATTGCCCTGGGTACGTGTATTTCAGGGGTGCGCAGGAACTTTCACAAGCGATTGGCCTGGGTATGTGTATTTCAGGGGTGCGCGGGAACTTTTCCACACGATTGGCCTGGGTACGTGTATTTCAGGGGTGCGCGGGAAGTTTCAGACGCGATTGGCCTGGGTACGTGTATTTCAGGGGTGCGCGGGAAGTTTCACAGGAGATTGGGCTTCGTACGTGTATTTCGGGGGTGCGCGGGAAGTTTCACACGCGATTGCCCTGGGTATGTGTATTTCAGGGGTGCGCGGGAACTTTCACACGCGATTGGCCTGGGTACGTATATTTCAGAGGTGCGTGGGAACTTTCACACACGATTGGCCTGGGTACGTGTATTTCAGGGGTGCGCGGGAAGTTTCACACGCGATTGGCCTGGGTACGTGTATTTCAGGGGTGCGCGGGAAGTTTCACACGCGATTGGCCTGGGTACGTGTATTTCAGGGGTGCGCGGGAAGTTTCACACGCGATTGGGCTTCGTATGTGTATTTCGGGGGTGCGCGGGAAGTTTCACACGCGATTGGCCTGGGTACATGCATTTCAGGGGTGCGCGGGAACTTTCACACGCGATTGGCCTGGGTACGTGTATTTCGGGGGTACGCGGGGAGTCCTAAATGTGAATTGGCAGTGTGGGTCCTCCCAGGTGTCCCCTCTACCCCCTCCACGGCCCCTGCAGGCAGCCCACACCACAGGGGACTACCCTGCACCCCTGGTCATGTCCCACAGGCAGCCCATCCACCATGGGCATGCCCCCCAGCCAAGCCACATGTCACGTTGCATTATGATCACCAACTCATGTCTCCCAGCACCCCTACCCCCCAGCAGTGCAGGGCACCTGCCAGCAGGCCCCCACTCATGTCCCACTCATGTCCCCTTGCACCCCCACACCCCAGCAGTGCAGGGCACCTGCCATCAGGCCCCCACTCATGTCCCACTCATGTCCCCTTGCACCCCCACCCCCCAGCAGTGCAGGGCACCTGCCAGCAGGCCCCCACTCATGTCCCACTCATGTCCCCTTGCACCCCCACCCCCCAGCAGTGCAGGGCACCTGCCAGCAGGCCCCCACTCATGTCCCACTCATGTCCCCTTGCACCCCCACCCCCCAGCAGTGCAGGGCACCTGCCAGCAGGCCCCCACTCATGTCCCACTCATGTCCCGGCCCCCACTCATGTCCCACTCATGTCCCCTTGCACCCCCAACCCCCAGCAGTGCAGGGCACCTGCCAGCAGGCCCCCACTCATGTCCCACTCATGTCCCCTTGCACCCCCACCCCCCAGCAGTGCAGGGCACCTGCCAGCAGGCCCCCACTCATGTCCCACACATGTCCCCCAGCACCCCCACCCCCCAGCAGTCAGGGGCACCTGCCAGCAGGCCCCCACTCATGTCCCCCTCCACCCCCACGCCCCAGCAGTGCAGGGCACCTGCCAGCAGGCCCCCACTCATGTCCCCCAGCACCCCCACCCCCCAGCACTGAGGGGCACCTGCCAGCAGGCCCCCACTCATGTCCCCCAGCACCCCCACCCCCCAGCACTGAGGGGCACCTGCCAGCAGGCCCCCACTCATGTCCCACTCATGTCCCCTTGCACCCCCACCCCTCAGCAGTGCAGGGCACCTGCCAGCAGGCCCCCACTCATGTCCCCCAGCACCCCACCCCCCAGCAGTGCAGGGCACCTGCCAGCAAGCCCCCACTCATGTCCCCCAGAACCCCCACCCCCCAGCACTGAGGGGCACCTGCCTGCAGGCCCCCACTCATGTCCCCTAGCACCCCAACCCCCAGCACTGAGGGGAACCTGCCAGCAGGCCCCCACTCATGTCCCACTCATGTCCCCTTGCACCCCCACCCCCCAGCAGTGCAGGGCACCTGCCAGCAGGCCCCCACTCATGTCCCCAGCACCCCCCCAGCAGTGCAGGGCACCTGCCAGCAGGCCCCCACTCATGTCCCCCAGCACCCCTACCCCCAGCAGTGCAGGGCACCTGCCAGCAGGCCCCACTTATGTCCCACACATGTCCCCAGCACCCCCTACCCCCCAGCAGTGCAGGGCACCTGCCAGAAGGCCCCTACTCATGCCCCACTCATGTCCCCTTGCACCCCCACGCCCCAGCAGTGCAGGGCACCTGCCAGCAGGCCCCCACTCATGTCCCCCAGCACCCCCACCCCCCAGCAGTGCAGGGCACCTGCCAGCAGGCCCCCACTCATGTCCCCCAGCACCCCTACCCCCCAGCAGTGCAGTGTACCTGCCAGCAGGCCCCCACTCATGTCCCCCAGAACCCCCAACCACCAGCACTGAGGGGCACCTGTCAGCAGGCCCCGACTCATGTCCCCCAGCACCCCGACCCCCAGCACTGAGGGGCACCTGCCAGCAGGCCCCCACTCATGTCCCACTCATGTACCCTTGCACCCCCACCCCCCAGCAGTGCAGGGTGCCTGCCAGCAGGCCCCCACTCATGTCCCCCAGCACCCCCACCCCCCAGCAGTGCAGGCCACCTGCCAGCAGGCCCCCACTCATGTCCCCCAGCACCCCCACCCCCCAGCAGTGCAGGGCACCTGCCAGCAGGCCCCCACTCATGTCCCACTCATGTCCCCTTGCACCCCCACCCCCCAGCAGTGCAGGGCACCTGCCAGCAGGCCCCCACTCATGTCCCCCAGCACCCCCACCCCCCAGCAGGGCAGGGCACCTGCCGGCAGGCCCCCACTCATGTCCCCCAGCACCCCCACCCCCCAGCACTGAGGGGCACCTGTCAGCAGGCCCCCACTCATGTCCCCCAGCACCCCCACCCCCCAGCACTGAGGGGCACCTGCCAGCAGGCCCCCACTCATGTCCCACTCATGTCCCCTTGCACCCCCACCCCCAGCAGTGCAGGGCACCTGCCAGCAGGCCCCCACTCATGTCCCCCAGCACCCCACCCCCCAGCAGTGCAGGCTACCTGCCAGCAGGCCCCCAATCATGTCCCCCAGCACCCCCACCTCCCAGCAGTGCAGGGCACCTGCCAGCAGGCCCCCACTCATGTCCCCCAGCACCCCCACCCCCCCAGCAGTGCAGGGCACCTGTCAGCAGGCCCCCACTCATGTCCCACTCATGTCCCCTTGCACCCCCACCCCCCAGCAGTGCAGGGCACCTGCCAGCAGGCCCCCACTCATGTCCCCTTGCACCCCCAACCCCCAGCAGTGCAGGGCACCTGCCAGCAGGTCATGTCCCCTTGCACCCCCACCCCCAGCAGTGCAGGGCACCTGCCAGCAGGCCCCCACTCATGTCCCACACATGTCTCCCAGCAGCCCCACCCCCCAGCAGTCAGGGGCACCTGCCAGCAGGCCCCCACTCATGTCCCACTCATGTCTCCTTGCACCCCCACCCCCCAGCAGTGCAGGGCACCTGCCAGCAGGCCCCCACTCATGTCCCCCAGCACCCCCACTCCCCAGCAGTGCAGGGCACCTGCCAGCAGGCCCCCACTCATGTCCCCCAGCACCCCCACCCCCAGCAGTGAGGGGTACCTGCCAGCAGGCCCCCACTCATGTCCCCCAGCACCCCCACCCCCAGCACTGAGGGGCACCTGCCAGCAGGTCCCCACTCATGTCCCACTCATTTCCCCTTGTACCCCCACCCCCCAGCCGTGCAGGGCACCTGCCAGCAGGCCCCCACTCATGTCCCCCAGCACCCCCACCCTCCAGCACTGAGGGGCACCTGCCAGCAGGCCCCCACTCATGTCCCCCAGCACCCCCACCCCCAGCACTTGGGGTCACCTGCCAGCAGGCCCCCACTCATGTCCCCCAGCACCCCCACCCCCAGCAGTGAGGGGTACCTGCCAGCAGGCCCCCACTCATGTCCCCCAGCACTCCCACCCCCCAGCAGTGCAGGGCACCTGCCAGCAGGCCCCCACTCATGTCCCCCAGCACCCCCCAGCAGTGCAGGGCACCTGCCAGCAGGCCCCCACTCATGTCCCACACATGTCCCCCAGCACCCCCACCCCCCAGCAGTGCAGGGCACCTGCCAGCAGGCCCCCACTCATGTCCCCCAGCACCCCCATGCCCCAGCAGTGCAGGGCACCTGCCATCAGGCCCCCACTCATGTCCCCCAGCACCCCCACCCCCCAGCACTGAGGGGCACCTGCCAGCAATCCCCCACTCATGTCCCCCAGCACCCCCACCCCCCAGCACTGAGAGGCACCTGCCAGCAGGCCCCCACTCATGTCCCACTCATGTGCCCTTGCACCCCCACCCCCAACAGTGCAGGCCACCTGCCAGCAGGCCCCCACTCATGTCCCCCATCACCCCCACCCACCAGTAGAGCAGGGCACCTGCCAGCAGGGCCCCACTCATGTCCCCCAGCACCCCCACCCCCAGCAGTGCAGGGCACATGCCAGCAGGCCCCCACTCATGTCCCCCTGCACACCCACCCCCCAGCAGTGCAGGGCACCTGCCAGCAGGCCCCCACTCATGTCCACCTGCCCCCAGGTCATGACGATCCTCAATCATGGCCCTTATGGCCAGCCTCCCCAGCCCAAAGACCCAACCAAGTATTGCATCCACCCACATAGAAAAGGCAATTACATGATACAACCCCAATGGGAAGTATGTAAATGAACACATGTCCGTCACACACAGACAATTGTTGCAAGTGAATGTGAAAACCCATATCATGACATGCATGAAACCAATGAGATAATACCACACATCGAAGTATGAAGAAAAAAATGTATTAAACGCAACATGAATGGAATTAAAAACAAACAAACAACAATGGGAATAAAAAAAGAAAAGCTGCATGTCCGTAAAATAATGAAAAACAATAAATCCTAATCCAAAGGAAAGGTGTCCAAAATTACAGTCCAACAAAGCAAATCCAAGGGAAAAACAAAAGTGAAAACCATTGCTCCATGGGGAAATCCAAAAAAAAGTGATGAATCCAATAGTGAACTATATACAGATGAACAATCCAGGGTCCATGATCCCAACTGGAGAAATGAAACCTATCAAAAATACTACCTAATGAAAAACTATATACAGAAATGTGGTGCATTGTCCAAGCGCAACCAAAATAAAGAAAAAACCAAAGGAAACCTAACACTATCTAACTATTTACAAGGGCAACGGGCTAGTCCGACGGCTCACTTTTGGACGTCCCGGGCCAGGGCATCATCGAACTCCTGCTCAATATCCCGGAGGTGGTCCTCTTCCATGGCCCTGAGGGTTCGCAGGGGCGACGACATGTTCTCCTCCAACTCACTGCGAATTGCCTCGAGGCACTCGGCCCGCCTCAGGGCCCTCGGCATGGAGTTCTCCGCCCTGACCATCGTGAGCCGTGCCTCTTCTGCCCGCTGCCGCTCCGCATCTATGGCATGGCCTAACCGCTGCCGAACGGAAGACACTTCCCGTCCTGGGTCCCCCTGCCCTCTGGCCGATGCCTGCCCCTCCGATGACGAAGGCCCCGAGCCATCATGGCTCCAACCTTGTTGCTGCTGCTGCTGTGCCTCTGCCTGTGCCCTGGCTCTCGCTGCCTGCACATCCTCCTCCGGCTGGGGTGCAGTTGTTGAGGTGGCCACCCCTGCTGTACGTCCGACTCCCGACTGTGGCAGACATGTGTCCTCCACCAGCCTGGCCGCAGGGTCAGAGGCAGCTCCACAGGGCACCCAGGTGACACATGGGCGGGAAGATGGCACGGAGTACGACTGGCGCATAGGGTGTTCAGTTGAGGAGGGGGTCGGAACAAGGCCCAGCAAATGGAGGAATCCGGCCATGGTGACCTGTCCCAGTAGGTCGACGTGGTCAACGAGATATTCAAGACAACATGCAGTCTCCCCATGAAAAGACTGCATGTCGCCTTGCATGGCCCGTTGACGCAACACCACACCACCCAGGACAGGCTCAACCTGGTCCCGGATAGCCACGTCCGCAGGCAGAGGAAGGCCAGTTGTCGTAAGCTCATCCCCTGCCTGAAAACGGGTCTGGACGTAGGTATCGCTGCTGGTGCAGGATGATGCAGTCACAGGATAGGGGGCAGGATTACACACAGGCACCTCCGCAGCGGCCTGTACTGCCTCCTGTCCCTGCCCCTGCACTGCACCACTAGCACCTGTGGAATCCCCACCTCCAGACCCCATCTCTGTCCATTGCACGGCCTCCTCCTCCACCAAAAAACCCCCCACCAACCTGGATGACTCCGTGTCATCTTCCTCCGTCGGGCCCTGTGGGGTCTCAGCTGCCCCTTCTGCTGCCGAGGAGTCCAACTCCGACCTCCGCCTCTTGGACCTCCCCTCAGCAGCTGCGACCTGGGACGCAGCACCAGACTCCTCACTCCCCGGCGAGATGACAACCTGGGAGGGGAGCCGGGCCTTGCTTCTCCAGCGGTGCGATCCCTGCCGCTGTGCTCCACAGCACCCTCTCCACCCTCTTCATCAGTCGACGCTGCAGACAGGGAGAGATAGGACACAGGCATCAGGGCACTGTACAATGGACTCATACACACATGACAGTTGCACACGAGTGTCATTGTCAAACTTCAGACATGGCATCACAATCCCCAACACACATATAATTTCAAATCACACACATGAGCTATTCCACAGCCATATCGCAACAGCCAGCACCATCCATACACATAAAACAGCATGAGCAGGCAAAGGTGAGCCAGACATCACATGAGTCACAGGGAGTGCACTAGACATGCACACACGCCACCACACTTACATGCATGTGTACACCTCCACCAAGTGTCGCAGTGATGAGATCGGCATCCATGTCACATCTGGCAATCAGTCTTCTACATATCAGTCTCACATGCATCCATGTTGCATGACAGTTGCACACTTGTCAGATACACATACATGAAAACCAAATCTAGATAGTCCTAGTGCACTCCCAATACATTCAGTGACTTTCAATCTTTAAATTTTCTATATGTACTATAATGGGGTGCGGGGGAGACAAAACAACCCTGGCACTGGGTTGTGGTACTAAGATACAATACAACAGATGTCCACAACCTTGTGGATCTCTCCCGTCCCCTGCACACCCAATGTTTATTGTAAATACAACCAAAAAGTAATATGTTTTTTGTAGGTTCAAACCTTATTATAAACGTAAATTTAAAAAAAAATATAGTGTCAAACAATCTTGTGATGTATTTCATCAATCAATTTATAGTAAAAAGAACATTCTTTTCCAATCTTCATTACTATTCAAACAAAGTGCATTTCGAAATTGGTATTAGCTTTTGACTTATGTTTTGTTTCAACATAGTATGGATAAACAAATTCAAATCATTAATATCAGATAGTTTTTCATTCCTTTCAATAATACTTCTTATTGAACATCCAATATTAGATTATGTGTCTCTACGCGTTTCGGGGTATTCTATCCCCTTCTTCAGGAGTTGTCTATCCTTTTTCATGTGCAGTTATCACATCTACAACAGATAAGTAAATAGAGTATTGTCACTCATCTATTACATTTACATTTTCTTGTTTATATCTGTCATTCATTTTCATCTCATAATTACCTGTGTTCTTTCTTATAGCAAACGTTTCTGTTATGCTAGTGAAATCGGCCTGTAAAGTTAAAAGAATAAATATAAGGATGAACCTACTATTATTTACACTTCCAGAAAGGTTCTTGTGATAAAAACCCATATGGGGATAATGAGAGTCATGGTGTAGTACCAATGGTTCAAGAGTTACCTGTTCGCTGTCTTCAGCTGATGCACCAATGGGTGCTCAGATGCCTCTCTCCTACGTCAGTATTCTTCAATAAATGTTCTAAAGAGAAGATTTTTGTTCAGGAGATCAACCGGTACCATAATCCGATGATAGATGTCCTTGTTCCAGTAAGGGGTATTCAAATTGTCCTCCCAGTTAAGTGAGTTAACTTTACACCCGATGGTGAATCTGTAGAGAATTAATATGGAATTACTTCTTCATTAAGTTTAGAACTCATGCTCCAGTCTATTAAGTCCTCAATGGTTCTGTGCATATGGTTCTGAATTCCCCATAGTTTTTAGGGCGTTTTAGTGCTTACCTCAGTTCGTTCTCCTAATCTTGCTAAGCTGCCGCGGTAGAAGAGATCCGCAAAATGGCCGCTTTTGTTTATGTAAGCGTCACGGGGATGACGCGTATGCGTGGTGACATCAGGCAGCGGCGTGATGACGTCACGCTCGTATAGTCTAAATAAGTATCAACAAGTTGATATTCATATGTGTCACCAGTTTATAGAGGTGATAGTGACTATGGATGTCTAGATCATGATGATTCACTGTCAATATGATCTGAATTGAAAGTGTATTCCGTGTAGAAAGCTGTGACTAAGAAAGAACACATAATCTAATATTGGATGTTCAATAAGAAGTATTATTGAAAGGAATGAAAAACTATCTGATATTAATGATTTGAATTTGTTTATCCATACTATGTTGAAACAAAACATAAGTCAAAAGCTAATACCAATTTCGAAATGCACTTTGTTTGAATAGTAATGAAGATTGGAAAAGAATGTTCTTTTTACTATAAATTGATTGATGAAATACATCACAAGATTGACACTATATTTTTTTTAAAATTTACGTTTAAGGTTTGAACCTACAAAAAACATATTACTTTTTGGTTGTATTTACAATAAACATTGGGTGTGCAGGGGACGGGAGAGATCCACAAGGTTGTGGACATCTGTTGTATTGTATCTTAGATACACATACATGCACATGTACACAGTGCAGATACATGCAGCTGGAACCAACATCCATGTGTGACACCACAACCTTGACAACTGACATACACAGTCATTCAAACATGTGTGCTCACACATCTGCATTTGACCTGCATGCTTACCCACAAATACACCATCCATGTGTCTCACACATGAAAGGACTCGCATGTGTGAGCCTCACGGCCCTGTACATACACATCCATACATGGCCCTACAAAACCACATGTGAAACCTGCACACTACTGGCACACCACCACACGCACAGCTTCCAATCAGTATGCATGTACACTTACCGCTCGACTCCAGACGGGTGTGCCTCTCAAGGACCTGGACGTGGAGTGCTGGGCATACGCGTTCCAGGACCCTCATTTGGTCTTCCGATAGGTGGCCCCGGCGCCCCTTAGCATCCGCTGCCTTCAACAGGCGCCAGGCCTTGTTGAGGGTCCTGGACCTGAAGTCCTCCCAGCGCTTCTTTACATGATGGAATTCGCGGACTGCCACCCCCTCCGCGTTGATGGCAGTCACGATGTCCGTCCAGATCCTGGTCCATCCTTCCTTGTCGGCGCGCGACCTTCCGAAGAGGGCATCATACTGCCCCAGGACTTGCTCCACCAGGACACCAACTTCGGTGGCAGTGAAGCTGGTGGCCCTCTGCCTCTCTGGCTGGGGGTTGCCAGTGCCGCCAGATGGTGTAGTGCTGGACATGGCAACCCCAGAGGCAGGAGTGGGTGGGCAACTGGGTCCTGGGGCTGAGCTGTGGAGCGATGGAATCCCAGTCGGGAGTCTTCTGTTCCAGCAGGGGTGGTCACAGCTACAGCACCCCTGGTTGACGTGCAGGCAGCAAATAGCAGGGCACGTGGGCAGCAGGCAGTCAGGCAGCAGCAGATGGCAGGTGGGAGCGTGCTCGGGGCTCTGGGGGGCAGTAATTCGGCCTTCTGGGCAGGAGCGTGGTCTTCCGTGCGCTTACGCGTGGCCAGCTTGATACGGAGTAATTTGGCACGTGAAAATCTTGCACGTCAGCGTGTAATTCGAGGAAAGGCTCTTAGCGCGTAAGCGCATCAGCACATGTACGCGATTTCATTGGACCAAAGGCCCTTAGCGCATAAGCGCGTCTGTGACATGCGCGCTCGGGTGTTTCCCTGAACACAGGTGCATGTTACACGTCCAAGAACTGCACGTCCGAGTGTCAGCTCGTGTAATTTGAGGATAGGGCCTTAGCGCATATATGCAGAAGTGACGTTGGACGTGTGGGCCGGTTTAAAAGGTATGTGTAGGACGTAATTTCCTTGTTCGTGCTTTTCGTGGAGAGCGAGTGGGTGAATTCTGTACTTCTTATCGGTTCACACGCGATTTACTTCACAGCATTTCTAGTTCGTACTCCCTGTTACCTCTGACAGCTTTTTTCTGATTTTCTGTTGGGCCTGTTTCCTCAAACAGCGTTCACTTCTTCTTTTGTCCTGTCTCCTCAGACAGCGTACAATTCTTCTTTTGGCGGGGGTGTTGCCAACGCGCACACACGCGTCTTTTTCACGCTCTTTTTCCAGGCAGACGGTGAGTCACGCACGTATTTACCAACTGTGCTTGCCCCGTGTGTCGCGTACCCCTTCAGAGGTCATTGTAGGCTGCGTGTAACACGCGTACGCTTATTTTTGCGTTTTTGGGTGCCACAGCGTAGTGCGGGTTCATTTTTCCACGCACGTGGTCTACGAGGGGTTGCGTGCATGTTATTTTCTGTTTTTGGGGTGCCTGTGCGTTGCGTGACCCATCATCTTCCCCCAGGGGTCACATACAGCCTTGCTAGTGCACTAGGGTACGAATTTCATCTAGTACCCTACCCCTTTGACCCCCAATTGCCCATGACAATAGTTTACTGCAACTCCCATATGCACAACAACATCAGAGCCATGGCTGGGAGGCGAGCAAGCGGTAAGGGAGGCAAAGGTTGCTGAGCTTCAACAGGTGGGCGTGGTGGGCACGGTAGGGGACGTGGCAGGGATTTGCAGAGTGCCCCTATCCCCCCATGTGTGGAGGACCAATCAAGGACACCCATGCCCCCTCCCCCATGGTTGAGGGAAACGTGGCTGACACCATCCCAGCTCAGCCCTTGTTGGTCAGGCCCATTGTGGCACCTGACCTGGCCCCGGAAGACTCCCAGGCTGACTTCCAGGTCAGCAAGTCTGGGCCACGTGTGGCGGTGCAAGTTGGTGTCACCAGGCCACGTGGATCTGGGGCAGCTATGTCATCTGGTGCCCCGAGTAGGCAGGGTGGGGAGGCTGCAGGGGCAGCTGCAGCTCCATCCACCCCAGCTCTGACTCTCCCAGCCAGGACAGTGTCGGTCCCGGTCCATCATACTGACGTTCCCCCTGCCAACATCACACTCCAGCCAATGCCTGCACCAAGTCCTATGGTCAGTGTGCATTCGCACACTCCTACTACCCAGTCCACCGGTGCTCCTGCCCCTAGTGACCGGAGCAGCGTAAGCCACTCACGATCCCCACCACCTTCCAAAAGAAAGAGGAAGAGTGCTCGTCCACTACAGGCTGATACCCCAGACACGGCTATGCAGTCCGGCACGCCAAGAAAGCTTCAATGATGGCGAACGTGATGCACTTGTATGACCACGAAATGTTGATAACTGCAGGGTGTAAGACCACACCTGCTCAATGTCAAGCACACTGGCAGACCGTCGCGGACATCATAAGTGGCCTTGGATTTGTGAGGCGCACAGCTGGTGATTGCTACAAGCGCTGGAATGACCTTAAACGCAGGGAAAAGAAAAAGCTGGCCTCAAATCATGCCGCTACTCTGGTGACTGGAGGTGGGTCTCCACCAGAGGACATTGAACTCACTGTACATGAGTATGTTGCTGGGACCTACGTCACAGAGGAACAGATCCAAGGTGTGGGAGAACTGCCAGATTACGAGGCATTGTCCTGTGAGTGCACATGCATGTGTGTGTGATCCATGAGTATGTTGTGTGTGTGAGGGGTTCGGATTGAGTGCCAGGTGAGGGTGTGTGTGCCTGAGTGGTTTGGGTCACCCATGTGCTTCATCCAAAACATTCTGCGCCCCTGGATTTGGGTATTACAGTATCCCTTCTGCCCACAGTAGACATTTTGCGCAACATCACGCCAGTTGTCCTTGTAGTGGCATCTGCCAACAACATTGTTCCGTATTTTTCAGTGTTCATTCAGGCTGATTGTTTCAATTCCCCCACTTTTACTACGCATTTCTCAGCCCTATTGTCAAACAATATGTGACATGCCTATGGTACATGCCATCTGTGTGATGGCATGTGTCATGTATGTGGATTGGACATGCCACTCACAGGCCAAGGAGATGGTGCAGACCCAGGAGGGATCTCAGGCACGACCGGGCACCAGTGGGGGACGTGGTCTGGTGGTGGGTGAAAACCCACTCTTGCTGCAGACCATTCTCTGCAGGGGTGTCTCTGGGTGCACCTTCCCAGACCTCTTTTCAGGTGTTGATTCGGATGATGAGACCTATGTGGCGTCGCAGCTAAGTGTTTCTGGCAGGGATTCTGTTCTGTCCAACCCACCTGCAGCAGGGGTAAAACCCTCTATGAGGATGTCAGTGTTGGTAGGTCCACCTTTGGTGGTTACGGATGCAGGGTCACACTCCGCAACATCTGATCCTGTTCCTGGGCCAGCAGATCAGACGGGGAATGCAGTCCTGCAGCCTCAGGCAGTGCCGGCACAGCAAGGCGCAGTTCGCCTTGCCCCAGACAGGTGTGGTGCCCGCCAACGCGGTGGCCGTACACCACCAGGCAATACCGCATGGGAGCAATCCATATACGGTATGGCAAAACAACAGGCAGCATCATCTGAGATGATGGCTCAAGCAATGGAGAGGGTGGCCACTTCCATTGTCCCCCCTGAAAGGCAGATGGAGCAACTACAGCAGGCAACAGACTCCATTTGCCAATCACTCAGGGAGGACATGTTGGCGTCCAACAGGGACAGACGGGAGGCACTGGAGACTCTGCGGGAAGCCATTTCTATAGAGTCCCAGGGCCACAGGAAGCCCTGAGGGTAGAACTCCATCACCTCAGGGAGACTCTTATTGACCTTGAGGCTTCCACTAACTTGAGGACAGAACAGCAGCTGGAGCGGGTCACACGTACGCTCTCAGCTGAGATGCAGGCAACTCGGGAGGAGGTCCGGGCATCACGTCAGGTGGTGCATGGGAATCTCCACACTATAATCCTCCAGAACGAGACCTTCCACACCCGCATGCTTGCTGCCATGGAGGACCAGACTAGGGCTTTGCGTGGGCTGCCTCCCATAGCACCACCACCTCCTGCGGCGGCAGCAGCACAGGGTGATGAGAGCGACCACAGCGATTCTGATTCTCTCACGATAGCGTAGCCGTGCAGGCCATGAGCCCATGGAGGTGTTTTTTTCCCAACATCCACACAGGTGGCTGTTGGTGTGCACCCTGTCCTCGGACCTCCTGGGTGGCCTCCCCCACCCCCCTCGCCACACATGGCCATTTTTGATTTTTGATTTTTTGTTACAGTGTGTTGCCTTGTGTGGCTCCCGTGGGCATCCACTGTATTCCGGCTGGGCACATGCAGGCTTGTCCTGAGTTTGGGTTAGATGCTTGGGTTCGTGAGACACACACCCATCCTGCTTCCCGTTTCCATGGGCTTGCAAAGGGTGTGCCCAAGTGACAGTGACTTACACAGTGACGTTGGACTCCCATGAGCTGTGTGGGCAGTCTGTAGTCAATACTGTGTAGACCTTCCTTGTGTATATTGTTGTTGTATTGTACACTGCATGTTGTAATTATGTATGCTTCTGCTTCCATGTCTCCCTCTAAATTTGCAGGTTCATTCCTCATGTCTTCACAAGGTCATCTACTTTGGAGATGGAGTTCGTGTTGTATGCAGTACACAGACAAGTTTTGAAGCCTGCAAGACTACAGTTTGAAGGGGGCGATGTGGTGGCATATTCAGGTTGTAAGACTACAACTACTTTAACTTAGTAGTTTGTACTGTCATGTTTTAGTTATGTTTGAGCTTGTGTAGCTGCATTGTATTGTTGGTAAGTATTTGGTCATGTGTGCTGTTAGTTCAACATTACTGGGAGCATATTGTGTGTGGCCAGTTTCCATTAGGGACACTGTACTTTGTGACGCTTGTGTCAGGTTTTTGGGATTGCTTTGTTTGCTCTCACATAGCATGACATGCCATGGTGTGTTGGGTGATGGTGCTGGGGAGGGGTTGGGTGACATGGCACTGTTCTCATGTTGTATTTTGCATGGGGGTAATGCATTTAGCAGCATATGTGTCTTTTGATGACACAGCATTGGGGGTGTTTCTGTAGGTAGGGATGCACACATTGTGACACTTCCAGGTGACCAATCTCAGGCTGGTATGGTTGTGACAGTTGACTGTCCCTTGTGTCATCATCAATTGTCAGCTGGTATGTGGCAGGGCTGTGTGCAGTCCACAGGGGTGTGATTCTAAGTGAAGTAATTAGCCACCAGCTGCGTTCGGGCTGCCTCACCCCGTGCCCTTTCCCCTCCCATGTGCAGCGGGCGTGCATGTGGTTGGGGATGTGGGGGTACCACCATGTCGACCGGCAGGCCCCGGCGTGTTGCAACGTTGTCCAGGACACATGCTGCCACTATGATCCTGCACACTACTGGGGTAGCGTACAACAGCTGCCCGCCAGAACGGTCAAGGGAGCGAAAGCATGACTTGAGCACTCCGAATGTGCGCTCCACTATGCCCCGGGTTGCAATATGGGCTGTGTTGTATCTTACCTCGAGTGGCGTGGTGGGGTTCCGAATTGGCGTCATCATGTGGGCGCTCAGAGGGTAGGCACTGTCCCCTTGGGAGGTGGTGATGGGTATCATTAGTAGGGTTGTGACATTACTCAGTATCTGGCATGCATGCATGTGCTGTGGCATTTATACTCACCAAGCAGCCATGTATCGCCATGCCACCCAGCTTCTAGGTCCTGGTTTAGGGTTGACATTCTGTAAATGAAACTGTCGTGGGTGGACCCTGGATAGTTGGCATATACTGAGGTGATGATTCTCTTGGCATCACATACTACCTGCACGTTGATGGAATGCCAGTGCTTGCGGTTTCTATAGATGTGCTGTGATGCCCTGGGGGGACGTAGAGCCACATGGGTGCAATCAATGGCACCTAGGACTTTGGGGAATTGTGCCACTCCATAGAAATCCTGGACGGCAGCATGCCTTTCTGCAGGTGTTCTGGGCAGGTATATGTGCCTGTTGTCTGATGGGCGTGAAGTCATGATGGCCAAGACCTGGTGTAGGCAGTGTGACTGCGTGGCCTGTGACATCCCCCCCCACTATGGCACTTGTCCGCTGAAATGATCCGGTGGCCAAAAAGTTCAGTACATTGAGGACCTTCTCCAGGGGGCTGAGTGCTTGGGAGCAGAGGGTGGGTGATGTGAGGTCATCCTCCCACTCACTGACCAGGTCAAGTATTATGTGAGGTGGAAACCTGTACCTCCCATACACCTGGTCATCAGGCATCCCAAAAAGGCTGGTTCTGGGTGTGAAAAATCTGGGCCTGACTATCCTCCTCCTCCTCCTGCGGTATCCCACGACCACTGCTGCTAGGAACGGTATGTTCATCCTGGCGTCTGAGTTTGCTTGTTGTTTGTGCGCACTTTTATGCTGCGCTGGTCCACGTACGCCTGCTTCCTGCTGGTGTACGTGTTTCCGGATTAGCGTGTCTTTTTTGGCACGTGCGTGTGGGCGTTCCGCGCATTTGCCTCCTGTTCTTCCCCGCCCACCCCAGTAATACACGTACCCCCTCGCCCAGGCCCAATCGCGTGTAAAACTTCCTGCGAGCCCCTGAGATACACGTACCCCACTCGCGCAGGCCCAATCGCATGTAAAACTTCCCGCAAGCCCCTGAGATACACGTACCCCGCTCGTCCAGGCCCAATCGCGTGTAAAACTTCCCGCGGGGCCCTGAAATACACATACCCCGCTCGCCCAGGCCCAATTGCGTGTAAAACTTCCCGCGAGCCCCTGAGATACACGTACCCTGCTCGCCCAGGCCCAATCGCACGTAAAACTTCCCGCGAGCCCCTGAAATACACTTACCCCGCTCGCCCAGGCCCAATCGCGTGTGAAACTTCCCGCGCACCCCCGAAATACATGCTATTTATGACACAGCGGGTGTCTGTGTTTGTCGCGTACCCCTTTGCACGTCATTTGTCCTAGAGGGCCACAGTATGGGACATTCATCAGAGCTGTATATACATGCTTTTTGTTAGCGGACATTTTTTTAATGCGCAGGGATGCTACCGCCTGCCTTCGTGTGGCGGACATGTGTTGATGTACATAGTTGACTTTTGGTTTGTGTCATGAGATTGCCATTTCACTGCTGAGGGGTGGGGGTGCAAGGGGACATGAGTGGGACATGAGTGGGGGCCTGCTGGCAGGTGCCCTGTACTGCTGGGGGGTGGGGATGCTGGGGGACATGAGTGTGGGCCTGCTGGCAGGTGCCCCTCAGTGCTGGGGGTGGGGGTGCTGGGGGACATGAGTGGGGGCCTGCTGGCAGGTGCCCTGCACTGCTGGGTGGTGGGGGAGCTGGGGGACATGAGTGCGGGCCTGCTGGTAGGTGCCTTGCACTCCTGGGGGGTGGGGGTGCAAGGGGACATGAGTGGGACATGAGTGGGGGCCTGCTGGCAGGTGCCCTGCACTGCTGGGGGGTGGGGGTGCTGGGGGACATGAGTGGGGCCCTGCTGGCAGGTGCCCCTTAGTGCTGGGGGGTGGGGGTGGAGGGGGTCATGAGTTGGTGATCAGTAGTGCAAGCTGACATGTGGCTTGCCTGGGGGGCATGCCCATGATGGATGGGCTGCCTGCGGGACATGACCAGGGGTGCAGGGTAGTCCCCTGTGGTGTGGGCTGCCTGCAGGGGCCGTGGAGGGTGTAGAGCGAACACCTGGGAGGAGCCACACTGCCAATTGACGTGTAGGACTCCACGGCACCACCGAAATACACGTACCCTGCTGAAATCATGTGTGAGACTTCCCGCGAACCCCAGATTTACACGTACCCAGGCCAATGCGTGTGAAATTTCACGCGAACCCCAGAAATACACGCACCCCTCTCGCACAGGGCCTATCACGTGTGAAACTTCCCGCGAACCCCAGATTTACATGTACCCAGGCCAATTGCGTGTGAAACTTCATGCGAACTCCAGATTTACACGTACCCCGCTCGCCCAATGCCAATCGCGTTTGAAACTTCCCGCGCACCCCCGAAATACACGCACACGTTATTTTTGACACAGCGGGTGTCGGTGTTTGTCACGTACCCCTTTGCACGTCATTTGTCCTAGAGGGCCACAGTGTGGGACATTCATCAGAGCTGTATATACGTGCTTTTTGTTAGCACACATTTTGGTGCACATTTTTTTCATGCGCAGGGACGCTACCGCCTGCCTTCGTGTGGCGGACGTGTTTAGGCCTGTGCGCGTCTTTGCCCGTGCGCTGTTTTTCCCTATTCGATTCCATGAATACGTGCTGTAGGCGAGCGTGTGGGCGTTCCGCGCACTTGCCTCCTGTACTTCCCCCGTGACGCCCACATTTTCACGAGTTGTTCCCCATTCCGCGTGTCACGCCCCGTGTTACGCCTTCTTTTGTTATGTGCGCTGCACTATGTGCGCTTTCGCTGTGGCCGTAGCGCACGCCGTTAGATGACCTGTGCGCCGGCGTGCGCCACGCAGATTTTCAGTGCACCTCCCAGATTTTACTCGCGCACGGACTTCCATGAATCGATATGCGCAGGTTTTGCTGCGATTTCTGCACTTGCACTGCGATTTTCGCACTTGCACTGCGATTCGCACGGTTTCGCACGCTTGCGCGGGAATTTTCAGCGCACATTAATTCCATAAATCGGCCTCTAAGTGACCAGAACCCTAGTATATAAAGTGCATCTTGTACCTTGACGGAGGATGTGTGCCTGCAGATCACTCCTTACAATCGAATTGCACAATGGGATCAAAGATAAGCTCCATCTGAGCTTAAGGTAGATCTAGAAGTTCCACTTCTGTGGACATCTGCCACAGGCACAGCCTTCCAGCCACACACTTTAGAATACACTTACAACTATGAAAACTTCAGTGTAGCTGGCCTCATAACAGTGTGTCACCTCCTCACACCAGACTTTCATCAGCGCCTCTGCCATTATAATACAGCGACAACCTATGACAATATTCGGTCTAGCTGGTCACATAATGAATCTCTTGCACTAGTGCACTGTCGTGACCTCCCTTAGCACCAAGCCTGACCTCTTGGTGTGCTTACTGGTGCCTAGCCAGCTGACCTAATTCATAATCTTGGCCAAATGCACACACGCATCGTAAGCCTTGCCTAAGAATTTTCCCACAGCTGGACTTCGTTCTCCAAGGGCAGTCCCACTGCAAGCACGTTGAGGCCCTGCAAATGGGAAAAGGCGCTATATAAATGACTACTACTACTTAAACATGTTATTTGTTTGGCCTATGTTTGATCAAGTTCACAGACAAGATTTGTTACCTGATTGTCTACAATATGTTATGTTATGTTATGCTGATTTATCCCACGCACCGATACAACCAAATTGCAGTCTCCAGGCGCTCTTTGGTCGGGAGAGAATCTTGGCTGCTTCTGGCTTATGCCATTTGTTTTAAAGTGCGGACAATTTGAAATGCTTTGATGCACTAATGTCGAATAAACTTTAGCTTTTTTAGGTAGTGATATTAATATGCTTGTTATTATTTAAATTGCATGTTTTCTTTTTATTGTGGTATGTTGAAATTTAAACATTTTGACAACCAAATAAAATGGACATTGGCACAATGCTGTCCTTTTTGCCCACAGGAACCGGCAACTTGCTTAATTATCTCCCGTACCGTAGCACTGGCTGCAATTCCAAGTATCCTTTTTGGCTGTCAACCTCTACCAGCATCTGCCCGGCTGTCACCCTGCTCCTCTGCTGCATACATTCGGGCCTCTCACCATCTCTTGGCTTCCGCTCTCCCACTCTGGCAGTTCTCATGCTAGGTACACCTATGATCTGGTTGCTGTTTTGTTCCCTTCTTTATTGTTGAAGCCCCATTCCTGCTTCTTGTGCTCTCCAGTGCTGTTATGTCTTGTTTGAATTATTTCCAATTCCTGCTTCACTCCTCCTTCTTGATTGCGTTAGAACATGAACAGCGATGCCTCCTCCCGTGACCATGGTCTCTGTGCCTGTTTTATTCCAGGGGACCATCTTAGTCTGATGTTTTCTTCAGTCCGGACCTCTATGTTGTTCTTTGTACACCAAATGCTTATCATTTGGTGCAGAAAAGTGTACTGGAGAGCCCAAACTCGCCAACTGGCCATGCAACCATGTGCCAATTGTGGTAAAGCTGTGCTCTCATGGCCCCTTAGCCCTCCTAAAGAGCTGATAGGGTATTGCTCTTGGATGCAGGCTGTATCATGAAGATAGACATTTAGAGATTCCAGAAAGGATACACGCTCTTTCGGAATACCACCCTCTAAAGTCTCACAAACTGACCCCTATTCCAGTGCAAGTTAATGTTCCTGTTACTAACCCAATGCAGGCACACAGGTTGTCTATTTTGTACATGTTTTTAACACATTATCTACTATTTCTTTTAGCTGTGGACTGCTGCTTTAGATCAGATGGTTTTTGGGGACAGAGCACTATAAATCAGCCTGTTCGCAGAAATATAAACAACATTTCGTCACATCCGATTGCAGTAACTATTGCTCATTGCAACATCCTGGCCTCTTACCCATGTGCGTTGCATCTCAGGACAACTTCTAGCTGTGTACAGTCAAGCTTGACATCATCTTCCCTTCTGCTAAGCAGCTCGCCATTTCACATCAGGGATTTCACAAGCAGTTGGCCACAAGATGGCGTCTGCAAACGTTTCTCATGCACCTCCTTTGTTAGTCTCGGCGCTGCCCCTAACTTATTTTCTATCTAACTGTCCATGATCATGGAGTACATCCAACCAAGATCTCCATCCATTGTCAGAGAGGTTTTCACTTCAAGACTCGCTCAGAGTGCTCACAGAACATGGCTCTCAAAGTCCATGCCTCTAGACACCCTACCATAACAGGTTTCAGAAAAACCACTGGCTATTAAATGAAAACTCCCATTTATATTCACTGTATCAAAAAAGAGTGTAGTGTGCCTATCCGCAAAATGCGGAGTGGATTTGACTCTAGGGGGTTTGATTTGATGCCCCATCCTCTGCACTAGCCATGATTGCTCTCACACACTCAATGCTCCTGAGAGACGCTAATCACATGTAAATATGTTCTTTTGTTATACGCCCATAGATATTTACACAAAAGTATGTTTACTTTAAAAGAAAGTGTGTGTTTCTAATGCTTATACTGTCTTTTCCAGTTATTTATGTACAGGAATGATGGTGTCACAATTCCTGGTGCTCTCTACATGGTTCATGTTGAGCCTAGCGTGCATGCAATGGATGAGGATGCAGAATAACTCAGACACCATATAATCGAACCAACTCAGGAAGATGGCAATGGTTGCTGTTTTATTAACAGTTTTCTAAAGCAGGGAGTTACAACGGACATCAACAGACATTCGCTCGAGCTCTCAGCGCATTTCACATAAAAACAGTCTTTTATACAAAAAATACATCAGATATGGCATGGCAAATGATAGAAAACCTACAAGGGGTTGTGATAGTTTCAAGGGGAACATCTAAGTATACTTTCTATAAGGGGTGGGCTTGTGATTGGTTATCTACTGTCAGGTGGACAATTTATGCCTACCTCTAACAACATGTCATCTTCAACACTATTAAGTACACGGTATATCATTGGCTCTCATACTATAAGACCCTTCATTATACAGCCCTATATAGTTGTTTGGCATGCTCGTGCCAGTCTGGAACATTCGGTTCACTTAGCAGCAAGTAAGCTCAGACCCAGGTGCCAGGAGGTGGACTTGACTTTGCCTCCAATTAGCCCACCATCGCTCATCACCCATACCTTCTGCCATGAAGATTGTCTTTGAACTTGGCCTTGCAAAGTATTCCTGTCTCTGGGAATATAAAGGAGTGCGAGCACGCACTATCGTTGTTCCAGAACTCCATGGTCAACTCTCTTTTCATCCTTGGCCCACGTGACGAGAGACCACAATTTTATCAATTTTGCAGCATTTAAATGTCTTAAATTAATAAAACTTGGCACGCTTGGTGTTCTTTCTTTGCACCTTAACAAGGGATGATTCCGCTTCTCACGTTTGCCGCCTTCAAGAATAGATAACCAGTCTTGGCTGCTTCAGCTTTGACACCAGGCCAGACAGCCTCGCCATTCTTTTTCACAATCTCAACTTATTCTTGCTGCAACACAGTTCTCAGCCTTTCCTCTTCATGGATCCGGGTTTACTAAATTCATGACACCGATGTCCAGTTTCTGTACAATGGCGGCTTCGGCCTGCAGTCTATTCACTACTCATAGCCAGTTTCTAAGATTACTTAATCTACTTGCGTTACAGCATCTGTACAGTTATTGAATGGCTTGTATTTTCTGCAGTGCTTCTCACACGTGCAATATTTTTTTTGCATATCAAAGCTTACCCGATCCTTAATTTCGTCATCAGTTCCCATAAGGTCCATGCATACTCTTCAGCCAGTATTCTCCGGGCGTCACGTTCGTCTTTCGTGACGTCACCTGCTCCTCTTCTTTCTCTTTTTCATATTCCTTCAGGGAGTTTCTCCCTTAGATTATCATCTCTTTGGGGATACATTTGATAGGGCTTTCTCAGATGGCACCTTCTTTCGAATATTCGCCGTAGTATAGTCACAACTGCTGGTGCCAAGCACGGCACAATCTCAGGTTTCCAACATACCGGTGGTAGGGGGATGGGATTTCTTGCAGAAGCATGTAGCTGCTTCTCTCCATTCCCCCCTCTCGTCGAGTCATCGACCACCTCTTCACTAGTTTCCACAACTTGATATTTTCTCTTGAAGTGCTTCTTTGGAGACCAGATCTTCATCAACTCCCTTAGGGTGCCGGCTGATTTAACATGTTCATCCACAATCCAGGTCATGTAGTTGCACTGTCCATTTGAATTACAATAGACCCATTGTGCCATGTATTTCTTATGGTTATTTGGATAAAAGAACTTTGTTCCTTCAGGTGCTACGATGCTGGCCTGTATGTATTTTTTGACATATTCATCAGTCAATTCCTTTGGTCAAAACCGTGATTCGACATTGATCATGATCTTCATTCCTACTGCTTTCTTTGCCGTCTTTTTACATTTGGCAATTATTATCCGGATCACACAGAACCTAAACATCATCATCACCAATATTGCCCCAAGGAACTTGAAGATGTTTGCCATCCTCTGCGGAATCCATGAGAATATGGATGGAAACCAACTGTCCTATATAGTGTCCTCTGTCTCGTCTTCCATCTGATTTTACAGGTTCATCAGCAACGTTATGGCCTCTGTCAAGGTCCCATTCTCGTCATCATGAGAAGGTAAGAATGTGCAACATGATGGCCTGATTTTGGTTCAAACTCCTTGTTCCATTGCTGTAGTCATGTCAAGGACATATCTGTTCTGCAGGGTCATCACTCGTATGGCCCTCAGCCCTTCCTTGATAGCATTGAATCCCTTTATGTTGGTGTTGATCGTCTGCAGGAGCTCCCATCTGGTAATTTGCAACCATTTGGCATTAGCCATCATCTGGATCCCAGGCATGAAGATATAGTCGTAACTATTGAAGCAGTCTTGCGGTACAACCTGTGTTCATAAGGAATTGCATCATATGCTTCTATTGATTTGGCTGAAAAGTAATTCTCTGTTCTGATTCGATTAAGAAATTCAAGCGCTCTTCTTTTTCTCAAATGGGCATCTACTTTTGGAAATTCTCCAAAGTTCAGGTCACTTTGAGGAATCACTAATGCTGGAACATGGTTCTGAGCATCACTTCAACTCCTTGACGGAGGTGTAAGAGGCGTTCTCATTCACTGCCCTGTCACTAGTTTGTGAGAGGTGTGGTGATGGTCTGAACGTGGCTGATTCCGAAGGGCATATAAAGCTAAGGGCAGGCAATATAGCTATCCCTTCTTCAAAGTCAATTCAATCTTGGCAATCCTTTCTTTAAGGCGGCCGTTGAGTCTCTCACATTTCCGTTCACTTGCGGGTGATGAGCAGAAGAAAACGTATGTTTAATGTTCCATAGAAACCCTATCTGTTAAAATATCTCATTAACCAAATGTGGCCTATTGTCAGATATCAGCAATTCACACACACACCCCATCTCGGGAAGACTTTGTGCACTAAAAGCTTTGCTGTGCAAGTGGCATCAGGGTGTGTACACAGACCTGCCTTGATCCACCTTGAGAAGGGACACAACACCACTAATAGATACATATATCCTTTACACACCTGTACCATATCATCATAGTCAATATGTAAATGCTGAAACGAACAATTCAGTAAACTGTTGACACACAATGCAGTGTACCATAAATAGTGCAACGTGCATCAAATAATTCGGAATGAACCAGTCTTCCGCAATCGTAGCAGCAAAACTCTCCCTATTTACATGTGTGGGGTAATGCAGCTGTTCAAGCACAACCTTTAATAATGCTACTGACATCACGGGTTTTCCAGTGCTTTCTTGTCATCATAATGCCTCTGTAGGGAATAAATCACACCCCCTACGCTGCCATAATTCCTGCTCTTCTTGAGGTGCACTCCCTTGAATCTCCATTAGTTGGTTTATTGACAATTAATTAAACCCTTCTTAAATTATCGTGGTTGTGACTACTTCTTCTTTAATCCTCTCAGTATCAAAACTCAAAATGTCTGGGAAATAAGCAACCCTTTTGGCTTCTTCGTCTGCAGTGTTGTTCGTGGTTCTCGAGTGTGACAATATGCGCTACCAATTCTGCTGCTTGTGCTGATAAGTGAGATGGTATCCTTGCACTTGCTACAACCTCAAATCCTCCATTTAATCTGTGTCTCACTACCGCTGCTGCTGAATGCCTTTCCCCACTAGTCTTGAAGAACCATCAATAAAGAGAATTTCCCTCCCGCCAGAGCATTTTCCTTCACATGGGATATATCATCATAAAATTCAACATAATTAGCACAGCCATGCACATGATTGCCTTCTGCTATTGGTTCAGCTATAAACGTGGTAAGATTCACTATTTTACATTTTACAATCTTAATTGTCGGGTTTGAAATCATTACCTCATAGGCTGAAGCTCTTTGGGTTGTCGATGTGCCTTTGGGGTTCTCTAAAATGGCAAACCGAGCATGCTCCACGATGAGAGTCATAGAGCAGCCCATGACAATACTTGTAGACTTCTCAATTGGGAACGTGGCAGCTGCCAATGACTGTTCACAAGGAAAGTGTCCTCTCATAACTGGGTCTAAAATCCCACTGTTAAAAACAAAAGGCTTGTACCGCAATGTAGTTCTCTGTGTAAACACTGATGTCATGACTGTCCCATTTGTGTGTGAAAATAAATAAAATTATTTAGCATAATTGGGAATTCCCAAAACAGGGGCTGTAAAAATTGCTTTTTTCAGCTCCTCAAAGCCTTCCTCCATTTACTCAGTCCACTCTATGTTTACTTTATCCACTTGTGGTTTCCTCAAAGCTTGCAAAAGCGGTCTCATGTATGTACTGTAATTAAAAACCTGGGCTCTAACACAGTTGCATAATCCCAAAAACTGTTGCAGCTGTTTCACTGTATTTGGCTTTGAGGTTTTCATAATCGCCTCAGCTCTTTCAGGTGTCATTTTCTTTCCTTCATGTGAAATCAACTGCCCTATGTATAACACCTCTTCTTGGCAGTATTGTAAATTCTCCTTGTCTACTTTATATCCCTTGTCTGCTCGAATAGTCATCAACTCAATATACTCTTGTTTGCACTCATCTTCTGTGGTGCTACACATTAAAATGTCATCTACGTACTATATCACAGCACTCTTAAGATCAATATTGCCTAAATCCATCTGTAGATCTCTGTTAAAAATCGATAGGGACTCACATTACCCCGGGGTAAACAAGTATGTTTCAGTCGAATTTGGCGGAATGTAAAGGAAGTCAAGTCTTGTGGGTCCTTGTGCATTGGGATCGAGAAAAACACATTTTTCAAATCGATTACTGTAAAATACGAGCTTCCACCGGGACAATGCATAGTATCGTAGCCGGATTAGTAACTAGAGGAACTAGTGGTAACTCTGTATCTACAATCTGGTTAGTCGGTCTCATATTCTGTATAAATCTCCACAACCCTCTTTTAGATTTTTTGATCGGATGCACCACCGTTTTACACGACGATTCTGATGCCACCAGAATCCCTTGTTTCATCAATGTTGAGATAATGTGAAATATACCTTCATCAGCCTCTTGAGACATGGAGTACTGTTTTGCTCGAGGTAAAATCGCTCCTGGCTTCAACTTTATCTTAACTTCCCCTAGTCCCATTAATAAACCTACGTCATAAGGGCCAGCGGTCCAAATGACGCTCGGGACATTCTCCAAGTCGTCCTGAAAAAATGCTGGACGCTGCAGCATTATCGCCATTCGTTGTGGGACTTCCCTTTTTCCCTCGTTGCTCCCTGCTCTTCCTTTTGTGCTCGTCTTCTTTCAATCTCTTCTCTTGTTCCTTGTCTCTTCTATCTTGGTCGTCCTTATCTTCTCCTTGCCCAACTTCCTCAATGCTTTTCCCATCTAGTTTAAGTAATATCTGTCCTCCCATCCATTTGCTCTGCAGGAATGCTATCTTTCTCTCCTTTCCATCTCTTAATCTACCTGTCTATTTCTGTCGACATATTCGACCGTTCACTCCCTTCTTCTTTGTCTTGTACGATCTTATAATTCTCCTCTTTTCTCTTATCCTCCTCTGGACTATCATCGCTTCATTAAGCAGGAGGTTCATATATCAGATTACCATACCCTGTTGCCGCTTTCAACTCCTTTAAAGGATACAACCCTATTACTTCCGCACTAGCGCCTTTTACTTTGGATGCCGTAAGGGGAGCTGAGGGCTCAACACCTTCCTCCGTATGCTGACTAAGCATCCACTCCTCAGGGGGCGGATCTTCCCTCTCTTCCTGTTACATTTTTCAGAGCTCTAGAATCGCTAATCTTTTCTCTAATTTCTTCCCAGTGTACGCAGCGTGCAAGTATGTCGGCATATGTTGCAATACTGCTTTTGACAATGATCCCCCTTGTGGCCACGGCATGAACATTTTATCTGCCGTGCCATTCCCCCATTCCGCTCTAGACTGTTTGAGCTTGGGCATGTGTTTGGCAATGTCTTACATAAGTGCATCAGAGGAGTATCTCCCAAAATGACAAGTCTCAATTGAGTGTCAATAGTTACCAGGCTTATAAAATAACCTTAATACTTTTGCTTAAATCGCTACTTTCTCAACACTTTTAAAACAACAAATATGAGCATGCACCACCAAACGCTGCTCAAGCCTCTAATTTCTTAATTCGCTCTCTCTACCTTTGGATTGGTACCAACCACTTTCCTAGGTTTAATCGCTAGTGCCCCTGACTTTTTCTCAATTACTTCACTACTTCTATTGCGCTTTGATATTTTTCCTCAACAGACAATATACAGACTAGTCGACTTTACACATTAATAAACACTGTGATTACCTTTTTCTCTCTCGCCTTTACTTAATACCCTGTACAGGGTTTGAGACGTCACCTTACGTAAACCTTTTTATGCATTATATATTTGACTCTACTCCCATTGGAGTTTGAGATGTCTCCTTCTGAGCTCCCTTGAGCTAGTACTCTAGCGCTATTCTTCTCTTCACACAATATTTCCTGTTACTCAAAAATGATCACAACCCCACCCCCTTCATTTGCCATTCCCCTTAGTCTACTCACCATTTGTTTGTTAATCGACTTAAGGCCTTCGGAATTAACTCCTCCTTCAATCCGACCACTTCTGTCCACAGGCAGTTCCTCCCTCAGATTGTCATCTCTTTGGGGATACATTTTATAGGGCTTTCTCAGAGGGTACCTTATTTCGAAAATTTGCCATGGTATGGTCACAGCTGCTGGTGCCAAGCATGGCACAGTCTCAGGCCTCCAACATACAGCTGTTAGGGGGTGGGATTTCCTGCAGAGGCATGTAACCGCTCCTCTACAATGTGATGAGGGCAGTAACATATGGTTAGGGAGCAGGACTATTGGCAGATTCCTGGGTTTCCAATGATTCCTTGCATTTAAACATTGGGTGAATGGATTTCCTCATTCATCTAATACGTTCCACCTGATGGGGGGGTGGCACAGAACGTTTATGCCAAACATGCATGCCTGGATTTTCCCCCTGATACACCTTTTTAGTTTGGGCTATTAAGTGGCACTGAAAATGCTACCTTTAGGCCGAAACTGTTGTCATTAAAATAAGAGCTTTAACATAAGAGCTTCAAATATGGTCTTTGAATGAGGGTCTGTAATGCTTTTCCAGTGGAGATGACAATTGAGGACATTTATTAGGTTATTGAATCCCTCCCATTCCCTGCCCCTAGCATGCTAATCCCTATGGCTAATCACACCCATTCCTGCCCATCTTTTGAGCTCCAAGCTCATCCATGCGGCAGCCATCCTGGATAACTGTCTCTAAGTATATAAGCTCTCTGGAAACAAGCCAAAACTAGCGTCCATCTTTGAATGGGAAAGATACCATGCATCTTCCAAATGAAATGATACATTGCTTAAACTAGCTTAAGTACTTTACATTTTGGGAGTTTGTTTTGATTTGCAATGAAATGAGAACTTATTGTGAAATCATAAAAAATTCACCATTATTACAAGTATATTGCTCTTAGACCCATCTTCCAATGATAATGCGCTAAAGTTAAACTGTTTAATTTTTTTATTTAAGATTCTAGCTTACTGAACTTCTGTTAACATATTTCAAGTTTCCCCAGCTGTAGGCAAGTGGACCCCTAAACATCACTTTGAAATGTGACGCGCACATATCCTGCCCGACCTGTAAAATCTACTGCTATATTAGGGCCCTTACTGCACTGTAAGGAGGGACTACAGCGGTCACACCGTCCGAATCCAAGGCGCGGGTCGATAAACTGCATGAGTTACAGTCACCCAGGAAAACCTCCTCAGCTTCTCTACCTACCTACAAAAAAAGTCACGTAAGACTTGTAACCGCAGCTCACATGCAGAGGCAGATGTGTTCTGAGTCTGACATTTGGTATATCTCACTTCTGGTTGAAGACGGCAGCATCTATGGTGGGACAAGCTTGGAAAGTTGGGTGTAGCTTTGCAGCACCGACATGTCTCCTTAGCAGTAGGAAGGTACGGCCAGGGGCCGTCATTTCACCAAAATGCCAGAGGTAGCGGAAGTGACATCACACAACCCTTGACCTCTGATGACATCACAGGAAGTTATGGCATTTGACACAACCCTGAAGTGACATCACGAGAAGCAATGGAACACAACCTTTCACCCATTGACAAGAAAGGAATGGGAATCACATAGCATTGTTGCTAAGTAAACTACGAAAAATCTGGCTACTATATCACTATAATGTGATATACATTTCATACAAGAATGGATCACCATATGTATCGTTAATATCAGTGTACATAGGCCCATATTACCAAATTACCTTGAATACAAGCAGACGTCCAAGGCCAAAAGATAATGATGTATTATTATTAAGCACCTACACTTAAGCGCTGTATATAGAACAAACATACATACAATATAACCCAATCTGTGTTGGTACTCATTTATCGACCTCAGAAGGATGAAAGGCAGAGTTGAGGTGTTTAAGAACAGACTAAATCAGTGACTCGTCCCCTGAAGTGTGCCTGAAATGAACCTTTAATGAGTCTGGCAATTATTGTATAGAATTCCAGAAAGACAAATTATTTGTTATTCCTATTCTTTCATACTTAGAGACTGCTCAAAGTGTTACACTTATTCAACACCCCTTTTTTTTTTCTTAAGAGCACTGAACAAGAAAGCTAGCCACTCCAAAATCAAAAAGCCACATGGCTGGCCCCAGCCCAGGAGCTTACATTAAAAATAAATTAAAAAACCCAAATGACATCCATGGGTACAGCTGGGTCCTTTGGGAACTGACTAGCTGTGCGATAGCCCACCCAAAATAAGCCAGTGTTGCTCTATGTGTGAGAGCTCTGCTTGCGTGGAACGGTGTGTCCTTCACGGCATACTGTGTATTTGTCAGACGCTTGTAAATATCTGAGACTGTAGCCATAGGATTTCACTCTGTATGTGAATCTCTGATTTTTGAAAGTTGTTTTTGCTATTCTGTATGTGCGTTCCTTTATATGACTGCGGTTTTGAGCCCGGGTTTTGAACCGGTGATGTTCCAGATTCCGTGACCATGCTGTTTGTTATATTGGGTTGGTAATGCGTTTGTCACCGTAGTTTCATTGAATGATGGGGGAATTGAAACACGTATGGATAATGCATAAATGTACCATTTGCAGTCGGAGTTCGACTAAAATGACCACATGTATGTGTGTGTAACGAAAGCCAAACAGTTCAGTTAAACTTTGATCATGCTGTGTTGACTGGCTTTGCTTATTAAAACTTCTGTCCGTTGAGTTTGAAGCTGTCAACGAGAAAATAAAAGAAAATGGAGGAGGCGGCCTGGTAACCCTTGAAGGCTCCTCCTCTACCACTCCTCCCCTCCCCCATGGATGAGGGGAGGGCTCAGGCACGAAACAGCGCCAAAAACACCAAAAGCCTGCGAATGGCGAACAATGGAAAGGGGCGTGGTAAGCCCTTTATAATGAGCGGGCGTCCTACAGCAGGGAGCATCCAGCACCTGCAACAGGACACCCGCCCCGCAGCCGGAGAAGAGAAGGATTTCGTTTTACTTATGGTCACGAGGTGCTGCCCAGAAGAATTGTGTTTGGATCGTCGGGTCTAGCACTCTTTGCCTACGGTGTTCGGGACTCCGCAGTGCGGCAGGCGCAGATCGCGAGCCAGCAGCGACGCTGTGATAAGAGGAGGCGCCGGAGTGGGAACACGTCCAGATAATGCTGCTGGCTGTTGGTCGAGCCCTGAGGACGGGAGTAGGCGTCAGTGGATGCGAGCCGGAAGCAGAGGCGATCGATCCCCTAGCTGAGCGGAGGAGGAGCTGCAGAGACGAGGCGTACAGGTGGAGGATAGCAGAGAGCGCAGGAGAGCACGCTGCATGCGAAGGAGCGAGTATGGCAGGCAAAGTGGTGACAATTAGTGTAAATAACGTATGGGTGAGTTGCCCAGGCTGCACAGGGGTGAAATCTTTGTGGAATACTCAGAGAAAAGGAAAACAGATCCGGGGAGGAGCACAAGGGGTGCGGGCTGCCGTATAGGAAGCTGTGAGTTCCTCCCTACAGTGCCAAGGGGCGGAGCTTGCAGCACACATTGGAGAAAACACCAGGCAACAGCGAAACACCGGCAGGAGCCACAACACTTTTGATTGCATAGGGGCTGCAATCTAGCCCTGTGCCCTGATAGCCCAGTCAGTAGAGCATCAGACTTTTATCTGAGGGTTCAGGGGTCAGGTTCCTGTTCTGGCATACCTTCACTTATTTAATAAGTTCGTTTGCTCAGCCTGCATAATAATGGATTTGGAGGCTTTTTTGGAGATGGCAAAATTGGCGGCAGCAATGCACGGGCCCGACTGGATGAGCACAATGGTGGCCCATGCAGGACAGGAAACGCCTGGGCCCAGCCAGGTGAATGGCTCGCCACTCATGTTTCAGGACAGTGCCAGTGAAGAGGAACTGGTGGAGGTAGAAGTACAGGAAGAAGAAGAGGAGGAGCAGGAGGAGGAAGAGGTCCAGGCAAAGAAGAGGAAGAGGACTATGATGGCAAAAGCTGGGGCAATCAAGGAGCAGTCCAATGCCAGCAGAAAACCAAGAGGGAAGGGGAGGGTGCAGGAGGATGCAGCCTTACTGGCTCCAATACCTGCTGAGGATCCAGGGAACCGTGGTGGCACACCCAGCACTCCTGTAACCAGACCGGTGGAAGTAGCTGCGGAGGGCCCCACATCCCTTAAGATGGTCAAAGGTATGTTCATGGAGTACATGCAAGCATGGGGGAAAAGTGGGCAAGTTCCAAATGTATGTGCTAATGACAGTGTGTTGAGAAATATGGTAAGGGGGACCTGGGAGTGGAATGTATCATGCCTTTTCTCCGGTGGGGGGGATTGTTCTGGTAACTCAACGGGGTGTGATTCTGTAGAGGAGGTCCTAAATATATCCTGCACTCCAGTCGCCCCAAATAAACCAGCAGAGAGCCGCAGTGGGGCTCTGCCCAGCACCTATTAGAAGAACAATGCCTATTGAAGTACCAATAACCAGACAACCATGAGCAGTAAGGTACCCATTGAGAAAACCCTACCAGCAAATGAAACGAAATGAAGATTGTTCAAGTACAATACAGGAAGAAACCAGAAAATCCTTAATGGAGGGTGAATGGTGACGTCACGAGAGCCCGGACTGACTCACATATAGAACAAATGATGAACCAAGAATGACACAAAGAGACAAAACGCCCTGAACAAAGAGATTGTGAGTTTAAAGTAATAGAAAGCTATCAAAGTGTAAGAGAGTTAAGCGGTAATCAAAATGAATGCAGTCGATCTGCTTACGCCTGTACATATGCTTGGAACCACAAGAAGCTAAAGAGAACAGTGCGGCTTTGTACGCTAAGTAGAAGAATAGAGCGGCAAGCACCATTGTATATAATCTACCTCAAAATGAAGCACAATATTATAAGTGGGGGTCCACTTTGCATAAAAAGCAGAACCAACTCAGGTTATTACAGGCCAAACACAATAAGTTTCATATTCTAGCATCAAGAGAAAAAGGCTGAATCGAAACTCAGCAGAGGCAGCTCGAGCCAAGGAAGTCGAGGTCACATAGATAGAAGCTGTAGACAGTAGCTACTTTAATTAAAGCAAAGAACAGAATATCCTGCCTCTGAAGAATCGAGATAAGAAAGCGAAGACAGGTGGCAGGGTTAAACGAAAATCAAATGCACAAATGGAGAGAAACGAGGCAAATCTATGGTGTACTAGCACGTGAACAGCCGAGCGAGAGGAGGCACGAGTTCACACCTACGCTTGGCACCGGCCCAGACAGAGATATCAAAACTTTTCCAGACAGAAGATGCAGTTTCGAGGCCAACCACGGTAACATAATTGACACATAGTTGTTGAAGTGATGATTGATTGTAACCTTAATTGGAGGAAGGCTGGGTAGCTGAGGGGGCACCCTGCACCTGGTTGCCATTCTGCGTGCTGCTAGGCAAAGTGGAGAGTTATGCATGGGGTTGATGCCAACCCAATCACAGTGTACCAAATAATCTAGGGTTCTATAGTTAGTAGAACCAATGAGACGTTGTACTTTTAGTGACATTTACAGTAGTCATTTATGAAGGAAGGGCTTAGATTCCCACCTGACAGTATTTACCCAATCCCCTCACTCCGTTACCATATACAGATATAGCACCTATATTAAAGTTATCTTTTTCCAACCAATAGAATTGCATGTTAACTTTTGAGTGTTACACGTCAGATTATGACGCGTTTCTAGTATAAAGGTTATGTTTTGTATGAAATTCGAGGGAGTTGAAGCGAGATGGGCTGTCACACTCCTGTCGATTTCCATGTTTCCCTGTATTTTGTACTTGTCATTAAACGGACTCCCCTTTGCCAAACAATTGAGTTGTCCTTATTGATTGTTGTTGGAGTAAGAGACCCTGTACCCCCAACCATCTCGAGGTCCAGCTATCTCGTCTTAAAGTGCTGCAGAGCAATCCCTGACTCTATGGGCCGGCCGGGGGTCTCTCAGTACACTTGGTAGCAAAGATCAGATGGTTTATCGACTATCGATTATTGATTGAAGTAAGCCACCTATTGACGGTCGACATAAAATAACTCTAGGTCTTTGGCAATATCACGAATCCTTTGCCATTCGGCTGAATAGACCGTGAAGCTCCCAGTGGCAATGGTAGAGTAAGCAAGGAAACTGCACTCTGGGTCTGACGGGACCCATTTTCCCAACACATCCCTTCCCATTTCTACTGGCAACTGATCGGGCGAAAAGCTGAAGAAGGCAGTAACGAAGGCGGTGATCCCGAGGGTCCAGAGACGAACAATGTGAACGGTGAGTGAAACAAAAATGTAGTCCTTTGGCAAACAGTGCATGCCTTAGAACAAGTAAAGGGAAAAAGGTAACGGAGGGAGGAGGGAAACAACAAAATATAGTTAGAAGTAGAGAAGACTATATATATATATATAAGGGGATAATGACTCTAGAATAATTAGATAAATAAAGGTTACCGGGGTGGACACCCGAGAAGAGAGAGGCTTCCAGGGCGGACACCTGACAAGTGAGAGGATTCGCCTTATTCTTGCACTTAAATATAGCGGCTAGAAGAAACGTGTACCACATAAGGGGGAACAAATAGATTACCACAACATTTAAAGACATTGTGAAAGGGGTTTGTTTACACTCCATGAAGGGGTAATGATCAGAGGCAGATATATCTGTGTCCAGCTGGTGTCTGTCTAGTCTGTCAAGCGTCTGTCTTACATGTTTTCTGTCGTGACGTCACATGTGAAATTTTTTAAGAGAACTGATTACAAAAAAAATGTTTGCGCGATTCAATAGCTGAGACAGAATCGCATATGAATTGATGGTTTTTGAGCAAATTGGTAATATAAAATTTTGTGAAAATTTGGATTTGAGCTTGCAGTGTTTTGTGTTCGCTCATATTGTCACGAGTTGTTTAAGCCACACAAAAGCATTGGCAAGTGTTATATAAGAGGAAAGGGAACAGATTTAAACATGGAAGACATAACTCCATTAGCACACTTATGCAAGCAATTGCCAAAACGCGCACCCAAGCTAAAGAAGTATAGCACTGAGTGGGTTAAAGGTACTGCCCATAAGATGTTTATGCCGTGGCCACAAAATGGGTCTTTATCTAAAGCCGTCTTACAACATATGACGACATATTTGAATGTCACATAGACAGGCAAGAAGTTAGAAAAACGCCTTGCTATTCTTGAATTGTGGAAAATGTACGAACAGGTAAAGAAGGAAGAACCACCAACAGATTGCATACTTAATGTATGCACTGAGGGGGGTGAGACGCCTACCGCGCCACCTGCCCCACCCAAAACGAAAGATGAAGGAAGTAAGGTTGAGGGACTATACCCGTTGAGGGAACTTAAAGCAGCCATGGGGTACAGCAACCCCGCATATGAGTCACCTACACATAGTACTGATGAAAATCCAGGGAAGGATAAGGACAAGAATATCACCTCCACAGTCCCAAGGGACAAGGGGAGGCTTGATGATGAAAGGAAAGACCAGACACAGACAAGTGCATCGCCTGACAAGGAGAGAGAAGGGAAGAAATGGAAACGGAGCGGAGACATAACTGATGAGATAGCATTCGCAAAGGACGAATGGATGGGAGGACACATTTAATTGAAATTGGACGGCAAAGGCATTGATGACGCATAAACAAAAAGAGAGGTTAGATGAAACAGAAAGAAAGGGGAAAGAAAAGGAATTAAGAGATGATAAGAAGGAAAGACAGACAAAGGCAAGAACAGCTATATCGCGAGGAGCAAGAAAAACAGCTTGATCGCAACCCAAGAGCAGCCTATGATCATGACGGACAGGAACAGCAAAGGTTAGAAGAAGAGCAAAGAATACGTGACAAAAGAATAAAAAGATGGAGAGATGAGGAAATACAAAGGGTAGATGAACGTAGAAATGAAAAGAGAAAGGAAGAAGATAGGGTCAGAGAAGAAGTGAGGAAGTGCAAAGAATTTGATGACGATATCGAACATAAGTGAAGACAGAGAGCACGCGATCTTGAATATTTGGAGCGGGAGGTTAAAAAACCTGATCCAGTTATAGACTGGGAAGACATTGAAGAATATTTTCCTGCGTACGATTCGGTAACAAGCACGTCTAGGGCGAATAATGATGATGACTTCGACACCAGAAGCATTGGAGAAACGATCAATAGAATATATGATGAAATGGGGCTAGAACAAATACCCCAAGGAGAGGGGGGAGACGAGCGCCTGGAGAGCACTCAACTGTACGACACTGAGGATGTCACCCGGAATAGCGGGAATAAAAACTTATCCCTGGATAGACAAGAAATAAGTAGGAATAAAGAAGATACAAGAAGTTGCATAAATTGGGAACACACAATTTCCGACTCCGAAGGAGAGGAGCGCGAGGAAAGAGAAGGAGGGAGACAGAACAAAGGACGTCTCCCAAGACAAAAAGGGATACGATGGTCAGATAGTAGCGAGTCCGCACCGAGGGCATCAGAGTCAGCCACATGGTCTGACCGACATGAAGAAGTGTCTCACTGTCAGAGGGGGTGTCTTCACCGCCCTATGTGGACAGACTAAGGACATTGCCAGGTAGACGGCGATGCAGGAATATTACCCCTGCAATAGACAGGAGAACAATGAGAGAAGAAAAAGAGGGATATGCATTCCAGTTTCCGCTACTAGAGAAGGGAGGAGTAAGACCACAATATATTCCATGGCCACACATGGATCGAGAAAACTTGAAAAACAAGCTTCCAACGCTGACATCGGGAGCCGGAAAATGGATACATGAGTTAGAAAAAATGACAGGGAAATACCATAGCCATAGGGGACATTAAGGGTCTCCTAATTGCCATACTTGGTGAGAGAGCAGAAAACGTGTGGGCACGGGTAGGGTACCCTGGTGTAACCACAATCAATACTGCACATGACGGAGCACCATTTAACAATTGCAGAGCAGCAGTATGGAAAGCGCTAAGAGTACTTTACCCAGACACTTCTGATATGGGAACTATAATGACTCGAAAAATGAAGGATTCTGAAGATCCGTTAATTTATATACAGAATTTCCAAGATGTGTGGGTGCTCGAAATGCATGAATCTTGGACTAAATCCATACCTGTGCTTTAGTTTAGTTTAGTTTAGTTTATTATTTGATAATGCGCTCCAAACGCAGGGGTAGCCGGGCGCAGCAGTCACATGAATACTTAAGCTTAGGTTACATACAGAAGATGCATTACATGTGTTATTAATGTACAATACAAATATACAAGAGATACAAGATGTGGGTCCCTCACATCACAAGGGGCAATGAGATAGTCTATATTCCGGTTTCAGAGGTATCATGGTAATTATATGCAATGTTAGATCCGGGCCTAGAGCAGGGGAACAGTTTGTTGGTCGTCATTGGTCCAGAGCCAGCTTCTCACATTACATCTAAATCTAGAGTAGGGTAGATTAGCACTCAATGCAGTAGGGAGTGCATTCTAAGCACGGGCATCTCTAACAGGGAAGCTTGCTCCACCCGCTTTTGTTAGTCTGAATCTGGGAGTTTCAAGTAGGAAGTGGTTAGAAGCTCTAGTGTGGTGAGTAGAGGATTTTCTGGTAAGTCTAGCCGAGATGGATGGGGGCGCAGTATTGTTCAGTCCTTTATCCTTTATCCTGGGTGAGGGATAGCGTCTTGTGGAGAACTCTGTCACTAATTTTTAACCAATGATGCTCTTTCCTGATGTTGGATATGTGTGCTCTGCGGGGTGTGTCCAAGGCTGCTCTAAGAGCATTATTCTGCAGTATTTGCATTTTGTTTGACAGTTTTACTGGCGCCCGCATATAGGGTGTTGCAGTAGTCCAATTTAGACATTACTAGGGCGTTGGCTAGTGTGATACAATTGGTTTTGGAAAGGTAGGGTCTGCAGGCCCTGATTAATTTGCAGGTATGAGCTGTGGAGGAAGCCAAGGAGTTGACTTGTTTTTTGAGAGATAATGTTCAATCGAGGTAGAAACCTAGTGTTTTTACCTCAGTTGCCACTTTAATTATGTTACCATCTATGTTGTATTGTGCCAAGGATTGCCAGACCCAGTACAGAAACAACTCAAGAAATTGGTAGGAGTTGAGGCTAAACCTTGGGCTGAAATACAGTTGTCTATCGCACCCTATTGCAGACTATTACAGGAAAAGAATCGAAAGAAGGAAGCAACTCGAAAGGGTGAGGAAGCAAAACTGGTGCAGAAGAAACTATCAAAGTACGCTCTTGAAGGAGCCATGCTAACTAATGCAGCTGACCAAAACATGCAACAGGTGGCTAGTCCACAACAGAATAATCAGGTTAACGTAGGATTGTACCCACGGGGGAGAGGATTTAGGGGAAGAGGATGGCAGAGCAATAAGGGAGGCTTCCAAAATAATCAGGGAGGCTTTCAAAATGTGCAAAATGGAAACCCAGATATGTCAAATGGGCAAATAATCCGACCACCACCAGTATGCTGGCTGTGTGGAATGACAGGACACTTGGCGCGCACATGCAGAAATCAAGGCATGATGTAGAACAGCCAAGGGATGGGAGCAGGCATGGCAAATCCACCTGCAGTTTTACAACAGGGTGTTGCACAGAATCACACGGTGCAACAACAAACGCCAGGAGCACAACAAGGAGAACAATCTCAGAGCGTGGGCAGTTTCTGGCAAGGACAAATACAACAAGCACCATTGCAAGTGTCACACACGATGAGCACAAGGCAGACCCAGAACCCTGGAAGGGGAAGCAACAATGGGGATGGGTAAAATATACAAGTGAACGGTGGGCCAAAATTGGATATGAACTAGAACAGCTCACTGGGAACCCTGATGTGCTCTATCCTAACAGTGACAACAGACCCTCATAGGGAACCTAGGGCGGATGTCGTTATAGGGGGCAAGGATTATTCCTTCCTAGTGGACACGGGTGCCACACGCTCATGCATACATGAAGGCAAGTTTTCCTTGTCCAGCAAGGCCATAGATAATCAGAGTTTTACAGGAGCTCACTGTCGAGTTCCCTTTACAAACACACTCCCAGTCTCCATAGGAGAGTGCGAAATGAATGTACCTTTATTGCATTCACGTCAGACCCCAGTAAACATTTCGGGTCGAGACCTAATGACAAAATTGAACATGACAATTTTGTTCACAGAGGAGGGCATAGTATGCTCCACTCCAGGAATGCACTACTCAAATATATGTGAAATGATTAGAGCATACTCAGGACACATAGCCATGAGGGCCACACCATTAGAGCCAGACAGTTTCGCATACAGCATGTGTGTGCTTATGGCGGGATTACCAGGCCTTGCAGACAGAATCATAAGAACCTCTGATGAGTTTTTATTCAGACCAAGAATACCTATCCATGAGGAGGAGGAACAAGTATTTCCCTTGATGATAAACGCAGCTGCAGTGCGAGGGAAAGGGGTTTTGCTTGACGGTTACGATGAGGAGGGCAGACAATGGTGCGCGATTATCGCCATCGAAGAAGGATACCGAGTGACTGACGTCACCGATGATGATCTGTTTGAAGAACAACCAGATATGGGAGAGACAATAGTGTAAGTGAGTCTCACCTTTTGGGTAAAGATGATTAAATGAGAAGGACCTCAGAAAATGATGTTGGCACTAAAATGTCCTTAATATTTTGATGATGATATAGCTAAAGTGCCTATCTCAGTGTGGACTACCGGACCCTATGACGTGGGTCTCCTGAAAGGGAAGGGAGAAGTAAGAATTAAATTGAAACCAGGAGCAATCCTACCAAGAGCCCGACAATATCCCACGTCCAGAGAGGCAGATGAAGGGATTTCTAAGACAATTTCTGCCATGATGGACCATGGCATTTTAGTGATGTCAGAGTCACCTTGTAATACGTCAGTCTATCCTGTCAAGAAATCAAAGGGGGGATCTTGGAGGCTGATTCAAGATCTTAGACCGATAAACGATATTGTTGATGCCGAGTTCCCTTTAGTCCCTAACCCGTCTACAATTCTACGTAATATACCCGTTGAGGCAAAATATTTCACGGTGATTGACTTGAAAAATGCATTTTTCTCAATCCTGTTGCACTGTGACTCACAAGATCTGACATCATTCACATTCAGACAAATGCGCCTGAAAAGCACAAGGCTGCCACAGGGGTACTGTGAGTCTCTGTCTATTTTTAACAGAGTCCTGCAAATGGATTTAAGCAACATTGCACCACAGAAGAACAATGCAAGCACGATTCTATTCAGCTTTTGACTATATTGGCTGAGAAGGGATATAAAGTTGACAAGGAAAAGTTCCAATATTGTCAACAAGAAGTGCTGTACATAGGCCAGTTGATCTCGCATGAAGGGAAGAAAGTGACCCCAGAAAGGGCTGAAGCCATAATGAACATGGCTAAAGCAAATGCAGAGCTTTCTAGGCCTATTCAATTATGTTAGAGCATGGGTTTTCGATTACAGCTCTTATACTAAGCTGTTACTTCAGGCCCTAAAGAAGGCCCAAGTGACAAAAGAAAGGATTGAATGGTCTGAAGCCATGGAGCAAGGGTTTACTGAACTCAAGAGAGCAATTTGTATAGCTCCAGTTCTCGGAATTCCCAATTACGCCGAGGAATTGTACCTGTTTTCACACACAAATGGCAGTGTTATGACGGCACTACTCACTCAAAGAACCTCCTTGGGGTACAAACCACTAGCATACTACTGTGGGAACCTGGACCCAGTAATGAGAGACCACTTCCCATGCAAACAAAGTTTAGCTGCTTCAGCGTTCGCCATAGAAAAAGCTACAACCATTGTGATGGGATGCTCCATGACATTGTACGTCGAGCACTCACTATTTGCCATTCTAGAGAAACCAAAGGGCACATTGGCATCTCAGAGACCTTCTGCTTATGAAGTGATCATATCAAACCCATCGATCAAAATAGTCCAATGTAAGATAGTAAACCCAGCCATGTTCATCACAGAACCAGTCACTGAGTGAGAACCGACACATGACTGTGCGAACTACGTAGAATTCAATGATGAAATTCCCAGGGTGAAGGAGAATGCCCTGGCAGGAGGAGAGATTGTCTTTATTGACAGGTCATCAAGAATCGAACTAAGTGATGGGCAGAGATACACAGGCGTTGCTGTGATAAAGCACACAGCAAATGGAGAGTTTCAAGTACTTCTTAGTGCACGAATATCATCTCACTATTCAGCACAGGCTGCAGAATTATTGGCATTGATACTCGCCATTGAGAATCACGCAGACCAGGAAGTAACGGTGTACAGTGACTCCACCTATGTGATGTCAACAGTGCACACAGGCTTAGCATGCTGGAAAAGGAGGGGCTACCTCCGAGCAGACGGCACGCCAATTCAGCACGGAGCCTTATTGGACAGGCTGATTAAGGCACTACAGCTCCCAGTGGGCATAGCGGTCGTGAAATGCGCCGCCCACACCAAAGGGACAGATTTTGTCTCACGCGGGAACCAACCAGCAGACACAGAAGCCAAACGTATGGCATCCAAAAGTGAGACGATTATGGAAGTGGCGTGCGCCAATGAAAGGATGATGGTTGCATGGGCAACATCGGAAGCCTATAACGATCTTAGGCAAACACAATTGTTGGAGCTCCAAGGGGAGGCACCACAGGAAGAGAAGAACTTCTGGAAACGTCAAGGGTGTTCTTTAAACCCCTCTGACAGCTTGTGGTGACAAGACAGCACTGGTAAACCAGTAATGCCTGTAGCCCTATTAAAACTAGCGCTGGAGCAATTACATTACCGGGCGCACATGACTAAAGAGAATCTAGCAGCAATGCTCACGGAAGACTGCTTCATACTGAATTTAGCAGAGCACATTGCATTCTTTATGGTGAACTGCATAATCTGCCAGCAATTCACCGCCGGGCACACATTAAATGTAATAAGAGGAGTCATCCCCGGGCCAAATGGGCCTTTTCAGCACTTGCATGTCAATTACGTCGACATGATTCAAGTATGCAAAGGGTACAGATACTTAATTGTTGTGGTGTGTCCATTCTCTAGATGGATAGAAGCAGGTCCATGTACACACCCAGACTCTACCTGTGCGGCCACATTTTTAGTGAGGGAAGTGTTTCCCAGATTAGCTTGCTGCTTGGTATAAAGCACAAGTTCTTGTCGGCGTATCATCCGGAAGGTAATGGGATCTGTGAGAGGCTCAACGGCTTGTTGAAGGAGAGAATAGCCAAGTTGAGCTTACTCTAAAGAGGGGATGGTTGCACTGACTTCCATTGGCACTGTATTCTCTTCGGAACAAACCTGGCTCCCACCATCATCTTACGCCATACAAGATACCCACAGGAAGAAGAATGAGAACTCCCCTCAGACACCGAGACAGAGCTAGGTGTGATACCCAGTCAACAGGAGATGTTTTAGGATCTGAAATGCAAAACTATCTGAACTGTATGACATCTTGCCTTACTGTAATTTCAGACGAGCTGCAGCGATGACGAAAAGGGTGCAGCGCAGCACAGAATACACCAAGGAGGCACTGCATCAGACTCAGTTCAAGGACTACGTGCTCCACTCGTCTTCCCTGGTGACGCCGTCTTGGTGAGGAATCATACAAGGAAAAAGTGGGACAAACCAAGGTTCAACGGTCCTTTTATCATAGACGACAGCACTCCGTCCGCTGTGAAGCTACAGGGCAGGAGAGCTTGGATTTTTCTCAGTGACATTAAACCTTACATCGGAGAAAGCCCCCTTCCTGCACCCCAATGAGAGGAATCGACGAGCAACAGGGAAGAACCACAGCACATGCAGACGAGATCCATGACGAGGAAGAAGGATGCATGAACAGCAAAGTAAAAACAAAAGAAATTTTGCCAAAGGATTGTGGTTTCATTTTGGACATTCCTCTAAGCAAAAAGGGGACAAGGACATAAAAAACAGACACTTTGCATCCTAGTTGCAGGGTGAAGAAGAAAATGTTGCTTATCAGCCACAACATAGTCTGTTGATTTTGAACTTTGGACTGAGGCACGCTAAAAAGCCTTGATCAGAAGGAATATGCCAAACGTTGACCAAGAACACATGAATTGAAATAAGATACAGTACCCTAGTTCCTTCCACACCGAGACCATTCTTGGAAGTCACTTATGGTGTCCCACGGTAGGGACATCACAAAGGACATAGTTACCTACTTCAACCTAGTGCTAAGATCATACCCGTCATTAGTAGGAAGGATCACAAGTGTCGCAGACTTTCTTCAAGATCCTGAAAACGAAAAAATAACAAGGCAACTGCTTACTGTCATTGCAGAACAATTCATTGTACTCCCTGAGTACAGTGAGAAAGGAGCAAATGTTCCCAACACAAGAAAAAATAAATGAATTTATCCTCAAGGTGTTCCTTCACATAATTGAAGACTGTCCAACCATTGTCGGAAGAGCAACTGACACACGTACATTTCTACGAGACGCAGCGAACGCTGAGCATTTAAACCATCTTATCGATAAAAGCAGAATTTTGGTTGCACTTTATGCAAACCGACAGTGCAGACATTGTTTACGTCAAGGAAAAAACAGACAATCCTGAATCTCAGCACAGACTGGACCAATGTCTCTATCACCAGAGGACAGCAGGCTGGCGCATAATGTTCTGTTTCGCCTAGTCACTGAATTTCCAGAGCTAGTGGGGAGACCAATCGATTTTGATGTTCTCACATTCATCAGAGATCCAGCTAATATTGCACTAATGGGAACGCTACTGCACAGAATTATGCTGCAAGTAGAACTTTCCAATTATCAGAGGAGTTTTCTGAGAAGATCGTGAAACCTACCGCCGAGGGACAGATCGAAGAAGCAGAGTCCAAAACTCCATTTGTTACACTTGTTGTTATTTTTCCCTATTTCTTTATACCAATCAGTGTCCAGCATGTCCTCAGAACTGAAGAAGATTCGGGGGGTGGATTGGGAACACACCTTCTTTGAACATGCACAGTAAAAGGATACACACACTGAAGTATTAGTTAATTTGATCTCTTTTCCATAGTCTAGCAAAAAGAACTGTATCATGAATTAAAAGACAATTGCCACTTGCAAGGAGAAGCGGAGCACTTTTAAACACCAGACACTCACAGATTCAGAACTTGAAAGACGATATTAGATAAGGAAACAATAACATCGACAGTCGGCTAATGATAGAAATGGGGGCCACAGCAGCAACCTGGTCCTCGCCTTACATATAGAACCATAATGTACTTGTGCATTGTATTTATCATCATTTTACTACCATTAACAATCACAACTGCGTTCTATATTGGTGCACAAAGCGTTCCTAATTCAGTACACTCACCTGATGATATACGCATGAAACCCACAAAGGCACCCAGACCCTGCAGAGTTATTCCAGTCCCCAGAAGATCTGATGGTGGAGTGAGTGAACTTGAAATGGATGTGACTAGCAATGATACACACACTCTTGTGGTAACGAATGAGCAGGAAAGCCAGAGACAGGGTCGGCATGAACTAAATGAAGAAAAATTACTGACAACTACATGTACACAAACACTGAATGTACACGAAACAGGCCTAGCATCTATGACTGCAAAACCATAAACTAAAGCAGCAGAAAGGAAGAGATTGCCTGCTATAAGAGACGTCAGAGAAGCTGTCATGAGAAAACAAGAACAGTTAAAGGAAAAACCAACAAAAACAGTCACATCAGAACCTTTTGAGAAAACAAGGGCAAAATTAGAAAAACTCTCCGAGAGGACACAAATATTAGTAGACTTACTATTCCCGCACATAGCCAGAGCAAGGAAACTGCATGAGGAACTGAAACATAAAACCGCAGGGACTGTATCGCCAAGCATATACGTTCCAACACAAGGGACAAGTACCAGTTCCACAGTACAGACATATACTGGACCAGTGTCAGGCTGGTTGGCATGGGTATTTGCACGCAGCAGAGAAAAAATGCCTGAAGAAAAAGGAAGAGATACCAGACTCCTGTCCACTCAATTGGCGCAGATGAGAAGGCCTGCACCTTGGACCAGGATACCTGAGAACCCTCCATCAAGAAAGAGCCATACAGACGCATGATGGGAGATGAGAAGGCCTGCACCTTGGACCAGGATACCTGAGAACCCTCCATCAAGAAAGAGCCATACAGACGCATTCAGAGTTGTAGGAATAGCAAGCTACATGAAAACACTAAGAAGTAAGAGAAGCATGCATGAAGACGACAATGAACTGAACGATTACCTGGATAGCACAGCACACTTAGGTAACAACATTTGGTATCATCACATGAAGGAAGTTGGAAGATGACATTCCGAAGGGGAATGCTATGTTTGTGCTCTCCTACCGCACAGCATGGGAAAGTCCAAGATCTTTGTAGATGCGCAAATTGATGTCCAGACAGCACACTGTCTTTCACACGTAGCCATGTGCAAAACTAGAGGCCAATTTATGGGAAGTGACGCTTCCCTAATATGGGCAACTGAAACAGCCTATCCCGATGAAGATGATTATGTCCAAGACATTAAGACAAGAAACAGAGCTCATAAAAGGAATCATGTGATCAGGTACGAGAAGCCTGGGGTTAAAGGAGCAGGAATAAGATGGGAAGTAAATCCGAGACTAAATGTCCAAGGAAAAACTCCAGAGGAAGCTCAAACGTGGAAGAACAGGGCTCAGATGCAGATTTGGGGAACGGTGCTTTCACCAGACGGTTGGGAAAACAGAGTGGTGATTTGCCGAGCATGGGTGATCACTGGACTCTACAAAGAAACTGTTGATATTGTGCAAAATGGCTGCAAGCCATTATGGCCAAAACGTGTAAAACTACTGACATGGGTTGAAGACAGAGGAGGACCCTTGCAGATAGCACCACTGGAAAGCCCAAACTTCTGCTTCAGAAACAATGGCACAAGACGGATGGGAGAGAATCAGAACTGCGGACAAGTTTTGATGGTCCAGGAATGGTTCACGGAACTGCAGTAATTATGGATCATTATTGGGCATGGGGATCCAAAGCATACATCAGACTGCCAAGAGACTGGGGAGGCATATGTACGATTGTGAATGTCCACGTACCAGCATTAGTAATCCCGAAACGTGACTTGAACATTGATAGTTTCCCGAAAGCAGATGCACACCTGTAACGCTCACCTGGTATCCACGGGGACGTCACTCAGCCTTTTCTGACCTCTTACGACCTCAAACCCTTCCCTGGAGTCTACTCGACTGGAGACTGGGCCTTGTTTTCTTGGAAAGTGTGTTCTCCTTCCTGCTTTCAGCGCAGAGGCGTGTTGATTGATGCGGGCTCGTTGCTGCCTAGTTACTTCACTGACAGGTAAGTATAATGAGTCTTTTGAACAGTTCTCTAACTTTGTTCCTTTCCTTCCTTAGATGATGGCTGGCGTCTGGGGATGGCAACGTGCTGCTGAGATGAGTAGCGCTGAAGGTGAGTGAGAGTGCGATGCGCGATGCGACCCTTTTGTATTTGTATTGAACTGAGTTCTTTTTCTGTGTCTTTTAGGTGCCGCAACGTTTTCAGCATGGATGCCGGTTATGAAGAAGAAATGCAGTGAGTAAGCGCGGTATGCGGCGCCTCTATATGTTTCCATGCTAACCTGGAGTGTCTTTTTCCCTCTTGCAGATAGATGAGAAGTTCCGGAGACAGAGTTCCTCCAGAGCGGCTGGGATTCAGGTAAGCGTTTAAAGCTCGTACAGTCTTTAAAAATAAGCAAAGATTTGCTGAATGCTTACTAATGCCTTTTTCTGTTCTTTTCCCTTTTCCTTAGGAAGCGGTGTGCCGGGATGGGAAAGACACAGCCGAAGATGCCCGCAGAACAGAAGGAGCAATGAATGATGGGCAGAAGCTCCGCAAGGTAAGGCTGTTCCTAAAAGTGTTCTTGTTCTTGTAGGAGCTGAGCGCAGAAGAAAGATGCAGGCCTACTGGAGACCGATCCGAACACGGTGAGTGTCACGCTGCAGGTGCAGAAAACACAAAGCATGTTTCTCAGCCTGGGCGTGGCTTAAATAGTCTCTGGGTATCCCAGGTGTCCCTGGGCTGAACCACACCCAAAAGACTAGACTGCACATGCAGTTCTGGGAACCGAAATATTTGGGGGCATCCATCTTGTTCCCATGAATGCACTACAAGGTCAATCCCCAATGTTATCCTATGGGAGTGAGTGAGTCTGGTGCCACAAGTGCCAAGTCTGACTCCAAGTGGATCTTTGGAGGGATGGAGAGGCCCTTGAGGGCCATGTAAGTGATCGTGGGCTGGCTCCAGCCTGACATCTTGGAGGGCTGAGGACATGAGGGGCGGGAATCGTGACAACACCTGAGGAAGAAGAGATCTGTGGAATTGCTAACTCGACTGAAGAGAGAGAATTACGTCTCTGCTAAATCAGAAGAAGCATTTCATGCAATCCCATATGAACACAGGCTGTTCAGCCTCACCTCATCAGTGTTCACGATAATCTTCATGCCAAGATTTCAAGTTGGAGCAAATACTATATGGTTGCAGATAACCAGATGGGAGAGACTGCAGATGATCAACACGACCATAAAAGGATTCAATGCAATCAAGGAAGAGCTAAGAGCCATCCGACTGATGACTCTCCAGAACAGATATGTACTTGACATGATCACAGCTATGGATGGAGGAGTTGTGCAAAAATAGGAGAATTATGTTGCACATTTATACCTTCTCACGACGAAGAAAATGGAACGTTAACGGAAGCCATAGGTATGCTGACAAACCTGCAGAACCAGATGATCAATGAAACTGATGAAGTTGATGATGAGAGCTGGTTTGGATCACTGTTTTCATGGATTCCAAAAAGGATGGCGGATGCATTCAAGTTCCTGGGAGCCCTGCTAGTTATGATATTACTAGGATTTTGTGTTATCAAGATAATAATCTCACAATGCCAGAAAACTGCGAAAAAAGCCATAGGGATGAAGATTATGGCCCTCATTCCGAGTTGGGCGCAAAGGGATACCGGGCACCGTTAAGGACATCGGTGCCGGTAATCCCTTTACGCCCTATTCCGAGGTCCCTTAGCGGAATGAAGGCCTATGATTTATGTCAAACCAGGATGGAAGCCCAGAGACCTAACTGATGAAGAAATAAGAGACTTCATGAAGGCTCGCAAGCACTCACCAGAAGGTACAAAGTTTCTCTATCCCAAGAAGTGCAGAAATTATGTGGGAAGATGGATTTATTGCAACCTAAATGGACAATGTCAGCTGATGACATGGAACAAAGACGAACATGTAAAGACAGCAGGAAACCTAAGAGGAGTGATAAAGATATGGACACCAAAAAGACACTTCTTCAAGCCATCATGTATAGAACCAGAAGATGAAGAGGGAATGAGCCCAGAAGAATCAAGGCACTTGAATCCAAAGGAGGAAGTGGTCGATGAATCGACCAGAGGGGGGAGTGTAGAGAAAGTCCCAAATATAGCCTGCACTCCAGTCGCCCATTTTGAAGTACCAGGAACGTTCACACTGAGATATGTGACGTATGATGAGCAAATAAACCAGCAGAGAGCCCCAGAGGGCTTTGCCCAGTACCTATTAGAACAACAATACCTATTGAAGTACCAATAACCAGACAACCATGGGCAGTAAGGTACCAATTGAGAAAACCCTAACAGCAAATGAAATGAAATGAAGATTGTTTAAGTACTGTACAGGAGGAAACCAGAAAATCCTTAATGGAGGGTGAACGGTAACGTCATGAGAGCGGTCGATGAATCGACAAGAGGGGGGGTGTAGAGGAAGTCCCAAATATAGCCTGCACTCCAGTCGCCCATTTTGAAGAACCAGGAACGTTCACACCGAGATATGTGACGTATGATGAGCAAATAAACCAGCAGAGAGCCGCAGTGGGGCTTTGCCCAGTACCTATTAGAAGAACAATACCTATTGAAGTACTGTTTGTCCCCACCCTGACTAACACGTGAAAATGAATAAGACAGACACTCCCTGGACAGGGAATAAGGCACAAAAGCGCAGGCTGCGAGAGTTCCAAGGAAGGTTTATCTAGATCTCTGAGAGCGCTCTGACCACATCAAAGTTACAACACATTTATATAGTACATCTACATTTTTAAGATATGATGCTACGTTGGACCAGGATTGGTCAGCCGTGGTGGGGACTTAGGTGTGGGCATCATCTCTTCCTCCGGGTTGGTTGCTTGTTTGGCAGGAGGATTGACGTCAGACATTTGTGCTCCGGATGGGTGAAGGTCAGGTCGCTGTGAAACACGGTGGTCACTATCTAAGCTAAGAAAATACATTCTGAATAATACATGCACTAAATAACAGTTGATCAAAAGACCCTCAGTAGTGTATAATGTTGTTATACAAATCACTCAAGAGCTTACACCATCTACACATTTGGGTTACACACATCACAGGTTTAAGGGCCTTGACCACTATGATACTGTCATTGAACTATAGGGTTAGTCTCACAAGAATCTCAGGCATTTGTTAGTACTGGGCACGATATACTGCACCGGGGTCTAATGTTAGCTGGGGGGTTTGTTGGGTGGGCTTCATAGCTAGGTTGGCAGTCTGGCACATGAAAGGCATGCCTTGTAAGGACACAGGGTTAGAATGGCAATAAGTTTCAACTGGCGAGGGTAAGAGGGCAGGGAAACTTTTGTGGAGATGGACGAGCTCTGTGCTTGGCTCACGTCGGTTCACATGCAGGACAGTGATCTCACAGGAAAAGGGATGTGTTACATTCATTATTTGTTGCAAGCAGCTCCGGCCTCAGCGTGAGAATGGAGCCGCAGAGTTTTCCAGTTGGTGTGGGGACGAGGGTGGTGGCCATGTGCTCCGAGCTGCGACGGATGGTGAAAGGGGAGGGATGCATTTTGTACTATCGCAGTGAGGCCTAGCTACCAAGATGGAATCGAAAGGGGTACAGAAAATGGATGCCCTGTGTCCTGCTCGGTGGTCCCATCTACCCGAATATAACTAAAAGTTAGTATTGCATAAGGGCAAGGGGCGTACCCGCCACTTAGAGGCACTTGGTCTAAGTTCTGTACTGAGAAGTGATGGTAGAGAGGGGGCCCATTGGCCCCTCGCCACCGCACATTCCCCCCTTTCGTTACATATAAAGTAATGAATTCTCCTACTTTTTATTCTTTTCATTTTCCCTTCGGTAGTATTCAACCTCTGCCACCGCCTCGTCCCACGCGGGAGTACCTTTTATGGGCATCCAGGCTCTGCAAACGCTTCTAAGGCTGTTCCCTCTTCTGGCATATTCATCTGGGGTGCACATTAAGTAAATACCTCCATCCCCATCTAGATCTACCCATTCTTCATGGTACCATTGCAACTCTCTTGGTTCCTTTATTGTCGTATAATGCAAATTATCCACTATGTCCCCATATTGCCTGTAAATTGCTGTCATTCTATATTGTGGTGGGGTGTACTCTCCTGTTTGCATTTGTGCATCTATCATGGTAGCTACCGTTGTCGGCCCATTGTCACCATCATCATAGCCGAGGTTGGCATGCTTTTCTCACAACACCGTAGTCCCAATTGGCACACACAAAAGACCAGGAGCACAAAAACGATGATGGGGATCAGTATTTTCATTGCCACATTTACCCATGATGGTATCCAGCTGAACAAATTGTCAAACCACATACTTTCCTCTGTTCCTCCTTCCGCTCTCATTCTTTCCCCTAGATTGTGTACTGCGTTTATCACATGGGAGAGTGTCCCGTTATCAGCGTCTTCTGTTGGCACGAATGTGCAACACGCCCCCCCAATTTTTCGGCAAACACCACCGTCCATCGCCGTGAGGAGATCGAGGACATATCTATTTTGCATTGTCATTAGGCGCAATGCACAGAGTTCTATCTTTATCACGTTGAACCCCTCTTCAGTGTCGTTAGCCAATTAAATGAGCTCCCAGCACACGATCTGCAACCATTTGGCGTTTGCTCGTGCTTGTAGTCCTGGGGCGAGAAGTGAGGCAAACAATGTCTCTGCTGATGAAAAGAGCTTGTATTTCTGCGGGATCTCAGCAAGTAGTTTCGATGATTCGGATGAGATGTAATTGGAGGATCTTTTACTTCGTGTCAATCTTTTCTTTAGTTCATATTCTGAAAATAGTTCATATGCTGGAGCTTCTGTTCACGTTAGTTGGGGCACTGTCGATGGTTTAGCCGATTGCCCTGCTGCCGATATGCCAGCCGATTGCTCTGCTGCCCCTTGGATGTGGCTCTCTGGTATTACCATCAGGGCTGTGTGGAGGGTCGCTAAAGCACAAGTTCCTTTCCACGATGCGGGGAGGTGCAGGTAAGCTTGTTTGCCGCAAGCCCAATACATGTCCATTAGTGCAGCTGTGCCTTTCTTCATGTCGGGAATTATTACCGTCTTGTTACATTTCCTTGATTCTCCCATGTTCACCTTTCCATCCCCGCGGAAACACAGTTCATGTGGCACTTCTTTTGTATTTTGATAGGTTTTTCTAATGCTGTGACCCATGTTAGCTTTGTGACGTTTTGCGACCAGATGTGGTTACATGCCCCTTTTATCCTTGGGAAAGTGTCATTTGGTAGGCATCGAAGCGCTTCTGCTTTGCATTGTATTGTTTCTTTGTGCCATTTATTGTCTGCAAATCGTGTCCCCTTGATGACAAGAAATGGTTCTTCAAGGCAAACTACTCCTTGGCGTCGGCTTGTGCATGTTTTCTCGTTCTCCGGCTATTTCAATGTGACAGTGTGTGTCTGGAATGTGCTCTTTATTTTGCATAGAATCAGATGATCAAACATTGGGCCTCCGACAAGGGCACTTCCTGCGGTACTAACTTTTTTGGTGTTCCTGATGCGTGCTGGATGATTGAACAGACGTAGCAGCTCTCATTGATTGCTTGCTTCGCTGTGGCACTCATGTCAGAATACCATTTATTTGATTGATCAGGGTGGCGGGGATCCTCTATTTCATCTAATCCCAGGTCGTGATAGATGTTGTATCTTTTCCCTCCCGCCCCCCTTTTCCTCCTCCTCCTCCTCCCTTCCTGATCATTGTTCTTCACCCTTTTGTAATGTATCAGAAACATCCCAGCCCATGTTGTATCATTACTATTCAATATGGTATATGTATCATCATTAGTAGCAGCTATGTTATTCGAGGTAGAGTGTATGGTTGTTTGTGCATTAATACTAGTGTTAATTAGATCATTTGTCCAATAATAATCTCCATCATATTCGTTATATCCATAAGCATCACTCGTATATACATCGAAATGTAACATTGACACACTTGTTGATTCCACAGTGATGTACTCTGAGGGGTGCATTGCATCTGTTTGATTAGCATTAAGTCCATGTGACTCCTGCCATATTGTCTTTACCCCAGTCCATATCATTTGTGATCCTTCTCTTATCAAGTTGCCCCGCCCCCCCTTTTCATGTCATCAACAAGAGATAAAAGGGCATAGTACCATGCTGCAAAAAACACCATCTCCGACATAGAAATTGCAGCACATTTCAAAATGCATTCAACATCACTGAACCTTTTAGCCCTAATGGCGACTCTATCGCTATCTAACATTAATTCGTTCTCTCCGATCGTGGGTCGTTGGGCCATTGTTCACCTGGAGGGGCGATATAAATTTGTTAAGTCATCACAATATACACAAATATTTACATTCTTGTTCAACTTCACGTTTAATCATTATTTTCAGTCAGGCTTGTTCTGTTACTCTATTGTTCATGTTCTTTTACTGTAGAGACAACCATCAAAAAATGAAGGTGGGAGACAGAGGGGGAGAGATAGGCGAGGTATAGATAATATGCTTGGCCAATTGAAGAAGAGAGTGGGGAAGAGGCAGAAAGGAAAGAAGGAGGAAGCAAGTTGTGCAGAACAAAATACACATCATCATTTTTACCTCTGCATGTTCTTTTACTAACTCTTTTGTCATTTTCCTACAGCCTCGTTTGTGGTCCCAGTAGCGCTGTCTTGCTCCTCTGGGGGGATTGTACTACTGTGTGCCCTCCTCACATCGGATAAGTGCACCCAATACTTCAATCCCTTCACTTTCACCGCGGTGGGGGTACTGTAAATGACTTCGTAGGGGCCATGAAACCTGGGTGAATGCCACCTTCTCACAAAACTGCAGACATACACATGTGCCCCTGGCATTAGTGGTCCGCTTGAACTGTCCGCGGCCGGTGTAGTAGTATCAGTCATCCCATTTTCAGTAAAAGGCGGTGCTATTTGTCGAGCTATGCTACGTACTGCGCGTGTTAACTGGGTTAGGTATTCCTTGAACTCTTCCCTCAGCACTGTGGCAGCCCTGTGCGCGTCTGAGGCTCTTCTGATTGGGGATACTGGTGTGTGTATTCACCTCCCAGTCACAATTTTGTGGTCTTTACACGGCTGCGTCCTGAGTTGGAACAGTGCTAGGGGCAGGCAATAAACCCAGTTCTTCTTCAATGTGTTACACAATTTAGACAACTTACTCTTCAGTAACCCGTTGATCTTTTCTACCATCCTATTCGCCATTGGGTGATAAATCGAGCATAATTTGTGCTTCACCCCCAAAAGTGATGCCACTTCCTTAAAGAGGTCATTCACAAAATGCGTGCCATTATCTGATCTAATGACGTCGCATATCCCCCATCGCGAAAACACCTCCCGCACGGTGAATTTGGCCGCACACTTTGCTTCTGGGTGGGGACATGGGCCTGCTTCCACCCACCTTGAAAAGGGCCACACCACCACAATCAAATATCTTGCTCCGTTACACCGCTCTTCCATATCAGCATAGTCTATGTGGAGCTCGCTAAATGGTCCTGTTGGTTGGGGCAAGGTGCCACGCAGTGTTCTTAATGTCATTCCAGAATTATATGTTTGGCATGTTATACATTCTACAATGAATTTTGACAGGTGCTCTTGTAAATTGGGGACGAACCAGTGTTCTTGGATGTCTGCAGCAATGTGTTGTTTCGCTACATGGCCGGGGAAATGCAACTGCTGGAATGCTATTTCCAGTAACTCTATGGGCATTACAACCTTCCCTGTCGTCTCTCGTCTCCAAATGAGATCTGTGGCTGATTGTGTACATCCCTGTTTGCTCCACAGCTCTTGCTCCTCTTGGGACGCATGTTTTTGTAACTCTATTATCTCTGCTATTGGGGTATTATTGTATGCTTCCTCTTGTGGGTCTATCATGGTTGCTTTTGTGATGCACTCAAGTGTTGGTGTCATATTGAAATATGAGGCCTCCTTTGTGGCTGCGTCAGAGCCGCGTTTCCCAATGAGATTGCATCTGTGTTGTTGGTATGGGCTTGGCAACTTCACCACTGCCACTACTGATGGTACTGCTAATGCATCTATCAGCTCATTCAAAAATTTTGCATGCTGTACTGGAGAACCATCTGCCCTCCTGAATCCCCTTCTACGCCACCGTGACAGCCCTGAGTGCACTGTGGTAGTTGCATAGGCTGAGTCTGAGTATATTGTCACCGCACAGCCTTTAGCAGTGCGCAGTGCTTCAAACAATGCAGTTAATTCTGCCACCTGTGCTGAGTAATGGGATGGAAGGCGCTTTTGCACAATTGTCTCATATTCATCTTCCTCCAAGCGCACTACCGCCATTCCAACGTGTCTTTCTCCTGTCTCGGGGTCTATTGATGCTGACCCATCTATGAAGTATATTTCTCCCTCCTGTAGGGCATTGTCAATTGCTTTAGGAATGTCGTCACCTTCCCCCTCATACGTGGCACAATCGTGTTCTTGTATGTCCTCTGTTGTGCATGGCTCTGTAATAAATGTTGCAGGGTTTACTGTCTTGCACCTCACAACGTGTACGTTGGGGCTTGAGATTATTACTTCATATGCTGTTGCTCTTTGGGTCGTTAGTGTTGATTTTGTTCGCTCAAGGATGGCGAACAGGGAATGCTCCGCATATAGCGTTACCGAACATCCCATGACAATTGTGGCGCTTTTTTCAATCGTGAAGGCCACAGCTGCGAGGGCCTGTTTGCACGCGAAATGACCTTGCATTACTAGATCTAGTGTCCCACTGTACTAAGCCAATGGTTTGTGACCTAGTGATGTCTTCTGTGTTAGTACTGCTGTCATCAGTGTGAAAACAAGGAAAATTCCCTCTCATAGTCTGGGTTCGCAAGGACTAGGGCGTCTGCGATAAGGTCTTTTAATTTCGAGTACTGTGTTATCATTTCCTGTGTCCATTTTATTGTCGCCCTATTCTTCTGTGCTTCTTTTAATGCTTGTAGTAAGGGGGGTGTGTATGCCGCATAATCAAGGATCCAAGCTCGGCAATAATTACAAATGGCAAGAAATGTTTGCATGTCTTTCACAGTTTTTGGTATTATTATGTTGCGTATAGCAGCTGCTCGGTCTGGGAGTATTCGCTTCCCATCTTTTGGTATCAGCTGTCCAAGGTATACAACCTCGGCAAGGCAGTATTGCAATGTCCCTTTGTCTACCTTGTATCCTTTGGCAGCTAGCACATTCAGTAGTGTTATCGAGTCTTCTCGACACTTTTCTTCTGTATGGCTCTTCTGTATGGCTACAGACGAGCAAATGGCCTACATATTGAATGATGGTGCTCTCTACATCTATGTTTCCAATGTCTTCCCGTAATATCCTGTTAAAAATGCTGGGGCTTTCGCAATATCCCTGTGGGAGTCTGCAATGTTCATACCTGTTGTTCCCTAATGTAAATTCTGTCAGGTATCGGGATCCTGGGTCAAGGGGTATGGAGAAGAAGGCGTTATTCAAATCAATTACAGTAAAACATGTTGATTCTTTTGGCACACTACACAGTATTGATGCCGAGTTAGGGACTAGAGGGAACTCTTTTTGAATGACATCATTGAGTGGGTGGAGATCCTGGATCATCCTCCACGCCCCTCCCTTTGCTTTTTTGCTTTTTGAATGACATCATTGAGTGGGCGGAGATCCTGGATCATCCTCTACGCCCCTCCCTTTGCTTTTTTGATCGGAAAAATCGCTGTATTACATGGGGAGGTTGATGGCACTATAATGCCTTGCTTCAGGAGTGCATTTATCGTTTCTTTAATTCCCTCCTCCGCTTCCTTTGATATGGGATATTGTTTTACTCTCGGCAGCAAGCACCTGGTTTGAGTTTTATTTTTATTGGTGTCACCTCATGCAGCAGCCCTACATCGTGGGGCCTGGTAGTCCAAATTTCAGGTGCTACTTTTGTCATGTCTTCCTCAAATATAGTCAGTGGCGCTTTAACTCTAGCCATCAATGGGTTATGTACCTCTCTGTATTGGACCATAATATCACATGGTATGCTTATTTCCATTATTATTTCTCCATCATCCTCATCATCAGTGAACAATTCCTCATCTGTTATGTCTCGTAGCATTACATTTGGGTCTATGCATAACACAGTCCTCCACTCGCACCCCTGCGCGTCCAGTCCTATGACCACAATACGTTTACTGGATACTTGAACTGCCTCAATGTCTATGGACATTATCGTGCCTGGTACAATGTCTGTGTGTGCAATTGGGCGAAATATGAAATCTGATGGTGTTCTCCATTCCTTTCTCGTTATCTCTGGCACCACCCATGCCAACACCTTGATACCATATATGAACATGCTTATATCAATGGGTACCCCTCGCACCACAACTTCATTCATCACTGTGCTGATCATCAACATTGCTCGTACTGGGCACACTCCCGGTGTTGAGCACACTATTCCTCGTTCTGTAAAAGAGATCGTCATATTCAATTTGCTTAACAAATCTCTACCCAGCAGATTTATTGGCGCGTCTTCGTGGTACAGTAAGGGTGCGCGCAGGGTTTTTCCCCCCACCATTATATCAAGATCTTTAGTGTAAGGAACTTTTAAAATAGCCCCAGAGAACCCCTGCGTCTTCAAATTCCTGCCTGAGAGCGGAAACCGCCCTTCCATAAGGCATGATTTCTCTGCTCCAGAGTCTACCATGAAGATAAACTGCTTATTTCCTATCTCTGCCCCCACTAGTGGTTCCTCTTCTGCACATAGGGTGGTGGATAGGACTGGGCACGCAAGTGTTCCCTGTGGGCTGTCCTAATCTGAATGTCTTTCTTGCCCTGGCATGGAGAAGACATTATCTCCGATCACTGTCACGCCGCGGTACGGTGCAGGTGCACCGTTCGCAGATGTTGCATAACAATTACTGATCGCGCTTCCCACTGCATTTTGTCTTGCCATTGGTTGTGGTGGTGGTCCTTGCTGTACCTGAGGTTCGTTGTAGCAGTAGTCTTGTTGTCTCCCACTTCCCACTGGTAGCCTGTAGGGGCTACCTGGGTGCGGACACCCCCAACCTTGTTCGTTCTCCATGGGCTGTTGCCCCTGGAAATACCCTGAAGGCCGCATCCTACAATCACTAGAGTAGTGTCCCCATCTCCCACAGTTCCAGCATGACCCTTGTGGTCCGCCTCTCATTCCTTTGCCGCCAAATCCCCTATTTCCCATGCCTCCAAAGCCCCCTCTCTGGCTACGGTACCCACCTCTTCCTCTTGCCGGTCGGTCTTGCCACTGTTGTCCACCCTATTGCTCTTCTCCGTTCCACTGTCGTGACCCTCCGGTAGCCCGTAGTGCTGCCATTGTTGCTGGTCTGTTCCCTGCTCCTTCGTCCCCCTCATTTTCTCAGTCTGTGAAAGGGGCCCCTAGGGGACCCTGATGTCTATGGAAACAAGGCGGGTCACCACAAACGATAGAGACGCCAGACACAAGGTTGTATTTCCAAAGCTAGGGTTTTATTGCAAAGCAAAAGTCTCAGTTGGCCAACTCGGTCTCACGCCCCGCAACGTGTATCTCTAGACCTCGAGGGACGCAAGAGAGTGAATTACGTACATCAGTTACATATATACAAAATGCATATCAAACAATCAGCTATGACATGTTTAACACCCCCCCTTTATTGGGTTTCTTTGAACTTGGTGTGATGATGGACATCTCCGACCACTATGACACCTTCAAACATCTAGTCTAGTAACAATTTGTAATTTGTGAGTGCAAAGGCATCTTTTAGTTATTGAATAGAACACGGCGCTTCTGTTCTTGGAAGCAAACTACATACGGGGGGAGTTGCATTCCGGACCTTGCTATCTATCAGGTGCTATTCGCGTCCTAGGAGCCGACATTGCTCTAGCGGGCTCAGCAAAGGTGGGCCGTTAGAACAGCATAATTCAAGCCTTTAGCGGTATTATTCTAACATATTCTGCCATATAACGAGACTGGCTGGCAGCTGTGAAATGATTAAATGCCCTGCAGCTCTGCTTCAAGGCTACATTCGGGAGGGAGCCGGGCATTCCTCCTGGCGCTGCCTACGTTTGTGTTTCAGCAAACTCTTGTTATCCTCACGGCCCTGCGGCCTTGTCCTTTTCACATACAGACAACAATGTTCCACAGTCGAGCAGTGTAAGCGGAAAATATACTGCGAAGCAATAGGAACAGAAAGCAATGAGCAATGGTTAGAAAACAAAATGGCGATTCCTGTTACATCAAAATGGCCGTTCATTGGCAAACTCGAAAACCTATAATCTGTCGCATCGTGCATGAGACGGTTGGTCCACGGCCACCAAAATACGTTTGCGGTCTCAAAGTAGAGGTATCCGTATTTCTAGACTGACAAACCCTCCTTTTGCCATATGCCAAACGTCTCATCTATTTATTGAAACCTCCTCTAGTGATGATGAATCTGAAGTACTTATATCTGAGTCTTGCATGCTATCGTGGACATCATTGTCTTCATCAATATCTATTGATATCAACTCTTTCACTGCTCTCATCTCATTTAGGTCTGGGCTAGTTCGATCATGAGGTTGTTTTTTCTTTGTTATCATATGCATGCATCCTTCCGTACATCCCTCAGTTACCTCTGCGCAAACTATAGGTAAACAATGTATACAACAACAGCACGTTAGGAATATCCTGAACACCACTACTAATATTGAGATCAACTTCCATCCCCAAGATCGTAGTATTCACCAAAACCAAGATTCTATTCCCCAGCTCCCTTCTCCCGTGGGGAGTTCAGAGCTTAGAATGTGCATTTTCCTTATTGCTTCAAAGATCGTGGGGGAATAGTCATCGACATAAACGCAACATACTGATCTCACTATTTTGCAAATTCCCCCACAATCAACCAGGATTACATCGAGAGCCATTCTATTTTGCAGCGTCATTAACCTTATTCCTCTTTCTTCCAACGTCATGTTAAATAATATATCTGTTGTTATGTTTATGGTATTCTTTAGGATTCTGGACAGTTGCCTTATATTATAGGAGTTCACTATCTGTCCTAAGAATGGAATGAATGATTTCACTACATCAGTTGCCATTAAAACACCTTCATCAGTCCTCTTGACCCTAGTTCTGGATAATCTGGCCTTGGCTGCTGTTTCCAAGAGGAATACTCCTGGGAACAGTAGCCCTAGGTAACATGTACCTCCCCAGTTTCTGGGCAACCAAGGGTATGCTTTCTCTCCACATATAAAATAAACTGGATCACCTACGTATACTGGCTCTATTTCCTATTTTAGTACCACTGTATTCATACAACCAGCATATGTTCCGACTGAAAAAGAGCCTTTCTTTTTTTGACAAAAAGGGACAGTTCTTGGGCTATAATTCACCGTGTAAGATGGGGGAATTGCATCTTTGTCCCCTTCTGTTTTTACACGAAACGTCATTACAGATGTTTTTTCTGGCAGGGACAATCTATCTCGTCTATTTTGTCATGTTATCTTCTGTGTACTTTTCCTCGTGGGCTCTGGGGCTATTACTTGTGCTTTATGGTAAATGGAACAACCCACAGGCTTCATTATTATCTCCTCAAACTCATTCATGTTGGTTTTGTCTAATTGACCCGTATTACTCTCATTCCACTTCCCATAGAACATCGCACTTAAAGATGCACTACATGCAGAACTTAATGGTAATGGCTGCACATACCACCCTATTCCTTTTCCGGCATGCTGTGGTAAATGGGCACATACCCAACAATTTGTTTTCTTTAGGATTGCATGTGTCATGTTCATTATCAGAAGTAAGGTGTTATTTCCAAAACCTTCCCTGTGTTTTTCTTCCATTGGGGGTAGGGTATAAGTGATCACCTGAACCGGGCTTTCAGTAGTGCATATATTAATTATTGGTAAAAACATTTCTAATGGGTGTATTGTTTCTACCCACCATAATATTAGGGCTGTCGATATTGGTGCTACCACGCTCATAAAGCACATTATTATCGTTAGTGTCAGCATACAATTTGTTTTACCATGCGTTTTTCTTAAACTTATAGGGCCTCATTACGAGTTGGCTGGTAAGAACGGGTCCATTTCCGGCATGCCGGAATGAGCGTGTCCGTGCACGTATGAACCCGCTAACAGCGGGTGATTACGAGTGCGCGTGCCCGTGCGTTCCCCCATGCCGGTAGTGGCAATCCCGCCATGCCGGTAAAGTGCCATGAACCCCCTCATACTGGCATCACGCGGCACGCCCATAGCGTTACCGCTTCATACTAACACCTGAACACCGGCATGGTGATACCGGCACGGTATCACCGTGTACGTAAAAACCGGATCCGGAAATTACGTCATTGCGCAGGAACGGGAAATGGGCCGCCGGCCATCTTTAAAAACACAATCCATTGCCATCCTCCATAACCACCACTACACCCGTGTTGTTGAGTGCCACAACTCAATCAGGATGTCGAAGGCCACCAGAAAAAGCACCCAAAGGAAGAGGAAGCAGCGTTTTTGTGATGCTGAACAGACAATGCTGGCAAACACCCTCGAACAGCATGCTGATATCATCAGAAGCACAGACCTTAAGCATGCGGCCCAAACCCAAAAAAAAGAGGTGTGGCAGGAGGTTGCTCCGAGGGTGTCGGCAGTGGGGAGCACCCCAAGGAGCGTATGGGATTGCTGAAAGCGCTGGGATGACCTCCGCCTCCGGGTTCGGAAGATCCTGTCGGAGAACTGGAGGGCCGCAATGGCGACAGGCGGTGGCACACACTACCCTGTAGAGCTCACTGCATGGGAGGAGGTCGCAAGTGGATTCATCGACCCGGAATCCATAGAGGGGATAGGAGACCAGGAGTTTGGCGCAGCAACTATAACAGAGGTGAGTGAACCATCACATCCATGCAAAACAAAACATGATGTAACACAAGTGATGTTGAAGTCAGATTGGGCACGCCAATGCATGTCCCAAGGGGACATCAACAAATCAATAGAATAATGAGTGCCACCCCCTGCACCACATGCATGATGAGTGAAAATTCCAATCCCAACAGAGGTGCAACATGACCCAACCATGCCCATGCCCCCCCCAGACACCAAAAGAATCCAATGCCACCAGCCATGCAATGATTGCCAACATGTCCCCTCAGTACACCAAATGCCACACAACAGAAATAAAATTGTACCTGTATGTATGAAAATATCACACCGCAAAACATCACAGCTGTCATTTGGCAACATCACTGATGACCTGCGTTTCTTCTATCTCCCAGGCACCGATGAGGAAGGTGGAACAGAGGACAGGGGTGCGAGCACATCTAGTGCACGCAAGGGGACCAGGGCCACCGCCACCCCCTCGTCCAAGAAATTGCCTGCAGCCACACCCAGCGTGCCACGCAAGGCATCAACCCTGCAGGGGGCACCTGCTGCGACAGTGGTAGCTGTTCGGCCGGCCACCACGGACGTCGTGTCCACAGAGGTGGCTGAAGAGGCAGAGGTAATGTCCGGAACGCCCAGCCCAACGCCCATTGCCAGCACCCCCCCCACCTGTGGAGACTGAGAGCCAGGAGGACCCTTGTCTGCATGACTCCGACCTTGGAGAAACAGACATTGGCATCTTCGAGGAGGACACTGCCCAGGACGAGGACCCCACGCAGGTGCCTTCCACCACCCCGCCAGCCACCACCCTGCCTTCCACTACCCCGCCAGCCACCACCCTGCCTTCCACCACCCTGCCTTCCACCACCCCGCCAGCCACCAGTACACCTGCAGCTGAAACCCCCTCCGAGGTCCGTCTGGCAAGGGTAGAGGCCCGCCAAGTAGAAATGCTACAGATAATGCGACAACAGGTCGTCGCTGGTGATGAGGCCATGAAGGCCATAGCCACGGCCATTTCTGCCAATACAGCTGCCGTGGAGGCGTCCACGTGTGCATTCCGGGAGTGCATGGGGTCACTGACCCAGGCCCTTCTTGCGAACATCACGCAAGTGCAGCAGCCACACCATGGCCCAGCCAGGGGACTGATAGTAGACACCTCAACCACGTCATCCCCTTCCACCTCGGTGCAATCAAGCCCTGTGCGCTTAACGTGCAGGAGCGCACGGCGCTCGGCCATGGCACCCCCAGACCCAAAAGTCGCAAAGAAATTACATTATGGCAAATGACAATATGTGAGGAACTACAATGGTGAAGGCAACACTTTTTGTTGCACACATGGGGACATTTGGGATCTGTGGGGTGGGTGAGGGAGTGTGTTGGCCTATTCACTGGGGTATGTGGGGTTGGTGAGGGAGTTTGTTGGCCTATTCACTGGGGTATGTGGGGTGGGTGAGGGAGTCTGTTGGCCTATTCACTGGGGTATGTGGGGTGGGTGAGGGAGTTTGTTGGCCTATTCACTGGGGTATGTGGGGTGGGTGAGGGAGTTTGTTGGCCTATTCACTGGGGTATGTGGGGTGGGTGAGGGTGTTTGTTGGCCTACTCACTGGGGTATATGGGGTGGGTGAGGGAGTTTGTTGGGGGGTCTGGGAGGGGGGAGTGGGCACAGTTTTGCTGTTACAAATAATACACAAGTTGTGATAAGAAAAATCTATGGCTGGACATTTTTATTTTTCGTGTTCATCCATTTAATGTGTTACGGTGTTCAGTGCCCAACCACCAACATTCCCTTTGTGCATGTTCACATTGGCCCAGTGTCTGACTGACACAAGTCATTCACCGTCCCTGTGTTTCAAAAGTATTTGTCAATTAGTGCTTGGCATACAGCATGGCCGTCCCGTGCATCACGTACTGGCAGGGGGGCTCCTTCGTCTCCGTCTCCATCCCCTTCATCCTCACCCGGCCCATGCATGTCAATGTCAGGTGGCAATGGTACATTCCTTTGGACACACATGTTGTGCAGCATGACACAGGCTATGGTGATCTTTGCAACCTTCTCAGGCCTATATAGGAGTGCCCCACCAGACCTGCTTAGGTCTGCTCAATCACAACACGGGTACGTGTATGCACACAATTGTACTCCTCTTCATGGCTGTTCTGCGGGTTCCGCAGAGGGGTAAGTAGCCACGGCCTCAAGGGATATCCTCCATCACCTGCAAGCAGATACAAATAGGTGTGTGTCACTCTGAACTGCCACCTTCAGGGAGCACGGTCATGGCAGCAGCTATTTGGTGTGGGCATGCATATGTCCCTGTACATGTACCAAATAGTCACCTATATGGAATGTATACTGTAAAGAGGTGTGGAACACTGGATGGGGTTGAATAGATGATGCAGGGTGTAATCATGCATGCTGAGGCAGATGTGCTGTGGCAGTGCGACAATGTTTAGCCTCCAATTCATGCTGTATACTCTTCTCTATGCATGGTCACACTAGCCGCATTGCTACAGTTGCCATCCTATTCAGTCATACATTGCTTGCCATCACCATGGTGCCCCGGTTGTGCCTCTAACTTGTTGTCATCCATATGCATTATTTGTGATATGTGGCCCAGTGATGTGTCATTTTCCGTTTGGCTGGGTCAGGTGAGGAGTGTTTAGCTCTGCATTCATTCTCCACTCACTGGCTATTGCCACCCAGGTGTACTATTAACCCCCCCTTTCCCACCCTGGTGAAGTATCCCCCCCTTTCCCACCCGGGTGCAGTAGACCCCCCCTTCTGCATCCGCACACATGAGTACCCCACAGCATGGCCATGGGCCTGTTGTGCAACTCACCGAGCAGCCAGGCATGTGGTCCAGCATGTCGCTCCATGTGACGGGGTAGCATGGAGTTGCGCAGTACCATGGCATCATGTGTGGATCCAGGAAATCGGGCGCAGCAATGGGTGATGACCTTGCTGGAGTCACATACCATTTGCACATTGATGGAGTGCTATTGCTTGCGATTGCGGTACACCGCCTCTATGGCATGAGGGACTACCAATTCCACATGGGTGCAGTCGATGGCACCAACACAATTGGGCATGCCTGCCAGTGCATGGAAGCCTACTTTGGTTTCGGCTATCTCCTGTGCAATCCATGGTAGGGATATGTGGGTGCTTGCGTGCTTCAGGAGGGCATCCAGCACTTGGTTCAGCATGCGTGAGAATAGTGGTTGTGAAATGCCATGCAGCCGGCCCACTGTGTGTTGGTAGGTGCCTGTGGCCAGGAAGTGTAGCACAGACACCACCTTTAGTAGTGGGGGGATGGCAGTGCGTATTTGTATGTGGCTGGCAATGTCGTTCTGTATCATGTCCACTATGGTGGTGATGGTGTCACGGTCCAACCGGTACAGGGTGTGGATCTGCTCAGGGGTTCGGTTGAATGGGCTGGGTCTGGTGCGAGGGATTGGTGGCTGCCTACGAGGCGCTGGTGGCTGCGCTGGTGGTAATTGCTGGCCCTGTCTCTCCCTCCTTCTCCTCCTGCATCTCCTCTGTGCTGCCTGTTCTTGCTGCTGTAGTTGTTGTTGTAGTTGTTGCTGTTGTTGCTGTAGTTGTAGCAGTATAGGCATGTCCTCCTGCGCCATGATTGCAAATGCTAGTGGTAGCATTTTGGTGTAGGAAGGGGTGTGGTGTGTAGGTGTGCTCCTTTTGTACTGGGCCACTCTACATTGCCTACACCTGTGGGGGGGTTGTGGTGTGTGGGTGTGCTCAGTTCATACTGGCACAGCCTCCATTGACTCCACCTGTGGGAATTGTGTGCACTTGTGGCAGCTGCCTTGTATCTTGGTTGCTGTTTGCGGGTGGTCCGCGATGCCTGTTTTGCCGGCATCATGCAGCCCGTTATTACCAGGTTCGCGATGCCGGTATTTGCATGTTTGCGTGGGTTGTAATTGCCACCTATTACAGGCATGCCGATATTTCCTGCCTGAAGAGGCGCGTGTACGCGCCTATGCTGCTATTTGCGGCACAGTAAATAACGGTGCCGTTAATACCGGGTTTGTGGGTCAGAATGCTACGGAACGTTAAATGATGCCGGTATTTACATACCGGCATCATTTTTCCCTTACCCGCATACCTCGTAATGAGGCCCATAGTCTTTATAACTGACTCATTCTCAGCGGTTGTGGTGCAGGAGGAGGCTGGAACCGGTCCCGGCATGTTTCTCGTCGTCCTTCTTCTTCCTTATCACAGTTTGTTGTGGATATCTCTCTTTGTCGCGCGTGCTCTGATGTCTATAAGTTCAGTGGAATTCTCACAGTTCAGTTTTGCCTGTCCTTTTTAGCTTGGATTCGATTATTCGTTTTTAGGCAAGATCACTTGTCCCTTCTTATACTGCTCAGAGGACCTTTGATCAGTTTTCGCCTCAGTATCATGTGCGCCCAGCTTGTCCGCTCTTGTTCCGGACACATGTACATTTTATGATCGCACCGAGGAGCCGCGAGTCTTGAATTGTCCGATTTGCACAATTCTCACGCTTCTCTCCTCTACACCCCTGGTTCCTTCTCCGTCCATGAGCTGAACCAGAGGTTGACATAAACACCAAAAAAAAAGAATGCGGATCACTTTGTCTTACGAGGCCGCAGGTTGTATCACCTTGCTCCTGGTATCGTATGATCCGTGAACAGTGCCGGTGAACTTTCAGATTCAGGCTTGAAGTCAGCCTGTGGCGCTACTGCAGGTGCTGGTGTGCGCCGCGCCAATGATGCAATCCGTTTTTTGGCGTGCTGGCAAGTGCTGGTGGGCGCCAAAGGGGTACACGATTTGGTTTTGTTGGTATCTGCAGGGCAGATTTCACGTCGGTCAGCAGTGATGTCGATTCTGCTGGGCAACGTTGGGGCACTCTTTGCCCTTCCCCCTTTTTGGCAATCGTCTCAGGCTTTGTTTCGAGTTTCACTTCTCGTTTTGGCAGGTTAGGTGGCTGCTCACTGGCAACAGTTTCTTTCGTTTCTGGGACCGCTGTCTCTTTCCGGTCAGCAGTGTCAAGCAAGACTTTCAGTGAAGTTGGAATCTTTTTTGCATGGGTGCCATGGATCCACGACTTCCTTCCATCCACCCATATTGCCGTCTGCGTCGCTAAAAGTACTTGATGGGGCCCGCGCCACCTGGGTGCTAATGATGACTTTCTTTCAAAGTTTTATAGCAGCACCCAGTCTCCTGGCTCCCGCGCGTGTCCCGGACCGGTATACCGTACTGGTAATGCCTCCTGCACCTGCTGATGAATCAAACGCAATTTCTACATTAAAAGGCCACAATAAGTACTAAGCACAGGATGTTCTATCTCATTGAGTCGTTTTGGCTGAGGTGCGCACCAAACATTTGCCGGCCTTCCCATTACGATTTCGTACGGGTAGAGCCCAGTTTTAGCCTGTACAGACGTACGCATGCATAATAGTGCTATTGGTAATGCATCCACCCAACTCAACTTGCTTCCCGCACAAATCTTGCTAATCTTTGATTTAAGAATCCCATTGTGCCTCTCCACAAGACCGGCAGAACTCGGATGCCTTGAACTATGGAATCTCTTATCAATCTGGAGACCAGCACATATCTGTAATACCACTACACCCACAAAATGCGGTCCATTATCAGACCATAGGACCCGGGGCAAGCCAAATCTGGAAAAATACTCCTTCAATATTACTTTTGCCATAGTCATTGCTGTGCAATCTTTTAAAGGATATGCCTCCACCCACTTACTGAATGCACAGATTACCACCAAGACGTATTTTAAGTTTTGGCACCTCTCCATCTCTATGAAATCAAAATGAACTACCTCAAACGATATGGAGGGCGGCCCAAAACTGCCTGTTGGAGTCACTGTTCCCTTTCCTACATTGTGTTGTAAACACGTGATACAGTTCTGCACCAACCTCTCTGCATTCTTTTTTATGTTTACATTCTGCCAAACTGTACAAAGGTGCTGTATCATTTTCTTGGCGCAGATGTGCATAGGGCTGTGGGCCATTGTGACCATTGCAGTCACATACGAATTTGGCAACATCCAGTTTCTAGTTCCCTTGTCCACCCAACAACCCTCCAAATCCAACTCAGCAGATCCCTCTGCCCATCCCTGTATTTCATCGGCCGTAGCCTCGGCCTGCATTTCTTTGACAGTCGCAACTCCATCTTCTATCATACAGGGTACTTCCTCTGTCTGAACAGTCATCATCTTGGTATTCAAATCAGTGGCAGTTTGTTTCGCAATTCTGTCTGCAAACGCGTTTCCCTCTCCTATTTTGCATGTTACTTTTTTATGTGCCTCGCATTTCACTATTGCTAGGCACTTTGGAAACGTGAGTGCAGACACCAATCGTACAATCAAAGGGCCATGTTGAATTCTGGCCCCATGCGATGTCGAAAACCCCCTCTCAGCCCAGAGTTGACCAAAGTTATGAACCACTACAAACGCGTACTGACTATCAGTATATATATTCACATTCAAATTTTCGGAAATCTTGCAGGCTCTGGTTAATGCTATTATTTCCGCGGCTTGTGCTGAATTATAGGGGATTCTTTTACTTTCTACAACACTCTCTAGGGTAGTGATAGCGTATGCGGCAGTTGTCGTGCCATCTGGTAATTTAAAACATGAGCCGTCACAAAATAACTCTCCATCCGGCTCTTTCTGTGGAATATCACTTAAATCAACTCTTCCCTTGGTTTCTTCCTCAGTGACCATTAAGCAATCGTGGGGGGGGTGATTCATTTTTCCCAATTTCTTTTATGGTTAGTGGCATTAATTCTGCAGGATTCAAAGCTCTACACCTCATAATTTGGATATGGGGCGGAAACAAGATAATCTCATATCTTGTCAATCTAGCAGAGGTGAGGTGTTGCGTCTACGTCCTATTTAATAGAACGTCTATGGCATGTGGCACCATCAGAATTAAAGTGTGCCCCAATACCATCCCCTCCGTTTGTCTCACTGATGCAGCAGCCGCCGCGACAGATCGCAAACATCGTGGTAGTACGCGCGCTACAGGGTCCAGCGCAGAAGAAAAATAGCCGCACGGCCTAGTTCTTCCACCTTGTTCCTGTGTCAAAACCGCCGATGCACATCCTTCACTTTCACACACAAATAGTCTAAAAATGTTCTTATAGTTCGGCGTACCTAAAACTGGAGCCGAGCATAATGCAGTTTTCAATCCATCAAATACTCTCTGAAATTCCTCATCCCACTGCAAAGGCATAACCGCACCTTTTCTAGTCAAATTCACTAATGGTTTCACAATTAACGCAAAATTACCAATCCATTGTCGGCAATATGAAGCCATGCCTATTATGGCTCTGACTCCTTTTTGTGTCTTTGGAATAGGCATACAAGAAATACTTTCTATGCGTTCTGGCATTAGTCTTCTCCCTCGTTTCGAAAGTAGGTAGCCCAAATAAGCCACCTCCTTTCGATTATACTGAAATTTCTTCAAACTAGCTTTATGGCCATGTGCCGGTAGGTGTGACAGTAGTAATACAGTGCTTTCTTTACAAATCTCCTCTGTGTCTGCAGCTAGCAATAAATCATCTATGTATTGCAAAAGTACACAACCCACGGGTAATTCCAGCATGTCTAGCTGTTATTTTAATGCTCTACTGTAAATACTTGGACTTTCCGTATAACCTTGCGGAATCCGCGTAAATGTGAATGATCGTCCTCCTAATGTGAACGCGAACAAACATCTACTGTCCTTGTCTACTGGAATACTAAAGAATGCGTTTTTCAAATCTATTACACTAAAATATTCTGCTGAAACAGGTATCATTGTCAATATTGTAGTGACGTCTGGCACTAGAGGAAATTGCGGATCTACTACTTTATTCAATGCACGTAGATCAATTATGAAACGGTATGGTACCTCATTACCTCCTTTTTTATAAACCGGAAGAATCGGGCTGTTGCATGTACTGCCTGTGATTTCTTCTATTACCCCTAATTTCACCAAATCGGTAACAATACTCTTCAATCCTTTCTCACCTTCAACCGAAATTTTGTATTGGGGTATTCGCGGTAGGGTAACACCTTCTTTCAAAATAATCTTTACTGGCTCTATCTTTAAACATCCCACATCGTTGTCATGCATTGCCCATATACAGGTTGGTACTTTACTTAGTTCCCCTGGTAACGCTTCGGACATAAATTCTGACACAGGGGCATCGTGTGGCCATATCGTTAGAAACACTCTGTCTGCCCTGCAATGTATAACAGAACCTAGTTTTTTCAACAAATTTAATCCCAACAAATGTTCTCCACAATTTTCTGTTAGAAGGAAAGGACAATGTTCGGTAAATGGTCCTATGGTAACTGGGACTGGTTTGGACACTGGGTTTATGACTGGTGTACCTGCGAACCCTACGGAAATATTCTTTTGCCCTGACAGTGGTATATTCGGAACCAAGTGATGGTCTATTGAACACTTCTGTGCTCCTGTATCTACAAGAAAGCGGTACTCCTCATTCCCGACTCTCATTTCTACGTAGGGTCCTCTCTGATTCACGGGAATAGACACTTGTTCCGACCCCTGTCCTGGGCTGTCCTATTGGGGAAATAACACATCGTCCGATTTGTAATCATTACTATTACTGTAATACGTGTTTGGCTGTGTATCGAAAATATTTCCACTCTTCCCACTATTTCTCTCACTCTGATTTCCATATTGTTGATTTTGCTGTCCCTGACTCTGGTTTGGGGCATTTTGGTTTTGGCCTTGGTTTTGATTACCTCCGTTATTATGATGCTGCTGCATACTATTCCTATTTGGTCCATTCGCTCCTGGGTGTCCTCTATGCTGTCTCCTCTGACCAGACCCATTTCTATTCTGTAGATGCGGGCATTGCGCCCACTGTTGCCCCGTGCATATTCAAACTACTCCTTCCTTGTGCGTTCCCTCGCCCTCTATTATGTCCTACTACTTGCTGCATTAATACTCGTGTCTTTAGATTTACCCTATTCCTCTCTTCTTTTTCTTTTCCTGCAGTCACTCTGCGCTCATAATATTGGGCCATATGCAGTACTTCGCCCAACGTTTTTGCTTGCCATGCACTCTCTGATGTCATTATTAGATCCTGAATTGGAAGTTTTAACCCCCTCACATATTTGTCAACAAATAACCTCTTTCCTGCTTCTGAACCCACATCTGCCTGCTGAAGTCTGTGAATACTTCTTCAAATCTATTAAAATAATCTGTAGCCAACTCATCTTTGCCTTATACACATGCAGTCAATTTTTCCCATTGGATTCTTTTCTCTGGGACAATTGTTTTTAACTTCTGTACTATACGTGCTGGTAATGCCACCAGGTTTGGTCCTGGTGTTCCTTCAGCCGCTTTATTTCTATCTTCTATTATCAAGTCCTCCCATGTGGCGCCAAAGGCCGTTGTGTCATTTACCTTCCTTATTTGTATCCATATGTCTGCTGGCAGGATCACTGGGAATATTAGGTCTATATCACCCATGGTAAGCACGGATGACTGTAGGCAGGACTCTACTTCCTTGTAAAACCCTGCAGGATTCTTTCTTATATCAGAAATCGTCTGCTTTATGTTGTTCACCTCCTGTCTGGAAAAGGGGACATGCACATATTGGGCAATGTAATGGGCTGGTGTCACCTGCGCCGCCGCACCGTCCACTGCGGGAACCACCACTTTGGGCACAAAGGTAGGTGGGACCTCTCTTATAGGAAATGCCCCACTTACCGTCCCTCCCCCTTCTCTTAGATGTAACAATATTCCCAGATCCAATGATAGGGCTGTTTCTCCTGTCCCTCGCTCTAGTGCTCTTCTATATACTGCCATTATTTCAGGCGGGCTGGCCTTATCGTTTTTTATATCTTTATCTAATAAATGTTCAACCATCGATTGTAGCGCTTTTCTTTTCATAGGCATGGAATATTCATCAAATATCTCGTGTATCTCCATTGTGGGAATACTAGGATCTGACATCCATCTAAACGCTTCTCGCATACATACTTTTAACCTGTCGCCCCTTTGTACTGATGACATCGAATGTCGTCGTTGTATATATGGCTCTACAGTTTCCTTTCTATTTCTCCCGATATCTCTACTCCTGTACCCAGGTGCAGTAAACATTTCGGCTTAGTCATTATCTAATTCATCTTTAAGCTCAAAAAGTCTATACACATGTTCTCTCACTTCTTCATCCCTCTCCCTACAGCGTGCTAATGCATTCAAATCTAACAATCGCCGCGGTGGTAATTTCCAAATTAGCTGTTTCCATTTCTCCACCAAATATTCACCCATGCATTCCAACACTACCTGTCTTTCGTTGCTTCTACGAAAGTCATATATCGAAACCAATGTTGCCGTCCCATCATGCCCGTCTATATACATCTCTGCCTGTTGCTGCAATTCCACCTTCCTTTCTTTGCTGATTGCGCTGCGGGTTACCCTCGTGCACTCCCGTTGGTCAGTCCCGCCTCTTGCCCCCGCGGTTTCAACTTCAACCCCGGGAGGAACAGACGGTACCGAGTCTGTGTCTAAGGCAGGAGGTGCGGACTGCTTTTGAATCGGAGCATTGCTTCCTTTCTCCAGTCTTTAATAGTCTCAAATGCTGCAGGACGCGCTTTCTTTCTTATCAACACCCTTTCCAAGTTATCTATCCTCGCCATCTCAAAACTACCATTAATCGGCCACTGATGGTCTTGTTGCTTCCTGGTTTGCCTATGCCAAGTCTCACAGAATATTATCGCACCCACTCCATACTTCACATACATCTCATACGCCGGTGTGCCCCCATGTGGTACAATTTGGCCATTTTCCAAAGATTGTCTACCACAGCGGAAAACCCTGCTAGGGTGGACAATACCCCAGGCATGTTTCAACCTTCCCCCTGGGTAATCAACCTTACCTAGGGCTTTGATTTTGCAAAGTCAACTCTCAACCAATATCAGGATACTTTGAATCGGGGAATGACTCACCTGATAAATCAAGTCGTCTGTATACTGACGCACCAAAGGACGTTGTGTCTGCGTTTCTTGGCTTCCGCCTCGTTCGGGACCCTCGCCTCCTTGTTCTCTAGCCAGGCACGTCGATCAGGGATCAGATGTGTGCAGATCTGCAAAGGAGTCTCTCATCACTTTTATAGGGCACCCACGAACACCTCTTGATCCCGGCTCGATCGTCCCGTCCTCGCCGTTCTCTGCCTTTCTCAATTACAACAACGTTACGCGAAGGAACAAGTGGGGGAGGGTCCCTATTCGGGCGCCATCTTGAAAGGGGCCCCTAGGGGACCCTGACGTCTATGGAAACAAGCCGAGTCACCACACACGATAGAGACGCCAGACACGAGGTTGTATTCCCAAAGCTAGGGTTTTATTGCAAAGCAAAAGTCTCAGTTGGCCAACTCGGTCTCACGCCCCGCGACGTGTATCTCTAGACCTCGAGGGGTGCAAGAGAGTAAATTACATACATCAGTTACATATATACAAAATGCATATCAAACAATCAGCTATGATATGTTTAACACCCCCCTTTATTGGTTTTCTTTGAACTTGGTGTGATGATGGACATCTCCGACCACTATGACACCTTCAAACATCTATTCTAGTAACAATTTGTAATTTGTGAGTGCGAAGGCATCTTTTGGTTATTGAATAGAACACGGCGCTTCTGTTCTTGGAAGCGAACTACATACGGGGGGAGTTGCATTTCGGACCTTGCTATCTATCAGGTGCTATTCGCGTCCTGGGAGCCGATATTGCTCTAGCGGGCTCAGCAAAGGGGGCCGTTAGAACAGCATAATTCAAGCCTTTAGCAGTATTATTCTAACATATTCTGCCGTATAAGGAGACTGGCTGGCAGCTGTGAAATGATTAAATGCGCTGCAGCTCTGCTTCAAGGCTACATTCGGGAGGGAGCCGGGCATTCTTCCTGGCGCTGCCTACGTTTGTGTTTCAGCGAACTCTTATTATCCTCATGGCCCTGCGGCCTTGTCCTTTTCACATACAGACAACAATGTTCCACAGTCGAGCAGTGTAAGCGGAAAATATACTGCGAAGCAATAGGAACAGAAAGCAATGAGCAATGGTTAGAAAACAAAATGGTGATTCCTGTTACATCAAAATGGCCGTTCATTGGCAAATTCGAAAACCTATATTCTGTCGTATTGTGCATGAGACGGTTGGTCCACGGCCACCAAAATGTGTTTAGAGACGCAGAGGTATCCGTATTTCTAGACTGACAGCGCTGGCGTCGACGGCGGCGACCTTCACTAATTTGTTCTGTACCAGCTTCGCCTCGTCTGCCAGCCTTTTTTGTGCTATCTCCTTTTCTCTCTCTTTGATCCTCCTGCAGTGGTGCACAGTTATACTCTGTATTTCAGGCCAGCCCTTGGCTTCTATCCCAGCTATTTTGTCCAAGGCCTTCTGCACCTCCTTCGGGAGCCCCTTCTTGATGATAAAATAGAACAAGGCGGTGGACTGGTTCCATGCCGTGCTGTTTCGCTTCTCCATAAATCCTGCACCCGTAGTATGAATTGCGTAGGATCCTCGTTCTCCTCCATTGTGCACTGCATCACTAAGTGTAAATCTGGAATATCCGGAAACGTGTGCGTCAATTCATCCCATACCTGTGCTCGAACATTATTGAACGCCGATCCATTGTGGCGGTCACAACTCATCGTTACTCCAGGGAATCCGGCTCTTTCCCACACTGCGCCTGCTTGGTCACCGATTGCTGACACTAATAAGCTCTTCACATCCCCTATTGCTAGCGGCACTCCTGCTGTGTTTTTCTCAAATGCGTGTATCCATTTCCCGGCCCCTCCCGACAGTGGGGTGAGGACCTTTAGCAAGTTGTTTTTGTCCATTTGCACCCACGGAATGTAATGTGGCCTACCTGCTCCTTTAAGTATCAATGGCATTTGCAACTTTCTTCCCTATCTTACTTACTGCACCTTTCTTTGTCTTACTTACCATCATATTTCCCCCTTGCTCTCTTAACCTACCCTGCCATAGTGGTGGCAATGGTGTGTCTGGGTACCGGCGATTTGGCAGTGGGGACCCTGTCTCGGCAGCTGCCTCTTCATACTTGTCTAAGTCACTCCACACTTCTTCTATTTCTAATTCTTGTTCATTGTTCCCTTCACATCCTTCTCCTCTCTCACTTTCTGGGGTAGGTGGGTGTATAATCCTAATGGGTTTGTCATTTAGATAGGAGTAGGAATTGCCCTGACCGCCACTCCTTCTCTTGCCCTTGTGGTGTGCGTGTTCCTTGTGATGATACTGACCGTGCTGGCTCTGAGATCGCTTGCACCACTTCCCCTGCTGTGCTTAATGTTGGTGTTAGATCCGCTATAGATAATGGTGGCACCTCTCCTCCTCCTGGCAGCATCTGACTTCTATCGCACAATGCTCGTTGCCGCGTTATCTCCATCTGTGCATGCGCTAGCTGGCTGTCTAATTCTCCAGTGATATGTGCTAAATTCACGGGGGGTGTGCTTGTTGGGCCATACAAACCTCCTTTATCATAGGGGGGTGGTGCTGTGGCAACTGCTCCTGTTGTGGGTGTAGGAGTTGGGCATGCTGGTACGTACAGGGGCTCACTATATCCTACTGCTCGTCTGGACATTAGAGGATATATTTTAGTTGTATCGTCTTCAGCTGTAGTGGTTGTGCACTCGCCCTTTGGCGTTCCACTTACCTCTTATTGTGTTTTCTGTGTTTCATTCACTTTCTCTTTACTTACCTCTGCTGCAGGCATAACTTCTTCAAACATTCGCCACATGTCTAGTACTTCCCTTCTGTTTTGCAATTGCTTCCCCTTATACCTTGCTAACAAGTGTGTAGATACTAGATCTAATACTCTTTTGTCGAATGACCCACCCTCTGGCCACATTGGTGTCACACTATCCCCTTTTATATCCGTCAACCATTGATCATGGTATTTTTGTATTTTCTCACTGTATAACGGAAGGTGCTGACAAATATGTGCTAGTGGTGTTATTCCTCCCATGACAATGTATATCCTTCCCTCCCTATGTCTGTACTTACCTTTTGACCTCCCTTTCCCTTTAATCACTTCTTCACCAGTTGAAAAATGTACCACGAGTCTTGTCAGTTACATGTAATTTGTATGCACATATATGTATCAAGATATATCCTTTTCAACATTAACCTTTTAGTTATTGCGTGTTCAAATTCAACAGTTCATTGTTGCATATTTTGCCACTTTAACCACAATTTAATCACAGTACTTGGATATCCTTGACAAAAAATAGACAGAACAAAAGGCACATATAACACTTATCATGCAAATGCACTACCTGCGCGCGTTTTCTTCCCCGTTGCTCTTTTTTCCCACTCCCTTTCCCGTTTCACCTACTCTTCTCAGTCACTCCCCACCTCTTACACCCTCTTACTCATTTCCAAGAATCCTTTCGTACCCAGAAAAGAATGTTCTAAATAACTACTCCGAGTCTACTCAATATACGAGACTCCTACTATTTTCTCTGTAACTTCACTTATTTATTCTGCACTGGATGAGACAATGCTACATGGCGCCGCCTTCTACCCCGTTCAGGCTTGGATACCACTTCTCTTTTTCTCTTCACCTCTTACCAAAACCTAATGGCCACATAAAGGATAGATCAGAAAAGCCCCATCATCACTCACACAGGCCCTACTCTTCCCTACTACCCATTACCACCTGTCCCCAATATTTCCCCCTTACCTTTCCTTCGTAACCTTCGCAACCGGCACTCATGTGTTCAGTCAGGTGACCTGAGGGTCGCCGCTCGCAGTCCGACCCCAGTCAGACTCGCACCCCAACCAAGCCGTGGCCCGCCTCGACGAGCAGCTTTTCAGTTGGGTATTCGTCAACCGGGAACCCTTGACCCTTCTTCGTAGTGCGCACAGGCTGGTCGACCTCAGAGGCGATGGTTTCGCTGGGGGGCGACCCTGATCTCGCCGCTCGGCGCCGGCCTCGAGGCACCTCTCCGATCACGTCGCAGGGGGTCACCAAATGTTTGTGCCCACCCTGACTAACACGTGTAAAAATGAATAAGTCAGACACTCCCTGGACAGGGAATAAGGCACAAAAGCGCAGGCTGCGAGAGTTCCAAGGAAGGTTTATCTAGATCTCTGAGAGCGCTCTGACCACATCAAAGTTACAACACATTTATATAGTACATCTATATTTTTAACATATGATGCTACGTTGGACCAGGATTGGTCAGCCGTGGTGGGGACTTAGGTGTGGGCATCATCTCTTCCTCCGGGTTGGTTGCTTGGTTGGCGGGAGGATTAACGTCAGACATTTGTGCTCCGGATGGGTGAAGGTCAGGTCGCTGTGAAACACGGTGGTCACTATCTAAGCTAAGAAAATACATTCTGAATAATACATGCACTAAATAACAGTTGATCAAAAGACCCTCAGTAGTGTTTCATGTCGTTATGCAAATCACTGAAGAGCTTATACCATCTACACCTTTGGGTTACACAGGTCACAGGTTTAAGGGCCTTGACCACTATGATACTGTCATTGAACTATAGGGTTAGTCTCACAAGAATCTCAGGTATGTGGCATTTGTTAGTACTGGGCACGATATACTGCACCGGGGTCTAATGTTAGCTGGGGGGTTTGTTGGGTGGGCTTCAAAGTGTAAGAGAGTTAAGCTGTAAGCAAAATGAATACAGTCGATCTGTTTACGCCTGTACATATGCTTGGAACTACAAGAAGCTAAAGAGAACAGTGCGGCTTGCTATGCTAAGTAGAATAATAGAGCGGCAAGCGCCATTGTATATAATTTACCTCAAAATAAAGCACAATATTATAAGTGCGGGTCCACTTTGCATAAAAAGCAGAACCAACTCAGGTTATTACAGGCCAAACACAAGAAATTTCATACTCTAGCTTCAAGAGAAAAAGGCTGAATCGAAACTCGGCAGAGGCAGCTCGTGTCAGGGAAGCCGAGGTCACATAGATATAAACTTTAGACGGTAGCTACTTTAATTAAAGCAAAGAACAGAATATCCTGCCTCTGAAGAATTGAGATAAGAAAGCGAAGACAGGTGGCAGGGTGAAACGAAAATCAAATGCACAAATGGAGAGAAACGAGGCAAATCCATGGTGTACTAGCACGTGACCAGCGAGTGAGAGGAGGCACGAGTTCACACCTACGCTTGGCACCAGCCCAGACAGAGATATCAAAACTTTTCGAGACAGAAGATGCAGTTTCGAGGCCAACCACGGTAACATAATTGACACATAGTTGTTGAAGTGATGTTTGATTGTAACCTTAATTGGAGGAAGGCCGGGTAGCTGAGGGGGCACCCTGCACCTGGTTGACCATTCTGCGTGCTGCTAGGCAATGTGGAGAGTTATGCATGGGGGTTGATGCCAACCCAATCACAGTGGACCAAATAATTTAGGGTGCTATAGTTGGTAGAACCAATGAGACGTCGTACTTTTAGTGACGTTTACAGTAGTCATTTGTGAAGGACGGGCTTAGATGCCCACCTGACAGTATTTACCCAATCCCCTCACTCCGTTACCATATACAGATATAGCACTTATATTAAAGTTATCTTTTTCCAACCAATAGAATTGCTTGTTAACTTTTGAGTGTTACACGTCAGATTATGATGCGTTTCTAGTATAAAAGTTATGTTTTGTATGAAATTTGAAGGAGTTCGATCGAGACGGGCTGTCGCACTGCTGTCGATTTCCATGTTTCCCTGTTTTTTTGCACTTGTCATTAAACAGACTCCCTTTTGCCAAACCATTGAGTTGTCCTTATTGATTGGTGTTAGAGTAAGAGACCCTGCACCCCCATCCATCCAGAGGTGCAGCTATCTCGTCTTAAAGTGCTACAGGGCAAACCCCGACTCCATGGGCCGGCCGGGGGTCTCTCAGTACAATTCCACCAGGTGGGTTTCAGTCGGACGGTTTGCCTAGTACAGGTGCAGTGAGGGGGGGAGGGTTAGTCAGCTGCCCCAAGTATTCACGCCAGCTGGAACGCAGCACGGGCAGTGTTGGTGGGGGCAGGGGCCCGGGGCTCTCAATGTCAGTGGCGAGAGCCAGGCACAGCCTTCGGCAGTGGTCCCAACCAACTTGGGGGCGGGGGAGCGTGGGTGCAGGTAACCCAGTATGGAAGACCAATGCCAGGGTTTGCACCAGTGCGAGCAGCAGTCAACTCATTGGTGTGGCACATTCCATGGGCCACCAAGGAGAGGCTATGGAGGAAAGAATTTGTGGACATCTTTGACTTGTTGGGTATTGTGCCTTTGGGGGAAGGTTTGAAAGACTTGTCAGAGAAAGAGAAAGAAAAAAGGGAAAGGGAGAGGTCTAAGGTGGAACACACTATCCACAATTGGCTCAAAGCATTTAGAATGTACATGTCTGTGATGCTAGAAAAATACCTGCATGATGCATTATCAATGGTGACTTATGAGCGATATATCCATGACCTATACCTGAAGTATGGGGATGAAGGGTGGCTGGATTATGATCGGGGTTTCAGACTAAAAATGCAAGTGTGGCCTGCTATGTCCTGGGATGAGGTGGATGTTGGGGGGTACATTGAGAAGATGGTGCCCGCCAGGGAGTCCAGGGACAAACAGCAAGGGGAGAAGTCTGAGGTTTGGAGAGGCAGAGGGGGTTATTCGCAGAGGGGTAGGGGGTCCTTTCGCGGGCCCTCCTCCTGTGTCTATCGGGCAGCAAGCTACCAGGGGGAGCGAGCAGATTGCTGGAGGTTTGCAGAAGGGGATTGCCCCTTTGGTAAAAGATGTCGATTCAGGCCTCCAAGGGGCGGGAGCTCTGGCTCAGGCAAAGCAAAACATAAAAGCAGCAGCAAGCCTAAAGAGAGGTCAAAGAGAGAGTGAGGAATAACCAGAGAGAAGCCATTTTGACAAACCTGTGAGAGACAGGAGTATGATTAAAATTAATTTACCCACACCAGTTAACCTCCTTGCCTTGACTCCCTTTCTTAATATATATCACAACAAGGTTGATGCAAAGTTGTTGTGGCAGGGGTTCAGGTGGGGTTTCAAGATCCCTGGGGCAGGAGGCATGGGCTTTAAGGAGGCAACCAATTTACGGTCAGCACTGGATAGGCCGGAGGTGGTGGAATGCAAAGTGGAGAAGGAAATCAAGATAGGTAGATTGGACAATTTGGTGGTGTCACCACTAGGGCTGGTGCCCAAAAAAGAGGAAGACCAGTACCGCCTGATCCACCACCTCTCCTTTCCAAAAGGGCAATCTGTGAATGATAGCATTCTGGAGGAGTTGTGTAGGGTTCAATATACCTCCTTGGATGACGCAATACAGATGGTAAAAGCGGCAGGGAGGGGTGCCCTAATGGGAAAGTCAGACATTGAGTCAGCCTTCAGGTTCTTGCCAATTCACAGAGAGAGCCATCACTTTCTGGGGTTCAAGGTGAACAACAAATATTTTTATGACAAATGTCTGCCCTTGTGCTGTGCCATTTCATGCTCGTACTTTGAAGCATTCAGTACCTTCCTGGACTTCACTTTGAAGGAAAAGATGAAGGAAGGTGGGATCTTTCATTATCTTGATGATTTTTTATTCATTGATAAAGAAGGGACTGGGCAATGCAAGGCACTCATGGCGGCATTTCAGGGGTTGATGTTGGACATGGGGGTAACATTAGCAGCAGGGAAGACGCTAGGTCCAGCCACTACATTGACATTTCTGGGAATTGAAATCGACTCAGTCAAGGGCGAATGCAGGCTCCCGCAGGACAAGGTGCAGAAATTGAAGGAGATCATAAAGGGGCTGAAGGGGAAGAACAAAGCAACCTTGAGGGAGCTGCAGTCGCTGGCAGGTAACCTTAATTTCGCTGGGAAAGTAATACCCGCAGGTAAAGTGTTTGCCAGAGGTATAGAGCTGAAGACAGTGGGACTGCAGCATGCTTCCCAACATGTCCGGTTGGGATCGGAGGTAAAGGATGAGCCCCGGATGTGGGAACAATTTTTTGGAGAAGTCAAATGGAATTTCAATCTGGAGGGAGGACTGGGCCAGCAGTGAGAGGCTCAAATTGTTACTGATTCGTCAGGGTCTCACGGTTTCGGGGTGATCTTGGGGGTCAGGTGGTGGGGTAAGGCATGGCCTGCAGGTGGCATCTGAAGGAAATCACAAAGGACATCACGCTGTTGGAGCTATTTCCCATTGTAGTAGCATTTAGGCTATGGGGGGAACACCTGGAGAACAAAAATGTGTCATTGTGGTCGGACAATTTGGTGGTGGTTCAGATTATTAATCTGGGGTCATCAAGCAATGTAAGGGTGTTGAAGTTGCTCAGGGCATTCACTAAATGCCTACTGGCTTTAAACATCAAGTTCAGGGTTCGGCACATTCCCAGCGTCAAAAACACTGCCGCTGATTCTCTGTCTCGTTTACAGTGGGAGAAGTTCCGAGACAACTGCCCAGAAGTAAGGAAGGTGATGTCCTCCTTCAAGGAGCACTGGTGGGGGATGATTGGGGTGATCTAAGCTCTCTGATAGACATAGCTCTGGCGCCAGGCACAGCAAAGAGGTACAGTGCTTGTTGGGGATGGTTTACAGCGTTTCAAATGGACATACTGTCAGAAGGGCAGAGAGAGTTACCGGTGCAGGCCTTTGTGGGCTGGTGCTGGAGGATGGGAAAAACCAGAGCCTGAATGACATATCACTTGGCGGCAATAGCTCATTATGCCAAACTTCGGGGTGAAAGGGACCCCCCAAGGTCCATTACATCACATTGGCCATCAGAGGAGGGGCCAAGCAAACGGTACTGAAGCCTGATGATAGCCGGCACATCGACGTAGTAAAACAGCATGGTTTAATTAAATGTCTGAATACAGTATGCAGCCGTAAGGCGGAGAGGGTGCTATTTACAGCTGCCTTCACAGTAGCATTCTTTGGGGCCCTCAGGGTGAGCGAGCTAGTGCCCAAGAACAAAGGGTCGGGCTTCTTGTGATTAAGGGATGTTCAGTCAAGCAGCACTCAGGTGATCATTTACGTACGTAGGTCAAAGACTGACCAGAAGGGGAAGGGGATGGCATTGACACTACAGGCCATCCAGGCAGGTTTAGTATGCCCGCTGGCGGCCTTGGCCAGCTTCCTTCAGCAACGGCCACCGTCGGATTCAGGGGCGCCATTGCTGTTGCACAGGGACGGGTCCGCCTTGAGCCGCTTCCAGTTCAAGAAAGTGATGGTGCTGGCATTGGCAAAGATGGGGTTGACGGAGGGACGGTTCGGGACTCATTCTTTCAGGAACGGGGCGGACACCTCCGCAGCGGCTGGAGGTTTATGGGCGGAGGACATCAAGAAGATAGGAAGATGGTCTTCAGGGTGTTTTAAAAGGTACATCAGGTCGGAGAAAATGTAAAGTAACATGCCATCTCATCTCCTTCTCATTGCCAGCTTCGCAGAGGAGGAAGAGGCGCTCAGTTTGTGTAGTGGGGCACTTGTTTATTTCAAGGACCGGGGCTAGCTAAACACCGCAGCAGGTGGAGCTGACGGCCGGCGAGTACAGGATCTGGTGGCATGGGGTGCCAGGGATGAAATGGGCGCAGCTGCAGGAGCTTCTACGGAAATTGCTGGGTAAGCAGCAGAAGCCAAATGTGCTGGTCATCCACTTGGGGGGGAACGATTTGACTAATTTAGGGAGGGGGGTCTTGTTGAGGGACATGATGTTCTCATTGCAGGAGATATCAGCACAACTGGGAGAGACGGAGATCATGTGGTCAGAGGTAATTCCCAGGCCGGAATGGAGGGGGGGGCGAGAACCACACGCCAGTTGAAAGATCAAGGAAGAAGTTGAATTGCTCCATGTCTAAATTCTGCAAGGGCATGGGCTTCCAACACATGAGACATGGCATGATCAACTTAAAATCCCTTGAATACCTTCTAAAAAGATGGTGTTCATCTGTTGGCAAAGGGAATGGAGCTCTTCTACTGGAATATATGTACAAAGCTATTGGAGCTATAAAAAGAAGCAGGAGAGAAGGGGGGCCACGGTGGACGGTAACCCACCAAGAGGCGTGGCAGTGTTTGGGCGACCAAGCACAAAAGACAGACTCCGAATGAGCCAGGAGGAAGCCGGAAGGGTCTTTGCTCTTCTCAGACCAGCGCCTCTTGAGAGCCTAACGGCAGGGGCGTCTGGTGGTAACAACAAGGGCTCAGCTTCCCCAAAAAGAAACGGCGCTCTCCACGCCCACTGACACCTGCAGAGGCAGGGTAGGCTCCGGAACAAAGGGTTGGGAGAGTTGGGCCTACTATGGACTTTATGCAAAGGAATAGGGGGAAGCAGGTGTATTGGACACGGAGCAAATGCCACGCTTACGGACTGAATTTCACTAAATGTGTGCAGTGATTTTTTTCTTGTGAAAATAAAACTGCGGCCAAGTTTGCCATTTTAAGAACTGTCTCATTCCAGCTAATTTTCTTAAAGGGAAAATAAAGGGAAACAGAAGAATGAGAAAAATGTGGCTTATTGGCTATGGGTACAAATGGACAAATGCAGGGGTTATAAAGCTGTCGACGAGAAAATAAAAGAACATGGAGGAGGCGGCCCGATAACCCTTGCAGGGTCCTCCTCTACCACTCCTCCCCTACCCCTTGGATGAGGGGAGGGCTCAGGTGCAAAACAGCACCAAAAACACCAAAAGCCTGCGAATGGCGAACAACGGAAAGGGGCGTGGTAAGCCCTTTATAATGAGCAGGTTTATAATGAGCAGGCGTCCTACAGCAGGGAGCATCCAGCACCTGCAGTAGGACATCCGCTCCGCCACCGAAGACGAGAAGGATTTTGTTTTCCACCCAGCACAAAGGAGCATAAGGAGGACAACACCTGGTTGTCGCTGTCACAGGATGGTTAAGCTGGAATATGGTGGTGTTTGGGCGACCTAGCACAAAAGACAGACTCCGAATGAGCCAGGAGGAAGCCGGAAGGGTCTTCGCTCTTCTCGGACCAGCGCCTCTTGAGAGCCTAACGGCAGGGGCGTCTGGTGGTAACAACAAGGGCTCAGCTTCCCCCAAAAGAAACAGCGCTCTCCCCACCCACGGACACATGCAGGGGCAGGGTAGGCTCAGGCACAAAGGGTTGGGAGAGTTGGGCCTACTATGGACTTTGTGCAAAGGAATAGGGGGAAGCAGGTGTATTGGACACGGAGCAAATGCCACGCTTACGGACTGAATCTCACTAAATGTGTGCAGTGATTCTTTTGTTGTGAAAATAAACTGCAGCCAAGTCTGCCATTTTAAGGACAACTGTCTCATTCCAGTTAATTTTCTTAAAGGGAAAATAAAGGGAAACGGAAGAATGAGAAACATTTGGCTTATTGGCTATAGGTACAAATGGACAAATGCAGGGGTTATTACCGTGCACTGTATCGCCGGTTTTTACAGCAATTTACAGTGGCTTTTTTTAGCGCAGAATGCCCTTATTGAATATGCTTAGCTCTTTGATTTGAGGGCAATTCCGAGAGTAACATGGCTTGTACTTTCAGCACGACTGAAGCTATTTGAAACGTTTTTTGTAAACGAAAGACATACCCATGTTGCATGGCTTGTGATTCCCCCTCGCCAATGTCTGCACCCCAAAAAGTGTTTTTAAATAGCCAAACATAATTTCCAAATGTTATGTGCAATCCATACTATTGCATTGGAGTGAAAGAGTGGGGGTTCGAGCCAATCCTCTAACTTCAAAATTCTGAAAGTGTTGAAAAAAATGATTACGATTTTAATTACCGTAGCCACCCAACCATGCAAACCCCAGAAGGGGTTTCTAAAATGAAAAAAACTCCCGGGACCCTTCCTTCTCCCTAGCCTCGGGGCATTCACTGATGGGAGACGGACCAGAATGCCACGCAGGAGCCCAGTAACCCCAAGTAACCGAGATGTGTAAACAGATGGGCTCTTTGCCATTGATTGCCCCACCATGCGAATGAGCCTCTTAGTGCCTCAACCTGCTACTTGGGTCGGACTGGAATAAAACATGAGTCTGTGACCAGCCATAACTTGACTTCTGATTTGTTAATTTCTGCAGGAGACCGTTAGCTGTGCAAGCTACAATCATAGGCCCAGAACAAGAAGAGTGCGCGCAAAAGTAGTGCAATACTTACACACAGAAGAGGTCCAGGACCGGGAGCAGCCCTGACAGGGCCGGACTGGGGCGTAAAAGGGTCTCGGGCACCAACGAAAAAGTGCCCCATAGTTGCAAATGGGAATGCATTCCTTTTGAGACGCTGTTTGAATAGTACCAAGGATGAGGTTTTCGATCAAATGTGATGCAAATTGTACATTTTAAAGAATATTTATTCGGAAACACTGATCAAAACTATCAGCTGCATAGTGAACTAAATCATCAAACTGGCCCTAATTGGCCAAAAAAGTGCCCCACGTTGACCCAAAAAACTGGCCCAGATAAGCAGTTTGCGTTTTTGGTTCGGCCACAGGCCTATTGCCCTATAGGCCAGTCTGAGCCTGAGCACTGACCCCTTTCTCTCTGCAGAAAACCGCTACTTCACGGGTCGTACGAGTATTGAGCTGGGTGGGGGGGGGGGCAACCCACGAAAAAATCCTGCTACTTTCCCCCCCAAATGCACCTTAGACAATGTATGCTCAACTGACATATGCTCGTTCTTGACCCCACATGATGCAGGGAGGCGCGCGCTGCAACAAACACCTTACTTGCTTAAATCCCTGAGCACAGTCACTAGTCCACTTCAGAAAGAAGTCAGATCATGTCTTTCTGGAGTGACTTCTTTCTGAAGTCATTCTAGTGAATGGGAGCAGGGCTGGAGCTGAAGGCAGAGCACAGAGCCCTTCTGGTGTCCGCATGCCAACGCTCCAGGCTGCAGCAGCCCAGAGCGAGGTGGTACATGGATACCTGTCCGCCATGTGCTCCTGCTCAAATGGCAGAACCCTCGTTGTTGGGGTAGGCAGCTTTATGGTTTTGCAGGACACTTTTGTCATGGCGGCGCATCAGAAGCGCCCTGCAGTGCGCGCAATTCCATATGGTATCATTCACACCCCCAATCAATGTTTTGAGTAACATTAGTGGCAGATGGCATTTTAACACATACATATAACAAAAACAAGTGCTCTCCTACACTTATTAGAAACCTGTCGTCTGCACTTCACAGCACCCACCCATTGGCTGCACTACTGGTGTTTCCTGTTGTTTCCTTTGTCCTGCATTTGTCCATACGAACCTCCCCCCTCCTCCCCCCGCACTTCTCCCCTGCCCCCTCCCCTGCTCTTGCTTGATATGCTTGTCACTAGGCTTAGTAAGATCGTTGTTTTTGTCCTCCCACTGCCCCCATACCCCTAGCCTTGTCACGCCTTGAAACACTTGTGTATAGGCGTGTTATAAATGCCATATCATATAATGTCAGCAAAAATAAAACTGCAGGCCCATTACAGAGGCAGGAAACTCATCTATTAGAGCCTGCCCAGGCTCTGAGGGGCAAAATACATGCAAACCTCCTAATTTGCATATGTATTGCACCAAGAGAAGTGACTTCACAGAAAAGGACCTCCCTCGCAAGGAGCATCATCAGTCTTTGATACTTGGAGCCACCATGGAAGTGACTTTAGAATAAGCTGCCATAAGTAAGTGAAGCGGCAAATAACCTTGTGGTGCAAAACACCAGAATTGCACTATTATTATACATGGAACAACTCTATAGTCATTAGCAACTCTATAGTCATTACGCTTTTTTCATAATAGCATGAACTATTAGCATAAGCTATGAAGTGAATCACTTACAGAGCTGCAGATAAGTGTGATTACATGATGTGCCCAGGCTCACACACTTTGTTTACAGGGTGAAACCGGGATGTGGACAATTTAAGCAACTGAACACATCTTCCCAAGTCTAATTGATATAGATACTTGTATTTCATGTACTTACATAATAATGTATTTATAGCAACGCCTTTGAAGCAAACCACATTACATAATAAGATAGCCTTTCATATTAAACTAACCATACACTATATACATTGTCATAGAAATATGTTGAGCAATACCAGTAAGGATTTAGTTTTATTCTCCCCATCCTACATGCAAAATTACAATAGCATCATGCAGATTAATGTGAGCCTAACAAATCCCCCTTGGGGTTTAAAGCAATAGTCATGATTTCATAAAGCATTCAGCATTGTGTACCCTTCTCACTTATGATCAACCCATTCACATTTCCTAAGGGATAGAAGTCCCTGGTAATACTGCCCCCTTCCTCCCATCAATGCCTAATGGCTCTCATTGTAATGGTCTGTTGACACAGAGCAATGTGTCAGGCTCCTGGGAGAGCCGCTCTGCTTCCCAGAGCTCGAACAATGAGGGTGCTGAGCAGGAAATTCTGCTCAGCACCCTCATTCTCCTGGTCTGGCTCTTAAAAGAGTCACTGGGGGTGGCAAGGTGCTCCTCCTACCCAACCCCTCCACCCCATCCGCTCTGTACGCCTCTTGTAATAAGGGCTAGTGCACATCATGTTTCCAAGACATGAAATGTATGATGGCAGTTATGTAGAATTGACAGAGAATCTATTGAGTGGTGTGAGACAAGAGACATACGAGTGAGACTCCAAAGCACGAGGGCTGCGGTGGGACACAAATGAGACTCCATTAAAGTGTATGGGCCCAGCAAGGAAAGAACAAGTGAGACTCCACTGAAGTGTAAGAGATCAGTGGTGTTGTAATGAGTGTGACTCCACTGCAGAGTATGAAGTCAGTGATTTAGCAATGAGCAACTCAATGGAAGTGTATGAGACCTGGGATCTGGTCATGAGTGAGACTCCATTGATCTGCATTGGACATCAGATGGAAAATGAATGTGACTAATGAAGACAGCGACAGGGAATGAGGGAGCCTCCGCTGAAGTGCATATGGTCAGTCGTATGGGACCGGTAATCCCAAATTAGGTACATTCCACTAGCACAGCAATAAGTGAGTGACCCTGGAAACGTATAATGCTAGTGAAGTGGGAATGAGTGAGACTCGTTGGAAGGGCATGAGGCCAGTAATGGGTTAGTTAGTGAGGCTCCATTAAAGCGTGTGAGATCAGTTCTGTGGCGATTTAGCGAGACCAAAAAGTCAACAGGGACATTCATGTGGGAATAAGTGAAACCCGATAGAAGCGCATGAGGTCAATGATGGCAAATGTGTGGGATTCCATTGGCATGTAGGAGGTCAGCAATATAGGAGTGGAGGAGAATGGCACAATATGGGAATTATGCAGAGGCAGATCTCACTGTGTTTGTCAAAATGGAAGCACTGTGGTTTAGTGGATTTGGCCAACTGGGAGTGTACTGGTATTGGGAAAACAGGGAGTATACTGGGATTGTCAAACTGATAAATAACTGGGATTGTCCCACTCAGAGTACATTAGGACTATGCATCATAGAAGTATACTGGTATTTTGTAAACACAGTAGGATTATCAAACTAACATTTTGCAAACTGAGTTCATAGTGGGATTTCAGGATGGGAATATACTAAACTGGTCTAACTGGAAATACACTGGGATTGTCGAAAGTGGGGATGCAAAACTTGGATTTTCAATCTGGGAGTACTTTCAAAACTGGAATAGTAGAACAGTTAATTGGGATTTTACTAGACTTGTTTAACAGTAATCCACATGTAAAATATGATTGTTTAATTGCACAGTTTGGAGTATACCAAAATGGAGCAACAGCAAACTGGGAATTGTGCAATGTGGCAGTATACTAGTATATTGGAATTGTGTAACAGGCAACTGGAATCGTATTGAAATTGTGTACAATTGGATACTGTGCAAAATTATAAAATGCTGAAAATACGTGGATTACCACTCTAGAAACATACTAGGTTACAGCAGACTGGAAACAGACCTGGTTAGTAAAGCTACAGTAATGGTGGCATAGGACAAACTGGGATTATATTAGATTGTAACGTTAGGAATTAGCTAGAGTTGTAAGAAGTGGGATTATATTGTGATTGACTGCCTCTGAATATACTGGGAATGTGCACACTGAAAGTGTACCAGGATTGTCACACTGCCAATGTGATTGTTTTTAGTAATAATAGATTGGGTTTGCTATGCAGTATCACATGTATACTGGTTCTATCAAACTGCTCGTTTACTGTGTTTGTCAAACTGGGAATATACTGGGATAAACAAATTGGAAATATACTGGTGTTGGGAAATTGACAAATACACTGGGGTTGGACAAAATGTGGATTTAATGTTGTTAGGTTAACTGGGAATATCCTGGGATTGCAAAACTGGGAATACACTGACATTCTGCCAGCTTGGAATGTCAAATTGGGAGAGTGCTAGGATTTTGTTAACAGAGGGTATATTGGAGTGAGTGCCAAAATCTCACCATTGAGGCTGGGTAATGGGGTGATAGGCGTCCCGGTGGCCATGGGAATCTTCCCGTTCCATGATGCTGATCATGTAGGAGGTATGTGGTGGATCTCCCTGGATCTTTGGTCCTAAGATTTTTGGACCACTTGTTTAGGCCCCTGTACGGAACCTGTCCAGCTGAAAAAAATGTGGGTGTTAAACTAGATGTGACGTTGACATTATCTTCCCAGGTATCATGTGTGGTTCTGCCCTCTTCATTTCAACTTGATCTCTTATCGTCTTATGGCAAATTCTTCACTTTCTTCCATTCTCCAGTTAAAATACAAAGGTCAATGCTTTCATCCGTGCAGTTTCTTAGACTACTCAAGTATGGTTTTCTTGGGGTGTGCTGAGTATTCTAGCTTTCATGTGCAACCTGTACAGAATGGCGCTGCCCAGATTTTAATAGGACTGTGCCAGTGTGATCATGTGCCCACAGCTATTTCTGCTCTGTATTGGCTCCCGATAGCCAAACGTGTTTAATTCAAGGCATTGTGCCTTATTTTCACGTCACCCAACTTCAGTGGTAGAAGTGTACTGAAAAAGGTAGTGGAACTGTAGAGTTAGCAGGGGAGAGGGGAGGCGGAAGCAGAGCGGACCATGTGACAAAGTGTTGCGGCATAGGCATTGCAATAGTCTAAGAGACTAGTAACTAAGGCTCCTGTTAGAACTTTACACTTGCACAAGGACATGAATGGACAAATCCTCAGTATAGAATGGTGAATATGGTCGTAAAAAGTAGAGGTATGGTAAACAACAAAAAATGAAAGTAGTGGAACAGCGCTCCTGACCGTTTTTGCTCACTTCGATCAATGCCCAACTTCAATCACCCCTTCTTTTTTGCCTAGACATACCCTTACTGACTGCCGTTCCTTATGCCCATCCTCTGCAAATTAAGTTCTTGATCCCTCTATTTCGATATGGTATCGGTGGCTGATCCATCTCGGCTCATGTCGCCCATCTCTGGAATTCTTTACTTGCCTCTCTTCTTAAGTAATTAGCTCTTTACAAGGTCAGGAGGAAGATTACAACTTAGTTGTTTACTGATTGATCTCAGAGTTCAATGAATGTATTTTCCAATCAGCAATGCACTGTCACCCTTAAGTTCACATCTACAGCAACAAGATGCCAGAACGAGTAATAGTGCACTTTGCAAACAACAAACTACAATGCAAGTACAAAATACTCATTTCCCCATGCCCACCCCAGTAGCCATGTTGCATGCATGACTGCAGAAACCATTAGTAAAAAGGGTTCAGATAGCTCACGCCGTGATCATGGTTTTCGAGTCTGGCTAGCAAACGTATAACAGCGCATGGGGAGAATGGCAGGCACGATGATCCACGGATGGGATAATGATAGCTAGCGCAAGTTTCCGTGAGCTGTGCAACCACATATCACACAACCTTACAAGGGAGTGTGGGAGCCTCTCTACTGAGAACAAACATGGGTCAAATACCCTGCTCTATGGAATTTCTTCCACTCGGGAGGGTCTCCAAGCACGTTTTAGCTCACTGCACCCTTCACAGGGGAGAATACCCATTTGCATATTAGGCTTTGTGTAACCCACAAGGGCAGTCCAGCACCAAAATGCTAGGCAACACTCCTCTGAACAAGAGCACCATCAGCAACCCCAGACATGTGTTATGGCCTAGCCGGGCCTCATCAGTGAGGTGAAGCTGAGCCTCTCTAAGCACAGTGAGTAAGGGGTCCAGTCTGGATTACCCTGGGTTACTTATGGTAAAACCCCAAGTTTTACAAATTTACAAGCCCCTGCCTGATTCAGCTATGGTTCCATGCAGGTAGTCGTTGTATGATATGTGTTACAAAGGAGTGTATGATATGTGTTATAAAGGAGTGTGGGAGCCCCTCTTCTGAGAACAAACATGAGTCAAATACCCACGGGTGGGACAAAGACTGATATGCAAATGGGTATTTCTCCTTTGTGAAGGGTGCAGTGAGCTGAAACGTAGTTGTAGACCCTCCTGAGTGGGAGAAATTACATAGAACTGGGTATTTGACCCATGTTCATTCTCAGTCGAGGGGCTCCCACACTCCTTTGTAACACATATCATACACTCCTTTGTAACACATATCATACAACGACTACCTGCATGGAACCATGGCTGAATCAGGCAGACTCGATAACTGGGCTGCCTTATTCCAAGGTGGCAGCCCCAGGTATGGTCTATTCAGCTTGCAGAGCTACTGGTCAACCATTAGTAATTCAGACCTTGGGATTAACACATGGATCAGAGGAGGGTCCTAGGGCAATTAACCAACTCCACATAAAGAGACTAATAAACCCACAAAGGAGTCAGCACCTCATCATCTCATTCACAGAGGAGGTTGGGGACAAAGGGGCTGGGGGTGAGGCAGAGTGAGAGAGCTTGGACTCAGGTTGGGAGTGGAGAGGTTTGAGGCGAATTATAGAGAGATGAAATGCGCCAGACAAAGCAAAAGGGAAGGAGAGAGAGAAAGAGAGGAAAGGATAAAGGTGCAGGGATTGGAGATGTGGGAGGAGCAGGGAGCCAGGTCAAGGGAAAGGAAGTCACTGGAGGAGGCTCAGTTGAGGTAGAGAAGAGAGGAAGGTAATGGACGTTGGTTGCACTGGACAGCATGGTCCTGATTGGGAAACAGTATCGGCCAAGCCAAGAGGGCCAAATGAGAGTGCTGGGAGGCAAAGGGCACATAACCTGTGTTGCCAGAGCTGAGGTGCTGCCAGGACATGCCAGGCAACCAGTGCAAAGTCAGTGTCAGCCAGGAAGTCAGCAAGGGAGAGGAGGAGAAAAAGCAGAAGCAAAGAGAAAGGTTTTGAGGTACTTCCGGAACCAAAGATGATTCTCCTCAAGTTTCAGGGAGGAAGGGAGGCTGTTCCAGAGGGAGGCCCCAGCCAATGAAAGAGATCTACCACCAACTCGTTGCTTGGAGAAGCGGCTGACCCTGAGGGAGTTTGAGGCAGATGAGCGAAGAGCTCGAGAAGGAAGGTATTTAGGAAGAGAGAGTTGAGGGTATTGAGACCCCAGGCCCCAGAAGGCCTTGTGGACGATGCAGAGGGTTTTGAACTTAATCCTCACAGCCACAGGGAGCCAGTGCAGAGATTTCAGACCGGGAGAGATGCGATCCCTGGGCTAGAGGCCCAGGTCAAGTCTCGCAGTCCTGTTCTGGATAAGTTGCAGAGGCTGGAAAGAAGAGGCAGGCAGATTTAGAAAGAGGCTGTTGCAGTAGTCCAGTAGTAGAGAGAACTAGAGCTCTGGAGACAGTGAGCTTCTGGGGGAAGGAGAGGAAAGGAAGAATACCTCTGAGGAGGTGCAGTTGGTAGTGTGACTTCTTAGAGACGTCAGAGATTTGAGGAGAGAAGGAGAGTGTAGAGTCGAAGATGACCCCAATGTTCTTAGCCACACAGGTGGGAGCAGGAAGAGGGCCAAGAGAGGCCGGCCAGAGAGCTACAGGAAAGGAAGGAGGGGGTGTGCCACTGAGGAGAATCTCAGTCTTACTGGCATTAAGGCAGAGGTCATTGGTGGCACACCACTCCTGGATAGTAGACAGACAGTCAGAGATGAGGGAAGTAGAGGAGGAGGCCGAGGGTAGCCTGAAGATGAGCTTGGTGTCATCCGCATAACACTGAAAGTTGGGGCAGAGAGCAGCGATGCGGTGGGCCACGAGTGCCAGGTATTGGTTGAACAGCCAGGGAGAGAGGTTAGACCGCTGGGGGACACCACAGGTAGAGAAAAAGATAGCGGTTAGGAAGGACCCAAGTTGGACCTGAGAGGGTTGGTCACAGAGGAAAGAAGTCAGCCACGCCAGAGCCTGACCAGTGATACCAAGGTTATCACAGAGACAGTTGAGCAGGAGGGCATGGTTGACAGTGTCAAAGGCAGAAGAGAGATCAAGCAGGATGAGGACGCAAGGGGTGTTAGAGTCAAGATTGGAGAGCAGGTCTTTACAGATGTTCAGGAGAGCAGTTTCCATGCTCCTGGCAGCTCTGAAGCCAGACTGATGGTCATGGAGACAACCAACCGATTCAGTGTGGAGATTAAGCTGGGAGATGGCCAGTTTCTCTGGGAGCTTGCCCAGGAAGAGAGTGATGGAGATTGGGCGATAGTTGGACGGGCAGGAGGGGTCGGCAATGGGTTTCTTAAGAGGAGGGTGCACAAGGGAGTGCTTCAGGGGGTTGGTGGCAAAGGAGTGATTGCAGAAATCAGCCAGGGCAGGAGCCATGGAGTCAATGTGGTCCTTGATAGTTTTAGAGGAACAAGGGTGAATCTGTTTCGGCAAGACTTTCATAGATCGGACTTGTCTAGAAAACTTGTCTGCGGAGAACAGGGGAAAGGCAGAGAAGGAGGGAGGAGAGGTGGCTGCAGAATGGCCAGAAGAAGAGCAGGGAGTGGGGGGAGGGAGGGGATAGGAGGAGAGAGAGGACAGGATGTCCTGAGTTTTAGAGATGAAGTAAGACGCCAGTGCTGTACAAAGGGCCTGGGAGGGGACAGGAGAGGTAGAGACTGCGGCAGGATTGGCCAGTTCCTTGCAGCCGAATTGTTAGATGCCACAGAGACGCGGGTTTGGATATGCGCTCTCTTCTTGGCTAGGACAGAGAGACAGTATCGCCTTTGCAGCGGGCAGCAGGCCAGTTTATCAGAGAATGTACATGAAGCATGCCATTTCCTCTTGGCCACCCTACACTTGTGTTTTGGGGTGACAAGGTCTGTGTCGTACCAGGAGTTGCACTTGGCTTTGGGCTTCAGACGGATTATCATGACTGGGGCAAGGATATTAAGAGTATCAGAAACAGAAGGGTGGAGAGTGGAGAGGGCTGTGTCAGGAGGAGAGTCAGCCAAGGGGGCAGGGGGGTGAGAAGGTGGCGGCGAAAGCCTCAGCTGACATGCGCTTCATGGGTCGGATGACCGAGAAGGTGGGTGTCAGTGATGGAAGTGGCTTGGCCTGGCTGGTAGGGAGGGTGAGTTGGGAGGAGAGGAGAAAGTGATCACTCCAGGAGAGAGGAGTGGTGAGAGGGACAGAGAGGGGAAGTTCTGAGGAGATCAGAACATCAAGAGTGTGCCCTTCAGAATGAGTCGGGCCAGAAGGGAGAAAAGTGACTGAGAGAGAGTCGCAGAGGTCGCGAAAGAGTCCAGAGGGCGGACAGGAGGCATCCAGGTGGATGTGGAAGTCTCCAAGGAGTTGAGTAGTTGAGGTCAGGAGTGAGGAGAAGAGGTCCACCCACTCAGAGAGGAAGGATGAAATTTGACCAGGTGGCCGATAGATAGTAGTCTATTACAGTAAGTGAGTGCCTAGGGGAGAGAGAGAGCCTGCAGACAAGGCATTCAAAAGAGGAGTAGGCCTGCGTAGGAGTGACAGAGGTAGGAATCCACTCGGGGAAGATCAGGGCTATGCCCCCACCTGAGCGGTTGGCCCTTGGCGCAAAGAGGATCTTGTAGCTAACCATCAGGTAAGAGCGAATCAACGCTTGTGACAGAGCTGGCCGTGAATCATTCCTCAGTGAGACCGAGGACATCAAGCTCAAGTTCTTCCAGAAGTCTGCAGATATCAGAGGAGTGTTTGACAGCAGAGCGAGAGTTTAGAGTGGCAAGATGGAGAAGGTTGCCATCCTTGAAGGACTTCCGGGGAGGGGTACAGATCAGAGGTACACCCTGCAGAGGTGTAGAAGGAGCCGAGAGGGGGCAGAGAGGGAAGGGGACGGCAAGGTGGCCAGGGAGGAGGCAGAAGGGGGAGACGAGGTAGTCAAGGAAAGGGGAGAGGGACAGCAGGAGAAGAAAGGAAGTTCATGAGGCGCATGAAGCGTCCATCAAAGAGGTGAAGGTTGGCCTGAGGGCCTTGGACCAGGACAGTCCCATTTGAGTAGACATTAATGATGACTTTAGAGGAAAGGAAGAATGCCAGGAGGGTGTCCCAGCGGGTGCCACCATTAATGGGAGAAGAGGAGAAAGGGGAGAGCACAGAGACCATATGAAGGGTCCATAGGTCTGGCGAAGGCACACAAAGTGGATGTCGGTGAGAGTTTCCTTGGAGGAGGCACTGGTGTAGGTGTCGGCGATAGGGAGGCCTAGGTTGGCGACCAGGATGTCCTTTTTAAACCTTTTCCTACCAGATTTAGTGAGGAGAGCAGGATAGTCAATAGAGAAGCAGTTAGAAAAGATAGGAGAGACAGAGAGCACCATAGAGTAGGCGGGAGAGGGGGAGGGTGGAAGGGAAGACACTAGCGAAGGTCAGTGGAGTAGGCAGACCAGACAGCCGGAGGCAAGCAGGTTGTGCAATAGGACAGAAGACAACACTCAAGAAAGAAGTTTTCAAAATGCGCCGGTTTGAGACAGCTAGGAGGGCACACCTAAGTTTGAGAATCCTAAAAGGGGAGAAAGGCCTGGATTTTCCCAATGCAACTTTTTTAAAATACTGGTACAGTGCATATTAGAACAACACGGGGAAAAACACCTAAGTTTGAGAATCCTAAAAGGGGGGAAAGGCCTAGTTTTTCACACTGCAATTTTTAAAAGAAATACTGATACAGTGCATATTTTAACAACATGGGGAAAAAACACCTAAGTTTGAGAATCCTAAAAGGGGGGAAATGCCTGGTTTTTCACACTTCAATTTTTTTTTAAAATACTGATACAGTGCATATTATAAAAACACAGGGAAAAAACCCCTACGTTTGAGAATCCTAAAAGGGGAGAAAGGCCTGGTTTTTCACAATGCATTTTTTTAAAAAATACTGTTACAGTGCATATTATAACAACACGGGGAAAAAACACCTAAGTTTGAGAATCCTAAAAAGGGGAGAAAGGCCTGGTATTAACAAGGGGACTACAACACAACCGAGAAGGTGTGAAGGCGGCAAGGAAGCTCAGTGGGACTGACCAGAAGACTGACTGGTGACTAGCGTCTCCTGCAGACACCTGCAGACACAACAGGATGAGCCGCCGCAGAGGGAGCCGCCCTTTGCCTTAGGGGCCCTTAGCTTTGGGGCTGCCGGGCAGGGGCTGCCCTGGTAGCGCCTATAATGAGGAGGGGGGGCGTGCCAATCAGGATGCAGTGGGAGGGATGGGAGGGATGGGAGGCGGGAAGGAGGGAGGAAGGCAACCGTGAAACCACGGAAGGGGGGAGGGGGCATGAGGAGCACAACAAAGGGGAAACAGAGGTAGGGACAACCAAAATCAAAGAGCAGGGCATACGGAGGGTCCTGGTACCTTTACAGCAGCCTGCAGTCACCCGCTCAGCACACACTGTAAATGGCGAGTGCGGTGACTGCAGGGCTACCTAACTTGGCCAGGAACTGGAGCGGCCAATCAGGATGCAGTGGGAGAGATGGGAGGCGGGAAGGAGGGAGGAAGGTAACAGAGAAACCATGGAATGGGAGAGGGGGGTAGGAGGACCATAACAAAGGGGAAACAGGGGTAGGGACAACCAAAATCAAAGAGCAGGGCCCACGGAGGGTCCTGGTACCTTTACAGCAGCCTGCAGTCACCCACTCAGCACACGATGTAAAGACTCCTAGGAATCCACCCTGAGGACTTGATACACGCATAAACCCAGCAAGGAGTCTGTGATTGGCTCAAAAGACATTGAATACACAAGGCTCTTGGCTGGGGGGCATACAAGGACTGCAACCTGACAGATGGAGAAGAAATTAGCAGGCATATGAAAGCCAGGCAACCATCATCTAGGAGGCCAACGTGTGCACCAGCAGCAGAGGGGTTAAGGGCCCATGAAGCGCAGAGAACTGTGAGTGACTTCACTTGCAATCCTCGAGGGAAGCTACACCTGCACCTATATAGGCCAGAACGTTTGGCCTTAAGACCATGGTTCTATGCTAGATTAACTTTGGCTCCTAACAATAGTCCTCCCAGTTATGGCAGCCCAAACATGGAACTCACTCCCCTACTCACTCCGGGCTGATCAAACCTACCCCAGTTTCAGACGAAACATACAGAAATTGATTAGAACCCATGGCAAGCACCCAACAACTTAGTGTCAATCAACAGACTAAGCTAATATCTGCCACCACATAAGCTGGCAACTGAAACGTCACCTTATACTGCTCTCCGTAATGTAACAGTATATATTGTAATGTACTGTATATATCTTTAACTGCTCACCAGCAACCTGTGACCGGTAACTCTATTACTGTAATTCTATGACTGTAGTTCTATGTATCATCAAGCCTAAAGTCTCCTTGTACTGTTTGCGCCCAGTTACCTTCGGGTTTGGTGCGCCATATAAAAACAATAAACAAATAAACAAACAATTGTCTGGTTCGCCTTGCACCCTCACACCCACTAAAGGAGAAGCATCCAAGGTTGGCTTTGCCCGTACTCCAGGCCTTGTGCTGTGGGCTTTTTTGTTGAAACCCCATGAGATTCAACTTATCGTTTGTTCCCTCAGTCTGTGGCAAGTGTCAAAGTGGGAATTGCCTAGGGTTGTAATCGTGGGTATTAAATTGGAATTGGCACCATCAGAATGTAATCAGTTTCTGCGCATTGGGGAATGTACTGGGGTTGTCAAACTGAGAATAGACAGGGCCCAGGGCTGTCGAACTGTAGGTATATTAAATTAGACATACTTGGTGCAGGCTGGAATTGTGGAATTGGAGTATACTGTGGGTTGTAAACTGTGATTTTGTACAATGGTAATTGATGGATTAGTACAACTCGGAATAGATTTTTTGAAGTTTGCATTTTTGGAATACTCTGGGGATGTCAAACTGTAGGCCTACTAGGGCTGTCAAACTATATATTTACTCTCATTCCAAACCATTTGATTCTGCATTGTGAAAAATTAGGAAGATTAAACTGGGACTATGCTTGGATTGTACAAACAGGGCATATCCTGGGGCTGTGCAAACTAGGCGCACACCATTGGTGATCAAACTTGGAATATGCTGAGATTGTCTACCCCAGACTAAACTGCCATTATGTCCCCTCTGAATGTTCTGGGGTTGCCAAATTGGGAGCGCGATGGGATTGTGTACATTCTGAATATACTGGTTTAGTCCCACGTGGATTGCACTTGTATTTCCAAAGGGGAATATACTGGAGTTATCAAATGGGCGACAACTCAGATTGCCAAGTAGCAATTTTGCAAACTCCCTGTAAGGTAGGGGCTGCAAAAGAAACGTTCTGTTCACATACCTGTTTCAAGATCTCAGTAACTCATCTACGTGAAGATAGAACTGTGAATGTTAGCATGTCCACACTTAGATAGAATTGTGAATATTGGCATGTCAAGACTTGGATATAATTGTGGATACTAGCATGCCTAGACTTGGAGAGAGTTGTGAATATTGGCATGTCCAGAGTTATATGGAATTGTGAATATTGGCATGTCCACACTTAGATGGAATTGTGAGTGTTGGCATGTCCAGACTTGGATAGAATTGTGAATACTAGCATCTAAGTCCACACTTGGATGGAGTTGTGAATGTTTGCCTGCGTCGCATCTGGATGGGACTTTGAATGCTGGCATGTTCGGACTTAGATAGAATTGTGAATATTGGCATGTCCAGACTTGGATAGAATCTGTGAATATTAGCATCTAAGTCCACAATGGGATAGAATTGTGAACATTGGCCTGCAGACTTTGAATGTTAGAATGCCCGCACTCAGGTGAAACATGAATGTTAGCATGACCACCCTTAGATAGTATTGTGAATATTAGCATGTCCACACCTGGATAGAGTTGTGAATGCTAGCATGCCTACACTTAGATAGAATTGTGAATGTTAGCATGTCCAGACTTGGATGGAATCTGTGAATATTAGCATCTAAGTCCACACTTGGATAGAATTGTGAACATTGGCCTGCGGACTTTGAATGTTAGCATGCCCGCACTCAGGTGAAACATGAATGTTAGCATGGCCACCCTTAGATAGTATTGTGAATATTAGCATGTCCACACCTGGATAGAGTTGTGAATATTAGCATGCGTCACATCTAGATAGGACTTTGAATATTAGCATGTCCAGACTTAGATAGAATTGTGAATATTAGCCTGTCCACACTTAGATAGAATTGTGATTACTAGCATGTCCAGACTTCGATAGAACTGTGAATGTTAGCGTGCTAAAGGTCAGGTAACCCACTAACCAATATAAGCTCAAACTCTCCATACTTATCTCACTCAAAAAACTCACACAACCATCTCTCGCACAACAAGCCGCACGCACTTCACAACACTGCAACAACACATAAGCCGGAGCAATAGCACACGCGGACTGACACCGATCCAATACCCGCACCAAAGCTCAGTATCTGGTGTATACTGAGCTGAAGCTGCCAATAGAACTCTTTCAGCTAGCTTTAAACAAGCGTTACCATCAAACTTTGCACTGGAATTGGCTGCCAGTGTTTTTCCAAAGCAGTCTTCTGAGAGTTAATGGCTTAATTGGAGTTGTAAAACCGCTACAAGTGTAATAAAAATGTCTGAACCAGGTCTGCCTTTGGCCTCTCGCTTTTTAAGCACTCTCTGTGTCCTTCACTGAAGTCCTGTCAAAAACAAGTATTGGCAAAGCCAACCGTTTTGGCTTGTGTATATGTATTAGGCATTTGCCCGTCTCTGCTATTAGATACCCAGATACTCGCACCATTTTGCACTTGCTGCCATCAATGACCAGTTAATACCACTACAGCAATGCCTGGCAAGTGCGTTTCCCATGCACACACAACAGCCCAAACTGCCGGCATTGCCAATACTTGTTTTTAGATGCCTTGGGCAGTAGGTTTTCTGAATGGGGTTGGCCTGCCTCATCCAGTATGTGGCCAGGTATGCTAGAGTGGGGTGGGTGGAGCATACCCTCTACAGGTTTAGGAAACCATATTGGCCATGGTAGTACAGAAAATTAAGAGACAAAACAGAGAGACCCGCTCCCAGTGAGAGGTTGCTTTGTATCGTGTTCCAGACATCCTACAGAGCCTGGGCGTGCAGTTTTGTGCCACTGCAAAACCCTTGAATCAAGACCCATATCCGCAAAAGCACAAGGTGGGGGTCATTGATACAGTACTCGTCTCAAAGGAGCAAGTGACACGTGACACCAGGTTTATTTGACCTCTTTAAAAAAAAAGAAATTCTAAATTGGTTTGATTGATCATTTTCAGGAAATGAATTGTCAAACATCTACATTGCAACGATCGAATAAGTAACTCAGGCAAACTACAAACATGTTTGTCGTTTAACATTTTACTTAGTTTTGACTCCCGTCCCCCATCCCTCTCCTCCCCACCCCCCACTGGAGACTCGCCAGGTCACGAATATCAGTCTTTGGATCATGGGCATTTCATTCCCTGGGGGATCTTGAAGCTTAGGTTGGTTCTGGGTCATTTATAGGCCTCAAGGAAAGGTGCCCATTCCATTTCCCTACTCGGAGATGTGCCATGAATGGCCCCTGTAATGCTTTCAATTTCATAGGGTTCTCTGGCTTTTTTCAGGCCCATGTTTTGGCTTTCCAGCTTATTGTGATGCAGTCCCTGGCTGCTAGCAAGAGGAGGTGCGTCATGTGAGGGACTTTTACCAGGTGCCCTTTTTGTTCTTCAAGCCCGAAAAGCACAAGTCTTGGATCAATGTCCCTGGCAATACCTTCTATGTTCTTAATCCAAGCCAGCACCTCCGTCCAGAACGTTTGCGCAATTACTGGCACACCACATGTGCCAGTAATTGGCATTGTCCCCACATTCCCTGCAGCATTTAGCGATAGTCTGGCTGAACATCTTGGAGAGCCTAACGGGCTCGTACTGCCATCTGTGCAATAGTTTTATTCTGTGTAACTTATATTGCGCTGAGATGGATGTTTTCTGCGCTGCTGTGCACATTTTAGACCAGAGCTGGTCATACATTAGTGGGCCTAAGTCTTTATCCCATCTTCTTTTGAGGCTCTCAAGGTTATTTCTCTGCTCCGCTATTAGGGATCCGTATAAACGAGAGGTGAGGCCTTTGCTCGCGTGGGTCTCACTGAGTACACGTTCAAAAGCGTTGAGGTCTCTTTGGAGCACGTCTTTCCATCCCGGAGCCGTGAGCACCCCCTTCCGTTGTAGATACACGAATACCTTTTACATTTTTTAAGTGTTTACACATCTTTTTGACCTTTTTATCCTTAAATCTTTATTGAACTCTTTTCTTGCATCTTTTTAGTATGGTAGATTCCTGTCTGATATGATATATTTTATTTATATCGCGCTCATACACAAGTGTTTCAGAGCGCGACGAGGTAAGGGAGGCGTAACTGTCTACATTTGAAAATCAAAAATCCTGAGATGTATGCCCCGCCCACAGCCACACAAGACTCCGCCCATTTGCACACAGCTCCGCCCACCTGTCAAAAAGGTAAACTCGGCTGTGTATGCACATTTCATTAAATTGGCTTTTCATAACCACCCAAATTGCATAGAACCATAAAACCAATACACACACACAAAACCAAGATAGGTTATTTTCTTCAAATTGTGTTTTTGAAAACGTTAACATGTGTGCATGTTTTAAACTCCATGAACCACTACAAAGGTCTTCCCTGGAACTTGCAGTACCGAAATTGGACATTTCACCTTAGTTGTTTGTTATTTTTCATGACATTATATAGTGCAGTGGTGAGGTGTCCAACCTGCAAACCTGATGGCTGTGGTTCAATCGTTGAGGTCGGCTTTAATTCATGAATTCAAAGAGGACGTTCAATGTTTCTCATTTTAGCTGGGGGGGGCAACCTCTGAAAAAAGTGGGTGAACTTCGCCCACCCTCGTGTACCCTCAATTTGAGTCCTGGCAAACTGGCCAAAAAGAATGGAAGCTGAAAAAATAGGAATACTGCTTTCAATCCTGTGTCATTAATGACACCGGATTGAAAGCAGTATTTAGTGTTCACATTTAAGGGCGACTAAAACAAGGCAAACTGGCCAAAAGGAATGAAAGCTTAAGCCAAATAAACGCGGTAATACTGCTTTCAATCCGGTGTCATTAGTGACACCGGATTGAAAGCAGTATTCTACGTTTCTTTTCCTCCAGTCTGCAAAAGTGCGCAGGGAGGAACATTCGCAATGATTACGGGTCCCGCCCACACCTCCCCCTGATTGGCCACCGGCAGCCGTCTTTTGCAGCCAATCGAATGGACGGCACCCGGAAACTGCATCAAAAACCCGGAGACTCCAGGGTCCTCCTCCTTGGAGACCTGGAGAAATGGCTAAAAACCCAGAGACTCTGGTGAAAACCTGGAGGTTAGGCAGGTATGAAGGGAGGGGAACAAGGGAGGACAAAACCACAATGTTACTAGGCCCAGTGACATTGAGAACGCGCAAGTGCAGGGGAAGTGTGTAAGTGTGTAACACTAAACTGGCATTATATTGAAATTGTGTATAGTGGCTGTTATAAGCTGTTCTCCCGGAGGCCCAGCACGAGGGGCTGGCTCCGGTCCAGGAGGCCGCGCGGCCTTGAGCATGGCATGGGCAGGAGCGCTGAATAAACACACGCACGCGCTGATCTGCATTCGCCCGGAACTGCCTCCCACTCCAGGGGGCGGGGCTTTTATTTAGCTGCCCTACGTCACCGCGCTGCGGGACGTAGGGCGGATATAACATTCCTCCTTTATTTCAAACCAACCTAACAAACAACATAAACAACATGCTCAACTATAAACTCCTGCCACTGTTCTTGGCTTAGCATACATAGTCATTCAGCCTCGCAGGCGGTCTTGTGGTCTTTCTCAGACTGTACCGCTTCGTTTGGGGGCTGTCCCCGCTCGGTTCGTAAGTCTGCTCACCTTCGCTGCATGTGTCCTCACTGCTGGGCGGTCTCGGTGATTGCCAGCTGCGATCCCCTGCGGATTCTTCCTCGGGGTCTTGCGCCGGCACGTCGCTGCTTTGTTGCTCGTTGTCGTCGTGAGGCCCCTCGCAATCCGTCCAGAGATGCTGGGGCACGGGCTTGAACCAGGAGGCGTTCCTTGTTACTTTCCGACCTCCCCGGGTGACAGTTATCATGGTCCCGCGCCGGTTGCTGATAGTCCATGGCAGTTCCTCGTACCTGGTGTCTAGCTTGGATTTCGTGGGGTTTCGCAACATGATTACTTGGTCACCCACTCTGTGGTTTGAGGGCCTTGCTCTTCTCTTGGCGCTCATGTGAGCGTTGGCACGTGTTCTCCTCGTTTCCACGCGTGCATTGTCGACGTCGTCAGGGGTCCTGCTTGGATGATGGGGAATCGATGAGTTGATGATAGTTCCAAACATAAGGTCAGCAGGTGGTATGCCCGTGGTGCTGTGGGGGGTGACCCGATAGTTCCTTAGGAACCGGAATAGGTCGATCCTCCATGGGCTGGCGTTTGCCTTTGATACTCTGAGTCCCTTGTTAATGGTCCTCATGAATCGCCCGACGTCCCCATTAGCTTGTGGCCACCTTGGCATGATGTGGTGGTATTTAATGCCCAGTTCCTGTAGGTATGACCTGAATTCCTCCCCTGTGAACGGGGGTCCATTGTCACTCTTAATGGTCGTGGGCAGACCATGGGTGGCAAACATCTTTTCCATCACCGGGATGACCACTTCCGCGGCGGTGGACTCCAGTATCTCGACCTCTGGATAGCGTGAGTGGTCATCGATTGCCACCAGTAGATGTAGACCCTCTCTGATTTTGCAAAAGTCAATGCTGATCGCTTCCCATCGTGCCCGGCCACGCTCGGCCGATAGGATTGGTTCTGGGTCTGGTGGCCCACTCGTTATTTGGCAGGGTAGACATGTGTTCACTAGGTCCTCGACACGATCGTCGATGTGAGGGAACCATACCCTGTGTCTGACCCGGGCCTTTGTTCTTGCGAGCCCTTGGTGTCCTTCATGCGCTAGGGCAACTATCGTGTCTTGCAGCCTTGGGGGTATGATGATGCGGTCACCCCTTAGCAGGAGCCCTCCCTCAGTGATTGAGAGGTCTTGTCGAACCGTGAACATGCCTGCTAGGAACTCCTTGGCCCCCTCGGTTCTGTTGCGTGTGTGCGACATGAATTCTTTCCAGTTGCCTGACATGATGGCATCTTTTACCAGATCGCAACAGGGGTCATTTTGGGTTTCTGTTGCAATGTCCTCAATGTTTATGGCTTTGGGCCTCATGGTGTGGACTACTTGACAAATGTGTTCCTCCGTTTCTTCGGCGACTAGCACTTCCTGCTGGGTGGCTGGTCGTGGGTGTCTCGACAGGAAGTCCGCGGGGTTGCCACTGCCCGGTTGGTAGACAAGTTCAAAGTCATACTGCTGGAGGTGTAGCAGCCACTTGGTGATTCTGGCTGGTGGGTGCGCCGATGACCCAATGAAGATTGGTAGTAGGGGCTTGTGGTCGGTGATCGCCGTGAACTTGCGCCCATATAGGTACATGTGGAAGTGTCAACACCCCCATAGAACGGCGATTGCCTCCTTTTCTATATGGGAATACCTTTGTTCCGTTGCTGTGAGCGCCCTGGATGCATATGCAATCGACCTTTTTGTGCCCTCTTTTGTGACCTGCATCAGGATTGCTCCAAGTCCCACTGGGCTGGCATCCACAAATAGTTCTGTCGGGAGGTCCTTGTCGTAGTAGGCCATCTTGGTATCAGTTGATAGGGAGTCTTTTATGCTCTCAAATGCTTTCTGGCATTCGGGCCCCCAGTCCCACTTGGTACTGGCCTTTGTTAGCTCCCGCAGCAGTTCGGATAGGGTTGCTAGGTTCCGAATGAATCTGCCACAGTAGGTGGCCATTCCCAGAAAACTGCGCACCTCGTTGGGGGACTGGCAGCTTGGATGTCCGCCACTTTCTGGGGGTCTGGTGATATCCAGGTGCGGTCGAACCTGTATCCAAAAAAAGTTATTTCTGGTTTTAGGAACTCGCACTTCTCTCGATGAATTGTGAGTCCGGCGTTTTCCAACCTGTCCAGTAGTGTCTTGAGTCTCGTGATGTGTTCCTTGGTGTCCGGTGCATGTATTAGGATGTCATCGCTCACGTTCAATACCCCTGGTATGCCTCTGATGACCTCCTGGATGGTCTGTTGAAAAACCTCCGCGGCCGATGATATGCCGAAGCTCAGGCGCTTGTACCTCCTCAGACCTAGGTGGGTTGAGAAAGTGGTGATATAGCGCGACTCTCTGTGGAGCTTAAGCTGGTGGTATCCCGCCTTTAGGTCTACCTTCGAGAACACACACGATCCAGTGAGGTCGGTGATGATTTCATCAATTGTGGGTGTTATGTGTCGTTCTCTTTTTATGGCTGCATTGGGCAGGCGCATGTCAATGCAGATCCGGACTTTTCCGGGCTGTTTGGGCTTCCTGGTGACCACCATCGGGGAGACCCACGGTGTTGGTCCAGTGACTTCTTCAATAATGCCAGCGGCTTCGAGTGACCTTAACTCCTTCTCAACCTGTTCCCTCATGTGGAACGGTGTCCTTCGGTGTCTTACCACACGTGGTTGCACTGATTGATCAATGTGTAGTTTGATGGTCTTTCCCTTGAGACGGCCTATCCCCTTCTGTAGCTTGGGGTGTTGCCTGAGGAAGTTCTCGACCTCGGACGTGTCGTCAATGTGGCATATGAATTTGACCACGCCCAGGTCTTCAGCCGCATCTCCACTCAGCAGGCTTTCAATTCCCGCCTTGACAACATAGATCTTCGACCACAACTTCTGTTTGCCATGCTCAAGAGTGGTGCGGAACCTCCCGATGACTGGTAAGGGTCTCCGACTGCCGTAGGCAAATAACCGAGTGTCTGTGGATTTTAGCTCGGGTGGTGGTACGAGGGTTTGGAAAACGGTGGTTGGCATGACGTTTACCGAGGCCCCCGTGTCAATGGTCATCTGTATGTCCTGGCCTTGTATGTTGACCATGCATTTTCGTCGCCTGTCGGTTCTTTTCGACGGTGCTGGCCCTTGGTTCAGTGTCGATACTAGGTATACCTTTCGGCCCTTTCCTTCGTTCTCCGTGCCTGCTGTTTGTCGTAGGGCTGAGAGGTCATCCCCTTCCTCTTCCGTCGAGGAGTTGACTACCGCAACCCTCCTCGCGCTGGCTTGTTTCTTTTTTTTCGATGACCCTTTTTCCTGCGGAGGCTGTAGTGGCGTGTTCGCTGATCTGCACACTTTCGCGTAGTGATCCTTCCTGCCACACGCTCCGCACGTGGTGCCTTGCGCCGGGCAGTTTCGCCTTCCGTGCCTTTGACCCCCACACCATCCACATTCTGTTGGTCCTGGTGCTCGAGGCTGCCACCTGTTCTGGGTGTAGCCGCTGCCACTTTCGCTTCTCGTTGATTGTCTGTCCGAGATTTGAGCGACCATCGCTGTGGAGAGTGACGGCTGGAGTTTTTGTAGGGTCGCTTCCATGTTGGCGGCCCTGGAGTGGGCAAGCTCCCTCTGTCGACCCAATTCCAGGATGCGTTGTAGAGGGATGCCCTTTTCACTGAGCACGAGACGCCTCAGCTTCTCCGAGTGAATTCCATTTATGATTTGCCTCCTAATCTCCCTTTCAGTGTTCGTAAACTCACACGACATGGCCAGCTTCCTCAGCCTCGTGTGGTAGGCGTTGAGAGTCTCATCGGTGGCCTGGATGGTCGTGCAAAAGATAAAAGTTTCATAGTCTGGATTGAGTTGCGGGAGAAAATGTGCTGTTAGCGCGTCCTTTGCACCCCGGTATGCGTCTTGGCCGTCATCCACATCCAGGGAGTTGAAGATGCGCAGCACCTCGTCGCCCACGCTGAGGAGTAGATGCGCTTTCATCTTTCTGGATGACGTGATGTCCTTACATTCCATGGCCATCTCAAACTTTTGTAGCCATAGCTGCCATCTGGGCCCACTGGATGATGGGTCTGTGAATGGGTCGAATGGTTGGATCAACGTCGACGAACTCCCCTGCGTGCGAGGCGGTGGTGACGCCATTGACAGGTTTGCCGCCATCCTGGACGGTGTTGAGGGTCCAGGGGTAGATGACCCAGTCGCCATGGTGTTGCGTGCGCTTGGTCAACGATTCTCCGCCCTCTGGGTTTGTGCGCACCCTGTGGTGAGGCAGTGTCCCACGTGGTGACAGTTCCTACCGGCACTTGTGCTCCGATTGATTGGCGCTTCGTGACCTGTGTGCTTTTTTTTTTGGTGGTGGGGGTCACGTGATCGTGGGGGCCCCCACCGGGTGTCCAAAAATTTACACGGAGCGTCCGTGTGGCATCCGCGTGTGAAATGGTGGTGGAGCGCGTGGATGCTCGCTCACTTCCTCGTCGCCATTGTTATAAGCTGTTCTCCCGGAGGCCCAGCACGAGGGGCTGGCTCCGGTCCAGGAGGCCGCGCGGCCTTGAGCGCGGCGTGGGCAGGGTCGCTGAATAAACACACGCACACGCTGATCTGCATTCGCCCGGAACTGCCTCCCACTCCAGGGGGCGGGGCTTTTATTTAGCTGCCCTACGTCACCGCGCTGCGGGACGTAGGGCGGATATAACAGTGGCATACTGTACAAACATACAAAATGATGGGATTGTCACACTGGCCAGGTTCGTCCCAGCATATCCCGGTTTGTCCTATGTCAGTATATCCCTAGTTTTACGAACCTGCCAAAGTGATACAATCATCCTAGAACCGGATCTATACTAGGGTTGTAAAAAGTGGGATTATGTTGGGATTGCCAACTGCAGGATGTATTGGAAATGTGAAACCAGTCAGAGTTCTGACAACTGCCAAACCAGCAATGTCCTGGGATTATTTAAACTGAGAGCTACTGCCTTGCAGTACTATGGGTACACTAGGACTGTCAAACTGGCAGCACACTCTGATTATCAATCCGATAATCTACTAGGTTTGGCCAACCTAGGAATATACTGGCTTTGAACAAAATGGTAATAATTCGACATTAAAAAGGAGAAATGTAGGGTTGGAGAAAATGGGAAAATACATAGCAATGGTAATGTAATTGGGCAATATTTGGATATTTAGGGTTGGATAAAATGAGGAAATACCGACTTTGTAAAAAAAGGGAATATTCTGGCATTGTGCAAATTGAGAGTGTCACAATGAGAGATGTCGCTGGTACTGAGGACAGCAACACAACAGCAGAGTTCAATGTCATGCTTCTATTGTAAATTGCAAAAGGCGGGGTCGGTGTGACGGCGGGCATCATATGAGCAGCTCACAGTTGACTGAGAGTGTTCAGTCAAATCGCGCTCGCAGTCTCCGTAAGTGAAGACTTCCTGCACCAGAGACCGTGTTTCCCACAACCCACATCCCCTGCACAATTCCCAAAACTCTGGCTCCATGCGGGGTGAGCTGTGCTTCCAGGGTCTGGACACAGGCCAAGTCACCGGCGCTACATACACATGGGACAATGCCTATGGAAACTTTTAGTATCCCATGCCCCAGGCATGGTACCCAATGTCCATGTCCTGTGTTTACTGTGAGAATGGCTTGGACATAACTAAACCGTGCTCACAGGCCGTGCATTGCACGTGAGACAAAGATGTAGGCTAAGCACTTTGGCAACTATTCAAGAATACTGATTATCACATGTCTGATGATGACAATGCATCTGTGATATCATCAGTGACGTTATTGATGATGTCATCGGTGACACCATGAGCTGTGCATTGTGGGATGAGTTACTGTTCTTTTGTTAGCGTAAACACGAATATCCGTGTTTTTAGGCTGTGCATTCCAAGCACAGTATCTCTCCGGCTAAACATTTCTCGCTGAATTGTGCAGCTTTTAATAACAGGTGGTTTACCATAACGACCCTTAAACGTTTGTTTAACTGAAAAGATATATAAAGGATATGGCAGAGTCACACAGCGAGTCAGTATTGCATGTTATTTTATGTTTACATTCTGGGAAAACAGAACGCGGGTAAAGGCAGAAGGGCTTTCGATGGTGCATTGCGTGCAGAAGTCCTGGCACGCGTCCAGTGGCTACAGCTGCTTGGAACTTGCTGCGCGGTCATGTCGCAGTTAGCTGGCGGCGGGAAAGGCAGGGCTTGGGCAATACTTCCTCATAAGTGACGCAAACGCGAGCATCCGCTGTGATGGGTGGATTGCCACGTGTGAGCCAAACATGACGCGGAAACCTGAGAGATATGCTACCAGTAACACAACAGGATGGGGGGAGGCAGTGAGGGGGGTCAGCAGGACAGCCTTGGGACAAGGAGGAGCCAGTACAGAGACCTCCCACTGCGCAGTCACGACTAAAGAGTGAAATCCAGAACAGAAATTGCTCTCGCTAACGCGTCTGCGACAATGTCACTTTCTAGTGTGAGTACCTCGCCCAGTGAACATATCGCATGCTTTCTAGTGTGAGTAGCTCACCCAGTGAACGTATCTCATGCTGTCCCTTTCTAGTGTGAGTAGCGCACCCAGTGAACGTATCTCATGCTGTCCCTTTCTAGTGTGAGTACCTCACCCAGTGAATTAATCTCATGCTGTCCCTTTCTAGTGTGAGTAGCGCACCCAGTGAACGTATCTCATGCTGTCCCTTTCTAGTGTGAGTAGCTCACCCAGTGAATAACATATTTCATGCGGCCCCTTTCTACTGTGTGTAGCTCGCCCAGTGAACATATTTCATGCTGTCCCTTTTTAGTGTGAGTAGCTCACCCAGTGAATAACATATTTCATGCTGTCCCTTTCTAGTGAGAGTAGCTCACCCAGTGAAAGTATCTCATGCTGTCCATTTCTAGTGTGGGTAGCTCACCCAGTGAACGTATCTCACGCTGTCCCTTTCTAGTGTGAGTTGCTCACCCAGTGAACATATTTCATGCTGCCCCTTTCTTGTGTGAGTAGCTCACCCAGTGAATATCTCATGCTGTCCTTTTCTAGTGTGAGTAGCGCACCCAGTGAACATATCTCATGCTGTCCCTTTCTAGTGTGAGTAGCTCACCCAGTGAATAACATATTTCATGCGGCCCCTTTCTACTGTGAGTAGCTCGCCCAGTGAACATATTTCATGCTGTCCCTTTTTAATGTGAGTAGCTCACCCAGTGAATAACATATTTCATGATGTCCCTTTCTAGTGAGAGTAGCTCACCCAGTGAAAGTATCTCATGCTGTCCATTTCTAGTGGGAGTAGCTCACCCAGTGAACGTATCTCACGCTGTCCCTTTCTTGTGTGAGTAGCTCACCCAGTGAACATATTTCATGCTGTCCCTTTTTAGTGTGAGTAGCTCACCCAGTGAATAACATATTTTATGCTGTCCCTTTCTAGTGAGAGTAGCGCACCCAGTGAACATATCTCATGCTTTCTAGTGTGAGTAGCTCACCCAGTGAACATATTTCATGCTGTCCCTTTCTAGTGTGAGTAGTTCTCCCAGTAAATGTATCTCATGCTGTCCCTTCCTAGTGTGAGTAGTTCTCCCAGTAAATGTATCTCATGCTGTCCCTTCCTAGTGTGAGTGGCTCAGCCAGTGAACATATTTCATGCTGCCCCTTCCTAGTGTGAGTGGCTCACCCAGTGAACGTATTCATGCTGTCCCTTTCTAGTGTGAATAGCTCACCCAGTGAACGTATCTCATGCTGCCTCTTTCTAGTGTGAGTAGCTCACCCAGCGAACGTATTTCATGCTGTCCCATTCTGGTGTGAGTAGCTCACCCAGTCAACAAAACTCATGCTTTCTCTTTCTAGTGTGAGTAGCTCACCCAGTGAACGTATCTCATGCTGTCCTTTTCTAGTGTGAGTAGCTCACCCAGTGAACATATTTCATATTCGCCCTTTCTAGTATGAGTAGCTCTGCTCACCCAGTGAATCTCATGCTGTCCCTTTCTAGTGTGAGTAGCTCACCCAGTTAACATATCTCATGCTGCCTCTTTCTAGTGTGAGCAGCTCACCCAGTGAATTAATCTCATGCTGTCTCTTTCTAGTGTGAGTAGCTCACCCAGTGAACATATCTCATGCTGTCTCTTTTTAGTGTGAGTAGCTCACCCAGTGAACGTATTTCATGCTGTCCCTTTCTAGTGTGAGTAGCTCACCCAGTGAACGTATCTCATGCTGTCCCTTTCTAGTGTGAGTGGCTCACCCAGTGAACATATTTCATCCTGTCCCCTTGTAGTCTGAGTAGCTCGCCCAGTCAAAGTATCTCATGCCGTCCCTTCCTAGCGTGAGTAGCTCACCCAGTAAAAGTATCTCATGCTGTCCCTTCCTAGTGTGGGTAGCTCACCCAGTGAACATATCTCATGCTTTCTAGTGTGAGTAGCTCACCCAGTGAACGTATCTCATGCTGCCTGATGTCAGGTGAGAGCTAGCACTCACTACGGGCTTCATTATGAGTTTGGCAGAGCAGTAAAAAAGAGACTTTAGCATAATTACTGCCACGTTTGCTGCACGTCCCAAATTCGGAGTTTGGAAAAAATGTGGAGGAAGAACCCCAGCACTTGCCCACAGGCCTTACCTGCACATTACCCCCCAAGAGTTGAGTGTTTACTGTGGGTGGAATTACGGACCCATGGTCAATATGAATGGAGATTAAAGCCGCCTCACCATCACTCGTTATCTGGCGGATTTCCTGCCAGGTGGAATGGCTGTAAAGGTCAACAAGTATGGTAGTATGTGCCATGCAAAGATTAGTTTTATGATACACCTGGAGGATAATTAACACCTGCAAACAGTGGCTCAAAAAGAGACACTTCACAGAGCAAGGAGCACACCTACCTGAAGCAAGTATCTGCACTGTGCACATGCCTTCAAGCCAGAAAGTGCCAAGAGGTGATGCGGTCCAAGTCCAGGTGCCATCATGCATTCCTCCTTTTACCCGTCCACCCATAGGTCGTTAGAGTAGACTAGGAGCGAACTGTTGGAATATGTGCGAGTACATTCATTACACGGACGGCGGTAACCATGGTGCTATTAGCGCCATGGTTGCTGCTGGTATTTTACCGATTCCGCCTTGGTGAATGGGGGAATTACCGCCCCATTCCAAGGTTGGCGGGGCAGTAATTCCCCATTCACCAAGGCCCTTCCCCATTCCCATTTGAGCCCCTATAGGGCTCAATTGGAATGGGGAAGGAGCAAATAACGGTACCGCTATTGCCTTGAAGTCCCTCAGCGGGTCCCTTCCTTAACGTGTGGTCTGGCCACATGTTAAGGACGGGACCCGCTGAGGGACCTCGTAGTATGGCGCTAAGGGATTACCGGCACCGGTGCCCTTACCGGTGCCGGTAATCAATGTTCCCTCTAATTTTTTTGGGCTGTGTGCGCCAAAGAATAGTTGTGTGCGGGCTGTTTTTCAGTCATGTGCGCAACTGAGTGATGCGCTGCCAGACCGGGGGTGGTCGTCGGCGCAGCGGCGGCGCAGCGCCATACCAGTGAGCAAAGCTTAGTGATCAGATTCCACAGTGTGCAAGCGAGGAATGCGAATTTGCAGCACAACAAGCTCTACTTCAAGGGACATTTGGGTGCTCTATTCTCCTCCCAAGACTTTAGCTCTTCTGAAATTGTGTCCTTTTACATCTCTAAACCAAGATCTTTCGTTTTATGATGGGTTGGTACAAGAACAGAGGGGTTCTTGTAGTGGAACACAGATTCTGCCTCACAAATTAATATTGGCACAGCATTAGCTTCTCCATTCACTAAATGTATGGAATATAAAGGAAATGCTTTCTCTTGGTTTAATGAAATAAACAGTACATGAACATGATTAATGACAAAGACGGCTTAATAGAAGGCGGGATATGAATGGACATTGCACTCTGACAGTTAAATAAAAAGCACTGAATCATGTAATCATGTAATCTCAGATGATTGTCACCACTCACCTCACCAATGCCATTTGTGAATGTCATGTGACTGCCAGTGTTTAAACATAAGGTCTGTTGTAACGTAACTTGTAGATCATGTGATCTCCATATGTGTAGCAGTGGAGAAAAGAGGTGTTCATTCTACAATACTCTGCCCATTTGAGGCCCACTGTGTATTTATTTGCAACTGGATTTAATTCTACAAGGTTTTTACTTGTCGCACCATGGAGTACTGACCTTCCACACACCAGGTCGGGTGGAGAACAATCGTGTGGCAAGCACGGGATGGCTCTATCTCTTCTACACATATGCCCAATTCAACATATTGAGGGTTCATGTGTCTGTTACATTACAACACTCCAGACAACGCCTCTACAGCCAACTTACACAACATCACCACCTGTCCACTCCCTGCCCTGGTCCCTTTCGGGATACCAATGCCCCTATGCCCTCAACAAAGACACTGTGGGGTCGGTGCTTCCGAACTGCACACAGCAACAAAGGCTAGCATCATCCGGGGTCAGACTGGGCCATGTAATTGTCTCAGGCACCAAAGAAAAAGTGGCTCGCACTTGCAAATAGCTTTTCATTCCTTTTGTGATACTGTTTGAGTAGTACCCAGGGGAGCTTTTTGATAAAGTGACGTGCAAATTGTACATTTTAAAGAATATTTATTCAGCAACACTGGTCAAACTACTAGTCACAGCAGAGTAAATTAACTCATCAAACTGGCCCACATGGGCCAATAAGGGTCCCAGTGACTTTTTCTTTCTTTCACCAATGCATCAGGGCTGGACCCCTGAGCTGCTCGGGGCTGGCCCTCTTGACTACAACAAAAGAAACTCTGCTGCAAGACCAGGGGCTCTGTGTGTAAACCAGCTGACTCGCACACTAAACTTTTTCTTTCTTTTACCAATAAATCAGGGGATATCGCGAACGCAGTCCCCCACTACTAGAAATAATGCAGTCGAGTACCCTGCATTTGGGGACATCGCAGGAGTCAGCAAATCCGATGTGCAATGGATGAGCCTCACCCGGGGAGCTCTGCCTTTCTGATCACAGATGCTCCCCTGCCAGGTAAGTATGAGTTGCGAGCAAGAGGGCAGGGGTTGGGCGGCGGGGCCTTTTCTGGAAGCCCCGCTAAGCGAGGGTGAGAAGGCCGGCACTGACCCAGACCCAGCCCTCCCAGAAGCCCTGAGCGTCTGCAGAGCTGCCTGCCCCACAGGCAGGGAGAAGCTCCGGCAGGCAGAGCCCAGCAGAAGAGGCACATTGTAGCACAGTTCATTTCTCCCATCAGGCCCTGCTCGGCCCGAGATTTGCATAAATTCGGACCTGGCCGCCAGCCAGCAGGCACAGTCGGATAGTGAGCAGGCCTGGTGCAGTGGGCCCACTGGCCCGTCAGCCCCAGGAGGGTCCATGGCCCTCCTGAGCCGACAGGTCACCCCGCTTAAATAGAGCGTCTCGGGTGGGGTGCCCCCCATCAGGACACGGCAACGCCGTGAAGGCAAGGCCCAATCGGTGCTTGGACGGGGCCGGCGGCAGCCGGTAGCCAGACCCCCCTCCCTCATAAATCCCCAGGAGCTGCTGTAGCCAGACCCCCCCCCCCATAAATCCCCAGGAGCTGCTGGCTGGGCCTTCTTCAGGTTGGAGGGCCTGGGCGCGAAAACAGGCAGGGTGGCTTCAAGAACTACCGGGGCACCTCATAGCATGGGGCGCACATGGGTGGGGGGGGAGGGTGCGGCTGGGTGACGTCCATGGGGAAACACACCATAGCGTTTTTTGCCAAACCCTTTTATAAGACGAGAGTCCTCTCCTCCTTACCTTGTAGCACAGTGGCAGGCTGACTGTTGGCTGCTGACTGTGGCCTGGGTCGTCGTCGCCTCGCCTGGTGGTCCTCCTCAGTGTGGCTGTCCTGTGTGTGGGCTGGGCACTGGGCTGGCTGGTGGTGTGACTGGTGACTGAGGTCCACTGGTGCACCCCAATAAATCATGCCCAGCCAGGGCCAGGGCCAGGGTGGGTCAGAGGCCCAATAGCATCAGTCACGTGCGTCACGCCGTGATGGACCTGGCGGCACTGAGTCTGGGTGGACACGAATTTTCATTGGCTTGTTCTTCCCCCAGGCACAAGTGGAAGTTGTTTCAACTTTGTAAAGAAGTGCAACAACAAATTTGTTGTTACTTCCTCCAAAGTTGAAGCAACTAGTGTGCAATGTCACTGGGCCCCAGCTCAGCCCTGCAGGCAGGCTGCCCCCCCAGGGTCAGGACTCGGAGGGAGGCGGCAGGTGTTACAATTGCTTTAGTGTGTGCAATTGCTTCAGCCGCCTGCCGCCTCCCTCCACAGATCAAAGTAAACGTTGAACTCGGCCGGCCCGAGCAGAGCGCGGGCCGAGCACCACACGGCACCGGCCCCCCACGGCCGCCGGTGGCCCGCCCACCATTTTGAATGATGCTGCCTGCTTGCTACACATGCATCTGCATGCATCATAAGTTATGATGCATGCATGATGCAATCATCAAAGCAAGGTAACAACATCTAGTGTTAACTTGCTATGATGATGAATTGTGTGCAGACACTGCAGAGTGCCTCCTGGCTCCTGCCCTGCCCAACCCAGCCCCAGGCGGCCCAGCCCCCAGGAGTCTGACTTGACTTCCCGGCCGCGGGATGAAAAAAATAAAAATAAATAAATAATCATTTCACCCCAGGAGTCCGACTTGACTTCCTGGCCGCGGGCTGGGAAAAAAAAAAAAAAAAAAAAAAATCACAAAATGATGATTGCAGTGCGCGGCAAAATAAGCACTATGCGCGGCTCACAATCAAAAGGTGCGCGGCCGCACAGGCGCGCACCTTACAGGGAACATTGCCGGTAATCCCTTAGCGCCATCCGTGTAATGAGGCCCTATGTCTTGCTAACCTCTCAAGCCAAGGGAATGCGATTGGACGAACGCCAAAGTGTCACCTTAAAGGTAACCTTTGGCTATCCTCTGCGGCCGCCTGAATGTGGGGAAAAATCCGGTGGCACAAAAAACCCCAAGGAAGTCCACACAGAGCGGTTAGGTGAGAACGAGATCCACAAGTTCTTGAAGCAGATCCGGGAAGTATATTCTGTGGCCTGGTCCGGCAGCAGAACGGGATGTAGAGTGGAGCTCCCGTGCAAACTCCTCAGGAAGGTAAGTAGTAGAAGGAGCCTCAGCGAGCAAACAATGGTAGTGTGGCCAAGTAGATCAGAGAAAAGTCAGTCCATGATGCGTTGAAAAATTGAAGATGCGTTGACCAAACCAAAAGGCATCACTTGGTATTCATAAAGACCGAACGGAGTCCTGAAAGCGGTCTTCCATTTGTCGCCGGTCTGAATGCGGAGTAGATCATAAGCATTGCGTAAGTCCAATTTTGTGAAAATGGTAGCTCCCTGAACTGCATGTATGATCTCTGCAATCAGTGGCATGGGGTAGCGGTCTTTTATGGTCACCTTATTTAAGCCTCTGTAGTCAATACATGGCCGTAATTCGTGAGTCCCTTTTTTAGGGATGAAAAACAGCCAGGCCCCTGCTGGGGATTTGGAAGGTCGGATGAGTTCGTTAGCGAGATTCTTGTCTAAGTAATCTCGAAGGTACTGTTTTTCTTTTATCGATAGGGGATACATGCGGCAAAAAGGAACCAAGGCTCCGGGATGGAGATCAATACAGCAATCTTCCGGTCTGTGTGGTGGAAGCTCTAAGGGAACCTTTTCAGTTACCACTTCCGTGAATTCCTTAAGATCAACTGGTAGGCAATGTACCATCTTAGAATCAATACTGCATGTAGTTTGAACAGCTTCAACGGTAGGTTTAGGCAGACAGTTTGTTTTACAAAAGGAGGAATGGAAACTTAACAAGTTCTTAGACCAGTCTATGGTGCGGTTGTGTTTGTGAAGCCAACCAATGCCCAGGATGAGAGGGAAATGAGCCGCTCGTATTATATCAAAGGTGAGACGCTCGGAATTACGGTCTGATTTCTCGACCGCTCTCTCTCTGTTTTCTCCGCTGCCCCATCCCGCCTTGACTCGTACCTCCTCACCTTGTTCCTTCCTTTCCGCCCGTCTCCCGTTTATTCTTTCTGCTCCCTCACTTTGCCTTTCTTATTCTTCCTTTCCCCCATTTTCTTCTGATTGACTTCCCGTGTACCGACCTTGCCTGCATTTGGATTGCTCGCCCTCGCGCTGTGTCTTGATATTTCTCCCAGTATACCTGACCTTCGCTTGTCCCAGGACTGCTTCTTATTTTCCCTGTGCTGCTCGCTGAGGCTCCTTCTACTACTTACCTTCCCGAAGAGTTCGTATGGGGGCTCCACTCTACATCCCGTTCTGCTGCCAGACCAGGCCACAGAATATACTTCCCGGATCTGCTTCAAGAACTCCTGGATATCGTTCTCACCTAACCGCTCTGTGTGGACTTCCTTGGGGTTTTTTGTGCCACCGGCTTTTTCCCCACATTCAGGCGGCCGCGGAGGATAGCCACAGGTTATCTTTAAGGTGACACTGTGGCGTCCTTCCACGGTTGCCCCTATCTACATAAAAAAATGGAGAAGACCAGACCCAAAGGAAGACAAAAGCCAGCACTCCGGTGGAAAGACAGAGGTGAGGTGGAAGGGGAGGTGGGAGAGACAGAGTCTTCGGTGGAGGAAGAAGATATTACCGACCATTCTGACACCGATTTACTTCAGCCAGTAAATCTGCTGTGGTAAATCAACTGGATTTTGGTGGTAAGGGAAAGGTGAAACAATCCATTTCACCTTCAAAGTTGGAGTTTGGCTGTGGGCAAAAGGTAAGCAATAGAATTTCACTGCCACTTCACTGCCTTTTTACCTGCACCATTAAAATCCCAATGAGGACCTTTAACCTTCTGTATTTGCAAATGTGCATGTGTCAATATTTTTACATAAAACTCACATTTGAAGGTTGTGAAGAAGAAGTGGCAAGTTCACTAGTGTTCATTAAATCATTGTGGAATCATCGTGATAAGATATTGCTGTTGATACAGAAAAAGGGTGAATGCATTTTGTTTTCTTAAGAAGAATTTGTGTTGAACTTTGTTGCTATATGCGAAGAGATAAAGACTTTGTGTGTGACTGAACCTTTTGATATAGTCCAAGTGAAAGACTTTTGGAGTAAGAAGGAATTTATGATCAAAACCTGGCTACAACAAGGAACTTTCTTATTTAAACTTTTGATTTAAAAACCTGTTTTGAATCTGAGGGAGGGGATCCAAACTAGGTTACAAGGATGCACAGTTATTGGATTTATGTTAAACATAACTGGTATTTCTGTTTCATTTGAATTGCCATATATTACCTTCATGTGTTTGATGTATGTTTAAGTGTGAAGGACAGATTCCTTATATTGGAGTGTTTTCCTTTAGTTTATTTTCAAGTAGGGATATCCACGTTAGGTTAGAGATAGTGAGGCGTTTGTCAAACCTCTATGAGTTAATAAAATGGCTTGTTGTGAAAAAGCTTTACCAAGTTGTCCGCTTAACATTTCTGACCCCTCACAATCCTCCGAGTTCTGTTTCTCCCTCTCTTCTCTGGAAGACGTTTTGGGTAGGGATCTTCCTTCCCTCTTTGGATATCCTGGCCTCCTTCACTGGTAGAAGAAGTAAGGCACACTGTACCTTCTGCCAGGTTCCAAGGTTGAGTTCTTCTTTCTTACTTCTTGTGAAGTCCTCAGAAGGGTTCAGCCCCCTTTTAAAGCCAAGCCTACCTTTGTGAACCAGTCCTGGGGTCCCAAGCAACAATCTCCTGTATGTGTGAGGTCATAACCAGAGTGCTTTGCAACAGGAAAGGGAAAGGGGTGAATACAGGAACAAGGTGTGCATCAGAACAAACATGGCAGAACCCTTCTCTCAACAGAAAGAGCTCTGGGTTCACTCCATTTTCCAACTAAATCCCACCCATATTCCTGTCTGTTGTCTTCAAAGAGTCTCTCTGGTTAATGGTCCTCCCTGTGTAGGGCCTGCTAAAGCAGCAGGTCTCCCTTAAAGCTGTGGTGGGACCAGACTCTCTGGGTCCTGCCAACCACATTCTCATACCCTATGAATGGGGCCCCCTAGCGGGGTGGCTTACTGTAAACAACAGACCCAGACATGACATTTGCCATTGATACTAAGAAGTGGGTCCTGGATTCAGGTTGACAGTTACATTTGAAAGGTTGCTGCCTCCTTTGTTATCCTCTGCAGCTAGGCCCTGTGTGGGCTTGTTTGAAGTACCCCCGTTGTTATGATCATCACTGTCACCAGCTGCAGGGCCTAACAAATGACAAAGGTTGGTCCTCCTCCTTCCTGGAGATGACATTGTGCACACCTCAGCTGTTCCATTCCAACTAAATATAACAGGGACATATGGTGACCGCAGGCGTTGTCCAGCCCAGAGTACACAGGTCTATGCTTTTGTTGTGGTGTAAGATTATCCCCACACATTTCCAGATGTTGGTCTACCATCATTCCATCTAATTCAACATTTCAAAAAAGCCCCGGCGAGAGCACACCCCCCCCCCCCCTGCAAATGGTTGAATTCCTCGCACGGTCAATTGACCAGTGCTGGAAATAAGAGAGCTTTGGTTAATAGAATAACATAGGTAACGTTTAGGAATCCAAGAGTGGGAGTAAAACATCTTAGTAATGCAATGGAGAGGGGAAGACACTCTCCTTGGTTGGTAAGTAATGATTATATTTACCAGGTGTGAAGCAAGATTTAAACTGTTTAAGGGTGCAGGGGAGAAAAAGATGACTTTGACACTAAAAGTCATTAAGCTAATTGCAAAAGAGAAAACGTGTCCACAATTGTCGCACACTTCCATCCCCTGCAAACCCTTGTACTAGTAAATACCAGTCAGTAGTTATGAAGATTTATAATGAAGTAAATTCTGTTGCTAGAGTTAATCCTAGTTCTAATTCAAGTGCACATCACAAATAAACAATATTTTTACAAACAAAATTCTAATCCAAAGATATATACAATAATACAACAAGCTCAACACGTTTCAAGAAATATCTATCCCTTCATCAGGAGCAAGTTAATGTTTCATTAGACATATTAAAACATCATTCTTCAGACTCCAAGACAGTCTGCAAGGTAAATTAAAGGTCTGTGTCAGTGTGTTTCAAGTTACAGTATGTACTGAGTATACAGTGATAGGATTAGTAATAACTTGAGAATTCACCTGTATCTTAGACTGTTGCAAAAATCAAAGTTCATTTGTTGCCTGCAGTCCGTTTAATATCGATCTACTCTTGCAGTATTGGTGATTCTGTATGATGTTTAAAGAAAGTAAAGGAACAGTTGTATCACTGAGCTCTAATAAGAGTCAAAAAAGTAAGATAGAGAGTAGAGGGCAATACATACCTCTTCTGCGGTAATCGCCAGGAGGAGGTCAATTGATGTGTTGTCCGTGTGAAACGTGAAGATCATCTCCTAAATCTGCCTGTGTTTAAGCCCAGGTTTGGATGTTGTCTATGGGAGTATAGAGACAATGTTTCAGTTTCAAGTCAAAAGCTGCCACTGATTGGTCAAATGTGATGTAACCAGTGGGTTCTTACCCCATTGCGAAGTGGTGGATAGCATGTTGTCAAGTATAATGGCGTTGCAAGGCAGCTCCAGCGTCCTGTGATAATGACAGAGGACATTTGTCTTAATGGAACGCTAACCGTGTGTGATGAGCAATTATCACCAGCTTGTAATTCCTAGTAGCCAAGACCTGATAACAAGTAAGGGTCCCCCTACCCCCACTTCCAAGACCCGGCACGTCGGTGAGGCCTGTTAGGAAGTTCATAGAAAATGTACATGCAAAACGCGACCTGGTTGCCCCAATTACAGTGCCAAAGATAACAAAGCATGTCGTTTTCACCGTTTTAGGAGAGAATCGACACACAGTGTCTTTGTACCTTTCAAACATGGGGCTTAACACCCGAGCTGGAAGAAAAGCAACAGGTATTTTCGGGCTGAGCCTAGGAGGGAGACTTTTTAGTCTTGAGTAATGAGACTACATCATAGAAAGCACCCCGAGGAAAGAGGTTTAATAACCCTTATGCTTAAAACCTATACAGTTAGGTAGAACCAGAACCCTATGTCTAAACTCCCTTTAGACTTGAATGGGTCTCTGGCTATTTTGAACTGTGCCCCATGTTGATCCATCACCATAGAGTGTGCAGGACAGGGCTGAGGCATGGGTGCAGCATCACTGGGTTTATTGGGTTGCAGTCTCCCTCCACCACCCTGATATTTTGGTCCATTCCGAAATGCAGATGATGAGCAGAGTGGTTCTGCTCAATGACTTGCCTTTAGACAAGGGGCTCTGCAACACAGCATTTCTAACTGAAAGACCCCATATGAGTCCAATTAACCAGAGATCTGTTTCTGTTTCGAAGACAATTAAAGTGTCTAAAAGAATAAAGATTCCTTTTACAGATTCCTTTACACCCATGATGTCCCGCACCTTGACATGCAAAAAAGGGTTTGCTTTTATGTGGATATCAAATGTTCTTAACATCATGCATTGCAGCAAGCTGCACTTTTTTTTGGCAAACTAGCTGTATAAAAGGTGACCTTTTACACAATTTCTTTTCGAGTTTAATTATAATTTAGCATTAAAAGAATGCATAAAATGTATATGCATACGTTTTAAGCATGTTTTAACCCCGTGCAACGCCACCCCATCTTTTCATACATTTGTATGGCGGAGAAGGGGGACCGGAATTGCCTTTTCCGTCATCCCCATCCTCTCTAAATGCATAAGCATTTACGCATGCATGACATTTTCATAGAATCTGATTGCTTTTTACACCAGCTGAAAGCAAGCACATTTGAAATGAACCCTTTTCAAACACTGCCTGCCATGCATAAATGCAAGTGGCATTTACTCAGTGTACCCTACAAAGCGAAAAAGCGAAGACGTACAGGCGTACAGGCGATTACGCCAAAATGTATACCTTTGTTTTGTATTTCAAAGTGCGAATAACTAAAATCACACGCAGGGGACCTCTTTACAGATAAGGGCAAATGAAACTGGTCCCCTCTATGCAATTTATATTTTTAAGTAAAAGGACCTTTCAGTATTCGCTGAAAGCACATTGCTGTACAATAGGAGATGTTTTAAGGCTAACATTATTTTGCAGTCTAGGAAAGGAAAGAAATTCTATCAAAAATATGAGATATCACAGTCTGTTCACTACCTTTGAGTCCACTGGTACTGGTAGTGGGAGATGTACCCGACAATGACACCTACCCCATGTCGGGGCCAATGGCAGAACTGGTATCCCACTCACTCATTGTGGCGAGAATAACCCAGGCTTCATTCTGGAAAACCCATTGGAGACCCATCATCTCATATTGGTGGATAAGGTGCGGGAGATTATAGCAATGGAAAGGATATCAGCCATATTGTCCACCACCATGCCTAAATACATTCACACATGGGCACCCTTTCTTGAATATGTCAGGATTCGAAATTGCCAGGAGCCGGGAGCTATTTAGCTCCTGCTTATAGCACAGGGGGAGCGTGGCAAGCTTGAACCAAACAGCTACCAGGGTAAAGTGGTGCCATACAAACCTAGCTATGTAATGTTTAAACTATGTATTTTTGGAATGTATTATAAAGGATAATAAAGAACACACATAAGGGACATTTAGAGCATATTGGATAACATGAAATGGACACAAAGCTAGATTTGCTGGGCACTCTGTACTAGCTCTTGGTTCCCCACAGGTAGATCCTGCCTACCTGGTTATGTCCGATGCCCAGTAGCTGTTTTTTGCTCCTAGTCAAAACATTCCAATTTCCATCCCTGATATGTGAAAGATAGGGAACACAGGCCACAACTATTGAAAACCATGACATTAGATTGAAGGCAACCTTGAGGAAAAGGCAGTAAGATTGGGGGTTATCGCAACTTCGGAGTTAACACACTGGGCTCTGGTTGATCGAGACCCAAGTGGTGAGGCATGCTTGTAACCGGGTGCAGGAGGCTCAAACATTCCTTTTTTTCTCACTCGAATCTTGGCTTTTCTGGGACATTTTCCCCTGGATTCCTACTGGTTCCGAAAGATCTAGAACATAAGGATTCTGGGGGTTATTGTGGAAGTTTCTGTTGGGAGGGGATTTGTTGTACAAATGGATCTTCAAATGTAACTTGCAACTTGAAGTTGCTCATGATTTGTGTACTTGTTTATTTTTGCTGAAGGTGTACAAATATAATAATAAAGAGGTATGGTCTCAATGCAAGCGTGTGCGGCGAAATTGCTTGCTTTTTGGCGTGCCCCTCTCCTTTTGTTTCTTACTCACAGGCTCCGACCCCTTTTGGCAGGCTGCCTGCTGGAGTCAGAGCCTTTGATTAAGAAAGTAAAGAGAGGGGCATGCACCAAAAGCAATTATAACAGTTCTGCGCCCCTCCTTTTGCTGTTCAGGCAACCCTTTAACTCCACATAGTCGCGTCAGGGGTGCCGAGTACCCAGGTGCTCTGGGGTCGAAACCACACCAGGAAAGGCCAATTTCATGGAAGTCCCTATACATTGCAAAGGGACTTTTCTTTTTTTTGATGCTGCCTCCCCGACCCCGTCGGGAAAACCAAAAGTCATCGCCCCTGAGTCTCATGGTTAAAGGACTGTCTGCGTGATTGAAGCCTCTGATATAGAAACAAACAGAGATTTCGGGGTGGGGGTCACTGTTATTATGGTGCTCACGTCTCTGTTTTTCTTATAAAAAATACCACCTTCAGAGGCAGCCCTTTAACCAAATGGCTCTGTGAAATGAAAGGGCTGCCTGAGGGGATTGGCACCTCCAGAGTGCTAGTTAGGGGTGGGGTGGCAGAGCCCCGGCTTCGGAGCACCACGGGTCTGTGCCTCGGCTAGCTACAACCTATTTAAAGCACAACATAACATGGCAGATAAGACCAGGAGTACCTGACATCATGAGGCCATTGCTATGAACCAACTTAATGAGTGGAATTTTCATACTAACTTAACCAACTATCTTTAACTACGACTTATACTAATCAGTTAATTGATCATTTTTCCCATGAAATATATGCCTAAAGGATGCTTGTGGGTCATATTTTGACAGCTCCAGCTCCCCTTTGCCATATACCGCAGCGTAACTGAGGGATAACGCATCTGCTCCTTACCCCCATGATTGCTGCCCTACCATGATACTCTGCGGGTCCTGCAAGGTACTGATCACTCCTGCTCCTTCTGCTAAGCGCTAACAGGAAACTCCCAAGCACTTCTTCGGTCCATCAGGCACTCATTTCCCCCTCATAGGACATCACTGCCTCACTCCTCCTTTAGCCAAGGAGAATCTTTTGATTCTGCCAGGCACATGGATATTCCTCCTTTGTGAAAAGTACAGTGAGAAAAATAGCGATGGCTGCGGACTCTCAAAGTGGGAAAAACCACTGAACAGGTTATCATGCTATGTTCTTCCTGGAGAGGGATGCCTTCTACCTTTTTTGTATTTATGCCAGGCACATTGCACCTCTCTCGTACCTTCCACATTATCCCCCACCCCTCCATTCCTTCACCCCTTGTTTCCTCACCCCTATCAGTTGCCAGCGCCATTGTCTTTGTTCTACTCCTGCAGTCCTGTGTGTCTTCGTCCCCTTTCTAAGTGCTCCTACCCTACCTGCAGGTAGTTGTATTGATAATGCACAGCTGATCGGAAAAGCGATTTAACATAACATTACATGTATTTGATTCAATATGGTCGCATCTGTGGGGCAGCAGAACATACACATACTTGCATCTCTAACCTCATCGGTATTCTAGCTCCTAAAGAAACAATCTATATTAGGAGCACAATGTCCATAAGTAAAATATGCACCCAGCACCGTTTCAAGGTGCTCTCAGAGGGTGCAGCCGCACAAGGGTGCACCCACAATAAAGGGCGCATTGTCTCCAACTTAGTGTCATGTAAACAGCACCTCAGTTTTGAGACCCCCGATGGTCTGGATTTGTTGTGGGCGGGTCAGTGATTCTATGACAAGACAGGAGGCTCATATTATGCATTACAATCTTTACTCTGAAACCACAGCAGCAAAGAAAAAACGTTTACAAACATAAAAAGTTGTAAAGAACAGAACTAAATAGAGTTCAATGTCAATGTAAGGGAGCTCCGCAATCCATCATGGAGGACAGATCATGCCCTGCAGGAGACCAATCAGCAGGGACCCTTCCTTACATAAGTCCATTGCTCTAAACCCAACTCCTCTTTCTTTGCTGCTGACACCACAGCTAAGTCACTCCTTTTCGTTGTGTCTTGCATGTTAGTCAGTAGTGGGCCTTGTTAGTACATTAGGCCTTAAAAATGTGTAAATATAATGTATTTCTTAATTTTTATTGGGTTCCTCTATCATGTGAGGAATGTTTATGGTTTTGTCATTGTATCTGGAAAGGCCGTGTGCGGCCGTTACTTTTGCTAATGTGTTTTCTTTTCACAATGTAGCGCTCACGCTGGTATGCCTCTGGCTATTAAGCCTGTTGCTAATGTTTCCTTTCTAGTGTTTATTTAGCCCACAGCACTGGGCTAATGGAAGCTTCTGCTTCTCTCCAGGCACGTGCAGGCCTCTTTGATTAATTACTGTCCTGGGAATTCCAGGCGCTGAAGGCTGGGCCTGTGGTGCGCACTGGTCTCATAGGAAGCTACTGCTTCAGACACGGTGCTCACAGGCCTTTGTTGTTGTTTCAGGAAGCCTCCTTGTGTTAGGAGACACTGGGGACTACTAGGTCTGGTCCAAGAGAAGCGTATGCTTCAGTCCCAGTGCGTGGCCCCATTTCATTTCATTCGTTTTCATTTCTTGGAGTGTATTGTGTCTGTGGCACAGCCAGTAAGCTTTGTGACTTTTACCTGAAAGGTTGGGGGTTTGAGCCAATCCTCCTACATCAAAATTCTGAAAGTGTTATGAAATAAAATCATAATTTTAAAAGAGGCGCACGGCCCTCTTTTTGTTGGTAAAGCTCTTTGAGTGAGCATATCTACAGCGTGCAGCTGTAACCTCCTTTTAGGTTGAAAAGCCTCTATGTTTTTTCTTTATTTATATATATGGGTATATTGTTTCTGCTTTAACTTGGCCCTTAATTGTGGGGAAGTATGAGGAAGGCTTCTGTTTCTTCACATAAGCGAGATGGCTCCATAAGGAGGCTGCATGTTTACCATGCAGAGGGACCTGGTTTTGCTTCCCGCCATTGGCAGTGTACACATATGGATGTGTGTTTATGTATATGTATTTACATGTATTTATATATATATTTAAAAACTTGACTTTTTATTTAGTTTTTAAATTGATATTTTCAGCTATATTGACACTAGTTCGCCTTTTGAAGAGCCTCATACGCTGCTAATGTGCTGTTTTATTTATTCATTTATTTATTTATTTAAGCGCTGCATAGGGCATAGGTGATTTGCCTTCACTGTAGGTGTCATAACCTGTTCGGTTTCAGGTTCTGCCTGAGTTCTAATGCAAGGTTAACCCCTCGTGTACTGCTGGTTACAACACCCTGCTGGGGTGAGCAGTTTGAGGTACACTTGCTCAGTGTATTCCTCCCTTAAACTTGGCAGTTTTGTTTAGGTGCTGCTTGTGGCAGATGTAATTATCTTCCCTGTAAGGGTGCCGTCACCTGCTCGGTGGCAGGCTTTGCCTGTGTTCTTCTGTGAGGTGACCCCTGGTATACTGCTGGTTCCACACCCTGCTAGGGTGAGCATTTTGAGGTACACTTGCTCAGTGTATTCCTCGTTTGCGTGCTGCACATCGAATTGGTGATTACCTTAACTGTTTGTGTGCCATAACCTGCTCGGTTTCAGGTTCTGCCTGAGTTCTAATGTGAGGTTCCCCCTCGTGTACTGCTGGTTGTCACGCCCTGCTTGGGCAAGCAGTTGGAGGTACACTTGCTCAGTGTATTCCTCCCTTAAAGTCAGCAGCTTTGTTTTGTTTAGGTGCTGCATGTGGCAGTTGTCATTATCTTCCCTCTAGGTGTGCTGTCACCTGCTCAGTGGCAGGCTTTGCCTGTATTCTTCTGCGAGGTGAACCCCTCGTATACTGCTGGTTCCACACCCTGCTAGGGTGAGCGGTTGAGGTGAGCTTAGTCAGTGTACTCTTTTGCTAAACAATATGTTTAAGTGATGCCTGGAACACATTTGCATTTTCAGAATTGTCAGTAGCCCGGATAGCTCAGTAGGTATCAGCTTCTATAAGAGCCGGGGTTTGGACCCCTGTGAGGGTGTAACCCCTCTTCCTTGCATATTTTATATTTTATATTATTTTATATTATTTTATTTATTTATTAAGTACTTTAAAGAAAAGGGTGTGTGGAAGTAGTTGTAAACAGACCCATGTGGGGGGTTGTACCTTCCTCTCTAGCCATCACTCTGGTGTTAACCTTCGTCTTTTAGTTAAAATTCTGTCGCCTTTTACCTTAGTTAGTTTCAGGACAACTCAGTCCTTTCCTTAGGTTTTGCTTTCCCCAATAACAATTGCTCCACCCAATACCTGTGCTGATTAAGCTGCAGAATATTCTCTCGACATGAGGAAGAAAAAATGAGGCGTTATGCTCCTATTGAGGTCTCCAGGGCTTGATTATCTCTTTAGAGAGTGGCGCGTTTTCTTTACTATTTGTCCCATTATGACATTCATTATACTATTTGGACTATTGGTGGAGACGAGGTCAGCTCGGGGGTATCTGTTCAGTTTTGTTGCACGGCAAGTTGGGCAACCATGTTCTAATTGGATGGAGTGTTTGGAAACACTTTTTGGTATCAGAGGGATGAGTTGCCAAATAATAACTTTCTGGTGCCTGCCCCATGGTTTTCCTCCCAAGGCTTGGCCTGTTTTCAGCTATCTAGCAGTCTCCTCGAGGAGTACAAGCCGGCGTCTGTACCTTCAAGAGAGTTGTTTAGCCTCTTTCTTTATATCCATGATCGCTGCAGTGTTCACCTGGCGGGGATGAAAAAGGGCGGGCACTACTCCTCTGCAATAGCTGCAAGATCTCTAAATTGTTTCATTTTGAGCAATTCAATTTTCTTTAATAATTCGAACGCTGGGTAACATTTCATAACACGGCAGATCCATAAGTGCCCGTGTAATCTTGATGTACCTAAATCATAGTTAGCCCGAAATCACTGAGCGCAAATGCCTTTGATGAGCCGTGTATCCTTAGTTTCTGTGCCCATGCCAACCTGTTAGATCTTTTAATGCCACCATACTTTAGGAGTCCGGACCCTTACTTCTCTCGTACTCTGTCCAGACCTCAAACAGGCTTACCTCCATGAGAAAACACCTAACCAATGAAATGTATGTTAACACTGTCTCCTACCAACCACTCTTCCGTGACAAGGAGAGTGTTTGAACTCATAATGGGTAAGAACATAGATGTCAGACATCAGTAGGTATTGCACGATCTCCCATCTCTGTATTTCATGGCCTATCTTCAAGTTCCAACACAGCCACCTAAGAAATTGGCCCTTTTCAAATCCACTATCATATCCGCGTGAGATGCCTGCACTGTCTTGGAATAGGCGCTGTGCATAGATGGAGAATCCTAACGTGGCAGCGGTTCTGTAATTGCTCACAGAAATGCATAAGCAATACCAAGCATCGCTCTACAGTTACTCAAGCACCAAGCCTCAAACACAAGCAGAAGATATAAACAGTTCCCCTTGAGGCTCGGGCCAGCCAAGCAGGAAGTGAGGAGGACATTGCCAGGCTGCACCCATTCCAGCAGGGAGCGATTAACATGCAGCAAACATTTCTGGCAGCCCTTCTGGCCATAAACTAGTGTGAGGATCTGTCTTGTGAGATCACGGTGGGCTAGATCTCATGAGACTATGTGCGTGAAGCGTGCAAGTTGCCTGGAGCCCGCCAGTTGCAGAGCGGACCGCGAGACAGGAGGGTGCTCCCCGGCACTCCTGCTTATATCAGGCCTGCAGCCTGATCAGTCAAGCCAGCAAATATAACTTGCTCTATATGCTGAAAGCATAAATCCATGGCTGTGTATCCAACAGCAGTGCTTGCCACCTAGACTTGCTAACAAACTCTTACAGATACATAATCTCACAGCAGTGGAGCAACTGCTGTGGTGGTCTCAGAGACTCTTTAAGTACTCTAATGTTATTGTACATATAACCTTATGTGCCATCCAGGTAAAAAAAAGCCTGTCACGTCATCACCCTGTGCCCAGTGCTCCTTTCAGGCCACCACATAATTGGCGACGAGGACCACAGAAACCGCCCCAAGCAGCCACCATGCAGGGTACCACCCCACCCCCTCCATTTCTCCAGTCCTCGGGAAAGCACGGAATCCCCTGGCTGCAATGGGAACCTTTGTTCACTACATACCTAGAAACATTTGGAGGCATGGCCTACTCCGCAGGCAGAAAAAATGCCATGTTGCTCAACGCAATGGGAGTTGAAGGGTAACAGATCTTTGCAGGCTTTAAGCCAGAGCCGGTTGTGGGTAAAGGAGACGATGTGTTTAGAGAAGTAATTTGTCGTATCATAAAATGGTTCTCCAGCAAACAGAACATAGTTCTGCACCGGTTCAAGTTCTACACCAGGAAGCAAGAGAGTGGTGAGCCTGTCAATGATTACATTACCTGCATATGAGAGAGCTATGTGGGTTTGGAGACAATGCTGAACACGTTATATGTGACATGCTCGTGGTGCACATAAATAGCAGGAAGGTGCAGCATAAGTTCATTCTGGAGAAAGAATTGGGCTTGGATAAAGCCGTTCAGATAGCGAGAGCGGAAGAGGAAACAGCAATGCAGGCGGAAAGAAATAGCAGGAACGGCGCTGGCTGCTGAGATGACGAGCAATATAAATGGGTGGAGCCCACCATTTTCTGGTAAAGGGGAATTAGGCTTTGTGTGGGAGGGATTTATTCAAAACACAAGAACCAAAGGCCTAATTACCTCTTTCTAGGTCCGCCGTATCAGCCGGCAGTGGTCTACATTTGTATCACGTGCACCAGCACATTGAACAGATTTATCAAAACAAGCCGGTTGCTAAAACAAGTTAAAACAAAGTTTATGATTGCATCAAAACAAAAACATCATTACGTTGATAAAATCAATTCACCTAGGAGGTGTGCACTTTCTAATGGGCACACTAAACTAACAGTGAAACATCTACTTGTGAGTCTAAGAGCCCCAGGAAGGGTTGGGTGAAGGGGTTAGTACGTGACAATTCTATTTTAGAACATAGCATTGGCTTTTGACCATATCAGCTGCGTTCTAGTTTGGTCAATAGATTATATTCAGTGATTTTGCAAAAAGAGAAAAAGTGATTCACATCTCTCAGATAGTTGGACACATTCTTTTCAATGTCCGATGGATGTGTCTACACATGTTTCGGCTGTATAAAAGTTTTAGGCACCACCCCTGGTGTCTGTCTCTTGTGTTACAAGCCGTCTTCAGGACAGAGTATTTCTTCAAAATAACATGGAAACCTCATACCTTCCCCGCCATTTCTTGCCTTGTGTTGTGTTTACTATAGACAAAACATAAAAACAAAACAAAATATTTAAAACCATGGCTAAAAGGCCAGCTGAATTGACAAAAATAATGGTGACGATTCACCATCCTTGTTGAGAACTGACCTGGTCAGTCTTTTCGGTAGGACCTGGATGTTGTAGATTATCTGGGAAAGTTATGTTCTTTCCTTCTTAGGAGCTGTGTCATTGAGCTGCCTGTCTTTTCTCTTTTGTGTGCGCACTTTTAATTGCACCTGTGTGTGACATGGATGAACATCATTATAGTCTTTTATTTCAGCAGTTATTCTAGTGCTTGGGTCTTATCAAGAGCATTTCACTAACCTCTGTGTTGGTTATGCTTGTGCATATGCTGCTTGATAGCTTGATGTTCCGGAGTTGTGGAACATGTACATTATTGGTACAGAGCAGTATCGCTGTCTTCGTCAGTGCGTCTTTGTGCCCACTGTATTGTCGTTCATATCTGTATTAATAAGGATACAGTGGACATCAGTCATCTTTTAAGACTGATCTGTACACTAAACGTTGTCATACGGCATAAATATTTTGCAACTGTCCATTTTAATTTATTATTATTTATCTCTTATTGGAGCCATGCTCACACAAAAGAAGGGGACTCAGAGCACATAGTCGCTTTTGGTCCAAAGCACTGTCGGACTCAGAAAAGAACTAGTCCACTGTGGAGAAAGAGATGCTCGCATGTGGAATACTTCGGGATGTATGTATGGGTTACGAAGTTCTGACTGGTCACCGACCACAAACCATTGGTCCACATGTTGAGTCCGGAAGGCACCAAGATGTTGATGCCAAGACTGGCTGACACAGCAGTCAAGATGTAACAATATACTTACAAAATCTTACATATAGCAGGGTGGAGGAACGCTCAGTCAGATTGCATGTCAAGGCTGTTAGATTGCAGAACCCCAGCCACCACGTTCCTTAAAGATCAATGTGTAGTAGCATCTGTCAAGGATCTGAGAAGCCAAGAATTCCTGGAGATGAGCAAAGCCCACTGGAGGGAAGAACTAGACAAAGTTGAGCCCCTGAGTATGGTATCAAATTGGGCCCACAAGTGCTGGCCCAATGAGAGGGCAGTGTCGGAAGGGCTACGCCCATATTGGAAAGTCAACCAGGAAATGTTTGAGATGGACGGTCTCGTAATGAGAGGTGACCAAGTAATACCACCAAGAGGCATGCGCAAAGTGATACTGTGCAGGGCACACACAGGACACTTCAGCAGCAACATGGCCAGGCAGAGAGTGCGGGAAGCATATTGATGGCCAGGCATGGACCTAGATGTCAGGAACATCATTGAAAGGTGACACTAGTGCGCGAACAGCGACTAAAGGCTCAAAGTGAGGCAGGCACCCATGATTTCTACCGAGATCCTCACAGATGTGTGGCACAAAAAAGGTTTGGATTTCATTGGCCCATTAGACGACATGTTGCCGGACCACAAGTACATGGTAGGCCAAGTTGATTACCCGACATCACCACGACCACTGTGATTGAAGTGTTAAACTCAGTCTTCCAAAGGAAAGGCTTGCCCAAAGAAATAGTCATGTACAATAGCGTCCAAATAATTTCAAGCAACATGGAAGGATTTCTGAGGAAGCACAACATTCGGCACTTGCGAGCCAGTATCTACCACCCACAGGCCAACGGATTGGTAGAGCGTGCCTACGGGTTCATAAAAGGGGCTTTACAACTAGCCTGTGGAGCAGGAATGGATCCCCACAAGACAGTTAAAGAAGCTGTAGCTGTTCACCACCTGACCCTCAATGCGGTTACAGGAGTATAACCATTCCAAATGCTGAGAGGAGGGAGGGCTGCATCCACATTAGTACCACCTTGGTTGCATAGTGTGAGGCAAGATGAGGTCATTGGAATGTGGGAAGTGGTCTGGAGGATCAAAAAACAAGGATCAAATGAAGGCATAGAGCGACATGTGCAGAGCAGCCCATCGGATGGAAGTTGAGGCGAAAATAAAGCTACCCCACAAGGACATGCTAACAGGGTCTAACTACAGCCAGCCAACAGAGGCCGCTCAAAGAGGCACCAACCACATCTACACCCGGGATGGCAAAAGATGGAATTTAGAGAGAGTGGCCATGTTCAGAAAAAAGCTCCCCAGAGGAGAGGATCCACTGGAATGGAGTGTCAGAACGCATGGATCCATGCAAAGATACTGAGATGCTAGATTCAGAGAACATGGAGTCTGATGGTCAAGGAAGGGGCGACATGAGGAATCTCACACCTGGAGTAGGTGAACAACACAGAGAGAAGATGCCAGGATCACAAGGTCTAGAGGCAGCACCAGAGGTTGAGAGTGTACCACCAAGATCCTCACCCCTTGAAAGCCGACCCCAGCGAGAGAGGAGAAGACCGACCAAGTACATGGACTTTGTCATGTAGTTGGACCAAGCTACTCAACAAAAGGAGGCATGTGAGGATCCCGTCTCGCAGGGTCACAGCCGGCGAGATCTTGCGAGACTACGCATGTGAAGCGCGCAGGTCTCCCGGGGCCCGCCAGTTGCAGAGTGGACCAGGATACAGTAAGGTGCTCCCCGGCGCTCCTCCTTAAATCAGGCCTGCAGCTTGATCACACAATCCAGCAACTATAACTTGCTCAATATGGTGAAAGCATAAATCCATGGTCATTCTCTGCACGTGCTGTAAAATGTTCACATTCTGTCAAGGCTTTCCAGCCTGAAGACTGGCCAGTGCCCTACCGTCATTTAAACCATGCTACTTGGATATGCCTTCCGGCCCCATTTCACTCCCATTGCAGCACCCTATGTCATACCTCTCAACTTGCAAGCTTTTGGCAGGTGTCACCCACCATAAGTTAGTCCACACACAAGGCAAGCCCTTTTTCTCGTATATAGAGTTCAATGGGCTCTCATCTGTCAAAAACCAAATCTGTTTTTAGCTCCCCTTGTGACTGAAAAGATTGTGGTTTGCCCTATGTTCCTTGGTGCATTAAGGAAAATGTGTGATGCTATGTCCAGTGGATAAAGGGAGGACATACCGCTCTATGTGTTTATTTATTTAATTGTTCATTTATTATGCGCTTAATACCAACGAGTGGTTTCTAAGCGTGGGATCGGGATTCAAACCCATTTGCTCTTTGTTGCATTGCTATCAAGTCAACCGCGTTGCCCCTGAGCTATCCTTCCTTCCCCAGTAAACAAAGAAAAGGGGCAAGGTGAATACAGTTCATTGAGCCTCATCAGAAGTTGGGCAGTATCCTGGCGGTAACTGCTCTGGGATACTGTCCAACGCTATTTGCGTTACCGCAACTCAGTCTGGCGCAATTTGCACCAGATTCTGAGTTGCAGTGGGGCAGTAAGTCTCCATTCCGATGGGGTCCATTGGACCCAATGGGGTTGTGGTAGCACAGTTAACGCCGCTGTAATGGTGCCAAAAAGGGACAGAAAATGGTGATTTTTACCTCCAGCAAACAGCTGGAGGTAAAACTCAATTTTCCGCCCAACTCATGATTCGGCGGAGCGTTAAATGTGGTGGTAATAGCATTACCACTGCATTGTACAGCTCCGCCCAACTTGTGATGAGTCCCATAGTCTTTCTAGTTAGCTGGAATCTGCTTTCAGGAGGGTCTGCACTCCTCTATACTCAGGTGGGTTCTTCTTCAATCATGGTCTCTTGTTCCATACCATGTCTTCTCTTCCATTACTCACTCTGCTACTCTGCCACTGTGACATTTCAGTCTTCCACATGTCAGGACTCTTCAAATTTTCCTTTTGTTCCACGTGCCCTTGGCGATCACTTTCCTCTAGTAGTGTACCACTTATAATTCTCACTGGGACCCCCATTCCTTCTGGGATCCATGCATGGTTAACTTTTGTCCTGTATAGTTTGTACTGTTTTTATCACCCATATGGGTGCGCTCATACAGTACTTGGAGAGTTTTGTCTTTAGTGTTCATTGAGAGGGACGGTGTGACAAGACCTGCCACTCTCAGGAATTTTGATGAAAAGGCAGGTTAGTTTTACATTAATGTTCTCTCTTCCCTTGGTATCAAATGTGCTCCATGATGTTTTGTATGATGTGATGAATCCCAAGAGATTGTCACTACTTTAGATGGGGGCAGCCCCATTCCATGAGACAAGACAAGTGAAGCCACTACCCGATATTCCCCCTGTGGGTGGTGCTCAGGGGGAGGATCGCATTAGAAGGGAGAACCCCACTGAGAGTGGTGACCAGTTTGGGAAAACACATTACCGTTTTCCCTCTCCCACCTTCCCTCTAAACCCATCCTTCACTACTTAACTCGAGACTCCCAGGTGTTACTGCAATACACTCCTGTTAACAACTACTGTGACGAAGAAGAGGACGCAAGAAATGATGATCACCAACGCGAGTGACAGCGCGCGTTCTAGCTTTTGCCAGGACTCAATTGGCCCAGCCACATTCAAAAGCGGAGAGGCAGAGGGAGAATGTTGTCTTTGTTCTTGGTCCGGCGCTGACCACAAGAGGCTGCAAGTACGCAGAGGCGGACCAGAGAAAGAAGAACAGCACGTCCTGAGGAGAACAGCATGTCCCACGGATAACCAGAGGAGGCTTGCCAACCGACAAGCTGTCTGAAGCAGAGGGAAGCTGCCTGCTGTGGAGCAGAGCCGCGAGAGTGCAGGGCGAAGTACGCCGAGCAGTGATGGAAGCATGGAGAGGTCGGGCGAGGATGCCGGAAATCTCAAGAAGCTGCCGAAAGCCCTGGGAGACTGGCATTGAAGCAGAGACCATTTGAAGTGCACCAGGCCTGGATGGCAGATCGGCAGTCAGGGATGAAGGAAGGTGTGAGTGAATCAGCAGTAAGTCTGAAAAATAGTTGAGTATCATCTGCATAAGACTGGAAGTTGGGGGAGAAGGAGGAGTGCCAGCTGAGCAAGTTTGATGTTAAAAAAGCCAGGGGGAGAGGATAGATCCCTGTGGGACACCACAGGTGTAGACATGAAGTAGCAGAGGAGAGAGTGCCCAAGATGACTTGGGAAGAGCGGTCAGTTAGGAAAGAGGTCAGCCATTCCAGTGCCCCTTCTGAGATACCAAGGTTATCATGGATTCTTCATATGAGAATGGAATGGTTGACAGTGTCAAAGGCAGATGAGAGATCAGGTAGGATGAGGACAGCAGGGCAGTTGGAGTCCGGACATGTGAGCAGTTCTTCACAGGTGTTCAGAAGAGCAGTTTCTGTGCCTCTGAATGCTTGGAATCCAGATTGATGCTCGTAGAGACCACCAACAAGTTCAGTGTGCGAGTTGAGTTGAGGTAGGGCCAGTTTCTCCAGCAGTTTCGGCAGGAAGGGGATGATTGAAATAGGGCGGTATTTGGATGGACAGGAAGGGTCTGCTGAACGTTTATTCAGGAGCAGGCGCACAAGGGATTTCTTGAGGGAGGAGGGGAGGAGTACCACATGTAAACATAAAGCACCTTTTACATTTTGGAAATTCACATTGTCAGTAAAAACAAAAAACTAGCCTAATCATGTCAGTGTAAAAAAGCAAGTGGTCCAGATATGTGATGTCATCTTTCATGTCCTGGATGTTAGTATTAGCAGTGCACGGTGGTGGCACGAGTTATAGTTGCTTAGCTTACCATAACTGGCGAATTTTTGAGGGTTTTTGTTTTTTACCAGTGCACCCTTAATTTCCCACAACTTACTAATATCATACTTACCCCAATATAGTAACATATTTTATCCCATTTACAAAGTTTCACCTTAAAGCTCTGCCATTCTCTACCTTTTAGCCTCATTTTTAACACTTCTATACACTTTTAACAACTTTTTCCATGGTTTTTGTGTTCGTCGACGTTCGCAAACATCAAACGTCATCTCAGACTTTTCGAACAGTGTCATGTGACCATGCGCTCGCGAATAGTTCCGAACCGTTCGAAACTGCATTTTCAGCTGATCTTGGAACTTTCAAGCTCAGAATGTACCCTTGCACAGCTCCGACACCTATTCTTACTCATTATCCATTAACACTTTAGCACAGATTAGGCATGGATGGCTTCTCACAGTCTATGCCTGAATGATGACAAGACAGAGCTCATTGTCTTGGGCACCCCTCCCAACCTAAACAAACTCAATCACAATTACTCTAGCTTCATCATAGACGGCAACCTCATTAATGTAGCCAAGATAGTTAAAACGGTAGTATTCTATCTCAACGCCAGCCTTTCCTTCCATAAACAGGTCAGCTCCTTGGCCTCATCCACAGCCTACACCTGCTAATTAATTAGAGCAGCCAAACCCTTCCAATTGGCCCCTAGCTGCATCACGCTAGCCAGAGCCTTAATCCTATCCAAACTGGATTATTGTAATGCCTTATATGTTGGAGCCAACAAATATATTACAAATAAAATCCAAATCCTGCAAAATAACGCTCTCAGAGCAGCTTTGAGCATTTCCAAAAAAGACCATATCTCCAGCACCAGGAGAGCCAACAACTGGCTCACCACGACTGACAAAATCATGCTGAAGGTAGCCTCACTGACGCACAAATGTCTCAACAATGGAGCCCCACGCTACCTCGCAGACAGATTTAAGAGGCACACCCCCAACCGATCGACCAACATCCTCACGGAGCCTAGATTCAAACGCTCCAAAGTGGTAGGAATAGTTTGTAGGTGAAAGCGGCCCAACATTGGAACTCCCTGCCACCTACCTTAAGGACAGCCCAAACCTTCCCTCACTTCAGGCGTAATTATATCCACTGGATAAAGGAAAATGACTGGTAACTACTCATTCCATGCTTCCTTATGTACATTATGTAAATAGTTGTGATTGTACCTGCCATGTACTTGTACCTGTAATACCTGTATATATCTGTAAATAATGTACAGCAATGTAACCAAGCTGAGAATATCCTTGCTGCTCATGCGCCCTGATACCCTTGGGTCTGTAGCACACTACAAATGAATAAAACAAACAAAACAAACCAACAGAGTACATACTAGGAAGATCTTAAAAATGGCATCAGCTATTACCACCCCTCCTCCGCAAGAGCCACCACCACCAGCAGCTGGAGGACCTACACAACGAAAAAAGTGCAGTACTTCAAAAGACAATGAAGAGGACCAAGAAGATAAGGTAGAGGAAGTGCCTGCCTCTAGCACCCAGAAAGAATCATGGCTGTGACAGTCATTTGCCACTGTTGGGAATGTGCCATAGGCTAAAGCTAGCAAAATGAAATGCACTGAGTGTACTCAGTTGCGGACTCCCTGGACAGTACTCCTACGGGACCACCTCCATGCGCCATCACACCAAATCCAAACACCACAATTCTCTCAGAAAGGTGGTTCCTTTCTTAGAAAGTAGGCAGCTGTCTTCTTCCACCTCATCTTCCTCAACCAATACTGTAACCACACTGGCCACGTCTGTGGGAAACAAAATCCTACCAGCTACATTGTAAGGGATAAAAGAGGCTGTTGATCCATATCTTTCGAAGACAATAGTACTCTGTATATACTTCAACACACCATTCTGCAGTGGGAAGCAGTTTCGAAGTGCTTTTGAAGCTGTAATCAAGGTGGATGAGAAACACTGCCCCTTAACTTAGATGTAACACATGCGCAACATCTTCCCCTGTCCACCTGCCCATCCATATTTGTGGTTGGTGTCTCTTCCCTCATTTCCCTGCCACCTTACTTTCTGACCTCACCTGCAAAAAAAAGAAATAAAAAAAACACCAAATAAGGGTCCTTCAGGAGCCACCTTTCACAGTTAAAAAATAGAACAAAAGAATAATTTTATAGACTCCATGTACTTTACATTTCTCAGCAAAGTAGGTAGACTCAATACGATTCTCCAACATTTCCTTTAGCATTTTTTGTTATGCTAATGAGAATAATGGACAATTGTATATGAGAGAAAAATATAAAAGTACAGAAACACTTTTCTGCCCCAAATACTTTTCTTTAGAATATAATAAGGACCATAATTGATGGACCTTTATAACTATCTGCGGTCTCCACAGTCCCCTTTCAGGGCTATGGATCATTAAAAGACCTGTATGGCACATGCACACCATCCCACAGGGCAGCCCTTCTCCCCATTTAATTTAATATTTGTAACACTCCTTCAATGCCTGCTTTCAGTCACACATCCATCCACAAATCACTTCGGAAAAACTGTACATAGAACCCTATGACCATATTAAGCTTACACACAGCAACTGCCTCTTAACAATCTTCTAGAAACTTTTGCATCTGCATTTCCATTACTTAAACAAGAATATTGTACACAGTGGTCCTATAAATTCACCTATGCATTGTGCAGTGAGAGGAGTGCATAAATAGAAGGGGCAGTACGGATAGGCAAGTGCCCCTGAGAACCCAGGAGGGAAATGCCAAGGGATGCTAAGGTGGGACGCCACTGGCTAACTACTGGAACAGAGGAGTCCCAAGAGTGGGATGCATCTCAACCATAACATCCCATTAACAATGTGTTTTTCTGTCAATTTAATAGGTTTTTATAAGTGAAAAAGTTTCATGGTGTTACATCACTCTATATGAGTTATTAATAATTCCTCTTTTCATATATATGAAAGAACTATAAGCCACCTTTAAGAAACATATTTTTTGCAACATATACTTATGTCTGTTGTTATCAGCAGCGCATGCTGGGGATACTAATCCTGGTTCAATGGCCTACGGCGTAAGGCTCAACAATGACCCCAGCCCAACCAAACCACTCCTATCATTCACTGCACCTGCCCTGCCTCCTAGCGCAGTGTCCACTATACACTAATAATGTAACCAATGACTAGTGCTCATGGCTTGCAGCCATGCCCAGTCTGCAAATCCATGGAGCATAGGTTTCGGCCGTGCTGCATTCCCCAATAAGCAAATCAGGGTACACATTTGCGTTTGCCAAGGGCCAGGCCCACTACCCAGACACCAGATGTATATCACTAGTATTTCTACTTACATTCTTACACATTACAAAAATAAAACACAAGACATATTTCCAAAAACATGCTCCCAGGTCCTTGCTAATGCTCATCGTGCAAGTTTGTCGTAATCTAGTCCACCACTTCAGGCTGTAACCAGAAGCAGAAATTGTTTTCCCACTCAAACCTACCACTTCAGCCAAGCCGCATGCCCCAATAAGCAAATTACAGTACACATTTCTCCTTACTGATGGCCAGGCCCATTTTTCAGACACCAATGTTATACCAATGTGTTGTATACTTACATTTTCACACTTTAAGAAAAATAAAACAAAGAACATATTTGCAAAGCCATGCTCTGACAAGCTCTTGCTGACCCTCCTTGTGCGTATTTGCTGCAATCCCATCCAGCATTTGTTTTCCCATTCAAACCTATCCCAATTTCAAAAGACATTACCACGTAGCCGGACCCGATGGCCATGCTCACTTTAACCCCTTTGCTGGTCCCTCGTGGTCATGGCCAGTATCCAGATTGTCCGGGTCACGGCCTGCAGCCATAGGCCATGGCCCAGACATTCTGCCCATGATATACCTCAGCTATACCTCAGTTACCAAAGTTATGTCACTATTTATTTGTACCTACATTATGACACTTTAAAAAAAATAAAACACTGACACATTTGCAAAACCATGTTTTCAGGTCCATGCCAATCCTCCTGACATGAGTTTGCTGCAAATCCATTATGTTTTATTTGTTGAAAAGTGTCTAAATGTACATACTTAAAATAGTCAACCCCCACTTGACAAAAGCCATTCAGCATTGCCCAAATATTCAACACTGGGTCCATAATCTTTCTGAAAAACATTGTCCACATTCATCAAACGGCAACAATGTTATAAGCCATCTAAAAATGTTGATACCCCCATCTAATGGCATCAGATTTATAAGCCTTTAAAATATTTTGGGACACCCCTCTAATTATGTTCCCTCTTGACGAAAAAGCACCACACTTTGCTGAACCATTCATAGTCAGGTCTAGGGAGCTAGAGATTTCATGCAGTTTCAATGAGTGTGCCAAAGTTATAAGCCATCCACTAACTGCTTTTCACCAACCCAGTAACGCAGAAATAGGCATCTATGTCCCCGCACTTCTTAGATGTTCGAGAACATCACAGGAACATGTGTTTCAAACTTTTTAAGGCCATATTCCATTCCATCCTCATCACCCCTCACCTCTCCAGAATTGTTTCATTAGTTTGACAAGTGCAATGTTGTGTTTTTTAATGTTTTTACTGCAATGTTGGCAGACTGTCTGCAAATCCAACATGGCAGATGTTTCCAAAAAATATGACGCACCTCACGCTTTTCAACCATCTAATCAGCAGGCGCTTCCGATGTCTGCGGACATCACGCCGCCCTCTGGACCAATCAGGGGCCCGTCTGCAGATTGAACAGGGAAGCGAGTCTGCTGAACGAACCCAGATATCACTAATTGTTTTTACCTACTTTCCTACTTTTTGCCCATTTTAAAAAAAAAGTACTGGATGGATTCACACCAAATTTACAAAAGTACACTTTCGGGACCAAACAGCCACTCCCGCCGCAAATTTGGTGAAAATCCTTCCAGCAGTTTGGGCTGTAGGCATGAGAAACATGTTATTTCCATTGTGTCTATTGGAAAACCACACATTTTGGGACCCCCCATAGCTTTGCCCCCCCCCCCGCACGAAACCTCACCAAACTTTGCACAAACAATCAATAGGATTCATGAAGGGGGAGCAAAGTTATAAGCCACCCAAAAAGGGCTCTTTCTATGGGTTGAGCAACTTAGCCATAACTACAGGGTTGCTCACGCAGGCCCTGTAATATATATATATATATATATATATATATATACATATATATATAAAACTGTGAATCGAAAGCTGCAGGAAGCCCATGGCACGGCCCCACCTGCTGCATCGGTAAAGAGACGCAGGCACAGGCAGAGACGTATTTCCAATTAGGCCTTCTAGGCCCAGGTCTTGGGCTGCAGTTTCAATACATTTTATTAATGACATTTCAAAATAAATGTGAACATTTTGTTTTTCTTGGAGTGTTTTTCCTGGAGTGTATTTGCAGGCACTGCAAAACGAAGGGCGAGCAAGGTCAGCTGAGCTGGTGTTGAAGTGACACAGCCGAGGCACTGACTCTGGGCTCTAGTCTCCAAGATTGTTGCTGAAATGCCTGCTCAATCAATCCACTGAAACCTGTATTGCTGTTTCTGCTCCTCCTCAATGGCAGGATGCAGGCAGCGCCCATTGACATCCGGTGCTGCTGCTCCCTCTTTCTTTCATGTTTTCAGAGTGAAGGCACTGCATAATGTAAGTCAGGCAAATTTAACATCTTTTACCAGCCCTCATTTCATAGGGCCTCATTACACGGTAGGCGGTAAGGGTTTACCGGTACCGGTATTTTACCGGTACCGGTAAACCCTTACCGCCTTACTACGAGGTGCCTTTGCTGGCTGGAGAATTTAACGCCTGCTTTTTGCAGGCGTTAAAAACCAACCCGCAAAGGGACCAAGGTGCTAATTACGGTACCGCAATTTGCGGCACTGTAATTAGCGCCTTCCCCATTCCCATTGAGCCCTATGGGGCAAAAATGGGAATGGGGAAGGGGGAATTACCGCCCCGCCAACCTTGGAATAGGGCGGTAATTCCCCTTTCCACCAAGGCGGTGCCGGTATTTTACAGGCATGGACCAAGGTGCTAATAGCACCTTGGTCCTCCGCCTACTGTGTAATGAGGCCCATAGTTTTTCCTGCTGTGCTGGATTTACACAACAATCTGATAACATGCCTTGAAGGGGAGGCAGAGAATGCAGCTGAATGCATTTTTAATGCAGGAAAGGGTGGGAAACATCTGAGGAGGGAGTTTAAGTTGGTCTCCCTAGTAATCCCGACAGGGTATACCTTTCAATGCCGAGTGCTTTTAGTGCCCACTGGTTTTGTGTTTGTAGGTGGTACTTTGTCTCTCCCTACTTCTGTTGATCCGATCACCTATCAATGGAAATAGTTCCCTACATATTTTATCTCGAGTAGGATGACAGTGCAAAGGCCTCCACTATACAACAAGACCACAGTTTCTGGTGATTAGCCTGTTTTACAAAAGCAGGCAGTGCTTTAAATAGGAAAAAAACGAAGTGCAGGTACTGAAACCTAGGCTTTAGGTGGCCAGGGCTCAGCTCTGAAATGATCCCAAAATTGCTCTCAAACTGGGCCCTTGCTGGACTCCCAATCCATTTATATTAATTGTATTCTGTCTCCCCCATTTGCATAGCCCTCAACTTGTTTTACATTCTATGATATGATATGATATGATACGGCATTTATGACGCGCCTATACACAAGTGTGTCTCGCTCTTTATGTCTCATGAGCCATTTGTGTCACCTTCTATTTTTCTCTCTACCCACTTCTTCCTCTCCCTCCTCCAATCATGTTTGTGTTCAACCCTATATTTCAGTCTCTCTAGAAGTTCTTTTTTGCCTAACTTGGGCCTTCCCAGCAGCATGGCACGCTGAAACGCAATTACGGGATTCCAACAAAAAGCCCAGTATAAGTACTCTTCATTCATTTATCCAAAATCTGAGTCTCTCAGCCTAATGCAGCTATCCAGCAACGATGACCATCGATCACAGGCCAAATTTTTGCAGCATTAGTGTGAGGTACAAAAGTTGGTAGGTTTTGAGAGAAAGGCAATTGAAAACGAACTAATATTAATAACTATGATCTATGGTCAAAGGGTGCCCAAAGAGAGAAGTCTCCCATAAACTCTCACAAACCCCATGGAAATCTGCCGAGAGGCCACAGAGTAACTGCATCAATGAAACAGTGAGAAGATGCGGTTATAACTTAGCTTTAAACCTATCAAGCTAATGAGTTGTTTAGCAAATTCTACTTAGAGCAGCATACCATGCAGAGGCTTTGGTGGGAAGGGGGCATTTTCTTCCATCTGTTAACTTCAAGAGAGGACCACTCACCCTAACACTTGCGCGCTAGCAGTCCTCTCCCTGCAATTTTGATTGTTTGCACGACAAAGTGCAAACAATATATGGAAACTTGGGAGGACCAAGGTTTCTCTGCATTGTATGCACTTCATAGTTCAATTGTAAATGCCTCCTTCCATGTATGTGTATTATAGTAGGGATTTACATGAGATCTTGTGGAATCTGCCGAGCTGTACCAGTTGCTAAAAGCTAGTGGATTCCATAAGATTCTAGTGCACACCCACTATCTTCAAAATCAGATGCTGCAGGAGTGCATGGTGGTGGGAATATAACTTTTGCTAGGTGGCCCCACCAAGCCCATCAAAAACTTAAACATCCTCTTGAATGAGAAATGAGGCTAAATGAAAGTGTAAACCTTTTGCACGTGGTTGTTAAAACTCATTTACCACTGCAGGGAATTGGAAAAAGGCCCTATTATTGGAGTGAGTCTTTTCGCAGGACTCCTAATTTTTGCAGGTACGGTACAGTGAGATAAAATAATTTGCCCAGGATCAAACTATTTGGCAAAGCAGTGAAGCTAGGATTTAAACCCACTGTGTGATTTAGGCACTTGACCACATACCTCTCGAGCTCGAGTTGGTACACATATTTAGGTGTTAGCTCTTCTGTAGAGTTTACTTGCAAAGTACACACGTTACATAGTAGCACATCTGACAATATATAACCCCTTACAGAAATAAGTTAAACCAACAGAGTACCCATTATACCTTTATTCTCTATGTCCTGAATGGAAAATATAATATCCCAGAATGCAAAATAATGCAAATATGAAAAATCTCTTCACTATATTTTTGGCTTTTCAACACATAAAACGCATTGGGCCTCATTAGGACCCAGGCGGATTTCGCGGTGCTAAATGCACCGCGAAGCACGGCGGAAAGCCGTCGATAGCGCCATGGGGGTTGGCGGATTTACCGCCCCATTCCGACCTCGGCGGAGCGGTAAATCCCCAATCCCCATTCTGCCCTTCCCCATTCCCATTCTTGCCCCATAGGGTATAATGGGAGTGGGGAAGGAGTTAATTACGCCACCGTAAAATACGGTGGCGTAATTAACAACGAGGTCCCGTAGCGCCATGGTTTTCTCCGCCTGGTAAAACCAGGCGGAGAAAACCTCCATGGCGCTAAGGGAACTCGTAGTACGGCGGACGGGTCCGCCGCGATTAGCGCTGGCGGAAACCCACTCCGCCTGGGTCCTAATGAGGCCCATTGTGTTATAGGCACACCTGAGTTATGGTTTTACAAGAACATCCAGCTATTTGTTATGCATCATTCATGCCAATATTATCCATTCCATTGGGAGGCAAATGTCCATTCCTGGTTTTATGTTTGCATTGTGACTTGCAGCCCTGAGTTTATGATGGGGGAATCCAGGACTACAAGCCCCACAATGCAAAGTTAAAACCGCCCGATTGGCTTCATCAAAATGGAATGAATGATGCGAGATTGATGCCTGGTGTTGTGCACATAATCACATATACACATAAAAGCAAACCAACCATTTCTTTTTTTTGTACGCCAAACTAACACTGGACATACATGACGACTTAACAGGGAGTTTTATTTTGTGCTCACTTGCTGTGCTCACAAACAAAAAGTTTAAAAAGTCATTGCAATGCCGTCACGTTTAGCTCTCCTTTTTGTTATGCAGTGAGGGGCAGGAAAGAGACATGATTATGGACACTGCGGGTGGCCGAGAGGAAAGAGGCAACAGGCACAGCTTTCCTGCTTAGACTCCGGAAAATGATTTAATTTCCTACTCTCCACTTTGAGTACCGGTACTCTCCCAAAAGACATATACTCATTCAAGATTAACACAGTTCTAATGCCCTGCAACATTGTGCATGCAGTGTTATCATAATTCGACGAGGGGCAACTTGCCAGATTAGTGCATATTTAAACCAGGCCTTCTTTCTTTTAATCTTCTGCTCGATCATTAATCTCTTTATATTAACAGGTTCCTGCTTGATCCCCTCACCACCATAAATCTGTTACTCCAACAGGATTCCTTCTAGCAAAGAGATTGATTAAGAAAGCCTCACTAACACATGGGAGTGCTTTTCAGAATCTATCAGCCCCTGAGCCTGTTGTTGGTGTCCTCTGGAGAGCAGCAGCTGCTCGCACCATATTTCCCCCAGGCGCTGCTCTTCACCTGCCTTACATTTCATCAACTCCCTGCGTTTTGCTCCCTAGCTCCCAAACCCTCTTGTGGCTCCCCCTCTTCACTCCATTAGACAGAAATTGCCCCCCTCCTTCTCCTCCTCTCCCCCAGGATCCCTGACAGACTATCAGTAAGAAATATGCGACCTATAGCAGAAGGAATATGTCATTACTTTTATTTTTGGGGCTTTATACTTTGCTGCAAGTGTACTAAGGCCATGCTTGACGAGGGCGCCGGGATTCATGTGGAATGAATGGCATTTGGATCCTTGGGTTAGGACGCTACTAAGGCCATGCTTGACGAGGGCGCCGGGATTCATGTGGAATGAATGGCATTTGGATCCTTGGGTTAGGACGCTACTAAGGCCATGCTTGACCAGGGTGCCGGGATTCATGTGGAATGAATGGCATTTGGATCCTTGGGTTAGGACGCTACTAAGGCCATGCTTGACCAGGGTGCCGGGATTCATGTGGAATGAATGGCATTTGGATCCTTGGGTTAGGACGCTACTAAGGCCATGCTTGACGAGGGTGCCGGGATTCATGTGGAATGAATGGCATTTGGATCCTTGGGTTAGGACGCTACTAAGGCCATGCTTGACGAGGGTGCCGGGATTCATGTGGAATGAATGGCATTTGGATCCTTGGGTTAGGACGCTACTAAGGCCATGCTTGACGAGGGTGCCGGGATTCATGTGGAATGAATGGCATTTGGATCCTTGGGTTAGGACGCTACTAAGGCCATGCTTGACGAGGGTGCCGGGATTCATGTGGAATGAATGGCATTTGGATCCTTGGGTTAGGACGCTACTAAGGCCATGCTTGACGAGGGTGCCGGGATTCATGTGGAATGAATGGCATTTGGATCCTTGGGTTAGGACGCTACTAAGGCCATGCTTGACGAGGGTGCCGGGATTCATGTGGAATGAATGGCATTTGGATCCTTGGGTTAGGACGCTACTAAGGCCATGCTTGACGAGGGTGCCGGGATTCATGTGGAATGAATGGCATTTGGATCCTTGGGTTAGGACGCTACTAAGGCCATGCTTGACGAGGGTGCCGGGATTCATGTGGAATGAATGGCATTTGGATCCTTGGGTTAGGACGCTACTAAGGCCATGCTTGACGAGGGTGCCGGGATTCATGTGGAATGAATGGCATTTGGATCCTTGGGTTAGGACGCTACTAAGGCCATGCTTGACGAGGGCGCCGGGATTCATGTGGAATGAATGGCATTTGGATCCTTGGGTTAGGACGCTACTAAGGCCATGCTTGACGAGGGCGCCGGGATTCATGTGGAATGAATGGCATTTGGATCCTTGGGTTAGGACGCTACTAAGGCCATGCTTGACGAGGGCGCCGGGATTCATGTGGAATGAATGGCATTTGGATCCTTGGGTTAGGACGCTACTAAGGCCATGCTTGACGAGGGCGCCGGGATTCATGTGGAATGAATGGCATTTGGATCCTTGGGTTAGGACGCTACTAAGGCCATGCTTGACGAGGGCGCCGGGATTCATGTGGAATGAATGGCATTTGGATCCTTGGGTTAGGACGCTACTAAGGCCATGCTTGACGAGGGCGCCGGGATTCATGTGGAATGAATGGCATTTGGATCCTTGGGTTAGGACGCTACAGTAATAGCAGTACCACATTAACCAACCGTCTACCCAGCTTCCTCCACAAAGATTTCAATGGAAGCCGAAGTATAGACCGCAGACCGTTTCTGAAGGGCTGATGGGTACTGATTTGGTGTTTGTTTTAAGGAAATAATGTGTTCTGCTGTTCTTCATTTTCCAATGTATGAATGAATGATTGCTCTGCAATTTATTACTGTGCTAAAATGTTGAAGAATCAGATCTAGAATGTGGAACCAGGACATCCATGCTATTATTTTAGTGTCCCCACATGGCCAGAATTGTTTCATCCTAATAAAATTGGATTATATCATTTGAATGGTGGGGTTTTGGCACCAGCATCAGGGAATGGGTCACTGCACCATGAGCCACAACATTTTAATATCAAATATAGCTCAAATAGCAACTTCCAAGAGAGGCATCAAGCTATGTGAGGTGCATTTTGAGTGATTTGTTTGTGATTCTGTATGTGAACGGATCTATTAAGGATGTTTGATGTTCAGTGACAAGAGTTAAAGCTTTGGTGTGACATTACTGCTCACATGGGTTTGCCCATCTGCTAATTCAACTAGACAATGTGCCTGCAATTGCAGTGGGGTTGACTGACATTGACAATTGAGTGTTTTTGCAAAACCATTGACTTTCATGCCTCCAAAATTCTAGGAGAACACATACCTTACACAGAAGTGGAACAACCAGCAATTAAAAAGTCAAAATAGTAGTGAAAATCCCTAAAACGTGAACGGGTTAAAACTTTTTCACCTCCAATTTAATGTGTGCTTCTGTGACTTTAATGTGAACAAAGGAGAGACTGGGTGTGGAAAAGTGGAGTATTAAAGTGGTGGTGGAGGGGCTGCCCAAACTTGGTTGGGCCTAGGACAGCAGAAAGCTTAAATACATCACTGGGCATAGGCAGGAAAAAGAAGTGGGACCATAAAGTATGGCCCCTATATCTAGTACCTGTGCATGGGGATTGGTCTCTTTGCATGTCAGCTCCCCCTGCAGCAGGATCAGTGTTGTCTCAGTGTTCTGCAAAGCACATGGGACACAAATGGGTAGAGGGGAGCTTACCCACGGAGGGGGCAGGTCAGGATCCTGATCGGGTGCCCCTTCTGGAGCCGTGCCGCGGTAGGAGGGAATCCTGTCCACAAAGATCTGACAGCAGCATTGGGAGGACAGCGTTGTGGGAGAAGCCAGTGAGTGGGCTTTCCAGGCCCCGGGGAAGTGCCAGCATCAAGCTGCGGTGGAGCGCTCAGCTGAGGACACAAGCATTGACGGCTGGCCAACTCCAACCGACATCGTTGTAAATGGAGAGGCGGCTGAGGCATGGCTAAGTGCATCCAACCCCATCCGCCGCATATTAAAAGCCCGGAAGCCGGTTTGTAAGGGAGCCAGTGCACTGTGAAGAAATGAAGGGGGAGTAATAGTCATAAAATTGAAGGACCATGTGTTGGGGACAAAGGGAAAATTAGGGGAAATGCCCAAACAACGTGGGCAAAGCGTAGCAGGCATTTTGGAAGGGTCAGAAGAGCAACTGAAATAAAGAAAGGACTCTACCACATGGAGGTTGTGCCGCAGTCATTTTGGTTGGGGAAAAAGACAGAATACTTCCTCATGTAAGAATTATGCAAATGTTTCCCCGCATGAACTGGGATGAGGAGGATGTGTCAGGATACATCCATGAGAGGATATCTAGAAATGGGCACAAGAACATGCCAGTGGGGGAGCAGTAGCTAGTGAGGAGTCAACACCTGGATTGGGGGGACATGAGTTATCACAAAAGCGAGAGGGGGAGGTGCCCCCTTCAGGGTCAGGGTGGTGCCTGGCCCAGGGGCAGCAGATTGGGGAGGGACACCAACTGCTGGAAATTTGAAAAAGGGAACTGCACATGTGCAGCCAAGTGCAAGTTCAGGCACGCGTGCACACGGCTGCCCAGTCTAGAAGTAAAGAGCAACACATCCCCAAGCAGAGGGAGCAAGCGAATCAGAGGGACCAAGCGAAGCAGAGGGAGCAAGCAAAGCAGAAGGGAGGTGGAGGGAAATAGCCCCAACCCTCATCATGCGTGGAACACGGCAGCCTCTGCTGCACTCTTTATATGACAGAGAAGCCTCTGAGATACTCTTGAGGTGCGGCTTTAGAGAGGATGACCTAGAGTGGTAGGGGAACGTGGTGACCATCTTCCTAGGGGGCAAAGACAGATCAGGAGAAAAAGGGCAATGGGTCAGGAGGAGCGAAAGGAAGAGGGTCTTGGGTAAAACCAACACCCTTTTGTTTGGTAAGGAGGGAATGAGATGGGATGAACAAGAGACAACAGTGACAGAATTGATCTAAGAAGAGCCCCTCCCCCCCCCGACATAGCAAGAATCCGCCTAGGGGGAATGACCTTGCCCAACTGGGCGGAAGGTGACAGCTGCACGATTAGGTGGCACGAAGTGGGCATTGAGCAAGGCCTTTGGGGCTGGTGTGTTGACGTGTGCAGAAATGGTTCAAAGGCTCATGGGGAGAGAGGCCACTTCTAGCTGAGGTACCCAGGAGTGCCTGAGTAGTAATAGAAAGAGGGGGTTCATCTGTCGGACATGGGTTAGTACCTCTTTGGCCGAGCTGGGTTGACGCCATGAGAGGGTGAGGATGCGAATAGTAGGCCAATTTTGCACAAAAGGGGTAGAAAAGGGGCAAAAACTCCTTATTGCTGTGATGGTAACTGAGGTGATCGAGCAGTGCCTAAACTAACCTCCTGATGGAGGGTAAAGAGGACCACGGGTAAATGGCCCCCTGTTAGCCTAGCATGGCGGGGGCGGCATGGTCAAGAGTGGAGAGGAGGAGCACCCCCCGTTGTCGTCAGCTTCTAGCTTTGGCTGGTGGAAAAAGAAAGCATAACGACACTCCCTGCAGCCCATCAGTGGCGACTGTCAATGTGTTTTCCCCAGAGCGGTAGGCACTGGGAGGTTCGGGGAGTGAGTCCTAAGTATGCAGGGAAATTAATGGATGAGGAAAAAGAGAGCTGACTGGATGAAAAGGGGGATGCCAAGGAATACAAAGATTAAAGCGAAAGGTGCTGCGTATCGTCTGGGGTTGTAAAAAGTTTGGAAGATGTTATTGTTTGGTTTTAAGTGATAGTGTGAAATGTTTAAATTAAACTGCAGCCTTGTTATGCCACAAATGAAAATGCGGGTCTGGCCTCAGTTATTCAGCCAAAGTTGGCCGACAGCGGGATGGTATGTATCCTGCCGGGCGAAGGGCGAGCAGTACCCGATTGCCCATGTTAAGTGCTATCGTCTCACTAGCAATGCTGTCCCAATCAGCTTCAGGCTTCCCATCGTAAAAATAAGATTTGTGTCAGCAAAGGAACACTTGGATATGATTTGTATTCGGTAGGTGCACGCTGCTCAGTTCTGTGTGTGATCTGCAGGTTGGAGGTTCGAACCCTGGAAACGTTGCCTTAAGTTACAGGCAGGCTTGTGGTCTTTGCGCTCCAACTATGACAATCACTCCCGCCAGTTCCCTCCCATCCCCTGTGGACATTCTCCCTTAGTTTATGTATTTATTTATTTCATTGAGCATTTGTTAGGCGCCTATACAACAGAATTGTTCTATGGGGGGGGGGGTCTTTACATGGAAAGGAGTGTCCTTCTTACCCCTTTTCTGTCAGCAGAGCAGGCGGGTGTGCACAAACTAAGCTGCTGATTTTTTAGGTTCCTTCTGTGTTCGTGCCCAAGATATGTAGGCAAAAGAAAGAAACGTGAGTTCTCAAATTACAAACAACACAGAACATTCCAACATCCTAAACTCTGATTGGCTCACATTTAGTAAAACAACTCTTCATTGGTTAATAGGTGAAAACCACAAAAAATAACTGTCCCACCAGTCAATGCATGCCACATTCGCTGCCAGTTGTCATTCCATCTAAATATTCCTCCTCTCAGCACCCCTTCCCTTCTCTCCTTCAATGTAGAATTGTTTGGGCCGATCATATGCGCTGAAACGAAAAGCAACCATCAAAGTCTCCTGGTAGAGAAAACATTGACGAACGGGAAGATAATGACAACCTGGCTGACTCATGATTGAAATACAGTGCACATGCAGGAAACGTAAACAGAAGGCGCGCAGACAGGAGTGGTTTTATTAGTCACAGAGGTAAAGTCAAATACGAAGCGACATCAGACTAATTAAGCAAATACCTGGGGGTTGGCACTGCTACCGAGCAGAAAATAATCTAGAAACAAGCACCTATATTTACAAAATGAACACAAAGTATGCTAAAGGAGCAGCGGTGTACTTAAGGAGGGGCCAGAAAGGCCCGCCCTCTTTCATAATGCCTGCTACCCTTTGGGACAGGGCCACGCCTGCTCTGCACTTAGAAGCAGGTAGACCAGTGCTGTGCTTGTGCAGCACAAACAAACGGCGAGAAGCCTCACATTGTGATGTGTTCCCATCGTGTACACTCATCGGCTGAAATGTGTGTATTCTGTAATTAATGTCAGCTGATGTATAACATTTATCCAACAATACCTATGCAAGCAAACACCCAAAAAATATTCCTCCTGTCAGAGGCCCTTCCTCATTTCATGTTTAGTTTGCTTTCTCCAATGCGCTATATTTGTAAAGGTGCAGCTGGAGTGTAAGGTTTGTCTATGTAAGACCGGCAGATTGGCTGCGCCAGACCCTGAGCTTCTTATCTAAAGTCAACCTGATTGTTTTCATGTTTTTGTGGCCTGTCATTTTGTTAATGGCAAAATACTCTACATTGTGATGTTACCGTGGCCTATATTGTATCCCATATATCTAGAACAGTTGATATTATTTCATATAGTTATTTTGGGGTATCAGGTGGTGCATAAGCACCAGCTATAATCCAAAACTATTGGATTGGCGTACAGGTAGGAGGGAGATGACATGTGCAGAGGGACACTGTTGTAATGTGCACGGGCTTGTGCATAGGCACACTGGTGGAATGTTGATGCGTGTGCGAGGAGCAGTGGCCTGGGGCTTCGACCTCACCTTTGGTGTTGTTGGTGATTGGGAGGTGAAGCGGAGCAGTCTGGGTGTCCAGCTGACACCTCGGTGCGGGCCAGCCCGCGCCGTATCGTGGCAATCTGAGAGGAGTTGTCCGGGTGCCCAGGCGGGGAGCGGAGGAGCCATCCGTGCGCCCTGTCGGGCACTGCCGCGGGCCAGTCTACGTCGGCGGAACGTAAGCAGGGAGGAGCGGTCTGGGCGCTTTGTCGGGGCACTGCGCAGGCCAGTTGCTGCCGGCTCGTGGCGGGCAGCTGAAGGCCCAGGGAGTCCGCGGTGCGGAAGTTGGATCCCAGCCACTGTGGCAGCGACGGGGGCTTGTGAGCTCCATTATTCAAGGAGGCTTCAGCCGTGGATCCTGTTGGGGCTGGCAGGAAGAGGGCTGTTGAGCTGCACGCAGGCCGGCACACGAGAGAGTCTGCGCAGATAGCAGAGGCCGGCGGCTAGCTCCGCCCCCAGCAGTGTGTTACCTAACGCTGTTTCTGCCACTCGGATCCTGGTGGGGCTGGCAGGAGGAGGGGCACTGGCTGCACGGAGGCCGGCACACCAGTGAGCCTGCGCACATAGCAGAGGCCGGTATTCAGCCCCGCTTCCAGCAGCGTCTTCATCCAACGCTGTTTTTCGGGGACTGCGTGTCTCTGGGAAGGATGGGGGCTGAGGTGGTGCTGGCAATAACGTGGCCGGCTGCCTGCCTCGCTCTGGACAGCATTCTTAGCCAAGGCTGACTCCGTGGACTGGGTCGCCTTGGGGAAGCAGGGGGGGCTGCGGTGGTGAGGTGCTGCTATCAATTCGGGTGAGGCAAATCAAACCAGGCAAGTGCAAAGGGCTGCAAGTAAGTCCTAAAGGCTGTTGGCGGCAAGGTGGACATATAAAGTGTGTGGAGGGTTGCCAACAGGAGGTTAAGGGATTGGCTTGGGCTGGGTTGGATAAGCTGTCGAGACTCACCCAGTGCCAGAACTTGGCTGTACTGCAATTACGTGTGGGTGCACGGGCTCAGGGCAGGAGTTGAGACTCACCCAGCGCCAGAACGTGGCTGTACTGCATTTACGTGTGGGTGCACGTGTCCAAGGCAACAGCGGGAGATATTTATCTGCTTTTGTATTGGGGGGTGTATGGTGATCCATAGCGACAACTACTTTGGGGACTGTATGCATCTTTGGGGGGCAGGCGCACAAAGGTCTGTGAGATAATTTCTGCTTCTAGGGAATTAAGAGCTTTTAACATTGCACGGAGGTAGCAAGTTATTATTGGGGACAGAGGAACTGGGGAGTGTATTCAACTATGTTGCATACAGCGGATAGGCCTCCACCTGCTTTTCTGTCGAATCCTGGAGAGCCGGTTGCTCCTTGGGAGCAGTGGGTAGATGCGTTCAAGGTATATTTGAGGGCTGCAGGTGGGGCAAAGTTCAATGATGATGAAAAGGAGGCTGCTTTATTGAACTGCATTGGTACTGAGGGGTTGAGGGTTTTTCGTCATTTGCCTGGAGAGAATGTGATGGTTCAAGGGGGAGGTGAAGGGGAAATGGTGGTAAGTGCCTATGAGACTGCTTTAAAAAAATTGCAAATACGTTTTGGTAAAAGAGTTAATGTGGGTTTGGAGCGGTATAAGTTTTTCTCTAGGGCACAAGGTTCTATGGAAAGCATAGATTCATATGTTATAGCCTTACGTGCACTCATGGCTACGTGCGGGTTCCCGGGGAATGGAGAGGAACATATAAGGGATCAGATCATGATGAAGACATCAAACCAAAAGATTAGAGAGAGATTGTGGATCGAGAACAATCCTTCTCTTGATAAGGTTTTGGAGATTGCCAGAGCAATTGAAGCTTCAAAGGCGAGTGTACAGGTGGTTACGGAAAGGGATGGGAATAGGGAGATGGTACATGCTGTGGTGCCAAGGAACAAAAAAGCGGGGGATAAAGTGGTGGTACAAAGCAATAGAGCACTGAAGGTCAAGGAGGGATGTAGAAATTGTGGCTGGTCGAGTCACAATGTGGATTCGAAGTCATGTCCTGCTAACAATGTTGAGTGCAGGAAATGTAAACGTGTCGGCCATTTTGCACGCATGTGTAAGGGGCAGGTGGTTGCTAGTGTAACTACAGAGGATGCTACCAAGGGGTTAGAAGGGGCATCGGGTGGTGGCTCTAATCAGAGTGTTATTTTACATGTTGAGGGAGGTGGGCGAAAGGGTCCCTGGCTGTCGGTATTGGTGGACCAGCATCCTTTGGATATGTTGGTGGATTCGGGGTCACCTTATACCTTGGTGTCTCCGGAAGTCTATCATGAAGTATTGGGTAAAGAGATGTCTACTTTGTTGCCCCCGGACATAAGACCATATGCTTATGGGCAACATTCCATTGACCTGCTTGGTTATAATTGGTCGAATTTTGTTTTCAAGTGGAGGCAAACTGTGCGTAAATTGTATGTGGCTTCAAAGGGCACAAGTGTACTAGGCTGGGATGAGCAGGCTGCACTTAAAATACAAATACATCCTGGTAAAAGGAACCAGTCTTAAGTGTCATGGAGGGAGGGGAAGAGAATGATATAACGGTCACTTCCACAGTCCTCATGAGTGAGTTTCCTGAGGTATTTTCAGATACTTTGGGCAAGCTTAAGGGCTTTACACATCGTATTGTATTGAAGAAGGGGGCGATTCCGAGAGTGCACAAAGTGAGGGGTGTGCCTGCTGCGGCCAGGGAGGCATTCAAAGAGGAATTGACTAAGTTGCAGTCAGCAGGAATAATTGAGCCTATTGAGTGTTCAGAGTGGTTGTTTCCGGTGGTTTTAGTGAAGAAGAATGATGGCAGCATAAGAATGTGTGTAGATCTCCGGGAACTAAATTCCAGCATATGGGTGGATCGGCATCCTTTGCCAGATATTAATGAGTTGTTGTTGACGCTGGGGGAAGCTAAATACTTTTCAACTTTTGATTTGTCACCCGCGTATCATTAAATTGATCTGCATGTGGATTCTAGACCCCTTACGTCATTTGTGACTCCGTTTGGAGCTTTCAGGTTTTGTCGCATGCCTTTTGGCCTGGCTTCGGCTTCGGCTGTGTTTCAGCGGTTGATGCAGCAGTTGTTTGGTGGGGTGAAGGGTGTCAGCTATTTTCAAGATGACATTTTGGTTTGGGGCAGTAGCAAAGAACAACATGATATCAGGGTAAGGAAGGTCATGCACATTCTTAAAGAGAGAGGATTGACGGTAAAGCTGACCAAGTGTCAGGTGGGTGTGCAGGAGGTCACATATTTGGGACACACATTGAGTTCACGAGGTGTGAGAACAAAAAAGGAGTTAGTACAAGTGTTGAGAGATACGCCAGCTCCGGGCAATAAGGATCAGCTAAGGGCTTTTCTGGGTCTGGCGGAATATTATGTTAAATTTGTTCCAAATTATGCGGAAAAAACGGTGGCCATGAGAGCTCTCATGAGGAAATGTGTAAGGTTTGTATGGTCTGCGGAGTGTGCGGCAGAATTTGAGTTGGTCAAGAAGGAAGTAGAGAATGCTCCTTCGTTGAAGTCATTTGACCTAAAAAATAAAACTGCTTTGACTGTGGATGCAAGTGAAGTGGGCGTGGGGGCAGTGCTAGAGCAATGGATAAATGGTGAATGGGTACCAGTGGCGTTTGCTTCGAGGAGTTTAAGAGAGGTGGAAACGAGGTACTCTGTGATTGAGAGAGAGACTTTGGCAGTTTTATGGGCTTCAAAACACTTCAGGACATTTTTGTGGGGCATACCTTATATTGTCAGAACGAACCACAAACCGTTGGTGCAGGTATTTTCTACCAAAGGGGTCATGGCAGTGTCTCCGAGGATTGCAAAGTGGTCAGTACAATTGCAGGATTACAATTTCTCTTTACAGTATTTTCCAGGAAGGTTGAATGTTGTTGCGGATTGTTTGTCCCTGTTGCCAGCGGGGCAGTGTGACGGTGAGGCAGGAGAAGTACAGGAGGATGATTCACAGGAGTGTCAGGTTGCTTTGGTGACTTCAGCTGTGGAGAAGTCGTTGTGGGATCGGGAGTCTGAGAGGGATCTTGAGTTGAGGTGGATTAGGGAAGGTTTGCTTAAGGGGTGGCACACTGTTAAGGACAGGTTGGAAGGGAAACCTTATGTTCAGGTTATTGATGAATTAGCCGAGGGTCCCTGGGGTGTGTCTAGGGGTTGTAAATTGATACCTCCTGTCAGTTTGAGAGCTAGAATAGTGGAATTGGCACATGTTGGTCATTTGGGACGATCTTTGACTAAAAGGAGATTGAGAGAGGAGTACTGGTGGCCGTCTATGGATAAGGATGTTGAGCAAGTAGTGAAAGATTGTATGGCATGTTCTTTGAGTGATAAGAGCAAGGTACTGCATCCACAACCTATACATCCTATAGAGGTACCAGAGCAAGTATGGTCGAAATTGGCTTTGGATATCATGGGTCCATTTGATTGTTTAGAGCCTGAGTCCAGGTATATGTTGGTATTGGTGGACTATACGTCCAGGTGGATTGAGGTGGCGGCATGTTCTAGTGTTACAACCAATTCAGTTATTGATTTTTTGAGGAAAGTGTTTGATCGTGAAGGATTACCTGCAACGTTAGTTACTGACAATGGGGTGCAGTTCACCTCTAGAGCAATGAGAGATTTTTTGGAGCAGCATGCCATTTCGCATTGTAGGACAGCTTTATATAATCCTTCTGCAAATGGATTAGTAGAAAGAGCAAATGGTACTATTAAATCAGCAATACAATTGGCTTTGGCCAATGGGTTAGATTGGCAGGAGGTGTTGACACAATATTTGGCTGCATATCGGAGAACGCCTGCCATGCTTACGGGAAGATCTCCATTTGAACTCATGAGGCGTAGGAAGGCAGGTACAACATTGAGAACTTTGGCCATGGGGGGTGGTGGGCCATGTGATATGGATTTGCGAGCCATTCATCGCAGTGTTTTGGAGCGCCAGCAGAGCACAATGTTTTCACAAAAAGGCAGGAAGGAGTTGAATGTTAAGCCTGGGGATGAAGTTTACATTAAGAATCCTAGGATGGTTCACAAAGGTTACAGTTCTTTCATGCCCTCAAAGAGAGTTATCAAGGTAGGAAAGGGGCATGTGCACTTGGAGGATGGTTCTGTTTGGAGTAAAAGAAGGGTGGTGGTGAGTGGGTGCAAGAGTATGGATAGGCCAGGTGTGGGATCTAATTTGGAATCGCAAGAAACCGTTCTGGATTACGATCCTGTGGATTCACAAGAAATAAGGATTGAACAAGAAGGGATTGGTCCAATTTCAATTCCGGTTGGTCCAGAGGTAGATGTGGAATATCAGAATGCTATGGATCAGCAACATGATGAGAGACAACATAGGGGTCGTGCGGCTAGGACCTGTGGTCCTCCCATAAAATTGAGAGATTACATTTGTTAAAAGTACTAGTACATTTAATTGCTATAATGTTTATCTGTATTTATGTGGAAGTGGTATTGATGACAAGTCATGAAATATTTTGTTTATGTTCCATTATTCAAATTGGTATTAACAGTTTTATCCAAGGGAAGAGGATATGTTGTAATGTGCACGGGCTCGTGCATAGGCACACTGGTGGAATGTTGATGCGTGTTTGGCAATCAACATTCCACAGTGGCCGACGGAGCTGAGGGAGCTGTGGCATCCGCTGCGGGGTCTCACAAATAAAGATACTCATCATCATATACATTGGAGTGGCGGTGAATTATTACAGACACACAGCTTGTGCACGTTGTTTGGGAATTTACCCACCCATTGACTGCAGATTGCCCTGATAATCCCTATGGTCATTCCCACCCACTACCTGCCTTTCCGTACCCTAAATACATCCTCCTAGGATATATTTGAGCTTTCTGTATCAAGCAGTAACATCAAACTTTAGCCTAACAGAGTTTTTTCAAAGCAGTCTGCTGAGAGTTAATTGTTAAATTACAGCTGGAAATGATTACTGGTCTAATACAAATGCCTTAACCAGGTGTGCCTTCAGACATTTGATTTATAGCTCTTCCATGAATTGAAATCCTGTTAAAAACACGCAACGACAAATCCAACAGTTTTGGCTCGAGGTATGAGATAAACATTTGTCAGTTACTGACATCATATGCCGAGGCTATCACTCCATTTCCAGCTGTTTTGATCTTATGCCCAGGTAGTACCATTATATCAGTGCCTAGAAAATGTTTATCCCATAGCCACCCAAAAGCCCAAACTGTTGTCTTTGTCAATGCTTGTTATGTATAATATGTAATTCCTGAGTTCTTCTGTATCTAAGCATCGTAACAATACATGTTATCTCTACCAAATGTAATGGCACTCTGTTTATCAACCTCAGAAGAACGAAGGGCTGATTCAGCCCTCTTGAGATTTGAACTCAGAAACTGCAGGCAGTAATGTCACACTTGAGGGTTTACTCACAAAGCCGTCCACTGGCACTACAGTATGTTGTTTGACCAATTTGCAATTAAAAAGATCTATTATATCTACCACCGTACTCTTGTACTCTCCTATGCCCTTTGTCCTGCAGTTCCTTTTTAAATACCAAATATCACAATAATATCATAACGTTTATGAGCCACGTGTCACACTATATTCCTTGTGCATCTAAGAACTGTAATAATAGCTGTTATATTGATAAGAAGTGTAAACCCGGAGTCAAGACATTACCAAATGCTGCCGTTAAGCACATTTAAGGAGATATAGCGAGCAAAATAGAACCACAGGTTAAGTGGGAGACCTTACTGCCATTCTAGCACATGTCAAAGCCACATTATACGAGGACGACATCTTCCATGCCGCCGTAATCAAGACACTTCCGACAGACGCACTCCTCCCTTACCTGACAATCATCAACAACTCCTTAACTCAAGGCTCTTTCCCCTTGGCCCTCAAGACTGGACTAATCCTCTTGCTTCTCAACACTTAACCCTGACAAACTCAGCAACTACCAACTCATCAACCATCTTCCCTTCCTAGGTAAGATCCTTCAGAAGGCAGTAGCCATGCAACTCCTCCAACACACCAAAGTCAACAACTTGCTTCGGTCCTACCAATCTGTCTTTAGAACCAGATGCAGCACAGACAAAGCTGTCATCAAGGTGATCGACGATGCACTTAAAATCCTTGATGATGGTCATCCTTGCCTCCTGGTTCCCCTTGACCTCTCAGCAGAATTTGACACAGTAGACGAACAGAGACTTGCAGATAATCTACATCTCTGCATGGGGATCAGCAAGATTTCTCCTCAGCTGGTTCAAATCGTACCTTGCTTATCACCACAGGTTTGCACAAATGGATTCCTCCAGATCATCAACTCTACCCATCTACTGTTGAGTCCCACAAGGATCCATCCTCTCCTGCATGATCTTCAATCTTTACATGGAAACGCTTGGAACCCTCCTTGCTCCATGCAACATCCACATCCACCAATACACAGATGACATGCACCCCTACCTCAAGATACCTTCCATCGAAGACATCCACAGGCTCTAGGCCTGCATCTGATTGATCCAGTCATGGATGTCCAGTGCTTACTAGAAGCTCAGCCCCTCCAAGACTGAATTCCTACTGCTGACCAATAACACTGAACACCCGGACATCCAGACCTGGCTCTCTGCTATACACCTTGAGGTCTTCACACCCCAGCTGGAAACCTGCGCCAAGTCCTTTGGATTTCACATTGACAGATACCATACCCTCGAACAGCACATAGCAAAGAAGACACAAGCAGCTTGGTACCAACTTTCTCTACTTCGAAAAAACAAGCCCTTCAACTGAGAAAACAGCTTCAGATCCACTGTCCAAGCCTTGGTTCTCTCCCACCTGGATGGTGGCAATGCCCTTCTGGAAGGTCTTCCGGCGACTACCCTGGCTCCCCTGAGATTGTCCAGGGGTAGCGGAAGTGACATCACTCGACCCTTGACCTCTGATGACATCACAGGAAATTATGTCATTTGACCCCGACCCCCAAAGCAATATCACGGGAAGTGATGGAAGACGACCTTTCACCCCTTGACAAAACAGGAAGTGGCATCACAAAGCATTATTCCTAAGTACACTGAGAAAAATGTTACAATATCATTATAATGTGATATACATTTCATACAAGAATGGATCGCCATATGTATCGTTAAGATCAGTGTGTATAGGCCCATATCACCAAATTACTGTGAATGCAAGCAGACGTCCATGGCCAAATAATAATGATGTGTTATTATATAGCACTTACGCTTAAGCAATTTATATAGAACAAATATACATACAATATCACCCAACCTGTGTTGGTACTCATTTATCAACCTCAGAAGGATGAAAGGCTACGTTGAGGTGTTTAAGAACAGACTAAATCAGGAATTCACCCCCTGAAGTGTGCCTGAAATAAACCACCTTTAATGAGTCTAGCAATTGTTGTAATGAATTCCAGAAAGACAAATGATTTGGTATTCCTGTTCTTTCTTATTTAGGGTCACTGCTGAAAGTGTTAGACTTGTGGAGCCCCTGTTCTTTTTTTGTTTTTGTTTTTTAAGAGGCTTGAAAAAGAAAGCAAGCTGCTCCAGAAGCAAAGAGCCACATGGCACTGGCCACAGCCCAGGACCTTGCATTAAAAAATAAATAAGTTTATTTTTTATTTTATTTAGGTGTGGCAAGGGAGACCACAGGGGTAGCAAGGGAAACCTTGGGGGTCGCAGTTGCACCCCGTGGCAACCACTAAATGACATCCCTGCCTGCTGCATCATCTACAAGACTGTCACCCTGAAGTCCCCAGGCTACCTCACTGAGAAACTCCGCATCTCCAGAGGCCTATGATCCACCAGAACTATAGATATGTGCAGACTTGACCTCTGCTGGTGCAGGAGGGAAAAAAACAAAAGACAGGCCTTTTCTGTTTATGCCCCAAGTCTCTGGCACCTCCCCACCGTCAAGATCTGACTCACCCCCTTGCTTCTACAGTTCAGGAACTGGTCTTTGGTTGAAGCCCCAGATAGAAGCTCAGGGGCTAAAACCAAAAGACTAGCTAGCCCCAAGTCCCGACGGTGTATCCCGAATCTTTTCCAGATTCAGCAACACCCCTGCGCCACGGCTCTAAAGGTAGTGTTTTTAAAAAAGTAACTGTCTTTGAAAGCCTGCATGAAGGTATGTGTGCGAGAAAGAGTTTGTATGAGGGTACGCGTTCCTGTGTGTCACACAGAGAGTGTATCAGTGGGAGAGTGACTGTGTATGTGTGTATGTGCACGTGATTACTGTGCAGTGGGCACAGCCAGTAGGCGTGTTTTTACATTGGCGAATACTGGCATTACTGGGGCAGCAAATTCAAGTGTCACAAGAGTTTACTGTGACACGATTGACCCTATTGGGCAAAGCCAAGGCAAGTGTGTTCTTTGAGTAGATGGCAAAACTGGCCCTATTGGATAAAGGCATTATGGGTGAGCCCTTACAACACTGGCACTAATGTACACATTACAGTCAAGTGTGTTCTTACAGGAGATGGCAGCATTGGCATTATTGGGTAGCTCCAAGACAGGTGTGTCTTTACAGTTATAGTATTGCATAATTGGGCAAAGCCAAGATAAGGGTACTCTTAAAGTGGCTGGCACCACCTAACTGGACAAACCAATCACGGTGTGGGCTTACCATACTGTCCTTATTGGGCAATTCCAAAACACGTGAGTTATTAAAGTTAAAATACTGCCATTATTGGGCAAAGCCAAGACATGTGTGCATATAGAGTCAGAGTAATGTCAGTATTCGGAAAATCATCACTATTGTTCTCCAACAGTGGAAGGCAGTGCCATATCGGGGAAAGGCATCATGGCTATGTTGTTGAAGTACTGCCAAAATTGGGCAAAGTAATGGCAAGTGCATTGTTAGAGTGGCAGTATTGCCCTTACTAGTTAAAGCCAAGGCTAGTGTTTCCTTAGAGTTAAAGCAACTGCATTATTGAGCAAATCATGGCAAGCGTGTTTTCACATTAGCAGGCAGTATTGGCCGTTCTGGGCAAAGCCAAAGTGAGTGTTTTGTGTTATTACAGTACTGGTCTTATTGGGCAAAGTCAGGGCAAGTGTGTTCTTACAGTCACAATAAAGTTATTATTGGGCAACCCCAAAACAAGTCTGTTCTTACATTTACAATTCTGAGATAATTGGGAAAATACAAGACATGTGTGTTCCTACAGTGGCTGTCAGTACTGGCATTATTGGGCAAAGCCAAGACCAGTGCATTCTTTCAGTGGCTGGCAGTACTGGCCTTAATGGGCAACGCTTAGATGAGTGTGTTCTTACAGTGGCTGGTAATACTGGCATTAAGGGACAAATCCATAATGGCCGTATTCGTATAATACTGGCATTATTAGGCAAAGCTAAGACATGTTTGATCAAACAGCGGTTAGCAATACTGGCCTTTTTGGGCAAAGCCAGCATGGGGGGTGTGTTCTTATAGTTGCAATACTGTGTTTATTGATCATAGTCAACACAAATGTGGTCGTACAGTGGGAATGCAGGTATATATTGGGTATTGTACGAAATTACCAAATGCAAAAAGTCCGACCCCCAAATATCTGACCCCTATTTTTCCACAGATATATATGGGGTGTAAAGTTAATAAAAATGTATAGGGTTAAGGTGGGGGGTCCATGGAGGATCTCCACCACATATATATTTGCGGGAAAAAGAAAAAAAAAGTCGGACTTTTGGTAGTCAGATTTTTACATTCGGTAATTTCACGCAGATCCATAAGAAAATGTATTGGAAAGTGCTTCTGTGTAATTCTAGATACTTGGTATCTATTAGAGTTTTTCATGTGTTATCCTACTGAACTGAATGTAAATATTGTGGCTTTTTACCCAATGTTTCACTTACAGTTTACTGAAAATGCATCAATATAACAAATTATTTAACAATAATTCTTTGGGTGATAACTACCCTGAACTGGCCTGGGTTGTTTGGTGCTCCCTTGTTATACTCAGTTGCTCCCACTGATAACTGGGAAATATTTACGCCCCCCCCACCCCTATGGAAGAAAAATGTCATCAGGCACCACTGGTCAGAGTCTCGTTCTTCTCTTGGTCTGATACTCAGCCGCACTGTCTCAGTCACAGTGCCTCAGTCTGAGACTCTCAGTGCCAGTGTCTCAATGAATGTGTCTCAGTTTCAGTGTTTCTGTCCCAGTCGCTCGGTCTCAGTCTACAAACGTCGCAGGTACAGTCAGAGTCTTTCGGCCTCTCATTAGAAGTCTCTCAGTGTCAGTCTCTGTGCCCCTGTATCCCAGTTTCTGAGTTAAATCTCTCAGCTTCGCTATATCAGTCAGAGTCCCAGTCGCTTAATCCGACTACCAGACTCAGTGTCTCAGACACTAATTCTTTGTCTCAGTGTGAGTCTCAGTCTCAAAATTCCAGTCTCTCAATCCCAGACTCACAGTTCCGGTCTCAGCATGCCATCAGAGTCTCTCAATCTCAGTGTCTCAGTGTCCCAGTCTGAGTCTGAGGTTCATTCTGAATTTCATCCCGAGGCACAATCTCTCACTCTCAGTTTAGTTCTGAGTGTTTCATTGGCCATATCTCAGTCACAGGCTCTCTTGCTCAGTCACAGTCTTCCAGTATCCTGTTTCACAGCCTCCCAGTCCCAGTCTCTCAGTTACAGTCTTTCAGTCTGTCTTTTAGTCTAGCTATCTCAGTATCATAGCCTCAGTCTCTATCTCGCAATCATTCCGTCTCTGTTTCTATCTCCCAGGGTCTCACTCTCTTAGTCTGTCTCTCCGTTTCTGCATCTCACTATAAGAGTCTCAACCTCTGTCTCTGAGACTCTCTCCTCTCACTTATGGTATCTCACACACACTCTCTCTCAGTCTGCCTCAATATTTCATTTCTCACAGTGTCAGTGGTGCAGTCTCTTGGTTTCTTCCAGTCTGCCTCTCAGTCTCAGTCTCTCTGTATCAGTCTCTGAGGCTCAGTCTCAGTATCTCAGTGTCTCTGTCCTAGCCTCTGTTTGTTTCAGTTCCCGGCTCCTTGCTTCAGTCACTAAAACGTACTCAGTCTGTGTCTCAGTCGTAGTGTCTTATTGTCACTGTGAGTCTCATTGTCATTCTAGTCTCATAGCCTCTATCTCTCAGTCACTAACTCTCAGTACCAGTCTCTCAGTCTGTGTCTCAGCCTCAGTGTCTGTCTCGTAATGTCTATGTGTCTCCATCTCAGTGTCTTAGTGTCTCACTCGCCCAGTGTCTCAGTCTCAGTGTCTCAGTGCCACTGTCCCTGTCCCTCCATTTCAGATTCCCATTCTTTCTCTGTGTGTTTAAGTGTCTCAGTCTGAGTCTCATTGCCTGTCTGACGTTAAGGCTGAGTTGTATTCCCTCACTCCGACCCTAGGTGTCAGTCTCAGAGTATCAGAAACAACCTTTCACTCTCCCAGTTCCACTCTCACACTCAGTTTTCCAGTCTGCTTCTTAATCTTAAATATCTGTGCCTCAGTCCCTAATCTCTCAATCTTCTAGGCTGAGCTCCTATCTCTCAGAGTCCTAATCTCAAAGACTCTGGGCCTCATTACGACTTTGGAGGCAGCCATGGCCTTAATAAGGGCATGGCTGCCTCCAAAATCGTGTCCGGGTCTGGGTTCCCAGAATGGGGAAATACTGGGCCATTCCGAGTATGGAGGGCCCAATATTTCCTCGTTCAGGGAACCCGGGCCCGGTCTTTCCCCATTCGAGCCCTCATAGGGCTCAATGGGAATGGGGAGGGAGCTAACAAGGCCCATTACAAACAGGCCCGTTGTTAGTTCCCTGGTCCCCTCGCGGCACCTGCTATGGATGTCTGGAAAAACCAGACATCCAGAGCGGGTCCCACAAGGGAACCTCGTAATAGTGCGGAGTGGGTTTAACGGCACCGTCACCATTACCAGCGCCGTTAAACCCACTCCGCACAAGTTGTAATGAGGCCCTCTGTCTCTCAGTTTCTTGTTCTCAGTGCAAGTGTCTTCCCCTTTGTCACATTGTCTATCCCTCTCGCCCTCAGTAGCTTGCTCAGTCTTTCTCTCTCTTCCACTCTCTCAGTCTCTATTTCACTCTATAAGCCTCCCTCCCACTCTCACATAAATGCTCTCCCTCACTCTGTCTCTCAGTATCTCATTTCTTCCAGTGTAAGTCTTACAGTACCTTGGACTCTCATTCTCTACATCTGTCTTTCAGTCTCAGTGGGCCTCATTACAAGTAGGGCGCAAAGGGATACTGGGCACCGGTAATGAGACCGGTGCTGGTAATCCCTTTGTGCCCTACTACGAGTTCCCTTTGCGGGTCCTTCCTTAACGCCTGCTTTTAGAAGGCGTTAAGGACGGGACCCGCAAAGGGACACCGGGGTCAATAACTGTACCACAGTTTGCGGTACCATTATTGCCGCCTTCCCCCTTCCCATTGAGCCCTATGGGGGCTCAAATGGGAATGGGGAATGGCCCTGGAGAATGCGGAATTACCGGTCCCCCCGACCTCGGGATGGACCGGTAATTACTCCATTCACCAGGCCGGAGTCGGACCAATTTTGGAGGCAGCCATGCCACAAATAGCGGCGTGGTTACCTCCAAACACGGGATGAGGGCCAGTATCTCAATCAGTATCTCAGTCCCAGTATCTCTGTTCCAATCTCTCAGTCTCTCAATCTCACTCTTGCTCTGAGTTACAGTCTCAGTTTGAGTCTCTCACTGCCACCTAGACTCTGAGTGTCATTCTCAGTCTCACAATCTCAATCCCTAAGTACCAGTCTCTTAGTGTGCATGTCTGTGTTTCAGCCTTAGTGTCTATCTCCAAGTGCCTTTGCGTCTCCACCTTAGGGTCCAACTCTGCCAGTGTCTCGGTCTCAGTGTAACAGCGTCCAGATGTCACTGTCTCAGTCTCTCAATTTCAGCATCTCAGTCTCTCTGTCACAGTGTCGAGTTTCCCACTCTCAACTCTCGCTCAGCTGTCAAACACGCCTCTGACATCTGCCGCTTCCTGGAAGAACTTAATCTCGATGCTCGGTCTCAGAGAGACATGGTTCAAGGCCACTCCTGTCACAAGCTTTGACACTCTCCTCCCTGATGGCTACATGATCCTCTACGTGCCCCGATCCAACCGTTCAGGAGGCGGTGTAGCCTTCATCTTCACGGAGTGGATTCGTGCCTCTATCATTCCTATGCAGGCCTACTTCTCTTTCAAATGCCTTGTCTGCAGTCTCTCTCTCTCTCTCTCTCCTGGCCACTCGCTTACCGTGGCTACTATCAATCGGCCACCTGGTCAGATCACCTCCTTCCTCTCGGAGTGGGTGGACCTCTCCTCCTCCCTCCTGGCCTCGACCACTCAACTCCTCCTTCTTGGAGACCGCTTCCTGTCCCTCCTTTGGACTCTTTTGCAACCTCTGCAACTCTCTCTTTCTGTTCTCCCCTCTGGCCAGACTCACTCTGCAGGGCACACTCTGGATGTTCTGATCTCCTCAGACCTTCCGCTCTCTAGCCCCCTCACAACTCCTCTCTCCTGGAGTGATCACTTTCTCCTTTCCTCCCATCTCTCCCTCTCTACTCACATCCTGACACAGCCATTTCCATGCTCCATTCTTCTATCTCTGATTCTCTTGATGTTCTTGCCCATGTCATGTGGTTCCGCTTGAAGCCCAAAGCCAAGTGCAACTCCTGGTATGACTCTGACCTCGTCATCCTTAAACGCAAGTGCATGGTGGCTGAAAAGAAATGGCTAGCTTCTTGCACATCCTCTGACAAACTGGCTTGTTACCTGCTCCAAAGGCAATACTGGCTCTCTGTCTGCTCTAAGAAGAGAGCCCAAATCCAAGCCTGCGACTCTGCAGCATCTAAAAACTCGGCCGAACTCTTTAAAATCTGCAAGGAGCTGGCCAATCCTTCTGCAGTCTCTACCTCTCCTGTCCCCTCCCAGTCCCTCTGCACGGCCCTGGCTTCTCATTTCATCTCTAAAACCCAGGACATCCTGTCCACCCTCTCGTCCTCTCCTCCTCCTCTCTCTACTCTCACCTCTACCTCTGGCTCCCCTGTGGCCACCTCTCCTCCCCCTTTATCTTCCTTTCCTCTGTTTTCCCCTGACGAGGTTCCTAGACAAGTCTGATTTATGAAGGTCTCATCAAAACCGGTTCTTCCCTATTCTTCCAAAACCATCAAGGACCACATTGACACCCTCGCTCCTGCCATGGCTGACTTCTGCAACCACTTCTTTGCCACTGGAGCCTTCCCTTCCCCAGTGAAGCACTCTATTGAGCACCCTCTTCTCAAGAAAATCTCAGCCAAGCCCTCCTGCCCGGCTAACTATCGCCCGATCTCTATCACTCCTTTCCTGGGCAAATTCCTGGAAAAGCTGGCCATCTCCCAGCGTAATCTTCACAGTGAATCTGTTGGTTGTCTCCATGACCATCAGTCTGGCTTCAGAGCAGCCAGAAGCACGGAAACTGCTCTGCTGAACATATGTGAAGACCTGCTCTGTAACCTTGATTCTAATCTCCCCTCTGTCCTCATCCTGCTTGATCTCTCTTCTGCCTTTGACACGGTCAACAATGCTATCCTGCTCAATCGTCTCGATGATAACCTGGGTATCACCGATCAGGCCCTGGCCTGCCTGACCTCGTTCCTCTCTGATTGACCCTCCCAGGTCCAACTGGGGTCCTTCCTTTCCTCTATCTCACTCTCTACCTGTGGTGTTCCCCATGGGTCTAACCTCTCTCCCTGGCTGTTCAGCCAATACCTGGCTCCTCTCGCCCACCGCATTGCCGCTCTCTGCTCCAACTTTCAGTGCTATGTGGATGACACTCAGCTCGTTTTCAAGCTCACCTGTGCCACCTCTTCTCTTTCTCTCATCTCTGTCTGTCTGTCTGCCATCCAGGAGTGGTGTGCCGCCAATGATCTCTGCCTTAATGCCAGTAAGACAGAGATTCACCTCATCGGCCTACCTGCACCCTGAGTTTAAGTACCTCAGTCTTTCAGTTACAATCCCACAGTTTTTTAGTCTTAGTCTATTAGTCGCTGAGTCTCTCAGTGTCAGTATTTCAGTCTCTGTCTGTCAGTGTCTCAGTCTCTGATTCAGTTTCTCAGATTCAGTTGCTCAGTTGCGGTGTCCCCCTCAAACTGTCTGAAAGAGACTCTCTCTCTCTCTCCCTCTCTTTCTCTCCCTGTCTCTCAATTTCTCTGCCTCTCTCTCTGTCTCTATCTCTCTCTCTCTGTATCTCTCTCTCATTCTCCCTCCCTCTCTCTGTCTCTGTAACGCTCACCTGATTCCCGTAGAGGCGCCGGTCTTGACTGGGGGTATACCGTATCTTCAAAGGTGATGTGTAACACACGGCTGGCTCTTTGGGCTGGACCTCTGTGCACTGTATGTCTGACTCGAAGGGTAAGATGTCTGCAGATAGAAAATATGGGATTAAGGAACTGGGTTATTGAATGTCTCTCTCTTCTTCCCTTTCTCTTCTCCTGTAGAACCCCAAAGGTTAACGCTCTCACCTTAGGTAAGTGAACGCCGTGCTCTCCATCTGCCTCGGGGCAGGGTGCTGTAACCAGTTTCTTCACTGGATAAGGGGAGCAGGCCTCTTGACTTCAGAGGACTGCTGTCCGTCGTTTACTGCACAAACGGTAAGTTTCGAGTAATTCTAATGTCTTTAAAGTCTTTAGTAATGATGTTTCTTGTTTTGCAGGGTTCCGGCGATGGCGGATGACGGGCTGAAGTGAGTTGAAGATGGAGCCTGTGTGATGAATAGAAGCGCCTGGAAGCACGTAAGTAAGCGCTTGTTGCCTGCTTCACGATGCGCTCTAACTGTCTTTTTATTTTGCAGGTACAAGTTCGGAGCGGCTGCAGGGTGCCGGAATACCCACTGGGTTAGATGTGGAAAGGAGTAATGGCACGTGAGTATTAAAGTTCCCCAATGTCTTTAAACGCACCTTGTTTTGTCTTTCAGATGCGGGATGCAGCGCCGAAGGCCTCCGGAGCGTGCGAAGAGTTGGTAAGCTTTTGTCTTTCAGATGCCGGAATTCAGTGTGAAGACCTCCGGAGCGCACGAAGAGTAGGTAAGCCTTTGTCTTTCAGATGCCGGAATGCAGCGCGAGGCGTTGGTGACAGCCGATGGACCAGGTAAGTGAAGAGCTGTCACTGAAGACCGTAATGCTAACCTGTTCTTTCTTGTCTTTATAGGTGTTGCTGAAGACTGGATTCAGGATGGTAAGCCTTTTTCCTTAGGCCCAGGATCAGATGCAGAAGACACGATGAGCGTTCTGCTGCAGAGGATGCAGAATAACGCAAAGCAAGATTCATCCATCGGGTGTGGTTTAAATAGCCTCCTGTAGTGCTTAGGTGTCTCCTTCCACAGCCACGCCTAGGTAAGAAAAGAGTTCCTGCTTTCCAGAAGAGTTCCAGTGTTCTGAATCTAGGGAGTGGCTCCTGCCCCACCCAACAGGAAAAGTAGTTCCAAACAGAAGAGGATCAGAGGCTCAACTGGCAGGCATGTAAGCAGCATGGTCTGCTGCAGGTAAGTCCACCCAAGCATTATGAGCCCGGCGCTTCCAGCGCTGGGACTGGGCATATTTATGAGCCTGGTGCCACTGGCGCCAGGACTGGGTCCAAAAGGTCCCAAATGGGACTGGTTGGCACTCGGAACCTGGGTTATGGATCTGCTTCCAAGGGAGTTGGGAAAACCCTGACCTTTTGGAAGCAGAGATCATGACAGTCTCTCTCTCTCTCTCTCTCTCTCTCTCTCTCTCTCTCTCTCTCCCTCTTTGTTTCTAGTTCACTCTCATCTTTGCTCTGTCACTCAAGATCTTGCTCAGTTTAAGTGTTTTAGTCTCTCAGTTCCACCAGCCTCACTTATGGAAGACTAGCACACTCGGCTCACTTGCCTCACTCAAGTAAAATAAAACACTCCTAATTCTACCAACAGAAAGAGATGGGCCTGAGATCTGAGAGGCACTCTGCCAGTCCTCACACAAGGAAGTCCATCTCGAGGGGGGGGGCAGATTGTGACAACCAGCCAGAGAAAGGCCCATCCAACAGGATGTACTAGCCAGTTAATTCCCTCCTCGGAATTGGAAAAAATACTCAGGAGTGTGACCCACAAGCAAATCTCTATACCAGTGACCTTACAAATGTAGAGGCAATTAGGAACTCCAAGATAATGGATACAGTACGCGAAGCAGCAGCTCCTCTGTCACTAGATACCCACTGAGGCCCAGAGAGAACTACATCTTCCATGTTCCCTAGACCAAGCCTGCACACCTGAGTTCCCTTGCACCTGAAAGAGGCTAGAAGGCAGGGTTAAAGCCCTATAAAAACCCACGGTCTTAGTTTGTGGCGGGTGTAAGAGAAAGGGCTCATTTGGAACTGGGTGGAGAGGGGAAAAGAGGGAGCTGGAGAAGAAGCAAGAACTGGAGATACAAGTCTGGTGAAAATCCCTGAAACCCGGAGAGAAAAGGAGACCCAGCATGTTGTGAAGAGTAAGGAGCAAGATACAGATGGACTGAAGAAGTACATTCTAAAGAGGTTAGGAGGAGATTGACCGAGTTCTTTGGGAGAGGCAAGACAGAGGCTTGGGTAGAGAAAGGCTACATAGGTTGGAAGGCGATTTACCCAGCGAGCTGGAAGGAGATAAACCCAGAGAGGTGGGAGAAGGAAGACAAAGAGTCAGGGGTGGAGAAAGGCTCAGCGGAGTGGAAGAAGAAAGGTGCCCAATGAGATGAAGAATTTGGGAGCGATAGTAAGGAATTAGAGAACCCTTACAGTTACATGGGAGATGTTCATGTTATTTGGAATTCTCATTTCTGTGTTAATTCCCTTCAACCTTAGAGACCCCCAGCTCTTTTGCTGGACTTTATGACTTTTTACGTTTAACCCTGGAATGAGTGAGACCTTTTTCTCAATCTCTTATGTGTTTTGACCTGATTTAGATTGTGCTTTCCACTGTTTTTGGAGTCTGACAAACTCCATAGGTATCTACCTTTTGTATGGTGACACACAGCACCTTCAGTGCAATGTCACAGAGAAATCCTTTAGATTTCTCATAAGGTTTAAATACCTTTTCTTGTGTGAACTACTGTTCCCAAGAATTGTAAAGTGAAATTGACTTTACTTACCTTTTCTCTTTGTTGGTCCAGCACACCCCATTTTATGTGGACTGCAGGCGGTTGATCTAGTAGCCCCTTATCCTACATTCTCATGTAGAAAATGTCATGTTATGCTCACTACTTTAAATGGCTGGTGGCAGCGGTTTAAATGTCCTACCATTATGCTTTTCTACCGCAGGCTGAATCCTCAGCTGCTGTATAGCACCCATGGTTGACCATTTGTGTCAAAATGGCCCTAGTCTTCTTTTTAGCCATTTTCTTTGTTTAGCCCTTTGTTCATTTTGCCTTTGGTGGGTGTCAGCCCTGAAGCCCGCCTTTGGCTCCAGTGTGTCTGGAAAGGCTGGATGTGAGTGAGGTTCCGGAAACCCCCCTGTCCTTTGTCTCTAGGAATGCCTGAATGCAACTAGTCCTGATTGGCTGGCTGGATGGCTGTCCTTTCAGGACAGCCACCCTGCTCTGTGATTGACAGCCTAGGCTGTGCATGAATGGGAGAAACCTGCTCAGAAAGATTAGGGTTTGGGGACTAGAGGACAGTCGACCACTGGGAGAAACACCCGACGAAGAAACCGTGAACGAAGCTTGCTGCATCCTCCTGGACCTTTGAATTGCCCGTTGAAGCCCTGCTGCTGTGCTGTGCTGAAACGCCTTTTTCTAATTGACAAGAGAATCTCTGGAAAAGACAACTTCTTCCCTTGGGTTAGTGGGACCAACTAACCCAGAGACGAACTCCACTGGACCATCTTGACTGATTTCTGTACTTTTTTGCTGCTGCAAGAACCGAGTGCCAGTGGTCGAGAAATCTGTAGTCGAGTGCAATGTCTGAAATCCGGCCAGAAGCTCCAGGAGTCTCCTAAGGACCCTTCAGAAGCAGGACGACCAGAGCTTGAGTCCCCTCACCAGAGTGTAGGACCCAAGGAGTGAAGGAAGCCCAACGGGTATCCGAGATCCACGGTGTTGCTGGTTACCGAGCACCAGGGATGTCATTTCACCAAAATGCCAGGGATAGTGGAAGTGACATCACATGCTCCTTGACCTCTGATGACATCACAGGAAGTGTGACATTTGACCCACCCCAAGTGCCATCACAGGAAGTGATAGCACATAACCTTTCACCCCATGACAAAACAGGAAGTGGCATCACATAGCATTGTTCCTCAGTCAGTACACTAAGAAAAATATGGTTACGATATCACTGTAATATGATTTATCTTTTATAAAAGAATGGATCCCCATATGTAGCATTAATATCAGTGTGTATAGGCCCACATTACCAAATGACTGTGAATGTAAGCAGACGTCCAACACAATAACTTGGACTATTGTACATCCCTCAGGCTAAACTGTAAACAGAGAATCACAGAGAGGCCTAACCCCCAAAGCACAGACTTCCAGTGCCTGCCAAGTGTATGACCACAGACTGGAAACAGCAACTGACCAACACGAGTCCAACCAGAAAAACAGTTGTCTGGAGGGTTGCCCATTGCTGTGCCAGTTGTTATGAATGATTTGAAACCTTCAAGCCATCACCTTTCTGTTTTGCTTATCTGGTAAGTAACCCACCGTTTTTTTTGTTAGATGGGAGATAGAGGCGAAAGAAGTGTTGCAGGTCACAGTAATTGCAGGTTTTTTTCATTTTAAAATGTAAACAGCAGCATCAGCAGGTCCAAGACATCACCCCTAGAAAAGGCTGATTGTATTATTGGGCAGAGACATCCAAGGCGGAGAGAGAGAGAGGTCAACCACCCAACAGGTAAGTGCAGGGCAGAGGCAAACCACCTGACAAGCAGGTGTGGGCCCAGAGGGCCGTGCAGGTGAGGTGCTGGGGAGATTGGGCAGAAGGACAGAACCCTATTGGACTCTTGAGGGACCAAGCCATCAATCCCAGTGACAGAGGGCTAAGGACGAGTATGCTCATCTTCATCCTTTTTGCATAGACTTAACTAAAGCTCAGCTTAATAAACCATGCGATAAAGGATATTCATTCAGCAGAAAAGTTTTGTAAAAGTATGGTACATGAAGATGTAGTAGTTTCCCATTCTTTAGGTAAAGCTTGGAATAAAAGGGCGAGGTGTATTAATACACCAAGTGTGACAAGATAGATCCACAAAGGATATGTTTAATAAATATGATAGATATGTTACCTTTGGTAAAGGCAGTCAATGAGTTTGCATGTGTCAAATTGGACATCCAACTAGAATTACAATTATAACAGTTTTGTTAACGGTCTATATTGAGTGCAAAGTTGTTGATGCAACCTGTTTGATGGAAATTTGATTGTTGCCCGCCCTGTGACATGACCGACATAAATGGAATAATATGAATTCACCATTCACCTAATATTAATTCACCTAGTGACTCCCTAGCGGCCCTCCTGATCTCACACCCTTCATTTACCCTGATAAGTGACCTCAACATCTGGTTCAACACCCCCTCAAACCTCATGACCTGCCCACTCATTGACAACTTAGAAGCCCTCAACATGACTCAACTCATATCAGGTGCCACCCATGTAGCGGGGCACACCCTCAATGTTGTATTCAACTCCACCGATCTGCCCTACCCTCCCTCCACCCACCTGCTAGTATGGACAGAGCACTCCACTGTCTTCTTCTCTCCACCACCGTGCCCCGCCCCTCATCCTCTGACACTTCCCCTCAATCCCCACTGGAACAAGGTCATTTTCTCCCTGGATCTAGCTAATGCCCTGCTCACCTCCCTCCCAACTCTTGCTCCCCTAAGAGGAATACCATCCGTCAAACGCTTCCACCAATGGCTCTCTGATGCCCTCTCTCTCCTCACCACTTTCAGATCCCTCTCCCACAAAGCAGGCTGTTCTTCAAAGTGGTTTACCCCCTCCTCCCCCACTCATATCCCTCAGAACCCTCAACCACTGCCTGGAACACAAATGGTGGGCTGATTTGTCCCCACTTAATAAAGCTAACCTAGCCAGGCAGATCAGGGCCTACAGCGCTGAAGTAAGGAAAGCCAAAAGATCTTTCTATGGTACCTGAATCGCCAACGCCCTCAGCCCCAGCAGGGAACTCCACCAGATCCTTGCGGAATTCAAGGCCCCTCTCCGCTCTTCCCCTTTCACCCCTCTCTCCCAATGGCTCTGCGATGCCCTGCCAGACCACCTTTATAACATCGCCATTGAAAGAAACCTCACCATCAGCTCTGGATTAGCAACTTCCCTCCTTCGCTCACCCTCTCCTGCTACGACCTCTCCTGTCCTGCCCACTACACCCCTTCTTCCACTCCTTCTCCTACATCTCCCATCCAGAATTCCTGAAGCTACTCTCCAATAGCTGCCCCTCAGGATCTCCCAGGGACCCCTGTCCCCTTCGCTCCAAAAAACATCCTCACCTCCACTTCCACAGGCAACATTGCTAGATCAATAATTAACTTGTCTCTAACATCAGACGTTTTCAGAACAGCCTTTAGAACCTCTCATGTCAAACCTTTATTCAAAAAGCCCAACCACGACCCCCTCTCCCGTCTAACTACCACTCAATCTGCATTAACCACTTAATTGCAAAATGAATAAATAGCATGGCACACTTCCAACTCTCCCTTTATACTCAATCTGGTAACCCAATCTGGTTTCAGACCACTCCACGAAACTGCATCCTCCCTTGTCTCTATCTGGGATGGCATGAAAAGAACAACAGACTCAGAAGGCTGTGCAGCATTCGACACAATCAACCACACCACCATCATAGACAGACTGCACTGCCTAGGGACTTTGCTTTAGGATGGATCTTCTGTTCCTCTCCAATCGTTCGGAAATCACCATCCTCCCTCCTTTCTCCTCCCGCTCTCACCCTGTCTCTGAGGGGGTCGCACAGGGAGCATCCCTCTCCCCGCTCCTCTTCAACCTCTACCTCAGCCCCCTCCTGTGGCTCATCCCCTACCACAGCCTCACCTGCTACAACTACGCTGATGACACTTAGATAATTTGTAAGATTCCCAACTCATCGGCCGAACCTGCACCCTGACATTGCCTCCTGATTAACAGATATCGACCACTGGATGACGACAAAACACCTCCTCCTCAATCCAGGCAAAATCCCAATTTGCAGCAAGGCATCACTCCTCCACGAAACTACCCACCAGCGGCCCTCCCTAGGCCTCCCAGAGCATCCACCTCAAGATGCACCCCCATCTCAAACCTAACTCACCACATCAACTCTGTCTCCAGATCCTGCCACTTTCACCTCTGCATCCTTCGGGCAGAGCTTTCCCTATCTCTCCTACCATCACATAATCTCTGCAATCCTGGCCATCCTGCTCTCCTGGCTAGATTGCACAAATTCCCTTTACCTAGATACCCCTGGCCCCATCTCAGAAAGCTCCAACAGATCCAGAGCTCTGCAACAAGGCTCCTCCTTGCTCTCTCCCCTGAAGAACGCATTTCCCCTACACTCAGGGTGGTCCACTGGCTCCCAATCAGCTGAAGGGCCACTTCTAAAGTCATGATCACCACCCACCGTGCCATCCACAAGAAAGGCTCTGAATTCCTCCTAGACAAACTCTCTCACTACCATCCCAACAGAACCCTCAGATATAGCTCTGCCCACATCCTGGTGATTCCTCCTTTCAACCAGACTAGGAGGAACATCTTTCTCAGTCCAATCACCCACAATCCAGAACTCGCTCCGTTTCAACCTCTGCCTCCAATAGGACCACTTTGCCTTCATGAAGGCTCTTAAAACTTGGTCCTTCCCTCCAGCAACCTGATTACCCCCGTTCCTCCCCAAGTCGAGTTTCATGACCAGAAACACTCACACTCGATGACTCATGTAGGATGCTTCGGCCCGGGAGACCAGCAAGGGGAGGGGAGAGCCATCCGGGACAACTCCTACCGACAGCTTGCACCTGCTCACATTGGAGGCCCCATCCAGACACCAAAACCAGACAACAACCGTCAGGTACGACACAATGTCCTAACTCTCACTGTCAGTAGTTACCTGCAGCAGGCGACCACTACTATTCTGACACTGGATTCTTTAGAATGGATTGTCAGAGTGCAACCAGTGCATCCACACTGTATAAATACAGAATGCATCCAGTTACTCCCAGTTCTTTGCGGATTGCAGAATGTATCCACGCTCGAATCTCGGTGAATGAAGAACACACAGCCCATATATTGTTGCTAAATAGCCATGTAGAGTAGCCAACACTTCATTCCGAAGCTTGTACAATGGAGCCACAATATTGCTCCTAGGTGAACTCAGAATGTAGTTATTGCACTGTAATGGGGATTCAGAATAACCCCTCTGGAACCTTAGCTAATTGAACAATCGAGCACGGAAAGGGAACCCAAGCGAACTGAAGAAAGTTAGAACAGCCGAGAATCCTAAAGCATCTAGAATATAGTCAGATGTTTAACCTAGATTAATGCTGATGGCACCATTAACACTGATCCTAGGAACATGTAGAAATTAGCGCTACATTACAGCTAGCAGATTGGAGAATAGCCAGCATACTTATTCTGGGTCACTGCTTAAAATGTAAATCATGCATTTAACCTCTTTCTCTCCATGCACAAAGGTATCAGACAAAGGCCCGAACGCAAACCTGCACACACCCGCCTTCATACACCACTTGAAGACATTTTGCACAACACTTCTGCCATAAGAATGCAGCTACCGTTCACAACATAAATGTGATACGTAGTTGCACACATATCTTCTATCCTGTTCTCCCGTACCCACGCTACACCCCACATCACCACCTTTTCACATGACTCTCCCCACATATCTTAAGTATTGGCCAATATGCCCACACGCACACTAGCACCTCCTCAAATATTTTCCCAAACCTGGACTCTGGTTCCCCGAGGGCATTCAACCTACAGCGCGCTGAGACCATACTAATGGTGAAAGGCTCTATGCAAGTGATGCACTACTGCTACTTTCACATATAATTGAATTGATCTTAATTTTTGTGCTTATTTCATCATGTGTATAATTGTCTATGACATTTTGACCCACTTGATTTTATTTCTTGTTTTCTTATTTTCTTATTAAGTGTATAGTTATGAATGCATCTTTCCTGATAGAAACCTGTTGGTTGTTCCAGCCCCTTTCTTATTTTAATATGCATACAAATATGAATGTTATGCTGACTGTATGCATGTATGACTTATTTGGTTGTATCCCTTCCAATATTATGGGCCTCATTACGACCCTGCCGTTAAGGGGTTAACGGCGCCGTAAAAGGTTGCGACGTCGTTAACCCCTTAACGCCTTACTACGAGGTCCCTTTGCGGCTCCCGACCTTAACGGCTGGTCTGTACCAGCCGTCAAAGTAGGGATCCGTAAAGGGACCTTGAAGGTAATTACGGTAACGCAATTTGCGGTACCGTAATTACCGCCTTCCACATTCCCATTGAGCCCTATGGGGCAAAAATGGGAATGGGGAAGGGCCAATGGTAAATGGGGAATTACCGCCCCGCCAACCTTGGGATGGGGGTGGTAATTCCCCATTTCACCATGGCGGATTCGGTAAGTTATCGTCGTTAACCATGGCGCTAATAGCGCCATTGGTCAACGCTGGGGTTGTAATGAGGGCCTATGTATTTAATTGTGTACAAGTGTTGGTATTACATTGATTACTATGTGTTTATATGCTTTAATGAAATTTTATTCGAAATAATGCTATGTTGAAGTTCAAGTACTTGTAAACGAAAGTGCTTGTAGATACTGTAAATGAATAATAGACATAATAAAAAGACCTTTGTTAGTACTATATCTAATACTGCTGGTATAGATCTGAAAACACTAACTTTCAGACAATTCTATGAGTTTTCAAGTACTAACAAGGTTTTCACCCATATTTAAGTAATTAGGGTGATGTTACTGAGCATTTCCAGACCATCACATGACCAACTCAAAGCACATTGTAAACATGCCCTAATTCCTTACTTGGGGGCGTACAAAACTAACTAACTAACGAAAATAGCGGTAAGTTAGTGTTGGCTGACCCTTAAGATGAATGATAGACATAGTAAAATGACTTCTGTTTTTTACTCTCTCTATCTAATGTTATAGGTATACAAACCCATGCAGGAAAGTGCGTAGCACCTCCTCTGTACCAAGAAGTTGTCACTACCCCCAACGCTCCCTATCCCACTGCCCTCGATTCCATACTTAAGAAGTGACATCACTATAATCATATTCTATGACCAGAAAGCTCACTGCAACCCGACCTGACATACCCCACGCCCTAAGAACAGGAGATGTCTGTCTGTATATATCAACCTGGAAACTAGAGCTCAACATCAGCCATAACTGAGCTGAATCAATGTCTTTCCATAGGGAAGCACGGTGCTAGCACTCCAGGAGACACAATCCTCTGTCATACAGGCCTATCCGCAGACTCCTGGGCACCACCGCGCTCCACGAGCGTAATTAGCCCTCAGAAAGCTAAATATGATTGGACCCGCTCCTGTCAAACTTTACCCCTCTGGGACTTAGCACGCAGAGCAATTGTCACAGGCCCCCCTGTCGGCCTACCGCATGTGACCCTCTTCCTGTTCAACCCTGTGCCAAGCTCTGCCTATCTGGGAATCGACACACAGAGCCACTGCTGCAGTGACTCATTGCACTTGTGTTCCGGACACCACGTTTGGGTCATGTTGTGTCACCTAGCGGGTACAGAGGAGGATATGTCCTCAGGTTGGGCAACCTGGGCCTACTAGCGGTGAGACATGGAACCCCTACATCCGAGGCGCTATAGCAACTAAGCTTTGTTTGGCTCTCCAGAGAATCACGCAATAACCGCAGACTTGTCAGGAATTACCCAGCCACCGGCCAAGGACTGTGACCAAGGACTGGCAAAATGAGCCCTCTGATGCCCACAACAGACCCTCTGGAAGGAAGAGGGTCCATCCAACAGGGCAAACACAACATATTCCACACCAGCCAGAGAATCTCTCTCGGAGATCCACTACCATGAACCACCAGGACAGACATGCTGAGCACATCGGGTACCGGAAAGCAGACAGGAACAGGGGCCTCCTACCAGCAAGCACAGACACTCACTCCTACCGATATGCTCATTCTCCACTTTACACCAACAAACAATAGAACGCAGCTATACCCCTCGATCAATTCCAGCCTAGCTGCACACATCCCTACACTGCTCCTAGAACACCTCAACAGTCTGGTACAACGCAGTTATACCCCACGAAACAATGGTCCTAGTTGCACACATAATATTTTACACAGGCCCCATGGCAGCCAGAATGCAGACTTGGAGGCCAACTACCTTGCTGCACACATTCCACTGATCTCACACAACCACTGCACCGCACTTAGCATTAGAATGCGACCACCTCAGCGATAATCTCACTGGCTGCACACACACCGACTGCACCCTAACACTATATGCTACTCTACTCCCTCCACTGACCTGGACTACGGTCCCGCAGGGCGTTCAACCCACAGCACTTTGAGATCATACCAATGATATATAAGGAGCTATATAAATACACAATAACATAATGAACCTTCCTCTCTATCTTGTAATGGGCACATTCAGAAAATCCACATATATCCAGGAATCAATTAAGATATTTTGGTTGGGGGCCATATGCATTATTGCCCTCATTACAAGTTTGTTGGATTTAAATGTGATAGATTAATTAAACCGGAATACCATACTGCCAGTAGTAACTGGATTAACACCTCAGAACTGGAGGTACAGATCCTCTCTATTACGCGTCCGTCTGTGTTATTCCCCATTATGGATTCCACTCAGGAATGGAGGAAATACAGCCAGTAGTAGTTACACCAGGGATAATTTACCTGTTATTCCCCATTATGGATTCCGCTGAGGAATGGAGGAACTACAGCTAGTAGTAGTTACACCAGGGATAATCTCCCTGTTATTCCCCATTGTGTAATTCCTCCAGAGGACTGGAGGAATTACAGCCAGTAGTAGTTACACCAGGGATAATTTCCCTCTTATTCCCCATTATGTAATTCCTCTAGAGGACCATGGGAATTACAGCCAGTAGTCATTACACCAGGGATAATTGCTAAACCTTGTAATATGGCAGTGCAATAAAAATGGAACTAAATCCTTTGCTGGCACTTTTTCTGCACTACCATACTAGTAATAAAACCCATTTTATGGGGGTGGTTTGGGTGGTGGCCCTCATCATACCATTTGATGTAGATTAAGAAAGTAGGCACTGGGGAAAGAAATGAAAGAGGGGGCACATTTAAATGAAATTATGCAATGTCATTGATTTGACATCAGATGATGTGCAAGTTATTGCTGTATATGGGTTGGTCCTATTGATGCCCTGCTAGCATTTCAATAACATAAACCTGTACTGACATGCATTTCACCTTCGTATGTGTACAGGCCAGGTCATTATTGTCACTCTTGCTTACACACCCAAGATTTACACTGTGAAAAACTATATATTTTTAAAACGCCTAAAACAAGAAGGTGGGAAACCTCACAACTCTCTGATAATCAGGTTTCTGGAGAGTTGTGCACCATTGCAGGACTCTGCATAGTAATACTGAAGGGCTGTGTAATGGTTCATACACAGTGGCATTTCAAGGCGATAGTCACGCAAGTCAACCAAAATGTACTGAGCATCTAGAAATGATCTATATTTTTCATAATTCTGTTACTTCTTGCCATTTCTTTTATTTAGTTTGGTAGACTCATGATAGGGGAGTTTCACTCTTTAACAAACCCTGGTGGTGTTATTGAGGTGCATACGAGTATTAAACCAAAAGACTACTAATAGGTGTTAAGGTTCCCAATAAGGAAGCTGGTATGCCAGTGTATCACACTTGATACAAGTGCCAATGCCATTATAAGGCACCACATATGTGATACGTTCTATTTACTCCATCTTCTTATTGTATATGTTTAAATCATTACCTGTTTACATTATGCCTAGCAAGAATATCCTTCATTGCCTGACTCCAAGAAGTCCACTTAGCACATGAATACCAGTTTACATTATGCCCAGTTATCAAATGACCTCATGCCCACTAAGGAGTCATTGCGTGTTCGATTATATCCAGGAAGCTTAGCATGACTGGTTTACAGTAGACCCACTTAGGACTGACTGGCTAGCTTCCTTCATGCATTCTTTGCATAAAATGTTCAGCCTGAACTGCCCTCTCCCAGCTATGATGGTACTGGAGAGAAAGGAGGCCAGTGCCCCCATGGTGGTCACGAGCAGCAACAGGTGGTAAGTCTGCAACCGGCGGTAGACGCATCAGCAAAGACAAGAGTCGAATGATCACGATTTGGCATGCAATTTATGTCAGTGAGAATTATCGCTATAGATGGTACTGTAATACATTTTTTATACCGTGTAGGAGGCGTTGCAAATAAAGAAAAATGTTATGTGAGTTATGAAACCTGCAAAAAAGAATGTGAAGTTGGATTGGCTGAGATTGACTTGGCAACGATCTTTGTTCATTTTTTAAACTAAAGGCTCAGGGCCTCATTACGACCATGGAGGTAGCCATGCTGCTATTTGCGGCATGGCTACCCCCATACCAGGTACCGGGTCCGGGTTCCCTGAATGGGGAAATACCGGGCCATTCCGACCTTGGAGGGCCCGGTATTTCCCCATTCAGGGAGCCCGGGTCCAGTACATCCCCATTCCCATTTGAGCCCCCATAGGGCTCAATGGAAATGGGGAGGATGCAAACAACGGGCACGTTGCTAATGGGCCCATTGTTTGCATCCTGGTCTGCTTGCAGGACCCGCTAAGGATGCCTGGTTTTACCAGGCGTCCTTAGCGGGTCACGCGAGGAGACCTCGTGATGAGGCGATAGGGGGTTAACGGGGCCGTCAGCTCTACCGGCCCTGTTAACCCCCTACCGCCAGGGTTGTAATGAGGCCCTCAGTCTCAGCATTCAAGTTTGTGGAATTATATGAAATGAACACTCTAACCCTGACTGCAAATCATTGGTTGGCCTCGAAGAAGAATATTTATGGAAACAAGATTGGATTTTGCTGTGTAGGAGGTCTATTTTTTTAAGCATGGCTGATTCGATGTTGGTGCACCAGGCTTCGTCTTTGGTAAAGGATTGCGCAGGAGCTTGTAGGTCTCTGAAAATAGAGAAGATGTCCCTAGTGTCTGATTTTGCGTTAGCAATCCTGGTGTTGAAGGAGGCGGCTTTGGCTAAGGAGATTGCTTTTTTGTACTTGGCTGATAGCTTGTTGAATTCTAGTTTCAGGGATTCAGCAGTTTTTTTTTTTTTTTGCCAGGCAGTAAGGGTGATAAGTTTGCTGTTTCACAGTGCAAGTAGCTCTGGTGTGTACCATGAGTTCAAGTGTCTGATGGGTTTCGCTCTTCGTGCCGTTAAAGGGGCTATGGAGTCGAAGGCTCGCATTAGCGTGGAGTGGTATATATCACAGAGGATGTTGCGGTCCTCAGAGAATGGCGGTCAGAGTTGAGAGACTTCTAGAAATGGTAAAAGGTTGTCTTTAGTCAGTTTGCAGGTGCTACATACTAGTGCAGGAGTTCCAGTGCTTACTTTGTGCCGGTGTTTGCTGGTCCCCAACACCGGCACTGTTTTTTTGGCACGGAACACTAGTGGCCGGGCCGAAATCATGACGAGGCCCTGGGGGCCGGTTTCTGAAGTTTCTGAAGCCCACCCAGGCGTGGGCTTCAGGAACCGGCTCCCAGGGCCTCGCCAGACACCTAAATTGCAAAGAATCTGTAATTTACAGATCCTTTGTGGCCCCGCCAGCGCCTGCCCGCTGCATTAATCAAAAGAAGGGAACACTGAAGTGTTACCTTTCTTTGTTGAATGCGGCAGGTCGTGACACCATAGCGCCAGCAGTCAGTGTTACAAAACACAGGGAGGGAGTGGCAGGGCTGGAGGGGGCTGCCTCAGCCCGGCCTGCTCCCTCCCAGTGATTTGTATTACAGAGTGTCTGTCTCACAGCAGAAGCTGCGTGAGCTCCGGTGGGGCTGCCGGAAAGGGCAGACACCCGTGACTTGGTACTGGGGGTGGGGGGGCGCGGACTGCTTAGGTGTTCCTTAGGGAAGCAGTCCCACTCCGCTCCCTCCATAAAAAATTTCCGGGATGACTCGGGATGGACACCGCACCACGCACACCCCACGCCTGACAGCAGCACCATGGCAGCCACACCGTGCATGCTGGTCCTGCTCTGCACCCTCTGCTTGGCCAGCACCTTCACCCCAGCGCCTGCTCATCCCGGATCACATTAAGAAGACCAAGTACACGGACATGCTGCGGCGGGCACGGTTAGTGGATTGGAGCAGGATGTTTGTTTGCATTTATGAGGTAGTGCTCAGAGTATGGGATGTCCTGTGAGTGCGCTGCTTTCCCTATTTTGTCAAACTCTGAAGCCTGAAAGTAGATGCATGCAGGCTTGGCATGCGCCAACTTTGCACCAGACCTGCAGATGAACTCAACTGGTCTGCTGTTAAATCTCAGTTAGTAGTTTAATGGTATCCGCGGCAGAATAATTACTCATTTTACTATAGCCGACATGATAGCTCAGTCGGTTGAGCGCTCGCTGCTGCAATGTGTGTGTGATCTGAGGGTTGCAGCTTCGAATCCCCAGCAAGGTTATCTCAGCCTTTCATCCTTCTGACGTTGATGAAGGAGTACCAACATAGGTACTCACACCATTAACCAGCTATTGCCATTTTATGGCCAGGTACCACCATTATGGTAGTACCTGGCAAATGTCTATCCCACTGAACTGACCCGGGTCGCCCGACTCACCCCGTGGTTCAGGGTATGCCTGGTGTGTAGTTTGGTGCGCCAAAGGAATGTGAGCAGGGTGGGTGCTACAGAGAGGGAGATCCGGGGAGCAGCTGTAGACTACGCGTCTGCACGATTTATGGACCTGTAGGCGGGCTTGCAGGTGGGATTGGGGAGTTTAATGGCTGCAGTTGTGGTGGGCACATCGGGGCTTGAGGGCAGTATGGGCTTAGTGCGGAGCCCAAGCAAGTGGTTCACCTAGTGCGTGCGGTGCAGGTTTGGGCCTGTTGTGTCTTGAGCCTACATGTGATGGATGTCGCGTTGGGCAAGATTTTTTCACAGGGTGTTGCATGTGAGTCTCTGGGCGGGCAGCTGCACGGGTTGTTAGCTACATTGTAAGTGCATAATTTTGCGTGCCGTGAGGGCATGCCGCTTGTGGGGAGCAAGGCTGGGATGGATGATGTCGGTTTTGGCTTCGAGATGTGCTTTAAAAGCGCATAATGGGCGTTCTTGGCCACATGGCAGGTAATGTATGCAGTCTGGTTGTTTGGAGAGGGCGGAAGTGGGCCGCAGGTAGGAATGTACTCTGGAATGGAAGGGGAAGGTTTTCCTGTTTTCCCTGCCGTGTAGCGGGGAGTGGTTTTTCGGGATGTGGGTTCTGGAGCCTTCGCTGGACACGTGTCCTTGAGGCTTACCTCCAGAGTTGAAGGGCATGAATGGTGAGAGAAGGCGATCAAGAGGCAGTAGGCAGCAGAGAGCTGCAGAGAGCTCAACGTTCAGCCTTACGTCCTGGTCTTGTGTACTGGCCAGCTCTGCCATCGGGCTACATGGTAGCTTGGTATTTTGCACACTTCCTGCATCTTGCGGCCAATCAGCACGCAGATGCTGGGTGTAGGAAGTATCCTGGGAAGGCTTTGCAGGCAGGGCAGCCATCTTCACGGGGGAGGCTTATCATCGGGCAGGTTGAATTCTTTGTACTCAGAGTATTCCTCTGTGGATTCCTGGCGCATTGCAGGTAGGGTCACGGTGCCCCTGGGGCATGGCATGTATGTGTTTATTGGGCCTGCTATTAATTGATTGCTTTAATGGCTGCTGGAATATTGTTAAGTAAAGGTTTCACAATGTATGCTTAGTCTGGCAATGGGCATTGTGACGCCACATTCAACTTTAATAGAGTTGTGTAGTGATGTTTTATACTTGCAGGTGATTGGTGATGTCCCATCTTGACTGCAATACGAAAATGAACACGTCTTTAAACAGATATTTTATTTTCTATGTATTAAACCACCTGAAAGCATCCAATAATAACGGTGCTGCCAGATACAAGGCAAATACACATGTTGACAAAAAATAATCCAAACAAGAAGAGAGTTACACATAAAACAGCAATAGAACAGTTTGCAGGTCAAGTCCTGTATTCAGCGACCAAATTACATTTTCAGATGAGTGGATGGAAAGGATGGAACAGATGGAAAAGGTGGATGGAAAGGATAGAGGGAATGGAAATGACAGAGTGGATGGACTGGCTATATCTGTATATATCTCTGTATTCTCCTATTTATGCTATGTATATGCTATGTACCTGTATCCCCATGTTATCTGTATCACATGTTTACCCTATCCATCCTGTCGCTTTATATACGTATGCTGCTATGTACACCCCCTGTCCTGCTCTCGTGCTTGGTCGCAGGCGCTTTACTGATAACCACCATATCACACTACTACGCTTACTCTCTCCTATACACCATCATTCAACTAGAACACAGCTATACTATGACACATTTGGCCTAGCGTTCTCATAATAACATGACCCCACGAACACCTCATCATCCTAATAAAACACAGCTAGCTGAGCACATTCCGGCTAGCTTAGGCATCTCCTCAGGCCCAACGCAGCCAGAACTCAGTCTGGGTGTCACCCTCCAGACTGAACACATCCAACTGACTTCCTCAGCACCACACCTACTGCTAAGAAGCGGCTATCATGCAACAACCACACCAGCTGCACACATATCCGGAGCTCCCACACACAATACGACACTCGCGCTCTCTCTCTACTGACTTGAACTGCGGTTCCTGAGGGCGTTCAACCTACCAGCGCTTTGAGGTCATACCAATGATACATAAGGCGCTATATAAATGCCAAGTAACATAACATAACATATCACACTCAGAGGCTCTTATTCTGGTTGCTGGTTGTCTTTTTAATTGGTTAACCCATAAAAAGGAGGGCAACAATCACAATCCAAATACATGTCCCCTGGAACTGTGGGCAGACATAGCCAACAAGACACCCTACAGTCCACCAATATCTGTTTTTTATTTATTTGTCGCTAAAAGTATAGTTTATAGCTTTGCCTGACTTTCTATTAATTTCAAGGCAAGTGTGAATCATTTCGCTTGTTTATCGTGGACTACGCTTATATTAGCCCTCGAGCTGCAGGCGGGTGATCCGCTTTACTCTGCCTGAAGTGGGTTTATTCTAGTTTTGTTTGAACAGGAAGCTGGTCGCTGAGGTTGCACGAGGACACTTGCACTCGCGTGTATGTGCTTGCTGTGCACTCACTTTGACACCACTGCTGCCACCGCAGCGATTGGGCAGCCACTGGCTCGGAAAGAATCCATAAAAGGCTTTTTTAAGTTTGGCGGAAATGCAACCAACATTTGGTGGAAACTAATATAAAAGGAACGTCTGCGTTCCTCGAATTCCTGCTGACATTAACAGGATCTTTTCTCACAATGGCCGTGGGGGAAACGTTTGTCAAACGTTCTTGGGTGTCCCCTGGCACTCATTCTGCACACAGCCAATTCCTGACTCTGACACCTCTTTAAGTGAGCTCAGTTTTACCGGAACCTCCTCCGGCCAGCAGCAGGAGGGAAACTAATATGATTATCTGGTGAGTAGCCCACAGAACTCCCGGGAGCACATGAATACACCTCAAGGTCGTCATGCGTTCACAACATGACGTAACATAATACCACTGCCACACTGGGAATGCCCCCCCAAACGTTCTGCTCTCCAATAAGGGAAGCTCTCGCCCCTTCTGCTGATTACATTTGACCTCTGGCCAAAACATTAAAAACGATACATTTATCCTAACGAGCACTGACCCTTACGTTTTCATTCGCCCGTATTGATTTTAAAGGAAAGATGTCGAGACCGCCGATTTCTATAGGAAACAAATTATGAGTGCAATCAAACGTTGGCAACGCTTTGCTAAGTGCCAAGGACGAGTATGCTCGTGCTGTTTGCATAGGCGTGCATAATAGCCTGTCACTTAAGGGGTTCATATATGAACACCATGCGTAAATAAGAGCCCAGAGATGAGCTGCGTTTGGCCAATATGAAAACGGGCACTGCACAGCCCTTATTGGGAATACCCTAAACGGCATTCTCGAAATGGCCCCAGCAGGTAGCCTGGCATGGCCCGCAGGACACCTTAGCTAATGATTCCACTGTGTGAGACAGGGGTGCAGTGAGGGGCAGTGGGTGCTGATGGACAAGAGAGGGGCACTTAGAGGAACAGGTATCATTATGAGGAACAGAAGTCAATGGGATGGAGAAGTGGCGGGGGACTGAGATGGTGAAACATTAGACACATTACAAAGAGTCGGGTGTGTTGTGAGGAACTGGAGGCAACAGACCTGGACAAGGTGAGGTAAAGGAGGTACAGGGAAGAACACTAAAGGTTGAGGGCACTGTGCGCAGCAGGCAGTGCTCTGCATGCCAATGGGCTTTTCGAGGGCGAGGGAATGGCCGTGTCCATCAGTGGCCCCGGTACAAGGGTGCAGTGAGGGACACTGGGTGTGCTTTGATGTTGGGCACTCTGAACGAAAAGGCCACTGTGAGGGACATGAGTGAGGGACTGAGAGCAAGAAGTGGGGAGGGACACTGCAAGGTTCACCGGCACAGCGAGATCAATGATCAATGAACACGGTGAGGGACAGCGGGTGCTTTTTAGGGACAGGCATTACAAGGGTCAGATGGTAAAGCGTGAGGCAGGTGACATTAAGTACAAAACAAAGAGTCAGGCTTGCTGTGAGGAATTGGAGGGGACGGACTTGGGCATGGTGAGGTACAGGGCACTGTGAGGGGCGGGTGGAACCAACATGATATTTCAGCTGAGGGTTGATAATCGGTTTCTCTGCCCCTCACACTGTAATACTCTGTAAAACACAGGTGCCAGGCACTAAAATGAGGGCAGTGCTGCTTCTGGTGCATTAAGAGTTTGCTCTCTAAGACATAGCAAGAAGATTATATATATATAATCATTCAACCAGAATCCATTTGTGGCTGTTAGACTAAAAATACAAAAGGTACATTTCTGGAAACAAAAGTGCATCTTTATAATTCTCATACATGTTTAATTATTTCATTCCTGTAGTCTGGCGCGTAATAAAAAATAGGAATAGTCCATCAGATATATACAGGTAATTAAACAATAATAAACGGAATTGATCAAGCACAGTCATCACTTTTCAAGTAAGCCCATTAACATACAGTTAAAGTAACAACAACTAACCTAAAACAAATAAATGTCTACTAGTACTCGTTTTGGCAAATGAGCTGCTAAATTGTAATTGTAGTTGGTTATTTATAACGCGCTTAATACCTAGAGGTTTCTAACTGCAGACCCAGGGATTGAACCTGTGTTGCTCCATGTCGTCTTGCTTCCAAGACGAGCGCATTGCCCCTGAGCTATCCTTCCGAGAGCGCTCGTTTTGACATCTGTGTGGACAGGGTTGTCCACTCCAGGCCTCGAGGGCTAGATCCATGTCAGGTTTTCAGGATAACGTAACATAACATAACATAACATGCCCCTCATTAATATTCATGATTGCTAAAGTTGGGGCTAACCCAGGTTGGTATCGCGCTTAGGTAGAAACTATGGCTCAATTATATCTAACATTCTTCAGGATAGCTGCAGTTCCTGGTGTGCTGAAGCGCTGCCCCTTCCTCTTTACAAGTTATGAGATAATGGGCCTCATTTCGAGTAGGGCGGTAAGGGATACCGGGCACCGGTAAGGAGACCGGTGCCGGTAATCCCTTACTGCCCTACTACGAGGTCCATTAGCGGGTCCCTTCCTTAACGCCTGGTCTGACCAGGTGTTAAGGACGGGACCCGTTAAGGGACCTGGGCGCAAATAACGGGCTTGGCATACGCCGGCCCGTTATTTGCACCCTCCCCATTCCCATTGAGCCCTATAGGGGCTCAAATGGGAATGGTTTGGTGAATGGGGACTTATCGGTCCCGCCAAGGTCTGACTAGACCAGTAAGTCCCCATTGCACCAAACCGGACACGGTACAGTTATTGGTGGCACTATATAGCGCCATGACTACCACCAACCTCGAAATGAGGCCCAATGTATTGTATACCAGAACAATTGTGCTTGTCCTTAACACTAAGGGCCTCATTACGAGTGCAGCGTTAAGGGGATAATGGCACTGGTAAGGATGCCGGTGCCGTTAACCCCCTACCGCCACATTCCAAGGTCCCTTAGCGGTTCCCACTAAGGCCGGCTGGTTTTACCAGCCACCCTTAGCGGGAGCCGCTAAGGGACCAGGGAGCTAATAACAGGCCTGCTATTTGCAGGCCCATCATTAGCTCCTTCCCCATTCCCATTGAGCCCTATAGGGGCTCAAATGGGAATGGGGAATGGTTTTGAGAAAGGGGATTTACCGGGTCCTCCAAGGTCGGAATGACCCGGTAAGTCCCCATTCCGACTACACGGACCAGGACACAGGTTTGGAGGCAGCCATGGCGCTAATAGCACCATGGCTACCTCCAAACTCGTAATGAGGCCCTAAGTCTTAATTGTGTTCATTTGCAGCATTAACATGATCTTATTCTACTGTATGATAAATCACAAATGTAGAATACAATAATAGAGTGAAACAAATATTTAATAATCTCCTTTTCGATAAGCATGAAGAATTTTAATACAAATGTGCCCCAGCCAGCTTAGTTGGCATGCCTTGGCTTCTTCAGGACAACCCATTTTAGATATCCGTATGTTTCTGCAAGTCTTGGTTTAAAGAAACATTTGATGGGTTAATTTTCCTTTAAAACCTTGGACACAAAGAGGATTTGTTTGTTAATCATCAATGTTGACCATCAACCTGTGTATACAAAGAATCAGTGATCAATAGCTGTATTACATCATTACTTAAATATCCCTAATTTGTATATCGCATATAGCAGACGTTATTGTACTTATTCTAACATAATCTATTCAATGTGCATTATGGGAAAATAGAGAGGGAGATGGCCATACATTGTATAAAGTGTCTGCACTGTCCTGGATGCATAGTAATCCATTCAATGTTTCAGTCATGTTGGAGGTTGCATTTTCGCTCAGTAAGTCCATCAGGGAAGTTAAATTCAACATTGTCCCACATCAAACAAAAAGAAAAACCAACATATCAGATGGTGATTCCCATAGGGAAGATTCTATTGCACCGTACCGGGCACCCTCATATCCCGTGTTCCTATATTGGCATGTTAATCCACACAATTTTCATCAAGGGAAGTGTGGAGCCCACCTATCGCAATCAGATCACAGCACCACATGATAATACAAATACATTTTAGGTACTGGGGGAAGGGGCATTAGATGTTGCACAATATTGGTGTAGATAGTGGTATTCTCCAAATAGCACCATTTTACTTCCTGCCAAATTCTGAGAGGAGTAGGGAATTAGCTCCAGCAAGATTCCTTCAGGGTTCTCACTCCAGGGATGGAGATAGAAAATGTAAAGTGTTTATTTTACTTTACAGGAGCCTAATGCAGACGCTTCCCTACAATACTGTCCTTTTTTCAGATAGGGCCATGGTAAGGGGTGAAATTATGGGCATCTCTAATACCCCCTTAATTATGTAATGCATAAAAGGATCAGAAATGACCCTTTCATGCATTTAAGAAAATGTACAGTAGTGTTATAAAGCTCAATTTTACATTATTCATTTTCACAATCAACATGATGGTAGTAACAAGCTAATTAATGTCTTAAATATTTTTGGATATTGCAGTTTCGTTGACCAAAACGCGAAGTGATGTGAGCGCAAACAACACTCTGAATTTTACAAGTGTACTTTCAAGATACACAGCAAAATGTAATGGAAGGGTGGGAAAAGCCAAGCCCTAAGCAGACCAGGTAGGCTGGGAAGTCCCAGACCCAGTAAATGGAAGAGTCAAGGTAAATGACAAGGGGCCTGTTTTATTTGTCAGTGATATAAAACAGGGACAGCCATGAGTAACGATCCTCAGAGCTCTCTGCTTTGTCGAGCATGACTATGGTTTAAAAGCGGAACATTCATCATCTTTGAAGCCACGTCACAATCTTGGTTACAAAAACCTACAAGGTATGGGGATTGGTTAAGGGAATTGTATACATATGGAAATTATAGGGGCTAGTCCTTTCATTGGTTATGCTTTATCTGATGGCCCCCCCTGAGACCACCTCTAAACTGATAATAGAGAATACATGTGCTTTCTTTACCTCTGGATTGGCCAGTGCATTTACTTATGAGACATTGTGAATTGAGGCTAAGGATTGGTTGGCGTAGACTTTACTAGCCTTGATTACTTGGCAGGTCATCAGCACATGAGTAACTGTACTTGTAGGGGGAGAGATGTTGAGAGGCCATTTTCCCAATTAAAAGTTACCATCACTGATTCTCTAGGCCATGAGCCAGGGCTTCCAGCTTTGAACTTAACCTTGTCCGGTATCGTAGTTCCGCTAACTTTGAAGGAGTTGCTGGCAGGTGCATTCCTGTATTTACCTTAATGAATAGACACTGTTTTCAACTCTAGACACTGTTTTCAATGTTTTGAATCATTCTGCTCGCCTTTTACCGAGATTTTCATCCACTAAGTTATGGGTGTTTTACCCTTCCTGTCCTGAGATTTGTTTGAGCTACTTTCCTTCAATAGTGTCTCCAAATTAATGAGTGTCTTGTCTTTCAATACGTTGTTTTCCCTGGGCTTAATCTAAGATAAATGTTGTCGCTCTCAGGCATTGTATTCTGTTCTCCTCTGTGGCTTCACAAAACTCCCCTTTCGACTGTAACCCTAGCAGGGGTTGAGCAGCTGGCTTCTGTGTTTCTTGGCTGAGTGATTCTAGCAGGTCTGTTCTGATTGCGGGCTCTCCGTCTCCCTCATTGTCTCCCATTCATTTGACTGTAGCCTCGCCGTCCATCTTGTTTTATATGGCCGCTCATTCTTGTTGCTCCTTTTACATTTTAAGCAGGCTTTTTATGTATTTCTCGTGCATCTTGCATTTCAACGTATTAAGTGTATATGTTTTTTACCCTATTAAATACAAGCATATTCATATCTAAGTTCAGTTTGACCTATTGTTTGCCTTGCTTCATGGTAGATGTATGCCTGCTTCGTGTCTAATGCATCTATGCGTGTCAGCCTCAACAAGGACATAATTTGCTTCGACACCCTGGCCACACCAGGTTCAGTTCTTCTTCATTTTGCACGGCCATCTCTTCTCCAATTACTTCAGGATAAGATTGGTATGGTTGTCTGAGCAAATACCACCTTCTACTTCCATGACACGGCAGTGGGAAGGGGAAAGGCTCCTTAAATGATGCTCTCCCATCGTTCCTTCGATATGGAGGCGGGGTAGGAGCCAATGCTACAGATGATGCATTCATCTGTCTCTTGACAAAAAGAAGCATTGTGGTAAGGGTTGCTGCTTGTAGTCATTGTTTGATAAGGGTATGTAGCTTGGTTTTGTGTGTAATGTGACAAGGAGTTGAAGTGGTGCAAAAAAGCAATGTTTATGCATGTCCAACAGGTAGATACTGTGGATATAAACTAAACAGTTTGGAAAAGAAAGGGGCTTTACTTTGTGATACAATTTGATGTTTTGAAAGATCAGATTGGTAACAGGAGTGAGTAGCTTTGAATCCCAATGCACTCATTGCAGTGCAAATTACTGTAACATTCACACTTACTAGGAGGAATTGTCACAGGCAAAGAAGTAAGTGTCCCTGAAACAAAGAGGGCACCATTTGCAGATTTACAGTATTGTAAACAGTACATGTTAATATTACCCAACTAAATACGTTTTAGTTTATTGACTGCATAAGATGCAAGGGATTGCCCTGAGTTTCAACATATGCATGTTTCCTCTTCTCGTCTGCAATGCAGAAATAAAATGCTTGCAAAGTAACTTCTGAATGCCAGCCTCCCAAAGCATACTAAAGCTAGTAAAACTGCATTTTTAGAACAAAGGCTTTCCAGTTTTCTCCCGCATAATCACTATTTCATGCAAACTCCTGTTCCTTAAAAATATGCTGAACGAAAGCTCTCATTCCATGTTTTATAAATCCGGGCATTTGTAGTGCATTCCGTTTTGTATTCCTGTATGTACTATATATGCTGGCCTACATGCACCAGAAAACAATAGCATGTGAGCATTAAAGCTAGGAATGCTTTATTACTTCACACGACAGGGTACAATTTGAGGTCTCTGAAAAATACTCATGGTGTTACCTCTTTCAGATTTATACAGTCAAGGTGAACCTGGGTGATAGGTTTCTGCTTGTAGACTTTGTTTGGCACATGCAAGTATCCTGTTGCTATTCATTATGTGCAAACCATTTCCAAATTCCTAAATAAAGGTATTCAAATGGTTTAGGTTGAAATTACCTAAAGAAAATGGTTGCATTGACCAAAAGTTCTAAAAATGCTACCAACAAAGGTTCGAACACCAAAAGTTCGAACCTTTGGTGGTAGCATTGAAAAAAAAAAACGGGGGCTGCTTGGGTTTGCCCCGCATCGCCCCGCGCATTATACTTTATGGTAGAGTGAACGGGGGCTCCGGGGGACACCCCCGCAGCCATCCGTTACAAAAAAAAGAAAAGAAAAGGACCCTGCAGCGCCGGTTTCCAATCACGGAAGTGAAAGGGAACTGGCGCTGCAGGGAACCGGTGTGAAGATGAAGGTAAGTGGGGTTTGTTTATGTTGGGGGTATGGGTGGGGGGTGTGTTATGGGTGTGTTGTGGGTGTGTTTGTGTGTGTGTGTGTGGGTGTGAGAATGTATGTGTGTTCGCATGAGAAAGGTGCAAACTTTTGGTAGTTCGCACCTTTCTCATGCGAACGATTTGCCCGCTGTACTTTCAGCCGCACCGCAAATCACTCGGATTCATTCAAATAAATCCCTTACAAAAGAGTAAGCATCCAACAGTCTTCGTATGATTTGGCATTCTGGTGAACAGAGGCGAAGTAGGAAGTCCTCCAAGAGTCCCTATGTCAGAGAGCAACTATTGATGCTACATTGTGGAAACAGAGGATGAGTCCCAAAGCATCCAAAAGGCCACTTGTGAGAGCGAGGAGAAACTGGGGTTGGTCCTTGCCCATCAAGCCACAGCAGCAATACGAGAATAGTGTCCTCTGCCAAGAGCCGGCACCAGTCTTCCAGCCATGCCAGCGCAAAGCGAGCATCAACATTCCTGGAAACATAGAAGCTGTGGCTGATGCAAGGAAGACGCAATGGTGCAAAGGCCGTATGCCAATTTCTGGCCGAGAAATATTAAGCTTCACTCTTAATAACAAAGCTTAAGTGCCATGCTTGTCTTTGACCCTTCAGCCAAGTGAAGCCCCCACGTTCAAAATGTAGAAATATTTGATTTGATTTTATTGTGTTGTAGTCAAATACAAATTTTGACTTTTCACAAAAACAAGAAAAAAACACACATATAGGAAAGAAAAGAACACAATATGCCAAAGCATACCAGATATACACACAATTATAAATAAAGTAAAACAAATAAAACAAAATATGACAAAGAACACAGATATTCGCAATCTCTTCCGAAGTGATGATTAATAAGAGCAAAAAGAAAAAGGAAATTCCCATCTTCTTGCTCTCATGGTTATCATACCAAATTTTAAAAAAATCCAAAATACACAGTAAGTAATTTTCAACATTGTCCCGGGTCACAGAAGCCAATCCTTGCTCGCTCCAATGTACTTTTAGTTCTTACAGTTATCGTGTCAGATTTAGGTTTTTCAACAATCTTACTACTTCAAACATTAGAAAAACTTCATTCCACGAGGCTAATCTTTTGCAAAAACAGTCGGTTTCTAAAAAACAAATATTATGTACGAATGTTTGTATCCTTTGTACCCTCAATTCCATCGTCCCTGGACACACCATTAACAGATGTTTTAATTACTGTTTTTCAGACCTAGCACATTTTTGGCAGATATCAGAAGAAGTCCCTGAACCACCTCTTATATGTTGTATTTCTAGTGTAGGCAGCAGGTTTAATCGAAATAGGAGTCTGCTCTACTAACCGGGTCTGGGAACTTCCTTAAGTACATAGGTAAAAAGGCCCTTGGTTTATCAGTCAGAGCATAGAAGCAGAGATTTTGGCTGATCTCATCATCTCTATAGACCTGATCCAATCCATCCTTTTAATGGACTCTTTAACCTTCAAATGATTTTGGATCAATATTTCTACTGCACTATCTGACTACAGTAAGATGTTAATACATGTATCTCTCAAATTATTCAGGAATGTGTTAGAGGACCCCTGTGGTAAAACTGCCACACCTTCATATAACAAACTGCTCCATGTACAGGCTTGGGGGTGGTTGTTCCAGCATAACAGAGAGAAATTCACATAGATCACATCACATGTTATGCTTTCAGTGTCCTCATCTCTTGCAAACTCTTCATACCCCCATTAATTCTTGCTTCACCTAATCCTCAGCTATTTCTACCCCAGCAACACACTGAAAAGTGAGTGTGAAGGCAAGACAGAGGAAGAAGAGCAAGTAAAAGAGAAAGAGTGAAAGTGAGCGAGCGAGAGAGAGGCAGAGAAAGATCTGGAAGTGGAAAAGAAGAAAAGATAGATGAAGTGATACAGGGGGTAGAGACGCTGTGACTGATAGTCTGTGCGAGAGAGACTGAGAAGCTATGACTGAGAGACTGAATAGATTTGGATGGAGACTGGGACTGGGACTAAGATGACAGACTAGGACAAGGAGGCAGGGATGCAGAACTGGGACAAGAAACTAGGATGAGGGATGAGGAAGAGGGACTATGATGAGGAAGAAGAAGAGGGAGTAGGACAAGGAAGAGAGACTAGGATGTGGGGATAGGATGAGGGAGTAGAAGGGTGTCACGATTTATTACATGGCACACGCAAGTCAAGGATCTTCTTACCCGACATTGAATGTGGCGCACAATATAACGCTTTGATTTCTATACTATAGGTCCTTTTTTGATAAGGCCTCCAACCCGCCCGCACTCAATCCCTAACGAATACCCAGCATCACAATGGACTAAGAACCAGGCTGGTGTGTATCAGTACGATATTTATTAATATATTTATTAAAATCAAATTAGAACCAGCAAATTACAACAGCCACCAATGTTGTGGTACCACAAAAACGCAATGACTTCTGTAAAGCGACCAGGTTAAGATATACTGTCAAACATTCTTCCTTTTTAATTACAAAACAGAAGAAGAAGTCAACACACAATGGTAGCAGAATGGTTAGGCACTCCCACTGCAACCCTCATCCCCCAAAAATCAATTGGGCTGGATTGCTTTGAATAGAAGGCAGGGCAGGGAGTAGGAATACAAGGGAAAACAATTTTTTTTTGTGTGGTGCCAACAGAAACAATATGGGAGACAGAAAGGAAAGAGGAACATTTGTTTGGCACAGCATAATGGAAAATGGCCTTTTTTAATCATTTATCACAACTGCTATGGGAAACAATAGAAAGAAAGGGGAGTTGTTCTGCTACTACAAGCAAGGCTTTAGAGAATACTAGCCAGCACACAAGGGAAAATTGGATTTTGAAAGACTTGATCACAAAAACAATAGAGAGGACACAGGTATGCAAGGGGAAAATGTGTTTTGCCACCCCTGGCAATAACACACAGTATTTTAGGTTTGATTTTGGGATGTTTAGCACAATTTCAATGGGGCAAGAAAAATGCAAATGGGAATTTGTTTTTACTTTACCATGGGAAAATAGGAACAAAATGGGGAAATGGGAACAATTTCATTGTGCACCTTACAAATAGGAAATAGGAACAGAATCGGAAAAATGGGAAAATAGAATCAATTTCGTTTTGCACCTTACAATGGGGAAATAGGGACAGAATATGAAAATGGAAACTATTTTGTTTTGCACCTTACAATGGGGAAATAAGAACAGAATGGGAAAATGGGAACAATTGCGTTTTTCACCTCACGATGGGACACAAATGGAAACAGGGCTTTTTGAAGTCAATTCTTTTGCAAATCTTTAGGACTATACCAGCTCACAAAACACTGGGAAAAGATTGTTGGTTTCAAATTCCACCAATTCCTGTGGATTTAATGGGGGAATTAATGTATTACCTTTGATAAATATGCTAAGGATCTACACAGGCAGATGGGGATTCTTCAGTGGGGCAATGACTGAAACACACAGGCAAACAAGAGATTCTGCAATAAGGACATGGGCCTCATTACGACCCTGGCGCTAATGGGTTAACGGCGCCGTAAAAGGCTGCGGCGCCGTTAACCCATTAGCACCTGATTACGAGGTCCCATTGCGGGACCCGACCTTAACGGCTGGTCTACACCAGCCGTTAAAGTAGGGACCCGCAAAGGGACCTTGGTGCTAAGTACGGTACCGCAATTTGCGGTACCGTACTTGGCGCCTTCCCCATTCCCATAGAGCCCTATAGGGCGAAAATGGGAATGGGGAAGGGCCATGGTTCAATGGGGAATTACCGCCCCGCCAACCTTGGACTGGGGTGGTAATTCCCCATTGAACGATGGTGGACCTGTTACAACACCGGCACCAACCATGGTGCTAATAGCGCCATGGTTTAGCGCTGGTGTTGTAATGAGGGCCAATGACTGAAATACACAGGCAAATGGGGATTTTGAAATGGGGCATTATCTAATGCAATGCTACAAGCATACTGGGCCTACCCACTCTATGGTTTTTGGGGTATAGTGCTACTTACAGGAGAGGTCTAGATTGGACATCAGGACACTGCTGGGACAGCAACCAGGCAGGGATCAGTCAAGTTCTCTTCTCAGTTCTCTAAGCGGTCCAAAGTCAGCTTCTAAATCTCCTGTCTACACTGCAAGCTAGACCTCTTAATGCTGGGATGTTTCTCCAGATTTTGACCGCAGATCACCTCAGGGGTTAGTGGAAAGTGTCCTGCTCTGAGGAAGACTTACTTAGATATAGGGCAACTGACATCACAGATGTGTCATAGTTCCTGCAGAAGGGATAGGTTACTGCTCGAGTATCCCGCTCCCACTTGTGTGCTGATAGGTTCAGAAGATGTGGCAGTGCTTTTGGACACCGGGGGGGGAGACCACTTCATCATCTCCCTTCGATAGGGGGCTTGATCTGGTTTGGGGACATAGAAATCTCACTGCATGGCAAGTGCCCTTAATCTCCATGTTTTGACAGATATGAATACATTTTTGAGCACTACATTTTTCAGCAAATCACATAAACCTGGTTAGTGTTTGTACGTCATTCATGTGCAAAGATACAGTTTTTCTTCATTTACTCCAGAATTATATCAGTGAAAAATATGGCCGTTGGTGGGTGGCATATGAATCATACTGGGCCCGCTTTAATTAACTTTTTATACCTCTCAACTTCACAAGGAGGGCCACATTACGTTTCCATGAATAACTTTATCTGTGTTGATCCCACAAACATCATTTTGGGATGACCAGAAGGGGTTAGTGGACACCTTTCTAGAAATCCCACAATGACTATTGATAAATATTGTTGATTTTACACAATGAAATGCATTTCTCCCATTTTACACAATAATGCATTTCTCCCATTTTACACAATGGACAGCCAAAACCCTTCTTTGGCTCTGCCGCCCCACCCCCCACGTTCTTGAAACACATGACATCAGCAGAGAGGTCTGTGTTTAGATTAGCCTGCTCATTCCACAGGCTAACAACCACTAATACATTTTTTTTATGGGTTTGCATTACCTGAAGGTCATAAATACTGGGGACCAGACCTTTCTTTATCTTGTCCACCCGTGGATTTGATCTCGGAGCATCTTATTCTTTGTATTTTTAAGAGAAGGCAAGAGAACCAGGCCTAAATCCCTATGACAACAGGGACCTTGGAATCCAGTTTCGCATCTTAGAGAAAGAAAAACAATGGAAAACAGCAAACTTTCATACTCAACCGCACATTGCTGTTTACACATTTTACTTTTAACTAAGCTCTTTAGAAATGACATACCTTCATTATATATAAGTGTCCTGCAAGGTTGTCCCTTGCCTACAGCTGTTAAAGAATGCATCATAATATCACTTTTTAGTAGCTTTGGTGAACATTTTGTTTTGCAGACTGTCATTTTGGAGAAAACACAAAAGGGGATTTCTTTAATTCGCATGAGAGAAACTTCATTTTACTGCAGCTGCTTAAAACATAATCTTGAAATTTTTCACTTAAGGTTCTGTGGACTACTGTTTCATGAAAATATTAGTTCAGCTGTTCAAGATTTTGTCAAACATTTGGTTTCCACATGTACTTCGCTTTCTTCATGCAAGGCAGCCCGACTCTTTAGTATTGTCAGATTTTTAGGCCCACTTTTTCTCCTTTTTGCTTTGGTTCCATCGGCCTAGTGTCCCACATTATTTCAGGGCAGGCCTAGGAATTTGGTGAGTCCTCATAACTTACTCTGGCCTTTTACTTATGGCATCTGGCGCTATTTCATCCCACAAGGAGAACTGGGATGATTGACTAGGCAAACAGACAAAGCTGAGGAAGAGGTACTAGGACAAGGATCAGGAACACAGTCTATGGGCCTCATTACGAGTCCGGCGGTAACCGTGCCTGAAATTCCGGCAGGTTAACGCTGGACTCGTATTACCATTCCGCCTCCGTGATTCCCGGAATCACCGGAGACAGAATTCGGTAAATCCCCATTCCCATGGAGTCCACCTGCAGGGAATGACACCTCGCGCCTGCAGGACTCGAGATCAGCCGGTCCGGAAACAACGGTGGCGGCGGGTTTACCACCACCGTTATTTCCGGACCGACTGACTCGTAATGAGGCCCTATGATGAGGAAGTAGAAGTAGGATGAGGAAGAGGGATAAGGAACAGGAAGTGGGTCTAGGATGAGGAAAATAGAGAAGAGGGAAAAGGATGAGGAAGATGAAGGGAAAGAGGAACTCTGATGAGGAAGAGGCATTAGGGCGAATATGAGGAAGAGGGTATAGCAGGAAGGTCTACGACTTGGCAAAAGATCTAGGATCAGGAAGAGGGACAAGGAAGAGGGGTGAGGACTATGCAAAGGTACTAGGATGAAGAGATGGACTAGGAAGAAGAAGCGGGACTAGGATGAGGAAGCGAAAGAGGTAAAACAGATTAGGATGGGGAAGATAGACTAATAAGAGGAAGTTGGAATAGGACGAGGAAGAGGGACAATGAAGAAGAAGAACTAGAGAAAGTGATGAGGAAGTGGGACAAGGATGAGGGATTAGGAAGAGGAAAAGGCACAAGGATGAGGAAGAGGAAGATTAATTAGGATGCAAATTGGGAAGAGAAACCGGAAAAAGAGACTCAGACAAGGCAGAGAAAGAGAGACTAGTTAGGGGCAGAAGAAGAGGTGGAGCAAAAGAAACTAGGACAAGAAACAGTGACAATCAAGAGAAAAAGGAAGTGGGACTTGGATGAGGATGAAGGAATAGGACAAGGAAGAGGGACTAGGGCAGCAGTATTCAAACTCTGGGGTGCACCCCCCCAGAGGTCCGCGGCCGCATTCCTGCTGGAGCGCCGTGAGAGTCCAGCATGAAATGTAAATATATATATATATATATATTTTTAGATTGGAGCAAATGGGCAGGTGTGACTCACATATTCGGGAAACTGTCTCAGGCACCAATGAAAAAGTGGCACACAGTTGTAAATGCATATTCATTCCTTTAGTCACAGACTGTTTGAATAGAACCCAAGGGGGTGCTTTGTGTTAAAATGTAAGTAAATTGTGATATTTAATGAATATTTATTCAGCAACAATGGTCAAAATTACTAACTGCATAGTGAAGTAACTCATCAAACTGGCACACATTGGCCAAAAAGGTGGCCCATTTTGACTAGCCGACACTAGCATTTTGCATTTGTGGTACAGGTATTGCCCTATTACCCTGGCGGCTAATCCATAATTGCAAGGGGGCGCCCACCCAGTGGTCCCCTCACCCATTATGGAGTAGCTAAGGAACCAGACCAGTGAAACAATGAGCACTCCCACGGATGCTTTTTACAGCTTAGGGAGTGTTCCAGGGCTGGCTGAACTGTCAAAGGGAAACACTTTCCTTTTGACACTTCAGTTCAGTTCTCCAGCCGCACATGCTCACTGAGCCATTCAAGGCTGGAGCGTTGCATAGCTCATCGGAAATGCTGGCTGGGGCACTGTATGTCTGTATGTGCGAGGGGGAGCTCCTGCACCTCTTCGCACATACGGACAGAGCAGCATTGAGCAGGGCGTTTCAGCACCCACATGCAGGCCAATGCAGAAGGTACGTTTATGTTCATTTTTTTTAATTTAAACGTGTATGAATGCGTGTATGCTTGTGTTATGAGTTAGTGTATGGTGATGGATGCTTGTGTTAATGACAGAGTGATTGCTGTATGAATGTGTATGTGTTAGTTTGTTTTGGTCCGTTGAGCTGATTTTGGCAAGTGGTGGATAGAGGGGGTTAGGAGGGTGGTACAACAAAGGCATTTTAAAAATGAGCGAGAGACAAACTGCTTTTGTGAGTGGAGTGGGCACTTGCCTCAACCTGTTCCTGATCAATATATTAAAAGCAAAGGCCCTAAAAGGAAAAACAACAATCTACTTGGCCTTTATAGATCTCGAACAGGCGTTCGATGGAATAAATAGGGAGCGGCTGTGGGCAAAACTGAGGAATTGGGGATGCCCTGTGGACCTATTGGAGGCAATCCAGGCACTGTATACTGATACCTCAATCCAGGTTCAAATTACTGCAAATGGAGGACTATCAAGGCGGATCAAGACAACCCGAGGTATCAAGCAGGGATGTGCCCTCGCCCCTTTTCTCTTTATACTCTATATGGCTGGCATGAAGTCTTCACAAGATCAGATCCGGGCCTTCCCACCAAAGGTAAATGGCATAGAGTTACCATGGATGCTATATGCGGATGACGCGGTGTTTATAGATCAGACGCAGATAGGTCTTCAGTGCAGGATTGAGGCTTTCAATGACTATCTTAAAGCCAATGACATGAAAATAAATGCAAAAAAATCCATGATTTTGACTCTGAAATCAACCCGCGGAAGGAAACTAGCAGGGAAAATCCAGACTTGGTCATTGGAAAAAGAAAAACTGGCAGTAGTGGATACCACAATCTACCTCGGGATAAGAATTAATAGGAACTGCAATGAGCAGGCCCATTATACCCTGATCAGAGAAAAACTAAAAAGTCTGGTTAATCAAGGTCTACTTCTACATCGTAGATATGGAAAATTTTCTCTGATGCTGATTACAACCTTCTATAAGCAAAAGGTAGTGGCCGTCATTACATATGGAGCCGAGGCCCTTATAGCCCTAAGATGGGAGGTCTGGAACCTATGCAAAGCCTATTTCTGGCGAAAGATCTTGCGCCTTCCAAATTCGCTACCCTTGGAACTTATAAGATCGGAACTAAGACTGAAATCCATCACTTCAATCACGACGTGGAAATCACTATCTCTATATAGAAAGTGTATTTTGGACAATCCACCTTTGCCATTCAGAATCCTAGCAAAGCCAGTGGTTTTCAGTAGTGATACAATCCTCCAAGACTGGAAAATGATATGTGAAGCTACTTTAAAATACCTGGCGATCTCTGAAGACACCCTGAAAAATAACCCAGAAAAGGCTAAAAGAACAAATCGGGAAAAAGACTGGGAGGAGACACAGGAAAAGAAATTATCACAAGAACTATGGGCCTCATTACGACCCTTGCGGAAATGGAAAAATGATGGCGGAAATGCAATACCGCCATCGAACACCGCTCGTTGCGATCATGACCCGTCACCGTAAAGTACGATGCCATTAGCGACACCGCAGTGAACGGCAACGCTAACTGCACCAAGTACGCGCACGCGCGCCTTGCAAAACCGGAATCACCGCCATGGCGCAACGGTACGCGAATTCTGACCCTAGCGGACATGTACTGAACGCCATCAAGCACGTCGTAAAGTACCATTCCGCCATGGCGAGAAATACGGCAACGCGAACCAACCGTAAATGGCCCACTGAGTGCCTGTACTCCACTCCCTGGCCTCATTGCACAACTCCTGGCAGGCGCAATGTACTCACACTATGCAACCAGTGAAATCCACTATTCACCCATGCATGCCAACGTAGAAAAGCATGCAGGGGCTCAAAGCGCCCCGTGAGTGGGCATCCATGTACGGCATGTCACCATAGCCGTACTGACGCAGCACAGGCATGTGAAGGTACAACACATCAAAATGAAAATCAAGAACACATGACACAAAACAACAGTAGTCCCCCATCGCTTGCCACCAGCGCAAGGCAACATCCACAACAGCATCCTGAGGGGGATTGCACCAGCCCTGTACTCATGCCAGTAAACAAACCAACCATCAGCAGAAGCATGTACCACACAAGTCGGCAGAGTGACTGAGCAGCCAGGCTCATCCCAAGAGGGGCCGATGGGAGCTGCAGGGCACAGATGGCATCAATACAGAAGCTATTCCAATGGACATGACCCCAGTCCCCCTCCAACAAACGCACGCAAACACAGTCACCTGTGACCAGCCACATTCTGAACAACCCATCATTCCACCAATCGACCTGGCTGACAGGCACCAGTCGGCCAAAAGCCAATCCCCCGCCCCTGAACAGCACATCATGTAAACAGACACAATGGCAGCCTCTATCCGTGACCATACTGTGCTACGTAGGCAAACGCGGCCAGTACTGTACCACACAACTCAACTCAGAAGGCGGAACACAAAGCAGATCATCACGCAATACATACCGCCACAAAGCGAAAATCGCCACATCACCTGCAAAGAACAACGCAACACGACAAATATCGGAATACAATTTAAATGCACATCCAAATGACAAAGGCCCCACATCAATTTGCAAAATCCCACCAAAACAACCATCATCACCGAGGGCTGCATCTGCAATAATTGACCGGCTTCCACTTGTGTGACGCCCTGTACCATCATGGCACACAGGGCTTACATCAACGTTCCAAAAGGCAACATGGAAGCGGCAAGAACCGCAGGTCCGTCCCATGAGGCAGGCACTAGTCGAGCTGAAAGGCCGAAATGTTGCACCTAGCCACCAGTACAGCGTAAGGGCATGTGGCCCATTGGCGATCGTCCCATATGATCGAAATGGTGCTCCACTGATTCACCCGAAGCTGCAGGAGTCGAGAGTAAAAACCATCTGGAGGAGTGGCGTAGAGATGGCATCTGCAATAGGGCAGGAGATACCTGTCACCCAAAAGAAACACAAATCAACCGATTGCATTACGGGTCTCATGATGCATTACAATCTTCATTCAACACACCAAATCCACACCCATATGCATGCTAGCCCACTCCAAAGGAATATACACACCCCTAATCCAGTATCGAATCACAACGAAACCAATCGAGCTAAATACACCATTGGCAACGTCGGTTACTGTGCATGCGTCCGTCAAGATAGAACCCATGACATGGGATTAGTAACGTGCCTAGACACAAGTGTATGAAGGCGCGTCGAGACAGGGAGGATCCGACAAGGGCAGAGAGACGTATGTCCCACTATGGCAGCCTTGCATCACATAACGCAGGGGAAGGGGAGTGAACCAAAAAACCCATGTACATGGCAGACCCTAAACGGATTCATCAGTCCATGCATCCACACATCATTCCCTCATCCCGCAATGAAAACGCATGAATATTCACTCACATAATATGTGAAACTTCCATCGCGTCTGTGCGTAATGCAGTCCGCAAAAACCACTGTGCCCCTGGCCGGATCTGTAGTGTTGTGAAGCAAGATGGATTTGGGAACGTCCTGCCTCATCGTCCACTACGCTATTGCGCATCCCCTTCAATTCATATCATTCATTGCCTGCTCGTTATGGGCCATGTCCCAAGGACATTCTACAATAGAACGTTACATTTCCAGCCAGACCTGTGGGCGTATCCTCGCCGCTACTTCAAAACCCAAAATGCTGGCCTTCGAATTCCTCACTTGCAACATTACGTCGAAAAGGCTTCTGTGAACGCTTGCATTCACAATTACATCAATGTAGTGCGGCTGTGTGTCATGATGCTAACTGGCTGCAATCACAAATGGGACGCCACGCCCGTCGGTGAAGTACGTTACTGTGCTGCATGAGGGTCGGCCATCGATCGAGCCCTACATACCACTGACTCTTCACAGGTATGTAAGCGGCTGCAATCATAGCATGTGTAACAATGGGAGCATAGCATGAAAATCAGTCAAAGTACATCACACTGCCATCGGGATTTGATACACGATTCCAATCCCAAGATGCCATGCGGCCAAATGCAGCCTTACGTGCGGGCCGTGCTCGACCAGAAGGGATTGCATCTGCCACAGATTCATTCAATCAGCACAGGTGGAGGCCATACAGGCCGACAGCACATATATTGCAGACCCAAACCCCTCCCACAACCACTCCCACTCCAAAATGCTACCGGCAGGACTAGCGATGTTGGGCCTGGGGTACCAGATAGCACTGCAAGTGCTACAACTACAAGAAGACGACGAACAACAACAGGTACAACAACCGGGCGCACAGGGGAGACGGAGGAGGAGGAGGAGGAGGAGGGCAAGGCAGGGTCAGCAAGGCCCACAAGCACTGCCACTACCACCACGCAGGCGGCCCGCAATCCCACGCCTCCGAGCCGATCCGTTCAACCTCACTGCTGAGCAGATCCACACCCTCTACCGTTTGGACCGGGACACCATAATCGCCATTGTGGACATGACACATGCTGACCTCGTGAGCATGATAGATAGCCCAACCGCCATCCCACCCCTACTGAAGGTGGTGTCTGCACTCCACTTCCTGGCCACAGGCACCTACCAGCACACAGTGGGACAGTTGCATGGCATTTCACAGCCACTGTTCTCACGGACACTCTTCCAAGTGCACGATGCCCTCCTGAAGCACGCCGACGACCACATCACACTACCACGCACGTACCAGGAGATTACCAACGCTAAAGTGGGATTCCATGCACTTGGCGGCATCCCGGGTTGCATTGGTGCCATCGACTGCACCCATGTTGAATTGGTTGTCCCACATGCCATGGAGGTCCAGTACCGCAACCGGAAACAATTTCATTCAATCAATGTGCAAATGGTGTGTGACTCCAACAAGATATTTACGCATTGTTGTGCCAGATTTCCAGGATCTACCCATGATTCTATGGTCCTGAGGAACACAAGAATACCACGCTACATGGAGCGACACGCAGGGCACAGATCCTGGCTACTCGGTGAGTCTCATTCCATGCATGACATCGTGGCCCATTTGATGCGTCAATGACCTTGCAGGGGGGGGGGGCTACTTAGCACTATCATTCCACTGACACCCTTTATTCGTCTCATACAGGTGATGCCGGGTATCCACTGAAGAGATGGCTCCTTACACCAATCCGGAACCCACAGAACGAGCATGAGGAGGACTACAACCATGCCCACTCACGTACCCGTGTGGTCATTGAACAGGCATTCGGCCTACTGAAGGCTCGTTTCCGCAGCCTCAGCAGGTCTGGCGGGGCACTCATATACAGCCATGAGAAGGTTTCTAAGATGGTCATGGCATGTGTCATGCTGCACAACATGTGCATACGTAGGAATGTGCCCATGCCCCCTGACGCTGTACTGCATGCACCTGAAGATGATGATGATGATGAGGGTGGGGATGTGGAGGCACCTCAAGGAGTCCATGAGGCACAGGATGCACGTGCAATCCGACAGAGCATCATAGATGCATGCTTCTAGCAACCACGCATGGTGCCTATTACACGGAAAGGGGACCTGTGGCACTGTGTGTGTGTAGTACAGGCACATTGTGGACTGTACGCCTATGAAGGCCTCGTACGCAAATATCAATGTCCACACATGTCATTGGATGATAATGAGGTGCTGTATTGTTGATGTGATTTGATTTATACACCCTATGGACCCGCCACCCAGTGAAGCCCAACACACCCCCTCCACCCTACTACCTCCCCCCCCAACACCAGTGTCCAAATATGCATGCTGTCCGTGGGTAGACGCTATTGCAAGCCCCCTCTACGGGTATCAGGGGCACCCCTGCCCGTGGAGCGCAGGTTCCTGCCAGATCTGCGTTGGGGGCTGCCCTGGACGGAACTTGCCACGGATGAGGTCTCTGCCTGCTCGCGTCCATGCATGTCTCTGAGGGTTTGTGAGAGCTCCGAGAGCACACGGCGCACAGCAGCAAGTTCAGCACAGACGTCTTTGGACGTCGCATGCAGTTCCCCCCTCAGGCTCTCGGTGCTTTTCTCCATTTGTGCTCTCAGGCTCTCGGTGCTTCTCTCCATTTCTCCCCTGAGGCTCTCACTACTTTTCTCTATTTGTGCCCTGAGTGTCTCGGTGGATGTTTCCATGGCTGCCCTGGAACCCCCGCATTCATTTGCATGGTCCTTGAGTAGCGTGGACGCTTCCTGCTGTTGCTCGATCAGCAGGTCGAGGGACTGTTGCCTCTGCTGGGCCATGGACATTTGCGGTGGTGTGACAGGGGGGCTGCTCAACACATGTTGCCTTGGCACAGGACTTGTGGGGGTTGGCCAGTCGTCGTCTTCAGGGTGCCCCTGCGTGGTTTCGTCATGGTGTAGGGGATGGAACATGCAGGGGGATTGGGAAAGGTCATGGATGGTACCTACGTCGCCAGCACTGTTTTCCGTGTCGGAGCATGCTGGCATGACAGCTGTGTCACCTATGGTGCTGCTACCACCAGAGGCAGTGCCATCAGATACGTTCTTTGGGGGGACCTGTGGTGCTGGGGTTGTGGACTTGCTGGCTGCTGGGGTGCCTGTTGCAGTCCCCTCCAGTGTGCTGCCACTTGATTCCTGCTGCTGCCGTGTCTTGATCCTTGCACCTGAGGTGGAGGCTCTTGGGACGTTGGTCCTGGCCCTCTTTGCAGGCGTGCTGGTAGGGGTGTCCTGCAGCTCGTCGTTGGTATCGGACCCTGTGGTGGAGTAAAGAGGGGCGAGCGTTAGTTATGGGTCTGTCGGATTTGGAATGGCAACGTATCAAATGCATTGGGGTGGTACATGAGGCTGATTTGGGACTGGGCCTTGGAGGTGGTCTCATTTTCGTGTGGATTGAGGATGCATTCATTTGGCTGCCTGCAGTTAGGGGGTGCATGCTGCACATGTAGGGGTTGTTTATGGCTTCTTGATTGATTTGTTTGTTCATTCTGACTTTTAGAGGGCGCTGTCAGGGCTAAGTATGTATTGCACTATGGGGTCACATGGTACTGCACATGTTCGTGGTTTGTGGATTTCGCATTGTTTCTCTTGGCCAACCTACCTGATTCTCCGGATGTCGGCACTCCTTTCTCCATCCCTCCGACTCCCTCTATGCTCTCCATTCCTATGGTGGAGGCGCAGATTTCCTCCCAGGGGGTCAACTTGATGGGCGACTCTGAACCCCCCCCGGTAGCTGTGGCGATGTTCCTGTTCGCAGAAAGTATGCTGCGTACGCGGATCCGCAGGTCGTCCCACCGCTTGCGACATTGCTGTGGCGTGCGGGGTGTTGTCCCCACCGCACTTACGCGCTGTGCCACCAGGACCCATATGGCCTTCTTGTTGGCAAGGGCCGTCCTGGTCATTTGACTGGAGAAGACGACGGCGGAATTTTCCTGTAGGGTCTCGGTGAGCACGGTCAGTTCCTCTCGGGAGAAGTGTACCTGCCGCTTGCGGTCACACGCTTTCTTGGCTACCTTTCCCATATTTATTTTTTTAACTGGGGTTGCTAACGGGTTGGGATGTGTGTCAGGGTCGGATTTTTTATGGTTGTGTTGGGATTCGGATTTTATAGTTGTGCGGCGTGCTGTTTCCCGTTCCGGCCACATGCTTTTACTTCCGTTTCCGTATATTTACGGTGGCCGTAATTTGCGGTGCACGCTCGTTACGGTGACCGCTCATTACGGTGACCGCTAAGATGGGTGGCGGTATTGCACCTGGTGCAGCGTACGGCGGCGGTAAGGGCCGTTTTGGGGTCATTTCCGCCATCGCAGCCTTTCGGATTCCGCCATGGCGTAATGCTCGTGCCCGATGGGTCGTGATTGGCCGCACTTTGCTCCTTCGTGCTATGGCGGAAACGCTATTTACGCTGTTGCGGTCCGGTCAGTCAATTTCCGCCAGGGTCGTAATGAGGCCCTATGTCATAATGTCATCTGGGAACGCAAAGCTCTGAACATGCTACCTCCATATTTGATGAAATTTCCCTCACAGCACTACCGAGATCTGCTTATGCGCTGTAGATTTAACATCTGGCACTCAAGAGAAATAAGGTGGCGAAGAAGGCAAATTGACAAATAACTAGCATATTGCAGATTTTTCAGAAAGAATGAACAACTGGAAACTATAAGGCATGTGATGTTAACTTGTCCGAACCTGGTATTAAAACGCCTGATGTACATGGGAAATTATACGAGCCTGATCTCGGAGGAGAATGAAGAAGAGTCTTGGGAAAGGCTCATCACAGCTGAGAAAGTGGGACGTACTTTGGATGCATTGAAATTTGTTGAATCCTTAAAACTGGAGCAGGAGGAGGGGGAGCCTGAGGTGGATGTCACCCAAACAACTGGAGATTCTGGCCTAGGGGGGGGGGGGTCATTTAGTGAATTTGAACTTGAACTAAACCTAATTTGGGGGGCTTCCACCTCTTTGAGGAGGGAATGTTAAAGGAATGTTAAAGGTTTCACCTTGTTTAACCAATAAAAAATAAAATAAAAAAATGCCTAAATGCCTTTGCACAATCCCCCTACCCACCTGCCAAATTCAGCTCTCCTTCTGAGGCGCTGTGGAGCCCAGGGGACAGGGATGGTATTTATTTTACTGGATTTCTATCATAGATGTCCAGTCAAAAATATCATGCTTTCCCCCTTGGCACCCCAGCGCCTTGCATACACACATTATAATGTTCATTGTGTTAGGCCCAGTGGGGCTCAGGGGACAGGGATGTTATCTTTTTACTGGACATCTATGATAGATGTCCAGTAAAAAATGTCATGCCTGCCCCTTGGGCACCCCAGCACCAATTGCAAACTGTTTGGCTATTTACCCATTTTATTTTTTAAAGTATGCTCTACAATGCAATATTTTAACCCATTTTTTTTTTAAATTCACGAGGGGAAAACCTCCGAACCCCTCTTCATTGGTTCGGGCTTGCTCGCTGCTCTCGGTCGCAATGGCATTTTTGGGGAAAATAGTTATGCCCCTCCACTTAAAAAATTCACCAGCCACCACTGGCCCTGGGACTGTGGTAGGAACGGGATGGGGGGAGTCTAGGGACTGTGGTGGCAGCAGGATTGGCGGGAACCATGGGATAGTGGTGGGAGCAGGGTGGGGAGAGCCAAGGGTGTGTAATGGGGTGCGGAGAGCCCAGGGACTGGGTAGGAGTGGGATGAGGGAGCCCAGTGAATGTGTTGGGAGCAGGTGGGGGAGCCCAGGGACTAGACTGGGAGTAGGCGGTGATGGCGGCACGCAATACATACTGTCCATTTGGAATTTTTGGGGGGGCCCGGCCTGCCCGAAATTTGCTCAGGGGGGGCCCAGGCCAAAAAAGTTTGAAGACAACTGGACTAGAGTGAGGAAAAAAGGAGGACTAAGATGAGCAAGAGGGAGAAGGATCCCAAGACAAGGAAATGGAAGACCGGCTAGGACTGAGGGCCTCATTACACGGTAGGCGTAAACCATGGTGCTGTCAGCACCATGGTTGCCGCCAGAACCATACCGGTACCACCATGGAGGAAAGGGGAATTACCACCCCATTCCAAGGTTGGCGGGGCGGTAATTCCCTCCCTTCCTCCATGGCCCTTCCCCATTCCCATTTTTGCCCCATAGGGCATAATGGGGAAGGAGCTAATTACGGTACCGCAAATTGCGGTACCGTAATTAGCACAAAGGTCCCTTTGGGGGTCCCAACTTTAACGGCTGGTCTACACCAGCCGTTAAGGTCGGGTCCTGCAAAGGGACCTCATAGTAAGGCGGTATGGGTTAACGGTCACCGGTACCCTTACCGGTGACCGTTAACCCATACCGCCTTCCATGTAATGAGGCCCTGTCAGTCAGAATTCATGAATTATAGGGCTCTGCTATTTTCTTTTGTATACTTTTATCTGCTCTGAGACATTCTCGCAAGCAAAAGCATGGTGAGTTACAGGAGACCAGAAATAACCTGTAATGCAGCCAATAGCATTGCTAGTTGACATACGAACCAAATATTCTGCTTCTCAACCGATTTTCCCTTCTCCCTTCTCGCTGAAGCATTGTTTTGGCTATGAGGTGGCAGTAACGCACCACTATGTGCGCCAAAAACACCATTCGTCTGAAATAAAGCACTTTTGGTTTTGTGTGCGTTTGCGTGGGGTGGGAGAAGGTGGGAGTCCCAGTCACAGAAGGAGATCGGTCATCCGATTTTTGCACTCTGTTTCAGGCTTCCTGACACTTTTTTTTAAACCACGTCAGGTATTGGCGACCTAGCATGTGAGAAGTTACATTAACAAAAAAGCAGACACCTCCTGACTGCAGAGTGTGAGGAAAGAAGAGGAATGGCGGATCAAGACTGACCTCTTCCGACCACTATGGGAAGTGCTTGGCACATACAGACTGGTTACACTTTCTATGTGACGTTCTTGCTGTGTATTGCTGCCACCTTTGGTACTACAGGACTATGCACTGTACGCAGTCTCCCGTGTTCAGTTTTCCGTTCCCTTGCCATTCTCTTAGCTGTTCAAAGTATCAGGCATGTTTGCTACAGTTCGACGGAGGACTTAGATTAGGGCCGCGCACCGAATGGCCTACTGCTGGTTCCAGGCTCTGGCTAGGCTCCTGGGTTGTTTTAACCTGTAATGGAGGACTCGCCGTGGACTTTGCGGCATCCTAGAAGCACCTTACGAAGGATCTTCTCTGGCGAAGACAGTAGTTGCAGGGGGTTGGATGGGATGGAGAGGAAGCGGAGAGAGGTGCAAGAGTTAAGCATGAACCATCGAAAGTACACTATAATAACAGACAATGGACATGTCATGCATCTGCGGAGGTATACCCTTGTGTTTTGTTCCTTTTTATAACACAACGTGAAAGTGTGCTAAACGGACACAATTTCTTTATGTGTTCTAAGTGGTTGAAAGTGGTGTCAGTGGATAGGCCTGAGCTGGTTTCTGGATCTTTGAGTGAGTAATAAATGTTGCATACATGCATACAGTGGATGCAGGTATACTTCTCCTGTGCGCTGTCCATAGTCCATCAGCAGGTAAAGGGTTAAATGGCAACATTTCAGATATGAAAGTTACATGGAGCTTCAAGAAATGCTGTAACCAGTTGTTTGTTTTCTTCCTGTAAGAGCTCATTTGGCACTAGTGAGACAGACGCATGTTATACATACGAATAGTGGCACCCAGGGCCCTAGCAGAACTAAAAGGTAGAGTCCTGAGAAAGTAAAGAAGTAATCAGGCCGAGACCCACAGCTGCCTATTAACAGCTAGCAAAGCACACGTGACTGGAGGAACAGCCACTGCCATAATATGCCCCGCCATACCCGAGTTGCCAGCTCCAGAGGACTGTAGGTGTCCCACTCTAGGCTCCCTCTCTCCCACATTCCAGCAGCAAAGAAGCCATTTCCGACTAAATACTCTATGGCTTGAAAAGGCAGAATTCTCTGAAACGACCAGGAGGTGCGGAAGGGTTCATCTGCCAAGGGAACCCGGCCAGTGGGGGGCTTGGAACAAGAAGGTGGGGCCCAGACAAGAGTGGAAGAGCACGGCGAGGTTTTCAGATGAGCAGCAAGGAGCAAAGAGAAACCACTGTTCCTCTCTTCAAAGTAGCACCGAGAGGCGAGGAGACCAAAGGCAGGGACACACGAGTGGAGATACATGGGATGATAGCTTAGTGCCATGAAGACTGGATGCGCCTGACTGTATCCTGGAGCATTGCGGTAGCGGGAAGTATGTAAGGAGGCCTTAGCCAGCCGTGGATGTCCAGATTCAGATGCGCAACCCACCATAAAGCCTGGTCATGGAAGCTTGCCTTACCGGATATGAAGAATAGCAGATGGCAAAGAGATAGTGGTTGGCAGTGCTTTTAAAGAGAGGAATCTGGGATTGGGTAAGGTCTCTGATGGGGGCATGCAATGTGGGATAGAAGACAGCATAGAGAAGGGGGAGACAAAATGGAGGGCACAGGGGAACTTTGAATGGGGCGTATCCCTTGGGCATCATTGTGGTGGAGTTATTATCTGGGAGAGTGGCCCAAGGATGTTGGGCTGTGCCAGGAACAGGGTGCAGAGTTGGCTGTCGTCCCAGAGAGCATATGCCTGCACAGTCTAATCTAATTTTAGAGAGCGAGGGAGGACTGTGCTTTGTGTTCGTGTGACTGGAGTGACCCCTCATTGGGAGAGAAATCATGCTGCAGCTTGGTCTAGCTTGCAATAGGAAGGTCAAGGCCCTAATGTGGACATGGGTAGTAAAGTAGGTAAGGATGACGTTGGGTGGTGCAATAGGAAAGAAAGTTGGGCAGTGAAATAAAGATTCAATGATAATACATCGGAGGTAGCTAACATGAGCACAGAGGAGGCAAAGAGGCGAGGATGAAGAAAAGAGTGAAAGTAGGCAGATGAAAGGGGTCTCTCTCTCGCTCTCCTCCTCTCTCCCCCTCTCTATGTCTCTCTTTCTCTCTCTCTCGCCCTCCCAGCCTAATTGTCACAGACCTCAGTGAGAACAGTCAGAGATGGAGGAGGATGGACCATGATGGGTGGTGAGTGACAGAGAATTCTAGCCAACACATCTCGCTTCATTATCTGCCCCAAGTGCAAAACTTGAGCTTAGGCATTTGAAAGGAAATGTTGCTCTAATTTAAACAGTGACAGCACATTGAAGCATGCACTAGATTAATCGTTTTGCATTGCTCTCCCAATCCATGTAGAACGGTGACACTCCTGAAGCACGGCCAAAGTTTGAGGGCAGATAGAAGCAGAAGGGACATGCTAGACATCTCACAGTGAAACCAGTGAGCTTGAAACAGGTAGGGTGCAACCTCTCTTCCCCTTACCGTGCTCTCTTAGGAGTGAGTTCGATACGAAACAGCAGTGTGCATGTTGTCCCGTAGAGCAGATGAGCCAGCTTGTACCCCTTGACTAGAGTCTCTGGGAATAGAGATGTTTGCAGAACCTACGAGCGAGTTGCACCTTATAAGAAATACCATTAACATTAACAGAGGAGCTGGGAGTTAGAACAGAAGCAGAGCGCATCAAAAACGGTATTACCCAAATTGTTCAAACACAATTGTTCGAATTACCGAATTGACCGAAAGTCGAGGGTCCGAATTGACCTTTGCACAATTGACCACACATATATTTATATATATATATACATATATATATATATATATATATTGGTTTGGTAATATATATATATATATATGTATATATATATATATATATATATTTATATATATAATGGTGGGTTGCGGGGGGTTTCCCCCCGCATATATGTAACAATTGACCTTCACAATTCGGTCAATTGTGCAAAGGTCAATTGTAATTCGAACAATTGTAGTTCGAACAATTCGTATACATCCTCAAAAACTAGTCCACCAGAAGATGTCTTTGCTTCTCGAGAGCCCAACGTCACACCGACAGGCCTTGCAATAGTGGACCTGAGAATCTGTGAGGCCAACTTGACATTGGCATCATGTGACTGGGCGAACTTGACATTAACATAAAAGGTACCTTGAGTGGAACCACCATTCTTTTTTCGGAACAGAGCAGATGTGCGCTTGAGGAGGATCTGGTGCCGCGCAAACCAGATACCTGGAAGATAAGCTCACTCCCTGCAAGACATCTCTGACCACAGCAGGTCTCGTAGGTCACCTCAGCATCATGTGGGCCAGTCACAAACAACAAAAGTCACCCTCAGTCTCCTTTTCTTTGCATACCATTGCTTCTAAGAGCCTCAGGTGGGGTAGTTCACTCCACAAACAAGCCCCCTGGAAGATGTCAATGCTCCGGGCCAGCCCAGCTCCACTCCATCAGGGCTTGGAATGGGAAATGGGGAACCGGAAGCTTCTAAAACCAACTTGGCATTGATGACCAGACAAACCAACCCCAGACAAGACAAGGAGCTTTGGGGAGCTAGAGCAGGAACCATAAGCTTCACCAATCAACTCTTGGAAGTTCTCGCCTGCTACTGGCGAACCAAACCTCACCACATCAGAGCTTGCGTAGGGCGACACAATGTCCGACAGGCATCTCTCTTTCAAATGACAATATGTCATGCTGACCTATAAGCCCTGTGCATCCTGCACCCTGATGCTCCTGAAGGACATTTAGGTAAAGTTACTTCTGTTTGGCCTATGTAACCACCTACACAGATGTCTACTCAGGTCACCCTCATCGCACAGTTCCATTCAAGGTGTCCTAAACCTTCTTCCCTAGAGAAATATTCCAAGTTGCTCTTCAGGCCCTTGAGGAAGGCCACCTGCTCATGAATCTGAGTTGGCTGGTACCACAAATGGGCCACTATGATACAGACTACATCACCCAATAATCTGAGCTGGGTAAGAAGCAAGTGGATCAGTGTGGAACCTAGAAATCAACTCCCAGATTATTCTGATTTAGGGACTGGGTAGGAAGCAAAAGGATCCACATGGAAACTAGAAATCAACTCCAAGATGATTCTGATTTAGGAGCTGTGTAGGAATCAAAAGGATCAACGTGGAAACTAAAAAACTACTCCTAGATGATTCTGACCTGGGGACTGGGTAGGAAGCAAAAGGATCGAAGTGGAACTTAGAAATTAACTCCCAGATGATTCTGATTTAGGGACTGGGTAGGAAGCAAAAGGATCCACATGGAAACTAGAAATCAACTCCAAGATGATTCTGACCTGGGGACTGGGTAGGAAGCAAAAGGATCGAAGTGGAACCTAGAAATCAACTCCCAGATTATTCTGATTTAGGGACTGGGTAGGAAGCAAAAGGATCCACATGGAAACTAGAAATCAACTCCAAGATGATTCTGATTTAGGAGCTGTGTAGGAATCAAAAGGATCAACGTGGAAACTAAAAAACTACTCCTGGATGATTCTGACTTGGGGACTGGGTAGGAAGCAAAAGGATCGAAGTGGAACTTAGAAATTAACTCCCAGATGATTCTGATTTGCTTCTGGATTGTATGCCTGATGGGGGAAAAAGGAACTAAGTGTACAAATGGAAAAGAAATAGCACGCAAAATGGCACAGAAAGCCGGTCAATCAGTCGTGTCTATAGACATGGTCGCACATGTTAGCTTGAGGTTAGGAACTCTTGCACCCCAAGGGCCAAGGAAAACGAAGAAGGAAAGGGCACTGCTAAGTGTGCATTCATATAAAATGGAAATGTTGACAAATGTTCGATTTGATGGGACTTACCCTTTAAATAGAGGGCATGCACTATCAACGTTTCGAAAGTCTCAGCTCTTAGAGTTTTAGTAAGTATTGAATTGCCCACTTTTGCATTAGTGTTGATAGTAATAGTTCACGTGAAAGCATCCAATGTAAGCAAATTGATTTTAGAAACTGTTGATGCTTTGCAAAGAAAGGGCTGCTTGATGCTCTCTCCTTATGGGGCAACAAAGATGACGAGGAAGGCTTTGCACGACGTACAGAGAAAAGCGACGGCTACAGTGTCAAGAAAACTCATTTTGAGAAGTGTGAGAGAAAACTGTCACTGGACTTAATTACTAATTGTAAGCATGGAATAAAAGCAGTCTGCAATGGAGGCCTCTCATGAAAGCTGGAGCACAAGCAAGCAATGTGGGCTTGGCTTTCATTGGTGCTGCAACCAAACCTAATACCTCAACGCTATTGAGTCAAGTCCTGCTTGTGGCATTCTCTCGAGCAACCCACGGGACTATAATCCCCAGTGAGAGGAAGATATTTGCAAGTTGTTGGGTCATTCTATTAGAGGAGGTTTGCTACTGCAAGTCCCAATATTGGACGGACCTGTGAGCTATTTATGCCCAGCTAGAAACGGGCACTGCGGTCACCCATAAGGGGGTCTATTAGTGGCCATTAGAGACATCTTCAATACTGAAGAGTGGGGCATGATTTAACATCTCATAAAGTATTGACAATGAGGGTGTACATCGGAGAAAGGGATGAAGTACTTCATTATTTCAAATATGCCCAATCCTCCCTGCAACGCTGAAACACTGAGTGTTATATAAGAAGTATTGAAGGCGCTTGCTGCTGCCTGGCACTCCAAATATGCCAATCACACCATACAACTAGGCGGAGATGTCAATGCACGCTGCCCTGATCTTTATAATGCTGACCATTATGAGGACCGTACAATTTCCTTAAATATACCTGAGACTCTTTTGCGCATAAGAAAACTAGATGCTGAGGCCAGTTGTGGCCAGAAACTGTACCTGAACAGGGGTTTGATCAAGCTTAATGGTGGGATTAGCAGTGTTATCTCAGTAAATAATACTTGGTCTACAGGTCAGGAACCCCCAATGAGGGATTGCATCTTTATATCGGCCATATATGTGGCGGAGAGATTAGGACAGCGTGGGTACCCCCACAAGATTGTGAATTGTGCCGTGAAAAGGGCCCGTTTCACTGAATGAGAGGCACTGTTGACTCCCAAAAAATGGGGAAGCCACAGACAGAGTGATCCGCGTTACCACCTTTTCACCCCAAACAAACCAAATACAAAAATTGGTAAAAAATGAGTGGCGATTAGTTACTTCAACAGGGTGCACATCACAGAGGCCACTATTTGCACTCACCAAGGGCCCCAACATTAGGGACAAACTGGTGCATGCAAATGTGAAATAGCTCATACAGGGCGTAAAGTGTACCCGATCGAGAGGTGGTTCAGTACAGGCCACCCTCCCCACGGATGGAGAGGTGTCCCAGATGGGGGTTTTAGGACATCACCCCTGCAGCAACTGCGCAGCTTGTGCCGTCACCAAGAAAAACACACTTTTTGCATACCCACAGATAAACTGATTCTCCGCTGGTTCACCAATTGTAATTTCAAAAATGTGATGTGTGCCATCCTATGTCCCTGCGACTTGCTGTACATTGGCATGACTACTACAGGGGCGAATCAACCCAGCGAACCGTGGATGTGCAGTCCACCTATTGACCAGAGTGGCTTTGGATTCCTCCTTGAATCAGTCGAGCACTTTGATGCGAGGAGTGCTCGGTCCGCCGTGCGCGCACACACACACACTCACCTCCAGTGCATGGCTAACAAACCCGTGGCCCGTGTTCAGCGGACACACGAGCTAGACCTCCCTAACTTTTATCTTGTCCCACAGGTGCCATGTGAGCATTTTGGCGGGCCCTTTTAGAGAACTGGGTCCCGTCACCTTCACCCTTATTCCGAGGTACAGTTTATAAGCAACAATCGCACGAACTAAGCAACAAGAGTGTCCTCTACACATACAAGTGAGCACCTGTTTTTACAAATGTTGTCAGTGTTTTTACAAATGTGGGTAGTGTATCCCTGTATTCACTTCTGAATTCATTTTTGTATTTAGCTCTGCAATTGCATTTGACCCCCAGGCGGTTTCACCTCAATTCACACCTCTTGTGATTTCTCTCTTTTGGTGCCCGGTGCGCGATTAGACCCTGGCACTTTTCATTCTACTATTCGGGTTTCTTTGACAGCAGCTCCACTTGCCGCACGACTCAGCACCAACGAGGTCCCCAGATGAGCTTGGTACCCTGGGGGCACCCCAAGGCTACTTACCTTCACACTCTGCCTACTTGCATGCGGTGGCACAGGTTAGCAGTTAGCATGTGGGCTCCACATGGACCACAACTCAGTGAATATGGGTCTGTCCTGCACGGCCTTTTCCATGGGGCACCTGGTGGTGGATGACTAGTGGTGGTGGGGACCGGAGAGAGCAGACTTTGGCCCTTATTACCAGTCAGGCGTTAAGGGTTTAACAGCGCCGTCAGCGCCGTAAACCCTTAACGCCTGATTCACACTTCAATGCCTGCTTTTTGCAGGCGTTAAAGTCCAAGGCGCTAAGCGACCTTGGTGCTAATTACGGCACCGTAATTTACGGTGCCGTAATTAGCGCCTTCCCCATCCCCATTATGCCCTATGGGGCAAAAATGGGGAAGGGCAAATGGTGAATGGGGAATTACCGCCCCACTCACCTTAGAATGGGGCGGTAATTCCGCCATCCACCATGGCGGAATCCGGCATGGACCATGGTGCTAATAGCACCATGGTCCACCGCCTGACTTGTAATGAGGGCCTTTGACACTTGAGCACTCGGCTATCCTATCCAACCCTTCAGAGCACTTGAACTGCTCCTCACAATACCCTAGGGCCTCATTACACGGAAGGCGGTAAGGGTTAACGGTCACCGGTAATGGTACTGTGACCGTTAACCCTTACCGCCTTACTACGAGGTCCCTTTGCGGGTAGGTACTTTAAAAACCAACCCGCAAAGGGACCAGGGTGCTAATTACGGTACCGCAATTTGCGGCACCGTAATTAGCGCCATTCCCATAGAGCCCTATGGGGCAAAAATGGGAATGGGGAAGGGCAATGGGGGAAGGGGGAATTACCGCCCCGCCAACCTTGGAATAGGGCGGTAATTCCCCTTTCCACCAAGGCGGTGCCGGTATTTTACCGGCATGGACCAAGGTGCTAATAGCACCTTGGTCCTCCGCCTAGCGTGTAATGAGGCCCTTAGACTTTTCCTTATTAATGTTTTGACAGATACCTCTGAACATGTTTACTACCAGATTCCATGCGCTCCTCCTCTTACCCTTAAGAAGGCCCCATGTGACCCAGACAGTTTTCGTCACCCTGACAGCCGAAACCCGATTTGGCAGCAATTAACTAGCTGTGCTTCTACATGATTAGGGTTTTCCAAGTGCATGAGTTTTGTTTTACAATTATAGTGACGAAGGCGTTATACTCATTCAGACGCCACTTTCTACAAAGTAATGGCGCAGAGTGTTCATGATTAACAGTGCCAGCCGCATGTGTATACCCAATGAAAGGAGCTGATTCAATTATTCAACCTCCAATCAAGCCTATTTTCGTGATATTGTTTTGTTTAATTTTCATCAATTACAGTGGTTTTTGTCTCAGTCATATGTGTTAGTACGAATAAGTATGGTTGTTTGACTGTTGCTGGAGGGGATGCGGGGGTGGGGGGTGGATAACCAGACTTCTTGTGTTCAATCAACGAACTGCCTTGTCCCCCATGTATGTGAATGTACACAGGTACTTTGGTTAGATGCCATGTCTTGATCTTATACATTATTGAACAAATTGCACATTTGTTGAATATCAACCAGTGTTCCATTCCATATGCTACTTTAAGGACTATGCACTATATTAGGTAATCGAATAGAAGAACAGGAGTCCCTCCGTTTTGTGTTGTCTTTATATCGGCCGCAGCATGTGCACAGGCGAGAACCCTAAAGATTGTACAGAACCGTGCCAGTCCTCATACCCTGTTAGTATTGAGTTTAACATGGAACTTGGCAGCAAGTAAAGGGGAGCAGGCAGTGGGGCCCGTACTGATAAACAGTGCTAAACATGGTATCACATGGCCCGTCTGTAAAGTATGCTCAATGCAAACATACCTAGTGAGCAGCTGTCAGAAACTGTCTCTGGGATGGCGAAATACGGCTGGGTGACTGATCCCTTCACTTTTCTGAATGCGTCATAGAATGGATGGACCAGGTAAGGCTGAATTCACAGAAATTGTGGCTAGCAATTAACGGGAAGTTCAAGAAGTATGATAAGGAGATGGGCCATCAATTAAAAGTTCATTTGAAAAAGATGGAGAGCTTTATTCCAAAAGTCCTATTTAGCTGGAGCTGGAGTGGAACAGAGGATGAAGAAAGCAATTCAAGGCTACAAAAATGAGTTAGGGTGGTACAAAATAAGGGGCCTCATTACGACCCAGGTGGTAAGTTACCGCCTGGGTCGTACCTTTACCACCATGGCGTAAACTACGTTTACGCCATGGTGGTTGGCGGACTTACCGCCCCATTCCGAGGTTGGCGGGGCGGTAAGTCCCCAATCCCCATTTACCCTTCCCCATTCCCCATTCCTATTTTTGCCCCATAGGGCATAATGGGAGTGGGGAAGGCGTTAATTACGGTGGCGTAATTAACAACAAAGTCCCTTAGCGCCATGGATTTTAACACCTGCTAAAAGCAGGTGTTAAATCCTCCATGGCGCTAAGGGACCTCGGAATCAGGCGGTAAGGGTCGGCGCTGTTTACGCTGCCGTAAACCCCTTACCGCCTGGGTCGTAATGAGGCCCAAGGTGTACGAATGATCATTGAACAATGATGTTAGGAACCATTGCTAAACAGGAAGCCAAGCTATTTTTTTACTTGATTAATGATATACCTTCTCTACATGTTGAAGCACCCACAAATACAATCTATTCAGAGATCTGGATACAGACTATAACTTCCCCATTTTATGATAAGAAAATGGGATTTCAGCATACATACAGTCAATCAGAACAGTTCTGTGTGGGGAGCTTTTGGACGCAAAATCATTGTAACACTATTAAGGCGTCAAAACAATCATGTGCGCCAGGCTCAGATGGTCTCTCGAATAGCACAATGAAGTCCCAACAGCTAGAATGGACTGGAATATTAATTTATTTATTTGGGGCCATCAGACAATCAAGAAAGCTCTGGATCAAATTAACAAAATTGCTTTTAATTCCTATTTTTTCAGAAAGTCAATCCTCAGGGCCAATGTAAGTATCAATGTATAATATTGATGGTTCTAGAAAAACCTTGGACGCCAATTATCTAAAAAGAGCTGCAGTTGGGGGCTGAAAGGAATTTGATAGAGCCATTATTTCAAATTGGCTTTCTTAAAGGCCAAAGTACAAAGAAAATGTTTATGATCATAGAGTTAAAGGTTGAAGCCTTAAAAGAGGGTAATCCACCAATGTTTGCAGACTTTATTGATTTCTCAGCTGTTTTTGATCTGGTAAACACAACCAAGTTCTTGGACGGACGAGAGGCATTTTTCTAGAAAAATAAAGACAAATAAGAATCTTAAACAAGCCTGTGTCTTGGTGCTTCACCTTTTTAATCTTTAGACTGCAGGCTCAGGCACAGATTTAGGTGGACCGAAGAATGCCCCAATAAAATCCATAGTCCTCACATTAATTGTATGGCTTTTACGAATGACAGTATGGCCGATTATTCACGCGTGGGTTTACAACATAGCCTCTCAGCTATACAACATTACGCACTAGATAATGATCTAGAAATTAAGAAAAAACACTCTTAGGAACTTGATCTGTAAAGCACCACTGATCCCCACTGGGAATCATGTACATCTCAATAACTTAAAAATCTGCCAACATCTGTTCATTCAACCACTAGCTCCTGTCCTTGACGCAATTCACAAACCTACTAATTGATAGCATTTGGCCAATGCTAACACCTTATAGGCAAACCTTATAAGCACTCCATGAATTATATCTGACCAAGACCCAAAGGGGTGCAGAGCTCATTGCCTAGAGATACATTTCCATATAATTCCCAATGCCTACAAGTAGAGGGAAAACATGTTAAAAACATCCCATCTTAAAAGCAACCCAGAAAACTAATTGCTGACAGCTTTTACTCACACAAATCTGGCACTGCACTGACGACCTATCATTCAACACTGGTGTAGTCTGTAGGTGCAGCTGGGTAATTGTGTGATTTATAATAAAACCATTGGTAAAGCAACCAAAGAAGATGAACGATTTGTTACAAGAGAAAGGGAAATGTTAATTCATTCAAATTTACTCTAATGATCAGTGGGGAGCACATTTTGGAGTAAAACAAATTCCTACAAAAAGACATATGTAAATGACGGATGTGTGGGGTGTAGGCTAACTCCCCAGCGATCAGACTAAGAAAATACAACTTACTAGGGAAAAGGCTAGGTGCACCTTTTTGTGAGAAGGTCCAGAGCTTTTATCCTGTATACAAAAAAAAAAGGCGACACCGTATTATGAATCCACTGCCGTAGAGCTCTCTCGTCATCCATATGAAACTCAGATTATAAACACATAAATTGCCACATATGAGGCATTTGATATACAGTGTTAATCCCCCACCCGCATTGGCTGCTGCCTATGTACATGCTAATAATTACATACATCCCATTCTCCAATTGGTTCTGCTCTCTTCTCACCAATCTTCGCCACACATGCGTAACGTCATTGTTCATCTTGAAACACTGCAAAGCAATTGGTTAAATTGAACTGGCAACACCCTACCTTTCATCCTAACCATGTGATACACGCCTGATCATCAACATGAACTCAGAAGACAACCTTGAGGTCAATCTTGTCATTGCAAACAAAGCAGCCCTTGTCTAATCCCAGGCATGTTGGCGCCCCCATCATGCTCCCCCCACTGTATGGGCATCACTCTTGGCTCTCCCTGACACAAACAATAGATCATGTTGTTCTCCACTTTCCCTTTATCAGTTCCCCTCCCCAAGAGTAAACCATGTGTGCCACTAATCAATCCAGTTCGCAAAGGATTGAGAACCCATTTTCTTGCACATCTGGTAGTTCAAATAGAATGACCATCATTCTGGGGGGCGCTAGTGTCTTAAATCTTAGTTCAGGTTTTGGCAACCCAGGACCTCTGCCTCACATCCCAAGAGTATGACCTTCATTTTGGGCCGCAGCCCCGCACCTATTCAGCTGCACACATTCCTGCCTAATTGTTCAAAGGCCTAACTGATGTGGGTGTGCGTACATGTTTCTTGCTGCGCCTTGGAATCCAAATGTGATCATCAAGCAAGGAATAATGCCTTGTTGTTCTGTGAGGATTCAGGCCTACTCTTTAACACAGCACTACTTCATATTATACCTGTTATATTTGTAACTGTGGGCTCTGGCGTGCTACAAATAAATAAATATATATATACATAATGGGCCTCATTCTGAGTTGGGCGGTAAGGGTTAATGGCCACTGGTAAGGAGACCGGTGCCGTTAAACCCTTACCGCCCAATTCCGAGGTCCCTTAGCGGCACCCACAAAGGACGTGTGGTCTGACCACATGTTCTTTACGGGACCCGTTAAGGGACCTTGGAGCTAATAACGGGCCTGCAACTAGCGGGCCCGTTATTAGTGCCTTCCCATTGAGCCCTATGGGGGCTCAAATGGGAATGGGGAATGGCATTTGGAATGGGGACTTACCGGGTCCATCGGAATGTCCCGGTAAATCCCCATTTCACCAGACCGGACCCGGCTACCTCCAAACTCGGAATGAGGCCCAATGTGTTTTTCGTAATTCTATTACAAAGCTACTGGTTAGTTTGCCCCCTATGTGATTTCCATCTCTCACCAGTTAGTCCTGTCCATGAAGCACCTGCACTTTCCTGCGCCTATTCTCCATATTTTAGTATATTTTGCGCAATCTAAATCGTCTGGGAGGGGCGGCAATCTGTACCTGCATCCCAACAGAGGGCATGTCTACGATTATAGTTCCCACTTTCATAGTGTCTCTCTTCTTTTCTGGCCTAAACCCCATGTGAGTTAGGTCCTATGTTGGGAAGATTAGAGCGATTTCACAGCGTTATGATGTTACAGCCAAGGAGGTTAGCTAAATGCAAAGAGTGCGTCACTCACCGATCAATAGTGCCGTCTTTGAAAAGACACCATGCTTCTGCTATCTTTAGAGCGGCAATTCATATTGTTGTAGGAGGGTGGCAGGGGGTCAATAATGCACTTTGCATGCCGCTTGCGGTGTGGGTGCAATGCTGTGTGGGTTTTTTTGTGTGGATTTTCTTTTCCCTCCCTTTTTTGCTTTGTGTGCATCGCTTTCGAGACTCCCAAGTCGAGACCTGATTTCAGTGCTCCTTTTTCTAAACAAACACATTAGAAAACATGCCCTTAAGTCATTTGCTAAAACCTTGCTATGTTATTATTTTTGAGTGTTATAAACGGTAACAAAACAGCCCTATACACTGGAGAGTAAAAGATCATCGTGTTAGCTTATACACTGACACTTGAAACACACATCACTGTTTGTGAAGGCAAACAAATCAAGAAACTGGATCAGGAGCGAATTGTAAGCCCTTCTTGAGTACCATTACTTTGGGTAAAAGTAAGACCTGTTATTAGTGCACTTGGAAGAGGGAATAATCTCCCATCAGCACTGTACAAGAACTCAAACTATAATTCGGACATTTAGTACATTCTAAAGTCCCGCCTTGAGCGATGGTCCCTTTTTCCGGCTTGGGTGGCCAAACTCCCTTTATACAGACCTTAATATTAACAACATGAATGCTGAGGTGTCCTGCCAACCATGCCCGGCCAAAGGAGTGCCATCGCCCACTGTAAACCTGATGGCGGCCCACTTCATTTACCTTTCCCTCTTGTTTCAGTCTGCTCTCCCTGGCACATTTTAAAGTTAGTCCTACATTAACATTGTGGTTGAATAAAAATGCACATTCGCCACATTTTGTGCAGCTGCCGAATTTATAGGTCTTTCAAAATGAAGCATATTGTACTGCCAAGCGGCAGCAATCTTGGCTTTAATGGCAGCTATACTCCTTTTAAAGCATTCTGGGGCACCTTTGGCTGCTTGGGTGTATGATTTGGTTTGCTGAGAATCTCCCACAGTCTAAAGCATTTGTTTATGGCCATTGTGTTTTTAAACTTCCTCCCTTCCCAACGCTTCACGTCACTCCTTGTTCTGCAGGGGGGGGGGGGACATACATTACCTGAATGCTGACGTGGCAGGGAGGATGCTAGTTTCGCACATGTGGTTAAGGCTTAGAAGCTCATATCGTGAAAAGTAGAGAATGTCTATACATCAGAAATGAATATAACTGTATCTAGGTAAGTACATACATGGTTTATTTACTCCCATTGCAGAAAGTCCGACTTCATTCAAAATATTCAGAAACACGCAAGTCAGTTATTTTGCATTTCCTATGCATAGGAAACATTTTAAAACCGCATCAAGTAAATGCTTTAAAATGTAATATTGGTTTCCGCTTTGTTCATGAATTGAGGTATCCATCACACTGCAAAGATTCAGGAATTTAAAACATTGCAATGCGTACTCATAAGTCGATATGAGCGTTTATCCCTTCGCATTTTCCCTGATTGGCTGGTCCAATTCAACGAGTTGTTTGTTGCTTTTGTCACATGAACGAAGTGGTTTTTGAGACGTCTTCATTTGTTCTCCACGTTATTCGCAAGCAATTGCTGCAAACACGAGACTACTTCATTTTTGGGGCTGAAAATGTGCAGGAGCGCACCTGGTATTTGTAAGAATTGCTGTTCGTTTTGTGACTTTTGAAAAAAAATATTTTGGCTCCCTAAATCCACCTACATTAAAACTGCTCTTTAAACATATTTCTAAACATTCCTCCTTATCATTAATTTTTGACAAAAAACAATGTAAGATTGTTTTTGCGGGATCTGTGCTCCCTCCTGTGTGCTTAAGTGGCATTGTGGTTCTCAGTTGGTCTGCCTAAAAAGAGCTTCATCTCTCTGCCAGAGCTCTTGTAGAACATGCCCAAAAAGCGAGGCTACATAATTTGTTTCACAAAAACAAATATATATATATATATATTTTTTTGGTTATGTTTTATTGGTTAAAAGTCAAACATGTATAAAACAATCATTGACTTAAAATAAACCTTTAACATCTTTGTTAAAAAGAAAACCATCCATAAATTACAGCAAAATCCATTCCACTAAAAATAAAACATTTTTCCTTTTTCTTTCCCTTTGGTTCTAAAAAAAATAAATAAAGAGGAAGACAAATCCATCCCCCAAAACCAAACCTTTAGCATCTCCATTCTAGATACCATCCACTGATACCACAACATGCCCTCCACTGGTTCACAAAATAATACTATGTCAAGCCGACAGTTGGGACAGTTAGGATGAGCATCAATCCATCAGAGATCCCTTACCCCCCATCCTCCCACCCTATTTCCCCCAATTGGTTAACATGACCTCCAGCATTTTCATTACCGCTATAACAAATCTAGGCTTATCACCAATTAGCAACCACTTCCACCATTCCCCTCTTGAGAGAGTTGATTCCATCCATGAGGTCGCCTCTAGATATAGCGCTCGAATCTTAGTCAAAGCTTCACAGTTCATTATTAGATGTTCTGGGGTTTCCACATGGCAGGTGCTCATACAATATCGACAGTTAGCACTTTCGATCCCCGTCATTTTCCTCTTAAACAAAATCTCTGTTGTGTGTAGGATATTTAAACGACATCTAAGAAGAAGGTCACAATACATGGGGGCAGGGAATTTAACCATAAATTTCGGTTGTTTGTTAACTCTCCCCCCTCCACAGACAGTGGTTCTTTAGACCTTCAACCACTGCACTGATCCATGGTGGTAATCCAATCTCAGAGCAGCAGTTTCTTTGTCACACTCATTGGGTTACACAACAGATTGACGGACACATCTTTATCCCGCATAAAGACTTCCACCTTATTTCTACATTCTTCAAATGGTCCGTTAACCACCCTGTTCTCCAAGGCCAAGATCTTAAACGGTTTCTCAACATTCTCTAAAGCATATTTCCTATACAATGATACCGTCTTCCAAGCAACTAATGACTCCAAGGAATGGAGCCTCAGTTCAAACCTGGTTTTAAACATTGGGAGATCATTTGGCAGGCACAATATCTTACGCCAAAAATGACCCTCCAATTTCTCCTAACACTCATATGAGAGGCAGAGGACCGCCTCGGCTCCATAGGTTAGGGTCTGTGCCACATTTTGTTTGTAGAAACAGATGATGGGAATTTGTGTGAATTTACCAATCTTCCAGTGCAGCACCCTACCCTGGTTCACCATAGGGATCATTCTCTGCCATAAACAGGCATAGCGGGCAGCCTCATCAGTATTTCTGTTGACAGTGACCCCCAAATAGACTATTGAATCCACCCTCTCTAAGGGAGTTCCACCCACCCTCCAGGTAAAGGTCTCTTTTTTACCCTTCTAGCTTTCTTCAACGGGAGCACCTTAGATTTGCTTGCATTGATTTTCATACCATTGCTCTTAAGGTATGATTCAAACGCTTGGAGACGAGGCTGGAGGCCTATGGGAGTACAATCAAGAAAGACCAGGTTGTCAGCAAAAAGAATCCACAGAACCTGGGCTCTGTTTATTGATGGGGGAAAGGCATGTACATTCTCCTGGGACAGACCCAAGTCGGAGATATATATATATATATATATATATATATATATATATATATATATATATATATATACATATATATATATATATATATATATATATATATATATAGACAAAACAGTAGCGGAGCAAGGGCACACCCCTGTTTCAATCCCCGGAAGGTGGAGATTCTACTAGATAGTATTCCCCTTGCAGAGAGCCTAATTTGCACCGAGGTGTCAGTATAAAGTGCTTCAATTGCCTCTACAAGTTCACCCAGGCAACCACACAAACGCAGTTTTGCCCACAGATGGCTCCTGAGAACACTATTGAACACCTGTTCGAGGTCCATGAAGGCCAAGAACAGCGTCAATCCCTTCTCAAAACTCTTTTCCTTAAGTAAATTCAATAGGAGGAGGTTCAAGGAGGTGGCCACTCCCCTCACAAAGCCCATCTGCTTCGGGTCCAAAATACCACTCCTATCCGCCCATATCTTCAGATCGCGCAGGAGAGGGTTGCAAAAAGCTTTCCCAACGCATCCAAAAGGGCGATAGGATGATAGCTTTTAGGATCAGTCCTATCGCCCTTTTTAAAAATGGACATGATTGAAGCTTCCTTCCAAGACTCGGGGATAGATCTGTTGGTCATGATTTGTCTAAACATCGATAAAACAACTTTTAACCAGTGGCCTTTGGTTTTTTTAAATGCATAGTTTGAAATCCCATCGGGACCAGCCGCCTGGGAAGGACTAAGCTTTCCAATCATCAGACTAACATCATGAGCATTCGGAAGAAACTTCCATCCCCCACTATCCCTGGCTTTAGGGATGGTCAGACCCTCACCCGGGTCAGAGAACAAAGACTGATAATGGCTAATCCAGCCTTTCTCTGCCACCATCACCAAGGACTTCTCATGGCGAAACACCCCACCATGTGGATCTAGAGTCCTTCTTGCAGACCACTTGTAGCATGCACTCCGCATCATGCTGAGGACACAAGTGTTGCGTGCTTCTACACCAATTTTTATATGTCTGACAGACTTTTCTTGCCCTTTCTTTCTTTTCCGAGCCGGAGTCAGCCCTATTTGTTTCAATGCTCTGCGCATATCTTTCTTTTTTTTAACTAAGTCACCATCGTAAACATGTTTTTTTGACCACGGCAGATCGCCATTACGTACTCCTGGTTTAGAAAACTCTTTGAGGAGCCCTCTATAATCAATATTCCGGGGGGCAATCAGCAATTGACTATTATACTCTCTATCAATCCTCCTGACCTCATACTCTTTCAATCTTAGGCGAATCCCACAACTCCTTAATTCAACCTCTTCCATTACATCCTTCCGATCCTTGAACCAACCACCCACAAAACCTATGGTCAGTAAATCGTGGTCACCATGAGGAATCACAACAAAGGTCTCAATACTCTCCTTGAGATTATTGGCGATAAAGCAATAGTCAATGCAAGTTGTCAATGCTCCATTCCTCCAAGTGGGGCGACCGGGAATATCTCCCTCCGTTTGCCCGTTTACCAAGTGCATTTCTCTTACCTTCATATTCCTCATCCAATTCTTCTCCCTTTCATTCCATTCCTTCTTATCACACACCTTCCCTGTCCTATCCAACAGTTTGATATTAAGATCACCACCCAACACAATCTTGACACCTTCCACTTCACAAACAGCCCCATCAATCAAACTATTTACAGCCTTCGTAAATTCAAATTCCTTCCCCACATTGACTCGCCAATAAACGTTAATCAAAAGCCAAGGCCGGTTTATGCTATCCAGTTCATCTTTTAAGTAGATTGCTTGGACATATGGGTTCGGGCATTTGGTTGCTGTTACAGACCAACGCAAGTCGTTCTTCATCATCATCAATAATCCAGAGAATGGGTGGCCCAACAACCCTTTTGGTGCCAGGTTTAGAGACACCACATACCCATCACACTGAGGCTGCTCCCTTAACCATGTTTCTTGGAACACGAGGATATCAAAATCAGCCAAAGCCAGCATCCCACCCCAAACAGGCTTCGGAACCTAGTGTTCCAACAGCCAATCCTCAATAAGATCGACTTATTTTTTTCCACAGTCTAACAGCCTCCTGGACAGCTCAATGCTCCTGCTAGCCATGACCATGATGGTGTAGTAGCAGAGGGTAAGGTTTGGGCCGTTGGCTTTCCATGGTCTGCTACTGTAAACTTCTGAGAATGTAAATCTTTCTTGTGAGCCACCGGAACCCCTTCTTTAAATTGCCTTCTGGATCCTTCGTTACCTCTTTCTTTCCTCTTCTCCATGCCCTGAGCTGAGTTTCCAGAATTCGGGGCCCTTGTAGAGGTTGCCAATTTCCAGTTCATTTTCAATTGAGCATGAAAGTCTGTTAGATCAAAGCCGAGGGGTAGGAATGTATCTCTGAGGGCCAGCAAGGAATATAATCCAGTTTGTCTTTTTTTCTTCAATGAATTCCACGATCTTGATATCCTCCGTCACAAATTTGAGGTTCAGGGCTATGGTATTAACCAACCACACAACATTTCCCCTGTTCAACAAGAACATCTTTGAATCACTCTTGATCCTTTCCAAACAAACCTTCGGGCCCAGTTATTCAATTTTTTGTGCTGGGCGGAGATTTTACACCCCCCCCCCCTCCTTACCACCTCCCATCTTAGTTCTTTATCAGCACCATTGGATTTACCCACTTTGACAGCCTTATTCCTATTCATAGCCCACAAACCACATCTTCTAATTACCTTCAGGGACCTCAAACCAAGATCCTTTTCGTCAAATGATCTTTGAGTGGGGGAGACCAAGGTCTTCTTGATTTTAAGGGGGAGATTAAGTAAGGCCATCCTTCTTTGTTCAAGAGTTTTAAAAAACCCTAGGTCATTGTCTGACTTATTCACATCCTTTTTGAGGAGAGCAGAGGCTTCACCAGACCAGTTTTTCCTCACTATTGACGACTGGCGGTAGAGTTTTTACAGGAACTGTAGTCGGCAAGAACGATTCCTTTGATGTTTGCTCAGCCGGGTACAAGCCTGGAACCCTTGATTTCGAGAGGCCTTCCATTAGTTCCCATTCAGAGTTACTAACATCTTTCCAATCGGCATCTTCATCCACTCTCTCCATTTCTTCCACTAACAGGCTCAGCTCCCCTGTAGAGGTATCCGGTAGGGGGGGCAGGTCTCTCCTGGGTTTCTTCGCCGGTAAGCAGCATAGGTGGTGATCTAATATTCCGAGAGCCCTTTGCCTTCCTTTTAGCATTCGATGGCATGTTTTTTGATTTTTTTGCCGCTTTTAATTTTGGCTTCCCTTGGGGTATGCCCACAGCACTGTTCACAGAATCCATCAAAGGGCCTTCCTCCATTACCCCCATAGCTTTAGCGTCCTTTTTTGAATTGAAGACCGAAAAGACGTTCTTCACTGCAGGGGGGACCATATCACCTGTCAAATCAATTGCAGGGACCAGCCCATCCGGGCCAAATGGCAAAACCCTAGATGATTCAGTCAGACTTTCTTTCACCGGGGATGACAATCTCACCAGACCTTTCATCTGAGTCCTCATCCCCTTACAATCTTGCAGGAGAGCTTCCATCATGAGGGAGTTGTCCCCGGTTTCACAACAAAGCAAAGTTTCGGCTACCCTATCGAGTCTTACGGCTAGAGCTTCCATGGTTTGCATTTATTCTAGAAGCCCACCAATCATGGCTGATTGGGTTTGGATAGACTCATTCAGACTCTCATATAGCTTTGTAAAAGGCCCTAGAGAGATAGACAGGGAAGCCATGACAAGTTGCTGCAATTGCATTAGATTCACCCCTTGCCCCCCATCAACAACTCTTCTTTTTCTTCTTCCTCATTGTTCATGAATTCGGGGAGAATAGTCCGGAGACACACTACTGGAAGAGGAGGAATCCGATGGCACCTCACTTTCTAATGAAGGGGGTTGTAAGTCTCTCCTAACTGGGGGGCTACTTACCATCAAGGGCAGATTAGGACTATTCAAAAGAGGATCCACCGGACCCATTAGGGGAGCTTCCAATGGCTCACCCCCCTCAGACCATTCAATAGGGTCCCCATTCCTTGGGGGATCGATATCCTCCCCCGTTTCCCCCTCTCCGGCCTTATTCAACTCCTCAGGAGCATCGGCCGTTTTGTCCACCAAGTCCTCCGCTTCCAGGAGTGATTTGTCCAAGAGTCTAAGGCATTCATTTACCCTAGACATACTAAGGGCCTCATTCCGAGGTTGGCGGTAAGGGGTTAATGGCGTCGGTAATGGTGCTGGTGCCGTTAACCCCTTACTGCTGCATTACGAGGTCCTTTAGCGGGTCCTGCTAAGGGCGGCTGGTTTTTCCAGGCGCCCTTAGTGGGAGCCGCTAAAGGACCAGCATGCTAATAACGGGCCCGTTATTAGCATGGTCCCCATTCCCATTGAGCCCTATGGGGGCTCAAATGGGAATGGGGAAGTACAGGTTCCGGGTTCCTTGAATGAGGAATTACCGAGCCCTCCAAGGCTGGAATAGCCCAGTAATTCCTCATTCAGGGAACCCGGACCCGGTATGCGGTAAGGGGGTAGCCATGGAGCTAATAGCACAATGGCTACCTCCAACCTCGGAATGAGGCCCTAAGTCTTTTTTGTTTGGCAATTTATACCGTAAGGTCCGGAAGATCATTAGCTAGTTTGCAGGCCAACTCCTCATTTGCTCCTTTCACACCTGCAGGGTTGGCACCCAGGACCGCTAGTTGAAGACAGAAGTTTAAGCTGGGGGAAAAAACATCCAGCTCCAAAGGCGCCACAACACCCTGGCATCCCCCCTCTTCACCCCATCATTGTCTTCAACTGGGGGTGAGAAGGTATCCAAGGCATTGGAAATTAAAGCTTCCTGGGGGAAAGGCACCACAGCCTGAGACCCTGCCGCCAACACAATGAGCCCCGGGTGAACGCCCGCCCCATCATTCCTGGACATCCGTACATCCCTCATATCGGGTTCAATCAGGGGCAGCAGTTCATTGTTTGTTAAGTTGGTTTCGCCCTTCCTTTGCGGAAACCCACAATCGACAGCAGCAGGCTCCAACCCCACCACTCCGCTCTTTAAGTGCTGTCGAGTTTTCGCACAGTGCATTGAGGAAGATCTCAATTTCTCCATTCCTTTAAATGACTTCCCGCGAAACGCAACCACTGTGCCACCTCACGCCAACTCCTGCTAACTCCACTATCTCCATTTCTCTCCGCTTTGCGGAGGAAGTGAGATTAAGTAGGAGACTGACTTCCTGTAGGTGGGGGTGGGGCGGCCAAAAAGCCACAATTTTCTTAAAGGTGCAGCTGCTTTTTCAGTCGCGGCGCTCCAGCAATGGCAAAATCCACACGGAGGGGCAGGGAGACACACAGTCACGTCTTCTGCTAACTCCACTTATCTCCACTTCGCCAAATATTTATCAGCGCTTAAGGGTTATTTTTGGAAATTGCGGTAGGTTTTGAGCCATTTACATTTTTTTGGCTTCATAAATCTGTGACCACTAAAACTGCTACAAACTTCCCATAATTGATAGGAAAAAACCAAAGCATGACAACTATTATTTGACCAAAAAAGGATGTAATCACATTTATGCACGTGTCGAGGCGATTTGCATTTGTAACTTTGTGTTTCTGACTATACAAAACAAATGTGGTGAAAATCCTTGCACTTGCGCGATCTGAATGACAAAAGGCCTAGTAAGATCGTTGTTTTGTCCTCTCTTTGTTTCCCCCTCCCTTGCCTTTTCGAGCCTAGAAACACTTGTGAACAGGCGCGTAATAAATATCATATACATTGTATGTCATTTGTTTTTTTGTTTTTGATGTCAGTGGCTTTATAAATGAAGAACACAAGAACGTTGTTTGTGTGGCCTTGTGTCAATTCAGTCAGTAACAATGACACTGTAGCACTACCCAAAAACGAACTCAGTTTTAGAGGTATTCATGCTACACCCCAATACCTTAGAATACTTATTTGTTACTATCAATAGAATATGCAGGCAAGATAGGTGGGGAGTGACTATTTGGGGTGTGCTTAATTTCTTCAAAAATTATGAGCAGTCAAGTGTGGCAGAAACTGCACAAGAGGTTCCCCCGGGTTCCTCCAACTGATGACAGAATTAAGTAATGTTCGTGCAGATAGACTGCGCAAAAGACTCAGTTACTCAGTGGTTAAATCCTTAATGATTAAGATGAGAGTTCAATTCCACGAATAATCAGATTCCAAAGATGTGCAAAAGTAGTTTATTCGGTCACAGGTAATCTCCAGGATCTCTTTGAAGGGATACATCGCATTATTTGATCGGGTAATTACACCAGCTATAACAGGACCAGCCAATGCACTAAGCTTACATGCCAGTAACTACTCAGCACCAACTCCGGCTTAATCTTGTTCTCATATACAATTGAATTTTTGCTCAAATGCGGTCCATTAGGTGACATTAATTTTGAGGATTCACGGTGTGAGGGATCAATCCCTATTTTCAGTTGCCTTGCAGGTCGAAACATGTGTCGGCTGTGACAGAATAAACTACTTTTGCACATCTTTGGAATCTGATTATTCGTGGAATTGAACTCTCATCTTAATCATTAAGGATTTAACCACTGAATAACTGAGTCTTTTGCGCAGTCTATCTGCATGAACATTACTTCAATAGAATATGCATCTGTCTGTGAAATAAGGCAATATCGTTGGCATATACTTTAATACTGCAGAGGTTATAAACATCAAAAGCCCCTTTCGCCCTGTTTTCGGTTTGTACTTTCATAACAAGTGGTTCTATATGTAAAGAAAACAGAAGAGGGAGATCACTCAGGCAGTCTTGCATACATCCTGTCTCAACTTCTAGTTCCGACACTTGCATAGATCCTGTCTCAACCTCTAGTTCCCCCACTCGCATAGATCCTGACTCAATCTCTGGTTCCCCAACTCGCAGAGATCCTGTCTCACCATCTAGTTTCCCCACTCGCATACATCCTAACTCAACCTCTAGTTCCCCCACTCCCATTCATCCTAACTCAACCTTTAGTTCCCCCACTCGCATAGATCCGGAGGCAACCTGTAGTTCCCCAGGGTCGGACTGGGACAAGAAATAGGCTCAGTCACCCAAAAAAAGTGGCCCACCCCTTGCCTCAAAAAAGTGGCCCACCCCATGCCTCATGACCCTTGACCTCTGATGACATCACCGGAAGTGATGTCATTTGACCCCACCCCAAAGTGACATCCTGGGAAGCGATGAAACACGACCTTTCACCCCTTGACAAAACAGCAAGTGGCATCAAATAGCATTGTTCCCAAGTACACTAAATTACTGTGAATCCAAGCAGACGTCCAAGGCCAAATGATAATATTTTATTGTATAACACTTACGCTTAAGCTCTTTTTTATAAAAACAAATATGTATACAATCGGCCTCAGGTTGGTGCTAGTCATGGCGCTAAGCTATTAGCGCCATGACTAGCACCATTACCGGTACTGTGTCCGCCCTCGTTCAAACTTACCGGTCTAGTCCGACCTTTGCGGGACCGGTAAATCCCCATTGAAAATGTCAATCCCCATTCCCATTTGAGCCCACCTAGGGCTCAATGGGAATGGGGAGGGTACTAATAACGGTACCGTAAATAACGGTACCGTTATTAGCTCTGAAGACCCTTTGCGGATCCCGTCCATAACACCTGGTAAAAGCATGAGTTAAGGACGGGGCCGCAAAGGGACCTCGTAGTAGGGCGCAAAGGGTTTACCAGCACCTATGTCCTTAACGGTGCCCGATATCCCTTTGCGCCCTACTCGGAATGAGGCCCAATATCTCCCAACCTGTGTTGGTACTCATTTATCGACCTAAGAAGGATGAAAGGCTTTTTGAAAAAAAAAGAAAAATTGAATACAAAAAAAACTTTTTGAAAACATGTTTTTCTTCCCAACCAGCCCAGGCATGGCCAGAAACCGGCCCCCACTCCCCAGGGACGATTTCGGCCAGGCCACGGGACGAAAGGCTGAGGGGCCAATCCGACTGTGTAGTTCCCCCACTCGCATGGATCCTGTCTCAACCTCTAATTCCCCCACTCGCATAGATCCTCAATCAACCTCTAGTTCCCCCACTCGCATAGATCCTGTCTCAACCTCTAGTTCTTCCACTCAAATAGATCCTGTCTCAACCTCTAGTTCCCCCACTCGCATACATCCTGACTCAACCTCTAGTTCCCCCAATCACATAGATCCTGACTCAACCTCTAGTTCCCCCACTCGCATAGATCCTCAATCAACCTCTAGTTCTTCCACTCAAATAGATCCTGTCTCAACCTCTAGTTCTCCCACTCGCTTAGATCCTGTCTCAACCTCTAGTTCCCCCACTCGCATACATCCTGACTCAACCTCTAGTTCCCCCAATCACATAGATCCTGTCTCAACTTCTAGTTCCCCCACTCACATAAATCCTGAGTCAACCTCTAGTTCCCCCACTTGCATAGATCCTGACTCAACCTCTAGTTCCCCCACTCGCATAGATCCTGACTCAACCACTAGTTCCCCCACTTGCATAGATCCTGACTCAAACTGTAGTTCCTCCACTTACATAGATCCTCAATCAACCTATAGTTCCCCCACTTGCTTAGATCCTTATTCAAGTTCACCCACTGTCATAACTTTGATCTTCAATTTAGCCATTGCTCCTTCATACACTTTTCTAATCAGCTCTAAAAACGTGATGGAAAGTTCATTTTTGCCAGAGTTTTCTTTTGAAAATCCCAGTTTACTAAATCAAATATTTTTTCTGCATGTTTCATGCATACCCCAATAGAATAATTTCTCATTTGCTACTGCAATGGCATCATTCAAATCCTACTGATTAGCCACCAAGATTCTTCCCTGAATAAAACCATTTTTATCCGTCCCTACTAAATTCACAATAACCATGGACAACTGAATAGGTAAATCCTTTGGTGATATTTTATAGTCTACTTTCAAAAGCATAGACAACTATCATCTCACTGGACACTTTACGTGTTTCACAAATACTGCAATTCCTGTTTTCAATCAAGATCCAGGAACTTTCAATTCCTGCAGAATTCTATTTGCCAGTTTTACCAATGTTGATCTCAATAATCCCTTACATTTATTTTCAAATTCAGAGGTGATACCATTGCCCCTAGCCTTCAGCCCCGGAAGCTCCGTTCTCTTCAATTACTCATCTTGCTCTTCACAGTATATATCCTCATAAGATGTATACACCTTATTATCATATTGCAAATATACATCCACTATATCTTCTGTTGTGTCCACTATCTCATCCTGATTCATATCCCAGCCTGTTCTAAATTGTTCTCTACAACTTAACTCTTAACTCTTGACTTTTCACGCTAATACCTACCTGATGTTCCCCTTCTCATACCACTCGTGGCTTGCGGTGCATCTATACACATTTTCTTTCTCCAAAAACCATGCGTTCATTTTCTCATTTAACCCATCAATTTCTTCTCTTGATGACCTCACTCTGCCCTGCTTCTCTCAATTACTTCCATATTGCTCCAGCCTCCTCAACTGACTCATAAGCTGCTGTATTTTCAGATCTTCAGTTTTATGTGTGCCAGATGTAAGGGAGATCTGTACCCCTCAGATAACCAATTTACAATCCTCCTATACAATGTTGAAATTGGTTGAGTTTTCATTAGCCACAAAGCATTCTATACTTTTTAAAATCTATGTTTGCTACCAGTACTGGGTTTGTCAGAATAGAGTTATCCTTAACCCATGCATCTTTACAGATTTACAGATTATTTTATCAATTTTTAGCTCTAGCAAAAGGACCGCATGGAGAGAAAAAATAGGTCTCTGAATTTCCATTTTCTAAATCTAAATTATGATGAATATACAAGAAAATACATTCTAGAGGTAGACATTTAGAAGCCCCTTTTATAAAACTATATAAATTGCTTGGAAGATACCTGTTACATTGTGTGACAAGGTGCCAGAAGCAGGAGTCAGACACAGAGATAACATGATTCTAAGTGAGATTTATTAATAAGAAAAGAAAACCTACCTTTCCCTAACTCTAGAGCGATTCCCCTACCTAATAAACAATAATCTCAGGTCAGTCTAGTCAGAATGTCCATTCAACTAATATATCTGTCCTCCGTCCAAACTCCTCATCTAGCCCTACACTACTAACAGAAAATCCCTAACTACTATTCAGGAGGATGACTCCCCCCTCCTGATAAACAAAAGGTTTTAACCTTCCAACACTAAACACTTAGCACTCAAATCGGGACTCCAGGAGAATTAATCCCTTCTCCTGAGTAGGTTCCAACAAGGATTTCCAAAGTTTTAGTTTGTCTATTGCCGTAGACTCTGATTTGCCAACCAGGGGAATCTCTCCCTTCTCCTAGTACAAACAGTTCCTTGGTATGATCAACAAACACTTTTCATCAGGAGTTGGTCTTTCTCGACCTATCTGCTGCGTTCGATCTGGTAGATGACAAGCTCCTCATAGATACGTGTCGGAAGGTAGGGAAGTGCGAGTCCCTTGGCATAAATTGGTTCAGATCCTTCTTATCCAATAGGCAATCCTCCATCTTTTGGGATGGTGTCTCCTCTCAGTCGGACCCCATTTGGTGTGGAGTCCCACAGGGGGCATTTGTTTCACCAACCCTATTTAATCTTTACATCAGACCACTGTGTGACTTGCTTGAGTCACTCAGTGTTACGTTTAGCAACTATGCTGACGACACACACCTGATTTTGGAAATTGTTGGAGACTATGAGAAGAATAGCAAGAAAATGACTACCATTCTCGAAGTAATAGAGATTTGGACAATGGAGCATTGGCTCTGCCTTAATGAAACTAAGACCAAATTGCTACTGTTCTGGAGTACTTTGGTGAGAGCTCAGCTGCGTCATGAATACCAATAGTTTAGCATTAAAGACTCCGTCATTACAGTGGTGGACAAAGTTAAGACCCTTGGGGTACTCTTTAACACAGACATCAATACAGAGGTGCAGATCTCTTACACTGTGAAAAACTGCAACTACTATTTAAAATTGATGAGGAATATTAAACCACTCATCTCAGAAGAGAACTGGAAGAGCCATCATTCTATCACGCATTGACTATGCAATTCCCTGCTGATAGAGGCTAAGAAAACATTTACCGAGCGGTTGGAAACTCTCAAAAATGATGCATTTAGAATCATTAAGGGCATCCAAAGAAGGGAACATATCTCCACAGGGATAGAATCACTACACTGGCTGCCTATTGTGGCCCAAATCCACTTCAAAGCAGATAATAATGTCCGTAAGTGTCTTGTTGGTCAGGCCCCAAAGTATCTAAAGACCTGCACGTTCCCGTACGTCCCCAACCGGGCACCAAAATGGGCCAATATGGGAATAAATAAATCGCTCAGATTCAGAAAGGCCAGAGATTTTGGTTGAGCTTTTCCGACTAGGTCAGCACAGATCTGGAATAGGCTTCTGAGCAAACTCCAGCTGAAAGAAAATATCAACATCTTCCACGCTCAACTGGAAATGTTACTGTTTAAAGGGGTTAACTAGCATCACCTAGTATTCGCATGAGACTACCACATAAATGTACAGTCCCGTCTGATAAATGTCCTTCGTGTCTATGTGCTCCCTGATGCCCGAGGGTTCCCAGTGCTATATAAGTAAATAAATAAAATAAAATTAAAATAAGTTGAAACCCCTGCCACAGTTCCCCCAGTGTGTGTTCTGCTTTCCTTCTGTGAACCCTGGCTAATGGTCCAATGACCTCCTTTAGGATTCTCTCATGATTTACAAATGATTCCCAACTTTGAACAGTACCTCTCCTGATGAGATTGGTATGAGGGAGTTTACTTTTGACCAACACTACACAGTTATTTTCTTCAGTATTTTCTTCACCGCTACTGTGATGTGGGAGACCACCCCGATGTCGAGATTAGAGTTCTTTTCACCAGTGGCTTTATATCCACCACTGGGCCAAAGGAGATAACATTCAATGCACAGATCACAGTTTCTTTCACCACTCGGCCAAGGGAGATTGCTCCTGATGCACAGATTATAGTGTCTTTCACCAGTAGCCTTGTCTCCAGTCGTATACGAATTGTTTGAGTCACAATTGCACGAATGACAATTGACCTTTGCGCAATTGACCAAATTTTGAGGGTTAATTGTTACATATATGCGGCGGGAAACCCCTTGCAACCCCCCACCCAACGCAAAACCCCCCACCCAAACCCTATATATATATATATATATATATATATATATATATATATATATATATATATATATGTAGAAACCAATTTGGCTAAAAGATGGCGCTCTCCCTCATTCGGTGGCTGGTGCTAGAAAAACGAATTTAGCCAAATCCGTATATGTAGGGAAAACACACAGGCCCCTGAACGGTTGTAGCACTTCAAAAAACCGCTCTGGTAGGCATATGTAAAAAATAATATTCCAGCACACAAGACTTTAGCTATTCTAAAATATCAATTTATTTAGGCATAATGCAGCACAAATACAAAAACAGGGAGTAAGTAATACATCCCTGTGACAGACACAAAGTGCTACAAAGCACTCACCCCACGGGTGGATGTAAAGTCACGCGTTCCGCCTGAATACTCAGGCTTCCTCAGACCTTCTGAAATCCAAATGCGGCTAACACATCATGAAATAAAAAACCACTAAGCAATTCCAGAGCACCTCCGTGCGTTTAGCATCACGTGCCATGCGAGTCATATGACTACTAATCGAATAGAAGAGGTAGTCTCTTTGACACTATGACCTCCATATTGGAATGGTCAAGCGTCTATGTGGTCAATATATAAAGGCATAATTACCGAAGCATATCTAAATAGACATACTAGGACCAATGATAGGCTACTGCAGTGCAAATCGCACGGAGGAGGTGCCCGGAACCGCTACTAATTAAAACATTGTCAATGTAATCAGATGTGTAACATCTACGCACAAGTGTGCTCATGTATCATTCAGATGACTAACAGTGGCTCAAAATGGCCACTCCCAGACATCCGCCCCCCCAATAGAGTGAGTGTTCCTCAGCCTAGAGACGGCGAACTGAGCATCAGAAATATCCTCAATATTAGAGTAAATACCCTATTGCATTATGTATATACATAAAATTATTGTTATCATCGTGTACCAGGCAAGTGCCTGTAGTCTAAATAAAGACCAGCTACAACTAAATAAGACATATACTCATATCTTACAAAGTGCAAGTGAACAATCAGCCTTTCCTATGTCAATACCTCAGTGTAAACAACAGCAATTCTATTTAGACGACTATAAAGCCGATATTTTGGATGTTCCTGTTTCGAAAAAACTTCTAGCAAAGAATAAAGCATGTAGACATTTGTTATAAAGTGCGAGTTAGCAAACAACATTAATTATTTCGGAACCCCAATATAACACTCTAATTACGCAATTTGGACACTTCTTACATAGTGCAAAATAGCCAACAGTATTTCCTATATCAATACCTCAGTGCAAATCAATAGCAGCTCAAAATAGATGGGAAACTGTAAAGTGGCGAATATAAATGTACCCATTCATATCTCTATCAACAAGTGAATAACAATTCATCCATATAATCACAGTTGAATAAAGTGCAGTGCAATGAATGAAACCACTACTGTTCCTGATCTGGAAACAACAAGTCTTCTGTAGAAATTTCATGGCTCATGTAAAGAGTATAGTGATGTTGTAAAACAAATGAGAGTATGAGACAATATAAAGTATCTTCTTCATGTTAACCCATTCAAGATTGTAAAAACACATAAAGTTCAGCATCCACATTCAGTCCTTTAGGTTTCAAGGTGTCAAATTTGCATATGAGTGTGGCTTCCAACTGTCTCAATTTCAATTCACGGTTACCAAGTCTTTTATTCGGAGGTACATGTGCCAACCCCGTGAAAGATAAAAATTGAACATCACCATTATGCTTTTCTTGAAAATGACTAGTCAAGGGGTATGTTAGATCACCATTTTTTATGGCTCTGTAATGTTGAAAGATCCTCATCTTCAGGGGACCAATTGTAGAGCCTATATAGTGAAGACCACAGGCACAAGTGATGGCATATACGACATATTTGGTGATACAGGAAATTCTATGTTTGTATTTCCAACATTCACCATTGGCACTCCTAAAAGGAACCATCGATACATGTTTACACAATTTGCAATGGGCACATTTGAAAAAGCCAAAACTATTCCCATGACTTGTATGTATAATAGGTGCTGGCCTGGTTTTAACCATACTTGGAGATAACATCGTTTTGAGAGTAGGAGCCTTTCGATAAGTAACCTGAGGGAAATCGTCCAACACCAACCTAAGGTGAGGATCCGTGAGCAGCACCTTCCAGTGTTTCTTCATAATCATTTTTATTTCTTTAGCATGATTATTAAACCCTGTAATAAGTCTAATCTTACTATCCTTAACTTTGATTTTTCTGTTTAACAGGGATTCTCTCGTGACTGAGGCTGCTTGAGTAAAACTTCTAGAGACGGCATTCTTGTCATAGCCTCGTTTAACAAATCTCTGACCAATATTTCTAGCCTCACTCATATAATCAAGGTGATTACTACAGGCTCTTTTAGCTCGCAAAAATTCTCCATAAGGGATGGAGTCAATTAGAGCTTTCGGGTGATGACTCTTGGCGTGGAGAGTGGAATTAGAACTGGTGGGTTTTCTATATAATTTGGATGTCAACTTGTCATTTACTACCTGGAATTCTACGTCCAGAAATACCAATTTCTGTTGGCTGCTGACTACCGTTAATTCTAAGTTTAACATGTTAGTGTTGAGTATCTCGACATATTCAGTAAGTTCCGATTCTGTCCCATCCCATATGATAAACAAATCGTCTATAAAACGGTACCAGACAATGACATGTTTAGTCCAATGTTCCAATTCCTCTGCCCACGCCTTACGCAACTCCCACCAACCCATATAAAGGTTGGCGTATGTTGGAGCCATACATGACCCCATTGCCGTTCCCCTTATTTGTTGGTACAACTGGTCTTCATAAAGGAAATAGTTATGTTCCAGACAAAAAAGTAGTATATCTAATAACATCTGATTATGTTGTCGATAACTGATAGATCTCCTTTCCAAAAATGATTGGCAAGCCTTCATGCCTGCTGCATGTTGAATCGATGTATATAGAGAAACTACATCAATGGATACAAGAAAATAGTTAGGCTCCCAATAGATATTTTCTACCTTGCCAAGCAGATCTGCTGTATCTCGTATATAGGAGCTCAAGCTCAATACAAATGGCTGAAGAAAAAAGTCCAAATATTTAGATGTATTCTCTAATAAACTCCCAATGGAAGAAACAATAGGACGACTTGGAGGGTTTATTAGTGTTTTATGGATCTTAGGATTGAAATATATCAAGGGGGTCACTGGATTAGCATTTTTTAGAAAAAAGTATTCATCTCGATTGATGAGCTCTAAATCACTCCATTCCTTTAGTTTGCCAAGATATTTTCGTTTGGTATCCAATAGTATATCCATACTTATAGGTGTGTAATTCATGATCTCACTCAATTGTCTCTTCGCTTCTAGCTCATAGTTAGCACTGTCCATCACGACTATCCCTCCTCCTTTATCTGAAGGTCGTATGACTATGGAAGAATCTTCTTTTAGAGTTTGAAGAGCCTGGAATTGCATATAGTTCAAGTTCCGATTTTTAGGGGAGAGATTGCTGGATAGCTTCTTAAGATCTCTAATCACCAGCTCTTCAAAGATATCTATAGGTCCACATGTGATGTTGGGGCAGAAAGTGGACTGAGGTCGAAATTTAGTCGGACAATTAAGATCAGTTGGAATCCCAAATGCGGTTTCAAACACTGAATTCTCTAACCTAATATCGTCCTCCATATTCGTTTCACCCAATTCTTCCATGTCAGTTAAACATAAGAGGCTAGCCAAGTCTCTTTCTGATAGTATAGAAACCTCTTTGGTTGCCTCTTTCTTTTTAGAACCTGGATTGGCCTCAATTTTGGTTGCATGAAATTTAGTCAACTTCAACTTGCGGGTAAATTTATATAAATCTACCCTAGTGGAGGTATAGTCAAATGCATGCGAAGGACTGAAAGAGAGACCCTGGGAGAGAACTGAGGTTTCATGATATGTTAGGCTTCTTTTTGAGATATTGAAGATTTTTAGTTGGAGGTCTTGTTGCCTCTGGTTTTCCCCTTCTGTTTCACTCCAGATCTCGTTGCCATCGGCGATTGATTGTCTGTGTTGAATCCCCCGCCTCGTCTTCCTCTGCCGCCTCTTGTTGCTGCCCCTCTTCCTGGTCCTTTGTATTGGCCACGTCCTCTTTTCTCCGACTTGCTGTCCAAATGCATTAGTTTGAACTCCTCTAAAAAGTTTAATTTTTTTGAATATGTCCCTTCTGTTTCCGATGAACTCAATTCAGAGCTGCTTGGTTCTTCACTTAATGCAGCTAATACTGGCACATTGTTGGTTTCCATTTGTTGCAGCCTGATTTTGATGGGGTTATCAAATCTCTTGGCAAAAGTATAGATCCTCCCTTGTTCATAATCAATACGGTCTCGTTTGAATTTGTGTTGTTTCCTTGTTCTAATCTCTCCCTCATATCTTTCCAAATTTTCTTCCAAGCGCGACATTCGCCGCTTACATTCATCACCATCTTCTGAAGAAAATAGTTGTTGTTCCATTACTTCGATATCTTTAAGAAGAGTGATTCTGTCTATTTTTGCATATTTCACCAAGCTCTCTATCATTTTAAAAGAGCAAGTGTTAGTGTGGTCAGTCCATTCCTTAATTAATTCAGGATTCATGTCTTCAAACGTGGGGATCGTAAGGATTCTCAGTCCTTTTGGGATTCTTTGCACATCGAGATATGTTTGTAAAGTCATTGCCTCCCACCATTTCGATATTTCTTTTTTCTTTATTCTTTCAAGCTTGTCTAATTTCTGCTGCACTGTAAGACTGGCTGGAAGGCTGCTGTCCACCTCTGCTTCTGTTGTTGTCGTTTCTTGGTTAAACATGATGCTGGCCGCAGCTCTCCTCCTGGCTTCGACCTGGTCTGTCATGGCAACGGGTTAAGCAAAGTTCTAACCCGTGCTGACCTAATGAAAAAGTGCTGTATGCAAGAAATAGCTAAATAACCAAGCTAAATACTGCCAGACAGATCGACTAGCGTATTCTTCCTCTCACTCCACTCGATCGTGGCTAAGAGGTGCTTGGTACGTCTCCCCCTGGTTAAAAAATTAGGTATCTGATGCGAGTCTTCCGTGTGTTTACCATATTGAGGAAAACACTGAAACCCTCAATTAGAGACGGGGGGCCACACCTTGACTAGTATAGGGTGCCAAACAAGGCTTCTCCAAGAGTCACCTTACTGATGTAAAAAGTCAAGGGAGGTGGCAGCCATAAACCAAAGATTGAGAAACCAATTTGGCTAAAAGATGGCGCTCTCCCTCATTCGGTGGCTGGTGCTAGAAAAACGAATTTAGCCAAATCCGTATATGTAGGGAAAACACACAGGCCCCTGATGATAACAATAATTTTATGTATATACATAATGCAATAGGGTATTTACTCTAATATTGAGGATATTTCTGATGCTCAGTTCGCCGTCTCTAGGCTGAGGAACACTCACTCTATTGGGGGGGCGGATGTCTGGGAGTGGCCATTTTGAGCCACTGTTAGTCATCTGAATGATACATGAGCACACTTGTGCGTAGATGTTACACATCTGATTACATTGACAATGTTTTAATTAGTAGCGGTTCCGGGCACCTCCTCCGTGCGATTTGCACTGCAGTAGCCTATCATTGGTCCTAGTATGTCTATTTAGATATGCTTCGGTAATTATGCCTTTATATATTGACCACATAGACGCTTGACCATTCCAATATGGAGGTCATAGTGTCAAAGAGACTACCTCTTCTATTCGATTAGTAGTCATATGACTCGCATGGCACGTGATGCTAAACGCACGGAGGTGCTCTGGAATTGCTTAGTGGTTTTTTATTTCATGATGTGTTAGCCGCATTTGGATTTCAGAAGGTCTGAGGAAGCCTGAGCATTCAGGCGGAACGCGTGACTTTACATCCACCCGTGGGGTGAGTGCTTTGTAGCACTTTGTGTCTGTCACAGGGATGTATTACTTACTCCCTGTTTTTGTATTTGTGCTGCATTATGCCTAAATAAATTGATATTTTAGAATAGCTAAAGTCTTGTGTGCTGGAATATTATTTTTTACATATGCCTACCAGAGCGGTTTTTTGAAGTGCTACAACCGTTCAGGGGCCTGTCTGTTTTCCCTATATATATATATGTATATATATATATATATATATATATATATATATATGTATATATATATATATATATATGTATATGTATATATATATATATATATATATATATATATATATATATATATATATATATATATATATGGTCAATTGGTCAACTGTGCAAAGGTCAATTCGGACCTTTGTAATTCGGCCAATTGTGCATTCAAACAATTGTGTTTGAACAATTTGGGTAATACCTTGTCTCTACCACTGGGCTGAGGGAGATTACTCCTGATCCACAGATTGGAGTTTCTTTCACCAGTAGCCTTGTCTCTGCCACTGGGCCAAGGGAGATTACTCCCGATGCACAGTTTACAGTTCCTTTCACTAGTATCCTTTTGCTCTGCCACCCCCGTATTCCAACCGGGTCTCCCCTGCCTTCCTTTACCTTTCTATGGGCTATGGCGCATCAATGGTTCTTCCTGGAACTGGGGTCCATGTTGGACGTTGCTCTGGTTTCTCTGTTCTGTTTCTGCTGTTCCACAATGGCTCAGTGGTCCTCTTCTCTGCACGGTGTAGGCATAATTTTTGGAACAAACAGTCCACCTCATTGAGGTCACGCCACTGTTTCTCCTCTCTGGTCTTATAGTCGGGTCTGCTCCTGTTAGACCCTGCAGGACTCCCTCAGCTTGCTGTCAGCATCCTCCGTTCTGCAGTCTGTCCGCAGAGTTTGTAACTCCTGCCTACTGTCTGCTCCACTCCTGCTGTGGTTCCCAGCTGGACTTTTTTAAGTCCATTGGGCCTTATTACGAGAATCACGGTAAAAACACAGTCACTACCGGCATGATGGTGGTAGCACGTCCGTGTACCCTCGACGCTGCAAATAGAGGCTGATTACGAGAGCGTGAGCACGCACAAACCCCCGTGCCGGTAATGGCTGCACCGCCATGCCACTGAAGACCACCAAAAACCCCGATAGGGGCATCACGGAACCCGCTAAAACCGCCTCTGCCCGGGAGCAACCCTTTAATAACGGACCTGGCAATACCATCATGCAAATACCGGGCCCGTAATAACGGACCCAGAAGTAACGCCATCGCGCCGGAACGGGAAATGCAGCGGCGGCCATCTTAAAAAACACAATCCATTGCAATCCTCCGAACACAGCACTGCTACTGAGTTGGGAGTAAGGCAAATCAACAGAAAATGTCCAAGGCAACAAGGAAATCCACCCCCTGCCTGCGCAAGAAGAGGTTCTCGGACAAAGAACTAAATATGTTAGCCGACACGCTGGTTGCACATGCAGAGGAAGTCTTTGCCACAGATCTGAAGTGCCCAGCACAATTGCGGAAAGAAGAAATCTAGGAGGAGGTGGCGAGGAAAGTCATTGGGGTTGGCACAACCACCCGCACAGTGAAGGATGTTAAAAAAAGGTGGGACGATCTACGTCTCCGCGTCCGCAACATCCTGTCTGCCAACCATAGAGAGGCCACGGCAACAGGCGGCGGGGACCACTCTCCCACCAAACTGACAAGGTGGGAGGAGATGTGTAGCACCACCATCAGCATGGAGTCGATAGAGTACTTCAGAGACATGGAGGCGGGTGTGCCGTCATCGGCAGATGGAGGTGAGTGTCCCCACAAACCACAGAGAACCAAAGCATGACATAACACAACTGACATGAAAGTGAACCAAGTCAATGCATGGCCCATCATACACACATAAACAGATCCATGTCCAGACGGTGGCCCAAACCCTGGCACATTGATATGCATGCTGCGTGCCAATCCCATTACCAACAGACACCCAACACATAGCAAAACATGACATGTCACACATCACGGAAACAGGAACACAACGGTATGCCACATAGCACATATCAGTTCAAAAAGGAGAGTCCACGACGTATGCCAATATGTCCCCCCCTATTGCAAGCACCGTTTGCGTCACACCTACAAGTATGCAATGCATGAAATGTGAACTACTGAACAACACCAATGTATGCATCTTGCAAGTACCACCATCACTGATGCCCTGCATCTCTTGGTCCCCCACAGGCACAGATGCTGACAGTGAAGGCCAGGAGCCTGCCGCACAGGCCACAACATCCTCCAACCGACCCAGGGCCAGCCAAGAAGGCACAGGACCTTCTACCTCCAGGGCAACACCAACGCCCAGACTGCAACACAGGCCAGCACCAGCAGTACAGGGCAGGCCAACGGAGAAGGAAAAAACAAGTGAGACAACACCTGACGACACAGCCATCCCGGAGTTGTCCACTGTTGTAGAGGCTGAAGTTGATGGCACACAGTCTGCTGCCACCAGTTCAATTGGGGAGGTAGCTGCCTCAGCCCCACTCAGCGATGTAGAGGGCCACGTCGAAGAACAATTCAACATGGACGGCAAACTCCATGTGGAATGTCCACATACCCCGAGCCCCTAGCCCACCCCCCTGCACTCCACACAGGGCACACCAGTCAGCCCCATGCAAGAACAGGCCAGAGTACTGGGGAGTCCACATCTGTCGTCCCCATCAGGGGGCAGTCCAGCATTGGCCCGCCCTGCCACTGCCCCATCCACCTCCACAGCCACCACTAACATGGAGGCCCGCATGACGAGGATTGAGGCCCGCCAGGATGGTATGATAGAGCTGGTCCGGCAGTACCTGGCGGAGGGAGAACTGACCCGCCTGGAAATACGTGAGTCCAATGCAGCAAACATCCTAGCCATGAACAATAACACTATGGTGATCCGCGACAGTCTGGCAGCAGTGACCCAGGTCCTGGGCAGCATCAACGACCTGCGCTAACAGTTGCATAGGCAGCCACCTCTACCCCATCAAGCACACCTGCCAGCTCGGCTCCAACAAGCCCTGTGCGCCAGACCAGGTGCAGCACAACCACACAGACATGCAGCCCCCAGAACCAAAGAGAGGCCGCTACTAGCAGGGCAACCCTGCATGTGCTAACTACATCCTGAGGAAAACAATGATTGGCACATCATGTGCGGGATGTCAATGGGGGAGGGGGTATGGGGTGTTGGGGGTGTTGGGGGGAGGGGGAGGTGGTGTTGGGGTGTTGGGGGATTTGGGGGGAGGCGGGAGGAGGTATGGGGTGTTGGGGTGTTGGGGGAGGTGGAGGGGGAAGAGTGTGTGTGAGGTGGAGGGTACAACCACAATAATGTTTAATTTCCAATACACCCGTTGTGTTCAAAATCATATCTTGCCTGGACATTGTACATTTTGTGTGTGTTTATTCAATTCATGACAGCGCATAGTGCCAAACTCCCCACAAACCCTGTGTCCATAGGCACACAATCCCAGTGCCCAGTGTAGTGCTGATACAGACCCATCAGCATCCCAGTGGTTCAGAAGAAATCGTCAATCACTGATTGGTGCACAGCCCGGCCATCTTGTGCATCACGAACTGGCAGGGGTGCTGCTTCTCCTCCATCATCATCTTCATCCTCACCCGGTGCATGCAGGTCAATGTCAGGTGGCAGTGGTACGTTTCTCCGGATGAACATGTTGTGCAGCATGGTGATCTTTCCGACCTTCTCAGGCCTGTAAAGGAGTGCTCCACCAGACCTGCTGAGGCAGCGGAACCGTGCCTTCAACAGGCCAAAGGTCTGCTCGATCAGAATCACTGAATAGCCCTCAGACTTAGAGTTTCCTCCATATAGTTCAATGCAGTGTAAAATCTCGGCTTGCCCCTCCGTTGCCTCTTGATCTGTTCTTTTTATACATCACCACATTGAAATCTTTAGTCGCCCATTATAGTGCGAAGTACTTCACTAATTCAATTATCATTTCACTTTAGAGTTCAGCTTCTTCACTAATTGGTCTGTGATAATTTGCAATAGCCAATATTTGCTTCTCACATTCTATGCACCTTAATATCCTGATATTTTCTTATCAACATCATCATCCCTCTGTGTTTAGCAATGCAGATGACATTACACTCTCCTTCACCAAACTATTTTTAGACAATTGACAAATATTGATCCTACTGTTGTTTTTCAGCGAGCCCCACTTTCCTGTCAATGCCATCTGGGCTCTGAATTCTGCTTATCTTGATTGTTGCACCTTCACAGCTTTGCACCCTTCCTATTCATACCACCCCTTGCCCCCAAACACTCAGATTGCCCCACTCCCCCGACAACCCAACACCCCCCACCAAAGCCCAGGAACCAGTCCTCCCTCCCACCCCCCACTTCTTCTCATGGCAAGCTTTAGTGCACCTCCGAGCTTGAAGGCCTTGATCCCCAGACAAGATGCCCTCCAACTCCACCCCCTTAAACTCCTAGTCAATTCTTAAAGCAGAAAGCATCAACCTGACCCCATGCGGTTTTCTTTATCCCAGAAAGGATAATCCAGACCCCATGTGGTTTTCTTTATCCCAGAAAGGATAATCCAGACCCATGCTGTTTTCTTTATCCAGAAAGGATAATCCAGACCCCATGTGGTTTTATTTATCCCAGAAAGGATAATCCAGACCCCATGCTGTTTTCTTTATCCCAGAAAGGATAATCCAGACCCCATGCTGTTTTCTTTATCCAGAAAGGATAATCCAGACCCCATGTGATTTTCTTTATCCCAGAAAGGATAATCCAGACCCCATGTTGTTTTCTTTATCCAGAAAGTATAATCTAGAGCCCATGCATTTTTTTAATCCCAGAATGGATAATCGAGACCCCATGCTGTTTTCTTTATCCAGAACGGATAATCCAGACCCCATGCGTTTTTTTTTATCCCAGAGAGGATAATCCAGATGCCATGCAGTTTTCTTTATCCCAGCAAGGATAATCCAGACTCCATGCTGTTTTCTTTATCCAGAAAGGATAATCCAGACACCATGCGGTTTCCTTTATCCCAGCGAGGATAATCCAGACCCCATGCAGTTTTCTTTATCCCAGAAAGTATAATCCAGACGCCATGCTGTTTTCTTTATCCCAGAGAGGATAATCCAGACCCCATGCTGTTTTCTTTATCCAGAAAGGATAATCCAGACACCATGCGGTTTCCTTTATCCCAGCGAGGATAATCCAGTCCCCATGCAGTTTTCTTTATCCCAGAAAGTATAATCCAGACGCCATGCTGTTTTCTTTATCCCAGAGAGGATAATCCAGACCCCATGCTGTTTTCTTTATCCAGAAAGGATAATCCAGACGCCATGTGGTTTTCTTTATCCCAGAGAGGATAATCCAGACACCATGCGGTTTCCTTTATCCCAGCGAGGATAATCCAGACCCCATGCAGTTTTCTTTATCCCAGAAAGTATAATCCAGACTCCATACGGTTTTCTTTATCCCAGCAAGGATAATCCAGACCCCATGCTGTTTTCTTTATCCAGAAAGGATAATCCAGACGCCATGTGGTTTTCTTTATCCCAGAGAGGATAATCCAGACACCATGCGGTTTCCTTTATCCCAGCGAGGATAATCCAGACCCCATGCAGTTTTCTTTATCCCAGAAAGTATAATCCAAACGCCATGCTGTTTTCTTTATCCCAGAGAGGATAATCCAGACCCCATACGGTTTTATTTATCCCAGCAAGGATAATCCAGACCCCATGCTGTTTTCTTTATCCCAGCTCATCACCCAAATTGTAACACCCAACCAAATATCAGATAACACCCTCCCCATGCCCTAACCAAACGTCCTGTTAATTTCCTCTATCGTTCCTGTTTTCTCTTTTTTCACTTCCTTTCCTGATCCCATCTTGCTTTTTGTCTACTTTTGTCAAAAAGAGTTCCATCTTTGTTGTATCATTTAAAAATAGGAACGTTTCTTTCCATAATATATTCAGTTTAGTAAGTTGGATCCACATATCCTGGGTCTCTTCTGGGTCTCTCATGCATTGTGTTCTTTAAGGCCCACTACATTGAGTAGTTTCACATAAATCATTATAGACTATAAAAGTTAAACCCACATTTGTATTGGACTTCTAACTAGGTTTAGGTTTGGCCCAAATTTTTTCTTTAGTTCTTTAATTTCTAATATAGCTCAAAATCGAGCGACTTTTGCTTTGCATTGACTTTCCTTGAAATGGGACCCGGTGTTCTGACTGCAGCAAATTATTTGAGGGCTAAATGGGGCTAGTGATGTACCATCCAGTGACATAACTGATGGTGATGTCATCCATTTAACATATTCCACAACCAAATGTCAAAATATCCCCTCCATTCGTTTATTGGCTTTAGTTTTTCTGGAGTCCCTATAAATCACAGGTAGGACCTGCACTACTGATTTTCAAGGTCTTCCTGTTTCAGTCTTATCCCCTAAGTAGTTGTCCCATCTGGCTCTACTTGGGTCATCTGACTCAACAACTCGTTGTTCGCCAAGGCCATTCATGTCCCCTTATCATTCACATTTACACTTAGCTCAGCAACTTTCATGGTAACCTCTTGTACTTCCCATGAGAGTTTTTCTGTAGGTTTTTCCTGCGTTCATTTCATATGCTTCAGCTTTTGTAATATCAACATGGATAAAGCGTTTTCCTGTCCAGCATCATCATTTTCCTCTGCATTTGCCTGGTCCTTTGTAGGACACCATTGCTGCTGAAAAGGCAGACGAGAGACCTGCCCAAATCCTTTCTAGTCCTCTGACTTCGCAGCTATGTTCCCTCTGGGGACCCAGCAGCCCCCTTGTTTTCGCAAGCTGCCACCTTAGGGCTTTGGCTTTTTCTTTCTTCCCTGTTAGACCTTTTGCTCAGACAGGACATAGCCTGGTTCCACACTGTCTTAAAACCGATGGCGATCTCCTTGGGAGGTGACATTCTTCCCCTTTTTTTTATTCCCAACGTCTTATTTCTGCACCTGGCCTCCAACCTCCGCCCCTCGTCCTCAGCGATAGGTTGAAGGAACACATCTTGCATTTCATAGGGAGTAGTCTTCAATGATTCCAAAGAGATTTATTCACTGCCTACTGGGAGCCCGAGTCAGATTCCTTCTCAATCCCCTTCCTTAAAATCAATAACCTAAACCTGCTACCACACTAATGTTGCAAGAGTGACTCCATAACCTGATGTTTAGGTTCAACTCTGCTTCCTTCCGGCCTTGGGTGTTCCAAATCTTGTCCATTACAGCCATACCCTGACATCTATCCTTTTTTACTTGTGTCTGTTTTTTTAAACCCCTCATGGCCATATATGACTCCTTTCCAACCTCCTGATTCTCTTTTCTCTTTTACCTGAACTCCCACTGGTTCCGTTAGGGGTTCCTGCACCCCACATATTTTGTTTCAAGTGTAAAGCCACATTCTCTGTTGCAAGCAAGAACATGTCTCTGTCACTTTCTGCCATCTCTTTAGCAATCATTCCTTTTAGATGAGGCTTAACCTGCAGCTACAAATGTGCTGTTCGCCTCATTTGCATTTGCCCTTGCAGCATATGGTGAATAGCTGCTGGAGTAGGCTAACCACCCCATGCCCTTCTTGCCCGTAGGCCCCTTGCCTCCAGTGGGTTAGTTAGAACTATTATTTCCACTACACATAGCCCCCCTTCACATTAGGGGACTACTTTTGTGAACTGTCCATGCTGTACCAGCTTCACCATGACAACAATAATTCTGGGATTTTATATTGCACCTCCTTCATTGGGAATCCAACTTCAGAGCACTTGGTACCAGATGCTACTTATTACTGCACTTACTACCCACAATGTGGTGAGAGGCTCAGTCAACCCGAACTGGATAACAAACCACTGCATCATCCTGTTTCCAAGGAAAGCATGGTGTCCTTGAGCTATCCATCTGAAAGCATTTGCCTTCCTGGTCCCCTACCTCATTGTTGGGTGCTACAGGATGTCATTTTACCCCTGTGGGGGTCACAAGATGCATTCATTCCCCTCTGGTGCTCCTGTGACTACTGGTCCAAGCTGTACTTCTGTCAGTCATCATGTTCCACGGATGCCGGCACAGTTTGCGTTTGGATCCGCAGGGTTTGATGGCGCTCTTCAACCTTGCTTCCAAATCCCAATCTGGCCCGCACTCAGCTTCTATAACACCAAATAGTCAATGGGCCTCATTCCGAGTTTGGAGGCAGCCATGGTGCTATTAGCACCATGGCTGCCTCCAAACCCGGTACTGTCTGGCTGAATGGGGACTTACCGGGTCATTCCGACCTTGGAGGACCCGGTAAGTCCCCATTCAGTAAACCATTCCCCATTCCCATTTGAGCCCCCATAGGGCTCAATGGGAATGGGGATGGCGCTAATTAGGGGCCCGCAAATAGCGGGCCCGTATTTAGCGCCCTGGTCCCTTAGTGGGACCCGCAAAGGACGTGTGGTCAGACCACACGTCCTTTGCGGGTCCCGTTAAGGGACCTCAGAATAGGGCAGTAAGGGTTTACCGGCACCGGCATCCTTACCGGTGCCAGTAAACCATTACCGCCCAACTCGGAATGAGGCCCAATGTTGAGCTTCAGTAACAACAGGTTTTGAGGCTATAGTGGCAGGCAGTGCAGAGACCATACACCGACGTCCAGTCAACGCCTACACAAGGGCCAAGGGTAATATATACTGGCTTCTATTTGATTGCCTTTGTTTCTTCAGTCACAGTCAAATTTAGAGTAGGGCTAAATGGACTGAAAGTTGCATTGCCATCGGGTTTGGTCTAACCTTTTGCCGGCATGTTCAGCAGCCACTACCCATGTTGCCTCTGCTGCCCTGGACCCGCTCAGACTGAGACTGATGTGTGGGCTCAGTTAAACATTCGTTATCACTTTCCAGATCATGCAGCAATTTCATTGGTAACACAGTGGTCCCCCTTCCAACAGAACCACAATGACATCCCACTCAGCTAAAGCACTACCGGAACCAGTGAATTATTAGGAGTAAATCTTAAGGGATGATCTATTTTGCCATTTATACAAACCCCCACCCGAAATGGTGTTTGGTCAATTTAACACACCTGAGGGTCCACCAGGCTGATTGCGTTTTATCTCTGTTCCAGTCGCCTGGCATCTGGCTTGTGGTGTTGCAATAGGAATTGCAGGTTGCATAGGGTAGCATAATACCTCTTTGGAATTTCCCACTTCCCATGGATAGACAGCCAGAACGCATGCAGGTTGGGAAATTGACACTAGGGTACTCAGGTGGGTGGGTCAAAGATGGGGGGGGTAACGAGTGGCTTCTATCTAGAGGATCAGGTGTGCAGAAGACTTGTTACAGCATGGCCAAAGAGTCCGGTATTTCTTTTTTCCATAGATGACTGAGAGTTGTGGCCACCACATTGGATATAATGGCCCTCATTCCGAGGTTGGTGCTAGTCATGGCGCTATTAGCCCCTTTGCGGATCCCATCCATAACGCCTGGCAAAAGCAGGCATTAAGGACGGGCCGCAAAGGGACCTCGTAGTAGGGCGCAAAGGGTTTACCGGCACCAATGTCCTTAACGGTGCCCGGTATCCCTTTGCGCCCTACTCGGAATGACCCCCAATGTATTACATATTTACTGCAGCGAACGAGATGGTTCAGACAAGAGGACTGATGCTGGGTAACTATGGGCCTCATTACGACTGTTTCTGGACCGGCACACTACAACTCTGCGGGCGGGTGCCATCCCGCCCGCCAGGGTCGGACCTGGTGGGTAGAATGGCACTCATCCGCAGAGTTTCACGGAAGCACCAGCACCGTTAAGTTACCGGCGCCTGAGTTCCCAGCCGGCCTACTTGGAATAGCCCAGTGGCACTGGGAAGTCAGGGGTCAGTAATTCATTATGGGTCCAGCGGCAACCTGCCAGTTTTACCGGCACGGTTACCGCCAGACCGGTAATGAGGCCCAATTTCTTATCTGACAGTTGTGCATGTAATTTGCATGCTGACTGCATGCTATCCATTGAGGCATGTGTTGTGCCTATATTGTATAGCAGAGCCCTCAACTGTAGACAGTTGCTCTAGGGATTTGTAGACCACTCACAATACCCTTGACCAATTCTCATGCAGCAACCCATAGAATACAGCTAAGTCCAACAAAAAATCTGGTCCAGCTGTCACATAGTCACTGACATCGCATTCTCCCTTGTACCTTGTACCTTGCAATTTACGCTGCATGATTTAAATGCTTGAACCTCATCATCTCTGCTTACTACTGAACAGCAATTACTGTTCACACGCATTGTATTGCTCCTTTTTACATGTTTGCACAGACTACGGTATTCAGAAGGGCATTAAACCCTTGCAACGCTTCAACAGCGCCTTGGTGTAAAGCGCTCTATGAATAAATAAATAAATAAATAAATCACCACCATACCAATAACATAACTTCTACATAATGTTGGCCTCATGATTTTTTATCAAAGTCCACAGGTCTTGCTTTCTATTTTTTGTTTTACTGCAAACAGCTACATGCATCTCTGCAGCAGATCAGATCAAGAACACAAGTCCTTTACACAGTAGGCGGTAAGGGATTACCGGCACCGGTAAGGGCACCGGTGCTGGTAATCCCTTACCGCCCTACTACAAGGTCCCTTAGCCTTAGGTCCCTTAGGTCTGACCTGGTGTTAAGGACGGGACCCGTTAAGGGACTTCAGAGCTGATAATGGTACCGCAAATTGCGGTACCGTTATTAGCTACTTCCCCATTCCCATTGAGCCCTATGGGGGCTCAAATGGGAATGAGGAATGGTTCCCAGAATGGGGACCCTACCGGGTCCTCCAAGGTCGGAATGACCCGGTAAGTCCCTATTCCGGGAACACGGACCTGGAATGCTGTAAGGGGGTAGCCATGGTGCTAATAGCGCCATGGCTACCGCCTATCGTGTAATGAGGCCCCTAGTCTTGTTCTTGAACTCTAAATTGTTGTCTCTCACTTGTTGTCACCTCATGTCACTTTCAGCATTTCACTGCCATTGCAGCTTTTGTGATCACAATTGCACATGAGGTCAACCAGAGGAGCAGGAGAGGGTAAAGTATTCCATGCCGACGAGTCCTGGATTCACATTCGTTGCTCCAATTTACCCCTTGACTCCTTTCTCACCATCCTTTTTTATCTTATTATAATTATTTGGCAGACAAGTGTGCCACTGTGTCAATTTGACACTCGCCAAAACCTGAAGCGTCAATACCCCAATATTTGGGGACTATCCTAAAGGCTCAGAGGGTAATAACTCCACCTGCCCTCAGGACCAATGCCCAGTCAGTCACCTACATGCGGGTGGCGTGGTAATGGAACAGATCATGCACCAATGCAGTGGGGTTCAGCAACCCCCGGCCTGATGATCACCTGGCAATAGAGGCAGTCTGTGCCAACATGCAGCTTATTTGCCTGGACACGTAGTGACATACACACAGGACTACTAACAACAACAAGCTGTGGTAGTTGGTGTTGGACTGGCATTGGGACCAAGGCTCTGCTGGTGTTGATGGTGCCAGCGGCACAATATGCAGGGAGGACCGGGGTGTTTGGGCAAGCTCAGAGGTTTGAGTGTTTGAGACCTGCTTGTGCCAGTGTGTTTGGGATTTCAGATAGACAGATGTGTCCTCCTGTGAAGAGACTCCCCCATTGCCATCCCCACCGCTGGAAGGTGCGATGGAACAGGGGTTGTTGGATGTTGACCTTCATGCATTAGGACTAATCAGGCAATGCCATGATTCTGTTCCATATGCTTATGCACTGTAGTGGTCCCCAAGAAGCAACCCTTCTTTGATACACCCTGCTTCCCTTGTGTGTTGCATAGGTGGTATATCAGAGTACCTTCCTACTCCCTCACTCTTTCCCCTCCAGCATGCGAAAGTGCTACCAGGCCCATGCTGAATTGGACACTGTATCGTGGTCATTTTAAAACAAATGCTAATTGCATGCACGGGACCACCTACATTTGCACGTAGGTGCTATGGGGTCCCCTGCATGCAATTTTAAACATTTGCAAGGGGAAAAGATAAGGAAAGAGTAAAAGAGAGGTAAATTCACTTTTATTGTTTCATTTTCCTTGTATTGCACCTCCCCACACATCAGCGATCAACAAATTGCTTGCGAATGGCCACATACCGGCCAGACTTAAACATACTCTCATTATTCCTCTTTAAAAAAAATATAATCTGGACTTGTCCACTCTTTCTAATTTCTGGCCTATTTCTCTTCTTTCATTTCCTATGAAACGGCTTGAAGCCATGGTCACTCGTTTCCTTTGCTCCTTTCTGGAGGACTCAGGGGCTCTTCACCCTTTTCAGTCCGGATTCCGGCCCGGCAGGGGTACTGAATCGGTCCTGGTGTCAGCGGCTGATGATTTGGCCCAGATTGTGGATCAGGGCGGCATTGGTGGCCTGATCCTGCTGGACCTTTTGGCCGCATTTTACACTGTGGACCATGGTATCCTCAGGGATAGGCTATCCTCTGTGGGTATTTCTGGCCGGGTCCTTGACTGGTTTGTGTCCTTTCTTTCTGAGCGCTCCCAGTTTCTTTCACTTCCTCCTTTCAGGTCGGTGGCTATGCCTCTCAAATGTAGTGTTCCTCAGTGTCCGGCTCTTTCTCCTCTCCACTTCAAGCTGTATATTCTTCCTTTTATTAAATGTATACACTCTTTTGGTTTTCAGTGTTTTTCCTACGCTGATGACAGCCAAATCCTGGTGTGGCTTGACCTTTCTGTGCCGGCTACCGCAGAGCATTGTCACTCCTGCTCCTCGGCGGTCTATTCCTGGATGGGTAAAAACTGGCTCCGCCTGAATGGAGAAAAAACTAAGGTACTGAGTCCTCGGGGTGGTCTTCTGCTTTCTGGCTCTCGGAACTTGGCCCTCTTCCCCTGCCTTCTCTTGTTGTCAACAATCTAGGCGTGAAGTTCTCTGCCTCACTATCTACGCAGGGGCAGATTAGTGCTGTTTGCCAATCCATTCACTTTAAATTGCAGACTCTTTACAAGGTCTTGCCCTATCTCTGTTCTTCTCTTCGTCCTGTGGTAGTTTCTTCTCTCACTTCGGGTTCACTCGATTACTGTAATGCTTTGTTTCTGGCCCAGTCGGCTTTTCTTCTCCAACAATTGTAAGTGCTCCAGAACTCGGCCGGTAAATTGGCCGTTGGTGCCGCCTGTTGGGGGGGCTGCTCAGGATCACCGGGCAGTCCCTCTACTCACGTCAGGAACACCCGACACCGTCAGTGTGGGCGGCAATCACGCCGCGGGCCAAGGAGTGGGGGTCACCCCACTCGCTCCAGGTCACTGGAGCTTCACACATGGCTGGGGACACCCAGCATACGACGGCCCCGGTTCTGAGGGCACCCAGGCCAGGGTTGCAACGGGAGCCATGATCATATGGCCCCGGGATCACCCTGGGACGGCGTTGCCCAGAAGGGGCACCGTCCTTGAGCTGGGCCCCGTCCTTGGGCCCAGCGCATGCGGTGTGGCACCAGCATGGTGCAACAACAACGACACCGGAGCCTTCTTGATGGTCAGACTAACTGTTCTTTTTATAAACCATGTGACCAAGACACACTGGGAGATACCATGTCTCCTTACCGGGGGTGACATGGAACACTCCTCCTTTTTCATAACAACAAAACAAAAACGTCAAACTCCCAACATAACCACAAACTACTACTTCTACTGGTAACCACTCTGCTAATTTTCACACCCTTTATTAACCTGGGTGAGTGGTTCTATGATCCCAAAATACTGATGAGAACTACTGGCACCATGTGAGGCATACCGCATGTTCAGATGTGCACTGCATTACATTTCTCCCCACTGAGCCATTTCCATGCAAGTCCGTATCTGCAGGCTCACAAGCCTTCCTGGGGATGTTGATGACGACATCCTTCTTCCGCCATCGTGGAGTTGCCGAAGGCCAGCTTGAGTCCTCACTGATGTTCACTCTGGCCCGCTACATCAAAGTCATAATGAAAAACCGGCAAAGCCACACCTGGCGAGGCCCGGGGGCCAAATTGGCCACGTCCATGGTCTGGGGGCGCCAGTGATGCGCTGCTGGCACATTGACGGCAGGCCTCCCTTCCACTTCCTCTCCCTGGTGGGGCAGGTATCAGGGCAACATCGGTGGCGGGATGGTGGGTTGCTCCCTTGAGAGACGCGTAGCCTGGCTCTGGGTGTTGGTACCTTGTGTGGGCCTGCCCGGCACTGGCAAACCGGGGGCAGCCCGCGCCCTTCCTCGGCATGGCCCCTGCAGCTGGTCTTTAATTGAGGATGCACGAGCACTCCCTTGGGGAGCCGCGACCCTGTGGCTGGGTGATGAATGCAGCCCTCTCCGGGTGGGAGGTACGGCCCTCACGGCATGTTGGGTGTGAGGACCCTTCACGCTGGTCCCGCTTGGTGGGCTTGGCGGGGTTAACCTTCTCACCCTGCGCCCCCCCCTTTGTTCACTGGGGCCGATGGGGGCACAGGATAGTGCTCTGTGAGCCACACACTGGGTGCAGGCCCTCACATCTGCCCCTTCCTGCAGTGGGGAACGCAGGGTACGCTGGCCTTCCGGGGTTTTTCACCCAACTTTCTTTGTTTTGGGGCTGGGACACTCCCGGCTCACCTGATGGATGCTGCTGGGCTGTGGCCTGTGCGGCTGGGAAGAAGCGGCCAGTGTTGTTGCCTCCCGTGGGCCACCGCAGGCCTCACTGTCCTCTTTATCGTTCCACCGCCGCGGCAGTCTTGTTCTTAATGGGCTGGACGGGCTTTCCATTTTTTGCAATTTTTTTTTTGAACGATCCGAACCAGAGCAATTTTCCTGGAGGCAGTTTATTGTCCTGCGGCCGATGGGCGGGGCCGCTCCCTTTTGTTTTGGCCGGGGTCGCTGGGCCTCCTCCCATTGCGGGTGGGGGCCCGTGGTCATTTGCCGCGTCTGGGCACGGCCGCCGGGTGTCTCCCTCCTCTTGGCGGGGAGGAGCAGGGGGAAAGCGCCTCCTCCATGCGGTGCAGCCGCCAACCGGTTCCCTCTCCAGCGGGGGGAAGCGGGCAGCTCTCCTCCTTTTTCCTTTTTTTCCTGCTCCGGTTCCTGGAGCATATTTGTGCCCTTGCGGGCCCTGGGGTCAGGCGGGCCCGCGTTGGGGTGGGGGCTCTGTCTCCCCCATCTGCGGTCACTGCCGACCCTGCAGTTCTCACGGGGGGAAGAGAGAGAGGCCACAGCCCCTGCAGCTGGTGCCACTCCCCTCGGGGCGGGGGGAGAACAGCTTCCTCCCTCCTGGTGGCGGCGGGGGCCGACCTCCTTCCTCATGTTGCCAACGCCACCCACCTTCATGAACGGCGGCAGCCGACGCCGCCACCCCTTTCTCAGCTCCGTTGTTGCGGCATAGGCCGCCTCCATGGTGGGGGAGGGGCGTAGCACAGCACCACATGCGGCCGAGGCCGCCTTGCACATGGGGCGCCAGCCCTCATCGCCATTGTTGGGGGGGCTGCTCAGGATCACCGGGCAGTCCCCCTACTCACGTCAGGAACACCCGACACCGTCAGTGTGGGCGGCGATCATGCCGCACGCCAAGGAGTGGCGGTCACCCCACTCGCTCCAGGTCACTGGAGCTTCACACGTGGCTGGGGACACCCAGCATACGACGGCCTCGGCTCTGGGGGCACCCAGGCCGGGGTCGCAACGGGAGCCATGATCACATGGCCTCGGTATCACCCTGGGATGGTGTTGCCCAGCAGGGGCACCGTCCTCGAGCTGGGCCCCGTCCTTGGCACCAGCATGGTGCAACAAGAGCGACACCGGAGCCTTCTTGATGGTCAGACTGACGAGCCGGAAGGAGCTTGTTCTTTTTATGAACTTGGTCACATGGGAAACCATGTGACCAAGACACACACTGGGAGATACCATGTCTCCTTACCGGGGGTGACAATCAACACTGCCCGCTGGTCCTCAGACTCTGGGATTCTTAATTCTTTGCACTGGCTTCAGGTGGCTAAACGAGTTAAGTTCAAGGCTTTGTGCATGGTCCACCAAGCTTTTTATGGGACAGGCATTGAGTATCTGCAGACGAAATTTGGACATTATGTACCTCCTTGTCTTCTATGTTCTCCCACCTCCCTGTAGATTGTGGTGCCTCGGTTCAAATATTCCAGAGTGGGTGGCTGTTTGTTCTCCGTGAGACTACTGATCATCTCTCCTTCAGGCGGGCTCTGAAGACTTTTCTGCCTGAGCTCGCTTCTGCTGCTTGGCGCTGCCACGTGTTTCGTCTTCAGCATTAGAGCCATGATGCCCCTGTTGGTGAAAGTGCACTATATAAATCTGGATAACATAACAACATTTCCCCTCCATATAAGGAAAGAGAGAAAAAGCCAGGAAAACTCATTTTTTCTCATATTTTCCCCTCCATCTTGCAAAACAGTAAACACTGCTTGCGCATATGCTTTTGCAGGTGGTGTTTACTAATGGGTTTCAATAAAATCTGCCTAGTTTTGGCCAGCAGCAAAATCTAAGGAACATTCCATAGGAACCCATTCGTTTCACACCTGCATAAAAATGTCATGCAGGCTTGGAACGAAACGCACTGCCAAGATGGAGGAGGAATGCACAGCGAAGATCTTATCTCTGCTATGTGCCCCTCCTCTGCCTTGCCACAGCATCATAATGGGGCGGAGAGGTAAATCAAGGCATAAAAGCATTACAACTTGTGTGCCGGGATTTACCACTTCACCCCATTTAAAATGAGGCTGTATGTGTCCGGAGTTAGACTGTCTCCAGACACACCTGACACTTGACAAAGAATGCATGCGCCTGCCTTGTCCTCTCTGCAAGAGAGGACACAGATGCAGAAGCCTCAGCCTTCTCCTTAGAAATCTGGTGGGAGACTGCCTCTTTCTCTTCCACTTCCTGCTCTCCCACTGTCTACTGCTGTGTGCCTGCCGGAAGCCCAACAACTCTGCTGCACTCTCTCCCTGTTTTTCCACAATCTCTTTTCCAACTCCGAAGTTGGGCAAGTCATTATCCAGAAACAACCCTGTGTGGATCCGCATTTAAAATGCCCTCCTCCTGCTCTACTAAGTCAATTATTTCCAGCCAGTCCATGCCAGTCATATCTTTACCAGGTCTCGCCTGCCAGACTCCTTGCACCGTCCCTGCATTTCCACCTTCCCCTCTGCCGAGTCCTCCTGTGGGTTCCATGTGATAATGTCCCTGCAAAAATGTTGTCTGATAAAAATGTCGCCAAAAAATGGCCGTGGTTTGCACGGACATTATCACATTGAACATGCAGAGGACACCCCGGCAACCCTGGCTTTCCTTGACCGCATATCTATGGTCATCATATATAAAGTTGCCACTGCCTTTTCCCTGCGACCATATGTATGGCGACCATATATATGGGGATAATATTACCGAATACCCTCGTGTGGCGCTGGCAAACCCTTTCTTGGTGTTAGTCTGTCCATCTCCTCCCACTGTGTCAGTGGCAAACCCTTTCTTGGTGTTAGTCTGTCCATCTCCTCCCACTGTGTCAGTGGCAAACCCTTTCTTGGTGTTAGTCTGTCCATCTCCTCTCACTTCGCCTCCATCTCCTCCCACTGTGTCAGTGGCAAACCCTTTATCATTTATGACAGCTCTCCTCTTCCTGGGCCATACACAAATGACTCTCCCACAGAGACCTCAGGCAACACACACACAGCATTTTCGTCTGTGACCTCCACCTGGTAATTAACATCCTCATCTAATGAGAAGTCAACTCCTCTTCCTCCAACTGTCCCTCCCGTCCCTCTTCTTCATCTTTTCAATTTCCTTCTTTTTAGGAAGAATACACACTCTAAACAATAAGAGCAAAGACAAGTGACCGACTAGAGCAAACAGGCTTTTGGGTCAAAGTGGGCCACTTTTTTGGCCCATGTGGGCCAGTCTGATAAGTTACTTCACTATGCGACTATTGGCCAGTGTTACTGAATAAATATTCTTTAAAATTCACAATTTACATCACATTTTATCAAAAACCTCGCCCTTGGGTACTACTCAAACAGTCTGTCACAAAAGGAATGAATTACAATTTGCAACTGTGGGACACTTGTTCATTGGTACCTGTGACAATTGTATGCCCCAGTCCGACCCTGAGGGCAAACAAATGGATTCACAGAGGGTTCTTGGACACACAAAGGAAAGTGACTAAAACGGGAAAGATTCTGTGGTTCATACGCAAATGAGAAGGTTTTTCAGGTTTCACCACCAAGTGGTAATGCAAAACAGATTTTTAAAATTGTTTTCTTTTCATTTTTGGGGAGAGTGACAACGTAACAAAACAAATGGACCAAGTCACGCGTGATCTAGTAGACAAATACACAGCCAAGTGGGATTAGAAATACAAAAAATAAGGGGTCTTCTGCCTTTTTTACACTTCAAGGGATGAGAAATGGAAAAGGGCTAAGGGAAAGACAGGGAAAACCTTTTTGTGTTATCGAAAGTAAGTATAAACAGGAACAATTAAATGACAAAAGGGGGGTACAAAATATACAAGGGCCTGATCAAAGACTTACATTGCACTTGGCTCTTAAGGAAACATAATTTAAATGCCACACATTGAGTAAGCATTATGTAGGCCGAATGTCTAGGTTATTAAAATGATGCATCATCAGAGTATGAATTTAATGCGGTGTGTCGGGGAGCAATGTCGCGTTCCCCCTTGCAATGGTACCTCGTCGCCAGTGTTGGAGGTGGCGTGTGTCCCCCACGCACCAGCACGCCTACACACACACACGCATACACTCTGAAGAGAGACACGGGACTCGTGTTGCTGGTAGGGGGTCCCAGCGGCAGCTGCCTACTGGGACTTCCTTTATTAAACAAGCACATGCGCGAGCCGGAACCAGGCTCACGCATGCTCACACCAGTTGCGTACTACGCAACACGGTGCACATTTTCTTTTAGTATTGTATTGCTAGGAAAGAAATTACTATTGCACAGTGCTTTGGGGGATACCACACCTTGCTTTCACTTTTCATAGTTGACATTTCATGTATTGATCAGCAACACGACATAAGAGATGATTTTAGAGTGCCTTGGGAAACCTGTCAGTAGTCTCTGTAAATATAAATCATGACTGTTTTTAGTTGACATCATGACATCATATCTACTGGACGGATCCACGTCAGCACCCTGTGACAGGGCCAGCTCCGTGGCCGTGTCAGAAGGGCAGGGGAGCTGGCTAGTGCCTGGATGCAGGCAGGCCTCCTCCCACCCCTCCCTACCTGCAGCGACGGTGGGCCTCTGGGCTGCAGCAGAGACAAGAAACAACATGGTGCGTCCCTGCCTCGTGTTGGTGCGAGCCGCTGCAACACCGGCAGAGGACGCGGGATAGCGATGTGCGGCACCAAAGGCATACTTGCCAACCCTACAGATTTAGGCAGTAGGCTACTGCTTTTTAAGCAGTCCTACCGCCATCAGATTTCAGTGACAGATCCTACTGCTTTTTACAGTGGCAGGTAATGTACTACTGTGACTCTAAGGCAGGCTGCAGGACAAAGCTTGCAACGCATTAATTAGTCTATCTGTACAGTGGGCTGGTAGGTGATTACTTTGATTAGGCTCAGACCAATCCACTAACCTGACAGCTACTTGACTCTGTCTTGTACGTTTGCCCGGGACAACCCTTGGATGAACCACCAGTGAAGGCAAGTGGCAGAGTGTAACACCATCACACAGTATCTGACTATCACACTGAGAGGGGTATCGGTCGCCATGTCATTCAGTGTTCAACTTGCAATAAATGTGTACTGCCTGGGCTGCCGCTACAGAGCAGTGACCCACCAGCGTAGGCTCTGGTAGGCCTACACGTTGGTAGGCCTACAGAGCTGGTAGGCCTGCAAGGCCTACACGTTGCCTAAACTCTGGTAGGCAACGTTGCCTACCAGCTCTGTGTGATTACCTTCTGTGAAGTTAGGTAATTGAATTTGGTGTTAAGGTACAATTCAGAATTATACATTTTAAAATGTCAACATCTTTCCATGTTGTGCTGTTTGATGGGTTGTGTACTTTAGAATGCTTCAATGGTGCCAACAATGTATGTTTTGTGTTTTCCTGTGATGTCATTGTTATGGGAATTATTATTTTTGAAACTTAAAAAATCCTACATCTTTTTGGTCACAGAACGTTGGCAAGTATGCAAAGGGGTACCATGCTAATCCATAATACCGGCCAGAGAGTGCTGTCAGCTGGATCCCATGAAGGGAAGCAGCACCACAACCCACCAGGGATATTTGATTAATGAATAAAGGCCCCATGAGGCCTAATCCACTACACCACCAGGGATTATCATTCTTATTTTAAAAGGCCCTGCAGGGCCTCGTATGTTCCAGTGTCCTGGGAACCCAGCAGGGTCCATGTTGGAAAGGGGTGTGGCTTGCCAGTCGTTTTAAGCAATCCCATGTCCTTCCCCTGTCCCACCACCTGGAGCCAGGTAAACTATTGCTTAAGGTAAGTGGCCAATCCTGGGAGGGGGTGGGGTATTTAAAGAAGAGTATGTCAGTGTGTAAGTGTCGGTTAGTTGGGTGAGGACAGGAGAACGTTCCGAGAGACCAGTGAAGGCGAGAGTGTTGTGGAATGCAGAGGATATTGTTAAGGAGGGGGTATGTGGGGTGCTTGTGTGTGTGTATGCGAGAGAGAGAGGGGAGTGTGAGTAGTAGAAGTGGAGTAGGAGTTGTGGAGTGTGGTAGTGGTAGTGACAGAGGTAGTAGTGGTTGGGAGAAGAAGTTGTAGGCAGTGGGAGAAGCCAGCGTAGGACATTAGTGGTAGAGTAGGAGTTAGCAGTAGAATGGTTTGCATGGCACCATATACTTGGGGGTCCCTGAGGGTTGAACAGGGACCAGTAGAGTGTGAGCAAGGCACCATATCCTAGGGTTTTGCAATAGTGAGATTGGTGTGCAGAGCACCATGTCCCTGAGTGACATGGATGGTAGTAGAGAGAGGCAGTGGTAGTAGCTGAGTGGGAACAGTAGTCGTGGTAGTAGCAGGAAGAGTGACAGTGAGTGGGGAAAAGGAGCAGCTATTGGAATAGAGTTGAAAAGGAGTTAGGATTAGAAGAGGTGGCAAAGGAGAATGAGAGGAAGAAGGGAAATGGAATACCGGAAGTAGAATGATAGTTGGGAGTAGAAGCATTAATAAGAATAGAAGTGGGAAAGGAAGTAAGATCGGAGGCTAGCAGTGGAAAGGCAGAGTGAGAGAGTGGAAGGGGAGGAGAATAGTTTACGAGGTCAAATTAGTGAAGCGTCAGGAGTGAGAGGTTGTGGAAGGAGCGTACATGATGCTGGGTGAAAGAAGGCACCATTCCCTATGTTCCCAACAATTAACCAGCGTTAGGAGAGGGAGCGTTAGAAGTTCCCTAGGGAGTCAGGTAGCCATTGTATAAGGGCAAACCCCTGAAGAGTAGAGAAGTAGAAGACAGAGAGGGGTTACCGATCAGTAGATTACTAACAGTCCGATAGGGACCTTTGGGGCTGGAGGTGGATTCCATGGCTGGGGAAGTTGAGAGAGGAAAGAATAGCCCTACCGCCAATCATACCCAGTCCCTTAGACCCCCGAGAATTAAGGACGCTAGAAACAGCTATTCTGACCAATTATTTTTAATAAAGATCTTTGAAATTATATTTAAGAGTCAGCATGATGATTTGTAGCGGGTAGCCCCATCACAACCCATACATAAACATTAAAGCAACATGGCGTCCGCAGTGGAAACATACAGAACCACCAACTCGGCAAGGATGATCTTTACCGGACATCCTATATTTCATTATTATGAAACTAAACAAATAATTTTGTACAGCCACTTATCAATGTCATGCTGTTTCTTTTTCGCTAATACTGACAATTGGGATGTTGTTTGTCAGCTTAATTCAATACACATATCCTGTGAGCGGAAATGGACTTGCACAATATGGTGTTATATATGTATTTATATTTTTATTCATAACTGATATCGTTCAAAGTGGCAGAGTGCACCCCCTTGGGCTCCTGCTGGGCCTTGTTTTTTGTTGCGTGTGCATGTGGCTGGCCTGGCGGCCTGCTTGCCATTAATTCATTCAGGCACGCCACGCACACAGACACAAAGCGGGTCATTCCGAGGTTGGAGGTAAGGGAAAAACGATGCCGGTAAAGGATTACCGGCATCGCTTACCGCTACGGGCCATTCTGACCAACCAGACCGCTATTTACGGCATCGTAAAGTACGCGCGCAACACACCAAGCCGACATTAGCGGCCTGCCGTAACCCGGAGCTGATCCCAAGTAATGTGGACATGCAAATAACGGCCTCCTAAAGGCCGAAAAAGACCTTACCGGCATGGAGAAAATACTGGCATCTCCAAGAAGGTGTTAAGAACCCTGAGCAGTGTTTTAAAGTGCCACAGGTGCACACAATCAGCACAGGTGGAGGCAATGGAGTCAGGGCCAGTACAAAAGGAGCACACCCACACACCACACTCCCTCCCACACCAAGATGACACCAATAGTGGTAGCATCACTGGAGCAGAAGGCCCTGCTTGCAAGGCCTCAACTACAACAACAGGCCCCACCACAGAGGAGACACAGGAGGAGAAGGAGGGTGAGACAGGCCCAGCATGGCCTACCAGTGCAGCCACCGTTACCACAACGGCAGCCCCCAATCCCTCGCATCAGAGGCACCCCCTTCAACCTAACACCTGAGCATATCCACACCCTGTACTGGCTTGACTGTGACACCATCACCACCGTAGTGGACCTGATACACAACAACATAGTGAGCCTAATAGAAATACACACCCCCATTCCCCCTCTACTGAAGTTAGTGTCTGTCCTGCACTTCCTTGCAACACGCACCCACCAGCACACAGTGGGGCACATGCATGGCATATCACAACCCTTATTTTCCCGGATACTGAACCAAGTGCTGGATGCCCTCCTCAAGCACACAAGGGACTACATATCCCTACCACTGACTCCCCAGGAGATATTCGATACAAAAGTCGCCTTCCATGCACTGGTATGCATGCCAAATTGTGTAGGTGCACTCGACTGCAGCCATGTGGAGTTGGTGGTCCCGCATGCCATGGAGGTGGCGGATCGCAACCGCAAGCAATACCACTACATCTACGTGCAGATGGTATGTAACGGCAGCAACATCATCACACATTGCTGTGCCCGATATCCAGGATCAACCCATGACTCTTTGGTACTGCGGAACTCCATGCTACCACGCTATATGGAGCGACATGCTGGACGACGTGCCTGGTTGCTTGCTGAGTTGCCTGCCCGGGCCATGACAGTGCATCGGGGTTGTGCGGTGGGTGGCTGCATACTAGGGATGTAACGGTATTACGGTATACCGTTAAAGATACCGTGAACCAATTAATTGAACAATAATAACCATCACATTGTTTATACTGGTATACCGTTCATACCGTTAAGTGTGCTTTTCAATCTGATTTGGAAAGGCTGCAGTAAGCAAGTGCTGCGCAGTCTTGGTCTTGCACTGTTGGATGTGCCGTCTGCCAAGTAGTTTCAGTTTGAGCAATTTTTAATGCCATTCCATAAACCATACGTGCCTGACACAAAATCAATATGTTAGCAATAGGAAGAATAAATACAGTGCCAAGGAGGAAAAGGGTTTGCTTTTTTTTTATTTATATTTTTTTTAAAGCGCTCACACAGCCCGCATGCATGGCGGCGCTGAAAGAAATTGTTTTTGTTTATTTAGAAGTGTAATTGTTTTTGTCTTAGTTGCGTATTTATAACACACTTAAACACCCGGAGGTTTCTAAGCGCGGACCCGGGGATCGAACCTGTGTTGCTTCGTGTCGTTTTGCTTTCAAGGCACGCTTGTTGCCGCTGAGCTATCCTCCCGGGAATTTGGGTTGGCGGCTTTGGGGTTTATATATTTATAATGGATAATGTTTTCTAAACATATGACAGTGGGGGATTTCCCTGGTTCTATCATTGAATTTACATATAATAAGTCGCACTGCGAAATTTACTCATCTCTGTAGGTATTCCCTACTGCCATACCAAAGGGTAACATGTCCGTGATTACTGAACACCTTTTGGCCCGGAAGTAAACTAAAGGCTGTAACGTAAAGAGAGAGTGTGTGTGCGCATGCGCACAAGTGTATACTACCGTCAGACTCCATTGATCTGTGGCATGCAGGTTGTCAAGCTGGCAACATGTTCATCTTCACCAGTAGCCAGTGGGGGAGCTAAAAGCCTAAATGACCACTTAAGAAAATCTATTCAGTTTGCTTTGAAAGTCGCAGCAGGGCTCCCCCCCCCCCCCTCCTCCTCCTCTCCACACGTGTGTTTGTGTATGGTGGAAGCAAGGGCTGGCATTTCAGTGGAAAGTATGTTGAAAAGCCCAATTCTGGCCCTGAGTGCCTGGTTTTGTTTGTGATGAATAATCTGACAATTTATGACCTTTTAGAAAATATTTGTTAAGATTAGTTAACTCCACCTGCTATACCGCGATAACCATGATATACCGTCATTTGGCAAGAAGGTTATTGTACCGTCATAAAACTAATACCGTGACACCCCTACTGCACACTCCACCTGGATGGGAAGGGGGGGGAGATGCATACTGCACCTGCGTGGGAAGGGGGGGGAGATGCATACTCCACCTGGGTGGAAATGCTGAAGCCAGAGCATGATGTGCACCTCACTGAACACTGTGCCCCAAAGCAAGTGAAATGGCACATGACTACCAAATCCTACAGTGATGAAGTAAGGCCGACACCTAACACTACATGACTAACAGGTAAGATGGCCACATTCAACAACACATGCACCACTCACCGGCGGCCCTCACACATCGTAAGGGCTTCCAGCACTATGCACTGCATATGCACTATGTCACTGCCTCCAGCATATCACCACACAGGACAGTCATCCCTGGGAGTGCATTGAGGTGAGCGCAACAGGGATACTACAGCGTGTCACTGGTTCCGCACACCCATAGGAGTGCTGCAAGTCACCATGGTACTGATCAGTGCAGAATGACGAATATGGTACTGACTACAGCCAACACTCCCTACTACCAATTCTCACAGAACACAGCACATCAATGATTTTACCCCAAGACTGCTGCATGCATATACGATGCACGTGCTACAAGATGTGAGTGCACACCATAAACCATTTTGACAGGACACATAGCGGGGCCACAAATGGGGTCAATGCACCCAGGGACATGTGTGTATGGGCAGAAATCACCTGCTGCCATGTAAGAATAGTTCAGTTGTCCACCATGAATGTACAAACACTTACCTTCATTCTCCCCTCATGCAGTTGATGATGGCTATCCCTTGACGCCGTGGCTCATGACCCCCATCTGAAACCCACAGAACAGGCACGTGGAGGACTACAATCATTCACATACCCGCCCACGTGTGGTGATTAAGCAGACCTTTGGCCTGTTGAAGGCACGATCTCGGTGCCTCAGCCCGTCGGGTGGGGCACTCATCTACAGCCATGGAATTTGTCCAAGATCCCCATGGCATCTGTTATGCTGCACAATATGTGCATCCGTCGGAACATGCTCCTGCCCGCTGACGTGGAACTACTACCACCTGATGATGATGAAGGGGAGGAGGAGGAAGAAGGGGCAGGACAGCATCATGGAGCCGATGCACAGGAGGGACGTGCCGTGCAGCAAGCATTGATTGAACAATATTTCTGACACACAAGTCAGCAAAGTGTGTGAGGATGTGAGGACATCGGGCACTGGTTGTGGGGATACATATACACTATGCACTGTGCAATATTGAATGACACATGCGCAATGATGAATGTCCACTCTGTTTTTTTTTATATGTACAACCGGTGTATTGAAATTGAAGGTTCAAACATGAAAAACAAACCATCCACCACCCTCCCCTCTCCCCTTCCCCCCACAACTCCCAAACACACCCTCACCCCCCTCAGCGTCCCCCACAACTCCCAAACACACCCTCACCCCCTCCCACCACAACGACCCCACACTAGTCCCATAAGGACCACATAGGCCACATGTGTATGTCAGCATTGTCACTGTGCGCTCCCAGAGCCAGGGGGAGGCATGTCCTGGCGGCAGATTGTACGTTGGGACCGACGGAGCGGGTTGGTCTGGGTGGAGGAGCATTGAGAAGGTGTGTCCTCCTGCTGGGGCTGTCGTGCAGGAGGTGCAGCCTCCAGGGCATCTGCTATCCAGCCAAGGACCTTGCAGAGCCGGTTTGTGCTGTCTGTAATGACCTCGCCCAGTGCCCTCATTTCATTCCGCCACTTCTCCCTAGCCTGCCGATTGTCTAGCATGAAGTAATTTATGAGGACTGTGAGCAGCTGAGCCCGCTCTGCATCATTGGCTGATGTGGTTGGCCCGCTGGGAATCGGGCTCAGTTGTCTTCCCGGTGCTTCATTAAAGGAACTGGCCACAGGACTGACATGTTCCTGTGTTGCTCCTTGCCCCGTAAGCCCAGGTGTATCACTCTCACCAGAGTCACTATTTGAGACCTGGGGGTTGGTTTGGCGATCAAGGTGTGGACAATCTCATATGTGTCCTCCTCAGTTGCTCCGCATATGGATGAGGGGCTGTCGGCAACATTGAGGGGGCCCGTGGCTGCAATCTCCCCAGCCACACTAGACACCTCAGAGCGCGGCGTAGGGCATGTGTCTGATGCCAGTGCAGGGTGGGGTAGGGGTGGGGGTTGTGCACCCTCCACAGGCCTTGCTGGAGCCGGTGGTGTGCCTAGAGGTGTTTTCCTGCTCGCAGGTAGATAGCGGCCCCTGACTTGGCCCCTCGAGGTGCTGGGCCGGTTGCTTGCCTGGTCCTCGCTGTCATGCTCGCTGCCTGTGGGGGTGGAAGAGAGGGACGGCATGAGTGATGATTTGAGAGCCAGCATTTGGACATGCCTACAATATCACAATCAGATTCTAGTGGGTTATCGGCATTTGGGTGGTGAACGGCACATTGATATATGCTTGGATGGTAAATGCATGCATTTGTCTGTGTCACTCATGTTGGCCGGGTACTGTGCTGGCTCACATGCACACTGTTTACATCAACTGCCCTGTGTGCCTCACGGAGTGGGCCTCTTTATGTGGTATGTGTCATATAGGTTACGGCCTTGCACCTGGCACTAGCCTGGGTCTCATTTGTTTCGGCATGATTTAAAGGGGCGGGGGGGTGGCCAACCATGCCGTGACACCTTAACCGGCCCTTAGCAGTGAATTTCATAACATTTGCGTTGGCAGTATTGACTTTGGACACTCACCTCCATCAACAGATGGCTTTGCCCCACACTCCATGTCTCCAACCCCTTCAATGGCTTCGGGGCCTATCATGGCCGCACACGCCTCCTACCATGGCCTTAATTTCATGGGGGAACCTGGCCCTCCTCCTGTCTCCAGGGCCTGGCTTCTGTTGGCCGAGAGGATGCTCTGCACCCTCAGGCGCAGGTGGTACCACCGTTTTCTACAGTCCTTAGTGGTGCACGGGGTGTTTCCCACAGCGCTCACCTTCTGCGCTACCACAGCCCAGATCTCTTTTTTCTTGATTACCGCCACCCTCCGTATGTCACTGCTGAACACGGTGTCGGCATGCTCGTGGAGGGTATCCACCATCACCTGAAGCTCATCAGGGCTGAAGCGCTCCTTCCTGAGGTGGGCAGCTCCCTTTATTGGTGCTTTTGGTATTCCTCCTTGATGATGGGATGTTTCCACAGTGTTGAAAGTTTGCCAGGGGTCCTGCCTGGTGAGGATGGAAATGGATTGTGTTGTTAAAGATGGCCGCCATGCTCTTTCCAGTTCCTGTGTGATGACGCTGTTTCCGGTTCCGCTAATTAACGGTGACCGTAAATAACGGTGACCGCTATTTACGGTCACTGCTAATGCCGCTTTACTCTAAGGCGGTAGTGTTCGCTACGGTGCGATTCATGCCAGTAGGGGGTTTTTCAGCCGTTTTTGCGGCATGGCACTAGGTTCATTACCGGCATGGCGCAAAGCTCGTGCCTGTGAACTCGTAATAGGGCGCTTTTAGCGGTCTATTGCCAGCTCAGACACGCTATTTGCACCATGCCGGTAATGAACGGAACTTACCTCCAAACTCGGAATGAGGCCCAATGTGTCATCTGTGCAGCACTTCCTGCCGTGCCATCATGTCCTGTGTGAGACTGAGACAGCGTGTGGGTGCCAGTGGGTGCCAGCAGCCAGCCTTAGCTTTGTCCCACGAGGCAGTGGCTGTTTTTTTTTCATTTATATTGTGTGACTCTCTGTGGCAGGTAAAAGACCTAATTAGATTCACTTAAAATGGTTTACGCCAGTGTGTGCAGTGTGGCATGCCTACTGCTGGTCACGGCCGCAGCGCACTCGACTGCTGGGTGCTGCTCTATCTGAGCGAGCACACAGTAACTGTAGTACCCAGTGGCAGAGCCAGGCCACACACTCGTCTTGTGTCTCGCACTGTCTCGCTACTCGCATCTTGCAAATGCATGCATGCCAATGCCATGACATGCACTGAGAGAGTATTAACCTGAGTTGACAGTTGAGTGGCAATACATTTATCACTACACGTCCATCCATTTCCTGGCTGGCCTGCCTGCGCCTGTTTGTTTCAAGTTCCTCATCAGGCCTCGAGCGGCCTCAGAATGGAGATGCAGAACTTCAGCCTATCTCAAGAAAAGACCGGGTGGTATGCAGGGAGGGCTAGGGCACCGGACTTCAGCTCGAGACTGAGTCCAATTACCAATAAAAGTAACAACAACACACTCCTCGCTTTACCCGGACCACCACACTTGATTGCAAGGTAATCCCTGAGTCCTGACCTGACCGAACTTCACCTGACCTCCCTCCCCACCCCCCTTCCTGTTCCTTTCCTTCTGCTGCTCTCTGCAGCCACCTGCCAGCTGGTGTATCATCGTCGAAAAATGCTTTGGCTGCTTACTGCACATGCGTAGTGTGTCTGCACATGCTCAGTAATGTAGTAACAGCAAAGCATTTTGTGAAGGGCATTTTCAAGTAATTTTGGCCACTTTTCAAATAATTTCCCCACAATACCTGCTTCGTGCTTCCCCCTCCCTTCCACCAGCTTACCTTCTTTGAAGTGCATTTTTGTAAAATCGGCCTGCGTTACCAGCCAGCGCCCTACCAGATGATAAGCATGTAGGTAGCGTGATTTTCAAAAGTGGCTGACTGCATCTTACAAGGTCTATCATGCTATGTTGAGCATTTAACAACAGCCCAGAGAAGACGCTAGGTGCTGTTGCCCACACACCCACATTTAGTGACTCGGTACATATTAGAAATGGTTTTGAAGTGTCAACAAGGAGGAACAAAGGAGACTGGATCTTTTCACGTTGCCATTATTTGAAAGTCTGCACCACAACACATTTTCTCAGTCATCTCGGCAGATTGACAGTGACGACGAACAAGAACAAAGAAAATGGAGGAGGCACCCCAATAACCCGGGCGGTGTCCTCCTGTCCTCCCCCTTCCTCCTGGGAACGAGGGGGAGGCGCAGGTGGAAAGCGCGGCAGAAATGGGAAAATCCCGCGAAGGGCTACAAAAGAAAGGGGCTGAGCTACCTACCCCTTTATATCGGGCGGGCTCCTTACTGCAGGCAGCTTCCAACCAGCCTTGGCAGAAGGGGGGCCCCGGGGGGAACGCGTAGCGTTTCCCCCCGGGGAGATTTTTGGCGCTGCACACGGCCAGCGAGTGGCCGTGGGAGGCAGAGTGCCTCCCGGGGTATTTAAGGGGCTCAGGGAAGGTTCGGGAGCCAGGCGACGGTTAGGACTTGAAGATTGTCCTGGTCGCCTGCTCCCGAGCCTTCCCTGTGTAGCTGGGCCTAGGAGTGTGGAAGGGTAGAGCAAGTGAGGTGGGTGATTTTGAGGGTAGTGTTGGTATAGTGGGCGGTCAGATAGCGTTCTTAGTATAAAAAAAAAAATATATATATAATAGTTATAAAGAGCAGATTGGCAGTTATATACAGTTTAGGGAAGGGTTATTGGGGGTGCCGTAAATAAGACACCCCCGCTACTTACCTTAGCTACGGGTCCGCGTCGCGGTAGACGGGTTTTATTGGTCCGAGGGCGCGGGGTGCCGTGGGCGTGCGGGGGGGAAGTTTGTGTAAAAGCATCCGTGCTCCTTTGCTCGCCGGCAGGGGGCGGGGTGTTTGGGAAGCATCGGGCTTTCGTGAATTGGCATCCGCTCAGGAGCGGGTGTGAGAGGGATCATTTTGTTGATACGGGATCCTAGGTCCCGTGTTGCCTGCAGGGAGAGGAGATCGGTGAGTGCGGTGTCCGTCGAAGGACAGAGGGGGCAGAGCGCTCCTATTTAAAGGGGCCTCGTCCATTTTTGTGGGCCCGAGGTGCGGTGGCGCTCACTAGCCGCCAGGGGGCAGTGTGACAGGGAAAGAAACAGTACTGTATTGTGGTGAGGTTGATTTTGGTGGGGGTTTTCGTTAGCGGGTGGCACTTAGTTGCCTGGGCAGGGGGCTACAAGGGTTAGGGCAGTATTTTTGGGGTATTTAGTGGGGCAAAATAAAAAATAAAAAAAATAAAAAAAAAAAAAATTTAAAAGCTTAGTTCAAAGTTAGCAGTTCCTATTTTGTAGATTTCCACGGGTAGTTTCGGCTCGGGGGCTTAGGTTTTGCTAGGTCATTTTCAAGGGGATATATATATATATGTGTGGTGCACAAACAAGTTATTAGTAGTGCATGATGGTAGGCCAGGGAGCCAACAGGAAGGGGTTGGTTGATGCCAAGGCTCTTAAGGAGGCTTTGGAAATAATTAGTAGGGCATCTAGGGCCCAATTGGAAGGGGCAGTTGGGGAGGTCACTGGGGGAGAGGGCACGGGGGAGGGGGAGATAAGTGGGGGAGGCCGCAGCGGAGAGCAGCGGCAGATGGGGCTCTCGCGGCAGAGGTGGCTTGCACCCCTGCGGCAGGGAGAGGGGAGGTATGGGAATCCAGGGGAAGGAGGCTGAGAAGGGAGATAGACAGGAGAGCGTCTGAGGGAGAGATGATTTCAGGTGGGGAGCCTCTGAGGGAGGGAGTGAGTAATAGCCCTAGGGAAGAGGGGAGTACGCAGATGGAGAGGGCTCTTGGGGACCCGAGCGAGGGGGTGCTGAGGGGGGTGGCAGGGCATAGGGGAAGAGGGGGAAAATATTTGCAGAAGAGTGCAGGAGGGAGAAGGAGGGAGAGGTCCCCATCAATTGAGGAAAGTGGAGTGGGGCGCGGAACGGCCCCCAGGGTATGAGGATGGAGGGCGCTGCGCAGCCCCCACTGGTCAGAGTGAGGTTGAGGGTTTTAGTACGGCCCCACCTTGATCGGCACAAGGAGAGCCTAGAGGGTGCAGCACGGCCCCTAGCAATGAGGAATACAGGGTGGAGGACGGAACGCCTCGCCCAAGAGAAGAGGACCAGGCAGGGGTCCCCCCGGCCCCGCCGAGAAGACGTCAAAGGAGTGACGGGGCGTACGCCCCAGGCTCGCAAGAAGAAGATCGCCTCAACTTGAGCAGGAGCTCGCATCAGCAGTGGTACATAAGGGATGATGAAGTTGGTTTGGAGGAACATATGGGGCAGTGGGAGGCAGAGGGTCATAGATCGGCAAAGGAAAGGGGGGAAGAGAAAAGAAGTTTGATGTGGGATATGGAAAGGCAGGGGGATAGGGGGGTAAGGGGTCGGGAAAATTATTGGTTGGGTGAGTCTGTTGACATGTTTTGTCCCCGCAGTAGGAGCCCTCTAAGAAAGGAGATGAGGAGCATCGGGGTGGACGCCAGACCACAGACGGCGGGCGTGGAAAGAGGTGAGCAGGAATGGGAATGGTCCTCTGCATGGCAGAGAGGGGTCACGAGAAGGGTGACGGGGAATGAAGGGACGAGTTTGCATGGGGTAAGAAAAGAAGCTGGTGTGCAGGCCATTGGAGCTTTGAGGGTTGAAAAGAGCATGTGCTCAGTGGAGGTCCAAACGGACAAGGCGATGGAGCCATTGGTGCTTGAAGTGCAAGCTGGAAATAAAAAAGAGAATGAAGTGAAAAGAAATGAGAAAAAATTGCCGTACATGGGGATAACAAAACCATTGGGGGCACACTTGATGGCGACGACAAGGGAGAAGATTCAGGCAGGGGAGTTTGTAGATGTGTTCAAATTGCTGCATAGGGAAGTGAGAGCAAAAGAGGGGTCTAAAGAGGAAGAAAGGGAACTGGCGTCGCGCCCAAGGGTCCCGGTGACTATTGAGAATTGGACGTCGGCATTTATCATTTATGCCAGCGTTTATTGTGAAAAATTTCCAGAGCGTTGCGTGGCTCTGCTTAAATATATGGATGTTATCAGGAAGGCTTTCACGAGTTTTGGGGGTTTTGCATGGGTAAGGTATGATGAGGAATTCAGAGCGAGATTGGCGGAGGACAGTCAGGTGGTCTGGGGAGAGATAGATATGGATCTTTGGTTGCAATGGATGGCTCCAACGAGGCCTGTCCCGACGCTGCACACGGCGAGCGGGCTGCCCGTACCTTTCCGGCCCTTTCTTGGTCGCCCCGCCCACGAAGGGGCGGGGGGAGGAGGTAGGGGGCAGTCATCAGCAGCGTGCTGGGGGTATAATAAGGATGGCTGCGCACGGACCCTGTGTAGGTTCAGGCACGAGTGTAGCAAGTGTGGTGGAAAACACCCTCTCACGCAGTGTTTCCAGCAAGGGGACAGGGGGAGGGGAAGGGGGACAGGTAGAGGGGTTAGGGGGAAAAGCATTTACTCCAATTAAAGTAGGGATGCTCGTAAAATGGTTACAATTTTATCCGGACAGAGAAGGGGCGAAGATCTTGAGTGAGGGTTTCTGTCAGGGGTTCAGATTAGGGTACCAGGGCCCAAGAGTGCGCAGGTGGGCTGAAAATTTGAAGTCAGCAAGAGAAAATGTTGACGTTGTGAGACATAAATTGACCAAGGAAATAGTGGCAGGAAGGATAGTGGGCCCATTTGTTGACTTGCCGGGGGATTTAGTAATATCCCCATTGGGGGTGGTGCCGAAGAAAGCTCCAGGGGAATTCAGACTGATACATCATTTATCATGGCCAGAGGGTATGTCAGTTAATGATTTTATTGCTCCGGAAGAGTGCGGAGTTGTGTATGCCAGTGTTGACCAGGCGGTGGAACTGATAAGGAAGGAAGGGCGAGGGGCCTTCATGGCCAAGTGTGATATCAAGGCGGCTTTTAGGCTATTGCCGGTGCACCCGGAGGATTTTTGGTTGTTGGGTTTGCAGTTTGAGGAAGGTATATACATAGACAAAGCCTTGCCAATGGGGTGCTCAATTTCCTGTGCTTTGTTTGAGCGGTTCAGCTCTTTCTTACAGTGGGTCTTCTCATTTAGTTCGGGTTGGGAGAGTGTGCTGCACTATTTGGATGATTTTCTGTTCATTAGCGGGGCAGAAAGAGTGGAGGAGTGTAAAAAAATGCTACAGTTGTTTCAGGAGCTGATGGAGGAGCTGGGGGTGCCCTTAGCGGAAGATAAAACAGAGGGACCGGCAGTGGTATTGACATTTCTAGGAATTGAGTTGGATTCAGTGGCCATGACCTCACGCTTGCCGCACGACAAGGTGAGCAAATTGGTGGTTTTGTTGGAAAAAGCGGTGGTGGCCAAGAAAATGATGCTGGTTGAAATGCAGAGTTTGGTGAGGCATTTGAATTTTGCATGCAAGGTGGTGGCCCCAGGGGAACATTTTGCAGGAACATGGCGAGGGCTATGGCGGGAGCGAAGTGCCCACATCATCGAATAAGAGTGTCAGGGGCAGTGAGGGAGGACTGCAGAATCTGGTTGCGCTTTTTGGAGAATTTCAACGGAGTGACAATGTGGTTGCAGGGAGACCCGGTGACTTGGGAAGTTCAGATATTTTCTGATGAAGCAGGAGCGGGAGGTTTTGGAGTTTTTTGGGGAGGAAAGTGGTGTGCGGAGAAATGGCCGGTACGGTGGTTGAAGGAAGGAAGGAGTATAGCATTTCTTTAATTTTTTCCACTTCTAGTTGCATTGCAGTTGTGGGGGAAGGATTTTCAGAATAAGAAGGTGAATTTTAATGTTGACAATGAATGCGTAGTTCACGTGGTGAATAGGCAGTCAGCTAAGGATCAGAGGGTGGTGAGATTGATGAGAGAATTTGTGCTGCGGTGCATGGAATGGAATGTGGTGTTTAAGGCAACACATGTGCCGGGGAAGGATAATGGCATCGCTGATGCATTATCTCGTTTTCAATGGCAGAAATTCCATGGATTGGCTCCAGATGCAGAGAAGGAGGGGCAACAGATTCCGGAGGAGCTGTGGAGGATAGGAAGCTGAGAGCGCTTTCACTGGTGGAGGGTTCATTGGCATCGGCATCTAAGGGGGCATATAGGAGGGCCTGGGAGGATTTTATTAGGGGGGGAGCTTGTAGTTGGAAGGGTAGATGGGACGCGGAAGAGAGGAGGAGGAGAGATGATGTTATGAATTTTCTCTTGAGGTGTATGGACAGGGGTTGGTCAAAGGCAACGATTGTGGGGAAGTTAGCAGGGATTTCTTTCTATGGGAAATGGTTTTGGGGTTTTCAACCAAGTGGGGGGGAAATGGCAAATAGGATGTTGGAAGGTTGGGCTAGGGAGAGTAAGAGGGACAAGGATAAGAGGAGGCCGATATCGGCGGAATTGTTGCAGAGGCTGACTGAGGTGGTGGGGGGAGTTTGCTGGTCAGTATGGGAGGGGGAACTGTTTGTGACTTGTTTTACTTGGTTATTTTTTGGGGCTTTCAGGGTTTCTGAGTTGGTAGGGGGAAAAGGTGGGGTAGGAGGACTGCAATGGGATGATGTACGAATTACAGAGGAAGGTCTGGACATCAAGATCAGAAGATCCAAGACTGACCAGAAGGGGAGGGGTTCTTGGGTTTTACTGGGTAGAGGGAGTAGGACTTTATGTCCAGTACAGGTAGGTTTGGTGTGGAAGGAGCGTTGTGGGGTAGGGCAGGCTTGGTGTTTCAGCATGAGGATGGGTCACCGGTGGCAGCGGCACATGTGCTGGGGGTATTGAGGAAGGCTTTGGAAGTGGTGGGTGAAAAGGCTGAAGATTTTGGGACTCATTCTTTTAGGATGGGCGCAGCATCTGAAGGCAGTAGGTTGGGATTTTCCGAAGACAAAGTGAAAAGCTTGGGGCGTTGGAGGTCTGGGAAATACAAGGGGTACATGAGGGATTTTGATAAGGGGAATGTGTGATGAGTTGGGGGAAAGGATTTTGGGGAGGACTGTTCTTATTGTGATGTTTTGACTTGCCAGTGATTGTTAATTTTCTTGTTTCAGATGCTGCGCAAAAGGAAGGGGAGTTGGCGCAAGTGTGGATTGTTGGCCATTCAATTGTTAAGTGGGCTGGGAAGGAGGCGGAAAAAAGGGTGTTTGGGAGGCAGCTGGGATGCAGCTATAAGGAGGTGGTGGTGAGATGGCACGGTTTGGGGGGTCTGCGCTGGGATCAGCTGCTTCCTATATTAGCAGGGATGAGGGAACGCTATGGGGTTCCAGATGTGGTAATTATTCACGCGGGAGAGAATGACCTTGTGAAGGATACGGGGGTCTCTCTGCGAAGGAAGATGAAGAGGGATTTAGTTTGGATGAGGGAAATGTGGCCTAAAGCAAAGGTGGTTTGGACCAAGTTGTTGCCGCTGAGAGTTTGGAGGGGGGCGAGAAATGAGGGTGCAATAGAGAGAACTAGGAAAGGGATAAAAAAGGAAATGGTCAAGTTTTGTGCCTCGGCGGCGGTACAGGTGATGGACCACAAAGACATAACGTATGAAGGGCTCCTTATTTTTAGAGAGGACGGAGTACACTTGTCCATGTATGGGAATAGTCATTACCTGGCGGATCTGAGTTCCTGGCTGGGAGACTGGGTAAGAAGTCGGAGATAGGAAGGAAAAAGGGGGAAGGGGAGTGGGGCAGAAAGAACTCCTCAGGGGAGGGTTTTTCTGGTGCCGGGGGCATGGCCCCTTTTGATGTGAGGGGAGGGAAGCACAATGGGGAATGACACGGGAAAGGAGGGGGTGGCGCTGTTTGCACAAGCAGGTCACCCCGGGGGAGCAGGTATTGAGCCTGGAGGGGCATGGCCCCTGGGAGAAAGCGGGACGCCTGGGAAAAGGGCAAGGAGACGGTAGGCTCCAAGGGGTAAGTAGGGAGGAGATAGAGGAGTTATTTATTTAATTGTTGGGAAGATGAAAATGAAAAAGGAGAAGGTTTAATTATTTAATTGTTTGTTGTAATATTTATTTAGTTTGTTAGGCCATGGAACCAGTTAAGCATTTTGAATTGTAAGCTTTGGCCTGTCACATTAAAGCGACCTTTTCCACTTTTAAATGAGTCTGGGTTTTTGTGCAGTAAGCCAAAAAGACGCCCGTCCACAAGGACCAGGAAAGGATTTTGTTTTGGTGCATGCTCGTTCGAGTCCGAGGGAAGGAAGAGGTTCCGGAGTTGCTGACCAGGTTCCTTCAGAGATGGAAGGATCATGTTCGAGCGATGGGAGTGTTCCTGCCAAGGCGAGGTCCGGAGCATGCAGCGCTCTCTTAGAAAGCGTGGAGTGCGGGTCGTTGTGGGGAGGTGCTTTGTAAAGCATGGGTGAGTACACTGCCGTGGGAGCATGTATTTAGGTTTGTATGCGGGGGCGTCGCGGGTTTGCAGTTGTTTGAATCTGCTTTAAGGTTCCCGGGTGTGCTGGGGGAAGGTTAGAGGCAAGACTCGGGCGGTTGCTGTTACTCGAGGCCTGTGCAATATGCTTAGCGTTATCGAGCGGTGGGGATATGGTTTTCAAATATCAGCAGAGGCTTCCACCGAATGCCCCCCCCCCCCCCGAGTTGTTATCACCCCAACGGTTAGCTCAAGAGGGAGGAGTACCCAGTCCTGCCTAGCGGGAGACGGTGTTGAAATTTAGGTTTCGGTACCGCCGGGGGAGTGGTTGCAAGCATGGCGTGGGGGCTCCAGTGGCCACAAGGCGCGTGATATGCAGGGGCAGACACCACCGTAATAGCTCATTGGGTAAAGCTTGTGTTTACCAGCATTAATGTCCTGGGTTTGAGACGCCTCACAGGGATGTGAAAGCAGAAGGGCGAAAGTCACTTACTCTAAATGTTTCAACTTCCAACAGGTTTGGCATTTGCCTTTTGTTATCAGCTTGCAAGGGCTTTGTGAGGAAAGGGAAGGTACCAGGCTGTTGGTTGATCAAGCGCAGTTAAGGTATGGAGGGCGGTGCTGTGAATGGAAGGCTTAAGTTTAGCTAGCATCGATTTAAATCCCACAGTTTGCAGCGTTTCACATTGTTTTCTGGGAACTAGTTTATGTAACGGCGGGTTCAGGTTACATGCTTGTCGTGCCAGGGGCATAGTTTACACCCCAGGGCAGTCACACCTGGAGTTGTGCTAGTATTGACACAGCTAATGGTTGCGGCCAAGAGAGATTATAGAATATGCCATTTTCGCAGGTCGGCTGCTATCGGGAGACCGGTGGCACAAGAGATAGGTACGTGAAGTTGCACTGCATGTGGCTTGATTTTTAATCCCGTGATCGGTGTGTCAGTGTTTTCTTATGGTTGAAACGGGTTGGGCTGACTCAAAAAAATGTATATTTTAAAACGTGCAGAGCAATTATTATACAGGGCCTTGGGGCCGCTGGTTCCGGTAAAAGAAATGTTGGCGCGCACTGAAGGGGAGGTTCACGGAGTCAGTATGAAAGACTAGCGCGATGCTTTTTAAGGATAAGATATGATGTAGTAAAGATAGAAAGGAGGCGGTCGCCGTCTTGTAAATCAGCGGGGTTGTTCACGATGACCCTGCGAGTGCGGCACGGTGGTCGCGGCAGGAATCAAGGAAATGGCCCACCTTTTAGGAGTAAAGTGACTTATGGGGAGGAGCGGTCACTCTGGTAGTTTGTTGGCTCACCCATCACGGTTTGGGGGCCTTATCTGCAACGACGTGGAGGGGCACCTGCCCATAAAGTTTTTTTTTCACAGGGCGGTTTTCAGCACTGCATGGATAGTGACGTGGAAATGCCGACGTTGTGCAGTATTTTCTTGTATGGGGTTGGAACGGTTCGCCACGATGCGATTGGGTGGTACAGTGGGGTGTAAGTTGTGTATTGCACACACACACACTGAGAGGAATGATACATTATACGGGGTGAGGGTGCTGCCAAGCTGGGGCTAATGGTAAGACCTAAGGGGGCACAACGGTTTTGGCTGCAAGTTACCATAATAGCAATGGGAGAGTGCTCCATCTGGGGTAGGGCATGACTCCTGAGGTAACTGGGCTGCGACAGGAAGCAATTACGAGTGCCGCGAGGAAATTATTTCAAAATGACACTGCAAGCAATTCTGCGGGACTCGTTCCCTTGTATGGGGGAACGCCACAAGGTTGGTATTAGAGTTGGCGCGATAAACTTTGCGGCATGACTGTTTTATGGTATGTGGGGTATTGCTGAAGGGCGTCGGAAGTGCTATTGCATTACGGTGCCATTGCATATTGGTGCGTCTTAAGGAGGGGTAAAAATGGCACTAGGAGCAACATGGCGCATGTATATTGGGGGGAATGGTGCTTGCCTGGGGCAGGTCCGCTATCCTGCATCAGTATAGGACTGCATGTGTAGCTGAGAACGCAGGGATTGTTACGGTCAATGTTAAATTGGCGCCCAGGGTCGGAGGCCGTGCCGCATGTCTGGTTGCAATAGGGAGGTTTTTCAATCGATTTAGTTCACGGGAACGTCTTTTGCTGTTTTAAAAGTACTTCATAGATTGGCCAACCCCAACAGGCTTATTTACGAGCGCCCAAGCCAACAACCGAATTAGTCCACATGGGAAAAGGGGAGCTTGCGGTCACCAAAGGGTTACATTTCGGGGAATTGAGAGCATGGGATGCGCGCGAGTTTTGGAAACAGGGCGGCGCAGAGCAACGAGGGGTGTTTGGTTGAGCAGCACCATTGGATACAGGGTTGGTTAAGGGAGGTCCCTACTGCACCTTGCTATTTTAAGCCAGAGGAGCAATGACCTTTGGAGCCAAGCAGAGGGTAGGTGCCCTGGGTTGACCAACGTGCTTCAGGGGTTGAACTTGGAGGCCTGTTAAGGTGCGGCAAGGGGGTTGTTTCATTACATGAAATGGCTTCACAGGTTCTTCGACAAGGTCAAAGGTGACTCTTGGTTGTTAGGACTAGCTTGATTTTTCTTTCACTCCAAACACATGGGATTTCTGTTCAAGAACGGAAAGTAATAAAAGCTGTTTCCCTGTACGGTCCACCCGCATAATAGGGAAGCATTGCTATGAATCTTTCTTCAAAAGGTAAAGGGTTTGCTCACGGACGAAACACTGCTGCGCACTAAAGAGAAAGGTCTCAGATGGCACTCAAGGACCGACAAGCGGTGGCTCTACTCGGATGCTTAGGTTTGGGGAAGCTTAAGAAAGGCATTTGCCAGTGGGGTTTTGATGGTAGCGGGTGCAAGAATGGTGCGAGTGCCTGGCGGAGGCCCCCCCCATGTTATGCACAGCCCGAAACGGTTGAGTTGGAAGTTGGGTGCAGGCGTATCGCTTGGGTCGGTCGCCTGGTGGGGGCATTGGGGGCTTGCTCCCCACATTCAGCTAGGTGATAGGGTAGATGTACTACGGATATAAATATACCCCACTCGTGGATAATGAGACTACAAATACCGGAGTGCAATTGGGCAGAGGGCGTTAACATAGCATGCAGTGGTTCGAATATGGGAGTACGCAGTGGTTACGCGGAGTGTTGTTAATAGGCTGGGCTGACCGGGAGCGAGTTCAGGGGCTGTTACTTATGGGGGTTGATGATCCGGATGGGCATGTAGCGATTGCATCCACCAAGAGTACCCGTTTGGGGCAGGCTGGCGAATTAATCAGTAGGGCGACTACTAAGTTTAGGCAGGGGAAGGTTCCTTACACAAGGCAATGGTTTTGGGGAAAAGGAAAACATACAAGTCCCTAAAGGATGGGAACATAATGCTGTGTGTCTGCTTTGGGGAATAAAGTGTGTCAGGTGCAAATGCAGGTACAAGGATGCCATAAGGGGAGAAGATTACTAGGCAAGCTGGACACTGTACAGCAGTGGAACGGTAAGGTTGATCGGGTAGAAAACAGGTAAGATTGGTTTTACTGGACAGCAACAATGGAGTAAGCGGGGCTGTGTAAGTAGATAATTCCCCACCAGTGGGCCACAGTGGAAACCGCATAAAATGAACAATTGGCGTCGCATCAGCAAAGGGGGAGCTGTATCCAGTTAGTAGGCAGCCTGGCAGAGCCTGCGAAGGGCGACACCAGCGTCTGGCTTAGCAGTACAGCCAATTTAAGAATGGGAAAGAATATGGAGGAGGTTGATGTTCCAAAATGCTTTTACGCATGGTTTGTTCAGAATTCGACCAGGGTTGCTGGGGCAGATTCTGAAATACACGAATGGCAGCTTAATTCATGGTAATGGGTGCCACTGGTACTGGGTCTTAAGGGAAAGAAATGGGGGTTATAAATGGGCGCCAATTTTCCTGTAAAGTCAGACAACTATGGGGAATGGTCAGTTCCAGATGGGGCCAGCCCGGTAAAGTTGTTCTTTGGGGTCAAGGTCCATTTCAGGTTCATGGGGTAAAGAAATTACTCAGCCTCCATTAGGTTCTGGGTAGTAGGACACTCGATTGTGTCAAGGGCTGGGGTAAGCTGGACGGTCGAACAGGAGGAGTTGACCGCCAGCGAAGTCACCATATGGTGGCATGGTGTGCCCGGGAGGAAAGGGGAGCAGTGGCAGGTGCACGTGCGCAAATTGCTGGGTAAGCAGCAATAACCTGACGTCTGGGTCATGCATCTCGGGGGTAATGTCTTGACAAGCCTGGGAAGGGGGGCTTGGATGAGGGGAATTATGTTCTCACTGCAGGGTCTGGCGGCACAGCTGGGAGAGATGGAAATCATCTGATCGGAAATAATCTCGAGGCGGGAGTGGTGAGGCACTGCTCTTTCAACGGGATGGGTCCGCACTAAGCCACTTCCTGTTAGTAGGGTTATGGAGCTAGCGCTAGGGAGATTTGGGGTAACAAAGGGTGTGTGTGGGACACATGTATTTAGGATAGGGACAGCCACGTCGGCTGCAGCCAGGGCCTTGGGGGCAGTAGAAATCAAGCAGATTTGGAGATGGGCGGTCTCAGTGTTTTAAGAGATACATCATACCAGAGAAACCGTAAGGTTGACATGCTGCCTTCTCTTCCCATTAGCACCAGCCCGGAGGAGAAGGAGAGCTGGCTGAGGGATAGGACACGCCCTTGTGTATAGGGCAGGGGCAAGCTGGACGGCGGAGCAGGAGGAGTTGACAGCCAACAAGTGCAGGATTGGGTGGCACGGGGTGCCAGGAGGGAGATAGGCGCAACTGCAGGGGCAGGTGCGCAAATTGCTGGGGAAGCAACAAAAAACAGACATATTGGTCGTACAGCAGGGAGGTAACAATTTGACACGCCTGGGGATGGGCGCATTAATGCGGGAAATGATGTTCTCATTACAGGAGCTAGCAGGACAACTGGGAGAAATGGACAATCCCGAGACCAGAATGTGACCAGAAAAGTGCTGCTAATTGTCACTGCACATAACTATTTTTTTTTCTCAGAGTTATGTCCTACCTTGTAAGTTTTCGTCACAACTGACGGGAAATAATTATGCCTTTTAATAGAGCTAATCAGGGCAGTTTCTAGCCAACGTGGTGCCCAGGGCGAAACATCAGAATGTGCCCCCGCTGCCAGGCGGAAGTCTGGTACACTCTTATTGTACTCTTTCAAAATACCTTTCTGAGAGTGGGAAAGGGGACAAATAGCACCAATGAGGATTCATGTATGCTTTGCATTAAATCACACAGCATTTCAGGACTATAACAGTGATCAGAGATCTATACATTTGATAAAAAAGTTTGTGATAAAAGGATTGTATGTGTGAATCTCTAAATTCATAACTGGTGCATGGCTCGGTGCTCACATCACGGTTCACAATACTCACCCTAACACTAAAATGTTTGTAACCATAAACCATCCATGCTCATTTGGACAACTTACATTTTTGGATGTGAGTATAAAACGGCTGCAACATCAGCCACTCAAGGGTGCTTTTGCTTGTTGTTTCTGAAGAATTTTAGAGGAGGAAGGGCCGGGTCTTGGTGTGGGCATGCCCAACCCTAATACAGAAACATATTTAGGGAATTTTGTCTACAGATAGGGCAGGATACCACACAAGAGAGACCCAATAATCAATGCACAGAAAGGCTACACAGAAAGGATTGTACCTCTTTCAAACTTTAGCTTTACCAGTAATAAGTTAATGAAGCATTTTAAACAAAAACGGTTTCTTATGCCTGGTAAAGGGTACACAATTCCTCAGCCACTACCGCCTCACTATAGGCCTCAGAGGTCATTTCGGCAAAAAAGAGCAGGCCCATGCTTTATCTAACAGAGCTGGCCTTAGCAACTCTTATTAGTGCTGGCCTGCAGCTAGTGAAAATCATGCTGTGGCAGTATAGAAAGGGAGTTTAGCCTAGTGGATTTACAATTTGAGGCAATTTCTTTGATTGATTTATGTGTTTAAGTGTGGGCACAGTATGACATGCTCGTCAGAGTCACATATACAAAACATCCCAGTGTGCTATTGTATGGACATTGGGCACATCAGATAAAAACAGCTATATGTGATGTCACATAGGGGAGCACCGCATATACACCATTAACCAACAGGGTGGAAACTTGTGCAGCGCACAAATCATTGCTGCACACATATCACTGCAATGATTTGCCATGGACTACTGTCTGCACAGTGGCACACAATGAACTCTACTTTCCTAATCAAGGTGGCAAGTGACATTGAGTTGCCATCTGGTGTGCTCGCTAGGCCGTGGCTGGCTTGTTTAGACAATTATAAGACCTTTGCTGCTGAGCAAATGCATTTAGTCAATTTCCCAAAGCAGCCACTACAATACTGAAGCAATAAAATTAGAGTTAACCTTCCCAGGGATGCACCATATGTAACTAAAAATGAATATATATTTTTAAAAAAAGGTTTTGGTGTGTCAAATAAAGAGTCATAACAATAAAGACAATAGTTTAAAACTTTTCTGTGTGGCACATTAATTCTCTTGGAAGAATGCATGGGTTTGGTCAGCTAACTGATACTTGTCTGGCCTGGTGAATACACATGCCCTATGTTCAGTTCTTAACATTAAATGTTAAGCAGATACTGTGTAAAAGAAATGGCTTGTTAAGTGAGCCATCACTTATAAATTGCCCCACTTGAAAGGCTATCCGCACAAACAATAAGGGGCATGGTGTGTGACTCCAGAGCATCTCAGACGCTGCGTTTGGAATATGCATTCCTTTGTTTGTATATTCCTAACGCATCGCAGTCATCCAGAAGAATGCAGAGAGCAGCCAGCCGCACATTGCAGAGCAGCGCTCATGGGGCAGCAGCCGGCTTCATCTGTTGTCCGGCCGGTTTCTCTGTGGGCCCCTTACTGCGCCCACCTCCAGACTTGCAGTCCAGGATTTCACCATTATAAACCCAGGACAAGTCCCATAATGCAAAGTTCAAACCAGGACTGGATTGTCTCCTGAATGGAATGAGTAATAATAGCATGTATGTGTTTCAACCACCTCCACCCACACACAAACATGTTTCTGGATTCCCCACAGATCAACGTATATTCAGTACAGGTCAACAAGACCATTGCACACATTGCCCAGATTACATACAGGTAATCTTCATTACTCCTCATCCTACTCTTCCTCGTCCCCATACTTACCGTTGAGTATGTTCATGCTCACTGGAACTCTTTTTTTACAAGCTGGCCTCTTCTGGCCCCTCCCCTCCCACTCACCCAATACATGGTAGTAAATCCAAAGCCAAGGCATGGGCAACGTCTGCTGACGGGCAGGAGAGAAGGGTAGTTTGTACTGGGACAAGGAAGAGTAGGACAAGGAGTAATGAAGATTAATGGTAAGTAATCCGGGCATTACGCCACGTACCTCTTCCTCTTACCAGTATTTACCAGTACTTACCTTTGAATCGTACCAAAGCAGAAAGCCCATGCGCACCACAAAAGACACAAACAACAATGGTAATGCAAAACCAACCCAACACCATTTTAATCAAGGAAGAAAAAAACAGGAAGACCAACACTCCTGCCGACACAGCCCCCAGAACTCCCACACCAAAGGAAGTCAAACGGGAACCCTCCACGTTGAGTTGGTAATGACCAATGAAGGTATTAGGTGTAGCCCAGGTGGCCGCCCAGCAAATGTTCAGCAAGGGCAACCCCGCAAGTTAGCCCAGGAGGCGGACACCGCCCTAGTGGACCGGCCCTGGACCGGCCCTGCTGGGCAGAGGCCTGCAGAATCATAGGCAAGGAGAATCAAGGACTTAATGCACCAGCTGATAGGAGGAGTAGAAGCAGGGCCATCTTAAGCACTTTTGGGGCCTGGGGATAAAGATACATTTGGGGCCCCCCTCCACCGAACCAAAGGAATGAATAAATGAATCCAGAATATCTGGTCGCACCCACTCGTCACGATCATAACACATATCTTGATATTCTGCCTCGCAGTGATCAAAATAGGCACAGGCACTCCCTTTCAGTACCCTTACCTTCTTCATTCTTGCTGAAATCAGAATGTTGAACAAGCAGCATTTCAAGGCCATCAGTAACAGTCCATGACTTGTGTTCTAGCATCAGTAGGAGCCACGAGGAAGGTATACCGGCCATAGCATAAATGCAGGATGCAGTACGCAGGAAAAAGGTCCACATAATCCAGAAAAGACAGAGGACTAATCAGTTGCCCCGCTAAATGCAAAAATGTTCAATCAGGGATCTAGGAGACCAATTGAAAGCAAGGAGAAATAAAGCTTCCCATACCAAAGCATAGATAGTGGGTGACGATTAGAAGCTACCGGGAAGGTGTCCATATCCAGACAGACTGAGATTACAAGAAGGACACTGTTTTCACGTGGTGTTGCCATTAGAGAGCAAAGAAACAAGTTGCTGTAGTGTGCTGTAGATCAATGCTCACTATTGTTATAGAGAAAGCAAAACTATAGACAGTGAACCTATTAGTGAGGCTTTTTTGAAGATCAAACATTGATAATGAAATTACTCTGAAGGTTGAAGATTTTGAAAGTTTTAGGGACTGGCAATTATGACAGGTTAGGCAATACCAGATTACATGAGATGCCCAGGATCACACCTGTTGAGCAGTGAAGCCCACTCAGCAATGTATGCATGTTACCACTTCCCTTTCCAGTTCTTACCATGAATTTAAATAATCCCGTTTTATAGAACTGATTTGGAATGTACAAAAATCACATAACCCAATATATCAAATTTTAAAAACAAACCATTATAAGCATATCATGCAACATGGAAGGGATTTTAGCTTTAGTGTCTCCATCATCAAGGGGAGTAAGTAAGTGCTAGCATACTTATTGATGTGAGCTTGAAAGATTTCATCTGGGTTTTAATTTAGTGTTTTGAAGCTTTAAATACGCCCAAAAGACTGCTTTAATTGTTATTTATAAATACGTAGAACAATCTTTGAATTGTACAAAAGGAAAAACATTGTGTCAATTTAGCAGACCTTAAAATATGCTTGCTATCTGGCCCGCTCTCTTCTCAGTAGAACTATTTCCACTCAAATGGCCTACATAAAAAGAAAGATCAGGTAATGGGCTAAATAATGCCACCAGCATTTTAAAAGGCAAACCTTTCCATGGATTACAGCACAGTAATTTGAGTGATATAAGATTTGCCCAGGATCTCTGTGTCTCCGTTGGCAAAACCATGAACGCTTTAGTTCCACAGTCTTAAGTTTGGCTACCTAATCACCTCTCAGACTAACACTTATGCTCCCCATTGGAGGTGGCTGTCTAGGGTTTACAACTCCCTATCTGAACAAACCAATTTCTAGACCTTCACTACACTGATGCAATGTTTTATAGCAGCCACTATCTGATGCAGGCACATTGCTGATAATAGCATTTGTTGTGCTGAAAAACCAAGTACAAACACATGGTAGGTTTATTAACTTCAGACATAGGAACGGCTGGGCCGACCTTGCTGTAATTTGATATTTATAATCTTGTCTATAGACACAGATTTCTGCAATGAATGCTTAACAAACTGAGCTATCTTCTGATCCATTGCAGCACTTACATTTATTAATATACATTTCAACTTTGGTTATTGCACATGATCAATATAATCCCCACGGAAAGGTGAGAATGCTACAATAGTTATGCCGTAGTGAACGCAGAAACTATGTATACTACAGTGAACGCAGAAACCATCACAGGATGAATTGATCAGGGCAAAATGTACTTGTTAACAACAAAGAGGCAATAGTTTGTCTTTAGAGCTTCAGCAGCATGCCATAAACAGCATACCATAAAATATCCTGATGTGTGCTATTAATTTTGATAAATTACGTGAACAGACTTAAGAACAGACAGCATTGTGGGGCCCCCTCCAAGGTGGGGGCCCGGGGCAAGTGCCCCTTTTGCCCTCCCATAAAGACTTCTCTGAGTAGAAGCCCTGCAGCCACAGCCCCCAACCCCAAAGGTGACAAAGAGATGGTCAGTGAGACGAAAAGTCTCGGTCTGGGAAAGATAGTGCAGGACCACCCGCTTGACATTCAAGCAATGCCAATCCTCCTCTCCGGGAAAGGACAGAACAGGGAAGAAGGCAGGAAGGACGACCTCCTGAGACCAATAGAACCTAGTGGAGACCTTAGGCACAAAAGGAAGGGTCACACCGACGGACCAAGGCCTCCTCCTGGACCACCAAAAATGGAGGCCAACACAGAAGAACCCCAATTTCCCCAAGACGATTAGTTGAAGTGACCGCAACCGAACAGGTAGTCTTGAGTGTCAACCACTTCAGCTCGACATCCTCCAGGGGCTCAAAGGGAGGGCAACATAGCCAAGACCAAAGGCAGGTCCCAAGGAGGCTCCCCAACCGGGCCCAAAGGACGAGAGTCTGTCATCCCTTTCAAGAGCCCCTGAAACCAGAATCTCACCCCATCAGGCGGGGACCAGGAAACCCGAAAGGCCTGAATGGCTGCCCACTGAGAATGGAGAGTAGATCAGAAAACCACTTCTCAGCCCCCTCATGTACAAGCTGTAAAATGTCAGGCAGCCCACAGACCAGTGCCAGAACACCCCTCAGGGAACACCAAGATTGAAAAGTGGCCCTATGATGGTCATAAGACTTAAGCATAGAGGACCGACATGCCCTCTGGACCATCCAGCAACAGCTGCCGAAAGGCGTATTGCATGCAGACCCCTCCTCTCAGTTTCCAGATCCCCCAACAGATGAGAGAGGAGAAGGTGGAACCAGCCACTCTCAAGAGAGACAGTCAACTGGGCAACACCCATAGAGGTGCCAAGTGCACCTCCAGAAGACACAGGAACCCCTCGCCCCCTCCATACAGGCCAGTAAGGGATAGTATACCTCACCATTCAGGCACAAAACAAACTCTGCCAAAATGATGAGAAAACAGAGTTAATCATCATTGGGCGCAAGTCCAAACTAACCAACCTACCTCACCCCTACAAATCCTTTAACATTGATGGCAATACCATTAACGTTGCGAAGGATTTAAAAACTCTTGGGGTCTACTTCGACTCCACACTTACCCTAACTAGACAGGTTAATGCTATTGTCTCGTCTGCAGCATATACATCTAAACCTATGAGAGTCAGTAGACCATTTCTCTCCCCAGATAACTGCATCACGCTGGCCAGAGTGTTGATCTTATGCAGGATTGATTATTGCAATTCACACTTCGCAGGAACCAATAGCAGATATATCAGCAAGCTCCAGGTTGTGCATAACAATGCAATCCGCGCAGCTCTTAATATACCTAGACATGATCACATCTCATTATCCAGACTACTCATTCACTGGCTTCCTGTACATAATAGAATCAAATTCAAAATCCTCTCTCACACACAAATGTCTGGCTAACAACGCACCAGCCTACCTACGCAGCCTAACATCCAAAACCCAATCTAAAAGACCTACACAATCTACCTACTGCAACTTAATTGTCACACTGAGATTCAGGAGACAAAAAGTAGGTGGATCTAGCTTCCCAGTGATGGCAGCCAAACTGTGGAATACCCTGGCCACACCATTGTTGAATGACTCATCACTATGATCATCCCGCAGAGTCCTGATAACCTTGCTCTTCAAACAAGACTCTCCTTAAAGAAATTGGTCACAATCTTAAATTAGCCCTTAATCTACGTGAACTCCAAACCGTAGAATGGAACTAGTCCTCGCCGTTTATAGAACAAATACATTTCTGAAAATGACTGCAATGTAACTACTACTAAGGCATGTATCCATGTAACGTATGTCTGATATGATCACTGCAAGAAGATCCACATGTATGTAACAAAATTCTTAAGCTCAAGCACCTAGATACCTCTGGGTTTTGCGCGCTGTATAAATGTTTAAATAAATAAAATTAAAAATAAATAAATAAACGCCCCTGGAGACACCCCGATCCTGCGGATGCCTCTCAGAACCAAGGGAATTGGAGGAAAGGCATAAAGAAGCCCCAGACCCAGGCTAAGGAAAGAGCGTCCACCCCTTATATGGACCGCCTACAATGAGATCAGGTGAGCCTCTCCCCAGGACCTGATGGACAAAGCCAAATCCTCCAGGGAGCTGGACCCTGTTCCCACCTGATGGTTTCACTCAAAAGATGACAGGTCAGTGGTTATATTTATTTTTCAAGACTTGAAGTTGCTTGCCCTCCAACCATACTATCTAGGTCGTGCCTTACCCTAGTTAGCGCTGGGGGGCCACTTATCTAGGGTAGGCCCGTTCAGACCTCCCATTTAGAAAAGACTATATTCAATGTCCGGAGGAAATACAAGTGAAAGATAAACCACTTGTCACAGATAAACATTACTCCAGAATCACCATGTTGGTGAATTCCAAAGTATGGATCATAAAAGCTAATGAGTTTTTCCATTTTTAAGTCCAATTTTGTAGGCCAACCAGGGAAAAAGAAGAACAATATTTCACCTGTAAGGCACTGAACATACCTGTGGGTTCAGAGTTGGAAGAGATATTCATGGTGGTGTATGTTGATGCCTTAGAAATGGAATAAAACAGTCATCTGTCTGAAACAGTTAGGGCAAGCCTCTTTTATCTATCCCCTAATAGGGGATAAGCTGCCCACCTGTCGTCTTTTGTGTGAAAACATTTGGGTATATGTTATGCTTGAACTAAAATGGCGCTGGTGCGCAATGCATTTTGGGAGTGCCTGGAGCCATGATGGATATTTACTTCATGCCGCAGTGAAAAGCTGCACACATTTTGCTGAGTGTTAGATTCATGGTGCTGAGAAAAACATGCTTTCCAAACCTGGTATGCGGTCAAGGACATTTCTGCTGGGAAAGCTAACGTTGTTATGGTTTGGTACTGTTCTCCGTGGAGCGTGTTTTTAGAGAAGGGAGGCACTCTGCTCCTTGAGGGTAGCTCTCGATTGACCCAGCTGGCAACCGACGGCTGCTCATCAACTGCGCAAGTGCAATTTCCAAAAGGTTCGAGAATTGACTCCCCTTTGTGGAGTGTGTATATATGCGGAAACCCGGAGGTGGTCAGGTGAGACTTCAGCCGGAGAAGGACGCTTACGTCCGGCACTCCTGTGAGCTGTGGTGCTCTCGGCCTGGATGTTCCCAGGGTCTTCCAGCCACTTCTGGGCGAGATAAGGAATCCTGTTACACTCACGGTGATGTATTTCCTTTTGAATTCTTTGCTTCTTTTGTGATTTATGTCTATATTACTTCTGTGAGTTATTTCTCTGTTATTATTGGTTGCTTCTAAGCTTTGAATAAATAGCCGTATAAGAGCTGATTATCTTCTAAGAGTGTGTGGTTGTGAGTTATTGCGTCTGTCTGCGTTTAAAGTATTTGCTCTGTAATTGCATTGGTGATTTACGTTTTTTCGTGCACTCTGGGGAGAGCAATACATTTTTGGCGTCACGAACAGGACACTTGTGATGAGTTGTTCTGAGTATTCAAGAATCTGTTGGAACGTAGATCGGATTCGGTTGTCTTGCAAGGGAAGTTTTTGAGTAGTGAAGTTTTTTTTCCTTTGCCAGTGTGTGAGTGCCTGTGGGAGTGATTGCGGCGTGGAAACAAAATATCTAGATACAACGAGGTTTTGTTTTGATTGTGATAATGAGTAGTTTGTTCAGGAAGAAGAGCTTTACCGCTGGTGGTGACTGTTCTGATGTTGTTATTCCAGGCTGGACTAAGAGTCCATATGATAAGTTGGCCCAGGCGTGGGCATGTGGCGCAGGTCTAAGTGAAACATGGGATCAAGGATTGGGAGATGCCGATCCGGCTGATGTAATGGCATGATTGCAACAGGTCCTAGTAGAACGTGGCAAAGAATGTGCGGCATTAGGTAGGCGAGGTTGGGTTCTTTTGCATGCTTATAGGAAAATACATCAAATGAAGGTGGAAATGAAAAATCAGGTTTTGCGATTAGAAAGAGAGCTAGCTGCAGAACGGCAGACTGTGTTAATGCAGCAGATTCAAATGAAACTGTTTAAAGATAAGGCTGACACATATCAGGCGGTGGCCGAGAGGGCAGCAGTCAGAGTAGCCCGGTATAAGTATAGGAAAAGACGGGGAGGGGTCAACAAAAGAAAGGTGGCAACTGTAATCGCTACCGCTGGTGTGGACTGGGATCCTGATAAGTTGGATGGTGATATTTTTGATTCAACCAGTCTAGGAAGTAGTTCCGCAAATGAGTCTGACCCCAAAATGGAGGTGAAACAGAAAACAGTGGCGGCTAAGCCCGTTATAAGACGGTGAGCCAGACCCCACCCGCAGAATCCTGCTGGCGGAATGGTGGATTTAACCACGCTGGAGGATTACACACAACAGGAGGTTGGGGAAATTATTACCTGTTTGAGGCAAAAATCAGGGGAAGCTTTATTGAAATGGATGGTGAGATTACTCGATGGGGGTGCTGCAGGGTTGTTGGTAGATTCTACGGATTCACCGCTTTTTTTACCACTGTCAATTGACACCAATGTACAGGAGATCTTGAGGGCAGGTCCGCCCCCTGATGCAAATGGTCAAGATACTCAGGTGTCTTTGTTGCACCTTGTAGCCCAAGCATGTAACCGTAAATACCCTATTACCACAGATTGGCCTAGTGAAGAAACGAAGTGGTATACGTTGAGAGAAGCAATTCAAAAAGTCAGGGAGCATGCTATGAAAGAGACTATTCACATAGATGCTCCTGATCACATGGGAGCCGTGCCACTCTCAGTTTCAACTCGAAAGATGGTGATCAGAACTGCGCCACCCGCATACAAAAGTGTCATTATGACTTTTCTCGTAGGTATGACGGGCAAAGCTACTGATGAGGTAGCAGATGCCATTTGGCAACTTGCAGATTTGGGGGAGTGGGATAAGAGCGATAACAAGCCACAGGAGAGAGAGGGGCGTAGTGAGAGAAGAACCGAAGGTAGGCGGCAAGATAGTAGAGACTCCCAAGTGTCCCGAAAAGACATGTTTTTGGCTTTGTTGAAAGATGGTGTGCCACACGAAGAAATTGATGGCATTGAAACCAGAGTAATGTACGAATTATACAAAAAACGAGGACTTGCAGCCAAAGAGCGCTATAAACAGGTTAAGAAACAAGTAGTCACCACGCCACAGGGGGACACTTCACCTTCTGCTCCCCCTGCGGAAGAACAAGACGAATGGTCTATGGGGACACCTTCCCCGTACCAGCCAACATACGCTGATTTGAGAAAGGTGGTGAGTGCGATGTTAGAGGCGGAGTCGAGTCACACTCATTCGAAGTTTGACTAGGGCTTCGGCCAAGCTCCAGCAGCATCTGCCTGCATAAAAGTGGATAGGCGGCCTCATGTTGATGTTAAGATTTTTTGGGGGCCAGGAAATACACAAGGGGTGCAAGCATTGATAGACACCGGGCGGAGGCCTCTTTGATTCATGGTAATCCAACACGATTTAAAGGCAAACAGTTTACTATTACAGGTCTAGGGGGAAAGGAGACCCCCGCAGTACAAACGAAGGTGGAGATGAAAATAGGCAATTTGAATAGGCAGAAATACCAAGTGTTGATTGTCCCGATACCTGAATATATAATTGGCTTTGACATTTTGGAAGGGTTAACCTTGGGACTTGGCGGTAAAATGTATCAGTTTGGGGTGAGTGCATTGATTTGTACACCCATTACCATAGGCAAATTGAAGATGCCCCCAGTACAAGTGCCAGTGGCAACCAAGCGGGTAGCAATGAAACAATACCGCATTCCTGGGGGGCACAAGGACATTTCAGACACCATCAAAGAGTACGTGGAGGCGGGTGTATTACGCCCTATTACCAACACATGGAACAATCCTCTCTGGCCTATTAAAAAGGGAGATGGGTCGTGGAGGATGACGGTGGATTACAGGGAGTTGAATAAACACATTCCTCCCTTAGTGCCCGCAGTCCCAGATGCCATTACCTTGATTGAGAATGTCCAAAAGTTTGAGGGGACTTGGTATGCAGTGATCGATTTAGCCAATGCATTTTTCTCCGTGCCAATTTCTGAAGAGTTTCAAGAGCAGTTTGCATTTTCGTGGAGTGGACGTCAGTACACTTTCACGAGGCTACCTATGGGGTACATACACAGCCCGACTATCTGTCAGCAGATCACTTAGATAAGAGCACTTAGATAAGATACTGTGTAAACCTGACATACAGATCTCTCATTACATTGATGATATTTTGATTCAGGGCAAGGATGAACACAGTGTGCAAAGCCAGTTAGATGTCATTATGGAAGGATTGAAGAAGGAAGGGTGGGAGATTAACCTGAGTAAAATTCAAGGTCCAGCTGAAACAGTGATATTCCTTGGGATTCAGTGGCACCATGGGCATCGAGAAATGGTGCCAAAAATCCGACAGAAAATACCTGAATTCACCACTCCAATACACAAAAAGCAAGCTCAGCAGTTTATAGGTCTGTTTGGGTTTTGGAGACAGCACATTCCCCATTTAGGGCAGATATCGGCCCCCCTCTACAAGGTGACACAAAAGAAATATGAGTTTCAGTGGGGGGAGGAGCAGCAGAAAGCCTTTGAGATGGCGAAAGACACCGTGCAGCAGGTGCTTGATTTATGGCCCTTGACGGAAGGCGAAGTGGAATGAAATGTGTCTATACAAGACAATTATGCTAACTGGAGTGTGTGGCAGAAACAAGACAGGAAACGTGTGCCATTGGGGTTTTGGAGTCGTAAGTTGCCCAACGCTGGTAACTCATACACCCCATTTGAAAAGCAATTGCTGGCGTGTTATTGGGCCCTTGTTGATACCGAGCAGATGACGGTGGGCCATGATGTATTCATGAGACCAGAAATACCAATCATGCAATGGGTACTGAGCTCTCCTAAAACACATAGAATAGGACATGCTCAAGAAGCCAGCATAATTAAGTGGAAATGGTATATTCAAGACAGAGCCAAATCAGGAAATAGTGGAGTGGCAAAATTACATGAGCAAGTAGCCAACATACCCCCCTCAGATTACATACCACCGGAAGTGCCTGAAAAACGTGAGTCTCCCGTGAAATGGGGAGTACCTTACAGCGATTTGACCGGGGAGCAAACAGAGCATTCTTGGTTCACGGATGGTTCAGCTCGATATGTGGGAACTGAGCGGTACTGGAAAGCAGCGTCGTACAATCCCAAAACAAAAAAGATGTTGACAACGACAGTGAAAGGGAAGAACAGTCAGTTTGCAGAGCTTTACGCAGTTTACCAAGCATTGAAACAAGAGACCCCTGGTCAATGTTATGTGTACACAGACTCATTGTCAGTGGCGAATGGATTGGCAGTGTGGTTGCCAACTTGACAAAAGAATGGGTGGAAGATTCATTCAAAAGAGTTGTAGGGGAAATAACTGTGGGAAGATATTGCAGAAATATTATTACAATGTGAAGTCACTGTATATCATGTGGACGCACATTGTGCCACAGACTCATTAGAACGTTGGTTTAATTCTGTTGCAGACGAGCACACCAAGATTTCATCTGTGGATGCAGAGGCCCAGGAAGACGATTTGGAGGGTTTGGCCAAATGGGCACATCAGAAATGTGGGCACCTTGGAGAAAAGGCTACTATCAGGTGGGCACAAGCTCGAGGAATCAGTCTTCCTTTAGAAGTAGTGAAAACGATCATTTTGCAATGTCCAGTGTGCCAACACCAACTGCATAGACCTATCCCTCAAATTGTTCGAGGCACCTTGAGAAGAGGAAAATTACCAGGTCAAATTTGGCAGATTGATTATATTGGTCCCATTCCAATCAGTAGAGATTGTCAGTATGCATGCACTATTGTGGATACATACTCAGGATATTTGATGGTTTTGCCGTGCAAACGTGCAACACAACTGAACACCATCAGGTTGTTAGATCAGATCATACTACATTATGGAGTGCCTTTGCAGATTCAAAGTGACAATGGGTCACATTTCAAAGGCAAATTAATCCAGGAGTTTTGTCAGGAAAAGAGCATTGAGTGGCTGTACCACGTGCCCTATTACCCAGCTGCTTCAGGGTTAATTGAACGAATGAATGGGTTATTGAAAGAGCAGTTGCGCAAATCTGGAGATGGCAGTTTGGCAGGCTGGCGTAATCGTGTGTTTGATGCGGTGCAAGTATTAAACAATAGGCCTGTGTATGAACATGAAACTCCTTTGATGCGATCAATGACTCCTACTTTACAGGTTCAACCCAATTCAGTCAGAGAAACACTATTGTACTGGGAAATTACTCCAGGTTCTTTAGCTCCCTATCGAGCAACTCCAGAGTCAGCAGGGGTAGACTTGCATTCCCATGAAGAAATCAGATTAGACCCAAGAAGGATAGTTGTAATTGAAACAGGGATTGGAGTACAAATGCCCCCAGAGCATATGGGATGGATTGCCCCTACATCTGGCCTAGCATTGAAGGGAGTTCAAGTGTTGGGAGGGGTAATTGATGCTGATTACCAAGGCAAGATTAAAGTCATCCTAATGAATAGTGGGGACCAATTGTTATCAATCCACAAGGGTGATCGAGTGCTCCAATTGATCATTATTCCCATTAAATTGTCCATGATTAAGAAGGGGGAGCCTCCTACAGTGTTAACTACCCGTGGGGACCGTGGTTTTGGCTCTTCAGACAGTATGGTACCGGGTGCAAAGGTGTGGGTGGAAAAGCCAAGTGGCCCACCAGTACCCGCAGATGTCATTGCATCAGGCAAAGATCGAGTAGTTTTAGTTATGGAGCCTGGTAGAAAGAAATGGCAATATGTACCCGCAGACAAATGTTACCTGAGAGAGTGATATGCAACACTGATATCTCTTTTCTGGGTTTGCCTTGTAGATCCTGTGTCTGGCTGGTGTAATTGTGGTTCTAAATGGACTTCATTTGGGAGAGTTAAACAGTCTGCTGTTACCAACGAAAAATGTCACATCTGTGCCAGTGATCAAGGGGATACTGATAGTGATGAATAATGTCGTCCCAAAGCAGCCTTATGCCGATGCCGAAAAGCCAGCCAGGCCGAAGACATGGATTCGTGAAATGCGGCAAACACATCAGGAGCAAGTGAAAACAACTTTGATGCCAGTCATGAGAGAGGTATTCTCAGTAAGGCGAAAACATTCTCCTATGATCACCCAGAGGGAGAATATGTGGATATATCTGGCACAGCAAGTACTCAACATATCACACATTTGTCTTACCGATGTGCCCAATGCTGAAGCTTTATTGACTACGTGTTTAGTACCAGTGCTGATGCCTGTTCCGGTTTTGAAGCATATCTTCGGCGTCACACACAATGATTCTTTGGTTCAAGACTCAGATATTAGGCAATCTTTTTCCGTTTATGAATATTGTAGGTTCTGCCAAGAGACCGATCGGAAATGGAGAAATTTGACACGTGTTATTACTTATAATATAACCAAAGTATGTTATTTTATGACCGGCAATGCACAAGAAATTGGCAAATGCCGACAGATCGATTTAACAAACCAGCACAATCATACAATGTTTGAGAGACGACTATGTTCGCGGTTGCCACGCAAATGCACCAGTGTAAATAATACTTTGTCTTGTAATCATACAGTGATAGCTGCCAGTCATTTGAATCATGTGAAACTTCCAACAGGATGGCTCTTTTCATGTAGTAACATCACATATACTTATATTCCAGCTAACATTTCTGGAGGTCCATGTGCTTTAACTCGATTAGGACCCTTTACACCCAGCGATAACTCGAGGTAAAAGGTCAACTTTCGAATCTGTGGGTCTCTCTCCTGACTGTGATTTACATGTACACTTGTTATCAGAAGCTGAGATTCTAGCATTAACCCTTTCATTAGTGGGAGTTTGGGGTTTAGCTGCTGGAGGTTACAAATCTTTGATGAAATTAGCATGTTTAGTAGTCAAAAGCCTTAACCATACTTCTTAGGCATTAGAAGAATTACTCCTTGATAGTCAAGTTACTAGAAAAGCAACTTTGCAGAACAGAGCTGCTGTTGATTATCTATTGCTAAAGCATAATTTAGGGTGTAACGCATTTGAAGGTATGTGTTGTTTCATTTTAAGTGACCATTCACAATCTAATGAAAGTCATATTCGAGGTTTGAGGGGTCTCATTTCTCAAGTGTCTCAAGATCGTACTGGGAATTGGTGGAATTGGTTATTTTCATGGATACCTGATATTGGGGGTACACTACGTTACGCTTTTGCTTGTATTTTTATTATATCTTCTATCATAATAGCTTGTTGTTGTATTCAATGTATTCCCAATTTAGTTGTAATGTTTAGTAGGTTTCAGAGACCGGCTCCTTTGCCACCGGGCTATGGAAGGTAAATATCCAAGGGTGGAATTGTTATGCTTGAACTAAAATAGCACTGGTGCGCAATGCATTTTGGGAGCGCTCAGAGCCATGATGGATATTTACTTCATGCCGCAGTGAAAAGCTGCACACATTTTGCTGAGTGTTAGATTCATGGTGCTGAGAAAAACATGCTTTCCATACCTGGTATGCGGTCAAGGACATTTCTGCTGGGAAAGCTAACGTTGTTATGGTTTGGTACTGTTCTCCGCGGAGCGTGTTTTTAGAGAAGGGAGGCACTCTGCTCCTTGAGGGTAGCTCTCGATTGACCCAGCTGGCAACCGACGGCTGCTCATCAGCTGCGCAAGTGCAATTTCCAGAATGTTCGAGAATTGACTCCCCTTTGTGGAGTGTGTATATATGCGGAAACCCGGAGGTGGTCAGGTGAAACTTCAGCCGGAGAAGGATGCTTACGTCCGGCACTCCTGTGGTGCTCTCGGCCTGGCTGTTCCCGGGGTCTTCCAGCTGCTTCTGGCGAGATGAGGAATCCTGTTACGCTCACGGTGATGTATTTCCTTTTGAATTCTTTGCTTCTTTTGTGATTTATGTCTATATTACTTCTGTGAGTTATTTCTATGTTATTATTGGTTGCTTCTAAGCTTTGAATAAATAGCCGTATAAGAGCTGATTATCTTCTAAGAGTGTGTGGTTGTGAGTTATTGCGTCTGTCTGCGTTCAAAGTATTTGCTCTGCAATTGCATTGGTGATTTACGTTTTTCCGTGCACTCTGGGGAGAGCAATACAGTATATCGCCAGGTATAACACCCAATTTTGGTCCCCGGATGTGTGTTGTGACCCGCCAGATGGTTGACATAAGCCAAGGCAGCAGTATTGTCCGTCCCAACCAGAAAATCCTTCAACAGGATCAATGGCCGGAAGACCACCAGGGCCCACTGAACAGCAGCCAACACTTTCCAATTGGAGACCCTCCCCAAGTCCAGAAGAGACCACCTCGCTTGATGAGTCAAGTCCAGGAGAGTCGCCCCCCACCAAGGCCACTGGCATCAGTGGTAAGAAAGATCGGCAAGGCCAGAGACAAGGGGACACCTGTCTGTAGATAGGACCACACCAACCACCAGTGAAGCGACGCCCACAGGGTAGGAGAGACTGGTACCAAGGAGTCGTATTGAAGGGAAGCTGGACGCCAGTGGGACAGTAGGTGACGCACCAAAGGTCTCAAATGCAGCCAGGCCCAGGGGACCACAAAGACACAGGGAGCCATGTGACCCTGGAGACACAAAAGGTCCCCGGCTGAAGGCCAAGACCTGCGACAGAGAACCTTGAGGAGTGACTGGAGCTGAAAGACCCGGTCCAGCGGGAGCCCAACAAACAGCTCCCTGGAGCAGAACTGTTCCCTGATGAATTGAAGAGTCTGCGAGGGAGATAAGTGTGACTTCGGAAGATTGAGCAAAAACCCCACCGGACCAGGGCAGGACAGACCAGATGAAGCTAGGCCACCACCTGATGCCAGGAGCAGGCCCAGATCAAGCAATCGTCCAAGTAGGGGGACACCTGAATCATTTTGAAGGAAGGCTTCCTCTGGCTCTACCCATGCTGCAACTAGTGGATGCTTAAGGAAGCCTACACTAGCCCGGTCCATTTACATGTTTGAGGAAAGCTTGCACTGGCTTTGGCTGTGCTGTGGTTGCCCTGTTATAATTGTGGGAGAAGCCTATGTTAGTTCTAACCATGTAGTAACTGTAAGTGCAGCATTTGTGAGGAAAGCTGTTGGAAACTTTACAGCACTTCTGCCCAGTATGTGACTGTTACCAGTGCCAGTGAGGACAGTTTGCACAGCTACTACCCATGCTGTACTGGTTTGATGAATGGTCTCCATCCTATGTGAGCCTGAAACCCCTGTCACACCTATTGCCAACATCACTAAAGAGAACACCTGGTGCCAAAATATCCAAGATTATCTTACCCACAATATTGACACCCACCAAGTGAAACTTGAAAAGAAGTGAGCCACTATCCTCTCCAAAACAAAGACATCTGAACCTAACATCCCCCTGCAGCCTCCCCAGCACTCCTCCCCTGACACTGCCTTCATCTTCCAGGCTGTGACTGAACCCGAAATCACAAATGTTATTGCTGGTCTTAAATCCTCATGCTGCCAAAGTGATGCCTGTCCAGCGCCTCTCATCAAAGACTACGCAGAAGCCCACATTCCTATCATCGCTGAATTTGTCGACTCCTCCTTCTCGAATGGTTCCATCCCACCAAACCTTAAGGAAGCATGGATCTCCCAAACCCTTATCACGAAAGTCTCCCTTGAGCCTACTATTCCATCAACTACCGGCCCATTACCACTGTCCCTTTCCTTCTAAACATTCTTGACTGTGCTGCCTACATTGCCACAGTGGCGGCAAGGATCAAGTTCAAGACCCTCTGCATTGTCCGCAAAGGCTTTCTGAGGCCTGGGAACACACTACCTCCAACTGTCTCTTCCTAAACATGTCCCTTCTTGAGCTCTCCGCTCATCCACCTCCAACTCTCTGAGGGTCAGTCGCTTTTCAAAGCAGAAAGTTGGGGGCAGATCTCTTTCTTCGTCTGGTGCCTCCCTCTGGAACAGCCTCCCTGCCTCTCTCAAACTTGATCAGAACCACCTCTGGTTCTGGAAGCAACTCAAGACCGTCCTCTTCGCTTCTGTTTTCTCTCTTCCTCTCCCCTGCTGATGACCCGTCTGGTCAACGCACTGGTCACCTGGCCACCCTCTGAACTTGGGCCCAGGTCCCTGCCTGTCCAGTTGCATCTTGCACTGCCTTTTGGCTGCCCCAGCACTTGGGGTCTGTATCTGTAACCTTACAGCCCCTTTGCTCTGCACTTATGAGCCACCCTCTGACTGCACTTTTGATTACCTGCACTGAGCCACCCGCTGGCTGCACTTTTGATTACATGCACTTCTCCATCCCCCCTTGCACTTCTCCCCTTCCCGTTCCCTACACTTGCGCGATCTAAATGACACAAGGTCTAGTAAGATCGTTGTTTCGTCCTCCCTCCGTTTCCCCCTCCTTGTCTTGTCGGGCCTCGAAACACTTGTGTATAGGCGCGTTATAAATGCCATGCCATATCATATCATACATTAAAATACAAGCCTACCGGAAATAACACAACATCCTCAGCCCTCAGCAGTCAGGCTTCAGACCTATTCATGGCACAGAATCCGCCCTCCTTCACCTGAAAAACCAACTCAACGATATCCACGACACGGCAACCTAGCCCTCCTCCTTCTTCTCGACCTATCGGCAGCGTTTGACCTGGTTAGCCACCAAAAACTCTGCCACCACCTAACTTTAGCTGCCAACATTTCACCCAAGTCCACCAAATGGATTACCTAATTTCTTGCAGGAAGACAGTGTCTATGCTGGAAGCACTGCTGCCTATCCAACTCAAGTTCCCTCTGGGGTCCCTCAAGGCTCATGCGTTTCCCCAACATTATACAACATTTATACAAAACCACTCTCAGACCATCTAGACGCTCTGGACATATGTTATACCAACTATGCTGTTGATACCCAAATACTCATTCCCCTCTCAGGAATTTTTGACCAAGACTCCAGCTAAATCAACAGAATTTATGAGACTATCCAAGCATGGTTGGCCACCAGGGTTGGACTGGGGCATACAATTGTCTCAGGCACCAATGAAAAAGTGACCCACAGTTGCAAATGGCAATTCATTCCTTTTGTAACAGACGGGTTGAATTGTACACAAGGGGGAGTTTTCTGATACAATGTAATGCAAATTGTGAAATTCAAGAATATGTATTCAGTAACAATAGTCAAAACTACTAGCCACATAAAATATAGAATGTTTATACAATTATGACTTTCCTGAACGTTAGTCTGGAAAATCTGAATTCTACGTCGAGACACAGAGGCTTATCATATGCTTGTTCAAAGCTTCCTTACCACCAACGAGGCCACCCGATCCCAGGCCTGAAATAAAACATTTTGAAGGTTGATTCAATCCGCAGCCTTCATTATGTCTTGGAGGCGCACTCCGCTAACCAAGGCTTTTGAGGCCATCGCCCTTTGCACTGAGTGGGCCCCAAAACTCTCTATGTTGATCCCTGCTTGGAACATGATCCATTTGACCCACCGGGCCAAGGTGGCCACTTACACCACCTTGAAAGGCTTTTTTGCGATGTGATAAAAAGGCCGGTCTCTCCAGAGGGACTAAGCAGATTAATCCTGGGCTCATATCTGTGAGACTTATAATGCAGCACAACTTCGGCTGCCCAATGAAACTTGGGAATGACAATGAAGTGATAGCCATCTTGGTCTTCTTCCTCACATGAAACATTACCCCCTCCAGGGTGAAGGGCTTGTTGTCTAGTCCTAGCGCCTCTATGTCTGACACTTTCCTGCATGCAACTAAACACAGAAGAGAACTTGGCAGAGAGCTCATTCCTGGTCAGCTGGTGGTTGTCTGGCCATCTCAGCAAGAATTTCAATACGATATCCATGTCCCATACATCTGTATTGTTAGGCCTGGGAGGTCAAATGGCCTGTACTCCCTTGAGCAGCCCCATGACCAGGGCGTGCTCACCTATAGGAGCGTCTAATACATGCACATGCCCCACTGAGATGGGGGACCCGAAGGTATCAACGTCCTGAATGCCTTTGCTTGCGTGCTAGGGCTGCCAGCAATTAACCACATAAATCACATCTGCCAAAGCCGGATGGACGTCCCTAGCCGGACACCAATCGCGCCATCTCGCCCAGGCTGCTCTATAGCACTTGGTCATTCCAGGCACCCCTGAAATCACCCAGGCTACCAATTGAAGGGCTCCACGAGCATCAATGAGTGGGGAAGCCCTGCGAATCCCGAAGAATTCCCGGCCAACTGGGTAACAACACCAGATCATCGCATGACAGATTCAGCAGATCGGGGAACAAGGCTTGACTCCTCCAAGCTGGCGTGATGAGCACCAGCCTCATGTGTTGCCTCCTTGCCTGCGCTAGGGTTCTTCCTATCATTGGGAAGGGTGGGAAAGCATAAACTGGCTTTGAGCACCATTTCTGCAGGAACAAGTCCCTGGTGGCTGCCTCCGAGTCTGGCCTCCAACTGAAAAAGCGCACCAGTTGTCGGTTGACCCTGGATGCGAACAGGTCCATCCCACGGGGGTCTGTCCAGCTCATCAGACGGAAGTGTTGGTGGTGGGCGCTTCTGCTAATCTGTCACTTAGGGTGTCTGCCTTTTGGCCTTCCTCTTTGTGGAGTCTTCCAATTTCAGTCCCGGTAGTAAAAACGCAATCTGGGGTGATGTTCTCAGCTATCCTGTCAATGACTAAGCAAGTGGCAGCAGTTTGTAAAGCTTGTCATTTCCAGTTTAGGATTCTACAGAAGGTGCTTCCATTGATTCTGTCCCTCCTCCATCCACCACTGGTAGATGCCCTTATACTCAGTCGAATCGACTACTGCAATTCACTATATCTGGTCTAGCCGAGGAACTTGCATGCCGTGGGGGCTGGAGGGTGTGGCTTTGATGGCGTTTGGGCCGCCATTAGCCTGGGCCGTCACGCTCCCACGCATCGTGTATTGACGGTCTAGGCTTCTGAGGCTAATGCCGTCGGAAGCCTTTTCCATAGTCTCAACCCGGAAGTCTACGTGTTGCAACCTTTGCGTGTTAGGCTTTCGGGTTGATACGCTGTTTTCCTCCGCTCCGGCAATACTGCCTCTGTTCTCCTCCTGTACCCCGCGTCCTTTTGTTTTCTCTGTGCTCGCTACCCACGCCAGCCCTGCTTTCCCCTCTTATTAGTATTATCTTTTTCTTCCACTCTGCACCTTAGTCGTTCCTTCCCCTGGTCCCTTGCTTGGCTCAACCTACCTGCCCTCTTACCTTTTCCTTGGTAACTCAGCAGTTGGTCCATTCATATCTCTATCTCTGGATCCTTTCTCACCTTCGCTAGTTCTTCTCATCAGCCAGCTCTCCGTGGAAAGACCAGTGAGCCACAGCCGGATAGGTTTTTTTTATGCCTTTCAGCTTTTTCCCCTGGACCTGTTTACTACGGAAGAGGGGCCCCCCCCTAGACCTCTTGCTCAAGGGTCAGGGTGGCTTCCTTCCGAGGTAGACCCTACCTGCACTCCAAAAAAAAAGGTGCTGTGGAAGAAGAAGCTTGGGGAAAGACTGGATCCAGACAATACAGGTGAGGAGGAGGAAGGGGAGTGGGGTGACCAGGAGACCGGGTTGGAGGGGACAGATTGTGAAACTAATTCTGTATTTTCCATTTATACCATGCACTCAAACATTCCATTCCAATTGCCAGTGCACTCATCCGTTTCCTGTAATCATCTTTCTATCTTCCTCATTTTATTCCTTTCGTCCATTTTTGTTCCTTTCGTTCATTGCAACCCATTTTATTTCAAACGCTTTACAGCTTTCTTGCACTTACTCATTTATCCACATCACTGTATTGATCAACTTTATTCATTCTTTTCTGTTTGTCGTTTTTAGTTTACATTGGAGGTAATTACTTTTTGATTCTCGGTTGGGTTTTGCTGTAGTATTGTTATTTGTTTTATTGTTTTTTAAGGTCTAGTAGTTTGGTTTAGTAGAATTGTAGTTATCGACTTTATTCCTTGGTTTAATATCCACATTGATCCCCTTGTCCATAACATTTATTTCGTCCATTTCATTAATTTCATCCACTTTACTGCTCTCGTACAACTTATTCTTTACCTATTTTGCTCGGATCATGATGCTGCATTGCATTTTATGATCAAGCATTTTGGCAGAATCATTGCGATGCTGTTATCTAGTTCGAGTTAGTTTGAGTCAGGGGTCGGTTTTAGGGGAAGAGCCAAGTTTTCAGTAATTTGCGGAAAGACATGAGGTCTTCAGTGAGACGGATGTGGGGAGGGAGTCTGTTCCACAGCGTGGGGGTCAAGGCCGAGAATGATGCCAGTGCAAGGTTTTGAGAGTTGGGGAGATGTGGTCTCTCGGGCCAAGCGCTAGTAGCAGTTCGGCTGTAGCGTTTTGTGCTCTTTGTAGTTTAGTCAGTTGGTATGCGTGGACTCTGAGATAGAGGGGGTTAGCTTAGTCTAGTCTTGATATAACAATTGATTGGACCGCGGAGAGTCTGTTGGGAAAGGATAGGTATGGGAAAATGCATCTAAGAATTTTTAGGTGGTAGTGGCAGGACTTTGAGACGTTATTGACTTGGCGCGAGAGTGTTAGGTCAGAGTCTAGGGTGCAACCAAGGTTTTTTACAGAATTAGAAGGGGGTCGGTGAGGTGCCCATGGCAGATGGCCAAGGTAGTGGGTGTGGAAGAAGTTCGGTGTTGCCACATACCATGATTTCGGTTTTGGAGGGGTTTAGCAAGAGGTGGTTTATGGTCATCCAGAGCTCTATGTCCAGGAGGAAGGAAGAAAGGTCAGGTCGGCAGTTGGGTTTTGAGTTAAGGAGTTTTAGAATAGGTTGAGTGTCATCAGCGTAGTTGTAGCATAGGATGTTGTGTGATTGGATTATTCGTGGGAGGGTGGCCATGTAGAGACTGAACAGGAGGGCCGATAGGCATGCTCCTTGTGGAACTCCTGTGTTGACCGGTCGGGCTTGGGAGGAATAGGTGGAGAGTAGGGTTATTTGGTTCCTATTTTTGAGGAAAGATGCTATCCATTTGAGAGCGGTTCCACAAATTCTTAGGGAGTGGAGGTGGTCAAGGAGGATTGAGTGGTTTATTGTGTCGAAGGCGGCGGATAGGTCAAGAGGGATTAATGAGACGCATCCTGCAGAGTCTGCAGTGTTTTTAAGGTCATCCCAGATTGAGGTTAGGGTGGCTTCAGTTCCGTGTCAGGCTCTGAAACCTGATTGAGCAGGGTCTAGGAGATTGTTGGCATCGACAAAGGCATTTAGTTGGGAGTAGGCGGTTCGGTCGATGAGTTTGGCAAGGAACCTTGCGTTCAGGATGGGGCGGTAGTTCTTGGGCTCGAGAGGGTTGAGGGAAGGTTTTATTAATTAGAGGTTTGACGTGGACCGTTTTGAATGCGTCTGGAAAAATTCCTGAGGCAAGGGAGTCGTTTATGATGGATCTTGCGTGTTCTCCTGCGCAAGTTGATGCAAAGATTTCTTTGAGGGTTGTGGCCAGGCAAGGGTCCAGCAGGGAGCCGGATGGTTTGCGGGCAGAGAGAAGTTTGAGAAATTGGTTAGCTGATATTGGACTAAAGGAGTCGAACTTTGGTTGGGTAGTGTTTTTGAAAAATACAGAAATGTATTTATTGATGTAGAATGGTCAGCCTGACACGTGTTTCGAGCCAAACCCGGCTCTTCATCTGAGGATGATTAATATTAAATAGAAGTAACACATATTGCAACAAAAAATTAGGCAAAACAAACATTCATAGTTGCCATGACAACAGATACAAAGAGGCACAGGGGGCAGTAAGGGAAACAAGGCAAAGCAAAATTCCAAATGAAAATCAGGTTCCAAAATAAATAGTACAGCCAGCAAATTAACCAACGGAATGAGGTTCCAGTAATAAAATGGTTACACAGTAGTGTGCAAGTGTATGGGATTAAGGAGGATGGGGGGGGATTGAGGAGACAAACAAGGAGGGGTAAAGGAAAAATATATATATTTTTTACAACAATCCATTAGTAAGGCATAAGGGTACAGCGCAAGCAGTAACATTTAGTGCCAAGTACCAAGAAGTGAGAGTCAATTTAAAGGGTACCTTATTGGAAGAGGATGGATACAAAACGTAAAGCCATAGATTGCCAATGTACTTCAGAGGAAAGAAGAGGAAGAAAATCCAATTAGTAGGGAGCACTTCTTTTACACGTAGAGAAATGCAAGTGTAAATTTTAACAGTAAAGGGAACATACCTCTAAATCTTGGCAATTGCGGCAAGGAAAACTATAAAGAAGAAGGATAAAACGTAGCCGCTGTTAGCCAAATTAAAAAAATGATTTCAAGCAATTAGCAATAAGGCCTCACACAATGGCGGTATTATAGAAGTTAAGTAACCAAGCATTAATCCATGCAATGATACCCAATTGAATTACAAGGGGGTATAAATAATCTTGTCAACAAAAAAGCCACTAATTAATTCATTCAGAGTTTGACTAATATGCTAATAGAGAGAGTACCAGTGGCTAAGTACAACTTTATATTAGTGAGTAATGCTATGTATTAATAGGGGCTGTAGCGCCAGCGTGCCGCGAGTGAACGCGGCTGCGGCAAGCAGTAACAATTGTACAGAACTCAAAGGGTCGTGGCAAAACCACCTTACCTGGCCATATACAGGAGGACAAGAACAAATGGCTCAGACGCGAGACGCGGGAGCACGGAGTCAATAAAAAACGAAACCCAACACTTAGAAGAGGGACTACACTTAAGTCAGACAAAGCCAGGCGAAACCGCGAGCGCCATTTTGAACTAGTAGAGAAAGAATTAAGAAGCATGTGAAGCAAGGGCTAGAGCAAACCAAAAGCCAGAAAGTTAGGAGTTAGATGAAAGAATTATGAGGAAAAGAAAGCTTATTAAGCAGACAAAATTAAAATCAAAATTAGGGGGATAAAGCCAATTAGTGGTGAAAGGCATTGAGGTGAGGCAATTGAGGTAATTCTTTAAGGTTAGATTTAGTCAGTTAGCATGTACCGAACAGCGGTCTGTACTCGGCAATTAAATGTACAAATATCGTGCTGTACTGTACATTTGACAAGTGTTGTTGCACAATAAAACAACATAAGCTAGAGGCAAGCTCTAAGACAGACATAATATATAAGGTGCAAGTTCTGCAAGCACAGACATTAACATGCAAAAAATTACAACGCAACGATGCAAATCCGGGGCACCCAAAGCTACACAAAAAGACCCAGGTATTTTGCAAAACAACATGCATATTTAAAGAAACACCACAAATTCATTATCAGAATTGAGGCCATTATAGACAGTGCGGTATTTACAGATAAGTCGTCCCTCTAATTGGCGTAGCTCAAGCTGTAAATTACCACCTCGTTGGGGCAAGGAAACCTTGGCTAGCCCCACGCGCGAATAAGGTCCTTGCTGTCAAGTTGGTGCTGAGCTTGCCAGTGGACAACCAAAGAATATTTAGATTCTTCGCTGCCGATGGTGGCAAGATGTTCCCTGATGCGAATCTTAAGTGGGCGAATTGTGCTACCTATATATTTCAGTCCACATGTGCAAATTATGCAATAGACCACAAACTTTGTGTTGCAATTAATGAAAGAGTTCACAGTATGTTGGCCAAGTGACCAAAAAGGAAACAGCTTTGGTTTCCAGTGCATATTTGCACATGCTGCAACAGCCACACTTAGGGAATCCGTTAGTGTGAGCTGATTGTAACCAAGTTGATGCCGAACTGAGAGGTTTCATGAAGGAAGGACAACATTTTTTTTTCAGGCTTGTACCTTTACTAAATGTGATAATGGGTTTAGGGTCAAGCCATTTTGCAATGTCCCGGTCTAAGTGGAGCAAGTGCCAATGTTTCTTAAGAACGTTGTAAACTCTGGAACTGTCAGAGTTAAATTTAGTATTGAGACAAATTTTCTGGCCCGCTAATGAGGTAGTCCGAACTTTAGGACTAAGCAGTTCAACTTTCTCCAGCTGACGGACTGTCTCTGCAGTTTTATTGAGGCAGTTGATATCATACCCTCGTGCTATGAAACCTGATTTGATTAGATTACTTTCAGATTTGAAATCAGACAGATGTGTGCAATTTCTCCTTGCACGGATGAATTCACCCTTTGGGATGTTCTTGATTACGTGTTTTTTATGGCTGCTTTCTGCGTGTAGAGGGGCATTGACAGATGTACTTTTACGAAATGTGGTGGTTGACAAGCAAATGTCAGTCAGATGAATGGTGAGGTCAAGGAAATCAATTTTAGATTGGCTGCAAGTAGATGTAAACTGGATCCCCCACTCATTGTTATTCAAGAAATCAACAAATTGTTGGAGAGTGTTAGAGGTACCAGACCATATCAGAATCACATCATCGATGTACCGTTTCCAAAGACGTATATAGGGATAATAAGTACAATTGCTAAATATGACAGTCTGTTCAAAATGATGCATAAAAGCATTTGCTAGTGCTGGAGCAAAACTAACCCCCATTTCAATGCCTATCACTTGCTTAAAGTACACATTATTAAAGAGAAACACATTATTTTGCGATGTAAATAAGAGCAATTCTTTGACCATTTCCACGTGTTCGACATGAGATGCTGAAGATTCCCGAAACAAATAATCAACACAATCAATTGCTTTTTGATGGTCAATGGACGTGTACAAGGCTTTCACGTCAAGAGTTACAAGCCAACAGTTAGGGTCAAAGTCCAATTTATGCAGAATTTCAAGAACATGCATTGTATCTCTAATGAAAGTGGGAGTCAAGAGTACATCTGGCAGTAAGAACTCATTAATATAAATAGAGATGGGTTCCAGAACGCAAACCCCTTGCACTTACAATTGGTCTCCCTTCCGGAATATCCACAAAACATTTATGAATTTTAGGAAGGAAATAAGCTGTGGGCATGGTTGGACCATCCACCATGAGGAATTCTCTTTCAACATCAGTGAGCATGCTAATTATATGCCATTTGAGTATAAGTGAGTTTGCCATGGATTGAATTTCATGTAAGGGATTATGCTGGAGTGTTAGGTAAGAATTGCCTGACTCTAAATGGCGCATGTCCATAGTAATGTAGTCCGAACGGTCCATCACAACCACATTACCCCTTGTCTGCTTCTTTAATAATCAGCGCAGTGTTAGTAGCCAAATCTTGCATAGCCTGGAATTTCGGTTTGGATAAGTTGTAAGTGGATGGAAAGACTTATAAGAACTATTGCCAGATAGTTTATGAACATCTTTAACTACCGCCTGATAAAAAGTATCAATAATGTTATCTTGTGGAAAGACAGGCGTGAACTTGGATTTTTTGGTAAGTTCTTTAATATTCACATTATGTTGAACAATGTCCAAATCTGACAAAATATCCTTGACACAAGCATGTGGTTGAAGATCTTTGTCTTCCAAAGTCATGAGCACATGGGTACTTAATAATGTTTGAATAGACATTTGAGAGGGTGTAGGTATATGAGGTGACGGTTTGAATTGTTTAACTTGTGTAGTGAAGAATTTGTTTTACTTAAGTTTACGGACGAATTTGAATAGATCGATTTGTATATCCACGTAATTGTTCAGGGCAGAGGGTACAAAAGAAAGTCCTTTGTTGAGGACAGCTGTTTCAGCCGGTGAGAGTATGTGACTGCTGAGGTTTGAAATGAGGATCAGAAATTTTGATTCGGCAGCTGTTGCTGGTAAGTTGCTCGCGTGAGCCTGCGAGGTGGAGGTGCGTTTCCGCTGCCTGGGCCTACCACCCCTTGTGCCCCTGACTGTGTGCCTGGTGTTACAATATTTGTAACTATTGGAGTCTGAAATCGAACTTTTTTTGCTGCTATTCGGTTCCCCTTTTTGTAGCACCTTAGTTGCTCTAAAAAAGGAGAGGGTCCAGAGGGGACCGGTTGGTCAGTTTCTGGTGTTTCCGAATCATCTTGTAATTCCTCATTAGGTAAACTGGAATCACCAGTAGTTAGATTGGAGGTGCCTGGGATAGGTCTATCAGAGTCACTCTCAACATCAGAGCTAACAGGCGATGAAGCGGCGCTACTTGAACGCGATCTAGATACTTCATCAGATTTTGGCCTGATATGTGTAAATACGATTGTCTCGGTAGTCTTTGTCGTCTCGGGAAAAGTTTCGTGACTTGCGCATTTTTACCTCATCTTGATGTTTTCACAGAATCTCATATAATGTCTTATAATTTTTATCAATAGTAGCACTAGGTGCATCGAATAGATTGATTGCTTCTTTTAATTTATCAATCTCTACAATTGTACGTGCATGTTCACGAGTTGCATGTTCGACAAGTAATTGTAACATATTGTTGGAACTGGTAGTAAGGTTGGTTTCCCATTCAGAGACAAGGTCAATATCAAGTGGGTCTTCAAAGTCAGGTAATACTCAGTATTCTCAAACCACATGGGATTTTATGTTCTTTGAGATAGTGATTCAGGGTAGTTTTCTCCCAGAATGTATTAATCTCTTTCACACTCAGTTTCTCCAATTTAAAGAACAAAGATCTTAAGTCAGCTTTTGCTGTACTGAGCCTTTTCAATGCATTAAGGGTAGAACCGCGTGGGGCAAAAATAGCTTTAATATCATCATCTCTAGTTAATAGATACTCAGCAGAGTCTGCCATAGTACAGCTGCTGGGATGTGTGACAATAAAAGCAAACAAGTAACAATTGGCAGTGAAAGTCAGTAGTATCCACATCGCTTGTACGTTAACCTTTGGTTAGCAAGAAAGCAGCAGGTGTCTAGGGGGTGTGGGTGGACTGCCAATCCACTACCACGTAAATTAGATACAGACAAAAAAATGCCAAGACACACTGCGCCAAGGATGCAAGGTTTTTGAAAAATACAGAAATGTATTTATTGATGTAGAATGGTCAGCCTGACACGTGATTCGAGCCGAACCCGGATCTTCATCTGAGGCTGATAAATATTAAATATAAGTAACACATACTGCAACAAAAAATCAGGCAAAACAAACATTCATAGTTGCCATGACAACAGATACAAAGAGGCACAGGAGGCAGTAAGTGAAACAAGGCAAATCAAAATTCCAAATGAAAATCGGGTTCCAAAATAAATAGTACAGCCAGCAAATTAACCAAAGGAATGAGGTTCCATTAATAAAATGGTTAAACAGTTTTGTGCAAGTGTATGGGATTAAGGAGGAGGGGGGGGGGGGGATTGAGGAGACAAACAAAGAGGGGTAAAAGAATTCTTTTTTTTTTTTTTACAACAATCCATTAGTAAGGCATAAGGGTACAGCGCGAGCAGTAACATTTAGTGTAGTGGCAAGTACCAAGAAGTGAGAGTCAATTTAAGGGGTACCTTATTGGAAGAGGATGGATACAAAACGTAAAGACATAGATTGCCAATGTACTTCAGAGGAAAGAAGAGGAAGAAAAGCCAATTAGTAGGAAGCACTTCTTTTACACGTAGAGAAATGCAAGTGTACATTTTAACAGTAAAGGCAACATACCTACCTCTAAAGCTTCTCAATTGCGGCAAGGAAAACTATAAAGAAGAAGGATAAAACGTAGCCACTGTTAGCCAAATTAAAAAAATGAGATCAAGCAATTAGCAATAAGGCCTCACACAATGCCAGTATTATAGAAGTTAAGTAACCAAGCATTAATCCACGCGATGATACCCAATTGAATTACAAGGGGGTATAAATAATCTTGTCAACAAAAAAGCCACTAATTGATTCATACAGAGTTTGACTAATATGCGAATAGAGAGAGTACCAGTGGCTAAGTACAACTTTATATTAGTGAGTAATGCTGTGTGTTAATAGAGGCTGCAGCGCCAGTGTGCCGCGAGCGAACGCGGCCGCTGCAAGCAGTAACAATTGTACAGAACCCAAGGGGTCGTGGCAAAACCACCTTACCTGGCCGTATACAGGAGGACAAGAACAAATGGATCAGATGCAAGACGCAGGAGCATGGAGTCCATAAAAAAGGAAACCCAACAATTAGAAGAGGGACTACACTTAAGTCAGACAAAGCCAGGCGAAACCGCGGGTGCCATTTTGAACTAGTAGAGAAAGAATTAAGAAGCATGCGAAGCAAGGGCTAGAGCAAACCAAAAGCCAGAAAGGTAGGAGTAGATGAAAGAATTATGAGGAAAAGAAAGCTTATTAAGCAGACAAAATTAAAACCAAAATAAGGGGGATGAAGCCAATTAGTGGTGAAAGGCATTGAGGTGAGGCAATTGAGGTAATTCTTTAAGGTTAGATTTAGTCAGTTGGTTTCCTTGCCCCAACGAGGTGGTAATTTACAGCTTAAGCTACGCCAATTAGAGGCACGACTATAAATACATAGCATTACTTTTTTTAATTTTTTTATTTTATACGGTTTATACAAACCTTTAAAATCTTTTACAAACACATTAACAAAACAACATATAACATACATCATTTTACAACATTCCACATATTCTTTCAGTCCTCCTACTCCCTCCAACCTCCAGTTTACCCCAACGTTCCTTTTAGCCGTTGCTTGTTTCCAAATCAACATCTACCATACTTAGTCGCGCTTCAATTGTTCTTAAAAAGTGTGTCAAAGGAATTAACAATTTAGAATCGGTTCCATTGAACATGTGGCCCCACCAGTCATCCGCGCACAAGGAGGGATGGCTAACACTCCACAGGCCCAGATGTAAAGTTCTTTCATTGCGAAGGTTGGTGCAAAAAAGAACCAGATGCTTCAATGTTTCCGGTTCCCTTGTGCAAAGTCTACACATAAGGTTCATGTTATTGTTGCCTTTCCACATTTGTAGTCGCTCTTTAGTTTTAAATAGGTTCGTGCGGAATAACATGAAGCGTCTACGAGCATTGGGATCTGGGAAAAGACTGATGTAGCGTTGTGCCTTGTTAAATGCGCGAGCTTCCGCTGGAACGTCTATCATCAGTTTCGTTACGGCTCTTTGGGCACAGGTTCACTCCCAATCTATGCGCCAGATTTTTAATTTTGCAGCGTTAGGGTTTTCGTGACGATCTTGATGTCGAATTCTGTTAATATACTTTCGCATCTTTGCATCCACATAGCCACTAAACTCTGACCTTTGTCCGTTGCACTGTGGAAAATTTCAAACTGGAGAATATTTTCTTGTGCTCGGGTCTTTCGAAACAAGGATAACAGGTTCCAAATAATTCTAGCATGAAGTGAAATAAGAGAAAGTTTGTATCTGATGCATGCAGTCATCGTTCCTCTTGGAAGTCCCAAAACTTTCGACAATAATTGATTCTCTAAAGATGACCATAGTTCATGTGTGCAGCCCAGCGCATTTTCAGCCCCTTAGATCAATACTGGAATGACCTTCTGTTGATAAAACAACCTTACTGGTTCAAGGGAGAACTTCCCGAATTTCTTTTTCATAATTACGGCTTGGCTGGATAGTTGAACACATTTCCTCTTAGTGTCAGCTATCCATATTTCACACTTTGCGATGTCCTTAGTGGTAATCCACCCAGGGCCATCTGAACTTTTTTACTGTTTTCGAGGAACCTCCTTTCAAGTTCTTGAATGTTAGGATTTCACTTTTATCTGAGTTAATTAACATACTTCTGAACAGCATCTAGTTTTCTTTGTAAGCCGATCAGCGTTAAATCCATCACAACAAGATCATCAGCGTATAGAAGCCAGCTTATTTGAGATCCATTTATTTTCGGCGGGAATTAACTTACTGCATCTATCGAGATGCCAATGTCCGATATAAACAAGCTAAAGATGGCTGCAGCAAGCAGGCAACCTTGCCTGTTGCTACTGCAGATGACAGCATTCGGGCTTGATCCAAGCAAATCTTGATCAATGTTTCCGTATGTAGTTCTTGAATCGCAGATACAAGGTCTTCCGGGCAACCACACCGCCGCAATTTTGCCCACAAAAGGACACGATCGACAGTGTCAAACGCACTTGAAAAATCTATAAACGCTAAATATACTGCAGTGTTGGTTTTTATGGCCTCCATTTTTGCCAAGTTCAATAGTAGTAAATTTAAACAACAGCCAACTTGTTTAACAAAGCCAGCCTGTCTGGCATCAACGTGACCTGAGTCTGTAGCCCATTTAACCAACTTTTGTTGGAGGGTGGTGGCATAAACTTTGCCCAGGACATCTAACAAAGCCACCGGTCGATAGTTTTTCGGATTTGACCCGTCCCCTTTTTTAAAAATTGGCACAATGATCGCCGTTTTCCATGATTTGGGAGAGTTGCCTGAGTTGTTTATTATTTCGAATAATGCTACGCATATCTCAGCCCAAATCTCGGGATGTTGTTTTATAGTATAATTCGTTAGGCCATCCAGGCCGGGAGCTCTTGAATTGTTGGCCCTCATTATTATGGCCACAATCTCATCTTTGCAGTATATAAGACTTCTTGGTGGAAATGTTGACTTTACCTCATGACGAACGATTTTATTTCCCCTGTAAAGGTCCTCAAAATGGGACGTCCAAGCTGTTTCAGTCACTAGACACGTTTGCAGGGATTTTTGTGGGGCCTGCATGTTATTTGTGATCCTCCAAAACTCTCTTGTATTTTTATTCTTTAGGATGGATAACATTGTCTCGGCATCATTTTGTAAAGTCATATGTATGTGGGCCTTCAGCCAGTTCTTGTATGACTGCTTAGCTGCTTTAATTTGCGACTTTCTAGCATTCGAGTCTGATAATCGAGCCTGTCGAATGACCAGTCGCATCTGCCGTTTATGTTTCTGAATTTCGGGATCAAACCAATGTTTTCGAACTGAGTTTAGCTTTTTCAGTCCCACGTTCTTAATCTTGAATTGGAACAAAAGCTGGTCATATTCCAATTCAGTACTGTCCTGACAATAAACTGTGGACAGCTGGGTGGCCCCTTGTTCTTCGAGACACAGTCTTACCCTATTTGCTACTACCGCAATAGTATGTTGCCATTTCAGGGATCCATCCTTTGGTGATGTAAGGAGTTTTGTTATTAACATGTTATGGTCGCTGTTTGTTTGCTTCTTGATCTCAAAAGATTTTATTCTGGCATGCAAATCAGTTGACACGAAGACATAGGCCCTCATTACGACCCTGGCGGAAATCGCGGTGCTAAATGCACCGCAGAGCACGGCGGAAAGCTGCCGATAGCGCCATGGGGGTTGGCGGATTTTCCGCCCCATTCCGACCTTGGCAGGGCGGTAAATCCCCAATCCCCATTTTACCCTTCCCCATTCCCATTTTTGCCCCATAGGGTATAATGGGAGTGGGGAAGGCGTTAATTACGCCACCGTAAAGTACGGTGGCGTAATTAACAACAAGGTCCCGTAGCGCCATGGATTTCTCCGCCCGGAAAAACCAGGCGGAAAACGTTCCGTGGCGCTACGGGAACTCGTAGTAGGGCGGACGGGTCCGCCGCGAATAACGCTGGCGTAAACCCACTCCGCCAGGGTCGTAATGAGGGCCATAATCAATTATTGATGCAGAATCTGCATGCTGCCACATTGAGTGAGGTGACATATCCCGGATCGTATTTCCGTTCAGCATTTGTAGTTGTCTCATTTCCATTTCTTCAAGCCAGTTATTGGCAATCGCCTTTTTGTCTTCAGTTGCCAGTTTAAAGAGATCGATGTTCAAGTCCCCACATATCAGGATATTTGCCCTTGCGTTCCCTTCAAGGAGGGCATCCAGAATTTCAGCAATTTTCTCCGTAAATTCCAGTTTGCCTACTTTCTGATGATTCCAGTAAACATTTAGAGGTGTTATTTCATCGTCGTTCTCGCAACCCAGTTTCCGTTTTATAATTGCCGTTTCCTGAATAAACGGAGAATGGTTACAGGACTTTAGAATCCTAAAGCCAGAGGCCCTGTTTACTAATGTTAGCAACCCCGCCATCGGTCGCCCTTTCGCCAGTTTTATTGCTGGATTCACGGCCACTTCGAAGTTGCTCATTAGTGGAATTTCAGTTAGCCATGTCTCCTGCAAACATGCGACCGCTAATCCTTCCAGCCAATTTGTGTTGAAAAGATGTATAAAACCTTGCGTGTTCCAGGAGGCCACTAAACACTTGTTTAAGGTTAACTCGTCCTGGCATTATTGTTGATCTTTAGTATTGAGTGTTGCAACGAGCCAACCCCAATCACCATTTTCCTTGCCTGTACTACTACAGCTGTGCATTTTAGCTACAGGCAGTTGAGACCCTTGATTTCCACTTATGGTGATTCTGATCTCCGTTTTGGGTGCCTCAGATACACTCATATCATTCGTCATCTTAGAATTAGGATCTAATTCCTCGATCCTATCGCCTTCACGTATTAAGTTCGACAGCTGGTCACCAGCCTTCGGCCTTACTTCAGTCATTTTGGTCTGTGAGCACTCTTTTTTAGTTCAGAGAGTGCAACACAGTGCTCTGGTGCAAACAGCTTAACGTGGCTCCTTTGTCTCGTGAGTTTGGTACATAATGGCTCAGACTGAGAGAATCCAACATGTAAATTTCAAATCCCAGTGAGAATAGCGCAACATTTGCCTCGATGATTGTGTTCGCAATCAATGAAGAACAGACGTGAAGAATTACTTTATCATTTTGGTTTTCAATAGGAAATTCAACAATCTTTAGATCTTTAGACGTGATAGCACGTAAACTAGGAATCAAGTCAAATAACCTAATGATGTTTGCACAATTTAATATCAGCTTATCCTTCGAGTCAATCCTCTCGATCATCACCTTAAAGGCCGGTTCCATTTCGTTCACTCTTTTGGTCTGACCTCTATATCTCCCTTGGGAGTCCACTTGTGGAACCAAGTAAGCGATGGTTGAAGGTTCCTTAGAGGTTCTGTCCACACACGCCACAGTTCTTCAATTATCATCGATGTTTAATTTCACTTCGGAGAGCGTGCTGGTTTGGGGATCCTCTCCTTCACTCGTTTGTGCATCTCTTAGTCTGTTACATAAATTAATCCTTTTTTCATACAAAGTCACAAACGGTGGACTTCCCAGAGTTTTACCGTCCGCTTCTGGATTTGGGGATTCATTAACCAGTTGACATGTTCTAAAAGTCTTTAATGGCCCCATCTGTGGTGAGGCAGCCTGACCCAAATTCCGAGCCCTCGGACCTAAGACTATGGAGGTTTCTTTCTCTATTTCGACTGGGAGATCATTAGCTGAGCTCTCTTGTGTATCTACAATGTTTTTGTGAGAGCCCTTGTCTGATCCTCTTATGACCTCCACTTCCTCCCTGTCATCATAGGTAGACATATTCAGGAGCTCTTCTGGGATGTCAACCGGCAAATTAACAGCCTCCTTCCCTGATTGGAGAGAGACCACTTCCTTGGTATGTTCTGGTCTTTGAATATTTTCTTTCAATTTGGGTTTGTTTAAGTCTTTCGTCACTATTTGAACGAAGTTTAGGTTCCTCAAAAATGTTCTTGCTCCCGTATTTTTATTGGTTCTTTTGATCATTAAGTTCTTTGGTTTTTTGACCATCTTTATGGATTTAGTTTTAGGTTCCCTTGGGGTCTTACAATTTACTGGAGTGCCTCCAAAAATCGAAAATACATTTAACTTTTCTGCACCCTTGTTGGCAGCTAGCGCATTTTTTTCCTTACTGATTTGAGGCGCTGTGTTTGAAGGCCTTTGGTCGACAAAACCCAACTGCCTCTTACAAGTGAGGTGTTTACTTCCCGTCCTCGGGGACTTAACACAACACCAACTAGATTCGAGTGAGCTTGACTTACTTGAGCCAGATCTTTGCCGTTGGTAAGGTCTATCAGCTGTGTCTGAGCAGCTGACGCAAACCCCTCCACCTCGTGAGGTACCTCCTCCATTATGTTTGAAATTGCGTCGTTACTGGCTACAGCATTCACTTGCTTTGTCTCAGTGCACACAGTTAGAGGTAATGTTGTATTTCTTCTTCGTCTGTTACTACTGTTTGGGTCGTTATCACAATGTGATCCTATACAAGTTAGACCTTCATGTTTAAATAAAGCTAGAGCTTCTCGAGCAACCTCTGCCAGTAGTTTTTTGTCCAAGGAGTCATTTCTCTTTTGCTCACTTAAGGCATTAAGTGAACTGTCCAGGCCTTTTAACCCTTCCTTAACCTTGCAAGAAGATTGGTTGCATATTTGATCCAAATGAGCAACTTTAGTGTTCAATAGAGCCATCACGGTTGTAGAATACTTCATTGAATCATTCAGATTTTCATAAAGCTTCATGAAAGGGGCCATGGAGATCGCAAGTGAAGATATTATGACGGCTTGTAGGTCTACTTTTAGACCAACATCACTGCCCTCAGTGTTCCTGGACTTGGAGTTCCGCTTCTTTACATTCTTTTGCTTAGAAAGTCTTCCCCTCCTTATTTTCGGAAAGGGGCGTTCCATAAAGGACGAGTCAGACAAGTCGCAATTAACTGATGAATTCATACAGCTACTAGGCTGTGAATTTTGTGTGTTCAATGGCATTAATTCTGGTTCAAGCCGTTTCACATTAACAGCTCTCTTCTGTGAGTTCATTTGATTAAATGACAAGTCCTGCAAAGGGGACTCACTTGTCCCCTCATTAGGAGTGCATAAGTCCTGCTTTGCACGTTTGTAATGAACGTTTGTCCAAATATCCTCATTTGGCTCAGTTAATTGCGTATTCTGCCGTTTTAGGGCTACTATCTGCATTTGTGGCATTTCATCCTGCAAAATGTTACCCTTTTTCAATTTATTATTACATATTTTGTTCATTGTGATCATATTGTGCAGTATATTATTTACAACCACTATGGAGTCTCGGCGCTCATCTCTCCTTAAACCCGCCAGATCTTCTGTTACTGGTATTCTTACCTGCAATTCCGATGTACTGGGATTATTTGTTAGTCCTGTCGAGGAGCAGAACACCTCATCATGAAGCTCCTCGATTGGTCGATCGCGCGGGGACAGCCCCCCCTCCCGGCTACCCGCAGTGCCTTTCCAGAGAGCTCCGCGTCTCCCGCCAAGGCTTTCCCTGACCCGGGAAGAGGAGCCTTCACTCCCAAGCACGGTGTCTCGCATCCCTCACAGTCCGAGTGGCTCGCATATTCAACAGAGGGTGCGCCGCACCCGCGCATGCACACAATTGCGCGCGACCTCACTCGCGAACCTCTGCCAGCTCCGTCTCCCTTGCCTCCCGCAGTCCCAGCAGGGCGCCTCGATGGGTCCAGACACCGGATTCCTCCACACGACTCCAGCACCGGCCCCTGCACACCCAACACCGTGCACACACCATCGCGGACTGGTGACACCCTAGGTAGGTGATCTCGAAGATTGGGCTCATGCCCGTCTGAATGTGTAGAGCTCTGATGGGGACCTGTCCCTCCCGCCCCATCGGCAAAACTGCAGTCCGTGTGGCGTGGGGCGTGACTCTGAGTCTGATCGCAACTGACGTTATGCACATTAGGAATGGGCGTCGGACCCTTTTCCGTTCCGGCGTTCTCCTCACAACTTAACATTGATTGTTCATTCAGAGCATCTACACAGGCTCCATTGGCGATATTAGTGGTGTTGCTAGAATTGTTAATGTTAGTGTTATTATCACCCGCACATGGCTCCTCACTCGTTGATGTGCATGAATAAAATCGACTTATTTTTCTTGCACAGGGCAAATTCACAGCGTTTACGGTATTACAGGCACCAATTTCCTATTTGCCGCGTTTCTTCTGTGCTCGTGTTCTTGATACAGGAGTGGCCATTAGTTGTCTGCGCTGCCGCCACTCGCCAAACAGCCTAACAGCAGTTAGTCCGGCCCTTTCTCCACAGGGTTTACTCCACAAGGGCGCTAGAGGCGGCCTTTTAAGGTCAGCTGGTCTGCAGGTCTTGTTCCCCTAAAGGCACACGCACCTCTCCTGTGAACGCTGAGTATGATTCTCCTCCACTTCCACTTCACTCGCCACAGCCTAATGTTAAACCAGGTTTCGGTGATGAAGACCAGGTCTTGTTTGTCAGAGGAGAGGAGGTCAAAGATGCTGTGTCTGTTTTTTGATACGGATCGGGCATTAAATAGGATGCAGTTCACTTCGGCAGAAAAGGTTGACGTCGGAGCTGCAGGGATGGGCGTAGGTGGGGGAGAGGGTGAAGACAGGAGAGCGAGAGAGGTGGGGCGGTTGATGGTCGATGGGAAGAGTGGGCGAGCAGAGAGGTTGGTGAGTTTCGGCTGGGAGTGGATGGATGCGTGTGTTCGGTTGATTGTGTTTGGCCCAGGGGATTTCAAGGTGGGCTGTGTGGGGTTAGGAGTTTCAGCTGTGGTCGGTGGAAAATCGAGGGAGAGGGGTTTAAGGTAGGGTGAGGTGGAGTGAGGGTGGCGAAGGGGGGATGAAGTGGTGGGTCGAGAAAGGGGAGGCAATGAGTGCTGAGAGATTGAGGGGGACCATGTACGTTTCCTCTTTAGTGTCTTTGTTGCGATTGGTGTATGCGAGAGGGTAGGGGGGTCGGATGGGGAGAGGGATGAGGCTTCCGTTCTTGCTAGGGCTAGGCATGCAGTTTTTAGGGAGGGGAAGGAGTGTGGTTGGGGGGATGATGGTGTGGGTTGATAGGGAAAGCGCGGGATGCATGATTGCTGGGTAGGGTGTGCTTGAGAGGCAGGTGAGGGGAGCGGGTATGATCATAGTAGGCTGATCGGTGGAGGGGTTCGGAGGAGTAGTGGTCTTAAGGTGGCTGGTTCGCCATCATGCCCCTCTGGCTTGGTGTTTGGAAAGGGGATGGGCGGGGGATGTGGTGGAGGGTGGGGTGATTTGGGGAAGGGGGGACAGGAGGTAGGGCTGGCAGAAAGGGGGAGGAGGTGCACGGCAGTCGTTTCCGGTAGACCTTAGTGGAGTGGGTGCACTCATGGTTAGTAAGTGCGGTACCACTGGGTGAGATTTTTCAAAGTTTCTGGGTTCAACTAAACTTTGGTACAGTGACGCTATTAGGGACCCTGTCTAAATCTGCTATGCGAAAGTGGTGTTGTTATATACACTTCTAAATTCGACTTTGGAGAGAGGGGATATTAGGCACACTTCTAAAGTCAACCACGGGATGTTACTAGGCACACTTCTAAATTCAACTTTGCACGGGGAGGATATTAGGCACACTTCTAAAGTCAACCAGTGAATGTTACTAGGTACACTTCAAAATTCAACTTTGCACGGGGAGGAATATTAGTCACACTTCTAAATTCAACTTTGAACAGAGAGGATACTGGGCACACTTCTAAATTCAACTTTGCACAGAGAGGATACTGGGCACACTTCTAAATTCAACTTTGCACAGAGAGGACATTGAGCACACTTCTAAATTCAACTTTGCACAGGGAGGAATATTAGGTACACTACTGAAGTCAACCAGGGGACGTTACTAGGCACACTTCTAAATTCAACCATGGGATGCTACTAGGCTTAGTGGCAAGTGTCACACTTCTAAAGTCAACCAGGGGACGGTACTAGGCACACTTCTAAATTCAACTTTGCCCAGAGATGATACTGGGCACACTTCTAAATTCAACTTTGCACGGAGAGGATACTAGGTACACTTCTAAATTCAACCACAGGATGGTACTAGGCACACATCTAAATTCAACTTTGCACAGAGAGGATACTGGGCACACTTCAAAATTCAACTTTGCACAGAGAGGATACTGGGCACACTTCTAAAGTCAACCAGGGGACGGTGCTAGGCACACTTCTAAATTCAACAGAGAATTCCTGCTTTATGAATGCAACTATTCCACAGACATGCTGTAAATGTGAACTTCGAACGCAAAGCTACCACAGTATGGAAAATGGTTTAGGTTCTAAGGTTGAGTGGTAGGGTAAACTTACTTATTGTTGGCTTCTTGCTTCTCCTGCGGATACCTGCAGATACGATCAGGAGCCATCGAAGTGGAGCCGTCCTTTGCCTTGGGTCCTTAGCCGATGGGCTGCCGGGCAGCGGGCTGCCCTGGGAGGACTGGCAATGAGTGGGGATCTTCTTGTCGGGACCAATCAGGGGAGAGGGGGCAGACCGGGAGGTGGGAGGGCTTGGAAACCAGGAAGCGGGTGCGGGGAGGGAAAGAGGAGCGCGGTGAGCGAAACAAGGGCCTCGGGAGTGCTGAGGAACCAGAAAAAAAAACCACAGGTAGCACACACAGCAATGGGGCAACACCCAAACTTATCCAACAACCACGGATGAGGGAGACCAGCGTCCCCCGTCGACATCGCCCTGCAGCGGGCTCCCCAGCCCTTACGGCTGGTTTCTGATTCTATCACTAGTTCCCATCGAGAACCAAAATTGGCCTTCCCATTTCGGGCCTCCAGGTGCTGAATCCACCAATACAGCTCTGTCCTTGTCTCCTGGCTCAGCTGGACCTTGTGCTTGTACGAGCAGCCCTGACGCAGATGCTGGATCTTCAGCCGCTGCAGTGCTCGGTAATGCAGAGTGCTGGGGAAGATTGCCTGGATGGAGGACATGAGCCTCCCAACTACCCTGCCCAACTCCCTCAACGACACTTATTCTTTGGAGAGAAGCCCCTTGATTTCCTTTCTGAAGTCCTTGACTTTCTGCAAGGGTAGACTCAATGTCGCCTGCACTGAGTCTACAACAAACCCCTGGAACGCTATGGTTTGGATGGCAGTCACTTGGGACTTCTCCCAGTTCACCACAAACCCCAGCTGCTCCACCAATTGTGCTGCCTCTTCCACCTGTTTGACCAGCAGCTCGGCGTGCTGTGCCATCATGCAGATATCATCCAAGTAGACTATCAGCCGCACTCAGAGGGCTTGTGCTCCCCCTTGTTGTTTTACTTTTTCTATGGATTGCCTTTCTCCCACAGATTCCTCTTCTGATAGATATCCTCTCCAGCTCTTCAGAACAAAGTTTTCTACAGGGGACGTAGTGGACCTCGACTCACCCGTCGATCAGCCTTGGTTTGGTGTTTGATCATCAGCTCTGGACGTGACGTTGGGCGTTGTATATTTACTATATCACTACGCCCCATACCTCAGTTCCTTTTTTCCACACACTTGACATGCTGCTTTAGTAACATGGGTATCAAGTCTTCGACTCTTTGATGCATTTTAGCCCTAACATTTTTTCTTCATTCGACTGCAAGATGTCCGTGCCTCTGGTTTCGGGTTTCAAACGGTGTTCCGACTGCCTCTCCAAAATGTCAGTTACCGACCTGCATGAGTTATGCCTCTGGTGCCTTGTCACGGGTCATGACATGGAGGAGTGTGAGTCGTGCACCAAGATGCACCCAAAATTGGTCCATGAGCGAGCTGCTAAACTCACGTTGGGCCGACTGCCTTTAAACTCTCTGCCACATTCGACCATCCGGTCCTCTGAGGGTCACGCCCCACAAATCCTTCCAACATGTTGTCATTGGCTACGTTGGGGCTGGCGCACGCCGCCATCCTGGTGCATCTGGAGGCTATCTCATGCTACACCAAGTCTCCAGGAAAGTCTTCAATTTGGTCGCACCGTCTAGTCAAGGAGCTCATCAAGGGACTGTTCCGATCATTACCGCCGGTAAAGGCGCTGCCCCGTTGTGGGAACACAACGTGGTGCAGACTAGACTCACGGGGGGCCCTTTCGAGCCTCTGGAAGACAGGTTTCCTTGTGGCCATCATCTCTGCCAGGAGAGTAGGTGAGATCCAGGCCCTGGCCTGCAAGCAGCCTTATTTCACTTTCCAAGAGATGCAGGTGGTGCTGCGGACGCACCTCTCCGTCACGGCCAAGTTTCCATCTGAATTTCATCTCAATGAACCCTTGGTGTTGCCTGTGTTTTTTCCGACGCCTTCGTGGCCGGCTTAAAAGACTTTGCACTCGTTGTATGTGTCTCGAGGGCTGCAGTTTTATGTGGTCCGCAGAAATAGTTTCCAGAAGACTTCTAAGCTTTTTGTTAACTTTGTGAACCATGGGAAGACCTTGTCCAAGGCTTCCATTTCCAGGTGGCTGTCCGGCTGCATCACTTATTTTCACTGGTTAGCAAACCAACTGCTGGCTGTCCGTCTGAGATCCCACTCTGCCAGAGCGATCGCTGCGACAACGGCATTCCTGTCTGGTGTGCCCCTGCTGGATATCTGCAGGGCTGCTACGTGGAGGTCTATTCACAACTTCACGAAATTGTACTGCGTTGACCGGGATTTCAGAGAGGACTCCAGAATCGGCCAAGCAGTGCTATGCAACCTGGTTGCTTGAAAATGAAGAGCTAAGAGTAATTCCTTCTGTTGAGCATTGCCACCTCCCGTGGTCGTTTATGTATGTACTGCTATGTATTCTTTATTCATGAGCATGTGAATCCATGCCAGACCCCATGCTGGAGAAGGAACCATTTACTTACCTGTAAATGTTGCTCTCCAGCTTGGGTCTGGCATGGATTCACATGTAAACCCTCCATTCTGGCCCTCTGCGACAGTTCTTGGTCATACTGCCGTTTTACGTGCTACCAAATCTGAAGATAGCTGTCAGAGGAGGGGCTTAGGGAGAGAGCAGTCATTGGCTGGGGGCGGTATGACCCAGAGCTCAGTCATTAGTTTATAGGAGAAAGACAGTTTATAAACGAAAGTGAAACAGTTTTTTCTTATACCGAGAATTCCCAGCCAGACAACAGGGAATATTCATGAGCATGTGAATCCATGCCAGATGCATTTTGGAGAAGAATAGTTACAGGTAAGTAACTTGTTCCTTACCCTACTTCCCCCTTGCTTTGCACACCCTCTACCTAACTCTCTTTCCAGTTACCCTACCTCCCTGTGCCTATCCAATCCAATGCACCCTAACCCTCTATCTCTGAGGGGTTACAGTGGCCTGTGTACTACTATATTGCAGGTACCATAACCCTACAGGGATTCATGAGTTTGTGCTGCCCCTGTGTAACAGACAGAGGACCCTTGACACCTGGAGACACGGCTTCCTTGCCACGCTTCCTTTAACTGCCTCACTCTGCAGTTGGTAAACATCTCGGCGTCCCGTTCTCCATCCTGTGGGCAACTGCGGCTCAACAGTTTCTAGTTTGGGGAGGTTCATGGAAGTTTACTTATTTAAAGAGACAGGAATAACAATATCCCATAAACCTTGAATGCACTAACAGGCTCCAATAATTGTGCAAGCACCTGGGACCAAGAACAAAGGAGAAAACAACCTCAGAACTGTGGGAAACAGTGTGATGGAGCACCTCAGGTAAACAGACCCCAAGAACTGTGAGATTGGGCTCACAATTTATTGTATGATTCTCTGCAGGATACCTGGGCCTGAACTTGCAGACAATTGTGCTTACTGTTGTAGAGAAGGAGCTAAGTACCCCCACCTTAATCACTTCATCCATATTGCCTATCTGCTGGACACCAGATTATGACACACGTACAAAGCCCTTTGAACTGCAAATACCAAGGAGAATCCTGGAAGCAAGGTTCCCTTTGAGACAACCATACCAGCATATGAGACAGTATGATGGCTGTCCGAGTGAAAGTCCAGAGGAAAGCAGGACAAATTGACGAAACGAAGAGAAATAATGACGTCATACAAATGCAAAGCTGACGTATATAGAGAAGAGATGCAGAAATCAGAGGCTGTAGACAATTCTATAAGGCATTAAGAAAGTATCGAGATGAACGACCTCTTGGGATCAAGATGAAGAAGCCTATGCTACAGAAGTAATGATGATACCAAGCAATTTCACATGTGTAAATATGCAAAGAAACGCAAGCAGAGGAAGTATCCTTGAGGCTAGCTTTATAGTGAATAGAGTGCAGCATGCGTCATCATGTACATATATATATTGGAGTCAGTAAAGGATGGATGTTCCCACTATGTACAATAGCAGAGCTGACCAAAAGAAGGAAGATTGTTTTTTTCATTTGTCGCAATCAGAAAAACAAGTGAATTACAGGTGAAAACTCAGAAAGGCGAGGTTGGATGAGCCAAGAAGCCACGGCCTTATCAGACTGGGGAGAGCTGATATTGGATACAAATTGTGTGAAAGAATGAAGCTTCTGTTCAGAAGGCATGGACGGACACAATAAAACGTCAGAGGTCTATTAGAAAATAGCATTTTAATACACTGAAAGCTGAATTTAGTGGTCTTTAGTCACGTGGGTAGAATAAATCGGAAGAGCATGATGGTCACACCTACGCACGAGGGCAGAGTGTGCCTTCACTCCCCTGAATTCTTCAGTAGCAAGGAACATTTCTAAGGACGAGTTCAAAGCCCTAATTGACAGCAGACCACTGAGGTGATGATGGATGATCATGTTATTTGTTGGGAATCTGTGGTTAAGACTAGCTTATCTGCACCTGGACGCTCTGCCTGCGCACTGTTAACGTAGGTTGGGAGGGTACTGACGGAGGTTGGAAAGTAAACAATGATAGAGGACCGCATGATCAAGGGTCCTATAGTTGTGTAGCCAATTAGGCATTGTATATTTAGTGACGTTCATAGTGACATATTTTAGGGAACGGCTTAGTTGCCCTACCTGATGTTAAGAAACCTATCACTTTATTTCACTGAAACGAGTATGGATCATATACCTAGATGATTCGTTTAAACCCTATCACATTCACCCGTAGGTATTTAAGTTTTGCCACGTAGGATGACGTTAGTGATACATAGGCAGTGGTCAAAGTGTAGGAAAAGAAGTAGTGGAACTATGTTCCCTGCTGGTCTGCACCTACTCCCCACAAACCCCATCACTACGCCCCCTCCCTCACACAATACAAAATCCCAAACACATGTGCCTGCTGTTTAAGTGAACGTTATGTATAGTGCACTTAAAAGTGCAAGTTTCAACTTCTTCCACTCTTATTTTAAAACAAAACCATTCGGATACGGTTTCTTTTTAAAAATAAAAGTATAGTAACAGTAAAACATAATTTAAAAAAGTAGAGGAGCACCGCTCCCGACCGCTCCTGCTCACTTCGACCACTGTACACAGGTTAACGTCATCAATGAAAAATAGTTACTATAAAGGTGTGATTTTTTTATGAAACGCTTTGAGATTGTGATGAGACGTCTGCTGATATGCGTTGTACTCCCTGTTTTAGATAATTGATATTAAAACAGTTATCCTTTTGTCAACTACCTGAGTTGTTTTGATTATTGATGTTTGAATACAATTCTGCATCCCCATCTATCTCAAGGGTATTGCTATCTCATCTTAAAGGGCTGGAAGGTCCAGTTCACTCTGATGACATGAACATTGTAATTTTTATTTTCACATTACTATTACAAATATATGTGCCTTGATACACCATTTGCTTTATAGGCGCATTATAGATATCCAATACATAATTGATTAATATGTTCATGCCTTCATACGTTACATTTTGGTGGCTATTGCATGCATCCCAATCTTTGTTGAGCCTTACGTTTTTCATTTTTTGACACTTAGAGAGAAGTCATCCCCACTGGAGCATTCAGTGTTGGCTTGTGTGGCTGACCTGAATTTCGCACCAACCTCCTTCTGAGTGCCATTGCTTCAAAGTTGTCCGAAAACGTTTTCTTGCCGACTTTTGCAATTTATTTTCTGTTAATACATACTTCATTGTAAAGAATAAAATAATCAGCGTCAAACTTGATTGCTTCTCTACTACTTTGTTTTTTTGTGTTAACATTGATCAAATCAGCGTAACTTCTCTGGCTACAAATGGCCTATAACTATACAGAATGTGGGCCAATAAAGCAAATGGGGGCTTGTACATCTATGCTTGCTGACAGGAGTAACAGAGTGGGATGGAACATCACATACTGTTCAGTAGGAACTATTTAGCTCTGCCTTGAGAACTCCTTGGTAGTGTTAAAGAAGATATAATTCCTAAGCTATACATTATATATATTTTGTATCTGTTATATGACACTCAACAGACTGGGGTGTATGTCTAGGCAAACAGCCTGACACTGTTGGGCCCCTATTGTTATGTTATTTGGCATTTATATAGCGCTCTATATCATTGGTATGACCTCAAAGTGCTGCAAGGTGCAACGCCCTCTGGGACCACAGTCCAGGTCAGTTGAGAGAGTAAGTGTTGTAGGGTGCACCAGTTATGCGTGGAGCTGATGTAATTGCCTGATGGTAGCAGCATCCTAGCCTTAGGTGTGGTATTGATGATATCAGTTGAATGTGTGCAGTCTGGTGGGAGGACACCCAGACTGGGTTCTGGCTGTGTTTGCCCTGTATGATACTTATTTGTGCAGCTAGTCCGGTTTGTCATGGGATATAGCTGCGTTTTATTAGAGTGATGAGATCTTTGCGGGGCAATGGGTCGTATGTGAGCAGCTAGGCCGAATTGATCGAGGGGTATAGGTACACTCTAATTGTGTGATGGTGTAGAGAGTAAGCATACTGATATGATATGTTTCATGCACACAGCGCCTAAGCGCAATGCACTTCGATGGCATTTGATGACAAAGAGGGAGAAAGCAAAGACACTCCCACAGGGTATGAACAGCACAAATGTGAAGACTAGCTACTGCACTCGGTCTAGAGACACCTAGACAGTGCAAGTGCTAGGGCATACCTGGGAACTGTAAACGAGGACCGGAGGGGTGGGCACACAGTGGTATTGTAGGGGGCCGGGGGTAGGGGCAAATGGCAACAGCATGCAGGGGGCCAGAGGGTACAGAGAGACATCACAGGACCAGAGGGCCTGGGGGTATCCAGCGACATCAAGGGCGACCCAAGGGGGCTGGGTGCACACAGCAACATGGGACACAAGAGGGGCATGGGGTAGACAGCGATATCTTGGGGAACCAGGCGAGAAGCTGGGGCAGCACACTGGACCAGAGGTTGTTGGAGGGGCAGTGACGAGATGGGAACCAGGAGGTGTGGGCACACAGTGAAACGTTGGGACCTAAGGGGTCGTGGGCACACAGTGATGACGAGGGAAATAAGGGCGGGGGTACACAGCGACAACTGGCGGAAAGTAGGTCAAGAAACTCATATCAGTTAAGACTAGTGATCTGACCAATCATCTGACCAATCAGGGAGGTGGGCGGGCTGGGAGCCGGTCGGAGATCAGGAAGAGGAAACGGGTGGGGAAGGCAGGGAGAGGGATTCACTGAGGCACGGAGCACAGATTAATACAATTAAATGGAAAAAACAGGCTTGGAGGAGACAGTTTATAAAAGAAAGTGAAAATTTGTTTTCTTATACCGAGGATTCCCAGCCCGACGACAGGGAATATTCATGAGCATGTGATTCCATGCCAGACTCATGCTGTAGAACAACAGTTCTGTGTTCCTTACCCTAATTCCCCCTTGCTTTCCACACCCTCTGCCTAATTCTCTTTCCGGTTACCCTAGTTCCCTGTGCCTATCCAATCCAACAGACCCTAACCCTCTATCCCTGAGGGGTTACAGTGTACTACTATAGTGCAGGTGCTATAACCTTACGGGGATGCATGAGTTTATGCTTCCCCTGCGTAACAGACAGAGGACCCTTTACACCTGGAGACACGGCTTCCTCGCCACACTTCATTTCACTGCCTCACTCTGCAGTTGGTAAGCATCTCGGCATCCCTTTCTCCACCCTCTGGGCAGCTGCGGCTCAAATGTTTATAGTTTGGGGAGGTTTGTGGACGTTTACTAAGTTAATGGGACAGGAATAACAATATCCCATAAACCTAGAATGCACTCACAGGCTCCAATTATTGTGCGAGCACCTGGGACAGAGAACAAAGGATGAAAGAACCTCAGAACTGTGGGAAACAGGGTGCTGGAGAGAATCTGTGTGATTTTTTTTCCCCAAAGGAAATGTTGGAGGGAGATATGACTGAAGATTATTTGCCTGAAATAATCTTCGATCATTTCTCTCCTGAACATTCCCAATTTGCGCAAACCCCTACCCAAACCCCTACCGCCACCCCCAAAACACCATCACCTCCACCCCGTTACTTTGCCTTCCGTCTGGCTGGACCCTGAGACGCCTGATCCCTTTCACTTCCGTGACCGGGAACCGGCGCCGCAGGGCCATTTTTTTTTTTTTGTTGGGCAGCTGCAGGGGTGTCCCCCGCAACCCCCGCTCACTATACTGTATAGTATGGGGAGTGGGGTATTGTAGGGGACACCCCCGGAGCCTTTTTTAAATTTTTTTTTACCAACCCCCCCAATAAATACATACCACAAAAGGTTCAAACTTTTTGCAGTTCGAGCTTTTGGTGGTATGTATTTTAGGTCTTTTGGTGGGGTCGGTAATTTGTATACAGTAATTGTGTCCTATTCCGCTGGAGCACCTCAGGTGAACAGACCCCAAGAACTGTGAGATTAGGCTCACAATTTATTGTACGATTGGCCGTGGGATACCTGGGCCTGAACTTGCAGACCATTGTGCTTACTGTGATGACATGTACATTGGAATTTCACATTACTATTATAAATATATGTGCCTTGATGCACCATCTGCTGTATAGACGCATTATAAATACACAATAAATTATTGATTAATATGTTCATGCTGTCATACGTTACATTTGGGTGGTATTGTATGCATCCCAATCTTTGTTGAGCCTTACTATTTTCATCTCTTTACACTTACAGAGAAGTCATCCTCACTGGAGCATTCAGTGTTGGCTTGTGTGGATGACCTGAATTTCACACCAACCTCAGAGTGCCACTGCTTCCAAGTTGTCAAAAAAAAATCTTCTTGATGACTTTTGTAATTTATTTTCTGTTAATACATATTTCATTGTAAAGAATAAAATAATCAGCGTTAAACTTGATTGCTTCTGTACTATTTTGCTTCTTTGTGTTAACATTGATCAAATCAGCGTAACTTCAAATGGCCTTCAACTATACAGAATGTGGGCCAATAAAGCAAATGGGGGCTTATACATCTATGCTTGCTGACAGGAGCAACAGAGTGGGATGGAACATCACATACTGTTCAGTAGGAACTATTTTGCTGTGCCTTGAAACTTCATCCTGGAGAACTCCTTGGTAGTGCTTAAGAACATATAATTCATAAGCTATACAGTATATATAATTTGAATCCGTTTCATGACATTTTTGACTGGGGTGTATGAGGTGTTGATGATATCAGTTGAATGTGTGCAGTCTGGTGGGTGTACACCCAGACTGGGTTCTGGCTGCGTTAGGCCTGTAGGACGCTTATGTGTGCAGCTAGGCCGGTTTGTAATGGGATATAGCTGTATTTTATTAGAGTGATGACGTGTTTGTGGGGTAGTGGTCGTATGTGAGCAGCTAGGCCGAATTGATTGAGGGGTGTGGGTGCACTCTAATTGTGTGATGTGTAGAGTAGAGAGTAAGCATACTGATATGATATGATGTTCCATCCACACAGCGCCTAAGCGCAATGCGCTTCAAATGCGTTCGATGACAAGGGAGGGAAAGAGGGAGAAAACAAAGACAGTCCCACAAGGCATGAACAGCACAAATGTGAAGACCAGCTACTGCACTCGGTCTAGAGAAACCTAGACAGTGCAGGTGCTAGGGAACAGACAGGAGGGCATGCCTGGGAACTGTAAACAAGGTCGGGAGGGGTTGGGTATACAGGGGCATCGCAGGGGACCAGGGATAGGGGCAAACAGCAACAGCATGCAGGGTACCAGAGAGTACAGAGAGACATCACAGTACCAGAGGGGCTGGGGGTATACAGTGACATCAAGGGCGACCAGAGGGGCTGGGGGCACACAGCGACAACATGGGGCACAAGAGGTGCATGGGGTAGATGGCGATATCTTAGGGGACCAGGCGAGAAGCTGGGACCATCACACTGGACCGGAGGTTGTGGAGGGGCAGTGACGAGATGGGAACCAGGGGGTCTGGGCACACAGTGAAACGTTGGGACCTTGTGGGCACACAGTGAGAAACGAGGGAAATAAGGGCGGGGGTACACAGCGACAACTGGTGGATAGTAGGTCAAGAAACTCATATCAGTTAAGACTAGTGATCTGACCAATCATCTGACCAATCATCTGACCAATCAGGGAGGTGGGCGGTCTACGAAACGGGCGGGGATCAGGAAGAGGAAGCTGGTGGGGAAGGCGGGGAGAGGGATTCTCTGAGGCACGGAGCATAGATTAATACAATAAAATGGCAAAAACAGGCTCGGAGGAACTTTTAGATGCTTTCCACTCACCTCGCTTTCACGAAGCGATTATTACCCAAAGCAAAGACATTGGGTAATAATTGTATTATCGCTGTGTTGCAACTAACCAACGATCCACGACTATTCACAGATAAGCCTGCCGCTCTGTCCATGTTACCAAAATTGAACAAGGTTTATAATTTGCTTATGTTTCTAATCTATTCAGATCCCTTATGGTGTACTAGAGGTTGTGGGGTTGTTTGATGGTTTAGAAACCGATATTCATCCCTTCACCACTGGTGTACCGGAAGTTGATGTGTCACAGTGTGCCTCATATCCCAAACAGAACGGCCCTCCTAATTGGCTAATAGTCACCAAAGAGCTATAAACCCAATCGGAGGGTTTGGCTAGACCACTATGATTCTATGACGGTCAGTTGCCTCCGGAACTAATACAGTTGTGTCCTGCTGTGAGCAGTTAATGATTGTCAGGTAAAGGAGGAGTGCTTCAGTTTAAAGAGTTTTGAGTACAGAGGCAGCCAGGCCTGTATGATGCGTCCTTGAGGGATGCAAGGATGGCAGTGAGTGTCTCCAATTGTCCAGATAGCTGCGGTTTTGCGAGATGGGATGTGTAGTGTGCAGTCAGTTGTAGTGTTGGTTTCAGAATTAGTGTAATTGTTTCAGTGAGGGGAGGCGGGACAGGACTTCTCGTCAATGGTGTGATAATTGCACGAGAGGGAAGCCACACTTTTCATCTGGTGTGTGATACTTAGCAACACTTTATGCGCCAGGTTCCCATACAGTCCCCAGGCGGTGTTTGAGCACTTTCACTTTACTTTACTTTATTGAATTTGTATTGCGCACCTGAGGACCCGGAGGCTTAGGGGCGCAGACAAGACAAACAACATAAATACATATAAGGGTCAATAACAAGATAAGAGCAAAATGGGCAAGACATAACAATCACCATCCACTTAGTAACTGCAGTTCAAGTATTGAGAAAATCAGAGTAAGCATGTTAACAATAATCAGGAAGAGGAAGAACCATAAGATTAACTCTCTGAGATCTAAATTCAAAGAATAATGTACAGTTTGAGGTCCCTTTGGGTAGATATTTGCATCGTCTGAGAAATGCAGGCAAGGTGCTGGCTCCACAGCCCACCAAAATGCAGCCACAATTGGGTAGCAGACCCAGTCACTCAGATCTATCCTCCGACTGATCATTAAGTCCTTGAGTCTGACTACTCCTGGGCCAGTTCTCTGGCGCAACCAAGAGAGAACCTTATTGCGTAGGGCTTCTTTGGGCTCCTTTTCTTTAGTTTTCCGAATGTTAGTTATAATGAAATTTCTTTGATCCATTACAAAGTCAGGAGTGTTCGAATCCATTATCTTAGGCATATGTGATTTTTTACTGGCAGATTTTGTAGGGAAGTGCTTTTCAATTTGGCATTCATGACTGTGGGATGTTTAACCTCTTTATGGCCAGCACTCGGCTCATGCAGAGATAAGGAAGGAACAGTTTCCTGTAATAAGTCTACGCTAGTGATTTTTGCCTTTTCATCGCATGGTAATATTGGCCCGATAGAACTCAGGGATTCCTCAATACAGAGAGGTCAGTTTGAGTGGCTAGATCTGTCATTTCCCTTTGTGAAAGAGTTTGGCTGGCAGTGTTTACCCTCGCTGCCTGTAGCGGGGCATCAGCGCTAGCATGCCCGTGTGTCTGGGAGGCAGAGTTCACTTTCGGCATCCATAGGTCCGCTACCCAATCGATTAATTCACCTGACAAAAAGCCACGGTCAAATGGGTCCTTACAAAGGAGTAGCTCTTTAGCAATGTTGGCCATAAGGTCGGGCCATTTGGAGGAGAGCCGAATGCTTGGATTGATCAACATTGGGTGCACCCCTCCCTTGTGGGGCAAGATTGAATATACCCCTACCTTGAGGGTCAATGGCAGGTAAGGTTATGGGTATCTCAGGATTTGGCGATGCTAGATCATTAGAGGTCTACACAGTCACCATGTCATCCATGGTGCTATGCAGACTTACTAGGGGTACATGTACATTAAGATTTTCCTTCAGTGAAAGACTATCCAAGACCCGCATTGAGTTTGGTGCTTCGAATCCGGAGAACCCACAACCAGCCCTCTGCAAGAATGTTTTATATGTTACCCATACCCTGCTTCAAGTACTCCCAGGGCGTTAAGTGGGGTAAGAAAGTAAGGTGGTGGGGGATCATTTGGGGGCGTGGCTTGCATGATGGCCATGGTCTAATACCTGATGAGGGTGGCCTACCTACGAACATTTTAAAAATGGTGTGGCCTGCTAACTAAGTGCATATCAAAACACAGTGTGCTTGCTTCATTCCTTAAAGTATTAGAAATCAATGCTCAATATCATTACTTTTTGGACCCTCACAAAAGGGTAGTTGTTTCATTATGAGGTTCATTAGCATCCCATTACGTAGTTTGGGCAAGACTAACCCTTCAAAGGCACTACTCATCTCCTCTGTCGGGCCGTGAAAGGGAGGCCCCGGCAATTCAGACACTTTCATCTGCCTACAGCACCTAAACAGCTAGTTTTGTTGCAAATAGCCTCTCTGTCCATCCAGTGTTTTATGAGTAGGAAAGCAGCTGGAGCCAGCCCTGAGCCTTGAAGGGGCAAGCGTAGAGGAGAGCAACAGGGGGACAGCAGGAGCCTTGAAGGGGCAAGCGTAGAGGAGAGCAGCAGGGGGATAGCAGGAGCACCCGTGGAGCCTCATACAGGCAAGTGTAGAGGAGAGCAACAGGGGGATAGCAGGAGCACCCGTGGAGCCTCATAACGACAATCGTAGAGGAGAGCAAAAGGGGGATAGCAGGAGCACTGGTATAGTCTCATAAGGACAAGCGTAGAGGAGAGCAACAGTGGGATAGCAGGAGCCTTGAAGGGGCAAGCATAGAGGAGAGCACAGGGGGATCGCAGGAGCCTTGAAGGGGCAAGCGTAGAGGAGAGCAACAGGGGGACAGCAGGAGCCTTGAAGGGGCAAGCATAGAGGAGAGCAACAGGGGGACAGCAGGAGCCTTGAAGGGGCAAGCATAGAGGAGAGCAACAGGGGGATAGCAGGAGCACCCGTGGTGCCTCATGAGGATCCCGACAAGTGCAACCCTGTTGAGTGCAACAGGTGAGGCCCCTCTATTAAAGCGAACACACAGAGGAAGATACCGTAGGACATAGCAAGGGAGGGTGGAGGCTCTGGGCCACAGAGCAGTCAGCTATACCGAGAGGACTACCTCACAACCCCCACCACACCAACCATACCATCCAGGAGAAGATTGAGTCCAGGAAGGGCCAAGGCACTGCACTGTGGAGGCCCCGGCGAAATCCGATCAAGGGCCCACAAGAGTGACGCCAGACACCCTGGTTCCCCAGAGCAGGATAAAGGAGCTAAGGTGGAGCTTCCAGGGGGGGCAGGCACACCTTACCAGACAAACGGTGGCAATCACAAGAGTTGAAGCCTCTAATATCAAGAGGGGCAAAGCTGACACCCCAGGCAGGGGGGTCGCTAGGACACATTGCCTCCTAAAAGCAGGGGAAGTAAAGGACTAGGGGCCCTGAAGACCTGGTCCAGGCGAGAGAGACAACCCGCCAGGTATAGCCCCATGGACCTCCACGAGGAGAGAATCCCCAAGTAGCTGCAGAACATAGGTCCCACAAAAGGAGGCCCAGTGGAGGAGGGGGGCCCACCAGCACCTCATCACCACAAGACCGGGCCTCAAAGACATTACATAAAGGGGTTTCTCCCCCCACTCCATGAGGCTCGAGGGGCCAGAGAGGCCCAGAACCAGAATAAAAGCACCAGGGAGGCTAAACCTTAAGGCAAAATGAAAGCCCGGGGAGGGCAACCACCACAATAGATAACACCAAATGGGGCGGGGGGGCCCTTGGAATTAAAAATGGCCCGGACAAGCCTGCAGGTTGTACAGCTGGGGAAAGGAAAAGACTCAATATTTTTTTTTAAAACATTTTTTATTGTGTTTGGTTAAAATTTACCTTTACAAAACAATCAGCACATTAACAGTAAAATGTGTAAACTTCTAAGCAAAAACAGCCTTAATACTCTAAAATAACAAAAGAAAAAATGAAAGGACTCAATACCCGCGATTCCACAGCAGATTCGCTGCCAGATTTTGCTATCACTACCTAAATTATGAAACCTAGGATTAAAAATGCTGAGGCACAGCTCCAGTTGCCCGGGAAGGACGGCGCCAAGCCACCATAGGGTTAGGTTGGCACAATTCCACACAGGCGGCTTTGCAAGGCAGCAGAAAATTACATTTTATGTGCTGTCAAAATTTGCTTAGGCTGCCGTCAGAATTTGCTTAGGCTGCCTAAATGATCAACATGGGGTTAAAAATGCTGAGGCACAGCTCCAGTTGCCCGGGAAGGACGGCGCCAAGCCACCATAGGGGTAAGTTGGCACAATTCCTCACAAGCGGCTTTGCAAGGCAGCAGAAAATGGCATTTGATGTGCCGTCAAAATTTGCTTAGGCTGCCGTCAGAATTTGCCTAGGATAGCTAAATGATGCAACATGGGGTTAAGAATGCTGAGGCACAGCTCCAGTAGCCTGGGAAGGACGGCGCCAAGCCACCATGGGGTAAATTGGCACAATTCCTCACAGGCAGCTTTGCAAGGCATCAAAAAATAGCATTTTACGTGCTGACAGAATTAGCTTAGGCTGCCGTCAGAATTTGCTTAGGCTGCCTAAATGACGCAACATGGGGTTAAAAATGCTGAGGCACAGGTCCAGTTGCCCGGGAAGGACGGCTCCAAGCCACCATAGGGTTATATTGGCACAATTCCTCACAGGCGGCTTTGCAGGGCAACAGAAAATGGCATTTTACCTGACGTCAAAATTAGCTTAGGCTGCCGTCAGAATTTGCTTAAGCTGCCTAAATGAGGCATCATAGCGTTCAAAATGCTGAGGCACAACTCAAGTTGGCCGGGAAGGGCGGCGCCAAGCCACCATAGGGTTAAGTTGGCACAATTCCTCACAGGCGGCTTTGCAGGGCAGCAGAATATGGCATTTTACCTGCTGTCAAAATTTGCTTAGGCTGCCGTCATAATTTGCTTAGGCTGCCTAAATGATGCAACATGGGGTTAAAAATGCTGAGGCACAGCTCCAGTTGCCTGGGAAGGACGGCGTTAAGCCACCATAGGGTAAATTGGCACAATACCTCACAGGCAGCGTTGCAAGGCAGCAGAAAATGGCATTTTACGTGCCGTCGGATTTTGCTTAGGCTGCCGTCAGAATTTCCTTAGGCTGCCTAAATGATGCAACATGGGGTTAAAAATGCTGAAGCACAGCTCCAGTTGCCCGGGAAGAACGGTGCCAAGCCACCATAGGGGTAAGTTGGCACAATTCCTCACGGGCGGCTTTGCAAGGCAGCAGAAAATGGCATTTTACGTGCCATCAGAGTTAGCTTAGGCTGCCGTCAGAATTTGCTTAGGCTGCCTAAATGATGCAACATGGGGTTAAAAATGCTGAGGCACAGCTCCAGTTGCCCGGGAAGGACGGCGCCAAGCCACCATAGGGTTATATTGGCACAATTCCTCACAGACGGATTTGCAGGGCAGCAGAAAATGGCATTTTACGTGCCGTCAGAATTTTCTTAGGCTGCCATCTGATTTTGCAACAGTACCATAAATGACGTAACATAGGGTACAAAATTGCACCATAGGGTTAATGCTGCACTGGCCTACCTGTACAACACAGGTTTAAAATTGATAACATGGGGTTAGTAAAAAAATTGGGTACAAATTGCTAACATAGAGTTAATGCTGACTGCTCTGTACAACATAGGGTTGGCTACAAAAAACACTGTAAAAAAATGCCATCGGAAGCATTTTCTGACGGGTTAATGCTGCACTACCCTGCACAACATAGGGTTAAAATAGATAATATGCCCTGTGGAAACATTGGGTTAATGTAGCGCTGCCCCTGTCCTGTGGTAACATAGGGTTAATGTAGCGCTGCCCCTGCCCCGTAGACCAGAAAGCATTTTCTGACTGGTAAGCAAAATCCGACGTTACATGCACCGTCGGATTTTGCTTTGCCTTGCTTTACCATTGACATTCACGCATGCGCAGTAGCACCCTAAGTATTTTTCGATGCAAAGCAGATTTTGACGTTACACCGGCACGCGGCTGACTGATGATCTGTTTTCAAAACGAACGGCGGACGTGGTGTCATCGTTATTATCATGCTCATGCAGCAGGGCAGGCAGGCTGCAGTGAGAGAAAGAGTTTGATGTAGGTGTGGATCGGGCCGGCGGCACCGGCCTGGGAGGTGGTGGCACGGAGGAGAGGCTGGGTGCTACTATGTGGAGATGCTCATGCATTAAGGCTGCACCTTTCTGATGTAGCGCAATGAATGAAAATCGTACTATGGTGCGATATGACAAAACACTGACACTAAGCAGTTTCAGTTATTTCCATTTTCCAATTTCCCCCTGGGCCCAGGGCAGAGCCGCCTGGCAGCCGACCCTGGCCTGCCCTGCAGCTGCGACAACAAGGCACATGATTTGCTTTACATGTTACAAATCCGCTCATAAACAACAAGTGCCACGACGTGCATGCGTTGGCGATCCCGATCATCGTCCATGTCGAATCGTCCATGTCGACTCGGCGTCAGCCCAGCAGAGCCTGCAGTGTGCCACTGCGAGCCAGGCTGTTGCCCCAGGGCCACCAGCCGGCATCCTGCCTGCCGTTGACACACCATCAGTGACTGACTAGGACAACGTGGCAGCATCTCAAAAATTCAGAATCAAGGGCAAATGGCGGCAGGAGCTGTTACAATTGTCCGTCCTGCTCCCTCCTGCAATCGCCCTGCTTCGCTGCACACTGAGCAACACTCTGAAATAAGCACACGGGAAACCAGAGGTAGAAGAGTATTTGCATATAATGAAAGCATGTATCCAAACCGCCTGGGTGGACTGCTCTGCTCCCCCAGGCCGGCAACATCCTTATATACAGTTTAGGTGGCTATTCCATTCCTAAACAACATTACTCATGTCAAAGGGGATGCCTGCAGCCTGTATCCGGGCCCATGTATGGAGTGTAGCAATCAGAATGCAAGCGATAAAAGTGTTCAAGTTCTTATAATGGCCCGTTTCCGAGCACAGGGCAATGTGGCCTTGGGTTCTGGTTATAGCTCGTTAGGTCCTGTTCGATCTGTGTACATTCTCCCAGCAAGGAAATGGGTTTCCATCCCTGGAGGTATGACAGTCATGCATTCCACAGTCACAGTGACCTTGCCGGTTCCAGATCCCATCTCCTTCAACGCAGGGGCCTCCGAGAAAATAGAAAAAACACATAATTAGATCATGTAACAGGAGCGGAGTCAGACAAGACTGAGAAGATGATTAACATAATGTAAGTACTGTATGTACTGACTGTAGTGCCTGTGTGTGTGCTGCCAGTGCTGCTGCGCTCCCCAGTGCACTTACCAGTTACCATGTGTTGTGAAATTCTATGACAAGACTGGAGGCGAGCATTATGCTTCATCTTCATTTATTCTACTCTTCAGAAGTTCAACAAAACACGTATAACAACTGTGAAAATGTTAGAACAAACTTTTCTCTTTTTTTTTTTTTTAAACTACAACCCCCATGAGTCTCTGTAGTCCATGCTCCATCTACCAGTCACAACCCACTTCCTGTGCTTGGACTCCTCCTCTTCTTTTACTGCTCTTCAAGCAGATAAGTACTATTTCCTTTCCTCTACGTATGTCCACGCAAAGTGACTGAGTGAGAGGGAGAGTTTTTAGCTTAAAGAGTGAAATAATGCGTTGAGAGTGAGTACACTTCAGTGTGGACGTGAGAAAGATTGCTTAAATTTCTGTACTGTGATCCTATTAGTATTTATCACAGGCGCGCGTCCGCGCATTGAATTTAAATATTTTTAGTATTCGCGAGCCGCGAGGGATAGCCGCGGGATCTCGGAGAAAGTTTTTTCTCGGAAAGAGTATTAGACATAATTTCGGCCGCAAGGCCGACGTCCCCGTGTCGTATGCCTGACACCCTTGGGGTTTCAGTCAGCCTCGCGAGCAGCAGAGCTCCGCCGCCGCTGCGCTCACGACCAGCGGCCCCCTCCCTCGGGGAGGAGGAGCCGGCGCCCGTGAGGCCCGCAGCGGGCCAAGCTCACAACATCAGCCCCCACCCACGGGTGGGTGGAGTTAAACGCGAAGAATCACGTACTACCGTCACAGAAAGTGCCAGCGACTCCTCTACACGGCTAACAAGCAGTCGTAGGAGCCGAGCAGTAGACATTGTGATTCTTAAAACGATCGTTAAGAAGATTACAGCGATCCTTCGGTCGCGTGCGTCGTGCTTAGCTAAAGCACTGTCCTTGCAGTTCCGCAGCCCCGCGAACTCAAGGAGGACACAGGTTGGTAGACCCTAACACTGCCGAGGAGCAGTAGAATTGACGCGGTGAGTGCGAGGTCCCTCACAAGAGCCGGAAGGCGAAGTACAGATGAGGGTGCAGCCACTGGATATATAAAAAAAAATATAACATCATAAGAGAGCAGTGGGCTTGCTTGAGACACCTGATCAAGGTATTTAGGCACACAGCACAGAGAACATGTCTGAATTTGAATGGAGTGAGGAGGAGCAATCCCATGACCTCGCTGCCAGCTTTAAGCAAGTGCTGGGTAGCTCTCTTACTGATGCAGTGGCAGAAGGGGTGAGACCCCTGCAGGAGAGGCTGGAGACATTGGAAGCTATGCTTTCTCAGCCGAATACCAGCACCAAAGTCGATAAGCGCACGCCCACAGAACCCTTGAAGGAGGGACATAAGGGGAGTAAGCTGGCCCTCAAGAGGAAATCCTCTAACGACCCCCGGGGCTCATTGGAAGAGGCAACAGATATGGCCTCAGAGGGGCCTGAAGCTTTCGCGAAGCTTAAAGAAGCTTATCTACAAAGGCAGGCAGTGCCGAACCTCACGACCCCCGCTCCAGCGGAAGACAACATCGGAGAGGAACCTGGCTCGGAAGAGGAGCTAACGGAGGATCAGGCCTCGTTCAGGGAAGAGGAGGCCGAGGAGGAGGACTGGGCTAAGCCCAGCGAGGGTAAGAGAGCAAAGAAGGAAAAGCACCTCCTAGAGGCACAGGATGATATGTTCGACCCAGACACCATCCACAATCCAAGATCCACCGAGTGGCAACCATCCCCCCGAGTAACTCAGTATATGGCGGCAAGACTACGCAAACCACTAGACAAAGAAGTGAGGCAGCGGCTACGAGCGGAGTGCCCACGCCCACAACTGCCAGGGAAGGTAGCGGAAGCCCCCGAGCTCGACCCGAAAATGCTGACCTTTGTGTCAAAAACGAGCAAGGACCCCCGCAAGGGCATCAATAGATCCTGGAAGAGCTGCCAGGAAAAACTATTAGATCTAATTGGTCCCCTCGCCAAGATTATGGACCTTGCGGAAAGGGCAAAGGACACTGGGGAAGAAGTGGACCCAGAAGCCCTCGCAGGGTGGGCTCAGAGAGTTGTCTGTCTTCTAGGAAGCGCAAACTGCGCCATCGCGTCGGAAAGACGTAAAGGCCTATTACTCAAAATAGATTCGAAGCTTAGCAATTTATCATCGTATGAAGCGGGTGAAGGAGCCCAAGGCCTACTGTTCGGAGAGACCTTTGGAAAGGAGATGGGCCGGTTTGTCAGCACTTTCGCTTCCCTAGAGAAGGCACAAGCATCTATCCGAAAATGTTTCCCTAGTAAGGTTTTTGGAGGGACCAGCCGCTCCAGGGGTCGTGCAGCTGGTTGCAGTCAAGGAGGGAGAAGACCCCAGAACCCCAGAGCGCAATACTGGGAGAACAAAAGTCAAGACTCCTTCTTCCTATCCAGAGGGAGGTTCCAGAGAGGCCGCCGGTCCAGAGGCTCAGGACGAGGTCAAGGGTTCACACCAGGTGAGAGCGAGTTACTACGCGCCAGTAGGGGGGAGGACGCGCATATTTTTAGAGAATTGGCACGAGCTTTCAAGCGATTCCTGGGTCTTGCAAACGGTCAAGGGCCTACGGATAGATTTCATAGAGACTCCGGTGCAGCAGCACAAGCCGCAAGGGCAGAAATTAGCACAAGCAGAACACGTGTCCCTGGACAACGAAATAGCGCAGCTAGCCATCAAGCAGGCAATTGAAAAATGCGAGACAGCCCCAAAGTTTGTGAGCAATATGTTCCTGGTGCACAGGAAAGAGAAAGTTGGACCGGTGATAAACCTCAAGGAGCTAAACAGTTGGATTATATATCGACACTTCAAGATGGAGGGCGTCCATCAACTCAGAGACTCCTTAAGAGAAGGAGACTGGCTAACGCGGCTAGATCTGAAGGACGCCTACCTTACAGTCCCTGTTATCGAGGAGTTCAGACCGTTCCTAGCTTTTCGCTGGCGGAGTCAATTTTGGCAATTCAAAACAATGCCATTCGGGCTTGCCTCCGCACCCTGGGCATTTACGAAGCTGATGAAGCCAGTAGCAGCAGCAATCAGGGAGAAAGGCGTCAGGCTGATAGTTTACCTGGATGATCTCTTACTTATGGCGGAGGATCGAGAGGTACTAGTGTACCAAACGAGATGGGTGCAAGACCTCCTGACCTCCCTAGGTTTCCTTTTGAATACAGAGAAGTCGGATACCACACCAGCGCAGAGGCTGGACTTCCTGGGGTTTGTACTGGACACCAGGAAGGCGACACTGGAACTTCCAGCTCGGAAGATGAAAGACATCAAGAGAGAGATCAGAGTATGTCTAGAGAAACGACAAGTATCTCTCAGAGCATTAGCGAGGATAGTAGGGCTTCTAGCAGCATCCATCCAGGCCACATTTCCGGGCCCCTTACACTAGAGAGCGCTGCAGAGATTAAAGATAAAGCATCTGCAGCAAGGGCTGAGATACCATCAACAAGTACCTCTAGATCAAGATTCCATTACAGAACTAGAGTGGTGGTTAAAGAATATGGATGCTTGGAATGGACGCGCCATATTCGGAGACAAGCCAGATCTGATTATAGAATCAGACGCCAGCCGGAAGGGTTGGGGAGCCAGATGTGGACAGCTACAGACCGGAGGCAAGTGGAGCGAAGAGGAGCTTCGACTGCACATAAACTGTCTGGAGCTTCTGGCAGGATCGTTCGCGATCAAAGTTTTCACAAAAGAAAAAGTGAAGTCTTGTGTCCTGCTGAAGATGGACAACATATCAGCAGTACGATACATCAACCACTTAGGCGGGACGAGGTCCAAGATGTTAGCGGAGCTGGCAAAGGACCTGTGGCACTTCTGCCTACAATCAGGGACATCGGTGACGGCAGAGTACCTGTCGGGTTCACTGAATGCAGTAGCGGATTGGAACTCTCGCTACCTGACGGACTCCAGCGATTGGAAGCTGGACCCAGCGGTGTTCCAGAGGCTGAACACAAGATGGGGACCGCTGCAGATAGACCTTTTCGCCTCCCGGCTCAATGCTCAGAAGAGCCGCTATTACAGTTGGAGGCTAGATCCAGGAGCTCTAGGAACCAACGCGTTCCTTCAAGAGTGGACAGGAGGCCTGCACTACGCCTTTCCCCCCTTCGTGATGTTGAGCAGAGTGCTAGCGAAATGTCGGAGGGAGAGTGCGGAGCTGGTATTGATTGCACCGTTATGGAAGTCTCAAGTGTGGTTTCCCACCTTAATGGAGTTAGTGACGGACATTCCCAGAGTTCTCCCTGAAGGAGAGGGACTCCTCACGGACCCAGCTGGGTCGTGTCATCCTCTTAGAGTGAGAGGGACACTCCCACTAGTTGCGTGCAGGATATCAGGAAGCGTTGGGCGCTGCTGGGAATTTCGGATCAGGCTGCACTGCTCATCGCGGAATCCTGGGCTCCATCCACTAGGAGGAGCTATGACGCAGCTTGGGCGAAATGGACAAGCTGGTGTAAGAACAGAAGTGTTCATCCCGTTTCTGCACCTGTAGTGGAAATTCTGAACTTCCTAGCGAACCTATTGCAGAACGGGAGAGTGTTTCGTACGATAGGAGTGTACAGATGGGCAATCTCAGCCGGGCACATGCCAATAGATAACGTCCCAGCAGAAGAACATCCTGCAGTGGTGAGGCTCATCAGAGGGGCAAGGTTTAAGGTACCTCCAGAGCCCAGGTATAAGACAACCTGGGAGGTAGCTACAGTATTACACCTACTATTGAGCTGGCCGACGGATAGGTTCCTATCGCGCAAGCAGTTATCAGGCAAACTAGCTATGTTACTATGTTTGGTGTCCTGCAAAAGAGTATCGGACGTAAGAGCACTAGAGATTAATAGACGGTCCTTCGGGCCAGAAGGTGTTACATTCTCTATAGTGAGAAGGACCAAGATGGGAACTTCTACAGTACACTATCCTTATTTCCCGAACAACTCAAAATGGTGCGTAGCACGATGCATTAAGGAGTATGAGAATAGAACAGCTGAGAACAGAGCAGCGAATACCACTCAGTTATTAATAGCGCGCAGAAAGCCTTTTCATGCAGTTACAGCAGCCACCATCGCAAGATGGGTTAAGGAGATCATGCAGGCAGCAGGTGTGAATGTGGGCATGTATGGAAGCTCATTCAGTAAGAGGAGCTATGGCCTCATCAGCCGCAAGAGCGGGAGTGTCTCTGAGCGAGATAATGCTAGCCGCAGATTGGTCGAGCGAGCAAACGTTTAAAGAATTTTATTTTAAGCCAGTTGAGAGTTTAGCTAATGCGGTGATGGGGAAGCTTTGAACAAGCATAATGCTCGCCTCCAGTCTTGTCATAGAATAAAGATTACCCCTGCTAGCTGCGCAGGGAGTATTAATTCTATTAAAGACTAAGGAGGCGAGCATTAAATTCCCACCCAAGTTTCTGTACTAGTATAAAATGTCATCGTATTATATGAACAAGTACGTTTGTACACACCACCCTAATATCTCCTATTGTTATTTTTTCGCATAGGAGAAGACCAGAAGAATAACTGAAAGCAGTATCGCAGCCGAGAGCGACAGGAGTCCGGGAGTTCACCGGCAGTTGAGTTAATAGTTCAAGAAGACCTTCGCTACGTTGGCAAGGACAAGTTAAATACTATGAGAGGCTATCAGAGCAAGTAAAAGCAGAGGAGGAGTCCAAGCACAGGAAGTGGTTTGTGACTGGTAGATGGAGCATGGACTACAGAGACTCATGGGGGTTGTAGTTTAAAAAAACAAAAAAGAGAAAAGTTTGTTCTAACATTTTCACAGTTGTTATATGTGTTTTGTTGAACTTCTGAAGAGTAGAATAAATGAAGATGAAGCATAATGCTCGCCTCCTTAGTCTTTAATAGAATTAATACTCCCTGCACAGCTAGCAGGGGTAATCTTTATTGTGTACTGTGTGTGGGCGGCGTGCCTTGTCCATGTTGAATATGCAGAATGAATCTCATAATTGCTGTACCAACTGTGCTTGTCCTGCGGCCTCCCTGCCTCCAGTCCTAGAGAGTTTTTCTTGCACTAAACGGACAGTATTGGATTATAAGATAAGATGGGTCAGGTCTCGGGTTACCATTTTACGCTCATATTAGCGTAGGTGCCATTCTGGACTCGGACAGAGTCTTTGTTCACAAATGTAAAGACTGCACTGTTATCATTTATTCCAATAACTGAGACTGACTATTATTGTATGTTCTGCCTGTCTGGATGATACTGTCTTTAATTGTAATGACTAATCAGTCATTAACTAAGGACACGGGCAACGCCATGGCCCAGAACCAAGCTAGAAGCACAAAAAGGCTGCCTCCTCTGCTTTTCAGTGGCAGTGTCATTGGGGTGGCCGGGTGGACCCACCGGCCAGCCAGGCGAGGATGCAGGGCAGGGTTTGGGTGTTCATCTGGGCAAGGAGACAACCACATGTGAGGAAGACTCATGTTGTTCAGATGTGACACCGAACATGATGGTAGCATTAGCAACAGTGCCAGGCCAGCATGGATTCAGCTTGCTGCAAGGCAAGAGCTGGGAATTAGCATGAGTGTTACACTTGCCAGAGATTGGGGGATGACCAGAGTGCCATTATTTACCAGTGCATGTGTAGTAGGAGCCGCAAATACACTGGTGATTTCATCATTGGACTGGTGGCTTTATATTGTACGGGATGGTAAGGAATGAGTGCGTTTGGATGGCAAAGAAGGCTGTGGGAGTTGGGAGTTAATATTTTAAGACTATCTGCTGAGCTTTGTCATGAAGCTTCTTTTCTCCCAATCTGCTATTTTAGGCTAACGTGGATACTGGCCTTATAATGTGTGCTTCATTGAGTGATGGAAATATTGGCATTTTGGAAATATGTGGTTCTTTGCGGAAAGGTGGAAACTCACATCCATTCCTGACATTATGCACTTTGTGCAATCTGGCCAATAATTTATGTGAGCAAGGTCATTTTTGATGCTATCACCTTCATAATCATATGTCAAAAACCTTCCGGAAACAGTAGCAAACATCTGTCAACACCTTCAGTTTACAGAAGATAAAAAGGCTGCCATCTTGGAATAGGCAGAGTGAAAAGAAAACCCCACTAGTCCCATGATACTCATCTATAAAAGGGGGAAAACGAGGCACGAGAAAGAGAACTGAGTCACAGAGAAGCACAAAACTGACAGCGAAAAAACAAAACATCCCTGAAGGTATCCAAGAATATGAAAAAATGCCCATAAAAAATAACTATAAAAAGCGTTTCCTCAATTGTGAAATCGGTACGTCTTGCCCATTAGTGTGATTTGTGCAGAGCAAAAATCTCACAAATCATTGCAACATCACGTGAAAGGCTCATATAAGACACAGCCCTTACAATCTATACGTGCAAAACCATGGGTAAATAAATGGGTGTGCAGAAGTTCGAAAAGTAGAAAGGTGTGATAGTGTTTTATCGACGTGTGGTCGTTTTATTTTCAGTACACAGCAGGTAGCCCTTAGATTTGAACCGGCAATGAATTGTCCTTGGCTGTGACGTGTCGCGTGCCTCCCACGTGGGTTGGGGTGTTTGGATATGTGCTAATGTGACTGGTAGTGGTATCTCTAGGTTTCAACAATATTTTGTTTCAGTTAGTGCATCTTAAAATGTCACTGGACTGTTCCAAGTAGAGTCTGCTCCACCTTGGGGAGAAGTATGCAGATTATCTCATGGTAAATAATAATAATATTGTTATAGCTATGCATTCAATTTAAAGATGGAATATTATCAATAACAGGCTAGAGAAACATTGATAATAAAAGGATAACAGTTGAAATACTTATCCCTTTTGTGATTGGCACAGAAGAGTTAAATTAAGCCAAAGTGAGGTTAAAGTAGGAACTGCTTCAAATCCCAACACGGCCAGCCAGTTTAGCCATTCATCAAACTCTGCGGCATTAAACGTGGTCCTTCCCAGCTCCCTGCTCTCTCTTAATGCATTCACTCTTCCTCTCAACCTCCTGTTGAAGTTGGACAGGCTCTGTCATCCCTGTTTTACTCTTTCTTTTTCTCACGCTCTGTCTCTGTCTTCCTCAGCAGCTCTGTTTTCCTAGATTCTACTACCTTCCTTCCTTCACTATGAAACGTGTCCCCTCTGCTCAGGGTCGGACTGGGGGGGGGCATATAATTGTCTCGGGCACCAATGAAAAAGTGGGCCACGGTTACAAATGTCAATTAATTCCTTTTGTGACAGACTGTTACAGTAGTACCCAGGGGGAGGTTTTTGATAAAATGTGATGCAAATTGTGCACTTTAAAACATATTTATTCTGTAAGACTGGTAAAAACTACTAGGCACATGGTGAAGTAACTAATCAAATGGGCTCACAAATAAGTGCCTGTGCCCCACTTTGACCCCAAAAACGGGCCCACACAGACAGTGCTTTTTGCTTTATTTTTTTCTATTGTAGCTATATATGAATATTTATTTTGCCACTAAAGCATGCTGTCAGCTGAGCTTGCAGGAAAACTTGTGTTTCACTGTCTCACCACCTCATTCCCAAGCCTTAATGCAATAGAAATCTCAGCTCCATCCAGGTTGCAAAAATTAGGAAACATTCAGATACTGGGGCTCATTACGAATCCGTGGTAACTGTGCCGGTACTACCGGCAAGTTGCTGCCGGGCCCGTAATGATTTACCAGCACCTGACTTGCCGGTAACACCGGGGTATTACAACCCTGGCCATCCGGAAAGTCAGGCGCCGGTAAATTGTAAATCCCCATAGGACTCTATGGGAATGGGGACACGGAAGCACTGCCACTGTTAATAACGGTGCCAGTGCTTCCATGATGGTCTGTCTACTGTGGCCGCTGTGCCCGGCAGAGTCCCACCTGTCTGGCACACTGACTCCGGCAGGCAGACCTGTAATATGCCAGTCCGGAAACAACGGTGCAAGGTATGCGGGTGCTGGAAAAAAAATGCTCCCCATTCCCATTGAGCCCAAAAGGGCTCAATGGGAATGGGGAGGTCAGATGCACCGGCACAATTAATTAATGGTGCCGGTGCATCCAACATGCTCTGCTCGCGGGTGCCGGTGCGCCCGCCAGGTCAGACCTGGCAGGCAGGAAGGCACCCGCGAGCAGAACTCATAGTTTGCTGGTCCGGTAATAATGAGGCCTATTGACTTTTGATTGAGAATGGGTAAAGTAACGCATACCTGCAAGAAATTTAAGCATAATAGGTCTATATAAGGGACAACAAAAATTGAAGTGTGTATAAATTATATTTGTGTTTAGTTAGAAGTTCCTTATTCATAGAGGTTGCTACTGTGCTGAGTATCCACCACAAGTTCAAAAGAATAGTTAATCTCTGTTGCTTTCCTTCTCTTTCTGCAGAAGTAGGGAATAGAGCAACATGAATCCAGTGACATCATCAGCTGCTAAACAAAAAATGTCTGGTGCCACAAGAAGAAAAATGATCAGCAAACAGAAACTTGCCAAAGCAGGCAAATCCTCTCATGATATATTGACTGCTTCCAAGATCCAGCCCAAAGGTTCCACTGACAAGCAGGAGCAATGGTACATTATTGGCCATTCAAGTAATGCCAACGTTTTAAACCACTGAATGATGTTATTGCAGTTACAAGATTCTTTCAATCCTTGTTTTTAGAACTCAGCAGGAAAACCCCCTTCATTCTACTCCTCATGCGTCTGGTGATGAGCATCTGTCTGTGCCTTCTCCTCCTATAATGATACATTCCACAGATCACCCATCGTGCTCTGACATTTCTGAGCGGCCACAATGCTCTACTGAGTCTACAGAGGGTCTGACTCCTGATCACTCAACAGACACTGTTACCCAGCCTGATCACTCAACAGACACTGTTATCCAGCCTGATCACTCAGACACTGTTACCCAGCCTGAAATTATGCCTGGTCGCAAAACTGCTTATTGCACTGAAACTCTTGAAGATACCAATGTTGGCACACAAGTAGCTCAAGACATGGATACTGAGGACATTGGGGAATGCAGTGGGAATGTAAAAATGCAGGTCACACTTTACATGCTGCAAGATTACCAAACAGATCCATACCTCTTTCAGAGCAGGGCTCTATCCACACCTTTAGGCCGAGCACTTCTTGCAGCTGGTCCATGTCAGCCTGGATTAAAAGATGGCTGTAAAAAATGTCCATATGACTCCAGTCTTCAAAGATTTGTCCCAGAGTGGTATAAAAAAAGGTTGCAAGTGGATTCTCTGTAGTAAGGCAGTGGTTAGTGTGTTCTCCTAGAAGTAACTGTCTTTTTTACTTTGCATGTTGGCTATTTGCCGATAAAAACAATGAGCACTTTCCAAAGGTTTGGTCTGACCATAGCTGTGATTTTTCCAATTAAGGAACAGAAAAGATTGTAATGCATGAACATTCCAAGATATACTGTGAAGCTGAAAAACAGATACAAATAGCCAAATTTAGAAATAGCGAAGATAGAACTATTGTTTCCGAGCTAATAAAAGCTGAAAGGCAGCAGATAGTGAAAAAATGTGATGTTCTAAGGCAACTGCTTGATGCTATATTGTATCTCGCCAAGCAAGGGATGCCTCTCCGTGGACACAGAAAAAATGCAGCATTGGGACATATGTCCAATGAAGGACATTTATTGGAGTTACTCAAGATGATGTCCAAGTACGACAATGTTTTAGCACTGCATATTGCTCATGCTAAGCGGAATGAAACCTACTTGAGCCATGACATCCAGAATGATTTCATTAGTGCGCTAGTGTAAGAGCAATGCACGCTGTCCTTGAAGAAGTTAAAATGCCCAAATTCTATAGTGTCCTTGTTGACTCTACAATAGATGTCAGCAGAGTTGATCAATTTTCTTTATCTCTTAGATATGTTACATCATCTGGTCATGCTGCTCAACATTTTGTAACAGGATCAACAGACTTTTATAAGCTATTTGCATTGAAATTAGAGTCCTTGTAATCAGAGTATCCCATTTATACTGAGTCTTATCATAAGTTGTCTGAAATATTTCAAGTATTCAGGTGTTGTAGTTCAGTTGTTCTATTATATTAGTAATGGGTAGTTGCAATTAGGATCCTACTGCAGATTTCTTGATTTACTCTTGACCGCTGATTTTTACCCCACCCCCAATTAACATCACATGAAGTGATGGCACACAGTCTTTCTCTTCTTGACAAAACAAGAAGTGGGATTACATAGCATTGTTCTTCAGTACACTAAGAAAAATATGGTTTCGATATCACTGTAATATGATATACATTTCATACAAGAATGGATGACCATATGTCAGGTTAATATCAGTGTGTGCAGGCCCATATTACCAAATTATTGTGAATGCAAGACCTCCAAGGCCAAATGATGCCATGCAATGGAATGATGATGTGGTAAAGAAATCCTTAGCCTTTGTAAAGTGCTCTGGTGCTTTCCGAATCTAGGTCAGTGCTAGATAAATACAATAATAATAATAATAATAGTTCATAGAAAAAGTGCAAGTACTGGATTGCAGCTATAACAGAAACAACTCATCATCTTCATAAGCAGAAACTTACCATTAATCTGCTACTGAAGGGAGAGCCAGAACATGCTTCAAGCACTGTTACTGTCAGAAAGATCACACATACACCAAAGAATACAAAATAGAGTCATGTAGTCCATAGACAAAGCATATGTGCTCGTTTGCAGCTACACCAAAGCCCACTTACCATCTTCAAAGGAGGAACTCTGCCTATGGCCTGCTACCTGGCCATGCTAATGGTTACAGGATTCATTCACTGCTGATTTCAACAAGATCCTCCATTCTGAGTCATCCAAAGCCGAGGCATATAGTGCATAACCAAGAGCATGTACTGGACTACAGCTTTGACAGAAGTTGCTCATCATCTTAATAGTGGAAACCTCCTATTGGCCGGCTACTGAAGGGAGATCCAGACTACAGGCTCCAAGAACTACTTATTTCAACAAGATTGTGCAATCTGGAGTATCTAAAGTGGAGACCGGTAGGACACATTAAAAGATCATGTACTGGATGCAGCTCCAACAAAGATGTTCATCGTTTTTATTAGATAAGAGCAACTCTACCGTTTACCTGCTACCAAAGGGTGGGCCAGACTGCATGCCTCAAGCACTGCTCATGCCAATGAGATCTTGCACTCAGATGCATCCAAAAATGGCATGCAATACATAAAAAAGTGCATATACCGGATTTCAGCTGTAAAATAACATTTCTCATCTTCATTCCCAGGGGAGAGCCAAGCTAAAGGCTTCAAGCACTGCTCATGTCAGCAAGATCCTACACTCAGAAGCATACAAATTTGCGGGCATGCGACGATAACAAAAGAGCAGTTCATTTTTAATTTTTTTATTAATTGATATATGGTTTTAAGAAAAAAATACATTTTATCATTTACAACATTTACATCCAATATTCTCAAGGGATTACTCCATCCACTCCGAGTGCAGAACAGTTTCAAAATCCATAATGCAATCAGTTAAGTCAGGTTTTCTATTTGTGCAAAAGAAATACACGTACCCCGCTCGCACAAGGCCAATCGCATGTGTAACTTCCCACGCACCCCCGAAATACACGTACCCCGCTCGCACAGGGCCAATCGTGTGTTAAACTTGCAGCGCAACCCAGAAATACAAGTACCCCGCTCGCACAGGGCCAATCGTGTGTGAAACTTCCCGCCCACTCCCGAAATACGAAATACTCGTACCCCGCTCGCACAGGTCCAATCGCGTGTGTAACTTACCGCGCACCCCCGAAATAGACGTGCCCCGCTCACACATGGCCAATCGCGTGTGAAACTTCCCATGCACCCCCGAAATACACGTACCCCGCTCACACAAGGCCAATCGCGTGTGGAAGTTCCCGCGCACCACAGAAATACACGTACCCCGCTTGCACAGGGCCAGTCGCGTGTGTAACTTACCGCGCACCCCCGAAATAGCCGTGCCCCGCTCACACATGGCCAATCGCGTGTGAAACTTCCCGTGCACCCCCGAAATACACGTACCCCGCTCACACAAGGCCAATCGCGTGTGGAAGTTCCCGCGCACCCCAGAAATACACGTACCCCGCTCGCACAGGGCCAGTCGCGTGTGTAACTTCCCGCGCACACCTGAAATACACATACCCTGCTCGCACAAGGCCAATCGCGTGTGAAACTTCCAGCGCAACCCAGAAATACAAGTACCCCGCTCGCACAGGGCCAATCGCGTGTGAAACTTCCCGCCCACTCCCGAAATACGAAATACTCGTACCCCGCTCGCTCAGGGCCAATTGCGTGTGTAACTTACCGCGCACCCCCGAAATAGACGTGCCCCGCTCGCACAAGGCCAATTGCGTGTTAAACATCCCGCGCAGTGGGGTATGTGTATTCGGAGGGGTGCGCAGGGAGTTTTACAGACGTTTTCATGGTTGGGGGGCTGTATGCTGGTCCACTGGCCTGTGCGCCATGTACGGGATTTGTGCGCTGTTCATGGCGCACGTGGAGGGGTTGGGGGCGTAACTGGTGCTGCTGCAGGGTCGCTGTGCTACTCTGCGCCACGGCTGGTTATAGATGTTGAAATCCATGAATACGCTGTGCGTGGAAATGGATTTTGGCGCACGCAGCTAGCGCAGACTGCCGCACGCGCACACTGTGCGCCAGCCGCGTGCACCACTTGTGCGCTGAATTCTATGAATTACCCCCTCAAGGCGGTGTCTACGCCTTTAACAAAGCCAGACTGTCATATGTTGTGGAGTCACAAGGTCTTGCTCCAGTTTTCCAGGCCCTGCACGAGTAAGGCTGCGAAGATCTTTCTTGCAACATCCAACAGCGCTATAGGCCTGTAGTTGGTAGGAGCTGACCAATCGCCCTTTTTAAATATCAGAACTATGGCAGAGGTTTTCCACGAAATTGGGACTTTTCTTGATTTCCTGATTCAATTAAACAAGACACACAGGAAGGATGCCCACTGCTCCGGATGTTTTTCGAGCATAGCGTTTGACATGCCGTTTGGGCCGGGTGCTCTAGAGTTACAAGCTATGTTAATCAGATGTAAGATGTCATCTCTGTTGGTGTTAAAGGACCATCCACCAAGCCCCAAAAGGCAGTTTGCCATCTGCACTGTGTCATTTGACCTAAAAAGAGCTGAACAGTGGTCCGTCCAGGCACTAGGCAAAACAGCTTTAGTCAATTACGCCTCCTGCAGTGTGTTCAATCTGTTAATCATCTGCCAAATTTCACACTTATTTTTTGATGCAATGCATTTAAGCATTTTTTCTGCGTCTTGCTGCATCATAGTGTGTTTTCTTGATTTTATCCAGTTCCGATAAGCTTGTTTAAGTTTCTTACAGAGCGTCGTCGCTTCATCTGAACGCGCCTTTTTGATATATCTGAGTTTGCGGTTGAGGATCTTTTTCTTCTTAGCCACAGCTGCATCAAATGTATGTATTGGGATGAAAGTAGGTTTGATGCCCGGTCATCTCACTTCCTTGAACTCTATCAATATCTAAATTTGCTCACAGGTCGCAGCTGGATCATGGCTCGGCATGATTTTGAGTCTATTACTCATTTGCTCGATCCGCGCTGTATGGATCCGTAAGCGATTCCTTCCTGGGGCCAGCTTGAGGGCTGTTGAGAGAGGTCTAGTCAGCTGATCCGTGAAAGCCCTACATGCAAGATTTAGTATGTTATGATCACTCTTAGATGTTTCCAGAACTGGTAAGTGCTTCACACAAGGGAGAAAATTGCACGAGACAAGAAAATAGTCCAGGGTCTTTTCACCCAATCCGTTTCCCCAAGTTGCTCTAGCCGGGCGGTCGCCCTCTGTAGATCCGTTCTAGATCTCCATGTTCCTCAGTGAGAGTTCATTACTCCACGTGAGGCACCTCAATTCAGCTTAAGTTGCTGCCAGATTTGAGGCACTGATAAGGCTTCTAGTTTGATCGAAGCAGTAGTTATGTCCCGACAGCGGATTAAATAGGGGTCCTGCCACTTTTCTCTTGTGCGGTCTACAAGGTCAGTTAATGTATTGCAGCTATAATAAAGCATGATCATCCTCTCCAAAAGATGAACTCTACCTTTGGCCTGCTTCTTGCACACGGTTCTGTCTACAGGCTTGAAGCACTGCTAATTTTAACAAGATCCCACACTCTGAAGCATTCAAAGTGATGGCATTTAGTGCATAACAAAGTACATGTACTGGATTAGAGATATAGCAGAGTATGCTCATCATTGGTACCTGGGCATGCTGCTGGCTACGTGCTTCAAGTGCTGCTGATGTCAACCAGATTCCGTACTCTAAAGCATCCTAAGTGAAGGAATGTAGAGCATAACAAAGGCACACCTGCACTGGATTGCAGCTAAAACAGTGACACTCTTCCCATGGCTTGATACCGGAGGGCAGGCAAGTCTATTGGCTTCAAGCACACCTCAGTTCAACAAGATCCTGCTGTGAGAAGTAGTCGATAGAGATGTATGAAGAGCACAACAAACCTACAAGTACTGGGCTTCAGCTATAACTGTGTCTGCTCATCATCTTCATAGGAAGAACTCGGCCATCTGCCTGCTACGTGGCCTTGCAGCCGGCTAATGGTATTAAGTGGTGGACATGTCAACAAGATCAAAGACTCCAAAGCATCCAAAGTGGAGGTATGCAGTGCATAACGAAGTGCATGTACTGGTGTGCAGCTATAAATGTGTCTGCTCATCATCTTCATAAGAGGATCTCTGCCCTTAGTCTGCTACCTGCCCATGTTTCAGGCTATTGACATCAAGTTGGCCACATGTCAACAAGATCCAACACTCCAAAGCATCCAAAGTGACGGTATGCAGCGCTCAACAAAGTGCGTGTGCTGGAGTGCAGCTATAACTGTGTCTGCTCATCATCTTCATAAAAGGATCTCTGCCCTTAGTCTGCTACCTGCCCATGTTTCAGGCTATTGACATCAAGTTGTGCACATGTCAACAAGATCCAACACTCCAAAGCATCCAAAGTGACGGTATGCAGCGCTCAACAAAGTGCGTGTGCTGGAGTGCAGCTATAAATGTGCCTGCTCATCTTTATGAGAAGATCTCTGCCCGTGGCCTGCTATCAAAGTGCTGGATTTGCCAGGAGATTAGGCCTGCAGCTGAGGTGCGTCCAGACCTCGAGGGCTGACCAGGAATTTCACAGCAACAACTTTTCCTCTCTCTCCTTTCATGACAATTAGCACTCGTATTGCTTACATTTCATATGCTTTGCCCACACTACAACAAATGCATATCTTTCCGTTTGTCTTGTTTTGCCATTTAATGCTAATTTGTATTACTATGTGTTCTTTGTATCTCATGGGATGATGCTCTAGTTTAAAACTGTTGACCTCTTCTCCATTTCATTTTGTTTATTCTTGTCTTTTTCACTGGGGTAATAATCACTTATGTCAGAATTATGGTTTTGCATATTGGTGTTTCACAACACAACAAATTCTTCCAACATGTCATTTTTTTATTTAAAGAAAACTTTATTCAGGCTTAGCAAACAAGACACCATAAGACCATCATTTCGTCATACATTACAAAGATATTAAAATCATTACGGGACCACCCTGACCTCCCAAACTGACTGATAACATTTGGTCTGCATGTCCCCTGAGCTTTGTAATAATGTCCCGTAATGATTGTAGTAGCTTTGTAATGTACGATGAAATTATGGTCTTGTGGTATCTTGTTTGCTATTCATAAATAACTTGAATGGTTTCAGCTCTTGGGATCCGTCTCTTTGTGCAATTTGCTTGCTGTCCAGGAATAAATTATACATAAAGTTATAAATAAGAGTATTCCAGAAACTGCTAATCAACATGATGGCCATCGATTGTCACCGCCACCACCTCAGCTATCTAGTTCATTCTGGCCAGTACGTTGAATAAATTGTGGATATTAAGCAAGGTGGACATGCCCAGAACAAAACCCGCCTGATCACGATGGACCATGTGGGGCAATAGGGGAAGCAGACGGGTTGCCAACGTTTTAGCATACATTTTCGAGTCCACGGTGATCAGTGAGAGGGGACGGTAAGAACCGCACACATTGACTGGTTTGTTCGGTTTAAGAAGGACCGTTGTACTAGCTTCCCCTAAGGATTCAGGGAGTATCGAATTACTTCCAGGAGATGCAGGACTAGTAGAGAACTCTACTCCTGGTAGAATTCCGAGGTTAGTCCATCTGTGCCAGGAGTCTTCCCTTTAGGTAGCTCGTTGATCACTGCAAACAGTTCCTCCATCGTGAGTGGGTGTTTATAGCATCCCTAGCTCCAGTGCCCAGATGGGACAATGGTATGTCTTCAAGCAGGGCTTGTATTGCTCGATCCCCATGAGTTGGTCCCCCTGTGTACAAAGCTTCATAAAAACTTCGGAACAGCTCCAGGATATCATTATCTATCCACGTTGTTACCCCTTGCTTGTCAAGAATGTAGTCAATACGGGCTGACTCTCTCTCCACCCTCACCACCCTCGCTAGTGTCCTCCCAGGTCTCTCCCCCTCTCTATACCTCCGGGCCGCTACCAGATGTGCAAAATATCTAACCTCTCATGTAGTGTGGGACCTATACTGCTCCATCGCCACTCAAATTGATGCCAGTGTAGGGGGATCTGGGGAACGAACATATTCGGTCTCCAGAGTCTTCAGACGGGACTCACAAGTCTCTCCTAATCATTTTAAGGACACCCGATTCTCTGGAAATAGCCATTACCCTTGTGTCAACCTTAAATGCCTGCCACTGAGTACTCTTAGAGGTAGGTTCTGCGGTATTACAGGCAAAAAAGGTTTCGATGTCAGACCTAATGCCAGCCTTGAAGACAATATCCCACAGGGCGTCGGGTTTGAACCTCCACGACCTGTGTGAAGCATTCAGGTCTAGGGTCAACACCACCGGAGATTGGTCAGAAAGTGTCAGTGGAAAAATGTCTGCACTAGTGGCATTGCCAATCAGAAAGGAAGAGATTAGGAACATATCAATAGGCAAGGACATATCGTGCACTGATGAAAAAAAGGTATACTCCTGGTCACATGGGTGTAGCAAGCTCCAAATGTCTTTCAAAGATAAAGATAGCATGTGGTCCATTAAGACACATGCTGCTTTGGATCATAGCCTGGGGCTATGCCAGTGCGACCTAGTATTTGGTCCAGTATCTTGTTCATATCCCCTCCACAGACAATAGGGATCCCTAATTGGGCAGACAGTATCCTGGCCACTGCATCAAAGTATTCCGGGGTATCAATGTTCAGGCCATACGTGTTCACCAGTAGAAGATTCACCCCCTCTATAATGCAAAGGTGGATCATATGGCGTCCCTCTGGTTCTACATAGACCTTCTTTTCAGTGAAATGCACTGAATTATGGATGAGCGTCATAACTCCCCGTGACTGCGTAGAGGAGGATGTAAAGTATCTATTGGTCTCCCAGTGGGTTGCAACACCCTGACATGTACCGGACAGCGCGTGTGTTTCCTTCATTAGCAATACCTTAATGTTGTGCCTATTCACATATGCCATAATCATCCGAGACTTTGTAAAATGTTCCAGCCCCCTGATATTCCAGATCATCAACTTGGTCTACATTGCATTAGTGTAGTTGTATTATATAGCAATTTGTCACGCACATCAAAGTCTTCCAGGTTTCTCGAGTCCCATGTCATTGTCTGTGAGTGCTTGCCTGCCAAGAACGTATTTTTATTTCCCGCCAACCCAACCAGGTTCACACATTCCAATCCACAAATTGGGCAACACTGGATAACCACCCAACTCTGCAGTACTCTCCCCCCGCACCCTCACTGTCACCCCCAACCAGCAGTGAAGTACCCCCCACTCTCCTCCTCCCCCTCCCATTGCAACTCCCATCAACCAACCATAAACATAACAACACCAACAAATACCAATCAATTGCAATGGGGCTTACTGTTGCTGTTGTTGCTGAGCGCTGTTACTATGCCGGATCTGTCATAGTGACTTAAATTAAACCAACAAGTACAATATCCTCATAATAGCAGCAGGACTAACTAAGACCATATAGAAACATGGTGTCAATCAGGCAGCTGATTGTCTGCCACAACATCCCTCTGATCTGGTAAAGGGATCTGGGCCTCAATAGATTTCACAGCTTCCTCATGTACTGTAAAGAAGTAGAATTTCCCTCAAAACTGAAAACGGAGGCACGCCGGAAACAGCATAGCATATAGCATATTGCGTTCTCTGAGTAATTTCTTGACCCCAATAAATTGGCGTCTCTCTTGTTGAACTGAAATCAAAAAAGTGATGGTGGAAGGTATGTGAGCTAGCAGTTCGGACTGGACTGCCCCTTTTGGGGTGGGGCCAAGCCTGATTTGCATATGGTCTTTCCCCTTCTGTAATGGCTTGGCAGGCGAAGAACAATGGTCTGGAGGGTTGCCCAGAGCAATGCCAGAGGTTAAGATTCAGTCTAAAACTTCCAGCCATCACCTCTTTGTTTTTGCTGTGTCACCCCGAGCGGGACGGGTATGCCCAGACGTGGGTCCCGTGCCTGCTGGGCATAGAGACCCAAGCTACTCCTCACTGATGAGGCCCAAGAAGGCTGAAACATGTTTGGGGATGCTTGTGGTCTCGTGCAGAAGTGATGTGATCTAGCAGTTCGGGCTGGACTGCCCCTTTTGGGGTGGGGCCAATCCTGATTTGCATATGGTCTTTCCCTTCTGTAATGGCTTGGAAGGAGAAGATCAATGCTCTCTTGGGTGGCCCAGAGCAATGCCAGAGGTTAAGATTCATTCTAAACCTTCCAGCCATCACCTCTTTGTTTTTGCTATGGCACCCCGAGTGGGACGGGTATGCCCAGACGTGGGTCCCGTGCCTGCTGGGCCTAGAGACCCAAGATACTCCTCACTGATGAGGCCCAACAAGGCCGAAACATGTTTGGGGATGCTTGTGGTCTCATACAGAAGGGATGTGACCTAGCAGTTCGGGCTGGACTGCCCCTTTTGGGGAAGGGCCAAGCCTGATTTGCATATGGTCTTTCCTCTTCTGTAAAGGCTTGGCAGGCGAAGAACAATGGTCGGAAGGGTTGTCCAGAGCAATGCCAGAGGCTAAGATTCATTCTAAACCTTCCAGCCATCACCTCTTTGTTTTTTCTGTTGTCGAACTGCCACTGAAAAGCCCCGGAAGATCCGGATAACTTTGGACCACAGGCACAGTTCTCTTTTGTCTCTGGCAAGCTTGAGAAGTTGATCTCTATCTTGATAGCTCGGGATTTTTGCAATAATGGGAAATGGGAAATCCCCAGGTTTACGTCTGGGCGCCAGAGCACGATGTGCTCTCTCTACTGCGAAAAAGGAGGACAATTGCGGGTTGTCAAGAAGGTCTTTCAGTAACTGCTCAATGGCCTGCTCCATGCTGCAGGACAGCGCGTCCTCCCTGATCACAACAATGCAGATATTATTCCTCCGAGACCGGGATTCCAAATCCCCACATTTATTCTTGAAGAATTTCATGTCTTTTGTCAGTGTATTCATTGTCGCCTGCAGCCCCTGCACATTGTCCTCCTTGGCCCCAATTTGTTCTTCAGCTTCATTAATACAAAGTACCTATTTTGCTAGCAGTGCATGCATGGAGGTAATGTTGGCAGTAATATCGTAGAGTTTTTCATGCACCGTTGCAACCCCCTGGTCATAGTTTCCATCATCTGTTGCAGATAAGTAGGCACAGTAGGGTTACCGTGCTGAAGCGCTAAATGAGCTTGTGGTGCTGTCTCTGGTTCCCCTCAGGGAGCAACCTTGGCAAATGTATCCATTGCCCCTGCTTTTTTCATGGCATTGGCCCCCTTCATCATGATGGGGGCAAATCGGGGAACAAAGGAGGATGGAAGCAATTATTCTGAAAAGAAGAAAACGTGGGGTAAGTAACCAGTGTTCTCCGACAGGAGGTTTCTGCAATATGTCCGCACCAGATGCAGACTCAGGGGCTAGGGCCTGTCGGAAACAATGGGACAACCTGCCGACCCACCCCGCCCACCGCCCCCAAAAGTACATTCTTCAGGGGAGCAGACAAGAAAGAGTCATGCTAGGTGCCGCTCTTTGGACCAGGCAAACAAGTCCACCATCCGGGAAACAGTTAATATGAAGATCCCAATGAGTGCCAGCAGTAGTAGCAAGGAGGAACAGAGAGCAATTGATAAGGGTTCACCCACTGGACTCCTCAGCATTTCAAGAAACACAGGTAGTGTGCACCGGTTGCAGCACTGTGAAGCATGTACCAGCACAGCTAAACCTTACACAGTACACCATGGGCCCACCAACAGTTATGTGGGTGTGTAAACGGCCTGCCCTGGGAGATTCACAGGAGAACTTCCTCCCTGAGGGTGGGGTCACATATGGTTCCACAGCATATACAAGATGACCCCTTGCACCATGCAGAGGATTGATCAAATTCCGGGCCCCCTTCTGACTTACTGGGTGTGCCTCATGTCAGCCCTCGTCAAATCAAACCCCTGTACTCCTCTTTGATGGGACCAAACGGAAAGTGCGGCACACAACAATGCCAGCAATCCGGGAGTAGTCCTCACTGCAGTAGCCTGGTTCCCAGAAAATGCTTTGGTCCCTCAGTAGCTTAACTGCGGCGGCCTGGGTCGCAGATGGTGCTTGTGTCCCTCGTGCAGTGCCGCCCCCTCGAGGCAGCTGCTATCCCTCAATGGGCCCTAGGGCCGCCTGCAAACCGTATACGAGGTAAAACCTCACCAGAAGAGCATAACGCGGCCAACCTCATGTCCACCGCAGGGACGAATGAGCCAAAGCCTCACAGGCATCAGCACAGAAGCAGCCGCAGCAGCGGGAGGGGAGGCCTTCCTGCTCACAATCGGCTCAGGGCCCGCCGGCCCAAACACCTCCCAGGTGCTCCACAATAAGTGCCCCCAGGCAGCAGATCAGGTTTGGAAGGCTTCTGATCACGATTACTGGACCAGTAGAAGCCGTTTGCCGTCACTATATCAGGAAATGCAGCTTCACCACACGGAGCTCCAAGACTATGCAGCCATCTTTGTTGGCAGCTCAAAAGAGCCCCCAAAACTAACACTCTCTCTATCTCTCTCTCTCACACACACACATTTCTACGTTAAAGATATATCCTTACCTTGCAGAATCCGTTGCAGCAGCTCCTCCTCTGCAGGCATGACTCTGGCTCCAGCACGCACGGAAGGAACCAGCTCTGGTTTAGTTTAGTTTAGTTTAGTTTGTTTATTTATAAAGCGCATCCGAACCCTCAGGTAACTGGGCGCATAATCATGTGTACAGCAGGGTTACATATCGTTGCACGCACATCATAGTACAACAGACAAAGCGTACATTGGTCCAAGCTCTGAATATATACATACAGGAGTAAAGTATACCGAGAACAGTATGTACAGAGAATATGCAAAGAGAAAAACAAGTTACAGTGGCTGATGCGGAACGGGTTACAGGTTGGTCCTGACTATGCTGTAGGTAGAGTGAACATTACTACAGGTGGAGAGCGGCGGCTAGCAGGTCATGACGGTGAGAGTCTGGATGTTTAGGCAGCTAGAAGCCATGATTTTACCATGGCTCTGGATGGCCAGAATGCGGCTTCCAATCTAATTGTAGTGGGGTGGGTATTCCAACATTGTGCTGCGAGCACTGGAAAACTGGAGCCCCCTGCTGTTTTTAGGTTATAATTAGGGATCTTTAGTTGGTGTAGGTAAGGTGTTCTGGTGGGTCTAATGGGGCAGTGTCTAGAGAATTTGTCAGAAAGGTACCGTGGGGCAGTGTGTGATAGGCACTTGTGGGTGATGACCAGTGTTCTTAGCTTGATTCTGTCACGGATCGGGAGCCAGTGGACTTCTTTTCTAGCCGTGGATATGTGCGCCTTGCGTGGGAGTTTGAGGGCACATCTTAGTGCATTATTTTGCAGGATCTGGAGTCTATTCACGTTTTTAGTGGTGGTGCCTAAGTAGAGTGTGTTGCAATAGTCTAATTTAGACAATATCAGCTCTCTAGATAGGGTGAGGCAGCTAGAGGTGGAGAGAAAAGGCCTACAGGCATTGATCAATTTATTGGTGTATGAGGTAGCTGAGATGGTAGAGTTTATTTGTTTCTTTAGTGATAGGGTAGAGTCGAGGTATACACCTAGTGTTTTAACCTCTTTGGAGACTTTTTTGATGTTACCATCAATGGTAAAGGAATGGTACCTTTGGTCCAGTTTGTTGAGGCGAGCCTGGGAGCCTACGATAAGCAATTCTGTCTTATCGTCGTTAAGGCAAAGACTGTGTGTGGCCATCCAGGCTTGGATTTCTAAGTAGATATCATTAAGCTTTGCAGCATCTTCCTCATATCTACCAGTGAGCGTGATGAGGATCTGGGTGTCGTCAGCATAATTAGTGTAGCTGACACCCAGATCGTCAAGACGGTCAAATAGGAGGTTCGTGAAGATGTTGTAAAGGGTGGGGGAAATGCAGGAACCTTGTGGCACTCCACATGTGATTGGGATAGGGTCCGCAGCCGCAGTGGGGGCGAAAACTCTAGTCGTCCTGTCAGACAGAAATTACTGGATCCACTTAGTGGCATTCTGAGAGAATGCAGCAGCCGAGGAGAGGTGTTGAGTGAGGATCTGGTGGTCAACCAGATCAAAGGCAGCAGAGAGATCCAACAAGAGCAAGATGGACAGTTTGCCCTTGTCTTTGGCGTCATGCATTTGGATTTTTAGATCCAAGAGGGCAGTTTCAGTCCTGTGCCTTGGTCTGAAGCCAGATTGTCGCAGGCCTAGGAGGTTGTTTTCTTCCAAGTGTTGTTGTATTTGGAGATAGGCTACCCTGTCCAAGATTTTGAGAAGAAATGGGACTGTGGTGATGGGCCTGTAATTTGTGGGGGTGTTGGGATCTAGGTTAGGTTTTTTGAGCAGGGGTAGGACCCACGCTTCTTTAAGGTTGTTGGGGACCACTGAGTTTTTGAAGGAGGAGTTGATCAGAGAGGTGATGAGAGGGGCTAACTCATTAGCACCATCTTTGATGACGGATGCTGGGCAAATGTCACCTTTGCAGTTGGATGGTTTGAGGCTGGCGATTATCTTGATTACTTCCTCTTCTGTGACTGGTGAAAAGTGGAAGGATGGGCAGATAGGGGTAGTGTGGTTAATTTTGCTGCTGGGGTTCTGCTTAGAGGCAATGCTAGCTTTTTTTGCTTCTATCTTGGTTTGTAGGAGGGCAATTTTGTTAGCGAGGGCAAGCAGGATATTGTTACACCAGGCCTTGTCTTTGATGCAGTCCTCTGTAGGGGGCAGTGGTGATTCAAGTTCTCTTAGTATAGAGAAGAGTTCTTTGGTGCCAGATTTGGCATTTTGTATTCTCAAATTATAGGTCTCTTTCTTAGCATTTAAGATGGCGGATTTGTAGGTGGAGGCAGCTGAAGCAAATTTGTCTTTAGTTGAGAGAGAAGGGGCTTTTCTCCAGCTGGTTTCTGCAGTTCTTTTAATATTGCGGAGAGCTTTTAATTCTGCTGAGAACCATTTGTTGGAATGGGCAATAGGTTTGGCTTTTCGTTGTTTGAGAGGAGCTATCTGGTTGAGGGCTAGTTCTAAAGTATTGTTATATAGGTCTACTATGGCTGCTGGGTTGTTTTTCTGCGTGGGTAGATTAGCTATACTGATAGGCGCGAGAAAAGGTTTGAGGTTCTCTATAGTGATGTTGCGGTTATTTCTGGAGATTATTTGAGGTAACTTTGTGAGTCGTGTGGTAGATGGTAGGGATCTGGGTAAGGAGAAGGTAATGAGATGATGGTCAGTCCAAGCACAGGGAGTGATGTCAGTCAGTGAAAGGTTGCAATTGGCATCTGCAAGCCAATCCAAGGATCTTCCTTTTGTGTGTGTAGGTTGATTAATGTGTTGGGTGAAGCCTAGATGAGTAATCGTGTCATTTAGGGAAGTGGCTTCGTTGTCATTGGGGTCATTGAGTCCCAGGTTGAAATCTCCCAGAATGATGATTTGGGATTTCGGTTTCAAATTGGTAGTGAGTAGGAGGGAGATATCCTCTTCAAGGTAGAGGGGGGTGCTGGGGGTCTGTATATAATATGGAGCAGGATGGTTTGTGTGTCAGATAATGGGAGTTTGACAGATAGAAGTTCGGCTGAAGGTAGGGTTGTGCTGGTTACTTCTCTGATGTTAAGGGTGGATTTTGCAATAATTGCTATTCCTCCGCCTATTCCACTTTTCCTATCAGCTCGGATGATGCTGTAGTTGTCAGGAGTGGCTAGAGCTATGGTGGGACCGGCTGCTGGGTGGAGCCATGTCTCCGTGATGGCGATAAAGTCTAGGTGGTTAGTGGAGATAATGTCGGCGACATCAGTCGCTTGGGCAACCAATGAGCGAGCGTTGATGAGGGCTCCCTTGATAGAGGTCTGAGGAGGGTTAGCTTTCGTGTGTGGTGGCGAGTGCGGTATAGTAGGGTTATGACTGGGTGGGAGTTCAGAAAGTGAGGTAGGCTGCTTGGGGTTCGTAGTCTGATTGGTGAGCATTCTAGTGAATTTTGTGACAAGATTAGTACGATAGCTGAGTCTATCGTTTCTAATCTTGGTCAGTGGGGCTGCGTTCAGGCATGTGGTAGTGGGTACAACAAGGCGAGAACCTAGTCTTGTATTTCTAAGGGGTGTGGGACATGGTATGCATGGTGAAGGTGGGTGGGCGAATCTGTTTATCCATTCTATCGGACAAAGTAGGTCTGGGTAAAGAGGTGTGGTTGTGTGGGAGTGGAGGAACGGGAGGAGGGTAGCCATAGTTAGAGTGGCTCCTCTAAGTGTGGCCATTGTAAGTGGCTTGGCTCTGATGATGGGGGCAGTGAAGTTCATGGGTTTTTAGCAAGAGTGCAGTAGAGACTACAGGTAAGGCACAACACAGATCAAGTGAGGTCTATTAGCGACCATAAGGCATAACACAGATCAAATGAGGTCTATTAGCGACCAAAGGCACAACACAGATCAAGTGAGGTCTACTAGCGACCATAAGGCACAACACAGATCAACTGAGGTCTATTAGCGACCATAAGGCATAACACAGATCAAGTGAGGTCTATTAGCGACCATAGAGCGCAACACAGATCAAATGAGGTCTATTAGCGACCATGGGGCACAGCGCAGATCAAATGAGGTCTATTAGCGACCATAAGGCATAACACAGATCAAATGAGGTCTATTAGCGACCAAAGGCACAACACAGATCAAGTGAGGTCTATTAGCGACCATAGGGCACAACACAGATCAAGTGGGGTCTATTAGCGACCATAAGGCACAACACAGATCAAGTGAGGTCTATTAGCGACCATAAGGCATAACACAGATCAAATGAGGTCTATTAGCGACCAAAGGCACAACACAGATCAAGAGAGGTCTAATAGCGACCATAAGGCACAACACAGAGCAAGTGGGGTCTATTAGCGACCATAGGGCACAACACAGATCAAATGAGGTCTATTAGTGACCAAAGGCATAAAACAGATCAAATGAGGTCTATTAGCGACCATAAGGCATAACACAGATCAAATGAGGTCTATTAATGGTTCCTGCCACACGCAGCAGGGCACACGAACCAGAGCCATCCCTGTCTTGGAGTGGGGGGTGGGGAGAGGGTTGTCTCGGATTTCAAAATGAAATCATTTCTTTTTGAAGTCACTGGCACTGAGTTAAAAAAAAAACATGATTTCTGTTTCTCAAAATTGAAACGGAAATAATTTATTTTTGAAGAGTGATTTCAAAATGAAATTATGCTTTGTTACAATCCGTGCCCCCCCCCCCCCAGGGGTCGCAAAGACAGGACCAGGGTTTGCTTGGGGGATGCCAGGGAGTGAAATTGCGACCTCCCCAACCCCCCCCCCCCTGTTGTAAACCATGAATAAACCATCCTAAAGGAACCAAGAGTGATAGAGGCCTGCAAACCTGTGAGAAAATGACGCACAAGTATTGATTAGTACCAGATTAGTACCCGATTTATATATACTTCCCCTATCACCGTACTGGTTCTACTCTCCCGTCTCATTTCTCTCCGTAGAGCTACTAACCACTGTATAACTATACACTGTTAAGAAATAAAATATTCTGTGAATTAATGTAAGTATTCCATGTTGCTGTGAAGAAACAGTAACATGTCCTATGACAACAGGGACAACTATTGTATTGGATTAGAAGAAATAATTGAATACTATGTATGATCAGTCATGCCTGCAGAGTCATAGTGCATGTGTGAAATAAGTGTGCAAGAGCGTACTGATCGTATAATAGTTGAAACCAATTTGCTTTCTATGTAAAAATCACAGTGTCTTGAGAAAGCCCAGGTACGGGAGAAACAGTTGCACGTGCCTCCGATTGGAGAATGTTGGCACTTCTTGAAATGCATAACAATTTGAATAACTTTGTAAATAACCAGAACTAAACCAAGTATAAAGATTGATTCTGTATCAATTCAGAGCATAGGTGCAGAACACTACCAACCCACCCTCATTATGCGCTACATTATTAACTGACTGACTGATTAGTGAATATCAGCGAATGCTAGGTTTCTGCAGCCAAGAAAAAACAATCCCTTTTATTAAGATAACACATGAGTTGGGCGAACCACACAATGTGCACTCCACGCTACTTGTTGAATACAACCTTCATTCCAAGCATAATGAATAGCTAGTGCCTAGGGTAGCAATATGACTTGTAGCTTCCAAACTAACAACTTGGGGGCGTCTTTGAAAATGTCATCCCAATAATTGTCCCTATGAAATCCAGGCACAGTTGGGCAAAGAATGGTCATATATTTTGTGGGAGCATGAGGTAGTATTTAGTTGTCCATACTTTATTATGGAGCGAGTTACGGTTGTTTAACTTAACTTACCATAACTGGTGAATTTCAGGGGTTTTCGGTTTTACTTGGAACCCTAACATCCCTATAGCAAAGTTTTTTTACTGAATTTCACAGGTTTTTAGTAGCGCAACTTAACCATAACGTCCCTTTAACAAAGTTTTTTTTACTGAATATACAATAACAATAAACCAAGCTGCCCATTAAATCCATGAGCTATGTGGCGACACCTGCCCTAATTTTATCCCCGAGCACTACCGGGTATTGGGGATCAAATGTGGGACTACTAAAGTAACCTAATGTACACCAAGCCACCCCCATTCGTAACTCCCTCCAACCTTTACCGTAGTGGGACTGCATTGGCTCCGGAGAGAGGGGGGTGGCACTGGAACTTGCTGTCTATGGGAGGAGTGTTATGTTAAGAGGATGCTCTAATTTCAAAAGTGCTACTGGACACTTGACCACACCTCTTTCCAATCCCTAATATACCCATGACCATTCTTTGGTCCCTCAGATATATTTGAATGGAGTCCCAGTTGTCACTTTCCTTATGACGTGATCTTCTGCAGCATATGAAGTCCTCTCTGATTAGGGAACAGAACCTATAGACCGTTCGTACACAGTGAATACACTTGTTTATTAGGGAGTAGGGATTCTCCAGTTTCGGGCAGGTCACCAGTACATTTCGGGACTCTATGCAGGAATATCACTCCCCGCCCTTGCGGGTCCTTCTCATGTTACCACCCTCTATGCCAGGGCCTAGATCCCCTCGGATTCTGTCAGCTTTATAACTGCCAACATCTGAGGCCACTTTTTGATCTGCAGTGTCTTCCCCACCAGCCGGTCTTCCCTCGTGGGGCATAATCCTGGTCCCGCCGGTGACCTTCCCACTATCAGATTGCCATGACATATGTACAGATCTTTGCTGCTGGATGTTGGTAATGGGACAAGTATCAGAAACGACTTTGTTCCGAGGCCCCTTTTTTGGAAACTCGCCGGATTAACTGATATGGTTCATACTGGTTGCAGTTAGGTTGGGCTGGGTAATGGTCTCCATAAAACTGCTAGAAAATGTGTTCCCAGCTGGCTGGGTGACCCCGTTGTTGATCACAATACAGGTCGGATTTACGCCCCCTGCCCCCGCCCAGTGCCTCCACCTGGGCCTCTCTGGTCTTGCAGTACAAGCATTCGTAGTTTTTTAAGGCCATCATTTCAATCAGAACAAGGGAAAATTTCCATCCCGATGATAAAGCATCATCGACTTTAATCGGGGCAGATGCGGAGAGAGGTCGCAAGGGGGTTATAGAGCTGGAACAGTTAACACACAGGTGGCACTCTTTTTCAACATGTGTAACCCACAGGTCAGGTAAGGGGTGTTTAGTGTCTATTGATGTATGTGGGCTTCTCATCCTTGTAGGCGGGGATGCTCTCTCCCCTGTAGCCCTTCTGTAGCGAGGACGGGCACCAAGTTTGCAAAGTGTTATCTTTAGTATCTTTGGTATCTTTAGTACCCATTGGGTTAGCACTAGTTTTGGCACTAGTTTTGGTGCTATATCTGTGTCAGGAGGTTTGGCGCTGTTCACTGGTGCACAGATGCAGCAGAAAAAGAAATGCCTGGGTGCTGGGAAAGGCCTCAATTACCTATATATGGACAAGTGTTCACCTCAGAAGGATGGATGGATGGACGGACGGACGGACGGACGGACGGGGTAGAAAGGGTGATGGGTTGTAAGGGACAAGCACTCCTACCAGTACCAGTAGAGGTTGTGCAGAATGCAAACGATGTGTGCCCCAAGGAATGGATGGGAAGTACCAAAGTACTCACGTGCGTGGTGTGTGTGTTTGGTGTGCGTGTTTACTTGTATGGTGGTGAGTAGATGTGGCTTTCATAGTATCCCCAGAACATTGGCCACGGGTGTGAAGATTCTCCAAAGTGTCCAACAAAGCTGGGCACCCCTTCCCTTGGACTAAAGGGTGTTGCGTTGCTGGAGGGAGGCAAAGAGAAGCCCACTGACACTGAAAGACAGTGGATGGGGAAAATAATGACTGCCATGGGGTACAGCACGTGGGACACAACAACACTGCAATCTTCAAATTGCGGTATCTCAAGTCCTTACTAGCAATGATCTCTGAGCTCCTTGGAACTCCTTGCTCAGGAGCACTCGAATGAGCTCTGGCACAAGAGATGACGATAAACAGTTTCCTCGAAAATGAGAAAAGTGATTTGTTGTCCTGCAGCGAGGAAAGCAGGGTGCATCATCCCGCTGCCTAAGGGTCCCCTGTTCTTAAAGGAAAGGTGCATTGTCAAAGAAGCATGAAGTGTTTATCTAGGTTCAGGGGGATATCCTTCCTAGGTAGTGATAGGGCAGGAATGTGTTGCGGGGCTGGGAAGGGTTAAAATTAACTGGGAATGATAGCAATATTCAATGTGCCATCATGTTCTCACACTATGAACTTTTAATGTTATGCATTTGTATCTATTTAGCACAGTGACAGGTGGTATATATAGTATGAGACTATATGTTATTTATGATGTTATGTTTTATATATTGCATGTACATGTATGGAGATGATTGTGTAAAATAAAGTTATTAATTATTTTATTGAACTGTATGGCTTCATCAAAGCTATTTTTTATTCTTCTCCATGGCTATGTATCAGACTTTTGCCAACCAGCAAGGAAACTAACTAGAACTTTATTTCCATATGGAAATAACTAGATGACACCATGAACCACGGTGCCTGATTCACCACCTCGCTCAATTTCAGAGGCATGAAGGACTCAATGCTCAACAGCTTCCCTGCCTGCATTATTGATATGGTGAAACCAGTATGCATGCCCGGTTCCTTTTACCCACACATCTGATCATCTGATCCCTGGAAGGACCACCAAAGATCCTCCGTCTTCCCCACCCCATCTCACAACCCACCTTCGCCCTCGTCAAAGCTAATGTATTGGTTTGGGTTCGCCTTAAAAATGACATGAATGACGCCCAAGACATAATCAACAATAACTACAACCCTGACAATCATGGTGACCTGCTAGCCAGCTGCCCTATTGCAGTCGGCGACCGATGACCCAAAACGGCAGGAAGCTTAACACGAACAAGATTAAGGTCATGGTCTGTGGCCATTTCCCCCATGCATGCCTCCATGGCAGCACCAGGTCTAACCTCGGAGCACCACCCACCAGTCTGTAACAAACCGGGGCATGCACAATTAATCAGGGCTAACCCTGTTGACCCAAATCAATTCTCTTGTCTCTTACATCAGTGGAACCCACGGCCCATTTTCAAGGGCCTTGCTTTCCCTCAAAACGTTCCTTCAGTACTTGATGTATTCATCCCCCAACTCATTTATGGCAGTAAAATATACCTGTCCTTCCCTGCCTGCCTTCTACACCGCTCAAGCAAGTGCAAAACGCTACAGCGGAATCCCTATTCCACCTCCACTAGAGCAAAACACCTCACATGCTCTTTGTTTGCTGCACCATTTCTCAGTGCCCAAAAGGGTGCACTTGAAAGTGCAGTGCACCAACACCAGAGCTTTACATAGAGTCAGTGGGCCTCATTACGACCCTGGCGGTAATCGCCCGTCATTACCGCCATGGCGTAATGAGCGTTTACGCCGTGGGACGATGGCGTAAAGAGCGCCACATCACGACCCATCGCGCACGAGCATTACGCCATGGCGGTAATGCAAATAACGCCATGGCGGAAAAGGCCCCTACCGGCATCGCTAAGCGAGCAAGGTGCCCTTCCGCCAGCGTAAGTAGCGGCCACTGTAATTTACGGCCACCGTAATTAGCGGCGGCCGTAAAATGCCAAAACGGAAATAGCGTCATCGCGCCGGAACGGGAAGCAGCCCGTCGGCCATCTTTAAAAACACAATCCATCGCCATCCTACCAAACAACACCAGACCCAACCCTGACACCTGTCCCAACCAAACACCCACCCATCCAAGTTCCCGAAAATGCCAAAATCCGTGAAAAAGGCATGTGACCGCCAGCGCCAGGAGCGATTCAGCCGGGAGGAACTCTGCATGCTAGCGGAGACCCTGCAGGACAACGCAGGTGTTGTTTTCTCCCCTGAAATGACCAGGACAGCAATCGGGAAGAAGAAGGCCATCTGGGCCCTGGTGGCTGAGCGCGTCAGCGCGGTGGGGACCGTACCCCGCACCCCACAGCAGTGCCGGAAGCGCTGGGATGACCTGCGCATACGGGTCAGAGCCGTCATCTCGGCAAACCGCAACCTAGCCCAGGGAACCGGCGGAGGGTCGGAATCCCCCCTGAAACTCCAACCGTGGGAGGAGATCTGTGCTACCACCATCGGCATGGAATCCATCGAAGGCGTTGGAGGGATGGAAAGGGGAGCCCCGACATCAGGCGATGAAGGTAGGTGCCTCATACAAGACATGCCATAGTCACAGCAGTCCAATCATGTGTAGCACAAGGTTGCCCTAGAGTGTAAATGCAACACAAATCAATACTGCCCATAGCCACATGCGAGCACCACCCTGCATACACTGCTGGCACCCGCATACCTGCATCCACATACCACACCAAAAGGAGACAACCTGCATGGCACTGCCTGAAATCTGCCTCATCCACTGGCCAAAATAATGTCAACCATTGTCATTCAAAAGTCCGTAGACCCATCAATAACGCCCTCCCACCTTTGCTCCACCACAGGCACAGAATCACACCCAGAGGACCAGGACACCCCTGCGCCGAAGAGAGCGAAGTCCAACAACAACCTCCCTGCACCCTCAACCTCAGCTGCAGTGAGGCAGACCCCACGACAAGCAGGTCCCACTGCAGGCATACTGGAGGTCCCACCGGCAAGCACCCCTGTTGGCAGCAGGCCAGCAGCAGCTGCTCCACCTCCACCGACATTGCCTGCCACAGAAGGCAGGGGGTCAGCGGCCAGCAGCAACATCGGGGAGACAGCTGCAACAGCTGCATGTTCTGACTCGGACATGGAGCAGGAGGTCAGAAGCCCCACTGACCAACTACATTCCCCCTGTTTCTCAGACGCCAGCCCCCATGAGGGCGACACACAGGGGTACACTGAGGCAGAGGAGTGGCCTTCCACCCCATGCCCTGTCCACACTCCACAGGAGGGGACCAGCCCCTCCATCACTCCACCTGCACTGGCCATGGGCCAGCACGGCCAGCCGTCCCTCGAGGACATCACTCAACGGCAGCATCAACTGTCCGCAATGCTGGATGAGCATGCAGCGGAATGTGTGGGGGCTAGGTTTAGCATTGAACAGGCCACGGAGACACTAAGGGCGGAAGTGGCGCAGAGCACTGCCACCCTGAGGGATGCCATGCAGGCCATGTCCAGGGACATCTGTGCAGAACTTGCGGCCTTGCGTCGTGCGGTCACTGGCCTCACCCACACACGACAGGACGTGCATGCACAGGGGCAGCCAGGGACATCCTCCACTGCCAGTTCTGCGCAGAGCAGCCCCGTGCGCCGTTCCGGACGCAACCTGCGCTCCACAGCCAGGGGTGCCCCGGGTGCCGGGAGAGGGGGCTTGTGACGGCCTGTGGACACTGTCACAGGCATCTGTTGACAGCTACATGGGGTGTGTTGGGGTGTGCAGGGGGGAGGTGGGAGGTGGGAGGGGGTGTGTTGGGGTGTGCAGGGGGGAGGTGGGAGGTGGGAGGGGGTGTGTTGGGGTGTGCAGGGGGGAGGTGGGAGGTGGGAGGGGGTGTGTTGGGGTGTGCAGGGGGGAGGTGGGAGGGGGTGTGTTGGGGTGTGCAGGGGGGAGGTGGGAGGGGGTGTGACACGACAGTTCATAGTTCCAATACACTTTTTTCTTTCAAAAAAAGGAAATGTGTGGACATTTTCATTGCGTATGTGTGCTTTATTGGTGTACAGTCCACAGTGTGCATGTCCCAGAGACACACAGTGCCCCAAGTGCAGTCTCCATGCGATAAACACCAGCCGTGTGTGCTAGAAGCAGTGGTCGATGATACTTTGGCGCATGGCACGCCCCTCCTGTGCATCGCCTCCTCCATGTGGTGGCGCCCCATCTGCACCCTCCTCATCCTCATCGTCAGGTGGTTGCAGTTCTGCGTCAGGGGGCAGGGGCACATTCCGTCTGACGCACATATTGTGCAGCATGACACATGCCATGACGATCTTTGCCACCTTCTCATGGCCATACAGGAGTGCCCCACCAGACCTGCTGAGGCTTCGGAACCGTGCCTTCAGGAGGCCGAATGTCTGCTCTATGACCACACGAGTACGTGTATGTGCACGGTTGAAGTCCTCCTCGTGCTGGTTCTGCGGGTTCCGGACTGGCGTGAGGAGCCACCTCTTCAGGGGATAGGCTGCATCACCTGTATGTAGGCGAGAATGTATGTGTCAGTCATGTTGTCTGATCAGGAACATGATGTTCCACCATGGCTGGCATGGAACTGTTACCTTGGCTCACTTCTACATGCACTAATTGATTCACACTATGCAACCAGTATATGCTCATTGCTGCCATGGCCTGTTTTGCATGCCATCACCCTATGTATGCAGAGGGGTTTTGTGCATTGTGAGTGCCCTTCCTCTGTATCCGTTCTCTGTGTTACTCACAGCCAGGTGGAGTATGCATCATCCCCCCCCCCTTTCTGCCAGGTGGAGTATGCATCATCCCCCCCCCCTTTCTGCCAGGTGGAGTATGCATCATCCCCCCCCCCTTTCTGCCAGGTGGAGTATGCATCATCCCCCCCCCTTTCTGCCAGGTGGAGTATGCATCATCCCCCCCCCCCTTTCTGCCAGGTGGAGTATGCATCATCCCCCCCCCTTTCTGCCAGGTGGAGTATGCACTGGTACGTCATTCCCATGCCCACTTCCATGACATTGCACTCACCGAGTAGCCAGGATCTTGGGCCTGCATGTCGCTCCATGTAGCGTGGTATTGTGGAGTTCCTCAGGACCATGGAATCATGGGTTGATCCGGGGAATCGGGCACAACAATGTGTGATGATCTTGTTGGAGTCACAGACCATTTGCACGTTGATAGAGTGGAACTGTTTCCGGTTGCGGTACGGTACCTCCATGGCACGTGGAACCACCAATTCCACATGGGTGCAGTCGATGGCACCAATGCAACCGGGTATGCTGGCTAGTGCATGGAAACCCACTTTGGTGTTTGCAATCTCCTGGGCAGTCCGTGGTAATGAGATGTGGTCGTCTGTGTGCTTGAGGAGGGCATCGAGCACTTGGATGAGTGTTCGTGAAAATAATGGTTGTGAAATGCCATGCAGGTGCCCCACTGTGTGCTGGTAGGTGCCTGTGGCCAGGAAGTGGAGTACAGCCACTACCTTCAGTAGGGGGGGGATGGCGGTTGGACTTTCTATCATGCTGACGATGTCGTCGTGTGTCATGTCTACGATGGCGGTGATGGTGTCCCGGTCCAAACGGTACAGGGTGTGGATCTGCTCAGCAGTGAGGTTGTTTGGATTGGCTCTGATGCGTGGGATTGGGGGCTGCCTGCGTGGTGGCACTGGCTGTGCTGGTGGGGCTTGCTGGGCCTGCCTTGCCCTCCTTCTCCTCCTGCGTCTCCTCTGTGCTGCCTGTTGTTGTTGTTGTTGCTGTTGTAGTAGCACATGCATTGCTATCAGGTCCTCCAGCCCCAACATTGCTAGTCGTATTGGCATCATTGTGGAGTGTGACTGGGTGTGGGTAGGGGTGGGGTGTGCTCTTTTTGTACTCCCCTGAGTCTGTATTGCCTTCACCTGTGCTGTTTCTGTGCACCTGTGGCAGCTGCATTCACTTGAATTGGCCCTTTACGGTTGGTTCGCGATGGCGTTATTTGCACCATGGCGGTAAGGTACTTAGCGGCCTCGGTGATGGCGTTAGGTGCATGTCCGCTTGGGTCGGCATTTGCGTACCTTTCCGCCATGGCGCTAAGTACGGTGTGGGCGGTCGCGTGCGCGCACCCTTAGCGCAGTTAGCGGCAGCGTTAACTACGATGCCGCTATTGGCATCGTAGTTTACGGTCAGGAGTCATGATCGGACCTGGCGGAAAACGATGGCGGTAACCATTTACCGCCATCGTTTTTCACTTAGCGCCAGGGTCGTAATGAGGCCCAGAGAAGAGTTGCACTGACGCAAATCCCAACGCTGCCTGCCCAACAGGCTTTTTCCACCTCCTATCTCCTACAGCGCAGCACTCCTTCTGCAAAGCTTGTCAGTTCCTTCTCCACTGCTTCCACCCTCCTCTGGAATCATCTCCCTGTTAGCATCCGCTTCATCTTAGATCTCCTGACCCTCAGGAAAGCCCATTTATCTCTTCTGCCTTCGGTCAGTTTAAGGACCCTATTATGACTCCTACCACACGCCATCCTCGCCTCGATTTGCCCAACATGACATTCACCTCCTCAAGCTCCTCCAATCTTTAACTTTTCATTGGCTCCCCTAGCCTGCCACATAGCCCAGTCCCAGCCCACCCACGCTCCTGCATGTAACGAACAGTCCATCAGGTTGCACTTGGATAAGCAACCGACCCTTTAGCAATTCCCATCTCGACAACCAGGCTCCCAAAGTATGCCATCCACTAAACCCAGCAATCCATACTTCACAGTACTCCTTGCCGCCAAGAGCCCATAACAGTGGCAAAAGGATACTTTTCAAGAGACAACGGACATAATGCTACACCGTATAAATAGCTCATCAAAACAAAGAGCATGACTTTCAACAAAAATAACGACTTGATTATTTAATAATTAAAAAAGAAGTATCTCAAAACAAAAAAGGAAAGCAATTTTGCTCGGAAAGAGTATACACCAGATAGGCGAGGATGGGTGAAAAAGTCGGGAGGGGTTTCGTTCATCCAATTATGATATGATAGGTTATTTATAACACGCTTAATACCCAGAGGTTTCTAAGCGCGGACTCGGGGTTCGAACCGTATTGCTCCGAGTCGTCTTGCTTCCCAGGCAAGCACGTTGCCCTAAAACTATGCTTCCGAGACCATGAGACCATGAGACTATTAGAGTGCACGTCCTGGGGTAGATCTGCAACAGAATGACTGCTGAGCTTATCTTGGTGGAGCAACCCATTTCCTCTGCACTATAACTTCAATGATAAACCAGTAACACATCAATAAAAAATATTTAAATTGAATTTCAGATTTTTGAAGAAAACATGTAAAATATTCACATTCATTATTTTTACTTCCTTCATTTGAAATGTCTTTGTTTTTACTGTTCACGGGACTTTCCATGTGGGATTATCTGTTTTGATTTCCGCATTTCTGCCTTTTGATTATGATATGAAATGGCATTTATAACGCGCCGACACACAAGTGTTTCAATTCAGGTAATTTATGACTGGATTATTATCACATACAACAGGCCTGGCAAAGTGAACGAATCCTAACCTACAAATCTAATTCTCTAAGGGTGTCTGGGCATTGGGGACGGAGTCTGCCCAAAACGACCCCACACACTGCCACCCTTCACCTGAGACCCAATCCCGGATACGAGAAGCAATGGCGAAGGAGTGACAAATGTCACCGCGATTTTATCCTCACATCAAATTCCTGAGGCTGTCCAAATTATGAATGGCTCATGCTTACTGACACTTTCATTCTAGGGGGACTGTTGTGAAAAATGAAATGAGCACCAAGTCCGGTGAGCATTATGTACTTAGCAATTCAAGCAGACAACCCTTTCACCAGAGACATATTGTTCAGACATAAAGATCTGTGGCCATTCCTGTGTACTTTTTTTTAATCAATTTACAAACTGAGTTTAAATCTTTTTCTTTTTCCAATAGTTTTTTTTTGCTGAAAGGCAACACTGTTTTGTCTCTCAAAATGCCACTCTTTGATGGGAAGGGCCAGGCTCAGATCTAAACCAATAATCAGTTTCTTCTGTGTCTGATTTTGCATGCTGGGTACTGATTGGTTAGTAGTGCTGCAAAATCTGCGCATTTGTTACAGTATGCACAAACACTCATAAATATAAAATAACAAGCACAGTTGTAGAACCTAATGCCTGGTCCTCTGGTCCCTTACAAGGTCTGTCACAGCCTATGCTTTTTTTCATCACTTACCCTCAATGGTCCCACCGCCATCAGTGTAATAGCGACATCCTGCATGACAATGTATGACTCAAAACACCAGGCCCGTCCTCGTCTCAGGAGATTCCTCTCTCACTGCTATTCTGAATTTAATTTTAGCCATACAAATACACTACATCCACTGCCCTCCTACTTCAAGATATCAGTGTTTTTCTTCTTGTCATGCTGACAAAAACAACTGGGGTGTCTCTAGTAAACATGCACCTGACAATGCAACTCTCGCGCAGAGAGAGAGAGAGACCACGAGAGAGGAGAGAGAGACCTAGCTCAGCATATGATACATCAGTTAAAAAATAGTTCTCGACATTTTATTGTTCAGTTTCAGAACTTTGAAATAGAAATCAAACTATCCATAACATTTATTTAAAACAATTGTACAAGTTAGGTTTGCTAACTAGAAAAATGTCTACACACGTTCATAGGACTACAAATCATACCGTAACTCGAACGTACTCATTAGTAAATTACTTATTAGTAAATTCAAAGAGTAAGTGAAACTTACGTCTGAAAAAAAGCTTTGCAAATTGGTCCCTTATAAATGTTCCTCTACATTGGCCAGACATCATGAATGTGTCTTTACTTCAATTCAAAATAAGAGCATTTGGCTTGGAACAGCCTGAAAACATGCCTAATTGCTGCTGCTGATAGAGGTCTATGGGTAGGTAATACGACAACATCTCCAGTGTCTAGCAACTGTTTGCCAACCATGGCGCATATCTTCGGTTCGAATGTTTTCATTCATCACAAACAGGGTCAGCGGTAAACAACACCTTAAACAAGAGAGGTGTGAGGCTTCGCCGATTGTTGTAGGGTCCCCCGTGCCTCGGGGAACCGTCATGCACGCATGCACTCACACACACGCACACAGTAAAGGAGGACACGGGATGCACTGGTGGTCTGTACGTGTCCCGGCGCGAACTGCCGCACGGGCGCGGTTTATTTCAACTGCGCATGCGTGGCCGGGAACGAGGCCCACACATGCGCGATAGTGGCGCTGGGACGTCACATCCCTTCTTTTTTCTAATAACAGAACAAAACAAACCTTTGGTGTATGGAACCCTTATAGTGAAACAGAACAGTAACATGACCATGATAAACGGTGACCACAAGTGTAAGTCACCCCTCGCTCAGTCCCCTGAGTCCAGGACATAGTCTTTAAGATGAGCTGGAGGTCTCCTGCTCCCACGCACAGGATATCTCGATGTGACCGTAGGCAAAGGGCGTCCGCCTCTGGTGCGGGTCCAGGATCCGATGACGGGACGCCCTCCTGGGCCTCAGATCTTCCTTCCTGGCCCGAAGACTCATTCAAGACCTGAGTTTCCGCCGGGACATCCACTTTCTTGAAAAAGGATCGATTGCGGGTAACGGTACCCCGTTCACTGGCTGCGGTCACCATCGTGCCCTTCACATGAGTCACTTTCCATGGGCGTGGTTCAAACGGTAAGGACAACTTTCCTTCCGGATGTCGATTCTTGACTAGTACGGAGTCCCCAACTCTCACTTCCTTTTCTTCTAATCCTCTGCGTTCACTCTCCTTCCGGTTGCGCACCGCTCGTTCTTCACGAACTTTATCATTGTCTATGACCCCCAGCCTCCTGTCCTCCGTTTCTGGTAACATCCCCCTCGGGCACCGCCCGAAGAGCGCCTCAGCTGGGGCAACCCCTGTCGACTGATGGGGAGTTGAGCGATACACTCGAAGAAACTCCACAACTCTTTTGACAAGATCCTCACCTCTGCTGGCCGAGATCCGCATTACCTTGTTGAGCGTTCTCATCATCCTTTCGGATTCGCCATTGGCTCGCGGCCATAGCGGGGAGACTCTTCTATGTTGTATCCTCCTCTCTCGTAGCTACTGCGCAAACTGGCTGCCAGTAAACGGTGGTCCATTGTCTGAGCAGATGGTATCCGGGAATCCATGCGCAGCGAACATTTTGTCCAACGCCGCCGTGGTGAACTCAGTCGCCGTTGACTCAACCACCTCTACCTCCGGGTACCGCGACCATTGATCGACGGCCACCAAAAAGTACATGCCTCGACCTGTCGAACCAAAGTCCACATGGACCGTACCCCACAGCTTCTCACTACGTTCCATCGAGCTAATGGGTGGAGCTTTGTCACCCGGTGTCGACGCCTGGCAGACCAGACATCTCTTCACAAAGCTTTCAACTCTCGCCTCCAGATCGGGAAACCAGACTTTGGGCCTTAACCTAGCCTTCGTCTTGACGACACCCTGGTGTCCAATGTGTGCCAGCTCTAGCACACACAGCCTTAGCTCCCTCGGGATGACGATCTGCTGGCCCCTGAGAAGCAGTCCATCGTCGGAAATCGACAACTCATCTCTCACCCTCCAGAGCGCTTGTAAGTCCTTCTGTGCTTCCTCCTGGCGCCTTGAGTTGTTCCGCAGCACTTCTCTCCAGTCCCCGCTTCTCACTGCTGCCTTGATGATGCCGAAGACTTCATCATTGGAGGACTCCGTCGCTACGGTGAGTCTCGATAACGCCATGGGAAGTGCACCTTCTACCACTTGACATAGCAGACCCTTACAGTCCACTTCCCCGTTTTCTACTTCTGCGTTCTCTTTGTTTGGGTGACGCGACAAATAGTCTGCGGGGTTATTGGTCCCCGGCCTATATACAAGCTTTACCCCATATTCCATTAAGGCAAGCATCCACCTCTCGATTCGGGGCGGCGGCTTCGATGATGCACCCGCCAGTATCGGCAGCAAAGGCTTGTGGTCGGTGACCACCACAACCGGCTTGCCCAAAATGTACAGGCGGAAGTGCCGACAGCCCCATAGGATGGCCAGTGCTTCCCTTTCTATCTGTGAGTATCTCATCTCTGTACTAGAAAGTGCTTTGCTGGCATAGGCAATGGGTCTCATCTCGCCGCGCTCATCCGGTTGCAGCAACACCGCACCTACACCAACGGGGCTTGCATCTACTACCGCTTCTGACTCGACGGCCGGGTTGAAGTACGCCATGGTGTCTGCATCTGACAAAGCATTCTTGAGGGCCTGAAATGCTTCTTGTTCTCGGGACTCCCATTTCCACACCGCGTCGTTTCTTGTCAGAGCCCTGAGAGGCTCTGCCATCGAAGCTAGTCCCCTGATAAAATGCCCACAATAGGTCACCATCCCCAAGAAGCTCCTTACCTCCGTGGGGGATTGTGGTGCCGCTGCCTCCTTTATATCTCTGACCTTTGCCGGGTCTGGTGACACTCCTGCAGCCTGAAAGATGAAGCCGAAAAACCCTATCCGGTCTTTAAAGAATTCACATTTTTGGCGATGTAAAGTGAGACCCAGTTCTTTCAACCTCCTTAGAGTACCTTCCAACCTTCTCAGGTGTTCCGCCTCAGAGTCTGCGAACACTAAGATGTCGTCACTCATGTTTATAACGCCTTGAAGGCCGGCTAGTGCCCCCCTAATAGTGTTCTGAAAAACTTCAGCCGCCGACGAGATGCCGAAGCTCAGGCGCTTAAATTGGTAGTGGCCTTCGTGGGTTGTGAAGGTTGTAATAAATCTGGAGTCCGGGTGGAGTTCCAGTTGGTGATAGCCGGCCCGTAGATCCAGCTTTGAGAACACACGTGCCCCTTGAAGTTCCCCCACAATGTCGTCCAGTGTTGGCGTTAAATGTCTCTCCCTCTTAATCGCGGCATTAGGGAGGCGCATATCAACGCAGATCCTTACCGCTCCTGGCTGCTTTGGTTTGGGAGCGACCACTATAGGTGAAACCCAGGGTGTGGGTCCCTCCACCCTTTCAATAATATCCATGCTGATGAGCGACCTCAGCTCTTCCTCGACCTTCTCCCTGAGATGAAACGGGAACCGCCTATGCTTGAGGGCAACTGGTCTGATGGTGTCGTCAATGTGTAGCCTTATCGGGGGCGCCTTCAACTTCCCAACCCCTTCAAAGATGCCCGCATACTTGTCGAGCAGGCTCTCAATGTCCACTTGATACACCTCCAACGCAAAATGCACCAAGTCGAGGGCTTCTGACGCGGCACAGCTGAGTAACGAATCGTGCCCTAATGATTCGGTCTGATTCGGTCTCCCTTGGCGACTGGCGTGATAAACACCCCCTTGATGGGCAGTGGGGCATCCCCTCCAAAGGTGAATATCTTTGCTGCCGAACTGTCTAGTGGGGGAGGACCTGGTAACTTCTGATAATGGTCCTCGGCCAACACACATACTGAGGCGCCTGTATCAATCAAGACCTGTGTCGGCACACCTTGAATGTCCACCATGCATTTGGGCTGTCTCTTCTTTCTAGCCCCAGAGGCCAGGTTTGAGATGAAGAACACCTCTTCATCGTCCTTCTCTTCCTCTTCGGCCAGCTGCAGCCGCTGCATTTCTTGTTCAAATGCCGCAATGCTCCTTTGCCTTCTGGGTCCACTACCACTACTCCTTGCTGGGCCTCTCGGCACAGAAATGGGAGCTGGAGCACGACACATCCGGGCGTAGTGCCCCGGCTTGCCGCACCAGCCGCATGACCTCGACACGGCTGGGCATTCTTCTGCGTGGGGTAGGTCGTACCCACAAGATGGACACATTGACCCCGACTCGGGAGGATGACGAGTCTCTTGTCTTCTTTGCCCCCACTTGTCCTTTATTCCGGGTCGTTTACTTACGGCAAATGCATCTTCGGACATGCCTGGATGCCTTGCAGCGTCCATTTTGGCGCCTCTCAAATCCGCCAGCTCATATATTCTGCCACTGTCCAGGATTTGCATCAGAGTCCACCCCGGTTCCCTCAGCACTTGCCTTCTTAACTTTCTGGAGCTACAGCCCTGGATGACTTGGTTCCGTATCATTGACTCATCATTGTCCCACCGACACGTGGTGGCCATCAACCTCAACCTGGCGCAGAACTGATCAAGGGATTCTCCTTCTCTCTGCTTCTCGCCACAAAACAGAAACCTCTCGTAGTCAACATTTCAGAGAGGTATGAAATGGTTCTCCAGCGCAGTCTTGACAGTGCTGTACGTAACCACCTGTAGGTTGCATGATTCGAAAATACGTAAGACGTCTAGCCCCGCAGAGTATAGCAGCGTGGCCCTCTCCGCATTATCATCGGTGATGCCGGTTGCTGTAAAGTACATCTCGAGTTTCTTAATCCAAAGCAACCACCGAGGCCCCAATTTGGATGGGGGACCAGACACATCAAACTCTTGCATTGGTAGCAGAGACCCTTGTTGTGGCATCATTGTACCTGTCGCAGTTCCTGCCTCCCCATCGCTGTCTGCCATGATTTCAGGTCGCACAGGCACCTCCTGGTGTCACAGAGGCCGCAAACCTTACTTGGGGGCTCTCTTGTGTTGTTGAAGCTGCTGCCAGATGGTTGCCCACTGTGTCTTGTCTTGGGTTCCTTTCCTGGAAGTGTCAGTTGTACGGAGAAAAAAAGAGTCGTCCCCGGGTTATGGGGAACAACCAAGGTTCCAAAAATTGATTGTAGTATCTGTGCAGCGGCGCACGAGCACCTTTTCAGGCCGCTACTGCTGCACAAACATCGCGGGATTATTCGCGTCGGGTCCGTGTCTCGCTACGACACGTAGCACTGCCGATTCTACGCTTGCCGTGCGTTCATGCAAACGTTGCCGTGGCGATATTGCCGTGGCGATATTTCCCCTCGTCGCCAGTTGTTGTAGGGTCCCCCGTGCCTCGGGGAACCGTCATGCACGCATGCACTCACACACACACACACAGTAAACGAGGGTCTGTACGTGTCCCGGCGCGAACTGCCGCACGGGCGCGGTTTATTTCAACTGCGCATGCGTGGCCGGGAACGAGGCCCACGCATGCGAGATAGTGGCGCTGGGACGTCACACCGATGTTTTCTGTAACAAGATTAGAGCCTCGAGTTGTTCCAATAGGATTGCTTCCTGACTACATGTTTGCCATTAAATGCCAGGCAGTATCTTATCCAGTGCATTACTTACGACAACATGCTGTGCATTCATCCGTTTGTTGTCTATAGAGCGCAGCCGGAAGTCCGGAAACACAAAAGGCTGGGAACAAAAGTGTGCCTTGCTGTGACCTGGGCTTACGGACGCACTCTCTAGATGCTGGGAACGCCCAGCCAGGGGCTGGAGCCCGCAGCAGTCAACTGATGGGGAGGAGGAGCGGGGGGCGGGCGGCCCCTCCGGGCGTTTGGGGGTTGGACACAGTAAATCAGAAAAAAGTTAAAAACATAACCTAAACACATTCAGTCTTTTGACCCTCTGGATATTTTGGACTTGAACTTCCATGTTCCTTAGGCAGCATAATCAATCGTGAAAGATCATTGGAGTTGTAGTCCAAACCATTTGGAGGGTTTCATATTGAGCCATCATGAATCACAGCAATTCTTTTTCCTGAGCTTGTGTAAAATATAAATGAAAACCGTGCAAAAATAAACGACAGAGTTCAATCTTGTGAGATCAGCAGTTCAGTACCAATCTTCACCAACAACATATAGCACAACACCCAATTCTGATGTTTAAGTGCTACACTTGCTAAACCCCCTACATGACCCACTTGTTCAAGAAGGAGTGACCTTCCATAACTATTTTGATGACACACAGGTCATTTTTAGGCTTAAGGGGACCCAGAGGGGAAATGTACTCGCATAAAACCACATTCATGATGCCTTGTTTGATTGGATTAAGATGAGACCTGGATGCAGCAAAATGAGTTAAGCTGAACCCAGTCTAACACTGAATGCATGTTTCTTGCTACAAATAAAAAAAAATAGCCCAGTCAGTATATATGAAAATGTCGCCATTTCAGACACAACTGTTGCCAGTCAACAGTAGGAGTTCTACTGGACTCCTCTCTCTAAATGGTCCAAATATCTATAGATTTGGACCATATCTATCTTTGATGTCCTGGGTGTTAGTCTTGGCAGTGCACAGTGGTGGCGAGAGTTATGGTTGTTTAACTTACCTAAACTGGCGAATTTCAGGGGTTTTTCAATTTTACTTGGAACCCTAACATCCCTTTAGCAAAGTTTTTTTACTGAATTTCATAGGTTTTTAGAAGCGCAACTTAACCATAACGTCCCTTTAACAAAGTTTTTTTACTGAATTTCACAGGTTTTTAGTAGCGCAACTTAACCATAAGGTCCCTTTAACAAAGTTTTTTACTGAATTTCATAGGTTTTTAGTAGCACAGCTTAACCATAATATCCCTGACTTTATATACATGTAACATAGAACATACTGAACCCCTGCTACTGAATTTGATGTCCGCGGACTCTTCATATGTCCACAGACAGACACGGACAACAGCAACACTACCCAAAAAGTCAGGGGGTATCTTAAATTGTTATATCATACCATATGAACACTGCACAAGTTCACAAACCAGCACACATACACATTATATGTAGTAATAAATAAGAAGTGTAACCCATATATGTAACACATCAACCATTCATTTAAATACAATGGGCCTCATTACGACCCTTGCGGAAATGGAAAAATGATGGCGGAAATGCAATACCGCCATCGAACACCGCTCGTTGCGATCATGACCCGTCACCGTAAAGTACGATGCCATTAGCGACACCGCAGTGAACGGCAACGCTAACTGCACCAAGTACGCGCACGCGCGCCTTGCAAAACCGGAATCACCGCCATGGCGCAACGGTACGCGAATTCTGACCCTAGCGGACATGTACTGAACGCCATCAAGCACGTCGTAAAGTACCATTCCGCCATGGCGAGAAATACGGCAACGCGAACCAACCGTAAATGGCCCACTGAGTGCCTGTACTCCACTCCCTGGCCTCATTGCACAACTCCTGGCAGGCGCAATGTACTCACACTATGCAACCAGTGAAATCCACAATTCACCCATGCATGCCAACGTAGAAAAGCATGCAGGGGCTCAAAGCGCCCCGTGAGTGGGCATCCATGTACGGCATGTCACCATAGCCGTACTGACGCAGCACAGGCATGTGAAGCTACAAAACATCAAAATGAAAATCAAGAACACATGACACAAAACAACAGTAGTCCCCCATCGCTTGCCACCAGCGCAAGGCAACATCCAAAACAGCATCCTGAGGGGGATTGCACCAGCCCTGTACTCATGCCAGTAAACAAACCAACCATCAGCAGAAGCATGTACCACACAAGTCGGCAGAGTGACTGAGCAGCCAGGCTCATCCCAAGAGGGGCCGATGGGAGCTGCAGGGCACAGATGGCATCAATACAGAAGCTATTCCAATGGACATGACCCCAGTCCCCCTCCAACAAACGCACGCAAACACAGTCACCTGTGACCAGCCACATTCTGAACAACCCATCATTCCACCAATCGACCTGGCTGACAGGCACCAGTCGGCCAAAAGCCAATCCCCCGCCCCTGAACAGCACATCATGTAAACAGTCACAATGGCAGCCCCTATCCGTGACCATACTGTGCTACGTAGGCAAACGCGGCCAGTACTGTACCACACAACTCAACTCAGAAGCCGGAACACAATGCAGATCATCACGCAATACATACCGCCACAAAGCGAAAATCGCCACATCACCTGCAAAGAACAACGCAACACGACAAATATCGGAATACAATTTAAATGCACATCCAAATGACAAAGGCCCCACAGCAAATTGCAAAATACCACCAAAACAACCATCATCACCGAGGGCTGCATCTGCAATAATTGACCGGCTTCCACTTGTGTGACGCCCTGTACCATCATGGCACACAGGGCCTACATCAACGTTCCAAAAGGCCACATGGAAGCGGCAAGAACCGCAGGTCCGTCCCATGAGGCAGGCGCTAGTCGAGCTGAAAGGCCGAAATGTTGCACCTAGCCACCAGTACAGCGTAAGGGCATGTGGCCCATTGGCGATCGTCCCATATGATCGAAATGGTGCTCCACTGATTCACCCGAAGCTGCAGGAGTCGAGAGTAAAAACCATCTGGAGGAGTGGCGTAGAGATGGCATCTGCAATAGGGCAGGAGATACCTGTCACCCAAAAGAAACACAAATCAACCGATTGCATTACGGGACTCATGATGCATTACAATCTTCATTCAACACACCAAATCCACACCCATATGCATGCTAGCCCACTCCAAAGGAATATACACACCCCTAAATCAGTATCGAATCATAACGAAACCAATCGAGCTAAATACACCATTGTCAACGTCGGTTACTGTGCATGCGTCCGTCAAGATAGAACCCATGACATGGGATTAGTAACGTGCCTAGACACAAGTGTATGAAGGCGCGTCGAGACAGGGAGGATCCGACAAGGGCAGATAGACGTATGTCCCACTATGGCAGCCTTGCATCACATAACGCAGGGGAAGGGGAGAGAATCAAAAAACCCATGTACATGGCAGACCCTAAACGGAATCATCAGTCCATGCATCCACACATCATTCCCTCATACCGCAATGAAAACGCATGAATATTCACTCACATAATATGTGAAACTTCCATCGCGTCTGTGCGTAATGCAGTCCGCAAAAACCACTGTGCCCCTGGCCGGATCTGTAGTGTTGTGAAGCAAGATGGATTTGGGAACGTCCTGCCTTATCGTCCACTACGCTGTTGCGCATCCCATTCAATTCATATCATTCATTGCCTGCTCGTTATGGGCCATGTCCCAAGGACATTCTACAATAGAACGTTACATTTCCAGCCAGACCTGTGGGCGTATCCTCGCCGCTACTTCAAAACCCAAAATGCTGGCCTTCGAATTCCTCACTTGCAACATTACGTCGAAAAGGCTTCTGTGAACGCTTGCATTCACAATTACATCAATGTAGTGCGGCTGTGTGTCATGATGCTAACTGGCTGCAATCACAAATGGCACGCCACGCCCGTCGGTGAAGTACGTTACTGTGCTGCATGAGGGTCGGCCATCGATCGAGCCCTACATACCACTGACTCTTCACAGGTATGTAAGCGGCTGCAATCATAGCATGTGTGACAATGGGAGCATAGCATGAAGATCAGTCAAAGTACATCACACTGCCATCGGGATTTGATACATGAATCAAATCCCAAGATGCCATGCGGCCAAATGCAGCCTTACGTGCGGGACGTGCTCGGCCAGAAGGGATTGCATCTGCCACAGATTCATTCAATCAGCACAGGTGGAGGCCATACAGGCCGACAGCACATATATTGCAGACCCAAACCCCTCCCACAACCACTCCCACTCCAAAATGCTACCGGCAGGACTAGCGATGTTGGGCCTGGGGTACCAGATAGCACTGCAAGTGCTACAACTACAAGAAGACGACGAACAACAACAGGTGCAACAACCGGGCGCACAGGGGAGACGGAGGAGAAGGAGGAGGAGGAGGGCAAGGCAGGGTCAGCAAGGCCCACAAGCACTGCCACTACCACCACGCAGGCGGCCCGCAATCCCACGCCTCCGAGCCGATCCGTTCAACCTCACTGCTGAGCAGATCCACACCCTCTACCGTTTGGACCGGGACACCATAATCGCCATTGTGGACATGACACATGCTGACCTCGTGAGCATGATAGATAGCCCAACCGCCATCCCACCCCTACTGAAGGTGGTGTCTGCACTCCACTTCCTGGCCACAGGCACCTACCAGCACACAGTGGGACAGTTGCATGGCATTTCACAGCCACTGTTCTCACGGACACTCTTCCAAGTGCACGATGCCCTCCTGAAGCACGCCGACGACCACATCACACTACCACGCACGTACCAGGAGATTACCAACGCTAAAGTGGGATTCCATGCACTTGGCGGCATCCCGGGTTGCATTGGTGCCATCGACTGCACCCATGTTGAATTGGTTGTCCCACATGCCATGGAGGTCCAGTACCGCAACCGGAAACAATTTCATTCAATCAATGTGCAAATGGTGTGTGACTCCAACAAGATATTTACGCATTGTTGTGCCAGATTTCCAGGATCTACCCATGATTCTATGGTCCTGAGGAACACAAGAATACCACGCTACATGGAGAGACACGCAGGGCACAGATCCTGGCTACTCGGTGAGTCTCATTCCATGCATGACATCGTGGCCCATTTGATGCGTCAATGACCTTGCAGGGGGGGGGGGGCTACTTAGCACTATCATTCCACTGACACCCTTTATTCGTCTCATACAGGTGATGCCGGGTATCCACTGAAGAGATGGCTCCTCACACCAGTCCGGAACCCACAGAACGAGCATGAGGAGGACTACAACCATGCCCACTCACGTACCCGTGTGGTCATTGAACAGGCATTCGGCCTACTGAAGGCTCGTTTCCGCAGCCTCAGCAGGTCTGGCGGGGCACTCATGTACAGCCATGAGAAGGTTTCTAAGATGGTCATGGCATGTGTCATGCTGCACAACATGTGCATACGTAGGAATGTGCCCATGCCCCCTGACGCTGTACTGCATGCACCTGAAGATGATGATGATGATGAGGGTGGGGATGTGGAGGCACCTCAAGGAGTCCATGAGGCACAGGATGTACGTGCAATCCGACAGAGCATCATAGATGCATGCTTCTAGCAACCACGCATGGTGCCTATTACACGGAAAGGGGACCTGTGGCACTGTGTGTGTGTAGTACAGGCACATTGTGGACTGTACGCCTATGAAGGCCTCGTACGCAAATATCAATGTCCACACATGTCATTGGATGATAATGAGGTGCTGTATTGTTAATGTGATTTGATTTATACACCCTATGGACCCGCCACCCAGTGAAGCCCAACACACCCCCTCCACCCTACTACCTCCCCCCCCAACACCAGTGTCCAAATATGCATGCTGTCCGTGGGTAGACGCTATTGCAAGCCCCCTCTACGGGTATCAGGGGCACCCCTGCCCGTGGAGCGCAGGTTCCTGCCAGATCTGCGTTGGGGGCTGCCCTGGACGGAACTTGCCACGGATGATGTCTCTGCCTGCTCGCGTCCATGCATGTCTCTGAGGGTTTGTGAGAGCTCCGAGAGCACACGGCGCACAGCAGCAAGTTCAGCACAAACGTCTTTGGACGTCGCATGCAGTTCCCCCCTCAGGCTCTCGGTGCTTTTCTCCATTTGTGCTCTCAGGCTCTCGGTGCTTCTCTCCATTTCTCCCCTGAGGCTCTCACTACTTTTCTCTATTTGTGCCCTGAGTGTCTCGGTGGATGTTTCCATGGCTGCCCTGGAACCCCCGCATTCATTTGCATGGTCCTTGAGTAGCGTGGACGCTTCCTGCTGTTGCTTGATCAGCAGGTCGAGGGACTGTTGCCTCTGCTGGGCCATGGACATTTGCGGTGGTGTGACAGGGGGGCTGCTCAACACATGTTGCCTTGGCACAGGACTTGTGGGGGTTGGCCAGTCGTCGTCTTCAGGGTGCCCCTGCGTGGTTTCGTCATGGTGTAGGGGATGGAACATGCAGGGGGATTGGGAAAGGTCATGGATGGTACCTACGTCGCCAGCACTGTTTTCCGTGTCGGAGCATGCTGGCATGACAGCTGTGTCACCTATGGTGCTGCTAGCACCAGAGGCAGTGCCATCAGATACGTTCTTTGGGGGGACCTGTGGTGCTGGGGTTGTGGACTTGCTGGCTGCTGGGGTGCCTGTTGCAGTCCCCTCCAGTGTGCTGCCACTTGATTCCTGCTGCTGCCGTGTCTTGATCCTTGCACCTGAGGTGGAGGCTCTTGGGACGTTGGTCCTGGCCCTCTTTGCAGGCGTGCTGGTAGGGGTGTCCTGCAGCTCGTCGTTGGTATCGGACCCTGTGGTGGAGTAAAGAGGGGCGAGCGTTAGTTATGGGTCTGTCGGATTAGGAATGGCAACGTATCAAATGCATTGGGGTGGTACATGAGGCTGTTTTGGGACTGGGCCTTGGAGGTGGTCTCATTTTCGTGTGGATTGAGGATGCATTCATTTGGCTGCCTGCAGTTAGGGGGTGCATGCTGCACATGTAGGGGTTGTTTATGGCTTCTTGATTGATTTGTTTGTTCATTCTGACTTTTAGAGGGCGCTGTCAGGGCAAAGTATGTATTGCACTATGGGGTCACATGGTACTGCACATGTTCGTGGTTTGTGGATTTCGCATTGTTTCTCTTGGCCAACCTACCTGATTCTCCGGATGTCGGCACTCCTTTCTCCATCCCTCCGACTCCCTCTATGCTCTCCATTCCTATGGTGGAGGCGCAGATTTCCTCCCAGGGGGTCAACTTGATGGGCGACTCTGAACCCCCCCCGGTAGCTGTGGCGATGTTCCTGTTCGCAGAAAGTATGCTGCGTACGCGGATCCGCAGGTCGTCCCACCGCTTGCGACATTGCTGTGGCGTGCGGGGTGTTGTCCCCACTGCACTTACGCGCTGTGCCACCAGGGCCCATATGGCCTTCTTGTTGGCAAGGGCCGTCCTGGTCATTTGACTGGAGAAGACGACGGCGGAATTTTCCTGGAGGGTCTCGGTGAGCACGGTCAGTTCCTCTCGGGAGAAGTGTACCTGCCGCTTGCGGTCACACGCTTTCTTGGCTACCTTTCCCATATTTATTTTTTTAACTGGGGTTGCTAACGGGTTGGGATGTGTGTCAGGGTCGGATTTTTTATGGTTGTGTTGGGATTCGGATTTTATAGTTGTGCGGCGTGCTGTTTCCCGTTCCGGCCACATGCTTTTACTTCCGTTTCCGTATATTTACGGTGGCCGTAATTTGCGGTGCACGCTCGTTACGGTGACCGCTCATTACGGTGACCGCTAAGATGGGTGGCGGTATTGCACCTGGTGCAGCGTACGGCGGCGGTAAGGGCCGTTTTGGGGTCATTTCCGCCATCGCAGCCTTTCGGATTCCGCCATGGCGTAATGCTCGTGCCCGATGGGTCGTGATTGGCCGCACTTTGCTCCTTCGTGCAATGGCGGAAACGCTATTTACGCTGTTGCGGTCCGGTCAGTCACTTTCCGCCAGGGTCGTAATGAGGCCCAATATGTACTAAAATGGAATATACCAAAAGAAGAAAGATAGGCTTCCAACATAATTACCTCACAGAAACTGCACAACTAGAAGCAACAGCAGAGCTACAAACCAGTAAGAACACAACTTAACAGAAGCTAGTAAGTGTACTTCATTTTTATTAATATTTGTAAAATTTCTGTATTAGATACAAAAAAGTGATATTTTCTTTTCTCACAGAAATGTCCAGTACTTTGGAGTGGCTTGAGGAGAATTTCCCACGTGAGGAAATGTCTGAAGATAGTGAATCTAATGGTAGACACTTCTCTATATAAACCAATTAATAAGTATTACTTTATATACACTTAACATATAAATCTTTTTTTTGTACAGACCATACAAACCTTGAAAATAGTACACCAAAAGAAATATTGGATAAGACTCTCCAGCACATGGAAGAAAAAATGGACATGCTCTTGGCAAATTTCAACAATTTGAAAAACTTTGTGGAGGATCACTTGAAAGAAAACACTACATACCATTGTCCAGCATGTACCTGTCCCCCCTCACCATATCCCAGTCAATTATCACCAAACCATCTCCATGAACAAAAACTTTTTGATGAGACTTCCATCCCTTCTTCAACTGTTATGAATCCACTTGAAACCTCCAATTCTCCTGTGTTTGTCTCAGTTTCTGCTTCCCCTTCTCTTTCATAAATTTTACATCTATATATAATAAAGTAAAATTATTATATGTGTCCTAATTCATTTCTTGTTTAAAAAAAAAAAAAAGCAGTTGAGGTGTCCGCAGACAGTGCGGATGTCCGGAATGTCTGGAATCAAATGAAAATGGGGGCGTCCAAAGGACACAATACCTGTCTGTACTGTTCGCAGGCAAGTTGAAACTGTTCTAAGAACAAATGAGGTGTCTGGATGTCCGCAATTAACCAAAATGGAGATGTTCTAAGAACATTATGCCTGTCCGTAATGTTCGGAAGCAAGTCCAAACTGTTCTAGGAATACATTCAGTGTCCAGGATGTCCACAATCAAACGAAAGTGGGGGCGTCCTAAGGACACTATATCTGTCCGTACTGTTCGCAGGCAAGTTGAAACTGTTCTAAGAACACACAAGGTGTCCGGGATGTCCGCAACTAACCAAAATGGAGGTGTTTGAAGCACATTATGCCTGTCCATAATGTTCGCAAGCAAGTCAAAACTGTTCTAAGAACACTCTCGGTGTCCGGGATATCCGCAATTAACCAAAATGGAGGTGTCATAAGAACACTGTACCTGTCTGTACTGTTCGCTGGCAAGTTGAAACTGTTCTAAGAACACACTTGGTGTCCGCGATGTCCGTAATTAATCAAAATGGAGGTGTGCTAAGGACGCTATACCTATCCGTACTGTTCGTTGGCAAGTTGAAACTGTTCTAAGAACACACTCGGTGTCCGGGATGTCCGCAATTAATCATAATGGAGGTGTCCTAAGGACACTATACCTGTCAGTACTGTACGCTGGCAAATTGAAACTATTCTAAGAACACACTTGGTGTTCGGGATGTCCAATTATCCAAAATGTAGGTGTTCTAAGGATACTATACCTGTCTGTACTGCCTAAAGAAAATCTACGCACATGCGCACCACACCCGTAAGTTCTCCAAACATTGCGCCTGTCCGTTAGTGTTCGCATCGCTTGTGTCGCACTTTTAATTAATTTCAGTACCCGAACACTGTCCATAGAACACCCGCGTTTATGCGCACAACCGTTCCCGTGCATTTGATGTCCTGCGAACAATTCTTCCATTCGCGGACATGTTCACAATGCCATCATGTGACCGCACCCACGCTGAGCTTGTGTCCTGAATTGCGGACACTGTCCGGGTCCCCGAACATTTTTAAAGTACCTTTTTCGGGAAATCCACAGTATTTTATACTACAAATGCACCATAGCACATGTCCCAGACAATAACCCTGACTTTCTACATATTTTTTAGAACTTTTTGAGCACTTTTTGGATGTTCGTCCTGTCCGCGGACAGCACGGGTATCCGCAAACCGCGCACTAGCTCCCCTATAAAAGGCCACACCCCAAAGCTCATCCTCATTGTGTTTCTGGCTACCTTACAGAACATGGTGCATTTTGCTGCCAATTTTCAAGATTTTCTTCTGAATCCTGATGGCATCCATGGCTCCTCAACTGCCACCTGGTGCTACATCTGCCTCAGCACCACCCCCACCCCCTCCACCACCACCACCTCCACAAGGGCCTGAAGAGGGGAACAGGCGTGAGGATGCAGAGGAGGATGAAGAGGATGATGAGGATGAGGCAGTGGAAGTCCCTACTACCAGCGGAACATATGATTCCTTCATCAGTAAATGAGATCAACATGTTAAATGTACTCATCAAGTCTCTCCCTAATATATTTATAGATATATTGTGGGTATATAACAAAGGCATAGCTAAGTAATGTTCTCCAATTGTAATGGGTAAACTATCTGAACACAGAACCTTTGTCATTGCCCCAGAAAAATCCTGTGCGCCCATGGATATACCTGACATCAGGAACTTTCCCTCCCTGACACAAGACCGTGTGGCTCCCATATCTACTAGGATGGAGAATTTCTTGTTACCCATGGTCACTCTGACCCATGCTTCCTCTTGTGGGTCTGGCATAACAAATGGGATTGGGCACAAATTCGCCTGTGGGCTGTTTTATTGTGGATACATCTTTATTCCTGTACCCCTAAAAGGGTTCCCTCCTGCCACTATCAAACTGTCACGGATGGCACTCTGTTAAGAGTGGCACAGGACACCCAGGAAGGGTTTGGGTGGATGTGCCGAAGTAAGGTGGACAGATAAGTACACACACAGCTGAAAGTAAAGAGAACGAAGAGTAAGCAAGTGTAGCAAGGAAATAAGGTACAACAGAATGGATTCCCTCGAGGGGTGTATGCAGATATAGGAAAAGAGTATTCCACGGACCTTAGGAAAAACTCTAGCCTTCTGCACAGTTTGCTATAACAGAGGCCCATGCTGTTTGCTCATGGCTTGGAAAAACAGCTATGGGTGTCTTTAACGCAGAAACAAGACAAGGGAAGGGGCAGAGGTTGCCTGACGGAAACCAACAGACAAGCTCTGTACAAAGGGGTCTACAAACAGTACAAGAGAAGAAACTAACAGACAAATCCAGGAAAAAGGAAGTCGATAAGCAAACTAGCAGAAGGAAATGAAGGGAAAGCCGTATGACAGGATTGGAGAGGGATAAAGAACAGAGGGTTGAAAACAAGGAAGAAAGCAAGGGAGCAGCAGTCAGGAAATAGGGGGACTGCAATAACTGAAAGTAAATAATGTAGGTAAACTGTTGTGGATAGCAGAGGACGGTAGGGTACAAGGTTGAGAGCTCAGAGGAGCAGGAAAGTAATGAGCAAGCCCAAAGGAGCAGGGCTGTAAGGAAGGGAGCCCAGAGGGAAAGGGCTTAGGGCAGCGGCGTGAAGCAGGCTGCACTGAAGGGAGCCCAGAAGGGCCAGGCAGCAAGGAGTGAGCCCAGAGGAGCAGGGACGCTGACTGTAGAAGGCTGCAGAGGACTGTAGAGGGCTGCTAGGCTGGGAACCCAGCAGACAAAGGCTGTAGATAGCAAGCAGCGGAGCATGATCGGCTGCAAGATAGGAAGCCCCGAGGACAAGGGCTGTTGGCAGCGGAGAGAAGCAGGCTGCGCGCTAAGGAGCCAGAAGGACCGGGCAGCAAGGAGTAAGCCCAGAGGAACAGGGCCGATGACTGTAGAAAGCTGCAGAGGACTGTAGAGGCTGCTAGACTGGAAGCCCAGCGGACGAAGGATGTAGGTTGAAGGCAGCGGAGCGTGATCGGCTGCAAGGCAGGAGCCTGGAAGACAAGAGCGGAAGGTACCAGCTGAGCGTGATCAGCTGCAAGGCAGAAGCCCGGAAGGGCAAAGGCGGAGGCTGGGAGGCAGCAGAGCGTGATCAGCTGCAAGGCAGGAGCCCAGAAGGGCAAAGGCGGAGGCTGGAAAGCAGCAGAGCGTGATCGGCTGCAAAGCAGAGAGCCCGGTAGGGCACTGGATCCAAAGCAGGAGTAAGGAGGAACTGCATCCAAAGATCTGTTGCTCGAAGCAAAAAGGTGCTGGAAGGACTCTTAATGCAAGAGACTGAGCTCCTGCAGGCAGCAGCTTTAATTCTGCCCTGCCCAGCACAGAGGCAGGCTAATTGGTCGCACCTGGATCAGCACACCTGCATACAATCTGCCTCCTCCCTCTCTGTTCCTGAGCTGGTGGAAGCAGAGCTGATCCCTAGGGCTTCTGGGGATTGTAGTTCCGCTGATGACAAATAGGAATAGCCAGGAATAGATAGTTATAGCCAAGTGCATTGTGGTAAGTGTAGTTTGTTGGGAAAAACAGTAAAGCACCAAAGTCTCGCAAATGGGAAATAAGGTCCAAGCAGTGAATAGCGGTTGATCCAAGAGTTTTCTGTAGATAAATGAATAACCATTAGTCCATAATGATCGCCAATGTATGCGCCCATGGCGCAGGCATGACACAAACCTCTATCCTAAGTGTAGATGTCTGTGGCAATACATTTGCGGTCCATGATGTCATCGCATTTTTGCTGCATAGGTGCCAGTGTCTGCATTGGCGCTGGCAGTGGTTGTTTCGATACCTGCTGTGTCTGCATTGGTACTTACTGTGTTTGGACTGGCATTCCCTACTATGTTTGTTGCATTTGTGGTGCTTGTTTCTGATACTGTGTGTGATCCTGGGCATAATATGCTGGTGGCTCTGGACTATATGAAGGCAAATACGCTGCCCCCACTCTTGTGTCTGCTTGCTGCCAGTTCAGTTGCTTTCCTCCCCTGCCTCAGCTTTGATGTGAAATGTGCCCCATTTCCACACATGTTCAACACTGTTGTGGCTGTCCTCCAAATCGGAGTGGCCCTCCATTAAGTCCTCCTCCTTGCTGAGCTGGAAACCCAAATCATCTACCTCTAGGAACACCCCATCATCCCAGTGGGTAATAGTTATATTCTCCTCTCCCTGAAAAATGTCCATTGGGATCTGGTTGCATTTGCTGTGATTCCTGTATGTCATTGTTTTCCCCGTGTTTGCTGACATGGCTCCCTCTATCATCAATTTTGATAATTTCTTTTGCACTAGCTTCACTCCTTCTATTTTCCTCTACTTTCTTTCTATGTTTCTCTTGTTTCAATCTGCAGTGATGAACAATAGTTAGCTGTATCTCTAGCCAGGGTTTTGCTCTATGCCCACAATTTTCATTCATTGTCTCTGCACTTCTTCAGGAGTTCCTGATTCAAAATGTGGTAAAAGAAATGGCAATATGTTTATCCCATGGTTCCTGTGTCTCTAATCTCCATTTCTCTTGAATGCTCTGTACGTATGCCGCAGGGTCTTCCTCCGGCCCCACTTTCCGTGTTATGATTGCCCCATGTCTGATGTATCCGGATATTGTATCCTCAGTGCCCTCCAAACATCTGCCCGACAATTATTAAAAGATGCCCGTCATGTCGTGAGTTTTGGCCGGTCACTCCAGGATAATATGCTAATTTTCAAATGTCTTCTGATTGATCGCTCATTAGAGCAGCAAACAAGCTCTTTATGTCGCCTAAGGCCAAAGTCATGCCGGAAGTCACTCTTTCAAATTCATAAATCCTATTTCCTGCCCCCGCTGTGAGTGATGGTATTTTATTAATCAGTTTATGTGTGTCTGTTTGTGGCCATGGTATGTATTGTGCTAGTCCTCTCTCCTTCACAAGGAGGGGGAATTGGACATCCCTATGTCCCATTCCAGTGCAGCCATGCCTCTTGTCTTTGTCACCCAATTTGCCATAGTAACTCTCTTCCGTCTGGGTAAGTTTCTCAAACTATTTACATACGGTTTCCGTTATTGTCTGAGCGCCCTTTGGGACACTGTGGCTATTCAACAATATTCAACAAGTTCTGGCTTGATTGCTGGCTGCTCCATCTCTGCCCATGCTACCCCTCTCCCTATCTGGGTGCATGTGGATGGGGGTTGTGCCACCTCCCTCTCACTTTGTTCGTCTCCTTCATCTTAAAACATTGTATCATCACTTTCCGCATGCTCACTGTCCTCAAAATTCAATCTCCTAATGGGATTGGTCCTGTACGTTCCACTCATCCCATCCTCTACGGAACTCCTGCCTTCTTCTGATTGACTGTCCTGTTCTGCATCTTTCTATTGCCCCTATGCCCTTCTTTCTGTTCCTGTCCAAACTGTAACTTCTCCTTCTCATAATGCCTTCTCACCCCGATCAGACCCAGTATGCTTGTGCATAATGGCATCAACTTTCTTGCAGCATTTTCCTAAGCTAGTATTTCATACCCTGTCTTCATTTAATTGCTTCTCTCTTTTTTTTCTTTCTTCCTTCCGTTCCCTTTCTCTGTCTGAGGTGGTGTGCCCCATAATTATCTCATCCACGTCGTTTCGGCATCCCTCCCTGCTTCTTTCTGTATCTCACCTTCTCTCCCTTTCTTCCTGTTTTTCACTTTCTCTTCTCTGTTCTTCCTCAAGTCTCCTCTCCCTCTCGTTCTTTCACCCTCCCACTCCATCGTTCTTCTTTTCTACTTCTCCCTCTGTTCCCTTCTTTACTCCCTTTCTCTTACTTCCTCCAATCTTTTCTCTTCTTCTTTCTCCTGTCTGTCTCTAAACTTCCTTTGCCTTCTCTTTAGAGTCATCTATGCCCTTGCCATACAGCTTGAGCATTATCTGTCCTCCCACCCATTCATTTGATACTATGGCTCTCTCTCCACTATCTTTTTGCCTGCCTCTTTCTCTCTGAAGCGCTTGCTCTGCTTTTGTCAGTCTGTCTCATAACTTGCGACGCTCGTCATACTCTTCATGTGCGGGCACTGGCCATTGTTTATTTATTTTTTCTCTGTGTACAATGTCATGGCTGCTATATGCTGGAGGTGCATATGTGGGTTTGGTATTTCCTGCTGCTGCTTTTAATACGTGTAATGGGTATAATCCTTGTGCAATCGAAGATTGATCTTCGCTGTGATGTTGAGGAGGAGGAGCCGTGGATGCTGTGACCCTTTGTCATGCTGATTAAGCATCCACTCCATCGTATTTGGTTCTACTTTGTCTTCTGAATACATTTTCCATAATTGCAGTATTCCTAACCTGTTCTTTAACTGTTTTCCCTTATGTGTGGCAAGTAAGTATGTACACAAGTGTTGCAGTACTGTCTGCAAATGAGTGCTTTCTTGCGGCCAGGGCATAAACATTTTGCCTGCTGTGTCCCGACCCCACTCAGTGTGGTACTTAAGGATTTTGTCCTTGTACTGGGGTAATGTCTTACGTAGATCAATTATTGGGGTATACCTCATGTCAATACTTTTACACACAACTTATCAATACTCACAAAACCTTACTTTAATTCTCGTTCACTCTTTTTCCCCTTCTCTAGCCCCCTTCCCACAATTCTTGTCAATCAATTTAATACTTACTGCATCTTTCTCTGAGGCCACAACTCCAGCGTCACCCAATTCTTCTGAGAAACACCACAAAATGACACTCTACATTTGAGCAGCTTCATCTTGCTGCTGTTCAAGCCTTCTAAGCGGCGCCAAAACACCACTTATGCTCCGTGCAGCCCCACCTTGCTGCTCTCACACTGGACCACAACCTTCGGTCCACACCACTTCTTTACATCCTCCACAAATACAAAAAAACCTACTTCTACAAAACCTTAGCTATTTTACACCATGAGGCTCGCACCAGCAATCAATCCACAATACAATACAATACAATACAGCTGTCTTCTCAACTCCTGGTGAGGTTATACATCCTTTCCTCTGCTACCATGTGTGGGGCGGGCCCCAGAGTCTCAGGTATGCCAGAGGTACTGCAATTACTCCAAGCCAAACTCAAAGATGGAGTAGACAAGGTGCAAGGGAAAACTCAGCTTATCATCCAAATAAAGAGGGGACAGCATACAAACATTAAAATCGTGAGTGTCCCAGTCAGCTCCCTGGATACAAAATAATGGATTAAATACTTAACACACATCATGAATGACATTATAACATAACCATAATTACAAAAACTTAAGGGGAATGGTGAAAGTTTACTGGGGCTGACTACATATAGATCGTATATGGTTTAAACATTTGATTGGGTTAAATATATGTGATGGCTCCTCTTGAGACCATCCCAATATTGATAAAAATAAAAGTACATCACTTCTAAGAAAAACAATTGGTTGGCATACTACGTGGTGGGTGGCATGACACTAAGGGATTTTATTGGTTGGCTTCTTGCTGACCAGCCTTGGACATTTGATAGGTCACCAATATATGCACTAGATAGGTCTATTCATTAAAGAAATTACCATCCCTCACTCCTTAGATCATGAGCTCAGCATTCTCTATGTTCTTGGTCTTGGGTTTGTGTGTGCTTTTAGGGAGTAACGCAGGTGACTATCTTCTGCTGGCACGTAATGAATAGCCAATGTGCCTCATTACGACTGTGCCGGTCCAGAAACACCAGTGCCGGTAAGCCTACCGGCACCTGTGTTTCTGGACCGGCACAGTACGACTCTGCGCGCGATTGCCGTCCCACCCGCTAGGCCTGGCAGGCAGAACGGCACCTGCCCTCAGAGTTTCAGAGAAGCACCGGCACCGTTATTTCCGTGTTCCCCATTCCCATTGAGTAATATGGGAGTATCCTGCCTATGTCCTGGGAATCCCTATCTTGTGTTTTTGACCCACCGTTTCCATCCAACCTATGTCCTCATGGACTTGGCACTACCTGTAAACTGCCTCTTGAGCTCTTCTCAGCTCTGTATTTCTGCGGATTCAGCTTTGAGTTCTCTGAAGGCCTCAACGCTTTTTGCTATTTAAAAGCATGCTGTGGTGTCCATTTTAAAGAAGATGGCTGTCCTATTATACTATGCTTTTCTATGTTAGTGAGCTATACTCACGAGTCATTCGTGTTGCATTCAGCTTATGCATTGGATCTGTTATGTTCTTCATTTCTTGTTTCAGGCACTCGGTCTGGCGACATTACCGCTGGATCATGAGTGCCGGAGTGACGGTGAAATCTCCATACATGGAACCCCATATGACTCAGCGAGGGGATTTGCCACCATTACCGGCACCACCATTACCGGTGCCGGTCATGATGGCTTTTTTTGCTGGCAGGGCTCTTGTCTTACCTCCAGCTTTCAGCTGGAGGTAACTAAGGTGCCCCACCGACAAACCTAAATTCTGGTGCTGGTACACATCAATACCGGCACTTTATTACCAGACCAGCCAACTTATAATGAGGCCCTATGTGCCTCATTACGACCCTGGCGGTAGGGAGTGAACGGCGCCGTAAAAGGTGCCGGCGCCGTTCACTATGTACCGCCGCATTACGAGGTCCCCTTGCGGGACCCAGGAAGCAACGCCTGGGAAAACAAGCCGTGCTTACCGGGTCCCGCGAGGGGAAGAGGGAGCAAACAACAGGCCATCTCGTAATGGCCCGTTGTTTGCTCCCTCTCCCATTCCCATTCAGCCCTATGGGGGCTGAAATGGGAATGGGGAAGGACCGTCTTCAGGTCCTTGGAGGGAGGAATTACCGGGCCTTCCGAACTCGGAATGGCCCGGTAAGTCCTCATTCCGAGGACCCGGACCCCAATGTGATTTCGGCGGCAGCCATGCCGCCAATAGCGGCATGGTTACCGCCAAACTCGTAATGAGGGCCTATGTCTTGTTCTACCTGCCCAGGACAAAGGCAGCATGATTGTCTGAGTGAGTAACGCTTCTCACCTGTGCTCTACTGGATTACGTGTATTGCAAAATCTATGGATGATGTATACATCTGCCTCCCAATAAGGTCATGCAAAATAGGGTTACTATTCTCAGAGTGTCTATCTGGTTCCTATTTGTAGTTAAAACACAACAAAGATCCCCCATTGGGGTAAAAAGCTATCTGAGTGTTGAGTGATTATTTCGGCCTCTGAACTCAGGAATGTATCCCACTCCTGTTAATGTGTGTTATTGCTGGTTTCACCACATGCTCTTCTCAGCTGGTCTGGATGAGAAGTGGGACCCTCCCTGAGCTGGAGGTAAAGGGTCCGCAAGCAGGACATTGGAAAATTTAACATTGGCTACATTAAGAAATAGAGCTGCCTCAAAGCCAGGTGACTAGGGGGGGCGTCCATTTTGGCCTGTGGCTGTCTGTGTCACGTGAAACAGATTTGAGGTCTATTGAAGACACTGGGGTAGACCTCTGGTAGCAAAGGACCATGAAACGTAGCCCTTGCCCTGATCGCCTGACAAATGCCCAGCGGATGTCCTACTTTGCCTAACAGGAGTTGGCCTAACGGATGTTGCTATTACAGGCAAACAGTTTACCTGGCCAGAGAGAGAGAGAGGGAGAGAGAGAGAGAGAAAGAGAGAGAGAAATAGAAACATAAAAAGAGAGAAGAGAAAGTGAACGGAAGAGAGAGAGAGGGAGAGGGATGCAACGTCGGAACATGAAAATGTGGCCTATCTGCAGAGGACAGTCGTAGCAGTGTGTGTCATGGGGTCATGTTGGGCCTTGCTGTGCCCTTTTATGCCTTGCTATACCTTTTAATATTCTGTTATGCCACATATGTCCTTTTGTGCCTTGCCATGTCATGTTATTAATTGCTTTTTGTGCCTTATCGATGGGTGCATATGTTCCTACTTTGTCTTGCCTGACGAATGTGCTGGAACAGGGCTGTATTACATCCTGCATTACTCAGCCTCCCCTTAGTACCTGCTCCTTTATTACAATCTGTGATATTATCATACTTGCCTAGTCTCTGGGACTGGTCCAGTTTCGCTGTGTTCTCAGTCTCTTTTCTGTGTCTCCATGGAGGAGCTTGAAAATACAAGGATTTGGTTATGCAAACACTCAAACATCTTAACATGTGCTTGCAAAAAGAGCATTGACCAAATATTGCCAGTATAAGACACGTTATCTGACACTGCTCCAGCTCAGCCCTCCCCAGGTAAATTCAACAGGTCCCTACAAAGACTTAACACTCTTTGGTATGTGCAGAGCATTTAAAAGGGGAGCTCGTTTGTATCCAGGAAGACCCTAATAAGTTTTAATGCATGGATTTAAGAACGGATGGAAATTTGCTTCTGAAAGCCCACGCAAAGCTGCAATTAGTTACTGAAATCTGTACCTTCTGTCAAGACACACCGAGTCACACAAAAACGTTTTAAACTGCCTGTCATATTTTCATGTCTGATTATTTGAACCACACCAAAAACCTTTATTTTTTTGTGGAACTTCAAATGTTCTTCACATGTAAAATAGCAAGTGTCATGCATGTGTCAAATTGGCTGTAAGCTGTCGGCCAAACTACACAGTATCTTTTGCTGTGTGCCTTTAAGCATTGAAAGTACATTAAACTCAGGCAATATTTTTAGGCTCATGTTGCTTTGAGGTGGGGCAAATAAAGCCACAATCAAACAATTTTTGCATTACCTATTTCTATATGAATTCATTTATTTATCAAGTTGGTTTATTAAGATTCATGTTCTTTTCAAGTGATCTCTATAAAACATAGATTCCCAAAAGCAAACATTACCACACTTCTACCAAGTAGTCCTGATAAATTATGTCATCAAGCCCTATGTTCTAGACTCGTCTCAAATTCCGACTCACCTCTTAACTAAAGTGTGAAATGCTGTGCAAACTACCTAATTCCTGTTTTGACACTGAATAGAGAATATTCGGATACATAAAACACATACGTGCAATTGTTTTAAACATTAACAAAAAGCAGACTGCTCCATGCTTAGAAATTAGGGAATACTTTAGTGGGGGATCACTACACCACATGGCCTGTATTAATGAGTTAAAACTTTAAACGTTTGCCTCTGATGATGAAGCAAGTTCATCCCATAAGCCCTGGGGGCAGGCAGGCGGGTCTTTGAGCATGAATGGGCAGTGTGACGAATCAGGGGTAAAAGGAGCAGTAGGGGTAACATGGCCTGCTTCACCCTCACACTGCTACAAACTAAAACACAATGAGTTCATTGATAAAACAGGAACAGTTAAGAGATATACCTCCTTTGCCTTTTGTGGTAATATGGGTCAAGGGGATGCTATACGCTTAAGAGGGGTGTGATGGTGAACCAGTAGTGACCCAAACAACACAATATCATAGTCCAAAATAAGGTGAAGTGTACTTAGGAAAAACAGAGATAGGCTTGAGGGAAATCCCCTCATGCCCAGAAACGGAGGAGAAATGTGACAAATTGCTGCTTTATATAGTCAAAGCAGGGATACGCAGATGGACTCCACAGCTCCAAATGTACTCTCAGCTCATTACAGGCAGGCAGTGGCTTTTGAGTTGCTGTGACCTCACAACCAAAAGATATATTCCTTGCTTTTAGGCAAAATGAGATTGGATGATCAATATAGGCATAATTACAGTCTATAGGGGACCGATAGATCTGGCTAGGCACCACCCCCAGGTCAGTACAAGCCTTGTCAGTTTAGGAAATTTACCAGCATGTGAGCAAAAATTATGGGTGGGGAAGGTGAGCTGAGAGCACCGCCTGCTTCCCACTATTGTTTCACCCCTCTGACTTCTCAGACCTTGAGCAAGAACACTCCATTCTCCACTTTCATGTTGTGTTGCATTTACTTTCCATCTTCTGTCTTCAATTTGATGGGAACAACTTTCAGGCCGATTCATGGAATTAATGTGGGCTGAAATTTTCGGCGCAAGCGTGCGAAAGCGTGCGAATCGCAGTGCAAGTGCGAAAATTGCAGCAAAACCCACGCACAGCGATTCATGGAAGTCTGTGTGCGTGTAAATTCCTGGATGTGCGCTAAAATTCTGTGTGGCGCACGCTGGCGCACACGTCTCCAAACAGCGTGCGCTAAGCGCACAGCGAAAGTGCACATAGCGCAGTGCACACAACAAAAGTAGGCGGAACAGGGGGCTTAACATGCGGAATGGGGAACAAGGTGTGAAAATGTGGGCGTCACTGGGGAAATACAGGAGGCAAATGCGCGGAACGCCCACACACGCATCTACAACACGTATTCTTGGAATCGAACGGGGCTAATGCGTGCGCCAAAAAAGACGCGCTAATCCAGAAACACGTACGCCAGCAGGAAGCAGGCGTACGTGGACCTGCGCAGCATAAAAGTGCGCGCAAACAACAAACAAGCACAGACGCCAAGATGAATGTACCGTTCCTAGCAGCAGTGGTCGTGGGATACCGCAGGAGGAGGAGGAGGATAGTCAGGCCCAGAATTTTTACCCCCAGAACCAGCCTTTTTGGGATGCCTGATGACCAGGTGTATGGGAGGTACAGGTTTCCACCTCACATAATACTCGACCTGGTGAGTGAGTGGGAGGATGACCTCACATCACCCACCCTGTGCTCCCAAGCACTCAGCCCCCTGGAGAAGGTCCTCAATGTACTGCACTTCTTGGCCACTGGAACATTTCAGCGGACAAGTGCTATAGTGGGGGAGGGTGTAACAGGCCACGCAGTCACGCTGCCTACACCAGGTGTTGGCCATCATGACTGCACGCCCATCAGTCCGCAGGCACATATACCTGCCTAGAATACCTGCAGAAATGCAGGCTGCCGTCCAGGATTTCTATGGGGTGGCACAATTCCCCAAAGTGCTAGGTGCCATTGATTGCACCCATGTGGCTCTATGTCCCCCCAGGGCATCTAAGCACATCTATAGAAACCGCAAGCACTGGCATTCCATCAACGTGCAGGTAGTATGGGATGCCAATGGAATCATCACCTCAGTATATGCCAACTATCCAGGGTTAACCCACGACAGTTTCATTTACAGAATGGCAACCCTAAACCAGGACCTAGAAGCTGGGCGGCATGGCGATACATGGCTGCTTGGTGAGTATAAATGCCACTGCACATGCATGCATGTCAGATACTGAGTAATGTCACAACCCCACTAATGATACCCATCACCACCTCCCCAGGGGACAGTGCCTACCATCTGAGCACCCACATGATGACGCCAATTCGGAACCCCACCACGCCACCCGAGGTAAGATACAACACAGCCCATATTGCAACCCGGGGCATAGTGGAGTGCACATTCGGAGTGCTCAAGTCACGCTTTCGCTCCCTTGACTGCTCTGGTGGGCAGCTGTTATATGCTCCCCCAGTAGTGTGCAGGATCATAATGGCAGCATGTGTTCTGCACAACGTTGCAACACGCCGGGGCCTGCCGGTGGACATGGTGGTGCCCCCACATCCCCAACCACATGCACGCCCACTGCACATGGGAGGGGCAAGGGCACGTGGTGAGGCAGCCCGTACGCAGCTGGTGGCTAATTACTTCACATAAAATCACACCCCTGTGGAGTGCACACAGCCCTGGCACATACCAGCTGACAATCAATGATGATGACATAAGGGACACTCAACTGTCACAACCATACCATCCTGAGATTGGTCACCTGGAAGTGTTACATTGTGTGCATCCCTACCTACCCAAACACCACCAATGCTGTGTCATCAAAAGACATACATCTATGCTGCTTAATTCATTACCCCCTTGCTAAATACAACATGAGAACAGCGCCATGTCACCCAACCCCTCCCCAGCTCCACCACCAAACACACCATGGCATGTCATGCAATGTGAAAGCAAACAAAGCAATGCACAAGACCTGACACAAGTGTCACAAAGTACACTGTCCCTAATGGAAACTGCCCACACACAATATGCTCCCAGTAATGTATAACTAACAGCATACATTACCAAATACTTACCACCAACACAATGCTACAACACACCATGGAAAAATGCAAAAACATGACAGTAATAAGTTCAAGTAGTGGTAGTCTTACAACCTGAATACGCCAGCACATCGACCCCTTCCAACTGTAGAGTGTTGCTGCCACGCAAATGTCTCAGTGTACTGCATACAACATGAACTGCATCTGCAAAGTAGATGGTCTTGTGAAGACATGAGGAAGGAACCTGCAGATTAGGAGGAAGACATGGATGCAAAAGCACATATCAATACACCATTGTAACGCTCACCTGGCTCCCACAGAGGCGCTGGTCTAGTCTGGGTTGCTGTGGCCTCTTCAAGCGTGAAGCGCAGAACTCGGACCACCGATTGAACAGGATCCCCAAATCTTGCGTGTCTGGCCCGTAGGAATATCCTTCTGCAGATGAGAAAGGGGAATTAACTGTTTGCAGAATAGTGTGCTTGCTTCCCCTTTTCCCCCCTTCGTTCTTCTCTGACTTCCTCCAAAACCCCCGGTTTAAGCTCACCTTATGGTTTGGTAGGATGAACTCTCCATCCTGCTTCTGGTGCAGGGGCGCGCGTTCGTCCAGTTACTTCACTGGTTTTCAGGATGGCGCTGGCAAAATCCACTTGACTTTTCGGAGCGATACGCCGTAAGTATGAAGATTCAAAACATCAAGTGTGAGCCTCTTTTAATGTTGTCTTCCTAACCTGTGATCTGTCCTTTATTTCAGGTGCAGAACGAAGGCGATGCGTTGAGGGGTTAAATTGCCGACAGTAAAATCAGGTGAGTTAGCGATGACGGCGACCCCTCTAAATGTCTTTATAATTCCCCAGTAATGTCTTTTGTCCTTTCCCCATAGGGGCCGGGGTGCGGTACCTGCCAAAGAAGCGGCGCCGACCCGAAATGTGGAATGGTTCACCACGAAAAGCCGGTAAGTATTATGGCTGAAAATTCGGCTTTCCTCCTGTGTTCCCTCTCCTCACCTTTTGTCTCTTCTTCTCTCCCCTAGGTGCAGAGATGTGGCGACCGGTGCTGACAGCCGCGATGGAGCCGGGAGATGTCTCGAGGACAGGTGAGTGAAGCGCGGCGCTGCAGCGAGCAACACAATGCTTTTAAATGGAAGTCTCTCTTCAAGAATGCTGGCGTGAAGATTCCGGATGCAGGTAAGAAGTTTGAATAAGTTCTTGGTTTTCACCTTTCTCTTCTCTTCTTTCCTTGCAGGTGTTCCAGGTTCGAGGCGGGCGTGGCTGGAGTCTAGGTGCAGGAGCAGACACGGTGAGCGTTCAGCTGCTGGGATGCAGAACAACGCGAAGCACGTGTGGCTGTCCGGGCGTGGCTTAAATAGCCTTGGAAGAAGTCCCAGGTAAGTATTCTTCCACAGCCCCACCCAAGTAACAAAATAGTCCCTTCAGAAAAATAGTCCCTCCTAAGCCTCATTTGGCTTGGGTCTTCATGCAGCATGGTCTGCATCAGGTGAGTATGCAGCATGGTCTGCATCAGGTAAGTGCACCAAACACTTTCCTTTATGAGCCTGGCGCCTATGGCGCCAGGACTGATGTCCAACATGGTGCTCCGGTGGTAGGCATCATGACAGCACTCCCCCCCAAGGCCCCTCCCAAGGTCGTTCACTCTGGAGGTTTCGGTTTGTTTGGGAAATTCTGATGGAACCTTTTAACTAGCCGAGGTGCATGTACGTGGTCGCTGGGTTCCCAAGACCTTTCCTGAGGCCCGTACCCCTTCCAATCAATTAGATAGAAAAGTTTTGATTTTGAGATCTTAGAATCCAAAATGTTCTTCACCTCGAATTCGGGCTCCCCATCTATCTGGATTGGCTCTGGTGGCTTTATCAATCTGGTTCCTGGTTGCACTGGTTTCAAAAGTGACACATGAAAAACGGGGTGAATCCGCATGTTAGCTGGTAGATCTAGCTTGACTGCCACTGGGTTACTTATAGCTTTGATCGAGTAAGGGCCTAAATACCTTGGATTAAACGTCCGAGGTCCCTTGAGCGATAAGTGTTTGGTAGCCAACCATACTTGATCCCCTATTTGGTATGGAGGCGCCTCTCTTCGATGCAGATCCGCATTGTTTTGTATTTCCCTTTCGCATGTTGTAAGTGTGCAGCTGCATCCTTGAAGGCTTGAGTAATCGTAGAATGCAAATGGTCCACTGCGGGCATTTCAAGGCTCAAAGGTGAGTCCAAGTCTGAAGTACGAGGGTGATGTCCATATAGGGTATAAAAGGGGCTCTGACCAGTTCCAGAGTGTATCGAGTTATTGTATGCATATTCAGCCACCCATAAAATATCCTTCCAATTACCCTCCGATTGGTGCAACATACATCGTAGATATTGTTCAAGGGTCTGGTTCGTTCTCTCCGTCTGACCATCGGTCTGTGGGTGGTGGCTGATTGAGAGTCTTACTTCGATTTCTGCCAGTTGACAACACTTTTTCCAAAAATGAGAAATAAACTGGCTTCTCCGATCGGAGACTAGTATGGACGGGAATCCATGCAAACGGATGATATTTTCGAGGAATTCCTTGGCAAGAACAAAAGCTGAAGGTAATCCTTTCAACGGAATAAAATGGGCCATCTTGGAAAATAAATCCACCACAACCAGAATAGTATTGTATCCATTACAAGAGGGCAGGTCCGTGATAAAATCAAGTGACAAGGTGTGCCAAGGTGCTGGTGGAATGTCTAAGGGTTGAAGAAGACCGGCGGGTCTTGTTTTTTGACCTTTGTTTTGGGCGCAAACTCCACAGGACATCACAAAAGATTTAATATCCTTTCGCCAGGAAGGCCACCAGAATTGTCGTTTAATTTTTTCCTCTGTTTTGGCAATGCCAGGATGTCCTTCCATCAGAGTATCATGATGACGGGAAATAACCAGTTCTTGCAATTCCTTTTCTAGCAAAAATAAGCGTCCTTGGAAGTAAGGTAAGCCATCGTTGACTGAAAAGTAAGACCCCCTTTTGATCCAATCCTGCAAGGCTGAAGAGTCCAGGAATTGTTTTACCCGTGCTTGAATGTCTTCAAGGGTTTGTAAAGTGGTTATCCCCAAAATTCTTTGTTCGGGAATTATCGGCACGGGTTCTGAGTTTGTGTCAATTTCTCCCATTCCAATTCGAGATAGCGCGTCTGCTTTGCCATTCTTACAGCCGGGACAGTAAGTGATTACAAAATCGAACTCAGTAAAGAACAAAGCCCATCGGAGCTGTCGTGAAGACTGAGCCTTGGCAGTTTTTAAATATTGTAAATTTCGGTGATCAGTGATCACGTTGATGGTATGCCTGGCGCCAAGAAGATAATGCCGCCAAGCCTTAAAGGCGGACTTAATGGCTAATAATTCCTTATCGGTGATTGCATAATTTATCTTCGGCGGCGAGAAGTTTCTGGACCAAAATGCTACGGGGTGCAGTTGGTTGGTTTCGGGTCTCTCTGAGACAGGACACCTCCCATGGCTAAGCTGGATGCGTCGGTTTCGACTATATATGGGAGATCGGGACGCAGGTGTTTCAGAATAGGTGCGGACGTAAATTTAGCTTTCAATTCCTGAAAGGCCTGTTCAGCCTCCTCGGTCCATTCAAAACGTTTATTTTTCCGCAAGAGTGCAGTGATGGGTTGCACCACCCGTGAAAATTCCGTGATAAACCTGCGATAAAAATTGGCAAAACCAAGCATGCTTTGGACACCTTTCACCGAACTAGGTGATGGCCATTTGAGGATGGCATCCACTTTCCGTGAGTCCATTCGGACCCCTTTAGGTGTCAGGATGAATCCAAGAAACTCAACCTCGGTGGTATGGAAAACGCATTTTTCCAGCTTTGCAAACAGTTTGTGCTGGCGCAATTTCTCTAGGACGGCCCCGACATGTTTTCTGTGATCTGATTCCGGAGAGGAGTACACCAGAATGTCATCGATATACACGACAACACAGACATCGATGAGTTCCCGAAGGACATCGTTCATGAAGAATTGGAAGGCAGTAGGCGCGATGCACAACCCGAAAGGCATCACCTGGTATTCGAATAGTCCATATTTTGTACGGAAGGCCGTTTTCCATTCGTCGCCTTCTTTTACTTGTACCAGATGATAAGCCCCCCGGAGATCTAACTTGGTGTATACGCAAGCGTCCTTCACCTGGTCAAGGAGTTTAGGGATCAAAGGCAGAGGGTAACGATTTTTAACAGTTATCTGGTTCAATGCGCGGTAATCGATACAAGTTCTAAGGTCGCCTTCTTTTTTTGGCACGAAGAACAAAGCCGAGGATGCCGGAGACTTTGACGGGCGAATGAAACCATTGGCTAGGTATTGATCTAAATATTGTCTCAAATGCAGATTCTCCGGTTCAGTAAGGGCATAAATCCTGCTACAAGGGGGTTGTGCACCGGGCACCAGATCGATTTGGCAATCGTACGATCTGTGAGGAGGTAACGTGTTGGCCTGTTCCTTTTGGAAGACGTCCTGAAAGTCTTGGTATTCCGGAGGTAGTTGCATGTAGAGTGAGGTTACTGATGCTAGACTGATCTTCAGATTTTCTGGGTAGCAGGTTTGTGCACACTCCGGGAAGGTTATTCTCTTCGCTCGCCAATCAATTCGAGGATTATGTGTCTCTAACCAAGGGATTCCGAGATTAACCTGAAACTGTGGAGCCTTGATTACATCAAACACAACTGCCTCCCGATGGCCGTCCGGACCTACAAGTGTCACCTCAGCTGTGGAATGTGTTACCGGTCCAGAGGCAATTTCGGTTCCATCAACTGTGGTGATGACATCTTTGCTGGTTTTAGGATGCAGAGGGAGGTTAATCCTGGAGACCAATTCACGATCCACATAGTTTCCTATAGCCCCACTATCGATGTATGCCTTTATTGCATGCAACCACTTAGGCTGTTCCGGATCTACGAGGACCATTGGCACAATGAAATGCGAAGGTCTGAGAGTTCGTTTTCAAGCTTGGCAAGCGGACCCCTACGCTTGTCGGGCGTGGTCGTTTCCCGATACAGAGTTTTCATGGATTTTATCAGCGGCTCCTACCACCTTCTTGGGCGGCTTTGCCGGGCAATCTCGTAGAAAGTGTCTAGAGGACCCACAATAAAGACATAAGTGCATCTGCCGTCTTCTTTCACGTTCCTTTTGAGTTAGAGGTCCTTTAACCCCTCCGATTTGCATTTGCTCAGAGGCTTCAGCCCCCTTGAGGTTAGCGTGGGTCTTGACCAACACCCGGGTCTCAACCTTGGACCGATCTGCTTTTCTGTTTTGCAGTCTGTGATCCAATTGGACCACTAAGTCTATATATTCTGAACATTCTTGGGGCGGATTTACAACTTGGGCCAGGACATCTTTAAGTTCTCCGCGTAGACCTCGATAAAATAACGTGATTCTTTTATCCTCTGGCCACCCGGTTTCCACAATTAGTGTATTAAAGGTTGCAATGTAGGATAGGAGGTCTTGATTGCCCTGTCGCAGAGATAGAAGTTCGTCATCCAGAGCCTGCCCGTGGGAGTGACGAGCAAATAGCCTTTCCATGCTTGCTTGAAATCCTTGAAAATCACGAAGAATCGGGTCATCTTGAGTTACCAGTGGAACTGACCAATCGGCAGCACTGCCACTGAGATATGACAATACAAAGGCTACCTTGGTCTGGTCATTTGGGAAGGCCCCAGGTCTGCATAGGAAATGCAAACAACACTGATTCATGAATACGGTGAATCGTTTGGGGTCCCTAGCAAAGCGTTCGGGTGGGGCCAGCGGCATGTTTCCAGGTAGATTAATCTGCACCGGGTTACTGGAAAGCACAGGAGCGGGGTTCCCCCCGGAACCGGGTAAAGGAGTTTGTCCAGCTTGACCTTGCAAAAGCTGTCTAGCCGGTCATCAGCTCTTTCCTTTGTTACAATCACTTCCCTCCTGAGAGCATTAGTCTCTTGACGAGCGGCGTGTACTTCGGCCCGTAATTCCCCCAGTAGATGGGCCAACTGGTCAGTCTCAGAAGTTTCCATAGCGCCTGGGTGGGAATTTGTAGGAAGGCTTCGCGTTCTGTAACGCTCACCTGGCTCCCACGGAGGCGCTGGTCTAGTCTGGGTTGCTGTGGCTTCTTCAAGCGTGAAGCGCAGAACTCGGACCACTGATTGAACAGGATCCCCAAATCTTGCTTGTCTGGCCCGTAGGAATATCCTTCTGCAGATGAGAAAGGGGAATTAACTGTCTGCAGAATAGTGTGCTTGCTTACCTTTTCCCCCCTTCGTTCTTCTCTGACTTCCTCCAAAACCCCCGGTTTAAGCTCACCTTATGGTTTGGTAGGATGAACTCTCCATCCTGCTTCTGGTGCAGGGGCGCGCGTTCGTCCAGTTACTTCACTGGTTTTCAGAATGGCACTGGCAAAATCCACTTGACTTTTCAGAGCGATACGCCGTAAGTATGAAGATTCAAAAGTTCAAGTGTGAGCCTCTTTTAATGTTGTCTTCCTAACCTGTGATCTGTCCTTTATTTCAGGTGCAGAACGAAGGCGATGCGTTGAGGGGTTAAATTGCCGATGGTAAAATCAGGTGAGTTAGCGATGAGGGCGACCCCTCTAAATGTCTTTATAATTCCCCAGTAATGTCTTTTGTCCTTTCCCCATAGGGGCCGGGGTGCGGTACCTGCCAAAGAAGCGGCGCCGACCCGAAATGTGGAATGGTTCACCACGAAAAGCCGGTAAGTATTATGGCTGAAAATTCGGCTTTCCTCCTGTGTTCCCTCTGCTCACCTTTTGTCTCTTCTTCTGTCCCCTAGGTGCAGAGATGTGGCGACTGGTGCTGACAGCCGCGATGGAGCCGGGAGATGTCTCGAGGACAGGTGAGTGAAGCGCGGCGCTGCAGCGAGCAACGCAATGCTTTTAAATGGAAGTCTCTCTTCAAGAATGCTGGCGTGAAGATTCCGGATGCAGGTAAGAAGTTTGAATAAGTTCTTGGTTTTCACCTTTCTCTTCTCTTCTTTCCTTGCAGGTGTTCCAGGTTCGAGGCGGCCCTGGCTGGAGTCCAGGTGCAGGAGTAGACACGGTGAGCGTTCAGCTGCTGGGATGTAGAACAACGCGAAGCACGTGTGGCTGTCCGGGCGTGGCTTAAATAGCCTTGGAAGAAGTCCCAGGTAAGTATTCTTCCACAGCCCCACCCAAGTAACAAAATAGTCCCTTCAGAAAAATAGTCCCTCCTAAGCCTCATTTGGCTTGGGTCTTCATGCAGAATGGTCTGCGTCAGGTGCAGCATGGTCTGCATCAGGTAAGTGCACCAAACACTTTCCTTTATGAGCCTGGCGCCTATGGCGCCAGGACTGATGTCCAGCATGAGCCTGGCGCCAAAGGCGCCAGGACAGAGTCCAAAGAGCCCCTATAAGGGGCCGCTGGGCTTTTACCCGGGGGCATGATGCCTGCTCCCGGGGGTGCTGGGCCTGGCCTGGTGCTCCGGGGGTAGGCATCATGACAACCATGCAGTGTACAATACAACAATATCCACTAGGGATGTCTACACAGTATTGACTACAGACTGCCCACACAGCTCATGGGAGCCCAACGTCACTGTGTAATTCACTGTCACTTGGTCACACCCTTTGCAAGTCCATGGAAATGGGAAGCAGGAGGGGTGTGTGTCTCACGGACCCAAGCATCTAACCCAAACTCAGGACAAGCCTGCATGTGCCCAGCCGGAATACAGTGGATGCCCACAGGAGCCACACAAGGCAACACACTGTAAAAAAAAAAAATCAAAAATGGCCATGTGGGGCCCAAGGGGGTGGGGGAGGCCACGCAGGAGGTTCGAGGACAGGGTGCACAGCAACACCTACCTGCGTGGATGTTGCGGAAAAAAAACCTCCTTGGGCTCATGGCCTGCACGGCTATGCCATTGTGGGAGAACTGCTGTCGCTCTGCTCATCCTCTGCTGCTGCATCAGGAGCCGGTGGCACTATGGGAGGCATCCCAAGCAAAGCCCTGGTTTGGTCCTCCATGGTAGCAAGCATGCGGGTCTGGAAGGTCTGATTCTGGAGGATTAAAGTGTCTCCACCTTAGGTCTGCCAATTATTAGGCAGGTGTTTTTCAAAAAAACTTAAAAAAAATACTATGGGAAATTATACCCAAGTTGACTGGTCATTAACTAAATAAATATGTTAACAGTCACTGTATATGTACTCTCTTGCTCTTATTTTCATTAAACATGAATATACAGCTCTATTGAGACTTGGCGTGTTAAATGGTACAATCTTTGCAGTATGAATGCAGAGGTATAGAAAATGTTGTTGTGCTAGGACACCACCCCTATGTTTCAATATCTTCCACATGCAAACAGGCCCTAATAAAACATTTCTGCAGCCCAATACTCCATCGGCCTGAATGGTGTAATAATTATCATAACCAGGTAAAAATAGTGGCCCAGTGTGGGCTGTAAACAATGACCGAAGCATATCAAATATGTTGCAATAGGGCAGAATAATGCGTAGCAAAAATGGGAGAGTGGAAGCAATCAGCCTGAATGAACACTTACAAAATCTGAACAATGTAGTTGCAAGATGACAGTTCAAGGTAAAGTGCACTAATGTGGGCCTAATTGGCAACTGTGGGCAGAAGGGATACAGTCATACCCAAATCCAAGGCGCGTGAATGTATGGGAGGAAGCAAATGGGTGACCCATAACACTCAGGAGTACACACGCTCACCTGGCACTCAATCAGAACCCGTCACCCAAACAACATACACATGGATTACACACACACGCATGGGCACTCACCGGACAATGCGTCGTAATCAGGTAGATCTCCCACACCTTGGATCTGTTCCTCTGTGACAAAGGTCCCAGCAACAGACTCATGTTCAGTGAGTTTGTTGTCCTCTTGTGGAGACCCACCGCCAGTCATCAGAGTAGCAGCATGATTTGAGGCCAGCTTGTTCTTTGCTCTGCGTTTTAGGTCATTCCACCGCTCGTAGCAATCATCAGCTGTGTGCCTCACAAATCCAAGGGCACTTATGCGGTCCGCAATGGTCTGCCAGTGTGCCCTACGTTGACCAGGTGTGGTCTTGCACCCTGCAGTCACCAACATTTCACGGCTATGTGCCGACACATAGCTCACAAGTGTATCAAGGTCGGGGCCATTAAAGCTAGGCTTCCTTGACGTGCCGGACTGTGTAGCCGTGTCTTGGGTCTCAGCCTGTAGTGCCAGAGCACCCTTCTTCCTCTTCTTCAAAGGTGGAGCAGAGCCTGAGTGGCTTGCGCCGCTCTGGTCAGTAGGGGCAGAAGCGCAGGTGGACTGGGTACTGGGAGTGTGCGAAGGCACAATGACCATAGGTCTTGGTGCAGGCATTGGCTGAAGTGTGATGTTGGCAGGGGCAACGTCAGTTTGATGGACCAGGACCAACACTGTCCCGGCTGGGAGACTCAGAGCTGGGGTGGATAGAGCTGCAGCTGCCCCTGCAGCCTCCCACCCTGTCTACTTGGGGCAGCAGATGTCATCGCTGCCCCAGATCCACACGGCCTGGTGACACCAACTTGCACCGACACACGTGGCTTAGACTTGCTGACCTGGGAGTCATCCTGTGCCGGCTCAGGTGCCACAATGGGCTGGTCCAACAAGGGCTGAGCTGGGATGGTGTCAGCCACGTTTCCCTCAACCATGGGGGAGGACATGGGTGTCCCTGAGTGGTCCTCCACACATGGGGGTCTAAGGGCACCCTGCAAATCCTGGCCACGTCCCCTACTGCGCCCACCACACCCACCTTTTGGAGGTCGGCCACCTTTGCCTCCCTTACCGCTAGGTCGCCTCCCAACCATGGCACTGATGTTGTTGTGCATATGGGAGTTGCAGTAAACAATTGTCCTGGGCAATTGGGGGTGAAAGGGGTAGGGTACTAGATGGAATTCGTACCCTAGTGCTCTAGCAAGGCTGTCTGTGACCCCTGGGGGAAGATGACGGGTCACGCAACGCACAGGCACCCCAAAAACAAAAAGTAACGTGCATGCAACCCCTCGTAGACCACGTGCGTGGAAAAATGAACCCGCACTACGCTGTGGCACCCAGAAACACAAAAACAAGCGTACGCGTGTTACACGCAGCATACAAGTACCTCTGAAGGGGTACGCGACACACGGGGCAAGTACAGTTGGTAAATGCGTGCGCGACTCACCGTCTGCCTTGAAAAAGAACGTGAAAAAAACGCGCGTGTGCGCGTAGGCAACACCGCCGCCAAAAGAAGAACTGTACGCTGTCTGAGGAGACAGGACAAAAGAAGAAGTGAACGCCCAAAAAAAATAAAGAACGCTGTCAGAGGTAACAGGGAGTATGAACTTGAAACGCTGTGAAGTAATCGCGTGTGAACCGACAAGAAGTACAGAATTCACCCACTCGCTCTCCAAGAAAAGCACGTATAAGGGAATGGGGTCCTACACGTACCTTTTAAAGCGGCCCACACATACAGCGTCACTTACGCGTGTACGCGCTAAGGCCCTTTCCTCCAATTACACGAGCTGACACTCGGACGTGCAGTTTTTGGACGTGTACGATGAACATGCATCCATGTTGATGGAAACGCCCGCGCGTGTCACGTCACTTACGCGCATAGGCCTTTTCCTCGGATTACACGCATCCACATGCGGATGTGCAGTTTTTTCACGCGCGCTGAACCACTATGCCCACGTCACGAGGGAAACGCCCATGCGAATCATGTCACAGAAGCGCTTACGCGCTAAGGGCCTTTGGTCCAATGAAACCGCGTACATCTGCTGACGTGCTTACGCGCGTAGGGCCTTTCCTCGAATTACACACTGACGTGCAAGATTTTCACGTGCCAAATCACTCCGTATCAAGCTGGCCACCAACAACACACGGAAGACCACGCTCCTGACCAGAAGGCCGAATTACTGCCCCCCAGAGCCCCAAGCACGCTCCCACCTGCCATCTGCTGCTGCCTGTCTGCCTGCTGCCCACATGCCCTGCTTTTTGCTGCCTGCATATCTGCCATGGGTGCAGTTGCTGTGACCACCCCTGCTGGAACCGAACACTCCCGACTGGGATACCATCGCTCCACAGCCCAGCCCCAGGACCCAGTTGCCCACCCACTCCTGCCTCTGGGGTTGCCTTGTCGGGCACAACACCATCTGGCACCACTGGCAACCCCCAGCCAGAGAGGCAGAGGGCCACCAGCTTCAGTGCCAGGGAAGTTGGTGTCCTGGTGGAGCAAGTCCTGGGGCAGTATGATGCCCTCTTTGGAAGTTTGCACGCCGACAATGAAGGACGGACCAGGATCTGGATGGACATCGTGACTGCCATCAACGCGGAGGGGGTGGCAGTCCGCGACTTACAACATGTCAAGAAGCGCTGGGGGGACTTCAGGTCCAGGACCCTCAACAAGGCCCGGCGCCTCTTGAAGTCAGCGGATGCCAAGGGGCTCAGGGGCCACCTGTTCGATCACCAGATGAGGGTCCTGGAACACATAAGCCCAGCGCTCCACGTCCAGGTCCTAGAGAGGCAGACCCGTCTGGAGTCGAGCGGTAAGTGTACATGCACACTGATTGGACGCTGTGCGTGTGGTGGTGTGCCAGTAGTGTGCAGGTTGTACATGTGTTTTCGTAGGGCCATGTATGGATGTGTATGAACAGGGGCGTGAGGCTGCCACATGTGAGTCCTCTTAGGTGTGAGACACATCGATGGTGTATGTATTGGTAAGCATGCTGTGCAAATGCAGGTGTGGGAGCACACATCTTTTAATTTCTGTGTATGTACGTTGGCATGGTTGTGGTGTCACACATGGATGGTGGTTCCTGCTGCATGTTTCACCACTGTGTACATGTGCATGTGTGTGTATTTGACAAGTGTGAAACTGTGATGCAACATGGATGCACGTGACACTGATATGTAGAAGGCCGAATGCCAGATGTGACATGTATGGCGATCGCATCATTGCGACAGTTGGAGGAGATGTAGACATGCATGTAAGTGTGGTGGCGTTTGTGCATGTCTAGTGCACTCCCTGTGTTTCATGTGATGTCAGGCTCACCTTCGGCTGTTCATGCTGTTGTATGTGTATGGATGTTGCTGCCTGGTGCAATATTGCTGTGGAAATGCCCATGTGTGTGAGTTGAAATGACATGTGTGTCATGGAGTGTGATGCCATGTCTGAAGTTTGACACTGCCACTCATGTGCAACTGTCATGTGTGTATCAGTCCATTGTACAGTGCCCTGATGTCTGTGTTTTATCTCTCCCTGTCTGCAGCGTCAACTGATGAAGAGGGCGGAGAGGGTGCTGTGGAGCACAGCGGAAGGGATCGCACCACCAGCTGGAGACGCAAGGCCCGGCTCCCCTCCCAGATTGTCATCTCGTCGGGGAGTGAGGAGCCTGGTGCCGCTTCCCAGGCCGCAGCTGCCGAAGGTAGGTCCAACAGGCAGAGGTCGGAGGTGGACTCCTCGGCAGCAGAAGGGGCAGCTGAGACCCCACAGGGTCCAACGGAGGAAGATGGCACGGAGTGATCCAGGTTGGTGGGGGGTTTGGTGGAGGAGGAGGCCACAGAAGGGACACACACAGGGTCTGGAGGTGGGGATTCCAATGGTGCTAGTGGTGCAGTGCAGGGGCAGGGACAGGAGGCAGCACAGGCAGCCGCGGAGGTGCCTGTGTGTAATCCTGTCCCTGATCCTGTCACTGCATCATCTGACACCAGCAGGGATGCCTAGGTCCAGACCCATTTTCAGGGAGGGGATGAGCGCACAACAACTGGATTTCCTCTCCCTGCAGACATGGCTATCCGGGACCGTGTTGAGCCTGTCCTGGCTGGGATAGCGTTGCGTCAACGGGACATGCAAGGTGACCTGCAGTCTTTTCGTGGAAAGACTGCACGTCGTCTCGCATGCCTCTTTGACCACGTTGACCTACTGGGACGGGTCACCGGTGCTGGATTCCTCCGTGTGCTGGACCTTCTTGCAACCCCCTCCCCGCCTAAACCGCCTATGCACCAGTCGTCCTCCATGCAATATTCCCACACATGTATCACCTGGGTACCCTATGGAGCGGGCCATGAGCCAGTGGCCAAGGTGGTGGAGGACACATCCCTGCCACAGTCGGGAGTTGGACGTCCAGCAGGGGTGGCCACCACAACAACTGCACCCCAGCTGGAGGAGGACGTGCAGGCAGCAAGAGCCAGGGCGCAGGCACAGGCACAGCAGGAGCAAAATGGTGGGAGCAATGATGGCTCGGGGCCTTCAACATCGAGGGGCAGGCATCAGCCATAGGGCAGGAGGACCCCGGATTTCAAGTGTCTTCCGTGTGGCAGCGGTTGGGCCACGCCATAGATGCAGAGCGGCAGTGGGCGGAAGAGGCACGGCTCACAATGATCAGGGCAGAGAACTCCATGCGGAGGGCCCTGAGGCAGGCCGAGTGCCTCGAGGCAATTCACAGGGAGTTGGAGGTGAACATATCGTCATCCCGGCGAACCCTCGGGGCCATGGAAGAGGACCGCCTCCAGGACATTGAGCGGGAGTTCGATGATGCCCTGGCCCGGGACATCAAAAAGTGAGCCGTCGGACTAGTCCGCTGCCATTGTAAATAGTTAGATAGTGTTAGGTTTCCTTTCTGTTTTTGTTTATTTTGGGCCGCTTGGACAATGCACCACATTTTTGTATATAGTTCTTTATTAGGTAGTGTTTTTTGTAGGTTTCATTTCATATGTTGGGCTCATGGACCCTGGATTGGTGATTTGTATATAGTTGAGCAGTGGATGTTTCTCGTTTTTATTTTAATTTCACCATGGCGCAATGGATTTCATATATTTTTTTCCCTTGGATTTGCTTGGTTGGACTGAGACTTTGGACAAATTTTCATTTGGATTTCTTTGGATTCTGAATTAATATTTTACATTTTTTTCCAGCATGCTGCTTTTATTTCTTATCCCCATTATTGAGTGGTTTTTTTTCATTATTTTTTTCATTACATTCATGTTTTTCTTTCATACTTCGATGTGTGCTATTCTCTCATTGGTTTCATGCATGTCATGATATGGGTTTTCACATTCACTTGCACCCATTGTGTGTGTTTGACGGACATGTGCTCATGTACATACTTGCCATTCGGGTTGTATCATGTAATGGCCATTTCTCTGTGGGTGGATGCAATACTTGGTTGGGTCTTTGGGCTGGGGTGGCGTGGGGTGTGGTGTGGGTGGCCATGAGGCCCATGATTGAGGATCATCATGACGTGGGTGCTAGGGGACATGTGTGGGGGCCTGCTGGCAGGTGCCTCGGACTGATGGGGGGTGGGGGTGCTGGGGGACATGGGTGGGGGCTTGCTGGCAGGTGCCCCTGACTGCTGGGGGGTGGGGGTGCTGGAGGACATGAGTGGGGGCCTTCTGGCAGGTGCCCCTGACTGCTGTGGGGTGGGGGTGCTGGGGGACATGTGTGGGACATGAGTGGGGGCCTGCTGGCAGATGCCCCTGACTGCTGGGGGGTGGGGGTGCTGGGGGACATGAGTGGGGGCCTGCTGGCAGGTGCCCCTGACTGCTGGGGAGTGGGGGTGCTGGGGGACATGTATGGGACATGAGTGGGGGCCTGCTGGCAGGTGCCCCTGAGTGCTGGGGGGTGGGGGTGCTGAGGGACATGAGTGGTGGCTGCTGGCAGGTGCCCCTGACTGCTTTGGGGTGGGGGTGCTGAGGAACATGAGTTGGTGATCACTAGTGCAAGGTGACATGTGGCTTGGCTGGGGGGCATGCCCATGGTGGATGGGCTGCATGCGGGACATGACCAGGGGTGCAGGGTAGTCCCCTGTGGTGTGGGCTGCCTGCAGGGGCCGTGGAGGGTGTAGAGGGAACACCTGGGAGGACCCACACTGCCAATTCACGTATAGGACTCCCCGTGCACCCCCGAAAATCACGTACACCGCTCTGACAGCAAAATCGCGTGTGAAACTTCCTGTGCACCCCAGGAATACACGTACCCCACTCACAGAGGGCATTTCACGTGTGAAACTTCCTGCGCACCCCCGAAATACACGTACCCCGCTCCAATCGTGTGTGAAACTTCCCGCGCACCCCAGGAATACACGTACCCCACTCGCACAGGGCCTATCGCATGTGAAACTTTCCGCGCACCCCAGGAATACACATATCCCACTCGCACACGGCCTATCGCATGTGAAACTTCCTGCGCACCCCTGGAATACACGTACCCCACTCGCACAGGGCATTTCGCGTGTGAAACTTCCCGCGAACCCCTGTTATACACGTACCCCGCTCCAATCGCGTGTGACACTCCCCGTGCAGCGGGGAATGTGTATACGGAGGGGTGCGCGGGAGTTTTACAGGTGTTTTCATGGTTGGGGGCCTGTGCACCATGTACGGGATTTGTGCGCTGTGTATGGCGCACGGGGAGGGGTTGGGGGTGTAACTGGCGCTGCTGCAGGGTCGCTGCGCCACGGCTGGTTTTGGAAGCTAAAATCCATGAATACGCTGTGCACGGAAATGGATTTTAGCGCACGCGGCTGGCGCAGAAATTCGCCCGCGCACACTGTGCACCAGCAGCGTGCGCCACTTGTGCACTGAATTCTATGAATTACCCCCTTTATCTGTCTGAATAGGCTTCGTTCTCCAGCTCCAGGTCACGTGTTCAGGGACCGTAAAAATAATTTTCACTGCATGCTTTTATGAGGGATTTCAGCCTTTTTGTCGTTGTATGTGCTGTATCTTTTTAGCTGACTCGAGCCCTCTTCCCCAGTGTCCTTGGTAGGGCTGGACATGCTGCCAGGCCTGTTTCACATCTCTCAGAAAAGTCTGTGTATCAGGCCTCAGCCCTGTGTTTTGAGATTTCCTCATTTTTTAATCGCTTTGTCGGTGTGAGCAAGCAGTTCATGTGTGTTGTTTTGTCTCTGCAGGTGTGTTCAGCCATGTCGCCTTTTCATGATTACTTTGGCTGTTTCAGTGGATGGCATACATCATCTTGGGGGTATGCTCGGGGGGTTGAGACCCCCTCAACAGTTCCCCTTCTGGTCTAGCCACCCGACCTGGACCACAATCTCAAAGACCCACCCCACTGATGGGTGTCTTGCATTCTCACGCCTTCGTCACCCGCCTCAGGTTGCTCCAGCTCCTTCTGGGTTGGTTTGTGTTCCTGGTCACTTTCTCTTCTTCACCCTGCTCTGCTTCAGTGCCTTCTTCTTCCTCCACTGGGCGTCCAGTTCGAGACATCCATTGGGGCACCATGAAGGCTGGTGTGCTCGATGGCATTACGGTGCATTGGGCCTCATTACAACTCTGGCGGTAGCCATGCCGGTAAAAATGACTGGCTGCCGCCGGAGTTCTGTGTTTTTTCCGGTGCCTGCCAATGGAAAATCACCAGGCCATTACAGCCCCGATGGTCATAATGGTTGAAAGTCCATTCAAACCTAAAACACAGAGAAAACTTGGCGAGTTTCTCGAAATGTATATACATTTTCTCTATTACACCCTATCATTGCCTAAATGCTTACTGCTAATTCCTTTTATCTTTTCCTTTCATCTACTTCATATCTTCCATGCCTACCACCCGCTCCATTTCTATTCCACATTTCATTTATAATGTTGGTGCTCTCCTAATTTCTCTGAAGCATGAACTGTCCCATTTTTCCTTCTTGACCACATGAGAGAGAGAGAGAGAGAGAGAGAGAGAGAGAGAGATAGAGAGAGAGAGAGAAAGAAATCCCAACAAAAACGACAATAGAATAATCCTTTTCCAACCCTTGCCACTTCTGTTCTTCTTCTCGTGGATACAGCCTTGAGTTTAATTAAGCTGTCCTGTTAGAAACCAGATGGGGACAAAAGTCATAATACAGTAATGGACAGAACAGTACTCCCCTTTGATGAGCTCTCCCGTGGTCTTACTGCTGTATGATTTTGTCATGTGATGAGCTAGCGATGTCTGTGCTGGGGGACAATATAATGGTGATTTCTTGTTTTTTTCTCAAAATGTCCACAGTACTTTCCTTTTGCCCTTAACGCTGGACTTTTTCCGCTTGTCCATCTTTCTTGTGCTATGGCGTTCCTGCAAATTAATGCTGCTGCCTCCCTAACCTTTCATGATGCTGAGACAAGCGCAGGTGATGTGTTAGAGTGTGCGAATGTGACGTATGTGTCCCCAAGTTTGCCTAGCATCTCTTTCACATGCATTTCTGCTTCTATTCAATAAAAGGTTACACATCTCAAATAAACATTACATTTCCATGCTTCTATTCAATAAAAAGTTACACATCTCAAATAAACATTACATTTCCAATCATTCAAAAACAGTTACACATAAACAGTACACTTCAAATAACCATAGCCCTCTGTACATCTCATTGAAAAAGGATACTTTTCCTCTTGTTGAGAGCCGTCTTCCCAGTGCCATGCTTCTTCTGTGCCTCTTTTCCCGTACAAAAAGATACTCTTCACTTAAACCCTTCCTTCATCTTTCTCTCCTTCTACTTGTTACTTAAATGCTTCGCCTTCTCTTCACCTATATATCCATATTGTACCTCCCCTAGTACTTAGCTACTATGTATATATCTCTTGCATTACTACATTGCCCCGATGATGCTTCACAAAATAATGTCATCTCTAAATCCATCAGAACATTGAAACTTCCATTAATAATATGCAAAATGTGTTACTTACTTTAATACGCTCATTCATTACTTGCTGGTCATTCCTGTTTTGCACATTGTGCTTCACTCTGCAGCCCTTCCTTCCTGGCCTTTATCTTGTGTCCAGTTAAACGCCTTATTTATTTTTAATTGGTCTGCTATTATTCTCTTATTGCAATAATTTTGTCTTCCATGGTTACCCCCTTTCCCTCTCGTCCAAAATGAAAACATGACAAAAGCAAATCCTGTTAAAACACAGCTTTGGTCCCTTTGAGCAATATACTATGTCCTCTCTTCCCATTCCTCCAACCTCATTCCCTTCAATGTGTAATTATCGTGTCTGCTGCAAGCTCGCAGCATAATTCATTTTTTTTTTAAATATAGTCATTTCAATCCAATGCCATTCCCAGAAAAAACGTTCAAACAATAACCCCCCCCCCCCCGCCCTCTCCTAGCCAGTGAATAGGTGCCGATTTTGAGTTCGGACTGTCGAATAGATTAGTGCACACATAGTCTAGGGCTCAACCTAGCAGCACCCCACGGGGGGGGGGGGGCGTGCCTTGTACAACGGATACCTAGTAGGTCCTCCATTTCCTGTGGACTCAAAACCCAAATAGGCCAACAGTTCGTGGGCTCACCCCTCAGGTCAATCGCTCATACTTTTCAAAGAAGGGAAGCCAGAGTTCCTCAATGTTGGATCTGGATTCATCCAGGACGTGGGTTAAAAATTTGAAGTCATATATCGTCCGCACCTTCGCTACCCATTCCCTCTCATCAGGCATGTGCGGATTCCTCCACTTCTGGCCCAAGCAGCATCTGGTCGCTACGAGCATGACCTGCAACATGTGGCCCTGGGTGTCCTCCTGGTTATCAACCACCTCAATACTGAATAGAAGCAACCAGGGACAGAGGGGCCTAGAGACACCATCCACCCCCTTAACCCAGGATAGGACCTCTCCCCAATATAACTGCACCATGTGCATGTAGTCCCCTTTTTTCTTTTTGCATTTCCAGCAGTGTGGGTCGTAGCCCAGACTCATTCTGGCTATCAACTGTGGGGAGTAGTGCCATCTGTGTAAAACCTTGAGGGCTTGGTGTCTGTACTGGGGGGAGGTCGTTGAGCGATGGGCCCGGATGCACATCTTGGTCCACCTTTTATCATCTATTGCCGTGCCCAAATCTTTTTCCCATTGTATCCGTGCTGGCGGTGGATCCCTGGGTATCGAAAGCAAGAGAAGTTTGTACAAACGAGATATGACCCCCTGGAGCCCCATGTGGAGATGATCGTTTTCTCGAAGTCCGTGAGTTCCCTCCTGAGTGTGTCCCCCCATGAGGGTTCGGAGAGGACTCCCTTCAGTTGGAGGTAACGAAAAGGTGAAAGCTTGCCCAACCCCAGGGCCTCCTCCAGGTCCAGAAGGGGCATGAAGGAGCCACCCACCCACAAGTGGCAAGCCCTAACAAGGCCCGCCTCATACCACCTCTAATACGCGGCCGGCTCCGCAACCTTAGCTATGAATGGGGGCACCCAGATGCAATTTAGTGGGGAAGGCCAGGTTGTGAGCCATCTATAGTAACCCGCCTCGTTCCAGACAGACCACAGGACACCCAGTACCGGGTGGTCCAGAACACGCTTGGGGATTTGCGCTCTGGGGACCCACAACCACTCATCGAGCGTGACCGGGGCAAGTAACCTATTGTCCAGTGCTACCCACTGCTTTTCAGACCCAGGGTTGAAATGGTCGACCAAAATCCTCTGCTGGGAGGCCCTATAATATGTATCGAAGTCCGGGAATCCCACCCCACCGTCTTCCTTGGGTCTTGTTAGGACATCGTAGGAGATCCTATGTCCCCCCCCCCAGAGGAACCTGAGTAGGGTGCATTTCATGGACTGTAGGAACGCGGCTGGGACCTGAGTGGGGAGCATCTGGAAGAGGAATAGGAATTTGGGAAGTACCACTATTTTGATCAGGTTGAGTCGTGCCATCAACGAGAACCCCGAGACCGCCCACCTCTCTACATCTCTTTTGACCTCAGTCCACAAAGGGGTGAAATTGCTCGGGAAGAGGTCCCTTGGGTCAGGTGTTATTTGGATTCCCAATGCCGGAACCCCTCTCTCTGCAATTGGAAGGGAAGGCCCTCCACATGCTCTCTCTCGGAGTCCGGTAGTCGACCTCCGATAAAAGCCACAGATTTGCCCAGGTTGACCTTGTACCCCGAGAGGCTCCCATAACGCTCCAGTGCCCGCAACACATGAGTGACCGTCAGTGTCGGTTTAGTAACATAGAGGAGAGCGTCATCGGCGAACAGGCTGATCTTACAGTGGGAGCCGCCCATCTGTACTCCAGTGATAGCCTCATTGTTACGCACCGAGATCACCCAGGGTTCCATGACAAGGGCGTATATCAGGGGGGATAGTGGACAGCCCTGCCTCGTTCCACGCTCTAGGGGAAAAGCTTCTGATTCCATCCAGTTGGCGGCCACCCTGGCCGTGGGGGCTGAATATAGTGCAGCCATCCATCCCAACCATCTCTGGCCCATCCCTATTGCCGAGAGGACCTCCCCCATGAAGGTCCAACTCTCTCGGTCGAAAGCCTTTTCTGCGTCTAGGGACAGCAGGAGGACCCCCTCGTTCCGGGTTTCCTTTGAGTGCAGCACATGGAGGGTTTTGCGCATGTTGTCCGAGGCTTCTCTGTTTAATATGAAGCCCGACTGGTCTGGATGAACCAGGCGGGGCAGGCATTTCTCCAGGCGGGTGGCCAGGATCCTGGCAAATATTTTAGCATCCAGGTTTAAGAGGGAGATGGGTCTGTAGGAGCCGCGTTTTGTGGGGTCTTTTCCTGGCTTGGGGATTACCGAGATGAGGGCCTGTAGAAATGTGGGGGGATTGTCTCTTTGTTGCGGATGTGGTTGAACAATTTGGCTAAGGGTTCTGTCAGGATGGGCTGGAATTGTTTATAGAAATCAGCCGTATATCCATCACCCCGGGGGGCTTCCCTGCTTTAAGTCTCTTGATAGCTGCCTCCACCTCCTCCACCGTTATGTCCCCCTCCAAGCCCTGCAGCTCGGCCTCCGTTAAGCGGGGTAGCCGGTGTTCTTCCAGATAAGCCCGGATCTCCTCCAGCGATTCCCCCTCCTGTTTTGTGTACAGGTCCCTATAAAAGGTTGCAAAGGAGCCCACTATCTCTGCCTTTCTGCTGAGAGCCATGCCCTCCCCATCTTTAATAGGTCCAACCCTCCTCTCCAGTCTACAACCCCTAGCTCTACGTGCCAATAGGGTCCCCACCCTATCCCCCTTTTCGTAGTACCTTTGTCGCGTACATATCAATTTCTTGACCACCTCCCTGATGAGGACCGTGTGCAGAGCCTGGCGTTTCTCACGCATTTCCGATAGCAGGGACTCCTTGTCAACCCCCTTTTGGGTAAGCCTACCCCGCAGGCTCTTGAGTTTAGCCCGTATCTTGGCCTAAATGAGCGCTCTCTCCCGCTTGCGCCTAGAACCCTCTGCTATAAGGAGACCACGGAAGGTGGCCTTCGCCACCTCCCACACTGTCGCCATATCCATCTCCCCATCGTCGTTTATCTCAAAATACGCCTCCATTTCGCCTCTCAGGAATTCCCTGAAGACCGGGTCCCTCAGGAGCATATCATTACACCTCCACCGGGCCGACCTGGGGGATTGGGGGAGCGACCAGTCCGCCACAAGAAGCTTGTGGTCGGACCATGTTATTGCCTTGACCCTCGGAGCTGTAGCCACCCCACTCACCTCTTTAGAAGTCAAAAGGAAATCGATTCTAGTGTAGGTGGGGTGTGGGGGGGGGATAATGTGTATCCCCCGGGCTCCGAGTGTGTCGTTCGCCAGATGTCCTCCCAGTAGTGTTCCCTCAGCAGGGTCTGAAGCGTTAGGTTGTCCTTGGTTATCCTTTTCGGTTCAGTCACCCGTGCCGCCCACCAGTCCAGCCCGGGGTCCAATATGAGATTGAAGTCTCCCCCCCCAGTATCATGGCCCCTTCAGCCCATTCATCCATTACCCCCAGAATCTGGGTTAGGAAACCTATCTGGCCTGAGTTGGGAGCATAGAGGGTGGCTAGGGTTATGCATTCCCCTTCGTAAGTACCCTTGATCCCCAGGAACCTCCCCCCAAAGCCTCTCCTGGTTTCTGTGTTAGTAAGGTGGAGCGTCTTGCTCAAGAGAATCCCCACGCCTTCCTTCTTCGAGCTTCTGTGGGAGGCCCAGAAGTTGGCGCTGATGTCCTTCCCCCTGATGGGTGATTCCTTCCCCTGTCTGTAATGGGTTTCTTGGAGGAACAGCACCATTAGCTGCTGTTTGCGGAACATGTTACTGGTCAGGGACCTCTTGTTTTGTGAATTGAGGCCCTTGACATTGAGTGTGCCTATCTTGCCTTCAACCATTGTCATCTAGGTAGTCCATCTCTAACTTCAGCGTAGTGTAATGCTTGCGTATGGCACGTTGAAAAATGGAGGATTCCTGTTCGGGCTGGCTATTCCCCCCAACCCCCCCGTGGACCCCTCTAAATGTTCCCATTTTGGCCTTGCTGATGGTCGTTCTCCCCCCTTCCCCCCTGCTCCTTTGCCCCTCCCCCCTCCCCACCGTCTTGAGGCGTTCGTCCATGTCACCCGATCTTCTTCGGGGACGGTCAACGAACCACCAAGGACTCTACCCCAGCCCCGGGTAGTGTAAACATGTAGATAACCCATTCTCTTTTAAATCAGAATGAACGGGTGTGAACCTTTAAACAAAACTTGTGAGACGTAACCCTGCTCCCGTGGTCCCCCGTGTCCCCAGGCACAAGCCCGACGCAGAGGTCCATCGAACCAAACAACAAACATTATGAAAAGTTACAGTCACTTCAGGTGATCCTCAGAGGCCGATGATGGGTGCCTGGTTTTTTTAAACTTCGTGCCCCCTTGACCTTGGTCTTGCCGCTGGGTTGTCCCAGTCTGTCGGGGCCCCGCGGTGGGTTCCTGGCCTCACCCCCCGCTCCGCTGGATGGACCGGCACGATCTCCCACCAGGTCGCCAGTGGTACGCACAATGTCCTCCACCGTCACCAGGTGGTGTCTTTCCCCCGACCACTCGAATGCCAGGTAGAAGGGGTGGCCCCAGCGATATCTGACCTCCTTACCCTGTAACCATCTGGTAAGGTCCCCGCATTTCTTTCTCATTGCGAGGGTGAGGGCCGAGAGGTCCTGGTAGATTGCCACCTTACAGTCTCCGTATTGGATATCACCGAAGTTCTTCGCCTTCTCCAGGATCCCGGCTTTGTCCCTATAGTAGTGCAGTCGAGCCAACACCGACCTCGGACCTCTGCCGCCTCCGCCGGCTCGATGCACCCTGTCAAATTTAATATGGATGTCAGCCTCCTCCCCCTTGACGATTCTTATGATGTCGTGGACCTTGCCTTCCATTGCCTGCGGGCTCTCCCCTTTGGACTTCACAAGGCCAAAAATGCGCAATTTGTTCCTCCTTTCCCTGTTCTCCATGTCGTCCACCTTGAACAGTAATTCCTCTTCCCTTCGATGTACCTCCTGGAATCTGGCCTCCATTTGCGTCTCCAAGATCGCCGTGGAGAGCTGGTTGTTCTCGACTCCCTCCACGCGATCCTCCAGGGTGGTGACCTTAGTGGTAAGGTCGGCCAATTTAGCACCCATGTCGGTTCGAATCCCACGTATCTCCTCCAAAATCATCTGGATGTTATTTTGGATGGCCCCCAGGTCGGGAGGCGGCACCGATGGGGACCCGGCGGCCATTTTGTCCCCTCCGGCTGCAAACTGATACTTGGAGAGGGCCTCCTTCCAACTCATGGGGTGTTGGTTGCGGCTGAGTGTGTGGGGAGGGACGCCGGGTGGGGGGGCACCCTCGGAGTGACTGTCTATGGTTGTGCCAGCCAAATAACTCAAGGGGTTCAACGCCAGTGGGAAAGCGGCCTACTCATGAAGTCCTGGCCCGAGGGCCTCTCACCTGGCGTGTGCCTTCTCCAGTGCCCTCTCCAGCATCCCCAGCTGGATTTAGTGTGGGCACGCTCCCGCAACAGCCCAGGCTGGGGAGTTCTGGCATGCGGTTAGGTGGGCCCGTTCAACCCCATGGGTGGGTGGAGTGTCGGGGCGATTCAGTGCGCGTACAGCACCTCCGATGTCTTCGTTCAATGTCGAGTGCGGCCTCGCGCCGGCTCTGCGCCGGCTCTGCGCTGCCTCGCCCCATCCGGGGATGGGGCACCAGGGGCCCCGGGCTGCGGTGGAACCTCCAAGGTCCCCCACCTCCGGCTCCTCCTCGCTCCAAGTGGGTACTCCCTCCGCAGGCTTCCCCACTCCTGTGCTCTGCTGCGGCCTCAGCGAGCCTTGGTGCGCACTGCCTGCGTGTTGTTCAGGACCACGGGGGGAGGGGCCGCGGAGACCTCAGACGGTCGAACTCGGTCCGTGGGTGTCGTAGAAACTCCTGGTTTGGACCCCCTGGGTGGGCAGGGGTTCACACGGCCTTTCTTGAGATGTTTGCGAGAGATGGGCACCTTCTTCCTGCTAAACTCTGCAAAATTCCCTGGGCTGGGTGCAGAGCTGTCGGCTCAGGCGGCCATCTTGCCTGCACCCCCTGGTGGCCTCCAGCATAATTCATTTTAATGTCAAATCATCTTCTTCTCTGGGTTTGTTCTTTTATTGTTCACTCTTTCCCCTGGTATAAACTCGCCCCCAGATGTCTACTCATTTCACCTGCCTGTTCATCAAAAGCTGTCTCTCTTTTCCTCCTCGGTCCCTCATCCTTATCTCATGTCAGTGCCGTCACTCCCCCCCTCTCACCATCGCATCTTTGAAATTTGCTCATAGCTATTTGTCAATTTCTTCTTCTCTGTGTGTGCCCTTCACTTGAACAAAACTGCTGTTAGTATCATGACAATATGCCTTTCATTTTTGCTGGTCATACTTGCTGTGTGTGCGTTTATTGTGAGAAACCTTCCCATCCTACTGGCATGCTCTTGTGTCTTCCCTAGCTATAAAATGCTACCATAAATGATGTAAATAAAAATCTCTATGTGGGTCCCCCCTCAATGTGATCTGCCCCCTTTTTTCCTATGTCTATCTATCGGCATTGCCTGAAATTGCCTTATTTTTCTGCGATGTGTGTTAAACTCGCGGTGCATGCGCTGGACACTTTGATCAGGCACCTACCGTTCATAACGTCATATGGTTATGCACTGTACTGTGAAGGGTGTGCCCCCACCTTCGAAGTCTTGCCAATTTCCCCTTGTCTTCTTTCCACCTGTCACTCCTGTGCGCAGCTAAAATATGCCCTTTTAATATATGTGGCTTCGTATTTCCCGTAATGTTCCCATTCTGCGTCATTGCAGTCATATCTTAACTATGTCTATCTATCGGCATTGCCTGAAATTGCCTTATTTTTCTGCGATGTGTGTTAAACTCGCGGTGCATGCGCTGGACACTTTGATCAGGCACCTACTGTTCATAACGTCATATGGTTATGCACTGTACTGTGAAGGGTGTGCCCCCACCTTCGAAGTCTTGCCAATTTCCCCTTGTCTTCTTTCCACCTGTCGCTCCTGTGCGCAGCTAAAATATGTCCTTTTAATATATGTGGCTTCGTATTTCCCGTAATGTTCCCATTCTGCGTCATTGCAGTCATATCTTAACTATGTGGAAGCATTCCTTTGCCAGCCCATGATTGTGAAATGCATTTGAACCTTCCAGTGCTACCTTTCTCCATAAATCAGAAAAAAGCACTCCCCTTTGCTTCGTATGTCTGCCCTGTGCATACTTTAAAGTTTTTCAACTCATTGCTAGTAAGTGCTTGCGAAAAAGCCAAATGATTACTACGCGGTGCCTGAGAGAAAAAAGAAATGCTCTTTAAAACTCTCTGACACAGTGCCAACCTTAAAACAGCAAAGCTGCTCTGGCAGCCCAAATAAGTTGTTTGTTAACCCAAACGAGGCCTGCACATCCATTTACCCCATCACCCTCAACGCATTCTCCCTTCACTCTCCCCTTCCTCATACAAACATTCCTCATGTTAAATTCCTTCTAATAAAATGTCCACCCTCTTTCATCCTGCAAATCCATTCCCACTGTCAAAACAACATTCTTACCTATATATTTTATAAACCTTTTAATACAAGTAACCAGCCAAATACGTCCTTACTCTAGGGTAGCATTAAAATGCTTTGGGGCCAATTAAGGGCCTACATTAATATCCACATTTTCCATAACATGTCCTTACCCTTGTTCCATTGCCAATACCTACCAAAAGTTACTTTACTCCTTATATAAAAAATATTGGCTCTATATTCATATTTCATTTGTATTCCCCCTCCCATTACTATACCGTCTTAGTCAAACAAAACTCATGTTCATCATTAAGCGGGCCAAAAAGCACTACAGAAAAGTAAATGTTTAAATCTTCTGCACAAAAAGGTCACTCTACAGCCCCCTTATTTTCTGGTCCCCAAGTCACACCTCCCAAACCCCCATGCTCTATCCCAACCATTTAAATCCTGCATTTGGCAAAATTCCCCTCCTTTTTTCCCCAATGCAGAAAGTCACATTATAGTAGGTAGTCATGTAATGAATGTTGACACAATGGGCCTCATTACGGGTCAGGTGGTAACTGTGCCGTTACTATCAGCAGGTTGCAGCCGGACCTGTAAATATTTACCAGCGTGTGAATTCCCGATGCCACCGGGAGATTACAATCCCGGTAGCCTGGAAAGTCAGGCACCAGTAAATTGTAATTCCCATTCCCATAGAGTCCCATAGGACTCTATGGGAGTGGGGACCACAAAAGCACTGGCGCCGTTGCCAATGGTGACGGTGCTTCCATGGCGGTCTGCCTACCATGGCCGTTGTGCCCGGCAGGTTCTGCTGCTCCTGTCAGACAAAAAACTGTTTCTTTGTGTGCTTGTTCCTAGCACAATGCTTAATACCATTTTCTATTTGCTTCATTTGTTGTCATGCTGACAAAAAGATGTGTTGAGAACTCAGCTCCATGTGCCTTACCTTTGCATGCTACATAAACCAACTTCGCCTACTTGAGTTTTCCTCCTCCTCCCTTCACTGCTGGCCGCTGGCCAGCGCCTGTTGGCAAGAGTATAATTTTCGAAACTCTAAGAAAAAACTGTGTGGGTGTTGCCCGCTTCCCCAAAGACAGCAGCAACCTGAGAAGTCTTTTTAAACACAGAGAACAGGGCCTCATTATAAGATTGCCAGTCCGGGAACTACGGTACCGGTAAGCATGCCGGTACTGTAGTTCCTGGACCGGCAAACTACGAGTTGTGCTCGCGGGTGCCTTTCTGCCTGCCAGGTCGGACCTGGCGGGCAGAAAGGCACCCGCGAGCACAGCATGTCAGATGCACCGGCACCGTTATAAACGGTGCCGGTGCATCTGCCTTCCCCATTCCCATTCAGCCCTATGGGGCTGAATGGGAATGGGGAGCATCTTTTTTCCGGCACCCGCAAATGGTCAATTACCAGGTCCGGCAGGGCCATAATGACCCGGTAATTGCCCATTCGCGGGCACTGGACATTTTCAGAGGTTTGGCGGCAGCCTGCTGGTTTTACCAGCAAGGCTACCACCAAACTTCTAATGAGGCCCAATATCTTTACAATAGGCCTCATTATAACTCTGGTGGTAGCCGTGCCGGTAAAAACAGCAGGCTGCCACCAGAGTTATGCTTTTTTTCCCAGTACCAGGCAATGGGGAATCACCTGGGCATTACCGGGGTGTGCCGGAAAAAGTAACTCCCCATTCCCATTGAGTTCCATAGGTCTCAATGGGAATGGGGAGCATGGATGCACCAGTACTGTGTGCAACAGTGCCGGTGCATCTGTCGAAAATCTGCGGGCGAGTGCCGTTCCACCCGCCAGGTTAGACCTGGTGGGTGGGACCACATCCCGGCCGCAAACTTGTACTTTTCCGGTCCAGTAACAACGTTGCCGGTAAGCCTACCGGCACCTTTGTTACCGGACCTGCAATGTTATAATGAGGTCCAATGTCTCTTACCACACAACACATAATTTTATGTATTCCTCTCCACAAGCACCACTATTAAAATACACTCACTCACCTCACACAACAAATACAATAAACACACACATATCAAAATTTACTTTCACTTTAACCTCCACCCTAGGCCAGTCCATCTTTCTTTCACATGCTTCTCAAATCCACTCCAATAATGTCAAATGTTTCTCATTTCATTTTTGTTTTTCATTTTTGTTTTCATTTTGCGATACTTAAACCCCTCAATATGTTCTACACCAAACCCGTGCTTCACTATGGATCACAATACATTTCTCCAAGGCATAAATGTTAAACCATTTTTCCCCACATAATAACAAAAGTCCTATTCAATAACCTCATTTGTGACATCATATGCCCTACAGCAAGGAAAAAATAAAATAGTATACAGCTTCCCCTTCAATACAAGTCCGCTTTAAACACTGCCCCAACACACTGACAAGCTTAACACTACATAAATAACAATCCGTGGCCACCATCCTGTCTTACCTAATAGGGAACCCCAATAATTCTCCAATAATTCTTGTGGTCCTCTGTTATCTACTGCGTCACCTGTAGAGGTCTACCAAGGAACTCACCTTCCGTGATAAGAGCTAGCCATTTCTGCCAATCTTACTCACAGGAAATCCTCATCCATGATGCAAGCTAAAACGCGTATCTCACAAGAAATCCAAAATGTAAAATATTTAACACCAACATTCCATATAAAACGAACATTTTAACACAAACCTCAAGTGGAACCTCTCCATACCCTCCCCTGTTTGCCATATTACACTCCATAATCTGCTTACAAAAGAACTAACAACCCCATAGCTGTTCCCTCCCCCCTTGTATTTGTCAGATTCCTGGGATCATACGTCTTTGCTGATCTGCTGCAGCTATCGGACTCGCTGTCATTCCCCATGCCTGCCAGCCCCACCTTCTGCTATCCGTAGCAGGCAGGAATGCAGGCGGTAGGTGGAGACACAATTTGCCTGTTAGAGCATGAGCTACCATCTCTCTGCTACCACTTGAATTGTAGTTAGGAAAACAGAGATAGGCTCGGGGGAAATCCCCTCATGCCAAGAAATGGAGGAGTCCAGAAATGTGACAAATTGCTGCTTTATTTAGTCAAAGCAGGGATACGCACACAGAATCCACAGCTTCAAATGCACTCTCAGCTCAATACAGGCGGGCAGTGGGTCTTTGAGCTGCCATGACCTCACAACCAAAAGATACATTCCTTGCTCTTAGGTGAAATGGGATTGTGTGAACAGTATAGGCATACTTACAATCTATAGGGGACAGATAATTTGATTGGTCTGGCTAGATCTTGTAGCGCCACCTGGCACCAACCGCCAGGTCAGAGCAAGCCTTGTCAGATTAGGAAATTTACCAGCATGTGAGCAAAAATGATGGGGGGGGGAGGTGAGTTTACAGCACCGCCTACTTCCCACTTTTGTTTCACCCCTCTGACTTTGCAGACCTTGAGCTAGGATACGTCAATCTTTATATTCATGTTGTGTTGCATTTATTTTCCATCTTCTGTCTTCAATTTGATGGGAACAACCGTATCTGTCTGAATAGGATGTGTTCTCCAGCTCCAGGTAATGTGTCCAGGGACCGTAAAAATGATTTTCTCTGCTGGCATTTACAAAGGATTTCAACCTTTTTGTCCTTGCAGGTGCTGTATCTTTTCAGCTGACTCGAGCCCTCTTCCCCAGTGTCCTTGGTAGGGCTGGACATTCTGCCAGGCCTGTTTTGCATCTCTCAGAAAAGTCAGTGGGCCTCATTATGACTGTGCTAGTCCGGTAACCACGGTACCGGTAAGCCTACCAGCACCGTTATTAACGTGACCGGAAAATAATATACAAAAACCAACCCCGAATAAAGAACCAAAATGATGCAACAGACTGGAGAAAGTAGAGCATAGTTCCAGGGGTGGCAGGTAAATTACTAGCCACAAAAAAGGATACAGTGGTGAAAGCAGGAGTGATTATGACCTTACAAGTCTCTAGGGTCCAAGTGAACTGAAGGGCAGTTCAGAGTCAACAGTACCTTATTCAGTTCTTTTTGGGCTGATGCAGATGCAAGCTGATCAGGTTCAGTTCAGGCACGTAGGATCGTGGAGGTCACTGCAGCAATGCAGTTGTCAAGTAGGGGTAAATGCGGATGCTCTGTGCGGTAGAAGGGCATCTCTCAAATGCATCTGCCTCGAGGGCTTAGTGTCAATGAGATAGTTAACCTCACTGATCTTTTCTAGCACCACACAGGGCCCAGTCCACTTGTCATGCAAGGCACTGGGCTTGAAGGGTACCATGATCCAGACCATCTGGCCTGTCAGGTTGCCCTTCTGGTCATGCCAGTGCTACATTAGCTCCTGGCTTGCCTTCAGGTAAGAGGGTGTGGACATTTGCACTTACCCTCTTTAAATTGACTTTTCTCAATCTCCTTGTCATCTTTGATGCAACGGCCAACGCCTTTTTCTGTACACGAGTAGTCGCAAACCAGTTGGCTGCCTTGGCAAGCTCCCGAAGGGTACGTGATACCCTTGTTCACTAGATGTTAGTGTAACTCTATCTCACATTGTTAAAGAATAATCTCACATACAATCAGATTAAGAATGCTTGTAAATGTGTCAGCTTTGTTATCTGTGACCCAACCACTCAGATATTTCAGGGATTTATGTGTAAAAGCTTCAGAGGTTTGACTCCCCTTTTAAGTGGGCTCTCCAAAGCTCTTGAGGTATTGTTGAGGGGGTTTTCAGAACTTCCTGAGTATGGGAGCCTTCATTGTGGAATAGACAGGCCTCTCCTCAGGAGTCAACAGAATGATTGTATCAGTTCCAACCTTCTGTAGATGTTTCATAAGGGCTGCACCCCACAACTCTTCTTTCACTTCCTGGAGGCAGAAAGCCAACTCTAGCTTTTTTAACCAGTCAAAGTGTCCTCCCCCTTCTCATGGGGCTGGGCTGAGTCCTTTGCGAGGTTGTGCCTATCCTTTCCTTGGGAGACACTGCTGGAGACACTTCCGTCCCCACTGGAAGCTTTGCTGGTTTCCTTCTGAGCATCAAGCTCCATTTCGCACAGCATCACTTTGTCCCTTTGCTTCTTTTCTTCTTTTCTGCCAGGGCGTCGCCAGCCTGCTTACTCCACTTGGTCAGGGCTACTCTCCTTTCTTCCAGGAGGTAGAGCCTGTGAGGTTTGAGCACAGCAAGATGCTCTTGTGGCCTGGCCAAAGTGCAGGAACCCACGGATGAGTGTGTTTTATGGGAGGCTTGTGACTTTTATGGTACCAGTGGGAGAAATGCTGAGAAGCGCTATCGCTGTTGCTCTCACCAGTGGTTTCCATGCCCCCCACTTGCATGGGCAACATAACTAGGGGATGTAGCTTGCTGTTGTTTCCCACATAGCACTCTATCGACCCCGCTTCCTTCAAAGCATAGAGGCTTTCAAGCAGTTCGGCTTTCTTCACCTTACTGCCACGAGGGAGACAACTAGCTCGACAGAGGTCACGCAAGACACTTGCTGTCAAGATCTACATTGTACTCATGTCAAGTTCCATGGTTATTAAAATACCTTGGCAGTAAAAAGCAACGTTAACTGCACAGTTTTATTTTGGGTGGCTGGGATGTAGGCACAGTCTGTTTCAAATCCCACTGCTGCCAACAGTGTGATGAATTGGATTCTGCAGAGTACATGGAGGAGTAGGGTTAAAATGGCCCACTCCACCCTCACACTTCTACAAACCAAAAACCAATGCAATCATGAAGGTAAAACAGGATCAGTTAAGAGCTATACCTCCTTCACCTTTTCTGGTAATGTGGGCCGAGGGAAGGCTATACTCTTAAGAGGGGTGTGAAGGTGAACCAGTAGTGACCAACACAACACAGTAGCACAGTCCAAGACAAACGGAATGTCCAATTAAGATTCTATTAAAAGGATATACTTTAATCAAACACACCATCTACACGCAGAATGAATAGAAAATACTATACAAAAACCAGCCCCGAAGGAAGAACAGAGAAGATGCAAAAGGCTAGAAAAATTAGCAGTCTGAGCATAGTTACAGGAGTGGTAGGTAAAGTACTAACCACAAAAAGGATATCTTGGTGAAAACAGGAGAGATTATGACCGAACAAGTCCTTAGGGTCCAAGTGGACTGAGGGGGCAGTTCACAGTCAACAGTACCTGGATTCTGTTGTTGGTGGGCTGAGGCAGTCTGACTGGAGTCAAATGTAGATGCGAGCTGATCAGGCTCACTTCGGGCACGTAGGATTATGAAGGCACCTACAGCCAGCAGACTTCGAGTTCGGGCAAATGCAGGTGCTTTGTACGGTAGAAGGGCAGCTCTCAAAGGTGCAGGTCAGGGTGGTCTCAGGAGCGCTTCCCAGTTGGTCAGATGGAGTCAGGCTTTAGCTGCCGGGAGGGGTTGTTGAGTGACTCTCCAGCGGTTTGAGTTGACAGGCTACAGTCATTGAAGTGGTGATCTCGGGTGCATCTATGTGCGATCAATGAGGCAGCAGCTCAAGGGCTAGTTACGTTGATCCATGTTTGTAACCCCCAGTTAGAGTCAGTGTGTGATTCGGGTCAAGTCCTGGCATTGAGCAGTTGCCTCGGGCCTAACAAGTGACGAGATTTAGGTAGGACACAATGCAGTGTTGACATGGTTGAAGGTGCAAGCATTGTTCGATGTGGTGAATGAGCGCAGCAACCAGCAACAGTGAGTCCCCTCTTGTTCCAGGTGCAAGGACCAGTGAGCCACCAGTTCAGTGTGGTAGAAATGGCAGCTTCGGATGATCTGGTCCTCTAGTTGCTGTGAGGCCTGCTCAGGGGGACTTGAGGATGGGATAGTTCCATTAAGGGTCTGCTCTCCCAGCTCAGGAGATTCTGGTGCAGAGTGGTAGGTCCTGAGCAACAGCAGAGCTAATTCCTGATGTGCCCTGGGCGTTATAGGGGACATATCTTCCTTCTGTCTTCGATGATTCCTTCTTCACCTCTGGCTGAGGGCTTTGGAAAGTACAACTCTCCCAAGGAAGTCCAGTGAGATCTTCAGAATGAATCTGCAGCCTTAAATGATCTGAGGGGATATAAGTGAATCTAATGAAGGGGTGTAAGACCCCTTCTTTTAAAGGCACAAGTCCTCAACTGATTGGACTAAAGCTAGCCTGCCTTAGTGGTCCAATCTCTTCTCTTGAACAGAGGGGACCTTGCCCTACTGATGTCTCACCCAAAGTTATTTGTTCCAGAGGAAGTGGAGGGGACAGAAAAGAGAGAGAGGGGCGGTGAAAATGAAAATGGTGGAAGTCTTCTGCCATAGACCAGAGCACAACTTAAATATGGAGGAAGCCCGGTATACAGTTGACTGACATAAGTTAGCAACGTATACTCTGTCTGTGTCCGTGGGGGACAAAGATCTGTAGTTATAGTGAAGACAGAGCTAAAGTGTAGATGCCACACATTTACAGGACTCCCAGAATCGGGAGACCACACAAGGACCAGTCGTTATTAAAAAGAGATAAACATCAAATTTAATAGGTTCAGAGTCTAAAAAGTGATTAAATAATGTGGTCCACAACACATGCAATTCATAAACAGAGTAACAGAAAAACAAACAGGCGTTACGTGACAGGCTAAAATTTAGCTGATTTACAATGTATCATACTGTAGACACATTCAATGTCTGTAGGTACATTTTAACAAATAGTGTACCATACCCTACACTGGTTAGGTTTAGTTAAGACAAACAATTAATAACTCTGGTGAGAAATACAGAGTATTAGCTCGACATGTTTCAGTTCCTACAATTATTATGGAACATTCATCAGGAGGTATATGATTAACCACGTAACCAGGACAACAGTCAGTAGACAACTAATAACATTCGCGGAATTCGTAGCATCTATAAGATAAAAGACAAAACGCAAAACATAAACTTACAATTAGCAATTCATGTTGCAAGTTCAAAATTCATGAACTACGGAATCAAAAAAGAGGGGAATAGATACCTCCATTGATGCCGAGTGGGTGCTCTCTACTCGAGAAGTAGTAGGCGGTATGGGACCGAAAATCGTTCCTACCTAGAGTAAAAATACATACACATGAGCGCTAAAAAGTAGCTCATTAACAAAAGCAGGAAACGTGCTAAAGCTTAGCAGCTAATGACATAAGTGTAAAGTGTGAACCATCTAGAGATGGAAGTATAGACAGAGAGAGTCTAATGTGGTAAAATGAACAAACATGTCCACAGGGTGCCTCCTACGTAGCTCCGAGCTGTAGTGCATTGGGTAGCTCTAATCAAAAAAGATTCATCAAAGCGTGACACGGTGTCTCGTGCTACACCGTTAATAGGCCCTGAAGTAAGAGAATTGGGCGACTAGAGTGGCAGAAAATTAGTAAATGCCGCCATTAGAAACCAAGCAAGTCATATATCAACGGCGGTCCCCAAACAGGGAATCAGTGTGCATCTAGCCTTACCTACGAAATGTAAATAGCAGTGCCGGGCGAGAACGGATCTGGCAAACGGCTCCAGGAATAGACGCTGCAACCAGCGATAAGTGCTGCAAGGTTAGTACAGCGAGCACCGTGTTCTGGGGAGATAACAGGGTCATTAGGCTGGATGACCGGTGCTTGAACGGTAGTCATGGAGACAAAGTGGTCCTACAACTATGTCTGGCCAGGAACAGAGCAAGCAGACCAACGTAGTTCTGAACGGCCGCCATCTTTAAGTGGCAAGAGCCGGTCGCAGAGCAAAAACAGAACTCATGAGTGCTAAAAAGATAGACATACGGGGAAGCTGTTGGGGATAGTACCAAAACTATAACAGTTCTTAAAAAAGCTACTCCAAGAGCAAGAGGACCGTATAAAGATAATAGAATAAATTATCTGTAAATATACTCATTAGGGAGAATACAGCTAGTATGTAGAGAGATAAGGGTAAACAATTATCCTTATAGGTGTACAGTGCATGGTAAACAGTGTAACAAATAATACAGCTACCAATATTAGTCCTGAGAACTCTGAGGTACCTCGTACACACAATACAGAGATAGCAGAAAAAAAGATCAAAGAAATGGTCAAAAAAACAGGCAATTAGATATTGTACCATTCGACAGAGTCATTGAGACCCCTGATATCACTCTGCAAAGTATAAATCATCTTTTGTTCCATAGTAAACAATTTTTTCTCACGGGTGGCATAATTAGAACCTTTGAGTGATAACAGTATTGTCCATTTAAAGTCTTCATAGTGATGTTTCAGAAGATTGAAATGCTTCACCATTGGGGCATTTTCAGTCCTGTTTTTAAGACAGCTCCGGTGTTCCATGATCCGAACTTTAGCCTTGCGAGTTGTTTTCCCCACATAATGCAGTCCGCATTTACAAGTGATCAGATATACCACAAATTCTGTGTTACAGTTAGTTAAATTTTTTTGTGTCCAGAGCTTTGAGAGTCCAACATCAATATTTTTAGTTACAGAGGTCAATTTGCAGACCCCGCATGAACCACAAGGGTAATGACCGGTGGGTTCAGGTAGACCCCATAGAGTGGTCAATCTGGGTTCCTGGATAGGGATGGATTTAAGTTTGCTATTACTAACTCTGTTGCCTATCGTTGTGCTTTTTTTATATAAGCAAAAATTGGCATGTTCATAGTTGGAGAGGAGGATTGAAAGATTTTCCAATTCTTCTTAATGATGTTGGTAATATCAAAGCTCTGGTTAGAAAAGGTACTCACACAAACAATCCGATCATCTTTAGGTTTGACTGGTTTAGGTTCTAATAATGCCTCTCGATTGTTATTGAAAGCCCTTTTGGCTGCTTTTTGCACCAGTTTCTTAGGGTACCCTCTCTGTCTCAGTTTTTTTTTTGCAAGGGTGTCGGCCTCCACCTCATAAGTTTCTTTAGTAGAGCTATTCCTTTTCAGGCGTAGAAACTGCCCAAAGGGGAGGTTGTCACGAAGATGTTTAATGTGGTGACTGGAGTACTCTAGAAGGGAGTTTTTATCGGTAGGTTTATGATAGGGCTTAATTTTCAGGACTCCATTCGAAGCAAAAATGGTTAGATCCAGAAAGTTAGTGAGCTCGTTGCTAGACGTCATAGTAAACTGGAGGTGAGGGTTACGGTTATTAAGCCAGTTGAAAAAGTTGTTAGCTTCAGTCAAGGTGCCTCTCCATATGACCAGGATATCATCAATGTACCGACTCCATTTCACAATGTTATTATTGTAGGGATTAAGATTACTATAGATGTTACTTTTCTCGAAAGTCTCTACATATAAGTTCGCAACACTCGGGGCCATGGTAGCACCCATGGCAGTCCCTTCCGTTTGTTGAAAAATCCTACCGTTGAACTCAAAATAGTTGCGTTTCAACGCCAGTTCGACACACCACAAGATAAAGGACGTGGGAACCGGATCCTTGTCAGTACGGCCCAGAAGTATTTCTTCAATCGCCTCTAAAGATGCTTGCTGAGGAATATTGGTGTAAAGAGATATGATGTCAAAGCCGAGTAGCAACTGGGTATTGGGGTCGAAGGCCAGGTTTTCGTGACTGTTGATAACATCTCGAGAGTCTTTAAGGTAAGATGACATTTTTTGCACAAATCCCTTCAGATAGTGGTCTGCAAAAGTGGAAAGGGGTTCGAGAACCGAGTTAATCCCTGCCACAATGGGTCGTCCTGGAGGATTGACCAACGTTTTGTGTACCTTAGGTAAGATGTAAAACGTAGGGATGCTTGGTTTTTTGTTAATGAGGAAATCCGCCTCTTGTTTCGAGATCCATTCTCGGTCTTTAGCTTTGGACACTTTATCAGAAACAAGTCCTATGAGTTCTGGGGTTGGGTCCATAGTAAGGGGGCGATAATAATGAATATCACTCAGTTGTCTTTCGCATTCCGTGATGTAATCAGTGCGATTAAGGACCACGATGCCTCCACCTTTATCCGCCTTCTTGATGACAATTTGAGAATTTTTAGACAAGGAGTCAAGTGCTTGGAGTTCTAGATTAGAAAGATTATGGAACAGTTTCGAAGGTTTACTTTCCAAGGCTTTTATTTCCGCAATCACTCTCTTTTCAAAAACCAGTGATTCAGGCGAGAAACTCTGTGAAGGAGGATAGAAGGTAGAGGGTTTGCGGAGTCCCGTACAATTCGTAGGTCCTTCAGCGGTGCTCGCGGTGTCTGAGGCGAAGAATTCTTTCAGATGAATTTTCCTCATGAATTTTTTGAAATCAATTAGGAATTCAAAGGGGTCATGTGCTTTAGTCATCACGTAGCCCAGACCTTTGTTAAGCACTTGTTGTTCAGTATTCGTAAGGGTGTAATCAGACAGATTGATCAAAAGCGATTCCCGCTTCTGGTTTGTTTTGGGTCGTCCCAGCTGCTTCTGTTTGGGGCCTGGTATAAAAAACGGCCCTGATTACCTCTTCTTCCTCCGTTGTTTTGTCGTCGAGATGGTTGACCTCTTCCTCTTCGGTTGGGAGTTCTATTTCCAGAGGACGTTCCTTCGCCTGCATCATCAGGATCACTACTATCGTGACTGGTACTGTATGAGGTATTACGAAATCTGACTCGTCTATTGTGTCTAGTGGGACCATTGGTTTGTAAAGATTTGTTGATGTGGTCTTCTTTCACGTATGGAAAAGCCCTCTCATGTGAGAAACGAGCTAAATCTTTTTTCAGACGTTGGATTCTTTCGTTGGTATTAATGCTTTTAAATTCCTTCATCTCTTTCTCTATTTCTTCAAGGCGTTTCTTATAATTGTCCAGAGGTAGTAGTTTCTTTATGTTGTCTTCAATTTTCAGAAGTTCAATTTCGATTTTGGTAGATGTTTCTTTGGCTGTATCTATAATCTCGTGCTACACCGTTAATAAGACAAAGATGAATGGAACGAACTCATACAGTTAAAGAAAAGACTCACGAGGACAGAACTTCATGGAGCAATTATGCTTGAATACCTGAAGAATAAAGCACTACCACAAGGACTGACAGTCCAGAACGAACCTAGATTGTTTCTTGATAACGAGAAATTCAGAGTACAATGGAGTTACATAGCTAATCGCTGTGGTCGTGACTGGCTGATTTTGATTATAGATACAGCCAAAGAAACATCTACCAAAATCGAAATTGAACTTCTGAAAATTGAAGACAACATAAAGAAACTACTACCTCTGGACAATTATAAGAAACGCCTTGAAGAAATAGAGAAAGAGATGAAGGAATTTAAAAGCATTAATACCAACGAAAGAATCCAACGTCTGAAAAAAGATTTAGCTCGTTTCTCACATGAGAGGGCTTTTCCATACGTGAAAGAAGACCACATCAACAAATCTTTACAAACCAATGGTCCCACTAGACACAATAGACGAGTCAGATTTCGTAATACCTCATACAGTACCAGTCACGATAGTAGTGATCCTGATGATGCAGGCGAAGGAACGTCCTCTGGAAATAGAACTCCCAACCGAAGAGGAAGAGGTCAACCATCTCGACGACAAAACAACGGAGGAAGAAGAGGTAATCAGGGCCGTTTTTTATACCAGGCCCCAAACAGAAGCAGCTGGGACGACCCAAAACAAACCAGAAGCGGGAATCGCTTTTGATCAATCTGTCTGATTACACCCTTACGAATACTGAACAACAAGTGCTTAACAAAGGTCTGGGCTACGTGATGACTAAAGCACATGACCCCTTTGAATTCCTAATTGATTTCAAAAAATTCATGAGGAAAATTCATCTGAAAGAATTCTTCGCCTCAGACACCGCGAGCACCGCTGAAGGACCTACGAATTGTACGGGACTCCGCAAACCCTCTACCTTCTATCCTCCTTCACAGAGTTTCTCGCCTGAATCACTGGTTTTTGAAAAGAGAGTGATTGCGGAAATAAAAGCCTTGGAAAGTAAACCTTCGAAACTGTTCCATAATCTTTCTAATCTAGAACTCCAAGCACTTGACTCCTTGTCTAAAAATTCTCAAATTGTCATCAAGAAGGCGGATAAAGGTGGAGGCATCGTGGTCCTTAATCGCACTGATTACATCACGGAATGCGAAAGACAACTGAGTGATATTCATTATTATCGCCCCCTTACTATGGACCCAACCCCAGAACTCATAGGACTTGTTTCTGATAAAGTGTCCAAAGCTAAAGACCGAGAATGGATCTCGAAACAAGAGGCGGATTTCCTCATTAACAAAAAACCAAGCATCCCTACGTTTTACATCTTACCTAAGGTACACAAAACGTTGGTCAATCCTCCAGGACGACCCATTGTGGCAGGGATTAACTCGGTTCTCGAACCCCTTTCCACTTTTGCAGACCACTATCTGAAGGGATTTGTGCAAAAAATGTCATCTTACCTTAAAGACTCTCGAGATGTTATCAACAGTCACGAAAACCTGGCCTTCGACCCCAATACCCAGTTGCTACTCGGCTTTGACATCATATCTCTTTACACCAATATTCCTCAGCAAGCATCTTTAGAGGCGATTGAAGAAATACTTCTGGGCCGTACTGACAAGGATCCGGTTCCCACGTCCTTTATCTTGTGGTGTGTCGAACTGGCGTTGAAACGCAACTATTTTGAGTTCAACGGTAGGATTTTTCAACAAACGGAAGGGACTGCCATGGGTGCTACCATGGCCCCGAGTGTTGCGAACTTATATGTAGAGACTTTCGAGAAAAGTAACATCTATAGTAATCTTAATCCCTACAATAATAACATTGTGAAATGGAGTCGGTACATTGATGATATCCTGGTCATATGGAGAGGCACCTTGACTGAAGCTAACAACTTTTTCAACTGGCTTAATAACCGTAACCCTCACCTCCAGTTTACTATGACGTCTAGCAACGAGCTCACTAACTTTCTGGATCTAACCATTTTTGCTTCGAATGGAGTCCTGAAAATTAAGCCCTATCATAAACCTACCGATAAAAACTCCCTTCTAGAGTACTCCAGTCACCACATTAAACATCTTCGTGACAACCTCCCCTTTGGGCAGTTTCTACGCCTGAAAAGGAATAGCTCTACTAAAGAAACTTATGAGGTGGAGGCCGACACCCTTGCAAAAAAACTGAGACAGAGAGGGTACCCTAAGAAACTGGTGCAAAAAGCAGCCAAAAGGGCTTTCAATAACAATCGAGAGGCATTATTAGAACCTAAACCAGTCAAACCTAAAGATGATCGGATTGTTTGTGTGAGTACCTTTTCTAACCAGAGCTTTGATATTACCAACATCATTAAGAAGAATTGGAAAATCTTTCAATCCTCCTCTCCAACTATGAACATGCCAATTTTTGCTTATAAAAAAAGCACAACGATAGGCAACAGAGTTAGTAATAGCAAACTTAAATCCATCCCTATCCAGGAACCCAGATTGACCACTCTATGGGGTCTACCTGAACCCACCGGTCATTACCCTTGTGGTTCATGCGGGGTCTGCAAATTGACCTCTGTAACTAAAAATATTGATGTTGGACTCTCAAAGCTCTGGACACAAAAAAATTTAACTAACTGTAACACAGAATTTGTGGTATATCTGATCACTTGTAAATGCGGACTGCATTATGTGGGGAAAACAACTCGCAAGGCTAAAGTTCGGATCATGGAACACCGGAGCTGTCTTAAAAACAGGACTGAAAATGCCCCAATGGTGAAGCATTTCAATCTTCTGAAACATCACTATGAAGACTTTAAATGGACAATACTGTTATCACTCAAAGGTTCTAATTATGCCACCCGTGAGAAAAAATTGTTTACTATGGAACAAAAGATGATTTATACTTTGCAGAGTGATATCAGGGGTCTCAATGACTCTGTCGAATGGTACAATATCTAATTGCCTGTTTTTTTGACCATTTCTTTGATCTTTTTTTCTGCTATCTCTGTATTGTGTGTACGAGGTACCTCAGAGTTCTCAGGACTAATATTGGTAGCTGTATTATTTGTTACACTGTTTACCATGCACTGTACACCTATAAGGATAATTGTTTACCCTTATCTCTCTACATACTAGCTGTATTCTCCCTAATGAGTATATTTACAGATAATTTATTCTATTATCTTTATACGGTCCTCTTGCTCTTGGAGTAGCTTTTTTAAGAACTGTTATAGTTTTGGTACTATCCCCAACAGCTTCCCCGTATGTCTATCTTTTTAGCACTCATGAGTTCTGTTTTTGCTCTGCGACCGGCTCTTGCCACTCCAAGATGGCGGCCGTTCAGAACTACGTTGGTCTGCTTGCTCTGTTCCTGGCCAGACATAGTTGTAGGACCACTTTGTCTCCATGACTACCGTTCAAGCACCGGTCATCCAGCCTAATGACCCTGTTATCTCCCCAGAACACGGTGCTCGCTGTACTAACCTTGCAGCACTTATCGCTGGTTGCAGCGTCTATTCCTGGAGCCGTTTGCCAGATCCGTTCTCGCCCGGCACTGCTATTTACATTTCGTAGGTAAGGCTAGATGCACACTGATTCCCTGTTTGGGGACCGCCGTTGATATATGACTTGCTTGGTTTCTAATGGCGGCATTTACTAATTTTCTGCCACTCTAGTCGCCCAATTCTCTTACTTCAGGGCCTATTAACGGTGTAGCACGAGACACCGTGTCACGCTTTGATGAATCTTTTTTGATTAGAGCTACCCAATGCACTACAGCTCGGAGCTACGTAGGAGGCACCCTGTGGACATGTTTGTTCATTTTACCACATTAGACTCTCTCTGTCTATACTTCCATCTCTAGATGGTTCACACTTTACACTTATGTCATTAGCTGCTAAGCTTTAGCACGTTTCCTGCTTTTGTTAATGAGCTACTTTTTAGCGCTCATGTGTATGTATTTTTACTCTAGGTAGGAACGATTTTCGGTCCCATACCGCCTACTACTTCTCGAGTAGAGAGCACCCACTCGGCATCAATGGAGGTATCTATTCCCCTCTTTTTTGATTCCGTAGTTCATGAATTTTGAACTTGCAACATGAATTGCTAATTGTAAGTTTATGTTTTGCGTTTTGTCTTTTATCTTATAGATGCTACGAATTCCGCGAATGTTATTAGTTGTCTACTGACTGTTGTCCTGGTTACGTGGTTAATCATATACCTCCTGATGAATGTTCCATAATAATTGTAGGAACTGAAACATGTCGAGCTAATACTCTGTATTTCTCACCAGAGTTATTAATTGTTTGTCTTAACTAAACCTAACCAGTGTAGGGTATGGTACACTATTTGTTAAAATGTACCTACAGACATTGAATGTGTCTACAGTATGATACATTGTAAATCAGCTAAATTTTAGCCTGTCACGTAACGCCTGTTTGTTTTTCTGTTACTCTGTTTATGAATTGCATGTGTTGTGGACCACATTATTTAATCACTTTTTAGACTCTGAACCTATTAAATTTGATGTTTATCTCTTTTTAATAACGACTGGTCCTTGTGTGGTCTCCCGATTCTGGGAGTCCTGTAAATGTGTGGCATCTACACTTTAGCTCTGTCTTCACTATAACTACATAGACCAGAGCACTCCTGCATCTCATAATCCCGCCCCTTCCCTTCTCACTGAGAACAAAAGACCTTTGAGATGCAGCACCCTGGTGTGAAGCTATTCCTTGTCAATGGGGTGCTCCCTTGATCCCTGGGTCCTGGAGAGTTGCCTTCTGTGCAACTGTCTCGGGCAGAGGGTGTTTCCTGCCCTCAAAAGAGATCAAAGAGGAGGCCCAGCCCTCCAGGTTCCTGTGCTGCCATTTGATGTGCTACACCATGACCCGAATACACATCACCTGCTACAGCAGAGCCAACTCACAGGCACTGGCACATGTGCAATATCAATTGGAATGTGGTGGATGCAATCATAAGTAATACTGTGCACTGTGCCTAGACATAGGCATAGCTTTTATTTAGAGTTTACCCTGTCACCAGCATGGGTTACCCATGCTCATCATAGATTGGAGTGCAGGGGGAATATCTTAAATGCTGCCTCTGCCCCACAGGGACTTGGCTGTCTCTGCAACTGTCAAGTGGACATCTCATGACCTTTGAACCTGCTCTGTACCTTGAGTGGAGCAGGTGCCATGGATCAGGCTACTGATGTGGCAGGTTCACTTATAGTATATACAATACTATAGTGCAATTGTTACAAAAATGTGCCATTTCAGTATCAAAATTTAATCCTGTGATACAACATCCATAAGGCATATTCAGGTGGCCTCTCGCTGTCTTAAATGTTTTTCTCTATTGCCACCTGTTGCAGGTGTATTTATGTGTTCCAATCCAAAATATGTGATATCATTGATTTGGTCTGGTATATGTTCAAGTTGAAAATGCTGGTCCAGAGGATACCTAGAGTCTCGATTTTTGATCGTCGTTATATGTTCTGTGATTCTAAATTTAAGAAATTTAAGAGGGCGTATTGTACTTTCAAAATAGATTTTTGAACGTGAGTATTTTATAGCATAAATTACATATTTGGTGTTGCAGTTTATAAAAACTTGAATCAAATGTTCTTGACCATTTGGCATCATGATCTTCATTTTCCCATTGTCCAGGTATGGACATACTGTGCATTTTACATATTTATAATTTTCTCTTAAATTGGTCGATAGCCACATCTTGGTTCTGCTTTGGTCTTCTTATTTTTCTCAAAATGCAAAGGACATAATATTTGTTTAATGTTCTTGGCTCTACGATAAGTAATGCATGGAGCATCACCTAACAGTAAATGCCAATGTCTTTTCAACATCACACACCAAATCAATATACAATTGTTAGATATGCTATAGTGTAAATAGATGTTTCAGCCCAGAGAAATTATTCCAATCAAGATTTTAATTTCAAGAAATTGTGCAATCGGAAGACATGTCACAGTAGAACCACAAATTATTGGATATGTACAAAACAAATATATGATTGATTGTGAGTGAGAATATTCATAATCTGGCCAGTAAGTATACCCCAAACCAAGATGAATAACGATATGTGATGACGTCAGCACGTGTTGAAGTAACATGCTCACGTCGTCACATCATCATAAAAAGTGGCCGTTTCGAAAGTAGCAATTTGGTAATCATGCCATTGCAATACGCAGACAAACAGAATATTGAACTCTTCAGAAGAAAAGGCAAATAAATATTGGCACATTTCAGCAATATTAGATCAAAGGAAAGCAATTCAGAATAGATTCTTAGAACTTATATTCTTTGCTTCAAAATAGGCATGAATTAAACAAATAACCCAATAATCGGAAAACCAAATTCATTTGAAACATTGCAGCGGAACTAAAATACAGCACAGGGAGTTTAAAAAAGCAGAAAGAATTGAGGGAACACAAATGCATAATGAGTTGCTTTAGTGTATGAATGTACAACAATGAAATGTGAATGCCAAACAAGGGAATTTAAATGTATGTATAAAGAATTCAAGAGGAAACACAAATGCATAATCAAGTGCTTTAGTAAATGAATGCACGACAATGAAATGTGAATTCCAAACACGGGAATTTAAATATATGCACAAAGAAATCAAAAAATTGGAGAGGCAAAACTGCAAACTGCAAATAAATTTAAATTGCAGCGCACAATTCAAGATACTTGGCATTTATCTTTATTTAGTATTGAGCCATTGGGCAGCCTCAATGTAAACAAGTATCAAACCTGTGCAGCCCCATTTCAACATAAAGCCAGATTTCTCAGGAAACTCACCATCAGTTGTTTAAAGGCTTCATCATCAGCATTATATCGAATTTAACGCAACGTAGGCAGAGTCTTAGATTATGATATAAATAATAACATGCAAAAAAGATATTAGTACAAAACATAAGTCACTAAAAAAGAATCTCCAAATGGAGAACAATTCAAAACAAGAGAACAAGAGGGGGAACAATTATTTTCAGGAATTCAGACACAAACTACAAACAAATTTGACAGCAATACAAAATCATTAAAGAAACTGTTTGGACAACTAGAATATCTCTCCAAGAAAGAATTATCCCGATGGTGGGAAGTAACCAATTTAGAAAAATATTTACAAGTCGGTAGAATACCTAAGAGGTCTTAGGATTTGTATATTCCCCTCATTCGAGGAAGATGAAATTGAAGATTTGAAAGACTGGGAAGAATTGTTAGTTACCACATCCAAAGAACTGATTCACAGAATCATTACCAATACGAAAAAAGCACATGATACTTTCATTAAAGAAATCAACACAATCAAAAAAGCAATAGAACAACTCAATTTGACGGAAGCATCATTGAAGAATTATCAGATTATGGATGATTATTTGCCAAAATTTGAACATGAACTAAAAATCAAGAAGCAACAGAAATTCCATAGAAATGAAATGGTTTATAAATTCAAGAGAGTCTATACATTCCAAAGAAAACTACCCAATAGACAAAGTAGACCATTCAATAAACCAGCATTCCAAAAATCTGTACCATCATGAATATCGCCTCCATCATCGGATCAGCGAGTGAAAGAGAAACAGAAACTCCTGAAGCAACAAATTAGACCATGCCAGAAGTAGTATCCACCTACTCTTTTTTAGAAGAATACCACAAGTACAGACAATCAAGAGCATATCCCTCATATCAACTATCTCAAAAGCCAAGCATCTCAACTGCACAAACTCCCAACACAAATGGTGGCCGATCAAGAGGGGCAGCAGGGGGAGGGGCAGCACCATCAGACAACATCATAAAACAAGGTGTGCTGACAAGATCCAAACATTATCAACAAAAGAGAACCTAGTATTAAACTTATCATATACAGAATTAACTCCGGAATTAACATCTACCCTCAACAAAGGTTTAACCTTCAGCCCTTCAAATCAAATGGATTATTTTCAAACAAACCTTGATGTGTATAAATTCAGTAGGAGTCTCAAATCAAAGAATTATTTGCATCGACAACCTACGAAAAAACCAACAGACAAAACTGATATTCCATCAGAATTAACTATTTCGCACTCAGCAGATACAGTAGATGTACTTAATATTCAAGAAATGGAATAAATATACAGATGTAAACATTTGCATCAGATCTTAATTTAAATACAGGACTGTCAGAACCAATGAAATTGAAACCCAAATCAACATTTTATTCACAATTACCAACAGATAATGTGGTGGATATCTTTCAAAAGGCTGTCTTGCCAGATCTATGGAATACATATCTGGTAACTAACAAACCAACACCAATCAAACGGAATTTAACATACTTGGAGAGAAAGGCATTCAAAGATTTGAGCTCTGATGATGCAATTACAGTAAAACAAGCAAATGTGGTAAAATAGTTCTCCTAAATACAGAAGACTATATCAAAATGGCACAAGTGCACTTGAGTAATGATGAATGCTATGCAAAATTGAAAGTGAATCCTTTGCCTCAAGAAAATCAAGTTATGTACTGGGGGAGATTTATAGATGACATTCTGGCCATCTGGAAAGGCAGCAAGGAAACATTAACAGAAATATCTAAATAACAATCAATACAATTTGACATTAACCATGGAAGAAAGCAAAGAAAGGATTCACTTCTTGGATTTAAAACTATACATGGAGAATAACCAGATCCAATTCTTGGATTTAAAACTATACATGGAGAATAACCAGATCCAATCTACTCTCTACATCAAGCCTACATCTGGAAACAGCATTTTACACGCAATGAGCAATCATCCTCAACATATAATTAACAGCATACCATATGGGGCATTTCGTAGAATTAAGCGTAATTGCACCCAAAATCAAGAATTGGAAAACACATAACTATGGCAACAGAAAAATTCAAACAAAGAGGATATGACAAGAAGCATCCAACAGAAGCATATAACAAAACTAAACATAGAACTAGGACAGAACTATTACATAACAAGCCCAAACCAGGACCAGATATTGGAAATCAGAAATTGAGGTTTATCATGACCTACAGTTCGAAAGCCCAGTGTATCAGAAAAATATTGAAAAGACATTGGCATTTACTGTTATTAGACACAGACTTAGCATCATATTTGGATGACTCTCCATGCATTACCTGTCATAGAGCCAAGAACATTAACAAATATTATGTCCTTTGCATTTTGAGCAAAATAAGAAGACCAAAGGCAGAACCAAAATGTGGCAATCAACCAATTTAACAGGAAATTATGAATGTGGAAAATGCACAGTATGTCCATACTCGGACAATAGGAAAACAAAGATCATGATGCCAAATGGTCAAGAACATTTGATTAAATATTTGATAAACTGCAACACCAAATATGTAGATTATGCTATAAAATACTGATATTCAAAAATCTATATTGGACGTACAATAGGCCCTCTTAAATTTAGAAATGCAGAACATATAAGGACAATCAAAAAACAAGACTGTAGGTATCCTCTGGACCACCATTTTCAACTTGAACATGCACCAGACCAAATCTACGATATCAAATATTTTGTTTTGGAACACAAATACACCAGCAGAAGGTGGCAATAGAGAAAAACCCTTAAGACAGCGAGAGGCCACCTGGATATGCCTTATGGATTGTTGTATCACAGGATTAAATGTTGATACTGAAATGGGACATTTTTTGTAACAATTGCAGTATAGTATTGTATATACTATAAGTGAATGTACACCACACTTATGGAAACATTGTTGGATGCAGGTGAATAATTGAAGGGAAAAGAAGATGTTTTATTTTTTGCTTATATGACAAGAAAAAATCTTGTTTCTCATTCGTCACATAACAATTCTTTAATACTTTTTCTTTTTCAAATCTCTGTCCTCTGTAATTCATTGTTTATTTATGATTATTTCCTTCTATTATGTCTTTGTCAAGTTATCGATCATTGAAATCACGCACCAAATCAATATACAATTGTTAGATATGTGATAGTGTAAATAGATGTATCAGCCCAGAGAAATTATCCCAATCAAAATTTTTCTTTCAAGAAATTGTGCAATCGGTAGACATGCCACAGTAGAACCACTAATTATTGAATATGTACAAAATGAATATATGATTGATTGTGAGTGAGAATACGCATAATCTGGCTAATAAGTATACCCCAATCCAAGATGAATACCGATACGTGATGATGTCAGCGTGTGTTGAAATAACGTGCTCATATCATCACGTCATGTATAAAAAGCGGCCATCTTGAAAGTAGCAATTTGGTTATCATGCCGTTGCAATACGCAGAAAAACCGAAAGGACGTGAATATTACACTCGAGAGAAGAAAAGGAAAGTAAATGTTGGCACATTTCAGCAATATTAGATAAAAGGAAAGCAATTCAGAATAGATTCTTAGAACTTATATTCTTTGCTTCAAAATAGGAACAAATTAAACAAATAACCCAAAATCGGAATACCAAATTCATTTGAAACATTGCAGCACAACTAAAATACAGCACAAGGAGTTTAAAAAGCAGAACAAAATTTGGAATTCCCTCCTGAAGGACCATTATAACTAATGGAGAAACACGTGTTGAGGGAACACAAATACATAATTAATTGCTTTAGTGTAAGAATGTACAACAACGATATGTGAATTCAAAACAAGGGAATTTAAATATATGTATAATGAATTCAAGAGGAAACACAAATGCATAATGAATTACTTCAGTAAATGAATGCACGACAACAAAATGTGAATTCCAAACAAGGGAATTTAAATATATGCACAAAGAATTATAAAAATTGTAGAAGCAAAACTGCAAACTGCAAATCAATTTAAATTGGAGCTCACGATTCAAGATATTTGGTATTTATCTTTATTTAGTATTGAGCCATTGGGCAGCCTCAATGTAAACATGGTGGATCATTCAACTTCTCTTTCTAGTCTTTCAACTTTAGGGATCTCAGGCACAGTTCTTAAGTGGTTTTCTTCTTATCTATTGAATCGTTGTTCAGTCGTTTTGTGGAATCACTTGTATCCTCGTTCCTATGCTCTTCACCAAGGCTCTGTTTTAGTCCCGCTTCTATTTACTTTATACACTTCACCTTTGGCTTCCATGAATTCAGAACATGATTTTCAGGCTCACTTCTATGCTGATGATACTCACATTTTCCTTTCCTTTACTTCATTTGATAATTCTATTCATCTATGCGTTTCTTAGCTGACAACTCTTGTATGCCTTCTTGCTTTCTCTGTCTTAATCCTAAAAAACTGAAAATCTTTTCTTTCCTGTTTCTTCTCCTATTTTATCACCCATTTTCATTCATATTTATTTTCCTCCCCTTCAACTTCCTGTTTGGCTGCAATCTCAGAATCTGAACTTCATCTTTCATTCTTATTTTTCTTCACATGCCCAGATTGCCGCCCAAGTTCAGTCTTGTCATTTTCATCTTTTTAATATTAAGAAAATCTGCCATTTGTTAACTTCTGCTTCTACCAAAACATTATTACAAGCTATTGTCTTATTATGTCATCTTAATTATTGTTCTTCCTTATATGTGGTTCTTCTTAGTTACATGCGTTTTCCTCTTAGTTCTATTTTCCATTCCGCTGTAACAATTTTGTTAAGTCTCCATTTCTCCTCTAGTCTTTCTTCCAAACAGGCTGGACTATGTTGACTTCTTATTAAACTGAGACTTGGGTATCAATTTCTTTGCTTGGTTTTTAAATGCTCTTGTGCTTTGGCTTCTGCTTATCATTGTCCCTTGGCGTCTTTATATCATTTTCCAAGGGTTCTTCATTCTGCCTCCTTTCAATTTCGTCTTCCTGTTCCTCGCCCCCTTGGGCAACCTTTCTATTTCATTTATTTCAACTCTCAGCTCTCAAGTTATCAATCTCTCCTCTTTTGGGTATTCGCTCCTGCTTGAACTTACTTAAATGAATTTATGGAATGGCTTAAGTCTATTTTTTCGGGATTGCTTTTTCACAAGATGCTGTTCTTTGATCTAATTCTTTCCAAGGATGTAACAAAGCCTACATTTTGGGGGGCTACTGATGATGGGAAGAGCCAATTCAAAAACGGGGTGGGGAAAACTTGAAGGCTCCACACCTTCTATTCAATCTCAAGTGGTGTCCAGCGTGGGCCCAAGTAAGCACAATATGCCGGTGGGAATACCCAAGTGATTGGATTTAAAGATAACATACCCATTTAATTGCTTTGATCATTTTTATATCTAAAGCCCAGGTATCTGATCAGGCATCACCCTTTATGCAAAAGCGGCCACCAGGGTCCATATGGTAGTGCAGTGTGCCACCACCTTTCCCCTTCCCAAACACCCAGAGACAACCCCTACTCCTTCCCTCTACATGCCAAAATCAGCTCCTCAGCCCAGCATTAAACATGAGTGCGCTCACACACATTTACACAACATTCACTCACTCATTTAAACAGATCGTTCACTCTCAGCACTATTCACTATACACTCGCTCATTAACAAGCACACCCAGCCCCCCATTCATCATGTACTCCTTCACACATACATTACATAACACATATACACACTCCTTGCACACATGCATACATACATAGATATTGAGCTAACAAACAACAATGCTTCCCTCCCCTCTCTGCTTGACAAATAGCAAGTTTGCACATCAGCCACCGCCCCTCAGATGTGAAAGAGCATATATGTTGTTATATGTTGGCTCACATCCGTGGGAAGGGGCTGATGTGTGGATATGATTTTTTTTCCAATAATTTTTATTGCCATTTCTTTAAACAAGAACATCGGGACTCAACAGTGTCCCTCAAACCCCCCCCCCCCCTCCTCACCGGTCTAAATGTCTTTGCACTGTCTCCAGCCGAACCTTAGATACTTTAGTTTAGGCTGTGAATATGTCGAGTATGTGAATGTTGTGGGGGCACCATTGCTGTATATAGTCGCTTTGCAGGAAATCGACGGCTTCTCTACAAACCGTGGTGAACTTCTGTCTATCACCTTGAAGATTATACATGATCTTCTCCATGGCTACGTATGTCCAGAACCTCCGGAGCCACTCTTGGGTGGTTGGAGGGGCCTTTTGTTTCCATTTCTGCGCTATGGCTAGCCACGCTGCTATAAGGAATCCCATGAAGTTCCGTTTTTGTGTCATTGTAAAAGACTTATCCCGGGGGGCCCACATGCCGCACATCCAAACTTCCTCTCCTAGGTTGGCTGCGCCCACAAAGATGGCCTGCATTTGTGTTTTCACTTCATCCCAAAATTGTTGTATTTCAATGCAGTCCCACCAGATATGTCTCCAGGTTCCCATTGAGTCGCATCCCCTCCAGCATTTTCCTTGTGTTGTTGGGAACATTTTGTGGATTCTCTCCGGCGTATGATGCCATTGAATCATCATTTTCGTCCAGGCCGCCCTCGTTTGTACTGCCCTTGTCCATTTCGGGATTACTTGCTAGAGGTATGTCCATTGGTCCCTCGTAATTCGTTTCCCTAGGGTTGCTTCCCACTTTTTCATGTACTGCCAGGTGATGTTTTCTTCTTGGGCGTTGATGAATTTGTAAAGAGTGGATACAAATTTTGTATCCCCCTTGTGGGTCATGATATAGGTCTAGAATGGGGTAAGGTCTCTTGTCCAGGTCTGAGTTATTCTTGGTAATGTGAGCAAGTGGTGGATTTGCTCATCTTGGTACCTGTCTCTTTCCGTAAGGCCCAAGAGTTCCCAGGCGTTTTGGAAGGATCTCATCTGATGTCCCTCGATCATGTCTCCCACTTTTGTGCAGTGCGCCGCATGCCATTTCTCAAAGGAGCCTCTTTCCTGACCGGGGGGGAAGTCTGGGTTATCGAAGAGTGGTATGAATGGAGCAGGATCAATCGTTAGAGTCCCCTTTTTTGTTGCTCTGTTCCATATTTCCATGGTGGAGCTCATGACTTCGCTGAGTTTTATGTTGTGATGCCTGTGTTCTGGTTTCCTCCGTAGGAGGTGGCGTAGATTTGTTCTTGCGACGGCTCTGTCCTGTGCCACCCACCACTTTTCTGAGTCATCCGTGATCCATTCGTGTAAGACCCACAGTTGTGCCGCCTCGTAGTATTTCTTCATGTGAGGAAGCGCCAATCCTCCGTCTGCTCTATGTGCGGTGAGTACCTGAAGTGACAGTCTCTGAGTTTTGTTTTGCCATATGTATTTCATAATGGTTTTGGAGAGGGTTTTGAAAAAGGCTGGGGGGACACGGATGGGGAGAGCTTGGAAATGGTAGAGTAGTCTGGGTAGTATCGTCATCTTGATGACTGTAATTCTGCCCCACCATGAGATTGTCAGGGGGTTCCATCTGCGTAAATCACTTTTTACGTCTTCTAAGAGTTTAGGGTAGTTACCTTTGTAGAGGTCCTGAATCTGCGGTGTCAAGGTCACTCCGAGGTAGTTGACTCCCGTTTCTGCCTTTTGTAGTTAGAGGTCTTTAGTCGTCTTGCATATTTCTTTTTTGTCACCCGCCAGGGCCATTACGGATGATTTCTGTTTATTTATCTTCAACCCGAGATCGCTCCAAAGTTGTCTATTGGCTGGATAAACAGGGGAAGCGTATTACTTGGGTCTGCTAAGGTCAGCAGAATGTCATCTGCATACGCCGCCGTTTTATGCGTGTGTCCTCCCATTTCTGCGCTCATAATGTCCGGAGTCGCTCTAATCTGAGCTAGGAGGGCTTCTAAAAAGACTGCATAGAGAAGAGGTAATAGGGGGCATCCCTGTTTTGTTCCCCTACTGATTTTTATTGGGTCTGAGAGTTCACTATTGACTGCAATTCTGGCCATCGGGGAATTATAGTTGGCTCGAATCATGTCTATAAAGTCCTTTCCCATGCCCATTTTCTGTAATGTAGCAAATAACATTGACCATTCTACACGGTCAAATGCTTTTCCGGCATCCTGCGCTATTATTGCCGAGGGGATTTCCATGAATCCTGTCTTCTCTATGAGGTGAATTATTCTTCTTATGTTGTCATGGATTCTTCTTTTAGGGTTGAAGCCAGATTGTTCCTGGTGGATTAATTTGGGGAGTAGAGGGACTAATCTGTTGGCCAGGACTTTCGTATAGAGTTTGGCATCGATATTGATTTGGGCGATTGGGCGATATGAGCCCGGTGTTTCAGGATCTTTCCCTTTCTTGTGGAAGAATAGTATTTTTGCTTCATTCATTATTGTGGCGATGTTCCCCGTTGTCTTGGGGGTGTTGAATAGCATGGTTAGAAGGGGCGTTAATATGTCCACGTATGTTTTGTAAAACGTGGCGGTAAAGCCATCTGGCCCCGGGGCTTTATTCCTAGGGAGGTCTCTCATTGCCTTCCCCACCTCTTCCGCCGTTATTGGTTGGTCGAGGGCCGCTTTCTCAGACGGGGATACTGTTGGAAGAGTAATCCCCGTCAGAAGTGCCACTTGTGCCTCTTTACACGGCTTCTGCGACATATGCAGATTCTGGTAGTATTCTCGGAATACTTATTTTATGTCCTTCGTTTGTGTCTTCTTTTCTCCTCGGCCGTTTATCAGGGTTTTCACTGCTTGGTCCTGACGTCTCCCTTTCAGTTGTCTCGCTAGTAGCATGTCCGCTTTATTTGATTTCATCGCATACCAGTGTTTTGCATGCAGTAGTTGCGTTTCGGCTCGTTTGGTTCTTATCAGGTCTAACTGGCTCTGAGTGTGTCGGTATGCTCTCTTCAGTTCTCTGGATGGGTTCTTGGTCATTTCCACCCTTATTTCTTCCAGTTTCTCCCCCAGTTCGTCCTCCCATTTGTGAATGAGTTTATCTTTTCGAGCTTTTAGGGCTGTTAGCTGACCCCTTATCACTGCTTTGAAGGCTTCCCATTTGGTGTTCGGGGTGACGTCTGGAGTATCGTTGTATTCAAAGTATTCTTCTATTTTTTCCCTGATAGTTTCTCTTGCTGCTAAATCATGTAGGATTTCTCCTGGAAGAGTCCATCGCCACAGCCCTGAGTGGTTTCGCATTTTGGGGAGGGTGATCCACAACGAGGCATGGTCTGATAGTGATATATTACCTTTTTCAATCTGGATTTCTCTGAGTAATGCCCCTGAAGCCCATATGTAGTCTATTCTAGAGATTGTATCATGTACTTGTAAATATACTGCTCTGCTAATGTGTACATGTCTGTTGTAAATATTGTAATTGTATGTAAATATTGCATCCTACGTAACTAACACATTGTCTGTAACAAGCGCCACGATGCCCACGGGCTGACGTGCGCTCTACAAATCCGAATAAATAAATAAATAAATAAATATGTGTGAGTGATATGTATAGCCTTCAGACGATCCTCTAAGTCTTCTCCACACGTCTTCTAATGCCAGGTTCTGCATCGCTTGTTTGAGAGCTGATGATGGGGCCCCCTGTTGGGAAATTTTGAGCGATCTTCTAGAAGGTTCCACGCTATGTTGAAGTCTCCTGTGAGGATCACCTCTCCTTCCGCGAAGTTTTCGAGCTTGCTTAGTGTTGCTTTGAGAAACCCTTCCTGGCCCGTATTGGGGGCGTATAGGGTTGTGATGATCACTTTGCGATTGTCTATCTGAATCTTTGCAAAGACGTAGCGGCCATTTTTGTCGGCTAGAGTGTCCTTAATTTGGACTTGCAGGTGGTTGGCGAAAGCAATGAGTACACCTTTTTTTTCCTCCTCATCGTTGGATTGAATGAACTGTTTATATCCTCTTATGCGGAGTAGATTCTTCCTCTTCTTCTGAATATGAGTTTCTTGGAGCGTAATTATATCGAACTTTTCTCTGAGTAAGAAGTGTTCAGTTTTTTTCCTCTTGACGGGCGTGCTCAGCCCTGTGATGTTATATGTCAAAATTTTCAGCCCCATTCTTTCTCGTGTTCTAGAAAGTCTTCGCTGGGGGCCTCCAGTGGTTCGCAAAGGTGTGTATTCATGCCGGTGATTGAGTCTATTCCCTCCCAACTTTTCCCTTGAACTCCCTCCCCTCCCTCCTCCCTTCCTATCCCCCCAACATTGTCCCTGAGGAGGGCCCTGGGCCCTATGGTTGCTCCGGCATTGCGCCTTTGCTCCATGCCCTCTAACGTCTCAGGGTGAGAGTTCGCAGGGGTTCCTAAACCCTGCATGTAGCGTGATTCCAATATGGTCCCATGGCTGAGCTGCGCTCAATTTTCAGCTCCTGCCCTCGTTACGGTTCTCGTGTCCATGTAGTCTCCTCCTCCCGTCCTGCCTTGGCTTGCTCTCTCTGGGGCGTTAGGTTTAGTCTGGGTTGTGTGATTGGAGTCTCGTTCTTCTTTTCACTGTTTGCCATCCCCTCGGCTGTCTTCGTTGTTTTGCGGGTTCCCTAGTTTCTGTAAGATCTGGCTCGTGCTCCTGGGAACCCAAAATCCTTAGGCCCTCTTCGCATGTTGTGATTCGGTGTTGTCTTCCTTCCCACGAGAATAGAAGGCTGAAGGGGAATGTCCATTTGTATCGAATTTGTTTTTCCGATAGGATCTTGGTCAGTTGGTCCATTTCTCTTCTCTTTCTGAGCGTGGATTGTGCTAAGTCTTGTAAAAGTAAAATGTCCTTGCTGTTCATTTTTATTTGGTCGAGGGTCCTAGCTTCTCTCAATATTCGTTCCTTTTGTGCGTAGCTTGTCATGGCCACTAAGACATCTCTGGGGCGGGACCCAGGGTCCCCTGCCAGCCGGGGGCCTACCCTGTGTATTCTGTCGATGAGAATGTCTTCACTGAGGTCGACCTTCAATATGTTCTGGAACACTTGTTGTAGCTCTATGCAGAGATCTTTATCCTCCACCGTTTCCGGCATGCTTTTGATGCGTATGTTTGATCTCCTCGATCTATTTTCCAGGTCTTCGCATTGAATTTTGAGTTCCAGGACCAGACGAGCGAGGCGGTCCTGTGCCTCAGCATGTGCGGTCGCCTCTTCATCCATGTTCTGGACCGTTTTTTCCAAGTTATCCGTCCTCTCCTCTAGGGATTCTATGTCTTTTTTTAGGTCCTGTACAGCTAGTTTCAATTCCCCCTTCATATTGTCAAATTGTGACTGTGTTGAGGCAATGAATTGGTCTTGAAACTCCTTAAACCAATTTTTCATATCTTCTCGTGAGGCCGCCATTTCCAAGCTTACGTCTCGCTCAGCAGGGACCCTCTCTGGGCTTTTCTGTTTGGTTTGTTGTTTTATTCCTGCGTTTCCTAGTCCCCAGTGGTGGGTCAGGTCTTGTATCTGTTTGGACCCTCTTTTGTTTCTGGATTCAGCTTGTGACCCCTGTCTGTTCCTGGCTTTGGACATGTGTAGCCTTCCCTAGCACTGGGCGCTTTCTCTGTGAGGCTTTCTCTTTCTGGTCTTGGAGTCGTTGTGAGGGTTCGCTTGTCCCTTTGCCAGATCCTGTGCCCCTCCGCTTTCCACAATGGGGAGAGGTACGATCTAATTCATGGGGCCTAATGGATTCCTTGCCCTTGCACTGGCGCTCGAGGTTGGGGTAGTTTCTATGCTATTGGGGGCCTGCACCACTGGGGGGCCGGGCGGTGCCCCTGTGCTATTTGTGCATTAATGGGCCGGACTTCCCTCGGCTTTACTGCGCCATTTCGGATCCACCACATAGGGTGGGGGGTCCCCGTCTTTGCGTGCTCGAGTGGGGAATTGTTGGAGACTCCCAGTGTGCTCCCTGGAAGTCTGCGGGGGGGGCAAAAACCCTCCGCTCTGCCTTTGCACTGGAGCTCCCCACTCAGCGCTCAGAGGTTGCGTGGCCCGGTATCTTCGCAGCGCCCTGTACCTGCTTTCCTTTTCCTCGTTTAGGGCTCCGGGCACCACTGGGCTGGCGCACTGCTTCTGGGCCCGCTGGGCTCTGACAGCTGCTCTCCGGTGCTCGGTCCGATGTTTTCTCCACCTGGACACACATAGGGGCCTTGTCTCCCTCCTGGGCCGTTCCCTCTCTCTGGCGGCTTCTCTCCCGGCTGCTTTATTCTTTTCCCGCTTTGGATGCCTTCTGGTCCTCCTCGGCGGCGTCTCTGCTGGAGGGGCCCCACGCCGCTCTCCTTTGGGTTTCTCTTCAGTGGGGGTCTGGGATTTTCCCTTCGGGGCTCCTCTGTTGCTTCCGGACAGTGTGCTGGTTCCGGGATGGGAACGCCGCTCTCTGGTGCTTTGCCGCGGCGTCCGGTATTGACAGGATCACCGCGCCGGCGGGAAGCCGGGGTGTGTCGGGCCCGCGGTGTCGATGCTATCACCTCCGGGATTCCCCATTCAGCAAGTCTTTGCTTCCTTATCTCTATCTGTGTATGGAGGGATAGAGGAGTAGGCGTGATGGGTTCGGAGCCGGCTTATATTACTTCTTTATTACCGCAGCCCGAGCTGGGAGACGGAGCTGCGCTCACGCACGTCTGCCCGGCTCGGCCGCCATCTTGGAATCCGTGGATATGATTTTTGTAGGTAGAGAGGTCATGTTATGTTAAAGGTTCTTGTACCGCACACTGTTGACACCTGCATGGTTTCATGGCACTCTGGCGGATCTGCAATGCAAGGAGGGTGGTTGGGTTTGTTAGTTGGATTGAGCAGGACAAGAGTAAGAGAGCTGTGATGTCCTGTTGGTAGCTTCAGTTTGGAGAAACTGTTCACTGAGCTTGGGTGTATTTTCGGTTTATAGCCGTCAAGTGATGTTTAGGTGGGATTGTTTATTGTTTGTTTCCTTGTCGGGGTGTTGTGAAATGCATGCTGTTTGTGGGGCTATTGAGGTATAGCTGTGTGTAGTGCAGAGTTTGAGAAGGCGTACGCAGAGGGATGAATATTTAGTATGGTTAGTTGGTGTCAATACATTTCGTACCCTTGACATACCAACTAAACCTGACCCATATCCCTCCCCTGTTATTCTTTCGAGTGCGAAGCAATTATCACCCTGACAAGTTATTCCCAGAGAGACACATTCCCTGTCCTCTGACCTCAATCCGTGTGCGGCATGGTGTGGGGTGCTTTTAAAGGCCCCAAACATAAGTCCCTTTAAGATGAATATCAAGATTTTAAACATTGAAACAAAAATGGCCTGCTTTTGCATTTCAAGTAAAGTTAAAGAGCCATGTGGAAAGGGGCCTACGTGACATTACCAATGAACAAGCAGAATTTTAATTTACACAAGAAGGAGGAATAAAGGATCCTGTCACATGGACCACAGGTTTGTGCTTTGGCTTTGAAACATTGAAAACAAAAAAAAATGTAAAAAATAAACGGCCTTCACATGTGTGTGCAAATGAAAACGGCTTTTAAAAAAGAAAAGTGGAAAAAATATCACTGCTCACAGAAAAATTTCAATAAAACAAAACCTGATGTGTGGGTTAACAAAAGCAATGTATATTATGCTTCACCTACAAAACTCCAGTGACATTTGAAGAGCCACTTTGCCTTCAAGAAAATGTCAGCCTAAGGCAGACCCGGTTTCTGGCTGTGGTCAAAACTTCACAAAGGAAACCTCCCACTTCCAACCTGGATATCACACCTTCCATCTAATTACAACTCACAATAAAATGTCCTGCTGAAGGTGGAGAAAGCCCAGTGTTCTCCAGACTTGCTGGCTCTGATAGCAGGGACTTCAAGTAAAATCATCCTTGGCTGGAGCATGACTAAAAGGTGTGAAGACTGAGGGCTGCAACTTCAAAGAGAAAACTACCAACTTCAGAGAGACTTGTAAAAAAACCTCTGGTCACAGGCTGGCCCAGGGAGACATATGGATGTGCTGGATGAAGCAGACCTCCCATTTGCTGAATATATAGATGTACAATTAATTTGAAAGGACTATTATCATTTAGGCCTTTTTCTCAGACATCGTAAGGCGGATTGATTTCATTTTTGTAAAATTCTTTATGTAATTTCTAGGCGATTTTGGGGATATAAAATGCATCTACCTGTGACTCTTTGAACTGTAATGGCCAGTTAGACTAGGTTTCTGGCTGATCTGAACATGTTCCAAATGTGAGAGTTGGTGAGTGGTGGAAAATCAAATTAGGGATATGCTTAATAACTTACATATTCATAACTGTTGTGCTGTTTATAGAAACAGCAGAGATGTGTCACATGGCCATGCGACATCGTACAGATTTGGTGGTCGGTTTAGCAAATTCTCCATGATCAGCTAAAACAGAAAATATGTTTAGTATGGCAGTTGCTAGTAAAATTATGAAGTTGTGATACAAAACTACAGAACAGGAAGGCTGAGGTATGCCAGGTAAATGTAAGCGCTTGAGCAATTGGTATTGGAAAAAATTGACCCTGTTTAAACTCCAAGGACAGGCTGCTGCACCCTGAGGGAACAAGCGGGCACCTCAAACCCACATAAAAACGAATAGAACACTGGGTATTCCAACAATTTGGATGCGCTGCCATAACAAATAGTTAGAACAACTTGTTAGTAAAAAGTCCTCATGCACAATCAATGTGCAATATATGTTACAAATAACACGTGAATGAAAAATTGCGAAATTTAATGTTCTTCACATCCAGTATGTGATATCACATGACAGAGTGATGTGCCAACACGTGTTTCGACCTCTTGAATCAAGACATGTCTTGATTCTAATGGACTGCCGCAGACGAGAGATTATGGTTGCATGCCAATTGAGGCGGGATGTTTGAACTTTATTAGAATGTTTGATTCGACCCAATCCACATTTTCGAATAGGAAGATTTTCCTAGTTGGAGAAATGAATTAAGGCAATGCCACGATGCAATGTCAATCCGTTGGTTATCACCCTCAGACACCCAAATAGTGGAATCCTAAACAAACGAGTTTTGCCTTGAAGAAGACCGAGAGAGGTCGAAACACGTGTTGGCACATCACTCTGTCATGTGATATCACATACTGGATGTGAAGAACATTAAATTTCGCAATTTTTCATTCATGTGTTATTTGTAACATATATTGCACATTGATTGTGCATGAGGACTTTTTACTAACAAGTTGTTCTAACTATTTGTTATGGCAGTGCATCCAAATTGTTGGAATACCCAGTGTTCTAGTGATACAAAACTAGATTTTGCCAAAAAGTTCAAGGGAGAACAAAGGGGCGATTACAAATAGCAATTGCCATATGTTGCTCCAGACCCCTAAACCAATCCTGACTTGTAGACGGAGTTGGGAGGAGAGAGAGGGTAGCTGTGCAATTCTAGTGGCATGAATTATTGCAGGGTACCTCTCCAAGATTGTAAAATTGGTGAGGTCATTGGTGCTATATAAGGAGGACTGCACTGGGACAGAGGACACGCAAAAACAAGGAGACATAAATAGGAGAAAGACAGGAGGACAGAGAGAAGAGACAGATCATCAGGAAGGCTGCTGAAACTTACCATCTGACAGCTTTAAGGAGACAACAGAGGCGATTGCTGAGAGTGCATCTGGGTGGAACTGTGTATTTCTCGGAAGGCCTTAAAGCTCACTGTGTCCTGTGGTGGAGAGCGGGAGGCCATGTTTGAGGGTGCAGTGACCAGACGCCTGCCCTATCTTTCCAGAGTGTCCTGAGATGCTGCTGGCTTTCCTGAACCTTAAACAGAGGTGTGCTATGTAAGTAGAACTAATCCCTGGAAAACCAAAAGGTGGGGGGAGTCTGCTTGCCTTGAATCCTCTCCCTTTATAGTGACTGGGGAAGGGGGGGTGGGGCAAAACGGTGTAGATCCTTAGCCTATGTAACCAAAAATATAAATGTTTTTAATTCCCCATTTGGCAGAACACTACAGGGTGAATTTAGTTAAAATTCGAAATTAACAAAGCTCACTTCCCAGTGTGCGCTGAAAACTATAGCCTATAATTTAGTTGGTAATCATTGTTGTCCAGCTGACCCCGACATCTTGAAGGAAGAGGGGTGTCTTTGTTCTTAAATCAGTCCAACCTTTTTATCAAGCTTCCTCAACACAGGCCTTTGAGTGAGGGGGTTTAAAATCCTAAATTCCCCAAAGCATTCCGATTTTTCTGTCTGACTTCCCAACATAGACCAAAGCAAGGGGAGCAGGGGGTTTGAAAAACAAAGTGATAAATTCCCCAGCGTTTGTTTTAAACCAAAAGTTTGGGCGAAATGATATTATTGATCAGTGTAATTATTTTGTGAAGTGCAATTTACAGAAAGGGAAGAACTGGGTCTGTGTTCTTTTTAGCTCGCTTTTGTGATGTATTTATGCTGAGAGAAGTTAATTGTGTTGTGCCAAGGATAAAGAGGTGTTTTCGATATTTGTCTGCTAATTTCTATTACTTTTAATTTAAAATAAATACCAAGATATTTCCTGTACACCATCCTGGTTCTTGGCTCATTGTTAGCTCAGGGGCGAGCAACCAAGGGGCATAATATGTGCCTGAGATAGGGCTAATAAAGAATCTGTTTAATAGTTTGTTGCATAACCACTTGGGTGGGGAGGGAAGGAATTCCCTGTGTTGAGGGTGGCTTCTCAATAAACCGTTACAACAGTTTCTTCCCCGTAACCCATTCCTTTATGTGTGACACACGCCACACTCTCAGCAGTCTATTTAAGTCTTATACATCTCTCTCCCATGTTCGTCCATCCCAGTTAGGGACACTTCCCACCTTCAGCACTCTGTCACGGTGAGATAACTTTCAGGTCTCCAACCGCCCTTCCAAGTGAGAGGCCACTCCCATCCCCTGCCTTCCTCCCCAGTGCAGCACACTCCTCACTCTTAATGAATACATCTGGGTGTGTTACAATTCCTGCTCCCATCAGTCTTTAAGGTTTGGTGCATTTCCCACCCCAATTAATCTTCATTAGCCTAGCATGATGCAAAAGTTATATAGTGTCTGTTTCAGGGCAAAACAAGGGGCATACGGCTTAGCTATACTATTAGACTGGATGCTGAATACGGCTACCCTGCACATACATGCTGAGTGTGAGAGTGGCTGATTTAAACAAATAGTGTGCATGCTGGATAAGGCAAGCCAATATGGGTAGGTTTAATGCTTGTAAGAGTATGGTATCAGGTTATTTGAATAGGTGGTTTCCCCTTAGTATTTTAGTGGTTGTATTCCCCTCTTTTCAGGCGTGTTACTCTTGCTGGGTTTGGTTTGGTCTGGTTTGGCTTGTTGGATTGTGTTGATGGGGATCTGTTCATTTGCTCGGACCTGGTTTATGTCGGGTGTGTTCTTTCAATCCTTGTTTTGCTGTGCTCTTGTTCTGTGTATTTGTTCGTTTCGAGGTTTGCAGATGTTGTTCAGTCATTTTCATCCCCTCTGGCATTGAAGAGCAAGGTTTTGAGAGGTTTCCAGAATTTTAGATGCTCCTCTGCAGTTCGTATTTCTCTAAACAGGGAGTTCCAGAGTTTTACGGCTATTCAAGAAAAGGCTGATCCTTCATGTTTTTTTTTCACGTAGAGTTTAGGTTCCAGGCGAATGTCGTTGTTGGATCTAAGTGTTCTTGTTGGTTTGTAAATGGTGATTTTCTTTTGTATGAATTCTGCTCACTAGCCATGGATTGCTGTGTGTGTGTTATGCACATTGTTTTGAAGGTGACTCATTTTTTGACTGGGAGCCAATGTCGCATCCTTAGCGCTGGTGTGATGTTGTCCCTTCATGAGAGTTTGAGAAGTCTGGCAGCTTCCTCAGCAAGTACTCCAGCATTCTAAGGTATACGCTGTTGGCTTAGTCTATCCTGGAGGGAGATGATGGTGATTGCTTTGTGCATGAAGGAAAAGAAGGGTAGAATCTTTTTGATCAAGTGTAGATGGAAGAAGCATATCCTAATTAGCACATAACTCTAAGGTTATCTCGTGGTGTTTTAGGATTCCAATGTTTTTTGCTACTTTGGATGGTTCAGGTCAGGTTCCCAGTTCTGTGGGCCATGGAATGTCCTGTTTGTTTCCTTGATGGTCCGGTGTAATCATGATTTACATTTTGTCCAGGTTAATTTTAAAGCTATTAGTGTTTATACATTGATGGGGTTCTTTGAAACAGTCTATTACCGTGGGGTTCTCCTCTTCATTGCCGTTGATTTTGTAGATGGTTTGAGTATCGCCTGTGTAATTGTAGCATGTGAGGCTGTGACTTTTAATGAGGCTGATTAGTGGCGTCATATAGATGTTGAATAGTAGCGGGGATAACGTTTAGCAAAACTAATAGAGATAATGTATTCCACGAGTGGTGTCCCACGGTGTGGATTTTAATGGTTTTAGCCATATTGTTTCTGTTCTTTCAGACAAGAAGGATTTTATCCAAAGCAGCTCTGTGTCACTGTTTCCTATATCCTCCAGTTGTATTGACGAGGGTGTTATGGTTGACTGTGTCAAATACAGCAGAGAGGTCGAGTAGTATCAGTGCCAAGCTCATGTTGGAGTCTGCGTTGGTCTTTAGGTCGTCCCATATAGAGAGTAGTGCCGTCTCCGTTCCTCTCATGGGTCTGAAGCCTACTTGTGCCTGGTCCAGTAGTTGGTTATTTTTGACATGTTCCAGGATTTTTTTGTAGACATAGGTCTCTATTAGTTTTGCCTGGTAAGGAATGTTTGAGATTGGTCTGTTGTTTGAGAGGTCTTCTAAATCGCCCAATGGCCCTCATTAGGACCCTGGCGCTAAGGGGTTAGCGCCAGCGTTAGCTGCGCCGACCCCTTACCGCCAACTACGAGTTCCCGGAGCGCCATGGTCATTTCTCCGCCCGCTTTTTGCGGGCGGAGAAATCCATGGCGCTAAGGGACCTCGTTGTTAATTACGCCGCCGTACTTTACGGCGGCGTAATTAACTCCTTCCCCACTCCCATTATACCCTATGGGGCAAAAATGGGAATGGGGAAGGGTAAATGGGGATTGGGGACTTACCGCCCCGCCGACCTCGGAATGGGGCGGTAAGTCCGCCATCCGCCATGGCGTAAAGGGACTTTGCGCCATGGCCGGAAAGTCCGTCGATGGCGGAAAAAATCCGCCAGGGTCGGAATGAGGGCCAATGTATCTTTGAGGAGCAGTTTGATGTAGACTGATTTGAAGGATTGTGGTACCCTCCCCATTGAATGAAAGAAAAAGGACAGACACCCTGCCGTTCCCACACTTTACCCACTCTCTTGCAATGACTTCGACAAGGACTTCATTTGTCACCCCCCAACCTAGCATCACTAAGTGATGCAACTTGACAGATCATTGAGCTCAATCTCAACAAACACTGATAAAACCGCCAAACATGTCTTGGCAAAGAGACCAACCCCACATTATTGAAAAAGGGACAGAAAAAAGGGGCACAGGGTGGGGAAAGTCTTTCTTGAAAGTAGCAGCTTTAAAGTTTTGTTGTGTTTGTGCAAATACAATTTTCTGGACAAACACAGTAAAACTGTAAGGCCACCAGTTTCAGGAAGACTTCCCGCCCCTCTCTGCATAACTAAACGAAAGCATGAAAGCCCCGCCCCTCAACTCACATTTCCGGGAAGGAGATGGGAGGTGGAGCTGGAGCCCGATTAGTTCAATGGCATTACGCCACTGATGCTTTCGGTTATGTGAGTTGTTCTATGGATCATGTTTTCGCTATTTACTGTTATTGTACTGTTTTGATTTCTTTTTTGCAGTGCTCCGAATAAAAGCGCTATGTAAATACTGTAACATAATAAACAAATACATAATGTGGGTTTGAGCGTGACAACCTGCAACAGCCATCATATAGGAACCGAGAGGACTCTTGGGCCCTGCAATCTCTGCTTAGGCTGTCAAGGCAGTAACGTCTCCTCGTTATGTGTGAGGGACTATTACGCACATACGCTTTTATATATGGAGAGCCTTCCACGCGGAAACACCTGCAGGGTAATTCATAGAATTTCGCAGAAAAGTGTCGCAAGCGGCTGGCGCAGAGTGTCCGCGTGCGATTGTCTGCGCCAGGCACGTGCGCTAAAACCGATTTCCGCGCACAGCGTATTCATGGATTTTAGGCTCCCAAACCAGCCGTGGCGCAGAGTATCGCAGCGACCCTGCAGCAGCGCCAGTAACGCCCCCAAGAACGCCCTCGCGCAAGGAAAAGCCATCAAAATCGCTAAATCATCGCAAAGGGCTGCGCTAACCCTGGACCAGTTTACAGGGCTGCCAAACAAGGAACGCAAAGCGGGTAACGTTCATATCAGGGTTACGGGGGAAGTTTTACACGCGATTAGCCAGAGTACGTGTATTACAGGGGTACGCGGGCAGTTTTACACGCGATTGCCCAGGGTACGTGTATTACAGGGGTACGCGTGAAGTCTCACACACGATTAGCCAGGGCACGTGTATTACAGGGGTACGCGGGAATTATCAAACGCGATTTGGCTGGGTACGTGTATTACAGGGGTACACGGGAAGTTCTACACGCGATTTGTCTGGGTACGTGTATAACAGGGGTGCGCGGGAATTATCACACGCGATTTGGCCAGGTACGTGTATTACAGGGGTGCGTGGGAATTATCACACGCGATTTGGCTGGGTACGTGTATTACAGGGGTGCGTGGGAAGTTACACACGCGATTAGGCTGGGTGGGTCCTCACAGGTGTTCCCTGTACACCCTCCACGGCCCCTGCAGGCAGCCCACAAAACAGGGGACTACCCTGCACACCTGCTCATGTCCCCTTGCACCCCCACCCCCCAGCAACCAGGGGCAGCCTCCACCAGGCCCCCACCCATGTCTCCCACCACCCCCACCCCCCAGCAGTGCAGGGGCAGCCTCCACCAGGCCCCCACCCATGTCTCCCACCACCCCCACCCCCCAGCAGTGCAGGGGCAGCCTCCACCAGGCCCCCACCCATGTCTCCCCCCCCCCCACCCCCGGCAGTGCAGGGGCAGCCTCCACCAGGCCCCCACTCATGTCCCCTTGCACCCCCACCCCCCAGCAACCAGGGGCAGCCTCCACCAGGCCCCCACCCATGTCTCCCACCACCCCCACCCCCCAGCAGTGCAGGGGCAGCCTCCACCAGGCCCCCACCCATGTCTCCCACCACCCCCACCCCCCAGCAGTGCAGGGGCAGCCTCCACCAGGCCCCCACTCATGTCCCCTATCACCCCCACCCCCCCAGTCACCAGGGGCACCCTCCACCAGGCCCCCACTCATGTCCCCTATCACCCCCACCCCCCCGCCACCAGGGGCACCCTCCACCAGGCCCACACTCATGTCTCCCACCACCCCCACCCCCCAGCAGTGCAGGGGCACCCTCCACCAGGACCCCACTCATGTCCCCTATCACCCCCACCCCCCCAGTCACCAGGGGCACCCTCCACCAGGCCCCCACTCATGTCTCCCACCGCCCCCACCCCCCCCAGTCACCAGGGGCACCCTCCACCAGGCCCCCACTCATGTCTCCCACCACCCCCACCCCCCCAGTCACCAGGGGCACCCTCCACCAGGCCCCCACTCATGTCTCCCACCACCCCCACCCCCCCAGTCACCAGGGGCACCCTCCACCAGGCCCCCACTCATGTCTCCCACCACCCCCACCCCCCAGCAGTGCAGGGGCAGCCTCCACCAGGCCCCCACCCATGTCTCCCACCACCCCCACCCCCCAGCAGTGCAGGGGCAGCCCCCACCAGGCCCCCACTCATGTCCCCTATCACCCCCACCCCCCCAGTCACCAGGGGCACCCTCCACCAGGCCCCCACTCATGTCTCCCACCACCCCCACCCCCCCAGTCACCAGGGGCACCCTCCACCAGGCCCCCACTCATGTCTCCCACCACCCCCACCCCCCAGCAGTGCAGGGGCAGCCTCCACCAGGCACCCACTCATGTCCCCTATCACCCCCACCCCCCCGCCACCAGGGGCACCCTCCACGAGGCCCCCACTCATGTCTCCCACCACCCCCACCCCCCAGCAGTGCAGGGGCACCCTCCACCAGGCACCCACTCATGTCCCCTATCACCCCCACCCCCCCCGCCACCAGGGGCACCCTCCACCAGGCCCCCACTCATGTCTCCCACCACCCCCACCCCCCCAGTCACCAGGGGCACCCTCCACCAGGCCCCCACTCATGTCTCCCACCACCCCCACCCCCCCAGCAGTGCAGGGGCAGCCTCCACCACGACACCAACTTCCCTGGCACTGAAGCTGGTGCCCCTCTGCCTCGTTGGCCGGGGGTTGGCACTGGTGCCACCTGTTGTAGTGGCCGACATGGCAACCCCAGAGGCAGGAGTGGGTGGGCAACTGGGTCCTGGGGCAGGGCTGTGGGGCGACGGAAAAGCAGTCGGGAGCCTTTGGTTCCAGCAGGGGTGGTCACAGCAACAGCACCCCTGGCTGATGTGCAGGCAGCAAATGGCAAGGCACGTGGCCAGCAGGCAGTCAGGCAGCAGCAGATGGCAGGTGGGAGCGTGCTCAGGGCTCTGGGGGGCAGTAATTTGGCCCCCTGGGCAGGAGCGTGGTCTTCCGTGTGTGAACGCGTGGCCAGCTTGATACGAGTGATGTGGCACGCGAAAATCAAACACGTCTGCGTGTAAATCGACGTGCACGCGTAGGAAAATGTTGCGTGACACGTCCCAGTGTCAAAGCGTGTAATAGTTGAAAATGGACCTACACGCAGAAGTGACAAAGCGTGTGATTGGTGAAAAAGGACCTACACGCAGAAGTGACAAAGCGTGTGATTGGTGAAAAAGGACCTACACGCAGAAGTGACAAAGCGTGTGATTGGTGGCAATGGCCCTAGCACGTACACGCCGCGTAAGTGACGCTGTACGTGTGGGCCTGTATATAAGGTACGTGTAGAACACCATTTCCTTGTACGTGCTTTTCGTGGAGAGCGAGTGGGTGAATTCTGTACTTCTTGTCGTTTCACACGCGATTTACTTCACGGCGTTTCCAGTTCGTACTCCCTGTTACCTCTGACAGCTTTTTCTCTTTTTTCTCTTGTACTGGTTTACCTGGGCCTGTTCCCTCAAACAGTGTCCCCTTCTACTGTTGTCCTGTCTCCTCAGACAGCGTACAAATCTTCTTTTGGCGGGGGTGTTGCCAACCAAACGCGCTCATTTTTCACGCTCTTTTACCTGGCAGACGGTGAGTCACGCACGTATCTAACTTCTGTGCTTGCCCCGTGTGTAGCCTACCCCTTCAGAGGTCATTCTAGGCTGCGTGTGACACGCATACGTTCATTCTTGTGTTACTGGGTGCCACAGCGTAGTGCAGGTTTTTCTTTCTGCACACGTGGTCTAGGAGGGGTTGCGTGCACGTCATCTCCCTTTTTTGGGGCTCCTGTGCGTTGCGTGACCCGTCATCTTTCCCCAGGGGTTACATTCAGCCTTGCTAGAGCACTAGGGTACAATTACCATCTGGTACCCAACCCCTTTGACCCCCAATTGCCCAGGACAATAGTCTACATCCACTCCCATACGCACATTAATATCAGTGCCATGGCTGGGAGGCGAGGATTCCGTAAGGGTGGCAAAGGTGGAAGAGCCACAAGTGGTGGCCGTGGTGGATCCGGTAGGGGACGTGGTCGTAACTTGCAGGGTGAGCCTGTCCCCCCATGTGTGGAGGACCAGTCAAGGGCACCCATAATCCCCCCCCTCCCCCCCTCCTGTTGAGGCTGATGTGGCTGACACCATCCATGCTCAGCCCTTGTTGGACCAGCCCATTGTGGCACCAGACCTGGCTGACTCCATGGCTGACTTCCAGGTCAGCAGGGCTACGACACGTGCGCTGGTGCACGTTGATGCCATCATGCCACGTGGATCTGGGGCAGCAAGGTCATCTGCTGTCCCAAGTAGGCAGGGCGGAGAGGCTGCAGGGGCAGCTGCGGCTCCATCCACCCCAGCTCTCACACACCCAGCCAGGACAGTGTCGGTCCTAGTCCATCCTGCTGACATTCCCCCTGACACCATTACACTAGAGCCAATGCCTGCACCAACTCCCATGCTGAGTGTGCAATCCCACACACCTGATACAGAGCCCACCAGGGCTCCTGCCCCTAGTGTCCAGAGCGGCGCAGGACACTCAGTATCACCACCACCTTCCAAGCGGAAGAGGAAGAGTGCTAGTCCGGCACAGGCGGATGCCCCAGACACGGCTACACAGTCCGGCCCGTCCAGGAAGCCCAGCTTCACGGATGACGAACTGATGCACTTGTCGAGTATGTGTCCGGACATGATAACGAGATGGTCATTGTTGCAGGATCCAAGACCACACCTGCACAACGCCAGGCACACTGGCAGACCGTTGCAGACATCGTAAGTGCCCTTGGAATCGTGAGGCGCACAGCCAATGATTGCTATAAGCGCTGGAATTACCTAAAGCGCACACACCTGGTCATCAGGCATCCCCAAAAGGCTGGTTCTGGGTGTGAATATTCTGGCCCTGACTATCCTCCTCCTCCTCCTTTGGTAGCCCACTGCCACTGCTGCTAGGAACGGTATGTTCATCCTGGCGTCTGGCTTGTTATTGTTAAAGTGCGCAAATTCATGCTTTGCGCGTGTTCTAGGCGAGCGTGTGACCCGCGCACCCCTGGAATCCAGTTCCCAGTCCAATAGCGTGTGGAAATTCACACGCACAACGGGATACAGGTGCGCTGACGAACTTGCGTGTGTAAGTGCCCGCCACCCCTGAAATACACGTACATAGGCCAATCGCGTGTACGCGCACTTTTGTCCAATTACACGCGATGACACTCTGACGTGCAGTATTTACACGTGTGCTCCGTCATCACGTGCTGGGTGGGGAACACCCGTGCGGGTCACGTCACATACGCGCTTATGCGCTGAGGGACTCTGGACCAATAGAATCGCGTATGCGTGCTTACGCGCTAAGGGCCTTTCCTCGGATTTCACGCTGACGTGCCGAATTTTCACGTGCCAAATCACTCCGTATCAAGCTGGCCACGCGAAAACACACGGAAGACCACGCTCCTGCCCAGAAGGCCGAGTTACTGCCCCCCGTGCCCCGAGCGGCCTCCCATGTGCCATCTGCTGCTGCCTGCCTGCCTGCCTGCCTGCTGCCACCGTGCCCTGCCATTTGGTGCCTGCACATCAGCCATCTGCAGGGGTCCAGTTGCTGTGTCCACCCCTGCTGGAACTGAAGACTCCCGACTGGGATTACATCGCTCCACAGCCCAGCCCCAGGACCCAGTTGCCCACCCACACCTGCCTCTGGGGTTGCCATGTCGGGCACTTCCACATCTGGCACCAGTGGCAACCCCAGGCCAGAGGGGCAGAGGGGCACCAGCTTCACTGCCACCGAAGTTGGTGTCCTGGTGGAGCATGTCCTGGGGCAGTATGATGCCCTCTTTGGATCGTCCCGCGCCAGCAAGGAAGGACGGGAGAGGATCTGGGCCGACTGTGTGGTTGCCATCAACGCGGAGGGGGTGGCAACCCGCAACGTCCAGAAGATCAAGAAGCGCTGGGAGGACTTGAGGTCCAGGACCCTTGTGAAGGCCCGGCGCCTCGTGGAGGGGGGCCGGGGCCGCATGAGTTCCATCCAGATGAGGGTCCTGGAACGCGTACGCCCAGCGCTCCACGCCCAGATCCTTGAGAGGGAGGCCCGTCTGAAGTTGAGCGGTAAGTGTCCAAGCATTACTGTGTGACACAGGGTATGTTGCTGTGTGCTGGGTCTATGATACTTGCCTGTATGTGTGCCATAGGCCATGTATGCATGTATGTGTGCATGAACATCATGGTAATGCATGTGCAACCAGTGATGTGTGACCCACATGGTTGTTGCATGTGTTCAAATGCCGCATGGGGACCCCTATGCAGATTTTGAACATGAGAGCATGCCAGTCTCTGTACCGGGACATGGGTGGGGGTGAGGGATGGGTGCTGATGCCAGGTACATATGTGGTAGCCATGTCTGTGTGGCTGACCTGCGTGTCTGTGACTTGTGCATGCCATGGATGCATGACACATGTGTGTGACAATGCACAGATTCAGTGAAGCAGCCAAATTGCCCTTGTATCCGCTGTGTTTGTTGTGTTTGGGGCCAGATGGATGTGACTGAGGTGAAGTGTGTGCATGTGAAAGGCATGAGCCATGATGCATGTGAGTTCCATATCATTGAATGTTTCAAGAGTCCATTGGACATGCATGGAAATGTCCATGGCATGCAGCATGCCTGTTACTGTGTGTGTTTTGCCTGGACTGACCCATGTGTTGTGGAGGGACATGATGGAAGTGTACTTTGACAGTGGTGGTCATCTGCTATTGCTTCCTGTCTAGGGGACCATTGTACAGTACCCTGATGCTTGTGTTCTTTGTCTCCCTCTACGCAGCGGCTAGTGAAGAAGAGGGCGGAGACGGCGCTGTGGAGCAAGGCGGCGGGGATGCCCCCACGGCTGCAGCGGAAGGGGTGGGTGAGCCCCCACAGGGGCCTGCTACGGTGGGAGACGGTGAGGAGCCATCCAGGTTGGTGGTTTGCACAGAGGAGGAGGAGGCCGCCACTGGGGCACACATGGGGCCTGGTGGGGGCATCCCTGCTGGTGCAAGTGGTGCAGTCCAGGGCCAGGGGCAGGAGGCAGCACAGGTCACCGTGGAGGGGCCTGTGCATGTCGCTGTCCCTGACCCCGTGAGTGCACCACCATGCACCAGCAGGGATGCCCCGTCCCAGGCCCGTCCGTAGGTAGAGGGGATGTCCATGTCACCTGACTCCCCTCCACCTGCGGACGTGGGAACCCCTGGCCGTGCGGAGAAGGTCCTGATTGGGGTCGCGATGCGCACGGCTGTGATTCGTGATGCCGTGCGTGCTTCCCGGGAGGAGCACGCACGTCATCACGAAGTGCACCGTGCCGACGTGGCCCAATTGGGATCAGCCATGTTCGGGGGTTTCCTGCATGTGTTGGCCAATGTGGCGGCCCTCTCCTCCTCTGTGCAGGCTATACACCAGTCGTTCTCCTTGCCGTCTTCCAGCCCAGATGCCACCAGGGCCCCCTGTGGACCTGCCCCGACCAATGCAGCCAGCTCGGTGGGGATCCCATCCCTGCCACAGTTGGGAGTCGGAGGTCCAGCAGGGGTGGACAACACAGCAACTGGACCCCAGCAGATGGAAGATGTGACAGCATCATCAGGCAGGGCACGTGCACGACGGCGTCGGTGGTTTCCATCAGCCTGGATGCCGTCGTGCTGGCAGAGGCAGTGGCGTCGGAGGCAGCAGCGGGCTCGACGTGGGAGGCATCATGGCTCGGGGCCATCAAGATCAGAGGGGCAGGCGTCGGCCGGAGGGCAGGGCAACCCTGGGATGGTGGTGTCTTCCGTGTGGGAGCAGTTGGTCCAGCGGATAGGTGCGGAGCGGCAGCGGGCGGAAGAGGAGCGGCTCGCCATGGTCAGGGCGGAGTTCTCCATGCGTCGGGCGTTGAGGCGGGCTGAGTGCCTCGAGGAAGCTCGCAGGGAGTTTGAGCTGAACATGGGGTTATCCCTGCAAGACCTCGGGGCCAGGACAGAGTCCCGCCTCCAGGACATCGACATGGAGTTCGATGATGCCCTGGCCAGCAACATCAACAAGTGAGCCGCAGGACTTGCCCGCTGCCTTTGTATATAGTTATATAGTTAGTTAGTGTTAGGTTTCCTTTATTTGTTTTTATTATTTTGGAGTGCTCGGACAATGGCCACTTTTTTGTATATATTTTTTTCATTAGGTAGTAGTAGGTTTCCTTTATGGTGTTGGGCTCATGGACCCTGGTACATTCCTGTATTTAGTTTGTTTTTTGAAGGAACATTTTCTTTTTTTCATTATTGTGTTCACCATGTGGAAATGGTTTTTCATTCTTTCCCTTCTACTTGATATTGCTTTGGTCAACATTTGTTTTTGTATTCCTTTTTCTTTTTTTGATTTTTACTTTTGTTCTCCGACATGGACCATTTATTTTGTTATCCACATAGTTGTATGTTTGATTTGTTTACTTATTTTTCATCTTTAATACATGTTTTATTTTTACTTCCACTTGTGTTATTTTGTCTTTGGTTTCATACATGTCATGATATGGGTTTTGACATTCACTTGCAGCCATTGTGTATGTGTTTGTGACGGACATGTGTTCATTTACATACTTGCCATTGGGGTTGTGTCATGTAATTGCATTCACTATGTGGGTGGATGCAATCCTTGCCTGGGTGTTTGTGCTGGGTATGCTGCCCATTACTGCCATGATTGTGTATCGTCAGGACCTGGGGGCAGGGGGACATGGGTGGGGGCCTGGTGGAGGCTGCCCCTGGTTGCTGGGGGTGGGGGGGGTGGGAGACATGGGTGGGGGCCTGGTGGAGGCTGCCCCTGGATGCTGGGGGGTGGGGGTGGTGGGTGACATGGGTGGGGGCCTGCTGGCAGGTGCCCCACAGTGCTGGGGGGTGGGGGTGGTGGGTGACATGGGTGGGGGCCTGGTGGAGGTTGCCCCTGGTGGCTGGGGGGTGGGGGTGGTGGGTGACATGGGTGGGGGCCTGCTGGCAGGTGCCCCACAGTGCTGGGGGGTGGGGGTGGTGGGTGACATGAGTGGGGGCCTGGTGGAGGCTGCCCCTGGTTGCTGGGGGGTGGGGGTGGTGGGAGACATGAGTGGGGGCCTGGTGGAGGCTGCCCCTGGTTGCTGGGGGGTGGGGGTGGTTGGAGACATGAGTGGGGGCCTGGTGGAGGGTGCCCCTGGTGACTGGGGGGGTGGGGGTGGTGGGAGACATGAGTGGGGGCCTGGTGGAGGGTGCCCCTGGTGACTGGGGGGTGGGGGTGATAGGGGACATGAGAGGGGGCCTGGTGGGGGCTGCCCCTGCACTGCTGGGGGGTGGGGGTGGTGGGAGACATGGGTGGGGGCCTGGTGGAGGCTGCCCCTGCACTGCTGGGGGGTGGGGGTGGTGGGAGACATGAGTGGGGGCCTGGTGGAGGCTGCCCCTGGTGACTGGGGGGGTGGGGGTGGTGGGAGACATGAGTGGGGGCCTGGTGGAGGGTGCCCCTGGTGGCGGGGGGGTGGGGGTGATAGGGGACATGAGTGGGGGCCTGGTGGGGGCTGCCCCTGGATGCTGGGGGGTGGGGGTGGTGGGTGACATGGGTGGGGGCCTGGTGGAGGGTGCCCCTTGTGGCTGGGGGGTGGGGGTGGTGGGTGACATGGGTGGGGGCCTGCTGGCAGGTGCCCCACAGTGCTGGGGGGTGGGGGTGGTGGATGACATGAGTGGGGGCCTGCTGGAGGCTGCCCCTGGATGGTGGGGGTGGGGGTTGTGGGAGACATGAGTGGGGGCCTGGTGGAGGGTGTCCCTGGTGACTGGGGGGGTGGGGGTGGTGGGTGACATGGGTGGGGGCCTGCTGGCAGGTGCCCCACAGTGCTGGGGGTGGGGGTGGTGGGTGACATGAGTGGGGGCCTGGTGGAGGCTGCCCCTGCACTGCTGGGGGGTGAGGGTGGTGGGTGACATGGGTGGGGGCCTGGTGGAGGCTGCCCCTGGTGACTGGGGGGGTGGGGGTGGTGGGAGACATGAGTGGGGGCCTGGTGGAGGGTGCCCCTGGTGACTGGGGGGGTGGGGGTGGTGGGTGACATGGGTGGGGGCCTGCTGGCAGGTGCCCCACAGTGCTGGGGGGTGGGGGTGGTGGGTGACATGAGTGGGGGCCTGGTGGAGGCTGCCCCTGCACTGCTGGGGGGTGAGGGTGGTGGGTGACATGGGTGGGGGCCTGGTGGAGGCTGGCCCTGGTTGCTGGGGGGTGGGGGTGCAAGGGGACATGAGTGGGGGCCTGGTGGAGGGTGCCCCTGGTGGCGGGGGGGTGGGGGTGATAGGGGACATGAGTGGGTGCCTGGTGGAGGCTGCCCCTGCACTGCTGGGGGGTGGGGGTGGTGGGAGGCATGAGTGGGGGCCTGGTGGAGGGTGCCCCTGGTGACTGGGGGGGTGGGGGTGGTGGGAGACATGAGTGGGGGCCTGGTGGAGGGTGCCCCTGGTGGCGGGGGGGTGGGGGTGATAGGGGACATGTGTGGGTGCCTGGTGGAGGCTGCCCCTGCACTGCTGGGGGGTGGGGGTGGTGGGAGACATGAGTGGGGGCCTGGTGGAGGGTGCCCCTGGTGACTGGGGGGGTGGGGGTGGTGGGAGACATGAGTGGGGGCCTGGTGGAGGGTGCCCCTGGTGACTGGGGGGGGTGGGGGTGATAGGGGACATGAGTGGGGGCCTGGTGGGGGCTGCCCCTGCACTGCTGGGGGGTGGGGGTGGTGGGAGACATGGGTGGGGGCCTAGTGGAGGCTGCCCCTGCACTGCTGGGGGGTGGGGGTGGTGGGAGACATGAGTGGGGGCCTGGTGGAGGCTGCCCCTGGTGACTGGGGGGGTGGGGGTGGTGGGAGACATGAGTGGGGGCCTGGTGGAGGGTGCCCCTGGTGGCGGGGGGGTGGGGGTGATAGGGGACATGAGTGGGGGCCTGGTGGGGGCTGCCCCTGGATGCTGGGGGGTGGGGGTGGTGGGTGACATGGGTGGGGGCCTGGTGGAGGGTGCCCCTGGTGGCTGGGGGTGGGGGTGGTGGGTGACATGGGTGGGGGCCTGCTGGCAGGTGCCCCACAGTGCTGGGGGGTGGGGGTGGTGGGTGACATGAGTGGGGGCCTGGTGGAGGCTGCCCCTGGTGACTGGGGGGGTGGGGGTGGTGGGAGACATGAGTGGGGGCCTGGTGGAGGGTGCCCCTGGATGGTGGGGGGTGGGGGTGGTGGGAGACATGAATGGGGGCCTGGTGGAGGGTGCCCCTGGTGACTGGGGGGGTGGGGGTGGTGGGTGACATGGGTGGGGGCCTGCTGGCAGGTGCCCCACAGTGCTGGGGGGTGGGGGTGGTGGGTGACATGAGTGGGGGCCTGGTGGAGGCTGCCCCTGGTGACTGGGGGGGTGGGGGTGGTGGGAGACATGAGTGGGGGCCTGGTGGAGGGTGCCCCTGGATGGTGGGGGGTGGGGGTGGTGGGAGACATGAGTGGGGGCCTGGTGGAGGGTGCCCCTGGTGACTGGGGGTGTGGGGGTGGTGGGTGACATGGGTGGGGGCCTGCTGGCAGGTGCCCCACAGGGCTGGGGGGTGGGGGTGGTGGGTGACATGAGTGGGGGCCTGGTGGAGGCTGCCCCTGCACTGCTGGGGGGTGAGGGTGGTGGGTGACATGGGTGGGGGCCTGGTGGAGGCTGGCCCTGGTTGCTGGGGGGTGGGGGTGCAAGGGGACATGAGTGGGGGCCTGGTGGAGGGTGCCCCTGGTGGCGGGGGGGTGGGGGTGATAGGGGACATGAGTGGGTGCCTGGTGGAGGCTGCCACTGCACTGCTGGGGGGTGGGGGTGGTGGGAGACATGAGTGGGGGCCTGGTGGAGGGTGCCCCTGGTGGCGGGGGGGTGGGGGTGATAGGGGACATGAGTGGGTGCCTGGTGGAGGCTGCCCCTGCACTGCTGGGGGGTGGGGGTGGTGGGAGACATGAGTGGGGGCCTGGTGGAGGGTGCCCCTGGTGACTGGGGGGGTGGGGGTGGTGGGAGACATGAGTGGGGGCCTGGTGGAGGGTGCCCCTGGTGACTGGGGGGGTGGGGGTGATAGGGGACATGAGTGGGGGCCTGGTGGGGGCTGCCCCTGCACTGCTGGGCGGTGGGGGTGGTGGGAGACATGGGTGGGGGCCTGGTGGAGGCTGCCCCTGCACTGCTGGGGAGTGGGGGTGGTGGGAGACATGAGTGGGGGCCTGGTGGAGGCTGCCCCTGGTGACTGGGGGGGTGGGGGTGGTGGGAGACATGAGTGGGGGCCTGGTGGAGGGTGCCCCTGGTGGCGGGGGGGTGGGGGTGATAGGGGACATGAGTGGTGGCCTGGTGGGGGCTGCCCCTGGATGCTGGGGGGTGGGGGTGGTGGGTGACATGGGTGGGGGCCTGGTGGAGGGTGCCCCTGGTGGCTGGGGTGTGGGGGTGGTGGGTGACATGGGTGGGGGCCCTCTGGCAGGTGCCCCACAGTGCTGGGGGTGGGGGTGGTGGGTGACATGAGTGGGGGCCTGGTGGAGGCTGCCCCTGGTGACTGGGGGGGTGGGGGTGGTGGGAGACATGAGTGGGGGCCTGGTGGAGGGTGCCCCTGGATGGTGGGGGTGGGGGTGGTCGGAGACATGAGTGGGGGCCTGGTGGAGGGTGCCCCTGGTGACTGTGGGGGTGCGGGTGGTGGGTGACATGGGTGGGGCCTGCTGGCAGGTGCCCCACAGTGCTGGGGGGTGGGGGTGGTGGGTGACATGAGTGGGGGCCTGGTGGAGGCTGCCCCTGGTGACTGGGGGGGTGGGGGTGGTGGGAGACATGAGTGGGGGCCTGGTGGAGGGTGCCCCTGGATGGTGGGGGGTGGGGGTGGTGGGAGACATTAGTGGGGGCCTGGTGGAGGGTGCCCCTGGTGACTGGGGGGGTGGGGGTGGTGGGTGACATGGGTGGGGGCCTGCTGGCAGGTGCCCCACAGTGCTGGGGGGTGGGGGTGGTGGGTGACATGAGTGGGGGCCTGGTGGAGGCTGCCCCTGCACTGCTGGGGGGTGAGGGTGGTGGGTGACATGGGTGGGGGCCTGGTGGAGGCTGGCCCTGGTTGCTGGGGGGTGGGGGTGCAAGGGGACATGAGTGGGGGCCTGGTGGAGGGTGCCCCTGCACTGCTGGGGGGTGGGGGTGGTGGGAGACATGAGTGGGGGGCCTGGTGGAGGGTGCCCCTGGTGACTGGGGGGGTGGGGGTGGTGGGAGACATGAGTGGGGGCCTGGTGGAGGGTGCCCCTGGTGACTGGGGGTGATAGGGGACATGAGTGGGGGCCTGGTGGAGGGTGCCCCTGCACTGCTGGGGGGTGGGGGTGGTGGGTGACATGAGTGGGGGCCTGGTGGAGGGTGCCCCTGGTGGCGGGGGGGTGGGGGTGATAGGGGACATGAGTGGGTGCCTGGTGGAGGCTGCCCCTGCACTGCTGGGGGGTGGGGGTGGTGGGAGACATGAGTGGGGGCCTGGTGGAGGGTACCCCTGGTGACTGGGGGGGTGGGGGTGGTGGGAGACATGAGTGGGGGCCTGGTGGAGGGTGCCCCTGGTGACTGGGGGGGTGGGGGTGATAGGGGACATGAGTGGGGGCCTGGTGGGGGCTGCCCCTGCACTGCTGGGGGCTGGGGTGGTGGGAGACATCGGTGGGGGCCTGGTGGAGGCTGCCCCTGCACTGCTGGGGGGTGGGGGTGGTGGGAGACATGAGTGGGGGCCTGGTGGAGGCTGCCCTTGGTGACTGGGGGGGTGGGGGTGGTGGGAGACATGAGTGGGGGCCTGGTGGAGGGTGCCCCTGGTGGCGGGGGGGGGGTGGGGGTGATAGGGGACATGAGTGGGGGCCTGGTGGGGGCTGCCCCTGGATGCTGGGGGGTGGGGGTGGTGGGTGACATGGGTGGGGGCCTGGTGGAGGGTGCCCCTGGTGGCTGGGGGGTGGGGGTGGTGGGTGACATGGGTGGGGGCCTGCTGGCAGGTGCCCCACAGTGCTGGGGGGTGGGGGTGGTGGGTGACATGAGTGGGGGCCTGGTGGAGGCTGCCCCTGGTGACTGGGGGGGTGGGGGTGGTGGGAGACATGAGTGGGGGCCTGGTGGAGGGTGCCCCTGGATGGTGGGGGGTGGGGGTGTTGGGAGACATGAGTGGGGGCCTGGTGGAGGGTGCCCCTGGTGACTGGGGGGGTGGGGGTGGTGGGTGACATGGGTGGGGGCCTGCTGGCAGGTGCCCCACAGTGCTGGGGGGTGGGGGTGGTGGGTGACATGAGTGGGGGCCTGGTGGAGGCTGCCCCTGGTGACTGGGGGGGTGGGGGTGGTGGGAGACATGAGTGGGGGCCTGGTGGAGGGTGCCCCTGGATGGTGGGGGGTGGGGGTGGTGGGAGACATGAGTGGGGGCCTGGTGGAGGGTGCCCCTGGTGACTGGGGGGGTGGGGGTGGTGGGTGACATGGATGGGGGCCTGCTGGCAGGTGCCCCACAGTGCTGGGTGGTGGGGGTGGTGGGTGACATGAGTGGGGGCCTGGTGGAGGCTGCCCCTGCACTGCTGGGGGGTGAGGGTGGTGGGTGACATGGGTGGGGGCCTGGTGGAGGCTGGCCCTGCTTGCTCGGGGGTGGGGGTGCAAGGGGACATGAGTGGGGGCCTGGTGGAGGGTGCCCCTGGTGGCGGGGGGGGTGATAGGGGACATGAGTGGGTGCCTGGTGGAGGCTGCCCCTGCACTGCTGGGGGGTGGGGGTGGTGGGAGACATGAGTGGGGGCCTGGTGGAGGGTGCCCCTGGTGACTGGGGGGGTGGGGGTGGTGGGAGACATGAGTGGGGGCCTGGTGGAGGGTGCCCCTGGTGACTGGGGGGGTGGGGGTGATAGGGGACATGAGTGGGGGCCTGGTGGAGGGTGCCCCTGCACTGCTGGGGGGTGGGGGTGGTGGGAGACATGAGTGGGGGCCTGGTGGAGGGTGCCCCTGGTGGCGGGGGGGTGGGGGTGATAGGGGACATGAGTGGGTGCCTGGTGGAGGCTGCCCCTGCACTGCTGGGGGGTGGGGGTGGTGGGCGACATGAGTGGGGGCCTGGTGGAGGGTGCCCCTGGTGACTGGGGGGGTGGGGGTGGTGGGAGACATGAGTGGGGGCCTGGTGGAGGCTACCCCTGGTGACTGGGGGGGTGGGGGTGGTGGGAGACATGAGTGGGGGCCTGGTGGAGGGTGCCCCTGGATGGTGGGGGGTGGGGGTGGTGGGAGACATGAGCAGGTGTGCAGGGTAGTCCCCTGTTTTGTGGGCTGCCTGCAGGGGCCGTGGAGGGTGTACAGGGAACACCTGTGAGGACCCACCCAGCCTAATCGCGTGTGTAACTTCTCACGCACCCCTGTAATACACGTACCAAGCCAAATCGCGTGTGATAATTCCCGCGCACCCCTGAAATACACGCGCCCAGGCTATTCGCGTGTGGAAATTCCCGCGCACGCGTACCCTGCTGTAATCGCGTGTGGGACTTCCTGCGCACCCCTGAAATACACGCGCCCAGGCTATTCGCGTGTGGAAATTCCCGCGCACCCCTGAAATACACGTACCCTGCTGTAATCGCGTGTGGGACTTCCCGCGCACCCCTGAAATACACGCGCCCAGGCTATTCGCGTGTGGAACTTCCCGCGCACCCCTGAAATACACACGCCCAGGCTATTCGCGTGTGGAACTTCCCGCGCACCCCTGAAATACACGTGCCCAGGCTATTCGCGTGTGGAAATTCCCGCGCACCCCTGAAATACACGTACCCTGATGGAATCGCGTGTGGAACTTCCCGCGCACCCCTGAAATACACCTACCCTGATGGAATCGCGTGTGGAACTTCCCGCGCACCCCTGAAATCCACGTACCCGGCCAAATCGCGTGTGAGACTTCCCGCGCACCCCGGTATACACGCACACGTATTTTTTGTCAGCGTGTCCGTGTTTGTGGGTACCCCTTTGCACGTCATTTGTCCAGGAGGGCCACAGTATAGGACATTCATCATGGCAGTATATGGGTGCTATTTGTTGGCGCACCTTTTGGCGCACATTTCTTACAGCCGCAGAGACGCTACCGCCTGCTTTCTTGTGGCGGTCGTGTTTGTGCCTGTGCGCTGGTTTGAGCGTGCGCTTTTTTGCCCTATTCTATTCCATGAATACGTGTTGTAGGCGAGCGTGTGGGCGTTCCGCGCACTTGTGCCCTGTACTTCCCCCGTAACGACCACGTTTTTGCAAGTTGTTCCCCATTCCGAGTGTTACGCCCGTGTTCCGCCTACTTTTGTTGCGTGCGCCGCGCTATGTGCGAATTTCGCTGTGGCCTGTGCGATTTTCGCTGTGACCTGGCGCACGCTGTTAGATGGCCTGTGTGCCAACGTGCGCGGCACACTTTTTATCGCACATCCGCTGGTTTTCTCGCGCACGGACTTCCATGAATCAACGTGCGCTGCTTTTCGTGCGATTTTCGCACTTGCACTGCGATTTTCGCTATTCCACTGCGATTCGCACGTTTTTGCCCACTTGCGCCGCGCTAATTATTCCATGAATCGGCCTGCTGGTGTTTGCCATTTTTAGCAACAGTATGTATGCTACCTGACTGGGTGGCGCTTGGCATGATGCTGTGCTTGGGTGGGAACCCTGCACCATCTCTTGGTAAATCTTGGTATGTTGCAGTGCTGGTTTTGTAATCCTGCCATGCCGTCTCTGCCCATGTGTTCCCTGCTAGGTGTGCGAGCTTGCCCTGCAGCCTCTTGCCCAAGCCTTGGCACAGGGTAAATTGACGCTGCCCGCTGCCTGGCGAAGCTGTTTAATGGGCACACCGCAGTTTCTCGGCGTCTTCCGGTAAGAGCACCCAAAGGGTTAGCACTCATTCTCACGCCTCCTGCCAGTTAGGACGTGTTTGGAATGTTCCATGGGCAAGGGTCCAGCCTCTCACCTCCACTGTGTTTCATCCACGCTGTCCTCTGGTCTGAGGAAAGAAAGAAAAGGCTCTCTGAGCAGAATCACCCCAAAATGTCCCGGCCGAAAATGCAATGCCCGAAAATGCCGAATTTCGAAATGAGCATTTCAGCGCATTTATATGTGGCAGGTGGGTAGAGCGATTTATATTGTAAGGGTCTATGGGGCGGCTGTAGGGGGTCTCGCCCTGCATATGTGTGTTGAAATGTGCAGGGGAAAAAATCGCTATTTTCGGACGCAGGATTTTTTCCCTCGAAAATATCACACAGAGTCACCTAAGCTATGTATGTAGATGGGTGATTGCATGCATTTTTAGTGAATGCATGTTTTCTGAGAGCATGGCTGTGACATGTGGCCCTGGCTGGTTATTGCCTGAGAGAGGGTGTGATGGGCAAAGTGTGGGCATGGGTGGGTATTGCATATGAGTAGGAGTGTGTTCATGGGTGATGGCAGGCCACCCATGGGCGGTTATTGCTTATGAGTGGGAGTGTGTACATGGGTGGGCATGGGTGGTTATTGCATATGAGTGGGACTGTGTACATGGGTGGGCATCAGTGGTTATTGCATATGGTGGGTGGGGTGTGTGCATCGGTGGCCATGGGTGGTTGTTGAATATGAGTGGGAGTGTGTGCATGGGTGATGGCAGGCCATGTGTGGTTATTCCATATGAGTGGGATTGTGTACATGGGTGGGCATGGGTGGTTGTTGAATATGAGTAGGAGTGTGTGCATGGGTGATGGCAGGCCATGTGTGGTTATTCCATATGAGTGTGAGTATGTTCATGGGTGGGCATGGGTGGTTATTGCATATGAGTGGGAGTGTGTACATGGGTGGGTGTGGGTGGTTGTTGAATATGAATGGGAGTGTGTGCATGGGTGATGTGTGGGCATCAGTGGTTATTGCATATGAATAGGAATGTATGCATGGGCGATGGCAGGCCATGGGTGGTTATTGCATATGAATGGAAGTGTGTACATGTGAACTGGGTTGTGATGTCATCTTTGATGTCCTGGGTGTTAGTCTTAGCAGTGCACGGTGGTGGCGCGAGTTATGGTCGCTTAGCTTACCATAACTGGCTACTTTCAAGGGTTTTTCGGTTTTACTTGGAACCATAACGTCCCTTTAACAAAGTTTTTTTCACTGAATTTCATAGGTTTTTAGTAGCGCAACTTAATCATAACGTCCATTTAACAACGTTTTTTTCACTGAATTTCATAGGTTTTTAGTAGCGCAACTTAACCATAACGTCCCTTTAACAAAGTTTTTTCACTGAATATATATATATATATCAATTCAAGTAAAAAAAAACTGAAATTCGGCAGTTATGGTAAGATAAGCAACCATAACCCGCGCCACTGTGCACTGCTAACACTAACACCCAGGACATCAAAGATGACATCACAAAGGTCATTGATGACATCACTGATGACTTCACATGTGCATTTACTTTTCATGAAAACTCTGTAGGAGGGATTCTTATAATGTTGACCAAAAAGTGTCAAGGATCATTTGAATAAATATCATGAGCTAATTAGTGCATTAAGCAATGCATTGATATAAATAGCATTCTATTATGAAGTTCTATCCAGTATACTAAGCAACTCATGCAGAAACGTAGGCAGTGTGTGCAGTATACATGATGAAGGTGCAATATTCATAATCTTGCCATGTAGAATAATGAAATGATAACTGCTTTCTTATTAGAGTTTTGCGTACTGTGAAACATGTAATAAGTAGCTAATAAAACCCACTTAATACATAATGACATTATTACAGACAAAACACAAAGAGACAACAACACATACAAATATGAGTATATACAGGGACAGAGAAGTAAGCAAAAAAGCAGAAGTAGTAGCAGAAAGAGTTTATAACCTAACTGATTATCTTTATGCAGAGAAATGATTGCTCTGTTTCAAAGCTGCTACTTACTGTATGTATGTGTATCAAATGATGTCAGTGAACCCTAAGGAAAGGAGTTTGAGAACAATGGATACACATATGAGCATATACAGGGAAGCTATAGTAATAAAAATAAAACTATGAGAAAGTGCTGATAACTCTAATGATTATCTTCATGCACAGAAAGGATTGCTCTCTTTCAAGCCTGTGTCTTCCGCTATATATATGTTTCATATGATATGACTTGACCCTAAGTCTACAAATATAGTACCTTTTCAATTTTTACTTCCTGACTGTTACTGAAGAAAACTATGTGGCTTAGATATGTCAGTAAAGGAAAAAAGGTGAGAGCCAGCCATGTGATGTCATCAGTGATGTCATCAATGACATTTGTGATGTCATCTTTGATGTCCTGGGTGTTAGTGTTAGCAGTGCACGGTGGCGCGAGTTATGGTTGCTTATCTTACCATAACTGCTGAATTTCAGGGGTTTTTTGGTTTTACTTTGAACCATAACGTCCTTTTAACAAAGTTTTTTTACTGAATTTGATAGGTTTTTATTAGCGCAACTTAACCATAACGTCCCTTTAACAACGTTTTTTTACTGAATTTCATAGGTTTTTATTAGCGCAACTTAACCATAACGTCCCGTTAACTAAGTTTTTTTACTGAATTTCATAGGTTTTTAGTAGCGCAAGTTAACCATAAACTCCCTTTAACAAACTTTTTTCATTAGCATGCAGACAATATACAAAGATGTAGTGTAAAAAGCAATTTCTCAGGGATGGCTTTACACAGAATGTTGCAAAGTAAGAATGTATGCTCTTTCACAGTGAAGGTCAACTGCTTCCATTTTTTCTCGTGGGCCGGAGTGGCCCACGACTCGCACTATAAGGCTCTATTGTTTTTTGACCTTGACAGACAGGGATCGTGCCAAAAGACTTCTTTTGAAGGAGGGGTGCAAAAACGTAAGAGACGATAAGGATGAAATTTCTGAAACGAAACCGCTTTTATATATTATATCACTATGAGAAACATTGTTGGCACAGACGGAGTCGTATTTAGGGACTGCATTACGCGTAGACAATGGAAAATGGCAAAATAATGTAAGTAACCCTTTAAATAATTTTATACCGGAATATAATAACAATAGCGTGGCGTTAAAGCCCGGTTAAGTTGTACTTGTTCGTTCAATGAGGCATATTGTTTTGTACCGTGCACTATCACCGCCGAAGTGGTCCGCTGGCGCTCAGACGGCTCTGAAAATGGCACAGGAGAGAGGGTGGGTTAGTGGGAATAAGTTAACATACTCTGTTGCACTATCCTTGCTAGCAAATAGTTTCACGCCCTAATAAATAAAATTAATATTTTTAATGAAGATCGGCTCGTGAGACTAATTTATGTTTTTAAAACAGGTACATCCTTCCCTACTGTCAATGCCACGATTTTCAGACCCCGGCTGACGCATTTTTTAACTGCCAGGTGCAGCTCCTAGTAAAGAACTTCATGACCCTCACCATTTTATGGGACAATCACCAAGGACCAATATGCCCTCACGCGGTACTAGCGGCTAGAAGCAACATACCAACCGTTATGGTGGGCTAATGCCTCGTTGTTGGAACAGCCTTCCAATTATCAGTGCGACCACAGTCCTTCTTTTATCATAAACCAACACCCTGTGTAACGCAAATAAATAAATAAGATGAACTTTTGCAGATCGACAGCAAAGACAAATGCAAATCTCTGAATATTCTGTAAACATTTGATGTCAAATAAATGTACTTTACGAAAATGTACAATCTTGCTGTTTGCTTTTAAATCACAGTTTCATATTCCGAATTAAGGCGCGCTGTGTTGTGAGATGATCTGTGTTGTTTTCCGGATTCTGTATGAAGCCGCGTAGGAGCAGTGTTGGCAACTCCTTAGTAAGAAAAGTAGCTATTGGCCGTCATAAAAGTAGCTAGAAGTAGCTAACTGACATCATAACCTAATTTGCATAATTCACCAGGTGCATGATGGGTGATTGCCGAGGGTATGGTTGTTATAGCCTCTCATTTAGCTCACCCCTTTTTTGTAATGAAAGTCGCGAATGCACAGATGCAAACTCATTACATCCATATGCATACATTCACATGCAAATGCACTAGTATTTAAATAAACCCCACAATGATTAGGTTATTCTGTTGTCGCTTCTTAAACGTGTACTGCCATTTTTAATATGCTAGTATTTTATAATCCATAATGCCTCGTTGTTGGAACAGCCTTCCGATTATCAGTGCGACCATAGTGCTTCTTTTGTCATAAACCAACACCCTGTGTAGCGCAAAAGAAAAGCGCGTGAGTCAAGATGAACTTTTGCGCATTGACAGCAAAGACAAATGCAAATCGCTGAATATTCTCTAAACATTTGATGTCAAATAAATGTACTTTACGAAATGTACAATCTTGCTGTTTGCTTTTAAATCACAGTTTCATATTCCGAATTGTGGGGCGCTGTGTTGTGAGATGATGTGTGTTGTTTTCCGGGTTCTGTGTAAAGTCGCGTAGGACTGGAGACGACTGGGCGCGTTTGGCTACGCACCCTGTAACGTCACAGAGAGGCGGAGAACATGAATGCTTTGATAATGTCAGGCTTAGGGGCGGGAGATATGATTTAGTGTCACAAAAACAGGTCAGCCAGGTCGATGGGGCAAGTGATAGGATTATCACATAATGTCGGCGCACAGCAGCCTGATTTATCGTTTATTTAGTGAACAAAAAGTCGGCTAAGGACCATAGGAAATTGTAATGTCAGCGGACATAAGGAGGGTTCTTAGAACACTTTCAACCTGACAACGAACAATATGAACAGCATTCTCAGAACACCCCCATTTTGTTCAATTGCAAACATTTCAGCACCGCGAGTGTTCTTAGAACACATTCAATTTTCCAGAGTACAATACGGACAGCGTCCTCAGGACACCCCCATTTTGTTTATGTACCAACATTTAAGGACACCGCAAGTGTTCTTAGCTCAATTTTAGCTTGCTTACGAACAAAACAGACACATACTCCGTCCTCGGAACACCCCACCATTTAGTTTATATAGAAAATTGCCGAACAGCCGTGTTGACCGCAGACAAATTGAACACAACAAAAGCGTCTAGCACATAAAAAAAACAGAACATTGAACCTATCTCATACTCCCCCACCCTCCCCAAACACTCGTACACACCAACACACGAAATACAATTTTTAATCCAGGTTTCACCGCGCTGTCCGCGGTTGTCCGTGAATGCAAGATGGCGGGCGCCACAGAAAATCTGACGCGCTTCACGCACCACGCCGTCCAATCAGCGAACACGTTGCATGTCCGCGGACATCACGCAAGCCGCTTGGCCAATCGGGGAGCTGTCCGCAGAGCGAACCAGGAAGTCCGTCCGCGGAGCGAACGGAGATATCACACATTTTTTTACCTTACATTTTGGTCATTTTAAAAAAAACTACTGGATGGATTTACACCAAATTTGCAAAAGCATGCTTTCAGGAACAAGCCCCCACTCCTGCCACAAATTTGGTGTAAATCCGTCCAGCGGTTTGGGCTGTAGGCATTCGCAAAGTTTTTTTCCATTATGTCTGTGGGAAAAAACAAAAGTTTTGGGACCCCCCCCTATAACTTTGCCCTCCCTGGGCCACACCTCTCCAAACTTTGCAAAAAAAATCAGAGGGGGCCATATACTTTTTCTGCAAAGTTTGGTGAGGATTCGTCCAGAGGGAGCGAAGTTATAAGCCACCCAAAAAATGCTCTTCTTACGGAAACACCAACTTAACCATAACTACATGGACGCTACTGTGTCCATGTAATATATATATATATTAGCGCTTGCCGCAATCTATTTACTATAAAGCTTGAAGCTAACTTTCAGGATTACTTTGCTGCTTGAGTTTCTGTTGCATCTGTTGCATCTGAGGACAACCACACTCCACCAGGAATTTTAGTTTACTGTGTTTCGTGTGTTACTATGTAGGGAATCCAGGACTATGTGAGTGGCAAGGCGCCTGATTCTGAATTGCTCGGAGGCAGCGGGGTTCAATGTTTTTAAAAAAATAACTTTTATTTATCAACAAAATGTAGTTATTAGCAAATTCGTCATCCCCATTTCTGGACCGAATTAGCAAGAATGTGGGAGCCCCACTACTGAGAAGGAACATGCTTCAAATAACCTGTTCTATGGCATTGCTTCCACTCAGAAGGATCTACAAATGTTTCAGCTCTCTGCAACCCTCATCGAGGGGAAATATCCATTTGCTTATCAGTCCGGTCCCACCCACAAGGGCAGAACAGCACCAAAATGCTAGGAAATCTTCCTCTGAACCAGACCCCAGAAACATACGCTTCTGCGACAGCAACCATGAGCAACTCCCATTCTTCACCATTCTCCCAATAACTTGTAGTTGCAATATGCCAGAATGTAGAGACTGGAGCAATCTAATATGTCCTTCTTGGGCTACCATAGCCACGTAGCCCCCTCCTTCTTCCCCTCATGGCACCTTGTCTAATTCTTGAGATAACAGCTTTCCCCAAGGGAACCAATCTTGTTTGCAAATGCTGGTTCCTGAGGGATGCTCATTTTTTGCAAGACAGTTGATAGGAGTCGTTTTCAGCACCCCATGAATTGCAGCAGGACTTAATGAGCAACACCCTTGGAGGGGAATCTTTGTCTCTCTCTGCATTTATATGAAACGAGTGACCGAGCAGCATCGAGTAAGAGAGGGCTTTTCAAGGTCCTGCATCTTGAACTGCCTGCTGGACTGTTGTGGTATTTTGAAAAGTATGGACCACTCTATACAGCCATTCCCGAATCCTCAAACCAATCTTAGAATGGCCATGGGATCCTGAGGCGCAGAGGGATGTTACCCACGCCCTGAGCAGCGCTCCTCTGGCCTCGGGCTAAATCTACACTTTAAACAATAAAATCAAATAAAAGTAAAATCAAATAAATGTCAGCAGCAGAGAGGTGGGCCTGCGGGGTCTGCTCCAGATCAGCAAAGAGCCAACTGATTCTGTTACTTTCTGCAGACTAATGATCTGATAGCACAGAGGAGGTAGAATAACAGTTCTTCAGGACCCGAAAGCCACCGAACCAAGATTAGTCAACACAATTGCAGATAATTCTATCCTTATATGCATGCACCACATTCTAAGACACTGCATCCCTGGCAGCCCCAAGAACTGTGCAAAGATTGACTCTTCCAAGTCAGGCTGGAATCTGCCCTTCCCAATGGGAATGCCATTCAAAACAGAACATTGCCCTGCCTTCGAAGCATGACATACTTCTGTCATGCAAGTTGCTCTGTTGTCACAGTAACGGGAGGCACCATCTTGCAGGTCCTTGTGTCCTCAATGCCTCATCATTTACTGAAGACTCTTATCCCGGAAATACACCATCTGAAAAGATGTTTACAAGCATCTATACTAAATGTATTGTGTTCATTGTTTGAGGCTAATATGTGTGACAAAGCTTCCAAGTGGGGTCTCTTCCAGCGTATGTAGACCTAGCAGGCAGTCTGGTAGTCTTGAGATTGAAAGAAAACTGATGCCAACCACTATTTAGAAGTATTTATATATTTTGTGCCTTTTGACTGCATCTGTTTTCAATCGTTCTTTCATCACTATTTGGTTCCTTTATTCCAGGTTAATCGTCAACCTTTGAGCAGTTACTTGTAGCTGTGCCTGCATTCTCATAATTATGTTTGAAGTGCATTGATATGCATTCAATCATTGATGTACCCTCCATTCTATTGTCTCTGCTTGGTTCAAATTTCAGCCTGCGTTTTCCCCAGCAAATTACCCTTCCAAAGTATTGGTTCCTTCACACCCTGGATTTTTTCTTCAGCTCAAAACCATTTTTCGGTGACTTCAGGGGCTGATTCTGAGGTGTTAAATAAGAAAAGTGCCATGTCAGACCACTGGTCTCAGCTACATGCATTCACTCCAGAAAGAGCTGTGGCTGAGACCTACAAGCATTCACTGCAGAAAGAGCTGTGGCATTCCAGGCATCTGGTCTCAGCTACATGCATTCGCTGTAGAAAGAGCTGTGGCATGTCAGGCCTCTGGTCTCACCTACATGCATTCGCTGCAGAATGAGCTGTGGCGTGCCAGGCCTCTGGTCTCAGTTACATGCATTCGCTGAAGAAAGAGCTGTGGCATGCCAGGCCTTTGGTCCGAGCTACATGGATTCACTGCAGAAAGAGCTGTGGCATGTCAGGCCTCTGATCTCAGTTACATGCATTCGCTGAAGAAAGAGCTGTGGCACGCCAGTCCTTTGGTCCCAGCTAAATGCATTCACTGCAGAAAGAGCTGTGGCATGCCAGGCCTCTGGTCTCAGTTACATGCATTCGCTGAAGAAAGAGCTGTGGCATGCCAGGCCTATGGTCCCAGCTACATGCATTCACTGCAGAAAGAGCTGTGGCATGTCAGGCCTCTGGTCTCAGTTACATGCATTCGCTGAAGAAAGAGCTGTGGCACGCCAGGCCTTTGGTCCCAGCTACATGCATTCACTACAGAAAGAGCTGTGGCATGTCAGGCCTCTGGTCTCAGCTAAATGCATTAACTGCAGAAAGTGCTGTGGCGGGCCAGGCCTCTGGTCTCAGCTACTTGCATTCACTGCAGAAAGAGCTGTGGCATGTCAGGCCTCTGATCTCAGCTACATGCATTCACTGCAGAAAGATATTTGGCATATCAGGCCTCTGGTCTCAGCTACATGCATTGTAGAAAGAGCTGTGGCAGGTCAGGCCTCTGGTCTCAGCTACATGCTTTCGCTGCAGAAAGAGCTGTGGCATGCCAGGCCTTTGTTCTCAGCTACATGCATTCACTGCAGAAAGATCTGTGGCATGCCAAGCCTCTCGTCTCAGCTACATGCATTTGCTGCATAAAGAGCTGTGGCATGTCAGGCCTCTGGTCCCAGCTTCATACATTCGCTGAAGAAAGAGCTGTGGCATGTCAGGCCTCTGGTCTCAGCTACATGCATTCACTGCAGATAGAGCTGTGGCGTGCCAGGCCACTGGCCTCAGCTACATACATTCGCTGCAGAAAGAGCTGTGACATGCCAGGCATCTGGTCTCAGCTAAATGTATTCGCTGCAGAAAGAGCTGTGGTGTGTCAGGCCCCTAACCTCAGCTCCATGCATTCATTGCAGAAAGAGCTGTGGTATGCCACAGCTACATGCATTCACTGTAGAAAGAGCTGTGGCGTGCCAGGCCTCTGGTCTATGCTCCATGCATTTACTGTAGAAAGAGCTGTGGCATGTCAGGCCTCTGGTCTCAGCTACATGCATTCACTGTAGAAAGAGCTGTGGCATGCCAGGCCTCTGGTCTCAGCTACATGCATTCCCTGCAGAAAGAGCTGTGGCATGTCAGGCCTCTGATCTCAGCTACATGCATTCACTGCAGAAAGATCTTTGGCATATCAGGCCTCTGGTCTCAGCTACATGCATTGTAGAAAGAGCTGTGGCAGGTCAGGCCTCTGGTCTCAGCTACATGCTTTCGCTGCAGAAAGAGCTGTGGCATGCCAGGCCTTTGTTCTCAGCTACATGCATTCACTGCAGAAAGATCTGTGGCATGCCAAGCCTCTCATCTCAGCTACATGCATTTGCTACATAAAGAACTGTGGCATGTCAGGCCTCTGGTCCCAGCTTCATACATTCGCTGAAGAAAGAGCTGTGGCATGTCAGGCCTCTGGTCTCAGCTACATGCATTCACTGCAGATAGAGCTGTGGCGTGCCAGGCCACTGGCCTCAGCTACATACATTCGCTGCAGAAAGAGCTGTGACATGCCAGGCTTCTGGTCTCAGCTACATGTATTCGCTGCAGAAAGAGCTGTGGTGTGTCAGGCCCCTGGCCTCAGCTCCATGCATTCATTGCAGAAAGAGCTGTGGCATGCCAGGCCTCTGGTCTCAGCTACATGCATTCACTGTAGAAAGAGCTGTGGCGTGCCAGGCCTCTGGTCTATGCTCCATGCATTTACTGCAGAAAGAGCTGTTGCATGCCAGGCCTCTGGTCTCACCCACATGCATTCACTGCAGAAAGAGCTGTGGCATGCCAGGTCTCTTGTGGAATCAGAAAAAAAACAATATTACTGCTGTTACACCAAGCAAAGGAAAAATACACCGACACAGGCATGTAAAGATTCCCAGAAACTTTATTACAAAACTGAACAGTATTCAACAAAGTACACAAATAGCTATTTGGCCGTCAATACATCACAGAGACCACTAACAGGGTTCAATGTGAGCAGTGAACAGAATTTGCCAGCTGGACAACGACACATTTATACAATTTGTTAACTGATGTCCAGCCCTCTTACAGATTAATTATACACTGGGCTAGGGTCGCGCCAGGTTCACTTTCCTAATTTACATATCTCGTGCATGCGGTTTACTTTTGAATATATTTACTAACACACTCCATTATACTTTAATTTAACATTTACACTCTTTATATGCTGTTTTAATACAGACCAAACAAATGTTTCATATATTACATTTGGATAGCATTACTGTTCTTGTATACTTGTAGTTTAACATTGCTAATTCAAGTAATCCCCTGCTCCCGAGGTCAACAAAGGACAAGGTCTACATGACCCTAACATGTAGCCTGAAGGCAGGTTGGACATTAACTCTCCTACAGAGGTTGGAGAGGTTAAGGCAAGAACAAGGGCATACGAGACGGCCATTGTAGATTACAGGGTGACTTTGTGCAAAAACCCCAAAATGGCGGTTGTAACCTAAAATGGAGGCTTGATTCAAGATGGCGGCTTACATCAATTTCTAAGGTCAAGACCTTGTCGTAGAGATTTATTTGGGTACAATTTTAAGCAACTTGGCGTAGGCCAATATACATACAAATCGTTATAATAGGAGGCATAATTTAATATCCGGTTTGACAAACCCTCCTTTTGGCCTATGCCAAGTGCTAACACTACTTCTGATCTGCTTGCAAGTAACTCCATACATCATCGTCCATACACCCGAATCATTGTCGGACATATCTATTGCCATTAGAGCTGACACCAGAGTTTCTTTCAACACATACTCTTTGGAAACCTTCTTTGGGGCGTATGTTTTATGCCCTAATGCACTTGTTGCTTGCGCGCAACATCCCCCTAATACTGAGCATATACCAGGGAGACACTGTATACAACAGCAGAGAAACAGAAAACTTCCCAAGATAATCAGCAGGGCCGAGAACAACTTCCATCCCCATGACCGTAGGAGGTCCCAAAACCATGTACCAAGTTCCCAGTTTCCCTCAGGAACATGTACTTCTGAACTAAGAACATGTAGATTTTGGATAGCCCTAAAGATCGTCGGAGAGGAGCCTGGTCTCTAAACGCAGCAAGCGGACCCCACTAATTTACATGCTCCTCCTCGTTCTGCCAGGATGACATGTAATGCCATCGGGTTCTGAAAAGCCACTAATCTTATCGCCCTCTGTTCTAGCGTCATATTATAGAGTATGTCAGTGGTCCGGTAGTCGCTAGTCCCCTGATATCTTCTGAATTCGTAATTTTCCCAAAAAATGGCACAAAGGATTTCATAATATCTCCTAGAGTTTGCGCTGGAGTATCCCCTTTTACACCTCGTCGTGGACGAGTCTTTGAAATTTCTACAGTACTGGCAATAAATACCCCAGGTAATAGAATCCCTAAATAACAGGTTCCTTGCCAATCCATGGGCAACCATGGAAATGCCACATTACCGCAAATAAAATAGACAGGTTTACCTACTTACAGAGGTCTGTTTTCACTAGTCAAATTTGCAACGTTGGCGCACTTTCTAAAATTACCCATTGACCGTGTTCCATTCCTCTGTATGCAGAAGGATACTGAATCGGGGCTATGATTAACAGAATGAGATGGAGGCGTGGCATCCTTATTGCCTATAGGAGCCATTTTGAAAGAGATTAAAGTCTGAAAGGGACGAGACAATCTATCAGAGGGCCTAACAGAAGCAACGTTTGGCTTACTTCTATTTGCAAAAAGCGAGCATCCCAGGGGCATCAAAACATTCTTTTCAAAACTATTTAAACTTGTTCCATCAAATTTCCCTGAGATGCTGTCATTCCATCAACCAAAAAATAGTGCTCTAAGAGAAGCGTAACAGGCAGTTGTCAAAGGTAAGGGATAAATATACCAACCTAGCCCCTTATCCCCATGTTGGGGTAGATGTGTACAGATCCAGCAATTGTTCTTATTAAAAATTGCATGAGTGGCATTCATTATTAACAAAAGGGTTTTATTCTGATAGTTCCGTCTATGCAAAGAATCCCTAGGCGACAAGGTATGCAATTGCACAGAAGGAGTGGGAATAACAGATGCATTTTCAATAGGTAAAAAGTCCTCTAACGGATATGCTTCCTCCAGATACCATAACCCAAACCCAACAGTTACTAAAAATCCATTAATTATCACGAAAAGGCAACAATATACTTTTGGGGTCCCCTTACATGCTTGATCATTGTCTCTGCTAGTCACATTTTTATCTAAAGGTTCGGTACGAGGGGTAGCGGGTGCAGGCATAGTAGTCTTCAATCGAAAAAACACCAATTGTTCGTTTGCTGGCGACCCCAGTCACGCGTCTTCTTAATGTCTTTCCCACAACCCTTAGCCGACAGAATCTTCCCGCACAGTCGGGCCAAAAAGCAAGCCCTCAAATGATTTTCTCAATCGCAGAGTCAGACCATGCTGTACGTTTACTTCCTTGGGCGCAAATTATATTTTGCAGTTTCTGGCGAGAACAAAGTGTTGTCACTTCCTCCTGGAAGTGGTGAATGGACGGAAATGGGATCAGAAAAGGATTGATCCGGAAGTTCCACTGTTGGGGAGTGCGGAGACAAGATGGCCGTTTTGTCCGGCCTTGCGGATTCTGAAGCGGTCTCTGATTCTCCCTTGTTGGTTGTTGCTGTTTCAGGCACGCTAGTTACAGCAGTGGGAAGAGATTATGTGTCTTCTGTATCGTAATGCACGGGCTGTGGGATCCGTTTGGAGTGCGTGGCATGGATCCAGTGTTTACGACCCACTACCCGCACGGCAGTATGGGTGACTAGCAGGACTTGGTAGGGACCCCTCCACCGAGGTGCAAGGCAAGAAGACCTCTCAAAAACCTTCGTGAGGATCCAGTCCCCCGGTCGTAGACTGTGACCAGGACCCTCGTAGTGCACAGATAATGCCTTTCGCACCTGGTGATAGATTGAAAACAGATTTTTAGTCAACTGGTTACAGTAATCTGAAAGAAGCACATTTTCTATATCCCGTAATGAGCGACGTTTTGGCATACCCCAAATATTAGCAGGTCTCCCCATTACCACCTCAAAGGGAGAGAGCCCAGTCTTAGTTTGAGGGGTGTTTCTCATCGACAGTAACACGATCGGTAAGGCGTCCGGCCACTTTAGCTTGGTGCCAGCACACGTCTTAGCGAGTTTGTTCTTTATAATGCTGTTGTGCCTCTCCACTAATCCGGCACTTTGGGCATGTCTAGCTGAATGGAACCGCTTGTCAATCTGTAATCCTTTGTAAATTTGTAGGATAACAGTGGCAATAAAGTGTGGCCCATTATCTGACCAGATGACTCTCGGCAGCCCGAATCTAGGAACAAACTCTTTCAACAGAGTTTTTGCCATGGTTATGGCTGTTGCATCTCTAACCGGGAAGGCCTCAACCCACTTACTAAAGGCACAAATAACAACCAATACATATTTAAGATTGTTACACCGTTCCATTTCAATAAAATCAAAGTGAATAACCTCAAACGGGACAGAAGGTGGAGCGAAACTTCCTCTAGGAGTCGAGGTACCTTTTCCTACATTGTGCTGCAAGCAAACCATGGTGTTCTGGACAAAACGCTCCGCAGTTTTGAAAATCTTATCATTGGCCCATACACTGTGTAGCATTTCTGTCAATTTTCGCGCACAAACATGTGTCGGACCATGAGCCATAATAACCATCATTGTAATGTAAACGTCAGGGAGTAACCATTTCCCTTCAATATTGTCTACCCAACACCCATCGTCATCCAATCTCCCTGGACCCTCGATCCATCTCTTAGTTTCCTCTATGGTGGCATCTGCTTGAATATCTTTTACAGCATCAATACTTTCACCCAAAGTGCAAACATTTACAATTTCTTTTACAGCATACATTTCTGAACTGAAATCAGTGGCAGTCTGTTTAGCTATCTGATCGGCGAAAGCATTCCCTTTTCCTACATCATCTGTAACCTTTTGATGTGCTGAACATTTTATGATAGCTAACTGAACAGGGAGTGCAAATGCTGAAAGTAATCGCACTATTAAAGTGCCATGCTGGATTTTCGTTCCGTGTGAGGTCAAGAAACCTTGTTCTTTCCAAAGTCTACCGAAATTGTGGGCCACCCCAAAGGCATACTGACTATCAGTATATATATTCACTGTAAGCCCTTCAGAAAGTTCACAAGCTCGAGTTAACGCTATAATTTCTGCGGCCTGCGCAGAGTTATGCATAATTCTTTTAGTTTCCACAACCGTGCTTAAAGTAGTAACAGCATAAGCAGCCGTGGATGTACCGTCTGGAAGTTTAAAACAAGAACCATCACATAATAGCTCTCCTTGTGAGCTATTCAAAGGTGTGTCTTTCAAATTGATTCTGCCTTTAGTCTCTTGTCATATAAAGGCAATCGTGTGACGTATCGTCACCATCAACAGTATCTTGCGAGATAGGTAAAAGTTCAGCCGGATTTAATACACAACACCTCTGAATTTGAATGTGGGGGGCAAACAAGATCAGTTCATATCTTGTCAATCGTGCAGAAGTGAGGTGTTGCGTTTGAGTTCTATTCAATAGAATATCTACAGAGTGAGGTACCATTAGGGTTAACGCATGACCAAGGACCATACCCTCACTCTGTTTTACAGATGCAGCAGCAGTAGCAACAGCACGCAAACATCTTGGCAAAGCGCATGCTACAGGATCAATAGCGGAGGAATAGTAACCGCACGGCCTATTCTTCCCTCCATGCTCCTGCGTTAATACAGCCAAAGCACATCCATCACGTTCATGCACAAACAATACAAAGGCCTTATCATAATTCAGAGTTCCTAAAACCGGCGCTGAACACAGCACGGATTTGAGCAAATCAAATGCTGTCTGGTGTTCCAAAGTCCATGGCAATGGCAAAGAAATGCCCTTCTTTGTCAAAGCCAGCATTGGTTTAATCGTTAACGAAAAATTAGGGATCCACAATCTAAAATAAGAAGCCATACCTATTAAGGCTCTAACTTCCTTTTGCGTATTTGGGACAGACATATCAGAAATGGTCTTTATTCGTTCAGGTGTCAACCGTCTTCCCTCCTTTGACAGGAGATAGCCTAAATAGGTGACCTCCAGACAACAATATTGGAATTTTTAAGTGAAGCGTTGTGGCCATATTTTGCTAGATGACAGAGCAACAACACGGTGCCTTCTTTACAGGCGCTCTCAGAATCAGCAGCCAAGAGGAGGTCATCTACATACTGCAGTAATGTGCAAGTAGTAGGCAACTCGAGGGTATCAAGCTGCTCTTTCAATGCCCAACTATAAATACTTGGACTCTCAGTGTACCCTTGTGGTGCACGAGTGAATGTAAACGAGCGTCCACCTAGGGTAAACGCAAACAAATACCTGCTATCCTTGTGTATGGGAATACTGAAAAACACGTTGTTAAGATCAACAACGCTAAAATGAGTGACAGAAGCCAGAATAATGGTTAGTATCGTTGTAACATCAGGTACAATAGGAAATTGAGGAGCCACAATTGTGTTAATAGCACGTAAATCAATTATAAAACTAAAGGGAATCGCATTATCACCTTTTTTGTATACTGGCAAAATGGGGCTGTTACATATGCTACTCGTAATCTCCTCAATTACTCCACGATGTACAAAATCAGAAACTATACATTTCAAAGCCTGTTCGCCTTCAACTGAGTTCTTATATTGCAGGATGCAAGGCACTTTTACTCCATGTTTCAAAATAATTTTAACAGGTTCAATTTGAAGAATGCCCACATCATTATCATCAATTGTCCATAAGCATTCTGGGACATTACTAAATTCTGGCGGTAAAGGTCGAGTCAAAAACTGAGAGGCGAGTGATTGCTGAGGTGAAATTGTTAGCCGAATTTCCATCCAGAGAACAATGTATTACTGCATGAAATGCCTTCAACAAATTTAGCCCCAGCAAGTTCTCCCCACAGTGTGTGGTAAGTAGAAATGGACACTGTTCCGTGAAGGGACCCAGTGTTATTGGTACCGGCAAAGAGACCGGGCAAACCACAGGTGTGCCTGAAAACCCTACGGAAACGGACTGCCCTGACAGTGGAATATTTGGAATCCGTGAATGGTCAATCGAACATTTCTGTGCTCCCGTATCTACTAAAAATAGATGCTTCCTATTTCCCACCGCCATCTCAACGTAGGGGCCTTTCTGATGAACCGGAATAGGCGTAGGTTCCAAATCCTGCATCGGGCAATCCTAGCGAAACAGAATATTATCAAAAGGAAGCTCTTCAGAGAGGTACGCAGCAGAAGAGTGATCAAAAATGTTTCTATTGTCCACATTCGAAACTTGCTTATCTTGTGAAGGAGGTTGCTGTAATTCTGGTGTAAACTGACCTCTGCCAGGGCCCCCTGCGCCTGGGCGACCTCTGGATCATCTATCCATGTTCCCAAATGACCTTTGCTGCAAGGTCGGACATTGTGCACGCCAGTGGCCTTCCTGCCAGCAATAGGCACACTGGTTAATGGCTACCAGAGCCAAGGGCGCACTTCCCTGTGGAGTGTACTGACTTCTAAATTGATTACCCCCTCTAGGGTTTCTAACAATCTGCTGTAATATAACTTTAGTTTTCAGGTCACCCTTTTTTTTCTCAAGTTTTTCCTTTTCAGTATTTACACGATTTTCATAGTACTGAGCCATATGCAGTACTTCTGATTGAGACTTCGCCTGCCAAGCGCTTTCAGAAGACATAATCTGTAACTGGATGTCAGGCAGCAATCCCCGTACAAATTTGTCGACAAACAACCTTTTCCCTGACTCTGCGCCTAAGTCTTGTCCACTGAAATCTGAGAAGACCTTCTCGAACCGATTGAAGAAATCGGTAGCACCCTCAAACTTTCCTTGGACACAGGCCGTAAGCTTGTCCCAAATGATTCTTTTTTCTGGAACCATAGTTTTTAATTTTACAATAATTCTATCAGGCAAGGTTAATATCACTTGAGGTGGTCGTTCGCCAGCTGGTTTTTCTCTGTCTAGCCTAACCATGTTATCCCATGTATCACCCAACCCAGGAATGTCATCTATAGTCCTAATCTGTTTCCACAAATCAACTGGCAGGAGTATGGGAAATAATAGGTCAATATCACTTAAAGTGAATACCGACGACTGTACGACCGACTCTATTTCTTTATAGAATCCGGTCGGATTCTTTCTTATATCGGGAATATATTGCTTTATGGTCTTCACTTCCTGTCTTGAAAACGGGACGTGAACAAACTGTGAAACGTAATGTGCAGGAATTTCTCCGGCGACTATTCCTCGTCCAGCATCGGCTGCAATCTCAACTTTCGGGACAAATGTTGGAGGGACCTCTCTCATAGGCAACTGAGAAGTAGGCAGCTCCGAACGCTTACTAAGCAACAGAGCCAAATCAAGCGCTAAGGCAGTTGAAGAAGTATCAATCGAAAAGGCTCTCTTATAAACACGCAACAATTCTGCGGCACAACAAATCTTTCTTCTTACACACTCATTCTGCAGTTGCTCTACCATCAACTGTATCACTTTCTTTTGCATTTCTAACGTATACTGACTATATGTGTAATATACTTCATCTGGAGTTATCGACATATCCAAAATCCATCTTATCGCATCCTTTATACAAATTCACGCTTCCTCTCCTTTTAATTCTCGACGAGGAAAAAAACGTTTCTGTGAGTACATAATATCTAAACTACCACCATCTGCTTCCTCATTCTGCAACTCTTCCAACTCCTTCCTTTACTCAAAAATCCTCTCAACATGCTCATATACCTTCTCCGCAGTATCTCTGGACAACGCTAAGGCGTTCAAATCCCGTAACCCTTGTGGGAAATCTACATCATTTAGTCTATTCCATATTATACTCAAATGAATCCCTAATCCTTCGATAAAAACATTTTTCTCAGGAATATCTTTTACATTTTTGAGTGTGGAAAAAACATCAGCTTGTTCACCCTTCTCCATACAATGTTTAGCCCAAGCAGTCAATTCACTCCTTTTATCTGGGGACACAGTATTACGAGTCACAACCCTTGGTCTTGCTCCCTGGTCTACTACAAGCGATGCAGAATCACTTGGAAGAGGAAGAGTAGGCACATTCTGAATAACAACAGGTGAAGGCAAGGGGGCAGGCAAAGGGGCGACGGCTGGAAGAACAACAGGAAGAGCGGCAGGGAGGACCGGAGGAACTATAGGAGGGGGAACTACAACAGGAAGGGGCAAAGCGCCAGGAGGAGGGACGTACGGAGGTGGCGCAGAGGAATCGGGCCTTCGTTCATGCAAAAGTTTATTAATCAATTCATCTGACGTATGAAAATCTTTTGAAGGGTAGATTTTCTGAATGCCTAATTGAAAGGCCCTGTCCTTGTTCCTAACTGACTCCAATTGTTTATTTTGATCATATAACCGTGCCTTTTCGACACTTGTCATATGTCTACGCATGTGTTTCTCTCTACTCTTTTGTTGCTGCAAAGCTTCTGTTTTCCAACTGTGCAATGTGTCAAATGCTGCAGGTCTAGCCTTTTTCTTTACTAATACAGACTCTAAATATTCTATACGAGGGATTTCAAAACTACCATTGGTTGGCCACCGAAGTTCAGAATTATGTCTGGTTTGTCTGTGCCAAATGTCATTAAATGCTATACTACCAAAGCCTTTCTTACAGTACATAGTACATGCCGGCGACCCCTCCTGTGGTGCGGGATGGCTATCTTCCAAAGATTGTCTGTCGCTGCGGAATAATGCCCTAAAGCAGGCAGACAATTTCCCAGGCATATCAAAGTTCTGGTGTTACCTGGTTAAATAATTGTGCTTGCGAGTACAATGCTCCAAATTCAAATTGTCAGGGTTAGATTAAGAATCGGGACACAATTCACCTGACCAAAGGACTGGGAGACCCGATCGGGTTACTAAGGACAATGCTAAGGAACCACGTGTCTGGTGATTTTTGGCAAATTTACCCACCTCAAATATATGGACCCTCGTCAAGACGTCGTCTCGGGCTACAGCTCACCGTCCAGGGATCGGATCGTGCAGTTTCGTCGAGGAATTCGCTTCTCGTCTAGAGTGGCCGGTTCTGTTGGCACCGTCCGATCCCGGTCCGTTAGCCGAGCCAACCTTCAACGAGACGAAGTCAATCTTGAGGGTCCCTATTCGGGTGCCATCTGTGGAATCAGAAAAAATACAATATTACGGCTGTTACACCAAGCAAAGGAAAAATCACCGACACAGGCTTGTAAAGATTCCCAGAATCTTTATTACAAAACTGAACAGTATTCAACAAAGTACACAAATAGCTATTTGGCCGTCAATACATCACAGAGACCACCAACAGGGTTTAATGTGAGCAGTGAACAGAATTTGCTAGCTGGACATCAACACATTTATACAATTTGTAAAATGATGTCCAGCCTTCTTACAGGTTAATTATACACTGGGCTAGGGTCGCGCCAGGTTCACTTTCCTAATTTACATATCTCGTGCATGCGGTTTACTTTTGAATATATTTACTAACACACTCCATTATTCTTTAATTTAACATTTACACTCTTTATGTGCTGTTTTAATACAGACCAAACAAATGTTTCATATATTACATTTGGATAGCATTACTGTTCTTGTATACTTGTAGTTTAACATTGCTAATTCAAGTAATCCCCTGCTCCCGAAGTCAACAAAGGACAAGGTCTACATTACCCTAACATGTAGCCTGAAGGCAGGTTGGACATTAACTCTCCTACAGAGGTTGGAGAGGTTAAGGCAAGAACAAGGGCATACGAGACGGCCATTTTAGATTACAGGGTGACTTTGTGCAAAAATCCCAAAATGGCGGTTCTAACCTAAAATGGAGGCTTGATTCAAGATGACGGCTTAATCAATTTTTAAGGTCAAGACCTTGTCCTAGAGAGTTATTCGCGTACAATTTTAAGCAACTTGGCATAGGCCAATATACATACAAATTGTTATAATAGGAGGCATAATTTAATATCCGGTTTGACACTCTGGTCTCAGCTACTTGCATTCACTGTAGAACATGCATTCACTGCAGAAAGAGCTGTTGCATATCAGGCCTCTGGTCTCAGCTACATGGACTGTAGAAAGAGCTTTGGCATGTCAGGCCTCTGGTCTCAGCTACATGAATTTGCTGCAGAAACAGCTGTGGAATGCCAGGCCTCATGTCTCAGCTACATGCATTTGCAACACAAAGGGCTGTGGCACGTCAGGCCTCTGGTCTTAGCTACATGTATTTGCTACAGAAAGAGCTGTGGCATGTCAGGCCACTGGCATCAGCTCCTTGCATTCATTGCAGAAAGAGCTGTGGCGTGCCAAGCCTCTGGTCTCAGCTACATGCATTCACTGTAGAAAGAGCTGTGGAAAGCCAGGCCTCTGGTCTCAGTTACGTGCATTCACTGCAGAAAGAGCTGTGTCGTATCAGGCCACTGGTCTCAGCTACATGCATTCACTGTAGAAAGAGCTGTGGCATGCCAGGCTCTGGTCTCAGCTACATGCATTCACCGTAGAAAGAGCTGTGGCATGCCAGGCTTCTGGTCTCAGCTACATGCATTCACTGTAGAAAGAGCTGTGGCATGTCAGGCCACTGGCCCCAGCTACATGCATTCACTGTAGAAAGAGCTGGGAAGTGTTGAGTGGCAGTTCAATTTGATATGCTTACATTTATTTGACAGAGAAAAGAAAGTAAGTGCTTCTTACAGAATCGCTGTTTGAAATGTCAGGGCAGTAAGCAGGATGTTCCTATTGCTTCCTGATTTACAATAATGGAAGATTGATGTGTGGGTGGAACATGAAACAGGTGGTGGGTATTAAGCATTTGTAACATGGAGACAGGATATTACAAATAGCAATATTATAAGATACGGGATGTACTGTTGGATGGCACTTGCATGGTGCGCATATTATGACCGATGATCTGTGCCACGCCTGGTCACAGTTTGCTCTCACGTCCATGGTTAACATGCTAAAATGGCAGTTTTGAATGAAGTGCATCAGATTAAAGAATATCAGAAATTATTAACATCAGGAACTCTGCTATGCTGTGGCCATTTTAAAAGTATGTGGAACTACAGTCAGGCCAGCAATGATATGATAGGTTACTTATAACGCGCTTAATACCCAGAGGTTTCTAAGCGCCGACCCAGGAATCAAACCTGTGTTGCTCTGCCTCGTCTTGCTTCCAAGGCGAGAACCTTGCCACTGAGCTATCCTCTTGAGACAGCCATGGCATTCAAAGCATGCAGGTGGGGCAAGGGAAGGGACTACTGCTGAGAATGGCAGTGGCCATTCCTGGCAGAGGCGCCCAACAGCTGATAAATGCAGACGACCCACTACATTGATGGGCCAAATCATGAAAGCATTTCCAGGAGTCGCTCTATGTTACTACTCAAGAGAGACTATATGAGTAATAAGGAATTGTAATTGGATATTTATAACGTGCTTAATACACAGAGGTTTCTAAGCGCGGACCAAGGGATCCAACCTGTGTTGCTCCGCGTCGTCTTGCTTCCAAGGCGAGCATGTTACCCCTGAGCGATTCTCGAAGCCCAAAGAAAGTGAAACCCAGCCTTACTCCTGATTTGCTCTTTTCTTTCCTTGATTTAGCGGAAGGTTACAGATACTTTGTGAATTAAATAGTCTCTCTCCAGGAGTATTCAAGAGTAAACCAGAGTTACTATTGGTAACCTCTTTATTACTCGCCCCTTGAGTCGTCCCTCTTGAACGCACTCATTGTTATTCCTTCACCCCAGCGTAACAAAGTGAGATTGACTTTGAATTTGTAACTCACATCACCACAATCGGTGAGAACAATCAATCCAACAAGAACACTTTCATTGCCTTACTGAAAGTGCCAAACTTAGTCAAGGAGTGACAATCCAGAGAGAGGGTGTTCCACTGTATAGAGCCATGAACTGCAAACCTTCTTTTCCTGTACAGTTAAATGGCAGGCAGGGTGCAGTCAGAAGATGTTGGTCAGAAGAACTTAGGTCTTTGCCTGGGCTATAAGAGATGTTTCTGTGAGCTAAATAAGCTGGTCCGAGAACATCTCTGTATCACATGCCTACATTTAACTCATCTAATACAAGGACCAAGGGGCATTATAGGCTCCCAGACATTTGGCGTCTCTGGCTTGTGGCGTTTAGGAATCTATTATGACAAAAATCCATCTTGAACTTTTTACACATTCAAGGTTTTGCTATGTTCCGTGGCATTAAGGGACATTTCCTGTCATCCAGACGTGGACTCCTTGCTCACTGTGCTCAGTTAGGCACAGCTCCACCTCACTGATGAAGTCCAACAAAGCTGAAACATGTGTCTGGGGTTGCTGTTGGTACTCTTGTTCAGAAGAGAATTGCCATAGTATTTCGGTGCTGGTCTGTCCATGTGGGCGGGACAAAGTCTGATATGCAAATGCATATTTCCATTCTGTGAAACGTACAGCGATCTAAAGTGTTTCTACGGACTCCGAGTGGGTACCTTCCCAAACACCAGGTCATTTAGTCGTGTTCGTTCTCGCAGAGGGGCGCCTTTGACTATTTTTTGATTATTCAAAACAATTCACTACGAGCTCCCTTGAACATCCCTAAACAGGAACATATCAAAGCAGCCAGGAGAAATGCCCATTGGCTTCCCATTCGTGAGCAGATTCTATTTAAATGACTATAAATCACCCACAGATGCCTCTCCAATGAGCCCCCTTCCTTGTCTATCACGGATGATAACCAAGGCAAGCTCCCCTAGACCCAAGAGATCAGCCAACACCCATTGTCTCTCCGAACCCAAATTTAAACAGGTTAAGGCTGGAAGGTGAAGCTTCCCATCCTTCGCCAACAGACATTGGAACCTGCTCCCACCCGTCCAGCGAGCCGAAACTCCCTACTGGATATTCCGTAAATCTCTAAATGCATGACTATTTGCCTGATTGATGCCTTATATCTATGAAACTTCTTTCCCTGATTCACGGTACACGTCATTACGAGTAACTGGTTATGCATTCAGCACCTCGACGCCTCTGGGATTAGTGCACTCTACAAATGTAAAAATAAATAATAAAGAATACTCCATGTTCACACTGTACAGTTAACAATAGTCAAATATTACATACAGTAATTTAAAAATGTGTTTTAAAGACCAACAACACATTTTTGACTTGACGTGCAAAATGTCCAATTAAGCTTAAGTGGAACTGCTCATTATTACATTATCACAAAAATACTCAAAATACGCCAGACTTTCACTTACTGCTAGTAGATTTGTATGGCCTGTCTGGAAGTCGAAATGAGTTTACACTTGCTAGGAGGGGGCATTCCTTGTGCCCCAGTTGGAAGGTAGAAACTCACGCCTAGAAACACGTGTGTACAGACGTGTTATAAATGCCACATCATATCATGTCATATGCCTCAATCTCAACTTTTTTCGTAATTTAAATTGATGTCAATATACCGATAGGACAATTTGGGCAACCTCTGTTTCTAATGGAAAAGGTTCATTTATTCATGTTCCAAAAAAGCACCATCATTAAAATTACACAGACATTGCAACATAAATGCGTCAATAAACACAAACATGAAACGATTTCTGTGGTAAGAGCGAATTACTTAGACAAACTTCCAATTATACAACGCACAACTATCAATCCACACATCACATCTCATACACTACATTCAGACTGATATATCCAAAAGGTGAACAAACAATGCAAGTCTCAAGATCGACAACATAATTCGGTTTCCAGCACTGCTCGAATGTGCCAATGATATTTGAAACCTATTTAACATCTACCTGTCGCCTGTGCCTCAAACTATTTCCAGGAATTGTAAGGTCTGACTGGTGCAGTGATTGAATTATTTAAAGACACATCAAAAGTCCAAAATTTGTGAAGTCTCTTAAATAACTGACGACTCGAGTTTCAGACTACCAAGGGTCTACGGCAAAGACAAGGACACGCCCTCTTCAGGACAATGCACACATTTGTTGATAGAGTTTGTGTCTATGTTAGTTGATCACGACCTGGAAAGAGGAACGAACACATGTGTCACAACCATTGCCCATGCCATGTGATGTCCCCCTCAGGTGCATACTTTAAAGACAAAATACAATTTATAATGTTTTATTACTTGGTCTGGGTGTATGCTAATTATGCAGTGGTGTGCTGTGCTCCCCCTAGTCTTCCCAAACAACATTCCAGTGACTTGTGCGTGAGCACAGTGGAAACTGTTGTTCTTATAGAGAACCACTTACAATTCTGTCAAACGTGGAGCTAAACGTTTAAATGTGGGAACTTCTGTTACATATAAGAGCTAAGGTGAATGCACCGCAGCCGCAAAACTCATGCAGTCGTTGGAACTACTTGTACATCATTTGCAAAGAAGATATGATATGTAATAGTGAACATGCTATCTTGGTAAAAGCACAGGTCCAGAGTACAACGATACTTAGTCACGTGGCGAGAAACATACCTTATTAAAGCGATCCTATCACTGTGCCACACGTGTCACTTCCCCCGAGGGAGCACGCAGCATACCACCGCACTGGCTACCGCTCCTTTCTTACTATATGCAATCAGCTGCAACCTAATGCACAGTTTGCTGCTTAAATAACCGACCTCTCTCAAGCACCCGAAGGCTAGGATGCACTTTGAGCTGGGCCCAGATGGACTTTGCAGCAGCCATCTTGGAGGACCTCTTCCGAGTAGCTGGGCCCAATGTGTGTGCATTTCCCACTGACCTCTATGGCCTGGAAACATTACTGCCTGCCAGTGTGGGCAGCACAACATGTGTCATATGCGGGGGGCAAGCCCAAAAATGCATCAAGGTGAAAAATGTGTACTTCCAGCTGTGTGTAACTCTAACCAAATGCCACAGGTGAAGTCTACTTGCTGCCATATACTGAAAGGTATAAAAATGCTGGCCACTCATTATGCTGGCAGAACCTAAGTGAGCAAAACAGACCACTGTAGCCCATCATTCAAGCCATGCACATGTGTGCGCAGTCACAATATCTAACGTTGTTCCAATTTCAGTAACTCGTTCATTAGAGCAAAATCACTACTTTCGCCCTTCAGATGATCAATGATGGTCCACCTAATATCGTCTGCTGAATGATGTTTCTCTAGGTGGTGTTAAACCAGTGGTGCTGTGCATGTTTCATTACATATCCGAGAGCTGTGTTCCGTGATACGGATCACCACTTGTCTGCTAGTCATCCCAATGTAAAGCAAATCGCAAGGACACTTGATGGTGTATATAACATTTTTGGATTGGCAGTTGGTGAAATTCCACAGCTGCCATACAAAATCTTTATGTGTAAACATCAACGTTTTAAGGGTGAATTGGCAGACACTGCATGCTCCACAAGGTAAATGCCCCATGACGGGACACCGTCCCTGCTTCCATGCTGCCAGTAAACTATTCTGAACCAAATCAACTGGTGAGGTAAGTAATTGAGAATGTACTAACTTGTCTCTGAGGTTCTTGCCTCGTCTCAAAGCAAATAAAGGGGGAACTTTAGTGCACCCAGTAGTACTACCAAGTTCCAATGTTTGCAAAGGAGCTTTTCAATGGAGGTGATGTGTTTAGAGAAAGTTGCGACACACACTATTCGCTCCTGGACTTTCTGTCTGTTCTTCGGGACCAATATGGCGTCCCTATTGGTAAACCTCACTGTTTTTGCCGATCTTTTAATTAGTTTGCGTTGGTAGCCTCTAGCTAACAGTTTCTCCCCTAGGGTGGATGCATGATTTTCATAGTCCTGTACCGATGAACAGTAGTGTCTAATACGCAAACATTGGCCATAAAGTAAATTATCACGTAGGTGTTGGCTGGAGTATAAAAGCAAGGTGTTACGGTATGTTTCCCTATGATGTATAACTGTATACAGCTGTCCTACCTGGTGGCAAATCAAGAGATCTCAAAATGGCAGCGACTGCCGGTCGCTCTGACTTGTAAAACCTAAATTGGGGTTACATACCAGGAATGTGTTCAACGTCTCTTTGCTCTCCTCCCAGATGAACAAAGCATCATCTATATACCATCTCCAACTTTGCATATGCATGGCAAAAGGGTTGTTATGAAAAATAGACGATCTTCGAAATCAGCCCTGTATAAGTTTGTAAGGCTGAGAGAAAAGGCCACACCCATGACAGGGCCATTTTGCTTAGAATACAGTTCATCTGAAAACTCTAACAAGTTGTAACACAGAGCTATCAAAAGTAACTCCAGAACAAAATTGGTGGGAATGGGGTGTGGACCTGGAAGGCTGTTAAGTCTTTATTTGACAATATCATATGCCTCCCTTTGTGGGATATTAGTGTATAATGCCGATATTATCAAACATCACCAGGAAGTTATTTGACTCATCAAAAGGCACCCCTTCAAACGCATTGATTGCTGCCATTGTGTCTTTCAAAAAAGCTGGTGAGTTTTATGCCAGCTCATGGATCACTTTTTCAAGTAATTGCTGATCACTGTAATTGCCCCAGTGCTCCAAAACTGACCCACACATAGATACTATTGGTCTCCCTGGTGGATTGAGGGAGCCTTTGTGAATTTTAGGTAAGGCGTAAAGGGTTGGTATACTGCAATCAAGCAGAGTCAAAAATCTAGTCTCCTCTGTGGTTTATAAACCTTTTTCAACTGCAGTGGCACAGAGTCCTTGAAGTCTGATCATGAGATTGTCTCTTGGATCCATTGATATTTTGGTGTAGTGGCTATCATTATTAATCAATGATTTCTGACTAGGATCACAATGCCACCGCCCTTGTCTGCAGGTTTGATGACAATATCCTTGTTGGATGATAGAGATTTTAATGCCTTATGTTTCCCAATGGACAGATTATAAAGACTGTGATCCCTCGGGGAATCCTTAAAGATAGATGGTAATGTCTGCATAATCATATTTTCAAAAAACGAAATCTCTGATGGAATTTCACTGTCTGCCGGTGTGAATACTGACTTTGGTCGCAGACCAGTGTTAGAGGTAGACTGACGCTTGTCTCTATTCATGAAGAAAGCCTGCAGTCTAACACTTTGAAAAAACATCATGAGTTCAAGTTCTGTTTTGCTAAGAGATGGCACAAAGCTTAAACCCTTTATCAGCACCTTTTCTTCCCAAATGGTGAAGTGATGGTCCGATTAATTGAATATGGCAAATTCTACCTGGGATATCCCCATTGTCGAGTGTTGAAGGTCTGCACTCGCCCTACGAATGGACCATTCGCTCTCCAAGGTTGACGGCGTCCACGTGGTTGACTTTGTCATCAATAATTAGGGCAATTAATGTTGGTTGATGGGGTGTAATGGAAACACCCTGCATCATCTCCAGAGAAACTTGTATCTGAGAAAGTTACCCAGCATTTATTCCTCTGAGATTTATTTAACAAAGCATGTGTTTCAACATGGTGGTTGATAGTCTGCTAATAAATAAGGGTACACTTTTTCTTTTACAAAGTTGTTTATATCAGTTTTCAATTTAGTAGATTATTTATGCAAATTGAAATTCTTGAAAACTTCCGACTCCTTGTTTACAGCATTCAGTTTCTCTTGAGCCTCAGATATCAAGGGATTAATTAAGAAAGATGCCTCTCGTGCATCTAATTCCTGTTTATATTTTCAGGGCGTCGTTCTGCAGTATTGATAGTCAGTAACATTAAGTCACGGCTGCATTTCGTAGATAAATAGCTAGAAGAAATGTTATATTCTTGGTATATTCAGTTGGAAGGGAGGTCTGCGATACACATGGAGGCCTATTATGCACGTGATGAAAGTGAAGAGTAACTAGGCACTCACAAGGAGCTCAAGTGTGTAAGATGCCTCTTCTCTCCTCGATTTCATACATACTCCACTGCTAGTCAAGACTCTGTCCACAATTAGACGGTAGCCTTATGAGATCGGTTACAGTCAAATCACAGTTAGCTCTTTAAGTACACAGCTTTGTGAACATTAGCTACATATAGTTCACTCTTTGATAAGACTTGGCAGCCCTCTGCCAGGCCTTGCTCGCAGCTCAATCCGATGCAGCCCTATGTATTTGGTGATCAAGTGGGATCCTGCAGGACTCGCAGGAAGCCCGTAATGATGCTCAAAGCTTTCGGTGGGTTTGTGTGTAAATGGTTCTGTTCGACCACCCAATCAGAGTCACTGACACTCATGGCTAGATTCATTGTGCTTTGGGACGTTTGTGAGGCTTATGAAGGGACCAGATTACTTTCATTTTCTCTTGGTGGGTTTTGTCAGTCTGTAAAGGTACGGGAATACAAAGCAAGTCCACAATTTGTATTTTAGAGGAGTTTTGGTGAATTTTGGAGAATCTGCTGATCATTTGTACCAGTATTTGAGTGAGTTGAAAAGCTTTTTTTATCCATATTTACCCCCCTTTGCCCTTTGTGTGTTTATTCTGCTCCCTTTTTAATATTACCTTTTTACCCTTACTTTACATCATAAAAACAACCCAAAAACATTTTCCTGGTCCGCTCCTTTGCACCTAAGTGTCACTCCAAAAAGTTGGAAAAAGCACAAAAAAATCACATTTCCCCTTTGTATTCCTAAACAAATTTGACTGTAGGTTTGCCCTGGTACCCCCTGTGTGAGCTCCTCCATTTGTTCCCTTACCCTGCTTCCATTGAATGCCAAAAAATATTTTACAAAAATAAAAAAGCTTCCTATTGTGTTCTTGCTTGTTGCGGAAACTTACAAAACCTTCCAATTTCAGCCAGAACCAGGGAATCTTTCATGTTTTAGTCACCTTCCTCTGTTTGTTCCAAAAAAATGTGAATCCATTTCTGTGCCCTTGTTGTCAGACACTTGTTATTGTCCTTGTCTAGTGTTAGTCCTTCTTAATATAGGAATTTAAATCATAAAGTAGGGCAGGGGGGTTGTATTTGTGGAGGAGGGCCGTTGGAGAAAGAACAAGAGGTTGAATGATAGGGGGTTGAGGATGTTAATTGCCAGGTGGAGGTCTCAGACGAGAATGATGTGCATCGTGTGGCTTCAAGCTGTCCTCCAGGTGTCAGGTGCCAAGATCCAGAGCAGGTGTCTCCTGACGGGGAAGAGTCATTGGCAGACACTTCTGGGAAGGCAGGGTGAATTTAGTGAGTCCTTGTGTGACCTCCTTTAAACAAATTAGAACAGACACAAAAATAGATAAATATGCCTTGAAGAGATTAAGGGGGATGTGTCTGGGGATGAATGATGGGCAATGGATAACTTAATACAAGATGAAGACATTATAGCTGTTGCAGATACATTAGACCTGTTGCTGAGAAATGATTTCATCAACAGTGGAGTTTCAGATTAGGTGGTGGTAATACATAGAGACCATGCAGCAGTGGTTTTGGGCTCCATGGGCGGAGCAGGTGGTGATGTAGAAAGGAACAAAAGAGCAACAGGTGGAGAAGGCAGAGAAGGTAATTACAAGGACGAGCCTGAGCGTTCAGCCCCTGTGTCTGCTACTGAACATGGAGCAAGGCAGGCACGGGTCTCCCGTGTCAGGTTTCTGGCAGGACATGGGAAATCAGGGCTCTGATTGTGTCCGCCTCTTCTTGGTCCCAGCTGGGTCTACTTTATCTTGCAAGGGTGGAATACCATGAAAGTGCAGGAAGGCACTGTGATATACATCACATGCAAGACAGCAGTGAGGTGAAGTACAAACTCCTCAGGTGCCATGGCAATGCACAAGCATATGAGTTGGAAGCCTGGACACAGGAGGACACTGTAACGCTCACCTGATTCCCGCAGAGGCGCCGGTCTTGACTGGGTTAATGCCGTATCTTCAAAGGTGATGTGTAACACACGGTTGGCTCTTTGGGCTGGACCTCTGTGCACTGTATGTCTGACTCGAAGAGTAAGATGTCTGCAGATAGAAAATATGGGATTAATGAACTGGGGTTATTGGGTGCCTCTCTCCTCTTCCCTTTCTCTTCTCCTGTAGAACCCCAAAGGTTAACACCCTCACCTTAGGTAAGTGAACGCCGAGCTCTCCATCTGCCTCGGGGCAGGGTGCCGTAACCAGTTTCTTCACTGGATAAGGGTGCAGGCCTCTTGACCTCAGAGGACTGTTGTCCGTCGTTAACTGCACGAACGGTAAGTTCTGGGCACTTCAAATGTCTTAAAAGTCTTTTGTAAAGATATCTCTTGTTTTGCAGGGTTCCGGCGATGGCGGATGGCGGGCTGATGAGAGTTGAGGATCGAACCCGCGTGAGGAATAGAAGCGCCTGGAAGCACGTAAGTAAGCGCTTGTAGCCTGCTTCACGATGCGCACTAACTGTCCCTTTTATCTTGCAGGTACAAGTTCGGAGCTTTAGAGAAGCTGAAGGGTGCTGGAATACCCACTGGATTCGGCGTGGGAAGGAGTAATGGCACGTGAGTAATAAAGTTGCCCAATGTCTTTAAACGCACCTTCTTTTGTCTTTCAGATGCGGGATGCAGCGCCGAAGGCCTCCGGAGCGTGCAAACAGCTGGTAAGCTTTTGTCTTTCCTATGCCGGAATGCAGTGCAAAGACCTCCGGAGCATGCGAAGAGTAGGTAAGCCTTTGTCTTTCAGATGCCGGAATGCAGCGCGAGGCGTTGGTGACAGCCGATGGACCAGGTAAGAGATGCGCTGCCACTGAAGACCGTAGTGCTAACCTGTTCTTTCTTTGTCTTTACAGGTGCTGCTGAAGACTGGATTCCAGGATGGTAAGCCTTTGTTCCCTTAGGCCCAGGATCAGAAGCAGAAGACACGATGAGCGTTCTGCTGCAGAGAATGCAGAATAATGCAAAGCAAGATTCATCCATCGGGTGTGGTTTAAATAGCCTCCTGTAGTGCTTAGGTGTCTCCTTCCACAGCCACGCCTAGGTAAGAAAAGAGTTCCTGCTTTCCAGAAGAGTTCCAGTGTTCTGAACCTAGGGAGTGGCTCCTGCCCCACCCAACAGGAAAAGTAGTCCCAAACAGAAGAGGATCAGGGGTTCAACTGGCAGGTAAGTAAGCAGCATGGTCTGCTGCAGGTAAGTCCACCCAAGCATTATGAGCCCGGCACTTCCAGCGCTGGGACTGGGCATCTTTATGAGCCTGGTGCCACTGGCGCCAGGACAGGGTCCAAAAGGTCCCAATTGGGACTGGCTGGCACTCGGAACCGGGGTTATGGGTCTGCTTCCAAGGGAGTCGGACAAGTCCTGAACTTTTGGAAGCAGAGATCATGACAGCACCCCCCCTCAAGGCCCCTCCCAAACCGGGCTTCTCCGGGGGTTTGGGCTTGTTAGGAAATGTTCGATTAAATCTTTTGATTAGACAAGGCGCGTGGACATATTCTGCAGGTTCCCAGGATCTTTCTTGGGGACCGTAGCCTTTCCAGTCAATCAGGTAAAATAGTTTAGATTTGGAGATCTTGGAATCCAGGATGCTTTTGACTTCAAACTCGAGTTCTCCATCAACTAGAATAGGTTTTGGAGATGTAGTTAGTCGGGTTTGAGGTTGCACGGGTTTTAATAGAGAGACGTGGAAGACCGGATGTATCTTCATGTGAGGGGGCAAGTCCAACTTGACCGCTACTGTATTTACTATGGTAGTAATGGAATAGGGACCAAGGTATCTTGGGTTGAATGTGCGTGGTCCTTTTAGAGGTAGATATTTGGTGGATAACCAGACTTGATCTCCTACTTGATACTGGGGGGCTTCCTTCCGATGTTGGTCTGCTCCTTTCTTGTATTGTTCTTTAGCCCTTTGAAGGTGAGAAACGGCTTCCTTAAAGGCTTGGGTGATTGTAGAATGCAGGTGGTCTACTGCTGGTGTTCCAAGATCTTGGAGTGGATCCAACTCCGAGGTTTCAGGGTGACTACCGTATAAAAGAAAAAACGGGGTCTTCCCAGTTCCCGAGTGGACAGAGTTATTGTAGGCATATTCGGCTATCCAAAGGATATGTTTCCAAGTTTTTTCAGTTTGTTGTAGCATGCAGCGCAAATACTGTTCCAGAGTTTGATTGGTCCTCTCGGTTTGTCCGTCGGTTTGAGGGTGGTGGCTGGTCGAAAGTCTCACATCAATTTGAGCCGACCGACAGCAACTTCGCCAAAAATGAGAAATAAATTGACTACCTCGATCCGAAATTAGAACTGAAGGAAAACCGTGCAGTCGGACGATGTTTTCGAGAAATTCTCGGGCCAGAGTTGCTGCTGTTGGTAAGCCTTTGAGTGGAATGAAATGCGCCATCTTGGAGAATAGGTCCACGATTACTAGGATCGTATTGTATCCGGAGCATGGAGGTAGATCGGTGATGAAGTCCATAGAAAGCGTATGCCAAGGGCGAGGCGGGATGTCAATAGGGCGTAAGAGGCCAGCTGGTTTTTCCTTTTGACTCTTGTTTTGGGCGCATACTCCACAGGACATTGTAAAGTCTCTGATATCTTTTTTCCAAGACGGCCACCAGAAGTAGCGCTTGATCTTTTCCGAGGTCTTGGTCATACCGGGATGTCCTTCCATTAAAGAATCGTGATAACAAGAGATTACCTTTTTCTGTAAATCTGTGCTGGGCAGGTATAACCGTTCTTGGAAATATAATAGGTTGCCCTTCACCGTAAAGTCCTTTCCCTGCAGATGCCAATTCTGTATGTCTGCTGGAGTTACCAGTAGCCTGGCTTTATCCTTAACTTCCTCTATGGATTGTGTGGCGATTACACCTAGAATTCTTTGTTCGGGAATGATAGGTACAGGTTTAGGATTGATCAAATGTTCTTCCACTCCCATCCGAGAAAGGGCATCAGCTTTACCGTTTTTTGTACGAGGTCGATAGGTAATTATGAAGTCAAACTCGGCAAAGAATAGTGCCCAACGGAGTTGCCTAGAGGATTGAGCTTTTGCGGTTTTCAAATATTGCAGGTTTCGGTGATCTGTAATCACAGTAACGGTGTGTCGGGCCCCCAGAAGATAATGCCGCCAAGCCTTAAAGGCGGACTTGATAGCTAGAAGTTCCTTATCAGTAATAGTGTAATTGATTTCAGGAGGCGAGAATTTGCGGGACCAAAATGCCACGGGATGCAACTGATTGGTTACTGGGTCCTTTTGTGATAGAACTGCCCCCATGGCAAGGCTCGAAGCATCAGTTTCAACGATGTAGGGGAGTTCTGGGCGAGGATGTTTTAAGATCGGTGCAGAGATAAATCTAGTCTTCAAATTCTGGAAAGCTTGTTCCACCTCGGTAGACCATTCAAAACGTTTGTTTTTCTTTAACAAGGCGGTGATGGGCTGGACTATTCGAGAGAATTCGGGGATAAACCTGCGGTAAAAGTTAGCGAAGCCTAACATGCTTTGAACACCTTTTACGGAGGATGGCGATGGCCATTTGAGAATTGCATCGACCTTCTTTGAATCCATACGCACTCCGCTAGGTGATAATATGAATCCCAAGAATTCAACTTCAGTCACGTTGAAAACACATTTTTCCAATTTAGCGAAAAGTTTGTGTTGACGCAATCTCTCGAGGACCATTTTCACGTGTTTCCGATGTTCAGTTTCCGATGAAGAATAAACGAGGATGTCGTCAATGTAAACAACAACACACACATCTATGAGCTCTCTGAGGACATCGTTCATAAAATATTGAAAGGCGGCCGGGGCATTGCAAAGTCCGAAGGGCATGACCTGATATTCAAATTGCCCATACTTGGTGCGGAAGGCCGTCTTCCATTCATCGCCCTCTTTTACTCGTGCCAAGTGGTAGGCTCCTCTAAGATCCAGCTTTGTATATATGCATGCTTTTCTGACTTGGTCCAGGAGTTCAGGGATCAAAGGTAACGGATATCTATTCTTAACGGTGATCTGGTTCAGAGCGCGATAATCTATACAAGTTCTAAGGTCCCCTTCTTTTTTTGGAACGAAGAACAAAGCTGAGGAAGCAGGGGACTTGGAAGGACGAATAAACCCATTCGCTAGGTATTGATCCAGGTATTGTCGGAGGTGAAGATTCTCAGGCTCGGTGAGGGCATAAATTCTACTACAAGGAGGAGGAGATCCAGGTACCACGTCTATCTGGCAGTCATAAGACCTATGAGGAGGTAGAGAGTTAGCCTGATCCTTCCGGAAAACATCTTGGAATTCTAGGTATACAGGAGGTAACTGAGGAGCCTCCGAGGAAATTGCTGCCAGTGCAACACCAGGTCGAGGGTGACAAGTAGAGACACATTCTGGAAACTGAACCGTTCTTGCTCGCCAATCGATCTGAGGATTGTGCTTCTCTAACCAAGGAATTCCTAGAATAATCTGGAACTGAGGGGCCTTGATCACATCGAACACGATCTTCTCATGGTGTCCATCTTGACTTACTAGCGTCACTTCTTGGGTGGTATGCGTTACTGGTCCGGAGGCTATCTCCGTACCATCCACCGTAGTAATGACGTCCTTTACAGCCTTTGGACAAAGAGTCAGATTCATCCTCAAAACCATTTCATGATCCACATAATTGCCGATGGCACCGCTGTCGACGTAAGCTTCAATCGCATGTAATCGATCCGGATGTTCAGGGCTAATGAGGACCATAGGTATCACGAAATGCGAGGTCACGGAACTGGTTTTAACGCTCGGCAAGAGGACCTCTATTCTTGTCGGGCGAGGTCGTTTCCCTAGCTCAGAGTTTGTGACCCTGGTAACTGCAGCTCCTACTGCCTTCTTGGCTGGTTTCACCGGACAGTCTCGAAGAAAGTGCCCCGAGTTTCCGCAATAGAGGCATAATTGCAGCTGTTTTCTCCTTTCCCGCTCCTTTTGTGTTAGTGGTCCTTTCAGGCCCCCTATTTGCATGGGTTCCCCGGAGTCTACTCCTTTGGTAGGAGTTGGTGGTTTGGAAAATACTCGAGCATCAAACATGGAACGATCGGCCTTCCTGTTCTGCAGTCTGTGGTCAATTTGAACGACTAAGTCAATATAGTCCGAACAGTCTTGCGGGGGATTCACTACTTGGGCTAACACATCTTTGAGCTCTCCACGTAGACCTCTATAAAACAGCGTAATCCTTTTGTCCTCAGGCCATCAAGTTTCCACTATCAGTCTGTTGAAAGACACAATATAAACCAAAAGGTCTTGATTACCCTGTTGCAATGAAAGTAGCTCATTGTCCAAGGCCTGCCCCTGTGAATGTCTTGCAAACAGTTTTTCCATACTGAGCTGAAAAGCTTGAAAATCATGGAGAACCGGATCATCTTGATTAACTAGAGGGATCGACCAGTCTGCCGCATTGCCACTAAGGTACGAAAGCACGAAAGCTACCTTAGCTTGATCAGTTGGAAAGGCTGCTGGCCGGCATAAGAAGTGCAACCGGCACTGATTAATAAATACTGCAAACCTCTTTGGGTCACCAGAAAATTGTTCGGGCGGAGCCAGAGGTACATTCCCAGGTAGGTTGATCTGCACTGGGTTCGTAGAGGATGTTGAAGGAAGATTTGCCCCTGATGCGGGTAACGGAGTTTGTCCGGCTTGTGACTGTAGCAATTGTCTAGCGAGATCGTCTGTTCGCTCCTTGGAAATAATCAGTTCCCTTCTTAGAGCATTCGTTTCCTGACGGGCTGCATGCACTTCTGCTCTTAGTTCCCCAAGTAACTGGGCTAGCTGGTCGGTATCCGAGGTTTCCATAGCGCCTGGGTGGGAGTTTTGCGATAGGCTTTGCGTTCTGTAACGCTCACCTGATTCCCGCAGAGGCGCCGGTCTTGACTGGGTTAATGCCATATCTTCAAAGGTGATGTGTAACACACGGTTGGCTCTTTGGGTTGGACCTCTGTGCACTGTATGTCTGACTCGAAGAGTAAGATGTCTGCAGATAGAAAATATGGGATTAATGAACTGGGGTTATTGGGTGCCTCTCTCCTCTTCCCTTTCTCTTCTCCTGTAGAACCCCAAAGGTTAACACCCTCACCTTAGGTAAGTGAACGCCGAGCTCTCCATCTGCCTCGGGGCAGGGTGCCGTAACCAGTTTCTTCACTGGATAAGGGTGCAGGCCTCTTGACCTCAGAGGACTGTTGTCCGTCGTTAACTGCACGAACGGTAAGTTCTGGGCACTTCAGATGTCTTAAAAGTCTTTTGTAATGATATCTCTTGTTTTGCAGGGTTCCGGCGATGGCGGATGGCGGGCTGATGAGAGTTGAGGATTGAACCCGCGTGAGGAATAGAAGCGCCTGGAAGCACGTAAGTAAGCACTTGTAGCCTGCTTCACGATGCGCACTAACTGTCCCTTTTATCTTGCAGGTACAAGTTCGGAGCTTTAGAGAAGCTGAAGGGTGCTGGAATACCCACTGGATTCGGCGTGGGAAGGAGCAATGGCACGTGAGTAATAAAGTTGCCCAATGTCTTTAAACACACCTTCTTTTGTCTTTCAGATGCGGGATGCAGCGCCGAAGGCCTCCGGAGCGTGCGAAGAGCTGGTAAGCTTTTGTCTTTCAGATGCCGGAATGCAGTGCGAAGACCTCCGGAGCATGCGAAGAGTAGGTAAGCCTTTGTCTTTCAGATGCCGGAATGCAGCGCGAGGCGTTGGTGACAGTCGATGGACCAGGTAAGAGATGCGCTGCCACTGAAGACCGTAGTGCTAACCTGTTCTTTCTTTGTCTTTACAGGTGCTGCTGAAGACTGGATTCAGGGGTTCAACTGGCAGGTAAATAAGCAGCATGGTCTGCTGCAGGTAAGTCCACCCAAGCATTATGAGCCCGGCGCTTCCAGCGCTGGGACTGGGCATCTTTATGAGCCTGGTGCACTGGCGCCAGGACAGGGTCCAAAAGGTCCCAATTGGGACTGGCTGGCACTCGGAACCGGGGTTATGGGTCTGCCTCCAAGGGAGTCGGGCAAGTCCTGATCTTTTGGAAGCAGAGCTCATGACAGACACACCTAGCCATTACGAGTCTGTGACTCACTAACACAAGTGGCCCAAAGTCCCCCCACCCTCTCAGACAGCCATATGACGTCTGCCAGCACTGCATACAGTGCCAGTGTCAGCATCCACCAGCAGTGACTTGCCCCCACCACCATACCACCACCACTGCAGCTTGTTGCTGTAGGTACTGTTCGCTCTATGGGTATGCTGCTATTTGAGCATGCATGGAGGTACCAAATGATGCGTCATGCTGGCAAACACTGTCTGTATTGTCAGATAAATGTCAATCGGGGCAGCTGAAACCAATGGCAGTGGATGTCCACTGACTCATCATCAGTGGATGTGAGAAGGGGTGGTGAAGACCAGGAACAGCCCGCATCCTACACCTCTGCACTTGTTTCTGCCACGTCATCAATAGATACAAATATGTAACTCCTTTCTCCTTTCTGCTGCAGAGAGAACATTCTGTAATTGCACCACATGCCTCCGGCTCCCTTTGAGGTGTACTTTGAGGTTCTCAGATCCTTAGGGCACTCAAATTGCCAGTTCTCAACAATCAGAAGAAGATACAATGGTGTTAAAGGCACCAAGTTCACCTTCATGCCCACAAATCTGTTATTTATAACTTTCCAAGAATCAACTATTTGGTCTGGCAATAAAAGGATGGCACGCTGATATACTGCCTTTAAACTGCTTAGCAATTATTACAAGACTTTTTTCATGTTAACAACATTTGATCTGGCCATAGAAAGACAACACTCGAAGTTACAGAAACCACATGTACTCTCTTATCTACTAAGAATTTAAGATTGACTTTCACAAATTCCCAAGAAATAAGTATTTGGTCTGACCACAAAAAGATGGCACATTGATTTTTGGCCATGGAATAAATCTTATGTTCATCAAAACAATTATTTTATGCACTTGTCTACACATTGACAAATGTCTTACACTTTTATATCATTCAAGTTGGTTGGTCACTGAGATTCTCTGCTCCCTAGTACTAAAACGGTACAGTTGCTTACAGCCAATGAATATAATCTCATTTTGCTTACCACGAATGATAAGACATTTTCTCTGCAACTACTATTTGGTCTGGTTACCCAGCACGGAGTCCTAACAATCCAGCAAGAGTATACTAGAAGCCGCACATCAGTGTTAGGACTGGATTATTAATGAGTTCTGTGAATTATTAAAAAGCTGTATCCCTTGTAATTCCCTCAAAAGACAATCACTTTCAACTCATATAGTGCTACTCAACATGAATACCAAATTACCTTCTATTGTTATAAATTACTCAGATTAATGTACATGCAGACCCAAAAGCAGGTAGGATAAAAAAGCCCTTCCTCTGTTTAAAACAATACAGAGCAAACAAAAATAGATTAATGTTCCTTGACAAAGAGATAAAAACACAAGGTGGGGGTCTATGAGTACATGAAAAAAGCATGCTTGAAAACACAATAACTATAGAAACAAGAAACAGAAAAAGCATAGATTAGATGAGAAATTGCCAAAGGTAAACAATTAACTATAGAGAGAAAACTATTTAAATTAAAAAAGGATATAGAAATATACAGAAAAAATACACCTCTCTTTTATTTACACCCAGAATAATTGCATACAAAATAATGACAAAACGATGGTCTATTCTATTTCCTACCTATCCCCCAGATAAATCATTTTTAATTGTCTTGCTGTCTTTCAACTAATGCTATTTTCATTTTCTACCCATCCCTTGACTTTACCTTATTCCCTCACCTAATCCTGCAATCTTCTGCCTCTGCAAGTCTGATGACGTTCCGATCAACACGATGTTTCAAAAATGCCAAAGATTTGGGTATTTACGTTTCTGCCTGACACGTTTGTGGAGGCGTACTGCTTGCACTCGCAGTTCACAGTTAGTCCATAGCTGTGCTTGCAGTGGGTGTGCAGTTTTTTCTGAAGCATTCCTGCTTTTCATCTGCAATGTCTCTACAGTTAGTTTGCGTGAAGTCCGCTGTTAATCCATAGCCAGTTCTCAGTTTGTTGGTAGTTAGCACTCAACTATTGTGCAGTTTCCGCAACTTGATAGCAGTGTTTGCCATTTGTGCAGTCTCTTGCGAGATGTCCCCGACACATTATGTTTGCACGATGCTCGTGCCTCGTGTCATTCTTACTATTTTTACAAACTTCTTTTGACAGTCACTTGTCTCTCCAGCCTTCTTCAAGTCCCCCCTTCTGTCTCTCTCTGTCCCTATTTTAGACTCTCCGACTCGCTTTTGTTTTCTTTTCTCTAACTATACCTCCTTATACCTCCCTCTGACTCTCTTTCCCTCACAATTTCTGTCTCATCTAGGTTTTCTTTCTAGTGACCTCTGACTGTCTTTCCCTCTCACCCTCTCTATTTCCTGTAAGACGCTCTCCTTCTTCCTCTCTCGCTCTCTGTGCCTGTCTGTCTGGTAATGTCCTCATGCTTACCTTACCCCCTCCGTGTGTCCCTCTTCCCTGTACTTGTTCTTTCGTGTTCACTCTCTGTCTGAGCGTAAGATGTAGGTGTTTTCTTTTCTGAGATTTCATCATCGAGGAAAGCTACTCTAGGTTTAATTATCTATCCATTTCGCAATGTTGAAAGTGACGAAAGAGATTTCATGTATGCGGGACTTCCACAAGTAGTACAAACCTCCCAACAAGCCCGCTGCTCTAATGAAAACAATCTGTTTTCTATGAGGTCCTAAATGCTGGTGTCACCTGTCTCGATGCCAACCTTATTTTGGTACATAAGGAAACCGAGATGTAGGGACGTGAAGTGGTTTGGTGGGGATAACACAATGTGGTAACGTCGTGAAACGAGGATCAAAGCCCTGCCTCATGATCCTTCAGTTTTCAGCTTAACATCTTCAGAACAAAAACAAATTCCGACTTAACGGCTAGACCACATATCCTGGAGTCCAACCAATTCTAAAATGACCCCCTCAGTGATTTGTCTCTTCCTTAAAATGTCATGGCTAGATTCCTTTATACAGGAGAACTGCAGACCCATCGCCATCCTCGATCAAGGCACCAAACTCCTTCACTCTATTGCTGCTCACCTTCAGTATTACAGCCTGAGCCACTTGAGTGGATGCGCTCCAAGTCACGGGACAAAGGTAAGTCTCCTGGCCCTCTGATACCAAGTAATGATGGCAGCAGATAAAGGAAAAGAAACTCTGCACTGCCTGTTAGACCTCTGCCGTGCTTTTGAGACAGTGGACCCTGAGGCTCTGCTAGACTGCCTCGTCTTGGTGGCTCGCCGGCCCCCTGGCAGTCAGTTGGGTAAGATCTTTAGTCTCTGGTAGATCCGGTAGGCACTCCGAGGCTCCTATGTTGACTCGCCTTCATCCTTATCATGTGGTGTATCCCGAGATTCCCCTTCCGCCCCTCCCCTTTTTTATATTTACTTCCAGACTCTTTTCTCACTACTGAATAATTTTGACATGTGCTATCACCTTGGGAAGTTCAAACTCCTCCCTTTCGATCCACCAGCCTCAAACAAATTGTGGATGACCTCTGGGAATCTGTTGCCTTGACAATTGAAATGGTCTCCTGGATGGTCTCGCCACTGCTTCCATCATTAGGTCAACCGTGACATTGTTCGGCATCTCCTTTGGATCTTTTCACGCAACACCATATTTTAAGAGGTCTGACATCTCCTTATTGGCTTCCTGTAGAGGAAGTTATTTTCCATACTCTGTGCCAGGACCATAAAGCTCTATATAGCACGGCTGCTTCTTACCTACAAAACAAATCCAACTGTACAATCGTGTTAACTATCTAAGGTTAAGTGACAAACCGCTCCTCTCAATCTCTAAGTTTGTTTGTGCCTCCTTTGGTGGGAGACGTGTTTGCGATCCCACCCATTGGAACAATCTGCCCCTTGCTCTTAGATAAGAATCCAATCACTGCACATTCGGGCCTCACCTCAACACACTTCACTTCAGCAGGTAAAAACATACCGCTCTCTAACCCATCTGCACATGTAAACGCTGAGGTGGCCTGCCGCAGTGCACGCTAGGTACATCATCCTACTCACTCACATTGCCGAACTGCATGACACCGACTCTGCCACTTAAGAAGGGGGGCCCTGGGGGGAACGCAAAGCGTTTCACCCCGGGGATGTTTTTGGCGCTGCACGCAGCCAGCGAGTGGCCGCGGGGGGCAGAGCGCCTCCTCAGGGTATTTAAGGGTCCAATGAAGGTTCGGGAGGCAGGCGACGGTTGGACTTGGTGATTGAGAAGTCCTGTCGCCTGCTCCCGAGCCTTCCCTGTTTGGGGCCTGCGACGGGGCTTTGGTAGTTTGAGGTGAGGAGTAGGGCAGAGTAGCGGTAGTGGGTGGTTGGGGGAGGCAGTTAGTTTAAAAAAATAAAATCATTTAAATCTTGCGAAGTTTAGCTGAGGTACCGTAAATAAGGTACCTCCATTTCTTACCTGCTGAACAGACAGGCGGCGTGGGCGGTCCACTTTCAGGTGCCGCTGTGTGGCTCAGTGGGTTATTTTATCACAAGTGCGTACGTTTCTGTCCGTGGCCAGGGGGAGGAGGTGGGTTCGGGTGGTGCACAAAGGAGCTAGGCTTTGTAGTTTCTGTTTTGGGGGAGGGATAAAAGGTGGCGAACGTTATCTATTGAGAAGCATTACGCTTCAGCTGCATCTGGTTCCTTTGTCAGCACGTATTTGATCCTTGTCTGGGGCCCGGGGTTTTTTGCGAGGCTGTCCTGCTTTTCGCATACGCGTGAGAGAAACATCAGGACAGAGGGGGCTGTGCGGCCGGCTTAAAGGGGCCGTTTACATTTGTCTTGTGCCTTCCAGTGCGGTGTGGCCCACACGCTGACAGGGGGCAGTGTGCTACGGGCATTTTTCTCGGCCCCTATGTGATTGGGCTGCTGGTTTTGGTGTGTTTCTCTGCCTTTGGCAATTTAAGGGCCAGGGCATCGGTTCAAAGGGCAAGGGTAGTATTTAGGGGGGAGGGGGTAATAATAAATAAATAAATATAAATAAATAAATAAATATTCAGTATTGTGTGCTTTCCAGTTAGGTGTGGCAGTGTGCACAGCAGTTTATGTAGCACTATTGTGTGTTTGTGGTTTGGGGCCCTTTGCTCTGGGGAACTTATCAAGGGAGTAGGGAGGGGGCTGGGGCCGTGACACATTTGTGAGCCCTCCAGTGCAGTGTGGCTTACACGCCGCTAGGAGGCAGTGTGTTACAGACGTTTTATAGGCCCCATTATTAGTTGGGCTGCTGGTTTTTGGTGTTTCCTTGGCCAGTGGCAATTTAGGAGCAAGGGCAGGGGCTGTAAAGGGCTAAGGCAGTATTTAGGGGAGCAAAAAATAGGAAAGTAAAAAAAAAAAAAAAAAAAAAAGAAAATTTTGAGAATTTATTTTGGTAACGCATATTACCAGCGCGGAGTATTAGGAGTAAAATTTTGGAAGGGATTAGTTTGTCTATTTGGGTAGAGGTCCACGGGTAGTTTTTGGCTCGGGAGCTTAGGCTAGCTAGTGGTACAGTAGAAGGGCATATTTCAGTGCACAGTAGGTTACTTGTGACACGATGCTGGGTCAGAGAGCTAGTAAGAAGGGTTTAGTGGATGCTAGGGTGCTGTGGGAGGCACTGGAAATCATTAGCAGGGCATCTAAGGCCCAATTGGAAGGGGCGGTAGGGGAAGTAACGGGAGAAGGGGAGGTTGGTGGGGGCAGGCTGCAGCGTAGAGCTGCGGCTGATGGGGCTCTCGCGGCAGTGGTGGCTTGCACCCCCGCGGCGGGGAGAGGGGAAGTTTGGGAATCCAGGGGCAGGAAGACGAGGAGAGAGATAGACAGGAGGGTGTCCGGGGAGGAAATTATTTCGGGTGGGGGAGCCAGTGAGGGAGGGAGTGAATGTTATCCCTAGGGAAGCTAGGAGTGCTCAAGAAGAGGTGGGTCAAGGGAACCACGGTGGGGGCGGTGATGGGGCGCAGAAGGGGGTGACAGGGCAGAGGGGAAGAGGGGGTAAATACCTGCAGAAGAGTGCAGGTGGGAGAAGGAGGGAGAGGTCCCCATCAATTGAGGAGGTTAGAGTGGGGCGCGGAACGGCCCCCCGGGTAGGAGGAGTGAGGGCGGAGGGCGCTGCGCAGCCCCCGCTGTTCAGGTGGAGGTAGAGGGTTTTAGAACGGCCCCTCCTCGGTCAGCGTAAGGAGAGCCTAGAGGGTGCAGCACGGCCCCTAGAGATGAGGATTCCAGGGTGGAGGACGGCATGCCTCGCCCGAGAGAAGAGGACCAGGCAGAGGTTTCTGCGGCCCCGCCGAGAAGACGTCAAAGGAGTGGCGGGGCGGACGCCCCGGGCTCGCACGAAGAAGATCAACTCAACTCGGGCATGAGCTCGCATTCACAATGGTATTTAGGGGTGTTGAAGTTGGATTGGAGGATTATGTGGGGCAGTGGGAGGTAGAAGGTTATAGGGCTGTAAGGGAAAGGGGGGAGGAGAGTAGAAGTTTGAGGTGGGATCGGGAAAGGCAGGTGCAGGGTGGTCGGGGGGCAAGAGGTCGGGGGAACCATTGGCTGGGGGAATCTGTTGACATGTTTTGTCCCCGCAGTAGGAGCCCTCTAAGGAACGAGATGAGGAGCAGCGGTGTGGACGCCAGACCGCAGACGGCCTGCGTGGAAAGAGGTGAGCGGGAAAGGGAATGGTCATCTGCATGGCAGAGAGGTGACACGAGAAGGGGGACGGGAAATGAAGGGTCTGGACTGCAAGGGGTAAGGAAAGAAGTTGGTGTACAAGTCATTGGGGCTTTGGGGGATGAGAAGAGCATTTGCTCAGTGGAGGTCCAACCAGACAAGGTGGTGGAGCCATTGGTGCTCGAGGTGCAAGTTGAAAAAGAAAAGGAGGTTGAAGTGAAAGGCAAGTAGAAAAAAAGGCATACATGGGTATAACAAAACCGTTGGGGGTGCACTTGATGGCAGCGACCAGGCAGAAGATTCAGGCGGGGGAATTTGTAGATGTTTTTAAGTTGCTCCATAGGCAAGTGAGAGCAAAGGAGGGGTCTAAAGAAGAAGAGAGGGAGCTGGCTTCGCGCCCAAGGGTCCCGGTGACTATTGAGAATTGGACGTCGGCATTTATCATTTATGCCAGTGTATATTGTGAAATATCCCCAGAGCTATGCGTGGCCCTGCTTAAATATATGGACGTAATTAGGAAGGCTTTCACGAGTTTTGGGGTTTTGCCTGGGTACGCTATGATGAGGAATTCAGAGCAAGAATGGCGCCGGACAGTCAGGCGGTCTGGGGGGAGATAGACATGGATCTTTGGCTGCAATGGATGGCTCCAACGAGGCCTGCCCCGACATTCCACACAGCAAGTGGGCTGCCTGTGCCTTACCGGCCTTTTCTTGGTCGCCCCGCCCATGAGGGGGTGGGGGGAGGAGGCAGAGGACAGCCCTCAACAGCATGTTGGGCGTTCAATAAAGAAGGCTGCATGAGGTGGATGTGCAAATTTAAACACGAGTGCAACAGGTGAGCGGGTCGGCATCCGGTTACAGATTGTTTTCAGGCAGGGGACAGTGGGTCAGGACGAGGAGCGGGGCAAGGAGGTGGGGGGGAAGTACCGCATGCCAGGTAAATTGGGGTGTGCTGGTAGGTCGGGCTCAGTTTATCGTAAAAGGAGGGGGGGGCACAAGGTTTGATGAGAGGTTTTGGGGGCGATCCAAAGGGGGTAGGAGAGGGGTGAGGAGGAAGACGTGTAGGTAGGGCAGGGGAGGGCCGCAAGGGGGATGTAACTGGAAATTGTTAAGGGGTGGTGGCCGTCGTTTGGAGGGCATGGACGACGGTGGCGAAGCCCTCCCGCTTACCGCACGACAAGGTGAGTAGGCTTCAGGCTGCATGGACGGAGGTGCGGGAGCGCCTCTTGTGCAGCAGGGGGAAGTGATGAGATGGGTCTGCATGGAGGGGGTGGCACTAGGGCCCCTGGTGCAGCTGAAAAAAAAGAAGAAAAAAAAAAAAAGTGGAACAACGAAGCAAGGTGCTGGAAGAGGAGTTTATATGGAATCGACTGCATGGACGGGGGCGCAGGATTGTCCCCTGGTGCAGCAGTGGAGAGGAGTAAGGCAGAAAAGGGGCCTGCATGGACGGGGGTGCACTAGGGCCCCTGGTGCAGGTGGGAAACAGGTGGTAAGGGATGCAAGGAGCTTGAAGATTAGTCATATGGAATGGACTGCATGGACGGGGGTGCAGGTTTGGCCCCTGGTGCAGTGGCGAGGAGGAGTAATAAAGTAAAGGGCCTGCATGGACGGGGGTGCACGTGGGCCCCCGGTGCAGGGGGGGCAACGCAGAGCCATATTAATAAGGTGATGGAAGGTGGGGGGCAAGGGTGAGCAGGAGGGTAATAGTTTAGAGGAAAAGGGGGGGCTAAGTGGGTTTAGGTGTATTGGTTAAAGGTTAGGTGAAAGGTGCGAAATATAGGGGTCAGGCAGGGGAGGACCGGGAAGGTTTTCGGGGAGGGATAAGGAGATGGCCAGGAAGGATAGGGTAGTGAGGAAGGTGTTACTAGGGGTGTGGGAAAGGTTAGGAGGTTGGAACTCATTCATTTAGGAGGGGTGCAGCATCTGAAGGTAGCAGGCGGGGCTATGCAGAGGAGTAAGTGAAAAGGTTGGGACGCTGGAAATAAGGGAGATACAAAGGGTATGTCAGGGACCGGGGCAAACGGGATGTCATTATAGAATTTTTCAGTAGGTAGCAGGAGTAATGCATTTATTAGGATGTTGTTGATTTGTAAGTGATTTTGTAAGTTCTTTTTCAGATGCTGCTAGGACGTCGGGTCAGATGCCAAAAATCTGGTTTGTGGGACATTCTAGGGTTAAGTGGGAGGGGAAAGAAGCTGAGAAAAGGGTTGTTGGCAGGCAACTGGGTTGCAACTATAAAGATGTTGTGGTAAGATGGCATGGGTTAGGGAGTCTGCGCTGGGATCAGTTGCTTCATATGTTGGCTGGGTTGAGGGAACGCTATGGGGCCCCAGAGGCATTGATTATTCAGGCTGGGGAGAATGACCTGGTAAGGGATACGGGGATGGCTCTTCTGAGGAAAAGGAAAAGGGATTTAGTCTGGGTTCGTGAAATGTGGCCTCAAGCAGCTGTAGTGTGGACTACGTTGTTGCCGCGGAGAGTTTGGAGGGCAGCGAGAAGTGAGGGAGCGATAGAGAGGGCTAGGAAGGGGATAAACAGAGAGATGGTTAAGTTTTGTGCCTCGGTGGGGGTACAGGTTATGGACCATAAGGAAATAGTCTATGAGGGATTCATGATCTTTAGAGAGGATGGTGTACACTTGTCACTTTATGGGAATAATCATTATCTGGCGGACTTGGGCTCTTGGCTGGGAGATTGGTTAAGGAGTTGGAGGTAAAGAAAACTGGTGGGGGGGTGGAGCAGAAAGAACACCTCGGTGGAGAGTTTTTCTGGTGCCGGCAGCATGGCCCCTTTAGATGTGGGGGGAGGGAAGCACAATGGGGGAATGGCGCGGGAAAGGATGCGGTGGTGCTGTTTTCACAAGCGGGCCACCCCGGGGGAACAGGTATTGAGCCTGGAGGGGCATGGCGCCGTGGAGAAAGCGGGACGCCTGGAAAAGGGGTAAGGAGACGGTAGGGTCCAAGGGATAGTTAGGGAGGAAGTGGCTTTATATAATCATTTAATTGTTGGAGAAAATGAAAATGTTTCATTATTTAATTGGTTGTTTAAAATATTTCTTTAGTCTGTAAGGCCATTGAGCCAGGTAAGCGGTTAATTGTAAGCTTTGGCCTGTCACATTAAAGCGACCTTTTCCACTTTTAAATGAGTCTGGGTTTTTGTGCAGTAAGCCAAAAGGGGGACCGCGGGGGGAACGCAAAGCGTTCCCCCCTGGGGATGTTTTTTGGCGCTGCACACGGCCAGCGAGTGGCCGCGGGGGGCAGAGCGCCTCCTCAGGGTATTAAAGGGTCCAGGGAAGGTTCGGGAGGCAGGCGACGGTTGGACTTGGTGATTGACCCGCCCTCCCACCGCTTTCCTTTGGGTTAGGTCTGGTATCTGGTTTTATTAAAAGGGGGGGATCATTGTACTTGGGTTCTGCAGGGTTTGTTACTTCCCATGTCAAGTTTTTACGGGGTTTTTTGGTGTCTGTTAAGGAGCTATTGTCTGGTAGTTTTGTGTGACAGGTCGGGGCATTAGTGAAGTGGTAATGTAAAATTTCTGTTGCTGATGTGGCAGGTCAGACTGGCTGCAGGTCATAGGAAGGGGGAGATTGGTGTAGAGGAGAGTCTGAGGGTTATTGAAGTGGTTCAGGGCTCCGGGGGCATGGCCCCTTTAGAGGTGGGGGGAGGGAAGCACAATGGGGAAATGGCACGGGAAAGGATGGGGTGGTGCTGTTTGCACAAGCGGGGGAACAGGTATTGAGCCTGGAGGGGCATGGCCCCGGGGAGAAAGCGGGACGCCTGGAAAAGGGGTAAGGAGACGGTAGGGTCCAAGGGATAGTTAGGGAGGAAGTGGCTTTATTTAATTATTTAATTGTTGGGGGAAAATGAAAATGTTTAATTATTTAATTGGTTGTTTAAAATATTTCTTTAGTCTGTAAGGCCATGGAGCCAGGTAAGCGCTTAATTGTAAGCTTTGGCCTGTCACATTAAAGCTACCTTTTCCACTTTTAAATGAGTCTTGGTTTTTGTGCAGTAAGCCAAAAGGTCCACTGTTGCTCCCCGACAACTGGTGTGTGGCAATGACCATGCAGTGCATCTGGGCTGCGTGATGACCACCTGCACAGGATCTGCCTGCTGCTGTGAGTGGATGGATGCTGGCAGTGGTGGAATGTTGGCGACTGTTTATGTTCAGGAGATTACTGGTTCCCTTCACAAAGTCAAGAGCATGACAATGTAGTTACATTTCAAACATTTCCCCGTCACATCTCGCTTCTACAATATTCCCACCATTCCAAAAAATCATATTAGCGTTTTCTTGTGCTCAGTTAGTAGGGAATTATTTAAAATGTTATTTGAAAAAATATTATTTTTCTTCATGAACGTTATGTAAGTGTACACAGTTTTTTTGTATTTTCAATAATCTTTTTATCTATATTTGATTAGTTTATACATGCTTTACAAGTGGATTCTTTTTTTTGCTAAAATCTTGGTTTAATTAGGCTATATTACAGTAGCTGAAACAACACATTCAGAATGAGACTCCAATAACTAGAGAACTTCGAGTATTGTATTGTATTTGTTCATTTCTATAGCGCTCTTTCCTCTCTTGTGTGGCCTCAATGCGCTTTAACAAGAGTGACAAAATGGAGGGTACAGCATGAAATCCACAATTTTTTTTGATGCTGGTGAACAAAATTGAAACTACAGCTGTATGGAAAAACGTGCACTAATTGTAAACAAGCAAATGAGCGACACTGTTATCCACTAGGGTTAATCGATTCAAATCTAAGTGAGATAGATAGCAGAGAGAAGAAAAAACTGTTGTGAAACGTTGTGCAAAAGCATCTTGTCCACATAGCTGAATCTTGGTGTGGGTGCATTTCCCCGGTTACATTATGTACAAGTATTATGAGTTCTGGCAAATGTACATCCAACCTGCGCTCTTGTGCAAACACCACACACACTTAGCACTTGTGTTTCATAAGGAGAAAAGGAAAAAAAACAGTACTAGGAGATAGAGAGACTAATAGTTTATTCATATTCATAGTTTATTCATGTGATCTTTGGCAAGGGGTATATTGTGAGCGCTTGTGTTCCATGTCGTGGAAAGAAAAGGGATCCGTCTGGAGAGATGGAAGGATTCGTTACAGTGCAGCCTTGAGATGATTCGTTAGGTTTTGTTTTCCATGGGGAGGAAAGAAAAAGAATGAGCACATACACAGCAGAAGGGATTGAATGCAGTGCAGCTTTGTGATCTTGGGAAAACAATATATTCTGAGCTTTCAAGTGTCAGCCTTGGGGCAGAAAGTAATCACAGCATTCAATACTGCGGTTGGGGAAATTCAAAATAGGGCAGCCTTGTTGATCTTTGGCAAGCAGGTAAATGAAGTCCACTTGGGTGGCATCCAAGGAGGGGAATGTAAGCAATCAGCACTGTAAAGGAAATGTATCACTGCAGAGCTGCCTTGTGATATTGGACTAACAGCATTATAAAACATGACACACATCACTAGAAAACCGTCTTTCTTCCTGAGTGGAGATTCCTTTTCAGTCTAATTCAAAATTCCCATTAATCGATCGATCCTGCAGATGGGGTACAGCTTTCCCTGGGCCTGACAGAGTTAATGCCTGGGGCTTGCATTCCATAGGGAGACAGCGTGCTCACTTAATCTGCCCCTGCAATCCGCAGCAGTATATTCTAGGCTTGCTGGGGGTCCTTTGAATAGCATTTATTTCTGTAGACCTTAAGCTTCTTATAACAGGTCATATATTCATTATTGTTCTAAAAATATTTACACACTCTTCTCTGAAAATGTCATGTGATAATTAAAATGCAATACAAATGTTAAAGTTAAAAAATGGATAAAAAGTTTGTAATGTATACTCTACGAAACTATGACATGTTAAACAGGAAGAAAATAGTAGTGACAAATCCAAACAAGGATTCATGGGTATGCAAATGAGATATGGTTTATTTCTGGAACATGCATGACAGGTGCTGGTCAGCGAAATGAAAACGTAAGTAAGACAGTAAAGTAAACAGAGAGCTTGGCAGTCTGGCAACGATTACAAAGGGGAAGCATTGTGAATACCCTCCAAGGCCAAATCTATCATAATAAATGTCAGCAAAGCCAATTGGTCTGGCTTTGCATGTGTAAAAGGTAACCCTTCCTTTCCCCTGTGTGTGCTTACAGTCTTATTGAGATCTACCTTGTGTGAGTGACCTGAGGCATTTCTCCCATGCTATTCCTGGGGATCCCTGACTCAGGTGGCCAGAGGAGCGCCATCACTCTTGGATCCCAACAATGGGGGTAGACAAGTGAGGGAGGATCACCTGGGAAGGGGGCCCTGGGAGACTGTGGGAGGAACGCCCTTGGGCGAGACACGATGTTCCCCACGTTCCAGTACATCCCAACCCAACACCCCCTCAGTCGTTATAGGTTATTATCACTCAAAACCCATTCACCCGTAACAATACCTCTACCTCCTTTATCCTGACAAGAAGTACAACTCCCACAATAACTACATCCATCATGCAGAACCAAAGGCCAAAATTGGGAAGAGCCTCTCTAGTGATATGCAATGGTCCAATCCCATTGAGAAGACAAGGCAGGTTCAGGTTCCCAATCACCAACATGCCCATCCCGTTTTTAGAAATTATGTTCTGTGCCATTCCATGCCCCCCCCCACCCTTTTCCTAACAATATCAAGAAGAAGAAGCAACATAAAGGAATGACGAGTGCAAGCAAGAAACACACTAAGGCACAGAGGACAGAATCTCCTCTTCTGACAGCAGGTTGTCCTGTTAATGAGGACAGGCAAGGACAGGCAGGCACAACCGTGACCACACACCTTCAACACATTAACATCCCACAGGCGCTTAAAAGGAGCATGCAGTAGAAGGGAAGGCAGTTGCTCTTTGGAAACCGAGGGCAGAGTCCGGCAGAGGATCCCTACTGAAAACCCAAACACTCTGTAAGCAAGGTGGCACACAAGGCAGAGCAGTTTCTCCAGGGCGAAGGGCAAGCAGGCTTTCTGATTCAGCACGTCACAAGGCAGAGCAAATGTGGTATAAAGGCCAAAGCTGCATAATGAGACACCGAGGAGCTTGGAGAAGCCGCAAATGTTTCTGTGAAAGGCCCAGCTGCAAGAAAAGTAGTAACAGCTCATTGTGCCAGATCTTCCAACCGTCCTCCTGGGTGAATGAGCGATAATGATATGGTATCAGCCTTGACCTCTGCATCAAAGACTTTAAAGAAAAAGCAGAGATGAACAGAACTGGTGAGTGACGCAAAGCATCAAAGCCGCTCGGTATGTGTTAAGCGAGTGAAACTATATCAAGCGATACGAGTGGAGGTTACGTGACTGAAGATAGACGTAAAGAATACTGAAAGCAACTGTTATCAACTGTGCATGCGAATACAAGGTTACAGAGTGGTCCAGCAAAAGGAGATTGCCCAATCGAAAGTCTCTATGTAAGATTTGGAACTAAAAAAGCAGCAAGAAATTAAACTCATGTAAGTGGCAAACAGGGAAACCACCTTAACCAAAAAACATTGCTATGAAAGGGAAGTGTTGCCTGTTTTAGTTGATCCAAGAAAAAAGTCGAAGTGGTCATGATGAGGTAAAGGAAAATCTTTACACATTCAAAAGGCTTCGACGAGTGACAGGGATAACGAGAGGCTGGAGCCCAATCAATGGAAGCCTAAATTAGTGTGAACAAAGCTTGGGGGAGGGAACCCCTAAAATGGAAGCTCAAAAGGCTTGAGCCCAATTGAGGGGAGCCTTTACTGAACTACGATATTTGGAACTGTTTGGAAATACACATTACACAGAATGGCAGGGTAACCTGGATTTGGGTGACAGGAATCCAAGAGGTTGAACCGTGCAAGCTTCTAGTTAAGTAGGAAGAGGCCCTGGAAGGCAAAGCTCTTTGTCTGATCATGTTTGAAGGCCAAAGTATGTCAACCATCCTGAGTTTCACCTACCCTGTGTCACATTACGTGGGGAAAAGAGCTAAAACTAGCCTACCTTTGCCATACTGTCATTTCTTTACAAACACCATTCTCTTTATTTAGTAATACACTTTCCCTTACTCATTTATGGTATTAGATTAAGGGCAGGCAATAGGTTTTCTAGTTTAACTGTTATTATTTTTTTACATGGACTGACCAGGACTGCTTTCCTTATCATTTGATGGTTGAGATCACTCCCATCTTAGTTATAGGGCCAGATAGGAGTTTTTTCCAACCCCAATCAAGTTAAAATAATGGTTTTGAAAACCTGTGTCTTTGTGTTCTACTCTTACTGTTGGTACCATGAGTTCTTCCCATGTGGTGTCAGAGTGGGATTCAACGCAATTGAGACAAGTTGGGGACCCTGCCAGATCGGAGAACAACGTCACTTAAAAACCAGCCCCCTGACCAAAGTTAGTAAAGAGAGACCAACTAAAATCCTCCCATCTACCAACAAGTCCTTTCTTCATGAGTCAGAAGACTCTAATGTCTTAGAGCACCCTGATTATGGAATGGGGCTCACTTTTCATCTTCTAACCCCACAAGCCCTTCCTACTGTGAGAAATGTGGTGGAAGGAAACATTTATCATATATTTTGTCCCTGAGAGGTGCCGGAAGAGATAAGATAATTAACTCTGTAGACTTACAAGTCAACCTTCCTATTGACTGGCACATATATATCATTCCCCACAGGAGGAGACATTTGGGGATGCTACCCCTACTATCCTATAGAAATAATTTCAAATTTGCTTTACTCAGCTTTTCTCCCACTCCTAGGGTATTGATAGGGGAGAAATAATGGGAATCCTGGTATATGAGAACACGTGGAACTCTTTATCCAAGAGAACCACTAAAAACTCAGATTTTCTGATAAAACCCAGAAAGATCATCATTTCATCTCCCTGGAAGACGCAAAACATTTAGTGCAGGAATTGGAAGCACTAATGCAAACCACCCCCTTAAGTATAAGGAATGTAAGGCCCCACGCTAGGGCAATTCCTCGCAAATTCACCTCAAAAGGAAAGTATAAGACAAATAGGAGAAGACAACCCCTCCAAAAAATGTTTAGGCCATCTGAGTAAAGTATCCTCCACTACTTCTTTTGAGGAAACCAAACCCTCTATTATGAAACAATGTTATTTCTGTGGGATCGGTATCATCCTATAGAACTCTGTCCTAGAATTTTAGAAGAGGCGATGATATAAATAGAAGCCTATGATCTATCAGGGCCTCCTTATAAAAATCCAGACCCAGAGATATTGGACCTCACTACAACCCTAAGGTACCGGCACCATTCATACCCGGGCATGTCTGGTCTGGCCAGACGTGCATACCGGCACCCATGAGCAGACCAGGATGCTAACAACGGACACGTCATTAACTGGTCCGTTGTTAGCATCCTCCCCATTCCCATTGAGCCCTATGGGAGCTCAAATGGGAATGGGGACGTACCGGGTCTGGGTCCCGAAAATGGGAATTACCGGGCCTGCAAAAGTCAGAATGGCCCGGTAATTCCCTTTTTTTTCGTGACCTGGACACGAGTTTGGAGGAAGCCATGCCGGTAATGACGGCATGGCTACCTCCAAACTCGTAATAAGGCCCATTGTCTCTTGTCAATGGTGACTCAGACCCCTTTTTGGAAAGGTCAAACCGGGACTACGGGGAGACTGAGTTCACCACTGACACCTCGTACATACAGGAGGAGGAAATTGTTTCACTGCGGAGGACAAAAGGGGAACAAACAAAGGGTTCTGTGGACAGGCCATGTTATTCTTGTAGGGAGATGGGACATGCATTGTATGTGCGCCCGACACCCACTTTGTTGATTATTTTCATCTACGGAGCATATTTGCCTGTTAACTTGTTACTTGCAGCCCAAGGATCGTAATTCCTCTGTGCAGGCACCTGATCCCAGCAGTTTCATGCTCATGGTTGCCTCTGCTAAAATGGCCGCTCGGCCATCAGCGTAGCAACCACACTGCATCGCATCAATTTCAAACAGCTGATCCAGCAGGGAGAGCCGTGATTGGCCAGCAGCAGCACTAGTACCGCCAACCCCTGTAGCCGGCAGGTGGAATCCGGCCCTGTCCAGTAAGGCTTGCTGGATAAGGCCCCTGTCTGTGTGGTGTCGTGAACAAAAAACCTTTTTGTCAAGGCACCTAGCCTCTTCCCAGGTTGGGCAGTACACACCACAAGACCCTACACGCTCAACGGTCTAACCCTCTTGCAGAACCCTTCTCCACGCAACTCTCCATTTTTTGCCGCACCCACCTTCCACCCAGTGGTGTACCTTTCCCCGGCGAGACATATCCCTCCTCCTCCCTATACCAATCTTCCTCTCTGGTACCCTGCCCACTTTACTCACTACAGCTCTTAGAGCTCACAACATAAGGGAAAACTCCCCCCATGCCTCCCATCAACTTGACAACACTGTTCACCTGCACTCCCTGCTCAAGTAGGCTTGCCATGTCCCGGGGAAACTCCCTAACACAGCAGACATCCCCCATCCCTCCACCAGCTTTCTAACTGTGCTCTTCACCCCTCCCTCTGACCTTCATTCACTCAAATGTAACACCAGAGTTACCCCTGCTGTTGATCTGGCCCGCAGACTATGTCGAGGTGCTGCACAAAATCATTGCTTCACGCAATGTGCCCAAGGCCCACAGAGCAAAGAAACCAACTACTTGGCTGTCGCTCTACATGGACCACTGTCTCCTTACTCAAGACATGCTCCCCCACTAAGCCTCCCCGTCTCCCACCCCAACTAAAACCACATGCCCAGTGCTGCCTACTCAGCCCCTCTCCACTCTCCTCAATCTCACCCTCTCTTATATTAATCAAGCCAAAACTAAGCCACACTCACCCCATACCAATAACCACACAGCTCCAGCATCACCATCAGCAACAACCTCTCCTCTATCCAAATCACCCATAAGCACCCCATCCCATTTCAATGTGCCATTATCAACACACGCTCTCTCCCAGCCCACACCACAGAGATCAGGGATCTACATACCAACCACAACTTAGACCTCCTCGCTATTACAGAAACATGGCTTCACAAGGCTACGGGATCCGCCATCTCCATAGCGCTCCGACCAGGCTACACCATATACCGGCAGGTCAGATTACATATGAAAGGGGGTGGAGTAGCTCTCATAGCCGGAGAATCTGTCCATCCGTAAAGCAAATTCCTGCCTGGAAGGCAGCACGGACTATATCTCTGTTAAACTCTACTTATCACCCAATTGCACCATTTCCATTCACACAGTTTACAGACCTAAAGGCCCTTCCTCAGACTTCCAGGAAAACCTCCTCCATCTACTGAGAGAAAACCTTAAAACCACCACCAAATCCATCCTTCCTGGTGACCTAAACCTCGGCCTCAATGACTCCAAAGACAAACAGTCCAAATTGCTTGCCAATGCCCTTAACAGCATGGGTTTCGTACAACGAGTCATGAATCCAACACACTCCAAAGGACGCATCCTTGACTGGGTTACAGACCACAACTGTTCCACCGCTATAAGCAACAACATCCCATGTCCCTGGACAGACCACCATATTATTCACTTCTCCATCCCAACGACCACTAAAGCCACTAAGCTCAATACACCATTGCCACCGGCCCTAACCAAAGAAAAACTACTCCACTACCTGGAGGTCCCAGCCCTCGGGCCGCTCTTCTCCAGCGATCCCAGGGCTCTGGTCGAAACATACAATCTCACCCTAAAAAAAACAGTCAACACCATAGCTCTGCTAGAGCGTAAAAAAGCCAAGGTGACTCGGAATGCCAATTCCTGGTATTCATTAGAACTTCAGGAGCAAGGCCACCTCAAGCGCATTGTGCTTACCAAGTGGCAAACCAACTTTCTAGACTCCACCAAAGAAGAATTAAAAAAACTCTCCACCCAATACAAAAGAGCCTTCATCCTTGCTAAATCCACTGCCCTCAACACTAGGATCATCAATGCCAAATCACAATCCAAAGGGATGTTTACAAAATTCAGGGAACTAGTGGCCCCTGCCCCTAGCACTCAAGACATCATTAAAGATGAATCCTGGTGCTCAAGCATTCAAAAATCTATGCTGGATAAAATAGACCTCCTACAGGGCAAAATGTGTTCCAATCACATCAACTTGATCAGTCCAGACCCTTCCATCCCACCAACCACGAACTCCCCCTTGCAGGACAAGGCACGTTTCACCTTCAGAAATGTCTCAGAAAACGAAGTCATAGCCCTCCTCAAAAAATCCTTCAAATATCCTGTTATTCACATTTAGGTCCAATTAAATCATAATATTAGCTTTATAAGTTTCATCTACTATTTGTTAAAAGCAGTATTCTCTCTCTTGATGTCAATGATTCTACAATATATAAATCCACAGCCTTGTGTAAGCTATGTAATTCCTTTTAAACAAAATGTTCCAAAATCTACCTGCTACTTATCTCTTTAAAAATACAAACGTAGGCAGCTCTATCACCATAAAGCATATCATTTATTTTAGAGACTTCTGTTCATCCCACTGCTACAATTCAACTATGAATGACCCGAGAAAAGCAGAATGAACATGCCGGGTGTGTCTGTGTAAAAAAATAGGTCAAAATATGAACAATTTTCATGTTGCATTTGTTGTTCTGCTCTTTTACAAAACATAGTATATCAGGAATTCTGGCATGTTCATTCTCCTTTCTGCTGGGCTTATTCGGTTAAACTACCACCGCAGATCATGCAACCCGCCTGGGCCTGCCGCTCCTTTCTCTGCCAAGCTCGTAAAATGATGTGTCTGTCTCTTGGAATTTCCCAACTATTGTGTGCAGACTTGACAGCTTTTTTCTTATAATCTAATTATAAGTACCTGCAGCGAATTAAAGTGTCCAGTTTGTTTTGGAAAGAGACAAATTCAATGAGTTGTCTATGTTCGGTTTAACTAACTATGTCACTAACCACACAGATTAGCACAGTTCCTTTTTGCACAATCCTGTTCACAGCAATGCATGGTGTTCTGTGTAGTTGGTTCGTGAATAGCCTCTTGCATGTTCGTCTGTGGACACTTAAAACAGTGCCATGCCTTTTTTTTGGTTTGCTTGCAAATGTCTAGCAGTGCACCACATGTGAAACCTGTCCCCCATTTGAGGGCTATGGTGTGTTAATAAACATGATGTTTCCATGAATTAAATGTGTGCTCAATGTACACGCTTAATTTAATATGTATCCCCATTGCATATTCTTGTCATACAACTATTGTCTTTCTAAGGACTCCTTTTGATACCTCTTGCTTTGCAGTAGTCTCATACAACACCAGCCTTTTTAAGTGCTAGTCATGTGTTTACAGGCAATCAATAAAACACATGTATGGGTCTCCCTGCCCTTCTAAGCTGTATGCAGGTGCTATACAGTTCCTGTCTCTTTGTTATTATCGGCATAAACCCGCATTGATTGTGGGTTTTCTGTGTGGTCATGAGCTGTGTTTTCATGTTTATTTTTGGCGGGCACATTTTTTCGTTGCTTTTGGGCTCCGAGCGCGAGGGACGCGCTGGTGGAGATGGTACATGTCACCAACAGGGGGAGTGGGCGTGTCTGTGTGGTGACTGCACCTCAATGCAGACTGGAGCTCCCCTGTAGAGAAATGCCAGTGGAAGGTCCCCGTGGGGAATATAACCGGCAGGGGGATCCTTCTGAGGGAGAGCCACGGAAGAAGAGAGGGAATACGGAAGGCAGTCAACGTGAAGCATGTCCCCTGAGGCCATTCGAATTCCGGGCCGGCATCTTGCTCTACCCTACCCGGGGTTGATAAGGCGAGCAGCATCGAGAGCGAGTGAGAAAGTGGGCCGGTGTTTTGTGAAGCAAATAAGGACATGAGCCCTTTAAGGGAAAACGAAAGGGAACGTGAGAGAGGGGCGGGGTGGGAGGAGGAGGGAACGCAGGAAAGTTACGAACGGCAGTTACTAGAGAATTAAGAAAGAGTTAAGTCACACGCCAGTGGTCCGCGTATTATTTAGGGGTAAGCACCCCATAACAACTGGCGACGAGCCCAGACGGACCCTGCGCCTGAGAGAGCAGCCGGAGTCAAGGAGGGACCCGGCGCCTACAGCAGTGCATGAGGAGGACCCAGCGAGCAGACAGCAGCGCCACCGCCGGAGGCAAGGAGAAGTCCAGCAGGCCGCAGAGGAGGGGACAGAGGACACGCGCCTACGCCGGAGGCAAGGAGGAGCCCAGCAGGTAGCGGGGGAGAGGATAGAGGACACGCGCCAATGCCGGAGGCAAGGAGGAGCCCCAGCAGGCCGCGGAGGAGAGAACAGAGGATATGCGCCAACGGCAAGGCGGAGCCCCAGCAGACCACGGAGGAAAGGACGGAGGACACGCACCCACCGTAGGCAAGGAGGAGCCCCAGCGGGTCGCCGAGCACCGCCCAGGTGAACTGGAAGTGCCACGTGCACACGCAGGTACCGAACATAGGAGTGGGAAAACAATCACCCGCACCTCATACGCTCCAGGAGAGGGAGAGAAAGGCAAGCCAGAGTCTAATAAGCCACTTGAAAGCGAGGAACTATAGGCACACACCAGTGCCAGCCATAAGCCACTTGAAAGCTAGGAGTCATAGGCACACGCCAGTGCCAGCCATAAACCACTTGAAAGCGAGGAGTCATAGGCACACGCCAGTGCCAGCCATAAGCCACTTGAAAGCGAGGATCCACAGGCACGAACCAGTGCCAGACCACTTGAAAGCGAGGAGTCACAGGCACAAACCAGTGCCAGGCCACTTGAAAGCGAGGAGTCGCAGGCACAAACCAGTGCCAGGCCACTTGAAAGCGAGGAGTCATATGTGCACGCCCATGCCAAGCCACTAGAAAGTGAGGAATCACACATACACACTACAACAAAACAACAAATTACTTGGAAGTGAACAGCCCCAGGTGCACACCAGCGCCAAACCACCTGAAAATGAGGAATCACACGCATACACCAGTGCCACCCCACAAGCAAGCAAAGAATCACAGGAACAAGTTAACGGCACCTACGAGCAACGTGAAAACGAGCATCAGTGATCATGTCACAATCTGGGAGCGCAGCAGTAGACATCACGGTGCCCGCCATTCCGGGTGTGCCGCCCACCAACCCAGTCTCCTTCTTACGCCGCCCGAACCCGTTCCCACTAGAACCTCAAGAAAACCAAGGACAGAGATGGCAAGAGTGAATGGACGAGTTCGAAGAATTCATGAGGGAGGTAGGAAACCAAGATGCCCCAAACAAACTGGACATATTCACAAATCTGGTGGGGAAAGATATAAAGAGTGTCATCAAGACCATCCCAACAGCAGAAAGAAATACGTACCCAAAACTCATCGAAGCCATCAATAGTTGCCTAGTAGTCATCCCGAACAGAAACTATGAGCGCTACATGTTCAATCAGTGCACCCAACTTCCCCAGGAAACAGTCGGCCAGTTCATATTACGCTTGCAAAGAAAGATCACATACTGCGACTTTGCTAACTTTAACGACGACAAAGCCACCCGCCTGAGAGTCATAGAAGGATGCCTGTCTTCAATATTCCGCAAACACTTACTGAAGAAACCATTACCTTTGAAAGAGATAGCTGAACTGGCCAGAGTGTACGAAAGAGTAGACGTCCAAGCTGCCCACATAGAAAATCCAAAGAAGATAGACTCTGTTGCAGCCATTACCACCAGTCAAAGAAGCCGCCAATACAACAACACATGCAGGCAAGACCAGTGGAACAACACAAGACGCCTGCCACCAGAAAGACAATGCTACCGGTGCGGGTTTGAATTCCTACACAAGGGCCAATGCCCTGCAATAGGGCAAATGTGCATGAGGTCTGGCCAAGAGAACCACTTTCAGAGCATGTGCCGGCAGAAGACGCCCTTACTACCGGCATACCGACCACCCAACCAACAAGCATCCGCAAGGAGATTCGAAGCGCCGAGACCCTTCAACCCCAGACCATACTCGGAAAGAGAGTACACCAAACCCGCCACCAACCCCAGGCCTGCAAACAATGGCGGGTTTATCAGAGCAGTAGAGAATCTACAGGTAGACAGGGCAGAAGAAACGTACGCCAACCAAGAACAATTGTACCGCATGCAAGCATATCCTGAAGAAGAAACCCAAAGAGAGGACATCATCAGAGAGCCCTACGAAAATCCACCAATCGAACAACACCCAACAGAACAGGCACAATACGCAGAATATGACCGATACAGTAGGGAATATGTCCGACTCATCTCAGAAGCCTCAGATGACAGCACGGTACCCAGGGTGAAGGTACACCTAGAAGGAAGAGTAACACCATTCCTGGTAGACACGGGCGCTACAATCAACGTCATGAGCCACCTGACATATGAACACCTAGCAGACAAGTTTCCTCTGCAACCATCACACACCCAAATATTCCAATGGGGCGCAAAACTGCCGTTGATGTCAAAAGGACAATTTGCGTGTGACCTTATCCATAGAGGCAAAAGAATGCAGACAACAATACACGTCATCCACAGTCCGGCAACGGGAAGATGCCTCCTTAGCCACAAGAAGGTCTCATTGACATCCATTACGACGAGACAGAAGTGATTGAAGGAATACCGCCTGACTCCCAACTCATACAGGCCATCCACCACGAAGCCCTATCCATTGAAGTCCTAAAATCCACCTATCCAACCCTGTTCGAAGGAGTGGACATGCTAAAGAACAACGTCATCAAGCTACACATCGACCCGAAGATACAGCCAGTACCACAACACCCCAGGAGAGTAGGGTTTCACCTGCAGGCGAAAGTAACCCACGAACTACAGACATTACTGGACAACGATATCATAAAAAAAGCGACTGTACCCACACCATGGGTGTCCCCGCTCGTAGTTGTCCCCAAAGCAGATGGACGCCTCCGCCTCTGCGTGGACATGAGGATCCTAATACAGCCATCCAATGGGAGAGACACCCAGGCCCTAACATCGAGGACATGTTGATAAGACTCAACCAAGCCACCACATTCTCAAAACTTGATCTCAAACAGGGATACCACCAACTTGTCATCGATCCCGCGCCAAGACCCATCACCACGTTCATCACCCACGAGGGTTTATTCCACTACAAGCGACTTAATTTCGGTATCTCGTCTGCTGCCAAAATCTTCCAGGAGACCATCCACAGACTAATCAGCCCAGTCACCAACACGTTCAATTACAGTGACGATATCCTTATATTTGGAGTCACCCAAGACCAACACGACACAGCCCCACACCAGGTCTGCCTCATCCTCCAAGAAGCCGGACTCACACTCAACAGCCAGAAGTGCAAAGTCAACACGCACACTCTATGCTTCTTTGGCCACATTTATTCGGACCAAGGCATCAAGGCTGACCTGGACAAGATCCGCGCCATAACAAACTTGCCTTGCCCAAAGGACGTATCTGAACTCCGCTAATTCCTGGGCATGGCAGACTACTGGGCTCGCTACCTCCCACAGTACGCCTCCCTCACATGTCCCCTACGTCACCTACTGAAGAAAGACCAAAGATTCCTGTGGACGGACCAATGCCAACAAGCATTCTGCACCATAAAGCAGGAACTGGCAGCCAATCGACAACTGGTGTACTTCAATCCACAATGGCAGACCGAAATCACTGTAGAAGCCAGTCCGGTGGGGCTAGGTGCAATTCTAGCCCAAACCGTTCCACAAGACAACGCCAAAACCCACATTGTAGCATACGCCAGCCGTGCGCTCAATACCACTGAACAAGCATACTCACAGGCAGAGCGCGAGAGCCTGGCCGCCATATGGGCCTGCGAGAAGTTCCACCATTTTGTCATTGGACAAACCTTCACCCTCATAACAGACCACCAGGCCCTGCTGGCCCTCTTTGGCAATCCAAGAATCAAAATGCCTCCGTGCATTGAATGGTGGGGCATCCGCCTCCAAGAATGTGACGATACCATCATCCACAAACCTGGGGGCGATGCGAACCCTGCTGACTATCTGTCACGACACCCGGATGGAGCGTCCGATGCCACAATACAGGGCGAAGTGACGGGTACATTGCATATCTGTCACAGAACGCCCTTCCCCCAGCCATCACGGCTCAACTGTTTGCCGAAAAGAGCAGGGCTGACCCCACCATCAGGGCAGCAATTCACCTTACCAACACGAACAAGTGGCGACAGCCAGCCAACGAACACTTCGAGCCAGGGGAGGGGGGAGAAGTCGACAGAAGAGATCTAGCCAGAATAGAGAGAATACACAATGAACTGGCTAAGACAAGCCAAGGCACACTACTCAGAGGGAACTGCCTGGTAGCACCCAAAAGCCTAAGGAAGCCACTAGTCATGATTGCACATGAAGGCCATCGTGGCGTGGCCAACACAAGAAAGATATTGCGGAACCAAGTGTGGTTTCCCCACATGGACACCACACTAGACGACATACTAAGACACTGCAACCTGTGCCAAGTAAATGCAGCCAACTCACCACCCTGCCCCCTGCACATAGTCCCACTTCCCGATGGACCTTGGCAGCACGTAGCATTCGACTTCTACGGACCACTGGAAGAAGGAGGTCACCTGCTAGTGGCCATAGACGAGTACTCCCGATTCCTATTAGTGAAGCACGTACAGTCCACAGCCTTCCACCACGTGGTAGGCACAATAGACGAGCTATTCAGTGAATGGGGCATCCCCAATGTAGTGAAAACGGACAATGGATCCCCTTTTCAAGGACAAGATTTCAAGAAATTTGCGGCACACCTTGGATTTCACCACCAAAAGATCACACCACTATGGCCTCAGGCCAATGGGATGGTGGAGCGATTTATGGAGAACATCAAACGCACACGCCAGAAAGCGTCGACAGACCAAGCCTCAATGCCGCAAGCCATCTCACAAATGCTACGAAGTTATCGGCATACCCCACATGAGGCGACTGGTCACGCCCCAGCCGACCTCATGATCAAGTACAAGCCACGGTCCCGACTTCCACGGCTTGAGGACTACACGCCAGAAGAAGACAACGAGATACGACTGCGAGAGGCGGAGAAAAGACAAAAGGCCAAAGAATGGGCAGACAGGAAGCGGAAAGCCAAGGAACCCCTGATCCCAGAAGGAGAAGCCGTGCTGGTCAGGCAGACTCAACGCCGGAAAACGGACTCGAGACATCGGCCAAGCCTATGATAGTGACGGAAGTAAAAGGACCCATGGTCACCGTAGTCACCTACATTCATACATTCATATATAAATATATATATTGTTAAACTGTGCTAGCCTTGTCAAATAAATAAGGCTATGTGTGTTTATTCAACCAGGTTCTTAGAAGGAGCGGTCAGTCATCGGGGCTGACCCAACATAGGACAGGGCTACACCCACTCAGCGCAGCCTGCATATACTGAGGTCTGCAATAGGACTTTACGTGATGGTTCACCATTTATCCCCCTGGGTTTCATTTGCACATGTGTGCAGTAAGGTGCAAGTATCCCGGCTCAGCTCCGATACATGTTGCCGGTGATTCCTTCATGCAGAATCAAAGGGAGAAACACCTTACATCAGTAAAGGGTTAAGTTCTATGCCCTTTTCATAGCTGGACTGTAGGAAGGTGTTGATATACAGATCTTGCTCTTTCTATGTGGTATGTGTTACCCGGGACTCAAGGGGTTAACGCTCGGGAGCCCCCTCCGTTGGAAAGGCGGAGTCTGACTGTGCAAGGGGGTTATGGGGCACGTGCGCTGCGAATGCCAGTTCCTATTTAGTTGTGAAGGAATAAAGAAGTTCCTCCTATCTCTCCGTGTGTGCGTCCTTCATTTGGGCCTAGATCCCTAGGCAACATTTGGCGACGAGGATCTCTCCCGCGCACCGGAGTCCTCCTCCTACGGCAGTCCGCCTGTGGTGGCCGATCCAGCGAGCCTCCTCCTCCTGCTCCACCTCCGCGCAGCACGGCACTCCGCCGAATCCGCCTTGTCGGACCTCCTCCGTCGGACCTCCGCGACAGCGACCCCGCCCGCGCAAGGACGGGCCTTCTCTCCCAGGGGCCATGAGCACCTCCAACCCGGGGTCCAGCCAGGGCTCGCCTCAACTGCCGCGGGCGGCGAAGTCGATTCAACTACGACTGCCCCCGCCGTTCACTATGACTCCTCAGGCCACCAAAGGCCCCAGATGGACCGACTGGATGGACGATTTTCGACACTTTGTGAGAGGATCCGGCGACGGGGACTCCCCCAATATGAGGGACATTTTCCTTAACCTGGTAGGGGGAGAAATAAAAACGGTCGTTAAGGCCATTCCACCCGCAGACCAGGACACTTTTCCCAAGCTGATCGGGGCGCTGGACAAACTGCTTATTATCGAAGTCAATCGGGACTATGAAAGATACTTGTTCAATCAATGCACCCAACTCCCGCAAGAGACCGTCGACGAATTCATCACACGTCTACGGGTGAAAGGGGCGAACTGCCAATTTGATGCGTTCTCGTTAGAAGAAGCTATCCGGCTGAGGGTGATCGAAGGGTGCCTCTCCCCTGCACTCAAGAAACAGCTCCTCAAGAAACCGCTCACCATGCCCGAGGTCAGTGAACTCGCCCGCATCCACGAGAGGGTGGATGCGCAGGCCTCGGCCATGGGTCACTCCAACAACGCGAAGGTGGGCTCAGGGGAATTTGTGGCCGCCATACTGCCCCCCCGTCAAGGCCCCCAGCCGTATGGACCATCCACTGCCCCGTCGATGTCAACCCCGCGGCTGCAAAGACAGTGCTACCGCTGCGGGATGTCTTTCCCCCACTCAGGGTCCTGTCCAGCCCTGTCCCAGCGTTGCACCAACTGCGGAAGAGAAGGACACTTTCACTCCGTCTGCAGGGAGGGCGTCCCATTTCCACCGATGCGGCCCCAGGCGGCCCCCAGAATGCCGTTCCGCCCGCAACCCCTGCAATACAGCCAGCCGAGACCATATCAACAGGGCCTCGGCCAGAGGCGTTACGTTCGTGCGATGGACGAATACCTAGCGGCAGGATATGCCCCTCCGTATGACCAGGCCGAACAGCCCAGACATTTCACGGATGAATACGACAACCCGCCTGCAGAATACAGGCCGGAAACCCTCTGCCAAGACGACCAGGCGGCGGCCTACTACGCGCCGCAGGACCACTACGACCAGGATGAGTTCGTAAACCTTATCCTCGACAACAAAGAGGCCATGGAGGCCCCGCAGATCCCGCTCAAGATGGCGAACTGCCAATTTCAATTTATGATTGACTCTGGGGCCACAGTGAACATCATGGGCGAACAAGACTACGTCAGGATACCATGCCCGCCACAGCTCAGTCCGTCTCGCTCCAGAATCTTCCAGTGGGGTGCCGCCACCCCGCTCCAAACGTTGGGTCAATTCACCCAGTGCCTTCTCCTGAATGGGCGGCAAGTCGATGCGACCATTCACGTGATACGGTCCCTCGCCAAGAGCCGATGCCTCCTTAGCTACCTCACGGCGTCGCACCTCGGACTGATTGAAATTCACGTGAATGTGGGTGACGTGATCACTGCCGCAGCGGCCAAACCCGGCCAGGGGTACACGGAAGATGTGATTGCCTACCATCAAACTCAATCGCTCGTCTCACAAGAAGACATCGCGGGGGCCTTCCCCAAGCTCTGCGTGGGGCTAGGAAAACTACGGGGACCCCCCATCCGGCTCCATATTGACCCCAACGTGCGTCCAGTGCCGCAGCATCCCAGAAGGGTCGGATTCCACCTGCAGGAGACAGTTTCGGAGGCGCTCCAGCAACTGCTCCGCGACGACATCATTGAGCCGGCGACGGGTCCGACGCCGTGGGTGTCCCCCCTTGTGGTGGTACCCAAGGAAGGGGGCAAGATCCGTTTGTGTGTGGACATGCGGGTGGCCAACACGGCGATCCAACGGGAACGACACCCGGGACCATGTATTGAGGACATGATTGTGATGCTGAACAGTGCCCAAATGTTCTCTAAACTGGACTTAAATCAGGGATACCATCAGCTGGAGCTCCACCCTGACTCCCGGCCCATAACCACGTTTGCGACACACGATGGACTCTTTAGATACCGGAGGCTGAACTTTGGAATCTCATCTGCCGCTGAGATCTTCCAGGAAACTATACGCCAGATCATCCGACCTATCAAAGGGGCCCTCAATTACAGTGACGATATTCTCGTCTTTGGATCGTCCAAGGAATCCCATGACAGGGCTCTACACGACACCTGCGAGGCCCTTCAGGGTGCCGGCCTCACGCTCAACATATCAAAATGCCGGTTCGGCAAAACAAAACTCAAGTTCTTTGGACATATCTTCTCCAAGGACGGCATGCTGCCTGACCCCGAGAAGGTCGAGACGATCACCAACCTCGCCGAGCCCCGACAAGTGGCGGATGTCCGTTCGTTCCTTGGCATGGCAGGATACTGCGCGAGGTACATCCCCCACTATGCCTCCATTACAGACCCACTGAGGAAACTGCTACAGAAGGAGTCGCAGTTTGAATGGACACAGGCCTGTCAACAGGCTTTTGCGGACATCAAGCAAGCTCTCGCCGAGGCCCATCGCCTCGCATATTTCAACCCACAGTGGCACACCGAGGTGGTAGTCGATGCCAGCCCAGTAGGCCTCGGCGCCATTCTGGCCCAAACCAGTGGCGCAGATGTTAACCCCAGACACGTGATTGCATACGCGAGCCGAGCGCTATCAACGCCTGAACTAGCCTACTCCCAGGCCGAGAAGGAGAGCTTGGCAGCGGTCTGGGCGTGTGAGCATTTTCATAACTTTATAATCGGAAAGAAGTTTACGCTGATCACCGATCATCAGGCGCTTCTCTCATTGTTTGGGAACCCGCATACCAAGATGCCACCAAGGATTGAGAGGTGGGGCATCCGCCTCCAGGAATACGATTACGATATCGTACACCGCCCGGGGGGCGACCTTAACCCCGCCGACTACCTCTCCCGACACCCAGTAGGGGCCCCGCTGGCACGGAAGGGTGACGTTGCGTATGTGCAATATGTGGCGGCTCAGGCGCTGCCCCCGGCACTGTCACTTGAAAGGGTAGCGGCCGCGTCGGCAGCCGATCCGACGACAGCCCTGGCGATCAGCCTCACGACCGCCAACAAGTGGAAAGATCACCACAGAGCCACTCTAGCTCACCCGGGGGTGAACAAGCAAGAAATCGAACGGCTAGCCAGGGTCCATGGTGAACTGGCGGTAAAAGACGATAACATTCTGCTCAGAGGGTGCAGGATCGTCATCCCTGCCACACTCAGGAGTGAGGTGGTTAGCATAGCTCACGAAGGTCACAGGGGAGCCGAGAACACAAAGAAGCAGCTCAGATGCCATGTGTGGTTCCCCCTCCTGGACGCAGCTGTGGACGAGTGGGTGAGGAACTGCCACGCCTGTCAGTGCACAGCCCCTGCAGAACGTCCGCCCCCGCTCCAACACACTCAAATACCTGAGCACCCATGGGAACGAGTAGCCATGGATTTCTACGGGCCCACTGAAGCGGGCGACTATATTCTGCTCTTCGTGGATGAACACTCAAGATTTCCGATTGCCAAGAGAGTCAGCTCCACAGCGTTCTCTCAAGTTGCGGCAACGGTAGAAGAGGTCTTTAGTGAGTGGGGGATCCCCAAGTGGGTCAAGTCCGACAACGGACCACCGTTCTGTGGACACGAATTTGGGACACTGGCAGAGCACCTGGGGTTCAGGCACATGAAGATCACACCACGCCACCCCCAGGCGAATGGAATGGCGGAGCGATTTATGGCATCGATTAAGAAGGCCATTCAGAGGGCACGGCTGGACGCCGTTGATACACACCAAGCCCTATGCCGCCTGTTAAGAGACTACAGAAACACTCCCCATGAGGTCACAAATAAGACGCCTGCTGAGCTCATGTTTAGATATGAAGTGCGAACTCGCATCCCGAGGAGTACGGTGCAGGCTGAGCCGGCCGACCAAGATCTGCTCCAGAGAGATGCGGTGGCAAAAGAGAATGCGAGGCGTCGCACCGATGCTCGAAGAGGAGCGGTACTGCCGGGGCTCCAGGTGGGAGATGAAGTCCTGGTACAGCAGCCGGCAAGCAGGAAGACAGACCCGAGGTTTGCTCCAAGCCCTCTGAGGATTGTTGCCATGAAAGGCACGATGGTGACGGCGGAAGATGAGAACAGGACCGTCACCAGAAACTGTCAACAGTTCAGGCCATATGCAAGGAGAGAGCCCACGGAAGGAGCCCAAAGGGCACTCTCACCGGAACCACTGATGCAGAGGGATGATGAGTGGTTTCCCCCGGAAGGGGACCCCCGGGACGTGGCCCCGAGTGAAGTAATTGAAGAGGAGCCCGATCTGGGGACTCGAGGTGAGAGGCCGAGACGGCTCATAAAGAAGCCGATGAGACTTGTTGAGGAGTGTTAAGTTATGTGTTGAGACACAGGGTGTCAAGTTGATGTTTGGACATATTGTCCGGGGGTAGTGTTACCCGGGACTCAAGGGGTTAACGCTCGGGAGCCCCCTCCGTTGGAAAGGCGGAGTCTGACTGTGCAAGGGGGTTATGGGGCACGTGCGCTGCGAATGCCAGTTCCTATTTAGTTGTGAAAGAATAAAGAAGTTCCTCCTATCTCTCCGTGTGTGCGTCCTTCATTTGGGCCTAGATCCCTAGGCAACAGTATGCCAGTCCATCTTAGACTCAAGTTACAATGAAATCTATGGATTTTTCGTACTTCTGTGCACTACCCATGTGTTCTGTACAGGTCCTACTGTTCATATGAGGTGTCCATTTAGGGTTTATTTTCTTTCTCCATTGTTATAAAATAAGAAATATGACAGTTGAGCTGTCTTTTTATTGAGAATATGCTGCCTCCTGCTTGCATTCACATAATTGATAATATCAAGATTAATGCCTGCATCAAGCAATGACTAACAGTCAGTTACTTTATCACACAAGTATAACCCAGGTGGCATATTATAGACATTTTAAGTGGGTCTATAACAGGTATTTGTTTAACAACAGTGGGACTAAGCAGCACTTGCAATCAGTTAGACCTTTGTCCATATAGCCATTCTTCTAGACTAATGAGATGTTCAGGACAGACAAGACCCAAAACGGCTAATGCTTTAGGAGTCCAGGATATATTTGGGACAGGTTACCCCCTTCCTGCTGTGTCACTTCCAGCTGTGCCAAAGGTTGTGCATTTGGACGGACACTCAGCCCATATTGGAAATCTAGAATTTGGCACTCCTGAAGAGAGTTTTAGTTTACTTTTGATAGACCACTATGCAGAAAACATTGTATGTTGGTGCACAACGAAATATGCCACAGACATATGTGTAGCTGAAACCCAAAGACCGGAAATGTGCAACACGAATCACATGCTCAAAGCCCAGCTTTCCAACTTTAACAATTTGTGATTATTTACAAATCGCTCTACCCAGTAGGCCTATTTTCTTGTTTGTCAAAACTGGAATCACCTGAAGGGATTCTGCTAAGTGTTGTGACAAGGTCAGGTCTCTGGCCTTGTCAAAAAGAAGGGAAAACCCCTCCCAACTAAAAAATGGAGGCAAAAGGGATGCATAGAACTAGTCCGCAGCCGTAATTCAACAAGAATACCCTAGGTCCTGCCCCCCGTGCCAGTATGCATGCCCGGTTACCCTTTTCTCGAGCATTGCCTCTTATATTACAGACTTACCTGTACATTTATTTTCCTTTTAGGATGCCCACATACAAGCACTGGAAGACGAGTCCTGCAGAAGAGAAATCTGCGCCACCAAGCCAGAGCGAGAAAGATCCCCAAAGAACAGTAGCGCCGGTGCCAAAAGCCAAAAATCCCAGCATGACATGAGCAAGATGGAAAAGAAGAATACGTGGCAGCAGGGAAGGATGAGCGGAGCCACTGGAGAGATACAGCGAGACGGCTGCAGGACACAAAGGCACCATAGGCCGCCAGCGCCAAAGAATGGAGATGGGTCTGATTTCCTTGCAAGGAGTAACTGGAAAGTCCCCCCGGAATGAGGCCCGTTACCACCAACCAGAACACTGATCTTCCGGGACTGCCGCATTGGAATGCAACAATATCGTGGAGCTCCCAGCTAAGGTACAGGAGATAGTGCAGCAAACCAAAGATCAACTACACCACCAGGGACATGAAGGGGAAAAGGACCCCTCCTCCCCAAATGAACTTTCAATGCCGCCATCATGGGTATGCGGGCAGTGTATTGGGGTTGCTTGTTCGCATGAAAATTGGTCGCGGCGAACTGACCGTAATAAATGTGTTCGATTTACAAATTTGTTTGTAAATGCACACATACAATGAGCAAAGCATAGAGCAGTTTAAAATATGCAGCTGAGCAGAGAAATTGAGTATGCGTAAATAAACAAACTATAATGGGCTCGCACGAGGAACAACTGGAAGCATTAGAGGAATGTACTCGTGATCGAAATCTCGCGGGAAATGCTTTAAGCGTGTAACAGCATTTGTAAAGTCTAGCGTGAGGAAACAAACAAATACGGAAGTGATTTTATCGCGGATGAGTGAGAGATTAAAGATATTGTTATTTCAACAATCGGAACATTGAAGAAATAATAATAAGCACACGCACGTAAAAAGGTAAGGCTACAATTAGAATTGATATGAGATGATATTAAAATAAACAAATGCGACGAAGACTTTTCAAGATAAAATCACTGACTGGAAATGTTCACATTTTATTTATTTAGGAAAACGCCATCATAGAAAAAGCAATTTACCTTGTGTCTACCAGAGGGAATCAACAATTAAAACAAAATGGTTTTATTTACAATTTGGAAATATTTAAAAGTGACAGAAAATGGTGGAAATGCATGGAATACAAGAAGTTGAACTGTAGAGGAAGAGCAATCACTACTGGAGAATATATTGCAAGTGCAAGACATCATAAGCATGGACCTAATGTAGCAAAAATTGAGATTAAGGAAAAATACATGAATTAAAACGGAAAGCAAGATCAGAAGTAAGTACTAGTGGACAATTGGTTAGATGTATACTAGGGGAGGTCCCGCCTCATTCGAAAGGCGAGATGCCATGTAATACATTACTAAAAAGACAAATAAAATACCAAAGACATTTGGAAACTATATTACCTAAAATCCCAAAAAGGGTGAGAGATGTGGAAATGCCAGAAAACGTACAAAAAACTCTTCAATGTGAACATTGCTTGTATTACAGTAGTAAAACAATGGATAACAGATGTATCATATTTGCAACTAATCAAAACGTGGAAAGATTAAAAATAAGCAAAAACTGGATGCTAGAGGGAACATTCAAATGTTGCCCTAAAACTTTCAGACAGTTATATAGTGTACATGGAGAAATAGATATAGAATTTGTCCGCTGGGTTACATATTGATGACAGAAAAAGGAGAAAAAAACTACAGAGAGGTGTTTACAAAACTGAAAGAAGGAATGCCTAATGCAGGGAAGGTCGGAAAAACGTGCTCAATGGACTATGAATTGGCAGCAACATAAATTCCCAATGAATATAATACAAGGCTGCTACTTTCACTACAGCCAAGCATTATGGCACAACCTTCAGAAACATGGGCTACAAAACAAATATAGCGCTGACAGTGAATTTCAACATCATGCTCGAAAACTGTGCGCTTTAGCGTTCATACCAAAGGGTGATGTAGTGGAAGCATACATGACAATCACACATGAGACATATATTAAAAGAATTGAGAATGAGAGGGCACATCTTTTAAGTTACTACGAAGAAACGTGGATTGGTGTGCAGACATGTTTTGGACGTAAAGTACCTAAGATTAAAATTGAACACTGGAATTGTTTTTCGCCAATTATAAATGGACCAGCAAAAACAAACAAGCATGAGGGGTGGCATCATGGCCTAAATGTGACCATGAGTCATGCAAAATCTACAATATGGATGTTTTTGAGTGTGTTACAGATGGAGCAGGGAATGCAGGAAAACTCTATAATTCTGAAAAGGAGTGGCCAGAATCTGCAACAAAAATGAATCTAAAAGTGTACAAAGAATAAGAAAGCTAAAAGAAATAGCAGAAAACTATCCATCATTAACTATGTCAGATTACTTGTTTGGCATGGCCTTCACTATGAATTTCATTACATTGTGAAGGAGTACTTGCTAAATTGTGAATGAGGACTGGATATAGATGTGAAATATGCTAGTAAAAGGAAAATGTATAACCACAATCCACTTAAAGTAACTATTTATCCGGAATTTACGTGGTTATACATTTTGTTTCATTCTTTATATACGTTATTAACAGAAACATCGAATGATTCCTTTTCGTTTTGGAGTTACTTATATTTTGTTTCCCACACATTTATTTATTAGATAATAACGAGGAAATATAGAAGAAAACTAAAAGAACTCTCTGAAAAAAAGCAAAGAACCAGCATATCAAGGTAAGGAAGCAAAGGACTATGGTAAGTGTTGTTTATATAATGTATACCGAAAAAATGCACATAAGGTCAATTTGGACCGCTTAAATACGATCAAATGATTAATTCGATCAAATATTCTTGATCAAATTGGCTAATTACTGGCTAGAGTGCGTGGACAAAGTGGGCGGAACGTAGCCCCCTTCTTATGACTTGCCATCACACATACACCCCCTCGATGGGGAAGACAGGGCCAGATTGGTCAGGGAGAGATGACGAATGCCAAGAAGGAGAGGGAATTTAGGCAGGGAGCAGGAAGTAGGGAGTGCGGGTAATTCATGTGAGATCAGCAGTGGACGTGACAAAGACCAGCATGAGGAAGAGGGGGGCAGTGGCTTGTGGGGTAGATCTGTTCAGAATGTGACATATTGGCTAAGGAATGACAGTGGTTCTGCAGTTTGAGTGTGTGTGTTTGTGTGGCGAGTGAGCAGAGATAATAGTGTAAGGCGTGAATGTGAAGTGTGTGGTACTGGGTGAAAGGAGGATGTTTGAGTATTTGTGGAAGGAGGAGAGTAGTAGTGGGAGGAGAAGAGTAGTAGAAGGTGGCAGAGATAAGTGGTGGGAACAGAAGAGCAGTAGTGGAAGGAGGAGGGGAGCTGTAGTGAGAGAAGGATAGCAGTAGTGTGAAAGAGCGAAGAAGTAGTGTGACAACAGGACTAGAAGAGGAGTCCGAGGAGGTGTAAAATCAAAGAGTGAAGCCAAGAGAGAGGAGGAGTGAAACATTGGAGAGACAGCAGAGTGGTGGGAGGAGCAAGAGGAGAGATGTAGTTGTCAAGCAGGAAGGAGAGATGAGCGTGGGCATGACTGGGCCACCGAATCCCACAGAACAAGTGCAAGGCACAATCCCAAAATGCCCGTCAAAACACTAACGGCCAGTTAGAGTAGGAGCAGCTAGTAAGTCCCTGAGAGAGATTAGAGAGCCAGCATCGTAGGGAAGCACAGTTAGTAGAAGGTAGAAATTAGGCAGGTGCCGGGTTAACTGTCGGTAGCATAATGAGCGTTACTGATGCCTGGGCTAGGAAGGAAAGCCAAGGGAGGCGAGAGAGAGGTGAGTGGTCCTAGGACACGTCCTCGAACCACAGAGTGCTTTTGTGTCATCTGTGACTCTGTGCGCCAATCAAAAATCAACACACGCACATACATACAGTGTTGATCCATATTTAGTAAAGGGAATGTTGATCATTTATAAGTTTGCACGCCATAGGTCGGCTTGTCTCTTAGCTCACAGACGGCATCATTTGTGAGACGTAGTTCTCCCATAACAGAAAAGTACAATACATTGTATAGCACAACTTTCAGTGGGCGATTAGCCTTGTCTGGGGTACGTCCCTTGACTGGGTGTTGTTTTTTTAATGTACTTATGAGACTGATTCATTAATGTAATAACACCACTTCCTCACTCCGCCTTTATTTTATGACCCACTTGAGTAAAAAAGTGTTTGCATACAGCTTAGTGTGACGGATGACTCAATGTAACCACGTGGCCACTTTGTTCGCTCTGTGCTCTCAATCAACCAATCAAGTGCATTCTATGAGTTGAAGTCCCAGTAAAATGTTGTCTGGTGTAATTTACTTACAAATGAGTGCCATGCAGCCGTAACAGAAAAGTAAAATAAATGCTATATTACACATATGCACTATACCATTTGCATAGAATAAAATGTTATCACGTCCATTGTGTAATGTTGGGATTTCACATTTTGTACAAGCTTAGACCTTTAGTGAGTGTCTAGGAGTGGGGGGCCACGACCAAGAAAAAAGAATGTTCAGTCCAGCGCAGGCAGGGTCTTTGCAAGTGTCCACCCCTCGCCTAGAAACAATGATGTTAACTCCACCCAGGGCAACATGCGTGTGAGCTTTTTTACATATGGTTAGTTACAGCACTGGCAGCAGATGTGCAAGCTTCAATCACGTGGAATAGGCACAGCACAGGCAGAAGCAGGACAAGCGCTCAACAATCCATGGACTCAGACTTGATTCCGTGACAAGTTATTTTTTAATATTCTTTCTTATGCGGGTTCATTTCATGCCATGAAATACATTCAGCTGTCAAATCAACAAAACATCACGTGGGACAAATCATCTAGGCATTAATATTCACCAAGTGAAGTTATAGCGAATTGAGTATTATACAGTGGGACATGCAGTAGAGAATGATGCATTCCTCATGGCAAGCTTTTACATGATCAGAAAATCTACCTGCTCTGTTGGTTAAAAAGAAGTGGTTCCAGCAGATATCCTGGGGAGTTTCTTCTGACAGGCATGCCATGGCGTTCCAAGCATCCTCCATCTCATTATACCTGACTAGATTGCAACACCGCCACTTAATGCAGGCGGCTGCACCCTTTGGCTCTCCTGATGTTTAAAACATAGTCAATGCTGAGGGATTGTGGGAGTTGTAGTCCCAAATGACTAGGAGCAGCAATCCCCTCCTCACTAGTGTATGACCATGACAAGTGCTACACATGTCCTGTGCATTTTGGTCTGATAATATGCATCCCCAGAAAGCATAAATCTATTGAGAATTTCAGTGATCGATCCATTGTCGGGGAAACTATAGTACACATTTTGTCACAAAATTGACACACCATTGTAGATGCTCCTGGCATAGGATCAAAGTTGGTTCTAGGAAAAGAACATTGCAGGCAGACTCCTTCATGTCACATGTGTACATTTGGTGAGGTGTGACAATGGATCTCACAAGGGCACCAATTATAAGTCAGGTCCAGAATGAGAGACATACACATTTCTTTTGACATCTGGCAGGTTGCCTTCCATTTTCCACTCAACAACCCTTGGCATTTTAGTAAATTCCATTTCCCTATGACTCCCGGCATCACATCTATCACTTTAACATACATTAAGGATAGTTGCCTCCTATGTGTACCCCATGCATATGACAAATTGTCCACCTGGGAATAATTGCCCTAGTGTCACTATTCCTCTGTCCAACATTGTGTGCACAATATCCTAATTCTTTCTAAGACTCAATGAGGGGTTTGACTGTATTTTATTATTCACAGACAATGGGTAGTGCATTTCACTCATCCTAAAGCGAGCATGCTACAGCATAAGCCAGCTGATAGCCGGACTACATTTTCGAGAATAATTTGCTGGTTAATTCAGTAGCATGGCACTAACATTCCGTTGGGCAATAGTAGGGCATTCCACCCGCAAATATACTTCTAGTTTGCTCATTTCCAGTCAGGAAGAGGAGTATGCTGGATGTGTGCCATTATGAAATACTGTTGAGGGGCAGATAACCCCCTGTTCCATCAGGTCGTCTTAGAACGCTAGAAGTGACGGTAGGGGTGTGGAACGCCCTTATGAAGTGAACAGGATCATAGCGAGAGTGAGGACTGATTTAGAAAGGACAACAGGATCCTTCAGAAAATACAGCAATGGCTGTGTTGCTACCATCTCAAGCAGAGATCCTGCCTCCCAGGGAAAGTGGAAAGTGTGCACACTTTTGAACCTGGGTGCCGTCAGTCACTAACTTTTGTTCGCAAACCATTATTAGTGAATGTTATCATTGGTCAAACTCAAGATCAACATTTGGCAAATTATTTTAAAGGGTCTTGTTCAAATCAAAGAATGGTTTGGCATGATTGGGCCCAGATTGTGAATGCCTTACATACTAAAAATAACCATCTGGTAAATTGAAGTCTAAATAACGTTGACATTAAGATTTTACCATGGAACACACAAGGGTTTCGTCACTTGATTGAAAAAGGGGGGTTGTGACCTTCCTTTGATTTAATTTGTTTGCAAGAAACATGGCTATGGATGGACCTATGCTGAATGGTTTAACTATATGTCATACGCCTGCCATCAGAGGATTGAAGGATCGCCCTATTGGTGGGCTCTTGTGCGCATTAAAAGTTAATAATATGGTACAAATGGAACATGTGTTGGGCAATAACCCTAGTACACTTGCAGTAAAGCTAAAGTGGTGGGATATTAGATGTAAACATTTTAAATGCTGTGTGGTTCTTAACATCTATTTTAACCCATTAAGGAACACTATGGAGACCTTTTTAAGTTGGAAATGAGTGAAATGGACACAAACTTGTGTCCAACATGCTACAAGCAACAGATGTAGACTCAGGATCTGATGCACTTCTTGAGCAAACAATCAAACCAGATTCTGAAGAAGTGTGCAGTGACGTCCCTGTTCCTGCGGCTTCGCCGCACTTTTGGCAACAGCAATAAACTGGAAAGAAGCACATTTGCTGAGCAGAGAAAATGGAATAAACATAGTGAAGAAGGAGAGAAAGATCCGAGAGTAAAAGAGGCCAGTGCCTTCTTTTTCCCCCCAAGTGCAATTGCAGGACTGCAGCATTTGCTGGAAGCAAACCCATCTTTAAATCCCATCTTGGAAAATGTTCTCAATTATAAGAAATGAAAACGAATGGCTGCGTATTGCTGCTATGGTCTTCCTAGTTTGGGGAATGGCCGGGCGCAAGCACTTGCCACTCCAGAGAGGAATGAAGCAGCTGTCGCTATTGCGCTTCACATGATCCGGGAGTTGGCATGCCTCCCTCTTCCATACGCTGCCTCACCTTATCACTTGACTATAGCGCTTCTCAAGAAAGAGGTATCTCTGCACTAAAATGTATCAAGCACTATGCACGCCCAACAACAACAGGCAAAAGGCTGTCAGGTCTGGAGACATCAGGAAGAGAATTCAACTTTTACCAACTCTGTCCATATTGAATTGGCGCCAATATTTGCAGTCATCCAATCAATTTTCAGCTAACTCAGAGAGTTAACTGTGTCTTCTAAGTTCTATTTTCCCTCATAGCGCTACATCCTGACAGGTGCAACACAATGTCTACATGCCTATGATGCTGGTAAATTGAGAACCAATAAATTGGATAATATTAATACTTATAATTATGGCCCTTTGAAGTGTGAGGAACCTGGAATTAAACGATATATTATTATTATTATTATAATAAACGTTAATTAACAGCCAAATGTGCAACAATAGGGTACATGGTTAACAGTTATTTGGCTGCCCAAAGACTCGCCAAAAGCACTCAGTGGGCAGTTTTAGCAGCAAGGCTACCAAGGAAAACCAGTGACGGGCCTCATGCCATGTGTTGGTTGAGCTGCAATCCATCCCTGGCACGCTGAGCTTGAAGGCACCTGATTAGAGGCAAGAGAGGGGAGTCTTTGGAGACTGGTCATTTCTCTTTTTGACTTGTTCATGAATAGATTTAAAGCTGCGGCATTACAAATGTGCGAAAAATATGTTTCAAGTGGAAAACGAACACGAAAAAACTTGTAAGACCCTATCTCTTCGAGCGGTTCTTTGCTGGCCGTTTTGCATCGGTTAATGGTAACTGGCCATGCTAGAATGACCAATAACTTGATGTTGGCCATTTCTCGTATTGAATGTCATCTTTTTAAAAAATGAAAACGGCTTGGTAAAAGATGCTTACTAAAAACAAAACTGAACTCCTGATCATTATTGGTCAGTTGCTGTGCTAGTTCTTTTTGTGCCCAAGATGTGCCCCTACCCCATTGTATTCAGGTCTAGAGATACCCCTGAGTGCATAGGCTGTGGCTATGCCTGCAGTTGCTGTGCAGAGGGCTGACTGCGGCACTGGCTGCAACCAGTACTGGTAGCTTATGGCAGACTCTTGAAACAAGTTGGTTGATGTGACTTTTTACAAAGGAAACACTTTAAAACATTGAATGAGTGCTGTCATTCTGGTCTATTACACGTTTTCAAAGCACTGAGGCAGGTGCAAGAACAGCTAAAGAGTAACGTTAGCATTCTTGTGCAAAGGAAATGGCCCTCTTGAACAAACGGCACGAGATACATAGTTGCCTAGGTGTCATTATTAAAAAGCAGAAATGCCAGGCAGAGCTCTGTGCTTGTATTCGTGGCAACAATCATATTCCAGACATGTATTCAACCTCCAGTGCAGATTCCTTTATACATCAGGTATCTTGTAATAACAGGCTCTTGGTCAGAAATCCCATAACGGTGGAGAAAGTGAAAAGTGGTGGAATCATCCGATGCACTGGCTATGTCCTGACTGTGAAGTGGTGGGATCATCTGATGCACTGGCTATGTCCTGACTGTGGAGTGGTGGGATCATCTGATGCACTGGCTATGTCCTGACTGTGGAGTGGTGGGATCATCTGATGCATTGGGTATGAAATGACTGTGGAGTGGTGGGATCATCTGATGCATTGGGTATGTCGTGACTGTGGAGTGATGGGATCATCTGATGCATTGAGTATGTCGTGACTGTGGAGTGGTGGGATCATCTGATGCATTGGTTATGTAGTGACTGTGGAGTGCTGGAATCATTTGATGGATTGATTCTGTAGTGACGAGAGTGGTGGGATTATTTGATGGATTGATTCTGTGGTGACTGGAGCTGTGGCATCATTGGATGGATTGGTGCTATAGTGACTGTGGAGTGATGAGATCATCTGATGCACTGGCTCAGTAGCGACTGTGGAGTGGTGGGATCATCTGATGCATTGATTCTGTAGTGACAGTGGAGTGGTGGGATTATCTGATGGATTGATTCTGCAATGACTGTGGAGCTGTGGGATTAGTGGATGGATTGGTGCTACCGTGACTGTGGAGTGGTGCGATCATCTGATGGACTGGCGAAGTAGTGGCTGTAGAATGGTGGGATAATCTGACGCATTAGTTATGTAGTGATTTTGGAGTGGTAGAATCATATGATGGATTGAATCTGTAGTGACTGTGGAGTGGTGGGATTATCTGATGGATTGATTATGTAGTTAACGTTAATGTTAAAGTATTTGTACCGCTCACCATCACCAATGGAATTGGTCTCCAGGCACTCTGGAGCTGTGGGATTATTGGATGGATTGGTGTTGTAGTGACTGTGGAGTGGTGGGATCATCTGATGAATTTGTTGTATAGGGACTGTGGAGTGGTGGGATCATCTGATGAATTTGTTGTATAGGGACTGTGGAGTGGTGTGATCATCTGATGAATTGGTTGTATAGGGACTGTGGAGTGGGGAGGTTATCTGCTACATAGTTTGTGTCATGAATGAGGAGCTGTGAAATTATCCATGGATTGGTGCTGAGGTAACTGTAGAGCAGCAGGGATTACCTACTGGATCTTTTTTGTGAGCATTGAGGAGAAGTGGGATTATTATATGGATTGGTTCTATGGTGAATGTGCCAATGTGGAATTATCTGCCAGACAATTTCCCTCAAGGGGATGAGGACGAGGAGGAAGCACGTGCACATGCCCAGGGCATAATAGTATCGTTGGCATTAGTAATTGTGGCCAGTACCCATGCAGAATTGATAGGATTTTGTATTAGAAGCACTCAACCACTGTGGGGTAAATCTGGCCACTATGTTCTGCGCCGCCTGTCCAGATGCCATCTGAGGAGACAGCATGGAAGTGATTGCTTATTCCGTTTTGGTGTTGCCCATCGTCTTGGGTATTTTTCAGTAGCTTTTGCAGCAAGAGGGCACATTCACAGCTTTAGCTTGTCGGATTTAAATATTTATGTTTTAGTTTCCTTTAAATTAGAAGTACACAATCCTGGCTGATAGGACAAAGGAATTTGCATTTGCAATAATATCTAATAAAAGGTAGTAGCAGCGTAATTGGAGGTCATATGGCAGCTGCTAGGGAGGCCAGCAGATGATGCAGCGACTTTTCCAATATAGTAAGAGCTGTCCTAGAACCACCATTAACGTTTTCTAGGGTGCTCAGGAAAGCCCAGAATTGGGGCAATAGTTTCTGAGCACAGCTAGTTTCATGAATTGCTATTTCCGGTATAGTGATGATATGGAGTGTTTGAAGGTTTTGGAAAAGGGGCCGTTGCCAATCAAGCAATAGCTCATTTCTGTGGGTAATGAGCCAAGAAGTTAACACAGTCCTTGGCTAACTGGCAAGGGCCACATGGCATGTAGGGTGGCTTCTGGTGTGAGGAGGAAAGCTTCACAGGGTGAGGAATAAATCAGTTGAGAGTTGAGGGGAGGAGTGGAGGTCTGACAGGGTAATGGGCGCGGTTGTGTGGTAAAGTCTCATTGGATGCCACCCTCCTTGAAGATTCTTAGTAGGATTCAGAAGTCTAGGGACAAGGCCTTGTGACCTCAGTGCTTTTAGGTTTCGGGAATGTGTGAATGGTATCAAAGGGTGATATGGATTTGTTTAGAGCAGTCTCTAATTCACAGGAAGACATATGTTTTGGCCTTTTAGTTGGTTTACTGTAGGGGGACTGGAATGATTTGACAGAGTTGTTGCTGGGTTCAGTATAGGTCTTGCACTAAAGAGGCTTTTGATGATAGCAGACTTCATTCAGTAGAATCACAAGGTATGGTAGAATCGGCCGCCAGGATGAAGACACTGTTAGTAGCAATAAGGGCGTAGGGGGAATTTGCTTGTGCAGTACCATGTTGACCAAGTAGCATGAGGTGGCGTTAGAGGTGGAAAAGGGAGGGGAACAGTTCCTGAGCATGTTCAAGTGTGATGAAAAGAATTGGTTCTGGAATTGGAGAATGTCCTCTATTGAATCACCTTGAATTCGGAGATGGCTGACTGGCGCTCGGGGTCGGTTAGCAGCTTTACTTGTCTGCCCTCGTCACTCATGCTGGTGGAGATGTAATAATTCTGATGCAGTTCAGATTCAAAGCTGCATGCTCCGTTTTCAATATCCTGCCAGAAAATGAAGCGCTTTTCGGAGTCTTCAATTGTTTGAAGATCGTTTGCATTCGGTTCCTGAGGGAGATAGAAAAAGGTACATGTATTGTTAAGGAAAACTTACGTTAAAAGTGCATCTATGTATATAGATGGATAGAGGGAGAGACAAAGAGAGAGTGAGAGAGAGAGATGGATAGAGCCAGATAGATGCAAAGATAGATAGATAAAGGTACATTTGAATAGATGGATACAAACAGTTTAGCACATGGCATTGAGGTGAGATACTACAGGCTCTGCATAATATAGTGTCATGCATTTGCAAGACCGAGTGAAGGACAGGAAAGAAGGCTGGTAGAAATGAGTCTTTCAGGAATAGACAGCCTTGAGCTCTCCAGATGTTTTGGGAATATATCTCCTATCAGCCCTAGACTCTATAGTCTATGGTGAGGGATCTCAGGAGTCATAGGGCAATATACCTGAGACGCTACAGGTTGCTCATGCTTGATGTAAGCTATGCAGGTACATAATGGACAGCAATTTTAAGAGGATGTCAAGCTAGTATTGCCAATCACGCCATGCCAATGTGAGAATCTGTTTTAATAATAACATACTTACATTTGATACATAAAAGGTAACTTTGTTTAAGGGTATTATAATGCTTGCAAATGGTTCTGATGTTGTGATATAAAACCACAAGGGCAAATGTTGAGTGCTTAGTAAATTTCATCAAAACACCAAATATCATTACAAATGGGCAAGCATGCCCTTTTACGTATGTTATAAGGAGAGAACGAGTAACCATGGATGTGTGGAAACATAAGGAGAAACAAGTCCAAAGGCTGAGTTTCTTTATATGGTCACCGCATAATGGAGCTACTCGAGGATACTTTTAAAACATTTTATAGACTTGTCAAGGAGCACCTTCTGCCTTCTATTTACTACATAGTGATCGCCCTCATCCCTCAACACTCAGTACGAAGCTACCTCTGAGGCAAGAGATGTTTGTATGGTGTTGATGTGGAAAATACCTGAGGCACATATAGTGTGGAACTGAGATACCCCCCTCCCATCTCTGCCTTGCTCTTTGGGGAAGATCCAGTTTTTTGATCCCCAACACCAGTTGGTCTATGAGTTCTGCTGGGTGGCTGCCAAATATTCTGCTACACCAGGAAACATATAGTAAATAATATGACAACCAAAATCTTGGCAATTGAGAGAGTTGACCTAATGAAGGGGTCTTAACCCTGGAAACATAAAGGTAGAGAAGGTTCAAAAATAGAAATGTTTGTGATTTTGTGGCTTCAGTTCATGGGTAGACCAGAAGGTGAAGGCTATAGCACCGTTGGTTCTGAATAAAAAGAGTGTTTTGAACACTGTAAGCACGTTTGGAAGACAGTTGTTAAAGGAAATCTTAGAGGTGTATTGGGAAAAAGCAGCAGTAAACGTCAACCATGATCCAAAGATATCAGGCATGCCCTCCCGTTGTTGGTGATCAAAGACAAAAATGCATTTTGGGGATTAAAAAGGAAAAGAGCAAAATGGAGTGTGTTGTCGACAAAAGAAGATACTGGCAAACAGGGCATTTTTTAATTGTACTAGCCATGTCAACTGCCTCCTTTTTACAAGTGTACAGTGTTCATTTCTAATGATCACTTCCATTATGTATTGTCGTCATAACAAGAATGGTATACTACCTTACTAAGCAACCCACATTATCAAAATCTAGACAAATATTATAAACTATTTTCAGATAGAATTTTCCAAAATTAACAGTCTGGTACCCTCATGTTTACTCCTTCAAAATGCCCCTGTGAGGAAGGGGACACATAGCATCAATGATTGTTCTTATTTGCTTTGCATAAAATTAAAGAGCATGTTGAAACATAAGAATAACAACAACTCTTTACAGTAGATAACTATGTCGGTGATACAGTTCTTGTATGTTTGAATCACTAAGTAAATAATGCATGTCTGCTGAGTTTGGTGCTCGTTTAATTTTTCTGAACACCTTAGCATGAAATCGTTGCTAACCGTGAACCATATATACTTTTTCAGGCAGCCTCAGAATTTGGCTGTGGAACAAAATGGTTGCGACATCTGTTACTTCATTAGGGGACAGAGGGCCCAGCTTTGGTGGAATTCTAGTAGAGCAGGGTCTGTAAGCGGAAGCTGGGCTGTGCACATGCTCAGTTCCCAGTGCAGAGACTTCCGTAGAGAGTTATGCACTGTCACAGATGGCCCAGGCATCGTCCTGCGCCTCAGAGACAGCCCATGGGTTTTTATTGCATGGTTCTCAGGGCACTAGTGCTGTCCATTTTGCTCTGATCTACAAAGCACCAATAATCCTCCCTAGCCCAGACATCCCTATTCCCCGGGTTCATATATAAAAGACTGACCGCTGCTGTCTACTACTCCGTACTCCACACTACTACTTCCTCCTCCATGCTACTAATACTCCGCCCCACCTTCTCAATCATACTCTTTCACTCTTGCATTCACTCCTTACACTTCTCTCACCTAATCACACTTGTTGGCCTTTTATGCACACTTGCAACTCAGTACCACTTGCACAGAGCGCCTAGAGATCATGGAAATGGCAGCAGTGTGCGGCATAAATCAACACAACAGAACATTCACTAACCAATATATCTTCTGCTCCAAAAATCGCCTCCCCCTTCCTTCCTCATGCGGGTGTCTTGGTCTTCCACCTATTCCTTCTCTGTCCTCATCCAAACAACCCATAACTTTCTGCTTTCTGAGGATTCTTGTAGCCCTCTCCCCGATTTTCTGGTTGGTCATTTGGCTCTGTCCAATCTGGCCCTGTCTTTCCTAACAGGGAGGGATGATTGTTACAGAAATCTTTAAAGAGTATGTTAAGTCCAGCCCCTTTTCTCCACTTGGGGCCGCTGTGAGGGCCCGGTTGCATAGTGCCCAAGTTTGTTAAGGGGACCGCAGCTCACTTCCCCTTAAGATGAGTACAGTTTTTATTTGCGGCCCCTGGTGGTTTAGTGCTGCCGTCCCGGTCTCTGCAGCTCAGGCTGAGGCTGGCGTTTGGTGCGCAGCATCTTTAACCGCTGGGTAGGAGCTCTGGCTCCTCATTCAGTTTCTCCCTTTCTCTTGGGTCTTTTAGCAAGCTAGATATGTAGGGCTTAGGGTGGATATACCAGAGCTCTTGCTCACTTTCTGCTTGCTCTCTTTCTCCCACTGGACATGGGTTTGTACGGGGGTGCTGATGGATAGCTGTTATGCGTTGGTCTTCTCCCCTGACTACCATTTCTTTGCCATCTCTGAAGAAATAAAAGAGATGTTGGCCACTTTGGCTAGGAGGCATGGGGAGATGCAAATTGGTACTGCATACACATAGGTTGTCACTTGGGGAGGGGATAGGAAATGAGGCCCACCTGGCAGCCACTTTCCCCCTCTGGCTATGATTGCCTCTGAATACCTCTCTGGTCGGCCTCCACCTCAGACTAAGAGGGGTTTGCATCTCCTCTTGACAAGATCATGGTATTGACCTTGTCACACTACCTAAGATACGTGCGACAACCTATGTAAAGAAAGGGAAAAACAATCTGCCTAAAATCTACACTGGCAGACTGTGCACACTTCAATAATGAAATGATCCAAAAACATCATTGCATTAAAAATGGTTGACCAAATACATTAAACATGGATTAACTAGCAAAATGAATGAAGACAAACAACAAATATTAAAAGAATAGGACATACAATAGCAAAAGCAGCTGGACTTGAGAGCATTTGAAATATCTGTTTTCATGTTAGAAAAATAATCAGCTGAAATATCAATGTAGAATGTGTACTGATGTGGGTGTGGCCAGAAGCTGCTATAACATGATATTTCCCTGCTGCTCTGTTCTTTGCTGTCACTGTTTGCCCTTTTTGTGGTGATTAGACAGTGACTGTGGCAGAAAGGTCTGCAAGAGGATCAGAAGTGACCGACCACCAGAGAAGGGGCAACAAACACAGTTCCAAAGGCAGAGGCAGAATATCTGAAATGGCAGCCTCTTCCTCAAGGGACTGAGCATTGTAGAGAGGTGGAGTGCACGAGCCCCCTGACCCCTGTTTCGCGTGACAGATATCAATGGTGCATATCGCTACTGGCGTCTATTCCCCCCACCAGATTACTGCCAAGGCGACAGACGCCACTGACTGAAGCAGCCCCACAGACCATAACTGGATGGCATCACCGAAGCAATGAACCTGCTGGCGATGGGACAACTAAATGAGTTGAGTTGTAATCATGAAGAGGCAACATGATGGAACACACACACAGACACACCCACACATAGATGTGTTAGACATGAAGCACATGCATCCCTGCACAAAGCTATACAGGCTGCACAGGCACTTAGGCCAAACTGCTCTTAGACACTAAGAACACGCTTACAATAACTAGGGCAGAGATCACATACACCCTATCTTTCTTATGAAAAAATGCAAATCACACAATAATGCATACAACTGCTTGCTTAATGCAGAACACAACTACACTGAGTGAGCATGTAAACCAAGATGGAGGACGCAGCCATGTTAGATGAATGGGAGCCATTGAGAAGCCTTAACACTGTAGGGAGAAAGATTCAGTCTTGCTGAGCCAGCGAAAAAGTGCCAGACCCGGACAGATCAGACAGCGCGTGCACAGTGACAAGGTCATTATGTGAAGGCAGGTTTGAGCAAGCATTGGAAACAATTAGCAAATCCCAGGTGAGAGACATAACTCAATCTCAATAAACAAAGAAACAAATGTTGCAGAAATGTCACATTCCCATCAGTTTACACCTGACACAGAGGAGGAAACAGCCTGTACATGTCTTCAGAGGCCAAGGGAGGTAATAACATCTATAGTAAAACCAGCTACAATCATCACAAATTACTGTGCAGGATTATCTGAAATGCGGTCCCTACACACGTCACTTGCAGTGGCAGGGAATGCCTATTCAGAGACTCCGATTCCCATCCATATCATTGGGACAAAAGATACAATACAGCATGAAGGTGAAAGCTCTAATGTCCTTGCTTGTAGCCAGGGGAGTCAGCGAGTGTTAACCTTATTGGAACAAGCAGCACCCTGAGGCCCTTCTCACCACTCCCTATTGTGCTCATGTGCTAGTAACCTTCCAAGGCATCAAGGCTGAGAAAGCCCACACTGGTCAATCCCTAACCACCTTTAACACTCACTCACACTTTGTTAGCAGCATTCACTCACAACTCAGTAGCATGACATCATTTCACTTGCAACATTTAGGAGATGGTCCCAGGTGGAGCCACCAGATAACCTGTTTCGAAAGGAAGCACTAACCCCATATATGGCGCACGCATTGTGGAGTCCGAGGAGAGTGCTGTCTTGCTGTGAGACTCCCATGTCCTATTCTTCAATTTAAACTACTTCTCAAAGAAATACTGCTGCTTAACGGCGCTGCTAATACGGCATACTTTTGCAGTTGGAAGCACTGTGATTGGCTGGAGCCATGACCCTTATTCTATTGGCTCATTGGTAGCTCCCACCCGCACATCCTGGAAATGCTATATAGCGTGAACACGCAGGCATTAGCGCACGCGCATCAAGGAGTGTAAAGAGAGTGCTGTCTTGCTGTCCTGCAGCCCATGGCCTGAGTAAGGGTGCAGCCTCACTAGATACATGTTGTGTTTATTATTTTGTCATTTCAGCAGCATTTCCTCCAGACGCTTGTTTGTTATCAGCACTTGCTTTATGCATAGTGTTTTGTTGTAAGGGAGGGGAGTCGGACTTAGTTTGTGCCTCGAGTCAGTCGGGCGTTCCCCACGAGCACGCTAGACAACAGTGCTTCACTTTAAAGTGGAATCAAATGGTGTATGACCTAAGGAGTGGGAAGGTAAAGTGTAAGTTAATGATACCTTGTCATGCCTCTCCGTCGCTTCTTCCAAAGGAAAAAATACAGACCAAACGGACTGGTTTCCTTAAAGCAAACTGGAGCATGTCTGCAAATGCTACATTATCAAATATGTTTGTCACGCTGACTGAGGATAGAGGTATTGTGCAATAAGGAGTTCCGCTCCAGCCCTTAACTGCTCCAACTACTACTTCGGCACCACCATCGCTTTTGTGTTCAAGTACATCAGATTACTTACTAATGGGAGCTGTGAATTTAGATGAAAATCAATTGCCTGAGGTTGCAGTAGTGAACTCACAGTTATCTCTTTCCTTGGAGCACATAGACCCAGATGACTTAATTGACTGTACAGTGGTGGATTGAATTTCGTACGTTCCCTTTATGGCTCCAGCCATCTCAAGTGAGTTGGCCAAACGAGTGTGCCTCTCACTTGGTCCTAGGTTACCATCTTTGAGGGGGCGGGACGTACAACTGCACAGATTCCTAGGTATTTCCCAAAATGACCTTCATAAAAGGTTTAATTACGGCACTTGACTCCAAAGCGCCAAAGTCTGTGGCCCAGGAGGGAACTCATATTGCTACTATTGTTGCTGAAGTAATGAAGTGGTTGTGTGATATTAAGTATGTGACCCAGTGCAATGCAGATGATGGTTTAGGTCAAGATCCTACTCCCCCTTTGATATAGTGAATATTTCCTTGGGTGTTGTAGATATGGGGGCGTGTGACCTTGATTCTCAGGTGTGCAATGGTATGAGCAGTAACTTGGGAGTGAGTGCCCCCATATGTCCACGATAGTACTAAAACAAAAGTATGTACAAAAAGAAAAATCTAAAAATCAGAAGGCACGCATTTGGGGAAGAGCTTTGGACACAATTAGGGTTAGGCATAATGATTTACCGATACAGGTTAGAAATCAGCAGCCTGGTGTACAAGCAGTGCAAGAACCTTTAGATGAGCTCTTGAATGAGATAGAGAGTCAAGAAAGACAAGCTGTAGAACCCTTAAAAAAGGTGCATTTTGAAAACAGTGGTGTGCAATTGCATCCTCAATCAAGCATAATTCGAGAGGAGAAATTGTCCATTTTAGATCAGAGAATACGCCAGATAGAAGAGTCAGTGTATCTCCATCTTTTTAATATTGTGCCTGCTCACAGTTCTAAACTCTCCACCAATAGTCACTTCACGATTGACTGGTCATGAGCAGGGTCTACCTATGCAATCATTAATCAAAGATAATGACCAAATAAAGATGCCGAGCACAAACACTAAACATAGTAGTGGACAATCTGGCCAAAACTTCCATACGTTAACAATTCAATGTAGATCGGGACTGCATGATCTTTATGATCTGAACCGTACCTCAATACTTAATATCGTTGCTGTGCTATAGAGTTTAGAGGATTTATCCTGTGATGATATAGACCAAGTGTAATTTCCTAATGATTCAAACTTATCTTGTGCCAGAAAGTGGATCCAGTCTGGCGTTGTTCTCAACTTAATATGGCAAGCCAGAAAATCAATTTTTGATCTGGGTTTCACCCTTTCATATGAAACATTTCAGAAAAAGAGTTCCAACATGAAAAAGCAAATAGTACATCCACCAACCATCAGTTAGTGTGTCAAAATTTAGACTCCAGAATTACCTATGTATCAAACCATGTGCACGAGAGAAATGGAAATTCCCTCATTTCCAACACACCAGAAGACCATACGTGAGTTACCCATGACTCATAACCATCACAAAATGACTCACTTCGTACATTGAAATTAATTCGCTGGAATACTCGAGGCCACAGCCATTTTATGAACAACAAACCTCGAGACATTGGGCAATTTGATATCATTGTATTGCAAGAAACTTGGTTATTGAACATTCCAGTATGGAATAACTACAATGTCCTAATCATATCTGCTATACAACCATCTAAGGGTAGACCTATGGCGGGCCTGCTAGTGGCCTCTAAACTATCATCCGGCCTAACTTTGACCTAATGTGCCAAACCTAATCACCATGTCCAATTAGTTAGAATCTCCATTGGCTCAAAACCATAGCTTTAATAAATATTTATTGGAACCGAGCAACCATTTCGGATGATGTTTTTTTATGGCTATCGAGTCTCTGTTGGTCCTAATCGCTTCTGACACATAGGTGACAGCTACTTTTGTTCTAGGTGACTTGAATATTCATTGCCTATCCAATAAACACCAACATGATACTGTCTTGGTTCATATGTGTACTAAGCTTATGGCAGATCGACAACTATTAATGCTTAATGGAGCGGTAGAGGGAGAGTACCTTGCCAAACAGACATGGCGTCGCCAAAACCAGCAAGCCACCATTGATTATATATATACGGACCGTAATACCTTCTCACTTATTGATAAGTTTAGCATTCAACAACAAAGTGTCAGTGATCATGACCAACTGAAGTTATCTTGGCGATGGAACGCATCTATTAGATCCTTTGAAGGCTCGAGTACGCGGCAGATGGTGTCTAGTGGCCGCAATCGTTTGCAGATGTCTGATGACCAACTATATAGTTTTTATTAGTCGAACATTTAAGATACCTGGGAAAACAGCTGAGCTAGCGTCTGATGGACTCTATGAAGCAACCCTCAAACTTTTTACAGAGGTACAGATGAGGTCAACCAAACTGATATTCAAGCATAAACATCTCTTCGATCACGAACTTAAGCAACAAAAGCCCTTCTCCTTAAAGCAACTAAGTTTACAAAAAATGTTTCCCCAGTCGACTGTTATTTGCAAATAAAATGGCTGAAAGCAGAATATAAAAATGGGGTAATATCCAGAAAATCTCTCATGTATCAACAAGTTGGAGAGAACATGTTACAGGCATTAGCATATAAGAATTCGAGAGCAATATGGCAATTACTCAATCAGTCCACGCTCACATCACAGCTCTCGCTGCAAATAAATGCTGTCACTGAACAGACCTGGAAAGACCATTTTTCAACACTGTATGCTTCACACGATCAATTGGCTGTAGAAGCAAGTGGTACATCACTGACTAAGCTCTCTCTTAACTTTGATTGTGAAGATATCAAATATTACATCTCAAAACTGAGTAGATCGAGAGCGCCGGACCCTGATGGCCTATCAAATACCATTCCAAAGGCTATCCCGGATCTATGGGCACAGATATTACATCTCATTTTCAGTGATGTCATTGGTTCTCAACAGATACCAGCCTCCCGGGAAAAAATCAACGATAATCCCGATTTTTAAAAAGGTAATCGACAACATCCTGATAGTTATCGTCCAATTGCACTTTTAGACGTTCCTAGGAAACATTTTTGGCATTTGATGCTGAGAGATCTTAATGTATCGATCACTAAGAATAAACTATATGATCCACATCAGACGGGGTCAATTCCTTGTATTGGCACAGCAATAAACCTAACCATAATAATAGCAATCCAACACCAAGTTAAAACGTCTAAACAGCCCATTTATATGGCATAAATCCGCCTTTGATTTCTTTAGTAGGTCACTGTTGCTGGAAAAATTAACTAGAGCAGCTTTCCCTCCATCCCTTCTAGCTTCAATTACTCAGCTGCACTCGAAGACCTCTGTTCGTGTCAGATTGACAATGGAAGGGCAACTCTCAGCCCCAATAAATACATACCGTGGGCGGGAGCAGGGTTGTGTCCTGGCAGCTATTTTATTTAATTTTTTTATAGCTGATATGCAGCTGAAACGTACAATGGCCATTTACCTGTGGTGAGAAGAGTAGCAGTTCCCAGCAAAACAGACACAAAATGATACAACGTTGTAACCCTGTAGGCACTCTCAAAGGCAAAGTGGTAATACTGACAGCAGCAAAGGGAACACACAGTCTTTCTCATCACCTTGCGAAGGTGCACTGAGTGCTGAGAACAGAGCTGGTTCCCAGGCCTGTGGAGACCAGCCAATCCGGGCAAACAAATCCAGGGGTGAATGGCGGTGGGCAAGTGATAACGGTAATCCTGTGACCTTGCAACAGTGTAATAGATCATTTTTGGTGGAAGGGTCGGGCAAGCCAACCGACATGCAAGGGCCAGTAGAATAACCTCTAAATGTGCCAACTATAGGTGATACCACCCCAATCACACATTCAGGCTTGCTCTTAGGTTTTTGGGGAAGAGCCCTGATTTGTGATGTCAGAATGTAACAAAAGCCCATGACATGGGCTCAGGAGCTGTGATTCCTGGAGAATTATTTCCTGTAGGATCCCTGTCTGTTATGGAAAATAAATGAAAGTTCTAACTTTCCCTTGGCTCAGACCTCCGTAAGTATGCCGGGGAGGGTTCATTGGGCCCTGGGTGCTCTGAACAGTGATTACGTAGTGTGAGACCCGGTCCTCTCTGGCATACCTAGTCAACAAGAGGTAGCAGAGGGATGGTTCACTACACACGTTTGGCATAGAGCCGCCTCTTCCGTCGCAGTGCCTAGAGGACTGTGAGGCACCTCACAGAGCATGAGTGCACACAGAAAGTGCACCCTGTGCGGAAGCCTTCAGGAGCTGTCTTGGAAATATCCTGCCCGTGGTCCGTGAGGAGCCCAGCAGACCAGAAGTGTGGTGTGGCAGCATTGGGGAGAGCCGGCGGCGGAACAGCGTCAGTGGATCACGGAGTGTAAGTATTGACTGCGTCACAGAGTAATTCGAGGGGGGCAGTAAAGAAATGTTGGGTGTGAGGTGGTGAGGAGCATTATTGAGTATTGGTGTAGTATTGTTGAGTACCGATGTGGTATTGTTGAGAAGCGTGAAGTTTTGTCAAGTATCCAGAAGTATAGTAGGGAAAGGAGCGGCAGCAGATGTCATTTTTGTGGTTAGGGAATATTCGGTCTTGAGGTAAAAGGTTTGTGTGAATAGCCAAGACTGTTGACTTAAGGGTACGGATGACAGAAGTTATGTATATATTGGATTCCCTGTGATTGGGCGTTTTAGCTCGGGACATGGATGACAGTATCCCAATATATAGGGCTTAGCAAATGGAGCTACCTTAAATTGCGGAAAGGCGTTCTTCTGGTTAAGTCTTGTGGAGGCGTTTTATCTACAAGGCGACACTGTAGGTACAGATTGAGCATGTGAAATATTGGTATTCCCTGGTAGGAGTTAGGATGACAGCTGTGGATATGTGTCAGGGTTTTGAAAATATCTGTATATCGAGAGAATGTCGCTGTGAGTTCTGCTAGTGATTTCTAGCATTCCCTCACTTAGCAAGAGGTGTCGTCACCAGGGAGGTCTCGGTATAGGACTAGGAGAGCATGAGGTGGTGCAGAATGTGGTTTTCACAATCAAAAATTGACAGAGGAAGCTGTTCTGTGGCAGTGTGCTGAAGGCACATGCGTGAGATTGGTGGGTGTGCCTGTGGAGGCAGAGAGTTGCAGCAGGGGAGGTGCTCGGAGCATGCCTGGAAAGTTGTTTGGGAGCCAGAGAGGCTTGTGACAGTCCAAAAACAACAGTTATTTTGAAATTTGACATTGTGCATGACAAGGCACATTTTGTAAAATAACTGCGAAGTTGTCGTAAACCTCGACTCGAGGTCAAGTAAGTATTAAAAGTAATGTATTGTGGTAAAGGTGCCGGGGGCACTCCCCTACAGCACCTATGTAAGGCCCTTACGCGATATAAGGTAAAGATATGTAAATATAGCATGGAATGGACGAAAAGCGCAGAAGGTAAATTGACCATGGCCAAAGGGCGGTAGGTTCTACAAATATGTGCAGCAACCATTCCACACACATTTGCAAGAGGTTTATAAGGGGAAACATTGAGCAGTCGTATGGCAATATTTGAGCTCTGAAAAATGTTTCAGGATGTTGGGGAGGATGTGACGAGGCATCAATGGATGTTGAACCAACAGGAGACCCTGGGAGAAATGCCATTGGCCTCTGTTCCCCCACCTCCTCGTGACTATGAGAGCAAAAGGGCTGCAGTAGGAACACACGGACTGTACCCTACACAGGAATTAAAAGCAGCAGAGGGGTACTCAAATCCAATATTCGAACCTCCATTCTATACCAAGGAGGAGGGGCAGAAAGGGGCTAGACAAACAGGAGGTGAAAAAGGGGTGCACAGTGAGACCAGACAAGCACAAAGGAAGGGCTGGAGAACAGAGCATCGTGTAGAGGAGGTCCCAAATATGGCCTGCACTCCAGTCGCCCATGTTGAAGTACCAGGAACATACACACTGAGATATGTGACGTGCGATGAGCAAACAAACCAGCAGAGAACCGCACTAGGGCTCTGCCCAGGGCCCATCAAAAGAGCAATACCTGTTGAAGTGCCAATAACCAGACAACCATGGGCAGCTTGGTACCCATTGAGACAACCGTACCAGCAGCTGACATGAAATGAAGACTACTTACAAACGGTCCCAGAAGAGACCGAAAGGGCCTTAATCGAAGGCGAATGGTGATGAGACAAGGGCCCAAGAAGACGTACAGATGAACGAAATAACAACCAAAAGATGACCCGCAAAGACGAAATGTTATAAATAAAGACGTAATGAACTTAGAAGAAGAGGTGATGTTGAAATATAAAGAGACAGAACCATAAAGACGCCTGTAAATAGGCTTGGAACGCAAGAAGCAAAGAAAACAGTACTGCTTGCTATGCTTAGTAGAAGAATAGAGCGACAAGCGCCAACTATATAAATCTGCCTCAATGAAGCACATTATATAAGTGCAAAGCCACTTTATACTAAAGCAGAATTAACCCAGGTTGCTAGGGGTCAAACAGGCCAGGATTTGTACACCAGCACAAAGCCAGACGAAAGAGCAGAAGCGAAACTTAGCAAGAAGCAGCTCATGCCTGGGAATTCAAGGTTAACCCAAGGAAGGGAGGAGAGAGGCAACTTCGAAGAACCGAAACTTAAGAGCATAGCAGCCTGCCCCGTGAAGGTCGAGATAAGGAGTCCCAGGCAGGTGGCGAGGCCGAAGGGAGAACCAAATACGCAAATAGAAGAAAAATGAAGCAGATTCACGGTGTACTAACATGTGACCAGCCAGGCGTGGAGAGGTACCAACGTCTGATGTCACCCAAAACCAGAGGATGCCATAACCTTTCCTGATAAGAAACTACAGTTTCGAGGCCATCCTCTGCCAACTAATTGACACATAGCCTTAAAGTACTGATTGATGGAAGGGGAGGCAGGGTGAATCTTGGGGCGCACCGCATCTGGGTGACCATTCTGCATGCTGCTAATTAAAGTGGAGATTTATGCTTATGGGTGTAACCGACCCAATCACAATGGACCAAATAATGTAGGGTCCTATAGCTAGTAGAACCAATGAGATGTCGTACTATTAGTGACGTTTGCATGAGTGATAGTAGAGGGAAGGGCGTAGACGCCCACCCAACAAGAGTTCTCCAATCCTAACACTCCGTTACAATATACAAATATAGCACCTATACTTAAGTTACCTTTTCCAACCAATAGAATTGCATGACAAACTTTGAGTGTTACACGTCAATGATGACGAGTTCTACCTATAACTATTGCTGCTCAATGATGATGAGGGTGTTGAAGCGAGACGGGCGATCGCATCACTGTTGAATTCCATGTTCCCCCGTTTTCTGTACTTGTCATTAAAAGTACTTCTATTTGCCAAACCATTGAGTTGTCCTTATTGATTGGTGTTGGAGTAAGAGAATCCTGCACCCAATCCGCCTCAAGGTGCAGCTATCTCGTCTTAAAGTACTCGAGGGTGAGCTCTGATCCAATGGGCCCGTCAGAGGTCGCTCCGCCCTCCTGTACACTTGGTAGCGGAGAGGAGGGTTTTGACCATCAATTATTGATTATTGATTAAAATAAGACATCTATTGACCGTCGACACAAAGTAACTCTAGGTCTTCAGCAATATCACAAGTCCTTCACAATTTGGGTGAGTAGACTGTGAAGCTTCCCGTGGACAATGATAGTTTAATTTGATCCAAAACTGCCGTGGGTCTGAAGGGACCAGTTTTAAGAACATAACCCTTCCATTCCTACGGGCAGCGGATCAGGCGAAAGACTGAAGGAGGCGGTAACGGATGCAGTGATCCCGAGGGTCCAGAGAGGAACGATGCGAGTGGTGAGTGAAAGAAAAGATTGAATGCTTTGGCAAATGTCATAGGCATTAGAACAAGTAAGGGAAGAGGCAACGGAGGTGGTGGAAAAAATAAAATAATCAGAAGTAGAGAAGACTGTATATATATAAGGGCATAATGACTTGAGAATAATTGAATAAACAACAGATACTGGGGTAGACACCCGAGAAGAGAGAGGATACCGGGGTAGACATCCGAGAAGAGAGAGGATACCAGGGCAGACACCTGAGAAGAGAGGATACAAGGGTGGACACCTGAGAAAGAGAAAGGATACACATTATTCCTGCACTTTAATATAGCGGTCAGAAGAAAAGTGAACTCAGAGCCCCACATAATAGGGGACAACTAGGCTACCACCACATTTAAAAACGTTGTCAACAGGGTTCGTTTAAACTCCATGTCGGGGTATAAATTAGAGGCAGAAATACTTGTTTCTGTCTAGTCTGTCAAGTGTCTGTCGTACGTGTTCTTTTGTAGGAATTTTGTTGTTGTTTAGAATTAATTAAGATTTTATGCGATTCTATAGTCAAGGGGGAATCGCACACAAATTGATGTTTGAGCAAATTGGTGATATAAAAGTTTGGCGAGAAAAATTGGATTGGAGCTTGCAGTGTTTGGTGCTTGCTCATATTGTTGCCAGTGTTTAAGTTGCACGGAAGCATTCAAAAGTGTTGTATAAGAGGACAATAGAATGGGTCTAAGCATGGAAGAAATCACACCATTAGCACACTTATGTAAGCAACTGCCGAAACTTGCAACCAAGCATAAGAAATATAGCACCAAGAGGGTTAAGGGTACCGCCCACAAGATGTTTATGCCGTGGCCACAAAATCGGTCCTTATCTAAAGCCGTCTTACAGCATGATATGATATGATATGATATGGCATTTGTAACGTGCCTATACACAAGTGTTTCAAGGCGTGACGAGGCAGGGAGGGGGGAATAAGGGGGGACAGACAAACGATCCTACTAGGCCAGGTGTCATTCAGATCGCGCAAGTGCATGGGTAGGGGGGACGGGAAAAGTGAAAGGGGGAAAGGGAGAGGGGAAAGTGCAGTACAAAGTGATTAGTAAAATACAAGATAAATAATAAGGGCCAGCTGGTGGCAAGTGCAGTATAAGTGCAGACAAGTGCTGGGAAGGGGGGCTGTAGGGATACAGAGACAGTCCCGCAGTGCAGGGGTTGCCAGGGAGGCAGTGCAGGGGAGAGTGGCTGGGCCAAGGACCGAGATTGGTGAGTGGCCCAGTTGCTGATTCAGTACAGTTTCAGTGATTTAGCAGGGGAGAGGGGGAGAGAAAGCAGAAGCAAAAAGGAAGGTTTTGAGGTGCTTCCGGAACCGGAGATGGTTCTCCTCAAGTTTCAGGGAGGCAGGAAGGCTGTTCCAGAGGGAGGCCCCTGCTGCGGAGAGAGATCTCCCCCCAGCTCGTTGCTTGGAAAAGCGGCTGACCCTGAGGGAGTTGGAGGCGGATGAGCGAAGAGCTCGAGAAGGAAGATATTTAGGAAGAGAGAGTTGAAGGTATTTTAGCCCAAGGCCCCAGAAGGCCTTGTGGACAATGCAGAGGGTTTTGAACTTAATCCTCGCAGCCACAGGGAGCCAGTGAAGCGATTTCAGTCCTGGAGAGATACGGTCCCTGGGCTTGAGGCCAACAACAAGTCTTGCAGTCTTGTTCTGGATGAGTTGCAGCGGGCGGAGAGTAGAGGCAGGCAGATTTAGATAGAGGCTGTTACAGTAGTCCAGCTTCGAGAGAAACAGGGCTCTGGAGACAGTGAGCTTCTGGGGGAAGGAGAGGAAAGGAAGGATACCTCTGAGGAGGTGCAGCTGGTAGTGTGACTTCTTAGGAACGTCAGAAATGTGAGGAGAGAAGGAGAGTGTGGAGTCGAGGATGACCCCAAGGTTTATTGCCTTGCAGGTAGGAGTAGGAAGAGGGCCAAGAGAGGCTGGCCAGAGAGCCGCAGGGAAGGAGGGAGTGGGTGTGCCGATGAGTAGAATCTCAGTCTTACTGGCATTAAGGCAGAGGTCGTTGGCGGCACACCATTCCTGGATAGCAGAAAGACAGTCAGAGATGAGGGAAGGAGAAGAGGAGGCCGAGGGTAGCCTGAAAATGAGCTGGGTATCATCCGCATAGCACTGAAAGTTGGGGCAGAGAGCAGAGATGCGCATTGCAAGAAGTGCCAGATACTGGTTGAACAGCCAGGGAGAGAGGTTAGAACCCTGGGGGACACCACAGGTAGAGAAAAAGATGTCAGAGAGGAAAGACCCCAGTTGTACCTGGGAGGGTCGATTTGAGAGGAAAGAGGTTAGCCAAGCCAGATCCTGACCAGTGATACCCAGGTTATCACAGAGATGGTTGAGCAGGATGGTATGGTTGACAGTATCAAAGGCAGAAGAGAGATCAAGCAAAATGAGAAAACATGGAATGTTAGAGTCAAGGTTCGAGAGTAGATCCTCACGGATGTTCAGGAGAGCAGTTTCCGTGCTTCTGGCGGCTCTGAAGCCAGACTGATGGTCATGAAGGCTACCAACAGATTCAGCATGGAGATTAAGCTGGGAGATGGCCAGTTTCTCCAGGAGCTTGCCCAGGAAGGGAGTGATAGAGATTGGGCGATACTTAGCTGGGCAGGAAGGGTCGGAAGAGGGTTTCTTAAGAAGGGGGTGCACAAGGGAGTGCTTGAGAGGGGATGGGAAGACTCCAGAGGCGAAGGAGTGGTTGCAGAAGTCAGCAAGGGCAGGAGACAAGGAGTCGATGTGGTCCTTGATAGTTTTGGAGGAACAGGGGTGGACCTGTTTTGACGAGACATTCATAGATCGGACTTGTCTCGAAACCTTGTCAGCAGAAAAAAGGGGAAAGGCAGAGAAGGGGGGAGGTGGGGTGGCTGCAGAAGGGCCAGAGGATGGGCAGGGAATAGAGGGGGGGAGGAGATAGGAGGAGAGTGAGGACATGATGTCCTGAGTTTTTGAAATGAAGTGGGAGGCCAGTGCCGTACAGAGGGCCTGGGAGGGGACAGGAGAGGTAGATACTGCAGCAGGGTTGGCCAGCTCCTTGCAGATTTTAAAGAGTTCGGCCGAATTGTTAGATGCTGCAGTGATGCAGGCTTGGATAAGGGCTCTCTTCTTGGTGAGAACGGAGAGCCGGTATTGCCTTTGGAGCAGGCGACAGGCCAGTTTGTCAGAGGATGAACATGAAGCACGCCATTTCCTCTCTGCCACCCTGCACTTGTGTTTAAGGGTGACGAGATGCGAGTCATACCAGGAGTTGCATTTGGCTTTGGGCTTCAGGCGGATTCTCATGACAGGGGCAAGGATATCAAGAGTATCAGATATAGCAGAGTGGAGAGAGGAGAGGGCTGTTTCAGGATGGGAGTCAGCCGAGGGGGGAAGAGTGGGCGAGAAGGTGGCAGCGAAAGCTTCAACTGACACACGCTTCATGGGTCAGATGACCGAGAAGGAAGGTGGCAGTGATGAGGGTGGCTTTGTCTGTGGGGTAGGGAGGGTGAGGTGGGAAGAAAGGAGAAAGTGATCACTCCAGGAGAGAGGAGTGGAGAGAGGGACAGAGAGGGGAAGGTCAGAAGAAATCAGGGCATCTAGAGTGTGCCCTGCAGAATGGGTCGGCCCAGGCGGGAGAATAGAGAGTGAGAGAGAGTCGCAGAGGTCGCAAAAGAGTCCAGAGGGTGGACAGGAGGCATCCAGGTGGATGTTGAAGTCTCCAAGAATGAGGAGTTGAGTTGTTGAGGACAGGAGTGAGGAGGAGAGGTCCGCCCACTCGTAGAGGAAGGAGGAAATTTGACCAGGTGGCCGATAGATAGTAGCCATGGTAAGGGAATGGCTAGGAGAGAGAGAGTCGGCAGACAAGACATTCAAAAGACGAGTAGGTCTGCGTGGGAATAGCAGTGGCAGGAATCCACTCAGGGAAGATAAGGGCCACACCCCCCCAGCACGGCTGGGCCTGGGCATGGAGAGGATCTTGTAGCCGTCAGGTAGGATTGTGTCAAAGCTCGTGACAGAGCTGGCCGTGAACCATGTCTCAGTGAGACCGAGTATGTAAAGGTCCAGTTCCTCAAGAAGGCGGCAGATATCAGAGGAATGTTTGACGGCAGAGAAGAGTGGCAATGTGTAGAAGGTTGCCATCTTTAAAGGACTTCAGGGGAGGGGTACAGATCAGAGGTACACCCTGCGGAGGTGAAGAAGGAGCAAGGGAGGGGGCAGGGAGTGAGGGTAGAGGCAAGGTAGCCGAGGACAGAGGAGGGGGGACAGCAGGAGAGGAAAGGAAGTTGATGAGGCGCAGGAAGCGTCTATCAAAGAGGTGAAGGTTGGCCTGAGGGCCTTGGACCAAGACAGTCCCATTAGTGTAGACATTAATGTTGGCCTTAGAGGAGTGGAAGGAGGCCAAGAGGACATCCCAACGGGTGCCGCCATTAATGGGAGAAGAGGAGAAAGGAGAGAGCATAGAGACCATATGAAGGGTCCATAGGTCTGGCGAAGGCACGAAAAAGAGGATGTCAGTGAGAGTTTCCTTAGATGAGGCATTGGTGTAGGTTTCAGCGATAGGGAGGCCTGGGTTGGAGACCAGGATGTCCTTTTTAAACTTTTTCCTACCAGATTTATTGAGGAGAGCAGGATAGTCAATGGAGAAGCAGTTAGAAAAGATAGGAGAGATAGAGAGCACCATGGGATAGGAGAGAGGGGGGGGGAGGACAGGACAAGCGCAAGCAGACAGGAAGAGAGCGACAAGCCCTAGTTTACCACAAATGCAGAACACAGTGAACACAGTAATGCATAACAGTTACCCAGTGGAGAGGCCACCTAAGTTTGAAAATCCTGCGAGGGGAGAGAAAGTCCCTAGTTTCCCACTATTTGAAGGGCAAAGTGAATTCAGGGCACCATGCGACTGAAGTGAACAGGTGTAGGTGCGGCGGGCCGAGGAAACAGGTGGAGCTAACAAGGTGGACCAATGCCAAGCGTCCCCTGCGGACACCTGCAGACACAGTGGGAGCCGCAGCTGTAGGAGCCACCCTTTGCCTGAGGGGCCCTTAGCCGTGGGGGCTGCCGGGCAGTGGGGCTGCCCAGGAGGGTCAGTAGATAAGGGGGGGTGGGCGGGCAGGGAGGCGGGCTGGAGGAAGGCACCAGGAAGAGGCTGCAAGGGGACGGGGGAGGGGGAAAACACAACCACGTGCTCGCAGCGCGAACAAAGGTAAAAACAAATCAAACAAACAATATCTCACTTGTGGCCCAGATGGACCTGCAGGATTTCAATCCTGCAGCTGGTCTGCCCGGCGAGCTGCTCTCAACCCCAGGAGCTGCGCAAAGAGGCGAGCGGGGAGAGCAGCCGTCGGGTAGTCCAGAGGGACACGTGATGGTGCCAATCAGAGGGGGGCTGGGCGGGCAGGGGGGGGCGGCTGGAGGAGGGCACCAGGAAGAGGCTGCAAGGGAAGGGGGGAGGGAGAAAACATAACCACGCGCTCGGAGCGCGAACAAAGGTAAAAACAAATCAAACAAACAATATCTCACTTGTGGCCCAGATGGACCGGCAGGATTTCAATCCTGCAGCTGGTCTGCCCGGCGAGCTGCTCTCAACCCCAGGAGCTGAGCAAAGAGGAGCATATGATGACTTGCTTGCATGCCACATATTCAGGCAAGAAGCTAGAAAAACGCCTTGCTGTTCTAGAACTGTGGAAAATGTTCGAACAGTCGAAGGAGGAAGAGCCACCTGCAGACTGGATATTAAATGTATGCAGAGAGGGGGGTGAGACGCCTACCGCGCCACCTGCCCCACCTGAGACAGAAACCGAGGGAAGTAAGCCTGAGGGACTTTACCCATTAAAGGAGCTTAAAGCAGCCACAGGGTACAGCAACCCCGCATATGAGTCACCTACATACAGTAGTGACGAGAATCGAGGGAAGGATCAGGTTCAGAATATTACCTCTGCAGTCCCCCGGGACAAGAGGAGACACAATGATGAAAGGAAGGAACAGGCACAGGCAAGTGCATCTCTCCATAAGGAGAGAGAGGGAAAGAAATGGAAAGGTAGTGAAGACAGAACTGATGAGATAGCAATTGTAAAAGACAAATGGATGGGAGGACAAATATTATTGGAACTTGTTGGAAAAGGAAGTGATGCCGTGAGACCTAAGGAGAGGTTAGATGAGGCAGAGAGGAAGGAGGAAGAAAAGGAGTTAAGGGATGAAAGGATACAAAGGAAAGATAGGCTGAGGCGAGAACAGCTATATCGCGAATAGAAAGAAAAACAGCTCGATCGCAAACAGAGAGCAGCCAATGACCATGACAGACGGAAACATCAAAGGTTAGAAGAAGAGCATAGAGTACATGAGAAAAGGATAAGGAGACGAAGGGATGAGGAAGTTTGAAGGGCAGATGAACGTAGAAATGAAAGGAGAAGGGAAGAATATAAGGTCCGAGACGAGGAAGCGCAAATAATTTTATGATGATGTTGAATGTAAACGTAGACAGGGGGCACGAGATCTCAAATATTTGGAGAAGGAAGTTAAAAAACCCGATCCAGTGGTAGACTGGGAAGACAATGAAGAATTCTTCCCTATGTACGATTCAATACATACACGCCTAGGGCAAATATTGAAGATGACTTCGACACCAGAAGCATCGGAGGAACGATCGATAAAGTATATGATGAAGTGGGGCTTGAACAATTACCCCAAAGGGAGGAGGAAGACGAGTGCTTGGAAAGCACTCAGCTGTACGAGACTGAGGATGTCACCCGAAGTAGCAGGAGCAGGAAACTGTCTCTGGACAGACTAGAAATCAGTAAAAATGATGGTGACACAAGGAATTGGGAACAATCAATGTCCGACTCCAGAGAGGAAACGGAGTGCGAGACAAATGAAGAAGGGAGACGGCGAGAAAAGCGGCTCCTAAAGGACAAAGGGGTACGATGGTTGAATGCTAGTGAGTCTGCACCGAGGACATCACAGTCTGCCACACAGCCGAACCGGCATGAAGGAACACCCCATGGTCAGAGGGGGGTGTCAGCACCCGCCTATGTAGACAAGTTGAGGACATTGCCAGACAGACGGCGATGCGGAAATATAACACCTGAAATAGACAGTAAAGCTATGAGAGAAGAGAAAGAAGGCTGCACATTTGTCATGATGCCTACCCACGGAGCACCAGGCCAGGCCCAGCACCCCCAGGAGCAGGCATCATGCCCCCGGGTAAAAGCCCAGTGGCCCCTTAGGGGCTCTTTGGACTCTGTCCTGGCGCCTTTGGCACCAGGCTCATGTTGGACATCAGTCCTGGTGCCATAAGCGCCAGGCTCATAAAGGAAAGTGTTTGGCGCACTTACCTGATGCAGACCATGCTGCATGAAGACCCAAGCCAAATGAGGCTTAGGAGGGACTATTTTTCTGAAGGGACTATTTTGTTACTTGGGTGGGGCTGTGGAAGAATACTTACCTGGGACTTCTTCCAAGGCTATTTAAGCCACACCCGGGCAGCCACACGTGCTTTGCGTTGTTCTGCATCCCAGCAGCTGAACGCTCACTGTGTCTGCTCCTGCACTTGGACTCCAGCCATGCCCGCCTCGAACCTGGAACACCTGTAAGGAAAGAAGAGAAGAGAAAGGTGAAAACCAAGAACTTATTCAAACTTCTTACCTGCATCCGGAATCTTCACGCCAGCATTCTTGAAGAGAGACTTCCATTTAAAAGCGTTGCGTTGCTCGCTGCAGCGCCGCGCTTCACTCACCTGTCCTCGAGACATCTCCCGGCTCCATCGCGGCTGTCAGCACCGGTCGCCACATCTCTGCACCTAGGGGAGAGAAGAAGAGACAAAAGGTGAGCAGAGGGATCACAGGAGGAAAGCCGAATTTTCAGCCATAATACTTACCGGCTTTTCGTGGTGAACCATTCCACATTTCAGTTCGGCGCCGCTTCATTGGCAGGTACCGCACCCCGGCCCCTATGGGGAAAGGACAAAAGACATTACTGGGGAATTATAAAGACATTTAGAGGGGTCGCCCTCATCACTAACTCACCTGATTTTACCGTCTGCAATTTAACCCCTCAACGCATCACCTTCGTTCTGCACCTGAAATAAAGGACAGATCACAGGTTAGGAACACAAAATTAAAAGAGGCTCACACTTGAACTTTTGAAGCTTCATACTTACGGCGTATCGCTCGAAAGGCAAGTGGATTTTGCCAGCGCCATTCTGAAAACCAGTGAAGTAACTGGACGAACGCACGCCCCTGCACCAGAAGCAGGATGGAGAGTTCATCCTTCCAAACCATAAGGTGAGATGAAACCGGGGGTTTTGGAGGAAGTCAGAGAAGAACGAAGGGGGGAAAAGGGGAAGCAAGCACACTATTCTGCAGACAGTTAATTCCCCTTTCTCATCTGCAGAAGGATATTCCTACGGGCCAGACAAGCAAGATTTGGGGGTCCTGTTCAATCAGTGGTCTGAGTTCTGCGCTTCACGCTTGAAGAGGCCACAGCAACCCAGACTAGACCAGCGCCTCCGTGGGAGCCAGGTGAGCGTTACAGAAGTAACAAAGGAAAGAGCTGATGACCTGGCTAGGCAGCTTTTGCAAGGTCAAGCTGGACAAACTCCTTTACCCGGTTCCGGGGGGAACCCCGCTCCTGTGCTTTCCAGTAACCCGGCGCAGATTAATCTACCTGGAAACATGCCGCTGGCCCCACCAGAATGCTTTGCTGGGGACCCCAAACGATTCGCCGTATTCATGAATCAGCGTCGTTTGCATTTCCTATGCAGACCTGGGGCCTTCCCTAATGACCAGACCAAGGTAGCCTTTGTATTGTCATATCTCAGCGGCAGTGCTGCCGATTGGTCAGTTCCACTGGTAACTCAAGATGACCCGATTCTTCGTGATTTTCAAGGATTTCAAGCAAGCATGGAAAGGTTATTTGCTCGTCACTCCCAGGGGCAGGCTCTGGATGACGAACTTCTATCTCTGCGACAGGGCAATCAAGACCTCCTATCCTACATTGCAACCTTTAATAGACTAATTGTGGAAACTGGGTGGCCAGAGGATAAAAGAATCATGTTATATTATCGAGGTCTATGCGGAGAACTTAAAGATGTCCTGGCCCAAGTTGTAAATCCGCCCCAAGAATGTTCAGAATATATAGACTTAGTGGTCCAATTGGATCACAGACTGCAAAACAGAAAAGCAGATCGGTCCAAGGTTGAGAACCGGGTGTTGGTCAAGACCCACGCTAACCTCAAGGGGGCTGAAGCCTCTGAGCCAATGCAAATCGGAGGGGTTAAAGGACCTCTAACTCAAAAGGAACGTGAAAGAAGACGGCAGATGCACTTATGTTTTTATTGTGGGTCCTCTGGACACTTTCTACGAGATTGCCCGGCAAAGACGCCCAAGAAGGTGGTAGGAGCCGCTGATAAAATCCATGAAAACTCTGTATCGGGAAACGACCACGCCCGACAAGCGTAGGGGTCCGCTTGCCGAGCTTGAAAACAAACTCTCAGACCTCGCATTTCATTGTGCCAATGGTCCTCGTAGATCCGGAACAGCCTAAGCGGTTGCATGCAATAAAGGCATACATCGATAGTGGGGGTATAGGAAACTATGTGGATCGTGATTTGGGCTCCAGGATTAACCTCCCTCTGCGTCCTAAAACCAGCAAAGATGTCATCACCACAGTTGATGAAACCGAAATTGCCTCTGGACCGGTAACACATTCCACGGCTGAGGTGATACTTGTAGGTCCGGACGGCCATCGGGAGGCAGTTGTGTTTGATGTAATCAAGGCTCCACAGTTTCAGGTTATTCTCGGAATCCCTTGGTTAGAGACACAATCCTTGAATTGATTGGCGAGCGAAGAGAATAACCTTCCCGGAGTGTGCACAAACCTGCTACCCAGAATATCTGAAGATCAGTCTAGCATCAGTAACCTCAGTCTCCATGCAACTAACTCCGGAATACCAAGACTTTCAGGACGTCTTCCAAAAGGATCAGGCCAACACGTTACCTCCTCACAGATCGTACGATTGCCAAATCGATCTGGTGCCCGGTGCACAACCCCCTTGTAGCAGGATTTATGCCCTTACTGAACCGGAGAATCTGCATTTGAGACAATATTTAGATCAATACCTAGCCAATGGTTTCATTCGCCCGTCAAAGTCTCCGGCATCCTCGGCTTTGTTCTTCGTGCCAAAAAGAGAAGGCAACCTTAGAACTTGTATCGATTACCGCGCATTGAACCAGATAACTGTTAAAAATTGTTACCCTCTGCCTTTGATCCCTGAACTCCTTGACCAGGTGAAGGACGCTTGCGTATACACCAAGTTAGATCTCTGGGGGGCTTATCATCTGGTACGAGTAAAAGAAGGCGACGAATGGAAAACGGCCTTCCGTACAAAATATGGACTATTCGAATACCAGGTGATGCCTTTCGGGTTGTGCAACGCGCCTGCTGCCTTCCAATTCTTCATGAACGATGTCCTTCAGGAACTCATCGATGTCTGTGTTGTCGTGTATATCGATGACATTCTGGTGTACTCCTCTTCGGAATCAGATCACAGAAAACATGTCAGGGCCGTCCTAGAGAAATTGCGCCAGCACAAACTGTTTGCAAAGCTGGAAAAATGCATTTTCCATACCACCGAGGTTGAGTTTCTTGGATTCATCCTGACACCTAAAGGGGTCCGAATGGACTCACGGAAAGTGGATGCCATCCTCAAATGGCCATTACCTAGTTCGGTGAAAGGTGTCCAAAGCATGCTTGGTTTTGCCAATTTTTATCGCAGGTTTATCCCGGAATTTTCACGGGTGGTGCAACCCATCACTGCACTCTTGCAGAAAAATAAACGTTTTGAATGGACCGAGGAGGCTGAACAGGCCTTTCAGGAATTGAAAGCTAAATTTACGTCCGCACCTATTCTGAAACACCCGCGTCCCGATCTCCCATATATAGTCGAAACCGACGCATCCAGCTTAGCCATGGGAGCTGTCCTGTCTAAGAGAGAACCCGAAACCAACCAACTGCACCCCGTAGCATTTTGGTCCAGAAAGTTCTCGCCGCCGGAGATAAATTATGCAATCACCGATAAGGAATTATTAGCCATTAAGTCCGCCTTTAAGGCTTGGCGGCATTATCTTCTTGGCACCAGGCATACCATCATCGTGATCACTGATCACCGAAATGTACAATATTTAAAAACTGCCAAGGCTCAGTCTTCACAACAGCTCCGATGGGCTTTGTTCTTTGCTGAGTTCGATTTTGTAATCACTTAACGTCCCGGCTGTAAGAATGGCAAAGCGGACGCGCTATCTCGAATTGGAATGGGAGAAATGGACACAAACTCAGAACCCGTGGCGATAATTCCCGAACAAAGAATTTTGGGGATAACCACTTTACAAACCCTTGAAGACATTCAAGCACGGGTAAAACAATTCCTGGACTCTTCAGCCTTGCAGGATTGGATCAAAAGGGGGTCTTACTTTTCAGTCAACGATGGCTTACCTTACTTCCAAGGACGCTTATTTTTGCCAGAAAAGGAATTGCAAGAACTGGTTATTTCCCGTCATCATGATACTCTGATGGAAGGACATCCTGGCATTGCCAAAACAGAGGAAAAAATTAAAAGACAATTCTGGTGGCCTTCCTGGCGAAAGGATATTAAATCTTTCGTGATGTCCTGTGGAGTTTGCGCCCAAAACAAAGGTAAAAAAACAAGACCCGCCGGTCTTCTTCAACCCTTAGACATTCCACCAGCACATTGGCACACCTTGTCACTAGATTCTATCACGGACCTGCCCTCTTGTAATGGATACAATACTATTCTGGTTGTGGTGGATTTATTTTCCAAGATGGCCCGTTTTATTCCGTTGAAAGGATTACCCTCAGCTTTTGTTCTTGCCAAGTAATTCCTCGAAAATATCATCCGTTTGCATGGATTCCCGTCCATACTAGTCTCCGATCGGGGAAGCCAGTTTATTTCTTATTTTTGGAAAAAGTGTTGTCAACTGGCACAAATCGACGTAAGACTCTCAACCAGCCACCACCCACAGACCGATGGTCAGACGGAGAGAACGAACCAGACCCTTGAACAATATCTACGATGTATGTTGCACCAATCGGAGGGTAATTGGAAGGATATTTTATGGGTGGCTGAATATGCATACAATAACTCGATACACTCTGGAACTGGTCAGAGCCCCTTTTATACCCTATATGGACATCACCCTCGTACTTCAGACTTGGACTCACCTTTGAGCCTTGAAATGCCCGCAGTGGACCATTTGCATTCTACGATTACTCAAGCCTTCAAGGATGCAGTTGCACACTTACAACATGCGAAAGGGAAATACAAAAAGAATGCGGATCTGCATCGAAGAGAGGCGCCTCCTTACCAAAAAGGGGATCAAGTATGGTTGGCTACCAAACACTTATCGCTCAAGGGACCTCGGACTTTTAATCCAAGGTATTTAGGCCCTTACTCGATCAAAGCTATAATTAACCCAGTGGCAGTCAAGCTAGATCTACCAGCTAACATGCGGATTCACCCCGTTTTTCATGTGTCACTTTTGAAACCAGTGCAACCAGGAACCAGATTAATAAAGCCACCAGAACCAATCCAGATAGATGGGGAGCCCGAATTCGAGGTGAAGAACATTTTGGATTCTAAGATCTCAAAATCAAAACTTTTCTATCTAATTGATTGGAAGGGGTACGGGCCTCAGGAAAGGTCTTGGGAACCCAGCAACCACGTACATGCACCTCGGCTAGTTAAAAGGTTCCATCGGAATTTCCCAAACAAACCGAAACCTCAAGAGGGAACGACCTTGGGAGGGGCCTTGGGGGGGAGTGCTGTCATGATGCCTACCCCCGGAGCACCAGGCCAGGCCCAGCACCCCCGGGAGCAGGCATCATGCCCCCGGGTAAAAGCCCAGCGGCCCCTTATAGGGGCTCTTTGGACTCTGTCCTGGCGCCTTTGGCGCCTTTGGCGCCAGGCTCATGTTGGACATCAGTCCTGGCGCCATAGGCGCCAGGCTCATAAAGGAAAGTGTTTGGTGCACTTACCTGATGCAGACCATGCTGCATGAAGACCCAAGCCAAATGAGGCTTAGGAGGGACTATTTTTCTGAAGGGACTATTTTGTTACTTGGGTGGGGCTGTGGAAGAATACTTACCTGGGACTTCTTCCAAGGCTATTTAAGCCACGCCCGGACAGCCACACGTGCTTTGCGTTATTCTGCATCCCAGCAGCTGAACGCTCACCGTGTCTGCTCCTGTACCTGGACTCCAGCCACGCCCGCCTCGAACCTGGAACACCTGTAAGGAAAGAAGAGAAGAGAAAGGTGAAAACCAAGAACTTATTCAAACTTCTTACCTGCATCCGGAATCTTCACGCCAGCATTCTTGAAGAGAGACTTCCATTTAAAAGCATTGCGTTGCTCGCTGCAGCGCCGCGCTTCACTCACCTGTCCTCGAGACATCTCCCGTCTCCATCGCGGCTGTCAGCACCGGTCGCCACATCTCTGCTAGGGGAGAGAAAAAGAGACAAAAGGTGAGCAGTGGGAACACAGGAGGAAAGCCGAATTTTCAGCCATAATACTTACCGGCTTTTCGTGGTGAACCATTCCACATTTCGGGTCGGCGCCGCTTCTTTGGCAGGTGCTGCACCCCGGCCCCTATGGGGAAAGGACAAAAGACATTACTGGGGAATTATAAAGACATTTAGAGGGGTCACCCTCATCACTAACTCACCTGATTTTACCGTCGGCAATTTAACCCCTCAACGTATCGCCTTCGTTCTGCACCTGAAATAAAGGACAGATCACAGGTTAGGAAGACAACATTAAAAGAGGCTCACACTTGAACTTTTGAATCTTCATACTTAGGGCGTATCGCTCCGAAAAGTCAAGTGGATTTTGCCAGCGCCATTCTGAAAACCAGTGAAGTAACTGGACGAACGCGCGCCCCTGCACCAGAAGCAGGATGGAGAGTTCATCCTTCCAAACCATAAGGTGAGCTGAAACCGGGGGTTTTGGAGGAAGTCAGAGAAGAACGAAGGGGGGAAAAGGGGAAGCAAACACACTATTCTGCAGACAGTTAATTCCCCTTTCTCATCTGCAGAAGGATATTCCTACAGGCCAGACAAGCAAGATTTGGGGGTCCTGTTCAATCGGTGGTCCGAGTTCTGCGCTTCACACTTGAAGAGGCCACAGCAACCCAGACTAGACCAGCGCCTCCGTGGGAGCCAGGTGAGCGTTACAACATTCCAATTTCCGTTACTAGAAAAGGGCGGAGAAGGACCACAATATATTCCATGGCCACACATGGATCGAGAAAACCTGAAAAATAAGCTTCCAATCCTGACATCAGGAGCCGGGAAGTGGATACATGAGTTAGAAAAAATGACGGCGGGTGTCACGCTCGCGATAGGGGACATTAAAGGTCTCTTGATCGCCATACTTGGTGAGAGAGCACACGATGTGTGGACACGGGCAGGGTACCCTGGTGTAATCATAATTAACACTGCACATGACGGAGCACCATTTAATAATTGCAGAGCAGCAGTATGGAAAGCACTACTTGTGCTTTACCCAGACACTTCCGATATGGGAGCTATAATGGCTCGGAAAATGAAGGAGTCAGAACATCCGTTGATTTATATCCAGAATTTCCAAGAAAGATGGATTCTCGAAACGCATGAATCTTGGACGAAATCAATACCGGTGTTGTACCACATATTGTGCCATGGGTTACCAGAACCAGTGCAGAAACAGCTCAAAAAAACGGTAGGATTTGAGGCTAAACCTTGGGCTGAAATACAGTTGACTATCGCACACTACTGTAGATTGTTACAAGAAAAGAATCAAAAAAGGAGGCAACTCGAAAGGGTGAGGAAGCGAAGCTGGTGCAAAAGAAATGATCAAAGTACACTCTTGAAGGAGCCATGCTGACTAGCTCTGCTGAACAGAACATGCAACAGGTGGCTTAGCCACAGCAGAACAATCAGGGCAATGCAGGACTGTACCCGAGGGGAAGAGGATTTAGGGGAAGAGGATGGTAGAGTAATCAAGGAGGGTTCCAAGGTAATCAAGGAGGCTTTCAAAACGTGCAAATGGGCAACCCAGATATGTCAAATGGACAAATACTCCGACCACCACCAGTATGTTGGCTATGTGGAATGACAGGGCATTTGGCGAGCACGTGCAGAAGCCAAGGCGTGTGGCAGAACGGCTAAGGAATGGGAGCAGGCAGCGCAAATCCACCTGCGATCCCACAATCGGGTGGTGCACAGAATCACACGGTGCAGCAGCAAGTGCCAGGCGTGCAGCAAGGCGCGCAACAAGGGGTCCAGCCACCGAACATGAGAAATCTGCCACAAGGGCAATCCCAACAGGCACCACAACAAACTTTTAAGGGCACAAACTCCGGAAGGGGAGGCAACCCTCGGAATGGAGAAAACCCACAAGTGTATAGAGGACCAAACTTATATATGAACTAGGGCAGCTCACTGGGAACCCTGATGTGCTCTATCCTATCAGTGACACCAGACTCTAATAGGGAACCAAGGGTGAATGTCGCCATAGGGGGTAAAGAATATTCCTTCTTAGTTGACACGGGTGCAACACGCAGGTGCATACGAGAAGGCAAGTTTTCCTTGTCTGGCGATTCCATAGATACTCAGAGTTTTACAGGAGCTCACAGTCGAGTTTCCTTTACAGACGCACTGCCAGTCTCCATAGGTATTTGTTGTATTCACGTCAGACCCCAGTAAACATTTTGGGTCGAGGCTTAATGACAAAATTGAATATGACAATCTCGTTCACGGAGGAGGGCATCGTATGCCCCACGCTAGGAATGCATTATTCCAACGTGTGCGATTTGATTAGAGCATATTCAGCCATGAGAGCTATACCACTGGAGCCAGAGGTTTTGGCATATGGCATGCGTGTGCTCATGGCAGGATTGCTAGGCCTCGCAGATAGAACTATGAGAACCCCTGATGAGTTTCTATTCAGACCGAGGATACCTATGCATGAAAAAGAGGGACAAGTATTTCCCTTGATGATACAAGCTGCAGCAGTGCAAGGGAAAGTAGCACTGGTCGAAGGCTACGATGATGAAGGCAGACAATGGTGTGTGATTATCGCCATTGAAGAAGGGTATCGAGTGACTGACGTCACTGATGACGATCTGTTTGAAGAACAACCAACCACAGAAGAGACAAGGGTGGAAGTGAGTCTCATATTTTGGGTAAAAATGATCAAAAGAGAAGTGCCTCAGAGAATGATGCTGGCGCTGATATGTCCGGAATACTTTGATGATGACATGGCCCAGGTGCCTGTCTCAGTATGGACTACAGGACCCTATGACGTAGGCCTCCTGAAGGGGGTGGGAGAAGTGAAAATTAAACTGAAACAAGGAGCAATTTTATCAAGATCCCGACAATATCCCATGTCCAGGGAGGCAGATGAAGGGATCGCAAAGACAATTTCTGCCATGATGGACCAGGGTATCTTGGTGACGTCAGAGTCACCATGTAATATGGTGATTTATCCTGTCAAGAAATCAAAGGGAGGGTCTTGGTTTTTAATCCAAGATTTAAGAGCATTAAACAATATTGTTGAGGCCCTCTAGTCCCTAACCCGACTACAATCCTATGTAATGTACCCATCGATGCAAAATATTTCATGGTGATTGACTTGAAAAACACCTTTTTCTCAATCCCATTGCACCGTGATTCACAAGATCTGACGTCATTCATGTTCAGACAAATGCGTCTGAAAAGCACGAGGTTGCCATAGGGGTACTGTGAGTCCCCGTCCATTTTCAAAAGAGTCCTACAGATGGACCTAAGCAATATTGCATTAGAAAGTGTCGTCTTGCAGTATGTGGACAACATCATAATCTGCAGCACTACAAAGGAGCAATGCAGGCGCGATTCTATTCAGCTATTGACTATACTGGCTGAGAAAGGTTATAAGGTTGACAAGGAAAAACTACAATATTGTCAACATGAGGTGCTATAAATAGGCCAGCTGATCTCACGTGAAGGCAAGAAGGTGACCCCAGAAAGGGCTGAAGCCATATTGAACACGGCTAAGCCACACACGATAAAGCAAATGCAGAGTTTTCTAGGCCTGTGTAACTATATTAGAGCATGGGTTTTTGATTAAATCTCTTATATCAAGCCCTTGCTCCAGGTCCTAAAGAAGGTGTAGGTGACAAAGGAAAAGATTGAATGGTCTGAAGCAATGGAAAAAGGGTTTGAAGAACTCAAAAGAGCAATTTGTACGGCTCCAGTTCTCGGGATTCCCAATTATGCAGATGAATTCTACCTGTTTTCACACACAGATGGCAGTGTTATGACAGCAGTACTTGCACAAAAAACCTCTTTGGGGTACAAGCCCCTGGCATATTACAGTCTGAACCTGGACCCAGTAATGAAAGGCCAATTCCCATGCGAACAAAGTTTAACTGCTGCAGCGTTCGCCATAGAGAAGGCGACAACTATTGTAATGGGATGTTCCATGACGTTATACGTCAAGCACTCATTATTTGCCATTTTAGAGAAACCTAAGGGCACATTGACATCCCAGAGAGCTTCTTCATATGAAGTAATCATATCTAATCCATCGATCAAAATAGTTCGATGTAAAACAGTGAACTCAGCCACGTTCTTAGCTGAGCCAGTCAATGAAGGAGAGCCAATACATGACTGTGCAAACTATGAAAAGTTCTATGATGAAATCCCCAGGGGGAAAGAAAATGCCCTGGCATGAGTAGAGATCACTTTTATTGACAGTTCTTCCAGAGTCGACAAAGAAGACGGACAGAGATATACAGGCGTTGCTGTAATGAAACACATAGCAAACGGGGAATTTTGAAAACAGCGTCAGTGCACGAATACCATCTAACTATTCAGCGCAGGCTGCAGAATTATTAGTGCTTATACTCGCTATTGAGAATCACGCAGACCAGGAAGTGACAGTGTACAGTGACTCTGCTTATTTGACGTCCACAGTGCACGCAGGCTTAGCGCGCTGGAAAAGGAGGGGCTACCTCCGAGCAGACGGCACACCAGTGCAGCACGCAGCATTACTGGACGGGCTGATTAAGGCTCTGCAGCTCCCAGTGGGCATAGCGGTCGTGAAATGCGACGCCCACACGAAAGGGACAGATTTCTTGTCATGTGGAAACCATGCAGTAGACTCAGAAGCCAAGAGTATGGCCTCCAAAAGTGAGACGGTTATGGAGGTGGAAGTGTTGTGCACCCATGAAAGGATAATGGTAGCACAAACCACACCGGAAGCCTAAAGTAATCTGGGGCAGACACGACTAATGGAGCTTCAAGGGGATGTGCCGAGGGTGTTCTTTAAACCCCTCTGACGGATTGTGGCGGAAAGACAGCACTGGTAAACCAGTAATGCCTGTAGCCCTACTAAACATAGCATTGGAGCAGCTACACTACCTAATCTAGCAGCAATGCTTGCGGAAGACTGGTTTATACCGAATTTAGCAGAGCATGTTGCATTCTTTATGATGAACTGCATAATCTGCCAGCAATTCAGCGCTGGGCACACATTAAAAGTAGTGAGAGGAATCATCCCCAAATGGGCCTTTTCAGCATCGGCATGTCGATTACGTCCACATGATTCAAGTATGCAACGGGTACAGATACTTAATTGTTGTGGTGTGTCCATTCTCTAGATGGATTGAAGCAGGTCCATGTACACACCCAGACTCTACCTGTGCAGCCAAATTCCTAGTGAGGGAAGTGTTCCCTAGGTGGGTGGTCTGTGAAGTGATGAGATCAGATAATGGGGCTCATTTTGTAAATACAGTTTTTGAGCAGATTAGCTTGCTGCTTGGTTTAAAGCACAAGTTCTCGTCGGCATATCATCCAGAAGGTAATGGAATTTGTGAGAGGCTCAATGGCTTGTTAAAGGAAAAGATAGCCAAGTTGAAGCTCACTCTTAAAAGGGGATGGTTGCACTGCCTTCCATTGGCATTGTAGGCTCTTTGGAACCAACCCGGCTCCGACCATCATCTTACGCCGTACGAGATAGTCACAGGAAGGAGAATGAATACTCCCCTAACCCCCCGAGATAGAGCTAGATGTGATGCCCAGCCAACCCCAGAGGTCCTGGGATCCAAAATGTCAAAATACCTGAACTGCATGACATCCAGCCTTACTGTAATTTCAGACCAGCTGCAGCGATGATGCAAAGGGTGCAGCGCAGCACAAAACACAGCAGGAGACACTGAAACAGATGCAGTTCAAGGTCTACGTGTTCCACTCATCTTGCCTGGAGACACTGTGTTGGTACAAAAAACATACGAGGAAAAGGTGGGGTGAGCCAAGATTCAATGTTCCTTTCATCGTGGAGGACTGCACCCCATCAGCGTGAAACTGCAGGGCAGGAGAGCATGGATTATTCTCAATGACATTAAGCCCTATATCGGAGAAAGCCCTCTAGCTGCACCCCACCGCGAAGAGACCACAGACAACGGGGAAGAACCTCAGCACATGCAGACTAGATCCATGACGAGGAAGAAGGACGCATGAGCAGTAAAGCAAGACAAAGAACCCTTTTGCAAACTGTGGCTCAACTTGGACATTCCCCTAAGCAAAAGAAAGGGGTAAGGACATATAAAACGGACACTCTGTGCAGCCTAGTTGCAGGGTGAAGAAGAAAATTGCACATATAAGCCACAGCATCTTTGTTAACACAAACTTTTGAACCAAGTGACGCTTAAGCCTTGTTGAGGAAAAGACTATAAAAAAGTTTAATCAAGGACTCTTACAGTGAAAGCAAATGCAGTATCCTGAGTCATCCAGTACCTAGACTTCGTTTGGCAGCACTTATGGTGTCCCCCAGTAGAGACATAACTGTAACGCTCACCTGATTCCCGCAGAGGCGCCGGTCTTGACTGGGTGAATGCCGTATCTTCAAAGGTGATGTGTAACACACGGTTGGCTCTTTGGGCTGGACCTCTGTGCACTGTATGTCTGACTCGAAGAGTAAGATGTCTGCAGATAGAAAATATGGGATTAATGAACTGGGGTTATTGGGTGCCTCTCTCCTCTTCCCTTTCTCTTCTCCTGTAGAACCCCAAAGGTTAACACCCTCACCTTAGGTAAGTGAACGCCGAGCTCTCCATCTGCCTCGGGGCAGGGTGCCGTAACCAGTTTCTTCACTGGATAAGGGTGCAGGCCTCTTGACCTCAGAGGACTGCTGTCCGTCATTAACTGCACGAACGGTAAGTTCTGGGCACTTCAAATGTCTTAAAAGTCTTTTGTAATGATATCTCTTGTTTTGCAGGGTTCCGGCGATGGCGGATGGCGGGCTGATGAGAGTTGAGGATCGAACCCGCGTGAGGAATAGAAGCGCCTGGAAGCACGTAAGTAAGCGCTTGTAGCCTGCTTCACGATGCGCACTAACTGTCCCTTTTATCTTGCAGGTACAAGTTCGGAGCTTTAGAGAAGCTGAAGGGTGCTGGAATACCCACTGGATTCGGCGTGGGAAGGAGTAATGGCACGTGAGTAATAAAGTTGCCCAATGTCTTTAAACGCACCTTCTTTTGTCTTTCAGATGCGGGATGCAGCGCCGAAGGCCTCCGGAGCGTGCGAAGAGCTGGTAAGCTTTTGTCTTTCAGATGCCGGAATGCAGCGCGAGGCGTTGGTGACAGCCGATGGACCAGGTAAGAGATGCGCTGCCACTGAAGACCGTAGTGCTAACCTGTTCTTTCTTTGTCTTTACAGGTGCTGCTGAAGACTGGATTCCAGGATGGTAAGCCTTTGTTCCCTTAGGCCCAGGATCAGAAGCAGAAGACACGATGAGCGTTCTGCTGCAGAGAATGCAGAATAACGCAAAGCAAGATTCATCCATCGGGTGTGGTTTAAATAGCCTCCTGTAGTGCTTAGGTGTCTCCTTCCACAGCCACGCCTAGGTAAGAAAAGAGTTCCTGCTTTCCAGAAGAGTTCCAGTGTTCTGAACCTAGGGAGTGGCTCCTGCCCCACCCAACAGGAAAAGTAGTCCCAAACAGAAGAGGATCAGGGGTTCAACTGGCAGGTAAGTAAGCAGCATGGTCTGCTGCAGGTAAGTCCACCCAAGCATTATGAGCCCGGCGCTTCCAGCGCTGGGACTGGGCATCTTTATGAGCCTGGTGCCACTGGCGCCAGGACAGGGTCCAAAAGGTCCCAATTGGGACTGGCTGGCACTCGGAACCGGGGTTATGGGTCTGCTTCCAAGGGAGTCGGGCAAGTCCTGATCTTTTGGAAGCAGAGATCATGACAATAACATCGGACATAATTAACTACTTCCATTTGGTAGTGGTATCATATCCGTCACTGGTAGGGAGGGTCTCCAGTGTCGGAGAACCTGCCAACAAGAAAGTAATCTGGCAACTACTTACCGTCATCACGGACGCATTCATTGAACTGCCCGAATACAGTGATAAAGACACAAATGCTTCCACCACAGGTGATTCTAGATGAACTCATCAATTCACTCTTCTTTCGCATAATCTAAGAGTGCCCATCTATTGTCGGGAGAACAACTGACACTCTGACCTTTATTAGAGATCCAGCAAACACTGAACTTTTGAGCCTGCTGTGGAACAAACTTAGCTATCTGGTCGCAGTCCACACGTACGGACAGTGCAAACATTGTTCCCAGCAAGAAAAGAGCCTGTAATCCTGAACCCAGCAAGGCAGGACAAATGTTCCTGTCACCCGAAGACAGCCCACTGGCACATAATGTCCTATTTAGCCAAGTGGCTGACTTTCTAGAGATGGTGGGGAGACCTATCGAGGTGGACGTCCTCACCTTCATCAGGGATCCAGCTAAGGTCGCACAGATGGGAACGCTCCTCCATGGTATCATGTTGCAAGTGGAACTGTCCAACTTTCCGAGAGACTATATGAGGAGATTCCAGTGAAACTTTACGCCGAGGGACAGATCGAGGGAGCAGAGACAAGAACTTCACCTTTTGTTGTTCAATTGCCATTTTCCCATTTCTTCACAGCGACCAGTGTTCAGCATGTCCTCAGGATTGAAACAGATTTGGGGGGTGGACTGGGAGCTCACCTACTTTGAGCATGCACAGTAAAAGTAACTTACTGAAGTGCTAGTGTAATCTATTTTTCCATAGTCTAGCAAGGGAACTGTATCCTGTATCAAGAGACAATCTTCAACCGCAAGAGGGGGGGACACTTGTGAAGCACCAGACACTTTATGACACAAACCGTTCGAGAACAATATTGAATTGGGTGAAAACAATAACACTGACGTTTAGTGAATGATCGAGATGGGGGCCCAGAACAGTAACCTGGTCCTCCCTCATGCAGAGGGGCGCCCTCGCTTCTCTGGAAGAAAATGCTGCCATCGTTCTTACCGAGCTATTATGTGCCTATGCATTGTGGTTATCATTATTGTATTGTCATATACGATCAGAACTGCCTTTCTTATTGGTGCACGAAGCGTTCCAATTCCAGTACACCCACTAAATGATGTTCACATGAAACCCACAAGGATACCCAGACCCTATGTAGTCATTCCAGTACAGAAAAAATCTTATGCTAAAGTAAATGAAATAGAAATTAATGTAATTCGCAGTGACACACAGACACACTTGAGGTGACGAATGAAAAGAAAACCTGGAGACAGGGTCAGCACGGAATGAATGAAAACATAGCACTGACAACTCCACACACACACACACTGAATGCACACGAGCCAGGGCATGTGTCAATGGCCACAGCACCTCAAGCGAAGGCAACAGAGAGCATGAAACTGCCTACCGAACAACCAATTCCAGAAAATAACGAGAGAAACCGAAAAGAATCAGGAGAAAGACCAACGAAGGAAGACTTGACAAAAGCCCGTAAGAAGAAAGAAGCAGTCGTAGGAGAATTAACCTCAAAGACGCAAATGGTAATAGATCATTTATTCCCATTTATAACCAGAACGAAGAAACGGCATGAGGAATTGAAAAGTAGAACCGCAGAAACTGTATTGACAAGCACACAAGTTCCAACACAAGGAACAAGCACCAGGCTCACGATGCAGCCATACACTGGGCCGGTGACAGGCTGATGGTTGATGAAGGCACTTATAGAGGGCAGGAGAAGAATGCAAGACGAGAAGGAGAGAATTGCAAATCCTCCGTCTACCACATCGATGCAGACAAATAAACCTGCTCCGTGAAGCAGAATGGCCAAGAGTCTCCCAGCAAGGAAAAGCCACACAGAAGCATTTAGGGATGTAGTTATACTACAGAAAGACCCTGAGAAGACCCTGAGAATCAAGAGAAGCCTACATGAAGATAGCAATTAACTAAATGACTACCTGAACAGCACAGCACATCTAGGGAACAACATTTGGTACCAGCACATGAAAGAAGTTGGAAGGCGAACTTCAGAAGGAGATTGCTTCGTTTGTGCACTTCTACCATACAGCATGGGAAAATCCAAGATCTTCATGGCTGTAGAAATTGATGTCTCGACAGCACACTGTCACATGCAGAAATGTGCAACACCAGAGGCCAGTTCATGGGGAGGGATGCCTCATTGATATGGGCAACTGAAACAGCTTATCCTGATGAAGATAACTATGTCCAGGACATTAAGACGAGAAATAGAGCTCATACTCAGGAATGACGTGATCAGGTACGAAAGACCTGAAGTGAAAGGAACTGGAATAAGATGGGAAATAAACCCGAGATTGAATGTCCAAGGAAAAACCCCAGAAGAGGCTCGAATTTGGAAGAACAAAGCCAAATGCAGATTTGGGGAACAGTGCTTTCACCAAACGGATGGGAAGAAGGGGTGGTGATCTGCCGAGCATGGATGGTCCTTGGAGCCTGTAAAGAAGCAATAGACAACTCACAGAAACTGTGCAAAGCACTATGGCCAAAGCTTACAAAGTTACTGACATGGGTCGAAGACAGAGGAGGACCCCTGCAGATAGTGCCACTGGAAAGCCCAAAATTGTGCTTCAGGAACAATGGCACAAGGAAGATGGGAGAGAATCAGAACTGCAGACACATTTTTGAAGCCCCAGGAATGATTCACGGTACCGCAGTAATTATGGATCATTACTGGGCGTGTGGATCCAAAGCATACATCAGACTACCGAAGAACTGGGGAGGCATATGCACAATAGTGAATGTCCATGTTCCAGCACTAGTAATCCCGAAAAATGACCTGAATATTGACAGTTTCCCAAAAGCAAATGCCCACCTGAGGAAAAGGAGATCTGTGGAACGGACAACGTGAGTGAAGTGAGAAAATTATTTTTCTGCCAAATCAGAAGAAGCATTTCATGCAATCCCATATGAACACAGGCTGTTCAGCCTCACCTCATCAGTGTTCACGACAATCCTCATGCCAAGATTCCAAGTTGGAGCAAACACTAAATGGTTGCATATAACCAGATGGGAGTTATTGCAAACCATCAATTCAACAATAAAAGAATTCAATGCAATCAAAGAAGAGCTAAGAGCTGAAGAGGGAAAATCGAGATCAAACCCATGCCCCCTCACCCCAGGCGCATATACAGAAGAACAGCAGGAAGAACAAGGAGCGCACTTATAATTTGAACCAGGCCCCAGCGCACCCATGGGTGACAAATATGCTGAAACACACCCACTTCACCAACAGTGCAACTTCCATGCTACATTAGAATCAATGCTGCAATATCAGAATCAACAAACACAAAAATCCCTGTTTAAAGGCTTGCAAATGCCTATATGAATTAACATGGTCTAATTGCACAGTGTAAAGCCATGTTTCAGGAAAATTACAGCCAAGTTCATTTCTCTCACTGAACACTGGCTGCAGAGGCCTTCAGCAATGCTCCTCGCAAAACCCACGAGCAGCCAAGGTTGCGCATTCAAGATAAGATTGCTTTCTGCAGACAAACATTTTTAATTCTCCACAAATGCGAATAAACCACGGCAACCCAGTGTGTTTTTTTCTTTTCTTTCTGGGAAAGAAAGACATTTTCGCAAAGACTCGCACAACATTTGAAACATAATTGTAACAAGAATGGCTCAGCCCAGCCAATCAGCGCTCAGAGCTCAGGTGCGAACTGCTTGCTTCAGCTAAAAAGTTATGGGAACAAAGTCATAATGCAACAAGTTAGAATTAGGTAATGGGGGGCTGGCACAGCTAAACCAACCCACTGACGCAAAAGGCTAACATCCAATTGTCAGGCTCTCTATAAGGGCTACATAGGTAACCTATCACTTAGCAGCCAATAGCAGGAGGAGATAGGTTTCTGGGAGCTGATCCAATTCTGTGAGGTCAGCCTGCAGTGTGATTACAAAGCTGGCTTGCAAGCCAGCCCCGGGGGAGACGGCGCCTGAACTCTCGATGTGCACGATGCTCTGCGTGTTTTTTTCTTTTTTTGCTGCCCAGAAATAAACGCAGTTTGGAACATGTAGCTGCCTGCTGGGGTCTCTGTTGCATTTCTGTGGGCCATATGGGAGGTGTTGGGGTCTCCCATAGCTGGTGAGGTTATGGCTGCTGGCCCCCCACAGCCCTGGTGGGGGTCCAGCTTCTCCCCAACAAGTTGGTGCCCTCTGTGAGGCTCATTGTAACATGGGTGAATAAGCACTGCCTGCGCAAGCCCTGCGTTGAACTGCACTCCCTGCCGCCGACTCAAGGAAGCCGTGGGACCCTCACCTGCACCTGAAGACCACCGGAAATTGCGTAACCGGCTAAAGGCATCGGGGGCCACTTGGAAATACCCCGCTTGAGGGCAGGTGAGAGTCCTGCAGGAGAAGGGGTCCGGTGAAGCGCCTTGAGGGGGTGTCCAGCAGCAGAGCAAGTGCCAGTGCAGCATAGGAAATGTAAGTCAACCAGCAACATGGGCTTTGAGGGGGGAAATGTTTCAAGTATTTTAATGTATTGTTGATCAGTATGTTGCAGAAATGTTAAGTTCTTTTGTTTGGGTAGAAACTGGGGGGAGGTACTGTAAATTGGGTGGTGGGAGGTTGTACATTGTCGCAAAATTCGGCGCATTGGTGGTGATCGGCACGAAAATTGTAGTTGGGACTGGAGCGCTGGCAGTGGTCCCTTCTTGTGTTTATGAGGATATTGGGTGGGGTAGTGACTCCCCACATATAGAAAGGAGTGCCACGCTGGTTGGTCCGGATGGCGATTTCATGTATGGGGGTGTGGATTTCCTATGAATTGATGTTGTAGATCAATGAGTAGATGAGGTTCCCTGCTAATTGAGCGTTTTAGTTCAGTGAGTGGATGATGTTTCCCCGCAGGAGGTAACTAGATTGTTCCCGAGTGCGGAAGATAGTTGGCTGGTTAAGGTCCCCTGGTGAGGAGCGTATCACACGTGAGGCGACGCAGTGTGTGCAGTCCAATTATAAGAGTTTTTATTGTAGTTTACCTTGTTCCAGTTGAGACAGGAAGACAGCTGTGGGGATTGTGGGGTTTTATTTTGGGATTTTTGAGGGGTTGGGAGAAATGGGTTATTGTTCTGTGTATGCACATTTGTCTGTTCATTTGCACTTTGTTTTTAGTTTGGTGACGTCACCTTCAGATTGATGCATAGGACACAGAGTTTTGATGGTGAGGAGATAGTGGTGTGGTTTTGGATTTGGAGAATAGGTGACCCAGAGGCGGTGTGTGGAAGACACATGCGCAAGATTGTGGGGGTGTGCCGGAGAAGGCAATGGTTTGGTGAAGATGGGCTGTGCTGCACGTGGAGTGCACTGGCTAAGGTGCAGAGCCAAGAAGGCTCACAGAAGTTGTAAAATGTTCAATTATCTTCTAACTTTTGCTCCTTGAACAGCGGACTATCAAAATTTTCAAATTGAATAGAGGTAAAATGTATCACACAATACAGAAATGACTCCCCTTCACCTGTTGTGTAGCACACAGCTTCCATGCCGAAATAATTCAGTAAAACATAGTGTGCAAAGATTCAAAAGTACTGAAGGTAAATTAAAAAAGACCATGGCTGCTCATAGGCGGCTTCTCCAGAAGAGTGCAGCAATCGCTAAGGACACACATACACATCACTTACACGGGAATAGCTTTAAAAGCACATGGCTACAGTTGAACTGTGTGCACGAAGGAAAGGGAAGATGCGAGGGGTCAGCTGATGCTGAACCAGCACGAGCAGAGGGAAGAGGGGACTCACCCTTCTGAACCTCCGGGAGTGTAATATTTGATGACACAGATGGTAAGCAAGGAATGCATTGCATGAGAGAACTGAAAACAGCAGAAGGACATTTAAACACCACACACACACACACACACACACACACACACACACACACAATCACAATACACTAAAGCGAACAAACAGGAAGGTGCAGAACAACCCACTAGCAGCACAGGAGTGAGCAAGGGAGAGCTGCAGTGCATGGAAGCAGATTTGAAGGCACAGGTACAGAGGAATTAAATTTAAAGGGAAGATAACGGGGGAGGTGCAAGGAGTAACAATAGCAACAGAGAGGGGGAAATGGAAAGGGAAGAAAGGGATTGGAGGAGGAGAGAAGGACTGAACGAGACAGCACAGCCAAACATGATAGAGGATCAGTAAGGGGTGGTGCAGCATGCATGGGGTTATGGAAGGGAGGAAGGAAGGATAGCGCGCTAGACCTTGACTGTGTGCATTGTAGATTGTGGCAAGAGAACGGCAGGGGCAGAGAAAGGCAGATGAGGACAAGTAGGCACAAAATAAATTATTAAAGTAGTCAATGGGAGGGGCAGTTAAAAACAGCCTCAACACACACGCACAAGAATCACAATAGCAGTGTCAACAACCACCACAATATGCACCGCCCATGTGGGGAGGATACATGGGGCAGGACGGGATCATTTCAGCAGACACCACAAGCACCAACGCAGGCACTGTCACCACTACATGTACAGACACAACAAATGACAGCACCACTACCCCAGGACTGACAAGAATCACAACACAGGGGCACTGCACAGCAGCCAGCACCCATACAGAACACTGACACAATAGCAATGGTACCGGTTACATGACTGGGAGGGGTCTTCCTGATGGGGAACAAACCTTTCAAAGGACATAGATTGACATTATACCCTTAATAGGACAGCCCAAGACAAACTTGATTTGTCTCACTCTGCCACACACACTCATGCTCCACCTCCCCGACAGAGCGGGCGAGACGCACGCCGACACACACACTCACGCACACTCAATAATGCAGAGGACAACTGCATAGGGGTGGTGATAGGTATAAAAACATTTTCTTTTCTGGGTGACAGTGGGGCGACCAGGCCATGCATTAGGGAAGAGACATTTGTGACATCATGAGCGATGTGGATATGACCACCTTATTAACAGAGAAATCCATAACTTGTTAAACACCAGACATACACATGTTGAAAGTAAGGAAGATTGTTTAAGCATAATGGGGGTGCACGGTACAGAGGGGGGTGCATAATGACAGCGCATCACAAGAGAGTACATTTAGCTACATTTTGAGCACACATCTTTCAGTGAGGAGACTGGGCTCATGAATACACAAATAACACAGAACAATTAAATGAGACACACAAGGTGGAAGAAGGTGCACTTGAGGGGGGAGGCCTACATTTCATTGACGGTTCACCACGGGAGGAGAGAAATAGGGGTAAAGGGTGGATGATCCATGTTCCCAACAGAATGAATTTGGCGACAAAATAACAGTGCAAGTGGTAATGCCACTAGCGCTTTTGAAAACAGCACTGGCACAAATGCATTAGCCAACACACATAGGGGAAGAGGTAATTGCTGCACGAACTGGAGAATGATGGTTGTATTAAAATTTGAGAGGGGATAATGGGGGGATAAATATATTGTTTAAATGTAACAGTAATTACAGTAGTGGAGTAATAAAATACTAGACTAAATGAGTAATTAACAGAGTAGGTAGGGTTTAAAAAGTGGACATGGGGTGGGATAGAGAGAATGGGAGTAAATTGTGACGGTTGGGTTTGAAAGAAAAGAGGAAGTAAATAAATAAATAAATAAAATACAAAGAGGGGGGAGAGACAGGTAGCGAATAATTGGTAGTGAATTTCATTAGCACCAGCTGAAAGTGCTTGCAGTTCACTGTGAGACACGCCCTGAGAAGTTGAGAGAGGAGCCATAGAAAAAAAGATTTAAAAACCCTTGCGATTATCTTAACTAAGTAACACGGTCCACTTAATTTAGAAACACAGCCACCCTATATGACAAATTTACCACCCTGATGTTTCCCTGTTTAGCTTGGCAGCGCCTGATGCCCCACGGGACAAAGGCACGCACTATAAATAGCTTACAACAAAAGCACAGTAAATATAAAGATCCAAAGGCCCATTTGTACACTAGCACCTAAATTGCGTATATATGATCCAAGTGTGTAATGAGTATCTTCACATAAATTAAGTGCCTACCCATTTTCCGGGTACATTTCAAATAGTGCAACAAGTTACGGTCAGACCGTCATTGAACGCCACCAGGTGGTGACAGGATGTTGCATAAATGTACCATTGGCTCCTCCCACTAGGACACTGAATAGTGCAAGAGTAGTGCAGAGAAGTTAGGTCAAGAAAATGAAGAATTTGTAAATGCTCAGGTCTCAAGCGCTTCCATTTAATTTCTCGCCAGATATAAAGGACCCAGGGCAGGCCTGAAGACAACGGACAACCAACACCCAATGGCTATGGACTACAGTGGGGCATTTTCCCCTCCTGACAGACTTTGTTAGATGTGTGAGGCGTCAAGCCCTACAAAGCGGTGGCCACCCTGGCAACGAGGGAGGAACGATCAACAGGGCCAACGCAAGAGATTTTCATGAACTTCAAAATAGCACGAACACTCCCGAGTTAGGGAAACATGGCCATCCTATGGTCCAACGCACACTAGCAACTAGAATAGGGACCGACACACCCATGTCCAAAGTTTAATTGAGTTTCATATTACATTTTGTGCACCTACAGCTGTAACACTGTTTTGTTCCTTCTCTTTTCCCCGCACAAGCAGGTTGTTGCGTATGTATGCTGTTAGAAATGTGTAGGAAATTTCCTTAATGTTATCTTCCATTAGTAACATTGAGGACTACTAATCAAAGGATCGTGAAGCATTCCCCACTCAATTGCCCACCCTATCAGGAACCTCAGACCCCTTAGAGCATGTTTCCCTGAATTATATTTCCTTGCTTCCATTGAATAAACAGCCCAAGATTTTCCCTACCCATATTGAGAAATTTTGAAAACACGAAATGTCCAGGGGGAGGTTTGATTTTTGCCCTTAGTGATTGTTTAGTTCGCGGAGCTTGAGGTTACTAACAAGTACTAACGTATTAACGCCTTTCTTGCGATTTTCAGGCGGGCAACTTTATCATCTCATCAGCTGCAAGGACCCAGCAGCGTAAGTCGTTATGGGCAAGCAAATAAGGACTTTTACCTTCACGATGGGACTATTAATGATGAACGAAATAATGGGGGTGGTAATTTGAAAATTATTTGTAATAGTGAGCATTACCGCTGTATCCCCTGCTAACATTCCCTAACCTAAGCAGGAAGAGTTACGGCGTCAGTGGGTGAGGAAAAGCTGCTGCTAAAGTAAGGAGAGTTAAGGGCAGACACAAAGGGAGTAAAACATACACATAACACACATAGCAGAAGTGACCAACAACATGCACACATGTACACAATTGGTAAGGACACCACTGGAGAGAGCTGTCCTGACTGTTCTTTAACATATGCCGGAAGAGAATTGATTACAACAGAAATTACTACAGCAGAGCACGACGCCCATGTATCCCAAGGTGCGAAGAAGATTGCAAGGGCAGCAACATTTAGATTGATTAAAATAAATAAATAAATAAATAAATAAATAATACATTTAAAAAAGAAAAAGGGGGGTAATCCCCTGTGGAAGATGATTACATAAAGCAGCTAATTGGAGAACAACTGTATGTGGAAAGTGACCAGAGAGAGAAGAAACAACGAGCAAATGCACAAGTGAGCAAGCTGCAAGAGAAAAAAAAACCCCAAAAGAATAAATAAATAAATAAATAATAAAAGAAGAAAGAAAAACAAAAAGAGAGAAGAAAAAATAAAATAAAAGAGAGAAAAATATGGTAAGTGCCTAACGGAGTGAGACAAAAGAGCGAAGATGGTCACTTGGGTGGAGAATGAAGAAGGACGTATGCTGTTAAGGTACCAGCGTTATGTTACCAGCACAACAGTGACAAGAAGTGGACAATCATTCTGGATGCAAGAAGGTTGAGAGAAGTTGCGAGATGAGAGCAGGAACATCACTGATTATGGACTACTATTGAGCACATGCATCTAAAGATCAAGAGAAACTACCACTGAATTGGGGAGGAGAGTGTTCATTGGTGCGCATCAGCATGCCCTTGTTGGTGATGACCAAGGAAGATGTGAAGAGTGACACATTCACCAAGATGGAAAACAACGGAAGAAGAGAAACAGACAGAGGAGTAAAAAGAGGGGGGAATTACTTCTCGAGCGAGACAGAAGAATGATTGGGTGAAGTACCAGCATACTAAAGAATGATCAGCAAAAAATGCATCTGAAAAGAGAAAGCAAAGAACTAGCTAGTGCTTGCATGGTAATGGATGACATCATGACTGCCTGGTTGATTGAAGGTGATAACGGAAGGACTAGTACCGAGCACAGCATCATTGTGCAAGATAGAGATACATTGCAAGATGTAAGAGAAAAACAGAAGAAGACATCGGAATGCAAATAAGAGACATGGTGAAAGGAAGAGCCGAACCAAGGGAGAAGATAGCGGTGTGCAACATGGTTCCAGCAGTAATAAAGGTGGCCACTCCCTGTGATCAGAGGAAGTACAAAGGGAAGTGAGTGTGGTGGAACACAGAAGGAGAACACTCCTATATGTACTGTTCATCAACAACAATGCAAAAAATTATGGACACTTCAAGGGATTGACAAAGATATGCAGACCGGAAGGAGGTGAATGTTGCTTGGTGGTGTGGTCGACAAAGTCGACCAGAGGGGGGACTGAAGAGGGTAATCGAGATCAAACCCATGCCCCCTCACCCCAGGCGCATATACAGAAGAACAGCAGGAAGAACAAGGAGCACACTTATCATTTGAACCAGGCCACAGCGCACCCATGGGTGACAAATATGCTGAAACACACCCACTTCACCAACAGTGCAACTTCCATGCTACATTAGAATCAATGCTGCAATATCAGAATCTACAAACACAAAAATCCCTGTTTAAAGGCTTGCAAATGCCTATATGAATTAACATGGTCTAATTGCACAGTGTAAAGCCATGTTTCAGGAAAATTACAGCCAAGTTCATTTCTCTCACTGAACACTGGCTGCAGAGGCCTTCAGCAATGCTCCTCGCAAAACCCACGAGCAGCCAAGGTTGCGCATTCAAGATAAGATTGCTTTCTGCAGACAAACATTTTTAATTCTCCACAAATGCGAATAAACCACGGCAACCCAGTGTGTTTTTTTCTTTTCTTTCTGGGAAAGAAAGACATTTTCGCAAAGACTCGCACAACATTTGGAACATAATTGTAACAAGAATGGCTCAGCCCAGCCAATCAGCGCTCAGAGCTCAGGTGCGAACTGCTTGCTTCAGCTAAAAAGTTATGGGAACAAAGTCATAATGCAACAAGTTAGAATAAGGTAATGGGGGGCTGGCACAGCTAAACCAACCCACTGACGCAAAAGGCTAACATCCAATTGTCAGGCTCTCTATAAGGGCTACATAGGTAACCTATCACTTAGCAGCCAATAGCAGGAGGAGATAGGTTTCTGGGAGCTGATCCAATTCTGTGAGGTCAGCCTGCAGTGTGATTACAAAGCTGGCTTGCAAGCCAGCCCCGGGGGAGACGGCACCTGAACTCTCGATGTGCACGATGCGCTGCATGTTTTTTTCTTTTTTTGCTGCCCAGAAATAAACGCAGTTTGGAACATGTGGCTGCCTGCTGGGGTCTCTGTTGCATTTCTGTGGGCCATATGGAAGGTGTTGGGGTCTCCCATAGCTGGTGAGGGTATGGCTGGTGCCCCCCACAGCCCTGGTGGGGGTCCAGCCTCTCCCCAACAAGTTGGTGCCCTCTGTGAGGCTCATTGCTCATTGTAACATGGGTGAATGAGCACTGCCTGCGCAAGCCCTGCGTTGAACTGCACTCCCTGCCGCCGACTCAAGGAAGCTGTGGGACCCTCGCCTGCACCTGAAGACCACCGGAAAACGCGTAACCGGCTAAAGGCATCGGGGGCCACTTGGAAATACCCCGCTTGAGGGCAGGTGAGAGCCCTGCAGGAGAAGGGGTCCGGTGAAGCGCCTTGAGGGGGTGTCCAGCAGCAGAGCAAGTGCCCGTGCAGCATAGGAAATGTAAGTCAACCAGCAACATGGGCTTTGAGGGGGGAAATGTTTCAAGTATTATAATGTATTGTTGATCAGTATGTTGCAGAAATGTTAAGTTCTTTTGTTTGGGTAGAAACTGGGGGGAGGCACTGTAAATTGGGTGGTGGGAGGTTGTACATTGTCGCAAAATTCGGCGCATTGGTGATGATTGGCACGAAAATTGTAGTTGGGACTGGAGCGCTGGCAGTGGTCCCTTCTTGTGTTCATGAGGATATTGGGTGGGGTAGTGACTCCCCACATATAGAAAGGAGTGCCACGCTGGTTGGTCCGGATGGGGATTTCATGTATGGGGGTGTGGATTTCCTATGAATTGACGTTGTAGATCAATGAGTAGATGAGGTTCCCTGCTAATTGAGCGTTTTAGTTCAGTGAGTGGATGATGTTTCCCCGCAGGAGGTAGCTCGATTGTTCCCGAGTGCGGAAGATAGTTGGCTGGTTAAGGTCCCCTGGTGAGGAGCGTATCACACGTGAGGCGATGCAGCGTGTGCAGTCCAGTTATAAGAGTTTTTATTGTAGTTTACTCTGTTCCAGTTGAGACAGGAAGATAGCTGTGGGGATTGTGGGGTTTTATTTTGGGATTTTTGTGGGGTTGGTAGAAATGGGTTATTGTTCTGTGTATGCACATTTGTCTGTTCATTTGCACTTTGTTTTTAGTTTGGTGACGTCACCTTCAGATTGATGCATAGGACACAGAGTTTTGATGGTGAGGAGATAGTGGTGTGGTTTTGGATTTGGAGAATAGGTGACCCAGAGGCAGTGTGTGGAAGACACATGCGCAAGATTGTGGGGGTGTGCCGGAGAAGGCAATGGTTTGGTGAAGATGGGCTGCGCTGCACGTGGAGTGCACTGGCTAAGGTGCGGAGCCAAGAAGGCTCACAGAAGTTGAAAAATGTTCAATTATCTTCTAACTTTTGCTCCCTGAACAGCGGACTATCGAAATTTTCAAATTGAATAGAGGTAAAATGTATCACACAATACAGAAATGACTCCCCTTCACCTGTTGTGTAGCACACAGCTTCCATGCCGAAATAATTCAGTAAAACATAGTGTGCAAAGATTCAAAAGTACTGAAGGTAAATTAAAAAAGACCATGGCTGCTCATAGGCGGCTTCTCCAGAAGAGTGCAGCAATCGCTAAGGACACACATACACAGCACTTACACGGGAATAGCTTTAAAAGCACATGGCTACAGTTGAACTGTGTGCACGAAGGAAAGGGAAGATGCGAGGGGTCAGCCGATGCTGAACCAGCACGAGCAGAGGGAAGAGGGGACTCACCCTTCTGAACCTCCGGGAGTGTAATATTTCATGACACAGATGGTAAGCAAGGAATGCATTGCATGAGAGAACTGAAAACAGCAGAAGGACATTTAAACACCACACACACACAATCACAATACACTAAAGCGAACAAACAGGAAGGTGCAGAACAACCCACTAGCAGCACAGGAGTGAGCAAGGGAGGGCTGCAGTGCATGGAGGCAGATTTGAAGGCACAGGTACAGAGGAATTAAATTTAAAGGGAAGATAACGGGGGAGGTGCAAGGAGTAACAATAGCAACAGAGAGGGGGAAATGGAAAGGGAAGAAAGGGATTGGAGGAGGAGAGAAGGACTGAACGAGACAGCACAGCTAAACATGATAGAGGATCAGTAAGGGGTGGTGCAGCATGCATGGGGTTATGGAAGGGAGGAAGGAAGGATAGCGCGCTAGACATTGACTGTGTGCATTGTAGATTGTGGCAAGAGAACGGCAGGGGCAGAGAAAGGCAGATGAGGACAAGTAGGCACAAAATAAATTATTAAAGTATGCAATGGGAGGGGCAGTTAAAAACAGCCTCAACACACACGCACAAGAATCACAATAGCAGTGTCAACAACCACCACAATATGCACCGCCCATGTGGGGAGGATACATGGGGCAGGACGGGATCATTTCAGCAGACACCACAAGCACCAACGCAGGCACTGTCACCACTACATGTACAGACACAACAAATGACAGCACCACTACCCCAGGACTGACAAGAATCACAACACAGGGGCACTGCACAGCAGCCAGCACCCATACAGAACACTGACACAATAGCAATGGTACCGGTTACATGACTGGGAGGGGTCTTCCTGATGGGGAACAAACCTTTCAAAGGACATAGATTGACATTATACCCTTAATAGGACAGCCCAAGACAAACTTGATTTGTCTCACTCTGCCACACACACTCATGCTCCACCTCCCCGACAGAGCGGGCGAGACGCACGCCGACACACACACTCACGCACACTCAATAATGCAGAGGACAACTGCATAGGGGTGGTGATAGGTATAAAAACATTTTCTTTTCTGGGTGACAGTGGGGCGACCAGGCCATGCATTAGGGAAGAGACATTTGTGACATCATGAGCGATGTGGATATGACCACCTTATTAACAGAGAAATCCATAACTTGTTAAACACCAGACATACACATGTTGAAAGTAAGGAAGATTGTTTAAGCATAATGGGGGTGCACGGTACAGAGGGGGGTGCATAATGACAGCGCATCACAAGAGAGTACATTTAGCTACATTTTGAGCACACATCTTTCAGTGAGGAGACTGGGCTCATGAATACACAAATAACACAGAACAATTAAATGAGACACACAAGGTGGAAGAAGGTGCACTTGAGGGGGGAGGCCTACATTTCATTGACGGTTCACCACGGGAGGAGAGAAATAGGGGTAAAGGGTGGATGATCCATGTTCCCAACAGAATGAATTTGGCGACAAAATAACAGTGCAAGTGGTAATGCCACTAGCGCTTTTGAAAACAGCACTGGCACAAATGCATTAGCCAACACACATAGGGGAAGAGGTAATTGCTGCACGAACTGGAGAATGATGGTTGTATTAAAATTTGAGAGGGGATAATGGGGGGATAAATATATTGTTTAAATGTAACAGTAATTACAGTAGTGGAGTAATAAAATACTAGACTAAATGAGTAATTAACAGAGTAGGTAGGGTTTAAAAAGTGGACATGGGGTGGGATAGAGAGAATGGGAGTAAATTGTGACGGTTGGGTTTGAAAGAAAAGAGGAAGTAAATAAATAAATAAATAAAATACAAAGAGGGGGGAGAGACAGGTAGCGAATAATTGGTAGTGAATTTCATTAGCACCAGCTGAAAGTGCTTGCAGTTCACTGTGAGACACGCCCTGAGAAGTTGAGAGAGGAGCCATAGAAAAAAAAAGATTTAAAAACCCTTGCGATTATCTTAACTAAGTAACACGGTCCACTTAATTTAGAAACACAGCCACCCTATATGACAAATTTACCACCCTGATGTTTCCCTGTTTAGCTTGTCAGCGCCTGATGCCCCACGGGACAAAGGCACGCACTATAAATAGCTTACAACAAAAGCACAGTAAATATAAAGATCCAAAGGCCCATTTGTACACTAGCACCTAAATTGCGTATATATGATCCAAGTGTGTAATGAGTATCTTCACATAAATTAAGTGCCTACCCATTTTCCGGGTACATTTCAAATAGTGCAACAAGTTACGGTCAGACCGTCATTGAACGCCACCAGGTGGTGACAGGATGTTGCATAAATGTACCATTGGCTCCTCCCACTAGGACACTGAATAGTGCAAGAGTAGTGCAGAGAAGTTAGGTCAAGAAAATGAAGAATTTGTAAATGCTCAGGTCTCAAGCGCTTCCATTTAATTTCTCGCCAGATATAAAGGACCCAGGGCAGGCCTGAAGAAAACGGACAACCAACACCCAATGGCTATGGACTACAGTGGGGCATTTTCCCCTCCTGACAGACTTTGTTAGATGTGTGAGGCGTCAAGCCCTACAAAGCGGTGGCCACCCTGGCAACGAGGGAGGAACGATCAACAGGGCCAACGCAAGAGATTTTCATGAACTTCAAAATAGCACGAACACTCCCGAGTTAGGGAAACATGGCCATCCTATGGTCCAACGCACACTAGCAACTAGAATAGGGACCGACACACCCATGTCCAAAGTTTAATTGAGTTTCATATTACATTTTGTGCACCTACAGCTGTAACACTGTTTTGTTCCTTCTCTTTTCCCCGCACAAGCAGGTTGTTGCGTATGTATGCTGTTAGAAATGTGTAGGAAATTTCCTTAATGTTATCTTCCATTAGTAACATTGAGGACTACTAATCAAAGGATCGTGAAGCATTCCCCACTCAATTGCCCACCCTATCAGGAACCTCAGACCCCTTAGAGCATGTTTCCCTGAATTATATTTCCTTGCTTCCATTGAATAAACAGCCCAAGATTTTCCCTACCCATATTGAGAAATTTTGAAAACACGAAATGTCCAGGGGGAGGTTTGATTTTTGCCCTTAGTGATTGTTTAGTTCGCGGAGCTTGAGGTTACTAACAAGTACTAACGTATTAACGCCTTTCTTGCGATTTTCAGGCGGGCAACTTTATCATCTCATCAGCTGCAAGGACCCAGCAGCGTAAGTCGTTATGGGCAAGCAAATAAGGACTTTTACCTTCACGATGGGACTATTAATGATGAACGAAATAATGGGGGTGGTAATTTGAAAATTATTTGTAATAGTGAGCATTACCGCTGTATCCCCTGCTAACATTCCCTAACCTAAGCAGGAAGAGTTACGGCGTCAGTGGGTGAGGAAAAGCTGCTGCTAAAGTAAGGAGAGTTAAGGGCAGACACAAAGGGAGTAAAACATACACATAACACACATAGCAGAAGTGACCAACAACATGCACACATGTACACAATTGGTAAGGACACCACTGGAGAGAGCTGTCCTGACTGTTCTTTAACATATGCCGGAAGAGAATTGATTACAACAGAAATTACTACAGCAGAGCACGACGCCCATGTATCCCAAGGTGCGAAGAAGATTGCAAGGGCAGCAACATTTAGATTGATTAAAATAAATAAATAAATAAATAAATAAATAATACATTTAAAAAAGAAAAAGGGGGGTAATCCCCTGTGGAAGATGATTACATAAAGCAGCTAATTGGAGAACAACTGTATGTGGAAAGTGACCAGAGAGAGAAGAAACAACGAGCAAATGCACAAGTGAGCAAGCTGCAAGAGAAAAAAAACCCCCAAAAGAATAAATAAATAAATAAATAATAAAAGAAGAAAGAAAAACAAAAAGAGAGAAGAAAAAATAAAATAAAAGAGAGAAAAATATGGTAAGTGCCTAACGGAGTGAGACAAAAGAGCGAAGATGGTCACTTGGGTGGAGAATGAAGAAGGACGTATGCTGTTAAGGTACCAGCGTTATGTTACCAGCACAACAGTGACAAGAAGTGGACAATCATTCTGGATGCAAGAAGGTTGAGAGAAGTTGCGAGATGAGAGCAGGAACATCACTGATTATGGACTACTATTGAGCACATGCATCTAAAGATCAAGAGAAACTACCACTGAATTGGGGAGGAGAGTGTTCATTGGTGCGCATCAGCATGCCCTTGTTGGTGATGACCAAGGAAGATGTGAAGAGTGACACATTCACCAAGATGGAAAACAACGGAAGAAGAGAAACAGACAGAGGAGTAAAAAGAGGGGGGAATTACTTCTCGAGCGAGACAGAAGAATGATTGGGTGAAGTACCAGCATACTAAAGAATGATCAGCAAAAAATGCATCTGAAAAGAGAAAGCAAAGAACTAGCTAGTGCTTGCATGGTAATGGATGACATCATGACTGCCTGGTTGATTGAAGGTGATAACGGAAGGACTAGTACCGAGCACAGCATCATTGTGCAAGATAGAGATACATTGCAAGATGTAAGAGAAAAACAGAAGAAGACATCGGAATGCAAATAAGAGACATGGTGAAAGGAAGAGCCGAACCAAGGGAGAAGATAGCGGTGTGCAACATGGTTCCAGCAGTAATAAAGGTGGCCACTCCCTGTGATCAGAGGAAGTACAAAGGGAAGTGAGTGTGGTGGAACACAGAAGGAGAACACTCCTATATGTACTGTTCATCAACAACAATGCAAAAAATTATGGACACTTCAAGGGATTGACAAAGATATGCAGACCGGCAGGAGGTGAATGTTGCTTGGTGGTGTGGTCGACAAAGTCGACCAGAGGGGGGACTGAAGAGGGTAATCGAGATCAAACCCATGCCCCCTCACCCCAGGCGCATATACAGAAGAACAGCAGGAAGAACAAGGAGCACACTTATCATTTGAACCAGGCCACAGCGCACCCATGGGTGACAAATATGCTGAAACACACCCACTTCACCAACAGTGCAACTTCCATGCTACATTAGAATCAATGCTGCAATATCAGAATCTACAAACACAAAAATCCCTGTTTAAAGGCTTGCAAATGCCTATATGAATTAACATGGTCTAATTGCACAGTGTAAAGCCATGTTTCAGGAAAATTACAGCCAAGTTCATTTCTCTCACTGAACACTGGCTGCAGAGGCCTTCAGCAATGCTCCTCGCAAAACCCACGAGCAGCCAAGGTTGCGCATTCAAGATAAGATTGCTTTCTGCAGACAAACATTTTTAATTCTCCACAAATGCGAATAAACCACGGCAACCCAGTGTGTTTTTTTCTTTTCTTTCTGGGAAAGAAAGACATTTTCGCAAAGACTCGCACAACATTTGGAACATAATTGTAACAAGAATGGCTCAGCCCAGCCAATCAGCGCTCAGAGCTCAGGTGCGAACTGCTTGCTTCAGCTAAAAAGTTATGGGAACAAAGTCATAATGCAACAAGTTAGAATAAGGTAATGGGGGGCTGGCACAGCTAAACCAACCCACTGACGCAAAAGGCTAACATCCAATTGTCAGGCTCTCTATAAGGGCTACATAGGTAACCTATCACTTAGCAGCCAATAGCAGGAGGAGATAGGTTTCTGGGAGCTGATCCAATTCTGTGAGGTCAGCCTGCAGTGTGATTACAAAGCTGGCTTGCAAGCCAGCCCCGGGGGAGACGGCACCAGAACTCTCGATGTGCACGATGCGCTGCATGTTTTTTTCTTTTTTTGCTGCCCAGAAATAAACGCAGTTTGGAACATGTGGCTGCCTGCTGGGGTCTCTGTTGCATTTCTGTGGGCCATATGGAAGGTGTTGGGGTCTCCCATAGCTGGTGAGGGTATGGCTGGTGCCCCCCACAGCCCTGGTGGGGGTCCAGCTTCTCCCCAACAAGTTGGTGCCCTCTGTGAGGCTCATTGCTCATTGTAACATGGGTGAATGAGCACTGCCTGCGCAAGCCCTGCGTTGAACTGCACTCCCTGCCGCCGACTCAAGGAAGCTGTGGGACCCTCGCCTGCACCTGAAGACCACCGGAAAACGCGTAACCGGCTAAAGGCATCGGGGGCCACTTGGAAATACCCCGCTTGAGGGCAGGTGAGAGCCCTGCAGGAGAAGGGGTCCGGTGAAGCGCCTTGAGGGGGTGTCCAGCAGCAGAGCAAGTGCCCGTGCAGCATAGGAAATGTAAGTCAACCAGCAACATGGGCTTTGAGGGGGGAAATGTTTCAAGTATTATAATGTATTGTTGATCAGTATGTTGCAGAAATGTTAAGTTCTTTTGTTTGGGTAGAAACTGGGGGGAGGCACTGTAAATTGGGTGGTGGGAGGTTGTACATTGTCGCAAAATTCGGCGCATTGGTGATGATTGGCACGAAAATTGTAGTTGGGACTGGAGCGCTGGCAGTGGTCCCTTCTTGTGTTCATGAGGATATTGGGTGGGGTAGTGACTCCCCACATATAGAAAGGAGTGCCACGCTGGTTGGTCCGGATGGGGATTTCATGTATGGGGGTGTGGATTTCCTATGAATTGACGTTGTAGATCAATGAGTAGATGAGGTTCCCTGCTAATTGAGTGTTTTAGTTCAGTGAGTGGATGATGTTTCCCCGCAGGAGGTAGCTCGATTGTTCCCGAGTGCGGAAGATAGTTGGCTGGTTAAGGTCCCCTGGTGAGGAGCGTATCACACGTGAGGCGATGCAGCGTGTGCAGTCCAGTTATAAGAGTTTTTATTGTAGTTTACTCTGTTCCAGTTGAGACAGGAAGATAGCTGTGGGGATTGTGGGGTTTTATTTTGGGATTTTTGTGGGGTTGGTAGAAATGGGTTATTGTTCTGTGTATGCACATTTGTCTGTTCATTTGCACTTTGTTTTTAGTTTGGTGACGTCACCTTCAGATTGATGCATAGGACACAGAGTTTTGATGGTGAGGAGATAGTGGTGTGGTTTTGGATTTGGAGAATAGGTGACCCAGAGGCAGTGTGTGGAAGACACATGCGCAAGATTGTGGGGGTGTGCCGGAGAAGGCAATGGTTTGGTGAAGATGGGCTGCGCTGCACGTGGAGTGCACTGGCTAAGGTGCGGAGCCAAGAAGGCTCACAGAAGTTGAAAAATGTTCAATTATCTTCTAACTTTTGCTCCCTGAACAGCGGACTATCGAAATTTTCAAATTGAATAGAGGTAAAATGTATCACACAATACAGAAATGACTCCCCTTCACCTGTTGTGTAGCACACAGCTTCCATGCCGAAATAATTCAGTAAAACATAGTGTGCAAAGATTCAAAAGTACTGAAGGTAAATTAAAAAAGACCATGGCTGCTCATAGGCGGCTTCTCCAGAAGAGTGCAGCAATCGCTAAGGACACACATACACAGCACTTACACGGGAATAGCTTTAAAAGCACATGGCTACAGTTGAACTGTGTGCACGAAGGAAAGGGAAGATGCGAGGGGTCAGCCGATGCTGAACCAGCACGAGCAGAGGGAAGAGGGGACTCACCCTTCTGAACCTCCGGGAGTGTAATATTTCATGACACAGATGGTAAGCAAGGAATGCATTGCATGAGAGAACTGAAAACAGCAGAAGGACATTTAAACACCACACACACACAATCACAATACACTAAAGCGAACAAACAGGAAGGTGCAGAACAACCCACTAGCAGCACAGGAGTGAGCAAGGGAGGGCTGCAGTGCATGGAGGCAGATTTGAAGGCACAGGTACAGAGGAATTAAATTTAAAGGGAAGATAATGGGGGAGGTGCAAGGAGTAACAATAGCAACAGAGAGGGGGAAATGGAAAGGGAAGAAAGGGATTGGAGGAGGAGAGAAGGACTGAACGAGACAGCACAGCTAAACATGATAGAGGATCAGTAAGGGGTGGTGCAGCATGCATGGGGTTATGGAAGGGAGGAAGGAAGGATAGCGCGCTAGACATTGACTGTGTGCATTGTAGATTGTGGCAAGAGAACGGCAGGGGCAGAGAAAGGCAGATGAGGACAAGTAGGCACAAAATAAATTATTAAAGTATGCAATGGGAGGGGCAGTTAAAAACAGCCTCAACACACACGCACAAGAATCACAATAGCAGTGTCAACAACCACCACAATATGCACCGCCCATGTGGGGAGGATACATGGGGCAGGACGGGATCATTTCAGCAGACACCACAAGCACCAACGCAGGCACTGTCACCACTACATGTACAGACACAACAAATGACAGCACCACTACCCCAGGACTGACAAGAATCACAACACAGGGGCACTGCACAGCAGCCAGCACCCATACAGAACACTGACACAATAGCAATGGTACCGGTTACATGACTGGGAGGGGTCTTCCTGATGGGGAACAAACCTTTCAAAGGACATAGATTGACATTATACCCTTAATAGGACAGCCCAAGACAAACTTGATTTGTCTCACTCTGCCACACACACTCATGCTCCACCTCCCCGACAGAGCGGGCGAGACGCACGCCGACACACACACTCACGCACACTCAATAATGCAGAGGACAACTGCATAGGGGTGGTGATAGGTATAAAAACATTTTCTTTTCTGGGTGACAGTGGGGCGACCAGGCCATGCATTAGGGAAGAGACATTTGTGACATCATGAGCGATGTGGATATGACCACCTTATTAACAGAGAAATCCATAACTTGTTAAACACCAGACATACACATGTTGAAAGTAAGGAAGATTGTTTAAGCATAATGGGGGTGCACGGTACAGAGGGGGGTGCATAATGACAGCGCATCACAAGAGAGTACATTTAGCTACATTTTGAGCACACATCTTTCAGTGAGGAGACTGGGCTCATGAATACACAAATAACACAGAACAATTAAATGAGACACACAAGGTGGAAGAAGGTGCACTTGAGGGGGGAGGCCTACATTTCATTGACGGTTCACCACGGGAGGAGAGAAATAGGGGTAAAGGGTGGATGATCCATGTTCCCAACAGAATGAATTTGGCGACAAAATAACAGTGCAAGTGGTAATGCCACTAGCGCTTTTGAAAACAGCACTGGCACAAATGCATTAGCCAACACACATAGGGGAAGAGGTAATTGCTGCACGAACTGGAGAATGATGGTTGTATTAAAATTTGAGAGGGGATAATGGGGGGATAAATATATTGTTTAAATGTAACAGTAATTACAGTAGTGGAGTAATAAAATACTAGACTAAATGAGTAATTAACAGAGTAGGTAGGGTTTAAAAAGTGGACATGGGGTGGGATAGAGAGAATGGGAGTAAATTGTGACGGTTGGGTTTGAAAGAAAAGAGGAAGTAAATAAATAAATAAATAAAATACAAAGAGGGGGGAGAGACAGGTAGCGAATAATTGGTAGTGAATTTCATTAGCACCAGCTGAAAGTGCTTGCAGTTCACTGTGAGACACGCCCTGAGAAGTTGAGAGAGGAGCCATAGAAAAAAAAAGATTTAAAAACCCTTGCGATTATCTTAACTAAGTAACACGGTCCACTTAATTTAGAAACACAGCCACCCTATATGACAAATTTACCACCCTGATGTTTCCCTGTTTAGCTTGTCAGCGCCTGATGCCCCACGGGACAAAGGCACGCACTATAAATAGCTTACAACAAAAGCACAGTAAATATAAAGATCCAAAGGCCCATTTGTACACTAGCACCTAAATTGCGTATATATGATCCAAGTGTGTAATGAGTATCTTCACATAAATTAAGTGCCTACCCATTTTCCGGGTACATTTCAAATAGTGCAACAAGTTACGGTCAGACCGTCATTGAACGCCACCAGGTGGTGACAGGATGTTGCATAAATGTACCATTGGCTCCTCCCACTAGGACACTGAATAGTGCAAGAGTAGTGCAGAGAAGTTAGGTCAAGAAAATGAAGAATTTGTAAATGCTCAGGTCTCAAGCGCTTCCATTTAATTTCTCGCCAGATATAAAGGACCCAGGGCAGGCCTGAAGAAAACGGACAACCAACACCCAATGGCTATGGACTACAGTGGGGCATTTTCCCCTCCTGACAGACTTTGTTAGATGTGTGAGGCGTCAAGCCCTACAAAGCGGTGGCCACCCTGGCAACGAGGGAGGAACGATCAACAGGGCCAACGCAAGAGATTTTCATGAACTTCAAAATAGCACGAACACTCCCGAGTTAGGGAAACATGGCCATCCTATGGTCCAACGCACACTAGCAACTAGAATAGGGACCGACACACCCATGTCCAAAGTTTAATTGAGTTTCATATTACATTTTGTGCACCTACAGCTGTAACACTGTTTTGTTCCTTCTCTTTTCCCCGCACAAGCAGGTTGTTGCGTATGTATGCTGTTAGAAATGTGTAGGAAATTTCCTTAATGTTATCTTCCATTAGTAACATTGAGGACTACTAATCAAAGGATCGTGAAGCATTCCCCACTCAATTGCCCACCCTATCAGGAACCTCAGACCCCTTAGAGCATGTTTCCCTGAATTATATTTCCTTGCTTCCATTGAATAAACAGCCCAAGATTTTCCCTACCCATATTGAGAAATTTTGAAAACACGAAATGTCCAGGGGGAGGTTTGATTTTTGCCCTTAGTGATTGTTTAGTTCGCGGAGCTTGAGGTTACTAACAAGTACTAACGTATTAACGCCTTTCTTGCGATTTTCAGGCGGGCAACTTTATCATCTCATCAGCTGCAAGGACCCAGCAGCGTAAGTCGTTATGGGCAAGCAAATAAGGACTTTTACCTTCACGATGGGACTATTAATGATGAACGAAATAATGGGGGTGGTAATTTGAAAATTATTTGTAATAGTGAGCATTACCGCTGTATCCCCTGCTAACATTCCCTAACCTAAGCAGGAAGAGTTACGGCGTCAGTGGGTGAGGAAAAGCTGCTGCTAAAGTAAGGAGAGTTAAGGGCAGACACAAAGGGAGTAAAACATACACATAACACACATAGCAGAAGTGACCAACAACATGCACACATGTACAAAATTGGTAGGGACACCACTGGAGAGAGCTGTCCTGACTGTTCTTTAACATATGCCGGAAGAGAATTGATTACAACAGAAATTACTACAGCAGAGCACGACGCCCATGTATCCCAAGGTGCGAAGAAGATTGCAAGGGCAGCAACATTTAGATTGATTAAAATAAATAAATAAATAAATAAATAAATAATACATTTAAAAAAGAAAAAGGGGGGTAATCCCCTGTGGAAGATGATTACATAAAGCAGCTAATTGGAGAACAACTGTATGTGGAAAGTGACCAGAGAGAGAAGAAACAACGAGCAAATGCACAAGTGAGCAAGCTGCAAGAGAAAAAAAAAACCAAAAGAATAAATAAATAAATAAATAATAAAAGAAGAAAGAAAAACAAAAAGAGAGAAGAAAAAATAAAATAAAAGAGAGAAAAATATGGTAAGTGCCTAACGGAGTGAGACAAAAGAGCGAAGATGGTCACTTGGGTGGAGAATGAAGAAGGACGTATGCTGTTAAGGTACCAGCGTTATGTTACCAGCACAACAGTGACAAGAAGTGGACAATCATTCTGGATGCAAGAAGGTTGAGAGAAGTTGCGAGATGAGAGCAGGAACATCACTGATTATGGACTACTATTGAGCACATGCATCTAAAGATCAAGAGAAACTACCACTGAATTGGGGAGGAGAGTGTTCATTGGTGCGCATCAGCATGCCCTTGTTGGTGATGACCAAGGAAGATGTGAAGAGTGACACATTCACCAAGATGGAAAACAACGGAAGAAGAGAAACAGACAGAGGAGTAAAAAGAGGGGGGAATTACTTCTCGAGCGAGACAGAAGAATGATTGGGTGAAGTACCAGCATACTAAAGAATGATCAGCAAAAAATGCATCTGAAAAGAGAAAGCAAAGAACTAGCTAGTGCTTGCATGGTAATGGATGACATCATGACTGCCTGGTTGATTGAAGGTGATAACGGAAGGACTAGTACCGAGCACAGCATCATTGTGCAAGATAGAGATACATTGCAAGATGTAAGAGAAAAACAGAAGAAGACATCGGAATGCAAATAAGAGACATGGTGAAAGGAAGAGCCGAACCAAGGGAGAAGATAGCGGTGTGCAACATGGTTCCAGCAGTAATAAAGGTGGCCACTCCCTGTGATCAGAGGAAGTACAAAGGGAAGTGAGTGTGGTGGAACACAGAAGGAGAACACTCCTATATGTACTGTTCATCAACAACAATGCAAAAAATTATGGACACTTCAAGGGATTGACAAAGATATGCAGACCGGAAGGAGGTGAATGTTGCTTGGTGGTGTGGTCGACAAAGTCGACCAGAGGGGGGACTGAAGAGGGTAATCGAGATCAAACCCATGCCCCCTCACCCCAGGCGCATATACAGAAGAACAGCAGGAAGAACAAGGAGCACACTTATCATTTGAACCAGGCCACAGCGCACCCATGGGTGACAAATATGCTGAAACACACCCACTTCACCAACAGTGCAACTTCCATGCTACATTAGAATCAATGCTGCAATATCAGAATCTACAAACACAAAAATCCCTGTTTAAAGGCTTGCAAATGCCTATATGAATTAACATGGTCTAATTGCACAGTGTAAAGCCATGTTTCAGGAAAATTACAGCCAAGTTCATTTCTCTCACTGAACACTGGCTGCAGAGGCCTTCAGCAATGCTCCTCGCAAAACCCACGAGCAGCCAAGGTTGCGCATTCAAGATAAGATTGCTTTCTGCAGACAAACATTTTTAATTCTCCACAAATGCGAATAAACCACGGCAACCCAGTGTGTTTTTTTCTTTTCTTTCTGGGAAAGAAAGACATTTTCGCAAAGACTCGCACAACATTTGGAACATAATTGTAACAAGAATGGCTCAGCCCAGCCAATCAGCGCTCAGAGCTCAGGTGCGAACTGCTTGCTTCAGCTAAAAAGTTATGGGAACAAAGTCATAATGCAACAAGTTAGAATAAGGTAATGGGGGGCTGGCACAGCTAAACCAACCCACTGACGCAAAAGGCTAACATCCAATTGTCAGGCTCTCTATAAGGGCTACATAGGTAACCTATCACTTAGCAGCCAATAGCAGGAGGAGATAGGTTTCTGGGAGCTGATCCAATTCTGTGAGGTCAGCCTGCAGTGTGATTACAAAGCTGGCTTGCAAGCCAGCCCCGGGGGAGACGGCACCTGAACTCTCGATGTGCACGATGCGCTGCATGTTTTTTTCTTTTTTTGCTGCCTAGAAATAAACGCAGTTTGGAACATGTGGCTGCCTGCTGGGGTCTCTGTTGCATTTCTGTGGGCCATATGGAAGGTGTTGGGGTCTCCCATAGCTGGTGAGGGTATGGCTGGTGCCCCCCACAGCCCTGGTGGGGGTCCAGCTTCTCCCCAACAAGTTGGTGCCCTCTGTGAGGCTCATTGCTCATTGTAACATGGGTGAATGAGCACTGCCTGCGCAAGCCCTGCGTTGAACTGCACTCCCTGCCGCCGACTCAAGGAAGCTGTGGGACCCTCGCCTGCACCTGAAGACCACCGGAAAACGCGTAACCGGCTAAAGGCATCGGGGGCCACTTGGAAATACCCCGCTTGAGGGCAGGTGAGAGCCCTGCAGGAGAAGGGGTCCGGTGAAGCGCCTTGAGGGGGTGTCCAGCAGCAGAGCAAGTGCCCGTGCAGCATAGGAAATGTAAGTCAACCAGCAACATGGGCTTTGAGGGGGGAAATGTTTCAAGTATTATAATGTATTGTTGATCAGTATGTTGCAGAAATGTTAAGTTCTTTTGTTTGGGTAGAAACTGGGGGGAGGCACTGTAAATTGGGTGGTGGGAGGTTGTACATTGTCGCAAAATTCGGCGCATTGGTGATGATCGGCACGAAAATTGTAGTTGGGACTGGAGCGCTGGCAGTGGTCCCTTCTTGTGTTCATGAGGATATTGGGTGGGGTAGTGACTCCCCACATATAGAAAGGAGTGCCACGCTGGTTGGTCCGGATGGGGATTTCATGTATGGGGGTGTGGATTTCCTATGAATTGACGTTGTAGATCAATGAGTAGATGAGGTTCCCTGCTAATTGAGCGTTTTAGTTCAGTGAGTGGATGATGTTTCCCCGCAGGAGGTAGCTCGATTGTTCCCGAGTGCGGAAGATAGTTGGCTGGTTAAGGTCCCCTGGTGAGGAGCGTATCACACGTGAGGCGATGCAGCGTGTGCAGTCCAGTTATAAGAGTTTTTATTGTAGTTTACTCTGTTCCAGTTGAGACAGGAAGATAGCTGTGGGGATTGTGGGGTTTTATTTTGGGATTTTTGTGGGGTTGGTAGAAATGGGTTATTGTTCTGTGTATGCACATTTGTCTGTTCATTTGCACTTTGTTTTTAGTTTGGTGACGTCACCTTCAGATTGATGCATAGGACACAGAGTTTTGATGGTGAGGAGATAGTGGTGTGGTTTTGGATTTGGAGAATAGGTGACCCAGAGGCAGTGTGTGGAAGACACATGCGCAAGATTGTGGGGGTGTGCCGGAGAAGGCAATGTTTTGGTGAAGATGGGCTGCGCTGCACGTGGAGTGCACTGGCTAAGGTGCGGAGCCAAGAAGGCTCACAGAAGTTGAAAAATGTTCAATTATCTTCTAACTTTTGCTCCCTGAACAGCGGACTATCGAAATTTTCAAATTGAATAGAGGTAAAATGTATCACACAATACAGAAATGACTCCCCTTCACCTGTTGTGTAGCACACAGCTTCCATGCCGAAATAATTCAGTAAAACATAGTGTGCAAAGATTCAAAAGTACTGAAGGTAAATTAAAAAAGACCATGGCTGCTCATAGGCGGCTTCTCCAGAAGAGTGCAGCAATCGCTAAGGACACACATACACAGCACTTACACGGGAATAGCTTTAAAAGCACATGGCTACAGTTGAACTGTGTGCACGAAGGAAAGGGAAGATGCGAGGGGTCAGCCGATGCTGAACCAGCACGAGCAGAGGGAAGAGGGGACTCACCCTTCTGAACCTCCGGGAGTGTAATATTTCATGACACAGATGGTAAGCAAGGAATGCATTGCATGAGAGAACTGAAAACAGCAGAAGGACATTTAAACACCACACACACACAATCACAATACACTAAAGCGAACAAACAGGAAGGTGCAGAACAACCCACTAGCAGCACAGGAGTGAGCAAGGGAGGGCTGCAGTGCATGGAGGCAGATTTGAAGGCACAGGTACAGAGGAATTAAATTTAAAGGGAAGATAACGGGGGAGGTGCAAGGAGTAACAATAGCAACAGAGAGGGGGAAATGGAAAGGGAAGAAAGGGATTGGAGGAGGAGAGAAGGACTGAACGAGACAGCACAGCTAAACATGATAGAGGATCAGTAAGGGGTGGTGCAGCATGCATGGGGTTATGGAAGGGAGGAAGGAAGGATAGCGCGCTAGACATTGACTGTGTGCATTGTAGATTGTGGCAAGAGAACGGCAGGGGCAGAGAAAGGCAGATGAGGACAAGTAGGCACAAAATAAATTATTAAAGTATGCAATGGGAGGGGCAGTTAAAAACAGCCTCAACACACACGCACAAGAATCACAATAGCAGTGTCAACAACCACCACAATATGCACCGCCCATGTGGGGAGGATACATGGGGCAGGACGGGATCATTTCAGCAGACACCACAAGCACCAACGCAGGCACTGTCACCACTACATGTACAGACACAACAAATGACAGCACCACTACCCCAGGACTGACAAGAATCACAACACAGGGGCACTGCACAGCAGCCAGCACCCATACAGAACACTGACACAATAGCAATGGTACCGGTTACATGACTGGGAGGGGTCTTCCTGATGGGGAACAAACCTTTCAAAGGACATAGATTGACATTATACCCTTAATAGGACAGCCCAAGACAAACTTGATTTGACTCACTCTGCCACACACACTCATGCTCCACCTCCCCGACAGAGCGGGCGAGACGCACGCCGACACACACACTCACGCACACTCAATAATGCAGAGGACAACTGCATAGGGGTGGTGATAGGTATAAAAACATTTTCTTTTCTGGGTGACAGTGGAGCGACCAGGCCATGCATAAGGGAAGAGACATTTGTGACATTATGAGCGATGTGGATATGACCACCTTATTAACAGAGAAATCCATAACTTGTTAAACACCAGACATACACATGTTGAAAGTAAGGAAGATTGTTTAAGCATAATGGGGGTGCACGGTACAGAGGGGGGTGCGTAATGACAGCGCATCACAAGAGAGTACATTTAGCTACATTTTGAGCACACATCTTTCAGTGAGGAGACTGGGCTCATGAATACACAAATAACACAGAACAATTAAATGAGACACACAAGGTGGAAGAAGGTGCACTTGAGGGGGGAGGCCTACATTTCATTGATGGTTCACCACGGGAGGAGAGAAATAGGGGTAAAGGGTGGATGATCCATGTTCCCAACAGAATGAATTTGGCGACAAAATAACAGTGCAAGTGGTAATGCCACTTGCGCTTTTGAAAACAGCACTGGTACAAATGCATTAGCCAACACACATAGGGAAAGAGGTCATTGCTGCACGAGCTGGAGAATGATGGTTGTATTAAAATTTGAGAGGGGATAATGGGGGGATAAATATATTGTTTAAATGTAACAGTAATTACAGTAGTGGAGTAATAAAATACTAGACTAAATGAGTAATTAACAGAGTAGGTAGGGTTTAAAAAGTGGACATGGGGTGGGATAGAGAGAATGGGAGTAAATTGTGACGGTTGGGTTTGAAAGAAAAGAGGAAGTAAATAAATAAATAAATAAAATACAAAGAGGGGGGAGAGACAGGTAGCGAATAATTGGTAGTGAATTTCATTAGCACCAGCTGAAAGTGCTTGCAGTTCACTGTGAGACACGCCCTGAGAAGTTGAGAGAGGAGCCATAGAAAAAATGATTTAAAAACCCTTGCGATTATCTTAACTAAGTAACACGGTCCACTTAATTTAGAAACACAGCCACCCTATATGACAAATTTACCACCCTGATGTTTCCCTGTTTAGCTTGTCAGCGCCTGATGCCCCACGGGACAATGGCACGCACTATAAATACCTTACAACAAAAGCACAGTAAATATAAAGATCCAAAGGCCCATTTGTACACTAGCACCTAAATTGCGTATATATGATCCAAGTGTGTAATGAGTATCTTCACATAAATTAAGTGCCTACCCATTTTCCGGGTACATTTCAAATAGTGCAACAAGTTACGGTCAGACCGTCATTGAACGCCACCAGGTGGTGACAGGATGGTGCATAAATGTACCATTGGCTCCTCCCACTAGGACACTGAATAGTGCAAGAGTAGTGCAGAGAAGTTAGGTCAAGAAAATGAAGAATTTGTAAATGCTCAGGTCTCAAGCGCTTCCATTTAATTTCTCGCCAGATATAAAGGACCCAGGGCAGGCCTGAAGACAACGGACAACCAACACCCAATGGCTATGGACTACAGTGGGGCATTTTCCCCTCCTGACAGACTTTGTTAGATGTGTGAGGCGTCAAGCCCTACAAAGCGGTGGCCACCCTGGCAACGAAGGAGGAACGATCAACAGGGCCAACGCAAGAGATTTTCATGAACTTCAAAATAGCACGAACACTCCCGAGTTAGGGAAACATGGCCATCCTATGGTCCAACGCACACTAGCAACTAGAATAGGGACCGACACACCCATGTCCAAAGTTTAATTGAGTTTCATATTACATTTTGTGCACCTACAGCTGTAACACTGTTTTGTTCCTTCTCTTTTCCCCGCACATGCAGGTTGTTGCGTATGTATGCTGTTAGAAATGTGTAGGAAATTTCCTTAATGTTATCTTCCATTAGTAACACTGAGAACTACTAATTAAAGGATCGTGAAGCATTCTCCACTCAATTGCCCACCCTATTAGGAACCTCAGACCCCTTAGAGCATGTTTCCCTGAAGTATATTTCCTTGCTTCCATTGAATAAACAGCCCAAGATTTTCCCTACCCATATTGAGAAATTTTGAAAACACGAAATGTCCAGGGGGAGGTTTGAGTTTTGCCCTTAGTGATTGTTTAGTTCGCGGAGCTTGAGGTTACTAACAAGTACTAACGTATTAACGCCTTTCTTGCGATTTTCAGGCGGGCAACTTTATCATCTCATCAGCTGCAAGGACCCAGCAGCGTAAGGTGTTATGGGCAAGCAAATAAGGACTTTTACCTTCACTATGGGACTATTAATGATGAACGAAATAATGGGGGTGGTAATTTGAAAATTATTTGTAATAGTGAGCATTACCGCTGTATCCCCTGCTAACATTCCCTAACCTAAGCAGGAAGAGTTACGGCGTCAGTGGGTGAGGAAAAGCTGATGCTAAAGTAAGGAGAAATAAGGGCAGACACAAAGGGAGTAAAACATACACATAACACACATAGCAGAAGTGACCAACAACATGCACACATGTACAAAACTGGTAGGGACACCACTGGAGAGAGCTGTCCTGACTGTTCTTTAACATATGCCGGAAGAGAATTGATTACAACAGAAATTACTACAGCAGAGCACGACGCCCATGTATCCCAAGGTGCGAAGAAGATTGCAAGGGAAGACAGCAACATTGAGATTGATTAAAAAATAAATAAATAAATAAATAAATAATACATTTAAAAAAGAAAAAGGGGGGTAATCCCCTGTGGAAGATGATTACATAAAGCAGCTAATTGGAGAACAACTGTATGTGGAAAGTGACCAGAGAGAGAAGAAACAACGAGCAAATGCACAAGTGAGCAAGCTGCAAGAGAAAAAAAACCCCAAAAGAATAAATAAATAAATAATAAAAGAAGAAAGAAAAACAAAAAGAGAGCAGAAAAAATAAAATAAAAGAGAGAAAAATATGATAAGTGCCTAACGGAGTGAGACAAAAGAGCGAAGATGGTCACTTGGGTGGAGAATGAAGAAGGACGTATACTGTTAAGGTACCAGCGTTATGTTACCAGCACAACAGTGACAAGAAGTGGACAATCATTCTGGATGCAAGAAGGTTGAGAGAAGTTGCGAGATGAGAGCAGGAACATCACTGTTTATGGACTACTATTGAGCACATGCATCTAAAGATCAAGAGAAACTACCACTGAATTGGGGAGGAGGGTGTTCATTGGTGCGCATCAGCATGCCCTTGTTGGTGATGACCAAGGAAGATGTGAAGAGTGACACATTCACCAAGATGGAAAACAACGGAAGAAGAGAAACATACAGAGGAGTAAAAAGAGGGGGGAATTACTTCTCGAGCGAGACAGAAGAATGATTGGGTGAAGTACCAGCATACTAAAGAATGATCAGCAAAAAATGCATCTGAAAAGAGAAAGCAAAGAACTAGCTAGTGCTTGCATGGTAATGGATGACATCATGACTGCCTGGTTGATTGAAGGTGATAACGGAAGGACTAGTACCGAGCACAGCATCATTGTGCAAGATAGAGATACATTGCAAGATGTAAGAGAACAACAGAAGAAGACATCGGAATGCAAATAAGAGACATGGTGAAAGGAAGAGCCGGACTAAGGGAGAAGATAGCGGTGTGCAACATGGTTCCAGCAGTAATAAAGGTGGCCACTCCCTGTGATCAGAGGAAGTATGAAGGGAAGTGTGTGTGGTGGAACACAGAAGGAGAACACTCCTATATGTACTGTTCATCAACAACAATGCAAAAAATTATGGACACTTCAAGGGATTGACAAAGATATGCAGACCGGAAGGAGGTGAATGTTGCTTGGTGGTGTGGTCGACAAAGTCGACCAGAGGGGGGACTGAAGAGGGAAAATCGAGATCAAACCCATGCCCCCTCACCCCAGGCGCATATACAGAAGAACAGCAGGAAGAACAAGGAGCGCACTTATCATTTGAACCAGGCCCCAGAGCACCCATGGGTGACAAATATGCTGAAACACACCCACTTCACCAACAGTGCAACTTCCATGCTACATTAGAATCAATGCTGCAATATCAGAATCTACAAACACAAAAATCCCTGTTTAAAGGCTTGCAAATGCCTATATGAATTAACATGGTGTAATTGCACAGTGTAAAGCCATGTTTCAGGAAAATTACAGCCAAGTTCATTTCTCTCACTGAACACTGGCTGCAGAAGCCTTCAGCAATGCTCCTCGCAAAACCCACGAGCAGCCAAGGTCGCGCATTCAAGATAAGATTGCTTTCTGCAGACAAACATTTTTAATTCTCCACAAATGCGAATAAACCACGGCAACCCAGTGTGTTTTTTTCTTTTCTTTCTGGGAAAGAAAGACATTTTCGCAAAGACTTGCATAACATTTGAAACATAATTGTAACAAGAATGGCTCAGCCCAGCCAATCAGCGCTCAGAGCTCAGGTGCAAACTGCTTGCTTCAGCTAAAAAGTTATGGGAACAAAGTCATAATGCAACAAGTTAGAATTAGGTAATGGGGGGCTGGCACAGCTAAACCAACCCACTGACGCAAAAGGCCAACATCCAATTGTCTGGCTCTCTATAAGGGCTACATAGGTAACCTATCACTTAGCAGCCAATAGCAGGAGGAGATAGGTTTCTGGGAGCTGATCCAATTCTGTGAGGTCAGCCTGCAGTGTGATTACAAAGCTGGCTTGCAAGCCAGCCCCGGGGAGACGGCGCCTGAACTCTCGATGTGCACGATGCTCTGCGTGTTTTTTTCTTTTTTTGCTGCCCAGAAATAAACGCAGTTTGGAACATGTGGCTGCCTGCTGGGGTCTCTGTTGCATTTATGTGGGCCATATGGGAGGTGTTGGGGTCTCCCATAGCTGGTGAGGGTATGGCTGCTGGCCCCCCACAGCCCTGGTGGTGGTCCAGCTTCTCCCCAACAGAGCAATCCGACTGATGACTCTCCAGAACAGTTATGTACCTGACATGATCACAGCTATGGATGGAGGAGTTTGTGCAAAAATCAGAGAATCATGTTGCACATTTATACCTTCCCATGACGAAGAAAATGGAACCTTAACAGTGGCCATAGAGATGCTAACGAACCTGCAGAATCAGATAATAGATGAAACGGACGAAGTGGATGATGATAGCTGGTTTGGATCACTATTCCCATGGGTTCCACAATGGATGGCAGACATATTCAAGTTCCTGGGAGCCCTGCTATTGATGATACTACTAGGATTTTGTGTTATCAAAATAATCATCCCACAATGCCAGAAAACGGCGAAGAAAGCCATAGGGATGAAGATCAGGATCAATGTCAAACTAGGATGGAAGCCCAGAGACCTAACTGATGAAGAAATAAGAGACTTCATGAAGGCCAGCAAATTTGCACCAGAAGGAGCAAAGTTCCTGTACCCCAGGAAACGCAGCTAATGACATGGAGTAAAGACGAACATGTGAAAACTACAGGAAACCTGAAAGGAGTGATAAAAATATGGACAACAAAGGGACATTCCTTCAAACCATCATCTTCAAACCCAGAAGATGAGGAAGAAATGAATACAGAAGAAACAAACAGGACGAACCCAAAGGAGGAAGCGGAAGTGGTCGATGAACCGACCAGAGAGGGGGTGCAGAGGAGGTCCCAAATATGGCCCATGTTGAAGTACCAGGAATGTACACACCGAGATATGTGACGTACGATGAGCAAACCAACCAGCAGAGAACTGCTCTGCCCAGTGCCCATCAAAAGAGCAATACCTGTTGAAGTGCCAATAACCAGACAACCATGGGCAGCGCGGTACCCATTGAGATAACCGTACCAGCAGCTGACACGAAATGAAGACTACTTATAAACGGTCCCAGAAGAGACCCAAAGGGCCTTAATTGAAGGTGAATGGTGATGAGACAAGGGCCTGAGTAGACATACAGATGCACAAAATAACAACCAAAAGATGACCCGCAAAGACGAAACGTTATGAATAAAGACGTAATGAACTTAGAAGAAGAGGTGATGTTGAAATATGAAGAGACATAACCATAAAACAGGATGAAAATATGCAACTAAGCTAAACGCCTGTAAATAGGCTTGGAACGCAAGAAGCTAAGAAAATAGTACTGCTTGCTATGCTTAGTAGAAGAATAGAGCGGCAAGTGCCAACTATATATATCTACCTCAATGAAGCACATTATATAAGTGCAAAGCCACTTTATACTAAAGCAGAATTAACCCAGGTTGCTAGGGGTCAAATAGGCCAGGATTCATATAACCGCACTAAGCCAGATGAAAGAGCAAGAAGCAGCTCATGCCTGGGAATTCAAGGTTAACCCAAGGAAGGGAGGAGAGCAGCAACTTCGAAGAACCGAAACTTAAGAGCATAGCAGTCTGCTCTGTGAAGGTCGAGATAAGGAGGCCCAGGTAGGTGGCGAGGCCAAACGGAGAATCAAATACGCAAATAGAAGAAAAATTAAGCAGATTCACGGTGTACTAACACGTGACCAGCCAGGCGTGGGGAGGTACCAACATCTGATGTCACCCAAACGAGAGGATGCCATAACTTTTCCTGATAAGAAACTACAGTTTTGGGGCCATCCTCTGCCAACTAATTGACACATAGGCCCTCATTACAAGTCAGGCGTTAAGGGTTTAACGGCGCCGTCGGCGCCGTTAACCCTTAACGCCTGATTCACACTTTAACACCTGCTTTTTGCAGGCGTTAAAGTCCAAGGCGCTAAGCGACCTTGGTGCTAATTACGGCACCGTAATTTACGGTGCCGTAATTAGCGCCTTCCCCATCCCCATTATGCCCTATGGGGCAAAAATGGAAATCGGGAAGGGCAAATGGTGAATGGGGAATTACCGCCCCACTCACCTTGGAATGGGGCGGTAATTCCGCCATCCACCATGGCGGAATCCGGCATGGACCATGGTGCTAATAGCACCATGGTCCACTGCCTGACTCGTAATGAGGGCCATAGCCTTAAAGTAATGATTGATGGAAGGGGAGGCAGGGTGAATCTTGGGGCATGCCGCATCTGCTTGACTATTCTGCATGCTGCTAATTAAAGTGGAGATTTATGCCTGGGGGTGTAACCGACCCAATCACAATGGACCAAATAATCTAGGGTCCTATAGCTTGTAGAACCAATGAGACGTTGTACTATTAGTGACGTTTGCATGAGTGATAGTAGAGGGAAGGGCGTAGACGCCCACCCAACAAGAGTTCTCCAATCCTAACACTCCATTACCATATACAGATATAGCACCTACACTTAAGTTACCTTTTCCAACCAATAGAATTGCATGACAAACTTTGAGTGTGACACGTCAATGATGACACGTTCTACCTATAACTATTGCTGTCTGAATGATGATGAGGGATTTGAAGTGAGACGGGCGATTGCATCACTGTTAATTTCCATGTTTCCCCGTTTTCTGTACTTGTCATTAAACGGACTTCCCTTTGCCAAACCATTGGGTTGTCCTTATTGATTGGTGTTGGAGTAAGAGAATCCCGCACCCCATCCACTTCAAGGTGCAGCTATCTTGTCTTAAAGTACTTGAGGGTGAGCTCTGATCCCATGGGCCCGTCAGAGGTTGCTCCGCCCTCCTGTACAATCGTACGAGTGGGTAGGAGGACAAATACTCCTGAAATTACATGGGAAGACAGTGAGAGAAACAGGAGGGGCAAGTAAGGAAGTATCTGGTTGTAAAGAGGACAGGGAAGTATGAGAGTGAGCAGAGATAATGGAATAGGTGGAGAGAAACGAAATAGAGGAACAAGAAGAACGCAAGCAAGTGTGAAGGAAGAAGCTAAAGGCAGAAGAAAAAGAGTGGGAGCAGAGAGAGATGAGGAGAAGGAGAGAGCTTGAAAGCATAGAAAGGAGAAGCGAGGAAGACGAGAAGGAAAGGCACGTTTTACTAAAGATGGTGCAGAGGAAGTGGCAAATAGGGCGGCTTGCAAGAGAGAGCAAACGCAAGTAAGAGGAGGAGCGTGCAGTGAGAAACATAAGAGTATGGTTGGGATTGATCACTTTTGATGAAAATGAAGGAAGGGATAGGCAAGCGGAGAAAGAACACAGCAAGAAATGTGACAGGGCAGCTATGCTGTCAGACAAAACTAACACAGAATCCTCTGTGAGGGGGGACAGCAAGAACTTGATTGACCTAGAAGGGGAACCACAGGGAGCAATGGTACTGAGGAGACTGAGCTTCCAAGACGACTTTGTCAGTGACTTGAGAGATACAGACTCAGAAGATGACTTGGTGGGGAGTGAGGACGAGGGAGTAGGGAAGCTTGGTCATCGATCGGCAGGGAAAAGCACTGATCAGTGCTTCAAGTGGGGAGTGGACAAAGACACTGGGAGAGTGTGGGGGGGATAAGGAGGAGAGACTACGACAGTCCAGGGCTACATTGCACAGCCTGGCTGACTTAACCCCAAATGTGCAAAGACTTAGAGACCTTCCAGCACGAATGAGGGGAGAAGTGGCAAGGGCATTCACATCCACCAAAGACACCAACAGACTGGATGGGGAAGCAAGGATTGTCACAGTTCCCCTTAAGGGAAAAAGGAGGGGGGCAACATCAGTACATACCCTTGAAATATATCGACAAGGAGAATTTGAGGTGAAGGCTACCTTCATTGACCGTGGGTGCAGGAAAATGGATATAAGAAATGGAAAGGATTACAGCAGGAGAGAAATTATCAGAAGAGGACGTAAAATGTTTACTAGTGGCGATCCTCTGAGAGGATGCCGATGACATATGGAAAAGGGTGGGGTACCCAGGAGTAACAACACAGAACACAGCGCACAATGGTTCTCCATTTGCTAACTGCCTAGTGGCCATATGGCAAGCTGTACGAACACAATACCCAGACATGTCAGATATTAGTGCAATCATGGTATGTAGAATAGGGGAAGATGAAGACCCCTTATATATTCAGGCTATTCAAGAGTTATGGTGGCTTGAAACTCAAGAACTGTGGGATAAAACAGTGGCATTATTCTATCATATACTATGCCAAGGGTTACCAGAACAGGTGCAAAGGCAACTAAATAGGTTGCTGGGGATGGAAGCAAAGCCATGGTCAGAAATACAACTCACAATAGTACATTATTGCAGGCTAATGCAGGAAAGTGCAAGGAAAAAGCATGAGGAAAGAAAGCAGGAGTAGGCGAAGTTAGTAGAGAAGAAAATGTCTAAATACTCCATGGAAGGCGCAGTATTAATGAGCATAAGAGGACAGAACGCACCACAGACACAGTATGCACCACCGCCCGCTGCAGGTTGATTCACGGGGCTGGGGGATGCAAAGCATGGGTTTCGAGGAAGAGGGAGGATGCAGGTATGGCCATCAAATGCAACAGAGCCAAGGGAGATTTCCGGGAGGGTATCAAGTATATGGGCAACAAATGCAGCAGGGTTCAGAAGTGTTCTCTGGAGGGTATCAGAGGCAAATGAGAGAACCACCCCAGTGTGGGTGTGTGGACAGATACAACATTTCTCTAGGGTATGTAGAAGCAGAGGGGGAATGCCACAGAATGGGGGGGGGGCAATACCAGCCAGAATACCCAGGGGAACAGAATGAGTTCTATGCCCCAGACCAGACACAACAACAATGGCAGATGCAAAACGCATACCCGCAGACACAACAGCCCATGACACAGACACCACAAATGCAGGCACCAGTGCAACAGTATTACCACAGATACAGCAGATGCAGAATAACATGCAGCTATCATACACAGCACAGCTAAACGATGGGACACTGGCATGCAGAGACTCCATGAAAATGACTCCCATTAGGAAACTGGGGGGGTTACTGTAGTGGGGCCACCCATTATTGGGAAATGGAATATCATTATACCCTCAATAGGACAGCCCACAGATGTACCTGATGTGTTCAATCCTATCAATTACACCCAACCCCGCGGAGGAACCACGCATATGGGTGATGATAGGTGACAACACATTTTCCATTCTTGTAGACAAAGATGCGACTAGATCCTGCACCTGTTAGGGAAAGTTTGTTTGCTTTGTTTGTTTTGTTTGTTTATTTATTTATATGGTGCAGCCGGACCAGAAGGTATGACGGCGCAAGCAATACAAGAACATTCTCAACTTAGTTACAATACTGTACATTATTTACATTATTATGCATAGTGAGTAGATGCAGTTACAGTGAGTAGAAACAGTTACAAGGATACAGAGTAATATTACGACATAGTTACAAGTTGAACAAATGTGTAGTAGTTGTAGGGTGTCATTATTGGCTGTCATTATTGGTCTTTGTTCTTAAGCCACTGGAAGTAGTTACGCCTAAATTGGTGGTAGGTTTGAGGTGCTCTGACGGAGGGTGGTAGTGTGTTCCAGTGTTAGGCTGCTTCTACCTGGAAGCTGTTGCCGCCCATTTTCGTGCGCTTGAATCTGGGAACAGCGAGCAGGTTAGCATTGGTATTTCTGGTGTGTCTGTTGAGCGTGTACCTGGTTATTCTATCTGAGAGATAACGGGGAGCTGCGTTGTTAAGGCATTTGTGGATGAGGGAGGCTACCTTAAGCAGAATTTTGTCTGAGGTAGTGAGCCAGTTGTGGGTTCTCCTAGTATTCGAGATGTGTTCTCTTTTAGGGAAGCTAAGCGCTGCTCTAAGGGCATTGTTCTGTGGGATCTGGATTTTATTGGTGATCTGTTTGTTGGCGCCTACATAGAGGGAGTTACAATAGTCCAGTTTAGATAGTATGAGAGCTCTGGCTTGAGTAATGCAACTTTGGGTGGAGAGGAAGGGTTTGGCAGAGCGTATAAGCTTGCATGTGTAGGCTGTAGTGGATGCCATGGAGATGACCTGTTTATGGAAGCAGAGGGTGGAATCGAGATAGATGCCAAGGGTTTTCACTTCCTTAGCTACCTTTATAGGGTTGCCGTCAATGGTGAAGCTGGAGTAGTTGAGGTCCAGTTTGTTTAGGTTTGTGGCTGATCCCAGGATGATGAGTTCTGTCTTGTCATCATTCAGGCATAGACTATGGGAGGCCATCCATGCCTGGATGATGAGGTACACCTTGTTCACCAAGGCCAAATCCGTGTTGTAATGTCCCGTCAACGGGATGAGGATTTGGGTATCATCAGCATAGTTAGTGTAGGTGATACCCAAACCGTCGAGATCATCAAACAGGGGCTTAGTGAACACGTTGTACAGTGTGGGGGAGACACATGACCCCTGAGGGACCCCGCATGTGATGGGAATGGGGTCAGCGGAGGCCGTGGTGGAGAAGACGCGCATGGATCTATTGCTTAGGAATGATGTGATCCAGCCTATGGCTTCTTGGGAAAAGTGGGCCGCCGAGTCTAAGTGTTTACATAGGATTTTATGATCAACAAGATCAAAGGCTTCCGAGAGGTCTAAGAGGAGCAATAAGGCAGTTTTCCCATTATCTCTCAGAGTGTCAATTTGGGCCTTGAGGTCGATGAGTGCGGTATCTGTGCCGTGTTGTGGTCTAAATCCTGATTGCCGGACTCCTAGGAGGTGGTTTTGTTCAAGGAATTTTTGAATTTGAAGGTAGGCTGTCTTGTCGAGGATTTTTAGTAGTGGGTATGGCTGGGTCGAATGTGGGTTTTTTTAGTAGGGGGAGGACCCAGGATTCTTTGAGGTTGTTGGGGATGGTATCAGAAGAGAAGGAGGCATTGATGAGTTTGGTGATAAATGGAGATAGGTCTCTGGCCACGTCTTTGATGCTTTGAGGTGGGCATAGGTCGCCTTGGCAATTAGAAGGCTTGAGGGCGAGTATGATTTTTTCCACTTCTAGCGTGGAGACTTTGGAGAAACTGAAGCGATTGAGGGGTTTGGGGGGAGGGTGTTGAGGGATGGTGCGTGTGGGGGTGTTGTTAGGTTTGGCCTTGGATAGGGTCTCTTTCTTGTTGTTAATTTTGATTTGGAGGCCTGCGACTTCATTGAAAAGGTCATTTTGGATGCTGGTGCACCATTGTTTGTCTTTCTTGCAGGTGTCTGGGACCAGGATGGGAGTCTCCAGCTCTTTAAGGAAGGTGAACAATTCTTTAGTGCTGGATTTGGCATGCAGTATTCTCAGATTGTAGGATTCTTGTTTGGCGAGGAAGATTTCTTTTTTGTAGGTAGAGACTATTTTGTTGAGGATCAGCTTGTTACTGTCAGTGGGATTTTGTCTCCAAATTTGTTCCTTTTTTCGTTTCTCTAGTCTGAGGGCTTTTAGATGGGCCGTGAACCAAGTATTCAGGTGTTTTATTGGCTTGGGTTTTCTCAGCTTTAATGGTGCGATGGCATCTAGGGCTAGGCGCAAGCTGTTGTTGTAACTTTCAACCAGATGGTGGGGGTTGGAGTTAGCAGGGAGTTGGTTCAGTGTAGGTAGAATGAGAGGGATGAGTTTTTCCACAGTTATGTTTTTCTTGCTTCTAGTCGGGATGGCTGAGGCTAGTGAGATGTTAGCGTTAGGGCTGGCCGCTTCGAGTGTGAAGGACAGGAGGTGGTGAAGGACCAAGGTTGCGGGGTGATGGCAGTGATGGAGATCACGCAGTTGTGGTCTGCTATCCAGTCAAGAGTTCTCCCTTTGTTATGAATGGGGGTGGACACTCTTTGGGTGAAGCCTAATTCTGATAGTGAGTGATTGATGGCTGACGCTTGGGCGTCTTTAGGGACATTGTAGCCAAGGTTAAAGTCTCCTAACAGGAGGCATTGAGAGGTATTTTTTAAGTTGTTAGAGAGGATGGAGTTAAGGTCTTCCTCAAAGGAGCTTAGAGGTCCTGGGGGTCTGTATGGTAGGTGGATGGTGATGGTTTGGGAGTTGGTGGTGGGGGGTTTGGCTGTGAGCAATTCACATGATGAGTAGTGATCGGTATTGTCAGGTTTAAGGTTGAGGTGGGTTTTGGCGATTATAGCGAGGCCACCGCCTCTAGAATCAATTCTGTCTGCTCGGAGGATGGAGAAGTTCTCAGGGATGGCTAGCGCAAGGGCTGGGTCAGTTGCTGCATGAAGCCAGGTCTCAGAGATGGCTAAGAAGTCTAGTTCTTCCATTAGGATGAGGTCTGCTATGTCTGTCGCGTGGGCTACTATAGATCTCGCATTTATTAAAGCCCCTCTTATGGGAGTAGCGGTATGTTTGCTTGTGGTAGGTGTAGAGGTTGATGATCGAGACATATGTTTGGTAGTAGTATTAGTTTGGGTAGGCTTAGGTAAGTTTGTGCCTTTGTTGGACGGGATGGTCAGAATGTAAGGCTGGGGCCAATTAGATGGTTTGGTGTGGGTGGAATCCCTAGCTCTGGGCTCGTATATTTTGGGGAGTCTGGCGCGTAGTTTTGAGTTTCTAGCAGAGAAGTTGCACTGTGTAGAGAGGTGCATGGTGAGTGGCTGGGTGGTAGCCATGCTGGTCAGGCCTGGTAAGGGGGGGCTGAGAAGACTAGTTGCCTGGATAAGGTGGATGATGACTCTCAGCAATGCTGAATATATACCTGGTAGGTACATTTTAGTGGGAGGAGGTGCGAACAGTGGACATGTGTTTAATATCAGCTGGTTCCTGTGTTGTTAAGGTTTGCCTTACCTAGGATCAGAATCAGGTAGACAGCTAAAGCACATTAAGTTGTAGTACAGCAGTGGACAGGCTAGTGGTGGCAGTCGTGGTGAGGCGCATTGGTTAGCAACAGGTAGTACACCCTAGATTAGAAATTCTGCGATATGGTAAGAACAGTGGCAGACTACCAAGAATTAAGTAACTTTGATTTGAATATCCACAATATTGCAAAAAACAGTGGTAGTTGGCAGTGGCAGACTGTCAAGGATTAAGCAACCTATATTCGAATATCCACAATATTGCAAAAAACAGTAGTAGTTAGCAGTGGCAGACTTCCAAGAATTAAGCAACCTAGATTCGAATATCCACAATACTGCAAAAAACAGTAGTAGTTAGCAGTGGCAGACCTCCAAGAATTAAGCAACCTAGATTCGAATATCCACAATATTGCAAAAAACAGTAGTAGATAGCAGTGGCAGACTTCCAAGAATTAAGCAACCTAGATTTGAATATCCACAATATTGCAAAAAACAGCGTTGGTCAACAGTGGCAGGCTTTCTGGAATTAAGCATGATTGGCAGTCAGGCCTTAGAGTGAGTACATCTAGGTATGATTTGGCGGAGTGTGGCAGCATGTACAGGTGTACCTATAGTGGTGTCTGATCTAAGCATATCGTAATGTGCAGGTTGGCAGAGCACGTTAGCAAGCCAATTTCGAATAATGTAAACTGTGTATTTGTAGTCTAAGAAGGATGGCCGTAATATGTGAGTTAAGACTGTATTATAGGGGCCAACTGAGGTCTTTTTCTGCTAGTACGGGATTCCAGTGGGGTATCCCATGGATGTGCTTTGTGCACTGAGGGTCTCCTCGCAGAGATAGGACATGTTGTGAAGGTCGTATTAGTGTTGAGAGCCACAATATGGGGGGGAGAAGAGCGGCGCCTGGTGGCAGTGATTTAGCTGGGTTAGCTGGTATGGCAATAGGGCGTGGGGTGGCAATGTTGGAGAAACATGATAGATGCGGCGATGCATCTGGGCGAGCTATGTTTGGGATGGTGATTGGCGTGGGAAGTATAGTATGTCAGGCGATGCCATAAATGCTCAAGGATTCTCTGGGGTGACCGAATTGGTTCAATTTACAGACAATATTGCAGTTTCTGTAAGAGAACATAACTTAGCTCTTCCCTTATTGTATTCCTGACAGATACCAGTAAACATAATGGGGAGGGATATCATGAGCAAACTCAACATGACCATCTCATTCACTGACAAGGGGATAGTGTGTTCCACACCACGGATACACCTTCTAAAAGTGAGAGATATTATTCAAGCTTATTGTGGATGCAAGGTACAGAGGGGGTGCCAGCAGACGAGGAGTTATTCCGATATGGGACTGAAATAATAATAGCATTGCTTCCAGGGATTCAGGGAAAAGTGTGGCACATTCCAAATGAGTACTTGTTCAGGTCAGAAATACCATTAGATGAGAAGGAAGGTATGATAGTGCCACTAGAATTAGAGACAGTAATAGTGGAGGACAACTGGATAGCAGTACATGGGACAGATGACACAGGGTGACCATGGCGAGAGGGGTACAGATTGACTACTGTTACAGACAAAGAACTGTTCAAAGACAACCCATCAGATCATAAGATAGTATTTGAAATCAATTCGTGGGGTTTGGACAAACTATGGAACTTATAGGCGCTGGTAGGGTATCGTAGTCCTATATCCGTTGGTTAAGTAGAAATTAGTGGTGAAGGATGAGGCAGATTAGTTTTGAATTTCGCACGTGATTTGTTTTATTTCTATTCGTTGAACAGCACTAATACAATTCTTAGTCAGTTTCAACACATGGATAGCTTTACACAGCCACAGCCGACGCGCGTTTCAACCTTAGTCTTTATCAAGGCTGGTGGTTTTGTGAATTGGTGGTGCAGTTATGTGGTGTACCCATTGTAGTGACAACAATGAAATCAATGCGTTATGTACATTTGTATTTGTTCAAGACACCCGTTAATATAGCATGTTACCAAATTTAGAAATCCCAAGTGTATTGTGACACCCATGTGAGGTGATTAGTCATGTGTTGGCAATAGGTGTTAGTGACATGTCAGTTAGTTATAACAACAATAACATATCCATATATACATAGGTCATGGAACGACAGGTTGGCAATTTCAATTTAGAGACAGACAAGGACATGGTACCAAGGAAAGAAGAAATGAGAGACGAATGTTAGTCAGTTAGGGGATTTATATAAAGGCAGTTATGCCCTGAGATAAACTGGGCAAGGAGGAGGTAAAGTGTCTTACCCTTTGAGTTGTATCATATGCTTCAAGAGAATGGTGTGCTGGTCCTACCCATGCTGGGGTGCCAGAGGACTGGATAGTCGAGCTAGAGAGAAAATACATATGGTTGAATGGGGGAGAAGTGAAAGACCATGGTAAGTTAGAGGTATTAGTGAAAGGTTTCTAGTAAACTCGTGACGGGGGGAGGCTTATATTAAGGGGGAATTGGGCCAGATCAGGTTAATTTGGTAAAGGAGGATTGGGAAGACTGTTGTCTGTATTGGCAAGGGGTTATAATGTGTTGGTGTTGGGAACCGTATGTCAAGATGAGCGGCCGGGTGGGCGAGACGCGGTTGCGTGAGGAATTAGTGAAATGTCAGCAGCTAGTGTTTGGATGGAGCAAGCAAAATGGGTGCTGGCGATTTAGTAGTGCGGCCGGGTAAGAGAGGAAGGTGGTTGCGTGCGAAACAATGAATTGTCAGCAACTAGTGTTCGGATGGAGCGAGCTAAAAATGGGTGCTGGCGGTTATAATGCGGCCGGGTAAGAGAGACGCGGTTGCATGAGGAGATAGTGAAATGTCAGCAGCTAGTGTTTGGATGGCGTGAGCTGAAAATGGGTGCTGGCGGTTAATACTGCGGCCGGGTAAGAGAGACACGGCTGCATGGGGAGTAGTCTGCAGCTAGTGTTTGGAGAGCGAGCAAAATGGGTGCTGGCGTTGAGTAATGCGGCCGGGTAACAGAGGAAAGCGGTTGCGTGCGAATTATGAATTCTCAGCAACTAGCGTTCGGATTGAGTGAACTAAATTGGATGCTGGCGGTTATAGAGCGGCCGGGTAAGAGAGACGCGGTTGCAGTGTTTGGATAGAGCGAGCTAAAATAGGTGCTGGCGGTTGATAATACAGGACCTAAGTTTGGCAGGGCTTACCTGTGCCGGCTGGCATGAATCAGCTATCTCGTCACGTTCGCTATCCTGATTAGTTGCAAATTGGCTTGACTTCCTGTTTATATGTAAGGTCTACTGCGGTTGGCTGCTCAATCGAGCGATTTGATTGGATGATTGATAAGGGCACAGGGATAGGCTTGTCAGTTAGGCTGATCAGAAGTGGTTTGGTCCTGTGTTGGCATGGACATGGTAAGGGAGAAGGGGGGGAGGTGGAATGGAACACAATTGGGGGTGGAGGAATGATGAATAAGGCGGGCATAAAGTAGTCTCAATGTAAGTTTGGTGGGTGGATGCCGGTAAATTACCTGTAAAATGCATACACTACTTGTTAAGGAAGTTTAGCACATACGGACAGGCTATATTGGCTAGGGGCTTGTCCCAGGGGCCGGGATCGGCGCCTGAGCTGTGTGTGCCAGTGGCAAGCAGGATATAAAGAAACGGAGGTGATATTGTGTGGAGTATGTTACACATAGTAATGTGAGCTGGCAGGGGGGGTGATCAATACCGATTGGTGGTGTAGCCATGGTAGGTTTGGTCATTACGTTATTGGATGTGTATGCTGGGTACAGCAGAAAAAATGTTTGAGCCAATTAAGGTATGGCATCAAAATCAATTGGTTCAGTAGCGCATTGGTACATCAAACATTTACAGGAATACATGGAAGTCATGGTCACTGTTTAGGCCGAAGGTTACAGATCTGTATCGGCATATCAGTTTGGCTTCTTTTTGACGCAGTTGTAGTTCGCGGTTTCCACCTCTTATGTTGATAGGGATTTTCTCAAGGCCTGTGAAGGTGATATCTTCCTTGTTGTCCCACTGGTGGTGTTCTTGCCAATGTAGTGCCAGCGGGTATCTGGAATCCTGCAAGTGTAGAGAGTTAAGGTGCTCCCTAATCCTTGTCCTAAGCTCTCTTTTTGTGCTTCCAATGTATTTGCGTTTACAGACACAGGTGATAACATAGACCACGAATTTTGATTTGCAATTGATGTACTGTTCAATTGTGTGTGTTTCAATAGTGCTGAAGACTACAGTTTTTGTTGTACTGGCAAATTTACACATGGAGCATGCTCCACATTTGTAGAATCCTACTGGTTTGTTGTCTGTTAACCAATTGCTGCTGGGTTTTGTAATTGGTGCCAAAAAAGATGGACTAAGAATGTTTTTGAGTGTTCTAGCTTTAGTAAATGTTAGATTGGGTTTATCAGGAATCCATGCCTTGATGTCTTCATCCATTGCCAAGATATGCCAGTGTCTTTTTAAACTCTTCTGTACTTGGTAACTGTCACTGCAAAATTGGGTGATAAATCTTATTGGACTGTCATTTGTTGCCTTGTTTCTGGTATGTACCTTGGGCGTCAGGAGTGTACTTCGTTCTCTGTTATGGGCCATGCTTATTGCAGCTTGGATAGCTTGTTCAGGGTATCCTCGTTCTTGAAAGCGATTTTTGAGTGTGGTGCATTCATTTCCGAAAGCTGGGAGGTCGCTGCAGTTCCTTTTGGCTCGTAAGAATTCCCCCTTGGGGATATTGTTGATTACTGATTTCTTATGACAGCTTGAGGCATGAAGGACAGAATTGACTTCTGTTGGTTTTCTGAAAGTAGCAGTTGTTAGTTTATTACCATTTGGTGTGATGGTAATGTCTAGGAAATCAATGGTTGTTTTGCTTGAGATGCCTGTTAGTTCGAGACCAAAGGTGTTTTGGTTTAGGTAGAGTTTGAATGAGTCCAGTTCCTCTTTGGTTCCACGCCATATCATCAAAATGTCGTCGATGTATCTCATCCAAATATGGATTAGTTTGTTGAATTCATGGTTGGTAAATGCATGCACTTGTTCATAGTGGTGCATGAAGAGGTTGGCCATTGAGGGAGCATATGTAGCCCCCATTGCAATCCCCTTTGTTTGTTTGTAGTATTGTTGTTCAAAGAGGAATACGGTATTAGTTAGTGAGAATTCCAAAAATTCTTTCGTGAGTTCCAAATGGGACCAAAATGAGGCAGATGCTTTGTTAAATGCAAAGTCAATTGCTTTAAGGGCTAGTCCATGGTCAATTGATGTGTAGAGCGCTTTCACGTCAAGGGTAACGAGAGTGTAGTCTTCACTCCATACGGTTTCTTCAAGGATCAGCAAGGTGTGCATGGTGTCACGCAGAAAGGTAGGTATCTTAGGGACCTCGGGTGCCAGGACATTGTTGATGTATTTGTTCAAGGGTTCAGTCACCCATCCTATTCCGCTCAAAATCGGTCGTCCTTCAGGTCTAAGTTCGAATTTCTTGTGAATCTTAGGTAAGAAGTATATTGTTGGCATCCTGGGGTGTGATGGTTGTAAGCATTTGATTTCATCATCTGATAATAGTCCGCGCCTGTGCCATTTAGACAGCATGTTTCTGGTTTTCGTTATGATTTCTGTAGTTGGGTTCTGGTTGATGGTGTCATAGCAGCCAGGAGTAGTTAGGTGTGTGGTGGCCATTTTCACGTAGTCTTCCAAATTAACCTGATCTGGCCCAATTCCCCCTTAATATAAGCCTCCCCCCGTCACGAGTTTACTAGAAACCTTTCACTAATACCTCTAACTTACCATGGTCTTTCACTTCTCCCCCATTCAACCATATGTATTTTCTCTCTAGCTCGACTATCCAGTCCTCTGGCACCCCAGCATGGGTAGGACCAGCACACCATTCTCTTGAAGCATATGATACAACTCAAAGGGTAAGACACTTTACCTCCTCCTTGCCCAGTTTATCTCAGGGCATAACTGCCTTTATATAAATCCCCTAACTGACTAACATTCGTCTCTCATTTCTTCTTTCCTTGGTACCATGTCCTTGTCTGTCTCTAAATTGAAATTGCCAACCTGTCGTTCCATGACCTATGTATATATGGATATGTTATTGTTGTTATAACTAACTGACATGTCACTAACACCTATTGCCAACACATGACTAATCACCTCACATGGGTGTCACAATACACTTGGGATTTCTAAATTTGGTAACATGCTATATTAACGGGTGTCTTGAACAAATACAAATGTACATAACGCATTGATTTCATTGTTGTCACTACAATGGGTACACCACATAACTGCACCACCAATTCACAAAACCACCAGCCTTGATAAAGACTAAGGTTGAAACGCGCGTCGGCTGTGGCTGTGTAAAGCTATCCATGTGTTGAAACTGACTAAGAATTGTATTAGTGCTGTTCAACGAATAGAAATAAAACAAATCACGTGCGAAATTCAAAACTAATCTGCCTCATCCTTCACCACTAATTTCTACTTAACCAACGGATATAGGACTACGATACCCTACCAGCGCCTATAAGTTCCATAGTTTGTCCAAACCCCACGAATTGTTTTTACAAACAGGAACCCTGGAGTTGGTTCCCTGACAAACAAGAACTAGGCTGCAGGTCGTAATAAAGTACCAAACTAAAAATAGGAGTGCGCAGGAGTGAGGGAGTTCCGCCTACCAAACTCCAACCTTCCTTTCAAATTTCAATCCAGGGACCAGATCCCCAGCAGCACTCCAACCTAACATGGCGAACTATCTGGAATCAAGAATTACGGATACCAAGAACCTCTTTGCACCTAAAGGATCAACAGTGCATGCATTCCCACCCACCCCAAGGGCGCCTGACAACCTTAGGCAACTTTTCATCAAATTAGAAAGGCTATGTACCAAGGAAATAAACAAATTTTGGGAGAGATTTACCCTCCAAACTTACCTAGAACAGGAGAAAATCCCAAGGGGCCTACGAATCATTATTTTCCCAGACTTCACCGACCCGGATGACGCTGACCTAGCAGCCAAATGGGAAGAAAACCTTATCATGGGCTCCAAAACAATGATGGAGTTACTACTAGAACATGCTGACAGAGCACACGGAAGACTTGTCATATTGATTGACCAACTCAAAGATGAGATCGAAACTAACAAAGCCCCTGCAGCAACCAAAGAAAAAAACTACAAAACCATGTACGAAATATTACGAATGCACCAAGATGAAGTTAAAATCAGGAAATGCAGGAAATTCGCAAGGGATGAAAGAGACTATCAGGACAACAGAGTCTTTACTTTCCAACCTAAATTTGACAACATACAAGGAAACAACTCAAAAGAGAGCTCGGTATCCTGCTCTCCAGCAACATCTGACGCAGACAGTGAACCAGAACCCGAACAAGGAACAAAGGACACCAATGACTCCAACCAGGAATCTGAGTCATTAGAAGAGGACAGAGAGGTACCACCTAAGCATATGGAAACTGAAAGAGAAGGTGACAGGGTACCATCTAGACTCTCTAGACAGCATGACCAAAATAGAAGCATTGGCTACAATTTTCTGGACGAGATCCAACGATACAGAAGAGGAACGAGAGCACCACAACCAAAACAACAGCAGCAACAGCCAATCGGTAAACAAGTACATTTTTTAGGCTCTACCCGGGGCAACATACCTCCAAGATTAGAACAAAGAGAGGTAAGAGAGCGGGATCCAAGAAACAACCAAGAAGAACAAGAAAGTGCTATCAGACTAACAAGATCCAAAACTCATCAACAACAACAAGCTCCGAGATAACTAGCCTAGTGACTAACCTCTCCAAATACACCCTATCAGAACATGACTCAGAAATTCTGAACAAAGGTCTCTCATTCGCACCAGTCAAGCACACCAACTTTGTGAATGCTCAAATTGACTTATTCAAATACATCAGAAAACTTAAACTGAAGAAATTCTTTTCTAAGCAAGTCAAATGGAAACAACCTACGCCAACAACATTGCCACTGAGCACCTTGGACATGGAACACCTAAAAGGTACACATCTCCTTACCAACCTGGACCTTTCACCAGAACAAGAAACCCAAACGATGTCGCAAATTATGCAGGACCTCGATATTGAGGAAAGCAACCTCAGGATACCTGAAATGAAGCAGAAATCCAAATTTACTCCCAACTTCCAAGGGGACAATGCAATTGACATTTTTAGCCAGGCAGTCACAAGTGACCTCCAAGCACTAGAAGATCGCGCAAGACGGAATCCCTCAATGAGAGACGACAACATTACCAGCAAAGAAAGACTAGCTCTCAAGATACTGCAGGATAACCACCAAATTGTCATCAAGGAAGCTGACAAAGGCGGCAATGTGGTCGTAATGGACAGAGAAGACTACGTGAAAATGGCCACCACACACCTAACTACTCCTGGCTGCTATGACACCATCAACCAGAACCCAACTAAAGAAATCATAACGAAAACCAGAAACATGCTGTCTAAATGGCACAGGCGCGGACTATTATCAGATGATGAAATCAAATACTTACAACCATCACACCCCAGGATGCCAACAATATACTTCTTACCTAAGATTCACAAGAAATTCGAACTTAGACCTGAAGGACGACCGATTTTGAGCGGAATAGGATGGGTGACTGAACCCTTGAACAAATACATCAACAATGTCCTGGCACCCGAGGTCCCTAAGATACCTACCTTTCTGCGTGACACCATGCACACCTTGCTGATCCTTGAAGAAACCGTATGGAGTGAAGACTACACTCTCGTTACCCTTGACGTGAAAGCGCTCTACACATCAATTGACCATGGACTAGCCCTTAAAGCAATTGACTTTGCATTTAACAAAGCATCTGCCTCATTTTGGTCCCATTTGGAACTCACGAAAGAATTTTTGGAATTCTCACTAACTAATACCGTATTCCTCTTTGAACAACAATACTACAAACAAACAAAGGGGATTGCAATGGGGGCTACATATGCTCCCTCAATGGCCAACCTCTTCATGCACCACTATGAACAAGTGCATGCATTTACCAACCATGAATTCAACAAACTAATCCATATTTGGATGAGATACATCGACGACATTTTGATGATATGGCGTGGAACCAAAGAGGAACTGGACTCATTCAAACTCTACCTAAACCAAAACACCTTTGGTCTCGAACTAACAGGCATCTCAAGCAAAACAACCATTGATTTCCTAGACATTACCATCACACCAAATGGTAATAAACTAACAACTGCTACTTTCAGAAAACCAACAGAAGTCAATTCTGTCCTTCATGCCTCAAGCTGTCATAAGAAATCAGTAATCAACAATATCCCCAAGGGGGAATTCTTACGAGCCAAAAGGAACTGCAGCGACCTCCCAGCTTTCGGAAATGAATGCACCACACTCAAAAATCGCTTTCAAGAACGAGGATACCCTGAACAAGCTATCCAAGCTGCAATAAGCATGGCCCATAACAGAGAACGAAGTACACTCCTGACGCCCAAGGTACATACCAGAAACAAGGCAACAAATGACAGTCCAATAAGATTTATCACCCAATTTTGCAGTGACAGTTACCAAGTACAGAAGAGTTTAAAAAGACACTGGCATATCTTGGCAATGGATGAAGACATCAAGGCATGGATTCCTGATAAACCCAATCTAACATTTACTAAAGCTAGAACACTCAAAAACATTCTTAGTCCATCTTTTTTGGCACCAATTACAAAACCCAGCAGCAATTGGTTAACAGACAACAAACCAGTAGGATTCTACAAATGTGGAGCATGCTCCATGTGTAAATTTGCCAGTACAACAAAAACTGTAGTCTTCAGCACTATTGAAACACACACAATTGAACAGTACATCAATTGCAAATCAAAATTCGTGGTCTATGTTATCACCTGTGTCTGTAAACGCAAATACATTGGAAGCACAAAAAGAGAGCTTAGGACAAGGATTAGGGAGCACCTTAACTCTCTACACTTGCAGGATTCCAGATACCCGCTGGCACTACATTGGCAAGAACACCACCAGTGGGACAACAAGGAAGATATCACCTTCACAGGCCTTGAGAAAATCCCTATCAACATAAGAGGTGGAAACCGTGAACTACAACTGCGTCAAAAAGAAGCCAAACTGATATGCCGATACAGATCTGTAACCTTCGGCCTAAACAGTGACCATGACTTCCATGTATTCCTGTAAATGTTTGATGTACCAATGCGCTACTGAACCAATTGATTTTGATGCCATACCTTAATTGGCTCAAACATTTTTTCTGCTGTACCCAGCATACACATCCAATAACGTAATGACCAAACCTACCATGGCTACACCACCAATCGGTATTGATCACCCCCCCTGCCAGCTCACATTACTATGTGTAACATACTCCACACAATATCACCTCCGTTTCTTTATATCCTGCTTGCCACTGGCACACACAGCTCAGGCGCCGATCCCGGCCCCTGGGACAAGCCCCTAGCCAATATAGCCTGTCCGTATGTGCTAAACTTCCTTAACAAGTAGTGTATGCATTTTACAGGTAATTTACCGGCATCCACCCACCAAACTTACATTGAGACTACTTTATGCCCGCCTTATTCATCATTCCTCCACCCCCAATTGTGTTCCATTCCACCTCCCCCCCTTCTCCCTTACCATGTCCATGCCAACACAGGACCAAACCACTTCTGATCAGCCTAACTGACAAGCCTATCCCTGTGCCCTTATCAATCATCCAATCAAATCGCTCGATTGAGCAGCCAACCGCAGTAGACCTTACATATAAACAGGAAGTCAAGCCAATTTGCAACTAATCAGGATAGCGAACGTGACGAGATAGCTGATTCATGCCAGCCGGCACAGGTAAGCCCTGCCAAACTTAGGTCCTGTATTATCAACCGCCAGCACCTATTTTAGCTCGCTCTATCCAAACACTGCAACCGCGTCTCTCTTACCCGGCCGCTCTATAACCGCCAGCATCCAATTTAGTTCACTCAATCCGAACGCTAGTTGCTGAGAATTCATAATTCGCACGCAACCGCGTTCCTCTGTTACCCGGCCGCATTACTCAACGCCAGCACCCATTTTGCTCGCTCTCCAAACACTAGCTGCAGACTACTCCCCATGCAGCCGTGTCTCTCTTACCCGGCCGCAGTATTAACCGCCAGCACCCATTTTCAGCTCACGCCATCCAAACACTAGCTGCTGACATTTCACTATCTCCTCATGCAACCGCGTCTCTCTTACCCGGCCGCATTATAACCGCCAGCACCCATTTTTAGCTCGCTCCATCCGAACACTAGTTGCTGACAATTCATTGTTTCGCACGCAACCACCTTCCTCTCTTACCCGGCCGCACTACTAAATCGCCAGCACCCATTTTGCTTGCTCCATCCAAACACTAGCTGCTGACATTTCACTAATTCCTCACGCAACCGCGTCTCGCCCACCCGGCCGCTCATCTTGACATACGCTTCCCAACACCAACACATTATAACCCCTTGCCAATACAGACAACAGTCTTCCCAATCCTCCTTTACCAAATTAACCTGATCTGGCCCAATTCCCCCTTAATATAAGCCTCCCCCCGTCACGAGTTTACTAGAAACCTTTCACTAATACCTCTAACTTACCATGGTCTTTCACTTCTCCCCCATTCAACCATATGTATTTTCTCTCTAGCTCGACTATCCAGTCCTCTGGCACCCCAGCATGGGTAGGACCAGCACACCATTCTCTTGAAGCATATGATACAACTCAAAGGGTAAGACACTTTACCTCCTCCTTGCCCAGTTTATCTCAGGGCATAACTGCCTTTATATAAATCCCCTAACTGACTAACATTCGTCTCTCATTTCTTCTTTCCTTGGTACCATGTCCTTGTCTGTCTCTAAATTGAAATTGCCAACCTGTCGTTCCATGACCTATGTATATATGGATATGTTATTGTTGTTATAACTAACTGACATGTCACTAACACCTATTGCCAACACATGACTAATCACCTCACATGGGTGTCACAATACACTTGGGATTTCTAAATTTGGTAACATGCTATATTAACGGGTGTCTTGAACAAATACAAATGTACATAACGCATTGATTTCATTGTTGTCACTACAATGGGTACACCACATAACTGCACCACCAATTCACAAAACCACCAGCCTTGGTAAAGACTAAGGTTGAAACGCGCGTCGGCTGTGGCTGTGTAAAGCTATCCATGTGTTGAAACTGACTAAGAATTGTATTAGTGCTGTTCAACGAATAGAAATAAAACAAATCACGTGCGAAATTCAAAACTAATCTGCCTCATCCTTCACCACTAATTTCTACTTAACCAACGGATATAGGACTACGATACCCTACCAGCGCCTATAAGTTCCATAGTTTGTCCAAACCCCACGAATTGTTTTTACAAACAGGAACCCTGGAGTTGGTTCCCTGACAAACAAGAACTAGGCTGCAGGTCGTAATAAAGTACCAAACTAAAAATAGGAGTGCGCAGGAGTGAGGGAGTTCCGCCTACCAAACTCCAACCTTCCTTTCAAGTATTTGAAATCAGCATCACATAATGGATGAAAATACATTACAGCGAGGTACCACAGGTACTAAAAGCACCGCTGACATTTCTCAAGAAGATTTGGCAAAGGTCCCCTGCATCTTATGGACCACAAGTCCTTATGATCTGGGGCTTCTGAAAGGGATAGGAGCAGTAAAAAAAATAAAGCTGAAGCCAGGAGCCATTTTACCAATAGCTAGACAATATCCACTGCCAAGGGAGACAGACAAGGGTATCTATGAGACCATCCCAGTACCATCTGAATCACTGTGCAACACTGCAGTGTCGCCTGTCAAAAAGGCTACAGGGGGGTTGTGGTGTTTTATGCAGACCTTGCACCCTTTGAACCACATTGTAGAAGCAGAGTTTCCGTTAGTTCCGAAGCCAGTGACAATTTTGTGTAGCATTCCAACAGAAGTTAGCCACATCACGGTCATAGATTTGAAGAATGAGTTCTTCTCTATACCATTACACCCAGATTCACAAGACTTAACTTCATTTGTATATAGAAATAAGAAGTGGAAACATACAAGACTTCCTCAAGTGCATTGTGAATCACCTTGCATATTTAACAGAGTACTTCAAATGGACTTAGGAAATGTAAAATTAGACAACGGTTATACAGTACGCACACGACATATTGATTAACAGCAAGACAGAGACACATTGTGGTCTTGGAGAGGGCCGGAGCCCCCTCCCGCACCACCATCTGCATCTGTGCCTGGAACCCAGCCACGTGCGGCAATCCGCGCACCCCCATTGGTGCAATCCTGTGCACCTTTATCTCTTAAGGTGAGCACTGCTTCTCTACTGATGCCCATGCCAACAAGGAGCATCACTTGATTTCATCCATCCACAAAGGCACTTGTTCTGTTTTCATTGCTTTGATTTTGCCCAGTCTGCCTGCCCTTAGCATGGCCTCCCGTTGCCTTGCCAGGCAACTGATTCATACTTCACGGAAGCACATCCGCCAGTTGGCGGAAGCCAGCCCGTTTACAGATAAGGCCCGTGCTAGAAAGGGCCCTGTTCTGTGCCTGTTCGTGCACTGGTTGCGCCAGTGTGATAAACTTTGGAGGTAAGACATTCTTGACCCTGGAACTGGCCTCACAATTGGCACCAAAGAAAATGCCACAACCCATTTGGATAGCATGTTACCTAGTGCAAAAGACACTATGATCAAAGGCGCGCGTATCAACGCCAGATCCCTCCCAGCTCATGTACTTAATATTGCTGACCTTATTACAACTGAAGACCTTGATTTCCTTGCCATCACAGAAACGTGGTTACACGCAGCATCTAGTCCATCATTATCCTTGGCAATTCAAGATAATTACACTATCACTAGATGTGATAGGAACTCTAACCAAGCTAAAGGTGGCAGCCTTGCCTTCATCTTCAAGAGTTCTCTTGAACTTAGACCCATTCCTAATTTCCAGATCCCCTCTGCTGAATCACTATTCATTAAATTGCCTTTATCGCCCAACCAAACTGCCACAGTGCACCTTATCTATCGGCCACGAGAGCCATCTCCACCTTCTCAGAGGACACCTCCTCCCTCCTCGGAGCTAACACCAAGCCTAATTCACGAAGTATAATAGTTGGAGATTTCAATGTTGGTTTCCAAGACCCCAACGATTTCAAAGCTCTTGACCTAGCCACCACATTATCAGACTTAAGATTCACCCACCACATCCATGAGCCTACCCACATCAAAGGGAGAACCCTCGATTGGCTTGCGGATCTGAATTGCATGGTGAACCTGATGTCAGTCTCACCATGTATCTGGTCTGATCATCATAAAATAATTGTCTCAATAAAACCCACTCCAGAGCCCCAACCTAATAGTGCACCTGACATACATACCTGAAATAAGAAGGACATCACGAAGCAGAAACCTCTCCCTCAAATCCTTCCCTTTCTCAATAACCACTCCTCATCCTACTCTGACCCCAGAGTGTTAGTGGATATCTATAATCATACCATTCTAAAAGTGCTTAACATTATAGCTCCTTTAAAATTGCGCAAACCAAAACCACGCCCCCATCTCAATTTGTGGTTAAGAGATCTTTGCGAAGCGAAAAGAAATGCTGAAGTGCGTTGGAAAAGTCTCCCTTCAGAAGCCAATAAAAGTATTTTGATTATTGCCTTCACTAACTATAAAGATGCCATATTTCTAGCAAAAAAAGATACCTACAATAAACGAGTTTTGCAAGCTGTATCCAACACTAAAGAGATCTTCAGTATCCTTTCAATTGGCCTCATCACGACCTCGGCGGTAACCCTTAAATCCGGCAGTAGCGCTATTACCGCCGGATTTAAGGGTTTGCCGAATCAGGGCTTTAGCGGATTTCGCCCCAGCTCTTGGCTGGGGGAAAATCCGCCGAAAATTTGTGCTATTACCGCCGGCGGGAAATCCGCCGGCGGTAAGAGCGCAAATTTTCCCCATTGAGCCCAATGTGGAATGGGGCATTACCGAATGGGCTCAATGGGGAATGGGGACTTCCAAGTCCGCCCAACTCGTGATCCCGCGCTATTAGCGCCGGGGGCTATGGCGGTCGCGCTAATAGCCCCCGCGCTAATAGCGTTAGCATTACCGCCGAGGTGGTGATCAGGCCCAATATCCTCAAAGAACTTGAGTCTCCCATAGCCCCTTTAGACAAGTGCATCACTGACACCGCCTGTTGTACCAATATCCAAAAAGAGCTTCTCGACAAAATCTCCACACTGCCACCTAAAATTAAGTCCAAAAAAATGTAACCTACTCTCAGACCCAGTACCTAATTCTACCACATACAACATTCCCGCTACTCTGCACTCATGCAAACCTTTAAGCTTTTCATTCCTGTCTACCTGGGAAGTTGAAAACATTATCAAGAAGCTGAAACCTTCCAATTGCCAAGGCGATTCTTGCCCTGCACCTATCATCAAGGAGGACGCTCACAACCTAGCTCCTTTCATTTCCACTTTTATAAACGCATCCTTTAAATCAGGAACAGTCCCTGATAACCTTAAGGATGCTTGGCTTATCTCCTTAACCAAAAAACCCACCCTCGACCCTAATAACCCTTCTAACTATAGACCTATCACCACAGTGCCTTTTCTTCTAAGAATCCTGGACAGTGCAGTTTATCTACAAATCCAGAACTATTTAGAATCTAACAAACTCCTGGGTCTACGGCAATCGTGCTTCCGTCCTAGACACAGTACAGAAACTACCCTTATTGATCTTAAAACGCAAATTGAAGACATAAAAGACAACGGCAAGCTGGCCCTCCTACATCTGCTTGACCTCTTGGCAGCTTTTCACTATTCCAACATTCCCTCTCTAAAGCACTTTCATGTTGAGTGCCTGCAACATGTAAGTATTTCCACTGTATGCTCTGCCAACAATCCTTGCCAGTATTGCCACTGTAAATCACATTTGTGATGCTGTACCCACAATATATGCCAGCATTGCCAAAGCAAATCATGTTCATGAAGTTGTGCTCACAAGCATTGCTTCAGTGCATACCTTGCTTCAGGAAGCATCAAAGTACTTTACAAATCATTGGGGGAAGGATACGATGAGGAAAGCACAGATACAAGGGAGCGGGGAGCCAACAGGCAAGGGGGGGCAGATCATATGGTGGCAAAGGATCTACTAACCAGGGGAGGAAATAATGGGGAGCAGATCACCCAGTTACAGGTTAGGTCAGTATTGGAAGGTCGTGTTCACCAAGGAGTTAGGGAGGCATCACTCATTGAAGAGGAGGGTCTTGAGGTCCCTCCTGAAATTCAGAAGTGAGGGGATGCATCTGGTGTTGACTGGGAGAAGGCCTGCATTCTGGTTCTTTCCTGGAACCAGCAGAGTTCAAGTCAGCACATGTCCTTGCATCGCATGATGCTGCACCCACATGCTTCCTCCTCCATGGTTGTTAGCTCCCTTGTTTCTCTGCTCCCCTCACTTTATTCTCCCCCTTATAATTGCAAAGCATCCCACACTTCTCAAAGCTAGATCCTCGCTCAATAAATACCCTAATAATAATAATAAAGTATGTGCCAACATTCCCAGGGTAAATTACTTTCATAAACTTGCACCACCCCACAACATTTGCCAGCATTTCCCCAGCACATTTCTTTAACAAAGCTGAGCCCAGAATACATACATGCCAAAATTCCCTTTGTAAATCACTTTTTTCATGATCATGTGCCCACAATGTATGTCGTCATTGCCACTGGAAAATCACTTTCATGATGCTGCACCCACAAAATATGCCACTATTACCAGAGTGAATCACTTTAATTAAGTTGTGCCTACAATATCGGGCACATTGCACCTTTAAATCCCTTTTATGATGCTGCACCCACAATTTATACCAGTAGTGACACTGTAAATCACATTTGTGATGCAGCACCTGCAACATATGCCAGCATTGCCAGTGTAAATTACTTTCATGAAGCTGCACAAACAATATATGCAAGCATTCACACTGTAAATAACTTTGCGGATGTTGTTTATGTTTATGTTTATTGAGTTTATATAGCGCTGTACACCAAATCGCTTTACAGAATAACAACAGGTACAGTAATGAATGAAGCATAATTTGCAAACATGAAACAAACCAGTGGTACAGTATTTAGAGCAATTTACTCAGAGGGGCGACGGGGAAGGGGGGAGGTGAACTTGCAATATCACACTCACAGCAAGTCACTAACCAGCTTCGCCAATCAAATAGCATCCTTATTGCAAGCTCACTTCCCCAGCTCACCTAAGAGATGTCAAACATACTGAAAGTGCACTATTCGTCTTTACCAGAAAAATATCATGCTTAGTTTGAGTGCACTACCCCGCTTCATCAACCAAATGGCATTCATAGTAAGTGTACTGCCCTCTTAATGAAACCAATACCATTCACATCACATGCTAAAAAAAACTATACAAATACCACAAGATCTATGTGTGTAACATAAATATACTTTTCCCCATAAAGTACCGAGCCTGTTAGCTGCGTCCATTGTTGGCGGTGCTAGAGATGTTACAGCAAGTGGGGTGTTCAAATTGCCTTGTCAATTAAACCCTTCTTCCATAGAATGCCCCTGAACCCCCATGCACTTTAATTAAGCATCTGCATTGAAACACTCACCTCCAGAGACAGCAAGGGTGGGTTTTCAGTGCACGCCAGATAGAAGTTCGTCCCAGTGAAATTCAAAGCGATGGGAAGCTTATTCACTTTGCTCAGTGACTCCAATGCTTCCGTAACCTTCTTCGAGTAGTGTGGCCGATTGCCTGAGATGGCCTCTGAGGTTGGCTTTGAGTCACTCAGAAAGTTGTGCAACTCAGAGACCGAGTGTGAGTCACCCAGGATGTTTTGTAGGATAGACATTGACACAGGGTCCTTTAGAAGTTTATCTAGGATAGATATTGATTGGTGGTTGGCCAGACGATTGGGTGCAATGTTCCCACTTACTGAGTACTGATGGATGTCCATAGTACCTGTAAACAAAGAGGTCAACAGAAAAGGTCATTGATCTGGCAGGCAGGACATAGCAAGCCTTTTTTAACACATTTATTCAGCAGGCAGGCTCAAAGGGACATTTGATTAGTGGTGCTCAATGTCATAAGTGTGCTCAGCTGTCATCGGAATGACTTTGCAGCATTCGTATTCCGGTCCGAGTTGGTAAAATATTTTAGGGTGAAAATCACAATTTACCTCTATTGTTGATCATTTTATTTTGGGTTAGACATTTGGGAACCACCTCCTTATCTCCCTGTAAGTCACCAATAACTCTGATCCCAAAATTCTGCATGATGCCTGATCCCATATATATATGCCACTCGCCTGACTACCCGTCTTCATCCTGACTAAATGACTCCCTCTAAAATCTCTTATCACCTTATCAGCATTAATCAAGCTGCGACTTAGGTCTTCTATTTAGACCCATCTGCCCCCCTCCCAACAATGACTAGCCCAGACTGAAAGTGCACTAATTTATAAGATCTTGGTTTCGCCGCATCAGATAACATATTCCTCAGTGTCACTGCAAAACCCATAAAACATGACGTCACTTAGAATATGTATATATCTAACCCGCACTCATCAATGCAATGGATTTCGCATCTTCTTCTCTCATTATCCTACTATCCCCCCCCCCACAATTGTTACGAAGGCATGTGCAGCGAGCCCACAAAAAGTGGCAGAAGAGCGTTATATACTTCAAATTTCTTCTAAGGAAATACCACAATTTTGCATCATTTCAGTAGGAAATTAGTAGATCCTGAGTACTCTTTTCTAAATAGATAGATTGTATTTTTCTTAGCACATGGTTGAGGGTTTTCTGCAAGGCACATAGAAAACTGGAGCATTATTTGAAAGCACAGCGTTGACCATACTGCTAAGAGCTGTTTGGCCAATGGGTTTGGACGTCTTTGGCAAGGTCATCAGGTACAACTGTAGCTCACCACGGAACCCTTGCAGCCCCTCAAGACCACGAAAGGGTGTTCGTTATTTGGGGAAGGCTAGAAGTCAACAGAATAAAAAGAGCAACCACTTTCTGGCATTCTGCTCCTGATACCATCACTGTCAGTGACCCACCAATGGGCATGAAGACCACTCATACTTCGATTAGGGTTACTAGAGTGGGTGCCCGTGCTGGACAGTCGTCTTACCTCCTTCTCCTTGGAGCACTGGCTTGGCCACGACTGTACGCCCATCCCTGAACAATTCCTTCTGATTCTTGTCTTTCACTTTTGCCTTGTACTGATTAAAATGTCTAAATTCCATGTTCTGTTTGCTAATGAACCTGGAACGGTCTGCAAAAAATGGGAGATTAACTTGTAACAAAGGTTGTGCAAAGGATAAACTCATTCAAATCCCCAACCCAGGCACCCCACAAATTGCAAGCTCTTTTCATTACTGGATTAATGGTATTGATTGGAGGTACAAAGAGGTGAATAGATGCATCCATTGTTACACAGAGTGGCAGAGGCAGCGCCAGGGCTTAGCAGCTCCTTGTAAAAAATCACACACAGAGCCAGCATGGGAGCTGGGACTTTCTCTAATGGGGATCTCATTACATGAATGTTTCAGGAACATTAGAAGGCAACTGTAACAATTATACTTTCTTACAACATTAAGTCTATAGACGTCTTGGCATCCAGCGAAGCAAAGACGAGATATTGTAAGCAATCAATAATGCTACAAATTACAATTACGTACTTGAGAGGACAGAGCATAGAGATCATGAGAGGGTTACCTCAGCACCATGCACAGAGTTACCCATAATGTGAGTTACGGAAGGAGACATGCCCAGCGTATCTGACAGTTTCAGCCATGGAGTGTTAGAGTCATGGGGTAGCCTAAACCACCCCCCTAGTGTCCACAGGAGCTGAGCTAATCCCTATGGAGCCATGTTTAACAATGTCATGCCTTTTGTTTGAACATAAAGGCTTGGAGGGGACTTACCTGGTAATGTTCTAGGGCAAAGTATCACCATAATGTAGAATCTTGGTATGCGATTCCATTGCCTCCCTTATGTCTATATTTGTGTTTATGAAAAATGCCACCTCATTACAAGTGCATACACTTCATTACAGGTGGGAATTTTTTTTTTTGCCTTAGGTGGCATTGCAAGTCAAATACCACTGGATGTAAATGCCACTCTGTTACAAGATGGAATTTCACATTTAAAATAGGTCTACTTTTCTTTCCACCTATGAACAGTAGTGATATGGAAATGTACAGAACAAAAAATAACACATGGATTTTATGGAATTCCACCAGCTTCACTCGTTGCCATTAAGGCAGGATTCCATGCTCATCATGTTATGAACTGGGAAGCCACCCCCAAGCGTGATAAGCCATCATTTCTGGCTTTCAACTGAGAATACTGCTGAAGCTGTATTGAGGCTCTATGTCATTCATTGAAGATAAATGCATGAGATTGCATGTATAGTGCTGTGAATGCGTAAGACTCTTCCATTCTTTCTTCAACTTCATATGAACTAGTGGAACTATCCAAAGTTGCAGAGTGCAGTAGATAAGGGAACTTGAAAGACATTTGAGAGGAAACTGTCTGGGAATGTTGTGGCTGCTCTGCTGGGATTGATGGAAGGATGGTTGGTCAGTCTTGGTAGTGGTTTATGGGCACACAGGAAAAGACACTGGCCCTCATTACAAGTGTGGCGGTCTGGAAATAGCAGGGCCGATCGCACCGTACTGGCACCCCTTTCTGGACCGCGATGCCAGAAACTCCAGGCCCACAAATGAGACCTACAGTGCTACCATTGCTGGCACCACCGTGAACACGAACAGCGGCTGCACCCTCAGGCTGTGCCTAAAACACTTACACAGCGGTTGTAAGGGCACGTTCCGAGTTCTGAAAACACGGAAACACTGGCATAAAAATGCTGGTGTCACCGTGAATACAGCGCCAGAAACACCAGCATCGCGGATCAGGCATAAAGCAGTTTCAGGTGTGCAGCAACAGGCCACAGGTGGCCATAATCAGTCAAGATGCACAACAAGAGCACTATGAATGCTAAAAAGAACCACACCCCACACACCTTCCAACACAACCATGCTGGTAGCAACAGTAAAAGTCTTGGAGCTGGGGGCCCTGCATGCAGGGATCCACTATGAACTTCAATTGAAAGAGGCAGAGAGGCAGCGGAGGCAGCTGAGGCGTCGGTGGAGAAGGATGATGATGATGGCCATGCACATGAACAATGGCCAGCAGGTGCACCTTAACCTACATAGTTGATTTAATCCAGCTTGACATCCTGAGACTAATCAACATCAGGACTGCCATACCCTTCTTACCCAAGGTAGTTTCGATGCTGCATTTATTGGTCACCGGCACCTTCCAACACACAGTGGGAGAGCTGCACGGGTTACCCCAACTCTGTTACTATGCTTACTGTGCAAGTACAGAGGAAAAAAGAGCAGGGTAGGTAGGGGGAAGGGATGGGACAGGGGCAGAGGAGAGGGGGTAAAGTGCAAAAGGTGCCCAGGGGGATGGGCAAGTGCTGAGGGCAGCCACAAGGGGCAAGTGATGGGGGAGAGGGGAAGGGAGAAGTGCAAAGGGGAGCCACAAGGGAAAATGCAGGGGAGGTGGGAAGTGAAGAAGTGCGGAGGAGCTGTGGACCAGATTCAGGCTGGTCTGTGGGAGGAGGGGGCAGAGGCAAGTGCTGGAAGGGATGCTAGGGGAAGGGATGCTAGGGGGGGACTGGTCAAGTAAGACTTGGCCCCTGAAGACTCATAAGGAACCAGTCACAGCGGCAGAGGGATATTAGCACGGGACAGGGGGAGGAAGGAGGAGGAACAAAGGAATGTCTTGAGAAGTTTTTGGAACTTAAGGAGATCCGGCTCCAGTATGAGGGTTGCAGGGAGACCATTAAAGAGGGAGGATCCGGCCGAGGAAAGGGGTCTACCTCCACTCTCTGCTTGGAGAAGCATCTAAACTGCAGAGAGTTGGAGCTAGAGGACCCAGTAACTCTAGCAGATAGCTATTAAGGGAGCGAAAGCTGGATGTAGAGAGGTCCCAGGCCCCAGACTGCAGTGCGGATGATGCAGAGTGTCTTGAATTTGATCCTTGTGGTCACTAGGTGATAACGAAGTGATCATAGGGCTGGAGAGATGTGATCCCTGGGATTGAGGCCAATGATAAGTCTTGCAGACCTGCTCTTGATTAGTCAGAGATGGGGGGGGGAGAAGAAAGAGGCAGATTGAGGAAGAGGCTGTTACAGTAGTCCAGCCTAGAGAGAACCAGTACTCTGGAGACATTGAGCTTCTGGGGGAAGGTGAGGAAAGGTAGAATGCATCTGAGGAGGTGGAGCTGAAAGTTGGACTTCTTGGCAAGGTCTGGGATGTGCAGAGAAAAGGAGAGAGAGAGGAGTCAAAGATGACTCACAAGAGGGTGAGGGGGGAATGGAGGGTGGCAGGACAGTGGGAGGAAAACAGGGAGCAGGTGTCCCAATGAGAAGGATCTCGGCCTTCCTGGCATTAAGGCAGAGATCGTTAGCCAAGCACCATGCCTGAATAGCAGCCAGACAGTCAGTTATGAGGAAGGGCGGAGATGAGGTAGAGGAAGGAAGCTTGAAGAAAACTTGAGTGTCATCAGCATAACACTGGAAGTGAGGAGAGAAAGTGGAGATCAGGTGGGCCAGGGGGGCAGGGTAGATGTTGATAGCTATAGGATAGAGCCCTGAGGGAGGCCACAGGTAGAGTGCGATGGAGGAAAGAATAGGGCCCAGTTGTACCTGGGAGCGTCAGTTAGAATACAATACCCACTGCCAGTATTGTCTTCAGTGGCACCAGAGAAAAGTACATTTGCACCAAAAAGAAAAGAATTCAAAGGCAGCGCTGATAGGCTGCCAGCCCAGAATTTCACTGAAAAAGAAATGATTCTGCCTTTTTAAATTGACTGCACCTTGATGCCCTTTTTCATCTGTTCAACAGTACACAGTTCTGATCCAGTGAGACCTAGCTATCTCCATTCATATTCAGGTGGTGCTTCAGCACAAGGGGGCATTTCTCACTGAATGACAGGCTGTGTCATGCAAGATCTGTGAAATAACAAAGAACTCCACTCCAAGCCATAGGAAAAAAAGCTTTACTTTGCAATAAAATATCACAATTCAATTCTTTAAAATAAAGTCCCCTCTCTCCTACCTCATGTCAGTTTCAATGAATCTTTATTTAGACAGATGCCTGTGCATTAGAAACATGACAGGGGCTCTTGAAAGATTCAGGAAATTAATGTGAGAAGGCCGCATTTGAAAGTGACATCCCAGCAGAATTAACCCATGCGTAAAAACGGTTGCTTTTTGCAAATAAAGAAAATGCAGTTTAAAAGTGAAATGTTGTGTTAAGGACCTGTCCTTGCCTAGAAATGTGAGGTGGGTTTTGTTTGTAAACATATATGGGATATTTAATTCCAACAGATTTGCTTCCTGGTTCAGAAAAAAAATAATAAAGAAATAAATAAATGCATTTACTGTGCTGAAGCCACAGAACAGGTTTTTCCTGGCCTGGCTTCAAAGGACATTTGCTTTCTGGGAACAGGATCTGCCTTCCCACAAGGGGACCAGCATCTGGAAACTATGAATGGGCCAATAGGAGAATGTAACACGCTCATCAGACTCTGTGGCAGTGCTCTGCCAGATACAATAGATTCTGGGAACATAGGTGTGACTTTGTTAGCAACACCTCCCTTCAACTTAAACTGGGAGGCTTCAAAGGCCACTCCAGAGCAACATTTGGGAGTATGTCCTTATATGGGAGACAAAAGCTAGCCCATCTGGGACAAAAGACTGTTCGGAAGGAATAAACTTTAATACTTTTATCTCTGCAATTAGAAGATGCAGAAATGCGACAGTTTAACAGTTTAAATGTAATTTTGGTGGTATTAGCACAAGACATTGTTCATTCCCCTAGCATGTGGGGGGACGCAAATGGCGGAAAAAGATAAATCATGGGTAAAGTATCCATGGTGCAACTTTGGAAATGAATGCAAACATGCTTTATGATAATATGAACACATGTATAAAATTGCAGACTTATAAGTGAAATATTTCCCATCAAAAAGCGTGAAAGATTATTAGAAGGATGAAACAATGTCGTACAGACTGCTCTGTATGAAATATGCCATGTGTCTATGTGATTTGTAAAAGTGCCTCAACTGTAAAAATGTGCAATTTAGTGTCATAACTGATTTTTTGGCAAAATTAACTGTGGGAGGGCTTGGGCATAGTAAACCCACATCATAAAACTGATGTCATGTCTCTAAAGTCCAACCGGCTGACAGGAAGGTGGTAATAGTAAACCCTGACCAATCCAGTTGTTAGATGCATGTCAAGCCAAAGGCCTGCACTCATGGTAAATCTTGTGATGTCACCCGCCTTATAAAAGGTAGAGGCTCACAGAGACAAAGGACACACACAGACTCTTCTGAATTTTCCAGCTCCTGCATACCCAGACATTCCATATTCATCCTGCCAGATTCCAGATTCCACTGCCAGGCAAGAGCATAGCTGACCCTATCCAGGCAGCACCAATGATCCAGAAAAACTTAACTAAAAAATCCCAATAACTCAGGGAGAAAGGGGGAAAAGCTGTGTTACCCTTTTTAGAGTATCATGTGACCCGACCAGCTTCTTGCCCCACTAACTGTATGCCAGCTGTACCCTCGCTATCCAGTGGCCAGACAGGCCCAGCTTTTTTCTTCTAGGATAGCCCCTGCCGCAGTGACCAGTGATCAGTGAGCAGATATTGCCTTGGTGTCCAGAAACCCAGTTGTCTGTCCCAAATCCCAAACTCAAATGCTGCTGTGAGTATCACCCCATCCTATAGCAACACATAGCATACCCCATCTTGATACCTTGGGCCTCATTACAAGGTTGGCGGTAAGGGTTTAATGGCGCCGGTAAGGAGGCCAGTCCCGTTAAGCCCTTACAGCTGCATTACGAGGTCCCTTAGCGGGTCCCACTAAGGCCGGCTGGTAAAACCAGCCGTCCTTAACGGGAGCCACTAAAGGACCAGGGAGCTAATAACGGGCCCGGTAATTGTGGGCCCGTTATTAGCTCCAAGGTCCCTTAACGGGTCCCGTTAAGAACATGTGGTCAGACCACACGTCCTTTGCGGTTCCCACTAAGGGACCTCGGAATAGGGCGGTAAGGGATTACCGGCACCGGTCTCCTTAACGGTGCCCGGTATCCCTTACCGCCCAAGTCAGAATGAGGCTCTAATTCTCCCTAAAAAGAGGCACACTGTGTGAAGGGTTGCAACTGCAGCATAACCTTCCTATTCACGGGTGGCGTTTCTCTTTTCTAGCCACTAAATCTAGTTTAAGTGAAACTTTTCCTTTCCTTTCCAAATCGATTTTCTCTGTTCACTGCTTTTATTTTTAAAAGCAAATTTACTTTCCCAGTGAGAATCTCATCCTGTCATTAATTTAGAGTCACTCTTTCACTTGCATTTTATCCCTGTGATTTGCATCTGTCATTCAGCATAAAAACCGCATTCCGATTCTGTTTATTTCACCTGTTTTTCAAACCATTTTGACATTTAACTCTGTGAAAGTAAGAAAATGCTAATTCTATGCATGTGATTTGGCTGCACTGTGTTGTCACTTCAAAGTGGAATTTCTGAGCTGTATGCCATTGTAAGTACCTTTGCATGTAGTTTGCTAGTGTTCTTACATCCCTGATACTGTTAGAAATCATATTTACCTCATTTATTCAACCGCACATTAAATAAAATATTTAGTAATTCCGAATGCTATTTTATGCCATTGCAAAGGTTTTAAAATCCAATTTTGACTCTCATTTCGGATTCTGATTCTGTTTGCTGCCCAGTACACATGACTCCTTACTGCTCCTTTCTATCCACTCAAAATCTGATTAATAGGCGTTTGAGGGAGCATTGAAGGGGAAATCTTAGTTCGGGTGCTATCTACCTGAACAGTAAAATTGCTCCCATTCATTTGTGCTTTGGAAAGGTTATAGTAGAAGGTCAAACTACGTGTATTTCATCATTTTGCCCTGTAATTATCAACCCATTGGTAATTGCTGCCCAATATTAAATCTGTGATTTTATTTGAATTTAAAATAAATAAATATTGTATTACCACCCATCGGCCTGGTTCATGGTCCATTGTTACCAGGGGGATTTGTAAAAGGGGGTGTGAGACAGGTTGGATGCCAGCTCAATCCGAATTCTCAGAAATAAAGAAAAAGTATTTTAATTTTGCGCTGCATCCTAGGCTAAGGGCAAGAGTCCTGGTCTGGTGTGTGACGCCTGATTGGAATCCTTAACAACATGTTGCTAAAAAGTTGCAACACTGACAAGGACTAACGGAAACAAAGTCTCCCAGTACTGACTGTCTTAAGGGCATGCCAGTTTCCCCATAAAAAGTGAGCGAAAAGCACAGAGGAGTGCAGCAGAAGGCTGGGCTCCTCTGGTAAAGTCAGACTATGGTGTAAAACATCAGCAAAATGTTGGGGGGTGCACAACTGGACGGACAATTGCACATAAATGGGAATTTTTCCTAACAGCTCTAAATTTTGGTATCTGGTGAAATAGGCGCATAACATTATACTGGTTCAGAATGAGATTTTCTTCATTTGGAGGCAGATTTTTCAGGCAGACTTTAACTTCCCCCTTGTCGGGATCACAGGCCTGATAGTTTCTATGCATATTCTTCTCCGGAATCCTTGGTTTAGAGTCTGTAGCCGATATTACTACATGATGTTATGATAGGTTATTTATAACTCGCTTAATACATAGAGATTTCTAAGGGCAGACCTGGGGATCGAACCTGTGTTGCTCCGTGTTGTCTTGCTTCCAAAGCAAGCACATTGCCCCTAAGCTATCCTCAGTCTCACTTACTTTTCTTGCTTACTCTAGATCATTTCTCTTTTCCTCAAACGTTTTTAAATGGGGATTTGGTCCTGGGTGCTTTCACTGAGGAGTTCTCTTCAGCTTTCCCCAATGATAGCATAGGATGGACTGCTACATTGGTTAGTTGCCTGTCTATTTCCACCAGCACGGAGCCCCTCATGTTAGCCCGCCATCCTCTTCTTAATCTCTTGCTATGATTTCAATCAGATCACTTAGGCAGGAATCCAAGATTGAAGCGGACCCCTCATTCCTCCAGATGTTAGCATTTTCAGGCGTCTGGTCCTGGCTAGCCTGGGTAGAGGAGTTTTCGCCTCGGTCATAGGCTCTTTCCTTGGGCGTTTATTTGGCTGAGTAGACGCGGTAGGCAGTGGAGAGCGAAGTTGTCTCAGGAAAGCTATTGAATCCATTTTGTGCCCATGTTCATATTTTTTTATTTGTTTTCCATTATCCCCTGGTGGCTTTCTGATTTGTTATTACTAGACAATACTATTGTGGCTTGTGGCTTTCCAAAAATAGAGAACGCAGTATTAGTTTCCAGTACCATGGTTTCTGCATCCTCACCCCCATCCACTAATATCCTTGAAGACGCTTACCCTGACTTTGGTGCTGCCAGTAGATACGTCCCCTCTCTTTATCTAATCTTTTCTCTTGGGCACTGGGTAGTAACCATTTCTTAGATTGTTCATTGAGACCTTTATCCAGCATCAGGATAGTGTTTCGCTGCCCCTCTATTTCATGTGTTCTTAAGGGGGGAGATTAAGGTTGCTTTCTTAGTTGAATCCTCAGTCTGTTGGAATTTAAATTGGGCACTTATCCATTTACAATCTTCCAAGACTGCTTCCATTAAGGTTGTTTTGTTTATTTCCTCACGTCGGGCCAAGTCATATAAACGGTTTTGCCAATTTAATGAGATTTCAGCTTTGCTGTTAAGTCTGTCCTGCACCTTAACATATTACTGTGGGCTTGGCTATAAGCGTGGCCTGATCTTTCAATGATTCATTTAGTGATTCATATAGCTTTGCGAAGGGTGCTACCGAGATAGCCAGTGATGCCATGACTGTACTTTGTATTTGGGCCATAGTTTCTCTCATAATCCTTTCTACTATTAAGCCATTTTCTTCTCCGTTTTGGGTGTCCCTTCTCCAATCTCTTCTACGGATTGAGTATTGGCCACTTTCCGAGGAGCAAGAGTCTATTTTTAGAAGGAGATGGTGCTTTTTGACTCTGTCCATTCGGGAAGTGCCAGTTTACTGGGCTCTCAAGCGCTTGTTCTTCATTAAGGTCCTGGCCAGATGCAGGGCTATGTGGAACTATCCCCATATTTCCGATCTCGTTCTGAATATGATCTTCCTGAGTCAGAGTAGATAGCTCTTTCATCTCTATTCCTCTTTTATCACTTCGAGAAGTGAATGCCAGGCCTCTTAGTTCTTCCATAGAGGATTCAACACCGGGGAGGCTCCATCGTCTTTGATTTGAGATTTTGGTAGTTAAGGCCAAGATGTCTTTCGATAGTCTGGTCACCAGAGCCGATTTCTTAATTTCCATGTCTTTCACAGACTTCTTATACTCCATGGCAGCTTCATGGTGTTTATGATCTGTCTTAGGGTATATGGATTCCTCCACCCTACCCTTCATTGGGGTTAATTGTTGATAATCTCCTTGGTCACTTAAATCCAATCTGGGCTCTAGAGTGATCTTCTCGTCAACTTCCCTGCCCTATTTTGGAGACCAACGTCTGAAATTGCTTGCTAGATTGCGAGCACCTGACTCCTTTCAGTTCAATCGGAGCGCATCCTCATCTGTTGGCATGTTATAGTGCCAGTTAGTGACATGGATCTTCACTTGGTTTACTCTGGCAGCTTGATATTATGCAATCCGCACTGTAACATCTGATATCTGCCGTGTGTTCTCCCCCTCCACCAAACACAAAACACTCAGCGCACTCCGCCAAGGCTCCATCAAAGTGGGTGGTTTTATAGGGCTGTGCCTCCTCAGCTCCGCAGTGTGAGACTGCAACAACAGACTGCTGCCAAATCGAAATGTACACAAAATACTCAGCGCAATTCAACTTTAACATTGAACCAAAGAGAGGCATTTTAAATACCAAATTGTCTGAAAGGTACATATGAGAGAAATACACATTGAAAGAAGAATTAATTGGAATCCTGCAGTCTATTTAAACACAGCTAAGATTTTTTACAGGAAAACCAATGATAAAAAGAGGGTGCAAATTTGCCCAAGAACCCTAAGAAAAAAAAGAAAATGCTTTGTACTGAAACTAAGTCTTGTTGAAGGTAATCCTTGAGATTTGAAACATTTACTTACTTGTGAACGGAGTCTCAATGTACTTTTGTGTTTGGAACTGTGTTACTTTGAACTTGGAGAAGCTAGCCCCGAGCATTGGTTACAACTGTGTCATCCTGAACTTAAGAAAGGTAATTTTGGGACTTTTTGTCGGAACTGTTTTATACTTGGGGAAGGGGGCTGAAAGGAAGCTGTGAGCTGAAAGAAGCTCAAGTTTTATGTAAGACACTGTTTCTTGAGGTTGCTGACATCCCTACACATTGTAAAGATTAGTTGTGAGGGCAAGTATAGGTTTTGGGCACAGACAGATTCTTCAGTTGAACTCTTTGACTCAGACTTTCCATAGATTGCTTTAGGTAGGGAAATCTCACTGAAACATAGGGAAAGTTAGGACATTTTCCATCTTGACAGTTAAGTTAATAAATATCTTTTGTTTGAATTCTGAATCTGTTGTCTGTGTCTTGCTTCATGATGACTTCACAATTTGAAAAGGAGAACAGAGTAATTTATCAGCCATCCGATGCTGCATAAATAATGAATTTACGTGGATTCATATCTTATTAAGGCTGATATTAGGAACTTGTTGAATCTCATTCTTTCGGACTCCAATGACCTACACTACTATAGAAAGTGATACATCCAATGTAGCTGCTTAATAACATGTTAACATTTAAATAAAGTTAGCACATATGTCCAAAAAAACAGACTCCTGGGTCCTTATTTAGAGTAAATAGGGTCAGTCAAGTATATCATTAAGTCTTTAAGCGTGCACTCAATGATTGTATATCCAAAATGTTTCTGTATGGCCAATTTGTGTTTTCTAGATCTACCTCTTGTACCATATGTCACCTGGTCTAATACGAACCCTTTTAAATCTTTGACCATCCACAAAGTGGGAAACAAGTAGTGCAGTCATGATTTGATTTTTAATTTCTAGATCTATGTTCATTCATCCCTAAATGTACAGGTCTCTGTGTTTTGCCCACATAACATTTTTGACATGGACTCAAAATGATGTATATGACATTGTGGGATTTGCAATCGGTATGGCGATTCAAACGCCAGGTCTTATTTGCATAGAAGAGCCAGGTAAGTGTTCAGAACATGCAAGTGCAGAAAGCAGGGGGAATGGAATAGGTGCTGGGGTGTTCATGGGTGAGCAACGGGTGAAGTGCAATGTAAGGGAAGTGCAAGCCTCCAGGGGGTGGAGGGTGAGCCAAAGCAAGGTCTGAGGATAGACAGAAGCAGGGGCAATTCGGTGTGGGCGATCAAGGTCCCGAGGATGCATAAGGGCCCTGAAAAGCAAACAAGCAAAGAGCGCTGGGGGACACCACAGGTCAGGAACGAAGTAGGAGTAGGAGAGGAGGAGGAGCTCAGGATGACTTGGGAGGAGCGTTCAGTTTGGAAGGAGATCAGCCAGTCCAGTGCCCGCTCCAAGATGCCAAGGGTGTCATGGAGCCTTTGTATGAGGATGGAGTGGTTGACTGTGTCAAATGCAGAAGAGACATCAAGAAAGATGAGGACAGCAGGGGAGTTGGAATGCAGGGATGCAAGAAGTTTTTAAAGGGTGTTCAGAAGAGCAGTTTTCATGCCTCTGGATGCTCAGAATCCAGATTGACGGTTGTGGAGACCGCCAACAAGTTCAGTGTGACAGTTGAGTTGGGACAGGGCCAACTTCTCCAGCAGTTTCCCCAGGAAGGGGGTGATGGAGGTGGGCGGTAGTTGGCTGCACAGGAAGGGTCTGCTGATGTTTATTTAAGGAGAGGGCGCACAAAGGAGTGCTTGAGGGAGGAGGGGAAAGAATCCAGTAGCAAAGAAGTGGTTACAGAGATCAGTGAGTGCAGGGGCGAGAGAGCTAATGTTGTCCTTGATGGTTCTCGATGAGCAAGGGGAAACTTGTTTCGAAGAGACATTAAAGGAGCGGACAACTGGTGACTTCTTTCTGTGAGACAAGGGCTAAAGAGGAGAAGGTGGAATGGGAGGGGGAGTGGCCAAGGGAGGCAAGAGTGTGAGGGATGGGAGAGTGAGTGACAAGGCTGTTCAGGATGTCCTGAATTTTGGTGGTGAAGTGAGTGGCGAGTGCGTTGCAGAGGACCTGAGAAGAAATAGAGGAGGAGGATACTGCATAAAAGTTCCCTGCAGATTGTGAAAAGTTTAGCCATGTTGTTAGCAGAGCCAGATACACGTGCATGAATGTGGGCCCTTTTCTTGGCATGGATAGAGAGTCTGTATTGCCTTTGGAGCAGACGCAGGCCAGTTTGTCAGAGGATGAGCCTGAGGTTTGCCACTTCCGTCTCTGCACTTTAGTTTCAGGTCTGCAAGTTCTGAGTCGTACCAAGGATTGCTATTAGAGACGGGTTTCAAGTGGATCCTCATGACTGGGGCAAGAATGTCAAGTGTGTTGGTGATGGACAGGTGGAAGTTGCTGAGAGCAGTGTCAGCGGTAGAGTCTGAGTTCGGAGGGGAAGGGGGGATAAAGGTGGAAGTCAAGGCAGCAGCTGACACTCATTTAATCGGACAGATGTTTCTGAACGAGGTTAGCAGGGCTTTTCGGGGAGTGGTCACAAGGCTGTAGAGACCCGGGTGGGAGGACGGAAGAGATTGGTCAAACTAAGAGAGAAGGGTGACCAGGGGAGATAAGAGTGGGAGGTCGGAGTGGATGAGGGCATTCAGAGGGTGTTCAGCAGATTGGGTTGGACCAGAAGGTTGAATGGAGAGGGATAGAGAGGTGCAGAGGTCAATGAAAAGAGTGGATGCTGTGCCGGGCAATCCAATTGGATGGTAAAGTCACCCAGAAGCAGCAGGTTGGAGGAGGTTGAGAGTAAGGAGGAGTAGAAATCAGCCCATTCAGAGAGGAACAGGGAGGTAGCGCCTGGAGGCTGGTAAATGGTAGCAATGGTCAGGGTGGAGGAGGGAGAGATAACCAATTTGCATACCAGGCTCTCAAAGGAAGAGTAGATAGAGCTGAGTGGTTAAGATGGAAGAAGGAACCCACTCGGGGAAGTTTAAGGCAACCCCACCACCAGCACAGTGAGATTGAGGCTTGGAAATGACCTTAAAGCCATCAGGTAGGAGGGCGTCAAAAGCGGTGACTGAGCTGGCATTGTACCATGTCTCAGTAAGAGCGAGAATGTCAAGGTCATTGTCTTCAAGAAGGAGGCAGATGTCAGCAGAGTGTTTGTTGGCTGAGCCGGCAATAAGAGTCACCAGGTGGAGACAATCTCTGTCTTTGAAGGTTTTCTGAGGTGTAGTACAGGGCCATGGTACTTCAGTTAGAGGTGGGGGATAGAAGGGGATGTAGGGGGAGAGGCAGGAGAAGGAAGAAAGTTAATGAGGGATGGCAGTATCCGGTCAAAGAGAAGGAGGTTGGCCTGAGGACCGTGAACCAGCATAGTTCCAGTGTGGTAGACATTAACGATGCAGCATGATGAGAAAAAGCCTGCCACAAGGACTTCCCACTTGGTGCCATTGTTACTGGGAGAGGGTGAGAAAGGGGAGAGAGTAGAGGTGAGATGAGAAGTCCATAGGTCTGGAGAAGGGACAGAAAAGAGGATATCAGTGAAGATTTCTCTGGAGGATGCACTGACATAGGTGTCTGCGATGGGAAGGGCAGGATTTGCACCCAGGATGTCTTTTTTGTGCTTTTCTCATCCAGATTTGATGAGAGAGGGAGGATAGGTGATAGTGTAGCAGTTAGAAAGATTGGAGAGATGGAGAGTGTCATCTCAGTGGCAGAGGATAGATGCGAGAAAGGGAATGAAAGTTTTCGGGGGCTGCAATGCACAGTCCTGGTCCTAACTCGCAGGAGGCCTAGTAGTTAAGGAGGGCACAATACAAGTGCAGAGCAATAGGTGGGGTTCGAGAATCAATTTTACTTTTCTTTGTTTTGTTAAAAAGATTACAATTTAGCGTACACAGGGATGCAAGATGTAAAAGCACACCCACCTAGATTTGAGTTTTTAAAACAGGAATATATTGCAGTGCAGCACAAAATGGATACAAGATGTGAAGATCACACCCACCTAGATTTGATTTTTTTAAACAAATAATACAATGCAGTGCAGCACAAAATGGATGCAAGATGTGGAAAGCACACCCACGTAGATTCGATTATTTGAAACCAGGAATACAATGTAGTGCAGCACAAATTGGATGCAAGATGTGGAAAGCACACCAACATAGATTCACTTATTTAAAACCAGGAATACAATGCAATGCAGCACAAAATGGATGCAAGATGTGAAAAGCACACACACCTAGATTCGATTTTTTTATACCAGGAATGCAATGCAGTGCAGCACAAAATAGATGCAAGAATTCTCATGGTATATTAACAAACTGCACAGTTAACGCAGGCATAAGGCCCTATTATTGGTTATAGTCCTAGCTGGCTTCGTATATCATTGTGGACTACGTTGTTTTCACATAATGCATGAACAAGAGACTGTCTTAGATTATTGCCTTTTTTAAAGGCAAATAAAGGTTTTGGGATATCAGGTTGATATAACTGTAAAATCTTCCAGTTACAAATAGTTACATTCCAAATCATATTCCTGTATGGGCAGAAAGTGGTGACACATACTAGCTTATTCTGTGCAGAGTTTTCAGAGTCAGTCAATGCTATGAAAATGGTGTTAGGTACTTGGCATAGGACACTGAAAATATTGAAACAGTGCAACAGGTGTTGGTTGCCATCCACTATTTGGAAGAACATGCTGGCTAAAATAAACATAGGAAGATCTTCTGGGTTCCCTGGAAAATAACAAGGGGTTGCTTCTATAAGCCAGTTAAGGCAAGGGAATGGAATGCTGAGTTTTGGGTACCACGGGTTTAAATACAAGCTGGAAGCCAGAGAAGAAAGAAGGTTTCTATAGATGTGCATATTTTGGGACCCGAGGAACCCGATACCATGCTCCCTTCATGAGCCTGGCTACCGCCGGATGATCCACCAAAGGGGTTCCGTCCACTACTGCGTCTCCTTCCGATATCGCTGATCTATAGACTCATACCGTCCTGAAGGCCTTGCCGTCCTCTAGGCGTTAGGCCAGGAAATTGAGGACGGATACTACAGGGGCAGAAATTGGATGAATACTTTGTCTTTTGCACCAGAGCTCCCACTTGCTCCACGATGCATTATAGCTCCTGCGGATTGACAGAGCCCAAGAGTGTGAGATAGGCAGCTTGGCTCGAAATGCCTGCCATTGCCTATCTTCTCCCGACCCCCTGCAAGCCATCAACGGGAGCGCATCCCTCACTCTCAGAGGATGAAACGACTCAGCTGGGTCCGTGAGCAGGTGTGTCCCTGATGGGAGAGTCCGTGGGAAATCTGAGGAGAATTCCATCAGAGCTGATAACCATACTTGTTACTTTCAGATGGGTGCCACAATCCCCACCGTTGCTCTCTCCCTGAGAACTATCACCAGTACTCTGCTCAGTATCATGAAGAGCAGGAAAGCGTAATGCACTCTCCTGCCACAGTCCTGAAGGAACGTGTCCGTCTCTATAGCCCATCGGTTCAGTCTCCAGCTGAAAAAGCTGGTTGTCAGAGCATTCAGCCTGAACGCAAAATGGTCTGTGTGTATCGGCCCCCATAATCGATCCAAGCGCTGAAAGACTCCCCTGTCAAGCTTCCGGTCGCTGGAGTCCATCAGATACATGGATTTACAGTCCGCTACAACGTTGAGAGATCCTGGCAGGTAAGCCGCTGTCACAGAGATCCCGGCCTGCAGGCAGTAATGCCAGAAATCTTTCGCCAGCACCGCCTGAAGTCTGGACTTTGTCCTTCTTAAGTGATTTATGCATCTGACTGCTGAGATGTTGTCTATCTTTAGGACAATACAGAAGTTAGCTCTGTCTTCTGTAAAAGCCTTGATCGCGAAGGACCCAGCTAACAGTTCTAGACAGTTTATATGCACATACAGTTCTTCGGGAGCCCATGTGCCCCCTGTCTCTAGTGTGCCATACCTTGCTCCCCAGCCTGCTCTGTTGGTGCCTGACTCTACTACCAGGTCTGGAATGCCTCCAAAACTGGCATGTCCTTTCCATGTTTCCATGTTCTGTATCCATCATTGTAATTCTGTTTCGATTCCTGATCCAAAGGTATTGTCTGTGGTATCAGACACTACTGAAGATTCTTGATCTTCAGCCTCTAATGTAGGGGCCCTGAATACAGTGCTCAGGTTGTTTTCACTTCCTACACACCAGCTTTCTGTCTTCTGCTGAGTTTTATTTTAATGCTATTTTCCTTTTATTGTTTTCCTTTAAAAGGTTGATCCTGAAAGCACAGTACTGGGCTGCTACCTTTCTCATTATTATCTTTTGGATTCAGCCTACGCTCTGTTTATTTTAAATACTACTTTTGTTCTTTGAACATTTTATTTTATTTTACTGGTTTCCTTGTAACCGCTTTGTGGACTGAGGTTGCCTGGACTCACATGCCACATCGGGGCTCGTCCCGTTGCTTGCCTGTCTATGTTTTCTTGCCTGGAAGCACCCTGCAAGTCTGTCCACGCTTTCCACTGGGACTTGCTACTGACTGGCTGATTCTGGTGCTAACTTCCTTATCCCTCAGAGCTACCGAACAGCTCGCTGGCTTCGACAGTGCTCATGTTGCTTTCACTTCCTTCACACCAGCTTTCTGACTTCTTCTGAGTTGGATGATCCTGAAAGCGCAGTACTGGGGGGGGGGGCTACCTTTCTCATTATTATTTTTTGCATACAGCCTACGCTCTGTTTATTTTAATTACTACTTTTGTTCTTTTAACATTTTATATTATTTTATTGGTTTCCTTGTAACCGCTTTGCGGTCTGAGTCTGCCTGGACTCACATGCGACATCGGGCTCGTCCAGTTGCTCACCTGGCTTTGTTTTCTTGCCTGCAAGCACCCTGCAAGTCTGTCCTCGCTTTCCACTGGGACTGGCTGCTGATTGGCTCTTGCCAAAACAGGAACATTTTTAAAAACTCTAGTCCGCAAACATGCAGCGGTTGCGTGCAGGTTGAGTGCCTCATCTCGGCCGAAGTCCTGCATAAGTCCTGCCCATCTGCGCCCATCCGTGCCTCAGTCGGGCTCTGGGCCACGCAATCTATGTTCACAGCTCTCGGGTACTCCAGTGCAGAGCTACTGCGTCTCTCTCTCCTGTTGATACCATTCTTCCTGCCAGTTAGCGCTCATCCCCTTCGCCTACATCTGCACCCGTCTCGTTGGGTCTTCATGCATTTCTTCTAAATGCGCAATGCCTTGTGGCTCATGCCTCTGACTGTCTTGACCTGCTTCAGGACAAGTTGCCAGATTTCGCTTTCTTCATGGAAACCTGGTTCTAGGATTCCTCTCACCCATTTATTAGTCAGGCACTATCCTCCAATTATGCTGTTCTTAGATTTGACCATCCTGACGGCCGCCACTGTGGTGGGAATGCCATGTTGTTTTAATGCTGCCTTTCAGTGTTCTATTTTATCACAGGCTGCATATGCAAGCATGTTTCTTCCAAGTGGTTATTTCCCCCAGCTGCACCCTCCATTTTTTGTTGGTTTACCGTCCTCCACCTCGAAATTGTATCTGATTTAAGGCTCCATTTTAAATCTCTTATGATTCTTGGTGATTTTAATTTTCACCCTAAGGATCCCTCTGACCTTCTTAGCTTGAGCTGTGTGTCCGCACTTGCTGACTTTGATCTAGGTCAGCGCGTTGTGGGCCCCACTCACTGCTCTGGGAATACGCTTGATTTGATCTTTTCTTCTTCTGACCTGACTACTGTGCACACAGGCATCGCCTGGTCTTATTATCTAGTCATTCCCTTCTCTATTAAGGCTCTCTCAGCATCTCCCGTGTCTCTTTGCCTCACCCCCTGTCCGTCACTGGAACACTGTCTCCCTGCCTGCCATCATTTGTAATATTAATGATCTTTTGCCCTTGTTCACTCCCTTGGATTTCTCCTCTCTCTCCTCCGCATTTACTGATGCTGCTGACTTTCTTGCACCTCTGTTCCCATCCAAATCTCGAGGTCATCCTTCCCAACCGTGGTTCTTGACCTCCCTTGCTGATCTGCATTCTCTCAGGCGCAAGGCCAAACTCAGATGGAGAGCTGACTACTCCTCCTCTGCCTTGTCTGCTTTCTGGGGTGCTATGGCCAGCTATCAGCTGGCCATCATTGGGTACTAAGCGTGCTTACCTTACCTCCGCCATCGAGGTGGCTGCCAATGCCCCGAAAACTCTGTTTAAATGGTGCAGGCCTTGTCCACTCTTCCTTTGGACAATTCCATTTGGCCTTCATTGGCTCTGTGCTGCTCTCTTTCATCTTTCTTTCAGGATAAAATCTCTCTTATCTGTCAGAGGATCTGTGTTGCTCAGTGCTCGGCTCCTTTGCCCCCTTGCACTGTCCATGTTACCACTCCCCCGCCCCTACTCTCTGGTTGCAGTTCCCTGTGTTCTCGGAGGCAGATGTTATTGCAGCCACACTACCTCTTAAATCTGCCTTTCCAGCCGAACCCGATCCCTCTTAGGGTCATTAAGGAAATGATTCCACAGATTCACAGACTTGTTTCCTCCTCGGTTAATCTCTCTTTATCTTCCAGTGTTGTTCCTACCTCTCTGAAAAATGCACTGGTTATTCCTCTTCTTAAAAGCCCAGCCTTGGTCCTGCTCTTCCTGCTAATTTTCAACCTATCTCGCTTCTATCCTATCCTATCCTATGAAACTGCTTGAATCTCTCATTATGCCCCTGCTCTCCTCCTTTTTGGAAAATTCGGGTGCCATTGACCCCTTTCAATCTGGCTTCTGGCCGGGCCAGTGTACTGAATCTGTTCTAGTGTCAGTGGTGGACAATCTCGCTGAGATTGCTGACCAGGGGGGCGGGTGGATGCCCTCCTCCTCCTGGGCCTTTCAGCGGCGTTCAACACCATTTACCACACCATCCTTGTACAGAGGCTTTCTCTATTAGGCATCTATGATTCTGTTCTTCAGTGGTTTGTTTCTTTTCTGATTGCTCTCAGTCTCTGTTTGTCCCCTTTCACCTCCTCTGCGCTTCCTCTTCTTTGCGGAGTCCCTCAAGGCTCGACACTCTCTCCTCTTCTCTTTAATGTCTATATCCGCCCACTTATTCGGCTTATTCAGTTTTTTGTTTCTGCTACGTGGATGATACCCAGATCCTGCTGTGGCTGGATCTTGCTGCAGCTGATTCTGCTTATCGCTGCCGGTCCTGCCTGTCTGCAATCCAATCCTGGATGGTCTGCAACCAGCTCTATCTCAATGGGGACAAGACTGAGGTTCTTCTGGTTGGTCCCCGGCCGGATGCCACCCTCTGGTCTGAGGCTTTTTGGCCTCCTGAACTGGGTTCTTTGCCAACTCCCCCCAGTGTTCTTCCCCAGGTGAGTGCAGTCTGCCAGGCTGTTCATTTCAAACCCTGTGTTCTTCGTAAAGTTCTTCCTTTTCTCCCGGTCTCCCTTCATTCAACGTTTTTGTCTTCTCTAATTTCTGTCTCTTTGGATTACTGCAGTTCCCTGTATCTGGCTAAACCTAAATATCTATTCCATCGCCTCCTGGTTCTACAGAATTCCATGGCTCGTTTGGCTCTGGGGGCCCCGCAGCTCTCCTTGGCCTCTGCTGCCCTGAATACTCTGCACTGGTTACCCATTGCTGCCAGGGTGGATTTTAAGTCTCTGTGCATATTCCACCGTGCGTACTATAAGAAGGGTCCTCTCTATCTTCAAACTAGATTTCCACATTACACCCCCTCTCGTTCTCTTTGCTCCTCCACCTCCTACTGTATTTTTGTCCCCCATATCTGACGTGCTTGTTTCGGTGGCAGTTCGTTCGCAGTCTTTGTTGCTAAATTGTGGAATCCCCTTCCCCTCTCTTTGCATCAGGTTCAGGACCATCTTGCCTTTTGACGCCAGCTGAAGACTACTTTTTCTGGTGTATTAATTCATCTGTGTTTTTCCTTTATTCTTCCTGCATTCTGTGGATTCCGTTTTTTTCCTAGCGCCTTGATGCCCTTTCTGGTGAATGTCACGCTTTACAAATGCTTTAACATAACATAACATAACATAACAATATATGGCCTGAATGGAGGACGCTAGCAGTCCTACTACCCTGGCAAGCGCAGAGAGAGAGAGATAACCTCCTTGTCGAGGCACGTCCTTATCTCCCTCTTGATATCTCACTGGTAGTTCCAAAGTTGCTTTCCTCGTGTCTACCACAAAGCCTAGGAAGTCTGGTCTCCTGGTTGGGGACATGTCCGACTTCTCTTGGTTGATTAGGAATCCCAGTGATTACAGGAGGTACCTTTCCCACAGTGTCTGATAAATCAGGGTTTCTCTGTTGTCTGCTAGCATCAGGATGTCATTGGGGTATATGATTATGCAGACGCCCTTCTCTCTGATGGACGCTGCTACCGGTCTCATCATCTTGGTAAAGGCCCATGGCCCTGAGGCGAGAGTGAAAGGGCAGCATTTTGAATTGCCATAAAAGCCCTTCCCACCTGAAACCTAGGAAGCGACGGTAAATCTCCAGCACAGGAATTGTCAAGTATGCGTCCTTCAGATTTGTCCTGGCCAACCAATCATCTTTTCTGAGAATGTCTCTTAGTAAATGAATGGCCTCCATTTTGAAATGGCTGTACTTCACCCAGCTGTTTAGCCCTTTTAGGTTTATGACTTGCTGGACTTTCTCCTTCCTGTGTTCTAGAAACATATTGCTCACAAACTTTGGGGGTAGGTCGGAGCATAGTTCTATGGCTCCTTTCGACTCTAGTTCAGCAAGTGCATTTTGCAGCAGTGATTTCTCCACTTGCGACACCCGTATGGGGCATGGCCAGCTCATCTGGACTGCTGTTTGAATAAACTCTAGATGGAAGCCCCAGGCCACCTGCAGTATCCATGCATCGCTGCAAAGCGTGCACCAATTTAATCAAAATTGCATCATTCTCCCCCCTACAGGGGATGCACTACGTGAAGCTTGCTCACCTGTGCTTGCCCCTTGGGATCTGCCTGCTTCTCAGCCTCTGTGATCTGTGAAGTTCCTTCCCCTGGTTGGGAAAAAGTAATCCTGTGGTCTCCATTCCCAGTAGTGGGCCCTGGTGCTCTGGGGTCTTTGGGAAGAAGAGAAGTGACTGGCCGATCGACCCCCGATAGAAGCCAGTCCCGGCAAAAACCTTATTTGGAAAAATCTTCTTTATGGAGGACTGCGCCGTATACGAGCCAGCAAATCTCCCCATCCCCTTGCTGAATGCCTCATCCAAAAGAAGCCCTTTTGCTGCTTCTTCTGCCTCATATGAAGCGAGATAACTTAATTTGGCATCAATCATTTGGAGTAGCCCCCTCCGTCTCTCTAAGGAGATCGCGTAGTTAGAGTGGCCCAAGAAGCATACAGCACGCTGCGGCCAGCTTGCTAGAGTGTTGTCTGGGTCTACTTCTTCACCAGTGTCCCTGGCTCGCTCTGTCATGTCCATAATCTTTGCTATGGGTCCGGTGTGGTTCAGCAGCTTCCCTTAGCAACCCTTCCAGGATTTAACCATACCTTTCCTCAGGTTGTTCGCTATTTTAGTAATGAAGGTGATCCTTTTGGGATCTAGCTCAGGTGCCGATGGCTACGTTGCCTGCCAGGTCTGGGTGCAGGCATTCTGCTCTCGTGCGCTTCCTGGTGTCCTTGTCCAAGGGCTTTCTGACCCTCTGCTTTCTGACCAACTGGCTACCCTAGGTGAGGGTTGCCAGTCAGAGGACTTGGGGTTCCTGATCCCCTCCGGGTCGAACATATCAGAAATGTCTGCATCTCGGACCTCCAGGTTTTTCTCTTTCCTGGACTTTTTCCCATGAACTTGGAATGTTATCTCTTCCGCTGGCTTATTGTCCTCCTCTTGTAAGGAAGTCACCGTTTCTGGGGACTCTCCACCAGTGTCCTCGTCTTTGTCTCTCATGTTATCAACCCGTGGGATGGGGGTCTGGAGGCTTGCCACCACTCATCTCTGGAGGAAAGCTTCCTTTAGTTTTCCAACGGCGTCAGCAGCCTCTGAGGCTCTTCTCCTGAACAGCGGCTTTCACGGATGTCCTTGATTTCTCTCAGAGGGTGCTTTTACTTTTCTTAACCAGGATTGATTCTAGTGCAGGGGTCTCCAACCTTTTTGTTGGCAAGAGCTACTTGTAGTTAATGACCAATAGGCGGGAGCTACTAGGGTGGTGATATCCATGAGTTTGAGAATTTCGACCAAGATGTTTTTGGGGAGTTTATTTGCTCTTCACATAAAAAAGGAATACTGTATGTATTTACTGTGATATTAATATATCAATAACTTCAAAAACATGTTTATTGTATTAGTTTTTATTAGATGCTGTTTCTTAAAAATTGTTAAGCATATCAGAAGTAGGAAACTAAATCAGGACATTCATTGTGAAGGCTTAGCCTGCATGCTATCCACCCGTGCTCAGTAATCTGGTGTAAAGCTTGAAACAGCAACAGCACTCAGATGCTGTCAGGCAGATTCACAGAGACAGGCAATCACATTGTGCAGATACCTTTTTAGCCATAGTGATTTCACACCCGACATAGCAGACATACATTCAAGACCGTTTTTAAACTTGCTTACAAGAGACTCAACCATGGAAGTCACTGTGCCCTTCACAACTCCACCATCTATCTGTAAAAGAGCTTTTGAAGGACGGCTCTGTAACAGCATTTGGATTGCAGCATTTAGTTTACCTACTTTTTAGAATCGCAGACAAATCCCTCTTGGAAAATGATGTTCATAATTTGTGTGTATTACTACAAAATTCCTATCAATGTTACTATTTTATTCCCACTTTAACTTGGGCACCGTAAATTAAAGATGCACATTTTCTGTTTACACTGGAACAAAACAGTTTTATAGTGGTGACTTGTAGCGTGCACACATGAGACAACATATGAGTCTTTAAATTAAATTAACATTTTGAGCAAAGAGTATGGTCGTAACGAGGGGCGATTTATTCAGAATGGATGGCGACATGCCACCCTGCTCCCTTTTATGAAGGAGGCGGTATCAAAGTGAACAGCTCACAGGATCACTGCCTCTCCCTGCAGGAATCATGTTATTCTGGTGCATGACCAATGGGCCATGCTTGGCTTGCATGTGCAACTCTGTGACATATTGGAATTGTTCAAGTATTAGATAATTACTTGTAAATGATATGTTTTGCTGAATTAACAGTGTTCATAAATGGCACCATTTCAGCCCAGTATTGAAAGGCTGGAAATCCCTTGCCAGAATTTGAACATGTGTACAGGTTCCCCATAGATCTCTATAGATCTCCCGATTTGTACACATAGCCAAATGGGATCAGCCCTTTTAATTGTTCTCCCATCCCATGTCTTGCCTCTATGTTCTCTCCATGTATTCACCACCCTATTTTGTACAGTGCTCTGTTACTTAGTAGCTAGGTTTAAGCTATATTAATCCTGTGCATATCTAAATATATATATGCAAACCACTGCTCACATTTCCCACTTAATTCCAAGTATCGTTTCGTAAAACATCTCAAATTATGTTTAAGTGCTGTTATTGATAGGAATGTCACTTTACATTCCAGTTTATTTTTATAAATATAAGTGGATATGCACCAGAATGCAGTGCAGCTAGGAGTTTTCCATGTTTACTTAAATGTAAAATTGCAATTATTGGTTGAAGTCCTGTTTTGGGGCATCCATAGAGGTGGGCTCCTTCATACCATGCCATTTTCCATCCTAAGCTTTAATACAGTTTGGATACTAGAGCTTTAAAACCGGGAACTCAATATCTGAAAATATAAAAAATAATTCACAGTTTTACCATAAACACGCAAAGCGAGATGTACTTTTTCTTGGAAGCTGGGACTCACACAGATATTTTTCTATGCACACACACTTTTGTTATTGATAGTTAACCCCATGTTGGGACGCTGCCCAAGCCTTCAGGCCCAGATGCAGCCCCTCCTCTCACTGTGCACACAGCTTTTGACTTTACTTTACAGGAAGAGGAGTGGGAGGGGGTGGGGGAAAAGTCCCAGGGACTTCGGACACCAAAATAAACACAAAGGGCTCATTTTGGAGTCAGATGAAAGAGCTACTGGGAAGCCTCAGGCGTGCTGCCAGTAGCTCACAATCTACTGGTGGGAACCATTGTTCTAGAGTATCCAACCTTCCCTGCAGTGGTCTGACCCCCTACGCCACCGCTTCCACCAATGAATTCCCAAGCACCTGTTTAACACTGAGCACCAGGTCGCTCTCTGGCTGCTTCTCCTCACTCCACTCCCACTTTTGCATGCTGAGGTTGGGATTGAGAGGCTCAAATACAGGTGCTGTACCAATGCCTGGACTACGCAGGGAGAAGCGCACGTCCACTGGGATCTTTCTTGGGGTATGTTTGGTGTTTTTATTTGCACCCTGAGTATGGATACTGCCTTCAGTCTGCCCTAACAGCTATCTTGGCTGGGTATGGCTTTTAATTAGTGTTTTTGGGCTAAATTCCAGCAATTATGTGCTGTGGATGACTCCTGGTCTATCCTGCTCCTCAGCGTGTCTGCTGTGTGGAAAGGAGAGCTCTCACCGGTCTGTAGGCTTAATCCCCGCTCCGTATGGCGGGCTCCGCTGAGGGTTTGGCTCGCTGTACTCTTTGCCTGTGCTTCGCATACAATGTGAGCACAGGGGCCATCGCTCAAAGTCCTTTGTGCTGACTCTGGCATAGATGCAGCTCCCGCTGTGCCTGCGGGCACTCATCGCAGAAGCGCCGCAGTGACTCCTTCCCAAGGAACTGGGTCTTGGTCGCTACACGTCTGCTCCCCGGCTCTGCTGAACACAGCCGAGCGAGTCCCTGAGCGTTCCTGAAGTAAGGCACAAGTCCCGCCTGGCATCTACGGCAATTCTCCTTTCTGGGTCAGTAAACCCAGAGCTGTACCAGAAGCCGCGCTGAGCGACCTGCAGCTAGTAACACTTCCTGTTCGGGCCTCTGCACATAAACGCTAGCTGAACGGGCACATTATATAGATGCTAAACATTCCACAAAACTCTGCAGCTAGTAACACTTCCTGTTCGGGCCTCTGCACATAAACGCTAGCTGAACGGGCACATTATATAGATGCTAAACATTCCACAAAACTCTCACTAATCACATAATCTCACAAGCAAATGCTCTACAGTATAGATATGACCTATCTTGTTGAAGATCAGCTAAAGAAGAGGAGGAGTCAGAGACAGGAAGTGGTAGAAGGACTAAAGAGACAGACTATAGAAATGGACCAAAAGATAGGAAAATGTAGTTCTCAACAAAATAATAAAAAGAGAGTAAAGTTTTGCTCATTTTCAGGTTAAGTGTTGAAACTGCTGAAGAGTAGAATTAAAGAGGTTGGAGCATAATGCTCACCTCCGGTCTTGACCTAGAATTGCCTGCTAGTATTTTATTCTGTTCTGAAATCAAAGAAATGTAATAAAACAAGAAATAAGAGATACACATATGTAAATAAGTGCACAAAACGGAAAAAGAAAAGCAAAGCGTTTAATTTATTAAAACATTTAAGTGGCATAAGCATTTAAATACAATTGTATTGACTAACATAAAAGAGGAAACTTCTCTCTTTGAATGCCCTTTATACTTCTGTAAACGTACCCTTCTCCTCATAGTTGTTCAAAGTTTCCTTGAAATCTGTACCTCCGTATGACCTCATTGCATTGGTCGATATCTTGGCACCTCGGTTAAAATTTGCTGAGCGTGATATTGGCATATTATTTTGGGAAGCAAAATTCTTGTGCTTGGTCCCAGAAGAGCTCATTCTGTAAGGGTGCGTAGCAATGAGATCTGAAAGGGACATGAGAAGCATGTTACAAATTATGGAGGGATGGGTTTGTCATCTAATGAAATGCCCTTTTGGTTCATTCTGTTGACAATAATATTTGGTTGTGCCTCCTAAAGTCATACAGATTGGACTTCCAAAATGTGATGTAGTCACTGGAAGGAACTCACCTGTCCACTCAAAACTCTGAAGCATGTGGATCTGTGGATGCACAGAAAAGGTGGTCTCTTGCTTCATGCGCAGTCTCATGCTCATGTAGGGTGGAACTGGGTACAAGAAGTTGAACTGTGACCTTAGCACCTGGGAAAGATTTCCTTTGTTGGGGTGCAACATTCTTGGTGATCTGTTTGTAGGGCTCTGGGGTGGATGAAGAGGAGAGGTTAGCACACACCTGCTCATTTTATAGGACAAAGGCAAAATTAACCCCTCACTCTACTATTTGTCAGAGGGCAGTAATCATGGGCTGATTATCATGCAATTCCTAATAAAATTCCACAAACAAATTAAGCCAGTAAGATGTCTCACTGAGTTATCTACTCGATTCAGTGAGCTCATGCCTAACGTACAGCAAGGCCAACAAACATGGCACAAGGTTTCTATATAAGACCACATCCAATTCCATTCTATTCCATTTTATTCCATCACATTAATTGCTTCCTATAAAAATGTAGCTTAAATATGATGATTCCAAAGGCAAAGCAACCTGCAAAATCTAGATAAATCCGTAACATGTTCAATTCAATGGCCCTGAAACGTAACTTAAAGAAATATCCTCCCCTGTATATGTCGAAGACATTGCTACTTTCTTCTTACGAAATGGAGAGAGCATGAGAATAAAGTCAGCTCTGCCGAATTGATCCTGCCCGTTGGAAAGGTAGGAGGCAAACAACATCAGTTCAGTTGAAGGCCATCCACTAGACAAGGATGTTGGCAGGGATTAATGGTTAATGGTTTTGAAGGTAGCAGGGAGACTGAGTAAGCAGGGGTCCTCTTTGTCCAGGGTATGTGGAGACTCACACAAAACCTGGATAGTGGGGGGTCTCTGTGGTGCATCATGGTTGGAAACTGGATTGGGAGAACTGGAGTAGATTGTGCTCCTTTCACGCTCCTTTCGTGCAGCTGAATGGCGACGGTCTTCTCAAATACTTTGCTGACGAAGGGTAAAATCATAATGGGGCGCCAGTTGGTCACTTCATCTTGGTAAAGTGTGGGGATCATCAGCTGGGGGAGGATCTGTCCCATTTTCAGTGTATCTAGGAAGGTGCCTTGTGTGAGGAGTGTGCCCTTGATTTATTTATTTGTATTTACTGGGTATTTATATTGCGCTTACACACAATGGGCCTCATTATGAGTTGGGGAGGAGCGGGAAAATACAGCAGTAACGCTATTGCTGCCGAATTTAATGCTCTGCCCAATCTCGAGTTGGGCAGAAAGTGGGATTTTTACCTCCAACTTTTTGCTGGAGGTAGAAATTCCCCCTTTCGACCTGTTTTTGGCATTATTAGCATGACCCTAATTGCGCTGGTGCTAATAGAGGCAAGAAACCTGGGGATTTACCTCCCCACCGCAACTCGGGATCCAACGCACACTGCACCGGACCGAGTTGCGGTAAAAGCTGATAGCATTGGGCAGTATGCCGGCGCAATTAATGACGGGATACTGCCCAACCCCTGATGAGTCCCAATGTGTTTCAAGGCACAACAAGACAGGACGGGGGGAGAGAAAAAACAGGGATGAAGAAAAACAAAACGGTCCTCCTACTAGGCCTTGTGACATTCGGTTTCTGCAAGTGCAGTAACTAAAAGTGCAGGGCAAAAAGTTGGAGGTAAAAATCCCACTTTCTGCCCAACTCGAGATTGGGCAGAGCATTAAATTCGGCAGCAATAGCGTTACTGCTGTATTTTCCCGCTCCTCCCCAACTCATAATGAGGCCCATTGTGTGTAAGCGCAATATAAATACCCAGTAAATACAAATAAATAAATCAAGGGCGCACTCCTCACACAAGGCACCTTCCTAGATACACTGAAATCTAGGTGGGGGGGAGTGCCAGTCAGGGCGGAAGGGCCCGTGGGTTAAGTGAGCACCAGGGGAGGCCATGCGGACAGTGCCATGGGAATGAAGAGAGTGCAGGGGAAGAAGGTCCACGTGCTAAGTGTAAGGGACGGGGCTGAAGGGGTGCAAGCTCAGCCAGGCTAGTGCAGACGAGGGCAAGTGCAGTTTGGGGGAAGGGGCGGTCAGGGAAGACCAAGTACAGGGGTAGATTGGTTGAGGAGGGCCTGGTGCCATATAAGAATCTGAAGGAACCAGCCACCAGTCAAGAGGCAGAGGGGGAAATTAGGAGGGGAGGGAGAGAGGGAAGAAGGAAGAGAAAAGGAGGATCTTCAGAAGCTTCCGTATCTTAAGGAGATCTGGCTCAGGTCTGAGACGGTTAGGGACGTGATTCCAGAGGGAGGCACCTGCGGAGGATAGAGATCTACATCTCACTCTTTACTTGGAAAAGCGTCTGATCTGCAGAGAGTTGGAGCTAGAAGACCAAAAGAAAAAATGCAGGGAGGTATTTAGTGAGAGAGAGTTGGATGTAGCGGGGTCCTAGACCCCAGAAAGCCTTTTGGATGATGCAGAGGGTCTTGAACTTGATCCTCGCAGCAACGGGAGCCAGTTGAGAGATTTCAGGCCTGAAGAGATGCAGTTCCTGGGCTTGAGGCCAAGGACAAGACTTGCAGTCCTATAGGAAGATTGAGGAAGAGGCTGTTGCAGTAGTTCATCCTGGAGAGGACCAGAGCTCTAGAGACATGGGCCTCATTTCAAGTATGGCGGTATGGAAATAAGGGGGCTGGCAGCAACGAACCGGCAGGGGGCCCATGGAGGGTGGCCAGAGTGTTGGAGGGAAAGAGAGAGCTGGGGTCCCAATGAGAAGGATCTCATTCTTACTGGCATTAAAGCAGGGATCGTTAGAAGCGCACTATCTGCCTCATCACTAGTTTGGCAGTAACCCTTAAATGCGGCAGAAACGCTATTACCGCCGCATTTAAGGGTCCACTAAATCATGGGCCTGGCGGATTTACCCCCAATGGGGAATGGGGAATTCCTGAATGGGCCCAATGGGGAATGTGAACTTACTGTTCCGCCAAACCTGTGATCCGGCGCTAATCGTGATGAGGCCCTATGTCTGAATAGCAGATAGACAGTCAGGAATGAGAGAGTAGGAGGACGGGGCAGAGGAGGTTAGCTTGAAGGAGAGCTGCGTGTCATCCGAATAACACTGGAAGTTAGGATAGAAGGCAGAGATCGAATGGGTTAGAGGAGCAAGGTAGTTGTTGAAAAGCCAAGGCGAAATGATAGAGCCCTGAGGGACACCACAGGTGGAGAGTGAGATGGAAAAGAGAAAAGGGCCTAGTTGAACCTTGGAAGGTCACTCAGAAAGGAAGGAGGTCAACCAGTCCAGAGCCAAGGCTATCACAGCGCTGATTTATAAGGGTATCCCCCTGCCACTTTGTACTTCCCACCTTCCCTCTCCCCTGAGCTTGCGCATTCTTAATGTCACTGGGCCTAGTAAGATCATTGTTTTTGTTCTCCCTTGTTCCCCTCCCTTGCCTCATCACGCTATGAAACACATGTGTATGAGCGCGATAAAAATAAAATATCAATATCAATAAGGGTGGCATAATTGACCATATCGAAGGCAGAGGAACGGGCAAGAAGGATGAGAACGGAAGCAGAGTTGGAATCGAGATTAGAGAGCAAGTCTTCATGGGTGTTCAGGAGAGCAGTTTCCATGCCTCTGGCAGCTCGGAAGCCAGACTGGTGGTCGTGGAGACAACCAACAGGTTCAGTGTGGGGGATAGGCTGGGAGATAGCCAGCTTCTCCAAGAGTTTGCCCAGGAAGGGGGTAATGGAGATAGGACGGTAGTTAGCCAGACAGGAGGGGTCAGCAGAAGGCTTCTTAAGGAGAGGGTGCACAAGGGAGTGCTTGAGGAGTAACAGGAAGGGTCCACTGGCAAAGGAGTGATTGCACGAATCAGCCAAGGCTCGAGCAAGGGAGACAATGTTGTCCTTGATAGTTCAGGAGGAGCAGGGCGTTGGATGAGACTTTCATTGTGCAGCATTGTCTAGAGACCTCATCAGGTGATAGGGGAGAGAAAGAAGAGAGTAGGAGGGGAGGGGAGGGAATAGGGGGGGCCATGGGAGTCCTTAGAGAGTGTGAGGGAGAACGGAGTGGTTTAGAGAAGAGTGAAGGCAGGTTGTCATGAGCTTTAGTAATGAAGAGGCCAATGCAGTGCAGAGGGCCAGGGAAGGAAGAGGAGAACAGGAGACTGCAGTAGGATTAGCGAGTTCCCTGCAGATTCTGAAAAGTTTAGCCATGTTGTCGGTGGCCCCAGCAATGTGGGCTTGGACATAGGCCCTCTTCTTTGAGCAGATGGAATGTCTGTATTGCCTTTGGAGCAGGCGGCAGGCCAGTTTGTCAGAGGATGTGCCTGAAGCCAGCCACTTCCGCTCAACAGCTCTGCACTTGCGTTTCAGAGAGGCCAGGTCGGTATCATACCAAGTGTTGAGCTTGGAGGCAGGCTTCATGCGGATTCTCATGACAGGAGCAAGGATGTCCAGAGTGTTGGAGATGGAGAGGTGAAGGTTAGTAAGGGCTGTGTCAGAGTGAGAGTCAGTGGCAGGAGAGGGAGGGGGAATGAAGGTGGCAGCAAAATCAGCAACTGACACTGGCTTCATAGGTCTAATGACAGAGAAGGAGACTGGCAGTGCAGGCGGGGTCTTAGCCGAGAGACCCAGGAGGTCCAGGTGCGAGGACAGGAGAGCATGATCAGACCAGCAGATAGGAGTAGTGAGAGGGTTGGAGATAGAGATCTCTTCTGAGATGAGAGCATCCAGTGTGTGTCCTGCTGAGTGCGTCGGACCGGAGGGAAGGATGGAGAGGGAAAGAGAGTCACAGAAGCTGTGGTAGAGTCCAGAGGCCGCATCAGGGGAGTCAAGGTGAATATTGAAATCTCTGAGAAGGAGAAGCTTGGAGGTGGAAGCCAGGAGAGAAGAGGTGAGGTCAGCCCACTTTGAGAGGAAGAGGGAGAACGGGCAAGGGGTTCTGTAAATGACCTTAACAATAGAGGAGGGGACACAGTCTTCGTAGCTGGTGGAGTTGGGTACTGTGAGTGTTGCTAAGGTCTACTGCATTAATTACCCTGAATGTTGTCCATCTTAATATTTTGCGTCCTGCTATGGGTGGGACAGCTTTGGTGTGTTTGGAGCTGTTAATGTGTTGCCATATCTGGTCAATGAAGAAGTTGTTGTTGATGTATTTGTCAGTGGACTGTGGCATTGCAGCTTCTAGCAATGCGTTAATGCAGTGCTTCACTGCTTGGAAGATCAATTTCCTCTTGCTGATTGCTTCCATGATTGTTTCTGTGAATTAATTGGTTTTGGTTATTGTGAAGAGTGGTGGTCATGAGTGTCTTGCATCCAGAAGAAAGCGCTCTCAGGGTGATGAGGTGGTCTTGTTAGTGGGATTTTCTGCAAAAATGTTCTCGTCTGTGGACGGCACTCTCGGGTTCAATTGGTTAACTGTGCATACCAAGGTGTGGAAGGTGTATGTTTATTGATTCAAAGTTTCAGTCGTGAACGGGGTTGGCGGTCAAAGTTAGCTTGTGTTCGAGTGCATTAAGCTGGACATTTAAATTCTACAAGGGGTCGACCATTGAGGCCAATCTGATGAGGTTTCCTTGTAGTGTGTCCATAGGGAATTTCTTTAAGGAGCTGTGCGTTGTCTTAGTTGGCCCCGGTGAGTATGGAGGTGTGCAGTGGAGCAGGATGGGTATGGCACTGTAGTCCACCCAATCCAAAGGTAGATGGAAGACATACCATGGATGGGCAGGTGGTGAATTCCAGGTTGAATGGGTTGGCTCTGTGGTGCGTTTCTTTTGTTCATGGTGTTGAGCAACTAGAGTATCATCTTTCTGGTTTTCGTGGTGGCTTGGCTCCTGAGCAGGTTGAAGTCTCAGAGGAAGATGTTACTTGCGTTGTTGATGGATGCTGTTGTAAAGAAGTTGAGAATGTCATTGGGAAAGGCAGTGTTGGCTTTTGGTAGTTGGTAGATCAGTTGCAAGGTACCTCTTAATCATGGGTGACAGGGAAATGGCAGGTGAGGAGATTCATGGATGTGGTTGTTGTGCTCCAGGTGGGTGTTTCTCTATGAGTTCTTGCAGAAAATAGTCAGCCCTCCACCAGTCCTCCCTTTGCAGTCATTGTGTTGGATGCTGTAGTCTTGGGGAGACATCCATGATGTGTGTATCTGGGGATGATCCATGTTTATATGCTAAAGACCATGTTTAGGTTGTGACTCGTAATGACGTCAGCAATCTTTGCAGCATGTAGTACTAGAGTGAGTTTTGATGAGCATGAGGTTGGATATGTGTTTTGGAGGTGGAATGTGGTTGGCGATGACTGGGTGTGTTCCTGACCAAACTGATGCGTGGGGCAGGGTTTCAGCCTCTTTCCAGGTCTTCGCAGGTGGGTGAGGCAGAATTAAGGTGGTGTAGATCCACGTCTACTAGCAGTCCCAATGCATAGGAAAGTAAGGCTCGGAAGCCACCTTTCTTCCTGTTCATGATCAAGCCCTAACATGCACCCCCCTTCTCACAGTACTGTCTGCTTAGTCTTGTCCTAGCCACTAATTTGACCTACCGAGGTGTCCACATCTCTTTGCAGCAGCTGACCTCCAACTGGGCTTATTTTACTGACTCCATTTGTAGATCATTTCTGTTTCAAATGTCAAGATATATTCAATTCGATGATTACAATACAAAAAATACATATTAAACAGCAGCAATGGGCTCCAGAAGGGGAAAGCATCCCAATCCCACCAGTAGCTTTTCTGCCTGGGACTGGGCTGGTGGAGTGGTTAATACAGCCAGAGAAAACATGCAATTGTGGCACCCCTGCCTTAGATTAGTGACAGATGCCTTTATGGAAACAATAGAGCTAAATGGTGCTCCTTTACTGCTGATGCACTAGATATTTGTATTTATTTGAATGTATATAGTGCTTTCGCCGAAGCGGTTAACATAAAAGACAACGGTACAGATAACAATGGAAAAGTGGCAGTACAAATCAGATGGTTAAGGGGCAGTCAGAGGAGAAAGAAGATGAGCCTTTAAGCAGGTACGGAAAATATGATGAGGAAGAGTGGATAGTAAAGGGGAGAGAATTACAAACAAACGGGGAAAATAGGGAGAAAGAGCGAAAGCAAGAGGAAGCACAAGTGGGATTTGGGAACAACAAGGAGAAAGGTAGATTGAGAGCAAAGGGCGTGAGTGGGGGAGATGAAAGAAACTAATGATGAAAGATAGGGGGAGTAAAACCATGCACACATTTGAAGACAATGGAAAGGAAATGAAACCAGATTCAAATGGTAGGATGGAGGCAGATAGAAATGAGGAGGAGATTGAGGCTCAGGGAGGGAGCCAGAAGAAAAGACGAATTTTAGAGTTATAAATGGAGCAAAGAGGAGTGAGAGGAAGCATGGGGAGGTCACTGAAAAGGGAGGAACAATAATCTGTTCCGGAGAAAATTAGGGCAGAGGTGAAGTTGGGAAGGGCAGTAAGAGAGATATGAGAGGAGAAGGAGAGAGGAGTCAAAGGGGACACCGAGATTCCAAGTTTACAGAGAAAAAAAGATGAGACTGGGGAAAAGAAAGGCATGCAGGAGGGAGGAGAGGGAAGGAGAGAATGGGGGGAATAGTGTACTTCTGTATTAGATGAGTGAAGGTGAAGAAAGTGGCATAGCATCCAAGATTGAATAGAAGGTAGACACGAAGGAAGTCAGGTTTAAACAGAGATGGAAGGGCAATATAAATCATTGGTATACCGTATCACTATTTTGTTTGCTTTTTACAAAGCGTACCTTTAGTTCAAAGGTTCAAGAAATGCGTCCTTATGCTTTTCTTTATCCCGAACCAAACATAGAAACAGCGCGGAGGGGACATTCAAGCACTGCTAATTTCCCAAGTCATGGCTGGGCAGACACACACACACAATGTCCGTGGCTCTTCAGGTTGTTAACGTGCTCAGATTGCAAACACATTACTTTTATAAGTGGGAGAGCCTTTCATACGCATGATTGAACATTTCCAACTCCAAGAACTCGCAAAACACCAGTTACCTTGCAGATCTGTGATAGATAACGTGAGCAACACAAAGCACCCATTTAAAGATGTGTCTATTTCCATGATGTCTACTATCTTGACATGCAAAAAGTAAAGTTGATTTAAATCACAAATCAAATGTTTTCAACATCATGAATGACAATGAGCTGGAGGTTTGGGACAAAGAATCGACGTATCTATCTTTGTTTATTAAACAACTTCTTTTATTACGTGTCGTAAATCACTGAAAGTACAGTGTGGTTAAGTAGATTTTGTAGGTTGCCATTATCTTGCATTCTGGTACTTATAGTTTACCATTCAGGATCCGAAAAATAAAGCCACAATGATATTATTTTGGCTTAACATGTTCCTATAAGGATTTACCTCTTGTCATGTGGCTTTATTATGCAATTTGTGTTTTTTGTCAGTAAACTGTATAAGACATTATTACTGTAGACCTTGAAATCCAACAATTAGAGCCAATGTGTGCGATCCTGGTCACCCGCTGCCCCCACTCGAAAAACCTGTACCCCGCCACACCCTCGCCCATCAACCATCTGTCCGGCCAACACAATTCCTCCTTTTTGGATGCAGCCAGAGTACCACAAGTTCCTTTTTCCACTTCCACCACTGTGTTTAAATGACACTAACACTCTAGAAAGTTAATAGGTATCCACCTCAAACTGCCTTATTTTAGCTCCAGCCATCATTTGCCAGGCTGTGTTGGGGTGCTCAGGAAGGGCCCCCACGATCACAAGGGTTTCATGTTGTAATCACCATATTGATGACCGGGGGCCGTGGTAAACTGGGCGTGATGTTGCCATCTCATATGTATTGAGTGTAGTTAATTATGAAAGGGATATAATACTTTTAGTGTTATTTTTTTGGATAGAACTGATACATTACAGATTTGCACATGGTTAGAAAGGTGCTATGTTAAAACCGCAAACGTAACATGAACACGATCTACACATGGGGTGTTCTGAAGTACATGGAAACTGGGAGACAGACAGGGTTTCAATGTGCATGCTGAGGGGGCCTGTCCTGAAATCTTGTGGTTAAGAAGGAACAATATTTATAAAGCATACACACGGATGGACATATAAAAGGAGTTTTAATAAGGAGTTTACATAAATCTGCATGTAGTGGAGTTTTGTGAGTTTATTCAGACTTTGCAGTCAGCAGTTGCACAATGACTTTTAGGGAGCTGGGGGATTCTGGTTTTGTGGGATTGGGGGTTGACAGAAGAAGATTGAATCATCCAGTAGAAAGTCAGCCATAGTGCAGGATGTTGCGGTTTATGGATTAACATTTCCACAAGGAACAGATGTAATTTAGCCCATTGCATTGAAGTCGTGCAGAGGGGTTTGATCATTTGTTTGGGCCAGCAATAAAGATGAGGCCCGTGGCCAGGGTGTCTGGTGTTCAATTGTTTTCTCAGGGTGAAACTAGAGGCTGTACGTGCTGGAGTGATGGTCGTATAAATTAGAATGTCTTAACAGGAGCCAGGAAGCTGGGGAGGAGATCACAATTGGTAGTTCAACGAGAACCTATTTGCTCTGCCCTTTCTCTTATTGCTAATGTATCCAAGCAGACCATGTGCAATCACACATAAGGTTAAAGGGCTCTAGGCCAGTTGTTACTAAATAATGAATTATGTTGTATGTAAATGTTTTATTGTGCCATGAGGACATGACCTACCATGGACCAATCCCCAGCAAAGGCAGACTTAGAACACGATCAGAAGATGGTAGTAAAGATTATTGATGACCAATGAGAAAGAATTAATTGGGAAAAGATTAAACTTCTTTGTAAATGTTTTGTCCAATCGTGTTTGAGCAGTGGGTGTTGCTATATTATCTAGGAGTATTTTAGGTGGTTCATTGAGACTCAGGTTAGTTTGGTCCTACAGTACCATCTAACTGCTCCCTGGATGTTTGTACAATAAACGTGCTTCATGTACTAAACATGCACTTGTTCCTCAGGTTATAGACCCAGTTTGGGCTGATGTAATTAGGCGTCTGCCCCCACAAATCTGAGACATTGGGGGTCTTCTGTCCACACCACTCGGCTGCAGCACCTCACTGTGGGGACCAGTCTTCTGTGCACGGTTAAATAGATAGGTCGGTGGATGCCATATTAGTTAAAGATCTCTCTGCTCCCCGGATACATGGTGCTGTGGTCTAGCTATGCAGGGCCACTTGCCGGAGCACCACATCAGAGCGTTTCGAGTCATTTGAGTGTACTTTTGGAGGTAAAGAAAGGAGGGAAAGAGGGTTGTTTCTTTTGATATAATGGGTTTTGTAAGGGTGGAAGTGGAATTGGAATTGGGGGGGTTCAGAATTAGTCAGGGTTGCAGGGATTGGAAAAGTGGATGTTTTGACAGAGTGGTTGACCTGTTCTGTGTTCTGAGTCCCTTGTATATATCTTTTACCTTGTTTGTTATTTTAGAGGTGTGAGGTGGTATCCTACCCCACACGATAAGTGTGTATGGGGCTTGTCCTGATACCCTTTAGTTTGCTTGTCTGGTTGGCGGGAGCCCTCACCTGAAGGTGGGGAGGCGTCCTATGCTAAGTACAGTCACAGATCCATTCCTGAAGTAGGCCCTTGACATTCTTTTCTATTAGCTGTGCGGGCGGAGCCCTCACCTTGTTTTTCTTGGGTGGTCAAAATAGTGAAGGGGAAACTTCCTGTAGTCAGGAAAAGACGGTTTTGTAGTAGAGAAGGCCGAAGAGAGAAGCAGTGGTGCTCCTATGCACCCCTTCTACGCACAAGAGGTGGGGAAATCTCAGCTATATTGGACGGCTGAGTGTTTTTTAAATAAGATCCTGTCTTTGGTGTACGAGTGAAAAGTAGAATTGAAGTAAATAAGTTGAGTGAGGTGATTGCGGTTTAAACAAGTACGGTGAGTGATTGTGGGGAATGGCTAAGGAATTGGGTAAGAGTAAAAAGGGAGTTTTTGGGGTGAAAAATGTTTGTGCTGTGGGGGCCAGCTCCAAATTGCATTTTTGTGGACATATTTTTGATAACATGGATTGGAGTATGGAGACTCAGTTGAATCATTTGTGACAGGTGTGGCCCGCCTATAAAGCGAAAATTGTAAAGTACCATTGGGAATGGTCGCAGGAAAGTTAGGGTAAAATGATCAATTCTTGGACTGTCTATGTGAATTTGCATACCTTCTTGACTATGAAGCATAAGAGCTCGAAATTAGAGAAGCGGCTAATTGTCTTAAAACTATGGTGGATGTATGAAAAAGAGACATGGGGCCTCATTACGAGGTTGGAGGTAGCCTTCTCGATAAAACCGGCAAGGCTACCTCCAAACTCGCATCCTGGTCCGGCACCCGCGAATGGGCAATTACCGGCTATTCCGGCCCAGCCGGACCTGGTAATTGCCCTTTTGCGGGTGCCAGGCCCGGTAGATAACCATTCTCATTGAGCCCTATAGGGCTCAATGGGAATGGGGAGGGTGGTAGCACCGGTACCGTTAATAACGGTACCAGTGCTACCATCATGTTCTGCTCGCGGGTGCCGGTACGGCCACCTGGTCAGACCTGGTGGCTGCAAGGGCTCCCGCGAGCAAAACTCGTAGTATTGCGGTATGTTGGCAACGGTGCGGGTAGCGATACCAGCACCGTTGTTGCCTTACTGCCATACTTGTAATGAGGGCCATAGAATTCCTTCTGCACCACGCCCATATGGGTGCTATCCTTTATCGCCTGCAGAGGGGTATAGTGACCCTGCGATCATACCTCCATTTTCCCCAGCGGCTACTCCAGTGGCTACGAGACAGGTATAGGTAACGCCTTCATTAATTCCTTTTTCTAAGAATTGGGATCTCAAAGGAAGTGGATAGGTAACTCCTTCAATGGTTAGGGCTGCAGAGAGGTTCCGAGCAGAGAGCGGGAAGGGAGTAACTCCCCAGACTGCTAGATTGGCAGATAGATTAAGGGTGGAGGAACAAAAGAGAGTGGGACTGACAGCTAGAAGCACGGATAGGGGATCAAGAATGAGGGAAAAGGAGGTGGTAAGGTCTTTTCCAGCTAGGATAGAGGATAGGCTGCGGGAGGTGTAATAGACACATAAGTGGGAAAAAATTAAAGAGGCGCTGAGGCTAGCATAGCAAGAGCTAGTGCTGCTACAGCAGAAAAGAGATGAAGATCGGGAAAAGGTGGAAAGACAGGTAAAGGATTTAGAAGAAGGAAGGTGGAGACATGGGCATGTTCTTGTGAGGCTCGATAAATTAGTTATCAATAAGGTTGCGGTGGACATGGACGACGAGGATACTGCCACAGGTACAGGGTTTGAACAGGAAGGACGGGAGATGGAACCCAATGGTATTGTTCAGTATGCTTCCATTTTGGAAAGGGACAATTTGAAAAAAATATATATATATTTTTTTTTTCAAATTGTCCCTTTCCAAAATGGCCACTGGACGTAATTTAACAACGCAATGACGCCATTGTGCGGCACGTGACTACGCGACCGCGATGACGTCATCGCGTCACGTCCAAACGAATACAAAAGCCCTCAAATTCTAACTGAATATCGCTCGACCTGGCCGCTCGGATCTGTGCTTATCAAGGCATCCAGTACGGATTTGAAGTCTTGAAACCAAGTAACTTTAACCCAAGGTAAGAAAACTCTTAATGCAGAGTAAATTTCGTTTACCCTGATCACCTTTCCTTCCTTTCCAAGTCAATTATATGTTTGTAATACAACAATTAGGATTGACATAGCCTCCTCTTTCCATTTAGAATTATCATTGGACAAGTAAAGGAAATCTACACAAACCAAATATACAACTAATTTTAAGTTGAAGTCCCTACAAGCACAAAAAAGATTAATACTAGACAGTTAATATGGTGAGTCAAACAAACTTTTCTATTTATATATAACATGTAGACATGTATATTGTTATGTTAACGCTCCAAAACCTACCAATGCTGCTGTAAACCTTTCTTTCTATCCTATCTTTTCTTTTTTCCTGTAGAAACCATTTTCTCTCCTGATGAACCATTGAAAAAGCAATGGGGAAACACGTGCTGAGAGCAATGTTTGTTTCAAGGATAGAGCAACAATTTGTATTTGGAAACTTGAGAGCAAAGTTTATTTCAAGAAACAATTGTAACTGTGAAGTCAGAGAAAGTTGAAATTCAACACTGGAAATTGTATAATTTTGAATGCAAGTAAATATAAATATCCATGGTGTGATACTTAACACCAACTGAGAAGCCTGAAAGTAAATGCCTTTTTTTCAAAATACTGACAGTTACATTATTTTGTACAAAGGAGGCTGTTATTTTGTTCTGGTGTGACAATTAACACTGAGTCAAATTAAATATATTTTTCAACACTTTTTTGAAACAAGTTTGTGTTATTACTTTTCTGCAACAATAGGATAATTTGAATCTAGCACATTTGACTCACCAACCAAGCTTTGTGCTATTATTTTTTCAAAGTTGGCGCATTAGGGTAATTTGTATTCCCAATTCAAAAGAACTCTTACAATGCTTCCATGTCTGTAGCATGTTCAGGGGATGTGGTAGCTGGAGTAGACAAGGAAGAGGACTGGGATGTCGAGCAGGGACAGCAGGGTGTAGTCGCAATACCTCTGCTCCAGTAGCGATGATAGGTAATACACTATGGAATCATAGGATCCGCCAGGGTACTCACATGGCCATGCAAGTGTTAGGGGAGGGGTGGAGAGAGCCGCAGTTAACTCAGGTGTAACACTGTTTCCGTTACTCCAGAAGGGACAAGGAGGGACATATTATGTCTCATGGTCAGACATGTACTGGAATAACCTGACAAAGACACTCCCTTCACTCACTGAAGAGCAGGGAAGTGGATTTATGCATTAGAGAAACATACTGTTGGTGTCATGTTGGCCATAGGGAATATGAAAAGCCTATTTGCGGCTCTGATGGGGGAGCGGTCAAATGAGCTTTGGATAAAAATGGGATATCCGGGAACTCAGTTAGATACAAATACCCATGATGAATCAGCATTTAATAATTATAGAGCACAGGTTTGGGGAGCCCTGCAAATTATGTATCCTGATACGCCGGATATAAATTCAATATAAAAAAAGACAATGAAAATGGAGGATGATCCTACCACACACATCCAGTTAATTCAGGAGATGTGGAGAGCAGAGATGGGTGAAGGGTGGGATCAAAGTGTGGCAATATTTATCACACGTTAAAGAAAGGACTCCCTAAAGATGTCCAGCATGATTTCGATAAAGTGGTAGGTAAGGAGGCCAAAAGTTGGCTGGAGATGCAAGCACATATTGTGTATTTTTGTAAGACGAGACAAGTAAAAGAGAGGGAGAGTGTACAGCAGAGGTTAAGCTTGTTCAAAAGAAATTGCCAAAGATTTGTCTAAAAGGGGCAGTAATTACACATTTTATGGAGGTATAGCAAGGGCAAATGGAACAACAGGGACACAGTGAACCTGGTATGACACAGGGGTGGATGGACGGGTATGTTCCCAGTCCACGGCCAATGAGATGGTTTTCAGTGGGCAGGGGAGGATATCTGTGAGGGAACGGGTCATTTGGCAGGTTCCGAGGAATGGGTCCCCGGTTTAATGGACCAATGGGAAACAGTTATGGAGGATTCTATGTGTTGGCAGTATTGATTGAAGAAGATGAGGTAGAGGAAGACAGCCTACTACTTCCTGAGAAAGCAACAGCCTTTCTCAGAGCATCCCAGAGGTTGGATTGGGTGTGGCGACACATGGAGGTGGTCCCGTAAGAGTACTGCCCAGGTTGTCTGCGAATGAGTACAATGTTGCAGACAACGTTGCAGTCAGCGCATTTCACCTTGCAAGCCTTAGCCTTTGGTACACCCCCAACGGTGGTAAAGAACCGCCACACCCATGATTCTCTCTGGGTGCTAGAGGTAGGCATTTCCTCTATCTCATCTTCCTGGTATTATTGATTTCTTTTCTGTATCATTGAGCTTTTTCCGTTAGCCATGCCCTCCTGCTGGTGGTGGGCAGGAGGAATGGCCATGGCTGATGCCATTTTTGAAGTTAAACAGCAGTTGTGCTAATATTCTTCCCAGCATGTGCTCTCTCCTGGATTGCACAAGGAAAATCAGTAAGAATAGGTCTAGGAGCTGTGCAAGGGTAAACTTTCACCTTGAAACTTCGTAGATCAGCTGAAAATTGAATTTTGAACTGTTCGCGAAGCATGGACATGTTTTCAAAGCACAAACTCGTCTACGAACACGTCATTACGCTGTGTGTGTGTGTGGTGACATGACACTGCCTGGAAAGCCTGTGATGACATCAGATGTTCGTAAACGTCAATGACCCAAAAAGCAGTCTAAAAAGTTGCAGATAGTTCATAGAAGTGTTAAAAATGTTGCTAGGAGTTGGAGAATGGCACAGTTTTAAGTTGAAACTTTCTAGTTCGGCCCGGGACCCCTCTGGAGCAATCCCCCAAAAATCAGGGGAAAAGCCTCCTAGGCACAAAAAACCCTGACCAGAGAGATGTTTAAGAATCAGAAGTCTTGCAAGAATATCCTCTCTGGTTACTGATGTTATGTCCAGGTAGTTTGGTAATTCTGCAAGGAGCACAGAAGATCTGGTAACTAAGTTGGTTTGCCTTCTTGCAGGATCCGCAAAGGGTATAGACTGGTCAGGTAGCCATTCACTGTGGGTGATCTTGATGAAGAAAACCCTCCCCACGGTAGATGTTGAAGATGGTAACCATAAGTGCATTCGAAGGGACTCATATTGATGGCGGTATGAGGAGTGTTATTATTAGCGAATTCCGCCATAGGGATCAAGTCAACCCAGTTGTTCTGTTCTCTGTTACAAAAACAGCAGAGGTATTGTTCGAGAGTAGAGTTCAATCGTTTGGTCTGCCCATTAGATTGTAGGTGATAACCCGATGATAAAGCTCTCTGAACCCCGAGCTGTTCACATAATGAGGCCCAGAACTTGGAGGTGAACTGGGTTCCGCTATCCGTTACTATGGTCTGAGGGATGCCATGTAGTCGCACTAAATCTTGAAGAAATACCTTAGCTGTTTCTGGAGCTGAAGGGACACCAGCCAGTACTGAGAAATGTGCCAGTTTGCTGTAACTGTCCAGTGTGACTAGTATGGCTGATTTTTCTTTGGAGGGAGGAAGATCAACAATGAAATCCATTGAGATATGCTCCCATGGTCTGGAAGGTAAGACTGCTTGCTGTAAAAGGCCTAGGGGCCTTTGCTGTGATGTCTTGTTGGCAGCACAGATTGGACAGGAAGCGACATAGGCATTGACGTCTCTACTCATGGAAGGCCACCACTTTTGACCTTTATGGCCAGTCAAAGGTAGGTCATGACATCAGCTTAAAGCCTGTGTCCGTAGAGCTTCTTTGGGAAGATAAAGTGATCGTTTATGGAACAGTAACTCGCCCACTTTCTTCAGTTGGAGACACTGGAGGTCTTCTGCAGTGTTGTTTCTGGTGCTGGCTTGTACTTCTTGATAGAAAGTGTTAATAGAGGAGATGAACCTCACTTCAGGGAGCAATATCTCGCTTCCTTGATAAGTTCCTGTATCTTCTCCCCAACTGCGGGACAAGGCGTCTGCCACTAGGTTTTGCGAACCAGGGATGTAAGTTATATCGAAATCAAAGTGGGAGAATTAGTAGGGCCATCGGGCATGTCTCGAGTTCTTGCACTCCATCTGCTGGAGCACCTTCAAGTTGCGGTGGTCGCTGCGCACTGTGAAAGTATTCGCTGCACCTTGTAACAGTGCCTCCACTCCTCACAGGCCCGACGAATGGCCAATAACTCCTTCTCCGGGACAGAATAATTTCTCTCATTGGAGGTTAATGTCTGGGAGTATTAGGCCACTGAATGCTCAAGGTGATCTTGGGCCTTTTGCAAGAGTACTGTCCTCAGGGCTCCCCCTGAAGTGTCAGCCTCGAGTATAAAAGGTTGAGCCTGATCCGGTTGAATCAAGATAGGTGCTGTTGTGAACAATCTTTTGAGTTTCTGAAAGGACGCCTCTGCTTCCGCCTTCCATTCAAACACCACTCCTTTCTTCAAAAGAGAGGTTATCGGCAGTATCAGCTCAGCAAAATTCAGAATGAAACAGCGATAAAAGTTTGCTTGTCCTAGAAACTTTTGAACTTTTTTGACTGATGCTGGAACTGGCCAGCGCAATATGGCAGTCACCTTGTCCGGATCCATTCTCACCCCCTCCCTGGACAGGATAAATCCCAGATATGAAACCTTAGTAGAGTCAAACACGCATTTCTCAGGTTTAGCAGACAACTGACTGTCCTTCAAGCGCTGGAGTACTTCTGACACGTGCCTGTGGTGTTCTTCCAAGGCAGGAGAAAATATGAGAATATAGTCCAAATAGGCAACTACCTAAACATATAGTAGATCAGTGAAGATCTTGTCCACGAACCTCTGGAACACCGCCGGGGCATTCTCCAAGCCGAATGGCATGACTTGGTACTCAAACAGCCCCAGCGGGGTCCTAAAGGCCGTTGTCCACTCATCGCCCTTCTTGATTCTTAACAGGTGGTAGGCTCCACGGAGGTCTGGCCTAGTGAATACCTTGGAATTCCGAACTGCCTCTAGAATGTCCCTTATGAATGTTATAGGGTACCTATCATGCACTGTTATTTGGTTGTGACCCCTGTAATCTATACAGGGGCGTAGTTCTGAGGAGCCCTTCTTAGAGATAAAGAAAAGACAGGCCCCCCAGAAGATTTGGACTTCTTTATCAGCCCATTAGTCAGATTGGCATCAATATATTCCCTCAGTGCCTTCTTTTCCGGAAGTGAGAATGGATACATTCTGCCAAAAGGTATCCGAGAGTCACTCTTAAGATCAGTGCTGCAGTCTTCTGGTCCATGTGTAGGAAGCATTCTGGGGATCTTATCTTCAAAAACCTCCGCAAATGCCTGATAAAAGACAGGCACAGTAGACACTGTAGAGTGGGGTAAGGATACCGAACTGCCTGACTGGGTTTATGCTCTCTGTTTGTCAACATTATGCTTACTGCAGTATGCATCATCGAATCTCAACCTGTTGGTCCTCCAGTCAATCAGCGGATTATGCAGGCGCTACCAAGGGATGCCCAATATAACCAGGAAATGGACTGCCCGGATGACATCAAAAGTGAGGGTTTAAATGTGGTTCCCCATCTGCACTTGAACGGGTTTGGTCTCTATTACTATGGGCCCAGAAGACAAAGGTTTCCCGTCTACCCCTTCCACAGGAATGGGTCTTCTCTTTTCCTGGCGCTGGATGTGATTTTCCTCCACCCAGGTCACATCAACAAAGTTCCCAGCAGCTCTGCAGCCTAACATGGCAAGAAAATTCAAGGTGGGACCGGGAGAGATTATGAAAGTAATGGGAAATACCATTAATCTTTTGTCCTCTTCATTTACTGGTTGTGTGCTGTTGCAGGGATTTGGGCTGTCTTCCCTGATACTTCCCCTGCGTAGGAACGGGGCAGAGCGTTTCCCTGACGTCTTGGTCGTACCTCTGGACAGCTTCTCAGATGTTTTGAGGAACCGTAGTACATGCATAAATTCATCTTGCAGAGTCTCTTCCGCTCTTCCGGTGTCAACGGTCCCCTTGCAGCTCCTATCTGCATTGGCACTGTGGTCCCCTTTTCTTTGGGAGTCGACGGGAAGGTTAGTAAGGGAGGAAAGGTGTGAGTCTTCCTTCTCTTTTGATGTCCCTCCTGTTGTCTGAACTCTATCTGCAGGGCTAATGTAACTTGTTCTTGAAATGTGTTGGGTCTAACCACACTGGCCAACTCATCCTTTACCTCCTCGTGTAGCCCTTTGCGGAAGATGGTTTGTTGAGCAGAATCAGGCCATCGAGCCTCTACAGATAGTCGTTGGAAATGAGTTACGTATGACTGTACGTCTCGGATACCTTGTCTTATATCCAGTATTGCCTCAAATGAGGAATATTGAACCTCTGGACGGTCGAAGCGTGTCTTAAGGTTCGGTACAAACAGGTCAAAGTCGTTTACAGAGGGATCCGAGTTGGTGACCAGGGGTGTAGCCCAAGCTAAAGCACTTCCAATAAGATTGGACACGAAAAACCCCACCTTGGCTCTTCCAGTTTCATAAGTCTTGGGTCGAAATGCAAAGTGGACTGAGCAGGCATCCAGAAACTCCCTTAAATGCCTTAGATTGCCAAATGGAAAGGCCATAGGCGGCAGGTGTCCTCTGTTTTCGTCTCTAGTGACTATTTGCTGACCAAGAGCTATATTCTCTGCACGTAGGTTCTGTATCTCTACCTGCAGCCCCTGCAGGGCACTGCACACCTCTTGGAACTGCTCCAGGGACGCCATTGGGATTTGTGGGAATTGTATGGTGTCGAGCCCTGGGTACCCCTCCCAGTCCTCCTCCTCACCTGTGTCCTCAATTGACCTCTCTGGGGTCTCTGATTCCTTCTTCTTGCGTGGTTTTGCGAGACTCCTTGGTCTTTTTTTCTTTTTTATGATGACGGTAGGGGCAAGCTCCCTCGGAGGCCAACTTGGCCTGGCGATGACCCCAAGACTAGGGGAACCCCGAGGAGCAAGACCCCCAAAATCAGGGGAAAAGCCTCCTGTTACGGTCACCTGGCTCCCACAGGGGCGTCAATCCGAACTAGACAGTTGCGGTCTCCACCAATGTGACGTGTAGTGCCAAGATGACAGACTGGACTGGCCCACCCAGCTTGGTTTGCTTGGCCCATAGGAGTATTCTTCTGTAAATGGAGAAAGGGAATTCAGTTTGCAGCTTGACCCCAGCGAAGAGTTCCTCGTGGTAGCTGACGAAGTTCAGGTAAGGATTTGTCTTATCCAACATAGTTCAATAAAATAAGGCCAGAATGTAACCTGTTGCTTTCTCCCTTATTCAGGTGCGGAGAGAAAATATGAAGTTCGGGGAATAATGCCTCCGGCGGTAAAATTAGGTAAGTCTATTGTGGTGAGAAGGATTCCCCTTGTTGTCCTTTTGTTCCCCTTAGGGGCTGGGGTACAGCGGGGATGCTATGGAGGCTGCGCCAACCCGTGAAGAGGAATAGTACCCCCGGCGGTAAATCAGGTAAGTCTATGGGGGTAGTTACTATTGCCTCTGTTTATTCCCTTGGCTCACCTTTGCTGTTCTTGTGTTCCCCTGAGGTGCCGGAGTGCGGCGGGAACGTGCAGAAGGAAGCGGTGGATCGTGAGAATGCTGCGAAGGCCGGTGAGTTCAGCGCCGCGCTGCAACAGGCGAGGCGGCGCGCGTGAAATACTTCTTTATTCCAGCTCGAAGGCGCAGTGGATCCGGAATTCAGGTAAGGATCGAAGGTATTGCTCTTGTTCTAACCTTTTGTCCTTCTGTTTCCCTTTTTTCTAGGAGCTGCAGACTCGAGGCGGGCGTGGCAGAAGCCTGGATGCAGGCTTGCAGACACGGTGAGCGTTACGCTGCTGGATGCAGAATAACGTGAAGCATGTGCTGCTCTTTGGGCGTGGTTTAAATAGCCTCCAAAGTAGTCCCAGGTAAGTATTCCACCCCAGCCCCACCCGAGTAAAAAATAGTCCCAAGGTAAAATAGTCTCTTCCAAAGCCTCATTTGGCTTGGAGCTCTTGCAGCATGGTCTGCATCAGGTAAGTTTGCAGCATGGTCTGCATCAGGTAAGTTTGCAGCATGGTCTGCATCAGGTAAGTTCTACTCTATGAGCCTGGCGCCATAGGCGCCAGGACCGCACCCAAACAGCCTCTAACAGGGGCTTTTGGGCTTGCTCTAAATAACTTGATGCCTGCTTCCGGGGTTGCTGGACCTGGTCTGGGTCCCCGGGGGTAGGCATCATGACACTTCCCGGCACAAAAAACCCTGAGCAGAGAGTTGTTTAAGAATCAGAAGTCTTGCAAGAATATCTTCTCTGGTTACTGATGTTATGTCCAGGTAGTTCGGTAATTCTGAAAGGAGCACAGAAGATCTGGTAACTAAGTTGGTTTGCCTTCTTGCAGGATCCGGAAATGGTATAGCAATATGCAGCAGATGGTAAAAGATAGAATGGGGATTCGACCATCCAAAAGGGTGAAAGTCCAAACTGTAACAGTGGTGGTAAGGAAGGTGGCAGCAGGATAGGCTACGAAATCAAACAGTTGCACGCCAATGAAAGACAGCAGCCAAAAAGAAGTCCAGAGGCGCCGGGCAGGAAGAGGATGAGAATCCTCCAATGACACCCAGCGAGGAAGGAGAGAAAAGGATGCTAGGGAGCCGAGAAACAGGAGACCGCGAGGACGCAGGGAAAGATAAAGACTGCGAGAACGCGGGGAAAAGGAAAAGACTGCGAGAGCGTGGAGAAAAGCATGCACTGCAGGGAGAGGTGAACGGGTTGCTGAAAAGAAGAAAAACAGAACTCACAGAAGAGTGCAAATGGCAAGAAGCCCAAAAGTAAAAACAGATCCGTGGGAAGGAAAGGAACAGGTAAGTAGAAAAGGGGAATAGGGAAGACACGAAGACTGTGTAACCAAGAGCGGTCATAGAAGTAAAGAAGCAAATGAAAAACATACACAAACGCCGGTAGAAAGTTTGAACAAGGAATAATGTCAGAAGAGTTCACCAGCGGCGTGCAAAAACAGAAAGAAAAGTGTGCACAGACAAGAAAACAAGAGACAAGTCGGGAAACTAAAAATGCTAGACTAATTAGCACAGAGGTAAGGCAGCGTAAACCCAGGAAACGGATACAACGCACCAAAGACCGGTCTCCACCCATATTTATGGTGACGGCGGCCATCTTGGAGGAACTCTAGACCGTTTAGATGGAATACCAGAACACCATGTTACTGGTACCTCCACCTCTGTCAACACTTCCATGGGCGCAGTATGACAACATGTTTGCTGCATCATGCAAAATTACTTTTCCAGAGGATTTTTGCAAGATGGTGCCTGCCAACCAAGCCGTAAACCATGTTCGCCGGGAAGGGAAACAAAAAATGTTGTCGGGACCTCAAAAAACACGTTTCAAGGGCCTAGGATGCATGATTTCCGAGATATTTCTACCACATTGCACCGCAACAAACTGCACCACGCCAGGGTGAGGCAAAACAGCAACGTACAGGATCATTCATTTTCAACAATTGATGAGAGTGTTATCATGTCTGTGTATAGAACCTGTTCGGAGAACAGGCACTTCTGCTAGTAAAATATACAATATTTTTAGCTTAGGCGTTTGGAAAAAAGCATTGTAAGATGCAACTTTTATACAGATTTGTAAATAATTGCAGTGGATGGGAAGCCGAAATTCCTTTCCAAATTCAGAGACAGTGGGCCTCATTATAATAGTGGCGGGAATGGTATGAACGGTGCCGGTAAGGCACCGGCACCGTTCATACCGTCCCGCCGCATTACGAGTGCTGCTCGCGGGTTCCTGCTCGCCAGGTTTTACCTCGCGGGCTGTGCGGCACCCGCGAGCTGAACTCGTGATTGCTCCGGCACTATCATGAACAGTGCCGGTGCAACCATGCTCCCCACCTCCATTCTGCCCTTCTGGGGTAGAATGGGGATCAGGAGCCCGGCAATACCGCCACCCGTGAATGGGCAATTACCAGCCCATTTATCTCGTAATGGGCCGGTTATTGCCCATTCGCGGGTGGTGGGGCCGGTAGCGAGCATGAGGGTAGCCGTGCCTGCCATACAGGCACAGCTACCGCCATGCTCGTAATGGGGCCCAGTAGCTCACTAACTACACATGCTCAAAAAAGTGACTAACCTCATTAGTACGTTGCACCCATGGAAAATAATGTGCGCATGACAGCCAACCAGTTCCGCACATACAGAAAAATGATTAAAGAGAACATTGGACAGGAAGTAATGAATTTAAAAAGTTGCATATCAGGGTAGATTCACAACAAAGATACTGACTTACATCTGTTTGATTCAGAAAAGTTATTAAAAGTAAGTGAGTTACTAGTGACTTAAGCCAGACTTGCTCTTGGTGCATCAAGTCCAAGCCTGTTCCTCATAGTAGCTCTGGTGAATTGGCTGAAGCGTTTTCTTCTTGCCTTGCTTTGTACCTTAACCTTCCTATTATTCCTCTAAGATCTTTTCAGATGGATTGTGTTTTCTAGTTTTGTGTGGTATGTCACTTTTGGGGCCCTCTAGATGTTGGCAATTTCATCACCCCCCTTTTGCCCGAGTAATGGTTCTTCTCAAACGCAGAGCGTGATGGTTGTAATGTGCTGCCACACATCACCAGAGACCATCTCGGATATAGTACATGGGGCATGATTATGCACCATGCTGCAAAACCTTAACCCTTCATTAAGTTTGCCAGTCCCTGATCAGAGTGAAGATTCTGTGTCGCTTATGTATTTTGCCTGCATTGTCGATTTACAGAAGAATGCAAAATGCAATCTTGTTCATGTCTGTTTTCCAGAGGCAAATTCCAATGAGCCATTCTAGTGGATTGGGCTGCAGACATTTTTTTTAGATCCTTGACATTTTCAGTTATGGATGACTTAGATTATTACGTGCATTAGTTCATCAATCCATTCATCTAGAGATATATTTCAGTCAGCATAAATCAGGATTTTGCAGTAACCTGCCCTGGCTGCCTCTTTATTTATACCAATTTTTGTTCAGATTCAGAGTAACTTCTTTCACTCACGTGTGGGTACAGATCCTCAATATGTGCTTTTGTGAATCAACAACTTGAACAATTCATCAACTGCACGAAAGATGTTTGCACATGCACACAAAGAGACATGTTCCTTTTCAGTTGTAACCAAGGTATTTTAAATTATCAGTAATGTATTCAATCTATTATAAGTAGCTTCTTGATAGAATGCTGAACATGTCTCGTCATGTGTAGAGTGCATTCAGTGTTATTGTTTTTGGTGCTGGGCCCGTACTGTCCTTTTTTCCTTTCCCTCCTACCCCACTGATTGCCTCTCCTGTCATTTCATCCCTCCCATGCTATCATGTCTTTAGGCATTACCCCTATCCTAACAGTAAAATAAAATCCACAGTTACAAACGCCAAAACTATTGGCTTTGCCAATGCTTGTTTCTTACAGAGACAAGCGCAGCCAAGGCATCAATAGTGGCAGAAGGGCACTATACAAGACCATTTGCATTACATTCTATGACAAGACTGGAGGCGAACATTATGCTTCAACTTCTTTAATTTACTAATCTTCAGCAGTTTCAACAAACCAATAAAACCAATATAACAAAACACTGACAAGGTCTTAACAAGCTTTTCTTCTTTTGAAACTACAATCCCCACAGTGTATGTAGTCCATCTCCCTTCATGCTCAGCTATGACCACTTCCTGTCTCTGAGCTCCTCCTCTTCTTTTACTGCTCTTCAAGCAGAGAAGTACCTTTTTGACCATCTCCCTATATGATGTGGAGTGTGAGAGTTATGTAGTGGAGGTTTGGCTGCATATAGCAGGCGCATCACAGAGTGCGAGCAGTGAAAGACACTTGTCAACATATATCTGAGAATATCCGTGAATGTTTATTACGCGTTGCCACAGGGGCGCGCATCGTTATTGCGGCACGCGCGTCCCTTGTTTCGTCCATATACGTATAGAGTATTTGGAATAATTAGCCCGACTCGTGCGGGCCAGGCTTCCATGGCGTAATTACCCCGTGCTGTATGACTGGCACCCCAGGATTTTTTTTGCCGGTGCCGTGGAAGCCTAGCAGTGCACTCGCAGGAGCGAGCAAGCGCCAGAGCCCTCCGGCCCCCTCCCTTGGGGAGACGGAGCCAGAACACAACGTGCTGCTTCCGCATCGCAAGATTGCCTGCGACGCGGAGCGGAGAACTCAGACAAAGCCGGGCCCGGCGGTGATCAGACATCAGCTACACCGTAGCTCATAAACAAATAAACTAAGCGCGTATATTACCGGAGTGAAGAATCTCCGTTCAGCAACATGCTCGCCTGAAGAGCGTGAGACTGCTTTCTGGCAGGGAGCACCAGAGCAGAGAAGCTCCTTAGGGCGTGATAAAGACACGAAGCCCAGGCAGAGACACAGAGCACTCTCTCAGAGAGCATTCTGAGGCAGAAGAGCCCAGATCAGGCTATATAGCCAACAGTCCGGTGCAGCCACAACATAAAAAAAAATATATATATATAGATATAGATATATATAGATATATAGATATATATAGATATATATATTAATATTGAGTAACAATAACTGGGAGAGAGCAAAGATTCTCACCAAAAGCACCTACTAGTGAAGGGATGTGCTCTGACACCTGGTATACCAAGCACACAGCAACCTCCCAGAATGTCTGAATTTGAGTGGAGTGAAGAGGCGCAGTCATTAGACTTGGCTGCCAGCTTCAAAGAGGTGCTGGGAAACTCACTAATGGATGCAGTGGCCCAAGGAGTTAAACCCCTACAAGACAGGCTGGAGACTCTGGGGGCAATCCTACACCAGCCCATGGATAGCACCATAAGAACAGAGTGCACGCCCGCTGAACCCTCAGAAGCAGGGTGTAAGGGAGTACTAAGGCTCGAAAGAGGAAAGCCTCTTGCGACACCCAGGGCCCTTCAGATGGAGCGAAAGAAAAGGCCCCAGAGGTTGTCGATGCCTTCGCAAAGCTTAGAGAAGTGTATTTGCAGCATCAGACAGTGCCGAACCTCACGACCCCTACTCCAGGGGAAGAAGATGAAGGAGAAGAGAACCTAGGCTCGGAAGAAGAGCCAGTGGAAGGAGACCCTCCCTCCCAGGACGAGGATGAGATAGGGGAGGAGGAGGAAGTCAAGCCCAGCGGAGGAAAGAGAATCCGCAAAGAGAAACACCTCGAGGAGGTGGAAGAGGACATGTTCGATCCGGATAGCATCCGGAACCCGAGGTCATCTGACTGGGAACCATCGCCAAGAGTGGCACAGTACATGACCCAGAGGTTAAGGAAAGCGCTCGACAGAGACGTCCAACAGCGCCTTCGAGCAGAGTGCCCGAGACCAGACCTTCCGGGTAAAGTAGCTGAAACACCGGAACTAGACCCCAAGATGCTTACGTTCCTATCTAAAACAAGCAAAGATCCCCGTAAGGCCATTGACAGATCTTGGAAGAGTTGCCAAGAGAAAGTGCTAGACCTAGCCGGTCCGCTCACAAAAACCATGGACCTGGCAGAGAGGGCTAGAGACACGGGAGAAGAAGTAGACCCCGATGCCCTGGCAGGCTGGGCACAGAGGGCAGTCTGTTTACTAGGCAATGCCAACTGCGCCATCGCCTCAGAACGAAGAAGGGGGCTATTGCTGAAGATTGATGCCAAACTTAGCGACCTTGCATCATACGAGGCAGGAGAGGCAGCACAAGGACTCCTCTTTGGAGAGAAATTCGGAAAAGAAATGGGCCGCTTCGCCGGTACCTTCACCTCTCTGGAAAAAGCACAAGCCTCGATCCGCAAGATCTTTCCAAACTGGGTTTTTGCTGGGACCAGTCGCCACAGGGGTAACATGGCTGGTCGAAACCAGGGAGGAAGAAGACCCCCAAATCCCAGAGCCCAGTACTGGGAGAACAGACAACAGGATTCCTTCTTCCCATCCAGAGGGCGTTTCCCGAGAGGACGCAGAGGGAGAGGATCCGTTCGAGGACAATGATTCACACAAGGTCAGAGCAGCTCATTACCCTTCAGTAGGGGGGGAGGGGCCGGTATGTTCTGGAGAAACTGGCATGCGCTTTCCAGCGATACCTGGGTGTTGCAAACCGTTCTAGGTATGCGTCTAGAAGTGTCCGAGAGACCCCAGCTTTGTAAGCAATATGTTCCTGGTGCACAGGAAGGAGAAAGTGCAACCAGTTATAAAACCTCAAAGAACTGAATGGTTGGGTAGTCTACCACCATTTCAAGATGAGGGCATCCATCAGCTCCGAGGCTCCCTCAGAGAAGGAGACTTGCTGACGAGACTGGACCTGAAGGACGCCTACCTAACGGTCCCAGTGGCAGAGGAATTCAGGACCTTCCTAGCTTTTCGCTGGAAAGGGCGGTTTTGGTGATTCAAAACAATGCCCTTCGGGCTTGTGTCGGCTCCTTGGGCCTTTACCAAGCTAATGAAGCTAGTAGTGACAGCGATAAGGGAGAAAGGCATAAGGTTGGTCATTTATTTAGACGACCTTCTGGTGCTAGCCGAAGACCGAGAAGCACTCATCAGACAAAATGGGTCCAAGACCTGCTGTCGTCCCTAGGATTCCTAGTCAATGTAGAAAAGTCGGACACCATACCAGCGCAGAGGCTAGACTTCCTAGGTTTTTACTAGACACCAGGAAAGCCACGCTGGATTTCCCAGCCCGGAAAATATGCAACATCAAGAGGGAAATAAGAGTGTGCCTACAGAAACAAGTAGTTTCGCTCAGGACGCTAGCGAGAATAGTGGGGCTTCTTGCAGCATCCATTCAAGCCATATTTCCCGGACCCTTACACTATCGTGCACTGCAGAGACTAAAGATAAGACACCTGCATCAAGGCTTGAGGTATCATCAGTTGGTACCTTTGGATCAAGAATCCGTGACAGAACTGGAATGGTGGTTGAAGAATATGGACGCCTGGAATGGGTGGGCCATTTTCGGAGATCGACCGGACCTTATCATAGAATCCGACGACAGCCGCTTGGGCTGGGGGGCAAGATGTGGGGACCTGCAGACAGGGGGGAAATGGAGCGAAGAGGAGCTCCGCCTCCACATAAATTGTCTGGAGCTGTTGGCAGGGTCCTTTGCAATCAGGGCCTTCATGAAAGGGAAGATGAAGTCGTGCGTCTTACCGAAGATGGACAACATATCAGCTGTTCGATATATAAACCATCTAGGTGGCACCAGATCCAAGATGCTAGCAGAGCTAGCGAAATATTTTTGGCACTTCTGCCAGCAATCAGAGACATCAGAAACAACAGAGTTCCTCCCCGGGACACTGAACATAGTAGCGGATAGGAACTCGCGCCACCTCACGGACTCCAGCGATTGGAGGCTGGATCCAGCAGTGTTTCAGAAGATGAACAAGAAATGGGGACCGCTACATATAGACCTCTTCGCATCCCGGTTGAACACTCAGACAGCCCTGTACTTCAGCTGGAGGCTGGACCCAGGAGCTCGAGGGACAGACGCGTTCCTGCAAGAATGGAGCGGCGGCCCACACTATGCCTTTCCCCCATTCGTGATGCTGAGCAGAGTTCTAGCGAAATGTCACAGGTGTGGTTTCCAACACTTATCAAGCTAGCAACAGACCTTCCAAGAGTCCGACCGGAAAGAGAACAACTGCTCACAGACCGAGTTGGGTTGTATCATCCTCTGAGAGTGAGAGGGACACTCCCGCTCATTGTGTGCAGGATATCTGGAGACGTTGGGCACTGCCAGGCATTTTGGCGCAAGCTGCAGAGCTCATTGCATAATCCTGGGCTCCATCCACTAGAAGGACCTATAAAGCGGCTTGGGCCAAATGAATTAGCTGGTGCAAGAGGAGAGGTGTTCATCCCATTTCTGCATGTGTAGTGATGATACTGTACTTTCTAGCACAGTTACTACAAGTCGGACGAGTGTTCCGCACAATAGGAGTATACCGGTCCGCGATATCCCCAGGACATCCGCCGATTGAAGGAGTACCAGCAGGGGAACACCCAGCAGTGGTTAGGCTCATTCGAGGAGCCAGAAAGGTGCCCCTAGAACCTCGATACAAGACAATCTAGGATGTATCGGTAGTCCTTAAGCTATTAGAAAGCTGGCCGGTAGACAAGATACTTATCCCTTAAGCAATTATCAGGAAAGCTAGCAATGCTTTTGTGTCTAGTATCTTGTAAGCGCGTATCGGATGTGAGAGCGCTGGAAGTAAATAGAAGGTCCTTTGGTCCAGAGGGAGTGACTTTCACAATAGTGAAGAGGACTAAGACAGGTACTTCTTCAGTACACTACCCATATTTTCCAAACAGACCTAAGTGGTGGGTAGCGAGCTGCGTTAAGGAGTATGAAAGCAGGATAGCAGAACACAGAGCAGCTAGTACCACGCAATTGCTCATAGCGTGCAGGAAACCTTTTCAAGGCGTATCCACATCTACCATTGCTAGATGGGTTAAGGAGATCATGCAGGCAGCAAATATTGACCTGGAGAAGTACGGGGCACACTCAGTACGGGGAACGATGGCTTCTAAAGCCTTTAGAGCAGGAGTGTCTCTAAGAGATATTATGCTAGCAGCGGACTGGGCAAATTATTGCATGTTTAAAGAGTTTTAGTTTAAGCTGACCAAGAGCTTAGCGGTTGCTGTGTTGGGAAGCCTTGAACAAGCATAATGCTCGCCTTCAGTCTTGTCATAGAATGAAGATTAACCCTGCTAACTGCGCAGGGAGTATTAATTCTATGAAAGACTAGGAGGCAAGCATTAAATTCCCACCCAAGTTATGTATTGTGTATATTCTGTATATTGTGTACATCTGTATATTGTGATGGATAATACTGTATATGATAGTGGCAATACGTGGACACCACCATGCTTTTTCTGCTTTGTATTATTCCTAGGGGAAGAGCAGAAGAATAATTGAGATAGGTGGCTAGCAATGGTAGTCGCCTAGAGTCGAGAAAGATCAGCATCCGGTTTGGATTGGTTTAAGTCTTCGCTCTGTTGCCAGGACATAGTGTGGAGTTTAAAAGAAAGTGACATTTGAGAGCGAGTAAAAGAGAGGAGTAGCTCAAAGACAAGAAGTGGTCATAGCTGAGCATGGAGGGAGATGGACTACAGAGACTATGGGGATTGTAGTTTCAAAAGAAGAAAAGCCTGTTAAGACCTTTTCAGCGTTTTGTTATATTGGTTTTATTGGTTTGTTGAAACTGCTGAGGAGTAGTAAATTAAAGAAGTTGAAGCATAATGCTCGCCTCCTAGTCTTTAATAGAATTAATACTCCCTGCGCAGTTAGCAGGGGTAATTTTCATTATCTATCCTAAGCATGGGGCTGAGCGAGGGCTGGTTGTTTAGGGCATTCAACACAGCCATCAGCATGAATGCTTCCCTAGCACCCACACATTCACATCCACACCACAGGAGTTGCTGGCAATATCTACAGGTAGGACCCCAGTCTGAGAATCAAACAGAAAGTCTTGGGTGTCTGAACAGTCCTGTGGCTGCTCAGGCATTTTAACCTTGGATTATGCTGAGCAGAGGAGGTCTGAGCCTGGATTAAGGATCCTTAGGTCTAATGCAGTGACTTTGGAAGGAAATAACCAAAAGGCCCCTGGAGGGTGGGACCGCCTGTGTTAGCTTTCCGTTATTTGTGCCCACACATGTAATACACCCCAACAGACATCAGGCATTCCTGGCCAGAGATTGTGTGGAATCACCACGCTGCATAACCAGAGTTTGGGGAGCTAATGTTTTGACCACTCACTTCAGATCTCTCACCAACGAACCACAAAGAACCCCACATAGGTAGGAAATTTGATCTGCTCATATATGCCATCATGTGAGATCATAATCAGTCAGTGGTAATTATGGCACCCAGTAATAGAACGCTGGGGTTGAGCAATTCACGTTTGAGTGGGGCAGTGTGTGTTAGAAAGTGCACAGTGACATAGTGCAACACACCCTTCTCCCTGTCCTTCAACCTCTTTCCCACCTTTCTGCTGGGGCTCCCGAGCAGTTTTCCTTCCCCTCGCTACTAGCCCCTGTGCAATAACAGATAGGGAATGTTCTAACAAGCACCGCCCTGTCCATGACCCACAAGCTCTCCCGTCACTAGCACAAACAGACAAGCCCCTCACTTCCAACACTTGAAGGGGTGGAGAGAATTTCTTTAAATTTACAAGGCATGAAGACTAGGATCACCAGCCATAAACCCAATCACCAACACTTATTTCCCTAACTTGCACTGCTTTGCAGGAGCCATACCACTCTTTAGTCATGGCCTGTTTTCTCACTCCCACTAACTCATGCTAACCCCATCTTTCTCTCTCTTTTAACAATTAGCCAGCATGGTCCTAGAATTTTCCCCATAAGCCTACCTCTCATGGCTTTGAACGGAATCAACTCTCTCCAATACCGGGAGTGGTACGATAGCTCCACAGCCTCTGCTGCACATCCATCTTCGAAGGTTTGCAAGCACTGAGGCTGGCTTCTAGGAATTTCTTAAGAACCCTGTTGAACCTCTCTACTTGTCCATTCAGTGATCATTATGTGATGTACTCCACAGCCCACCAGAAAGGCTTTAATTTCCCTACAGCAGAAAAGGGTTCCATTATCCGAGATCACACACTCTGCTATATCTGATACTCTCGATATTCTTGCCCCTGTCATGAGAATCCGCCTGAAGCCCAAAGCTAAGTACCAATCGTGGTACGACTCAGACCTCGTCACCGTTAAACGTAAGTGCAGGGTGGCCGAGAGGAAATGGCGTGCTTCATGTACATTCTCTGACAAACTGGCCTGCCGCCTGCTCCAAAGGCAATACCGCCTCTCTGTCCTCACCAAGAAGAGAGCTCTTATCCAATCCCGCATCTCTGCAGCATCCAACAACTCGGCTGAACTCTTTAAAATCTGCAAGGAACTGGCCAATCCTGCCGCAGTCTCTACCTCTGCTGCCCCTTCCCAGGCCCTCTGCACGGCACTGGCTTCTCACTTCATCTCTAAAACTCAGGACATCCTGTTCTCACTCTCCTCCTCTCTACTCCCTCCTTCTACTCCATGCTCTCCCTCTGGCCCTTCTGCCGCCACCTCTGCTCCCTCCTTCTCTGCCTTTCCCCTGTTCTCCGTAGATGAGGTTTCTAGACAAGTCCAATCTATGAAAGTCTTGTCAAAACAGGTTCACCCCTGTTCCTCCAAAACCATCATGGACCACATCGACTCCCTGGCTCCTGCCCTGGCCAACTTCTGCAATCACCCCTTCGCCACTGGAGTCTTCCTATCCCTCTGAAGCACTCCCTTGTGCGCCCTCTTGTTAAGAAACCCTCTGCAAGCTCTTCCTGCCCGGCTAACTATCGCCCAAACTCCATCACTCCCTTCCTGGGCAACCTCCTAGAAAAACTGCCCATCTCCCAGCTTAATCTCCCTTCTGCCTTTGACCCGGTCAACCATGCCATCCTGCTCAAATGTCTCTGTGATAACCTGGGTATCACCGGTCAGGCCCTGACGTGGCTGACTTCTTTCCTCTCTGACTGACCCTCCACGGTCCAACTTGGGTCCTTCCTCTCTGCTATCTTTTTCTCTACCTGTGTTGTTCCTCAGGGGTCCAACCTCTCTCCCTGGCTGTTCAACTTGTACCTGGTACTTCTTGCCCACTGCATTGCTGCTCTCTGTACCAACTTTCAGTGCTATGTGGCTGAGACTAAGCTAATTTTCCTTCTCTCATCACTGACTGTCTGTCTGCTATCCAGGAGTGGTGTACCGCCAATGACCTATGCCTTAATGCCAGTAGGACTGAGATTCTCCTCATCGGTACACTCGCTCCCTCCTTTCCTGTTGCACTCTGGCCGGCCTCTCTTGGCCATCTTCCTGCCCCCACCTGTGAGACTTAAAACCTCGGGTCATCTTCGACTCCACACTCTCCTTCTTTCCTCACATCTCAGACGTCTCTAAGAAGTCACACTTCCAGCTGCACTTCCTCAGAGGTATTCTACCTTTCCTCTCCTTCCCCCAGAAGATCACTGTCTCCAGAGCTCTGGTTCTCTCTAGACTGGACTATTGCAAAAGCCTCTTTCTAAATCTACCTGCCTCTACTCTCCGCCCTCTGCAACTCATCCAGAACAGGACTGCGAGACTTGTCCTTGGCCTCAAGCACAGGGATCGTATCTCTCCAGGACTGAAATCTCTACACTGGCTCCCGGTGGCTGTCGGGATCAAGTTCAAATCTGCATTGTCCACAAGGTCTTCTGCGGTCTGGGGCCGCAATACCTTCAACTCCCTCTTCCCAAATATCTTCCCTCTCGACCTCTTCGCTCATCTGCCTCCAACTCCCTTAGGGTCAGTCACTTCTCCAAGCAACAAGTTGGTGATAGATCTCTTTTCTCGGCTGGGGCCTCCCTCTGGAACAGCCTCCCTGCTTCCCTGAAACTTGAGGAGAACCATATTTGGTTCCGGAAGCACCTCAAAACCTTTCTCTTTGCTACTGCCTTTTCTCCTTCCCTCCTCTGCTGACCTCCTGGCTGAAACTAAATCTGTACTAGTTACCTGGTCACTCTCTGTTCTCGGGGCCCAGGTCCCTCCGCCTCCAGTCACACACACCTGCACTGCCTGCCTGGCAACCCCGCTCTTGGGGACTGTCTTTCCCTCTTCCCTCTTCCCATGCACTTGCGCGATCTGAATGACACCTGGCCTAGTAGGATCGTTGTCTGTGCTCCCTTTGTTCCCCCTCCCTTGCCTCGTTGCACCTTGAAAGAAACAATTGTGTATAGGCGTGTTATAAATACCATATCAAATCACACTGAGGACCTCCTTTCCTTGACATCCCTCCATCCCGAATACATCTTGTAGGAAGCTTATCACATTCCCTCAGGAAGAAGCTCTAACAAAGGCCACCTCAGGACACTTACTATAATAGTCGATAAGCACTATGCATACCATCGCTGCTGTGGGAGACCATACAATGTTCCTACTAAATTGATGCCTACCTTATTCCAGACTCCCTGTGGTAGCTTGACAGGTGTCGAAGGTACTGCCCTGATCCTCATTCCTACCACTGTTTATTCATGCCCTGTTTCTTCTGTACTCTCACTAACTCACGCTCTCCCATCTTTTTCTGTCTTTTACCAAATAACCACAAGGGTTTTAGACTTGTCCCCATTAGTCTCCCTGTAATGGCTTCAAACAGTATCAGCCCTGTGGTAGAATGGGGAGTGGTGTGATAGCTCCACAGCATCTGTGGCACAGCCATCTTCCAAGGTTTGCAAGCACTGAAGCTGATTTCTGGAACCCTGTTGAACCTCTCTACTTGTCCGTTTTCTGCAGGATGGTATACAGAGGTCGTTATGTGATGTACTCCATGTTATGTGATGTACTCCACATCTCTCCAGAAAGGCTTGCTTTCATTTCCCGGGAACAGAAAAGGGTTCTTTTTCCTGAGATCACACACTGAGGACATCCTTTTCCGGAGATCACACAATGAGGACATCCTTTCCTCCTAAAGACACCTTGTAGGAAGCTTATCACGTTCTCTGAGGAAATAACGCTAACATTGGCCGCTTCAGACCTCTTTAATAGTCAATCGGCACTACCCCATACTATGCTGCAGTGGGAGACCATTCAAAGCTCCTACTAAGTTGACACCTATCTTATTACAGAATCCCTTTGGTAACTCAACGGTGGCAAAGGTATTTTCCTGATCATATATCCCTTCACACTGTCAACAGACTCTGGTCTGATAAAAGTGGCTGATAAGAGTGGGAGGGTAGCAATGACCAACTGGTAAATGCTGCACGTTAAATGGAGGTCTAGAGTAGGATTGCAGGTGAAAGTGGGGAAAATTCTGCATCTTTTGGGGGGTTCTTTGACTGCAGGGAATGATGTGGCAGAATAGGGTATGTCAAGTGTCAGCTCAGTGGCTTCATCTTTGGTGGTTTCTCAAATAGTTTTGTGATGCAGCTCAAAATCTAGAAAAGGATGAGGGATGGTCAACATGGAGTTCTAGGCTACTGGATGACTGCAAGGAAAGGATGGGGTGGGGAGATATACTGAACATGATTGGTAGATATGGAGTCACAAAACATCTGGATAGAGAGAGAGAGAGAGAGAGAGAGAGAGAGAGGGGCATCAAATGGGGACTCTCAAAGGTAGCTAGTCCAAGGGGTTGGACACACCAAGAGTTGGTGGTGAGGGCAGCCGTTTTGCTCCAACAAATCAACCATGAACAGTGGACTCCTGAATAGCCTCCTGAGTTTCCTCTTCCCACCACTTACGGCACTAACCATGTCAACTGTATACCCCCTTACACCACTTAAAGAAACCTCATGCATTCTTCATAAATGCCTGCCAGTACCCCACCACTACACTGACCACTGCAGAGCCGAGGAGATCTCCCTAAGCACACCCCAACACTTATACTCTATCACATATCACACTGCTCTGCCAGAAAACTGGATTTCCAGGTATTCCAGCAATAGAAGGTAATCAATCTTCTTCTTGCCCCCCTGGCTAGGTATCCTCCCAAGTGACACCAATGCAAACAACCTAGAAACAAACCAGCACATACAGCCCAGGTACTTAAGGCCTGCACTCATCAACACCTCAGGTTTAACACATGGATCTTCCCATCCTCCTACTTTCCATGCTTCCCCTCCCCTTTTTCTTCTAGAAATATGTGCAACGAGGCTGTCAAAACAGCATAATTATACTTTACAAGACTACTTTACATTACATCACTTTACACCAGTAGTTAGTGGTCCTGGTGACAAACTAAAAGTGCCAGGTATGGCAACCATGAGATTGTCCCATATGGTCAAGCAAAACCATTGGGTGCATACACTATTGTGACTACCAGAGATACAATTAGGGAGGGGCAATGTATTCACATGTAGAAACTATAACATTGAACTCAAATGTTATGGCAGGGTTGAAGCAAAATAAGAAAGAAGAGCTAGCTCGCAGGTTGAGAGTGCTGACAAACAAATATAACTGGACATTAGGTCCTCATTACAAGTTTGGTAGTAATTCAGGGGCAAGTCTGCTAAATTACTGCCAAACACGATTACTGTTATTGTCACTTGGTCCCATAGATTTAACGCAGGATTACAATTGGTGGTAGGGTGGTGTTAACCCCCATTTCCAGAGTCCATAGGACTCCATGGGAATTTCAGCAGAATTATCATTACTACCGGTAGTAATTCTGTCGATTTTTGGCAGTAAGGTGGAGGATTCACCCCCACCTTTTTGCTGGATGCAAATCCTCCACCTTACCACAAAACTAGTAGTACATCGGTGTGGAACTGCAGCGGTAATGGGGTGGTAACAAATGTACTGCCCCATTACCACCATTTTAACCCACATGCCCGTACTTGCAAAGGGGCACTGTCTCATATATGCCAATATGTATTGAGAAGAATGTCTTCAGCATAGTGTGCTTGTGACACATTTTAAGAATGTAGATGTTATCAGAAGGGTACAGAGAAGTTTCAGGGAATTTAATGACCCCAATATTATGAGAAATGTTGGTCATGCTTAGGGGTTGACGATTCCATGGCATCACGGGAGCAGGTCATGAACCTGTGACACTAATGGATGGAACTCAAGTGGCTAGTGCCTGTGGTTCCATAAGCTAGTGGTTTGTTGTTGCTATGAACAGGTTTCAAGGGTGACCCATCCATGAAAGGTTTGGAGTGCTGCAGAGAGAATAAGGAGGAGGAGGTAAAACAGCCTGAGCCTTCACTAGGGATGCATGCACAAGAGTGGTGTGTAAGCATTGGCACCGCCGCTCAAAGTGTTTGGAAAAGAACCTGGTCATCCAATGCTACGGACAAGTTCAAAGAAAGCGGGCAATAATAGTGAATTTGGGCCGATGGAGCCTATGGAAAAAGTTTTATAAACCAGTTAGAGTTCATGAGTTGCAGGAATGGCTGGCCTTCACTGGCATAGGAAGATTGCCTTGGTGTTTATTGAGACGTTTCAATTTGACTTAAGAATAGGCTACAAGGATCCCAAATCAGGGTGGTGGGAAGCAAACCTAATGTCAGTAACAGAAACCTCAGACATAGCCCACAGGACATTGTAGAAGGGATTAGCTGAAGAGAGATTTGCAGGACCATGCATCTTGCTGCTGATGGGGGAGCTGATCATTTCACCCCGGGTTCTGTTCCAAAGAAGGAGCAAGGGGAGTGCAGGCTAATGAGCCACCAAATGACTGTATTGATCAAAAGGGAAACTTTGTGATATAAAATAATCTTATCAAGTTGACTGCGATGATGCTGGACTGTGGGGTAGAAGCAGACTTGGTTAGCTTGAAACCAACAGCTACCAAGAGCTACTTTTGGTCCTCAGTCCAAATGATGCTCAACAAACATGCCTATGTGAATTTAACAGTATGTTTGGGACAATCTATAAAGTTTAGGACACACCGACATGATATATAAAGCATAAGGAGTTATAAATAATGGGCATAATTACGAGTGTGCATCTTATGTGAAAGTTAGATTTGTGGAACACTATGTATTAGTGCATCATTTGCCATTGGCAGCTCCTGGTCCCTTTTTAATGCTGTATACCGATTGCGTGAAAAGGACTGGTCCACCTAAGGGGAGAACCACCTTAAAGGAAAGAAAGGAAGTCGAGGGCACAGGGAGACAAGAGGGGAAGAGGAGGAGAAAAGGAGGAGGGAGTTAGTAACGAGATGGGAGAATAAAGGGAAAGTCCATTTGAAGCTGGGTCCGTGTGATTCTCTGAAAGAAAGGAGTAGTACAAGGGACCCTCTAGATGCAATCCCATCCCCTTGCATAGGACAAAACAACTGGTGACGAGGTTAAAGCACGGAAAGTACAACAAGAAAGACATCAGAGGCAATCCGCCCTTACAGCGTCATAGGGCAGCCTGTTCTTTGTTGATCCCAGCATCCAGAGTAGGAAGAAGAAAAAAACAATGTCAAAAAGAAAAAGGGTGTTCCGCCCTCAGAAGACGTGGCAATCCGCCGCTCCATAAAATAGAGGGCAGTCTGCCGCACAAACGAAGATAAACATCATTTCGCCCTCAGAAGAAGTGGCAATCCACCACTCCACGAAATAGATGGCAGTCCACAGCACAAACGAAAGGAGAGGGTAGGCTGCCCTCGGAATAGACGGCAGTCCACTGCTTCAACAAAAGCAAAGGGTAGTCTGCCCTCAGAACAGACGGCAGTCCGCCATGCCAAAATGGGAAGGCAGTCCAAGTAGAAGGACATCCGCTGCACTCCACCCACCGATCCTGGCCAGAGAGAAAAGGCTATCCGCCGCCACAAGCACGCTAAATGGTAATCTGTCGCCAAAGAAACACACCGCTATCCAGAAACTCCACAAAACCCTCATAGGCACTCCATCTACAGTGCCTGCCAATGTCGCAGAGGGTGGAAGAAATAGTACAGACAGAGACAATTGAGAAACCACAGAGCTTGAGAAGAGAATAAATAATAGCAACAGTGGCGATAAAGTGGCCGAGAGATGTAGCATGAAACAGCACTGGTCCACCCTAATGGGAGAGCCACCTTAAGGGAAAGAAAGGAAGCCAAGGGCACAAGGGAGACAAGAGAGGAAGAGGAGCAGAAATAGAAGAGAAAGTTAGTTATGAAAAGGGAGAATAAAGGGAAAGTTCGAATGAAGCTGGGTTTGTGTGATTCTGTGAATGAATGGAGTAGTAAAAGGCATCCTCTAGATACAATCCCGTTGTCATTGGCCACTGGGCAAGGGCCCATGTCTTTATTACCTACAGGGTCCAAATGGACCCAGTCCTGGCGCCTCTGGCACCAGGCTCATAAAAAAGTGTGCTTTGCACACTTTGTGCCTAGGGCAGGTGCATCCAGGCCGGGCGTGGCCATAGAAGATCATTGGGGAGCATGTGCAAGAACCTCTAGGAGTGGCAAGGTGGAGCCACAAGGTGGGGCCAAAGGGAGGGGCCGGGGCCAGCCTATTTAAGGCCGACTCGTCCACATACTGGCGCTTCACGTTAGTCTGTCTTCTGCAGCGTAACGCTTACCGCCATCCTTACCTGATTTCCAGCTCATCTCCTCGACTCACATCCTTCTGACTCCAGCTACACCATCGCTGAAAGCGCATCTTACCTGTCTCCTGCACGCCACCGCCTGCAGTGCATCGCATCTTACCTGATTCCCATAGTCATCGGAATTGGAGCGCTTCCTCACCTGTTTCGGACGTCCAGCTAGGCGGGAGCTTCTTCCATTCTTCATCTTCACTGAACCCTCCATCCAGCAACCGCGGACTGGCATCCGAACAGTCGTTCTCCGCTCGACACCGCCAGGCCTTCTCTGCAAGAGAAAGGAACACACAAGGTTAGAAGTTGCATAGATAACTAACGCTTGGCTGCGCCACACCTGAGCCTAGCGTTCAACCCTGAAAGCCAATTTACCATCTAATTTTAAGGCTTCATTATCCTCTGGGGGATCTTTGGACTCGCTCTAAACACTGTGACTCCGTGCAGCCATCTTCACACCTATAGTGGAGAGAAAAGACATTGCAAAAATTTCGAACTATAATCACGGCAAAAGACACTGTAATAAGAACACAGACAATAATCATTGCTAAGAACACTTACCTTCTAAGTGGTTGGTTGCAGCCGGTCTGGGCCGCCACATCCACAGGCCAGTGAAGCAACTAGGTCCACCCAAGGCGCCTGTGCTAATAAGAAGCAGGATGGAGAAAATCAGGTGAGCTTACATTGGAAAACGCTTGCTCATCTCGTTCTGGAACGAAGGGTTCGAGGGAAATCACGATACCACTGCACCATTCTCATTGCCTCTCGTATTCCCTCAGGGGCAGTACCAGCATCCAGAGCAGTTGACTTCGCAGCAGCTGGGGGAGAGAGTTGATCCAAGGGAGCCAAGTCCAGGGAGGGCTCCAACCGTGCCCCAACGTCCCCGCAGAGACCAGGTGAGCGTAACACCCGTCCCCTTCCATTGGACAAAGCATTGATGTGCTGCTTTTAGCCAGGGTTTGAAATTGAGGGGAGCTAGCTCCTGCTTGTGGTCTAGAAGAGCCTTGTTAGCTTGACACAAACAGCTACCAGGAGCTACATTTGACTACCCAGGTCAACTGATGGCGAACAAAAACTGCTATGTGAATTCAACTGTGTGTGTTTTGGCCAATCTATAAATAAACATTAGGAGACATCTACATTACGTTTAAAGCATAAGGGTTAATAAATAATTGACAAAGTGATATGTTTGAATATTATGTGGAAGTTGGAATTGCAGAAGGCTGTGCACTTGCTCCTAGTTTCCCAGTGGTAGCTCTTGGCCACTGGTTAATGCTGGATACCCATTAGCTAGTATTAGCTCCTACTTACCAAATCTCAGTGTCGATCCCTGTTTTAGCTCTGGCTTATCCAATCATAATTTCGATCGCTGCCAGAATATTTGTTTTTCATGCTTGCTTTTTTATCTCTATTTGCCCTGTTTCGTGCGTGCGTGCGTGAGTATTAGTCCCCCCTTTGTTGTCTTTCCTTTTTGACTATTACTTTCCTTTGTCAAATGCAAAAAAAATGTTTTCCCTGTCCTTACCCATCTTCCTTTTCCCATTTGTTTCAAACCAAAAAGTTGAAAAAATCAAAACAAAGCCTTTCCTCTTTTGAATTCCGAATACCATTTGGCTGTGCGTTTGTCCTGCTTGTGTTGTGTGACTTGTTAAATGTGTTTCTCTTGCCTTGCCATTTACCCCAACAAAATAAAAGTAAAACATGTTTTAAAACTGTTCCCTTTATTATTTCTGTTTTTTGGTGAAACCTAAAATAACGTCCACTATGTGCATGCTAACCACAGACGACTTCCAGTGTTTTAGGCACCTTCCTTTGTGTGTCCCAAAACCCTTTCCAATTCTCTGCGTGAGCTCGTGTCAATCTGCATGTTTGCCATAATCAGTCCTTTGTCTTTGGTGTTTTTGTTGTGTTTGAGTCCTTCCTTGCAGAGGTATGGCAATTATGAAGTGGAACAGTGTGTTTTACTTGGAGGGAGAGTGAGTTGTGGATAAAGAAGAGGAAGTTCAGTTCTCTAGGGCTGAGAGTGCTACTTGCCAGGTGGAGGTCTTGCAGGAGAATGGTGTGCCTTGTGGTTGTAGTTGAGGTAGGCACAAGATACACAGAGCCACTGCAGGTGTTGCGTGAGGTGGGACAGTCATTGTGGGACAACTCGGGAAGAGGCGAGGAGGCAGGGTTGACAAAGCAGGGCTTGACACAACCACAGAAGGAGACAGCAAAGGTGGAAGTGGAGGTGGCAGACCCATAAGATGGAGCCTAAATCAAGTCCTTGTGTCCAAAGCGGCGAAGGAGCTGGAGAGGTGTCTGTGCACTGAGAGGGCCTACTTGATTTAATGGATAAGCAGGCATTGCAGCTGCTGCTACACTAAAGAAGCAGGGGCTCGTAATCAAGTTTGAAGTAAGATTGGAGGTGGTGGCACTGGTAACCCAGCAGAGACAGGGTGTGGCAGAGCTATGAGGCACCCTGGAGAAGGAAGAAGAGAGGTTGCAGCTAGTCGCGCAGCAGGAAACAGAAGAGCAACAGGTGCAGAAGACAAAGGTGATCTCCAGCAGATTACTCAAGAGAAGAGACTGAGGCCTCTGCACCTGTGCCTGTCATTGCAGAGAGCAGAGGAAGGCACAGGCATCCTTCTCAAGCTTCGTATGGGAAAAGAAGCATCCTCCTCACCAATGACAGTTCACACTTCATCATGATCTGACACTACTTTAGCTTTCCGGAGGGGAAAACTGTCAAGAGAGAAGAAGGCACTATGATATGCATCCTATGCAAGATGCCAACCAAGAAGTGTATATCAATGAAGGGTTGGTCTTTGGGAACCAAGGCAATACACAAGGACATGACCTGGAGACATGGTTTGACTATTCCTATAGTTCGCATTTCACCTTCCAGTGACCCCTCTTGTAACATGCCATCCACTTATGGTGACGGCAATAATGTAGTTTCCGCATATTCAACAAAGGAAGACAGGCATGCCTATGGATACATGGGCACAAGCAGCTCTCATGCACCCCTCTGTCTAAACCAGCCCTCTGTGTATATTGAGCCAGTGGCACCATCCACCAGCAGTGCCTTGTTGGTGGCCAGCTGTATCTCTGTTGTTAGTGATAGCCCCGTGGGTGTTGTGTTTTTGAGCAGGTACTGTGCCATGTTGGAAGATACTGCTTCTGCTGTCAGATGTCCATCGGTCTGGCAAAGCTGTACCCCATGTCAGTGGAGGATGCTGTGGTGAAGGACATGCTCCAGCACCGACCTGCCTTCTCGTAGCGGACTGACCGAGTAGTGTGCAGGAAGCAGGAAAGGGGACGGTTACTTATCTTCCGAAAACGAAGCCAGAGGGAAAGTCCCCAAATATTGCAAGCATGGCCTGCCAAATGTGTGAGAGCCGCATAATGTGAACAAGTTGCAGAAGTCTCTTTTACCACCTATTGTGTGGACAAATCCAACCATGCCCAATACTGGAAATTGCAGCACGGTCTTCAACAAAGAGTTGAAAAATGAGTTATGGAGTTAATCAGAGTTAAAGAGGATGATCTGGAATCTATTTCCTGGACCAAATTCACTGTTTCTTATTGTTGGTCTGTGATACGCATAGCACATGGTTGCAAGCTTGCAACTTTCAATACAGTTATAAAATCCTTGGGAGTCAGAAATACAATGGAATGTATTCCACCACTTTTAATATATTTACAATTTTCATCCACAACATGCAAACCACTACCAGTTAGGTATATGTCCCTTATGTCATTCTTCTGTAATGGCCAGGGCGAAAGGGTAGCAAAAAGCACAATGCTTATTTGAAATGGTGGAACTGTGAAGAAAATGCAACAAGCCACCACTGAATCTAATATCTATAGCAACTGAGCTGAATAACGATACAAAAAATGTAATACTTTGAGGGTGATGTGACATGACAGTAACCAACGCCAGATAGTCTATTGAGACTATCATAGTTAGTTCTACAAATATGCCATGTTATCATTTTGGCCTGGGGCTGATGGTTAAAAGCAAACAGAGATTGTCACTTTTTACAGATAGGATTTAGAGATATTGATTACCATAAATGCATTGGCTTTTGTGTTGATAATGCAAACTGATATGCATTTGCAAAATCAGCCCTTATATGCTTTTTTTATTATTTAGTCTGCCATTTATGACCAGCCCAGGCTTTTTCAAAATGTTAGTTATTGGTTCATTGATATATCGCTGATGTTTTTAATTCCTTGGCTTAAAATAAAACTTTGTTGCGAACGCTGAGAACAACTCATGTGCAGTGCATTGTGATGATTTGGTTATAGTCGAACATATGCCAACTGGGCTGCAAAGGGGGGTTACATCAATTCCTACATATTCCAAATACTGGATGTTTAAACTAACATAAATAGGACTAAAGCATGTGTTTTGTGAACAAGATAAAATAATTGCATGTTTAGCTGGTGTCTGTAAGGGAAATTCATAGAAATTAGGAATAACTAACTACCTGTATCTAGGGGCAATGATTAACAAAAAATATTAAATGGATTTCAAAAGTGAAAAAAAACAAAGGAAGCAAATAATGGTTGCTCACAGGCGGTTTAAAATGCAGAATGGAGTTTATAGTGTGACACCATTGATTACTGCATACAAGATGAACATTTCAGCAATGGTGCTGTATGGCTCTGGGGTGGGCCTTTTACAATTAAGTGTGGCTGAAAAAAGGGACAACATGTGCTGGAAATTGACACTTGTCTCACCTAAGTCATAATGGACTTTTCATGCCTGGCGCTTGGATTACTGCCTATAATTATGAAGGCTATTAGTTGAGAGTTAATCCTTCTCATGAGACTACGGCTCTCAAAATCAAGCACTATATTGACACTCTTGAAAGAGACAGTGACAAAAAAAGTATAAGGATGCCACATTTGGAAATCATTGTGGTGTGTTTATATTCTATGTATTCATGTAAATGTATGGATGGGTCCCTAATCACCTTATCCCCAACCAGTCCTACCACTTAAGGAAGGAGGGCACGTTTGTATGAAAAGCAAGTTTATCGTACAATCGTTCGGAGAGGAGCTAAATGACCCTGTCGACCCAAACTAACCCAAGTCTCACCAAACCACATAAATGTACACATTATATACATTTTTGCAAGAGTTAAAACACTTCCATATTGTTTATTACAATCCACCCCCACATGTGATTGGACAAAACCCATACAAATAAATATCATCTTTCTCCAATTCTTCCTATCTCATTGGCCACTTGTTATCTTAACTACCATCTTCAGATCGTTTTCATAGCACACCTCTTCTTGGGATTTGTCTGTGGTAGGTCATGATATCAGCACATGGCTACACATTCATATACAAATATAATTCATTACAGTTCAGAACTGGCCTGAAACCTTTTCACCCTAAATGTAATTGCACATGATTTGCATGGATAATTCATGTAACATGAGGAAACCTGAATAAACAGGTTCTCTTTGAACTGATGATAAATATCTCATCCACCCCAATTTTGCTGGTGTCCCGGGAACATTGTAATCTAAATGACTACCATTTCAGCATGCAAGGCACATCTGAGAATGCAACTGAATTCCCTGGTTATCGATCATGTTGGCCTTCAGCGTCACTTCACCCCAGGTTTATTAATGGTCAAAACAAATGGCCAGGTCCCTCTGCAAATTCCCATGTACTTAAAAAGGAGATGACATCTGCTCTCTGCGGGACTACTAAGCCATAACATTTGACTGTTCAACGGCTGACCATCTGCTTGGTTAATCATTGCTTCTCTTTCAACCTTCAAGCCTGCAAAACTAGTTGAAGTAACTCCGGCTTCTTGGGGGTAAGGTTCAAATGAGCTTTATTATTTACAAGACCCGGTGCCCCGCCTGCATCCATCTGCCTCCCATCTCACTCTTCAACTCCCTCCTCACATTCCGTTCCTAGCGAACCCTCTGATCCCTTTCTAATCTAAACATCCAAGGCACGCAGATGCAAGCTACAAACCTTCCATACAGTACTTGCATATAATACCTATTATAAAACATATAGAATGAACAGACCAGAATACAACACTACCTGCCCCCCTTTTAACTAACTAAATAAACATAGATTAAATGGAAAAAAATAGAAAACAAATTTACAAACTATATATTGCAAAACATAAACACAGAGTTTAAATGGCGTGTGAAAATCTATTGATTCATAACATAGTCCTTGGTCCATACTAGGCGCTTCCCAACTCTCGCACATTGAACAATTCTACTACCATCAACACCACCAGTCTTGTCATTACTTAATTGCTCATTCACTCCAGCATAATTCATGAGCAAATCATCATCTGTTAACCCAAACATTTTACTGCTGTCTTTCCTTCTCATTTGTTCATCCATACCTTCGTTGCCCATCCAATTCCACTTACTCAACCTGTCCATATTCCAAACTGACCCATCTTGAACCCTAACGGCCCTCCTGAACACCTTTCACTGGATCTGAGTATTTAGATTCACCTTTCCTCACTGCACGTCCTTTTCTGATCCTAACAAAATCACCAAGAGCAATTCTTAATCTTTTCTTCTCTACTTGTTCAATCTTGACAATCTTCTTATTCTTCCTATAATTGACCCAAACAGGACTGAGCAATGTGTTTGGCACTCTGCCTCTCATCATTTCGAAAGGAGACTTTCCTGTATCCCTCCTGACATAAACTCTGCTACTCCACACCTTTTCTTTGAGTGTTGCTTCTATAGGCATGTTATTCCTTATCGCCTCTTCAATAGTCTCTACTAAAACTCTATTGCATCTTTCCACTAAACCATTTGTTTGGGGATGATAATACGATGAAAATCTCCAATCAATCTCCAAATGTTCTGTGAACTCTTTCATTTCTCTACTCTTGAATTGTACTCCATTGTCACTTATAACAACTTTAGGGTATCCCTCCCTCCTAAACACTTGCAGCAAAAATCTTATTATTTAATTTGTGTCTACTCTGTAAACTAATGTAACCTCCATCCATCCAGAATAGTAATCGACCAAAACAATCAGGAATTCATTATCTTGCATTATATTTCCATAAGGCCCTATAATGTCGATTCCTATCCTCTCCCAATGGCGTTCCAACCTCAGACATGTTAATAGGCTCTGCCTTGAACCTTTTGCAACTTTTATCACAATTATGGCATGGCCAGCAATCTCTAACAAATCTCTCGACCATTAAATCCATATCAGGACACCAATACTTTGCTCTTACATTGTTTTTTGTTCCTGTAATACCTGGATGTCCTTGATGAGCCTTTTCCACCAGATCCATCCTTAAAGATTGTGGAGGAATTAACTTGTCTCCTCTCAGTAATAAATCATCTTCCACAGAAAATTCATCTCTGGTTTCCCAGAATTTTCTGCACTCAACATCTAACATCCTTTTATCAGGCCAACCTGACTTTGTAAAGTCCATGACTTTAAGCAAAACTTGATCCTTAGAGAGTTCACTAAACCATGCTTCCATTGATGTAACTTCAAATACAGTCGCCACCACTTCAGTATCCTCAGTAGTATTAGTGTCACGATCAACTAACGGTAACCTGGACAAAAAATCAGCTATCAAATTTTTTTTTTCCCGGAACATACTTCACCACAAAATGATAATCTTGTATTCTAAGACTCAATCTGGCTAGCCTGGGAGTAGCTCTGCACATACCACGAACCGTAAGTACCTCCACCAGTGGTTTGTGATCAGTTTATACCACAAATGTATCTCCCCACAAGTATTTTCTGAAGTAATTTATTGCCCAAATACAAGCTAACATTTCTCTTTCAATAACTAAATATCTACCTTCAGTATCTGTAATTGCCATGGACGCGTGATTTATAATGTTTTCTTGACCATCCTCTGTGACTTGAGATAACACCGCCCCTAAACCACTACCACTGGCATCCATGGTAAGTTTAGTCAGTCTTCCAAACACAAAACCCCCTAGTTCTACAGCTCCACAAATTCCTTCCTTCATACATCCAGCGGCAACTTTGCATTCATCATCCCAAATAAATTTCACATCGTTTTTTAGCAATCGCCTCAAAGGTTCAGTAACACTGGCAGAATTCTCTACAAAACTATTGTAATATTCACATAAACCAAGACATGATCTAAGTTCATCTTTTGTGGTGGGATCAGGGGAATCTCTGATTGCTTTCATGGCCTCTACTTTAGGTTTGTAACCTTTTCCATTCACAATGTGTCCTAAATGTTCTACTTCTTTCACTTTAAATGTGCACTTGCTTCGCTCTACTTTCAAACCACTAGCATCCAATCTAGACAATAGTTCTTTCAATCTTTTGTCATGTTCCTCAGAACCTTTGCCATATACAATTATGTCATCTTGATATACTAAAACTCCAACCAATCCTCTTAACACTTGTGTCATGACTCTTTGAAAAACTGCTGCTGCAGAAGCTAACCCAAAGGGCATACGTTTGTATCGATACAAACCAAATGGTGTCACAAAAGCAGTAATGTCTCTGCAGTCTTCTGTAAGAGATATCTGGTGATACGCATTTGACAGGTCTAATGTGGTAAAAGTATTTGCTCCTTCAATACAATTCAACATTTCTGAAATTATTGGCAATGGAAATATGTCCACAATGATGTTCTTATTAACATCTCTCAAATCTACACATATCCTTGGTTTCCCATTTTTCTTTATGGCTACAACAATGGGGCTCACCCATTGTGATGATTCTATTTTCTCAATTACATCCTCTAATTCAAGCCTTCGTAGTTCTTGTTCTACTTTACTGACTAAAGCAAATGGTATTGGTCTGGCTTTAGTGTGTGTCACAGGTATTGCTCCTCGTTTTAGTCTTATTCTATGCGCAAACATTTTTAATAGGCCTAAATTCGCTTGAAAAATATTGTCTGGTCTTGGCTCTGTTTTCTCCAATTTCTGCTGTTCACTATCATTACTTGTTCTTCTTCACACGGATCCAGTCTTATTCGCAGTGCTGCCTGATCTCACCAGCCTATTATATTTACCCCTTTTTCTGCTACATAGACATTTACTTGCGCTTGTCGATCCTTCAACTGAATAATGCTGCAAAACCAACCCTTGAGTTGTATCTTTGAGCCTTCAAATCCACCTGGATTCTTCATATTCGGTGTCTTTAAGTTGCATTTGAGACCCTCTGCTATGAGTTTCTGCCACGTCTTCCTTGTGATAATAGTGTAAGGTGAGCAACTATCCACTTTGACAACTAACTTCCAGTTGTCCAGAATAACCTCACACCTTGGACATTTGAATTCTCCTCCAGGTGGTTCATGAATCATAAAAATCCTTTCTTCATCAGATTCATCTTCCTCTTGTATTGCAGACACCCTCGTCTTACGCCTACAAGCAACTGCAAAGTGTACCTTCATTCCGCAATTTCCACATTTTTTGTCCAGTAGCTGGGCAATTTCTGGAATATGCATAGTGGCCTAACATGCCACAACTGAAACACCTGTCTCCTTCCTTTGTTTGTGGAAACTGACCTTTTGAGTCATTCTTTACCCAGGGCTTCTTACAGTTCACTCTCCCTTCTTTATGTTCTGGTACTCTAGTTCTGTTATTTCTATTTGAGAGATCTTCAAATCATTCTTTTGTGCTTACTGCATTCACCAACCCTTGTTCTTCTGCTTCTTGTGCATTTCTGTTATTGATATGTAGCATGTTTTGAGTAGCTTCTTGCTTTTTACATTTCACTTCTTTTGAACATAACTGGCTGTGTTCAATTCTCGTTGCAATCGCGATTGGTTCTGGCAAAGATGGATTTCCCACTATCCATAATCTGTCTTGTATCAATGAATCTTCCACATGAATAATTATTTGGTCTCTAATGAGCTCATCTAATGTAATATCATGTCCAAAACGGCATGTGCGGGCTAACTGCCTCAAAGCCGACACATACTCTTCTATGTTCGCTTGTTCTTTCTGAACTCTTGTATAAAATTTGTATCTATTAATTGCTACATTCGTTTCTAGTGTATAATATTTGTCTAATTGTCTTAGAGCCCTTTTGTGTTCATCAGTGTCTCCAACTTCATCTCCTATCAGCAAATAGAATGCACAGACCGGAATAAAACACTAGTTATTCCCAAAGGCTCAGAATTCAGCCAGTGACCTCCCAGCTGCAGAGTTTTAATATTTAATTCATTTGTAAAGAAAGCCCAACACATGTACATTTATAAATTCCCTTTATATGTATCTCAATGTGCATGCATGTTTAAGAACTGTTGTTGCTCCACCACGCTACCACCTTCGGAGCTCATAACACCCACCAAATTCCTACCTCCTTGCCAACATTATCTCGCCATGAATGGTAGGAATACCAACTGCCTCCTATCACCAGCTCAATGGATTCAACTATACGGAACACGATCCACAACCACTTGCTCTACTAAATTAAGAAATCATAGACTCAGAACTATAACTGCCTTTCCAACTCCATCTAACAGGACGATTTTGTCTACCTCTACCCATCCTAAGATGAGATTCAAGAGCAGTTCATACAATAGTACCCTATGCAATATCCTTACCAAACTGATAAGTTTGATTCCCCTAACTAGCTCCTTCAACAAGGACACACCTCCTATCAAGGGGGCATTAGTTAATGCCAGATCAATGGTAGCCCATGCCCTAGACATTGCTGACATCATAGTCTCCAACCAACTAGATTTCCTAGCCTAGCTATCACTGAGACCTGACTTCAACCAGCAGTAGGACCAACCTTGTTTCTAGCCATACTGAATAATTACATCTTACTTAGACTAGCTAGAAAAACTTCCAGAGGCGGAGGTATTGCCTTCATTGCCAAAACTAATCTAGGACTTAGGATCCTCCCACAGTGCCCCTTCCCCTCAGGAGAACTCTTATGTGTCAAATTACCTCTATCAGCATCACATACAAAAGATTCACCTCTTGTACAGACCACCTGGCCTTATCTCCACCTTAAAGGAGGACATCACCTCCTTACTCTCTGAAAATACCAAACCTAAATCCAAGATTATAGAATCATGCTCCGTGCTTTTGCAATCACCCACAAGTGCCTCGCCAACATAGCCCCCAAATACCTGTCTGATAAATTCAACAAGCACATTCCAACTCGTACCACCAGATCTGCCCACTCTCACCTCCTCACAATACCTAGGTTCAAACTTAGTACTGCAGGTGGTGCCAGCTTCCAGTATAAACAGCCAAACTCTGGAATTACATTCCCCCATCTTATAGACAAGAGCCCTCCTTCCTGAAAGTCAAATCTAAATTAAAAAAAGTCTCAGCACCAAACCACTCCTTTGAGTACCCCCGCATTAATGTCATTAATTCATTTTCATCTGTATGACCTATTTGTAACCACCAGGTCCTACATATTGCCTTCTTGCTATTGTTATTGCTATTGTTATTGCATATACTAGAGACCATATGTAACCCTGTCTCCAGTTTTGTGTTCCTGTATCTTTTCATGGATGTAACTAAGTCTGTCCAGTGCCCAATTATCTCAGGGTTCGGTGCGCGATACAAATAATGAACGGAAATACAAAAAAAAAAAAAAAAAGGCCTTCACGATATCAATGACAACTCCGTAGCACTTGCTAATACCATTACGGAACTAGGTTTCACCCACTGTATCAATCTGCCTACGCACAACAAAGGCAGAACCTTAGATTGGTTAGCTGATCTTAACTGCGATAGTAATATTCTAGCCAACAAACCTTGTGTCTGGACTGACCATCACCTCATTTCATTTACCCTACCAAATAGCCTTGACCCTAACATGACTAAATCACTAGCTTCCCCGGCTTACACCAGAAATAAACTGAATATAACAGTGTATAATTTTTTAGCACTACTCCTACCCATAACCAATCCCACTTCAAATATCTCAGACCCTATGGTACTAGTCGAATTATACAACCATACCATACAGCAAACTATCAACAAAATAGCCCCCCTCAAAATGCGCAAAGCCAAGCCTCAAGCACATTTTACTTTGTGCTTTACTGCCAACCTCAAAGTACTACATAATAAAAAATGAAAGGTAGAATCACTCTGGAAAATGTTCCCTACAGCATCCAACAAGGAAAATCTCACCAAAATATACTCCAAACTAAAAATGACATGAACAACACCAGCATCAACAATGCTAACTCTAGCACCCGAGAACTCTTTCACATCTTAAGAGAGCTAGAGACCCCTACTCCATCTGCAGAAACCTCCATTAAAGACCGGTCCTGGTGTACCAATGTTCAAACTGCGCTCCTTAATAAAATTTTGCTACTACAAAACAAATTAGAAACTAAAAAAACGTAGTCTGTCCAGGGAACCGCCTGGACTCGAGTCTCAGACGACTCCTGCTAAATCATGCAACCTTTTCAAATTCATCCCAGTCTCCACCAAGAAGTAGTGAACATAATCATAAACATTAAACCGTCCAGATGCCAGGGAGACATTTGCCCAGCACCTATTGTCAAAGAGGCAGCTAGGGCTCTAGCCCCTTGCATTAGCAACCTAATAAACTCCTCCTTTGAAAGATGTACCATCCCCATCAACCTAAAGGAAGCATGGGTCCTCCCTTTAATAAAAAAAAAACAACCTTGACCCCAACTTCCCCACCAATTACAGACCTATAACTACCGTACCATTTCTCTTGAACATTCTAGACAGAGCGGCCTATTTTACAAATTCAGACTCATCTCGAACCTAACAAAGTCCTTGGGCTTCGCCAGTCAGGCCTCAGACCCAAACACGGAACAGAATCAGCCTTACTAGATTTAAAAAACCAAATGGACGACTTAAAGGACAAAGGCAAGCTAGCGCTCCTTCTGCTTTTAGACCTTTCAGCTGGTTTTGATTTAGTGAATCACAGTGTACTTTGCAAGCACCTAACATCAGTTGCTTTCTTCTCTGACAAATCCACTGCATGGATCCAATCCTTTTCAGACAACAGAACCATGAGGGTTTTCTCACCAACTGCCTCAGCTAAGCTGGCACCAGTCACCTGTCGAGTACCTCAAGGCTCATGTGTGTCTCCTACGATGTATAACATTTTCACCAAGCCACATTTCGATGATCTTGACCATTTGGGTGTCACCTACGCTAACTATGCAGATAACACCAGGATTATCATCCCCATCTCAGGTGATCATGACACAGATTCATCCTTGCTCAATAAAATCTGTCTCATTATCCAAGCCTGGATGGCCACCAACGGTCTTTGCCTCAATGACAAAAAGACAGAGTTACTACTCATTGGCTCCACGGCTAGACTAAACAACCTAAGTAACCAATACAAAGCCTTCACTATAGACGGCATCAACATAAATGTATACAAGGAGGTAAAAACCTTGGGCTTCTATCTGGACTCAGCTCTTACCTTAAAGAGACAAGTAAATGCCACTTCATCTGCCATAGCGTACACCTGTAAACTCGAAGCCTGTAAACCTTTTATCTCGACACCAAGCTGTATAACGTTAGAAAGAGCATTAATCTTATCCAAACTAGATTATTGCAATGCCCTTTACTTAGGGCCTAGCAAGTATAACACTAAAAAACTCCAAATACTCCAGAACAATGCGCTAAGATCGGCCCTCAATCTCCCTAGATCACAGCATATCTCAGCTATAAGACACAACACACAATGGCTATCAGTCAAGAATAGAATTAATTTAAAAACCTTATCCCTCACGTACAAATGCCTCTCAAACTCTGCCCCGGATTATCTGGCATGCAAAGACACTAGAAACACTTCTGACCGACCTACCAGATCCAGTCATGTCCACTGCCTCAAAGCCCTAAGATTCAATCTTCAGAATGCTGGCGGTAGTATCTTTCCTGTGCTTGCGTCTAAACTTTGGAAGACCTTGCCGGTTGAACTAAGATCTGAAGTGTCCTATTTAAGCTTCAGCAAAAATAAAAAAATATGGCTCTTCTTGCAAGAAACTTAACTGCTGCAGTACTACCTCCTCTGTGAATATCTGTAAAGTACTCTTTTTCAGCTCTGTAAATATCTGTAATGTACTCTGCCAGCTACTGTACCTGATGTTTTTAACTATGTATCCTATGTAATGCGCCCTGATACCCCAGGGTATGGCGCGCTATATAAATAAAGAAACAAACAATGACTTCTTCAAGACAGGCCCCCCTTCTTTGCAGGCACATTATGAAACTCCTCGCTGCCAGCTTCTGGGCACTCGGGAGCACATTATGTCTAAATCGTGTTTATATTCCATTTTGCGGTTTTAGCATTTTATCCTTCTACACATGTGCAAATCTAATATGTATCAACTTTAAACAAAAAGTAACATATCCCATTCATATTTAACTGCTCGGGATACATATGAAATTGCAACATTGTGCACAGTTCGCCGCAACCCCAGTCACAAATATGGCATGTGCAACATGAACCCTATCGTTGGGACCTTTCCTGACCATCCCATCATAAATCAAGACAATAAGCTTTATCCCTCTAAAATGATTATTACACAAAATGTATGCCATGGGGAACAGGCCCAAAGGGTGATCTATTTTTATAAAGAAAGTGTGTGGAGAGGCCATGTGAGAAAAATCCCAAAGCAATGAGTGATTTCCCAAGTACATAGGGGCGTCTGCTTGTCCAAAGTGGTGCAGGGAGTGTATGCCCATGTATTGCAGTCTGCTACAGAGCTGTGAGGGTCATTGGGGCATGAATACAATTCTGAGTATGAGTAGGATGTGTCAATTGTGTTCTAATCCTCTAAAGACAGAAAATATATAGCATGTACAGAGAGACTATGAAGCCTATGTGGGGATTGGCAAAGTTAGAGCTTGCAGTATGTCTAAAATTGAAGGGTAAATGTCTTTGTAGGTATTCTGATTTAATTATGGCAAATTACATGAAAATATGAATTGCCCTATGTTTTGGGTATTAAAATTAGAAATTGTTAGGTATTACTGAAGCAACAATTGGTAAAATGAAGATTAAATTAACTGAATGTAAAAGGTTGGTTTTTATAATATATGAATTTCATATTTATAAAAGGTTTGTATAAAGCATGCTAAAGGCAAAAATAAAAAAACAAGAAAGAATCTACTATTCAGATGTTTGCCATTTTGAAAAAGCATTGCAAAGCAGCTAATGGTGTAAAACATGAAAATGCACGACTGCAAATTATAGCAGTTGAAACTCGCTGGAATACAAAATTAGATCATGTTGCCTGAGGAAATGTGACTGACTCATAATGTGCGCACAAGCATGAAAGACACTACACCTAAAAATCAGATGTGCTTCAGTGCAGGGTGAACTTCTGCATACTCTCAAACTCCAGCTTTCATGTAGCAGGGAGTCAAGTGGCAGAAAATGCTTATCTTATATTGGCTACTCTCATTTCAAAGGGGAGAATTGAAAAAACTGGCTGTGGTACTCTCTGCCATTTGTGAAGGGGGTTCTCTGTGCATTAATGTAGTGGTAAAATAGCAGGAGAAGGTCCAGAGGAAGCACCATTGTGAGAGGGCTGCCGTAGAGTTCTTCTTGGTCCATCCCAGACCCATGCATGGTATCGCATCATTGGTACTGCAAAGATGTGGCAACCAACGTTGCAGTGGCCTCAGCCTTTTGCCAGAACAGTTTTCTTGCACTGAGCACGGGTAGCAGGATGCTCTCATTCTTTTCCCTTTATGAAGAACTTCAACGATTTGGATTTTGAGGCTTGGCCAAGATCAAATGTCCATCTACACTCATTTGGCAGATCAGGGGGAGCAAAACATCAGCGCTTTGCAGCTACACCTCCAGCTCCATCTGGTTTTGGTGGAGCTAATGCTGTTGCAGCCGAACGCTGATGTAGATTGAGTAGGAAGACAAAACAGGAGGCAGATAGAGGCATTACAAGTCGATTTTAGAGGTACTAAAGCATAGGCCGCAACACCGACAAGATGTGCTGAAAAATTGTCTAGACAGGGATTATGGTAGCATGAAATGGCAAGAATAGACAGATTTGTGTAATTTTGGAAATAAATACAATCGAGCTGATCTAGACGTGTGAAATACGTGTAAGAAAGAGAGAGGTCAAAGATGACACCAAGATTCTGTGTTGATGTTGAAAAAAGATGAAAAGGAGGGAAGAAAATCGAAACAAGTGAGGGAGTAATGAGGGATTTGAGGAAAAAAAAATATAGAACATCTGTTTTTGAAAGATTAAGGTGGAGTAAGTGAGACAGCATCCAAGTCTGGAGACTTGAAAGACAAGAGGAGAGGGTAGAATGAAGAGAATCAGATAAAGAGGAAAAATAAACAAAAATCCCTGTCACATTGGTGCAAAAGTGGCATGATAGATCAAAAGAGCGGGTCATATTAGAAAAGGGTACTGTAGAAAGTTAGAAAAATAAAGGTCCTAATATAGAGCCTTGGAGCACACTATAGCAGAGAGGTAGGGCAGCCGAGGATTGCACTGCCCAAGAGACTGAGTACGTCCAGTCTGAAAGTTCAGAGGAGATCCATTAGAGAACGGTCCCTGAGAATCCTAGAGTAGAAAGAATAGATCGAAGAATAGAGTAATCCACTTTATCAAACTCATCGGAAAGGTTTAACAGTACACACACGGATGGGAGTTTAGGATGCTGAGCTGAAAGCAAAGAGTCAGTGACACCGAAGAAGCACAATTTTATTTATTGAAGTGGGCGAAACCGTGACTAATGAGTAGTGAATAGTACTAGTCAATAAACTACACTTTCAAAGATTTTAGAAAGGAAACACAAAAGGGAGATAGAATGAAAATTAGGCAGTATAGAAGGATCGAGAGATGGTTTCTTCAAAATGGGGATAATGGTGGCATGATTATACTCTGAAGGAAAGATTTCAGATCATAAGGAAAGATTACAAAGAACAGTTACGTTTGTAATCATCAGAAAATAGACTGAAATTATTACAGATGGGAGAGGATCCATAGGCAGAGCAATGGTTAAGGAAAAGCCCCATCTCAGTGTCTGAGTCTGGAGAAAAAGAGTGTAAATATTGGGCAGAAGGAGTCACCAAAGCTGAAGTAGAGGCCACAGGTGGTATTTTAGATGTAAAATATGAGGCAAAATCAGAAGCTGTCAGCACAGATGAGACAGAAGGATCTGCAGGAGGCTGGGATAGCAACTGGTTGATAATCTGGAGAATGTAATGTGCTCTCTCACACTGTGTGCCATCGTTAGCACTTTGTCGAATGTGGGATTGCAACATTTTTCCGGCACGTCACATTTCTGCATCCTTATAATAGAGAGTCTCTCAACATTATTTCTATGGTTGACACAAAGTGGCAGCTATTAATAAGGGAGGAATCCTGGTAGTCACTAGTCCACTATAAAAAAGTGGAAAAAGTGTCTACTTTGTCTATACCCGGGAAGGGAAACACATTAAATTATATATGAGACAGAGCTCAAAGAACAGGTTGCACGTTCCAAGAACGGTTTACAAGGAAACCCAAATACAAATTTTAATTTCATACATATTGAAAATTAGTAAAATACACAATTAATAAAAATCATTACACAAATGCTCAACACAACCAATAAATGTCTTACTGGATCATTACATAAAAAACAAAGGATTTCGTCATTAACACTCAACTGTTTGATTAACAAAGAAGTGAAAAATGCATTCAACATATAACTGGTATTGCATCAGTTTCTGATCACTGTTGGATAACAAGAGTTGTTCTTTCCCTGTTTCAATCCAGAAAAATGTTTCGACATGTTTCAGTTCCCAGGGAGTTACTCATAGAACATTCATCAGGAGGTTTGTCATAATCACGAAAATCCCAATTAAAAGTCAATAGCTTCGTAAGAGAAAAAGTGTTGTGTACAAGTGCAACCTTGCGTGGTGCTCGTGGGGGCTCACAAAGTAGGTTGCTCAAGTTGAAGAAGGCTGCCAACTAGCTTTTCACCTGCAACTGTATGTCTGGTGTAAAGAAACAGATATCGATAACGGGTTGTGAGTTCACTTTAAGTTTCTCCCCTCCGGCAGTATTTACTCTTGGAATAAGGGTTTCACCTCCAAAGTGGGCAGGAACTGGCACTCCCACCATGGGCTCTCAGGTCTCTAGTGATAGAGGTACTGGTTGCATCAATAGCCGACACAGTGCGGCTTGTCACTCATCGAGTGTTAGTTTCGGGACTAAGTAATAAAACGTCCACTTGGTACGTGGATGACAGGGCCTCGGCAGAGAGGACACAAAGTGGCAGCCTTTTGCTAGTTTCTTTAGGGCAGTGAGGTAGTCCTCTGTCTGCTTATGTGTCCCTTGTTTTCTTTCCCAGCAGTGCAGTCTTTGTCCTAATACGTTCCGTCTGTTTTCAGATCTTTTGGTCAGTCTCCTCAATGCTTCTTCGCATCGACTTTTCTAGTCCGAGACATCCCCTACTTTTTCTACAGGCAATGTTAGTAATATTAATTTCCCTTCTATTCCCAAAGCATTTACAAGAGGAGGAGGATGTGAAGATAGTGTTCTAATAAGAGTAGTATGGCAGTGTTTTAGCTAGAAAAGCGAGGCCATCGTAATGTGAATGCAAGGAAAGATAGTGAGATCTTTAGGAAGTTGGGATTTTTTCCTCGTGCACTCTGCTGGACAGAGTCTAGTGCAGTGAGATCCAAGAGAAGGAGGCATCCAAGGCAGAGGTTTCTTCCGAGAAGGAAAAAATAGCTTATGTGGGTAAAGAGAATGCAAAGGAGCACGAATAGTAGAAGTGAGAGCAGATGTATCTTCAATAATCTTCAGGGATTTAAATGTTGAGAGAGATGAATAAACTGAAGAGATGTATTTAGAAGAGTCAAAAAAGCACAAATCACTGTGTAAAAAAGTAGTAGATGGCTGGGTACAAATGAGAGAGATATCCAGGAATCAAACAGCAGAAGGAGACCGAACATAAAAGGCGGCGATGAGATTTCCAGTGAAGAATCAAGAGGAGTAAAAATAATATCAAGCGAGCAGGTGGAGGATGAAGCAGAGGATGCTAGAAGTTTACGTAATCCTATGATAATAAGGAAATATTAACGGGTCACTCTGCAGACAAACCTCAGTGACCCCACCCCCAGGCAAATTCATTAGCCTCTTTATGGCCCATATCACCTCCCCCAATATCACAGGATGTACAGCGTCAGGCCCTTTCAACCTTTTCAGGGGAACCCCAGTAACTGCCTCTGTGTTGACAGTCAGCTTTCTTATGACATGGCAATATGCACCTGTCTTTCAGGGCTTTAAACGTGCTGTTTTGCAGTGCACGCATTACAAGCTGAATTTGCTAGAGTCCTTTAGGGCACCGCACAAATGGGGCCTCTGCAATACCTTTATACTCCGGTTTATCATTATTAGCACCTCAATGACACAGAAGTAATTGCTTCTCAGTGGAAGTTTAGCATTTCAGCTCCCTGGTGGCTGGCTGGCGCGTCATAATTGTTGGCTATTAAACTCCTGGCTGTATTTCTTTGTCTTCATTGGCATGCTGTCTGCTGGTGCCTCAGACTGTTCTTCGCTCTAAGCAAGGGGGGGGCAACCATCATGTTAAAATTGCCCCCACAAGGCTAACACCTCGTCAGCCGGCCATGCAATTGCTTAAGTGTCCCTGCGGCCCTGTGATCTGACAACTTTTTCTATGTATAGGCCACAGCCCCCTGACCAACAGAAGGGAGGGAAAATAGAGGGCCACGGGGGTTAGGTGCAGGGGGCAAGCAAAAGATGCTTGGACTAAAAGGGGTCAGCGTCTGTTTGGCGCTGTTGCCCATGGTTGCCAGGACAACAAAGGAGTAGCCAAGAGTAGAGGAGGTAAGGTGTGAGGGAAAGCAGCAGGGGGACAGAGAGGCCTGCCATGTGTCCAGGGGAAAATGCCAGTTGTTTTGAGCAGCCAAGTAGAAAAGAGGAAAAAACAAATGGGGATGATGTCCAGCTTCCATAAACCCGAAAGAAGGACTTGTCTAACAAAGAGCAAGGACAAGCTCTAAACATAAAAGAAGGACCTGCCGACAGAGCTCAAGGAACATTTGAGAGGCAACTAACAAAGAGCAAGGACGAGCTCTGAAAAAACAGTAGGGCTGGTGGAGGGCTTTACTCCCCTAAGACATGAGGTGTCCAACCAAAAGCACACCTTGTTGATTCTATGTCAAGACTCAGAGCCTCTGATTATGCTCAGTTATTCTCTTCTCGAGCAGCAAATAACAAAACAAACATTATGAAAAACAATAACTAACAATGAACCACAATTCCCAGGAAGTAGTCCGTTCATAAGTCTATTAAAACCATGTGTCTTTTCCAGTCCAATCACAATACACCTTTCCTCATAAACGCTGACAACCTCATTTCTTCTTCCTCGTTCTTTGTTGCTCAAGCAGCAGAGCTAAGTACTTTTCATTTTATTAATACGATTGGTGCGAGTATGTTTATTGGTGTAGTCAGTACACGCGCATAGAGATTGATCATAAAACGCTTAGCGCGTCAGGGGGGACTCGATGGAGCATATCTGCACTAGTGACAGGAACGCGACAGGGCTTTATGCACCGACGTTCATATACCTCGTTAGGAGGCACTCTTCCACGAAAGTTCGCAACGGGGCTTCTGGGGTTCCGGTGCCAGTGCGAACTTCCGTGGGAGAGAGACTAGGAGCAAATTTACGAGCGCATTGTTATAAAGAATAAAAGTGTGAAAGAGCCATCAGATTCACACGGCATACGCTGCAAGGTGATATTAGTCGGCGTGCAGAACACAGGGAAGAGAACAGACGCCACATAGTGGCCGATAAGCAGCACCGCAGGCAAAAATCTGTCACAGCTGCAATTCAGACACAGCATATAAATATATCCAAAAATCATTTAAAGACGGGCACAGTCCCAGGCAAAACCGCAAAGAAAAGTGTATATAATTTGACGGGGGCAGCCCAAGATAATCTGCATTGATAAAATACACGGCACAACCGCATTAATGAGTGGATACTCAGAAGACTCAGAGGGACCTCACGTTAGTGATCTACGACTAAGTCAGGCGGTACAAAGAATGGATAGTGGTGGTAGGCTCCACAGGAGAGAGGAAAGGGGCATAATGGAGGACCTGGCAGCTTTATCTCAGAGTATCACTGACCGGAGTAAAGCACGCAGGGACAGAGGGGGAAGAAAGACGAAAACCCGCAGGGCGCGTAGCGCCCAGACCCCCCCGGGTTCACCACAGAGGTACAAAACTGGCAATAGAAAGGCGAGGTCGCGAGACAAATATGATTATAGTTCAGATGACACATCTGATGAGGACTGCAGGAACAGTAGCAAATCAGACGACCACAGCTCGGAAGAATATCAGACCTCCTCAACAAGTGAAAGGCGAGAGCCCAGAAACAAGAAAGCCAGAAAGGAGGATGAGGGGCCACGGGAAGATGAATTTGACCCGGATGAGTTGGTGCACCCAAGGTCAAACGAAAAGGAACCTCCAGAGAATATAACTGAATATATAAGGAAGAGGCTCTGAGCACTGCTAAGCAAGCAAGCCCGAAATAAATTAAGGTCTGAATGCCCTAGACCCAGGGTGCCGCATGCGGTGGCAAAGACACCCAAGATCGATGAAAGAATGCTAACCTTCCTGGAGAGGTACGGCAGAGATGTAAAAAAGGGCATAGACGGGTCTTGGAGGTCCTGCCAAGACAAATTATTGGACATGTTGGCTCCCATCACAGGGATATGGCAGCTTGCGGAATAGCCAAGCAAAAGAAATAAGCCATTGACCCAGAGAGTATTGCAAGCTGGGCCCAGAGAACATTATGTCTACTGGGTAATGCAAATACTGCAATAGCAACAGAAAGAAGGAGATCCATCTTGATGAAAATAGACTCCAGATTAGGAGAATTGGGCACATCAGAACAAGTGACAGCGGCCAAATGAAAATTATTTGGAGAATTCTTTATAAAAGACCTGGCTAAGTTCGCCAATAGGAAGATTTTTGACAAGGCTGGAAGAGGAAAGGGCCGCTCGTCCAGCCGCTATGAGTACCACAGGTCCTACAGTGACAGCTATCACTGAAAGGAAGAGGAGGACCGAAGGGTAAACCCTTTCTTTCCTTCCAGAGGAAGAGGCAGAGGTAGAGGCTGCAGAGGAAGTGGCAGACAGCAGCATCAGAATGCCACAGGTGAGGAGAAAAAGCTCTCTAGCGAAAGAGTTAGAACCAGGCATATCTCCAGTGGGAGAGAGAGTGAAGCTGCACACGAAAAAATTGGGGGAGATATCCTCAGATGCTTGGGTAATTCAGACGGTTCAAGGGTTTCAGTTTGAATTCTAGCAAGACCCGATCCAAGAGGTTATAACCAAACAGATAAGGTTCAGCAGGGAGACGAAGAACTGCTAGTCAGAGAAGTAGAACTGCTAAAAATAAAAAAAAGCAATCGCCCGGCCACAGAGGGCCAGAAAGGCTTCATAAACAACCTGTTTTTAGTAAAAGGCAAGCACAAAGTGAGACCGGTGATACACCTCAGGGGTCTAAATTATGTTCTCATATACAGACACTTCAAAATGGAAGGGATTCTGCTGCTAAGGGACATCCTACAGAAAGGGGATTGGTCAGTGAGAATAGACCTCAGGGACCCCTATCTAACAATACCGATTCATCAGACTCAGAGGAGGCTACTGCAGTTCCTCTGGAAAGGAGTGAAATGGGAATTCACGAGCTTGCTGTTCGGTCTAGCATCAGCACCCTGGTGCTTCACCAAACTATTGAAACCAGTGGTAGGTCACCTCAGAGAAGAGGGAACCAGATTGATTATATACCTGGACGATATCTGCCTAATGTGCCAGGACAGGGAGGCTCTGGTGGAACAGATTCAGAGAAAAATAGATTTACTTCAGCAGTTAGGATTTCTAATAAACTGGGAGAAGTCAGAACTGGAACCAACCCAGTCAATGGAATTTTTGGGATTCATCCTAGAGACAGTTCAGGTCACACTCAGATTACTTTTGGGAAGGTGAACTCCATCAAGAAAGAAATAAAGAATTTAATGACAAGACAGGTGATTTCTCTGAGGGAGATAGCCAGGTTGGTAGGGTGTCTGTCATCATCGATACAAGCAATTTTTCCAGGACCACTGCATTACAGAGCATTGCAGAGGTTGAAGATAGAACATGTCAGGAAGGGTCTATTTCATGAGCAGAAAGTGCCCATGTCACAGGAAGTGAGAACGGAACTAGAATGGTGGTTTTACCACATGGAGGCATGGAATGGCAGGGTGATATTTGGCTCCTCCCCGGACCTGATAATAGAATCGGACGCCAGCCGATGGGGCTGGGGAGCCAGGTGCGGCGAACAGTCGACCGGGGGGAGATGGTCGAGCAAGGAATTGGGCCTCCATATCAATTGCCTAGCGGTGTCCTTCGCAGTCCCTTGTTGGACACAAGAAGGAGCGAGATGTGCCATATTACTCAAGATGGACAACGTCTCAGCAGTCAGGTACATAAACCGGCTGGGTGGGACGAGATCCAGGATGCTGGCAGAGATAGCCAAGGAATTTTGGCACCTATGTCTCCAGAGAGGAGTCAGCGGGGGAGCACAACCAGGTGGCAGGCTGGAATTCGAGATATCTGAGGGACTCCAGCGATTGGCAGCTGGAGGAATCAGTATTCCAGGAGATTATGCATCTGAGAGGTCTGTGTCAAAAAAATCTGTTCGCTTCGAGGTTGAACAAGAAGATCTCCAGATTTTTCAGCTGGAGACCAGGCCTAGAAGCGGCGGCAACAGATGCATTTCTCTGGGTCTGGGGACCAGCGAAGGAATACGCTTTCCCGCCATTCGCCATGATAGCACGAAGGGTCAGACATGGTTCCCAGACCTACTGGAGATGTCATACGATTTGCCAATTCTATTACCACAGAGACAGGACATAGTCTAAGGCCGAACTGGAGAACTTCACCCGCTGGTGCAATCAGGGAACCTGAACCTGATAGCATGGGCGATTTAAGGAAATCCTGGGCCAAGCCAGGTCTTTCAGGGACAGCTCAAGAGTGTATCAGAGAGTCATGGGCCCCGGGGACCGGGAAGGCTTACAGAGTGGCATGGCAAAAATTGAACAATTGGTGTATGGAGAGGAAGGTTCTCCCATATGAACTGATGTAATTCACGTAGTGAATTTTCTAGCAGGCCAGGCAGCACAGGCTAAAGCATATAGAACAATTAACACATACAGATCAGCGATATCTGTAGGGCACTAGCACATAGAAGCAAAACCAATAGGTGAACACACATTGATATGCAGATTATTAAAAGGAGTCAGGTGCATGAGACCACCGGTGCCAAGGTATTCACGTGTCTGGGACGTGAGTGTGGTCTTGAGGATGTTCGAGTCCTGGCCGGACAACGAGAACCTATCTAGGAAAGCTCTTTTGGTGAAATTAACTACTTTGTTATGCTTAATCTCTTGTAAGAGAGTGTCAGAGATCAAGTCATTAGAGACGGTCAAGAAATCTTTTTCTCCTGCAGGTATTATATTTGACATAGGAAAGAGGACAAAGACAGGTATTAATACTATACAGTATATGGCTTTCCCTGAAAGGCTCATATTATGCCCAGTTAGGTGTCTGAAAGCTTATGAGGCCATGGCAAATCGGGTGAGACCCACAGGTGAATCTCAGCTGTTGATAGTGGTCAGAAAATCCTTTAAAGCAGTAGCGACAGCCACGTTGGCTAGATGTGTGAGATGGTGCATGGCAGAAGCAGGCATTGACATAGGTCAATTTGGAGCACATTCTACGGGGCTCGCCTGGTGGATATTTTGAAGGCTGCAGACTGATCAAACAAAACAACATTTAAGAATTTCTATTTTAGACCAGTAGACCAGATAGCGTTGTTGGTGGTAAGTAAGCTTTAAACAAGCATAATCAGAGCCTCCGAGTCTTGACATAGAATACAGATTTTCAACACATTCGTTACAGAAAGTCATGATTCTATTAAAGACTCGGAGGAGAAAGATTATTCCACACATTCAATCGCTGTAATGTATGAATGATAACAAGATATATATCTAAAGATAGTTATTATTTTGGAAATTGCCCACCCGTTCAGGAAGAGATATTTCATGGAATTTATAATTTTTTGACAGGAACAGAGAATAAGACAACGGCCTCGTGAGGAAGGTTCAAGTTAAGAGATAAGAGAAGTCATCTACCGGTTGGGGCGCAGGTTCGATCAAAGTTCGATCAGCGGCAGAAAGAGGAAGAAGAATGGAGGTTGTCAGTGTTTATGAGGAAAGGTGTATTGTGATTGGACTGGAAAAGACACATGGTTTTAATAGACTTGTGAAAAACAGACTACAAGTTCACTGCGGTTCCTGGGAATTGTAGTTCATTGTTAGTTATTGTTTTTCATAATGTTTATTTGGTTATTGCTGCTAGAGAAGTAAAGAGAAGAATTGAGCATAATCTTTCGCCTACAAGTCTTTAATAGAATCATGACTTTCTGTAACGAATGTGTTGAAAATCTGTATTTTGTGGGCTTCTGAACATTGTTGTAAATAATAAAAGCCTGCGGCCAATTTTTATTCCACACAAAAGAAGTACAGATTGTTTTGTTAGGTTTTGGTATGTAAGTCCAAAGACCAAGGGTGTCTGCGCTAGTATCCTAACACAACTGGCAGTTTGTGTTGGAGAAACAGAAAACAAAATCTCTATTTTCGAAGCTAGATGGCTCACGCTAAAAATGTCGGGCACTTTTTTTCGACAGTCACGCCATGATTTGGTCGGTACAAACGAGTTTTTGTATTCTGCTGCAGCATAGCATCTGAATTATTGTATTACTGTATTCATTCCTTTTCAGAAATGACTTTTTATCCGATTTCTTCAGAAAAATGTGCTATAACGTGCAACATCATCTTACCTGCCGCACTGCACACGCCTGCTGCCAGCTCTCACAGCCCTGTGCGCCTCCTCTCTCTTTATAGGACCCTCAGACACCTTCTCACGTCCCCGCTTCCCAGTGGAATGTATCGTATACTTGGTAGGTGCACGTTTCCGTAGGAGTAAAAACAGCTGCAACGCCTATAAAAGCTGTGCCCATCCTGCAGGGTGCACTCGCTTTCCGCGCGTTTCCTTGTTCGGGCAGATCTAATGCGCACTTGCAGGGATGCCCGCCCTCTTCCCCTGTGATGTAACCTATGTGGAAACCAGCTGAATTCCCCATACGTCAACGTCGTATCAGTCGTACCATATGCATTTTAGACTCGAGCTTTATCATTTTCATCAACCCCCTAGCAGTGGCCTTTTAGAAACCTCCCGACCCCTTTGTGTAACCGAATATGCTCCTCCCCAGTCAGGGGTGGAGCTCGGCATGGGGTTGGCACCTCATCAGCACTGCCGCCTTTTGCAGACACACCACCTTGCCATGGAATCGGTTTCCAGCAATAGCGTAATTTTGGAAAATCACGTCGTTATGAAATGTAATCTGTTGCAGCTCTTTGGAGACAGGGGGATGTTGCTGACACGGTCGCCACCCGACTGCGGATGTTGTATAATATTTGGTATCCCATACATTTGACGTGTACCTTTTCGGAGACACTACCCTGACACGTGAGTTATTCTTTTTCAGCATTATCCGTCCACCTTTTAGAGGCACAGCCCATTCATTATGCATACATGCCAACATTCTGTGACCAAAAATCTGTAGGAATCTTAAGTTTCAAAAATAGTCAGGCGAGGAGGTAATGATAGGAATAGGGTGAGTCAGCAGCCCATTGTCATTGAATGAGCCTTCCGCCGCGGGTGCATTCAATGACAATGAGGCGCCTGCCACGCCTTCTGCCATCACGCCAGCTAGGGGGAGCCCTTGAAAGACTCGCCCTAGTTAACGTGGTGGGGGGCTAATGGCGCCTTTTGTGAAAGGCACCCGCGGCGGAGGGGCACCCTTAGCCCACCGCCGTGGGCGCCTTTTACATCAAAGGCCTGCATGCTGCGTCTTCTCCTGCTACGGCCTGCATGCTGCGTCTTCTCCCGTTACGCCAGCTCGGGGAAGTCCTTGAAAGACTCCCCCGAGCTGGCATGGTGGGGGGGCTAATCGCGCCTTTTGCCAAAGGCACCTGCGGTGGAGGGGCGCTTTTACCCCACCGCCGTGGGTGCCTTTGACATTAAAAGCCTGCATGCTTCTCCCCCGAGCTGGCATGGACAAAAAAAATAAAAAATGTTAAAAAAAAATTATATATATATATTTTTTTTTTACAAAAAAAGTTCGGTATTTGGTGTCAAGAAATAGGTAGGCGGTAGGACTGCTTAAAAAGTGGTATCCTACTGCCTAAATTGGTAGGGTTGGCAAGTATGCATTATGTGGCTGACTCCACCCCATTTCTACTAGTGTTTCCCCAGTAACACAAATTACTGACTTCAAATTGCAAAGCACTCAATGGCCGCAAATACGTTCCAATTTCTTTATAAAACGATTGTTTGGAAGTGAAGGGAGATGGAACGATATCCACACCTGTGTTGTTTAATAAAAGGACACATTTGTGTATGTAGTACTATGTATTCAGTGGGAAAAGAACGCTAAGGTAGGAGGGGTGGGGCGGCTCAGCGCGGCGCTGTGATTCACATTTTTGGGAGTGTGGCCTAGAAAAGGTCTGACACACCATCAAATCCCAAAGCCTTTAAAAGGGGTGGGGCAGGCGGCCACCAGGGAGCGCGCAGATGGTGGAAGCCTAACTGTGATGTTCGAGAGCCACAGGGACAAATTGGGCTGAGAGCCAGAGTCGGCCGGTTAACCATGAGTCACCCGAAAAAAGAGTATTCTATAAACATTGGAAAAGGGGGGATCCATAATACTGACTGTGATATAAAAAGAGATCTGAGCCTGGCTGATGGGTATTTCAGGGTGAGACACCCGAATTTAATACTCGAAAGAGGAGAGGAACTTTGTGTTTATTTTGTTCTTATACATCAGGTCCTCTGAGTCAAGAGACTTTGGTAAAGCAAAGATAATTGCAGCACAGAAGGCCCTGATGCTGATAATGGACCTGTGTCCTTGTGCCGAAGAAGCCAGAGTGTGTGCTTTGCTCGAGTGAACCACCTTGTCCCGTACTGAAAGCGTGGGGAAGGGAAGCCAATGGCCTGAACATCCTGACATATCATTTTGTGAACAGCTCTTTCTTTTTCATGAACACTACCCCTCACTATGTATGCTTAGCGGTAAGCATTGGCTATAGTTTGTTTTTAGTATAGGCCATTTTATTGTGATGAGACTCCACTAGGACTGCATTATTATTATTTTGATGGTCGTAGCTTGCTCCCATCTGTAGACTTAGGTTTAGATAGGCATTTATCACACCCTTGTTAAAGCTCAATAAACACCCTTGAACTGTGGTCACTTGTGTGTGTCTTACTGTTGATACCATGCCGTCCTTACAGTAAGCACATTTAGAGAGTAGGGGGTGCACATAATGAAGTGTTAGCGACCACCTTAGTGTATGCATTAGAAGCTATATGGTAGATGCGGGTGCAAACGCCATCTTGGTAAGTGGCAGCCATCTTAGAAGTACCCACACGGGCAGCAAACATAATTTTATGTGTTAAGATTAGATTCCCTTGCATGAGCACGAACATCCCCCCAATCCGGCCAGGTCTCACAGAGTCCACAAAATCCTCCATTGTTCTAAGAAAGTTACAGGCCCTTGCGCCCTGCGCCCTGCAAGGTCGTGAGAACAGAGCAGAGTGCCTCTTGTCAGCACCATCCCACAGGACAGATAGCTAAGCCCTCCTGCCCACAACAATCCCCACATGAGAAATACAGCTTTGCCATGTTTTCATCTTATGACCCCCGCATGCCATGATACTGTCCAAACCCAGACAACTGACCATAAAACCTTTACACCCCTCGATCGACCACTAAGATCAGAAGACAAGGCTATCACCCCTTCCGAAATAGGTCACATGATTAGTGCTGCGTGGTGCAGTGTAGCATATAAATGAAAGCCTAAAATTAAGGTGGAGGACCTTGGGAGTTGCTGATCTGTCTGGGTGCTTGTTACAGTGATAAAATAATATTGTTTGTGTTAGGAGCCAATTAAGCGGTAGGCCAACTTCACTTCGGACGATGAGCCCAGCAGCACCCATGTGGACAAGATGAACAGATGAAGATGGACCAATGGCCTGGCATTCCATATGGAGCAGGCCCTACATGTATATAGCTCGTCCAGTTCGAATCGTAGATTTGTACCTTATACAATTACGTCATTAATGATGTTATTTGTGCTTATAATGTGCTGCACGTCGAGCTCAGAGTGCTCGGCGGCAGCAGAGTTCTTTGCTGATGCATTTGTATTTTGGAGAAATAAATACTTGTTATCCTTGCAATCGTGTTTTAGGCCTTTTTCCCTAGTGGGCTGTATTTTTTCTGGTGTGAGTGTGCAGGGACGTGCCTTCATTTGGTGACCCCAACATGATCCCAGAGACCCCCGCAGCACTGGCGTAGTCTTCTAGGCCACTTCTCTGAGGGTGCCACAGCCACCTGCAGTGACCAGTCCCAGACATGTCAGTATCAGAGGTTTTGTAGGAGCCGTTTTTATAGAATTCCTGTCTGCTCTTTGAAGCGGGGCGCGACTCTGGAGAGAGTGTAGGCTGTTTCTGAAACCCTGTGATGGAGGAGTTGGGGTGAACATGCACATGTGAGTATACCCCTGCAAGTGATAACAAGTAGGGAAAGGGCATTTGGGAAAGAGTGTGGGTTGTGAGCAAATGGAGGAAGAGGTTGTTTAAGTGGTGTAGGTGTGATTGTTTGTTTTTATTAAGGAGAATTTTTTATGGAAAAGAAAACAGAGTGTTAAGGAGCCTTCCCGGGTGAGGGAATAAGGTGGTACACTTATATTGTGCAACGGAGGACAAAAGAAATACATAGGAGCCCCGTATAATGTGTGGACTCAGGTACAGTGATGGTTGTTATTTTAGCTTATTGTGTTTGTGTTTTTTATTGTGTAGAGTGGAGAGCCAAGGATGGGGCGTTTTTTGAAATAGTGATGTGTTTTGAGTGTGTGGAGGGCGAGAGTAGATTTGTGTGAAGGGAAGGGGAGGGAAAATAGCTAGCGGGAAGTTGTGAACGACAAGGTGATTTTTTGACTTTGACATTTTCAGCATGCGCAGCGCACGATTAGAGGTGAAGGGACGCCTTACAACGCATACATCGCTGAAATGGGAGGAGAGACACCATTAGAGTACATGTACAAGGCTTTACCCTTGTGCCAAGTGAAGATTAAGAAGTATTACAAGCAGTGGGTGACAGAAACGAGAGTGGGGATGCCTAACTCCTGGCCAGAGCAAGGCACCCATAATACGGGACGCATGGAACACATGGCCACATTCCTAGCAGAGAAATACTAGGGTAAACAGCTACAGAAAAGAAAGGAAGATGATTGTGAACATAGAAGATACCAAAGAGGGAGGGGCGCGGGGCGCATATGAGGGGGACAAACATACACATGCGGGGGGCCCGAACAGCGCACCAGGCGATATATCCATTAGCAGTGCCCCCAGCAACAGGTACAGCAATCCTACCTATGTGTCCACACATGCCACTGTCTCCCACCCCCATATATACCCACTCCAGCAACCGCTCCACCCCAGGACTGCACGAGGTAGAGGGAATTAGGGCTTTAGAATCATCGCAAGCAGAACTAGTGTGACTGCTAACAGCACACAGCAAAGCAAATGGGAGTGGTCTAGACGAGTGGAGAGTGGGGACATTTTGTTCAGGTTAGACAGCACAGCAATAAAAGATGTACACATAGAGAAAAAAGAGGACAGACGAGCAGTCAGCACAGGATACGGAACTATAAGTTTTGACAGAGGAGAAGGGGGAGTAGGTGGAGAACAGAGAGAGGATGGGTGGAGAACCGTGAATGAGTTTGAAGATGACGGTGAGGGGGAAGCGCAACAGGCACCTGAGATAACACTTCAGGTGGAAAGTTTGTGGGATGAGAGAGTAAGGAGATTCGACAGGATTGCATTGGCAAAGAAAAAGGGAAGTGCCGGAAGACGGAAGGGAGGAGAGCAGGCCTACAGATGCCTTTGATACACAAGGGTTTGGGTAGAGCACAGTATGTACCGTGGGCGCAGAGGGACAAGAATAATTTTAACAAAGCGATCCCACTGTTAACAGCGGGAGTGGGGTAGTGAATATGGGTGTACCCCTCGCTGTGGGGACATGAAAAGTTTATTAGTGGCAATGGTGAGTGACCAGGCTGGAGATGTGTGGATTAAAGCAGGATACCCAGGAGTGAGATTAGGCGATGATGCGCACGACGGCGCACCATTCAACATCAGAGCACAGGTGTGAGGCGCGCTTTGGCGCATTTACCCCGACATGCCAGATATAAAATTGATCATGCAATATGCTATTAGGGTTGACAAAGATCCTGCACAGTACGTTATTAAGGTTTAGGAGCTGTGGAGATCGGAGACGGGGGACCAGTGGGACCCATCAGTTCCTCTTTTTTACTTTGGTATTAAAAGGGGTTTACCGAAGGAGGTGCAGAAGGCACTAGACAAGATTGTGGACATTGAAGCAAAGGGGTGGGTGGAGATCCAGAGCATAATAGTGCACCACTGCAAATGAATAAAGGAACACGAAAGGTAGATGGCACAACAATTGCAGGCAAATTAAGTGAAACCGGTACAAAGGAAGTTGTCTAAAATAGCTGCAGACGGGGCGGTGTCCACACCTGCACAAACAGAGGTGACAGGAAGCACACAGTGGTCCACAGATGTCCACATAGTGGTGTTTTGGCCAGAAGGAGGATCATGGGCAGTGGGGAGGAGGACAGCAGTACCCCACCAAGGAGGTCAGCAGTGTGGAAGGGTAGGATTCAGGGGGGAAGAGGGAGCTTTGGAGGAATGGGTCAGAGAGGGGTGGGTATGGGTTCCTCACAATGTTGGAACTGCGGGAAGTGGGGACACTTTTCAAGGGAGTGCAGAAGTAGGCCAGGAATTGGGTACAACTCATACAACAATTACCACCCACCACCGCAGAATACACAATGGAAGCTACCACCGAGAATGGCATCCATCCCCAATGAAATACACCAACATATACACAACTCCCAGACAATTCTCAGTCGTACTGCGCCCAAGAGTGCAATATAGGCATGTGTTGCAAGTAATTGAAGAGAGATGTGGTTATAAGTCCGATGGATTTATTTGCAAAGTAGCCTGACACGTGTTTCGAGTCTAAAACGACTCTTCATCCGAGGCTAAGCATATCACACAATAAAATCATAGACAATTATGCACCAATAAACAAATAATGTTGGTATAAAAACCATGCATTGTGTAAATTCAAAAACAAGGCAAGAGGCATAAAACACAGAGGCAAACAAAAGGTATAGGTAGATAATTTTGTCATATGGCATAATAAAAAAAAAGGTCACAACATAAAAGAAAAGAAGGATTGAAGGGTCACATTATATCAAAGGTCATGATAAAAATAAGGGAAACCACAGCATCAGTGGTAGGTAATAAAAAAGACACAGTACCACATATTGGATGATGTTGAAATGAATGGACAATCCATGTGCCAGGATGCAAGAAATACACAGGAAGCAAGGCAAACAAAAAGGTACAGAAAATTAACATGCATCCACGGGAGTCACTGTAACAGCGCATTCAAAGAAGCAAGGTTGACCAAAAAGCCCAATAATGGGTACTTCTTATGTAAGTTAAATTACAAGCAGAGATATATACTTGAAATATTTCCAAAAAGGTGCCAATTACAACAGTACCGGTAAATGGGAGATGGGACCTAAGATAAATTGAATGAAGGACAGTGCCAGAAAACTCTCTGAAATCGTAAAGAAAAGAGAGATTATGAAAGGATGTAACCAAATTGAGTTACAAGATGTGGTGTAGACTAAAAAGCAATTTAAAAAGGAAAATTTTACCTCACGGATTCCCAATTGCAGTAATTCTGTAGGAAACACAAGGCTGCTAGAACGAGATCTAGAGACCTCATCATATTTTGCCTGGTATGTATAGATTCGATTGTCTCTATAGTCACGATCATCACGAGAGAATTTTCTTGATTTGCGCATTTTGACCTCATCTTGATGTTTGTGTAGTATTTCATACAATGTTTTAAAGTTCTTATCGATTGTGGCCCTCGGTGCATTGAAAAGATTAATTTGTTCTTTGACTTTATCAATTTCAACAACTGTGCGGGAATGCTAGCGTGTAGCGTGTTCAACCAAAAGTTCCAACATTTTCTCTCGTGATGATCGTGTCTATAGAGACAATCGAATCTATACATACCAGGCAAAATATGATGAGGTCTCTAGATCTCGTTCTAGCAGCCTTGCTTCTACTGCAGCAAGTTCAGAAGTAGTTAGTGACTTAGAGCCTCAGACTCCGTCGACATCTAACCTTGAGAATGTTACTCCCTCAGATTCCATTTCACATGACCTTGATCAAGATGAATCAATAGACTCTGAATCTATCTCCTCGGCTCCTGCAGGCCCTTCGCCTTTTTTGGAGCAGCTCAGGCACTTCAAAAAAGGGAATCGTATTGCAGCAGCGAAAAAAGTGCGTTTTCAAACACCAGTCGCCACAAATATATCAATCCCAGGCATACAACCAGGGGCACAAGGTGTGGTAGACCAAGGCAGCGGAAACGCACCACCCAACCCAAGACTGACCAGAGAAATGTCTCAGTCCCAGCAACAATTAACCAGTCTGTACCCATCAACCTAATGACTAATCTAAGTTCATATCCGCTCCCCTCGGCTGAAACAACTGTTCTCAATAAGGGCCTTTCCTTTGTTCCATCAGCTACAAACAATTTTGTGGACATCCACATTGACCTTTTGAAGTTCACACGCAAACTCAATAAATTCTTTGCAACTCAAGTTCATAATCATAAACCTCCACCTCACACTCCTATTCCGTCCCAGATCTCCATGCAAACACTCCTTACTACCAATGTCCTAATGACACTTGATGACGTAGCACCTTTTACACAAACCAGTATTTCAGAAGTACTAAAGGAACTAGATGTTGTTCAACAAAAATGTTAGCATCAAGGAATTAACCAAGAAATCTAAGTTTTCTCCCACTTTTCCTTCTGACAATGTTATTGATACTTTTTATCAGGCAGTTATCAAGGACATGCACTTATTGGAAGACTTTCTTTCAACACACAAACCCACTCATAAGCAGGATCTTAATAAAGATGAGTTTCAAGCAATGAACATCTGTCTGGTAATCCTGATTTGTTCATCAAAGAGGCAGACAAGGGTGGGAATGTTTTTGTCATGAATCGTGTTGATTATATAACTATGGGCATGCAACATTTGAACTCAGTTGGTTGTTATTCTATTCTTCCTATCAACCCCCTTAAGACCATTCATGCGACAGCTAATGATCTTATTTCCAAATGGCACAAAACAGGCCTTCTCACGATGTAGAAAGGCAATTTCTCACTGTAGATGGCCTCTTTATGCCCACCATCTATTTCCTCCCAAAAATTCACAAACAATTCATAAACATACCAGAAGGGAGACCAATAGTCAGTGGTGGTGGTGGTATATTGGAACCAATCTCTATCTATATAAATTAATTCTTGTTACCAGTGGTGCTCAACACTCCTACATACATTAGAGATACCATGCATACACTTGAAATTCTTGACAATCTGGATTTCCAAAACAATTGCTAGCTAGATGTCAAAGCATTATACACTTCCATAGATCATCAGAAAGCATTAGAAAGTGTTGATTTTCTTTTCCGTGAATTTTCTGCATCCTTTTTCGATCATATCGCAATGATGAAGGAGTTTTTGTTATTTACTTTACAGAACAATGTTTTTGTTTTCAACAATGTATATTTTAAGCAATTAATTGGGGTGGCTATGGGTGCCAGCTTTGCACCAGCACTGGCCAATGCATTCATGCATTCGTTTGAACAAAAATGTGTATTTGTCAATGCTGCCTAGCTTCCCTATTTGAAATTGAGGAAAAGATATGTAGATGATGTTCTACTAATTTGGTCTAGTAAACAAGAATTGCTGCTAGAATGTGTGGCTTATCTTAATCATAATGATTGGGGTATACAATTTACGTCCACTATAAGTCAAACTCACATTGATTTCTTGGATCTTTCAATTGATCTCACCCCTAAAGGGTTGGTGACAAAAACTTTCCGTAAGTCTACTTCTGTTAATTCAATATTGCATGCGGACAGCTGTCACAAAAATAATGTCAAATTCAATATCCCTAAAAGAGAGTATATTCGCGCCAAGAGGAACTGCTCTGATCCTAAGGATTTTGACCATGAAAGCATTGCCATTAAATCACGGTTTCTTGAGAGAGGCTATCACCATAGCTGTCTCGTCAAAGCGCTTGCCTCAGTACGACAGGTGAAGAGAGCAGATTTGTTAGTCCCTAAAACCCGAGAGAAGTCATCCATGACTCAAAAAATCAGGTTTATCACTAGATTCAACTCAGACAGTCACAAGATCCACAGAACTTTGGAGAAACATTGGCACCTGCTACACCTTGATTCCGATATTGCCAACTGGCCTGGTCCCTTTGCAAGCATCACATTTAGCAAAGGCAAATCACTTAAAAACAAACTCTGCCCTTCATTTATGAGCTCACCCACTCCCAAAACTACGTGGTTAGACTCTGCCCATGCTGCGGGTTTCCACAAATGTGGATTCTGCAGCATGTGCAAGTATACCCTGGAAACTTCACAGGTCTCCTTTGAGGCTAGAGGAGACCACATCATTCATTCATTTCTGAACTGCAATTCCAAATTTGTTGTCTATTGTATAATCTGTATTTGTGGATTGAAATATATTGGTAGCACCATCCGACCCTTATAAATTCGTATCAGAGAACATCTCGCCACAATTGGCAGTCAGGAATCCAAATATCCACTAGCCAATCATTGGCAAAAATTGCACCAATTAGATAGTAAAGATGACATCCAATTTGTGGGTCTATGTAAAGTGTCATTGTCGCCCAGAGGGGGCATTTTGACCCTGAAGTTACGTCAATTGGAAGCAATACTTATCTGCAAATATCGCACTGTGTTTAAGGGGTTAAACTCTGATCATGAATTTGCAACATTCTTGTGAACATTAATTTATCTATTCATGCTTTTTTTCAGGTTTCATAATTCCCATTTTTCTGTGGACATGTGTGTACCTAATTCATTTCCTGTTGTTCTTACAGGCTTTGTGACATAGTGACACAAGTTTTCTTATAAATGTTTATTTTGTTGTTTATTTGTAATCATGAGTGTGTTAATTCGTTTCTCCACAACTGATTGTATCAGGTTCTCCTATTGTTTACGACTCACCAGCAGCGCACTCACAGACAGCAATTGTAAATATATTACTCAAATTCAGGGTTCTTACTACCGCTTGCAATCGGCTAGCGACCGCACTGAATTGCAGTCAGGTCACTCCTGGGAATGATTCACACAATAGCACCAGGCGCACGCGGCTTAGCGCGATATGGCTCCCTTTCAATTTCGTTTTTGTAACATGGATGTTTTTTTTATTATTATTTATTTTTTTCCACCGGATATACTTATTTTTTCTAATTGGAAATCCAATATGTTTTAATTGCCTCCTTGACACACAATCAATCTGTTTATGAAGTCGGGGTTAGTTTCCCTAGTATTGTTTCCATTGAATTCAGCAAGTCCAATATGGCGGATTTATTTTCAATGCAACATGGCCATGTTTGAATCCCTCAGCCTTTTCCTGCTTAGCTGCAGCTTTCTATTTTAGTCCTGTTTCTATCTTCGCAGCCCGGGCTGCTTCCTTTCACTTCACTTTGGCTTTTCCTGCTGTGCTGGTAAGACGGTTTTTCATAGCCCCACTGACACTTGCAATTAGTGCACTTGCATGTCTCAATTCAGCAATACTTGATTCTCTCTAGTACCAGTCAATTACCCTCTGGATTTAGATTGCGTAATGCTTGGTGTGTTTGCTTCCTAGTCACATTGTCATTACATAACTTAGTTGGTACGTTACAATTGCTTTTGCAATTCCTGACTCTTAGAAATTTAGTTTTTCCTACAGAAATTACCGCAATTTTGAAGCTGTGAGGTACAATTTTCCTATTTAAATTGCTTTTTAGTCTACATCACATCTTTTCACTCAATTTGGTTTCATCCTTTCATAATCTCTCTTTTCTTTACGATTTCAGAGAGTTTTCTGGCACTGTCCTTCATTCAATTTATCTTAGGTCCCATCTCCCATTTACAGGTACTGTTGTAATTGGCACCTTTTTGGAAATAATTCTGGTATATATCTCTGCTTGTAAATTAACTTACATAAGAAGTACCCATTATTGGGCTTTTTGGTCAACCTTGCCTCATTGACTGCGCTGTTACAGTGACTCCCGTGGATGCATGTTAATTTTTTGTACTTTTTTGTTTGCCTTGCTTCCTGTGTATTTCTTGCATCCCGGCACCATGGATTCTCCATTCATTTCAACATCCAATATGTGGTACTGTGTCTTTTTTATTACCTACCACTGATGCTGTGGTTTCCCTTATTTTTATCATGACCTTTGATATAATGTGACCCTTCAATCCTTCTTTTCTTTTATGTTGTGACCCTTTTTTTTCATTATGCCATATGACAAAATTATCTAACAATAACTTTTGTTTGCCTCTGTGTTTTATGCTGCTTGCCTTGTTTTTGAATTTACACAATGCATGGTTTTTATACCAACATTATTTGTTTATTGGTGCATAATTGTCTATGATTCTGTTGTGCATTATGCTTAGCCTCGGATGAAGAGTCGGTTTAGACTCGAAACACGTGTCAGGCTATTTTGCAAATAAATCCATCAGATTTATAACCACATCCCTCTTCAATTACTTGCAACACATGCCTATATTGCACTCTTGGGTGCAGTGCGACTGAGAATTGCCCGTGCTCTAATTGTTTCCACAACAGGGGGTTGTACTTGGCAGTACTCCCACACCTCTGAGGCACCTGCAGCCTATGTGCACTCGTAATGTTTATTCATACAAGCGCTTTGGTTTTGTGACTTTTTCTGCCAAACCTGTGTTTTTCTATACACAACTCCCACCTCGGCCCCCGGGGCGCAAGCACAGCAACAGTAGCCCCAACAGCAGCAATATCCAAAGCAGGAGATGCCCCAGCACGGACATGGTAACATTCACACACCCAACGAAGTACCGAATGGCACCATAGCACCTTATCGAGGGGGAAGCATGATGGGAAATAACCCGCTCATGTTCCCCGGGTCGAACACATACCCAGATTAGGACAGCCCACAGAGAGCGCCTGCATACCCAGTACTAGCTATGACAGTTAACCTTGTTGGGTGCAGAGACAGGAAACAAACACTTGATTTTTATGGTCTACACAGGTACTACAAAAGCATGTATCAATGAGGGAGATTTCCCATTATCTGCCCGCACTCTTGACACACAGGGATTCTCTGTAGCTGTCTCCACAATTCCATACACTAAAGAGGGTGACATCAAAATAGGGGGTAAAGTTGTGTGGGCCCCCCTACTCTATTCTGAAAGCTCGCCAGTGAACTTGATGGGTAGGGATCTGCACAGCAAGCTCAACATGACAATCTCATTCACAGACAGTGGCATAGTGTGCGCCATGCCAGGGATGTTCGCCATAAGGGCACTGCTAATAATACATGCGATGGGAGGGGAGATGGTGGTTCTTGGCATTCCAATTGATCCAAACAAGGAAAAGAAGATTCAACATAGGAATCCTCCTGTCCCCTGCACACTCTCTGATGCTGGTAAAACCATTTGATGAAGTTTAGAAAGCACTAGGTATACATTTCAATGATCATGTTAATCAAATAAAAATATTCATGACAAATCAGTTTTTATACAAAAATATATATATTCTTTGATTTACAGACATGGAGTTAATGTACAAAGCAAAGCAACGATAATAGTCCGTTCTTTGTGGCGACGTGTTTCGAGGAATCTTTCCTCTTCTTCAAAGGCCTTAACGGACTGTTAAAGGAATGTTACATTGAAAAACTTAGTCAGAAACTCAATGCTAACAAATAAGTGATCATGTCATCATAACAGTATACACATAAGAATTCATTGTCCATATAAATCAATCAATAACCAGACATTTTTAACATTGGAGTCAGTACATTTCTAAAGTTCGTTATTCACAATAGTTCATATATCTGATATATATTGTATAGATAATGCCCTTTTCCATGTTCTAGGGACTACGTCATCATCTGTGGTAAATGAATCATTTAATGATCCATACATAGACAAAACTGGCTAAACCTCGAAGAATGGGTGTCACCCATCTACAGTATTGTGAATACAATTGAAAACTATTTCTGTGTTTCGGTACACTACCAGAAAATAGGTCACAGAAAAGTCAGGGAAATGATTACCTAGTGTTGCGTATCAACTTGAATCAAGTTGAATCAACCTTCATACATTAACTCCATGTCTATAAATCAAAGAATATATAGATTTTTGTATAAAAACTGATTTGTCATGAATATTTTTATTTGATTAACATGATCATTAAAATGTATAACTAGTGCTTTCTAAACAATATCAAATCGTTTTACCAGCATCAGATAGTGTGCAGGGGACAGGAGGATTCCTATGTTGAATCTTCTTTTCCTTGTTTGTCTTATATGGTGATTTTGTGCCAAGATCACAGTTCCTCCCCTGCATCTTTAACTCTTTCTATAAGTAATCTAATACATTTGTGAATCTTTATCTGAAATATCGGAGTGCACCATTGCTTTCCTCTATTCCAATTGATCCAGACATGTTTGTGTATGGAATCACTGTGCTTGTGGAGGCTGTGCCTCAGATTGGCAATGTGTGTTGGCAAGTGCCTGCATATTTCATTTTTCACCCTGTTGTGTCCCCTGAGTTGGCAGCAGGTACAATACTGTCCCTAGATTTACAAGGATTGGTGGTTTTGGCAAAAAGCATTGCTGTGATAGGGACCGACCAAGACAGGTGCGAGGGGCGCACAGTACTTTGCATTGACCCCACAATGCCTCTAAAGGAGGTGACTGACGCAGAATTGTTTAAGGACAGGCCAGATTAAAGAGAAAATGTACTAGCAATATGTATCCCCAGTTAAATAATGGTACAGTACAGGAAGGTCCAATGCCCCATGTTGTTCCTTCAAACACACTTCGAACACTTGTGTATAGGCGCGTTATAAATGCCAACAAAGAGTCAACAAAATTAAGTGAGCAGGTTGTGCACAACAGAGCCTGCTTAGAGGACATTTTTGCTTTCAAATGCAGATTAAGCAACTGAAAGATGAGAATAGTCCATTGATCATTAGCGAGGTCAATTCCCAGGTGGAATTCGATCAGGAGCGCCAAAATCTGAACACTCTGAAATGAAAGGGAGAACACCTCAGCTAAGACAAAAGCTAATTGTGCAAGGAGAAAAGTGCCCTGTGTCAGGAAGTGTGTCATTTAAGGTCTGACATGGAGAAAAGTGAATTATATTCTCAGGAACCGACTGACATGAGGATAGAAAATGAAAAGTTAAGGGAACATATGAGACAAGCAGAGATTGAGCTAGAGCAGGCAACACAGGCCAAAAGTGCACAAAGGGAGGATATTAGTCTCCTGCAAAAGAAGGGGTCAGAATATTCCCAGACAATGCAAGCATCACAGAAGGAACATGAGTCCCTTTGTGAGGGGAACAAGGGGCTCAGTGTCCAAGTAGTGGCACAAAACAAGAAGGATTGGAAAAGGAGATGGCCAAACACAAGCAGGCTTTGAGGCACCCCGTCCAGTTAGAGTATGGAAAGGCACCCTCCGATCATGGAGTGATGACCTCCTTACAAGGGACCTCAAGCCAACTCATCACATTATATGCACAAGGTGCTGTTAACTTCATGCCTGCCAGTTTGCAAGAACAGGGAAACATGAGGCAGCTGGACTCAGCCAGGCCTAGTCCAACTGAGCCGGAAGGTCAGTCCTTATCAGCCATTGTTGGGCATTCCTCTCTATCCAGATTTAGAAATACCCTAGCATGTACTTCTCACCAGGAGGGCTCCTATGATGAGAAGATCAGGGAGTTAGACTGGTAGAAACATAACTTACAAAGGGACCACCTGGTCCACTTTGCACACAGAGAACAACCAGAGTCGAGGCCTCAAAAGAGTATTTTGAAAACCTTCACACATTCAGGGAGGTGGGGGGAATTCTCCACCATACCCAGAAGAATGGATGAGGAAGATGAGTACTCCCCTGTGCCAGAAGGGAAGCCCAAGGGAAGTGACCCCGAGAGCCCACAGTACCACAGGGGAGAAGAGGTCAGACCCCAACATTCTGGGAGGGATTTCCAGTCTCATAGAGGTAGGGAGTGCATAGAGGACAGGGAGTGGACCACCAATGGCAGCTCTATGTGTAGGTGGACTCAGGTGCAATGGAAAAGGAAGGCGGACAAACAGAAGGGTGGTCTGCAAAAGACCCAATTTGGCAAATAGGTTTTATGACATCATATCATAAGAATGCCAAAAACTCAGTATGGGAGCATCTAGAACTGTATGACCAAATGATGACATCAAAAATGATCAAAATTCCATGGGGTTTGTCAAATGGACTTTCTCCCCAGAATACTCCAGCTTCTTTGCAGGGCTGGAGGACCAAGATCACCAAAGATGGTTCAAGTATAAGGCAGGTATCTTAAAGCATTTGTCCATGCAAAGGAACTCTCAGGATGCCCGCAAGGCGGCCTACAATCTGCATTGCGGAGAAGACCAAGGCCCTACAGAGTTTGTGCAAGAGCTGAAGCTGGCATTTGCCCAGACCTCTAGGCGAGTGAGCACAAATAGCCAGGAGTTCAGTAATACTTATTTCCAATGCACTCCTAAAATACATAATGATCCAACTGGTAAGGGACTTTCAGTAGCGTAGGACCCTGGATTGGGTGATAGCACAGGCCACCCGGATTTATGAAGTACAAAAGCTATCTGAGAACAAAAATAACCCCAAAAACCCAAACCGTCCAACACACCCGCTGCTGCGAAGGTGACAGAGGTGAAAAATACCCCCATATTGAACTTGGAAATGGGGGGGCCTAAAATACTCCTCCCACTAATAAGCAGAATGAGGGTCAGAGGAGACCCTCTGATCCAACACAATCGGGTGGTAGCCAGGCAGAGTATCCAACTAACTCTCCACCTCACCCTGCCACCTTTATCCACCCTAGGTATAAGGGTAGCATACCCATCTTGGGGTATGTATGGACTCCCCAGACACAAGGGGGGGCAATCAGGTAATTACTACCCCAAGAAATCTCCCTCAAAACTTCCCTCCGGAGGGAAGAAATACTCCACCCCCCAACCTAAGTTTCTTTCCCAGATACCCTTCAAACCCCAATTTCTAGAACAATCCTCCTCTCTCTCCGCGCCTTCAGGACAATAGTTCCCCAAATCAGGAAGAAGAGAGAACAAGGATGGAGCGCTATTGGGGAAACTCTCAATACCCAAGCTACTCTGGGAGAAGGGACAGCTACCCTTTCTGGAAGCAGCAAAGGTATGAATCTAGACCCCCATACCAACCAGAAAGGATGTCTTAACTGGAGCGCCAGGTGCAGAATCTGACACAAGACCTGGGTCGTATGTTGAGGGCTCAGCAAAGTCCCAAAATGGAAATTGCTGGCCAGAATAGCTCAACACCCGGGTCTGGTGCTCCGGAGCAATAACGGGAAGAAAACCCTGACAAGCCACAGGTTCCAGATCAGGGGGGCCGAGGGGAGGGGAGATGCGAAGCCCTAGAGGAAGCTTCCTTTCTCATTAGAGCAAAACCCCTGTAAACCTCTGAACCTGAACACCAGTCTCCTACCCCCGAAAAGTGGGAACCTAGGGAACAGAGGGTAAGTAGGAGAAATCAAGGGACAAAGAAAACTCATTTTGTGGAGGAAGCCTGCATCATCCCGTTTGAAGGGGAAGAATCCAGGAGGATTCAGGGAAGACAATCTTCTCTTTCAGGGATGGAGAGATCCCTCCCAAGGAGAAATGGGTCCCAAAAGACCCTAACTTAGACTGGGTAAGTACGGAGACTGACCCAGAGCAATAAAATCTTGAACTGCAACAACGTCACCCAGATGACCCTGAAAGCAATGAGGGATCCTCCCCCAAACAGGTTCGGGTAACTCTTCGAGAAAAGGGCGACAGCAAAGAATCAGGGGAAAAAGGGGATTTCCCAATCCCACAGATATCTGGTTGCCAAATTTTCTTTACATGTTCCCGGACTTCGACACAGAAAACTGTCCAAGATCACACAGTGTCGGAGTTCAAAATGAAAAAATTTACTGACAAGCTGAAGAGAGAGATGGGAGATTTTATGCCTCCGTAAAGGTACAGGGACAATGTGCATTATCAGCGCTGATGGATACGGGATCCCAAGCCACCCTCCTGTCCAAAAAGGCCTTTGACCAAATTGATTCAGGAAGGGGGGAGAGTCACCAAATTCCCCTCACGCCTCTTCCTGGACAACTCCAAAACTTTGATGGAAATTACATTTCCATCGAAGGAACTGCAGATCTGGAGATAAAAATTGGGCGACATAGGGTGAAACACCCAGTGATAGCCCCAGCACAGAGGGCACACCTTGTCTACTGGGGACTCCCCTCCTCTGGAGGTTATCACCCCTGATTGACTGGTCGAACAAGGTCCTCTGGACTCAGACTAACCTGCCAATCAAATTGAAACAAAGTACAAATTATGTGAGTTTAAATGGCACATGCCACCTGATTGAACAATGGTCTGACCAACTAGAATTTCACTTTAGGAACAATCAAGTTCCAGACATCACTGTCATATCTTTTATTTATTTATTTAATGTGATTTAGTCTGAGAAAACTCAAACTTTACACATATTATGCAAAGGTATCACACACAATTATACAATAATTCCTACATCTACTAAATAGCCAATTAGCTTCACACCCTACCAACAGTCTTTGTTTACATCACATCTCAAGCATTGTCACAGATCCAACTCTCATCCCCTGTGTTCGTCATATTTGTCTCCTTCAAATCCATATCTCGCTTTACCATTTCTATCTTAGATTCCACCTTTAACCATACATTGTAGAGGGCAATTAATAAACACATGTTCCCTGAATTTGTACAATAGTACCAGAATGATGGCTCTTTCAGAAATTCCAAATTGTGAACATATTTACCAAGCAATAGATGAACAGTATTGTCCATTTCTTGGCAAGCAGTTAATAAATGTCTAGCTGTTTCCAATTTGTCCATTTGTTTGCATAGACGGCAGGTACGATCCTTAATAGGCATCTGAAATCTGCTCCCCAGGATCATCATAGTTGGTAACTGTTCCATTCTGAGAAGAATGATGAACCGTCTAAGTTTTCTAGCTGGACAAAGGTTCAAATAGGTCTGTGGTTGCATGAAAGTATAGTTTCTATTTTGAACAAAATGATAATTCTTCAATGTACTTAAATGAGTAAAGTTCTCAAGCCAGTCCCACCTGTCAACTTTCTTTCCCAGTGCATTGATAACCGGTGTTGAGATACTAGCTCCTATATGTTTCCAACCTATCTCAGCTAGATATTTCATCATAGGTTCGTATAATTTACCAATGCTGAAACTTTTATTTAATTCCTGATGAACTGCAGTTAATAGGGTATTGGAGGTATTGCTCATCATTCTTAAAAAGAACACGGCTCTCTTTTTTAACACCACTGCTTTTAGAGAGGGAAGTCCTAATTCTAATCTTACAATGGCCATCGGTACACCAGGAGGGAGCCCTAAGATCCAAAATGTACCTTCAATGACTTGTAACCAAGTCAGATCGAAGGTTAACAAAGCCTCCAGCCCATAGGTAATCATAGGGATGAATGCTTGTACATACAGTTGACGTGTTGCCCACAGAGTGAAATTACCCTGTTTCCGAGTGAAATTGGCCATTAAGGCCGTAATTTGGGCAGCTCTGATGGTACGTGTTTGCCTACAAGATGTATAATCCCCATCAGGTTCAAATTCTACCCCTAGATAACAATACGAAGGGGCGTATAGATTAGTAGTATTGCCCACCACAAGGTTGACCCGGGAAACTCTTTTATGGGTATATCTTAAAACTTTAGTTTTCTCTAAATTAATGGTCAAAGCCATTATTATTAACATATTCCCATAATGCTATGGCCGACCTTCGTAGTCCGCTTATGGTATTATCTAGTATAACCAGGTCATCTGCGTAGGCTAGAACCACACAAGGGGATTCTCCAACTTTAGGGGGACAGTTTTCCACGGATGCTAGGACCATTGGTATATCATGGACATACAGGTTATAGACCAATGGGGCCGTAATGCACCCCTGCTTCACCCCCCTATTCTGCAACACCCTACTAGTCAGATGGCCTTCCTGATCTAATTTAAGTTGGACTGAGGTGTTTAGATGCAAAAGTCTAAGATAGTAAAGTAGCCTTTCAGGGCAGCCCATACTTTTGAGATTCACCCATAACCGGTCTCTAGGGATAGTATCAAATGCTGCCTTAAAATCAATATATAATGCGTACAAAGGAGGCTGCCCTTTCATGCATGCTCTAGCCCGCAGAATATCCTTCATTATCAGATTATGTGTTGTAGAATAGCCCCGTCGAAATCCACTCTGAAATTTACACAGAATGTTAGCTTCATCTACCCACTTCTGGATTTCGCTAAGCAGTAATGAAGCAAACCGTTTTCCAGTAATGTCTAACATAGACAATAACCTATAGTTATGGGGATCTAATCGGTTTCCCTTTTTAAAAATAGGAATCAGGATCGCTGTTTGCCAAGTATTAGGAATTTCCCCTACTGCCAAGATCTTCGTAAACAAAATAATAAACAGGCTAGTCCAGAAGTCAGGGTAGTTCTTAATGGTGGCGTTTGACAGTCCGTTAGGGCCCGGGCTCTTGAGACTTTCAACTCTTTGATTTTACTATATATCGCCTCGTATAATAATTCAAACGGAGGCTCCGGTGGCGTCCGTCTTTCTGGCATAACTTTATCTACCTGTCTTTTTAAGTTACGGGTTTCTAGGAATTCTACCCATACTGCCGCACTTATGGGATTGACTAGTTGGCCTTTGCTCTTTGCCTTAGCCTCGCTTAGCAATGCCCATATGCTACGCGAGTGTCTAGACCCAATTGTCTGAACCATTCGTTGGTATGAGCAGTTTTTCTCAGCCTTTTTAATATTCTTAATAGTTGACCTATATCTGTTTTTTATTTTCCTAGTCAATTCGCCATATTGTGGCATAGGTAATTTCATAACCTTCATTCTACGAAGCTCGGCTCTGAGATCCCTCTTAGCATCTCTTATTTCTTTATTAAAGGGTCTCATATTACCTTCAGTTCTTAGCATTGCTCCCATGGGGCTGGAAGCGTGTTTGCCAGAAAAGGCCAAGATCCAATCTTCAGTGGCATTAATGTTCATTCCCTCAAAATCCAAAGAATTTAAAGTATCAAAATGGATCAGTGATTCAGTTGCTAATCTTATGTTCTTGTCTGACCATCTTATTTGTGTTCCAGTATTATTTACTTTAATATTACCCATGTTGGACTGAGGGGTAGGGTCCCTAGTGATATTGAGCACGCACCGGAGGATTGCATGATCGCTCCAGCTGTTATTAATCACTTCCATGCCCATCACTTGTTGTAGTAATATTGGGCTCATGAAAATATAGTCCAGCGTGCTCAAGGAGACACCATTGGACCATGTATGTTTACCTGGGGAATCGCTAATAGTACGTCCATTTATCATTTCTAATTCCCAACAGTCAAACAGACTAATCCAACTCTGTCCTTCCCCACTCTTTTTCGCATGTGTCATAATACATTTCTCCTTTAATTTTGGATACTGCGCACCACTTCCATCACCCTTCATATGGCAATTAAAGTCCCCCAAGACGATTACTGCTGCGTTCCCTGAATGTAACATCCAGCTTGTCATTTATTCATGGAGTGCTTCTTGGATTTGATCCCTAACTACAGCACCCGGAGGGTTATAGAGACTAATGAGTAGAAATCTTTCAAGGCTACTCTCTCTCCCTATCTCCACCTCCACCGCAATAAGGTAATCATCTAAGTAACCATATAACCGTTTGGAGACTAATGCATTTGCCACCCCTATAAGTAGTCCCCCATATGGGCGACCTGTTGTGCCCCTTTTTGCGAATGCTTGATGAACAACAAAGCCATCTAATACCAAGGGGTCAACTGCCCATGTCTCTTGTAGGCAAAAGCAGCTATAATTTGCTAAAAGGGCAGTAGATCCCTCAGTTCTTAATAGATGTGTGAAACCACGGCAGTTCCAAGACAAAACAGTAAAATCTCAGTGGTTCTTCAAAACCCCTGGCAATGAATCCAACAACCATTTTAAAACTAATTGCGCATCAGCAAGTTCAAGCTTATTCCCTTCCAAAGTCTTAACATTATCTGTTACACTTTCTGGGGTAATCAATTGTTCTTGAACAGCGTTCGGATCTCTTTCATTCAGGTCCACATCAATTTCGATATCCACTGTTCTCAGACATTCTTTATATTTTCGGATAAACTTTGCTGTAGCTAAAAATTTGCAATGTAGCTCAGAGGGTTTATGGTCATAATACCGAATTAATAAATCTCGAAAAAAAAATCTCGAAAAAAAAGGCAGAAAAAAAAAATATCGAATTTTTTTTTTATGACGTTTTTTTCGAAATGGGGGGTTCCCCTCTAACCCCCATTTTTTTCTATTTGTTTTTTTTATTTTAACCCTCTTTTTACTTACCTGACCCAAAAAATACATATATAAAAAAAAAAAATGCAATATTTTTTTTTTCGGCCTTTTTTTCGGGATTTTTGTTATTCAAGATTTATTTTTCGGCCTTTTGACCGACCACCAGCTCGGTTTATGGTCATAATACCGAATTAATAAATCTCGAAAAAAGAATTCTCGAAAAAAAAGGCCGAAAAAAAAAATAGCGAATTTTTTTTATGACGTTTTTTTTCTCGAAATGGGGGGGTGCCCCCCTAACCCCCCTTTTTTCTATTTTTTTTTATTTTAACCCTTTTTTTTACTTACCTGACCCAAAAAATACATATATATAAAAAAAAAGAAATTTGATATTTTTTTTTTCGGCCTTTTTTTTCGGGATTTTTGTTATTCGAGATTTTTTTTTCAGCCTTTTGACCGACCACCAGCTCAGAGACATTGGGATTAGGGCCGCTCAACGGCTCGACAAACAGAAAATCTTCCGATGTTAACACTCGATGTTGGGGAACACAGTTAAGCCTAGTTAGTAGCTCTGAGCGTGTTAGCCATTTATTTTTACCACTTTCATACAAGTTCTTTATCAGGCACACCCTGTTGTCTGGGGGGTCTTCCTGATTTACAATCAACTTAACCGGTGTTCTCATTGCTTTTCCTTCATCCAGATTTTTCATAAATTGTTCAGGCGACCCTATTTCTCTTATGTCTTCTTCTTGGTCGACAATCTCTGGACCTTCTTCTTCTTCATCCACCGCTTTCATCGTTTCTGGCTCCTTACATAGCCAGCTAGTAAGCTGACCATTAGCTGGTAGGTTCTTTTTCCTAGCTTTAATCGCTCTTTTCCTTGCTTTTTTGGAACGCAATTCGAAAACAGGTGAGTCTTCTACCAACACCGGTTGAGTATTCAATTTGGTGAGCTTTTGAGCTTTCTTTGCCAATCTTCGCTGTTTCCACGAGAAGAAGACATGCGAGCTATGCTCATAATGTGTCTCCGTCTCTTTATCTGATTGTTCTTCCACCTCTGTAGGGATTATTGTTTCAGTTTCCTTAACTAGTTGTTCTTCATATTCTTTAGCTATCTGTATTGCTTCCGTAAAATTGGCTTCAATCTCTTCACTTTCCTTTACCGTATGCTCATGTGGCACGGTCAAAGACTCGGTATTAGCCAAGATACGTCCAGACATTTGTAAAAGGATCTTAAGTGCAAATTGTAATGTCGCTACTGAAGACCGGAGCTCCGCGATCTCATTTGTCATTTTTGTTTGACAGCCCAGCTCTTCTATTTCTTTATCAGGTGCATCCTCCATGGAGGTCATCACGAGGTTCGGGGAGGCTGATAGTCTCCCTATACTCTCTGTAGACATAGGTAAACCAGGCAACGCAAACATTACACTTGCTGTCTGATGCCGTCCTCCATTTTCTGCTGTCAATCGAGTTTGTGAGGACATCTCCTTTTGTATGCTTAAACACAATTCCAACAATGAGTTGTTGTCAATATCCTCATGGTTAAATGAGCTCATTAGCACACTGCTTCTAGTTTTGAGTACCTCGTCTTCCTCTATTATAGTTAGGTTAATATCAGCTGGAGGGTTGGGTGGAAAAAAACCTGTTATTGTACCTTGACCTGCTACCATAGGTTTCCTATTTTTCTTTTTAGTCTTGGTCTTGTTCGTCATGGTTATCTCTTCCACCCTCTCCTTATCTAGCTGTGTTCTTGAATTACGGAGATGATATCGATCTTAGGAGCTCCTCTTCCCACTGGCATTGCAATCCCAGCCACTACCAGGGGGGAGTACTACTTAGAGTTTTACTTTCCACTAATGCTCACTATGGCAGCCTAATAATCCCCACTCCTCCAGTTGCTGTATCACGCTTGGTGTCAACCCAATAGCAGAGCAGCAAGCCCCCTCACCAATTACCCCCCAAAGGGTGTAGGACCGCACGGTATGTCATAAATCTGAGATCAAAGGCATTCCGCCCACAGTCTCCCAGATACTTTCCCCCGCTCACCAGCAAATGCTAATGGGATGGGCAAAGGGAGAAGAGAGGCAGGCAGCCAAATCACCGCCAGCACCGAGCAGACGATCAGACACCCACTCGTCAGTGTTGCCCCCCAACCCCCGCCTGTACCTTCCGCTCCTTCTCTGCTCCTTGAGCACAGCCACACCGCCTACCGGCCACTAACGCCGTAATAAACGAGGCGTCTCCGCCAACCTCGTCAGCGGCTCTCAGGGCTCAACTCCCAAGGCTCTGTGGGTCCGTGGGTCTTAGGGCTCACAATTGCCCCTGCCCAACTCGCAGGCTGCCCGCCAATGTTTTTCCAGGTATACTCAGCGCAGCACGGCTCGCAGTCTCAACGCCATGCCACGAAGCTCGCAGCCTCTGCAGCTTCCACAGGTTCAGAGTAAAGGACCCAGCAAGCGTCTGGTCGTCAAGCCGCACCAGCTCCAATCACGCAGAGCCACACTCCAATGCTCTACACTGGCCGCTTCCCTGTCACTGTCATATCTGTAGGAGAACTACCTGGTCATGGGAACTCTTTTCGATTTTTGAAAATTAACCTTCCTCCCAGTTTGAAGTGGCATTGCACACTGGAAGGAAATACCTTCAAATTGTATATCAATCGACAATCAGAAGAAATCTCACATCCCATGATCAAAGGTGATGAAAAACCAGTTTAAAGTTTGACCGACATCCAGAGAAACGGTGAACAGTTGTTTTTCCCCAATCAGGTAAAAGAGGGGGGGAGCCTGTTCTCATCAGAGTATGCCTAAATAATGGAAGAAGCTTCATCAGCAAAGCATTATTCAGGAAACTCCCAAAAGATCAGTCCATTCTCATGTTTAAGTTGATTGATAAGTGGGAAGTGGGACTGGAAACTCAAAATTCCAAATATCTCCTGCCTGGCAGGTTCATGCAAAAAATTTACATTGGTGACAAAATGTCATGCGCGGGTCTGTTGCCACCCCGCAACCTCGGAAAGCATCCAAGTGCGGACAACGATTCTGCAGCATATTCCGGTCTGGCAGCTCTTTCATGTGGAGTAAATCGAGGTTGCCATGGAGATTGACAATTAAGGCATTCCTCTCGAGTCACGTGAGGAAACGACATACTCTTAGACGGCCTGCTTATGCTTTGTCTTCGCCCTTGCAGGGAGTTAAATAATCTTCCCTTCCTGTGTTCCGGTGCTTCTAATTGAAGTTACTGTGTTCAATCCCATTTCTCTGATGAACTACTTTTCGCCCTTGTTTGGAACTTTCTGTGAATATCCGGCTTTGATTCCTGCTTCGTTTGTGGACCTGACCTTGCCTCTCAATTTTACTAAGATTCGCTTTCCTGGTAACAGACCTCAGACTGTCTCGATCTGTTTATTCAAATAGTTTCCATTACGATTACCTGTGTAGGATTCCTCTCCTACTCCAGCCTTCTCCCCTCCAAGTCCTGCCTCCCGTCCATTCGCAGCTTCCGGCAGGAGTTCAGTGTTGCTGTTTGACATCTCTGGCGCAGCTGCAACTTCTGCACCTTCAGTTCTTCTTGCTACGGTAAGCCCACTGAGTCATTTCTGGGAACCAATTGTATATCTAAATACTGCTATCATTCAACCTTCTCCTACATATCAGTGCTCTTGAACTACCAGTACCATAACGCCTTGCAATAACCACTTACCTTGGAATACCTTATACATATTACTTTTTACTGTCAGTATACCGAACTTTCTTCATTAAAGAACTACAACTATGATTTGGAAATAAGTTCACTTTGAACGCTCTGCTGATTAGTGCACCACCCTTTAACCAGTGCGTCTCTCATGCCGCTCGGGATAGTATCCTAAACTAACCTTCCTGTTTATTGTTTTCTCCCACCGTTGTTAGCCTCTGGTTCTTCCTTGTCCTAGTTATTCTGGTGGTAAGAATCAAACACTGACTAGAGGTGAGGTGGTGTCAGATCTCTCCTGTCTACCTAGTATTAATTACTAATTGTCTGTATAGGTTTGGGAATCCTGTCCTTAGCAAGATAACATCAAGGTACTTGTCCTCTCTGTTGTGAGATTACCTGTGTTTATTGGTGTTCAGACCATTAACGCTTGTTGTTTCTTTTTCAGCATTGGTATAAGCGGTGCACGTGTTCCCCGCTCTTTTGTGGGACCAACTCCTCTGTCTGGCTTCTATAAACAGCAGAGGAGTGTATTGTAAAAAAGAGTTCCCTCAAGTTGAGGAGGCTTGTATTCTGGGAGATCGGTTCGAATCAAGCTCGCTCTTGAAATCTGCTCTGTGGCTCTTCGTCTACCCCGAGACGACATCACCCTAGCAGTATAGGTGCGGTGAGTAACACAAAAGCATAGAACATAATTGTTAGGTTGTGACAGTTGTCCCTTCCGCCTTTTACTTAGGCAGTGACATTTGCAATGGATTTGCAATTAATTTGGACCTAATTAATTACAAAGCCTGGTCCCGACTGGGAGTAGCCCCATGGGCTTTGACAACACTGAGAAAGCATTTTGGTCAGCTAAATTGCTTCCATATGTGGTTGAACTTCAAATGGGGTAAGAGTTCACAATCCCAGGACAGGTACAACAATTCACAATTCCCCTAAAAATTAAGCAAGGACAGAACCTCAAAAACAAGGACGCTTATATAAATTTGAATTATCACCTACAACAGCAAAGTTTGTATTTACATCCGACACCACTAGTTGACCTAGAACATGACACCATTTGAATATTGGTGGATAACAGCAACCCTAGAAGTATCACTTTGGGCACAGACACCTTTATTGAAATGTCAGTTGATGCCCAACATTATTCTATTGACTTAGGTAATGAAATCATGGGACCAATTCTAGATGACTGTTACAAATGTGATGATGATATCCCTCCGTAAAAGATTTTTACCCAGCAAGGGGGGAATTTATTGATGTACTCCTCATGCCCTTATGGGGGGGAAGAGGTAACCTATGACATCAGGAAGGATGAGGTGGTATTTTAAGTCAACAGTGACTACCTCCCATCCTTGAAACTTCATGTCCAGGCCAACACCATCACAAGAGATCTCTCCACCCAACTGGACGATACCGCCAGAATTGCAAAATCCAAGGTATTTCCAGGCTTTAAGCAGATGGATGAAGAATGAATCAATCTCGCTATGCATGTGAGACAGAGGAGCAAAGGCAGAAGCTGAACAAGTGAATGGAGTGTCTGCAGTGAGTGGCCGAGAGAGCTTAGTGTAAGGATCTCTACACCCATTTTGCAGGCGGTACACCATTGCCACCTAGGGATGGTTGTACCACACTATGGGGGTATGAGGTATCTAAACACAGTGCCAGAGAGTTATCAATAGGGGCTTAGAGCCAGGAATATTTTTTTTTAATGAAACAACTGCTGTCTGTTTTGTGTTATAGACCCTAGGGCATGGACAAGTAGTGGAAGCCCACTGACTTCTACTGTCATTACCTTCCCTACATCGACCAGGGACTGACCCAGATCCAAGTGTCAAAAGTGTATACCGCCATTGACCTGACCAACGGTAACTGGACAGTACCCGTGAGTAGGGATGACCAGTACAAGCTTGCCTTTACTTTCGGTGGCAAGCAGTTCACATGGACCCAACCCCCTTTTGGATACATAAACTCTGGCAACAAATTTTACATTTTCCTACATAAGGCCATGCCTGACTTGGGCGAAACGGGAAACCTAGCCCATGTAGATGACATCTTAATCAAAAGCTCAACTGTGGAGGAACATACAGCTGAAATACGCTATGTTCTGACCCAGTTGCAGAAAGCCAGAGCAAAACTGTCCTTTCAGAATGCACAGTGGTGTAAGACCTGCATGAACTTCTTAGGGCATGAAATAACCCATGAAGGTCTCAGTCACCAGGCAAAAAAGATGGAAGCATTATTGAAATTAAAAGTCTGTACTACTCTGCAAGAACTACAAAGCCTTCTTGGACCCACTATTTATGGTAGGAAGTTCATAGAGGACTATGCAGAGGTCACGCGACCCTTGGTCCATTTATTAAAGGCCGGGGTCACGTGGGAGTGGGGTCCAGAACAATATGAGGTAGTAAAACAACTAAAAAGAAGCACCTTGTTTGGCTTAACCCTTAACAGCAGTATTATACCAAAAGCATGACAAGGTCAACAAAATAATCGTGTACGCGAGCAAGACTTTGTCCTCTGTAGAGGAAACATTCAACGATTGCAAAAAAGCACTCCTGGCAACGGTGCTTCAGAATTACTGTCAGTTCATCCAAGGGGAGCACATCATTGTCGAGATTCCTCACCAGCCCTTACATTATTTCCAAAGTGACTGAATCCAAAACAGAGAACGTGAGTAATTCCAGAATTTCTCCATGGATTCTGTCCATGCAAAGCTTTCCTGTGGAGGTCAGATATGGCCAAAACAAGAAGAGTCCCCTAGCACAAGGTTTGGCTGACTTGCATGACTGTGCTCAAAAGAACTGTCTCAAGGACGAAAGTCTAAAGACGGAAGACAATATGGAGGCGTACCTTACTTCCCCGCACAAAGTCTATGAGGAAGACACGTGCCAGGGGATATGCACAATTTATGTGGATGGATGCTCCTACCATGTTGATAATCATGGGGAAAAAGACCTAGCGGCTAGTAATGGGAATGCCTGGGTGAATGATGCCCCAGAGTCCTCTACTGGGTACAAAATAGGTCCCCGAAGTAGTCAGGTGGCAGAGTTGATGGCCGTACATCAAGCCATCCTCACTGCCGTGCAACACCAACTCAAAGAACTAGTCATAATCACGGATTTAGATGATGTCAGGAATGGGTTTGTGGAGCACCTGATTAATTGGAAAAATAGAGGCATGCTGTGTGTGAATAACTAACCGCTCAAACATGGGAAATTAATCCAAGCAATTGATGATCTGGTCACCTCTAATGAGATGACCATCTATTGGAAAAAGATCAGAGGTCACTCCAGAATAGAGGGACCGGACAAAACTGGAAATTACTTGGCTGACCAGTTAGCCAAAACCAGAGCCATGCACTGGGATCTCATAGAAACAGAATCCCTGTTGGGGGAAATCCAGGTTGCTGCTGTCACCAGGTCCCAAACACATGCCCAAAATGAACTCTCAATTGGCCAGTGGAGTAAGGAAACCCCAGATGCGGATTTTATCATGGCACAAAAAGGGGACCCGATTATTGGGAAATGTTCTCAAAATATTGAAGAGCCCATAAATTTTCCGCTGACCAAATCTGATTATGCCGGAAAGAGGATCTCCATGTGTTGATGAGGTTTTCCAAAATGTCCTGAATCTAAGACGGTTTGTTGGTACCGAGATCCATATCTGGATGTGACCAGTGGGTGGTACCTACCACATTCCGAAGCCTGATGTTAAGTCACGTCCATGATGCGACAAGGTTGCATACTGGCCACACATGGGTCTGGTCCTCGACCTATACTTGAAGGGGTGTCTTGTGTGTGCTCAGTATCAACCACATTCCCTCACACATCAAGCTCCCCTAGAGAAAAGGGGAATGACACTGCCTTTGTTGGATTTGCAGGTCGATTTCATTGGGCCAGTGATTTGCTCCTCTAGAGGAAACAAGTACATGTTGACCATGACATGCTTGTTTACCAAGTGGGTGGAATGTCTCCTGGCCCCAAATTGCAAGGCAGAAACAGCTGCCGCCCTAATGATCATCACATCTTCTGGCATTTCGGCCTTCCCCAAAGGATTGAGTTGGACCGAGGAAGTCATTTTACCAGTGAGGTAATGGCAAAGATGTGGGAGATACCGGAGTAAAGAGAAAACCCTGCATTACCTACCACCTAGCCTCGAGTGGGGGAGTTGAGAGGTACAATAAAACGATTGTGGGCATCTTGAAGAAGTTTGTGGCGGACACTGGACCTAGTTGGGACAGCCGATTACTGCTTGTCCTGAAGGTCATTAGGTCTACACCATCTTCTTCGACAAAAATGTCACCATTTGAGTTCATGACTGGACAAAAAATGGTGCTACCCCAGCATCTGCTCTACAGAACTCAAGAGCAGATCCTGATCAACGCATCCACGACTCATGAGTACATTGAGAATTTACGAAAATACCTTCAGGACGCTTTTGCTTACGCTCAGTGAAATTTAGAAGTCAGCATAGGGGATGAAAACCCACTATGACTTAAAGACCACCAAGAAAGAGTATGAGGTAGGAGACAGGGTCTACCTGTACAATTTCCAAAGGAACCAGACCAAAGAGCGGAGGTTCCTCCCCTCCTGTTGCAGTCCTTTTGAAATTGGCGATAAAATCTCCCCTATCGCATATAAGATCCACATCCTTAAAGGAGAACAAACTGAAGAGAAATGGGTTCATATCAATCAGTTGAAAAGCTGTCACCTTCATACCAGACAGAACGTGCGACTAATTGAAGAACCCAGTGAGGGTACAGCCCAGGTACCATCTGAAGAATAAAGGTAAAGAATGGAAACCTGGATTGAGAAGATCACCCATTAACAAGTAGTAAAACCACTTATACTTATCAGGAATGTACCCAAGAGCAGTGATTGCCATGTCTGAATTTGTGATGCCGTAAAATGTGATATGTAACTTATTGTGTTGTCAATTCTCACATCGATACCAGGGAAAGCAGTACTGTATGAAATATTTAACCTCTCCTTTATTCTCAGCAGATTAAATAACTACTTGCCTTTATAGGTCGCAGGTGGAACTACCGGGAAGGGAGGGGTCCAGGACCAAAACACAAAAATCTGAAAAGAGTGGAGTGCAGAACCGCGCGCCACTCCCTCAGGACAAGGAAACGAGCAGACATGCTCCCAAGGAGATCCCTGAAACAAAACCAGGCCACGAGGAAATGGACACCGCACTCGCTCCTTGCTCTTCTCTGTGTCTCATTAATCAAAGACCCGAGAAGAGAGACTTGTGTACTGAAATATAGCCCCTGAAGTTCAGAAATAAAGAGACCTTAGTCATTTGTGCATACTCACCGAAATGTAAGGACAGCACAGAAATGATGCCAGACCTGAGGCTTATGGAACCGAAACAGGCCCAAAAATAAGAAACCACAGTGTACAGTATCTTCAATGGGACACCAGAATTATGCCCCAAACAGCTCAAATGAAACAGATCTTTGCATGTAAATTAAATGTAAGAATGTCATTTTTGTAAATTGACAATATGCTAAGTGAAATGCCCACTAGACTTTCAATCATGGGCATGGTGTTCTCATATACATGTACACTCCAGAAGTAATACGCATGTATTTTGAAATTGTGCATTGTGTGCCTTATAAGATCTCATTTAAAATGGCAATTGTGTGTGAGTTGAAAAGGTAATTTGCGGCTGGGTGCATGAAAGGCAATTTATTCAGAAATTAAACTTTACTTCCCGGACCTTTCACTGCTGCCCTGAACAGAGGGGCCTGGGTGTCATCATCAATCAAAGCCAGTATGTCACTATATAGAAGAAATACAATGTTTTAGATCAAAAATGTGGGGAAGACCAGATAAAGCCATGTCTGTTCTGCGGCAGGAGTGGCCTCCAGGTCACAATTCCCATAAAGAGCTGTTATCAGGGCCTCACATTCCTTGAAGGGGTAAGCTAACATAAACACAGACCTCTCTACTTAAGTCACATTCCTGAAGAGAAATTAAACTGGAAGAGCAAGTGTTGGGGCCCAGTGAAGGGGGAGTGAAACTGCAGTTTGGTTCAAATGAGAGAAATACATTTTATCCCATACAAAGGGCAGCGTGCACGTAATTAAAGGTGACAGTCACCCCATTGTAACCATGCTAAAACGATTTTGGTGTGATAAACATAACTAAAGTTATTACGGAAAATGTGATTTGGGCCTTCCCTCGATTCCAAGAGATGTGAAAGTTGGTATGATCATGCAGATCATATTTAACATGGGGGCTGTAAAGGGGCATATTCTTCACTGGTATGGCCCCTGAATAAATGAAGAAAAACTGTATATATGCATAGGAAGGGTGTGTGGATTACAGACTAATTTTATATGACACGCCTTAAAATGTAGTTCTCAAAAATATATTCATACATGTAAAGATTTGAACATTTAGGGTACCTGCCATGTTGAGAGCTTTCTGTGTCCTAAAAGCAGACCAAGCCCAGCTGTCAAAGTGTGATGATGAAGCTTTCTCCTCCCACAGCTATCCCAAATCACACCCCACCCCCTTGTCCTATGAGCACACAGGTGGGAGGTGGGTAGTGATAATCCACCAATCCCTTTCGCGAGAATCATGACAAATGTGTGATGTCATCTGCCCTATAAGTAGATTAGTTTGCATTAGAGCTAGACTTGTTCCAATAATTCCAAGAGGCGACCTGCTGCTGAAATCTGGAGAAACATCCCAGCAGAGAGGCCTAAATCTTGCATTAGAGACAGGAACCAGGTGACATAGACAATGATTGGGACCCCCTCGAGGAATCAGAGGAGATCCTTGACTGATCCCCTTGTTGTCCCAGCGGTTCCCTGATGCCCAGTGCCAGGCCTCTTCTGTAAGTGAGAGCTACCACCAGCCATAGATTGTGTCGGCCCTATATTTTTCAAGCATTGATTTAGTTATTTCCCCATAGAAATATGTCTTGTTTGTCTGTGTAGATCCCTGGCATATTTAACCAGAGTAAATCAATTAATTCCCCCTATAGAAATCATGAGTGGTCTTTGTTGGCATTCAAAACTAACAAACTCTTCCCAGTGTGTTGTGAGCTGGTATAGACATAACTATTTGCCAAAAGAATTAACCCCAAAAGCCCTGTTTCCACGTGTGGCTACATTGTGTAAAAAACGAAATTCCCATTGATCCCCTTCATTTTAAATCAGAAGGGGAAGCCTGGTAGTGCCTTTGCATGTGCAAGGTGCAAAACGAAATTGCCCTTTTGTAACCAATGTGCTCTTACCAAAGCCCTCCCTGTTCTACTTAGGTGTAGCAAAACAAATTTCCCGTTGCTTTTCATTCTTTCACATTGCAGCTGTGTTTATATCCCAAAACCGATGCCCCCATTGTGACCCGAACCACAAGCCCTGCCTGTTCTTTTTAGGTGTGGCAAAATGAATTTCCCCATTTGTTTTTCTTTCTCACATTGCAACTGTGCTAAATATCCAAAAGATGGTTTTCCAACTCTCTGCCACTGGCCTTCCATTCAGAGGAGTTAAGTCTAATTTATGTTTGGAGGGTGAGGGTTGCTGAGAGAAAGTACAACAAAATCTGCAACCACTGTGTGTGCTGAATTGTTATTTTCCTTTATTGGTGGGTGATTTAAAAGGAATCAATTGTGAATGCATATCTCTGTGTTGGTGCTTTACGGAAGTCAATTTTGTTTTTGTGTTGCGACAGCATTAATGGCTGATGTTCATCTGTTTGCCAAATTTGGTTTAAATACATGAATTAATGAATATATTCTTAATACACACCAGCCTGGGTCCTAGTCCATTGTGGCTCCAGGTATTTGTTGGGGTTGTGTGCGAGACAGGTTGGAGGCCTTACCAAAATGAAACAAATAAAAACATAGTGCTTTATTGGGCACCATATTCATTGTGGGGAAAGGAGCTCCCAGACTTGGGCGTGACTGCATAATAGACCGCGACAAAAAGCCCTTAAATAGAAGATCTGATGGAGAAATTAGTGCCCTGTCTATGTATGCCCACCAACAGCAGTGGAGAAAGGCTGAGTGATCTGTCCGTATCTTTCAGTGAATAGCAGTGACATTGGAGAAAGACTGAGTGTTCTCTTGGTATCTTCCCAAGTAATAGCAATACCATTGGAGAACGTCTAAGTGTCCTTTCTTTGTCTTTCCATGAATAGCAGGGATGGGAGAGAAGGGCTGTGTGTTTTGGCTGTATCTTCCCAAGAATATCAGAGTTTGTGGAGGAGAGATGAAGGTTCTTCTTATATCTGCCCTTGAATGCCATGGCATGCAGAGGACTTTCTGTTTCCTCCAGCTATGCACTTAGATGGAAAGGGAGTGCAGAGAGAGTTGACTATCCCTTCTGTATATGCTAATGAATGGCATGGCCTGCCGTTAACAGCTGAGTGTTGAACCTATATCTTTTCAAAAATGTGAAAAACCCTCTATGTCTAAATATCCCAAAAACTAAGGGTTTCGAGTAATCAAGATATGGGACCTTGCTCCCTGTGGCAAACACACAAACACATGTCTGGGGTTACTGATGGTACTCCTTGTTCAGATCAAGCGTGTGTCCATTGTGGCTTTCGCCGCCACTTTCTCTCCCCCTCCTCCTCCCTGGTTGACTCATATCCTGACACAGCCCTTTCCATGCTCCACTCTTCTATCTCTAATACTCTTGATGTTCTTGCCCCTGTCATGAGGATCCGCTTGAAGCCCAAAGCCAAGTGCAACACCTGGTATAACCCTGACCTCGTCACCCTTAAACGCAAGTGCAGGGTGGCTGAGAGGAAATGGCTAGCTTCTTGTGCATCCTCTGACAAATTGGCCTGCCGCCTGCTCCAAAGGCAATACCGGCTCTCTGTCCGCACTACGAAGAGAGCCTACATCCAAGCTCACGTCTCTGCGGCATCTAACAACTTGGCTGAACTCTTAAAATCTACAAGGAGCTAGCCAAACCTGCTGCAGTCTCTACCTCTCCTGTCCCCTCCCAGACCCTCTGCACGGCCGTGGCTTCTCATTTCATCTCTAAAACCCAGGACATCCTGTCTACCCTCTCATCCTCTCCTCCTCGTCCCTCTACTCTCTGCTCTACCTCCAGCCCCTCTGTGGCCACCTCTCCTCCCTCTTTCTCTTCCTTTCCTCTGTTCTCCCCTGATGAGGTTTCTAGACAAGTCTGATCTAAAAAAAAGTCTCATCAAAACAGGTTCTTCCCTTTTCCTCCAAAACCATCAAGGACCACATTGACACCCTTGCTCCTGCCTTGGCTCTTCTGCAACCACTCCTTCACCACTGAAGCCTTCCCTTCCCGCCGGAAGCACTCTCTTGTGCACCCTATTCTCAAGAAACCCTCCACCGACCCCTTCTGCCCGGCTAACTATCGGCCCAATCTCTATCACTCCGTTCCTAGGCAAACTCCTGGAAAAGCTGGCCATCTCCCAGCTCAATCTTCACACTGAATCTGTTGGTTGTCTCCATGACCATCAGGCATGGAAACTGCTTTCCTTAACATCCGTGAAGACCTGCTCTCTAACTTTGATTCTAATCTCCCCTCTGTCCTCATCTTACTTCATCTCTCTTTGGCCTGTGACATGGTCAAGTATGCCATCCTGCTCAATCGTCTCCATGATAACCTGGGTATCACCGATCAGGCACTGGCGTGGCTGACCTTGTTCCTCTCTAATAGACCCTCCCAGGTCCAACTTGGGTCCTTCCTTTCCTCTATATCACTCTCTACCTGTGGTGTTCCCCAGGGGTCTAACCTCTCTCCCTGACACCTCTCGCCCACCGCATTGCTGCTCTCTGCTCCAATTTTCAGTGCTATGCGGATGACACGCAGCTTGTTTTCGGGCTCCCCTCTGCCACCTCTTCTCCTTCTCTCATCTCTGACTGTCTGTCTGCTATCCAGGAGTGTTGTGCCACCAACAATCTCTGCCTTAATGCCAGTAAGATGGAGATTCTCCTCATCGGCACACCTGCACGCTCCTTTCCTGTCACTTTCTGGCCGGCCTCCCTTGGCCCTCTTCCTGCTCCCACCTTTGAGGCTAAGAACCTCAGGGTCACATTCGACTCCACACTCTCCTTTTCTTCTCACATCTCTGATGTCTTTAAGAAGTCAAACTACCAACTGCACCTCCCCAGAGGTATTCTTCCTTTCCTCTCCTTCCCCCAGAAGCTCACTGTCTCTAGAGCTCTGGTTCTCTCTAGGCTGGACTACTGCAACAGCCTCTTTCTAAATCTCTAAATCTGCCTGCTTCTACTCTCTGCCCCTGCAACTCATCCAGAACAGGACTGTGAGACTTGTCCTTGGCCTCAAGCTTAGGGATCGTATCTCTCCAGCACTGAAATCTCTGCATTGGCTCCCAGTGGCTACAAGAATTAAGTTCAAGACCCTCTGCATTGTCCACAAGGCCTTCTGGAGCCTGGGTCCTCAATACCTCAACTCTCTCTTTGCAAATACCTTCCTACTCGAGCTCTTCGCTCCTCCACCTCTAACTCCCTCAGGGTCATTCGCTTCTCCAAGCAACAAGTTGGTGGTAGATCTCTTTCTTCAGCTCGGACCTCCCTCTGGAACAGACTCCCTGCCTCTCTGAAATTTGAGCACCATCTCTAGTTCCGGAAGCACCTCAAGACCTTCCTCTTTGCTTCTGGCTTCTCTCTTTCTCTCCCCTGCTGATTTCCTGTCTGATACTGCACCTTGTCACCTGGCTACCCTCTGATTCGGGCCAAGGTCCCTGGCCGCCCAGTTGCACACCTGCACTGCCTCCGGGGAACCCTTGCACTTGGGTCTGTATAGGTAACCCTATAGTCCCCCTACCTGCCTTTTGGACACCTGCTGTCTGGATTTATCCTTGCATCTGCCGCCTGCTGGCCACACTTCTTGTTATTGATTTGATCCCATGTACATCACTTCCCCCCTCCCCTGTCCCCTGGCATTAGTCCTGAATTGCAATAAGAAACAACAGCATCTCCTTTCTGGACACACAACTCTGGAACACCCTACCTAAATGCCTCCGCCTGGAAGTGAATCGGCTGCAGTTCAGGAAAAAGATCAAGACTTGACTCTTCAACCAACCAACTTGAAAGATCCGATAGAAAAACGCAACAAACTAAAAGCTGTCCTACAGATATCATCCCAAATCGAGCACTACGCTGAATAAATCCAACAAAGGACCAGTGCGCAGAGGCAACACATCAACTTGTAAGAGCTACCCATTGCCTCCTTCTAATGAGCAGCATTCAGACCAAGCCCCTCACTGCTCAATAGGTAAAAATCTAAGAATTCTGACTACCTCTCAGGACTACCATTCACAGAATCCTCTGATGCGATTTGTGGACCTGGCTCCTGGACAGTGAACTGCAATGGGATCTCTCACAGAAATCTATCACTAACAGCGAGTAAGAGCCAATATCTCTACCCCTCCCCCCACCACCGGCTCCTCCCATCCCTCAAATAACCCCTCTCATCCCTGAAAATCTTGCAAACGTATACTTCACTCACTCCCATTTTACGACGACACAAGGTCTAGTGCATGCAACAGACTCTTGCCCTACCCATCTTCTATCAACAGCCACTTTCTTTATCAATGCTTCACAATTTAGGGGCTGCCCTTATGCATAATCTCTGCCCGTTCATACCGATCACAAAGAAGACAGTTTTTCATATCGGCGCAAGGTAGCGAGTACTTCTGATCTGTACCCAGCAACACTGCAGGTTTTCCGCATCTGTCTTACCTGACCAACACCTCCCACCCGGCTTTCTTACAGAGAAGCGTGAAGCAAAGCCAACATTTTAGCCAGAAGGGTGCTCTACAAGACCACTTACCTTACCTGTTGCAAGCACTTAATGGAACATGCTCTGGGCATAGGTCAGTTGTAATAATGATCCCACTCTATTGTGCATTATATGGTTTTATTGCTGAAGAAATAGAGTATTGCTGTTATTATATTACTTTTTATTTAAATTAAAACTTCATTGACAAACTGCTCCAGGGACGCTTCATCCGTCGAATAATTCTCCTAGTTGAGTCGCTTCTCAGACACTAAAGAATTACTTTACGTTGTTTGCCACCCAAGATAGTTCCCAATTTGGCTGAGGAGTGGGTCGGTAGTCCTCTGCATCTTTTCCTTCGTGGCCGGGCATGAGCGTGATTATCATTCCTATCACTTCCGCTGTGGTTGGGAGCATGTGATTACCCACAGGATTGTTTCTGTAGTGGAAGCAGAGCTGTGAGATTATCCACAGGAATGTTATTTCTGTCTTGCCTGTGGAGCAGGGAGTATGATGGATATTCTTTCATTGTGACTGTGAAAAGGTGGGGCTATCTTCTGAATCAGTTCATGTGTGACTGCAAGTGATGCAGTCATTTGCAGAATGGTTTACACCTTGTCTGTGGTTGCATTATCTGCTGGCTTGCTTACATTGTGGCTGTGGTGGTGTGGGATTATCACTGAATTGTTTCTACTGTGACTGTTTGCAAAGACCTTACCTGCTGAGCCAGTTCATAGTGGCTGTGGAGAGGTGGGATTATCTACTAGATTATTTATGCGTTGACTGTGGAGCAATGGGTCAGATAGTTTACAGTGCAATTTGAGCAGACAATGAGGATGGGGGTCTCTGAGATCGGCCCAAGGAATAATGGGGTGTTGGCTCTTTCTGCAGAGGTGAGTCAGAAGCAGGGCCTGTGAGACGTCCATCAATCAGACATGGGTTCTTGAAGTAGGTGCACTCTTTCACTGGCAGCCAGTGTAGCTAAGGAGGCAGGGCGCTATTGTCTTGCTGTAGAGTGAATCCGTCTCGTGCCTTGGGCTGCCCGTAGTGTAGTCTATCTATTAGGTGTCCGAGAAGGCCAGCCTAGAGGGGATGGATAAGTGCATTGTGGCGCTACCCATATCACCAGGTATTTTTAAATTGCTTTAGATGAAAGCAGGCACCACTTTTAGAGACTGCATTGACTTTCATGCTCAGGTCTCTGTCAAAAATGGCGCACAAGTTCCTGGTAGATGCGGTGAGGCTGAGACCTAGAAGCTTTGGCAAAGGTCACATGGAAGCCCCTGATCTCTCTCTAGATATGTTTACGTGCCATAATTATAGGGGTGGATAGTAATACTGCTGTTAAAATGTTTAACCTGTTCCAAAGGCGACGGTTTTGGGTTTCAAGAAAGGGGTTCCTACATGACCTGCTTGACTCAAGCAGAGATGAAGGATATGCATCCATCAAGGTGGGAACTGGGAGCCTGGTGGCAAACTGGATCTAGTCCAGTGTGAAGAATGACATCACAGGTGGCAGAGAGGGCCGAGATACTCGCCATTGTTAGAGGGATGGAGTCAATGTGGAAAGATTATGTTGTATGAGGTTCAGACAAACGGAACATCCACACCATGTCTTTTATAAGCAGGATTAACAGGTTTCCTGGGTCTGAATGCGGTCTATTTAAGAGACAGCAGAAACTGAAAGGTGACTGCTTCTAGTTTTTTTTTCAACATCACAGGGCTCTCAGAGTCGTCTTTGCTGGTGCAGATGTAAAAACCAGGGTACATTGCAGACTCAAAGGTGTACTTCTGATTTTCTATGTCGTACAAGAATATTACGCGTTTTTCTGAGTCGCTGATATGTTCAAGGTCGTTTGCATTTAATGCCTGAGAGAAAAACAGAAAAACCTTTGTGAGTGAAGAATACGTATGAAAAATGTGCATTTATTTATGAATCTTTACTCAATATTGACTGCAGTTCAGGTGCATAGTGTATGTCTGTAAACCCTGAGGGTGTTTATAGCCCGAGGATCCACAGACATAAGCTCTGCCCCTCAACTGTAGTGCACATTTTGTTTCTTCAGTCAATGTTTCATTTTGGAAAATAAAGTGAAATATGTTGTGCCCGTGAAAGGCTTTTGTGTATTAGTTATGCTTAAGAAGCAAAATGCGCTGTAAATTAATAAATGCAATGCTTTTCTGCATAATGGCCAACATTGTTATGATCGTCATTACAATGCCATGAGGTCCACTCCCATACTTAGGGGGCCCATGCCTGCCCTAAGACGCATTCCATCTCTGTGGCCCAACTCTGTCCTATAGGCAAATCCCTTTCTGGGGGGAGAATAACTGTCTGGAGGCAAATCCCTGACCCGAGGCCCACCCTGTTCTGAGGCCCATGACTTGCCCGAGGCTCATTCCTGCTTCGAGGCAACCCCTACTCCTCACCTGAATCCTGTTGGGGAGATGAAGTGTACAATTCGGGCATAGCGCATCTAAAACTGGGACATAGCAAGAAACTATATCACTGCATCCGACCATAAATAATCATAGACAGAGAACTATTCCAGGGGATGAATCGATAGATAAATAAACAGAGGCACATACATTCATCGTGGGCTGTACAATACGAGATCAATCACATAGAAAGCAACCAGCTGATTAAGACGAGGTGAGGACACAGTGAGAAATTATGTCACATAGGGCAAGAGTCTGCAACCTTTGCATCTACAGATGCTTTGGACTACAACTACCATCATACTCAATGGTGAAGGATCATGGGAGTCATAGTCCAAACATCTGGCAGATTTCCGGTTTGGTAAATTTGCCAAAATACCGCCCAATGGAATTACTGTTACCGCCACTTGGTATGCCGGGATTACCGACAGATTACAAGTGGCAGTGGTGGAGTTAATCCCCATTTCTTGAGAGTCCATTCCACTCTATGGGTAATTGTTGCTGGAATTGCAGCTGGCGGAATTACCGTCGTGGTAATTACACTGATTTTGCCAATTTTCAGCAGAAAGCGGAAGGATTTGCCTCCAGCATGATGTTGGAGGTAAATCCCCCACTCCAGGACCATACACATAGTATGGCAGAGCGGGAAAGGTGGCGGTAATTCCGTTACTGCCATTTCTTTCCTGCACTGCCATACTCGGAATGAGCTTCATTGAGTTTCTGTTGCCACTCAAATATACAGTTGGATTTGTTATCATATTTTACTGGGTTTTATACCAAACTCTGCTGCCATTTTCATGTTCTGCGGGTGCTCTGATGGATTAGAAAGAAAGAGATCTGGGTTAGGTTAGCGGAGAGAGTGGGAAAATGCAAGATAGCTTTGCTGTTGTATTGATGTAAGCAGGGACGTCATTTAGAGGTCACCAGGGGTCGCAACTGAATGTAAAACAAATATTTTTTATTTTTTATTTTTTTTAAATGCAAGCTCATGCTGTGGCCAGCACCATGTGGCTCTTTGCTTCTGGAGTCGTGGGCTTTCTTGTTCAGGCCTCGTAAAAAAAAAAGAACAGGGGTTCCACAAGTCTAACACTTTCAGAAGTGACAATAAGAAAGAATGGGAATACCAAATAATTTGTCTTTCTGGAATTCTATACAATAATTGCCAGATTCATTAAAGGTTTATTTCAGGCACACTTCAGGGGGTGAGTCACTGATTTAGTCTGTTCTTAAACACCTGAACTCAGCTTTTCATCCTTCTGAGGTCGATAAATGAGTACCAACATAGGTTGGGTGATATTGTATGTATATTTGTTCTATATAAAGCACTTAAGTGCAAGTGCTATATAATAACACATCGTTATCATTTGGTCATGGACGTCTGCCTGAATTTACAGTAATTTGGTGATATGGGCCTATACATACGGATCTTAACGATACATATGGAGATCCATTTTTGTATGAAATGCATATCACATTATAGTGATATCGTAACCATATTTTTCGTAGTGTACTCAGGAACAATGTTATGTGATGCCACTTCCTGTTTTGTCAAGGGGTGACAGGTCGTGTTCCATCGCTTCCTGTGATATCACTTCGGGGTGGGGTCAAATGAAATCACTTCCTGTGATGTCATCAAAGGTCATGGGTCGTGTGATGTCACTTCTGCTACCCCTGGCATTTTGCTGAAATGATGTCCCTGGATGCAAGCAGACTGGAAGTACCCTGAGCTCTGCGTGGAGGTCAGTTTCTAGGTGTTCTGTGTCGAGAACATAGAGGCATTTTTGTCAGAACGGGATGGTCTTGTGCCGGCGGTTCTAGGATGCATTTTCTGGGTTTGGTTGAGGAGGTATTTGATGTCTTTTGGGAGAGATGTTTAATTGGTATGTGTGGGAGACTTAGATGGAGTTCATATAGTGTGGTGGAATGTGCAATTGGAGCATTAGTGCAGAGATTAGTCAGAGGTCTCAATGGGAAGTTGGTGAAGGGCACAGACAATCCTGGTATCACATGGCGTAGCAAGGCATTACCAAGGTGTGAAAGTCATAGCAAACATTAGAAATCATAGCAATTCATGGAAAGGCTTAACAAGGCAAAACACCTGTCCTCCTCAAAGCACCGCAGACAGCTACCACTTTACTTTCTCACTTTGCTGCTGTCAAACCCCCGCCCTTGGGATTGAGGTTTAATGGGATACAGTGGGCAGTCCAATAACACGGCAATCTTAAGTTGGCTGTATCTTCTGCACCTTACTGGGTGCTGATCTCTGCCAGACGACATTGGAAATAATTGTGGAAAAGCTAAGGAATGAACCATGACAAAAGTAGTAGGCATGCTGTATTAATCTTATTTCAGGTGGGGTCCTTTCACAGATAGAGGGCGGGGCGGTCAGGGCTTATCACAGGTCCATTGAGTGAATTGTGCCCAAACAGGGTCTCTAGGAGCTAGGAGGCAACAATAGTGCTGGAACGATTTTAAGAAGGGGGCGGTGCGGGCTGGTGGAACCTTTCCAAAATCGTCTGGTGTCACTTTTGCAAAATCACATGGGTTGTCATCAATCCTGGTGATATGTAATGGTAAGGTATTGCCATTTTTAGAAAGCACATTCTGTGCCAAGATGATCTCTTATTGCTGAGAGTTTGTAAGGAAGGAGCATCAACAGCCATCTCAAAGTGTTGCTGATGGGGGGCCCCACTTTAAGGAACGTACAGTTAAATTGGATAGCCCAGCCCTTTAAGATGAGTAGCAATTACCCTGGAGATGGATGGGATGCAGATTTGTATTCATACATCAGAAATCGAAACGACTAGTTGGCAAAAGGAAGACTGTTTTAATATCAATTATCTAAAACAGGGAGCATAACCAACATCAACGAAATCACTTGATCCTCTTACTCAAACATTCTTAGTAAAAACTGAGATCTTATTAGAAAAACTTGTCATCAATGACGTTTACCTACTTATGAACCAACGTCATCCTACGTGGCAAACTACAAAAACCTATGAGTATGGGTGAATGGCTCTGAGTGAACATCTAAGTATACGATCCATACTAGTCTAAAAAAGTGTGAATAAGTGATTGGTTACTTAACATCAGGTGGGGCAACTAAGCCATCCCCTAAAAATGACCACTACGAACGTCACTAAATACACGACGTCCCATTGGTTACACAAACTATAGGACCCCTAAATACACAGTCCTCTACAGTGGGTTGGCACTCTAACCTCCGTCAGAACTTTTCCATCTACGTCTAGCAGCCTGCAGCTGGCCATCCAGGTGCTGGTTAGCTCGCCTTAACCATTGCTTCCCACCAATTAGCATATCAATCCATCATCCCCTCGGTGATCAACTGTCAATTAGGCTTTGAAGCTCGGCCTTGAGTTTGCTCTTAGCTCTGAGAAATTTAGGGAGTGAGGGCACGCTCTGCACTCGTGCGTAGATGTGACCATCTTTTTCGTCCAACTTCATACTTCCATGTGACTAGAGACCATAAAATCGAGCCTTTTGGTGCATTTAATATGATTTTTTAATAGACCTCTGACGTCTTCCTTGTTATGTTCATGCCTTGTGAACAGGAATTATGTTCTTTCACATGATTTGTATCCAATGTCAGTTCACTCCACTTTGATAAGACCTTGGCTTCTTTGGCTCACCCAGCCTTGTCTGCTGAGATTCACTCTGTAATTCAATTTGCTTTTTAACTGCGACACACAAGAAATTAGGCCTTCTTGCTAATGTCCAGCACTGCTATAATGCGTAGTGGACACATCCATCCTTTACTTATCCATAGGTATATATGTATATGTCGAAGCTTGCCGCAATCTATTCACTATTAAGCTTAAGGCTAGCTTTGAAGATTACTTTGCCTGCTTGCGTTTCTTTTGCATCAGTACACGTGTAAAATGACTCAATGTCTTCATCTGTTTCTGTGGCATTAGCTTCTTCACCTTGATCTCAAGATGTCACTTATCCTTGATACTTTCTTGATGCCTTATAGAATATCTGCATTCTCTGGTCTCTGCATCTCTTCTAGGTAAGTCATCTCAGCTCTGTGTGATGAATACTGGCAATGGTTGGTGACGTTACCATTCTTCCTTGCCGTTTATCGGCTCTGCTTCTTCCGGGATTTCATGCAAATGGTCATCATATTTTCTTGTATGCAGGTATGGTTTTCTCAATGGGAACCTTGCCTCCAGGAGTCTCTTTGCTGTCGGTATTTTCACTGGTACCGCACAGAGTCCATACTCTGCTCTTTGTTGGATCAACTGTTTTGTGTATGACACATACTCTGGTTTCTAACATACAGGTAAAAGGGGCGGACTGGTTGAGGTGGGGGTACTTGGCTCCTCCTCTACACTCCCCCCTCTGGGCGATTCATTGACCACTCTCTCATCATTTTTCACATCCAGGCATTTAGGTCTGAAGAAAAGCTTCTTTGGGATCCATATCTTTATGACTCCCTTCAGACATCCAGCTGATTTAACATGCTCGTCTTTGTTCCATGTCATAAGACTACATTGTCCACTTGGACTGCAATAGATCCATATTCCCACATACTTCTTATGGTTCTTTGGATACAGGAACTTCGTCCCCTCAGGTGCATGGATACTGGCCTTCACAAAGTCTCTGATTTCTTCATCTGTCAAGTCTCTAGCTTTCCATCTTGATTCGACATTGATCATGATCTTCATCCCTATGGCTTTCTTTGCTGTCTTTTTACATTGTGAGATTATTATCTTGATCACACAAAATCCAAGCAACACCAACACGATCAGGGCTCCAAGAAACTTGAACATGTGTGCCATCCATTGTGGAGGAATCCAAGAGAAGAGTGATCCAAGCCAGCTGTCATCAGCAATGTCTTCTACTTCGTCTATCATCTGACCATGGAGTTTCGTCGGCATTTCTATGGCCTCTGTCAAGGTGCCATTCTCGTCATCATGAGAAGGTATAAATGTGCAACATGATTCTCCGATTTTTGTACAATCACCTCCATCAATTGCTGTAATCATATCCAAGACATATCTGTTCTGAAGAGTCATAAGTCGTATTGCTCTCATCTCTTCTCTGATAGCATTGAACCCCTTTATGGTAGTGTTGATCGTCTGTAACAATTCCCATCTGTTGATTTGAAGCCATTTTGTATTTGCTCCAACCTGGATTCTTGGCATGAAAATTAAGGTGAACACTGATGAGGTCTGGCTGAACAGCCTGTGCTCATATGGAATGAAGTCAAAAGCTTCTATTGACTTAGCTGAGGAATAGTTCTACCTCTTCATCCTCTTTATCTGCTCCACAGATCTCTTCTTCCTCAGGTGAGCATCTGCTTTTGGAAAACTGTCATGGTGTAGGTCACTTTTTGGAATCACCAATGCTGGAACATGGACATTCACTAATGAGCATCATCCCCGCCAATCCTGGGGTAGCTTCATCTATGCCCTGGATCCATAGACCCAATAATGATCCATCATAACTGCTGTTCCATGTACCATTCCTGGTACGTCAAAGATTCGACCAAAGATTCGACCACAGTTCTGATTCTCTCCAACTTTTCTTGTGCCACAGCTTTGAACTTTCCAATGGCACTATCTGCAAGGGTCCTCCTCTATCTACAACCCAAGTCAGTAGCTTAGCATGTCTTAGCCATAATGGCTTGCAGCCATTCTGCACTATGTCAATGGCAGGTTTGTAACAACCAATGACCACCCAGGCTCTGCAGATCACCACTCCTTCTTCCCATCCGTCTGGTGATAATACTGATCCCCAGATCTGCATTTGTCCTCTGTTCCATCTTGGAATACCCTCTGCAGATTGTCCTGGACTCTCCAATTTTTTGTTTACCTTCCATCTGATTCCAGCTCCTTTCACTCCAGGTTTCTCATATCTGATCACTTGATTCTTAGTATGGGCTCTGTTTCTTGTCTTCGTATCCTGGATATAGTCATCTTCATCAGAGCTGGCTCTGTCCATTTGAGGTAGGCATTTACTGGCCTCTGGTTTTTCAAAGTGCTACGTGTGAAAGACAATGAGCTGTCTGGACATCTATTTCAATAGCTATAAAGATTTTAGACTTCCCCATAATGTAAGGCAGGAGTGCACACACAAAGCATTCCTCGTTTGAGGGTCTTCTTCCCACTTCTTTCATATGCTGGTACCAGATGTTATTTCCCAAGTGAGCTGTACTGTGCAGGTAATCATTCAGTTCGAAATCATCTTTGTGGATGCCTCTCCAGTAAGAAAGAAAACGCTAGACAAGTTCAACGACATACACTAGTTCCCAGTCTACTTCTCAAATCTTCCTTAGACCAGACTACATGATGAATTTCTTTCAGCATGAAACAAAAGTACCGTCTAACCAGCAACCTCTCGATCTGTCCCTTGAAGGAAAGTTCCACTCTGATTTCAGATGTCTTGCAGAATAGGCGTTCACTTGCAGTATGATGCCTCTCAAGATTTCGATTAGTGCTGCACTGTTTCTCTGATCCCTTAGGAGCGTGTGCACATCAGTGTGTCTTCCAACAAGATGCAGGTATTCTTCAATCAAACGATGGAAAACTACACCTACTAATCTGTGAGCCTCATCAGCGGATATGGGCATTTGTCCTTTCCCCACTATACTCTGGCAACTGCAGAATCTGCTCAATAATTGCTGTGAGCAACCTCCTTACTATTGGACCGTTTTAGGATCTTGTAGAAAAACATAAACACTAGTAGTTCTCCCCACATTAGCCGGATACCTGCGCAGAATGAAGAGAAAAACTTCAAATATGATCCTTGAAACGTTGTCATTAGGAATCACCATGTGCAAATCCAAACAGGAACTTAGTGAGGAATTAATCGGGGTACTGCCCCCTCTTCCAATTGTCGAAAATTAACTTGGCATATTTCTCTTCTTATTAAGGCTTAAACCATGCCTCAGTCCAAAGTTAAGAATGCTCCTGTGGCTTTGAGAACAAAATATTTTTCTTTCACCCTGAAATGACAGCACAGAGTGTTCGCATCAGCTTCCCTTAACCCTTTCAGAGATGGCTAAAAGAGTGTCCCGAACCAAACCACAGTCCAATTAAATCTTTTCTTTTCACTCGACAGCCTCTGCGTCCTTCTTCCTCGGCATAGACCTTGTCTGCATTTGCTGCGGTTCTTCCCTAATGCTTGCTTCTGTAGGGGGTGGGGGCAGAGGGGTTTCTCCAGTATAAACTTTGACGTCGCCTAAGAAAGTCCAAGCACATCTGCCTTGCACTCTGACTGCAGGCGGCGTGACGTCTTCCACAATGAAAGTGCTGTTAAATCTTGGTTCGTGCCACTTCCTCGTGAAGTTACGGATTAGGACCGCATATCCGGGGAATAATTGGGGAGGACATAATTCTTGAACATGACTTGTTGAAGCATCTCCTTCTGTGTTCTGTACTGCCCCACACCCTTTTCACCGTAGCTGACCTGAAATGACAGAGATACTTGAAGTCATACACATAAGATACTCACGTAGCTCCATTCCTAACAGTTCTGCTGTTGGCTGAGCATCACTTCTAACTCTGGAAGGAGGCATGAGGGGTGTCCTCATCCGTCTCCCTGTCACTATCTCATGGGGGGTGAGATGGTGGTCCGAACCTGGTTGGTTCCTCAATGCATACAATGCCAGTGGTAGGCAATGCAACCAAGCTTTCTTCAAGGTAAGCTTCAACTTGGCTATCCTTTCTTTAAGCAAGCCGTTGAGCCGTTCACAGATCCCATTTCCTTGTGGGTTACAGGCCAAAGAGAACTTGTGCTTTATACCAAGCAACAAACTGATCTGCTCAAATGTTTGATTCACAAAATGTGGGCCATTGTTGACCTCATTACTTCACATACTCCCCATCTGGGAAACACTTCTCGCACTAAGAATTTGGCAGCAGGTAGAGTCTGGGTATGTACACGGACCAGCCTCAATCCATCTTGAAAAAGGACAAACAACAACAATCATGTATCTATATCCATTACATACCTCCAGCATGTCGACATAGTCGATAAGCAAATGTTGAAAGGGGACAGTAGGTCTTGGAATAACTCCCCTAACTGTGCACAGTGTGTGCCCAGCCGTATATTTTTGACACACGATGCAGTTCACTACAATAGAATGCAATATGCTCTAACAAATTTTGTACGAACCAATCCTCTGCAATAGTTGCAGCAAGGTTCTCTCTAGTTGTGTGCGCAGGGTAGTGTAGCTGTTCCAGCGCCACCTTTAATGAGGATACAGGCATCACCGGTTTACCAGTGTGTCTTGTCGCCACAATGTTTCAGAGGGGTTTAAAGAACACCCTTTTCACATCCACAAATCCTTCTCATCTTGAGGTGCTTCCCCCTGAACATCCATCAACTGCGTTCTTGAGAAATCACTATATCTTTCAGACATCATTGTGCTGGATGTCCATATCTAATCCCTGTAGGGATATGGCCCACCACAAAAGCTTAGGGTTCTCCCCTTGCATGGCCATTAATCATCGCAGAGGCTGGATCTGTCTGGATCGTAAAATGAGCTAGCTTTAAGTTGACACATTGCATATCAAAGGATGTTAGTTTCCTGTCCCTTGTGTTAGTTCTGTGACCAAGCCTCTTAGCAGGCCTGCTTTCATTATAACCATTTTCTCATTTACATCAGGCATTTCAAAGGTCATTACATTTTCTGAACATGCAGCGAGTTTCGCTTCATCGTCTGCTGCTTGGTTTCCACGTGAGATAAAGTCTGCCCTTTTAGTATGTGCTGCGCATTTAAAGACTGCGATGGCTACTGGGAGTTGCAGTGACTTAATAAGCCTGTCCAATAAGGCGGCGTGCTGCACTGGCGTGCCATCCGCTCGGAGGTAGCCCCTCCTTTTCCAACGTGCTAACCCTGCATGCACCGTTGACATCACATAGGCGGAATCGCTGTACAGTGTTACTTCCTGGTCTGCATGATTCTCGAGCGTAACAATCAGCGCCACTAGCTCTGTAGCCTGTGCTGAATAGTGAGTCCGGAGTCGTGCACTTACCAACGTTTGAAACTGCCCATTGGCTGTGTGTTTTACCACAGCGGCACCTGTGTATCGCTGTCCATCATTTTGATTGATTCTTGGAGAACCATCAATAAAAAGTATTTCTCCACCTGTCAAGGCATTTTCTTTTATTTTAGGGATTTCGTCATAGAACTCTTCATAATTTGCACAGTCATGCGCATGCTCATCTTCTGCCAGTGGTTCAGCTACAAACATGGCAGGATTCACTATTCTGCATCAAACTATTTTGATCGCCGTATTGGATATGACTACCTCATAGGCAGAAGCCCTTTGAGAAGTCAACGTGCCTTTTGGTTTCTCTAGAATGGCGAATAGCGCATGCTCAACAAATAACGTCATAGACCATCCCATCACTATGCTTGCAGCTTATTCTATTGCGAATGCCGCAAGGGAACATTGTGCAGAAGTCTCAAAATGTTGGAGTGATTCATGATAAGGCCTTCATCAACCGACAGTAGTCGCTCCAAATTTACCATACAAGCCCCTATGTTGTTTCTGCTTGCTCTTTGCTGATCGATCTTATTATCCTGCGCTGCATTGCTAGCTCCCGCCCTGCGAGTTCTATGTCACACTCAAACTCCACAGAAGGGACGCATCAATCCCTAATTATTGGGTCTAGGCAATCCCGTATGTGTGAAGGTCCCCCCTCTAGTAATGTTGTTCATCTTTTATCAGGAAGCGTCAAATATGGGCTTGGAGCCTTTGTCACTTTTGAAGAGGGGATTTTGTCAGTCATGATGGAGCCAAAGATTGAACCGGCGGTTGCTTTAGCCCTCTGAAGATCCAGTTGAACAATCTCCTCTGATTTTTTCATTGTACAAGCAGCTAAGGCTAACACCGCCAGAGGGGCTGACGTCTCCTCACTGAGTTCTTCATCCCCGATCATATATGTGGAAACGTTTAAACAGTCCTCGTCAACCGACCCGCAGTTATTACCGGATCCATCCGAGTTCTTACGATATCTGTTTAAAGATACACTTACTAGATTAGCCGACTCCTGAGCACAAACAGACGGAACTTGTAGACTAAAGGCCCGAGAGTCTTTGTCTCATGGAGTAGGAAGGTTTCTGATAAACAGACTGGCATTGTTAGAATTTTGTTTTTAGGCATCAGCAAATTCTTTTACATTTTCATTTGAGGAGTGTCTTCAGGCGGTAATATACTAAGATTTCTCTTTTTCCTTTTCTGGAATATAAAAAAGGGCTGTAAATCAGGAGTTGTGTCCAGGGCTGTTGGACCCTTCACCAAGTGGGGACAGAATGTGAATCCAACACCTTGGCCACCTAGGTCACAGGTTCACAAGCGGTTTGATTTTCTGTCCCAATTTCCCCTGTGTCATCCCTTACCATCGGAGGCAAGATTATCTGAATTGCTGTCTTGTCTACTCTGCAGTCACTGGCTCTTTAGAGGAGTCTTAATTGTTTACATTATACTGCAGTTGGGTGGTCTCAACGCACTCATCATTCACAATGGCAGACACCTCTGGAATCTGAGGAGTCAGAAACCCAGCTTTCCTGTTTAGAACGAGGGACTTCTGTTGAAGTAATTGCAACACCAAATTCGATAGGCTTTTTTTATCTGCCCTTTCTAAAGCTTCTTGTAGTTTTCTTTGCATCACATTCGCACATTCCGCCTCATGATCCACTCTAGATTGCAATGATGTTACAAAAAATTCAATGTATATCATTTTCGAGTGGATCATAGCAAGGAGGGTCATCTGATCCTTTGCATCGTCATTCATAGTTTCATATAGCTGCCATCATGCCACATTGAGGCTTAAATGCTATAGAGTTCAAGCCGTGGCCTGGATCATCCAGAGATTTAGGTGAAAAAAACGAATCATTTAAAGAAAGAACCACAGATGAAGGATGAGACTCTAGAGGAGCCGTTTGCTGCATTTGGGTATCTGTTGATAAGGACATTAGACGCTGTTGATCTTTACATACAGAAGTCACTCCCTTGCTGGATGTTTTGAGGCTCACCTTCAGTTGTAGGTTAGGGTCATTTGTCACGAGAGGCATAATACATGTTGGCGTAGGAGGTCGAATTACAGTCGTTTTATTACACACCTCTTGTATGCCAACCAGGGGAAGAAGCCATTAATTTTCCCCTTTTTTGGCAATGTACTCTGAACTCAAGACAACATTATTCTCTGTAGGGAGAGTCTCAAGAATCCCATGATCAATACCTTTCAACAAGGCCTCTGTTAAAGCCTCTGATCGAGAACAACCAGGAAAAATAGGAAGAGGCGTGATCCGGTCGACTGTGTACATCTGCGGCAAAGAATTGTTCTGTTGCGAACCGCCGGCGGGAAAAGGGGAACAACCCTCCTGTAGAATGCAAGGGGGGTGGTGATCTTCTATACTCAAACTCGGCTGAAGACCATCCATGGATCCTGTTTTTTTCTCAGCCACCACTCTGCTCATCACGGAATTGTCTAAAGCAGTTTCACATTGCAGAATTTCTGCATCTGTGAGTTCAAGAACATTGCTCCTAATCAGAAGGGGGAATTTCGAAGAATTTGAAGCCGGCGAGCTGACCAATCGCTTCATATTCTCCCCCAATGGAACCAAGGACAGAAGACCCTTAGCATTAGGGGCGTTAGCTGGCAGTTTTGGAAGTTCTTTCCCCTTCAGAGCATTTGCTAATCCCAGGCATTCCACACCCCCATTAGAATCCTAGAGCCAGGTTTTAGCATCCTTCATTGGCAATGGTGCCCCCCACTTTTGAGAGGTGTCTGGTAATCGGGATTGGGGCAAATAATATTTTTAGTTCTTAGAGGGTTTAAAAGGTAAGCTGCCCACCTGAGACTTTAGCTGCTGTCTGGTTTGTGGCATTGGAAAAAAATGCACACCGTCCATGGTGTAGTATGTAACAAATCTGTGCTCCCACGATCTGCAAGCAGCTCCCTCAGTCTCTGAGCCTCCCAGGCAACACAGCCAACACTCCTGCGCACTCCGCATCACTCTGCGACTGGAGCGAGTTTTTGAATGGTAGCACCACAGCAGGAATGGAAAGGGGTGAAAGACTTTGTTCGTCCTCACGTTAGAAGCGGCAATGTGGAAAGCGAGAAGAACAACACAGCCAACACTCATGCACACTCTGCCTCTCTCCGTGACTGGAGCTAGTTTTTGAATAGTAGCACCACAGCAGGAATGGAAAGGGATGAAAGGCTTTGTTCGTCCTCGCGTTAGCAGCGGCAATGTGGAAAGTGAGAAGAACAACAAAGCCAACACTCCTGCGCACCCCCCCTGCTTTTTATTTATTTATTTTTATATTAGCAATTGTGCCCTGCTGCATGCTATTTACTCATTTCCGTTATATTTACTCTTTTCAGTTATTGTTTACAAGTATTGCACATGACATGTATAGGAGCCAAGGTGTATGTGTGGATGTGGTTGTGCATGAAAGGTTGCCTTGGTGGTGTGTTTTTCAAAAGGTCAAGTGTATTGAAAAGTGGTTCTCTTTGAGTTTGTGTGGTTGCGCAAGCGGTCAGAGGAATGTCATGTGTACAAACCTGTGTATATGCAAAACGTCTTCCTAGTACATTTCAGCACACCACACCAGCAGACCATTTCAGCACTCTGAAGGGCATGTCTGACGATGTTCAGGGCTATATAAACGCAATAGAAACAAAAGCATAGTACCAGATAAAAGATAACAGCACTGCTGAAAAGAGTGATTACTATCTCATTAAAACGTATATATGCTATGCTGGGAAATGTCAGTACCCTCCTACTTAGGGAATTGCAGTTTGAAAGGCGAAGTCTACTTAGCTGGGATTTCAACATATGACCTACATAAGAGGGAGAAAGAAGGACACTATCCTCTGAGATCCTCCCTCCCAAACTCTGATGCAATTACTGCATTGCAGGTGTACAGGAATGAGTAGTGGCTAACGCGCCTAATTCTTTTGTAGCAAAATGTCAAAGATAATGAATATATGTTTGAAAAGGTAGAGATTGGGGCTTAAAAGTCACCAGGGTCCTTTACGGCAGACCAGTGGGATAAGTCCACTTAAAATAACTTTAGTTCTTGTTGTTCAGTGCTTAACAGTGTCGAGCCATGCAGTCAAGTTTCAAGGTTGAAGATGACTCCGGCGAGTCCCTTGAGGTAGCTTGGACAGCATCAAAGGAGCCCAAACTGGTGTCGAAGGTCACTGGGAGTCCCAGTCCAGGTTCTCAAGGGCAAGATGAGTCATGCCCTCGGCCCTTCTCAACCAGGAAGGTCTCTAGAGAGCACTGCAGTGTTCAGTAACCTCTAGTGAGCAGTGTCCTTGGCACTAGTGTATCACTTGCAGTAGGCCATGTCCAGCCAGCTGGTTATCTCAAATAGGCCTAGGGGATGGACTGGGGGAAGAGATTTCCTCTTCCGTGGAGCTCCTGGTCTTTACTTCTCTACAGAGGACTTTGGAGTGACCTATATCCCCAATCATTTTACAGTGAATCCTTGTTCAAGCATTGTCCAAAGATTATTCAATGAAGGGGAGGGTTACCCCCTTATACAGACAGAATGACACACTAGAAAGGTCCATAGCAAGCCTGTTGTTAAGGGTCCAAGCCAGGCTTCTTAATAAGTGTCCTTTGCCTACTGATGTCATACCCAGAGTGTTTCTTCTGCGGGAAGTGAGGGGGACAGGAAGTTTGAGAGCACTAGCAAAATTCAAGATGGTGAGATTCTCTTCGGACTGAAGCTCGCCTCTGAGCTATTCTAACCATGACCCTTTCCTCTGTCTGCCTACATCGAAAGAACTCCAATAATCAGCATGCTGGTGCGAGGTGGCCAGTGAAGTGACAGGGCTGTCTTTGAAGTAACGTTTCTCAGGAGAACTACCACAGAGTGTTCATGTTCACTGGGGGAAGGTGACAATGTTTCTCAGGGGATCAAAGAGAGGGCTTACTGGGATGAACCCAACATGGTTTTTGTGGGTACACCCAGCACAAACAGCTTATTTCACACCAGAGCCCCAGTCATAAATGAGTCACGGTAAACCAAGCGGACAATAAAATGACATATGATGCACGTGGCTGCATAACTGTGTAATCTCAGTAGCCACCATCTCAAAATAAGAAGGGCTCATATTAAGATATGAATCTGCCCCCTGGAGTCTGGAGCACACAATCATATCTTGAACTAGAGATGAAGACAGAGAAAAGCTAGCCCTTATCTGCCTGTTGTAACTTTGAGTTCCAGCAACTATATTGAGGAATGCACATGTGTCCATTTAACCTGCCCTGTGCCACTGCAGGGCAACTGCTCGGGATGTCAGTAGACTGTCACAGCAAGAGATCTGGTTGAATTATGCTTTTGGCAGGCACCGTATTAAAAGCAGGGTCTGTTTGACAGATCCCACAGTGAGAAACAAAATTACCCAAATCATTTTATTATAAAAAAATCCAAAAAAACTCAGGCTCCAACCCCCCTCACAGATGGCTGTCTGTCGCACACCCGAGCCAAAAATGGTTGAGTCATGCTCGTCCTCAGTGTCAATATTCAATGAGGCCATCTGCTTATGAGGGATTAGGTCCGAGATTAGGCAGTACAAACATATGTGACTTCTGCAGTGATACGGCCAATGCCAAATCTTTGGATTCTTCTCAGCCATGACCCAGTTTCTTTCCCGAGAGGTTAGCTACTTGCTGAGGTAGGCAGCAAACAGATCCACCCCTCTGAGTTAAGCTGTGGTTAAACTGCTCCATCTACAGATTTACACGTCTCTGTAGGAAATCTGAATTCCTGTCCATAGTCTAGGGTCTCTAGAACTAGATCTGTGTGCATACCATCTTTCAGGCACTGAAACGCAGTTTGGCAGGCAAAAGTCCAGTTGACTTTCTGTGGTATCTGCATAGCCACAGACATGAAGTGGGGTCCCTTGTCAGAGATGACTTCCTGTGGAAACCCCAACTGAGAGGATATTTCCATTCCCTCAGCAGAACGCCCAACCACTGGTAGTTGAATTAAGAAGGTCTTGTTTGCTCCACCTGACTTACCAAAACCTGGACACGTCTGGAAGGACCGCATTTCCTTTTTCTCACCCAGCAGGAGCCAGAAAAAAGGGTCTGACAAACCGTCATTTGTCCCAGTCAGTTCTAATTAAAAAGCCAGAAGAATTCTAGGAGTCAAGCCTAGTAGGAACCTCCATGCGTAGGGAACAACCAACCTCTGGCTATGTGTCAAGAACTTTGTCACACTGTTGATTAGTGCCTGTATTAGATGGCTTGTCAGGAGGAAGCAAACCAGACTCTCGTCTTGTTTGGGCGTCCAGACTGCACTGATCTAAGGTTTCGTGGAAACAGAACCGGCTTTGGAGCACCCCATTGCAGACACACTGATCAGTGCTTGGGGACTGATGTAGATGGCTGGATTAAAGCTCCAGAAGTACAGGTGATAACAGGAGCAGCAGGTAGGTACTCCTGGAGACAAGTGGATATGGGAATAGCTAGGAGGAACACCTGGCATGAAGACGGTACAGGAGTAGCAGGAAGGAAGGCTTCAGGTGAATTCCCACAGGCAAGCGGGTTAGGAGGTGAACAAAAGTGGAAGGCAGGCAGAGAAAGGGAACAGGAAAGAGAACAAGGCAGGACAAGGAGCAGGAGGACGGGAAGGACAAGACTAGCCCACGCTATCACAAAGGTAAAGAAGGTATATCTATCTCTTAACTGTGCCTATGATTGGATTCACTCTTGGTTTGTAGATGTTTGAGGGCTGTGTCACCGCTTCAGCCTCTACTCATCCTTGTACTCCTGCAGTACAGAAGTTAAATTGTCACAATGGTGTCAGCAGTGAAATTTGAGAAAGGCTGTGCCTACAGCTTAGTCAGCCAAAATAACTGTATGCAATTAATGTTAGCAACACTGGCAGGTATTTTTTGACTACCATGGAACTCGACATAAGTGTTGTGCAGACTTGAAAGCAACATATTGAGCGAACTCTGTCAAGAGAGGGGAACTCTCTCATGGCAGTAAGGTTAAAAGGGCTGACCTGTTAAAAAGCGTCCAGGTTTTTGAGAAAGCTAGCAGGTTGGCAGGTTCCAGGAGACCAGCAGCAAGCTGTACCCCTAGCCCAGCGGACCATACATCTGGAGAGCCATTAAAGCATTCAGGGAGTGTGACAGTGATAACACTAAGCATCATTCCTCTGAGAATGCGGGTAGTGTGGTTTCCCAAAGGTCCCAAGAATTCCACAAGTCACAAGCATCTGTTAGAATCCGTGGTTCAGCCAGGTCCCAAGCCTCCAGGAGATCCTGGTTGAGTCTCACTGGGGATGACTCTGATAGGAAGAAAGAAAGGTAGCCCTAGCTGAGAAAAAGCAAAGAGAAGCTGATGCTTTAGCAGACTGGAAACAGAAGGCTGAAGAAGCTCTAGCTTAGCAGAAGCAGAGGGACTATGTGATGCTGTGCAAGATGGAGCTCAAGGCCCAGAAGGAGGCCTGGAAATCTTACAGTGGGTAGAGAAGTGTCTCCTATGGTGGCTCCCAAGGAAAGCCTAGGCACCACCTCCTCATGGGCTTAATTTAACCTTATGACAATGGCCAGACAGACTTCTCAAACTCTCACGAAAGGACCATATCACTCCGGCGCTAAAGATGCTACATTGGCTGCCAGTCACAAATAAATCACATTCAAAACAATGTGCATATCACACAGAGCAATCCACTGCCAAGGAGCATAATTCCTACAAAAGAAAATCACTATTTACCAACTGACCAGAACACTCAGATTCAGCAACGTCTTCTGTCTGGAACCTAAACCGTACACAAATAAATATTGTGGTGGGTCAGCATTCTCTTGCCTAAACTCACAAATGTGGAACTCCTTCCCGAGAGAAATACAGAACATGAATGATCATCTAAAATTCAGAAAACTCATAAAAACCTGGCTCTTCAAATCAGAACTGGACGAAAACGAATGAGCAACACCCACACCCCTCGAATGAACACACATATTGCAAGAAGGAGGACTAGACTGAACCACGACAAGTGCAGGGAGTTGAAGATACTTCCGAGTGGGAGGGAGACCCGGGTTCCCATGAAGGGCCCTACCAGAGGCTAAAAAAAGAGACAGGAGCATCCTAGATTGAACCACAGACAGAGGGCACAAGAGTTAATGGGTAATGAATGTCGACCGAGCAGATAAACCACAGGGCCCAGGTAGCTCAAGGGCACAGCGAAGAGGTTTCCTCTCCCTTCAAGAGGCCCAGGGAGGTGATGGCGGCTGCTCACCAGGGTATGCCAGGGTCCAAAGCAGTATAGACATACATTAATCTGAACATGGGGGGAGGGTGGAGGAGGCATCACCACTAAATAGCCGGCAGACAACCCACAACTCTCCACAGAGTAGAGGAGGGAGACACCACCCAGCACACCACAATACATGACACTGGCAGGAACGTGTACTACAGGTGGCCAAAGCAGAGGAGGTACAATGGAGCGCTACCACTAACCAACCCACTAAAAAACTAATCTCTCTGCTTACACCTCTCAAACTCTGTCCTCAGGAAGTTCTGCAAGACCCCACAACAATACCTAAAGAGCATAAGAGAGCTCACCAAAAAGGGGAGTTAAACCTTTGAAGCGTTTGTGCATCAATCGCTGAAATATCAGAATGGGTGTGTTACAGGTAACAAAGTTAACACGTTTCAGGGCATGTTTCATTTTATTTGATCTGAGAGTATTCTTAAACATCGTAATATGGAGATACTCCAGCATTTAGTTGGCAAGACTATCATTGACCTTAGCGAGCTTGCAACAACAGTCGACAAGTATGTGAGTGCTCAGGTACAGAAAAAGGCTTTAGCCACAACATCTAAACCAGATAACAAGGGGAGTGATAATAACAAACACAGGGACGGAAAGGACAAAGGTTCTGACCCTTCCTCTAAGAAAGGTCCCCAAAAACATGAAGGAAAATCCCAGTCCCATGGTTTGTCAACTGAGACAGATCAAGAAGAGTGAGGGCACCTCTAACACTGAGGCACGCGCACCCACAACACCCAGAGGTTGTTTTCTGTGTGGTGTGATGTACCCGATGGTGGCCTTTCCCGCAGGTGGCCTCCCCCCATGTGGCTAGGGGATGGCAGCAGCTACCTGATCCTGACACTGGGGGCAGCTATATGAGGGAGGATCACATGGGGGGAAACAACCTCCGGGAGGGTGTCATGGCATCATCGGATTAGACATGGTATCCCCTTCATCCTTTAGAGGATGCCTCGTCCATGCCAAGTGCCTTTATGGCATATTGTCATGCTTCCCCTTGTCCACCTAGGAAGAGTACTGAACATGTTTTCATAGAATCTGAAAAAAAACATTAAAATCTGGTTTGCCCTTTAAGACTCAAGAACACATCTTTTCAGATTCTGCCTAAAAGTCCTCCAAAATTGACTTATCCTTAAAAATCATTGAAGACATTGCTCTGGACTCTATATACAAATCCTCAGGAATGGACTTCCATTCCATAAATACCAAGAGACTGAGATGAGGAAGATGGGTCGAGCAATATGGAGCAATGAAGACCAAAAGCGCAAACAGCGCTCTAGTTGTTGTGAGTGTCTACCTGCAGCCGGGAGATTTAAACAAAGGCAAAAGCCGACTGAGAACCCTGCTGGCGGGAGAAGGCTGTCTCCCTCGGTGTCTACCAGGAAATCGTAAGGAGAGAGAGTACTACGAGGAGCCAACCGGCTTCTGTGTAAAGAGAAGGGGAGCTGTCCAGAAGTAACAACACACTGCAGGGACGCCAGAAGCCATATGAAGACGTCTGGATGTTTGCAGGTGCCATGGGGAAGCCTCCACGTACCAAAGTCCAAGACACCTCACAGTGGGGAGATGACACATAGAAAGGGAGAGCCAGCCTGCAAGGGGAGACTCAAGCAGGCCATTGTGACTGTTGGACTCCTGGAAGAGGAGGACACAGTCAGCATGGGCATCTTAGCAAATGAACTCCCAGTAGGCCAGGGAGTGGTCGAATGTTCCTTTTTTTTAAAAAATTTTTTGTTATTGGTTTGTTACAAACCTTTAAAAAAGTAAGTTACAGAAGAACAAGAATGAAACAAAATCTGAATAACAGCTTGGGAAAAGGCAGAAACAAACGTAGGGCCATCATCTACCCTGCGCCAGAAGCCCTGCAGGAACCATTTTTCAAGGTAGTTAAGCATCAACCACATATTGAAAATTAAGTCCATAGCATGTTTTCCAAAAACCGGTAAGAGCTGGCACTTAGTTCAGCATGCGCTAAATGATTTAGCCATTTTTAGTGTCTTTGGCTGTTGGGTTCTAGGTTCGCTTCTGCCTTTAATAGTTTTTCCACCATTGCTTCCAGAAAAAAGGTTAGCTCGAATGTTAGACTACGGTCCGAATCCTGAGAAAGTTGTTTCCACCAGTCTTCAGTGGACATTGTTGGTCTTGCTGAAATGAAACTTCCTAGGTGCTTTGTGCGTTCATGTGTCAACTTAGGGCATGTTAATGTTAGATGTTTCAAGGTTTCGATGTCATTATCACAAAGGCGACACATTTGAGACTTTAGGCCGGCAGCTTTCCATGTGCTCAAATTTTCTCGTTGGGCAAATGATTGAGGCGATATTTCATAAAAATTGCTCTTCGATTTTTGTCGAGGAATTTTTGAAGATATGGCATGATCCCATTCAATTTTCTCTCTTCATTAGGCATCAGCTTCATGATTCTATGTTTTTTGCACGTATCACCAGTGTCGATCCAATCTTGGGTCCAGAACAATGATTTGACCTTATTTGGATTTTCTAGGAGCATACTTTTGTCTGCTCCTATGTCGCTAAGGATTTTTTCACAATGATGGGCCCACATTAAGAGGACAGTGTCGCCAGACTCTTTGGCTAGATCTTTTAAAATGTTGTATTGTAGTTGTGACTTCTCAGCTGTGGCCTTGCGATATTCATTTAACATATTCCACATAATTCTCCCATTAATGGATAGGAGGCTGAGCTCAAATCTTATACAGGCGGTTGGAACTCCTGGAGGTAACTGCAATACCTTGGACCAAAAAGAGTGTTCCAGTGAGGCCCAGACTTCCGCAGGACATCCAAAGGCACAATCAGCTCCATGAATTAGGGCCGGGATGACCTTCATTTTGTAGAAAGTCAAAGCTGGTATTAGTGAATGTTTCCCATATTTCATATTTACAATGCAGGCTTGCGCTGTCAGTTGCCTGCATTTAGATTTGACTTTTTCCACCCATGGGGCATCATTGATGTTTCAACTCAAAAGCATACCAAGGTCTGAGATGAAAAGATTGAAGATAATCGAGGCCAGGGGACACCCTTGTTTTACTCCTCTGTATGTTTTTATTGGAGTTGATAAAGTTCTCCTTTTGTCCAGCCTTATTGTTATCTCGGTGTTGGTATGTAATGCTTTTATTGCTAGGAGTAGGCTGCTTAGGCATTTCCACTCGGACATTTTCTTCCAGGGTAATTCTCTGTCAATGCTGTCAAATGCTTGCGACAGGTCCACAAATGCCAGATATTTTTTTTTTTGTTTCTTTTTATTGCATCCATTTTGAGTATATTCAACAAAAGGAGATTCAGGCCACAGCCTATGCCCTTAACAAAGCCTGCTTGACGGGAGTGCACATGGTTAGAATCTTGAATCCACTTGAGAAGTTGTTTCTGCAGTTGAATTGCGAATATTTTTCCCAACACATCCAATAAGGCAATTGGTAGTTTTTCGGTTCAGCCCTGTTGCCTTTTTTGAAGATTGGAATGATGATCGCAGTTTTCCAGCTAGATGGTATATTTCCTTCATTGGCAATGACGGCAAACAGTTTTGATAGAAAATTGGCCCATTCTTCAGGATTTTGTTTGAGTGTGAAATTTGTTAGGCCATCAGGACCTGGCGCCCTGGAGGAGGAACTTTGTTTGATGCTCGATAGAATGTCCTCTCTGTCGAACTGAAGATCCCATTTTGAAAGCTGAGGCATTGGAGGGTCAATGGTGGTGCTGTTTTTCTCGTAGACTGTATTGTAATGTTTAATCCAGTCTTTTTCACTCACCATAGATATTTGAATTGAGTCTTGATTGCAATCAATGCTGTTTATTAATTTCCAAAACTCAGAAGAGTTTTTATTGTTGAGGCTGGCAAGCATTGATTCACTATCATTTTGACACATAATTGCTTTGTGGGATATTTGCCAGTTTTTGTATTTTCGTTTGCTGATTTTAATCGCCTGTATTTGATTTTTGACTTTTAGATTTTTGTGCTGCCTTAATTCTTTACGAAGTTGTTGTTTTCTTTTGAGTACTTGTTTATCAAAGTAGTGTTTCGGTTGGAAAGATGGTCTTATCTCTCCTTTGTTTATAGTCATAAACTGCTCTAGAAGACAGTTGTATTCAAGCTTCTTTTCTGTGGCAATTTTTACATATTTGTCATAAGACTCTGTCAGAATCTTAACATCTTGAGGATTTATCTTTAGCCGTGATCTATTAGGTTCGGCGACAACTTGGTTATTCCATTGTTGAGGTTTCTTGATGTTTGTCATTTTTAGTGATAATTTTAGTTGACTGTGGTCACTATTTGAATCGACTGTGATATTCAGGGACACGGCTCGTTGTTGTAGGCTATCTGATATGAAGAAGTAATCTATTGTGGAAGATTGATTCATGCTTCTCCAGGTTTTTTCTGGAGGGATGTCGCCTTTGATGTTCCCGTTCATCATGTATACATTTCTTTCCTCAAGTTCAGTACACCATTTTGTGACCAGTTGTTGTGCTAGATTTTTAGATCCAATTGCCTTGGATCCGTTCACACAGTCTAAATTGAAATCTCCACAACAGATAATGTTTGAATTATGAGTACCACTATTTATTTCATCAATCAGGTCACACACCATCTTTTTGAACTTGTATCTTCCCGCGTTTTTTATGGTGCCAGTAGATGTTGATGATGTGGATTTGTTCTGTGATGTTATTTGTCTCATTCTTTGCGGAAATCACAGAGTACTGTATGAATGGATATAGATTTAATGTTTTTATTAGTTTCCAGCAAGTGTTTTTCCTTATCATGGTCAAGAGATCAGCAGACGGACGACCCTTGGCTCTTGTTATGGCAGGATTTATTACTAGTTCGTATGCATCTGACAATGGGCAGGTAGCCAGCCATGTTTCTTGGAAACAGATGATAGTTAAGTCATCACTCCAGTTCCTTGTGTCGTTAAACAGATGTACGAAACCTCTCGTGTTCCATGATAAGATGTTTATTGTAGGGTCAACTGGCCCTAGTTGGCATTAGCTCGATTTACTACCTAAAACACCTGCCAACCAATTCCAATTTGTATTCATAGTTGGCTTCTCTGCACTCTCTGTTGGGTTATTTTCATTAGTCAGGGTGTTAGTGTTTCCATTTATCGTAATTTTGATTTGTTCGCCAAACGTGCATCGTGTTTGATTTTTGGCACTGCTATCTTTTTCACTCTGCGGTCCATCTGATAACTGATCTGATTGCTCTATCATTATTGGTGTTTGGGCATCGACAACGTTCTCAATATTTTTTGGTCGAGTTTTATATGCTTCTGCACCATTTCTTGATGTGTCTTTAGAAATTGTTGTTATCTGAGATGTGGTTCCTTCTTCATGAATGTCGAAACCCAGCGACAACAAGAAGTGGATCGCATTGATGAGTAGGTCACATATTAATATTGAATCAATATGAAGCTGTACTTTGTCATTCTGCTGGTCATTGACAAATTCGACAGTTTGGATGTCGTTAGATTCTATAGAACGAAGACCAGGCACATGGTGCAGTAGGCGTAGTACGTTGTTTCTATTTAGTGTTAGACCGTCTTTTGAGTCCAAGATTCGTTCCAGAATCAACACATATCTTCCAGGTTTTTTGTGTTTCTCAGCTTGCAAGGTATTCTTTCTGCTAGACTGGCTCCGTCCTCCTTCGTTTTCTTTAAGAATTGTTTTTACCATGAGATCCCTCGGACAAGATTGTCTCGGGCAATCTCGAGCTGGAATGCACGGCCCGTGTGTTTCAGCGTCATCCTTCCCCTTTGTCTCTTCTAGTATGTTGCTCCAGGGTTTTTTTTCATGTGTGATTTTACCCATTCCATTTGAAGCTCGTTGCCGCTTCCTTTTCTCGTCCATAGTCTCGAACTTGGCCTCTTGTTGTGGGGTGTTTGAGGCTTTGATAACATCCTTAGGGAGTATTAGTTGGCAGATTCGTCCACCTTTTGTCAAGTCTTGTATGGATTTTGCCAGTGGTTTATCATCAGGATGGGGTGCGGATGATTCTGCTGAGTTTTCAGCGGCTTGCTCTTCATTTTCTTCAATGCAGATTTCTTCTTCATATGTTGAAAGATTGAGCAGCTCATTCTGTAAAATCTCCGCACTTTCATCCTCAATGATTGTTTCTTCAATGATTATTTTCTCACTTGATTTCAGATGTGGCAGAAGTCTTTTCTGACTTTCAGAAGACTGTTCTGTGTTTACGAACACATTTACTGCCTTCAAGTTTCTAAGGAATTTCCTTGAGCCCAGATTATTTCGTTTCCTTTTGCATTTTAGATTTTTTGGTTTTTTCCCCAGATCTTGATTTGGGTTGGCCAAGTTCGGTTTTAGAAATATGTTGTATGTTTTCTCCTTAGTTGAATTTTGATTTTAGGGGCTTCCAGTACGTGAGCCAAGGCAATCAACTCCATTTTCATTGACTGTAGGAGTCTTGTTGCTTACAGTTAAGTCTTTAGGAACACTTTCAGTCATTTCCTTTTCCAGTTTATCAAGAGTGGTTCGAATCGCCTGAAGGTCCTGCGGGCTGATATCCCCAGCCCCTATAATTCCATCAGCATTATCAGAAGTGGATGGAAGCGCCTCCATTGAAGGTATGTGACGGATATTAGTTCCGGTCTTCTTCTTTTCATATTGGTTTGGAATGTTTGATTGCAACAATGTAGGATGAACTGTAGATTCAACATTCATGGCAACCATGGAAGGGCGAGGGATAGATGGCCGTTGGGCCGGAGTAAGACCAGGCACTCCCATATTAGCTCCTTTGTTGATTTCAACATCTTCTGAGAGGCTTTGCACATTATCCTTGTCTGTTTGTTTAGATGATGGTGATGTTGGATTAGCGTTGAGTCTCACAGGTTGTCGAATAAAATTGGCATTGACTGTCTTTTTATTTAATGCCGAATTTGGCGGCAAACTCTCAGGTGTGATCACCGCTGAATCTGCTTCATCCCTTCTTGTTTTTTTACTTTGTTTTAGGAGTCCCAATGCTGCTCTTGTAACCTCAACTAGGACTCTCTTATCCTCAATGTTTGATTTCTTTTGATCTGCTAATTCCTTCATAGACTGGTCAATTCTTTGGATATTTCCCCATAATTTTACAATAGCCGAGTCTCCATGAGGATCAACCAAGGGCATTTTAGAGTTCATCAGAGCAGACAGAGTTGACAGATCTTTTATGTTCTCATTGATTTGCTCATACATCTTCATCTTGAGCATGGGAGCCATCGCTATTGTCAATGAGAACATGAGAAACGGTCTTAAATCACTCAGCGCATCTTTAATTAATTTTTGAACATGAGCATCTCTCACGATTTGATTTGATGAGGCTCTGTTGTTTTTTCGTTTCGGTTTTGAATTGTTTCGTTGTTTCTCAGCTGGGTTTGAGAGAGATTCGTCATTGCTAAATGACTCACCCCGCTCCTCGGTGCTCAAAATGACAGGGTCATTATCTAGAGGACTCCCCCCTTGGTTGTTTGAGATTGATTTGCATGGAGGGCTCTTGTTGGTTAGCCTAGGTCTGTTCTGCGAGCATTCAAAAGGCGGTGACAGGCTTGAGGCAACACGCCTTCCTTTCCTTGCCCCACTTGTCCAGTGTTTCCACAGAGTAGATTCTTTTACCGGGAACATTGGCGATTGTAAAGCCTGCCAGGGTTCAATTTTGGATCCTTCCAAGTTAGATTTCAACTCGTTATCCACGGAAGGTTTCGCAGTTAGGGTTCCATTCAGTTCTGTTAGGTCTAGCAACAGTTTATTCACGATGGCCAGTGAATTTCGTCTTTTGACAGGGGATTCCACAATTTCTCTCGGTGTGTTTTCTTTTACGAGTGATGATGAATCTGCTTCGCCCTGTGCATTTTCCTGTGAAGTAGAAATCCCCGCCTCCTCTTGGGCTAATGTCACATTGCATTTAGTCCAAACTTCCAACGTTGATTTGTTGTTTATGGGATTTGTGACAAGCGTATCCAAAATCAATGACTCTACAGTAACTTCCTTGTCATTTTCAAGCAGCTCTGGGATGGATACGGGACAGGCTGTATCCTTCTCATGACAGTTATAGGCATTCTCTAAGCCTCTCGGAGAAATCATTGCGCTCTCCAACCAAGCACCGGTGCTTTCAGAAATCAGACGCCTCTCTCTACCTTCGCGCGCCTGACATTTTATTTCAGAATTTTGCTTGGCAGAGCACGCGGCCAGCTCTTTCAGTTGCGAAAGAGGAGCCACCGAATCGCCTCCTTGATGGGCCACCGCGGTGAAATATACCCTCCCCCGTGGATTCTGCTCACTTTGGTCACCCGACTCGCGGTCAGGCAACGCAGCGTCATCAGCCTCATCTCTAGCACACCAACAGCCGGCCGCGGCCGCTCCACACCCTGTCATGCCGTTTACAAGGAGATCTCCCTGGCGACTTGATAATCAATGGAAATTGCACCGCCATTGAACTGTTCCGTTCTTTTTCCCCTTCTCTGTCTGTCACGCTCTAGTCTTTTTCCACGTTCATTTCCTGGTCTGCGTCTCTTAACCACGCCTTCCAGCGCCGTTCGGCGCGTTGCAACCTCTTGCATACACGCTCCGTACTCTGCTCTGTGTTTACCTTCTCTCCGTTCCTGTTTACAGCTTTTTGTCTCCCTGTTCCCGCCCGCCGTTCGCGGGAGCCCTTTTCTGGCACTTCATTCTTTGTCTGGTTCTAGCCGTCTCTTCGGCTCCTCCTTTCTTTCCTTCTTACCTGCTTTCTGTTCTATCCTCCGGTTTCTCCGCCTCCTTGAGCCTTTGCTATTTGCTTTCCTTAGCCATCCTGGTCGCTGCTCCTGTCCGGAAGCCCATCACATCGCCGTACCTTGCCCAACCTGGTCGCTGCTCTTGTCTGGAAGCCTGTAACATCGCTACAAGAACCTGTATTTAAGAGAGGTTTTTTTAAGGATCTGCTTTTTTCCTCTCTTCTTGGCCTCTACTGCAGGGGGTCCCTTGTATCCCTGTACCTTCAGGGCGACAGGGTGGCTTCCAACTGTAGAAGGCCATACCTCTTCACAAAAAGAAGATCTACGAGAAGAAAGGGGCGAAACCAAGATATTTCCTCAGAGGAATCAGGTGAGGAGGAGTGGGTTCAGAGAAGAGACATTACTGGGTCTGGTCCTGAGGAGGGTCAAGATATTACTGATACAGCTGGCAGTCTTGATACACCCCCCCGCCAAACTCAACACACTCGCCCCCATCAATGAGGGCTCATTATGGAGCCTGGAATCGCCTTTTTCCAAGGTAATGTGAGTTTGGTGTGTAACGACAATGTTGTGTGGCAGATGTGGCATGTGTTCAACCTCTCTCGTAGCAGCGTTATCTTTTGTAAGCACGACCGAATGCATTATGGGTTTAGTAGTTAATTGTCATGGTAAAGAAATTACACGAGGGGGAGGAGAGGAACATCCCATGCTTTTCTTACTTAAGAGTCACAGGAAGCCGCTTCTGGTCGATTCATCATGTCGATCACCTTCGTGGATTCTCCTTGCTCAGTGCGGCGCATCTGTAATCTCGTTTGTGGATAATTCATTGTTCGTTGTAAAATCCTCTCCCGATTCATACTGCACGGACGCACACGGCAAAGTGCCTCACAAGCCTCGTGAGCCTCCAGAGACTCATGAGACTCTGCACCGACTCTGCGTCGCTCCGCGGATGGTAAGGGTTTTTATGAATACACACCCCTCACAAACAGTGGAAAGAGAAAGAGGACTGGCAGTCCACAGTAAGTCTTCAGCAGTAACTCCAGGAGAACAGAGACTCACGAGACTCTGCACTGACTCCGTGCCGCTCCACGGATGGTAAGGTTTTTATGAATCCACACCCCTCACAAACAGTGGAAACAGAAAGAGGACTGGCAGTCCACAGTAAGTCCTCAGCAGTAACTCCAGGAGAACAGAGACTCACAAGACTCTGCACCGACTCCGCGCCGCTCCGCGGATGGTAAGGGTTTTTATGAATCCACACCCTTCACAAACAGTGGAAACAGAAAGAGGACTGGCAGACCACAGTAAGTCCCCAGCAGTAACTCCAGGAGAACAGAGACTCACGAGGCTCTGCACCGACTCCGCGCCGCTCTGCGGATGGTAAGGGTTTTTATGAATCCACATCCCTCACAAACAGTGGAAACAGAAAGAGGACTGGCAGTCCACAGTAAGTCCTCAGCAGTAACTCCAGGAGAACAGAGACTCACGAGACTTTGCACCAACTCTGTTCCTTTTTTCTGAGTGGGAATGGTACTGGGACCCTTGAGGGGCACCAGTTCCCACCAAACACAGACATTTCTGGAACGTGTTTCCATAAATGGGGAAAGGTATCCGGCTTTGCGTGATACGGCTGCAAGTATCACAGATGTCGGGTGACATTTGGTGAAGGAAGGGTAGCTGGTAAGACAGTTTGATGATCTAACATACTGTCCCTTGGCAATGGTAGAGCTTTGTTAGAGGGGTTCACCTCCTTGCACCATGTTTCAGTCAAAGACTCCATTCCAGCAGAATGTCTTTTGGGTAATGACATCCCTGATCCAGACGTAGTCATGGCAGTCCTTAGAGCATGAGCTTGCGACGCAGCACAGGTGGAGGCGCTTGAGGGCCGATGCCCTCAGGCTTTCTCAGCAGAGAGTGTGAGAGACCATACTCACCGGTAACTCCAAATCCAGGCCTGAATTCCATTGCGGTGCCTACTCTTGCGAGAAAGAGCTCAGCAGCCACTGAAGCGACTGTGGAGTTAGCACCACATTCAGCGATCTCAGAGTTACCTTCTGGCATAGGAAAGGCACCAGAGATGGCAGGCTGGGAAGTTTCAGACCTGAAGGGCTTGGCAGAACTGAAAGAGTTGTCTTCAGTGAGAGTCCTATGTCAGGTTGAATTTTGACAGTATAGAGGGGATGTCCCAATTTGGCGAGTCTGTTGAGGCAGACAGAGGAGCAGACACAGGGCGGAGGCACTGTGCCGGTTCTGCGTTGTTAGTTCGAAGTGAATCACTTTTTGGTAATTCACTTCGAAACAATGACTTTGCTTTTTTTTCATTAACTTTTTTTGTATAGTGGGGGGTCCCCCATTCCTCTGACCCACCTCCCACCCACCCTGCTGTCCTTCCCTACCCCTTATACCCTTTACCCCTAAATATACATATTTAAATTACTTCAAAACAAAGTAATTGCATCAAAGTGAATGACCACAAAGGAATTTACTTCGATGTAAGAACAGTATACACCTGGCCCTCTTCAAAATGAGGACAGGCACAGAGTGAAGGCCCTGGTCTGGGCACTGGTCTATTCCAAAACCCGGAACTGCTGCAAGGCAGAAGTCAATTTGTTACAGGAGCATTCGGCCACTCACTGGCATAGCGGGATTTCTTCCACTGGGAAGCCCACAGTAACTATAGACTCTTCCATTAGACCAGCAGTCAGAAGGGCCTGTTCAGGTTTAGTTTGGCAGGCCGTATCTCCCTTCCTATGTGTCAAATCCCCACATAGAAAACATCCTTTGAATGTTGTGGGTGCTGGGTCCGCAGTGTTAGAGATCCATCACTCATCATTTCTCTTTGGTAAACTCTCTAAAGTGCCTAAGGTATTGCTTGTGTTTCTTGGCAAACTTCCCGAGGATGGAGGCCATCATTTGGAATAAATGGGCCTTTCCTCAGGACCCAAATGAATGACGACATGAGTTCCTGTCGTCAGTAGATGGCTCGTCTGGGCTGCACCCCACTCCTTCTTCCACCTTCTGAAGCTAGAAGGCTGACTCCAGTGCTTCAAACCAATCAAAGGTGTCTTTACCCACCTCATACATCTGGACTAAGTCCTTGGGTATGCAGTCCCTACACTTTCCTTCGGTGATACCCCTGGAAATACCTCCCTTGCCATAAGAAGAATATTTGTGGGACTCTCTTTTCACTTAAAGCGCTAGCTTATGCAGTTCCAGCATTACCAGATCTCTCTGATTCTTTATTGCTAGAACCACCATCCATTCATCTAGAAGGAGCTTTCTAGTAGACAGATCTTCCCAGAGAGGCCACCCTGCGAACTTTATGAAACTTGGGACGTAAACAAAGCTTCATACTTAACTGAGACTATTGATCCATGGGAAACCACACTAACCTCTCTTTTGGAAGAATGGTGGGCGCAACTATCACTATCGATGTACCGTTCCAATACCATGCCTCCACTATAATAAGTATCTGGCTTGGTGGTTCAAGATTATTACTTGCCCCCTGGGTCGCCTCTGTCACCTTTGCTTCCTTGAAAGTTTGGAGGCTTTCTAACCTTATCGCCATTTCAGGTTTGCTAACCTTATCATGCGGGAGTACCCTTTCCTGACCTAGCTCACAAAGGGTGCTGGATTTCATGCCACTCGCTGAGTCCATGTTCATTTCCATAGTGTAAAAATAAAAGACACCTGGATGTGTTTCTAACCTTGCCTATTCAGTCTTATTTTGGCTGACTAGATATAGGCACAGTCTCTATCAGATCCCTGCTGCCACCAGTGTGAAGAGTTGACAACTGCTTTGCAGGAGTACAGGGATGAGTAGCGACTAAATCGCCTAATCAGCACAACTTACAAATAAAGTAGCAGTGATCACAATCATAAAGGTGAAACAGGCACAGCTTGACAGGTATAACTCCTTCATTGTTTGGGGTAGAGCAAGCCGAGGGCAGAAGGTTTGTGGGCTGCTTCAGAAGCAACACAATAAACCATGATACAGGGATACCAAAATAAAACACTTGAGGTTCTATAAAAATATAATCTTAAGTTAAACTAACAAAAATGCACACAACCAATAAAATCACTGCTGACCCATCAATGTAAAGGATAGCACAGAGAAAGCAGACTTGACAGCAGCCCTGATGGCAGACCTGGGTCAAGTCGAGTGTCATGGTGATGGGTTCCAATGTTGCAGTACTGTTTGGCAGCGGTTACGGCTTGCGGGTCAAGAACACTGGAGATAGCAGGTGATGTTGGGTGTTGGGTCGTTGGTTCTGGAAGCCTTGGCAGTCTTTGGTGTGGCGAAGCGGGCACTGTCCTTCAGTGGCGTGTGGGCCCCATTGGCTCAACATGGAGTTGGGATACTTCAGGTGTCATGAATGGAGATGGAAGGAGCTGGAAACCGGGCAGACCATGTCAAGTTGGGGATGCTAGAAGACTCAGTGGGTCTTGGATGTGGAGACAGAGGACCATCTGTGGTAGTGTTGATTAAACCATAGAGATGAGAAGGCAGTTGATCATCAAGATCAAAGATGACTCTAGCTGTTCCCTTGCAGCATCTTAGATGGTGCTGAAGGTGCTCGAACCCGTGTTGCGATGGTTCAGAGATGCAGGGGATAGAGGGGTTACTTTCTTCATTCTTTGGTTGCTGCTGCCCTTCCCAACCAGGGAGGCCTATAGAGTGCACTTGCAGGGATCTGTCATATCCAGTGAGCTCGGGTCTGGGTACTGGTGTCACATTTGCAGTAGGCCTTATCAAGCCAGCTGGTCATCCAGATAGGCTCTTGGGATGGATTGGGAGAGGAGCTTACCTCTTCCTTGGCACTCCGGCCTTCACCTCTCTGGCAGTGAACTTTGGAGTAGACTATACTCCCCATCAAGTTCTTCTGCAAGCAATGTCCAAAGATGAATCAACTAAGGGGAGGGTTCCCCCCTTACATAGACTAGATGTTACAGTGCTGTTAAGGGTCCAATCCAGGCTGCTGTAACAAATGTCCATTGTCTTCTGATGTCATTTCTCTTCAGGAATTGGGGCGGACAGGACATTTGAGAGCTCTAGCATAATCCAAGATGTGAAACCCCTGTTTGGACTGAAAGCCTCCTCAGTGCTATTCTATCTAGGCCCCCTTCCCATTTCTGCCTACATCAAAAGGACTCCAGTAATGCACACTCTGGTGTGAGATGCCCATTGAAGTGACAGCGCTGCCTTTGAAGCACCAATTCCTAGGGGACCTCCCAGGGAGTGTTCCTGTTCCCCAGAGGAAGGTTACAACCATTCTCAGTGGATGAAAGAGAGGGATCACTAGGCTGGAACCAAAATTGTTGTTGTGGGTACACCGTGCCCATATAGCTTAATAAACACCAGTGCCAATCATGAATTAGTTGCTGTCCAACAAGCTCACAATTAAATATATATCAAATGATTATGGCTGTATAATTGTGTATTCTCAGTAGCCACCCTGTCAAAACCAGACATGACTTATATTTAGATAATATTCTGCCACTATACTTCTGGGCTGTAGAATTAGGATATTATGAACCAGAGGTACAGACAGTTAAGGTGCCTGTTGGAACTATGACTTCCAGCAGCTGTGTTCAGAAATGTACATATGACCTTTTGACCCTACCCAGATACCACTCCTGTGCTGCTGCTGGGAAAGTCAGTAGAATGTCACAGCAAGGTGCATGGTTCAATTATGCTTCTGGTTGGGATCAATTTGACAGTGAGGTCTGATTAGAAGATCCCACTTTCAGAAACAGAATTCCATGCAATTGTTATTATTATACACCGAGCTACATTTGGATTTCTTGTTCAACTACTTATGGTTGTCTTTATTATCATTGGTATTTGTCTCGTGAGTGGACGATGCCTGGCGCATTTAGATGTTTCATCCCAAACTGAGCGTGTCTTATAAATAAAGTTACTCACTTTTTTTGAGAAGTGCACTACAATGTTATGAAGCCACTGTGAGGAGACATGAATGCTCTTCAGAAACAAAATAAGCAACATTACATTTCAAATTAAGGAAGCCCTGCTGGGAAACAGCAGTGCTGTCCCATTGAATGCATTGCTGCCCTGCTGAGCAGTGAAAGGCTAGGTTTGCTCAGCCTCTCTAACCTATGGCCTGCAGTTGTAACACATTTTGTATGCAGCAGGCACTTTGCCCAACCAAGCTACCTATTCAGATTTGGATCCCGGAGCCTTTAAGTTAAATATAGTTCTTTGCAGTTGGAGCTTTCTATAAATGAGCTATATTTCCTAAGAGGCTGGTAATGCTGGGAGCATTGTAGGACTGGGACCATGTCTGTCCGATGCAGGGCATACCGGATTTACGACTGACTCTGCCCCAGCCTCACTGCCGTCTGTTTATACTATGTTATAGGGAAAATAGGATATTTACAAACAGGCCAGTCACTATAGAAGACAGCCATGGCTGGAACAGTGTATGTCACTTTTAGAACACAGAAGAGTGAGAAATGTCATGATAGATGGCTGATTGACAGCACTGTGGCCTGAAGTCTCTCCGAGCAAATCCAGTGTGCTGTTCTCTGCAGTATCACCATGTGTATCATGCTTTCCCAAGACTGTAAGTGTGGATTTCAGGCACAATTCCCATTCAGTGCTTGGGCTCACTTCTGAGACAGCCCACACGTGGTGGCAGACTGATATCACAGCACCTCTGAGACATACAGGTACTGTCACATTACAAGGTATGCCAGATGAGCAATGCTGATACTGTGCCATCAAAAGAATTGCACCTGCCCTGAAATATGCAGGTACTGGTGGCCTACTGTAATAAAGGTATAGTATCACAGCTTTCTGGGACGGCCCCATTGAAAAGTATAACAGACTTGCAGAAAATGTGGATATTCTGCCTTTTAAATTGCAGTCTTTTAAAACTTGAAGCACGCAATCAAATAATCAAAACGTAAAAGCTTTTCAATATGTACTCACATAGTTGTCTTTGTCAGTGCTTGTTTCGTCTGGGTGCATTGAGAAACTGTTGCATTTTTTTCAGGGGCGGCTTATCCATAATGGCCAATGGGGCTTTGACCTGCCACCGTCATTATGAACAAGTCAAGCCAGTCTAGTGAAAACACTGAGCTTTCCCCCAGCTGCCATAAGCAGCTCAGGGCGCACTCCAGGGCTGGCTTTAATTGAATTGTCAACAGTTCAGTAGTATCCCAGCGCACCCACGCTTAATGAGTCGTGCAAGGCCGGATCGCGTGCTTCCCCATCCTTGCATGGCCCATTGGGGTTGCAGGCTGAGGTACTGCAGGGCTGAATATGTGAGGGGGCGTTCCTGCACCTCCCTGCACATCCAGGACCTCAGGAGCGGCTTGATGAAGGTACTCCAATTCCACTGCGTAGGTGCAAGAACCAGGAAGTACCTCCTGTTTCCTGGCTCCTGTTATATGCTGCGTGGGAGCCAGAGGGACTTCATTCCAGCAGATAGCACAAGGCCAAGTCGACTGGAGCAGGGCTGAAGGTAAGAAAATGTTAGAAAAAAGTGTATATAAGTACAGCATGTGTGCTCATGTATACAAGGGTTGTGTTTGTAAGGGTGCTCATGAAGGAGAGAGTGTACGTTTTTTGGGTGTGTGTTTGACGGAGAGAGCATATGAATGCTGTGTGGGTGGGTGGGTGTGTGAATGTGAGAGTGAATGAGGAATTAATGACATATAATTGATGGTGTGTGTGTGTGTGTGTGTGTGTGTGTCAGAGAGTGTGAGAGTGAGAGTGAATGAAGAGTGAATGATGCTGTATGAATGCTGATGCGTGTGTGCCAAGCCGATGAGCAGGCCTCTGATTGCGGCGAGGGGGAACGGTAGCCAGGAGGATATATTTTCTTACTGTGCCATGGCATTTTTTGCTAGGCATCAAAGGTGAGGGCAGCATGATGAGTGTTCCTACATGGTACTGGCTCAAATTGGTCAACCAGACTTAACATATTTTCTTACTGTGGCATTGCATTTTTTACTGTACATCAAATATGATCGCAGCATGATGAGCGTTCCTACGTGATACTGGCCCACATTGGTTCGCCATTCTGGACATATTTCTTTAGTGTACCATAACATTTTTTACTGGGGATCAAGGATGAAGCCAACATAATGAGTATTTTGACATGATTAGACTGGCCTACATTTGTGCAGCCAGTCTGGAAATATTTTCTTACTGTGCCATGGCATTTATTACTAAACATCAAGGGTAAATCAAACATGATATGTGTTATTACCTGGTTAGACTTGCCTACACTGGTGCAGCCAACCTGGACATATTTTCTTACTGTGGCATGGCATTTTGTACTGGTAAAACCAAAAGGAGCATGCTCACATAGGGTAGTACTAGCATATATTGGTGCGGCCTTCATAAACATGTATGATCACAGCAAGCATGAAAATGCTTTTGTACTGACATTTTTGTGGGCAAAGGCAACATGAAAATGATTTTGAACATGCTTCTGTACACTCGTGGTGAGATGCATCTATTGGATTGTTTCATGTATTACCCTACAAAATCAATTAGAAACTGTGGCTTTTTACCCAATTTTTCACAGAAAGTGTGACGAAAAAGCATGATTGGGACCCAAAATGTAAATAAATGTTCTTAGGGCAGCACCTAGACAAATCCCCATTGGTTGGTGTGAGCTCTGTCGCTATGCTCAGTCGCTCCCGTGTGTTTGTGTGCAACATTTACATAAAAACAAATAGATGTGCCCTTGCTAGTGAACAATACTCAAGGTAATAGTTCGGGACGGACCAGTTCAAGTGTTAAGGCTGGTCCAAAAGTTTAGTGAAGTGGTTGGTTGCTAAGTGGCAGAACCAATCAGGGGGTCAAAGACATGTACAACACGTTCACTGTGTTTGCAAGTTATATAAATGCAACATTTACGTCACTCCAATTTAATATTTCACCTACCGCCGCTGGGCGAGGGAATACAACAGCGGGGTCTGATCGACCATTGAGTTAGGAGGTAGGTTAATGTTGGACCAGTAATGCAGGCTCTCATCACTATACATGTAGATTTCAAGCAGACGCATAGTACCAGTATGAAATGGTCGCCTCTATCTTCCCAGCTGGCAGATTATGGACATGTATTCCTTCCTTTAAACATTTGTGTACATTTAAGATGCTTGATTGCCGAAATGTACCTCCCCACCAGCAGTATCAGAATCCAAACTGTAGCTGAAAATACTGGATTTTACCCTGTTTGGGAATGTTCCTACTTGGCAGATATGTGCGTAGAAGAACAGGGGATTAAGCAATTTCTCCAGAGTCAATCAACAGGGTCATATTTTAGCCACATGTACACAACACTGCATTCAGCCCAGATAATGCGAAGGGTCTAATAATGAACGCATTAGCTCTGATTCTAAATCAACAATTTGCAGAAAGAAAGTGCCAGTGAAGCTGTTTACAGGAGAGGTTTACAGGAGAGGTAAGGAAATGATGCGTTTAAAATTATGTTTTGTTTCCTAGTGGATAGATACATGATGTGTTTTTCACTTTTCTGCTCCATTACATTGTTATTTTTATTTATTTGTTTTATTTTTCTGTATGCTTGCGTTCTTTTCTTTATAAAGAAAATAAGTCGTTCTTTGCTTTCAGTGGAGTTGAGGAGATTTGCCTATCTCCCCCAAAAATGTTTGCCTTTGACCTTGTGTCACCTGCACAGCTTTGCAGAATACATAGTCAGGCTTGGCAGCCCAGAAGTGTATCTGATTACCAGCTCATCACATCAAAACATACAATAACAAAACTAGCAATTTTGGGGTTGTGGTAGTCAAAGTCACAAAGTTATTGGTGGCCCAGTTAACAGTGAAGTGCGCACCTGTCAAACTAATCACAAAGCAGGGTCAATTAGGGAACTGCCAATTGGCTTAAGAAAATACACTTGAGTAACCTATTACAAACTTACAAACGCGTAAATCAAAGTGAACTTTGCTTCTGGTTCTGATTTTGGTGCAGATGTCCTCACCCAATGTGGCAGGTTTGCAGCACAATGTGAGGTTTGTGGGTGGTCTTTGGTGCTATGGGAATTACTTAAATAGGCACATTGTTGGAGGGGCAAATAGGTTATGGGCAATGCGCAAATGACCCTCGTGCCCTTTGTAAAAAGTTGTCATCTGTGTAATGTAAAGTGGTCTTATAGAGGACCCCTCTGCCATTTGTTGGTATAACCATGTGGGACCCAGCAAGAAAAGAGGACGGGGGAAGACTTAATAGCTGTGGGGTGTCAGGTGAGGTAGATGCAAAACCTGTGGCGTTGAAGGGTGTAGGTAGGACGTGTCTGACTCCTGAGTGCCATTTTCATTCTTCCGGTTAACCGGTGACACTGGGAATATGCCATCTAAAGAAGAGGGCCTAGAATCTGAGAGTGATTTTGGATGGTGCCCATTTTGGATTGAAATTCATTTTCATTCATTCATTTTGTCATTTGTATAGCGCCTTTCACCATAATTATAGTCCCAGTGCGCTGATGAACTCCGTCGGAGGGACCATAGTCAAAAATATGGGGAAATTGGGAGGTGCTATTATGCATGTGTGTATTTCGGCCATTCAACTTATGAGAGGGTGGACAGGACCCTGCTAGTCACTCATGTCTGAATGGAGTGTGGATGGGCAGAAAGGAGGTATATGATGAACTAAACAGCAGGGGTTGTGTTTAAGTGGGTAGAAAAATTATGTGAGTAGCTACAGTTCAATTTTTTGTTGTGAAAGGTAGCTTCATTCTTATGGGAGAGGTGTTGTGCAATAGTGTTTGCGTTTTATGTGAGTGCAGAGCTGTGTGGGAGTGAGCCTGTGCCTTCCGCTTAAGTTATGAAGGTGCAATGTACAAGAGGAAAAATGGGCTAGCCATAGAAACAACAATGCCTACCCTCTGGATTCCATCTATGTACAGAGAGAGAGCAGTGCTAAGTCTCACCTACGATCTAAGTGCAATAAATGAATCAATACCCTCAGAGTGGATCTTAGGGTGATACATTGCTATCCCCAGGTCCTTCAAGTGCAAAAAAGTCCCACCTTTCATATCTAGTTGCGGTGCAATGCCCACCCTCATCTGCTTTAGAGTTAAATATAGTGCCGACTAAGAATGAAGAATCAAACGTACCTAATTGCCTTCCTCCACGTTGATCCAATTGCTTGAACGTTTAAGTGTGATGCATTACCCACCCTGCGAGCCCATTTGAGTGCAATAGCCGGCCCACTCTCAGGATTCTTATCATGTGCAAGTTACCGGATATCTTCTTGAGCCCTCCATATGGGGATGGCGGGCTAAGGGGGGGCTAAGGAGGCAGAGCTCAGAAGGTAAATGAGAGACAATGCATGGTAGCTGAAGGAAAGATAGGTGGGAGGGAGTGTGCGTGGGGGGGTCTGACTGCTGGATAGAGCTAGTGTGTGTGGGGTATGGTTGGGCACAGGGGGTTCAGGATGCGGGAGGGAACAGCTAGGTTTTGAGGGCTTTCCTAAAAGCCAGGTGATCCTCTATGAGACGTATTGCGATGGGAAGGTTGTTCCAGGAGGTGGGTGCAAGAACGGAGAAGCAGGCACCTCCTAGCCTGGAGAACTGGAAATGGGGGACTACCAGGAGGTGAGCAGGACCTGATCAGAGTGTTCGGGTGGGGCGGTAGTGTGTGAGCTTGTTTTGGAGAATTTCATGGCCTTTCTTGTGAATGGCGATGTGGGTAATGCACATGGCTTTGAAGGAGGCCCGTCGGAGGTGGAAGGTGCATGATCTGGAGACTGCATTGATGTGGCGGGAGAGGGTCATGTCCGAGCTAAAGGTGCATTCTAGGTTTTTGACAGAAGGGGATGCAATGGCCCGGGCCCTAATGATTAAGGACTTCTGCTGAGATGAGTAAGTCATTTGATGGAGGTAAGTGGTAGCATTCTTTCAATTCCTTTTTGTATTTTGGCATCTGACCCAGATGTGTTAATTTCCGATATTCTTAGTTGGCATGGTGTGCGTGGATATCCTAGTATAGTCAGCGAGTTTTGGGTGTATCATCCATTGACGAGATATTGCTAGGGATAGGGATTCCGTTTGGTGCTCGTCACATGGAGGCATTGATTGTGCATATTTCAGTGCTTGTCTTTGACTGGGGTCAGTTATCCAGTAGTTGTTTCCTGAAAAGCAGTTGGTCTTTTGTGAGTAGGTGTTTGGTGATAGCGTTCCACTGTTTAGTTGCTAGAAGGTAGAAGGAAAATCCTTCTTACTGTTTCCGGTTGAAGCTTGGGACCATTACTAGTCCATCGTTTCTAGATCAAAGTGTTCTCAGTGGTAGGTAGTGTGTGAATTTCCTTGTGTTCTTTTGATGGCCCCTTCTACTGAAGGCGCAGTGGATGATGCAAAGTTTTTAAGTGAATTGTCTTTTGGATCGAGAGTGAGTGGAGTGTATAGAGTGCTGGAATGATGTGCTTGTTTCCTTTCAACTTCGAGAGCAGTTTGGCTGCCTACTCTTTAGTAGAGTCCAAGGTAAAGGCTATTGGCGTAGTCAATTGTTGTAAATACCAGTGGGATAACTGTCAGGGTCCTGTGCTTGAATGTCAAGTAGGACATGATGGTCCCGCGCAGTCTCAGGTGCAACCCCTTGTGACTTCCTTGCGATCTCTGACACTGACTCTGCGACCCCTGGTTACAGATTTCAGAGGCAGTGTGAAATTGAAAATAAAGCAGGTTCTTGGAACCCTCGTTAATTTCAGAAATGACACTGTGAAGTTTGGCTTTTTCAAATGTGCTATATAGGCAGCGATGCAGCTGGTGATTACTATTTGGCTATATAGACAAGGCAGACTGGATGCCCAAGACCCAGAGCTTCTTATTTAGAGTCAATTGTAATGTTTTATGTTTCTGAGGCTCTTCATTTTGTGCAAAAATACTCCACATTTTGATTATACTGTGGCCTAGATTTTCCCATATTGAGGTAAAATAGTTGGCGTTACATCATATTTTTATGTATAGCGCTTCATCTGTGTCTCCTCCTGCTTCTCAAAGCAATGTAAAAATAGGTGTTATTACTATGAAATGTAGTAGTACTTAATTCATCAACCTCCGAAGAATGAAGGGTTGAATTAGCCCTGCTGAAATATGGAAAGTGCTGGCACGCACACGTCAGATTTGAGCTTTTAACTCGCGGAGGTATCCCATTGTGACACAGCAGGCTTTTTAATCAATTGAAACAGTTATTAGGACATCTACACACCACCCTCTGCTGCCGCCCTTCAGCCCTTGTTAAAACGTAACATAACACTACTATTATCAGGTTTACTAGTGGCTATGACATATTCCATCTGCTGCGAAGTACGGTAATAATAAGTGTTATATTCATATGAAATTGAACCCTTGGAGCCAGTGCATTGCCAAGTGCTGTGGTATGAGAAATGGATGGTAAGATAGCTCAGAGAATTAAGTGTCCACTGCTGGGTACTATGTGTTTTCTGCTGCAGGTCACCGGTTTCAGTTCTAGCAAGGTCTACGCATCCTTTCTTCCTTTTGAGGTTGACAAATGAGCAGTATCTTCGGTTGTCAAGTAAAATAATTTTATATAACAGTGTTTTATGTAAAGGGCTTTGGCGAAAGTGCTATATAAGTAATGGATTATTATAAATGCCTTAGTGTTTGCATCAAAAAATCCAAGCACAGGCTCAGAATAATGGTTTACATAGTTAGGGTTAACCCCTACTCCCACTCGTGGCTGGGGTAAAGTTCATGCTCATACACATATGGCATTTCTTGTATAATGAACTAAAAACACAAATAATGTGCAACAAATAAATAACGTGTATGCGCATAGGCACAGGGGGAGGTGTAAATCATGACATGGTCATTTCTGATTTGAACAAGAATGTGTCTTTACGTGTGACAGACACGGTTTGAATCAAGACAGTCACACATGCATTTCCATCCCACAAACGAGGATGGAAAAATGTTTTGTCCAGAGCATTTCACTGGGACGGGCCCTTAAGGAACTATGTGGTGGTTAAGGATCATTTGAGGCTGAGCTTGGCACATGATGGATTCAATTACATACAGGAGCTCATACCATGCATACATGGCACTGAATGGCATTACTGGGGCATTTGAGGCTGCACTCCTTCCCCTCCCCCCTCACTCCCCCATCCTCTCTCCTTCCCCTCTGACCTTAAATAGCTAACAAATTCTACTTAAGGGCTATAAGGACACCAGATCACTCCCCCTTCCCTTGCCCTCCCCCTCTCCCTTGCCCTCCCCCTACCTCAAATTCTACACCGTAACTCCCTTCACCTACCCCCCTCCTCTACCCTCCCCCCTTGTAAATAGTTCTACTTATTGTTCTTATGACCTGTTCATGTTTGTAAATATGCTTCTCTCACTTTTGTACCTGTTGTTATATTGTAAAGCGCTTTGGCTTAAAGCGCTTTATAAATTCAATAAACATAAACATAACATGGCAGAAATTAGACATGTGAGGCCCTCCCTTACATATGTATCCATTTCAGGTGCATAAAGCATTAACGGACATTGGGTGGCATTACTGGGCATTTGAGGATGCTCTTGGCATATGATAGAAGCAACTGGACATATAAAGTTGTAACTAATGTATTTTAACTGTACCTAGATTTTAAGAATACAACAGACATAAGATGGCAGTATCTTCAAGTAGAGGCTGCACTTGGCATGCGTTATTGTGGCAGTACCTTGGATTGTGGGGCTTTACTCGGCCCATGATTACTAGACCTGGCATGTGCAGCTATACATTGTATGAGATGGCAATACCTGGCTGTAGGCGCATGAGAATGGCAGTGCCCCATGCCTGTGTTGGTTTGAATGGGGCTACGCCTGTCATTATGTGACCTCTTCGATGGCATAACAAGGCAGCACCCTAGTCAAAATGTGGTTGGTATCTAAAAAAGTCTACACTAGTACTGGTTTGGTATTTTATGAACTGTGAGCTTATGTACATTTTTTACACCCATCATTTACTTGAGGTGATGTCATTGGGGTAAAATATCATGTGATTTTATTTCATATTTTTATTTGTTTTCCTTTGACTCTGTATCTTTTCTTTCTTCTTTGTATTCTTCTCTTCCACGAATTTCCACTTTTTCTTCTCTTTCTCCTGATACGGCTACCATCACTCTGCGCTCTAAATTGCTATATGTACTGTACATTGCTATCTGTACTTGACTCAGTCTCTCCTCTGCACCCCGTTTCTCCTACTCGTAAAACTCCTGAGCCCTGGCTCTCTCCTGACCTTATTTCCTTCCAAAGCCGTCTGCATAAAGCTGAACGGCATTGGAAAAACTCTCGATCTCCTTCTGATCTTTACATTTTTCTTTTGACTCTGCCTTACTTTCCACCAAAAAAATGAACTTTTCGGAACTCACACTTTTCATCATCCATCACGCTTGTCGTCTTTTTCAACTTCATCACAATATCTTGTCTTCTGAAACTTCCCGGTCCATCTGTTTTCTCATCTTTCTTCCTCTGACTTTGCCAACTACTTTACATCTAAAATAGTAAATCTTCGCTCATCCTCCACTCCCTCTGTTACTCCTCTCTCTTATTCTTCTCCTAGTTTATCTTCACACTGTCTTTCCTCCTTCTTTCCTCTTGCTGATTCTGATACTTCTGCTCTTCTTGCCCGTGCTCATCCTACTGCTTCTCCTTCTGATCCTCCTCACTCTTATCCCCCATGTCTATCCTTATCTCCTTCCTTATCTTACTTCTCTTATTAATTCTTCTTTTGCAAATTCCTGTTTTCCTGCTGCTTTTAAGCATGCACTTATTGTTCCTATTCTGGAAAAACCTACTCTAGTCTTACCCATCTATTCCTGCCATATTTTTGGCTATCGCGCTTCGGCCATTCCTTTCTAAAACCCTTGAACGGGCAGTTTACGCTCAGGTAACTCGTTATCTAAATCTTCACTCTCTTTTCCAACCTCTTCAATCAGGTTTTCGTCCCTCTCACTCTACAAAGACTACTCTCTTACATGTTTCTAACTCTCTTCTGACCGCTGGTTATTCTAAGCTTTCTTCTATTGTCATTCTTCTTGAACCTTCTGCTGTGTTCGATGATCACACTCTTCTTATGTCTTCTCATTCTTCCTTGGGTATTTCTGAGTCTGTTATTGAATGTTTCCGCTCCTATCTTTCTCAGTGGTCCTACTCTGTAACTTGGGCCGGTCACTTCTTCATTTCCAATTCTCTATGGTGTTCCCCAAGGCTCTGTACTTGGCCCTCTCCTCTTTTCTCTTTATATTGCCCCCTGTCTGCTCTTATTGCCTCAGTCAATCTTTCCTTTCACCCATACACAGATGATACTCAGATCTTTTTCTCCTTTTCTTCTCTTGATTCTGCTGTGCACTGTACTGTAACAAACTGTCTTTCTTTTGTTCAAAACTGGATGTCTTTCCATTTTCTTCACCTCAACCCATCTAAGACTGAGGTTCTGTTTTTTCTTGCTTCAACTATTCCTCCTACCTTCCCTCCTCCATCTCTTTCCTTTCCTCCTTCTTCTCTGCCTTTTTCTTCATCTGCGTGTAAATTGGGTGTCATTTTTTATCCTTTGCTCTCTTTTTCACTCCACATCTCTTCTATTGCTCGTTCTTGTCGTTATGCTCTTTTCAGAATCCATCGGGCTCACCCCTATTTCTCCTTTCATGCTACTAAACGTCTTCTATTCTCTCTGGTTTTCTCTCGCATTAATTACTTCACATCTTCTCCCTCTTTGTTCTGTTTATAACTCTTTGATTCGTCTTCTTTTTTCTTTGTCCTCTCGTTCTTCTATTCCATCTTCCTTACTCTCCATTTTGTTGCTTCCTTTTGAACCACATCTCCTTTCTTTTTTTTATCATTTTGTTTCAATTGTGTACAAATGTGCCCATGGTCTGGCTTCTCCTTTTCTCTATTCGTTAGACTCGTTCTATGTTCTGCCTCGCTCTCTCAGATCACAGAACGTATTCCTTCTTACTGTTCCTAAACCCCCAGTTTCCATTCCTTTGCTCTTCTCTTCCTCTTTCTCTTCGCTCCTCTACGTCTCTGTGTTTTTTCCAATCAAATCTAAAAGCTCATCTTCTATCTTCCCTTTCCACTTTCTCCTGGCTGCCTTTCCCCTCTTCTGGTTTAACTCATCTTGCACTGTCATATGATGTACCACTTTTTTGATAATTTTTATTCAGTCCTTTTTTTGCGAAAAGCGCTTTATACATTTATTAAAATGAAAACGAAATATGATGTCATCCATGTCACTTCCTGTGATGTCATTGGGTGTGTGATGTCACTTCCGCTACGACTGGCATTTTGGTGAATTGATTCCCTGACCCACTTTCGTCTGACATCTCAGGACCTCAGTTCATCTTTACCATCAAGATCTCCTTTAGCGGGCCTGGTTGGGATGATTTATTCCATATGTTCTGTCTCCTTCCTTCTGTCCCCCACTATCTCTTCTGTTTTCCAGCAATTCTTTAACGTGACCATAGGGCAGAAAAGGTAGCATGCAAGCAACTAGGATGGCATAACGTCATGCTCCGTGCATTATTCTGTCCTCCAATATAACTTGGTCCCTTTTTCTCTCTTATGCTCCTCACCTGGTGCTTTGAGTCAGGCTTAGAGTGGCATAAGCTCTATACAATCAACCAACATGACATGTCATTGTAGTAAGTACAATACCCGTCTATCTAACAAATATCACACTCGTGACGAATGCACTACCCTTCTTCACCAAACGTACATCACAGTGATTGCAAGGGTACTACCCTTCCTCGTCCAAAAAGTATTGCACTCATAGCAAGAACACCACTTCACAGCCCACATAAATACTGTACTATAAGGATCCCAATCGCACTACTCACCTTCCCCCAAACCAATAGCACAGAACGTGCATAACAATTACAAGTGCACTAACACTCTTCATCGGATGCATACCACACTGATTTCGAGTGCATTACTCCTCTTCATTAAATATCACTCGCAGTAAGTGTGCTACCGCATCACTGAATACATGCCATTAAACCTCTTCCCAGAAATGATCTCAAACAGTTAAACATAAAACAGTTCTATGTATTGGGCACATAGAACGTTTTTTTAAAATATAAAATGCCAGCTTATTGGTTTGGTCTGTGGCTGTCTGAGCTAGAGTGGCCTCAAGAAATGGGATCCTGCAATTAACACTCAATTAAATTGTACTTGGAATAACTGTACACCTGCATTATGTAAGTATGTAACTTGCCTACTGTAACTGCAAACTTGTAACATGCCCATTGTAACTGTAATACTTCAAGCTTCTCTCATGTAACCATCTTCTTAAGATTCTGCGCCTAGATGCCTCTGGGTTTTGTGCGTGTTACAAATGTCAAAATAAATAAAATAAATAAATAAACACTCTGGCATGACATTCTGCATGTAACGCATGCCCAAGCTCTACAACATACCAGTTGCCATGAAACACTCACCTCCAGAGTCAGTGAGGGTGGGTCCCCAGTGCACGCCAAGTAGAAGTTAGTCCCAGTGAAATTCAGAGCGACTGCCAATTTAGCATTAAATTTCAATAACTTCAAGGATTCTATAACTTCCGTTGGCTGGTCTGTATTGGGTGACTCAAGTGAAAGGCTCTCCATGACACGCTGTGACGTCGAGGCTTTAGGAGTTCTCCCTAATGGGGATAATGACTCTGATTTATTCAGGAACCCGTCCAACTCAGAGACTGAGTGTGAGTCACCCAGCATCTTTTGCAGGATAGACCTTGACACAGGATCGTCCAGAAGCTTCTCCAGGATAGACAGCGAAGTTGACTCCATCTCAGGTGAGCCGCTTGCTTTTGTATTGTACGTGTGGATATCCATTGCCCCTGTGAACAAAGAGGCCAAGAGACAGTCATTGATCCAGCAGGCACGTCATAGCAAACCTCATTGAATGCATGCCTTCAGCAGGTCAGACATGCAGTGAATGTCAAATGGGGGCTTTGCTTTCTATAGTTCATAATTGGTCTGTACTGTTGCCCATTACATTGGGAGATTAGAAAAGTGAACACTGAGGGGCAGATTCTCAAAAAGTAGCGCAAACGAAAGGAGGGCAGAGAAGGTGCTAGTTTCATTTGCGCAACTTGTAGAAATGCGCAGGTCACCTTATTCTCAAAGGTGATCTAAGCATTTTAGGAGGGGCTGAAGAGGAGAGCAAAGATGCGCTGTCCAGCTCCCTTGCATACACTCCGCCGACACTAATGCATGACTGGCTGCCATCCGGGAAAGGACCAATCTCAGTGAAATGCTCACAAAAAAAGCATTTCCATCCCTGCTTGTTAATGGAAATGCAAGGGCGACAGCCGCAGCTTAAACTCGACTGTCACCCTCAAAGAAAAGTTCATGACATGTGCAGGTTCCCAACAGGCGAAGGAGGATGACCCTCATTTCTGTGCATTCAAAAGAGCATCCCGTCTGTGAATTCGGGATTTGCTTTTAAATGTGCGGAACTGTCCCCTTATTTGCGCAAACACGCAAAGAGGTGAAATGGGGCATCGGAATAAGCGCATCTAGCATCCCCTTTTTTGGAATGGGCTGCTCCTATATTTGGTGCATGTGATGAGAGGCATTATCGCATGTAATCACATGCACCAACCAAAGTTTTGAGAATCTGCCCGTTAGAATTCTGATATCTGAAATTGGTTCATTCTGACAGATTAAAATTGGTCAGTGCTTCTACAATAATAACTGCGGATTTCCCACAATGTCAGCAAGGGGGACATGGATCCCGGATGCTCCTTTGTAAACTGTATAGATTATGTGCTTCTCTGATAGAAGTTGGGATCTTCACATAAGAGTGCATGGTTGAGGGTGGTGCTGCAAGTTGCAGTGATAATGGCGATCTGGGTGGCAGGATCATTGCTGTCTAGCAGATAACTCACCATGGAACAATATGGAACCCAGGCAGACAATAGAGACCACAAAAAGGGGTGTTGCTCTCTCAGACAGCTTAAAATCCCACAGGTTGAAAGGAGTGAGAACCTTTGCGTGCTGTTGACGTCACCAGTGAAGGTGATGGCCTCATCTTTCCTCTAAACTCCAGCTTTCGTGTCTTGTCTTGCAAGGCATAATCAACCAATGGGCATTAACATTACCTGTAATCAGGTCAGGTGGCCGCGCCGGACAGGCCGCTTACCTGATTCGTTGTAATTTGCCATGACGTTCGACTTGTCCATGAACAACACTCTATTATTGGTGTCAATCAATTCGGCCTGATACTGATGAAATTTTTTAAATTCTGGACTTTGGCTATCTGCAAAAAAAGAAATGGGACATCAGTATGTTAGCGAAGGTTGAACAAAGGATTAACTTACATATCCCCCCCAACTCTGGCACCCCACATGTTGCAAGCTATTTATATTTGTTGAATTAATTGGATGGTATGGATCTAAGGTACGGAGATGTGAAGACATGAACTGAGTATAGCACAGAGACTCAGAGGAGGACTAGACCTTGGCACTGGCAGTGCCTTGTCAACGATCACACATAGAATCAGCATGGGAGCAGTGACTTCATCTAATGGGTCTCTGTACACTTACTTATGCCAAAAGCACTGGGAGCCAAATGTAACCAATGTGTTTAATCGAACATTTACAAAAAGGAAAGTCAATGCAAAGACGAGACAAGTCATTGTAAGCGAGTAATAATGAATTGAATTATTCCAAATTTGACAGGTCGGTGTATCTGAGTTTCTGGTATAATGATGCACAGAGTACCTGACAGTTTCAGATGCTTAGTGCATGAGTAAGTCGGCCAACTTTACAAAATGGTTTCACAGGACACTTTAGATGAGGGGGCGGCTTAGATGAAGTCTGTGGAGCCTGTGGTTCTACATGCATCATTCACACCCCAATCTACAGTCAATGCAATTTTCTGGTCGCATTTTTACCAAATGGCATTTTAAAAGATACACAGCATAGGGCAAATGCCAAACCTGTAAGACTGTACACATACAGAGGACAGGGATTTCAGGTGTGTACTTCCCTGATATAGAAGAGTACACACTACCATGATCTGATAGTCTACTCGCAGTTACTTCTATCATTGTTCCACAGCACCTAACAGGGATTTTGTACTTGCCACCCTCACAGTGTGACCAAGCATGCATGGCCCTTGGAGGAGACGGCTTTCCCTATCTTCGCCCTACCTCTCTACTATTTGTGTTCCCCCACAGTTACCTGTACTAAGCCAACCCTTGGTTCCTGCACTTGTGCCTGTTGGCTCAGTGCTTCCAGGTTATCCCCGGGCTGATCGGGGTGGACCTTTAAAGTGTATCTGGTGAAGGAGCCTCCCCACTTCAAGGGAATTCTTGAGCTTCCAGATTATCCCCCCGGTAATCAGGGCAGACTTTAAAGTGTATGTGGTGAAGAAGGCTCCCCACTTCAAGGGAATTCTTGAGCTTCCAAATTATCCCCCTGGTGATCAGGGTGGACCTTTAAAGTGTATCTGGTGAAGAAGGCTCCCCACTTCACGGGAATGCTTGAGCTTCCAGATTATCCCCCTGGTGATCAGGGCAGACCTTTAAAGTGTATCTGGTGAAGGAACCTCCCCACTTCAAAGGAATGCTTGGGCTCATCTCGAATTGGTCATTCTGACTTATCTTAGTACAACGCAACAATGCACTAGAAAATGGCTTCACAGAAAATGCTTGGTATTATGGGCAGACTTCATTTCCACTGTCCGGTCCTTCATTGGATCCATGGTCAATGCTTACACATCCAGCCCTACTCCCACACTCAGGCACCCGCCCCTGCCAGCCTCTTGAACCCTTCCAATTGCTTGTCAGTTTGTTTCTATTCTTTTTCCACTGAACCTATACTCTCATCCTTTCTCTTACAGATTGTGGTCTAGTTACCCATGCCAAGGACACAATTCACCATCATCAGGACAAGCCTTGGTGCCGTAAAACCACTACCGTAGGGATGCAGACAGAGCAAAAGCTTATTGACATAACATACAGCACACTGACCATTCAGAGGTCGCTCTACATGGTCGGTGTTAGGATGTCTGGGGCCCGATGCAGGAAAAAGCATGTGGGCCCGTTCATTTACATATGCTTTGACATCATGAAAAATGACATCACAGAAAAGGACATTTCCTGGGATGTCATCAGTCTTAGATACTTAAGGCATCATGGGAAGTGACGTTACAAGAAGTTGCCAATAGTAATCCAAGAGACAACGCTACGATGTGCAATATATGAATGGCCCGCTTACTATTATATATGGAGCTAGTTAAGTAAACCATAATTGAGACTTTTTCCTAATAGCTGAAACTGTGAACTGAATAATTTCTAGAGACTACCGATTTTGGAAGAAACAGTGAGAGAAAATGAATTGCCTTGGCTCACACTCTTTAGCAAAACAGCGAAACTGGGATATACGCCAAGTCTGTGATTTAGGCACCTGACAGCATCTTCCCAGCACTTTCAAAAGCTAAAATAATTGTTTCATACAGATGCCTTAAAAAACACGCAAATCACATACTAAACTAATCTGACAAGCCATAAATCATTATAGAAACATATCACACAAAAAGAGTATTATTATATCTTATTTCCAACGGAATTTAAGACTACAATTATGAGCCTTAATGGTAAAGTGAACCTGAAATAAATGCTTCTGGGTTCAAAACTATCATTAAAAAATAAAGAAATAGTGAAATAAAATGTATATTATGATCAAATGCTGGTTGTCATTGTGTCATATAGCATGAGGATTTACCACACGCACTATTTCTAAATGTCCATTATTTGGACCTGCTAACGCACAATAGTGCCTCCCAATGGCCCACTTACTACTTTGTCTGCAGACAAATACCACAAATGATTCCTAAATCTCCGGATTATGTGTCTACTCCAGGTCTCCAACAAGGAATTGGGGACATTCAGGAAATAAATAATTCACGTAATGTAGCCAGCAGTGCTCTTTGAAGCAGATTACGTCTTTTTTCCACCCGAAAGCTAAAGCAAAGCTTATGCTTGAAATTGGGGAAGAGAGGTGTCCTGTCGATACTTCCTTAACAGTTGGGACCAATCCATCAGGGGCAAAGCAGCAAGATCATGCAACATGTGATTTCAATATCACCGACAGGTGGATTAATGTCCCATGGCAGACAGTAGCAATTACTGATGCGATCACCTAGTGTAACATTAAATGAAAATAGTTACATGGATGCACCGCCGACTGTGGGGGAAAGATACGTGTCCGTTTTTGACTCTTCACTCTCTTCAATAGATTCACCCCCATCATTTGCTCTGTCAAGGAGAACTTCTTTACATTTTCCAGAAATAAACTGTAATAGAGAGAATCAATCTGAACAGACATTGGGGATCATTATGGGTCCGGCGGTAACCCTGCTGGTGCTACCGTTGGTTTGCCACCGGACCGGTAAAAATGTACCGGCGCCTGACTTCCGGGTGCCACCGGCTTATTACGAGTGCTGTGGTCGAGAAGTCAGGCGCTTGTATATTTGTTAATCCCCATTCCCATAGAGTCCCATCCAACTCTATGGGAGTGGGGACACGGAAGCACCGGCATCGTTGCTAATGGTGCTGGTGCTTCCGTGAAGGGTTTGCATGCTGCGCCCCGCAGGGTCAGACCTGTCGGGCACAGCGGCTCCAAGAGGCAAACACGTAGTTTGCTGGTCCGGAAACAAGTGTGCCGTGAGCTTACCAGCACCATTGTTTCCGGTCTGGCAACAATGTAATGAGGCCCATTGACTGAAATAAACCAGGTTTTATGTACTTTAGTCTCAATATATGAGAATTTTAAAATGGAGGTTAAATCAATCTCTGTCTTATTGGAATCATTGTCATTTAAATTTGATAACGTGAAACTGCACATAGGTACAATCTTAGAAGTGGGAAATCAGGAATGCTTCTTCAACAGAAACAGAAGTACATCTCTGATGCAGAAATGCTAACAGCCATAAATCTTCCCCTTCCTAAATCTCTGAATTATGCGTCTATTCCAGGACTCTAACAAGGAATTGAGGCCATTCAGGAAATAACTAACGTTTAGTAGCCAGAAGTGCTCTTTGGTTCAAAGCACCCTGGGGGTTTACAAGCCAAAAGAATCTTTGAAGCAGATTACGTCTTTTTTCCACCCAAAGGCTAAAGCAAAGCCTATGCTTAAAATTGTGGAAGAGGGGTGTCCTGTCGATACTTCCTTAACAGTTGGGACCAATCCATCAGGGGCAAAGCAGCAAGATCATGCAAAATGTGATTTCAATATCACTGATAGGAGCATTAATGTCCCATCGCAGACAGTAGTAATTACTGATGTACGATCACCCAGTGTAACATTAAATTAGGAGATTGATGGCTGATTGGTGCTCTTTTTGGCAAACATCATCTTAATAGATGGAAATCACTGGCTTCACATTTCTGGAGTCATCCTAACAAGAAGAAGAAGAAGAACATTAAATGAAGATAGTTACATGGATGCACCGCCGGCTGTGGGGGAGAGATATGTGCCTGATTTTGACTCTTCACTCTCTTCAATAGATTCACCCCCATCATTTGCTCCGTCAAGGAGGACTTCTTTACATTTTCCAGAAATAAACCGTAATAGAGAGAATCAATCTGAACAGACATTGACTGAAATAAACCAGGTTTTATGTATTTTAGTCTCATTATATGAGAATTTGAAAATGGAGGTCAAATCAAACTCGGTCTTATTGGAATCCTTGTAATTTAAATTTGATAACGTGAAACTGGACATAGCGGCTAGAGTTCTTATTCAACCAGAACTCTAAAATCTCAGTGTCCCAGAATGAACAACAAATGGAGATTAAGGTTGGGGGGCTTAGTAATGGATCAGTGGTTCTTGTCAAGGAAGGTACTACTCAAAACTCTGCAAATCCTGCTCTTTTATTGATCTCAAATGACAATAGTGGGGGGAGACATTGGTTAATAGCAATTGTATAAATACAAGAGAAAATGGTATTAGTTTACTCCCCCCTGTTGTGATCCCTATGCAAGGATTATCCATAAATCATGACTTGACAAACAGGGTGCCTGAGCAGGATGTGGTTAGCCACTGCATTGGTGTGGGCCGGGAGGTCATTCACATAGCGGAAGAACCAGTTCAGAATTTAACATCTAGGCTAACTGCTATAAGTAAAATGAAAGGCTTACAGGACAAAAAATTAAGAACTGTCAAGCTCCAAAAAGAAACAATCCAGTGTCTAAAAGTTTCCTGAAGCTCTGATCTCAACACACCCCCTGATGGTACCCACTGTTGCGTCATCTACAGCCACAGTGGTAGACCCTATTAGGGGAGCTAATGTCTAGATTGCACCCCAAGTAGATGTTTGCTCTGCTATTATTGATCTGACTACTGTTCCCCCTGCTGCACATCTTGGCAACCCTAAGGGGCGATTGAATAATTGTAAGAAAGGTTATTTCAACGTTGGCAACCAACGAATGGGGTCTTCTTCTACTCAACATGTGCACCAGGGAATAGGCAACCAAATAACTTAAGGTGTAAACGTAGTGAACAGATCCTCTAATTTACAGAGTAATCAATTAAATAATGGTGGTTCTTGTGATCAATCATACTCTGGGGTGGTTCAGGGTACACAAGTACATATGAGCGGTGCATTGGCAGATCGCTGGCCAAAAGGTCCATTGGCAGCATTGGGAGTAAGTGTGAACACCATTAAGCCAATTCCAGGCACTGAATATATCACTAAAACTGTTAATATGGAAGAAAATTGCTGTGAATACCCTTTTGTAATTCTGTTCGAAGGTGTCTTCCCGAAAATAGGTCAGTGATTTTAAGATGCTCATCAATCCTGAACCTTCTTTCTGAGATCCCAGGTTTGGTGGGGATCTCGTTCTGGTGATTTGGGAAGGCTAGATTTTATAGACAGGTACAGAACTGACCGTTTAATTATTTATTTTAATTCACAATTAGTTTGTAATGCAATTATGAATGAGAGAGAGAGTCTCAGAGTCTCAAAGTATGTGGTTTTGATCTATCCCATTATATGGGAACACTAACTAAAAGTTGTTTAAAGAAACTGGAGGTTGATAATTTGTGTGGGGGTGAGATTGAATGTCTAAAACAAAGAATGAAGGAATCAGGGAAAACTAAAGACTGATCATGGTTGCTGAATGCGATGCAACATTGAGGTTGACCATGTAGCTTTTCCCTCGGTCTCCCAGAAAGAACAATTTTCCATCTTGTCTTGGAATACACAAGGCCATTCACATTTATTCTCTAACCCAGCAATAAGTATGACATTTAAGACACATACAATTATCTCCCTACAAGAAACATGGTTGGAGTGCTAATTGTGTCGGGAGCGGCCTCTTTGTTTTCTGGTCTTACTATGGCAGTGAGGTGCGGCTTGACACATTTCTCCATGCTTGTATGTGCTTTCCTCTGATTTCGGTGAGCGGAGCACAGAGAGCAAGAGCGGGGAACACAGACAAACGAGTCACGGTGTGGTGCAGTGCGGTGGTGATTCACACGGCTGGTCGTTTGGCCCTTGGCCCTCGCCGGTGGAGGCTGCAGCGGGTGAGCTTTGTGAAAGTAGCCCTGCAACCTGATTGCGAGTCGGGCCAGATGCCTGCCACGTGGGCTTGGGCTTGTTTTTGTGCCAGCCAGTTTTGGCTGGGGGTGCTGCGAATTCTTACTGTTGTTTATTGTGGCCATGTGGCCCTGTGCAAATGCCCACACACTGAAAGCTCTCACCTATTGCGCACATTGTGCTCATTGAACTCTTTTCTCTGCACGCCCTGGTGGATTTATTGTGGTTTATGGGGTTTGCTATAAAAGTCACTTTGTGACTGTTTCAATTGTTACTCAAGTTAAGTGGTGCCTTATAAGGTTTTTTATTTTTGTGAGTAATCAGAATTAACGGTCTCATGTGGGCCGTTATGTTAGCTTTTTCACACTTTGTTCGCACTTTGCCTGACTCAAAAGACTTCCCCTGACAAAAGTGGCTACAAAAATATTTCTGTGCCCGGGTCTTACTTCACGGGGAGAGAAGGGAGAGAGAGGAAGTGCCTGCAGGCTATTAGAGGCTTTGAGCTTCCTCTAGACTTTACTCTCCTTGCTATGCACTTATATTAAATAGCAGCTGCCGTTGGAGGGGAAGCTTAAAAAACGTGCAACCTAGGGGGTGTCCTGTGAGACTTTGGTGAGACTTTTTGTGTAGATCAGACACACTAAGCCCACATTAGGCCCCCATTAGGCAATTAAGTGGAGTCAGCTTGTGCTATAGTAGTCTGTGCCTTTACCTGTGCCTTTACTCGCATGTTTTCACATTATAGCACAGATCCAAAGTGGCCTGGGAGAGGAGTGACTGTGGGCATAATCCTGGAGCTCCTCTACTTTTGGCACAAGGGTCGAAACTTACTACATCAGATCCTTAACTAAGTTTAAACTGTACGATCATTGGCACATTATAGGCTGGTAAATTCAATGATGCCGCCTGCCAAGCAAGAAAGAAGCAATCTACGCTGACAGTCACAGTCCTGCGAAAGCAGACGAATCAGCAGAAAACATGATCAAAGACTCAATCACCTGAACTAGCAATGCAATCTCAAGAAGATAGAGATGTGATGTCAGGGGGCCTGATTAGCCTGGCGGATTCTGTGAATACAGCACCACCGACACTACAGCCGGGAAATTGTCTCCTGAATGCCATTTGTGCTGGTTTGGGCCTCTCAGGGGCAAAGCAAACCTCAACTATGATGGGGAATGAGAGTATACCCAATATTCAGCGGGAAACAGCCCAAATACAAGTTGTACCCCCAACAGATAGTAATGTGGGGGAAAACCAATGAACTCCTGATGTGTCACAAAGGCAACACAGCTTCTTTAAGCCCGTGGGGGCGAGTACGATGGAAAAGAACACTCGCCCACCCGCTCAATTGAATCTAGATAAGGCAATATGAGTGACATCAGCTTCTTGGAGGGTGTTGGAGAGCTGGGCTGTGTAGAAGGAGACACCTCAGTTAACAAGGGCATGTGCCTCCCAGTACATACAAAGAAGGGGGGTAGCTGATGGTTACAGGTGTCCTGAGGATCATTATGATGGAGTGCACGGCCCTTTGAGAGGATCACCATCAGAGCTAGTGGAATTAATGTCATTAAGTAATATTGCACAAAGTCCAGAAGCAAGCAGAACAAACATACTTCATCACACCTTACGTGAAGCAGATGAATGTATAAAATTGTCATCGCGGTCAATCTCAGCGCTCAACTCCATATTGAGTGCTCAAGTTGCCCTAGATGATAACATTAGGGATGAGGTAAGAGCACATACACTAATCTTGTCGGAGCTAAATGTAAAAGTTTACATATTGAGTACTAGCTGCTTTAACTTGCAAAAAACGACAAAAAGCACAAGTGAAAAAGCAGTGGAACAAATGACAGCACTGAGGAAGTACTTACAACAATAAAAGTATCCTAGGAGAAAATAACATCTTCACCTAAGAATCCAAGAAAAGCAAAGATAAAAACATTGAATGATAGGAGGAGCCAATTGAAGAAAGACTCAAGGAAATATTTAAGAGATGTACTGTGGCAATCAAAGAAGGATGAGGCACAAAAAACCAACGGCGAAGGTACCAGTAAACTAAGAAAATTACCTGTGATGGGGGCCGTTGCAGCAAAAGACACCCCTATGGATATGGATCAAGAAAGAGACTCAATAAGCCTAATTGAAATGGGGGAATATATTACATCTGATAGTGATTCCTCTGATATCCCATTAAATACCAAATTGGGAAAGAAAGAGAGATTAACGGCCAACAAGCAGCTTTCATCAAAGATGAAGGCAATCGGTCTAAGTATCGCTATCGGCATCACCTGTCCGAGAGAAAGACAGTATTGATCAGGGGAAATTAAGCCCTATGAAAGAACAGGTGAAAGAAAGGCTGATGGTAGCAGAAGCAAAGGAACAATTGGCCTCACTTTTTTCTATCCCCACGACCAATCAGGAATGCCACAATCAAGGACAAGTGTGGAATCTGCACACACAGGGATCTATCCCAGGAACACTTAACGATAGGGGCAGAACAATTGAGTGACCTAAATAAGGCCAAGGAGGTCCGGGACTGGACGGAGGAAGTAGTGCGGAACCCTGAAGGCCAACCCAGAGTGTCCCCAATGGATCGATTGGGGAGCCTCTTTTGCACAACAAAAACAATGCGAGAGAAAGACAATTATATCACCAAGAGGAGTAGGGCACAAAGGAATGAAAATCAACACATTGACAAGGGGGTTGAAGGCGACTGAAGGATGAAGTCAGCACGAGACCCGAATATTATGTACTTTGAAATGTGTCAATATGTTGATTTGAATATCGTGCTCAATAGATCTACTATCCTCACTTTATTGAGGCAGGCCAGTAGTCAGGCAAAGCTATCGACAGGTGATATAATATATGTCAGTTTCCCATTTGAGGATAGATGTGACCTTGCAGAAGTGGCCTGGAAGTCGTCATTTGTTAAACGTATGGTTTTAGAGGAAAGAGAGGAAATACTGAAGTATGGACGTGTGGTGTATGAAGAACGTCAGCAGGTGAGAAGTATGCTTTCTGAACCTATGTGAGGAGCGGTCCAGAGTAAAATGGGCTGGGCAAAACCAAGTGTACGGAAAGCTTGCTCACAAGTAGTGTAAAAGCAAAGGAGGTGATAACTAACACCCCATTAAGTGAGCAACATGGGTTGGCCCTGTCTGTTCTCCAGTTATTGAAAGATGAAGTACTGGGAGCAAGGAGTTGTCAGGTGACTCTCTGACAAATGAGAACATGCAATGCCTAAATTGGAACACACGAGGATACAACAGCTTTCTAGGCTTTTGAGGAAGCAAACCACATTTTTGATGAGTATGACATTATTACCTTTCAGGAAACCTGGCTTAGTACCAAGTTGTGCCGAGACGGGTTTACCATATTACAGCAAGAGGCTAAGAAACCCAAGAGAGGTAGACCAATGGGTGGATTACTGTTGGCAATAAGATGTAATCTTGTATTTTATCCAATGTAATAGAAGGAATCTTGGCTGCAGAAATAGAGGTGGTATGCAGGGGGCTAAGAAGGAAGCTGTTGGTGGTTAACGTATATTGGAACAATCAGCTGGACACCCTAGATCAGGGCTGCACAACTGATTTTGACAGAGGGCCGAAAGTACCTTACATGAGGGCTATAGTGGGCTGAAAAGTAAATGTGGGTGAGGCGGTAGGCGCGGCGGGGCGTGGCGTGGTCAGGTTTCCACAAAGCAAAGGATGTACATCTCCTAACTGTGCCTGTTTTAGCTTTATTATTGGGTTCACTGCGACACTATGCCCCATGGCCCCCACCCCCAACCAAACACTATGTCCCATGGCCCCTACCCCCCAACCAAACACTATGCCCCATGGCCCCCACCCCTCAACCAAACACTCTGCCCCATGACACCCACCCCTCAACCAAACACTATGCCCCATGGCCCCTCCCCTCAACCAAACACTATGCCTGATGGCCCCCACCCCTCAACCAAACACTATGCCCCATGACACCCACCCCTCAACCAAACACTATGCCTCATGGCCCCTACCCCCAACCAAACACTTTGCCCCATGGCCCTCATCCCCCATCCAAACACTATGCCCCATGGCCCTCACCCCTCAACCAAGCACTATGCCCCATGGGCCCCACTCCCCAACCAAACACTATGCCCCATGGCCCCCACTTCCCAACCAAACACTATGCCTCATGGCCCCTACCCCCCTAACCAAACACTATGCCCCATGGCCCCCACCCCCCAACAAAACTCTATGCCCCATGGCCCCTACCCCCAACCAAGCACTATGCCCCATGGCCCCCAGCCCTCAACCAAGCACTATGCCCCATGACACCCACCCCTCAACCAAACACTATGCCCCATGGCTCCCACCCCTCAACCAAACACTATGCCCCATGGCTCCCACCCCTCAACCAAACACTATCCCCCATGGCCCTCACACCCCAACCAAACACCATGCCCCATGGCCCCCACTCCCCAACCAAACACTATGTCCCATGGCCCCTACTCCCCAACCAAACACTATGCCCCATGGCCCCCACCCCCCAACCAAACACAATGCCCCATGACACCCACCGCCCAACCAAACACTATGCCCCATGGCCCCCACTCCCCAACCAAACATGATGCCCCATGGCCCCTACCCCCAACCAAACACTATGCCCCATGGCCCCCACCCCCTAACCAAACACTATGCCCCATGGCCCCTACCCCCAACCAAGCACTATGCCCCATGGCCCCCACCCCTCAACCAAACACTATGCCCCATGGCCCCCAATCCCCAACCAAACACTATGCCCCATGGCTCCCACCCCCAACCAAACATTATGCCCCATGGCCCCCAACCAAACACTATGCCTTATGCCACCAAGCATGCACCATGCATACATACCCATACAGACCCCAAACCCCCACTCCTACCCCTACATACAGACTAACAAGCATACACCATGCACCCATACAGACCCGAACCTCCACCACCAACTCAGCATATAAACTCACAAACATACACCAATACACCCATACAAACCTAAGCCTCGCAACCCCCAACTCAGCATACAAACTCACAAGCATACACCAATACACCATGCACCCATACAGACCTGAACCCCCACCACCAGCTCAGCATAGAAACTCACAAGCATACACATTGCACCCATACAAACCCGAGCCCCCCAACTCAGCATACAAACTCACAAGCATACACCAATACACCATGCACCCATACAAACCCGAGCCCCCAACTCAGCATACAAACTCACAAGCATACACCAATACACTATGCACCCATACAAACCTGAGCCCCCCCAAAACCCAACTCAGCAAACAAACTCACAAGCATACACCAATACACCATGCATCCATACAAACCTGAGCCCCCAACCCCCAACTCAGCATACAAACTCACAAGCATACACCATGCACCCATACAGACCCGAACCCCCACCCCGCATCTCAACATACAGAGCACTTCACAAAAGCACACACTTAGGCAGACCCGACAGTGGATTAAGGTACTGTGTACCTCCAAAGAGGACGTGTGGTCGTGGATGTCTGGCATGTGGGTCTGATGTAAGCAGCAAGGAGGAATTGTGCGACGGTTGCTGTTCCCTGCTTAACAGCCTCAAGGGCTTTGATCCGGATTTGTTTGAATTTTACATGAGTTTAAAATGTCTCACTTTGAGTGAGATTTGAAGTATTACGAGTTGTCGAGGCCAGTGTGAATGCGTGTGTGTGGGTAGCGTTTGTGGCCTCTGTTAGCGTCTATGTGTGGGCCGTGCGGTGCAATTGGTGTGGATGGTACGTATGTAACAGTTTGTGTAGTGGCCCCGTCAAGTGTGCATTATGTTTCCTGATATGTAACGACATTAAACTTTGTAATGTGATTGTGTTTTCGCATCCAGAGGGGGGAGGCGTGGGGTAAAGGAGATTTTCGGGGCATGGACTGTTGAAATTTGATATTTTTACAGGAAGGACTCTATTGCCAATGGTGTTTTAACATTTCCTTTACAGCATGGGACTTTCGGTGAATGTTTGTGGAACTTGTTATACATGAAATTTTGTTTTGACAGGATGGACTACATTGCGAAATTGGTCTAACGTTCTCCATACAGCATGGACTGTTGCTGAATGTTTTGGGACTTGTTTTACTTGCAATTTCGTTTTTACATGTTGCACTTTGGGGGGTGGGTTCAACTGTTTTGTTGGGCATTGATTCATAATGACATGTGCATCTTTACTTTGGGCATGACATACCGTTTCTATGGTTGGGGTCTTTTGGGGGGATGCTCAATACATGTCATAGGGTAAAGGGTCTATGAAGCTGTGATTAATGTGCGCGTGCTGTGGAATAGCGGTGTGTGTTTCGCACATGTACTTGGATCCTTACTTCTTGTTGGAGGAGGATGACAGTTGTGCAGGTTACTATTGAGAGTGGCTGAGGTAGCCATAGGTCGTATGCTCTTTCCTTTAGCATCAGTTTGGAGGGCATTTAGTGTTCATCTGATATTTGGTTTAGATGTTTTGGCAAATGGCGTGACCAGGTTGTCATTGAGAGTGGCTGAGGTTGCCATAGGTCGTTTGCTTCTCCTTTTAGCACCGGGGTGGAGGGCATTTGGTGTTCATGTAATCTTTGGCTTTGGCTAGGGGCCAAGGGATTAGTTAGGTGTTTTGACAATGGCTTGGGGCCTAGGGTTATGCGGGGAGTTCATTGATGGTAGGGATTCCGGGGTTGAACTCCTGGAAACTTTTTGGTTGGTACCAGGTGGGAATTTAGTGTAAGGTTGCCGGGCTCTTCAGTAGGTAGCGGGTAGTTGCTCTGGGTTGAGCGGGTATGTACTCGAATGTGGCAGGTCTGTTGGCCTGAGGGGCAGCTCGGGACGGAAGGTGTTGGTGCTTGAAGGGGTTAGGATGTTAGTGTATTGTTCATTTAGGCATGTATCGGTGTGGCAGGCCCATGTTCCAAGGGTCAGATTGGGACTGGTGGATGCTCTGTTTTATTGTTTTGGTTCTCGTGGGTTGGGCTTTCAGGGCATTTAGGGTGCTGGTGATGGTGATTCAGGGTGCGATGTTCTTGGTAGATGTTTTGGTTCACCTTACAGGTGAAGGGTTGTCCATTTTTAAAATTCTCTTTTAAGTGGTGGCATGTATTGTGGGGCCTGCACTTTTCTGCATGTGAGGTTTGCATCTGGTTGGGCATTAGGTGTCTTTTGTTTTGATGTAATGGGTACAAATAACATCGACCTAACATCGCAAGGCACAAGATTGAAAATGACCGAAAAAGCCGTAAACTCAATAACAACAGCTTACAAAGACTTTACTTCACGAAATCAGCTGTCACCGACCGACTACATTCCTCTGTTGACAGCATTCAGAATCCCACGTGGAAAGAACAGTGAAAACCGTCCACAGCGGACGCATACATTCGACAAACTAATCCAAGAGAAAAAGAGAGAGCTAAGGAGAACTAAAAGACTCGCTCTGACATTGAAACAACCTTTAGCAGCATCTGTCGTCTCAACAGCTGTAAAAACTTACAAAAACTGGCTGAGAGGCCACCGACATAATCTTTTCCAACAAGATGCCGAAAACATCCTCAGGGCAATAAACGGCAATCACGCCAGAGACTTCTGGACTCTCATCCACTCAGCTACCCCAGGTGCCCTCCCTGACCAATTAAACGGAATCGCGGCCGTAGAATGGGAGGCCCACTTTGAAGCCTTATTCAAAGAACCGAAGTCCACCGAGGTTAAAACATTCGAAACCACCTCCGCATGGACTAACATCACCGACCAGGATGACATTCGAACACAGATAAGAAAACTAAAACCGTCCCGCGCACCAGGCCCGGATGGGATAACAAATGTCGATCTCAAAACCCATCCTGAAGCGTGGTCCATTCTTCTGAGTACTATTTTTGCTCGCTGCGCAGCTTCCAGATCAATACCCCCATCATGGACCTGTGCGAACATAGTCCCAATTTACAAAAAGGGTAACAGAGCTGACCCAACAAACATTCGCCCTATAGCCCTTTTGGACTCAATAGGCAAATTATTCGGATCCCTCCTTCTGCAACACTTCCTTGGGTGGGCAACCAACGCCCCCTGTCATGATAACCTCCAAACAGGATTCAAGAAGAACCTGGGTACGAACGCTAATATCTTGATATTGAACACACTGAAAAACAAGATCCTCGAAGGAAAACCTAACCTATACATCACATTTGTTGACCTAACACAGGCCTTCGATAAAGTGTATCGTACTAGATTATGGCAGAAACTAATAAATTGGAAATGCCCAGCTGAGATCTTGAACCCGATTAAAGCCTTATACTCAGGCACATCAATGAGAGTAAGGTTAAATCAACAAGGGTCCCTCTCGGGAGAGATAAAAAAATCCAGAGGTGTCAAGCAAGGCTGCCCACTCGCCCCCGCGCTGTTCTGGACTTACCTAGGGGACTTTCAAGACTCCGAAAAACTAATCCGATCTTTCCCACCAAAACTGGGAGGAGCCCAGATCAGCCGCCTACTGTACGCCGACGACTCCCATAGGACTCCAACGCCAACTAAATAACCTTCAAATGTACATGGCTGAAAACAACTTAGAAATCAATGAGTCCAAAACCAAAACAATGATGCTCCAAAAAACATCAAAGAGAGCGGAAAAGGCCAATCTTCGTCTCGGCGCCACTCAAATCGAAATGGTCAACAGTTTTAAGTACCTGGGAGTCACGTTAGACAGCTCCGCGAAAGACAAAGCAATGCAAGAAACCCTCATCGACAAAGTTAAGAACTTATCCATCCAGGGAAAGGCAATCGACTTTAAATTTGGCCGTTACTCCATAATTCCCGTAAGAGACTTCTATAAAAAGAAGGTGATTCCCTCGGTTACTTACGGATCAGACGCCATGCCCAACCTTCCGCCAGAGCTATGGCCAAAATTGGAAGCCCTATTCTGGAGGAAAATTCTTGGCCTCCCAAAATCGACACCGATAGCACCGCTCAGGAGAGAACTTGGTCTTTTATCTCTGGGAACCTTGGTCGCGTTGAACAGTGTCCTACTATATAGGAAATGCATCATGCCAGGGACCCCATATGCCTATCGCCTGATAAACCAGGAACTCGAACTGAAATCATGCAACTCGCTCTTGAAATGGGAATCAAACATGCTTGCCCTTCTACATTCAGCCGAAAGCAGCAAGGAAGAGCTGATAACCAACCCAGTAAAAACTTCCAAAAAAATCAAGGAGTGGGATTGGATCCAAACTACAGAGACAGCAAATAAATACAAATTTACCAGCCACCTCCCTCCTTTCTTTAAGAAAGAGGATACACTGCAAACCTACCTCAAACTTTTCCCAAGTAGATCTGCCCGCCTCTACTTTCTGAAAATTCGTCTAAACCTCCTTGAGACAAACGAAATTCTGGCAATTAGAGGATTATCGAATACAAACCGATGCCGTTACTGCAAATCCCTTACAGAAAAAGAAACGATTCGCCACCTTCTGCTGAACTGCCCCAAGACAAGATAAATCCGTCGTACCTACCTGAAGAACATCATCTCCGACTTCTCATCTTTAGACGAGGAAAATTGTTGGAACAAGTTGATTGCAGGCGACAAGCCAGGCTGGGCTTTAGCCACGGTAAACATTATGCAATATACCATCAACTTGATGCGTCCCTCAGAGTCATAGCCGACCGTTGCTCTTCTATCGATTCCTTCGACAAAGGGCCGACACAAGTCAGACCTCTTTACACCTGGTTCTCTTGCTGGCCCAGAGCTGTTCGCCGGTACGGCGTACGCTCCAACAGTAGTCGTTTGTTTTCTTTTGGCATAGGACGGTCGACTTCCTCTTTTTCCTCGCCCATAACGGTGCACCTTCATCTACTTGAACTAGACAGAATTTGAAATCATTTAAACGGATCTCCAGTCCTTTTCGTTTTGTAAAAAAATCCGAAGGGATTAAAAAAAAAAAAAAAAAAAAAAATGGGTACATTTCGTGCTGGCCACACGTTATGTAGGGTTTGATGTATTATAAGGAATGTTTTCTTGTAATAGTGAACGGGGAGGATGTGTCGTAATGTATATTACATGTTATGGATGACGTGCCCGTGAAGGTATGTGTGTTACGTGTTATGAGGTGCACTTAAAGGGGTTGCTGGCTTGTACAATCAAACGTGCGGTGTATGAGTGTGGCGCTACGTTCTGTGTTTGGCAGTTGAAGATAACTGTGTACGCCGGGTGGGATGTTGCCGGTGTCGCTCTTACCATCTTGGAAAGAACATGCAAGCAACCAACAATAAAAGACATTAATATATCTTACTGTCTGGCGAGCATATGTTGGCACTCTAGCTTGCGTCAATGTGTCACAGTATATGTGGGCGTCTTAATTATACTCAATGTTCATCTAGTTGTTCCTCCCAAGAACAAAATATCTTTTGTCTTTTCCACTTATATTGACTGCTTAGGAAATAGACTTGAAGAAATTACAGAGACTCCCTTTAAGTTCACCTGTCTGTCCTGTTGACTATCAAGATTCCTTCCGCCTAACAGGGCCTCTCAATGAATGCCCGCCATTGTCGGTGTGCACTTTGGCCTGAAGCTGAGGAGTACTTCCCTGCAGTATGCTGAATCGGTCACTGCCTTCAGCCTGAAGCACTCATGTCATTAGACCTAGAGTGTTCCTGCTACTCATGTTTGGGGGTGTTATGATGCTAGCCACATAGGGGTTCCATCCCATATAAAGTATGGGATAGGCCTGTTCCCAGTTACAGAAAAAGCTGGAATTCCTGCCCAAGGAAGCTTATCCATCCCCTAATGCAGGTGACATTTCCCACAGCAGGTGTCTCATCTGCCAAGGTGGCTGCACTTCTGAAATGGTCGGGGACAATGCTCCCAAAGGCATGTGATGCTTCACTCAATGCATGTGACCCTCCCCCACAGGTAGGAAAATGCCATCTGAGGTGGTTAGTAGATCCCTCCCGGAGCGAGCGTGGCTTCTATTCGCAAATGTCAACTATTTACACCAAGGAGCAGGCATTTTGCCGAAGCACAGCCACAGTTGCTCCAAAGCATGTGTCGCATCTTGCACAGTGAGTGGTGTTTACCCCAAGTGAGATTACACTTCATCAAAAGCATATGGCCCGTCCCCCGAAGAAACTGATCTTTTCTTTAAGGTCATTGGCACTTCTTCCATTCCTGATGATAGATTCCCAAATGGAGTTGACACTCCCCCAAGTCAGGTACCACCCCTTGAAGGGGTGCAGAACCTCTCTCTTAATTTGAATAATGCGTTAAAGCAGGCAGCACTCCCCTAAACTGCAATGTGGCGAATGGTTAATCCAAGGTGAGTGTTTTTTCACTCCAAAAGCGTGGCACATCTCCCAAGACTGGTGGCACTTATTCATTTATTTTTCATATTTTTCTTAAGCTTGTAATGCAATGCAAGCCAACAATATGCTCACTTCCTCCAAAGCAAATGCCATATTTCTCAGGGAATGCACGTGGCACTTGCGCCACGGCACGTGACACCTACTCCAAGGCAGATGCCATTTACCCAGAGGAGGACAGTAATTGCTCCAAGGCGGCAACTCTGCCACTAGCCCTCGCCCCCCACCCAGGGGGTGATGCACTTTCTTTAACCAAGGGTTGAGGGTCATTTGGATGCCAGTATGTAACAGTACAGTCTCGTTCTTGAATTTTCATTAATAATTAGGTTGTCATTTTGGGCAAATGTTCTTCAGCTAAGAACGTCCACTCTTGGTATTCCCCTTATCATTTTTGCAAACTTACTCTTCTCTTCAAATATGAACCGTTCATTCTCCGAATGTGAAAAGCCATATGATCTCACTGCCTTGGGCATGGATTTGCCCCTCTGCTCCAAACTGGGCGAACGTGGGATGGGCACATTATTTTGGCTGAGAAACTCCTTGTGCTTGGACCTTGAAGAGCTCCTTCCATTGGGTTGCTTGGCAACGAGATCTGAAAGTGGAATGGAACATGAGAAGCATGTTACAAATGACATTGATACTGGTTCATCAGGCGCTGCCTAATGGTTAATGTTATGTCACCAAGAATGCTGGGTTATGCAGCATGACGCCATAAGGAGCGGACTTCCAATATGTAACAGACTCTCTGGAAGGAACTCACCTGTCCTCTCAAACCTCTGGGGAATGTCCGTGTGGATCCATGCAGGTGCAGAAAAGGTGTTCCCCCGCCTCACGCGCAGTCTCAGGCTCATGTAGGGTGGCATTGGGTATGAGAAGCAGAGCTGGATCCCGAGTATCTGGGAAAAGTTCTCCTCGCTGCCGTGGAACATTCTTGGCGAAGTGATTGAAGCGTTCTGTGGTGGATGGAGAGCAGAAGTTAGCACACACCAGTTCAAAGTCTACACTCAGTTTGACTCTAGCCAGTAGAATAATGACCTCCAGGGCGATCTGCTGATTTTACAACAGCCAGTGGCTCTGGAAGTCCAGTAGACGTGAGGCAGCGTAAATCACATGGGTCACTCATTTTATCAGCACTAAAATAATGAAAGGCTGAGCTGACCCTACTTTACAGGTTTCAGAGTATAAGCAGCTGGTGCCCCAAACCATTGAGCGAGCTCGTCAACCAAAAATGGGTCATATATATGCCACAAAACCAATACATTACTTTTGAACTTAAGATCAACACGTGAACACCTAGCGCACCGCCTCATTTGATTCTGTGTACTTACCTGTATACCTTGGTCTGGAGCGCATTACAAATGATTAAACAAACAAACCAAACACATTACGAGCTTTCTCATAGTGCTTTGCTCATTACCAGAGCACCAAGAAACCATGCAGGTGGCAACAGTGCGCAGTATAAGAACCTTTAACATAACATAACATCTGCATGATAGATTATGTGACTTCTACACCTGCCTAACTACTGCATAGCTCCATCATGTGCCCGCATCCCAAGTAATTAGGCAGGTTTGAATCATCGTTTGTGCCTCCACAATAAGTGCAACGTATTACTGCTGCCTATAAACCTAGGACATAACTCACTGGCGTGTCCTGGGAGGGGGGCCCCCTTGGACAAAAAATAATTATTTTTATTTTTTAGTCACTCTTCCTTCATAGAGAAATTATGTCTTTTACACTGTAAATAAACTATTTCTTTTTAAAGTCCGAGGGCTCCCACCCCATCACATGGAAGCCTCTCGGCTGGAGGCCTCCATGTCATGGGGTGAGAGAGCTCTATGACTTCAAAAAGAAATAGTTTCTTTTTGAAGTCACTCTGCCTTCATAATGAAATTATTTCCTTTATGGTTTGGCCTTTGGTGGAAATATTTTATTTATGAAGTCGGATTGACTTAAAAAAGAAACCATTTCTTTTTGAAGTAATAGGGCTCCCCTCACCTCCATGATGTGTGTGTGTGTGTGAGTGTATGGTAAAAGCGTGCACACTTAAATATATGGGTGGCTGCCTGGGTGTGCCTGTATGGTGAATGGGTGCACACTTAAATGTATAGGTGGCTGCCTGTGTGAGAGTATGGTGAAAGGGTGCACAATGAAATGTATGGGTGGCTGGGTGTGCGTGTCAATTGTATGGTGAAAGGGTGAACACTTAAATGTATGGGTGGCTGCCTGGGTGTGCCTGTATGGTGAATCGGTGCACACTTAAATGTATAAGTGGCTGCCTGTGTGAATGTATGGTGAAAGGGGGCACACTTAAATGTATAGGTGGCTGCCTGTGAGAGTGTATGATGAAAGGGTACACACTTAAATGTATAGGTGGCTGCCTGTGTGAGTGTTTGGTGAAAGGTTGCACAATTAAATGTATGGGTGGCTGGGTGTGCGTGTCGAGTGTATGGTGAAAGGGTGCACACTTAAATGTATGGGTGGCTGGGTGTTTCCATGTGTGTGAATGGTGTGTGTAATTGTGTTCAGGGGCGCAGCAAAACCTTAGTTTCAAGGGAGTGGGGGTGCTTGCCCTTCACATGTTGGGAGAGGTGCTAACTTCGCAGGGGCGGAGGGGGGGCAAACTTATTTGTGTGGGGCATCTAACTTATTTATGCATTCTAATGAGACTATTCCAGTGCAGCTTCAATGTTACAAGCTGTTAACTCTCTCCTTTAAATCTGAAAGCACCCACTTACGGACTGCTGTCCCCTCTCTACCCTTCCTATCACTTCTCTGGCATGCAAGTGCTAAACCCACATCAAGATTTCACTTGCCTAAAGTATTATGTATTTGAATGCAGGTACTAACAGTGAAATGCTTTACGTTGCTGGGCCTTTGTTAACAGCAAAACCCAGGTGCCGTTTAAGATATGTGTCCTGTTCTGTCCGGCAACGGCTCTGTAGGTCAGCCAGGTCGAGTCAACATAGCTCAAAATTTCAGGGGGGGAGGGGCTTAAGCCCAGTCAGCTCAATGGTGTTGTGCCACTACTTGTGCTTAATGCCTTGGATACCTATTGATAATCTTCATTACTCATAGCCCTATTCTTCCTCATCCCAGTACTTGTGTATGAGGCACTACGACTCATACAAAAGTACTGGGATGAGATAGAGGGACATGGAGGTAATGCTGGCTTAGTTACCTGTAATCTTCATTACTCATAGTCCCACTCTTCCTCATCACAGTACCTACCTATGAGACAAGGAGCCTCATAAGTAAGCACTGGGACAAGGAAAAGGGACATGGAGGTAATTCTGAGCCAAGAAGCTGATTTTGGGGTTTGGGGCAGGGGGTGGGAAGGATAGGGGATGTGTAAGGGGCATGGGGGGGCGGGGATTGTGTGATAAATCTGGGACGGGATTGTGCGATAAATCGTAACGGTCATCCATGTCCAGGCTAAGCAGGCATGATATGTGGTATTAGTATTTTTGTATTTTGTATTTGTTTATTATTTGTATCGTCGCCAAACCCTGGGGTAACTGGGCACTGAAAAACTTGAGAGTTACAGGCATATATAAAAAGAAACGGTAACAGCAGTTAGGTCGACCCAGGGTTACAGCAGGGTCTAAATGACAAAGCATTACAGGTACGAGCCAAAGAGTTAATATGAACATAAGTAAACATCAGTGAGGTACATCAGCGTCTGGACCATGGCATCATCGGAGAGGCTTATCATTAAACCAACACTTTACTCTGGTTTTGAAAGCTAGGAAGGAAGGTTTGAGTCTGGTGGTGAGGGGCAAGGAATTCCAACACTTGGCAGCTTGAACAGGGAAGCTGGCTCCTCCCGCCGTTTTTATGTTGAACCTTGGTACTACGAGGTAGTGAGCATGGGCAGATCTGGCGGGCCTAGCTGGTTGATATTTGCAGAATTTGTCAGATAGGTATTTGGGAGCCACATTTGCCAGGCATTTATGTGTGATTGCCAGAGTGCAAAGGGTTGTTCTATCACGCACCGGCAGCCAGTTTGACTCCCGTCTGAGATTTGAGATATGGCTGGATCTCGGAATGTTCAGTGCTGCCCTCAGGGAGTTGTTTTGGAGGATCTGTAGCTTATTAAGATTCTGTTCGGTGGATCCTACGAAGAGTGTGTTGCAGTAATCGATCTTTGACAACGCTAGAGCTCTGGCTAGTGTCATGCAGCTTCTAGGGGACAGATAGGATTTACAGCCATAGATCAGCTTGTTTGTGTAGGGCGTAGACGATGCCACAGAGCTGACTTGTTTCTTGAGGGACAAGGTAGAGTCAAGATAGACTCCCATGGTTTTCATTTCCTTGGCGACTGGTATCAAGTTCCCATCGATAATAGAGGTGGTGTACCGCGGATCTAGTTTATTTAGGCGTGCCTGGGTGCCAACAATCAAGAGCTCAGTCTTTTCTTCATTGAGGCAAAGACTGTTGGCAGCCATCCAAGCCTGGATTTCCAAATAGATTTCATTAATTAACTTGGAGTCCTCTTCATACCGGCCTGTGAGCGTGATGAAGACCTGAGTGTCATCTGCATAGTTGGTGTAGATGACACCCATCTTATCCAAGCAGTCAAAGGAGAGCTTCGTGAATATATTGTAAAGCGTTGGTGGCACGCAAGAGCCCTGAGGAACCCTGCAGTGTATAGGTATCGGGACAGCAGATGCTGAAGGGGAGAAGACTCTAGTAGTTTGGTTGGATAAGAATGATTTGTTCCAATTGGAAGCGTTGGTGGAAAAAGCAGCTGCTGTGGTCAGGTGACCCGTTAGGATTTGGTGATCGACCAGGTCCAAGGCAGCCAACAGGTCTAACAGTAGTAAGATTGCCAGATTACCTTTGTCCCTAGCCTCATCCAATTGGATTTTCAGGTCCAGGAGGGCTGTCTCCGTCCCATGTCTAGGCCGAAAACCAGATTGTCTAAGGCCAAGTAGATTGTTTTCCTCCAAGTGTTTCTGGATTTGCAGTTATGCAACTTTATCCAGAATTTTTAGGAGGAAGGGGACGGTTGTGATGGGCCTATAATTCGTTGGAGTGTTGGGGTCTAGGTTGTTTTATTTTAGTAGTGGCATAACCCAGGCCTCCTTGAGGTTGTTAGGGATGAGGCTCGATTTGAACAAGAAATTTATGAAGGTGGCGATGAAGGGAGATCATTCTTTAGCCCCTTCTTTAATGATGGAGGAGGGACAGGTGTCTCCATGGCAATGGAAGGGTTTTAGGCCTCTAATAATGTCTTCCACTTCTTTCGGAGTGACTTGGGTGAATGCAAAAGGCAGGCATTGAGGGGGTTGTTGCTCCTGCGAGTGCTTTGATGTATGGCTGCTTGTGAGGTTGTTCTTTTTGGATTCTATTTTGTTTTGAAGTAGCGCTTTTTTGTCAGCAAGGGCTTACTGGATTTTGGCACATCATGCTGCATCCTTTATACAATCCTCGGATGGGGGAGCTGGGGATTCTAGTTCCTTTAGGATGCTAAAGAGCTCCTTGGTGCTTGATTTAGTGTTAAGGATTCTTGTGTTGTAAAATTCTTTTTGTGTGGATAGGATGGCAGATTTGTAGGTAGCCGCAGCTATAACGAACGCGGCCTTGTTGGGGCTGGTAGGTGATTTACACCATGTGGATTCTGCCATTCTTTTAGTGTTTCTTAGAATTTTAAGTTCAGGTGTGTACCATTTGTTGAGGTGAGCGGTTGGTTTGGCTTTTTTTAGCTTAAACGGTGCAATAACTTTTAGGGCTGACTCTAAGGTATCATTATACAGGTCAACTAGTGTGTTCGCTTCTAGATTCTAATAGTTGGAGGCGTCCAGGATGTTGCTGATTAGAGGTCTAAGGTTGGGCGGTGTGATATTTTGGCGGTTTCTAGAGTGAGTGGGGGTGCAATAGAAGGGTTCAGGGTGTTATTTCTTGGATAGAGAAGGATAAGAAGTGGTGGTCTGACCAGGCGACAGGTTCATTCTGTTGTATAGTGATAGAGCAGTTGAGGGCTGACACCCAGTCCAAGGTTCGACCCTTGATATGTGTGGGTTCTGTGATTCGGTGCTTGTAGCCAAGTTGGGAGATGGAGTTTTCCAAAGCTAGGGAGTTGGTATCGTTGGGGTCCTGGAAACCTAAGTTAAAGTCACCCAGTAATATAGTTTGGGAGCCAAGTTTGGTGTTTGAAGAGAGGAGGTCTGTGATGTCTTCCTCGAAAGATGAGATGTGGCCTGGTGGGCGGTAGATGAGATGCATGAGGATGGTCTGCGAAGGTGAGAGTGGAATTTTGACTGATAATAGTTCAGCAGAAGGAAAGGGGAGTGGCTCTGAGGCCCAAATGCGATTTTGCTATAAAGGCAACTCCCCCTCCCTTGCCTGAATTTCTATCCGCTCTTATAATGGTGTATCCCTCTGGTAGGGCTAAGGAGATTGCAGGGCCGTCCGCCTGGTGAAGCCCGGTTTCAGTAATGGCCATGAAGTCCAAGTGGTTAGCAGAGATAGGGTCAGCAACGTTGAGAGCGTGTGCGACTAGGGAACGAGCATTAATAAGGGCTCCTTTGATGGTAGGTAGCAGTGAAGCATGAGGTACTCCTTCTATGCTTAGTCCTGCAATAGATAAGGTGGGCATGGTGGTGGTGATGGGCGTAGGTGGGTTAGGGCGTTCTGTCACAGCTGCTAAGCAAGTGGTTGATAATTGCCTTTTGGGTGGAGATGGTATGCGTATGGCATGTATCCTTGAGGTCCTTGAGGTCACCTTGTGATTAGGGACGCGTGAGCTTAGTCTCTTGTTTCTGATATCCACCGGACAAGGGATAAGTGGAGTAGGTGGTTTGGCAAAGCGCATGATCCATTCTGTTGGGCTGAGTATGGTGTCGGGTAAGTAGCTGGAGTCCTTTTGTAATTTATGATGGAATGGAGTGGTGGGAGAGAGTTGGTTGGAATGCATGCATGGACAAGTGGGAGGAAGGCTGGCATGGCGATGGCAACTCTGTGCAAGGCGGTCATAAGGCAGGGGGGAGCTCTTGTGGTTAGGCACGCAAGGAGTAGGTGCTCTCGTGGGACCACTGGATTGAGAGGGGCAGAAACAATAGTACGTAGGAGTGGGCTAGATTGAAGTTCAATCAATGTGCAGTGTCATCAATGTAACAGTACAATGGGGTAGGCTAGTTTTTGGTAGAAGCAGTGTACAAGGAAGAGGCAAAAACATAATAGCTTCAAAGTGTAGGTTCATCGCCTGGCAACGGATAGGAGTAGGTTAATTAGAGTATCTAAGCCAGGTCAATAGAGACAATACGTAGATATGTGCTCGATGGAGAAAGATGCCTTGCGCTAGTGAAGCATTCAGTATGCATATCAGAAGCATTGGTAGAACGCGCGTGAAGTTAGCTACAGTTCACAGTTTACTACAGCGCACTATAAGAACGTGGGAGTATTGTGAGCTACTGAGTGAGCTGGCAGCGTGTAGTGTGACATAAGATACAACTGCTATTACCGATGCAGATGCAATTAGGCAGCAGGGGGGATAATGGAGTTACGGGTTGAGGAACAAACGGGCAACTGGTTATGTGAAACAATACATTATCGGGCCATGCAAAACACTCACCCGCGGTGACATACACTTGCAGTTTGAGGTTTGGTACACGATAAGTTCATGCTACGTAGGCGTCCGTTTCGGTCCGGACAGTTCCAGACAGGCGCAGGCCTTTTTCAACTGGGGTCTTGGCAAAAAGGGGGCACGGCTCTCGCCTTCCGATTGGACAGTGCAGCCGATGAACGTGCACTGAAGGTTGCTAGGCAACCAGATAAACAAAGTTAGAACAAGGTTGCGGCAGCCATCTTGGGGAGGGGGCAATTCAAATTTTGAAAAGAGCGAACATAAGAGCGCATCCGTAGGCTATGGCGGCATGTGGTTCAGGTGCTGTAGCCTTCTGGGAGGGGGTGCCTTACCATCGTAGGCTCAGCAGCTGGACGCTAGTTTCAAATTCGGATGCAGCGTTGTGGCGAGTACTGGCTGGAACTTCTCAAGTAGGTCAGGTGTAATGCTGCTCCTGCAACGATACTCGGAGGGAGAGGGCTCCTGCCCTAAAGGAGGTGAAGTAATGCTTCCAGACAGGTGCAGGCCTTTTTCAGCGGGGGCCTTAGCCAAAAGGGGGCACAGCTCTCGCCTCCCGGTTGGGCAGTGCAGCCTATGTAGTGGCATAATAAATACATAGCTTTTGATATTTCAACTGCACCCCAATGCATAACTGGTTGAACCCACTGTATCTGCCTGAACAACCAGCACCAAGTTAAATCAAGTAACCTATCAGACCTATTCTGCCGTAATCAGTCCTATCTCACTGAAACTAGGCCCCACACACAGAGTATCACACTCAAACAATTCCTCATAAATTCTGTAATCGTTATAACCATATAATCATAGGCACATATACTCCTACACCGAAGGACCCCTTTCCATGACCTGACCCTTGGAAAATCATCCCACCTTTATGTCTACAAGCCAATTGGCATAATATATGCTTGGAATAGTTCCAGAATTTCCCAACTAAACATGGTCACAGAGGGATAAGGAAACCCTTAAACGACCCAACAACAAACGCAGGCCCGGAGAAAATCAAAAGGTAAATATCACCCCTCCAATCGCTTACCTTATTTCCCCCCTTACCAATCCTCAACAACGATAGGGTGGAAAGATGCCCAGAAACCGCAAAGATAGCAGAATCAGACAGCAAGAAATACCAAGGAGAGAAATGGAAGCAGCCCTCACTACCCCTCCCAATCAGGCATCTCAAGACTCTACATGCTACTCATTGCCTGCCCTCAAGAGACCATTGACTGCTTTTATCTCCGGATGCCCATTGAAGCATCCGGCTCAATCACATTACTAGGACCTAACAATGATCTGTGAAACAGGACTCATCAACGACCTCACATCCTTGCCTGCATCTACCACATCAGCAATTCAACCAACCATAAGACGAGACCCACAAAAAAACAATACCTGTTACTTCATTAATCACTAGACACACTGCACCATCCACCACGAACACGCAGCAGGAGCAAAGAGATATGCTATACCCGAAGAAGAGCCTGCTAAGCCTCTTTGAATCTGAAAGCTTTACTGTGGAGCCCTGGGAAACTAATGAAAGCAACCTTAAACAATCCAACAGCACTGGCCCAAGTAGCGCAACCCACCCAGAAATGACAGTCAGAAGATGCCTCCTTATCAATGCACATTCTGTCTCCAAGCACTTTGCTGACATTTTTGACCTTCTCGCCAAAGACAAGATGGACTTAATGTTCATCACAGAAATTTGGCTCTCAGATGATCAGTCCATGGTTATACATGAGAGTATCCCATCAAGGTTCAAGATCATATTTGCTAATTACAACAACAGGAGAGAAGGTGGAATAGCTCTGGTGCACAGAGACTCCTTTGTAGTGACAACAGCCTCTAGTGATGCCATACCATTACTCCCACAACTATGCTAAGCTTCCTCTTAATCCATAGACCTCCCTCCTACAGCCTCCACTTTGCTGACAAACTCGCTGGCGCCACCCTGTCCATAGATTACCAACTAGTAACTATACTTGGAGATTTCAACATCTTGCTCGAGAAAGAAGACAATGCTGTTGCAAAGTCACTTGGAGCAGGCCTTGCCCCTCAGACAGATGGTAAAAGGTCCCACCCACATAGCTGGGCACACTCTGGATGGCATTTTTTGTAATGAAAATAAAATTAGTGTCTGCTCCCAAGTGCACCTCCTGGGGAGATAATTTACCTATCCCATTTACAGAGTTCACAGAAACACCACGCCTCGCAGGACCTTCAAAAGAACCATCGACCATGACCAGACCATGGAAGGAAATACACATTGATTCCCTACTGGAAAGACTAGAAGCAACCAGATCTGCAATGCCTACAGATGGACCAACAACCACAATGGATGCAAAACTCCACCAGTTTTACAACTGGATTATTTCCACGTTGGAATGCATAGCCCCTAAAATAAACTTTAAAGAAATCTCAAAAACGAAACAGGTCTAATGGTTCAAACCCAGACTAAGGGCCTCATTACGACCCTGGCGCTAAGTGAAAAACGATGGCGGTAAATGGTTACCGCCATCGATTTCCGCCAGGTCCGATCATGACCCGTGACCGTTAACTACGAAGCCAATAGCGGCATCGTAGTTAACGCTGCCGCTAACTGCGCTAAGGGTTAGCGCACGCGACCGCCCACACCGTACTTAGCGCCATGGCGGAAAGGTACGCAAATGCCGACCCAAGCGGACATGCACCTAACGCCATCACCCAGGCCGTTAAGTACCTTACCGCCATGGTGCAAATAACGCCATCGCGAACCAACCGTAAAGGGCCATGTTAAGTGAATGCAGCTGCCACAGGTGCACAGAAACAGCACAGGTGAAGGCAATACAGACTCAGGGGAGTACAAAAAGAGCACACCCCACCCCTTCCCACACCCAGTCACACTCCACAATGATACCAATACGACTAGCAATGTTGGGGCTGGAGGACCTGATAGCAATGCATGTGCTACAACAGCAACAACAACAACAGGCAGCACAGAGGAGACGCAGGAGGAGAAGGAGGGCAAGGCAAGCCCAGCAAGCCCCACCAGCACAGCCAGTGCCACCACGCAGGCAGCCCCCAATCCCACGCATCAGAGCCAATCCATTCAACCTCACTGCTGAGCAGATCCACACCCTGTACCGTTTGGACCGGGACACCATCACCGCCATCGTAGACATGACACACAACGACATCGTCAGCATGATAGAAAGTCCAACCGCCATCCCCCCCCTACTGAAGGTAGTGGCCGTACTCCACTTCCTGGCCACAGGCACCTACCAGCACACAGTGGGGCACCTGCATGGCATCTCACAACCATTATTCTCACGAACACTCATCCAAGTGCTCGATGCCCTCCTCAAGCACACAGACAACCACATCTCATTACCACGGACTGCCCAGGAGATTGCAAACACCAAAGTGGGTTTCCATGCACTAGCCAGCATACCCGGTTGCATTGGTGCCATCGACTGCACCCATGTGGAATTGGTGGTTCCACGTGCCATGGAGGTACCGTACCGCAACCGGAAACAGTTCCACTCAATCAACGTGCAAATGGTCTGTGACTCCAACAAGATCATCACACATTGTTGTGCCCGATTCCCCGGATCAACCCATGATTCCATGGTCCTGAGGAACTCCACAATACCACGCTACATGGAGCGACATGCAGGGCCAGGATCCTGGCTACTCGGTGAGTGCAATGTCATGGAAGTGGGCAGGTGAATGACGTACCAATGCATACTCCACCTGGCAGAAAGGGGGGGTGGATGATGCATACTCCACCTGGCAGAAAGGGGGGGGGATGATGCATACTCCACCTGGCTGTGAGTGACACAGGGAACGGAGACAGAGGAAGGGCACTCACAATGCACACAACCCCTCTGCAAACATTGGGTGATGGCATGCAAAACAGGCCATGGGAGCCATGAGCACATACTGGTTGCATTGTGTGAATCAATTAGTGCATGTAGAAGTGAACCAAAGTAACAGTTGGATGCGAGCCATGGTGGAACATCATGTTCCTGATCAGACAACATGACTGACACATACATTCTCGCCTACATACAGGTGATGCAGCCTATCCCCTGAAGAGGTAGCTCCTCACACCAGTCCGGAACCCGCAGAACCAGCACGAGGAGGACTTCAACTGTGCACATACACGTACTCGTGTGGTCATAGAGCAGACATTCGGCCTCTTGAAGGCACGGTTCCGAAGCCTCAGCAGGTCTGGTGGGGCACTCCTGTATGGCCATGAGAAGGTGGCAAAGAACGTCATGGCATGTGTCATGCTACACAATATGTGCGTCAGACGGAATGTGCCCCTGCCCCCTGACGCAGAACTGCAACCACCTGACGATGAGGATGAGGAGGGTGCAGATGGGGCGGCACCCCATGGAGGAGGCGAAGCACAGGAGGGGCGTGCCATGCGCCAAAGTATCATCGACCACTGCTTCTAGCACACACGGCTGGTGTTTATCGCATGGAGACTGCACTTGGGGCACTGTGTGTCCCTGGGACATGCACACTGTGGACTGTACACCAATAAAGCACACATACGCAATGAAAATGTCCACACATTTCTTTTTTGGAAAGAAAAAAGTGTATTGAAACTATGAACTGTCGTGTCACACCCCCTCCCACCTCCCCCCTGCACACCCCAACACACCCCCTCCCACCTCCCCCCTGCACACCCCAACACACCCCCTCCCACCTCCCCCCTGCACACCCCAACACACCCCCTCCCACCTCCCCCCTGCACACCCCAACACACCCCCTCCCACCTCCCCCCTGCACACCCCAACACACCCCATGCAGGTGTCAACAGATGCCTGTGACAGTGGCCACAGGCCGTCACAAGCCCCCTCTCCCGGCCCCCGGGGCACCCCTGGCTGTGGAGCGCAGGTTACGACCGGAACGTCGCACGGGGCTGCTCTGCGCAGAACTGGCAGTGGAGGATGTCCCTGGCTGCCCCTGTGCATGCACGTCCTGTTGTGTGTGGGTGAGGCCAGTGACCGCACGACGCAAGGCCACAAGTTCTGCACAGATGTCCCTGGACATGGCCTGCATGGCATCCCTCAGGGTGGCAGTGCTCTGCGCCACTTCGGCCCTTAGGGTCTCCGTGGCCTGTTCAATGCTAGACCTAGCCCCCACACATTCCGCGGCATGCTCATCCAGCATTGCGGACAGTTGATGCTGCCGTTGAGTGATGTCCTGGAGGGACTGCTGGCCGTGCTGGCCCATGGCCAGTGCTGGTGGAGTGATGGAGGGGCTGCTCCCCTCCTGTGGAGTGTGGACAGGGCATGGGGTGGATGGCCACTCCTCTACCTCTGTGTGCCCCTGTGAGTGACCCTCATGGGGGCTGGCGTCTGAGAAACAGGGGGAATGTAGCAGGTCAGTGGGGCTTCTGACCTCGTGCTCCATGTCCGAGTCTGAACATGCAGCTGTTGCAGCTGTCTCCCCGATGTTGCTGCTGGCCGCTGACCCCCTGCCTCCTGTGGCAGGCAATGTCGGTGGAGGTGGAGCAGCTGCTGCTGGCCTGCTGCCGACAGGGGTGCTTGCCGGTGGGACCTCCGGTATGCCTGTAGTGGGACCTGCTTGTTGTGGGGTCTGCCTCACTGCAGCTGAGGTTGAGGGTGCAGGGACGTTGTTGATGGCCTTCTTGGCCCTCTTTGGCGCAGGGGTGTCCTGGTCCTCTGGGTGTGAATCTGTGCCTGTGGTGGAGCAAAGGAGGGAGGGCGTTATTGATGGGTCTGCGGACTTTGGAATGAAATGTTTGACATTATTGTGGTCAGTGGATGAGGAATATTTCAGGCAGTGCCATGCAGGTTGTCTCCTTTTAGTGTGGAATGTGGATGCAGGTATGCGGGTGCCAGCAGTGTATGCAGGGTGGTGCTCGCATGTGGCTATGTGCAGTGTTGATATGTGTTGCATTTACACTCTAGGGCAACCTTGTGCTACACATGATTGGACTGCTGTGACTATGGCATGTCTTGTTTGAGGCACCTACCTTCATCGCCTGATGTCGGAGCTCCCCTTTCCATCCCTCCGACGCCTTCAATGGACTCCATGCCAATCGTGGTTGCACAGATCTCCTCCCACGGTTGGAGTTTCAGGGGGGATTCCGACCCTCCACCGGTACCCAGGGCAAGGTTGCGGTTTGCTGAGATGACGGCTCTGACCCGTATGCGTAGGTCATCCCAGCGCTTCCTGCACTGCTGTGGGGTGCGGGGTACGGTCCCCACCGCGCTGACGCGCTCAGCCACCAGGGCCCAGATGGCCTTCTTTTTCCCGATCGCTGTCCTGGTCATGTCCGGGGAGAAAACGACACCTGCGTTGTCTTGCAGGGTCTCCGCAAGCATGCAGAGTTCCTCCCGGCTGAATCTCTCCTGGCGCTGGCGGTCACATGCCTTTTTGACACATTTAGGCATTTTCGGGTACTTGGTAGGGTGGGTGATTGGTTGGGACAGGTGTCAGGGTTGGGTCTGGTGTTGTTTGGTAGGGTGGCGATGGATTGTGTTTTTCAAGATGGCCGACGGGCTGTTTCCCGTTCCGGCGCGATGACGCTATTTCCGGTTTGACTTTTTACGGCCGCCGCTAATTACGGCCGCCGCTACTTACGGTGGTCGCTACTTACGGTGGCCGCTACTTACGGTGGCGTAAGTGCACCTTGCTCGCTTAACGATGCCGGTAGGGGCCTTTTCCGCCATGGCGTTAATTTCATTACCGCCATGGCTTAATGCTCCTGCGCGATGGGTCGTAATGTGGCGCTCTTTACGCCATCGTCCCACGGCGTAAACGCTCATTACGCCATGGCGGTAATGACGGACGATTACCGCCAGGGTCGTAATGAGGCTGTAAATCACTTAAAAAAGAAAACAATCTACATACTTGCAAATGTGCCTACCATCAATAATTACAGGGCTGAATTAACGAAAGCAAAGAAAACACACTACTCTTAAAGCATTGATTTGGTGCATAACAGCGAAAGATAAATGTATAAAACAATCAGAGAATTCAAAAACCAGACAGCCTGTAAATGCAACCCCTACCCCTACACAAGAGCTCTGTGAGCAGATTGCTGCATATTTCAACCAAAGGATCCTAGACATTCAGTATCACCTGGACAATAAAGGATGCTCCCACCCGCATGCCACCGAAATCCGACCAACACCTCCTCCCTATTGTCTTTTCAACTTCCGTCTGCAGAGGACCTACAAGCCACCATTGACTCATGCAACCCATCAGGATCTCCTGAGGATCCATGTCCCCTCAATCTTTACAATTCAATCATGAAATCTCCAGAATTAGCACCCATCTTCCTATCCATCCTCAAAAGCTCCATCAGCAACGGAAGAGTCCCAACTCAGTTGAAATCTGCACATATCAGACCTTTGCTCAAAAATCCTAGAGCAGACCCATATGACCCAGACAGCTATCACCCAATCTCAAACAACCTTTCATCTGGAAATTTCTGAAAAAGTCATATATCAACTCCAGGACTTTACCGAAACAAACCAACTTCTCAATGAAGCACAGCACTGTTTTAGACCTTCTAGGAGCACATAATCTGCTCGGTGAGCCCTTGGGATACACTTAAAAACAATGGGGATGTAAACTCAGAGAGTGGATTCATCCGGCTAGGCATCTCAACCGCTTGCGACACCATCAGTCACGAGATCCTCCTGAAAAGACTGGAACATACTGCCATTAAAGAATCAGCTCTGCACTGGGTCACCTCCTTCCTCACAGGTAGAACTAAAACCACAATCTTGGGCCCTTTCAATTCCTGTCCTCGTCCACCTACCTGCAGAGTACCCCAAGGATCCACACTCTCACCTCTACATTTTAACATCTACATAACACACCTGCTTGTCATCATCAAAAAATCTGGTATCTCCTGCTGTAACTACATGGATGATACACAAATAATCTACACATTTGTGAATCACCCATCACCAAACACCCCAGACATTAAAAACTGGCTTGCACAGATGGATGCATGGATGACAGCAAACAGACTAAAACTCAACCCTAGCAAAACAGAGCTGATTCTCTGTAATCCTACACGTTCTAACTGTATTACTAATTGCTTTGTACTACAATGTGAGGCTGAATTCCTCCCGCCATACTGTGATGGTGCACTGATGTGTACAGCACTGTATGTCACTACACTGCAGTTGCATTCTGCACTCTTGGCACCCTGCGCTGGGATTGTACGCAGCAGTACAGCACGATGTAAAGGCTTAACCAGTTGTTCAAGTTACCAAATGGTGAAGAGATCATGTGATTATCATGTTTAGGAAATCAGTGTGATAATCACTGGTGATCTCTTAACTCGAGTATAATATTCCTTTCTGGAGTTCTTGTGTGAGTACATTGTCCAAGGAAGGTGGCCACAACTTACAAGGAACAAAAATTTAGTAGGCACTGACTGCCCAAAGAAGCACTACCGTGACCGTACATGTGTGCAATCCAAACATCAAGGACAAAAAACAGCACAATCTACTTAATTTGGTGCTGGGCATGAACTCGGGACTTGATGTTATGTTGTGGCATCATTGAGGCGCTGAAGGGACTTTACAATATTCTCTACACGGAAGGACCAGTGGATACATGGATGGAATCGCCTTAAATAGATGTGGTGGAGAGAAAAGTTCATTCTTTTGGAAAAGACGTGTGGTGAGAGTCACCTAACCTAAAGACATTAGTACACAGGAGAGGCAACATGGGCTGACAGGTCAATGTTATTGTGAGTAGCAAGGTTGTGGAAAAGTCCACAGGTGTTACCTAATAACAAGCAACTCTTTGGAAATTGTCATGGACCTGGCAGCCATTACATGCAATCCATTTCTGTGTGTTGCACGCACTCCTCCGAACCCCGTACAATACTCTTCGGGAGACTACCGCTACAGTGTGTTGTGCCCTACATTGTACTGTTCTTTGTAATAATGCATTCTAACCTACATCACTTCATTTAACGTGTGGAATTGCTCTTTGCAACCAGAAGGAGCTGTTGGGAGTAGGCACTCCTCTCATTGTTTTTTTGTTAAGTTTCACTTTTCCTATGCTTTTATTTTAAAAAGAAACCGTTCCAGAACACTTTTCAAAACAAAATTATAGGGAATAGACACAAACTAGCTCCAGTGTACTAAATAGTACTGGTCATGTTGCTACGCTGCTGCCTGTGGCAGAACCCACACATCATGGAGTAGGCGGCATGATCCCTGAACGTGCCTTCACAATGCGCAGGTGCAAGCCTGGTCATAGCCTACACCATGAGTTTACACTGCATTGCCAGACCAACGACGTTGGAAGGAGCGCACACATGGCATCAGACTTTAAACTGACACTGAGCTTCGTTCGATTGTTTGCTGCTACTTTGTTCAGTCAAGATGGTGAGTGCATGAAAAGTGGGTCGAATGAAAGGGATGTTAGGTAGCAGTTTTTGGCAGTTTTTGCTTTAAAATGTCAGCGTGTGAACACACAATGCGCTGGGTTTGCATTTGTGCAGTTGTGAGTTATTGAGCTCAGACCCAGCTTTGTGTTGCCTACTGTTGCACGTTTTAGGGTGCACATAACAACTGAAATAGAGTGAGGATGAATGGCTTGCTAAGCGCAAGATGTGGTGTTGCTTCTCTCTGGCCCGTTCATTTTTGTTACCTTTCACATGAGCCATAACATGAGAATGTAGGGCTGGACTGGTAAACTTCCTGATCCACAAAGACTGCCTGAGGAAAGTCTTTATTTTCTCAGCCCAACAAGCCATGTGGACAGTACGCTTGATATCCACGCCTTGTGTAACATATCTCTGAGAAACCTTCAGAAGAGGGGAGTCAGGCACACAATGTCATTCCCCTCAGAGACCAACTATCCCTTAAAGGGGAGGTTTGCTCAGAAATGTTATTGTTCCAATCGATCAGGCATGTATTTTTGAGCATACATCGATCTTAAAAAGAAATCCAATGCATCTTACCTTAGTTTTTCCCACATTTACACATGCAAAAACAATAGGTCGGGTACCGCCATCTTGTGCTAATCTTATCCGTTGATTCGTTGCCCTAAATTCAAGTGCCCTTGCTCCAGTAATTCAGATCACCCATGCCTAAACCTGACATCGCTAGACGCTTACGCCCCTTTTCACAACACCAATGCAAGTTTTATGTAAACATTCTCTGTGCGCCATCTACTGACGTGTCTCCATGGAAATGCCAAGATGCCTCATTCCTCAACAATTATAAATAAATCCTTTTTGATCACACAAAATTGAACTTTCTTTTTCCTTCATGCCAGTGTATTTCATTTCGAGCCTCCATTACTTGTTTCTGCTCTGTCCTTATATGGCTTAAGATGAATTAACTCAGTAGTCGCTTTTTATTTAAATATTTCTTATATTATGTACAAATGTCTTTACTAAACCATATTTAAATTCTACTTGAACATGACATGTTCTTTACATGTTTCTTTGCAAACTTCAAAGTTTGTGCCTGCTATTCTTGTCTTTGCACTATGGGTTTTTGTAACATGGCTGTTTCTTCTCTTGTCTTTCTTTAACATTGAATTTTAATGTAAAACCTCATTTCGTCACTGTATACAAACAAAAACATTTCTATTTTTCTCACTGTTGGTTTTGTACTTCAATATTCAGGAACTATGGCAACAATTCAGCCCACCTACCAGTATGAGCCTGAATATTCAGAAGAGGATACGCTTGAAAGAGAAGGAAGCTGAAACAATGGGGAATCGGATGAAAGTCAGGACGATCAATCACCGGAGCCTGAACCCAGTCGCATAGAAGATGTTTCCACCTGGTGTATCTGCCATTGTTGTGAGATTATGCCGACTGTGGAAGAGAACTGCTTTTGCAGAGAAAACTCTCGCTGCTTGGCCTACATTGCCAAAGAAGAAACACCATCGCTATGCGTTACCAAGCTGCATGGCTTCAGGGCAGCCTACCTTACAAGATCCATGTTGCGAATGATGCTGGTCCTTATGCATAAACTTCAAGCTACATTTCGTCCTCGTAATCCAAGTAACGAGTACGTTTACTCTATATATGTTGTATGTTTGACAACTGAGACGGCTAACATTTCATGTTGTTCTCCTACATCATTTTAACTTTGATGGTTCACTGACAAAAGATTTTTTCTGTAAATTGAATACATTTCTCGTACTAATCTCAAACCAAAGTATTCATCACTAGATTCAATGTCCAAACAATAACGTTTCTTTCACTTTTAAGTTAAAAACAATATTTCTCTATGTCCAAAACTATTTTTGCTGGAATGGGGCTCACCATTTCTAATTGATCCCTACTTGAAATCACAAGTACTGTACTCGAAAGGGTACTTTTCTAAGCATAACATTGCCTTACATTTTAGAAGGCAGTGCACACAAAATAAATTCAATTATCGGGTTCATTCAAGTAAGCTACTTCTATATCTCTTACACAAGTGGCACAGGCTTTGGGCCTATCATGCGTTTACGTGGTGGATTCATGGAAGACTGGGATTCCGCATTCGACGAGTAATACCTGTTGTTTAAAGCCATTTGTGAGAAATTCCCCAGTGACTACAGACAATAGAGTGGATTTGTACAGACGGTACCTTGTCCACAGCAGTACAATTTGTAGTTTGTCATTACCATCTACCTTACCATACTAAATACCATACTAAATAAAAGAGTTAATATGAAAAGTTATTTGACTTTTTTGTAAGTCAACAACACGTCCAAACTTCCAGGCTAGCTTATAGTGAATAGATTGCGGCAAGCGCCAACGTATATATATGTATATGATCAAGTAAAGGACGGATGTTTCCACAACGTATTTTAGCAGTGCTGGACTTTAAAATGAAGCCTCATTTTTTTAGTGTGTCGCAGTTAAAAAAGAACTGAATTGCAAAATGAATCTCAGAAAGGCGAGGCTGGATGAGCCCAGGAAGCCGAGGTCTTATCAGAATGGAGTAAGCTGACATTGGATACAAATTGTGTGAAAGAACAAAACTCCTGTTCAAAAGGCATGGACAAAATAAGAAGACGTCTGAGGTCTATTAAAAAATTGTATTTTAAAGACACTGAAAGCTCGATTTCATGGTCTTCAGTCACGTGGAAGGATGAAGTTGAACGAGCTAGATGGTCACACCTATGCATGAGGGCAGAGCGTGCCTTCACTCCCCTGAATTCTGCAGACCTAAGAACACTCTCAAGGACACGTTCAAAGCCCTAATTGACAGCAGACGACTGAGGCGATGATGGACGATTATGTTAATTGGTGGGAAGCCAAAGCTAAGACAAGCACATCAGCACCTGGATGGCCAGCCTGCATGCTGCTAGACGTAGGTGGAAAAGTACTGACGGAGGTTAGAGTACCAACCAATTGTAGGGGACTGCATAATTAGGGGCCCTATAGTTTGTGTAACCAATGGGACGTCGAACATTTAGTGACGTTCATAGTAGCCATTTTGAAGGGAGGGCTTAGTTGCCCCACCTGATGTTAAGTAACCAATTACATACTCACACTCTTTTAGACTAGTATAGAACATATACTTAGATGAGAGCCTATCCCCGTTACTCGTAAGTTTTTGTAGTTTGCCACATAGGATGACATTAGTAACACGTAGGTTAACGTCAATGATGACGGGTTTTTAGTACATAAGCTAAGCTGAGGATTGAGTGTTTTCGAGTGTGATCGTTGATGTTTGTTGTACTCCCTGTTTTAGATAATTGATATTAAAACAGTTATCTTTTTGCCAACTACCTGAGTCGTTTCGATTATTGATGTATGAATAAAAATCTGCATCCTCATCCATCTCCAGGGTAATTGCTACTCATCTTAAAGGGCTGGGTTATCCAGTTCAATGTACCTGTGCACATTTGCCAGGAACTTTGGCATAATCAATTTGGGCAAGTATTCAAGGTTCGACTCTCAGCAGAAGCTTAACCTACCCCTTGGTGTAGTTGGTGGTCCTGTAGTCCAGCACTAAGAGACATCTCTTTCCGTATGATGTACTAGATAAGTATCCCACTCACTCCTCATTTAAGTACCCTGAATCCATGCCTGGAGCGGGTCAGAGAATGTGCTAACAAGCAATGATTCCTGTAAGTTTTAGGAAATTACAGTCCTGGCCAGGTTGTGTTCTTAAACTGGGTAGTGTCTTCTTTAATTGAAGGGCACCTTAAAAGAATACCAGAAATGCGTCTTATGTGTTTTTCTCTTTAGAAACTATTTGGCTTGATTGTCCCAAACTCCTGTGCATATGTGAACTGCAACACATAGAGAACACCTTGCACACACATGCTTCTACCAACCCTAACATGGGCTGAATTACCCCGAGTAACATTTTGAAAATAATTAAGAAAGCTGCCTTCCAGCAGGGCCTATGGGGCGTAACTAGCCACTCAAGTCAAAAAGAACTTAGAAATGCAAGGGAGGGTAAGTGAAGTGTGAGAGTAAAGACAGAGTTGGGGATTAAGGAGATTGGGCATAGCGCCGCCAGCCCACATCAGAGAGACTGCCCCCACATATTCCAACAGTCATCCACGCCATCTCGTTCACCCTCCATTGTCCCGCCGCCCCTCCTTCCCCTTACAAATACCTGATTCCCCAAAATAAAGAGGCTGGACCAGTTGGCTGAGTGGAAGTCAAAATTGCTGCAGCAGGCTTCATTGAAGATACATAAAGCCAGGAGTTATCTTAGAGGTGCTCTGTTTCTCCGCAACGCCTAAGGATTCTGCGCTGAGCGTGGCATCTTAATCCCCCGCCCTTATGGTCCTTGAGGACCTGTTGGGGTCCCGGTCCCTCCCTAGCCGTCCCTCTCTACCCATGGCCATTTTTCCCTTTACTTTACACTTTACTTTTTTAACTTTACTTTTTCCTCTTTACTTTCCACTCTGTCTCTTTTCTTGTTTGTTATTTTTTCTTTCCAACACTGTTCCCCTGTCCCTTTGTCCCTTTTCAGACTCTTCCCCTAGTCCTCCCCACTTGGGAGAAGCCTCTAACTACTAACCCCTAACTGGTCTATCCTCCACCCACCTTCTCTTCAACCCACCCAACTGTGACTCTGGTTCTCCCCCCCCCCAACACTTTCATTGCCCAGCTTTTCCCCCAATTCTTTCCCCTACCAGATCCAACGCCCATTTACTTCCATCCCCCAGGCTCCCGTTACCCAGCACCTTCCCCATCTTCATCCCCTTCCTAAATTCTACCGGTGCTCCCCAGTTCTTCCCAATCCCTGCTCCTCTTTGGCCCAAATCCCACTGCATTCCAATACCCCCATCCTTTGCGTTCCCAATTATTTTCCTACGATGAGCCCTTCCGTTCCCAAAGTCCTTCCTATCTCTGACGCTTTCCATCCCTCATTCCCCGGTTCCATTCCCCTTCCATCCCTACCCCCAATTGATGATTCCCCACTACTTCCCAGAGTCCCGTTATCTCCTAACCCCTTAGTCATCTCCCCTTGTTTCCGATTCCTTGTTTTCTCTCATTCTCTTCTGAATACACTCCCGACCCCCCCCCCCGCATCTTGGGGTTGGAAGGTCTTCCAAGCCCCCTTGACCTTCCCTTTACACAGGCTCTCCCCTGAGGCTGATAACTGAACACAGGCTCACTGGCACGTGCCTAAAGCCCCCTAAGGTTTAGGCCCCACGGTCATGGGTGATAAAAAAAGGGTTTTCTTCCTTTTGTTGTGCTTGAAGGGTTACTTTAAAACATCTCAGTGCCACATTGGTTTGAGAACTGGTTTGTCCCTGTGTCAAATTGATTTAACATTTGTACAGGTTATTCACAGGGCACTGAGACCATCGAATCTCCAGATGTTTTGGACTACTACTCCCATCAGTCCTAGCCAGCATAGGCAATGGTGAGGGATCATGGGAGTCGTAGTACGAAACATCTGGAGGGGTGCAGGTTGCAGACCATTGGATTGGCATTTCTTCTGCTTCTACGGGCTCAAAATGGGTACATTTAATTGTCACTTAAAACGTCTGCAGGACATGTTGAATGCAAACCAGCAAAATGCAAGGGCAGACGAAACTGCAATGCTCACTCTAAAATGAAGCCCACTGATCTCCAATGTTCATGACAGTAACAAATAGCTAAGATTTCAGTTGGTGGTGCTCAAATATCACTGGTGGCCTGTCTCCCTAGCTGCAGTCATGAGTGTGACACACCCTTGGAGACAACAAAAGACTGAAAACAAAGGAAATATTTTAAATGGTACTTTTAAAATGCTGTTGGACCACGTGCAATTAAGCAGACTTGCCAACAGACTCAAGGTTACAAGGAGCACATTTATTGCCGTGTTTTGGTCAATGTCATTTTGCATGTCCTTACTTGAAATTGAGGAAAAATGATAACCGCAAGTCGTAGCATGCAAGGAACTGCTCACTACTGAGCCAGGAGTAGATCCCAGCCAGGAAAATGTGCCTCTAATCCCAACCAGTAGCAGATACTTGTGATCCCATCAAGGGGTAGATTCATGTGATCCCAGCCAGGAATAGATACATCCATCCCAGCCAATAGGCAATTCATTTGATCCCAGCCAAGTATAGGTTCATTCGATCCCAGCCAGGAGTTGACACATCCGATCCCATCCAGCAGAAGATGCATGTGATCTCAGCCAGGAGAAGATAATCATGAGCCAAGCCAGGAATAGATATATCCGTCCCAGCCAGGAGTTGACATATGCGCTCCCAGACAGGAGGAGATACATGTGATCCCAGCCAGGAATAAGACACATTCATTCCCAGTCAGTGGAAGATACATGTGATCCCAGCTGGTAGAAGATAAACATGATCCAAGCCAGCAATACATACACCCGATCCCAGCCAGGAGGTGACACATGCGATCCCAGCCAGGAGGAGATACATGTGATCCCAGGCATGAGGATATAAACATGATCCCAGCCAGGAGAAGATACATGTGATTGCAGCCAGGAAAAGGTGCACCTGATCCCAACCAGTAGCAGATACATGTGATCCTATCAAGGGGTAGATACATGTGATCCCAGCCAGGAATAGATACATCCATCACAGTCAATAGGTAATACATGTGATCCCAGCCAAGTATAGGTTAATTTGATCCCAGACAGGAATTGACACATCTGATCCCATCCAGCAGAAGATGCACGTGATCCCAGCAATGAGGAGATAAACATGATCCCAGCCAGGAATAAATACACTCGATGCCAGCCAGGAGTTGACCAATGCGATCCCAGCCAGCAATAGATACACCTGATCCCAGCCGGGATACGACACATGCACTCCCAGCCATTTTGATTCAGCCAGGAGGATATAAACATGATCCCAGCCAGGAAAGGATACATCAGATCCCAGCCAGGAGGTGACACATGTGATCCCAGCCAGGAGGAGATACATGTGATCCCAGCCATGAGGATATAAACATGATCCCAGCCAGGAATAGATGCATCCGATCCCAGCCAGGAGAAGATACATGTGATCGCAGCCAGGAAAAGGTGCATCCGAACCCAACTAGTAGCAGATACATTTGATCCGATCAAGGGGTAGATACATGTGATTGCAGCCAGGAATAGATACATCCATCGCAACTAATAGGCGATACATGTGATCCCAGCCAAGAATAGGTTCATTTGATCCCATCCAGGAGTTGACACATCTGATCCCATCCAGCAGAAGATGCATGTGATCCCAGCAAGGAGGAGAGAAACATGATCCCAGCCAGGAATAGATACACCAGATGCCAGCCAGGAGTTGACACATTTGATCCCAGCCAGCAGAAGCTGCATGTGATCCCAGTCAGGAGGAGAGAAACATGATCCCAGCCAGGAATATATACACCCGATGCCAGCCAGGAGTTGACATATGCAATTCCAGCCAGGAGGAGATACATGTGATCCCAGCCAATAATAGGTTCATTCGATCCCAGCCAGGAGTTGACACATCCATTCAAAGGCAGCACAATATGCATGTGATCCCAGCCAGCCAGGTATAGATCCCAGCCAGCCAGGAATAGATCCCAGCCATCCAGGAATAGATACACCCGATCCCAGTCAGGAGTTGACATATGCGATCCCACCCCTGAGGAGATACATGTGATCCCAGCAAAGAATAAGACACATTCAATCCCAGTCAGTAGAAGATACATGTGACCCCAGCCAGTAGGAGATAAACATGATCCCAGCCAGCAATAGATACACCTGATCCCAGCCAGGAGGTGACACGTGCACTCCCACCCAGGAGGAGATACATTTGATCCAGCCAGGAGGATATAAACATGATCCCAGCCAGGAAAGGATACATCAGATCCCAGCCAGGAGTTGACACATTTGATCCCAGCCAGCAGAAGCTGCATGTGATCCCAGCTGGGAGGATATAAACATGATCCCAGCCAGAAATAGATACATCTGATCCCAGCCAGGAGTTGACATATGCAATTCCAGCCAGGAGGAGATACATGTGATCCCAGCCAATAATAGGTTCATTCGATCCCAGCCAGGAGTTGACACATCCATTCCCAGGCAGCACAATATGCATGTGATCCCAGCCAGGAGGAGATAAACATAATCCCAGCCAGGAATAGATACAACCGATCCCAGTCAGGAGTTGACATATGCAATCCCACCCCTGAGGAGATCCATGTGATTCCAGCAAAGAATAAGACACATTGAATCCCAGTCAGTAGAAGATACATGTGATCCCTTGGCCATCCTACCCAGGACACTTTCGGATCACTCCCCGGTGGTTGTATCGTTGAATTGGAGACCCAACCTCGAAAAAACGAGACAGTGGAAAATGAGCCCCATGCTCTACTTGACCATACTTTCACCTCAGAACTCGAATTCTCCATTGAGGAGTTCTTTGAACTCAATACAGATTTGGTACCCTCGCGTGCTACCCTCTGGGAATCATTCAAGGCCTTTACCAGGGGCATTGCTATTGCTAAAGGGTGTGGCATCCTGAAAAACATTCAGAGGGAAATTGCAGAGTGTGAATCATCCCTCGCTAACCTGCAGTCCCAATATGCCCAGGGCCACTCCCCCGACACACTGGCTTCATTGGGCTCAGAGCTCGAGGAATTCCGCAGACTTGCGGAGCAAGAAGTAAAATTCCTAGATAACCCTCACGCGGCTAGACGATAAGGGGAGGGTGAGCGACCAGGTCGCATGCTTGCCAGGCTGATACACCGCGAGTTTGGAGCCCCCAACATCCCAGCAATAGAAAAGACTGATGGTACACTGGCTACCTCATCTCAAGATATCAATACTGAGTTCTTAAAATTTTACACCACCCAAAGGTTACATATGAATTAATATGTATAATTAAAGGTATGACAAATCAGAAAAAATCAGAAAAAATCATCTGATGAAAGAATCATCAGATCTGGGGATGCCAGGTCATAGTGAACACTACTGCTAAATTGACATGTATATACCAATTTACATAACGAGTACAACAATTTTCTTCAAATAGTCGATTTACCTTTTTACAGAAGACGTAGAGAGACCGCAGCCAATGCATTTCGGGCATGTGCTCCATCATCTCCTGTAAGAAATGTTTGTAACTATTGTTGCTAGAGAGACTGGACATAAACTGCCCTGATGATGGAGCACACATCCGAAATGCATTGGCCGGGGTCTGCTACATCTTTTGTAAAAAGAACAAGCAGCACCATTAAAATGGGCCAGGGCACAGGTGTTGCAGATTCTGTGTTTAAGGGGGTACTTGGGTGCCTGTGGCATGTGTATGAGGGTCGGCTGGGCGGCCAAGGAAGGGGTATTGGTGAGGGAACCTGTCACGTCCCCTGCCCTAAGCCTGGATTGCCATGCCAGGTGGGCTACTTCTAGTACCCCCATCAGGCCCTCAAGGGCCTTGACATTTGCCCCCAGACTCTCTTGGAGTCAGTCCTGTTGCCTTTGGCGCCAGGCTCATGTGCTTAAGCAGTAATCTGGGCCCATAAGGGCATTGCACAACAACATGGATGCTTCCACATGGCTCAGTTCCTGAACTGAACTCTGCAGTCTAGCATTTTGGGTGTGGCAGGCCCAGAGACACCTGGGATGCCTGCAGGCTATGTAAGCCACGCCCAGACTCCAGTACATGCTTCGCGTTACTTTGCAATCCAGCAACGTGACGCTCATCGTGTTCAGCTGCATCTGCGAACCTCGGAAGAACAGCATCTGAAAAACAAAGGGACATCGTGAAAAGCAGCAGCTTAACTGTGATTCCACCACAAGCTGCCCTCCGCTCCTGCAACCATCATCCAAGGTACACCGAGCCGCCCGGATCATCGAATCTGCAAAAGGAGAGAAAAGGACATTAGACATTTTGCAATTGTGCCGGCAGCTTACCTCACAAGTCGCCCATCGACTAGCATCGCCTTGGGACTTCTTGCTCCAGGTGAGCACCGCAACCTATGAACAAAAGACAACAGGTTAGCAAAGGCAAGGCATCATAGCGCTGCGCATAGCGCCTACTTACCGCATCAAGGCGCTCTCAAGACACCATCACCTGTCGGCGAGTCCCAATTCAGCCAACGTTCCAGAGCGAACTTCCGCGCATCTAAGGAGAGAGAAAGACATTATTTAAATATAAGGAAGGCATACAGTATAACAGTAATAAGACCTAACTGAAAGACTCTAAATGGCTTGCATCAGTGAAGTAACTAGATCGCACTCTCCCACAAAGGTCAACGCTCCCCTGCCAAGAAGGCAGGACGGAGAGCAAGCCAAAACCTATAACAAGCTGAGGAAAGGTCCGGGGAGGGGCTGCGGGCATACGGGGTTTTGGGAGGCTCTTACCCCAGTTGCCCAGTCTTGAACAATGCCCACCTGTTTTCCAGGCAGAACTTCTCCGCCGATTATACCTGGGAGCGGCTGAGAAGGGCAACAGAGTCCCCACAGCTGGGTGGCGTCCCTGTGGAAACCAGGTGAGCGTAACAACGCAAAGCCTGCCAAATCAATCCACCTGGGTGCCATGGAAACATCAGAATTAGACCAATTGGCCCAATTGTTGGGAGAACTTCGTGCCGAGGTTCACTCTGCCAGACAGGAGACTAACGCTCTCCGGAGAGACTTATTGGTGACTAAAGAGCGTACCGAAGATATCAGCAGGCAAGTCTTGCAGTCACAAGCGGGTCAGACGCCTCTACCTGGGAACAATCCACTGATGCAAAATCCTAGCATGTAATCCACAGTCTCTACTCTGGTACAAGTTGTGTTACCAGGTACAGTTCCATTGGCCCCACGGGAGAGGTTTGCTGGTGATCCACGAAAATACGCTGCTTTCATGAATCAGTGTCGCCTTCATTTTCTTTGCAGGACGGGAGCATTCACAAATGACCAAGCCCGGGTAGCCTTTGTTTTATCGTATCTAAGTGGCAGCTCCGCAGATTGGTCGGTACCATTGGTGTCCCATGATGACCCTTTATTATATAACTTTGGGGACTTTCAGATGGAAATGGAAAAATTCTTTGCTCGCCATACCCGAGAACAAGCTGTGGACAATGAACTCCTTTCCCTCCGACAGGGGAATCATGATTTGTTAACGTACATCAGTACTTTCAATCGATTGGTTGCTGAAGCTAGGTGGCCTGAAAACAAAAGAACCACGTTGTTTCATTGGGGCTTACGAGGCGAATTAAAAGGCGTCCTAGGTCAAGTGGTTGATCCTCCCAGAGATTGTTCTGAATTCATAGACTTGGCTGTGCAACTGGACCACCGGTTGCAAGACCGAAAAGCAGACCGTTCTAAAGCGGACCCTCGGCCAGTGTACGTTCGACCTAGAGACAATGTATGTCGAGTGCAAGAAAATACTGTGGAGCACATGCAAATTAGAGGGGTATGACCCCCGCTAACAAAACAAGAGCGAAATAAAAGAAGACAACAACAACTATGTCTGGACTGCGGGAAGTCAGGACATTTCCTGAAGGACTGCCCAGTGAAACCTCCGAGGAAGATCGTTGGAGCCACGGAAAAAGATGAAGAGAAGGAGTGTCAGTCGGGAAACTACCCAGCTCGGCGAACGTAGAGGTCAGTTTGTCGAGTGAGGGAAAGGAGCCACCAACCTCACACTTTGCAATTTCGGTGATCTTAATTAATAGCCAACGGTCCTCAAGAATGCATGCCATTGAAGCATACATCGACAGCGGAGCAGTTGGAAATTATATAGATCAGGACCTGGCTTCAGAGATGGGGCTTCCCCTGTGTTCCAAGCCGACTACAGACAAGGTAACCACGGTGGATGGGACGGAAATCGCCTCCGGACCCGTAACTCAGCGCACAGCCGAGATAAACTTGCTGTGTCAGGACGGACATCGGGAACTTATTTTGTTCGATCTCATCAATGCACCTCAATTCCGGCTCATACTAGGAATGCCATGGTTAGTTGCTCACAACCCTTTGATTGACTGGCGGGCAAGAAAATCAACCTTTCCTAGCGACTGCTCTCCAGTCTGTTATTACCAAGAACAGAAACCTGCTTTCAGTATTTCTACGACTCCTGAAGTGGCAACTTTGGGAGTGACTAGTACCTTGCCTGAGGAATACCACGATTTCCAGGATGTATTCCAGAAGGACCAAGCAAACACGCTGCCACTGCACAGACCCTATGACTGCCAGATCGACCTTGTTCCCGGGGCTCAAGTTCCTTGCGGCAGAATCTATGCTCTCATGGAACCCGAAAAACCTTCATCTGAAGGCTTATTTAGACCAGTACCCCGCAAATGGATTCATTCGCCCATCCAAGTCCCCTGCAGCTAGTCCTTTGTTCTTCGTACCGAAAAAAGAAGGGCATTTAAGAACCTGTATTGACTACCGCGCATTAAACCAGATCACTGTAAAGAACCGTTACCCCTTGCCGCTCATCCCAGAAATGCTGGACCAGGTCAAAGATGCCCAAATTTATACCAAACTGGACCTTCGAGGAGCATACCACCTGGTGCGGGTCAGAAGCGGGGACGAATGGAAAACTGCTTTCCGCACCAAGTATAGTTTGTCCGAATATCAAGTCATGCCCTTTGGGTTATGCAACGCTCCTGCAGCGTTTCAGTATTTTATGAATGACGTTCTGAGAGAGTTAATTGATGTCTGCGCCCTAGTGTACATGGATGATATTTTAGTGTACTCAACTTCAAAACAGGATCATATCAAGCACGTCCGTTCAGTCCTCTCCAAGCTCCGTGAACATCGTTTATATGCAAAGCTGAAGTGCTTTTTTCACGTCACCGAAGTTGAGTTTCTGGGTTTTATTCTCACTCCAGGAGGCATCAGAATGGACCTGCATAAAGTGGACGCCATTTTGAAATGGCCATCACCAACATCAGTAAAAGGGGTACAGAGCATGCTGGGCTTTGCGAACTTCTATCGCCGGTTCATACCAGACTTCTCACAGGTCGTACACCCGATCACCGTATTGCTAAGAAAAAATAACAAGAAATGTGCCTGGACCGAAGAAGCAGAGAAGGCTTTTCAAGAACTCAAGAAAAGGTTCACCTCCACGCCACTCCTGCGACACCCTTGCCCCGATCTTCCTTATATTGTGGAAACAGACTCTTCCAGCATAGCAATGGGAGCTGTCCTCTTGCAAAGAGATCCAGTTACAGGCCAGCTACATCCAGTGGCCTTTTGGTCAAAGAAATTTTCTCCCCCGGGGGTGAATTATGCCATCACAGACAAAGAACTCTTGGCGATCAAATCCGCCTTTAAGGCTTGCGGCACTACCTTCTGGGGGTCAGACATACCATTACAGTTATCACAGACCACCGAAACCTGCAATACCTTAAGACAACTAAAGCCCAGTCTTCACGCCAATTGCAGTAATCCATTTTCTTCGCCTAATATGACTATGTCATCACTTTTCGACCAGGGGTCAAGAATGGAAAAGCTGACGCACTCTCTTGTACAGGCACTGATGACTTGGTATATACGCCCCCAGATCCAGTCCCCATCATATCGGAAGACAAGCTCTTGGGCCTGACTACAGCCCTAACCCAAGTTGAACTGAGAGATAAGATTCAGCGAACCATGGACCCAGATGCGTACCTCGCATGGCAAGCGCGAGGAGAACAATATTTCGTTAAAGATCACTTATCCTTGTTTAGGGATCGATTGTATGTACCCACCAAAGATTTACAACAACAAATTGTTGCTACCTATCATGATTCCCTGATCGAAGGGCACCCAGGAATCACCAAGACTCTAGCCAAGTTAAAACAGAACTTCTGGTGGCCAGCCTGGCGTAAAGATGTCATCCAATATGTTCAGTCCTGCGGAGTCTGTGCGCAAAACAAGTCGCAAAAACAAAAACCATCCGGTCTTCTACAACCTTTAGACATCCCTCCCACTCCCTGGCACACTCTTTCCCTCGACCTCATCACTGACTTACCTCCCAGTCATGGGTTTAACACCATCCTGGTAGTTGTGGACTTATTCTCAAAGATGGCGCACTTTTTTTCTGCTCAAAGGCCTCCCTGACACACCCACTCTAGCCAAAGTGTTCCTGAATGGTATTGTAAAACTACATGGCTTCCCATCAGTCCTGATCTCCAATCGAGGGAGCCAGTTCATCTCCAACTTCTGGAAAAAATGTTGTGCAATGGCACAAATTGACGTCAGGCTACCCACTAGCCATCACCCCCAAAAAGACGGCCAAACCAATAGGACCAACCAGACCCTCGAACAATACCTACGGTGCATTTTACACCATGAACTAAGAGACTGGAAAGATTTGTTATGGATAGCCGAGTACGCATATAACAACTCCTTGCATTCCAGTACCGGACAAACACCCTTTTATACCCTTTATGGTAAACACCCACGTACCTCAGAACTAGATGTCCCAACAGATTTGGAAATGCCAGCAGTAAAAACTCTTCAAACCAATATCACCCAGGCTTTCAAAAGGCCAAAGAACATCTTATTTTCGCCAAAGAAAAGCAAAAGCAATTTGCCGACCAACACCGGAAAAAGGCCCCAGACTATCAGGTAGGAGACAAGGTTTGGCTGGCTGCCAAATTTATACCCATTAAGGGATCCCGCACTTTTCAACCCAGGTACTTAGGACCTTACACCATCAAGGCAATTATCAATCCAGCAGCCGTCAAACTAGATTTACCACCTAACCTACAGATTCACCCGGTGCTTCATGTGTCCCTATTAAAACAAATGCAGCTTGGTACACGGATTGGGACACCACCAAAACCCATACTTATTGACAGAGAACCAGAATTCGAAGTCAGAGGCATCTTGGATTCCAAGCACTCAAGGGGCAAGCTGTACTATCTAGTTGATTGGAAAGGATTTGGACCCCAAGATAGGTCCTGGGAACCCTGTGGAAACATTCATGCATCGCGTCTGACCAAAAAATACCATAGAAATTTCCCAACTAAGCCTGGGCCGGACAGAAGGAACATCTTGAGAGGGGCCTTAGGGGGGAGTGCTGTCACGACCCCTGCCCTAGGCCTGAATTGCCAGGCCAGGTGGGCTATTTCTAGTACCCCCATCAGGCCCTCAAGGGCCTTGACATTTGCCCCAAGACTCTCTTGGAGTCAGTCCTGGTGCCTTTGGCGCCAGGCTCATGTGCTTAAGCAGTAATCTGGACACATAGGGGCATTGCGCAACAACATGGATGCTTCCACATGGCTCAGTTCCTGAACTGAACTATGCAGTCTAGCATTTTGGGTGTGACAGGCCCAGAGACACCTGGGATGCCTGCACGCTATATAAGCCATGCCCTGACTCCAGCACATGCTTCGCGTTACTTTTCAATCCAGCAACGTGACACTCATCATGTTCAGCTGCATCTGCGAACCTCGGAAGAACAGCATCTGAAAAACAAAAGGACATTGTGAAAAGCAGCAGCTTACCTGTGATTCCACCGCAAGCTGCCCTCCGCTCCTGCAACCATCATCCAAGGTACACCGAGCCGCCCGGATCGTCGAATCTGCAAAAGGAGAGAAAAGGACATTAGACATTTTGCAATTGTGTCGGCAGCTTACCTCACGAGTCGCCCATCGACTAGCATCGCCTTGGGACTTCTTGCTCCAGGTGAGCACCGCAACCTATGAACAAAAGACAACAGGTTAGCAAAAGCAAGGCATCATAGCGTTGCGCATAGCGCCTACTTACCGCATCAAGGCGCTCTCAAGACACCATCACCTGTCGGCAAGTCCCAATTCAGCCAACGTTCCAGAGCGAACGTCCGCGCATCGAAGGAGAGAGAAAGACATTATTTAAATCCAAGAAAGGCATACAGTATAACAGTAATAAGACCTACCTGAAAGACTCTAAAGGGCTTGCATCAGTGAAGTAACTAGATCGCACTCCCCCACAAAGGACAACGCGCCCCTGCCAAGAAGGCAGGACGGAGAGCACGCCAAAACCTATAACAAGGTGAGGAAAGGTCCGGGGAGGGGCTGCGGGCATACGGGGTGTTGGGAGGCTCTTACCCCAGTTGCCCAGTCTTGAACATTGCCCACCTGTTTTCCAGGCAGAACTTCTCAGCCGATTATACCTCGGAGCAGCTGAGAAGGGCACCAGAGTCCTCACAGCTGGGTGGCGTCCCCGTGGATACCAGGTGAGCGTAACAACACCAGAGTAGTGCTTAGGGATACGAAGACTGAGAGGGGTTTGGAGTAGGGGAGGGAGGACGCATTAGGTTGGAGAGGGCAGAGAGGGGAGGTTAGGGGATGTCTGTGAAGGTGGTGCCAAGGGAGGTGTCTGGCGGGGTACACCCTCCAAGGGCTGGACGTGTGGAGGGTGCGGGGATGGAAGGGGTGGGCAGAGCAGTTGGCTGTGTTTCTGGAGTGCCATAGTGCCCCTCTGATCTTGTAGTTGCTTACCATAATGGATGGTCTGCTGCATCTGCTCTGGTAGCTAGATTGGTTAATGTGGCCTGACGCACTATCAATGCATTCAAAAGGGAGCTAGCTTATAGAAGGAGGCAGTGTTCGATGCACAGCTGGAATCAAGCCCCTGGCTATAGCTAGATTTAACACAGTGGAAAAACTTCAGGTTCTGCTACAGTTAGTCAAAATGCAGCTAAATTCAACATAGTGGCTATACTCAAAATGCAGCTAAGTTTAACGCTGTGGCAAAATTCAAAATGCAGCTAAATTCAACACAGTGGCTATACTCTGAATCCAGCTGAATTCAACACAGTGGCAAAAAAAGTTCAGCTAAATTCAACACAGTGGCTATACTCAAACATTTAGCTGAATTCAACACAGTGGCACAATTCAAAATGCAGCTAACTCTCTCATAGTGGCAGAATTCAAAATGCAGCTGAAGACAACACAGTGGCTATGCTCAAAATGCAGTTAATTCCACACAGTTGCTATACTCAATATGTAGCTGAATTCAACACAATGGCAACATTCAAAATGTAGCTAGATATAAAATGGGTTCAATTCAAAGTGCAGCTAAATCCAACACAGTGGCTAGACTCAGAATGCAGCAAAGTTTAACACAGTGGCAACATTCAAAATGCTGAACAAAAGAGGCCTGGCCTTCCTAAATATATTTACTAGCACACATCTAGTTTGAGTGTGATTGCATAAACTGAAAAAAGGTTCTCAACAGATTAACCTCTAAAGACAGACAAATGTTGAACTCTAACATAGCTCTGGATATTCAAAATCATTACCCATGGCTAACCTAGTTGAAGTGCAAAGCATCAACAAGGAAAACAACAACTCGGATGGGCCACTATTTGACTTAATGGTCATTATTTAATCAGAAAACGTCTTGAAACCGGTTTTTAAAACAGAAAAAAAAATCATACTTACAACTTCACATAACCGTAAATAAAGTGAAATAAATTGGCAAGAGGCATTGCCTAAGAACATAAATCCAAATTGTACTTATGAACAATGTTAACTACCAATGTGCAGTAGTGACAAATACAAGATAGTAGTTTTATTCTGTATACATGATAAATGGAAGAAACAACATTTTGCCCATTTCATGTCTAATTCATAAAAGAAAGAAATTCATCATCCACTGGACTCCAACCTGTTGTCCTAAGGTTTTGGGAGTTTATTGCATTCCTGATGCATACGAGATTGCTTTCCTATGGTTCTCAATCAGTTACAAAAATAAAGAGTCTTGATTAGATAGAAGGCCAATCTCTGGTGGCTGTGGATGTGTAGAGACCAATCCAAGGTAAAAAAAATTCCAAATGCAGCTGATTCAACACAGTATATATACTAATATTTAGCTGAATTCAACTTGCAGCTAAGTTTGAAAAGGAGCTGAAGATTCAAAGCGCAGCTAAATTTAAGCACAGTGGCAAATATCAAAGCGCTGCAAGAGTTTAAACCGCGGTTACACTATATTTCAGGTAGATACAAGACAGTGTCAAGACAATCACAAATACAGCACTGGCAGTGCAACCAAATAGTCGTCTCTTACATGGAAGTTGCTGGCAGTCTGGCTGGGGTGCCCAGGGCAAAAAGGCAAACAGGTGATGGAGGTGCTCTAGGGAGATGGGTGTGCCGTGGCCCTTATTTTGCTGCCCAACATAAATATACATGCATCGATTGTGCACCACCCCCTAAAGAAATCAGTGACCTGTCAATCTAGGTGGGCCCATCAGGGGATTAGTGGACCTCCATGAACACGCATAACCAAACCCACCGCCCCCCCCCGCTTCCTCTGCGCAACACCTCACATAAATATAATAGCCCTGCTGCATTGTGATAAAAAACAAAAAATATATTTTTATGGTGGAGAAATAGGAAAAATAATACAGCGTGAGGCAGCTCCTTTGTGCAAAAAAGAGAACAGATATTGTATGTATTTCTATCATGGTCTTGCTGTAAATTATACATGGAATACATTGGCTCTATTTCAAGTGGGAAAAAACATGCCCACTGCCCTGTGGCAGGCCCACGGAGAGCATTCAGCATATATTAGAGCATGATCAGGGGCGGGGGTGGGCAGACTGCCCTCCTTTGCAAGGCACATGCTTGGTTGAACCTCACACCATTGAAACCTCTGGTGGCACATGTTTTCCACAAACCTGTTCATCCATCCCTATTGTGGATCCTGTGTGTCTTTAGAGTGCACAATTGTTCACACCTGCATGCTTGATTTGCTTTGTACAAATGCTATTCTTATATTGTAAAAGACCTCGCATCAGAACTATTATAATATTTCATATATTTCCTAGCAGAGCAGACTGTAGAGCCTATGAATTTTTCCATCCAATTTCTTCTTAAAATAGTGTTATGACACATTACTTATTTTAATATTTCTTGACGGTGAAATATAACCCCTTCCCAAAACCCTCCTGGGCCATTCATTTTGCTCATATTTGGGACATATGCAGTGGCCACAGATGAGAACAGTCCCTTTATTTTGCAAATGAACAAGACCAGGAGTGCCAGATTTCCCGGGGCAGATCTAGAACTTAGATGTTTGTCTAGGGGTTCTGATGGTTTTCACCGTAAAAGGATACGTACCCAACCAAACCAGCTTAACCCTCACAGAGATGCGCATAGACCTTGTCCAACAAGCGACAATTACAATTACAATAGTATTGTGTCTGCTTATGAGTAGAATTCACGATTGAGGGATGAGTGGGGGAGGAGATTGGGGTGTGAGATTTCGCCAGATATGTGGTTCGAAATGTGTGCGAATGTTAAGCTTTGTGCTATTAGTTTGGAGGAAAGGTCGAGACAGGTAAAGATCCTCAATAGAGTGTTTTGGTATCCAGAACGTATGTTCAAGAGAGGGATGATTGATTCAGATGATTGCTGGTGTTGTGGGAATGCCTTGGGTAGTTTGGAACATCTGCTTTGGGAATGTGTGCGTGTGCGGGGATTTTGGCATGATGTTTGTTGTGTCTGTTTGCATGTTTTGAATTTGGATGTTGAGTTGGATTTCATGACGATGATTTTGGGGGGAGGTGAGTTGCTAAAGGATCTCTCTATTTCACGGAAGACGTTTCTGCTCCCTGGTGCTAGTTTGGGAAAGAAACTGGTTCTGAGGGGCTGGAAGACACGGATTGCTCCTATTGTGAAGGACTGGATTGAGGGGATGTCTGAGCTTGCAACCATGGAGAGGGTTATTTATAAGCGACAAGGGAAGTTGAGATTACATGAAAAGATTTGGGATGATTTTCTGAGTTTGTATTAGTTCTTTGATGGTTTTTTGTATATTATATTTTGCATGTACTTAATTGCTTTGTTTTAATTGTATTAATTGATTTTTTTTATCTTTGTGTAAATCTTGTAAATAAATAATTAAATAAAAAAAATAATAATTTTTTCGATCCAATTTCTTCTCAAAATGGTGGTATACATTTCAGCATTTGAATACATTACTTATTTTAACATTTCTTGATGGTGAAATAGAACCCCTTCCCCAAACCCTCTTGGCCCATTAATTTTGCTCATATTTGGGACATATGCAGCTGCCACAGATGAGAACTGTCTCTTTATTTTGCAAATTAACAAGAAGGTGTGCCAGATTTCCCGGGGCAGTTCCTGAACTTAGATGTTTGTGCAGGGGTCCTGATGGTTTTCACCGTAGAAGGATACGTACCCAACCAAACCAACTTAACCCTCACAGAGATGTGCACAGACCTTGCCCAACAAGCGACACCTTTGAATGCACAAAAATACAAACTGTGCTGTTATTAAACAGTTTATTTTCTATTAACGTATTCCTTTCATAGTTCACACAAACATTTTCCATAGACAAAGAAAAGAAATGCAGAATTAAGAGTGTGCTTTTAATTTACAAAGTGTTTTTCTTGTCTACGTAACTTTATTTATTGAAAAGGCAACTATTGGGCTCCATATTTGGCTGCAGCCGAATATTTGTCCACCTATTCGGTATTCAGACGAATATTTAAATCTGCTATACGGTACACTCCCACTTGTGATTGTGCTTTCCCATTCTAAATCAAGGACTACAAGTGCCGAAATGTAAAAAAACAGGACTGGACGAGCATCTGATCGGTGGAATGAACCATCCTGCTATGCATGTGTATTGCAACAACCCTTCATCCTGCCCACGGCTAATTCTCCTCTATTCATCTCCTACCTGACCCATGTTGTTACCTACCTCTGTGCTGTCATTATGTCTTTTTATGTCATGCGCAAAGCCAATTGTAGTCCTTTTTCTGTGTTAGTCCACTGCTGACCCATGGTTTGGGAAACCCGATTAGCCTAGTACTGAGCTAATAAATCTTCGTACTTAGTCCCTGGCTTAATGCGAGTTTGTGGGGTGGGGGGCAAGGTGTCTTACCTGGATCTCTTCAAACACAGGCTGCTTCTGCTTCTCATGGCCCTGTGTTACTCCTGTCTCTTTATAGGTGCCGGAGAAACTCACAGGGACTCGGTGTTTCAAACATTCCAGGATATCTGGGTTGGACCACAATACGCCTGCACGCTTCCTTGAAAGCAAAAAAGGCTACACCTGAATGTTCTCGTTTTGCAACCGGTTGCACAACACTCTCCGCCCAGTCACTCGATCAGACAGGTGTAATGTGCAAGTGCGTGGGTGTTGTCAGCTAACCAGCTTGACAATAAACTGAATTCGCTAAAGGCTGGTTTCCCGAAAGACTGGTGAGGCACAGTCAGTCTTCCTGCAGAATTCCGCTTAAAACTACTCCCCAGGCCCTACTAACCTCAAATGACTCAATGTACTCCAGCCAACCCGCATTTCAAAGGTAGAGCCTGACTTGCGTCTAACACAGCCCCAACTCGGCGGGCTTTTTAGAGAAACCACATTGACTTACTTGAATCTGCTCCAGCACTAGTGCCCTTATTTTAAATACACCCTGTCATGTAATTGAATCTGCTCCGACTCGCAATGTCTTGTGTAGTCTTTGGTCATACATGACTCGGTAATGCTGTCTCTGGGACAATTCTAACACAATCTGTGTCCTTAAAAGTACATAAACACAGGGATCAGTACTGCAGTGAAGGCGTCTGAGGGTCCGATTCTCAACACAGTGTTAAGTACCGAAAACGCTATAGAAATGGTTTGCAACTTTTTTCGGTACTTAACACCTATTCTGAAAGTTGCGCATTGTTCCGAAGTCGGAATGAATGCACCACTTTCAGAATATGGGCACCGGTTGCTAGGATGGCCTGTAAACAAACCTAGCAACCGTCACTTTCGGTATCAGTGCTTTACCATGCTATTCATGTGGCACTCCTCCACTTTAGCGTCAGCCGAAAGGTGGAACACATACACAGTACCTCTTTGGTGGTGGTGTTGGTTTGGTGGTGTGGACGAGTGTTACGAGAATAGACAGGAATGCACAGTAAATGCATTTCTGGTACATCAAATTCTCTTGGGTGCAGTCAATAATACTAGGATGTTGCACAACTATTCCAGAGGGCTCTCAATATTATGATGCTGTCCTGAAAGTGCTGCTGCTTCAATATGCCACAGTGCTCTCAAACATGCCAGGTCAATGTGCCAGTCTGTCAGCTTCCACTTTGCCATAATCTTTTGACATGTTCAATTTAAGTGCGTTATCTTACACCCTCAGTCCCCCGGGTGACACTGAGGTATTCTCTGCAGCATTTTCTTTAATTTTGATTAAACTCGCTATTTGACGAAAATGCTGCCGAGACTTACAATCCGTTATCAATGAAAACAGGTGGATTGCAGACTCCTAGGCCCACTTCAGAAGAAGCGTGGTGCCTCGGCGTCAGGAAAAGGCACACTGAAGCGTGCTATTTACCATGCTCATTGTGCCTCGTTGAGAATCGGGTCCTAGTGTTTCCTTCCTCTGCGCTTCTCTACTGACATCTGAATCACTCTTAATCATTTGACCATTAAGGTTTTGAAGGTATTCACCCACATTCCGGAAGTGTTCACTTTGTCAGTCTTCTCCACCATACGTGTCATAATGAGATTGGTAAACAGGGTGGATGAGCAGAAACACTACAGATTTCAGTTTGGAAGGAATGCCGAACAACAAACATTTCGACTACTACAAAGGCGCACTGGCAGCAGCCTTAAGTTTTCCACATATGCAGGCATTGCAGCAGAGGGAAGTGGTTAATGCCCGGATTACTTACTGGTAATCTTCATTACCCTGAGTCCTACTCTTCCTCATCACAGTCTTAATCAATGAGATGATCCCACCTCCCAGACAGGTCTTACAGTAAAGATACCACACTTGTACTACGCTCCCTAGGGAAAGAGGCTCCTCCCCTTACTTGCACGACTGGAAAAGAGGAACCTCCACCCCACAATCCACCTGTATATACGCCAACGACACGCAAACCACTGCTATACCTCAAGATCGACTCCATCAAGGACATCCACACGCTCAAAACCTGCCTCTCGCTGATCCAGTCTTGGATGTCCAGTTCCTACTTGAAGATCAATCCCTCCAAGACCGAATTACTAATCCTTACCAACAACAACGAACACCCAGACATACAGACCTGGCTATCAACCATGAACCCTGATGGCTTCACACCCGAGCTCACCTCCTGTGCCAAGTCCCTCGGGTTTCACATCGAAAAAACACTTTTCCTTCAAGACACGCATAGCTAAGAAAACTCAGACAGCTTGGTATCAGATCTCCCTCCTAAGGAAAGTCAAGCCCTTCCTCCGTCTACAGCTTTAGATCCACCATTCAAACACTGGTCTTGCTGCATCATATATAAGGCAATTGCCCTCAAGTCACCCAGCTACGTTTCAGAGAAACTCATCAACTCTGACAGACAATGCACCATCAGAAGCCAGGACACGTGCAGATTTGAAATCCGCTGCAGCAAAAAGGAAAGGACCAGATAAGAAGCCTTCTCTGCCGATGCCCAATACTATGCAACCTCATCACCGTCAGCATCAGACTTGTGCCCATGCTCCTACAATTCAGAAAATAACTAAAGACCCACCTCTTCAAGGAGTCTCTCCTTCTCAACACCTATGCCATCACGTTCACCCCTGCACCATGAAGTGGGAGAATGGGATAACACCCTCCCCCCGATATCATCCAGACCATGGCCTAAGGGATCCTGGCCCAGGCACCCCCCACAAGAGGAGTTTGCTTATTTACCAGATGACAAAGTACCCTGCTTCAAAAACATGCATATACGGAGAGTATGCCCACTAGTACGCCCGGGTCAAGCCGACGCCTGCGACATGGATCAGCTCAACTAGAACAACAGCCACAAGTATTCACATCGTTAGAGATGCCATGACGACATAGCCAACAGACAAGAACACACATGCCACCATGCACACTGGTCACTCACACACCAACCAACACGAAGAATATACTCAGTGCTATGACATAGCGGACTGACATACCCACGGGCATCCATCATTGTAATTTTTCACATAGGCCTTCTACAGCACTGCAGAAACGCAAGACGCCTCAAGAGCTCGTGTATTTGCTTGCTGATGCTTTCTTGCTTCTTATCACTATGAAGATGCCACCATGTATATCTAATGCTGCATATGACACTCTGTCACCCTGCGACCCCCACGGTATGGATTATGTACCGCCACCCACAAACTAGGCCCAAGTAGGCAGCAAGCAAGAGTCCCCAGGCAGGAGCCTCACAAACGAAAATCCTCTCAGAACAAAATGCAAGTGTTGACCATGCAGAACGAGCCCCAAGAGCCCACAGCCAAGGCCACGGTGTTGCAATCTGCATGCCGCACGCCCAGCGCCAAGGTTATACCTGCAGGTGCCAAGCCCTCAGAGACAAAATACAAAATCTAATGCTCATAATTTTACTCCAGCTACGGTCTCCCCATACGTGACTAAGTCGAACTGACAAGGTGCCAAGCCTACAAGACAGAGTGTCATGATGCCTAGCCCCGGACATCCGGATCGAGTCCATCAGCCCCGGGAGCAGGTATCCAGATACTTATTAAAACCCCAACAGCCCCGGCTGGGGGCTGTTTGGATTCAGTCCTGGCGCCTTAGGCGCCAGGCTCATCATAGAAATCAGTCCTGGCGCCATATGCGCCAGGCTCATAGACTTTACTTACCTTATGCAAACCATGCTGCAAATGAGTCCAAGCCAACATGAGGCTTGGATGGGACTATTTTATTACAGGGACTATTTTTCACTTGGGTGCGGTTCTGGGGAACTTCTTACCTGGGACTACTTTGCAGGCTATTTAAACCACGCCCGAACAGCAGCCCATGCTTCGTGTTATCCTGCATCCAGCAGCGTGTCTGCAAGTCAGCATCCAGTCTTCTGCCACGCCCGCCTCAAATCCGGAGCTCCTAGACAAAAGGAAAAGAAAGGAGAAGAGGTTAGATCACGGACATTATTTGATTCCTTACCTGATTCCGGACCCAGCACAGCTCCGAGCCTGGAAAGGACATTATTTCAGCACACGTCGCTTCGCCAGCAGCAACGCCACGTTATACTCACCAGTCCACCGCATCTTTTGACTCGGTGCTGCCTCCATCATTTTCTTCGTCGAAACCCAGCACCTGGGGGGAAAACAAAAGGAAAAACAAGGTGAGCCGAGAAAACCGACAAAGACAATCTCTTGCCACCATAGGCTTACCTGCTTTACCACCGGAGGTATTATCCTTTAATTCGCTGCATCTTCCTATGCCGCACCTATAAAGGGAGAGAAAACAGCAAGTTAAACTCATGCAACTTTTACCGGACAGTGTTTGGTAATACAGACTCTTACCTGAACGCCATCAGCTGCCTCCAGGCAATATTCTTTTGGACCCAGCTGCAACCTAACAAGGGAATGGAACAAGAGTGAACATCAGACATATTGAACTTTTTGAACTTTATAGACACTGGAGTCAATATTCCTCCGGAACTCCTCCAGTACCTTCAAACCAGTGAAGTAACTGATATCTACACGCCCCTGCATGCCATGCAGGATGGAGAGCTCATCATTTAAAAACATAAGGTGAGGTTACCAAGAGGGGATATCGGAGGTGATTAGTGGGGAGAACGAGAACAGTTGGGGGGCCATCACTAAAGTCCACGGGTGGCTAAATCCCTTTCTCCACTTGCAGGAGAATACTTCTACGAGTCCAGCAGACAAGATTAGGCGGGCCAGTCCAGACTGTCATCTCTGCACTACGCATCACGTTGCTGGAGACCGCAGCTGTCCGGGTCCGATCGACGCCCCTGTGGGAACCAGATGAGCGTAACAGAAAACGAAGCCTATCTACAAATCCCCACCCGGGCGTAATGGAGACCTCAGAAACTGACCAACCAGCCCAATTGTCAGGGGAACTTAGGGCAGAAGTGCACTCCGCGCGCCCAGACACCAACGCCCTCAGGAGAGAATTGATTGTGTCAAAGGAGTGCACTGATGATCTTGCCAGACAACTGCTGCAAAACCAAGCCGGGCAAACACCACTACCTGGACTCGGGGGGGGGGGGGGAATTCAACCCCCGTTTCATTGAGCAGCCTTGTGCAAGTGGTTCTACCAGGGAGCCTTCCTTTAGTTCCACCCAAACGCTTTGCTGGGGACCCGAAAAGGTTCGCCGTGTTCATGAACCAATGCTGCTTGCACTTTTTATGCAGACCAGGAGATTTTCCAAACGACCAAGCCAAAGTAGCCGTTGTACTGTCATACCTTAGTGGCAGCGCAGTGGATTGGTCAATTCCATTAGTCAACCAGGATAACCCTCTTCTTCGGGATTTTTAGGGTTTTCAATTGAGCATGGAAAGACTATTCGCCAGACATTCACAGGTACAGGCCCTGGATAACGAACTTCTATCCCTACGACAAGGAAACCAGGACCTGCTAAATTATATCGCAACCTTCAATAGGTTGGTGGTGGAAACCGGATGGCCAAAGGTAAGCTGAATTACATTATTTCATTGTGGACTTCGGGGTGAACTCAAAGATGTTTTGGCCCAAGTTGTGAACCCACCACAGGATTGCGCGGAATATATAGACTTAGTGGTCCAGCTAGACCACCGACTTCAGAATAGAAAAGCCGATCGAGCTAAGTTCGAGAATCGGGTATTGGTTAAACCCAATGTTACTCCCAAGGGAACAGATGCATCAGACCCAATGCTGATCAGGGGGGTTAAGGGACCCTTAACTCAAAAAGAAAGAGATAGGAGACGACAGATGCAGTTGTGTCTGTACTGTGGGGCCTCAGGACATTTTCTACGGGATTGCCCTATAAAACGATCCAAGAAAGTAGTGGAGTTGCTGATAGAAATCAAACAGGGCCTGATTCGGGAAACGACCACGCCCGACAAGTGTAGAGGTCCGCTTGCCAAGCTTAAAGAAGGACACTCAGACCTCGCACCTAATCATACCAATGGTCCTTATTGATCCAAGGCAGCCATCACGTATGCACGCAGTTAGGGCATACATTGATAGTGGGGCCGTAGGAAACTATGTGGACCACGAATTGGCTTCTAGGATGAATCTACCTCTCTGCAAAAAGACCACTTCGGATGTTATCACCCCAGTCGATGGAACTGAAATTGCCTCTGGGCCTGTAACTCATTCCACCACAGAGATGACACTGTTGGGTCAAGATGGGCATCGAAAGACTATTGTGTTTGACTTAATCAAAGGCCCGCAGTTCCAAATAATACTGGGGATGCCTTGGTTGGAAACACATAATCCTTGTATTGATTGGCGAGAGAAGAGAGTAACCTTCCCGGAGTGTGCACACATCTGTTACCCGGAAAAAACCTTGAACAAAAGCCTCGCCACAGTCGCTAATCCAGTCATGCAGTTACCTCAGGAATATCAAGAATTCCAGGATGTTTTCCAAAAAGAACAGGCAAACACCTTACCACCTCATAGATCATACGATTCTCAAATCGACCTCATACCTGGTGCACAACCTCCATGCAGTAGGATCTACGCCCTTACGGAACCCGAAAACCGTCACCTACGACAATACTTGGACAAATACCTTGCTAATGGCTTCATTCGTCCATCTAAGTCCTCCGCATCTTCAGCTTTATTCTTCGTGCCCAAAAAGGAAGATGACCTCAGAACGTGCATAGACTACCGTACATTAAACCAGATCACGGTGAAGAACCGATATCCATTGCCGCTGATCCCCAAACTACTAGACCAAGTAAAGGATGCTTGCATCTACACTAAATTAGATCTCCGAGGGGCATATCATCTGGTACGCGTAAAGAAGGGTGACGAATGGAAGTCCGCTTTTCGCACCAAGTACGGATTATTCGAATATCAGGTGATGCCCTTCGGGTTGTGCAATGCAACAGCAGCCTTCCAGTATTTTATGAACGATGTCCTTCGTGAACTCATTGACGTCTGTGTTGTCACATACATAGACGATATTCTAGTGTACTCCTCCTCAGAAGCAGACCATGTTAAGCACGTTCATGCAGTCCTTGAGAAACTACGCCAGCACAAGTTATATGCAAAATTGGAAAAATGTGTTTTTCATGCTACAGAAGTTGAATTCCTTGGATTTATCCTGACTCCAAAAGGAGTCCAAATGGACTCTCGAAAGGTGGACAGAATTCTCAAGTGGCCATCACCCAGTTCAGTTAAAGGGGTGCAAAGCATGCTTGGATTTGCTCATTTCTACCGCAGATTTATTCCTGACTTCTCATATGTTGTACATCCCATCACAGCACTTTTGCGAAAAAACAAACGCTTCTTGTGGACCAAAGAGGTTGAAAAAGCCTTCCAAGAACTGAAATTGAAATTCACATCGGCACCTGTCTTAAAGCATCCACGCTTCGAGCACCCATACATAGTTCAACCCGATGCATCCAGTTTAGCCATGGGGGCTGTCCTGTCCCAGAAGGATCCGGAAACAGGTCAACTTCATCCAGTATCATTTTGGTGCAGAAAATTCTCAGCCCCCAAATTAAACTATGCGGTTACCGATAAAGAGTTGTTAGCCATCAAATCCGCCTTCAAGGCTTGGCGGCTTTATCTTCTCGGTGCCAGGCATACCATTACTGTAATCACTGATCACAGAAACTTGCAGTATTTAAAAACAGCCAAGGCCCAATCATCGCGTCAACTTCGATGGGCCTTATTCCTTGCCGAATTCTATTTCATGATCACTTATCGACCAGGTTGTAAGAATGGTAAGGCAGACGCTTTATTCCAAATTGGGATGGGAGAAGCATATTCGAACCCAGAACCGGTGCCTATAATTCCTAAACAAAGAATTCTTGGGATAACTACTCTACAGACCTTAGAAGATATTCATTTAAAGATCCAACAACTTTTCGATTCAGCAGCCCTGCAGGACTGGGTTAAAAGGGCCAAGATTATTCAGTTGTCAATGAGCTACCTTACTATCAAGGGCGTCTTTCTCTACCACACAAGGAACTACAAGAGCAAGTCATCTCCAATTACTATGAAGCTCTGATGGAAGGGCACCCAGGTATTGCAAAAACTGAAGCTAAAATTAAAAGACAATTCTGGTGGCCCACCTGGCGAAAAGATGTAAAGTCATTTGTACTGTCTTGTGGTATCTGCGCCCAGAACAAAAGTCAAAAGAAGAAACCAGCTGGTCTTTTACAACCTTTAGATATTCCACCCACACCATGGCACACCTTGTCTTTAGACTTTATTACAGATCTACCGCCATGTAATGGATTCAACACCATTCTAGTTATTGTGGATCTTTTTTCCAAGATGGCCCACTTTATTCCTTTAAAAGGATTACCTTCTGCTTCAATCTTGGCCAAGGAATTTCTCGAAAATATTGTTCAAATACATGGATTTCCTTCCGTATTGATCTCTGACCGAGGTAGTCAGTTCATTTCGCAATTTTGGCAGCAGTGTTGTCAATTGGCACAAATCGACGTAAGGTTATCAACCAGTCACCATCCCCAAACCGATGGTCAGATGGAGAGAACCAACCATCCTCTTGAACAATACCTACGTTGTATGCTCCACCAAACCGAAAGTAATTGCAAGGACATTTTATGGATTTCTGAATACGCATACAATAACTCTGTACATTCAGGAACCGGACAAAGCCCCTTTTATACCATATATGGACATCATCCTCGAACCTCAGAACTCGATTCGCCCCAGCACTTAGAAATGCCGGCAGTAACTCATCTGCATTCTGCTATTACACAAGCTTTTAAAGAGGCAACAAAACATTTGAAACAAGCAAAAGATAAATACAAGAAAAATGCTGATCAACATAGAAGTGAGACCCCACCATATCGAATCGGAGACCAAGTTTGGCTGGCTACAAGACATATACCTCTGAAAGGAACTCAGACTTTTAATCCTAGATATTTGGGACCTTACACCATTAAGGCCATTATCAACCCGGTGGCCGTCAAATTAGAATTACCCTCTAATATGCGGATTCATCCTGTCTTTCATGTTTCACTTCTAAAACCAGTTCAACCCGGGACAAGATTAACCAAACCACCTGACCCCATCCTAATAGATGGAGAACCTGAATTCGAGATAAAAAACATCCTGGACTCTAAAATGGTTAAATCAAGACTTTTTTATTTAATCGACTGGAAGGGTTACGGACCGCAAGAAAGGTCATGGCAACCTAGTGACCACGTTCATGCTCCTTTATTGGTGAAAAAATTCCATCAGGACTTCCCAGACAAGCCAGGGCCAAGGGGAAGAACAACTTTAGGAGGGGCCTTGGGGGGGAGTGCTGTCATGATGCCTACCCCCGGGCATCCGAATCGAGTCCATCAGCCCCGGGAGCAGGCATCCAGATACTTATTAAAACCACAACAGCCCCGGCTAGGGGCTGTTTGGATTCAGTCCTGGCGCCACAGGCGCCAGGCTCATAGACTTTACACACCTTATGCAGACCATGCTGCAAATGAGTCCAAGCCAACATGAGGCTTGGATGGGACTATTTTATTACAGGGACTATTTTTCACTTGGGTGCGGTTCTGGGGAACTTCTTACCTGGGACTACTTTGCAGGCTATTTAAACCACGCCCGAACAGCAGCCCATGCTTCGTGTTATCCTGCATCCAGCAGCGTAACGCTCACCGTGTCTGCAAGTCAGCATCCATTCTTCTGCCACGCCCGCCTCAAATCCGGAGCTCCTAGACAAAAGGAAAAGAAAGGAGAAGAGGTTAGATCACGGACATTATTTGATTCCTTACCTGATTCCAGACCCAGCACAGCTCCGAGCCTGGAAAGGACATTATTTCAGCACGCGTCGCTTCGCCAGCAGCAACGCCACGTTATACTCACCAGTCCACCGCATCTTTTGACTCAGCGCTGCCTCCATCATTTTCTTCGTCGAAACCCAGCACCTGGGGGGAAAACAAAAGGAAAAACAAGGTGAGCCAAGAAAACTGACAAAGACAATCTCTTGCCACCATAGGCTTACCTGCTTTACCACCGGAGGTATTATCCTTTAATTCGCTGCATCTTCCTATGCCGCACCTATAAAGGGAGAGAAAACAGCAAGTTAAACTCATGCAACTTTTACCGGACAGTGTTTGGTAATACAGACTCTTACCTGAACGCCATCAGATGCCTCCAGGCAATATTCTTTTGGACCCAGCTGCAACCTAACAAGGGAATGGAACAAGAGTGAACATCGGACGTATTGAACTCTTTGAACTTTATAGACACTGGAGTCAATATTCCTCCGGAACTCCTCCAGTACCTTCAAACCAGTGAGGTAACTGGTATCTACGCGCCCCTGCATGTCATGCAGGATGGAGAGCTCATCATTTAAAAACATAAGGTGAGGTTACCAAGAGGGGATATCGGAGGTGATTAGTGGGGAGAACGAGAACAGTTGGGGGGCCATCACTAAAGTCCACGGGTGGCTAAATCCATTTCTCCACTTGCAGGAGAATACTTCTACGAGTCCAGCAGACAAGATTAGGCGGGCCAGTCCAGACTGTCATCTCTGCACTACGCATCACGTTGGTGGAGACCGCAGCTGTCCGGGTCCGATCGACGCCCCTGTGGGAACCAGGTGAGCGTAACACAGAGAACCGCCAGGGTCCCACGTCTGGGACACAATCTGCAACAACGAAGCGGCAAGTTGGACACCTACAGCGATGGGAAAGACCTGCTCACCAGCCCTCAAGAAGACCTGTCCATTGTCTGCACAAACACATAGTTGCACATTGTTGCCAATGTCAGGTGCACCGCGAGCTCGGAACGACGAAGGTCCCAGGCTTGGCGGCTCGCGGGAGAACCAATCAGAATACAGGGGGGCTCATCACTGATGCTATTACTCTTAGCCAATCACCAGAGGTCCCCTTTTAACAATTCCAATGTAACAAATGTTAGGGACAACACAAGTGTACCACCTCACCCGTCCTCATCCAGTAACATTTCTTCCCATAGGCTATCTATACTAACCCTACCACTCACGGAACCAACCTAAAGTGGCGATAGGTTTTGTGATGATTTTCCCAGGTGACGCAAGCAGCCTGCTGTAAAAAGAGCCTGCGAGCCCCGCTAAGGATGAGAGCCTCTCCAGATGCATACGGACTGAGCGTATCCCTGCCGTTACTCTAATAAACAGCAGTAGTTGCTTTGCTCCTTGTGTGTGTCTCATACTCCTTGTGGGACGCGGGAGGAGTTGGGGTCTCTCCAGCCCCGGAGGTCCGTGGATGGCTCTGCCAGCCCCCGGGAGATCACCCCGACAACCACCTGACTCGTTAGACACCATCTGCCCCTCTCCTCCCTTTACAGCAGTACCCCTCCTCTGCACCCCTCTTTATCCTACCCCTGCTGTATATCTGTTTTATTACCTCTGAAAAGTGCTCTGTTATGCATCTGTACTGGTGTATACCTCTGTAAAGCGCTCCGTTGTGTATATGTATTGTTGCATACGTCTCTAACGTGCCTCGTTGCTTCTCAGAACTAGGTCAGTGCTCAATAAATACCCTAATAATATTAATAATAATAATGCAAACAGGTGACTAGGCACAACCAAACGAGAGGGCGGACGGGAAGTAGGACTGTGGCGAGGAAGAGTAGGACTCAGGCTTGGCGGCTCGCGGGAGAACCAATCAGAATACAGGGGGGCTCATCACTGATGCTATTACTCTTAGCCAATCACCAGAGGTCCCCTTTTAACAATTCCAATGTAACAAATGTTAGGGACAACACAAGTGTACCACCTCACCCGTCCTCATCCAGTAACATTTCTTCCCATAGGCTATCTATACTAACCCTACCACTCACGGAACCAACCTCCGTGGTTAATGAAGATTACTGGTAAGTAATCCGGGCATTACCCCTTCGTCCCTCTTCTTCATGCAAGTCCTAAACCAATAAGGAAATGACAAGCATGGACTGGTCACTCCGAAACAGACTAGAAAGATATCTGTGCATGAAGTGCATGCCTGCAACCCCCAACCCTGAGGACTACAAAAAGCAATCAACAGCCAGCACCCACTAAGGCCGACTGAGGAACACAAAGACTCCCAAGAGACAGAGATGGAAGTGGCAACCAAAAAGAGACTGGGAAGCCCGAGCAGTAGACCGGTCGATAGGTGTGAGGAGTCAGAAATGCGAGGCAGACAACTTGGTAAAGGTTTTTCACAAGTAGTAATTTCATTAAAATAGGGTGAGATAAATGCCTTGCTTTCCCTAGCCTAACAAGGATGTCCCTGCCTACGAAACTAGGACTAAAGGAAAACACTGTAACATAAAAAGGTATCTGTCCCTCACAATTGTACATACAACAAAATCATGTAGGAAATGTGGATGGGTGTTCAAGTTCAAGAAAATAACAATTATATTCAAATTAAACTAAAGATCCTTGAAACCAGGGTCGGATCCCCTTCTCCAAGTTCATTGGATTTCTAAATACAAGTTTCAAAACATAGAAGTTCTTTTCAAATTCTACTTTATGAATAACCCAAAGTTCCTTTCAACATCTAATTTCTGTTTCACTGCACACTTGAATTATCTCTGGGTTGAACAAAGTTTATCACTTGGCAAAAGTTGTTTTCCAGAAGCTTCAGCTTATCAAATGAAAAAGTCCTTGTTTCATATTTCCCATGAACATTGAAATATCATTTCTCTTCTTTGGAAAAGACAACTGTTTCAACTTTTGAATGGAAACAAGTCCTTGTTTCATATTTATAATGAACATTCAAATAGGATTTCTCTTCTTCGGAAAAGTCAACTGCCTCAGCGTATCAAATGAAAATGTCCTTATTTTATATTCCAATGAACATTCAAATAGGATTTCTCTTCTTTGCAAAAGAAAACTGCTTCAGTTTATCAAATGAAAAAGTTCTTATTTCATATTTTCAATGAACATTCTAATATGACTTCTCTTGTTATCAATGTTTTCAGCAAGATGGTTTTTACCAGAGTTTATTAAGCAACTCTAGTGGCATTGCCGCTTTCTTTCCACCGCAACCTTTCATCAAAATGTAGTACTTATGTGTCTTCTTCCTGGTTAACTAATCTGCCAGCACTACCACTATTAGGCCCTCTCCTGGTATACTCGCCTGCCAGGATAACAAAAACCTTTACCATTGCTACAAGTACTCTGTGATGAGGTTAGCTTCAAGTATTAGTAAACTGCTTCTGCTTCCAACAGGTTTGAGATTTGAAACTTCGTATATCAAGTTACAACACACATTGATTTCATTTCATTACACTTATTCATTTGCCATTTGTCCAACTGTGTCCCCTTTTCCTGGAATAGTTTAGCCAAGGTTTGTTGGTATTGATCTTCAATGTTGCCCCCTCTTGACTTTGACAATGCTGGGTGTAGCCAGGTTTCAGCACTGCACTCTCTAGGCCTTGGCAATGACAGTTCAAGATTACCCTCTCTTGACTTTAACAATGCTTGGTGTACCCAGATGTCAATATTGCACCCTCCGGGCTTTGCAATGACAGTTCTCTTGACTTTGACAATGTGGGTTACCTTTAGGTTTCACTGTTATGTAGAATCCTGTGCAGTTCCCTTAGGGAGCACTACAGAAGATTACAACTACAAGTACGAGCAATAAATCCCCTTTTGGTATCAGTCTGTACCACAATGATTTAGTTGGTAGCTGTGGCTAAGCAGGTCAGACTTATCTCAAGAGGGAGATGAGCAGTATTCAGGGTTTACACATTAGGACTACAATACTATGGAACAAGGAAACACTGACCAAAGCTTGGCATCAAGAATAATATTTATATTTATTGTACACACTCTGATGTTCACACACAAATCACTATTATAAAAGTAAGTTAAATCAGTCAAGAAAAGTATACACAACTCCCTATTTAAATTGTAGACAAGTTTGAGCAAGAGTGAAAACTGAGCAAAACGGCACAGTGAAAACCAAGCAGAAATGGCACTCTATCAATTTCTCAAAAGGGAGGGAAAGGCCACGTTACACAGGGATATACTCTTAAATACACCAGCAACACTTCCCCAGAAGATTGTGAACAAGTTAGGCAAGGCAGTACTTTAGCATGTATAATACTGAGGTGATAACCAAGCAAAATGGCACTTCACAAGTTTAAAAAGTGGGAAGGAAAAGGTGGTTATAAGAGTTAGGTGCACCAACACATTTCTAGGCGAGAAGCAATGTAGAGAAGGCAGTTGTAACAGATTTAACCAGAGTCAATAGGCCTGTGCCAGAGTCAGTGGTACAGGGCAAAGTGCCCAGGAGCAAAATGTTCTTGTAGCTACAGTCAAGTCTTTGTTGAACGATTCTAAAAGGTGGTTGCAGAAGGTGAAAGACAATGTTAGATGAAAGGGGCAGCCAACCCAGCAGGTAGGTAAAGGATTTAAAACACCTTTAGCAGTACCCAACGTAAAGGGAGGCCTGGCGGAACAATGTACCTTAAAAGTAGAAGAGGCTCCTGCGGTGGCGGTAGTTCCTGGCAGTTCCTGCAGTTCGGGAGATCCAGCATAGAAAGAGAGGCTCTCGTCGTGGAGGAAGGTTCGAGTTACTGCACTGCCCAGGGATGAAACCAGCCGCAGTGCTGCCAAACGCAATAAAAGGTACGCTCCTTTAAATCGCGGTCCGGGTAGACTGGTGCCTGCCTATCCGGTCTCCTAGTGCCTGGCACTGGCGACTGCCTAAGAGTGGGAAAAAGGGTCTCACTCTTAGCAGGAGAAAAAAAAAGAAACCCATCAAATCCAGCAAAGCTGCTGGGGGACTCTATAGGTAAGGGAATTTAGCCATAGAAGAGAATTCTCCCTAACATTGACTATTGCCCTTTTTTGGCTTTGGCAATGTAGAATACAGTTTACTTTTAATCTTGTCCCCTTTTGGCTTTGGCAATGATAGTTATAAATGGTTACATGTGATTTTAACGAACAGAAAAATAACAAACACTTTTTTATCTAAACATTTTTAACGAAAAAACATCAATATTTTTGTAATTTGGGGAGTCCCCCCAAGCCTCCTGTTTCCTTTTGTTTATAATCCCACCCACCCATATTAACCCCTTTACCCCACCCCATATATATATTTAAACATTCAGTAATGTTTTCATTATAAAGGTTTAGATATAAATGTTGTTTGTTATTTTCTGTTCTTTTAAATCACTGCATACTGTTATAAATTTCTTTCTCTTGGTTTCTCTTTATATGTGGATAATCCTCTTGGGTCCTCGCTACATGTGGACAGTAGCAAATATGCTTTCTTTCATTAATTCAGCATTTAAATAATTTACACCCAACATGCAGTGTCTCACGCAGCGCTCCGTGGTTACCTTTCTTAGGCCAACTCACCGGTCTTTCCTTGCACTTCCGTGCTCTTTGCTGGTGCTGTGACCTCTTCGATCCTCGCGATCGGAGCCTTTAACAGCTCTGGTTTTGTTTCTGTGTCCCGGGTCTCTCCTGAAAGGAGCCTGCTTTGCTCCTTACTTTATCTGACACTTGCCAGTCACCGGAGAGGAGAGCAGGGAACGGGAAAATGTCTTTCTTCTGAAAGGCAGCCAGTCACCTTAATGCTTTCTGCTGCGAGACCTCTGCAGTTTGATCTTCTTAATCCTACGACTCTCTGCACCATTTCCGACTATACCTACAGCGGCGGTCCCGGCGTCTTCATTCCTCAGCTCTGCCTGCATGCACGGCTGCTCGCTGCTTTCCCAGCTAATTCTACCATGACTTCCAACACGATTTCTAATGGCCTGCACCTGAAGGGGCTTTAAATAATCAAAGGTCCCGCTCGGGTGTGGGTCATTAGAAACACTAGACTGCACATTTTAATTTTGTGCCTGTAAGTCCCACTTCCTGGTCCCATTGCATAGGGCATTATGGGACTTGAAGTGTCTAATGTATGGGCTTCCTTTAAAGGTCTTATTTTCAACTTTATCAATCTCACTTTGTTTATAAAAGGTATTTTTAGAAAGGGGCCTTAAAGTAATTGTTGATTGATTTTTACTTTTAGAGTTCATATAAATTGGGGAATCATATATATCACGAGTAATGGTATTGAGGTTCTGATCCTTATATACTCTATTCCTAGATTGACCACAAGCGTTTTTCCTTAATAATCTTTTAGGCGTTTTTAGCAAGGGAAGTTTGACTTTGCCAGCCCACCATCAAGTATTCTGACACTCTGGAAGTTTCACCCTCCAAAGCGGATGAATGCTGTGTCTCTCCTTGTGGAGCCCTCCTATTCCCTTGGGGGCCTTCTCCTCCCAGGTGATCCACCTGGCTAATACCACCCCCAGGGTTAGGATCAGGAAGCGTCTGCCTTTAAAAGGCCTCCTTGGAGGAGACTTTAGGCAGGGATTCTGTGAGGACTCCGCAGGATTCCTCACATAGGAGACAAGCAAAAAGACCCCAGAAAACCAGCAAGTGCCCAGGGAGAGCCTGCTGCCTGGCCATGGACATCATTTGGGGGTCGCCAGGGGTCATTCCTGTGACCTCTGAGGTCTCCCTTGCTACCCCTTTTGGCACCCTTACTACCCTTAAAAAAATGTTATTTTTTATTTTTTGACATATTGACGTTCCTGGACTGTGGCCAGTGCCACGTGGCTCTTTGTTTCTAGTGTGGCTGGCTTTCTTGTTCAGGCTTCTTAAAAAAAACAGGGGGTTCCACAAGGGTAACACTTTGAGCAGGGACCCTAAATAAGAAACACTAGGAATTACAAATGATTTGTCTTTCTGGAATTATATACAATAATGGCTAGGCTCATTAAAGGTTTATTTCAGGCACACTTCGCGGCGTGAGTTACTGATATAAGCTGTTCTGAAACACCTCAAATTCACAATGCAGACTAAAACCTCCAAAATCATTTAGAGCAGACTAAGCATCCATTTCGGACTATGTATTTTGCTTTTCACAAGTTGCAGTTATAGCATGTTTTTTTCTGCCGTTGTCTCGGTTACGATCATCACAAGACATTCCATCTCAGTGACTTTGGTCACTTGACAAAATCGTTGTGCCTCAAAGCTTGTGTACAGTGTAGAAATGTTTGACAATAGCACATAAAGTGGCCCTTGATTTCATTGTGCCACAATTCATGCTTTGTTGTAATCTGTCTTTCTGTCTTATCCCCATGGCATGCTATTCAGGATGTTTGCATGTATGAGGTAATGAGTGCCCAAAGTACGGAATGCTGTGTGAGTGCGCTGCCTTTCCTGCGCTACTCCTAATTATTTAATACACAGTTATGAACCTTCCCAATGGTATGTATTTTACCAACCTCTGAAGCCTGAAACGTAGATGCATGCAGGCTTGACATTTGGTCAACTTTACACCAGACCTGCAGATGAACTGGTCTGCTGTTAAATCTCAGTTACCAGTTTAATGGTATCCACTACAGAGTGTAATTTGCTTTTTGCTAATTTTACTACAGTGGGTAAGATTGCTATAGCTGGTAAGATAGCTCAGGGGGTTGAGCGCTTGCTGCTGCGATGTGTGTGTGATCTGCAGGTTGCAGGTTCGAATCTTGGCAAAGCCAAATCAGCCTTTCACCCTTCTCAGGTTAATAAATGAGTACCAACACAGGTTGGCTGATATTGTGTGTATGTTTGTTCTATATAAAGCGCTTAAGCACAAGTGCAACATAATCACACATCATTATCATGTGGCCTTGGACATCTGCTTGCATTCACAGTAATTTGGTAATATGGGCCTATACACACTGATATTAACGATGCATATTTTGATCCATTCTTGTATGAAATGTGCATCACATTACAGTGATATTGTAACCATATTTTTCATAGTCTACTTAGGAACAATGCTATTTGATGCCATTTCCAGTTTTGTGAAGGGTTAAAAGGTTTTTGTGGGGACTCCATCTCAGACTTCACAGCGACTAGCTCACCGAAAGTGGAAGGCGCGCAGAACTCGGTGGGAGCCTGCAGGAGACAGTCAGCCCTTTTCTCCTTCTGCCCTAGGAGCACAGACAATCACGAGGGCCTGCTATAAAGGTCCCAGACAGCCAGAGTGTAATTCCAAGGCTGAGGGCAGCCTCCCAGGTGCTCTGGCAGTTGAGGTGTGTTATCCTTAACACACTCGCAGTCTGCAGTGAAGCTAACTCTATGAACATGACGACTCCTACTGTAAGTACTTTCAACGCCCCTGACCTGGACTTTGCTAAACCCCAGTTATCCTGTTACTTGAGGTGTGCCAATAAATACCTCGTCAAGCTTCTACCTTGTCCTGTCATTTGTCTAGGCCACCGCAGTTGTGTTCCATCACTTCCGGATGTCACTTGGGATGGGGTCAAATGGCATCACTTCCTGTGATGTCATCAGAGGTCAAGGGTCATGGGATGTCACTTCCGCTACCCCTGGCATTTTGGTAACGTTTTCTTTTTTGTGACCCTTGTTCTAGAGGAAGAATACAGAGTGTTGTTATCGTTAAAAGCTGTTATGTAAGGGGTCGGGGCTCATACATGGTGCTAAGCATATGCCATCCTTTTTGGTTCAAAGAGGGCCGTAAGGGCGGTTGAGTTTATGGGAGTGACCCGCATTGAGGTCAGAAATTATCAGGAGCTTCAGGTGTGCTTCATTTGTTAAAAGAGGGCGGGGAGAAAGGGTGCAAACGCACTCGGTGGACTAACAGAATGGACAGTGGAGGTGGATTCACAGGGGTCTTCCCCCATGCTGGCTTTTCACAGGGCTAACATTTGGTGAAATTATGGGCCTGTGCCCTGTTCTCTGTACCACAGAAAAGCACAGCAAACAAGGAAACGCAGGGCAAAACCAAGGCCTGGAGAGGCGCCAAAAGCCAGAGCTGGGCAAGCTGGCACTGAGGGGACCAGAAGGGAGTCCATGCACACACTGAACCAGGGATAAGACCAACCCACAGCAAACAGAACCACAGAAGGCTCCCATACTCTCGCGAGCGCAGTGTAGGGAGAAAGTCAGAACAAGGCCATAAGAAGGAGGAACACCAATAAGAACCCAGACAAAACAACCGAAGGCCAGAAGGAAAGGAACGCAGAAGGAAGGAAAGGCCGTGACAGGAGCACAAACCAGAAACAACCAAGGAAGCCCAGAGAAGGACAGGCCTGCCCCAGGAAGAAAACACACCCAAGAAAAAAATGGGAGAGGCAGGAATACGACCATCCCGAACAGCAACGGCCAACACCTGAGTCTGAGTTGTGATTCCTCCCCCCTCTAAAGACCTCTGTGGGAACAAACAAACAAAAAACCGCTACACCATTCCATTAACCATGTGATCTTGGGCGCATGAATCATTTACAACTACGGTACATCTAAAATACATGTGCTCCAAAAAGCTGATTTTTCCTTTTCTCAACCGCCAATAATGTGAACAACACCATGTGCATTTTGACTATGCGTATTACTAGCCAGATCAATATGGATACTATGGAAATCGCCACAATCATCAAACCCCTTTCTGTACAGGTTCCCCAAGTGAAGGTATCTCCCTCTTCCAGGCCTAAGTCACTCATAGAAACATTATTTTTATTGAGATTCATTTTGATTGTGTACCCGTGTTTATGCTTTAGCAGGTACTCTATGTCAGGGTCAATGCGAAACCTATTTTTCTGAAGAAAATCAATGTTCTCTATGTTTCCCTGCCATAGATCGCGATCCACATGAAATAGAGTCAGCCCCCCAACTGTCACCACCATATCTTTAGGGACAGACATGTAAAACACATTGGGCTGTAATGGTTTGACGAGTAAATGCTGAACCCATATGCATGCATAATTATTTGCCGACCCCATACCCTCACCCGGAATAATTTGGCTCACACATTGTTGTCAAGTGCTGGCAATAAAAGGCCTTAGGTTTTTATTGTACATATATGGTTATGGAGATAACAATAATCATGTATCATCTTAGTAACATACTTTTGGGCACCAGGTCTTGGGGTTACCCCCTCTGGCCCGTGCCCACCTTCTCATGTCCCATGACTTGTTGTGAGCACCGTACAGTGCCTTGTACTTCTTTTCCTTTGTTCTTTTCCTTTATTTGTAGGGTGGGAGGGTTTTGTGGTAAAGAAGCAAAGGTTTGGAAGGCACTGAGTAAACAGTGCACCTCCTGTGTGTTTGGGTCCCCGTTCCGGGTCCACAAACTATTTGTGTTTTCTCAGAGCATGCCGCTCTGTATTTATAAGACCCAGGGGAGCCCTGGGTCTTTGATATGTATAGTAGTGGGGACTGTTGTGTTCCAGCTCCCGTCCAGATAGCCGACTGTCTGGCCCCCTGGGGGAGGCAGGTCTTTGAACCTGATCCCTGCATGACTGTTGGTTTCCTTAGGTGCTTAGCACCTTGCTGTATGGAGGAAGGATGTGGTGATTGTTCACACCTCACCCTTCCTCAGCTTTGTGTTGCACAGACTGTGTGTCTCTCTGGCTTGGGGGAAGGAGAGGAGCAGAGAGGGGGAGAGGTTGGGCTGCCCCTCTCCAGGCCTGCTGATGGTAACAGCAGTTACCCTGCCTCACTTTGGGCGGCCCTGCAGCATTGCCCAGAATGAACCATGATTGAGATGTGTAATAGTGAAATTTTTATTTTTTATTTAATTTGGTTGGTTGAGAAAATCAACCTTTCAAATTTACAAAAGATAAACATTTCAGCTCAATTCAGTACTACTATATAAAATACAATTCATTTTACATAAACATACAAAAAACAAACATCAACATCAACAGTCGAAACAGTTAAAAAGTATGACCTAATTGTGTTTTATAATTTAGCAAGATGTTTGAGGAAAAATTGTGTCCAAAAAATGTACAATTGTGATTTTTATGGCTAGACTAGGTGAGGAAAATAGTCGAGGCCAGATGTCAATTACAGGAAAGTTATTCAAATCAGCAAAGAATTTACCAAAAAGAAGTGTTCGTAAGGGAATGAGGTAAGAGCAATGGACAATACAGTGCTCTAAGGTTTCTCTTTGGTTTAATATCCTGCAGAAACGGCAAATATTTTCTTCTTGTGTAATCAATTTCCTTCTAGCTAGAACATCTAAAGTTGGCCATAGATTTAAACGAAAATGAAGTCGTTTATTACGGAAGATGGATTATGGAAATTTTAGTAGATAATCTGCAGTGCTGCTATAGGTTTTGTGGCCAAATGTTCTGCGGTCAAAGTCCTTATATCCAAACAATTAGATTGATTGCTACACCAATCATACTGCAGAATTTTGATTTTGGCGCGATTTTGGTGAAATAACAATGTATCAAGATCAACTGATACGTCCACCATAGCGTCTAAAGTAAATTTACACCAGCTCTTGGTAAAAGCGGATTGTTGAGACAATAGATGAGACGCCACTTTACCAAGGATATCTGGCTGAGTAAAGGATAGCAAGCATTTTCGCAAGAAGGCACAACATTTCCAAATAACATATGAAAACATCGATACAGACCCCAACTCAAACCGAATTAGAGCGAGAGGGGTACTGTTCGGAAGATGTAATACTTGTTTCCAAAAACTGGCCTCTAAGTTATTCCATAATGATACATTTTTCATAGGTAAAGATTCTGCTCCATAAGTAAGCATTGGAATAACTTTTTGCTGATAATAAATAAGAACAGGTTCTATTGAAAATTTGCCAAACTTACCCAACAGGATTTTAGCTTGTGAAATTAGGGAACGAAGTTTACCACGTAGATTTAGTTCATGGTCAAAACTGGTGACAGATGTTGAAATTAATAGGCCCAGATATTTATATTGTGCAACATTGTCTAACACTACGTTGTCTATACTCCAACTAAAAGGTTTAATCTTCACAGTCGGGTATGCTTTAAAGATAAGTGTTTGGGTTTTGGTTGTGTTAATCACGAGTTGATTATACTTTACATAGATATCTAGACCATTTAATAATTTTTGTAAACCTATTGGAGTTTTTGAAATAAGAACAAGATCATCAGCATAAAGTAAATAAGCAATTTTATGAGTGCCCAAAGAGGGAGCATCACTCTGGATGTTATTCAGGGTTATTCCAAGATCGTAGATAAATAAATTGAATATTATTGAAGCTAGAATACAGCCCTGTTTAAGGCCTCTATGAGTGTAACATTTTGACGAGAGGGCACCCGCCATGGTCAATCTAACTTGCATTGATGTATTAGTATGAAGCAAAACAATTAGTGAAATTTGTTACAGAAGTACTAACTAACCACATGTGCTTAATGTGAGAAACCTGAAGGTGACTCACCCGTTAGTCCCTGGGGATCTGTCATGCAGGTGGCCAGTACACGGCTATCACTATTGGATCCAGTTCCTGGGGGTGGACCAGTGCAGGAGGATCACCTGGATGGGCGGTCTGCAGGGAGTGGAGGTGGGACACTGATGGGTGAGACGCGGTACCCCCTTCCTTATAACACCTTTTCCCCATCCTACCCCGTAGGATATTCAGAAGTTCTACCCCTCTCCCCCTTTTCAGACACAAACACTTTCTTACACCGTGAAAGACACCGGACTAACACCAGAGCCATTTACCTGGCAATTCCCAACACAAGGGTCAGGCAAAATCAGTCAATTGACAATAACTATGCACACCTGACAGCCCTTTCCCTTCCCAACAGGGATCGAAGGTGGAGCATGAGCGCACACGTTGAGCAAGGCAGAACGCCTGAGGGAGCAGCTATTGCGGACCGGCAGTTCAAACAGAGGAGAAATGCGACGAGACCTGGAGGGATGACGAGGAGGGAATTGCCCTTGCCCTTTTCAATTCAGACCTGCAAATCCTCCGAAAGGGAAATCATAAGACCAGGAAGTCGAGCTGGCGTGTGGAGTGACAGGTGTCAATGGCATGAACTGAGGCAGCCGACTCAGCCCTTTAAGACAAGGTAGCAATACTGTGAGATGAATGGGGATGCAGAAGATACTCAAACATCAATAATTGAAACTACTCGGGAAGTTGGCAAAGTTGACTGTTTTAATATCAATTATGTAAAACAGGGAGTACAACGGACATCAACAGACGTCCCACCGCACAGTCTCAATGATTTTCATAAAAAACATCATATTTATAGTGAAAACTCATCATTGATGACGTTAACCTACGTATTTACTAACGTCATCATACATGGAAAACTACAAAAACGTATTAAAAAGAGTGATTGGATAAGAGGGAACATCTAGGTATACGTTCCATACTAGTCTAAGACAGTGATAGGCTCCTTAACATCAGGTGGGGCAACTAAGCCCTCCCCTCAAACATGTCACTATGAACGTCACTAAATGTACGACGTCCCATTGGTTACACAAACTATAGGACCCTTAATTACGTGGGCCCCTACAATTGGTTGGCACTCTTACATGCGTAAGTACTTTTCCACCTACATTAGCAGCACGCAGGCTGGACTTCCAGGTGCTTGGTGAACTGGTCATAACCATTGCTTCTCACCAATTAGCATATCATCCACCATCACCTCAGTAGTCTACTGTCAATTAAGACTTTGAACTCTGCCTTGGAAATGTTCTTTGCTCTGGAGAATCCAGGGGAGTAGAGGCACGCTTTGCCTCACTGTGTAGGTGTGGTTCATCATGTTCTTCCTATTTCATCTTTCCACGTGACTGAAGACCACAAATTTGAGCTCTGGTGCATTTATAATACTATTTCTTAATAGACCTCTGACTTCTTTTTTGTTCTTATCCATGTCTTCTGAACAGGAGTTTAGTTCTTTCACACAATTGTAACCACTTTCTGCTCATTTTAGCTCGATACGACCTTGGCTTCTTGGGTTTGATCCAACCTCCCCTTTCAGAAATTCACTTCTGTGTTTCAATTGCTTTTCAACTGCCACACTGAAAAAGAAAGAAAGGATGTCCTTCTTTCTCTGGTCCAGCACTACTATAATACATAGCGGAATCATCCACACTTTACTTGCTCCTATATTTGTATACAATGGCGCATGCCGCAATCTATTCACTACATAGCCAGCCTCAGGATGACTTCATCTGCTTGCGTTACCATGCATCTGTACACGTGTAAAATGACTTGACATATTCATGGTTTCTGTGGCATACGCTTCTTCACCTCAAGCTCGAGATGTCACTTATCCGTGATGCTTTCTTGATGCCTTATAGAACATATGCATTCTCCTATCTCTGCATCTTCTCTATGTACATCAGCCTTCCTTCATGTGACGTCATTAGCAGTCTGCTCTTTCGTTCATTTGTTCTGCTTCTTCTGGAATTTCATTTAAATGCCATTTATACTGTCTCGTATGTTGATATGGCTTTCTCAATGGGAACCTCACTTCCAGGATTTTCCTTGGTATCAGTATTCTCACTGGTAACGCACATGTCTCACACTCTGGTCCTCAACATATAGGCAATATGGGCAAGATGGTTGAGGTGGGGGTACTTAGCTCCTCCTCCACACTCCCCCCCTGGGCGATTCATTCTTTTCTTATGATCCTCTATGTTCATCTCATGAAGTATATCAGCATAATCCCTTCTTACTGGTGCAATCATAGACACATTTGTCGGTAGACCTTGTGTTTTTACGTGTGCTACCTGTGTAGGAGAAAGTTCCAAAAGCCTCATCCTATTCTGATGCCTTCTCATAGCAGCAGAAAATGACAGCCATAGCGAGTCCACTATAACCTCCATGTGTGTACTCCCTTCAAAAGGTAACCCAGGTTTATTTATCACAGACTCCAAGTGGCTGTTAGGCTGAGTTGCTCTCTGCTTCTGCTCTCTGCTGTGCCTGCTCCTGACCACTGCCGTCGGGGAGAGGAGGTTTGCATCGGTTGGAAACGTGGCCCTTTCACTAATGGACTATGGCCTATAGAGTGTAAATATACTTTTCACTCTTTCTCTCACTTGGAGAGCGGACTCAGTGCCTGGGACTCTGTGATTGGGAGTCTTCTGATTAGGTCTCTTGTGGCGTGGTCTTTAATTTGTTCTTTTTTTTCTTATAGAACACCTCCCCCTTCACTGCTGACTCCGCCCACTATACCCAGCACTCATACAACTACTGTCTCCCTCGCGCACCCGCGCGTGCACCCGAAGTGGACTCCAAGTGGCTGTTAGGCTGTTTGTGTTTGCGGGCGCGGCGAGTGGCTGTACCTCCTGTCTCTGTAACCGGCAGGATTCTTTTTTTTTTTTTTTGCATGACCCACTCCTCCTTTTTGCCTGCGACGGGTTGGGTTAATAGCTGAGTGCCGTTGCAGGAGGGGCGCTCCCTGTGGGAGTTGGAAGAGGCTGAAAAATGTGTACATATTAAATAGTGAGCACAGTTCGAGTATTTCATGTACTAGTTTCGACTTATTAACGTCTTACAAACCGCTCCCAGTACAGGGAGAAGTATTCTCTTGAGCTCTGGCCGTACTTAATCTTCCAGTATTAGCTTACTTTGTTTGTACAAATTGGGGAGGGTCACTTCTGGGCAGATTAACTTTTCTATGGGGATAATCAGTGAGCTGTAGGTAATTTTTGCTAATTAATATCGCCATCTGAATTATTTGACAGAAGGAAGGGGCGGGATCTGTGCTGCTCCAGTGAATTTCACAGGCTGTTTACAAGTTCAGCTCGTGCTCAATTAGCTTATTGTTGTTTGTTCTTGTATGTTTATTGACTTCCCTATTTTGGGACTTAAGGTCTGTGGGTTATACTTCTCATATTGAACCGGCCGGTGCGGGTAGAGGGGCTGTTTTCTGTAGCCCTCCACAAATATGGCGGGTTCATTGAGGAGTGGTAAACTGAGGTCTTCCACACTTATAAAAAAAGAAATGCGTAACAAAAATACTGGTGTTCGGATTTTTCGGATGACAATAGTCTTGACCTTGAGAGTGTGCCCCCGGCGATAGACAATTCTGCCTTGGTCCTCCAAAAGGCAGAGCCAGTACCAAATTGTAATGAAATGATATCTTTGGTAGGGGGAGAGCTTTCTAATCGTTTACAACCCTTACAGAAGCTCAGTTTAACATCTCATGGAGTCGTGGGGGATCACCCTGAAAAAGGGACATCCATGACATTTCCCCTGAAAACGGTACTGGACCCGGAACTGTCAGTTCAACAAAGTTTCCTCAGTGTCCGGGATAGGGAGATATCCGATAGTCCTGTACCCTCAAAGGGGGACACGCAGACTAATCCCCCCATTGACACATCAATGATACCTCTGGTTGTAAGTGCAGAATTGGACAGGCAGATTTGCTTTACCCTGGGCCCTTCTACACCAATACTGCTAAGGGCTGGAGGGATAGATAAGGTACATTTTCACAAGTATGATTGGGACTCTTCATTTGTACGAAGATACGACTTTTGCAACCCACAACAATTGGGGATCTTCCTGGAGAAGTCCATGAGCAATGATGCAAACATTAAAATTTCACATATGTCGGACCCAGAGAAACCGGATTTCAGAAATAGGCTGCACTCATGTTCGAGTCCCTTGCATAGGTCTCCCCCTATTAATCAAGGGTTTCCACAAAGTGCAACCCGCCCTCCTCTTTCATCATTCTTGCAAGAACACCAGGAAGCGGAAATATCATTTCCAGTCCTGACACAGATTTAAAATATCTTGGATAAGGGGCATGAACACACCCACCAGGAATGTAAGGACCTGAATACGAGAGTAGTGGATGTTCTTGCAATAGTGAGTAAGTTAGAGGGCCTTAATTTTACTCAGGAACGTCTGAGGAATATGAGGTTGGTTCCCTCCTCCATGCCGGTCCTTCCCTTAATGCAATCTAAGTGCACACAAACTATTGATAACACTAGGAAAGAGAATTCGTCCCAAACAATGTCATCTGTGGACTTAAATGATCGAAAGTATGCTCTGGCGGCTCAATCCTCTTCCATCAATCAGCCAACAGGGAAATGTGAAGAATTAGACTTACTGATAAACCTGGCTAGTCAGAATTCTGTTCAGCTGTCTCTTCTAGATTCTTTACATAAGCAGTTAGAGGCAGTAGCCAGGTAAAGAGACTATTCAGAGCCCCCCTCATTATCGGCACCAGTAGAAATGGAAAAATCAGATAGCCCAACCCTGTTTACTGATATTATGGAGTAGGAAGCTACCGAACTGGCCAGAGAGGCATATAAATTAATAGATAATCAGAAGGGCAAAGAAGAAGTTATGCCCAGATATTTTATTTCACATAAGGAGAAAAGACTGTATTTTAGGGCATTAAAACACAGATCTCAGAAAGAGTCTCTGACCGATATCGAAGGAAAATAATTCGGTTAAGGGTAAAAATACTGTAAAATCAAAGGGCACTCTTCAAAAAAATCATCAACTGAACACCTCTCTGGGGAAAGGTACACTGCATTTAAGTCAATTAAATGAGGCTAGTAAAAAAGCCTTGGATCTAACAGACAACGCTCCCAAGCAGACTGGGCTTCCTCTGGCGGAAATAAAACTGAGTTGGCCAGGGTAAACATTAAGATCTTATGCAAAAGGGGGGGGGAGCCCAGGACACTGACACTCTCTCTTCAGTGTTACAATCCAAGAGTAATTCCAAAAATGTTAAGTGCAAACAGAAAATACTGCCTCAGAGCCTAATTCAGTAAGCTCTCAAAATAATGTACTTAATTTCTTATTAAAATAATCCAAAAGGGACACCAATTGGAAAAGAACAACTGAGTGATCACACCTCTATGATAGCAGTTTCAGACAGTGTTGGGGAGATAAATGGATTCTCATTAGAAGCTCCCACACCAACATGTACTTCAGTAAAGGCTCATATCCTTCCTGGGCCTTTACATACCTTAGACATCTCTACTACTACAAATGAAAGTCTAAGTAAGCATTTGATCATAGGAAAGTCCTCAGGGCACCCTCTCCATCATGTAATAGGAGATTCTGTCCTCAAACCAATGTATCTTACTGGGGAAGGGGTCGGGACCTTGCGAATGTTGGTGGAGGGTGATGTAGCAACAATGACCATTCCTCAGACCATTGACTCAGGAAGGGAAGAATATATACAAATCAATTCACTTACGGCTGTAATGGAAGACTCTGCAATGAATGGATTGGGAGTGTCAAGTGTCAAGGGCAATAAAAGAGTCAGTAGAATTAGACACTGAAGCTGAATGATTCTGAAATCTATACTTGTGGAACATGGTGTGTTAACCAAAGTTCAGGAAGTGGGAAACCAAGGTTTTAATTTAACAAGACAGACCCCTAATGAACATCCAATAACGAAGGATTGCTTTCCTATAACAAAACACTCTGTACAAAATCAAGGTGTAAATTGGACAGACGCTCTTATTCGTAGGGCTTCGGTAAATGCCCCTAAGGCCGACGTCCCTCGTCGTCGAACCGAGGACGATTCTGTCTGTAAAAGTACCCCATTTAATTCCCTGCCTAATAGCAATTTGGACAAGATACAATGGAGAAAGCCCGCCTATCCGGACTTTCCGAGTGTATTACTTTATTATTTATTTGACCATGATGGTCAGGTGTCCCTAACAAGGGCTAGAGTATTGGCCTTGTGTAATGAAATTGAATCTTTAGGATCTATTTTTTCAGCTGACATTAAATTGGTGGATTTTATCCATCCAGATCGCTATGATTGTGTCTGTTTGGTCTTTTATACAAGGGCAACGCTCAAGGCTTTTCTAGCAACCAGAAAGGATTTTAATGGGATGTGTTATGATATGTCGTCCTTCTCTACGAGCATTTTGCCCCTAGATAAGAGTTCTCACGAGACAATCAGAAATTTTAAAATGGGCCAATCGGTTGATCAAATTAAGATCGCTGATACTGTTGATGATGACACAAGCTGGAGGTGGTTGGCCATGACTCTAAGAGACTCAATCATCCTGTTAAAGGACATGAAGGCCTCACCTTAAACTGAGTGGTTTATCAGTCATCTAGGGGCCATTCGCATGTGTTGAATTCCTGAAACTTCTGCGACCAGCTAACCCAATAATCCATGATATGCCTGCAAGAAACCTGGTTGACCGACACCTGTATATTGGATGGCTATGTATATTTCCAGGAATTGGCCATACAGGGTGATCAGGGTCGGCTGTCCGGAGGACTTCAAACTGCAATTCATATAAAGAGGCCGGTTAAAGCACTTAATTCTAATCAGGTGGGCATGGGGTTCCTTTCGGTTCTTCTGGATGTAACCACGCAAATGGGGAACATTCCAATGTTAGTAATTAATATATATTGGTCTTCCAAATGTAATCTCGCAGATGCCCTGCAATTACTGAATGATTTTGTTTCTGTGAACATGTCCAATCACTCTGGCTTACAAATTATGGTTGTGGGTTATTTAAATGCTGACCTCACTAATGATTTAGATTATAGGCAGGATTTAGACTCCTACTATTCTACCTTGACAAACAGACTTATGAGCGAAAATCGAAAACTGAAGCAAGGGAAAATGTGGCTTAGTTTCTTTGCAGATTGGGGATTATCATCGGCCTGTGAAAATTTTGACCATGAAAGGTTGACCCCAACATGGTCAAATGGGACCATAGACTACATTTTTGTCTCACAATTATTGTTAGATGGGGTGTTCAGATTTCGGATACATAAGACTCAATAAAGCAATCACAGTATGCTTATGGTTGAATGGAATTTGGATAGTCAAAAAGTCTTGGTATCCAGGTTTCCAGGTAATGTTGTAGCTAATTCCTCTAGAACTAGATTGAAATGGCATGAAGGGAACATTTTGAAAGCTAATAGGTTTTTCTTAAAAGGTTTTCAGGAAACCACGATAGAGGAAAGGTTTTCTCTTTTTAAACATCTTTGTAGAGTATATTGGGTCTTCTTTGGATTTAATATTAAAAAACAACCCTAACAATCGCCCAGACATGGCGGTTAAACACACTCATAACTATGATGGTCTGGTGAGAAGAAAGAAAGCGCTACTGCAAAAAAAAATTAGGTTTCTTAAGATATCCATTTCTAACCCGAATGATTTCAAATTTAAGATTACAAACATAAAACAGAATTATAAAAATTGGGTGCTTAGTTATACACATATTCTTTATCAGTGTGACAATGAAGGGATGTTATCGGTCTGAAGGGATAGATCCTCAAGATAATTTTGGTTACTGTTAAATAAGCTTGAATCTCCTCATCACAGTGTTCAAACTAATCCAATATGTGAACGGGTTTGGATTGGCCATTTTGGGCTAATATATAAACAACCCTCTCCTCCGAAAAGCTGGCATGGGACACTGTCAACATTGTGGTCATTAGATTTTAGTTCACAGAAATAGAGTCTCAAATTAAACAGGCTAGCTCTTCGAGAGCCGGTGGACTCAATGGTCTTTCGAATGCAGCATTTAAGGGGAATCCGAGACTGTGGGCTAAAAATCCTATACTTTCTTTTTAAAGATATCATTAAAACAAAAATTACTCTGACAACTTGGCATTTATCCTATATCATCCCAATTTTCAAAAAGGGAGACAGGAACTCTCCATGGAACTATCGCCCAAATGCAATACTAGATGCAAACTCTAAGACATTTGCAGGGTTTGTATTGAATGAAATTAATCTTTGGACGAAGCAAAAATCCATCTTGCGTCCTCAGCAATATGGATTTAGAAAATCCTCTGGGACAGAGATGGGCGGCCTTCTCTTGACAATTTTACAGAACAGGGCATGGAAGAAGGAGGCAACACCTATTTATATGGCAGCTATGATTTGAGTATGGCTTTTGATTGTGTGGACAGAGACATACTCTGGGGAAATTGAAATTATTGGGGATTGCCGGAGAATCTCTTATCCACCTTCATCTCCATTCACAGGTCCAGATTAGGCTAAACATGGATGGCCTTCTCTCTAAACCCATTAATATTTTGAATGGATTAAGGCAGGGGTGTCTTTTTGCCCTGGCTCTTTTCAACCTCTATGTCTCTGATGTGTGGAATTGCCTGGAGAAGGGCGCCTTCATCCCCCCAAAAGTTGGAGGCTCTATAGTTTCTTGGATAGCCTATGCGGACAGTTTTCTTTTGATAGATCAGACGGCAAAGGGACTTCAGCATGTGATAACGGCCTTTCATACCTACAAGGTTACAAACCAACTTAGTATCAATGCAAGTAAAACTGTCATCATGATTCTTTCAAATAAAAAAACGCAAGGAGACAGCGTGGTTCTTGAACAATGAAAAACTACTGGTTAAGTCAGCAATGATATACTTAGGTTTTCCTATTTTTAATAGGAATAATCAATGTATGTACCGACAATATCTTTTGCAGAAAGGTATACTCTTAATAGCTCAATTGAAAAAAGTTGTTAATAAATGCAGAAAATGCTCAATAAATCCTCTCTTGCGGTATTTTAAGCTTAAGGTGACTCCAAAAATGGTGTATGGAATGGACATTTTTCCAGATGTTGTATCTATTGAACTCTCGAAAATAGAGTACAACATGCTAAAAGCTATTATGTATTGGCTTCCTAACTCTGTACCTATTGAAGCTCTACATTATGAGTTGGGACTCGTTATGTGGAATTTTTGGGTTCTATGGCGTAAGTTGTCCCTATACAGAAGATTAATTGAGGATTCCGAGGACAATTTGTACAGATTTGGGGGACGAGGCCTAAAGGGAGATAATTCAGGACTCGAACATCTGTTAAAATTTGAGTACTTGAGTAAAGACACTCTGAAATCTATGGGTGTCGATATTGAGACCTTGATTAATAACCCATTGCATGTAAAAAAACTTCTACAATGTGCAGATTGGTCCAACACGATAGCCAAGGTGGCTAGCACTGAGCTTTATTGTCAACTAGTTACTCACCAAAAGGCGGTTGGTTATCTGGAACCTTATCTGATAAAATATCCCAGTCAGGCTTTCCGTACGGGATCATGAGATTTAGGTTCAACGTTTGTCATACAGAAGAAATTCTTGAAATACGCTTTGGAAAAAGACAGAGAGATCTACATAGCTTGGAATTCCCATGTAGGTTCTGTAGTCATTCTAAGGAAAAAGAAACATTATGTCACCTCTCTGAGACCCTTTGGTGGGAGATGTACATGGTTCTGGATTACCCTTGAAGCTTGTCACAACTTCCCTTATAAGAATTGAAAATACTGAATTAAAGTTAAAATGGTGGATTTAGTGACCATTTTCTTAGGAGACATGTGGTAATTCTGTGGAATTATAATAATGTTTAACCTTTTTTTTGTGATGTTGTCGACTTGAAATCTTTTGTAAATATGGACATTTATGATTTTGAGGACAGTATTTTCGATTTATGTTTTATGTCTGTTTGATGTTTTATTGATTTTATGATGGAGTATTATTTTCTTACATTTTGTAAAGTTTGGTTTACAAACCAAAGACATATAAAAAATAAAATAAAAAAATGACCACAGATCTAGGTACCTTTGACTGCATCTCTGGTGTAGGGATAATCACATAAGGTCTCAGCTGCCTTGTAGTTGCCACATCTGTACCCTCTTTTTGTATAGGAAGATACGTAGGACTTGTTGCTTTATTTGAATCAAAATAGTAAGCAGTGCGCAATGTAAGTGAAAGAAGTATCACTATAAACAAAAAACATGTGTACATGAAGTACATGTATGCCCACTTCTTACAACAGTGGCTTCTTGCACATCGTGGAGGTCTTTCGTTGATAGCCACTACATTTTTGCTATTGACTCTGCCCATTCTTAATCTTTTTTAATGAAGGAAAAAACAACTTTTATTCAGGAAACCTCATACAGTACTCGGGAAGTTGCTGAATTCTCTCCATGAACTCCTCGATCAGCTGACTGATTGCAGGACGATTAACAGGGCTATTTATGTAGACAAAGGAATCGTCCTTTCGCCAGACGAAATATGGGTGTTTCTACAGTAGATAATAGAAAACAAAGGAAAGAATGTTCTCAATGTCTGCACTCGAAAGCCTCATTTAAGATGTTCTCAGCGTTCTCCCAGAGTATAGACTAACCTGCTCGATGATGTAACAGTTCATTAAGTGCCACTGTATTCCTCAGGTCTCCAAGAAGGTTCAGGCATCACTTTGTCTTCCAACAAGATGCAGGCATTCTTCAATCAGGTAGTAAAAGACCATGCCGACCAGTCTTTGTGCATTATCATCAGATGGGGGTATTTGTGTTTTCCCCACTGTACTCAGGAAGTTGGAGAATTTGCTCTATTATAGCTGCGAGCAAACTCCTCACGATCGGACCAGACTTAGGATCTTGCAGGAAATTATGAATTTCAAAAGTTCTCCCCACCAGCGCAGGGCAAGAACCAAGAATGTAGACAAAAATAACAAGGAAGAGCCAAAGAACATTGTCATTGGGTACCACCATGGTCACCTCCGAAAAGAAATTCAGTGAGAAAAGAATCGGGGAATTGTTCCCTCTTCCAGTCGTTGAAAAGGAAATCCAAATCTGGCATTCTTTCCTTCCCGATCAAGGCTTAAGCATGCCTCAGTCCAATGTCAACAAGCTCCTGTGACTTAAGAACAAATAACCTTCTTGCACTCCTTTTTAGTGGCTTAAAAGAGTGTCCCGAAACAAGCCACAGTCCAAAGTACTCTTTGTCTGTCTTTATTGGACAGTCTCTGCATCCTTCTTCCACGTCATAGACCTAGTCTGCACCTGCTGAGGTTCTTCCCTGATGCTTGCTTCCGACAGGGGTGGGGGTGAAGGGGTCTCTCCAGCATAGATCTTCATGTCTCTGAGAAATATCCACCCACGTCTTACAATAACCTTTACTGCTTATGGCGCAACGTCTTCCACAATGAACCGGACATCAAAGCATGATTTGTGCCATTTGCAAGTGAAATTCCTTTTTAGGACCGTATCTCCAGGAAAAAGTTTTGGAAGACATAGTTCTTCAGATTCAGTTGTTGGATTGTCTCCATCTGTGTTCGTTTCCCCGCACCCTTTCCGCTTGATCTGAGCTGAAATGACAGAGATACTTGTGGTCAAACAAATTAAGTATGCACGTAACTCCTTTCCTAACACTTCTGCTGTTGACTGGGCATCACTTCTAGATGTAGGAGTGAGGGGTATCCTCATCTGCCTCCATGTCACTATTTCATGGGGCGTAACATGGTGGTCGGAACCTGGCTGCTGGTTTCTCAACGCATACAATGCCAGTGGTAGGCAATGCAACCACCCTTTCTTCAGGGTAAGCTTCAATTTGGCTATTCTTTCTTTAAGCAAGCTGTTGAGTCTCTCACAAACACCATTCGCTTGTGGGTGATAAGCCAATAAAAACTTGTGCTTTATACCAAGCAGCAAGCATATCTGTTCAAAGACTTCACTAACAAAATGAGGACCATTATCTGATCTCAAACCTTCACATATTCCCCATCTAGGAAACACTTCTCGTACTAGACATTTTGCTGCGCGGGTGGAATCTTGGTGTGTACAAGGACCAGCCTCCATAATCCACTGTGAAAAGGTACATACTACTACAATCATATATCTGTATCCTTTACAGACTTGCAGCATGTTGACATAGTCGATATGTAAATGCTGAAAAGGACCATTAGGTCTTGGAATAACTCCTCTAACTGTACGCAGTGTATGCCCAGCAGTAAACCTTTGACATACGATACAGTTTACTATGTAAAATGCAACATGTTCTACCAAATTCAGTACAAACCATTCCTCTGCAATTGTTGCAGCGAGGCTCTCTCTAGTTGTATACACAGGATAGTGTAGGTTCTCCAACAACACCCTTAATAACGCTACAGGCATCACCGGTTTACCAGTGCTGTCTTGTCACCAAAATGCTTTAGAAGGGTTTAGAGAACACCCCCTCCATGTCCTCAGGTCTTTCTCATCCTGTGGCACTTCCCCTTGTAATTCCATTAACTCATTATAACTGTCAGACGCACTCATCATCACCACCATACTTTCATTCACATCAGGCGTGTTAAACTCCATGATATCTTCTGAATATGCAACACATTTTGCTTCCTCATTGGCAGCATGATTTCCATATGATATAAAGTCAGCCCTTTTAGTGTGAGCTGTGCATTTAACAACTGCGATGGCTACTGGGAGTTGTAGTGCTTTAATAAGCCTGTCCAATAAGGCGGCATGTTGCACTGGGTTGCCATCAGCTCAGAGGTAGTCCCTCCTTTTTCAATGTGCTAGCCCTGCATGTACCGCCGACGTCACATAGGTGGAGTCACTGTACACAGTTACATCAGGGTCTGCATGATTCTCGAGCGTGACTATAAGCGCCACTAATTCTGCAGCCTGTGCTGAAAAGTGATACGGTAGTCGTGTACTTACAAGTACCTGAAACTCCCAATCGGTTGTGTGCATCACCTGTATATCTCTGCCCATCATTTTGATCGATTCTTGAACAACCGTCCATAAAAACTATTTCTCCACATGCCAAGGCATTTTCTTTTATCCTGGGGGTTTCATCATACAATTCTTCATAGTTCGAACAATCATGCGCATGCTCATCCTCTGCCAGTGGTTCAGCTATAAACATGGCAGGGTTACTATTCTGCATCAAACTATTTTAATCGCTGGATTCGATATGACTAGCTCGTAGGCAGAAGCCCTCTGAGAAGTCAATGTACCTTTTGGATTTTCCAAAATGGCAAAAAAAGCATGTTCAACAAACAACGTCATAGAGCATCCCATTACTATGCTTGCAGCATTCTCAATAGCAAAGGCGGTGGCTGCCAAAGATTGTTCGCAAGGAAAGTGACCCCTCATTACTGGGTCCAAAATCCTACTGTAATATGCTAGAGGATTATACCCCAATGTAGATCTCTGCATGACTACTACTATCATGACAGTGTCATTTTTATGCGAGAACAAAAATAATTCCTCAGCATAATTGGGAAGCCCTAAAACTGGAGCCATGCAAATTGCTTTTTTCAACTCATCAAATCCTTCCTCATTTCTTCTGTATGTACAATTTTTTCCTGAGTTGCTTTTGCTTTTTTCAGAGCCTGCAACAAGGGCCTTATATGTGAACTGTATTCAAAGACCCATGTTCTCACATAGTTTAATAGTCCCAAAAAGTTCTCCATGTGCTTTATCATGTGTGGTTTTGCTGTTTTCGAAATAGACTCAGCTCTCTCTGGAGTAACCTTTTTTCCTTCATGTGAGATTAACTGGCCTATATACAGCACTTCCTCTTGACAATACTGTAATTTCTCCTTATCTACTTTATGTCCTTTCTCAGCAAGAATAATCATCAGCTGGACAGAATCGCATCTGCACTCTTCTTCTGAGGTGCGGCAGACCAATATGTCATCTACGTATCGCAAAACAACACTTTGCAAATCGATATTGCTTAAGTCCATCTGCAGGACTCTATTGAAAATTGATGGAGACTCACAATACCCCTGAGGTAATCTCGAACTTCTGTTGTCTGAACGTAAATGACGTCAGATCTTGAGAATCCTTATGCAGTGGGATTGAAAAAAACACATTTTTCAAGTCAATCACTGAGAAATATCGTGCCTCAACAGATATACTGCATTTAATTATTGCAGGATTAGGAACTAGAGGAAACTCGGCCTCTACAATCTTTTAAATCGGGCGAAGGTAATGAATTAAAAGTCACGATGATTTCTTGATAGGGTACACTGACATATTACACAGTGACTCTGATGTCACTAAGATATCCTAAGATACCCTGTTCCACCACAGTAGATATCTTCTTGAAAATACCTTCATCTGCCTCGCGAGACATGGGATTTTGTTGTGCATGAGGTAAAATTGCTACTGGTTTTAATTTAATCTTAACTTCCCCAGCCCCATTCAATAGGCCTACATCATAGGGGCCTGTTGTCCACAATGAAGCTGGCACTTTCACCATGTCATCATCGAAAAATTCACTTCAATGCTAGCATCATTTTCTGAGGAACCTCACGTTTAATTGCTCTCACCCAATAAGTAATACTCATTTCGAATACTACTTCATCATCTGATGGATGGTCTCCACATTTATCCTCATCAGTGACGTCAGTCAATCTATAACCTTCGCCAGTGGCGATCACTGTGCACCATCGTCTGCCTTCATTGTCAATTCCATCAAGCATACCTAATTCTCCTCGCACTATAGCTGCTTGCAACTCTAAGGGAAAGACCTGTCCCCCTTCCTCATCCATAGGTATCCTTGGTCTAAACAAAAATTCATCAGGTATCCTCAGAGTTTTACCCACTAAACCTGGTAACAATGTTAACAGAATGCGTAAAACATAGTGAAAAACCTCTAGTTCTAATGGTACTCCTTGCATGGCCATTTGTCCTGAAAATGCCATAATAAAGTCACTAACGTTTAAATAATGCAGTCCTGGCTTTGAGCACACTATGCCCTCATCAGTGAACAAAATTGTCATCTTCAACTTTGTCATAAGGTCTCAAACTAATATATTAACAGGTGTCTGCCTTGAATACAATAATGTTACAGACATATCACATTCTCCTTTAGAGACTGGTAATTTCTCAGTAAAAGGAACTCTGCTTGTAGCTCCTGTGAAGCCTTGAGTATTCATGGCATTCCCAGATAATGTAAATTTCCCCTCCCTTATACATGAGCGTGTTTCACCCGTGTCTACCAAAAAAGAAAAACGTTTGCCTCCTATAGTGACGTCAACCCTCGGTTCCTCTTGAGGATTAGGTGTTACTGACAGTATTGAAGAAATCTAGTCTCCCAGTGAGCTGTCCTCTTTTGGATACCAAACAAAGGGGGTTCTGGGAGTCTCTATACCAGCACGAACACAGCCCATTGACCTCTTCTTGGGTGGTTGGCCCCCGGGAGTGTCTCAACCAAGTCTTTAGCTCACTGTCCCTTTCACAGAGGAGAAATATCCCTGCATATCAGTCTTTGTCCTGCCCAGGGGCAGTCCAGCACCAAAATGCTAGGCAATTCTCCTCTGAACAAGAGTACCAAGAGCAACCCCATACACGTGTTTCAGCCTTGTTGGACATCATCAGTGAGGTGGAGCTGTGCCTCTCTGAGAACGGTGAGCAAGGGGTCCACTTCTGGATTCCCCTGGTAATTTAGGGTGCGATTAGATCATTTCCATTTTTTAAATGCAACAGTACTTCTGTATATTTGATATTTAGTTACATGGCATTTAAACACAAAGGCCCTTTTTACAAGTTTCTGTAGACGGGCACACGCAAGGCCCATCAGTGGTAACGATAATACCACCGGCAAAATAACTGCCCAAAAACAGTACACCAGGTGTAAATCTGGCAATTTTCAGTGGAATTACAGTTACTGCTGTAAATTGGCAATATTACCGTCTTGCAATTCCACCGCCGGAATTACGACCGAATGGGAACTCGTCATGATACGAACAGGAAGTTCAGTGGTGGCCATCTTTAAAAATTCAATCCACTCAAAATCGCCATTAAGGAAGTGTCATCCAATCCGATAACACATGAAAATCATGTCAGCAGATAAAGGCATGGGAAATGTACCTTAAATGTGGTTACGCAAGCCAAAATTCACAGAGCAGGAGCTCTGTGTGCTTGCAGAGTGGATGGTGGACCATGAAGAGGAGCTGTATGGGTCACAAAATCGTGATACATCCCAACAGTGTAAGAACACCATTTGGGCAGAAGTTCAGAACAAGGTGGTGGCCATAGGAGATGGACCATGGGATTGTGAGGACATGCGCAAGAGGTGGAATGACCCCAAATCCTGGGTCTTCACCCTCATCTCCAACCACCATCGGGAGACAGGAGCCACTGGCAGAGGGACGGTTGCACTGCTGCAGCCGACACCATTGGGAGGAGACGGTCATCAGCATCCTCCACATGGCAGGCTGGAGGGTGTGGGAATGGCAGAGGTCAGAGCCAGCAGCCAGTAAGACCCTGGTGAGTACATGAGTGAATCATGGGCCCATTGCACAACAACACCAATAGGGTGTCAACATACACATACTTTCAGTCATCCAGCAGAGATTTACCCAGACAATGCACAAGCAATCAATGTGATACCTCAGGACAGTACATCAGTAGGCATGGAAGGTGTGAACCCCTAAAAGACTCACAGTGAAGAAGGCAGAAGCCCTGAGATAGATCACATACAACTTCCATGGAGCAACAAGTATCATGGACAGTTACCCAATCAAAAGTTACATCGCCACCACATCTTGCCAGCATGCCAAGCACCCATGTACAGACATATCAGCCAAATAGTTGCCACACACATAACATATGGCACTAAATCAACATCTCTAGATGTCTGGCTCAAACTGGCAAAAAATGCAACTAAAGTGTGGCAGCGTACTCTAGAGTGGGTACCATCTCAAAGAACAGGCCATTGTTGCCTTGTTCGTTCTCATGGAGGGGTGCCCATGACTAATTTTAGATTTTTGAAGGGCCTTAGGTCTAGTCACCCTAAGTTTCCCAGGGTCATCCAAACATGGACCCCTTGCTCACTGTGCTCAGAGAGGCACAGCTCCACCTCACTGATGATGCCAACAGAGTTGAAACACGTGTATGGGGTTGCTGTTGGTACTCTTGCTCAGAAGGGAATTGCCATAGCATTTTGGTGCTGGACTGCCCCTGTGTTAGTCAATTGATTGTACGCAGAATATCACAAATAACATAAACTCTTTGACCTGGCAAAGCTGGCTCATGCAGTGCACCACCAGTCACGCCTGATTTCAGAAACTGGTGCAGCGCATTGAAAAAGTGTATGCTGAGATTCAATGTACATCCCACTAAATTGAACAAAAAATGACCTGATGTTAATGAATATGCGTGTTCTCAGTGAGAGTGCGTCTATGCTTCACACGGGCTCCAAGTTGTTAGGCAGAAACCTGTTCAGTTCCCTCTGGGACCACTGCAAAAGATTTAAGAATACAGGTGTTTGGCAGTAAACCCACTTGGTAGCAGTCTGTACCACACAGATTCACTTGGTAGCTGTGGCTGAGCAGTCAGACTTCCCTCAAGAAGAGTAAGGCAGTATTTGGAGTATACAAGATAGGGAAATTTATACAGTAGAACAAGCAGACACGGATCAGAGTTTGGGTGTAAAGATATATAATTATTTATTTAAAAACACATCTATGAAAAACACACTGGCACTAATACGGCAAACAACTTCAATCACAATTACTATAAGTATATCAATCCCCTAAAAATATTTTGACAAGTCTAGGTTCAACGGCACCACTTATTTGCAGACAGAGGTGAATGCTTTAACCTAGATGGCACTCTAATATTCGTTAGACAGGGAGAGAAAAGGCAGGGTATGAAACCAACTCAGTACCAACACTTTTACGAAACAAATGCAAGGCGAGCAAGGCAGGGTCGACTGTAAATCACAAAGTTCAGAGGCCAGGCCCACTCGGAGAGAGGCAAGGCTGTATGTCCCAAAAGTATCACAGTGGAAATGCACTTCAAGTCTTTGTAGCAAAATGTCACAGAAAGGTTGGACCAGTTTTAGAACGAACGTTAAGAAGGTCTGGAGACGACCAAGTGGAAAGGTAAGGATTTAAGACACCTCACGCTTACCGTCACAAGGGAAGCCAGGCGGACACAGTACCTTGTAAGTGAAGAGACAGCTCCGGCGGGGGCAGTTGTTCCTAGTGGTGGATGCAAGTCAGGGCTTTGCCAGAAGATGAGATGATCTCGTCGTCGAGGAAAGTTGAAGAGCGTTGCACCACCAGGGAAGAGACCAGCTGCAGAGTGCTCCGTCACAAGGCACCACCTTTTGGTCGCGGTACAGTGGTTAGTGGCTATCCGGTTGCCGGGGTGCTCAGCACGGGCAATTCGACCACTAGACGTCCTGGAAGCGAAGAAAAAGCAAAGGGACTGGTTGTTCCCACCAGTCAGGGGAAGAAGACTCTCCAGCAGGGAGATCTCCTCTGTCGTTGGGAAGTGGTGAGTTGGTTCAGCAGGGCTCCACGGGAGGTGTCGTCGTTGCAGGTCGGCTCAGCTTTACCCTCGTCGGATTCTTAGGTCCTGTGGCGACTTCTGAAGATCCAGTCCCAAAAGCCCTGCTTTTATGCAGAAAAAAAACCCATTCATTCAGCCTAGCTGTCAATCAAACACGCTAAGTGGTGAGCGGGGCTGCTCACCACTTCGGCCAATCACACCAGAGTACGACTTGAGTTGGCAGGGCAACTCAGTCCACGGTGCCTAAACCCCCTCCCACGCCCCCTGTGGTACCCAGACAGAATGGCACCACTTCTGTGCAGAAGCCCGCCAAAAGTGGAACAAAGGGCTCAACCTTTGGTTCGGAGTTACAGAGGCGAACACATACGCCATTTTAAAAACCGAGTTCTGGCAGAAAATACCAACCGGTGGATTTATTTAAGACAAATAAACCGGCGGTATGTTAGAGACTAATGTGAAAAAGTATTAGCCTCCCACAATGGGAAGAATCCCATAGAAATATATTTGCGGTCGAATATAAAAAGTAGTATCCACTACCACCAGCCAAAACTCGACGAGGGGGGAACGGGACAGTGCCCCCTCGAACAACAGACCCGGGGGTAATCGAATTAGCCCTACCAGTACGTCCACAATAGGATGGTTTGTACTAGTTCTGTTAGTAAATTTAGGTCTAGTAAAGCAAATGGTGACTTTACATGTCCTGGGAGACGGTAGTCAGTCCCCGTGTATGGAGTCTATGTAACACACATAGCCAAACACATGAGGCCCTATGGACTAAAAGACCCCATAGCCCATAGAACACATTGACATTCAAAGGAATCAACCACATTCATGTCCAAGAGTGGGAGGAAAAGAGTCTCACCCTTGGCAGGATGAAAAAAACAAACTCCAGAAATCCAGCAAAGCTGCTGGGGGACTCACTAGGTTAGGAAATTCAGCCTAAACAAAGAATTCTCCCTAACAGTCGCACCCCCCCAGACTAAGGGACAGGAGGATTTAATCCACTCCTGAATGAATCTCATACCTCTAGTCGATGACATACATCCTAGAGAGTCCATCAGCATTTTGGTGGTGACACCCTGACCTGTGCTCAATGGTGAAATCAAACCCTTGCAGGCAGATTGACCATCTCAGTAGTTTTGGGTTTTTCCCCTTTCATTTGCATTAACCATCTCAAGGGTTGGTGCTCAGTCTGAATGACAAAAGCAGAACCATACAAGTACTGCCTAAACTTCTTCAGAGCCCACACGATAGCAAAGCATTCTCTTTCGATTGTTGCCCACCTTGTTTCATGATCCTTCAGTTTGCGGCTGATGAAGCAAACGGGGTGCTCCCTAACTTTCCCATCCAGTTGACTGAGTACGGCACCTATTCCTACATTTGAAGCATCTGTCTGCACAATGAAAGTTTGGTGGAAATCAGGAGCTCTGAGTACTGGGGCTTGGCAAAGAGCCTTTTTCAGGTTTTCAAAGGCCTGATTGCACTCCTCGTTCCATTTAACCTTTTTAGGGAATTTTGGAGAGTAGATGACATTCAGAGCAGAAGCTATGGTCCAATAGTTCTCAATGAAATGCCTGTAATACCCAGTGAGACCTAAGAAGGGTCTCACCTGGGTCTGAGTAGTAGGTGTTGTCCAATTTCGCACAGCTTAAATCTTACTGAGCAAAGGCCTTATTTCTCCACCTCCTACCTCATGTCCAAGATAGACTACCTTACTCTGTCCAATTTGGCATTTACTCACCTTTATGGTCAGATTGGCTCGTCCAAGAGCCTGCAAAACATCTCTTAGGTGGGTTACATGTTCTTCCCAGGAATTGCTGAACACTGCTATGTCATCCAAGTATGCCATGCAGAAGTTCTCCATCCCATTTAGAACCTAGTATACCATTCGTTGAAATGTAGCCGGTGCATTTTTCAATCCAAAGGGCATTACCTTAAACTGGTATAAGCCAGCTGGGGTAGAAAATGCAGTTTTCTCCTTGACATGGTCTGTCAGGGCTATTTGCCAATAGCCTGATGTCATGTCAAATGTGCTGAGGAACTTGGCTGAACCAAGTCTATCCACCAACTCATCTGTCCTTGGCAAAGGGTGGGCATCAGTCTTGGTGACTGCATTAAGAGCTCTATAATCCACGCAGAATCTAAGTTATTTAGATCCTGCCTTTGGTACTAACACAACTGGGCTAGACCATGGACTAGTAGAGGGCTCTATTACCCCGAGATCAAGCATCTTGCTGACCTCACCTTTGATGTGGGTTCTTATACTTTCTGACATTCTGTATCCTCTGCTTTTGACTGGCAGACAGTCACCAGTGAGTATGTCATGCTGGCCCCAAGGGATCAAGCCTGGTGAAAGTGAGAACAGAGAAGCAAACTGATTCAACATAGATTTGCACTCCTCTTGTTGCTCAGGTGTCAGATTTGAAGAGAGATTTACTCCTTCAATTTTTTCGTCTAAAGGTAAGCCTCTGCGGAGATCCGGAAGAGCTTCACTCTCTTCTTCTTCCTCTGATGATGCTAGAAGCAACGCTCCTACATCAGGTCTCGAGACATACGCTTTGAGTCGGTTGGTGTGGAAGACTGTCAGAGCCTCCCTGGGATTGCCCAAGTCCACCAGATAGTTGACCTCTCCAAGTTTACCCACAACTCTGAAGGGTTCCATCCATTTGTCTTGCAAGGCCCTCTGCCTTGTTAGGATCATAACGAGAACTAGCTGGTCTTGAACCATGTTAGCCTTTTGGTCATGCCAGTGCTTGACCAATGCGTGTCCAGCTTTCAAGTTATCACTTGCTTCCGCCATCATGTGTGACATTCTCCTCTGGAGACCTATCACGTAGTCAGTCACTCGGACTGGCTTGGGGGAAGGAGCACCCTCCAACCCCTCCTTAATCAGAGCCAATGGACCTCTGACGGGATGACCATAGAGAAGCTCAAAGGGAGAATAACCTACTCCCTCCTGAGGAACTTCTCTATAAGCAAAGAGAAGGCATGGCAGTAGAAGGTCCCACTTCCGTTTAAGGGGTTCCTCTAAAGCACCTATCATGCTCTTCATGGTTCGGTTGAACCTTTCTACCAACCCATTGGTTTGTGGGTGGTAAGCTGTTGAGAACTTGTAAGTAACTCTACAGGTTTTCCACATGGCTTTCATGTAGTGGCACATAAAGTTTGACCCCCTGTCAGAGATTACTTCCTTAGGAAACCCGACCCTGGTAAAAATACCAAGGAGGGCCTTAGCCACAACCGGAGCTGTAACAGTCCTCATAGGAATTGCCTCAGGATACCTAGTAGCATGGTCTACTACAACAAGTATAAACCTGTTGCCTGAGGAGGTTGGAGGATCAAGGGGACCAACAATGTCAATCCCTACTCTCTCAAATGGGACTCCCACAACTGGGAGAGGCACTAAAGGTGCCACATTCTTGGCGCCAACCTTACCAGAGGTCTGGCAGCTCCTGCAGTGTTTTTCTACTTCGGCCCATTCTTCGGCCAATAAAAGTAGAGAGAGAGCCTTTTCTTAGTCTTCTTGAAACTCAAGTGACCAGCCAAAGGAATCTCGTGGGCTAACTGCAAGAACTGTTGTCTGTTCTCTTGGGGTACTACAAGTCGTTTGTAGTCTCCAGGTGCAGACTCGGTCGGTTCACTGTAGAAGAGGCCATCTTCCCAGTGCAACCTGTATTTCCCAGGCTCTTGCCCTTCGGCCTGAGGTTCTGCCTGGTGGCGAAGACCTTCCAGAGTTGGACATTCTCTCTGTCCCTTACTGAAGTCCGCCCTGTTGGGTCCACCTTCTGCCAGTAAAGACTGCAGCTCAGGATGGTCAACAGGATCCAGATCTCCAATGAATTCCTGGCCTTCCATTAGCTCTTCCTCAGAGTCTAATTCTACCACACAGGGTTGTACCACCCTCTCAGCCTCAGCTGGAGGGGGAGTTACGAGTGTAACTTTGGACAACCGAGGGGAAGTCCTTGTTGGCTGCACTGAAGTGCTGGCTGCTGGTTTTGGTAAAGAAGTTTTAGGTTTCCCTTTCGCTTCTGATTTCTTGGAGACAGCAGCTGACGAATCCAGTGGAGCAGGAGTGATATCCTTCTTCATCATCTCCTCAAGAGTACCTCTCATGGTACTCTCCCTTGCAGGTCTGGTTAGCTCCTGTAACCGTTTACTAGGAGGTCTGGGGGTATGAGACACAACTCAGAGAGTTTTTAAATCGTTACCCAACAGAACTCGTCCTGGTACCTCACTCTGTATGCTGACAGGTATCTTCACAGTCATGTCATTACATTGGATGAGAACTGGTAATTGGGGAAGCATCTGCACAGGCCCTCCAGCTAACTTGATGAGGCGTTTGGGTGCCTTAGCAACATCCTCAGCCTGAAAAAAAGATGTATCCACCACAGTTATGCTGGCCCCAGTGTCCCTAATGGCAGGAGTCTCCTGACCATTCACCTGGACACTGTCCTTATAATACTCTTTAGTATTATCTGGGATGGAATTATAGACATCTAAATTCTGTTGTTCCCACAAACCCAGAGACACTAAAGAAACACTGGCTGAGACTCCCATGGGTCAGCCAGCAGTAGAAAGTTTCCACTTGCCATTTAGACTTCCTCCCCTGGAGTGAAGGCTAAGGAGACAAGCTGGACCCCTGAAGGTTTACCCTTACATCTGGGATCTCCTTTCACATGGCCAGTAGAGCCACAAACGAAACATTTACCGATTTTTTTTCTGGAATGGTGGCTTCTTCTGGCCTCCCTCTGGTTTGGCACCAGACAGTACACTATTCTGCTGTGGTTTTCCTTGTGGCTTACCCTTATGGTTTTGTTTGGGGCCCTCTTTGGAATTTGAGTTATTAGAATTCTCTTTTGAGTCTTTTTTAGGCTGTTTTCCCTCATCCTTTTTCTGAGTTGCCCCAGAATCCGTATGAGTAGCCCTGTTGGCAACCCACAAGTCAGCAGCCTTAGCTAGCTTCCTGGAATCCAATTCCTTCAAATCAGCCAAGTGCTGTCTGAGCTCAGAAGAACAGGCATCATAAATAGACTCCAACATAAAAAGATTCTTCATACCCTCATAAGTGTTCACCTTATAACCCTTAATCCATCCCTCTACGCTCTTCAACCCTTCACTCACCCAGGTAGCCCAAGGGGTACCATCATGCTTTTTGAGGGTTCTAAACCTCTTAAGATACTGGGAAGGGGTCTTCCCAAATCTAGCTATCAAAGCTAGTTTCACACTTTCGTACTCTTTCCTATCTTCCTCCCCCAACTCCATTACCACATCAGTTGCAGCAGGGGGGAGCCTAGAGAACAACCAGGTAAGTAGCTCATTACCTGCGATGTTCTGGAGCCCATGATTGTACTCAAACAAACTCAGCCAATCTAACACATCCAACTTTGGTTCATACATACCAATTAATTCCTTAGGCATCCGGGGTCTTTTGGGACTGGAACTTCTAGAGGAGCCAGAGACAGAAGCAGTTTCGACAGACAACGTTTTCATTTCTAACTCATGCTTGAGCTCCATTTCTCTGAGCTTAAGAATTTGTTGCATTTCTTGGTGTTTCTGTTCAGTTTGAGCAGTAATCCTTCTGAATTCCAAGTCTATTTTCATTTTTTCTAGTTCAAGGACTTGAGGACTTAGTGTGGGACATGCTATAGGCCCAGCAGGTACAGCTGGTAAGGCAGACAGAGGAGCAGGGGAGACAGTTTCATTAGCCTCTCCTTCCTCTTCAGCCTCTTCATCACTATCATCAGAACATTGATTTAGATCAACACCATCACTGTTATCTACATTTGCTGGAGAAGTTGGTTCCTCTGAACCAGTACCCAGACTTTGGTTTTCCTGCAATCTTGCTATCAGTTCTACTTTCTTGCCTCTTACAGAAAGATTCTCTTGTCTACAGAGAGCTCTCAAACTCTCAGTATTTTTACCTGACAAGGACTCTTGACTGTAAACTTCCATAGTAGACATGTTTTTTGAAAGTTGCTTTTTAGTGCTAAGCTTTGTGGTTAGTTATCCTAAAGTGTTGAAAAGCACTCTAAACTGTATACTCGATACAAATCCCACCCCTGTACACCAGGGTTAGGCAGAAACCTGTGCAGTTCCCTCGGGGACCACTGCAAAAAATCTAAGACTACAGGTGTTCGGCATTAAACCCACTTGGTAGCAGTCTGTACCACACATATTCACTTGGTAGCTGTGGCTGAGCAGTCAGACTTCCCTCAAGAAGAGTTAGGCAGTATTTGGAGTATACAAGATAGGGCAATTTACACAGTAGAACAAGCAGACATGGATCAGAGCTTGGGTGTAAAGATATATAATCACTTATTTATAAACACATCTATGAAAAACACACTGGCACTAATACGGCAAACAACTTCAATCACAATTACTATAAGTATATCAATCCCCTAAAAATATTTCGACAAGTCTAGGTTCAACGGCACCACTTATTTGCAGACAGAGGTGAATGCTTTAACCTAGATGGCACTCTAATATTCGTTAGACAGGGAGAGAAAAGGCAGGGTATGAAACCAACTCAGTACCAACACTTTTACGAAACAAATGCAAGGCGAGCAAGGCAGGGTCGACTGTAAATCACAAAGTTCAGAGGCCAGGCCCACTCGGAGAGAGGCAAGGCTGTATGTCCCAAAAGTATCACAGTGGAAATGCACTTCAAGTCTTTGTAGCAAAATGTCACAGAAAGGTTGGACCAGTTTTAGAACGAACGTTAAGAAGGTCTGGAGACGACCAAGTGGAAAGGTAAGGATTTAAGACACCTCACGCTAACCGTCACAAGGGAAGCCAGGCGGACACAGTACCTTGTAAGTGAAGAGACAGCTCCGTCGGGGGCAGTTGTTCCTGGTGGTGGATGCAAGTTGGGGCTTTGCCAGAAGATGAGATGATCTCGTCGTCGAGGAAAGTTGAAGATCGTTGCACCACCAGGGAAGAGACCAGCCACGGAGTGCTCCGTCACAAGGCACCACCTTTTGGTCGCGGTACAGTGGTTAGTGGCTATCCGGTTGCCGGGGTGCTCAGCACGGGCAATTCAACCACTAGACGTCCTGGAAGCGAAGAAAAAGCAAAGGGACTGGTTGTTCCCACCAGCCAGGGGAAGAAGACTCTCCAGCAGGGAGATCTCCTCTGTCGTTGGGAAGTGGTGAGTTGGTTCAGCAGGGCTCCACCGGAGGTGTCGTCGTTGCAGGTTGGCTCAGCTTTACCCTCGTCGGAATCTTAGGTCCTGTGGCGACTTCTGAAGATCCAGTCCCAAAAGCCCTGCTTTTATGCAGAAAAAAAACCCATTCATTCAGCCTAGCTGTCAATCAAACACGCTAAGTGGTGAGCGGGGCGGCTCACCACTTGGGCCAATCACACCAGAGTGCCACTTGAGTTGGCAAGGCAACTCAGTCCAGGGTGCCTAAACCCCCTCCAACACCCCCTGTGGTACCCAGACAGAATGGCACCACTCTGGAGGGCTTCTGTGCAGAAGCCCGTCAAAAGTGGAACAAAGGGCTCAACCTTTGGTTCGGAGTTACAGAGGCGAACACATACGCCATTTTAAAAACTGAGTTCTGGCAGAAAATACCAATCGGTGGATTTATTTAAGACAAATAACCCGGCGGTATGTTAGAGACTAATGTGAAAAAGTATTAGCCTCCAACAATGGGAAGAATCCCATAGGAATATATTCGCGGTCGAATATAAAAAGTAGTATCCACTGCCACCAGCCAAAACTCGACGAGGGGGGACAGGACAGTGCCCCCTCGAACAACAGACCCAGGGGTAATCGAATTACCCCTACCAGTACGTCCACAATAGGATGGTTTGTACTAGTTCTGTTAGTAAATTTAGGTCTAGTAAAGCCAATGGTGACTTTACATGCCCTGGGAGACGGTAGTCAGTCCCAGGGTATGGAGTCTATGGTGGGGATCCTCTAGGACACCCCAGTGTTACGGCACGGAGGGTACGGTGTAACACACATAGCAAAACACATGAGGCCCTATGGAGTAAAAGACCCCATAGCCCATAGAACACATTGACATTCAAAGGAATCAACCACATTCATGTCCAAGAGTGGGAGGAAAAGAGTCTCACCCTTGGCAGGATGAAAAAAACAAACTCCAGAAATCCAGCAAAGCTGCTGGAGACTCACTAGGTTAGGAAATTCAGCCCAAACAGAGAATTCTCCCTAACACAAGTATCCAACTTTTAAATAATGAATATAACAATTTGTCCCTGCCACATCAACTATTAACCACTAAAACAAGGGTATTCCAAGCCCAAAATAATGTCTGACCTGGGTTCCCAATCTGTAGCGCATATAATGCTCACCACTCTCATCTGAATGCATCAATATCATCATGCTATTTAATCTGTATCAAAGATCACGCGACTAGCAGGTTACATGTCCAATGTGCATGACTAAGAGCCTCATCACGAGTTTGGCGGTAAGGGTCTGTCGGATCACGAGTCCAAATACCACCGGCGCCATTACAGCCGGCGCTAGTACAGCCGGCTGTACAAGCGTCGGCTGTAAAAGCGCCAGTAACCATTTGCGCTAAAACATTAGTAATCACGAGTCTGCGTAGGCGCAATTAGCGCCAGAAAAGCGGCGGATAATCCGCTGAAAATACCCCCAGCAAAAAGCTGGAGGTAAAAGAAAAACAGGCCACAGCAATAAGGGCCCAGGTGAAACCAATGCAATTCAGAGGCCTACAAAGGACCCACCCATGTACAACACACCCTCCCCAACACCATTACACCAGTAGGAGCAGGGAGGAGACAGTAATAAGGGCCCAGTTGAAACCAATGCAGTTCAGAGGCCTACAAAGGACCCACCCATGCACAACATACCCTCCCCAACACCATGCTGCCATTTGGAGCTGGGAGCCTTGATGTGGACTTCTAACTGCTGCGCCTGGAGCTACAGAGGCCAGCCAACCAGGCCAGGTGGCGGTGGGGATGAGGAAAAGGAGGAGGAGAGCAGCACCAGCAAGGTGGCCAGCCATCCCCAGGGTCAGGCCAACACCCTGGGCCCTGACTGATGGCCAGTTGGTGACTGAATATCGGCTGGACAGGGCAACCATCACCCAGTTGCTGGACACAATGCAGGCCGACATCGACAGCCGCATAGCCATCAGCACAGCATTACCTCCGCTAGTGAAGCTCATGTCTGTGCTTCAATTCCTTGGGACTGGCAGCTACCAACATACCGTTGCCATGATGCATGGAATGGCCCAGTCCACATTCAGTGCCGTGCTGGGACAGGTGCTCGATGCACTGTTGATTCATGTCAATGAGCACATCGCATTGCCAGCCACACAGGCACAGGTGAACCAGCTGAAGGGTCAATTCTATGCCATTGCCCAAGTCCCAAATGTAATAGCAGCCGTGGACTGCACACATGTAGCACTCGTGCCACCCCAGGCACATGAGGTAGCCTACAGAAACCGGAAACAGTACCGTTCCCTTAATGTGCAGATGACATGTGGTCCTGACCTCACCTTCATCCACTGCTGTGCCTGCTACCCAGGAACCACCCTTGACTCCATGGTCCTGCGCAACAATACCCTGCCAGCGTACACGGAAAGGCACTGAGGGCAAAACACATGGCTGCTGGGTGAGTAGAAATGTATACCATAATGCATGTCAATCTACAACTGATGGGGCTGGTCACACACAATGAAATCCATGAATCCCAATAGGCAGCTCCATTACTGCAGCATTCCCATTCAAGCAGCTTGCACAACAAACCTTGGACATGTCCAACACAGCAGAACACACCCATTCAGGATGTAAAAGACATGTGGCAGCACATTGACACATGGAAGGCCCACCACCATAAAGCCGCCTGTGTGAGTAGCACTATGGCTTCCAACACTGACACAGTACAGACATCCCACCCTGCCCACCTGACAGTAATGCAAATGTAAGCCATAAGTTGCCACATCCACAAATGCACCACACATGAGCAGACTGAGTAATGGCAATGTACATCCCACAAACACTGTCCCCAGAATGGGCAAGGAAATGCATGGAGAACAGTACAGAATAGTGACAACCAGCAAATGCAACTGCAGCCAAATGGAATGGCAATGACACATGAGGCAGCCACTTCTCTCATGCAGAAGTAGATGGAAGTACAGTTACATCCTGAAACAGAGGCGTACCAAGTTGAGAGTACCTCATTGATTCAATTCTGCTCGTAGAACAGCACACTCCACAATGTTGTTGACCTAATGACAAGTATGGCAAAATTACACTGATGACTGAGTTCTGTACACCCACTGGACTTACCTTGTCCCCATACCGGCTTTCTCTCCCCTGCAGATGATTCTGTATATCCCCAGTACACGTGGCTCATGACCCCTGTGCGTCATCCACACACGCAGCGGAGCAGGCATACAACCTTGCCCATGCTCGTACACGGATCTGCGTGGAGAGGGCATTTGGACTGCTGAAGGCACGCTTCCGGTGCTTTGACCGCACAGGAGGGGCATTGATGTATGCACCAGAAAAAGTTGGCAAAATTGTACTGACATGTGCCATGCTGCACAACATCTGCTGTCACAGAAATGTGCCAAGGGCCCCTGATGCTCATGTGCAGCCACGTGAGGATGGGAGTGAGGGTGATGACGTGCCTGAAGGTGTTGCACGTGCACAAAGGGTTGGGCTGAGGGAGGGGAGGTTGGCGAGACAGAAATTGATTAATGTATTTTTCTAACACGGGTGATGGGTAAATTGAACAGATATCCCTTCAACATTAAATAGAATTTTTCCACAATCACTACTGTCCATGCTTTGTGATTTTTGAAATGTGATTTATTCTCAGTGCAACAAACCCCCCTCCCCCAGTGAACACCCAGCACACAATCCCCCCTCCCCCAGTGAACACCCAGCACACAATTCCCTCTGCCCCCAGTGAACACCCAGCACACAATCCCCCCTCCCCCCAGTGAACTCCCCACAACTGTGCAGATAGGTGCATGTGTCTTATCAGGGCACCAACAACGATGCCATTTACCACTAGGATGGTCGTGGGCACTTTCCTTGTCTGGCCCCTCTGGTGTGTGTGACCTCAGGTGGCGCATAGACCGGCGCCTAGGAGATGGCTCAAGGGATCCCTCCGTGGGTGTGGTTGAGGTTGAAGGGCCTGACCCGGTTGCCTGCATGTGCTGTCGGATGAGGTTGTTTCCCTCCCTTGTTTGCTCAGCAAGTGCTGACACTGCCTCGCACAACTCCCTCACTCTTTGTCCAAACCCTGTCAGGGCAGCGGTACATTGCTCTACAACTCTGCGTGTGCGCGCTTTGTCACACGCTATGTATTTGCATCCATGGCGTATGGATGCACTGATAGCCTTGATGTGCTGGCTGTGCACCTTGGCCATTGATTCCACCTTGGCCTGTTTGGCCTCTATCACGTTGAGTCAGCCCATCACTGCTGCCCCTCTGATGAAGGGCACCCCTGATGTGGCATGTGCCGGCCTGCCACTTGTGCCCTGTCGGGGAGGGCTGCATGGGGACATGGCGCCGCCTTGGATTGGGCTGCCAGGCTCTGAGTGCCGGTCTTCAGGGCTGCCATATGATGGCGTGCCCTTGTCCGGCTGTGGTGTGCGGACACAATGCACATGCACATGTGGGCTTTCTGCTTGCTGTGTGCCTGGCCTTGGGGTTCCCTGTGGTGTGACCATCCCTTCTGCGTCACTGCTTCCGGGTGAATGCTGTCCGCCTGCATGATGTGCACGTGGAGGTGTCACTCCCAAGTCGAGCTCCGATCCGCAGGTCAGTCCCTCTGCATCGGGGCTGTGTCTGGTAGCTGGCGGTGGCCTCCCTGCGGGCATGTGGGTGCTGCTGCGGTCTGGTAGGGCTGCTTTGTGGTGAAGTGGGGGTGGCCTGGGTCGGCTCACTTCCATGCGGCCTCTTTGTGGGGTGGTGGTGCTGGTGGAGGCTCGCTGCCATGGGCACCGTGATGGTGTGGCCTCCTCCCCATCATCTTTGCCCCATTGGCTTTGACGTGTGCCTGTGGGGTACATAGGGTGTGGTTTGAGTTCAATGCTACCTACATTAGTGTAATGCAGTTCATGCTAACAAGTGGGATTGAAGACAGTATCAATCACGCATTCAACTTGCATTTTGTTCAGTCGCCATGTGGTGCTTGGTGTGAGTGAGTATGGAGGTACACTGCATGGGAATGTTTCAGTGACAAGATTGCATGCGTGGTTAGGGTGCACTGGGCTCAGGGTCTTGGGGGTTTATTCATGCACACTCAAACTCTACGTAGCTGTCCTATGCCTATGGATGTCTATCCCCTGCCCTTAACATTGATGCACTGCACGTGCAGGGTCGCCTAGGCAGCACTACGGTTCAATGGATGTAGGGCTCACTTATGGGTGTCTGCAGTTCCTCACACACATTTCTTCACATTCATTCACTCAGGGTCTGCATGTGTGGTACTTTCAGTTGCATGCATTCGGGGTGTGACTCACCTGCAGTTGGATCGATGCCAGTGCCTGCCTCTGCTCCACCAATTCCCTCGATGGTGCCAATATCAATCAGGGCACTTACCTTTTCCTCCCAAGATGTGAGTTCGGGTGGGGGTGGTGGTGGCCCTCCTGCAGTGCCCCTGCTTGCACTCCTGTGCTGTGAGAGGATGCTGCGGACTCGCACACGCAGGTCGTTGAGGCGCTTGTGGCAATCCTCCCCATCCTGGGGCACGCGCCCCACAGCAGTGACCCTTTGGCTGATGTTGTGCTAAATGTGTGCTCTGCGCTGGCCACTGGTTTTGTGCTGCTGCAGCTCCTCATGATGTGTCTCGGCCTCCTCCACCAGTACAGCCAGCTCCTGGTTGCTGAATTTGGGCTTTCTCACCCTGTCCAGGGCAGTCTTGCCCCTAGTGCGCTCCTGTGACATGTTTTGGTGTTAGGTTGCGTGGGTAGCTTCCAGAGGCTGTGATATCCGACGGATTTTGATTTCCAAGATGGCCGCCGATTTGTTTCCCGTTCAGGCAGTGAAGCGTTTCCCACACGCTAATAGAATGCACTCATGGTGCACGCTATTACCGCGATAAGGCGGTAGCGCACAGTGCGCCGGATTTAAGGGTTCTACCCGTTTTACGCTATTTGCGCTAACGCCATGTCCCGGTGCGTGTGCACGATAACTCGTTATTTGGCGGATTATCCGCTGAGGGCCTTGGCGTTAGCGCTATTTACATCCGACGGGAAAACAGCTGCATTACTGCCGAACTCGTGATGAGGCCCTAAGTCTATGCTATGTTGGGCGATGCCACAAATTAAAGGAATAGTTTGCTCAAAAATGGTATTGTCCCGAACGTTCGAGCATGTATTTTAAAGCATACTGTAACCAATCTTAAAAAAAAATCTTACCTTAGTTTTCCTCACTTTTATGCATGCGAAAACAACGGGTTGTGCGTGGCAATCTTGTGCTAATCTTATCTATTGATGCATCTCCCTAAGGTCAAGTGCTGTCGCGACAAGAATACAGATCACCGGCCCCTTAAACTGACATCACTAATCCAAACAATATGTTCCACCTATTTTCATGACGTTCGTGGCCAGCGTAGCCAAACATGCCCGTCATCACCCCCACCATAACATTACTTAATGCAGAACCATGAAGATAAACACACACATCCTCTCACAGCGTGTAACTTTTCTTTCTTGTCCCAAATAGGAGAGCAAACTTTTTTTTAAAAAGAAAACATCAATAGTCTGCAATATAACAAAGTGTTTATTTTTCAAAGAATGCTCATAAGAGAATATTAAGTCCACAAAATGAACGATATGTTTTTGCCATTCAAGTTATAGCTAGTGAACATTGCATGCTTCCAATGTTGGTTATAACTTCCTCATACTGCATCAGACGTCCCTGTGCGTGCCTTGCAGTTACTGACTCAAAGGGCGTATGGGGTTTCACTAATGTGCCTTATTAGGAACATTAACATGCCTTGGCGTGAGATTGGTTGCCTTCCACATGCTTGCTCACGATATGGGCTCTCTGACTTGCACGAACGCCGGCAACTTATGGACCTGTCCTTGGTCCTGCAGTGCAACCTGTTTAACTGGTAAGTGTTGACTACTAGGCAGGTTGATTCACGGAGAATCACGGGGCCTGCACTACGCTAAGCTCGGCACGTGTGAAGGGATGCCTATTGGATCCTGCATGCGCTGAATGTGTCTTCACGTTGCTGCCAGTGTGTTTTACTCGACTTCGCATTTGCGCTCAGGAATGCGTCTTCGGTGAGCGAGGCGGGTGGCATTTTCCAGGCACCGTGGCAACTTTGGAAATCGTTGGACATTGATTTATGACCTTGCCCTGCTTGGTCGTTATCCTTCAATCTGGAAGCTGTCCAAAGCCATTGGCCCAGACAGAAGGTGCAGTGCTTACACAAGGAAAGGTAGCAGGAATAACATACGTACTACACCTTGGCCCACTCTCTTAATTAGGAACGCTGCGGCTCTTTACATGCTATTTAGAAGTAAAGATAGCCGGACTGTACTTTCTAGGGAATCTGTCAAGTGGCAAGGATCCAGCACTAGATAGACGGTGGCTTTTGTGAATCCCGGTTCTAAAAGAAACAAAAGGCCTGTCAGTGGGACTCGGTGAATTAACTCAGCTGTAGGTGTGACTGCTCATTCATTTAGAGTCTAAATGAAAGAGCAGTCACACCCATAGGAGGTTTAACATGTGATTACTGAATTCGGAAGAAGTGTTTGTCTGTGAACCCCAAGTAGTGACAATGAAATGTCAGTTCGTGAAGGTGCTTTAAATTGAATTATATTAACTATTTTTGACTTACTAGAATGGGGTCGGGACTCTTTAAATAGTACATCTGACTGAAATGTAAGCCATCATTGCATTAATTCATATGTGCATATTGTTACTGGTGGGGGTCGGAAGGGGAGTTGATCGTTCTCAAAAACGCTTTCGTCATTGTAAAGGCACGTGAAACTTGCAAATTTGACTGGGCATTACACATCACGATGTTTAGCGCTTAAATTAATATAATGTTCATATTCTTGATGTTATGTCTAGAACAATTAGGGCTACCTGGACAAGAATACCATGTTATCGGTTTCAATGGTCATATATTACGCTTTGGCACTGAATGTGCACAAAACATAGAAAGGGTGAACATTTATGCCATTACGTGCTGTTTCATTGGTGTGTCTTGGAGGTAAATGGTCACTCAACTGCGCACGCGTTTAACTGTGATTTGGGGTTATGGTTATCTTTGGAACATATTTAAGCGCTGCCCACACCTCAAGATTTTTTATGAGGTGTAGTACCGTGCATAGGACCTCATTATAAGGGACGGACCCCTTCATTACGGGAGTGCCGATTACGAGCTTCCAATCGCGGGACCCGGATAGCATGCCTGGTAAAACCAGGCGTGCTTTCCGGGTCACGCGATGGGAAGAGGGAGGCAATAACGGGCCAGATGTAATCTGCCCGTTATTACCTCCCTCCCCATTCCCATTGAGCCCTATGGGGGCTCAAATGGGGATGGGTTCCTGCCAGGAGGACTTACTGGGTCCTCCTATGAGTAACCCGGTAAGTCCCCATTGCAGGAACCCAGTAATGGAGCCCGGAACGGAGGCAGCCATGGAGCTAATATCTCCATGGCTACCTCCATTCTCGTAATGAGGCCCCATAGTGGGATAAGTGTTTCTCTCACGTTACACACTATGCAATTCTATCCAGTCTGATTCAAAGAGTAACTAGGGATCCAATGTTACATGACTCTGTATAATGCTTTGAGTCTTGCACTATTTCTGTATTTGTTGATGATGGCCTAGGTTTTTGACCATGCTTGTGCAGCAATGAAAGTTTGAAAATGTGTGTTCTTCATTATTAGACGTAGGCATTGCTTTGCTGGGTTATTTCTTTGTTAGCAACACTGGGGAAAAAAAGACAACTTTGGGCATACCTCCAGAGTATGAGTTAGAAATGTGGAGGATGAATGGGATTTTGGGAATGTATGAGTGCTTGATGATTTGGATAAGAATGGGAGTAATGTGCATATATGGTTCATCGAGTGATCTGGGCATGAGGGGCTAATGAGGTGCCTTGGATTTCAGACGTATTAGCATGTGCTCTCATAGTCCAGGAAGGGTGCTGGTGCTAATTGGTCCTGGGGTGTCGCTGGTATCCACTTGAGTGGGGTTTTTTCTCAGGTACGCAGAGTGAGGTTTTAGGGATGTTTGGATGTTGGCGGCTTTCTCATTGTGCTTAGTCATTAATAAGAAAATGAGGGATTTGTTACTGTCTCATATGCGGGTCCATGGTTTATTTATTTATTTATTTCTAAATGGTTCACCACATTTAGAGATATAGCATACGTTTGTTTACTTCGAAAATGAGTAGAGGTCAGCTGGCCCATGGGGACCAGGGATATTTTAAAAGGATATGCGGGGCGGGGAGGGAAAGGATGGTGTGAACAGTTAATATATGTATTTAGGCCGCTTATGGATGTGTTTTGTCCAGGGATGAGGTTTACTATTAGTAGGATGTCAGTTAGGTGTTTTCAGGGCATGTTTTTAGATACTTTTAAATCTGTTGAAACTGTATCTTTGAGTTCTGTAGGGATTGGGGCGGTGTCCTGGGACTTGGGTTTGTCGAATGTTTTTCTTTTCCTATTCTATTGGGTTGCTTTGGCTTCTGGGCTACAACTTTCACTTAAGAGGGTGGAAGTTTTTTTCTATTTTGTATAGTGTTGAGATTGGTCTTCCGTTGTGATGGGGAGAAAATGACAGGGAGAGCCAATAAGATTTCTGGTGGGAACTTAAGTGTGGTATCTTGGAATTTAAATGGGATTAACAATCTGATTAAGAGAAAGAAAATCTTAATTGTTTAGAGGACATGAACGCTGATATTTGCTTTTTACAGGAGACCCACATAAAGAATGATGAAATTAAAGGTCTTGAGAAGGAATGGGTTGTACATGCTTTTGAGTCGTCTTTCACATCCAGATCCAGAGGGGTTGCAATTCTTGTTCGTAAAAGGATCCCATTAAAGATCTTGAAAGAATGCTCGGATAAGGAAGGACGGTTGGCTGCTATATTGGTTGAGATTCAGGGGGAACGTGTGGTTCTTTGCAATCTTTATGCCCCCACTGTGGATGATGGTGCTTTTTATAGACGTCTCTCACAGATGATTCAAGACCTAGAGTCACCAAATATTCTACTTGGGGGGGGTTTAATACAATTTTGGACCCCATTATGGATAGGAGTAAAGTAAGACAGGGTGAAAAGAATGACACACATCGCCTTGCTCTGAAAGCTATTATGGAAAAAAACAATTTAAAAGACAACTGGAGACTGATGAACCCAAATGTGCGTGAATATAGTTTCTTTTCTAGGGCTCATGGTACATATTCAAAGCTGGATATGATATTAACTAGTGGGGTGTTGACGGAGAATCATGTTTTCTGTAATATCGGAAATACCTTCTTGGCCAACCATGCCCCAGTCACTATAGATCTAAAAACCAAGTTTGATCAGTGTAGGTCATTTAATTGGAAAATGAACACCTCCATATTGTCTGATGGAGATATACTGGAAAGAATTGTTTCAGAGGCGAATCATTTTGTAAATGAGAATCGTTCTGACGAGACTAGTTGTGTGGGAGGCATTTAAATGCAGAATGCAGGGGATGCTTTTGGGCCTGTCGTGCGGGAAACAAAAAAAAGATGAGGGTATTAGATTAGATCTGGATTTAAGAATAAGAAATTTGTCTATAGATTTGATGATTGACCAGACAGACTGCAAAGAAAATAGAACTGCGGAAGCTGAAAAGGAAGATGGAAAAAATCCTGTCTGAAAAGGCGGAACGTTCCATGTATTATTCTAAGTGTACCTACTTTGAACCGGGTGAGAAATGTGATCGATGGCTGGCATATAGATCAAGAAAAAGAAATTCAGATGCAGCAATTAGTTCTATCTTGAATGCTGACGGTAAAATTACATTTGATCCGAGAGAAATTAATGAGACATTTAGACAGTACTATATGAACGTATATCATAATGAGAAGGACATCTCGGGTAGAGGGAGGGATTTTTTTCACAATTTAAACATCCCAAAGCTCTCAGAAGAAGACAGCTCGACCCTTGGGAAAGGACTGACGATAGATGAATAGCGAGTGGCAATACAAAAATTGAACACTGGTAGGGCTCCAGGGCCCGACGGACTTCCGGTTGAATTTTAAAAAGTACTACCTGATTCCGCACTTGAATTGTTGGAGGATGTGTATGTGGCGTCTAGAAGAGACAGCTTGTTGCCTGAGAGTACTAGTTATGCATCAATTTCAGTGTTTATTAAAAGAGGAAAGGAGGAAAATGTAATATCGAGTTACCGTCCAATCAGTCTTATCAATACAGATAATAAAATCCTATCTAAGGTCCTTGCCCTGAGGATCGATAAGTTTCTGCCAATTCTTATTCATAGTGAGCAATCAGGTTTTATCAAGAATAGGCGTACACCGTGCAACATCCGCAAACTATCACTGACTATGGGTCAGGCTTTGAATTTAGAAAAAGATATAGCTGTCCTGTCTCTCGATGCTGAAAAGGCATTCGATCGAGTTAATTGGGAGTATTTATATTCGGTTTTAGAAGAGATGAATATAAGTAGAGACTATATCTCATGGATTAAGTTGTTGTATGCAAAACCGACAGCGGACGTGAAAACTAACGGTTTGTGTTCAGAACCATTTCATCTAGAAAGGGGTACCAGGCAGGGGTGCCCACACTCAGCACTTTTATTTATCTTCTCCATTGAGCCGCTGGCAATAGCGCTTAGGAGTAATCCGGATTTACGTGGTGTGATTTGCTGGGATGTTATGCAGAAGGTGTGGTTTTATGCGGACGATCTGTTGCTTGTCCTACAAGATTTGAGTAATTCACTTCCCGCTTTAATGCAAATTTTCAAAAGCTTCTATAAGACTTCTGGTTACAAAATAAATTGGATAAAATCTGAGGTCTTGCCTCTCACATTTACATTCGATAAGACTTTGGTCATGTCCATGGGTTTCAGGTGGTGTGAAATGGGAATGCATTACTTGGGTATCTGGTTGACGCCGCAAGTAGATAACATGATTGATGTAAACTTGAAGGAGGTTTGTAATGGCTTTAATGTGGATTTGAAAATCTGGTCATTTTTTAATTTGTCTCTATGGGGTAAAGTGAATTCTCTTAAGATGGATTCAGCCCCAAAAATTAATGATACTCTTAGCATGTTACCTCTGAAGGTCAGACCTCACTACTGGGAGGAGTTTGAACGATCAATTCAGGAGTTTCTTTGGGATCGCAAACCTCCAAGGCTTACAATTTGGAAACTTCAGCTGCCAGTGGATCATAGTGGGCTGGCGGTCCCGAATTTTAGAGCCTACCACTTGGCATTTTCGGCCCAATCGTTTATTCCGTTTTTGGATAGTGATCCGGGTGCCTGGTCTATTGCGGAGTCAAGTTTTTCTGGTCCGTTGACCCCGCAAGCTCTTCTGACTACTCAATCTAAGTCGGGCTGGGGGAAGAATTCTGCCACAGAATTTCTAAGGGAATCTTGGTGTAAACTGCTGGAATGATTGCGTTCTGATGCTCTAAAATCACTGCATGTGTCGGTTTGGTTAAATCCGAAAATAAGGGACAATAGAAGAATGTTGTTCTAGCCAGAGTGGTTTTTAGGAGGTGTGGAACTGATTGGAGATCTTGAGAGTGACGGGAGGTGGATGACTGCTGGTGAAGTGCGAGACAATTGGAACATTTCAGGTTTTGCAAATGCAGACTACAGGTGTCTGAAGACTTAGATTGGCGAAATTGGACAAACAGAGTGGATTTGAACATTTTTCTGGCCAAATCAAAACCAGGGGAAGGAGGGCTGGCTAGTAAAATATATAAATTAATTGTTGCGAATTACAAGAATAATGCTAAACTCTGTGATGAATGGAGCAGGAGGATTAACTATGATATTTCTCAGTAAGTTTAGCAGAATATGTGTGGGAATCTAATGCTCTGCTCACTGAATCTTGGGGAGAGATCTATGCAAATAAAGATCTTGAATAGAGTTTATTGGTGCCCGGAACATTTGAAGAAATCTGGTATTTCAGACTCAGATGAATGTTGGGGCTGTGTCCAGGAGGTTGGTACGTTTAAGCATATGTTATGGAGCTGTGTACGAGTTGGTAGTTTTTGGACAAAAGTGTGTGAGATTTGTGGAGATGTTTTGGGTGAGAGCTTTGACTTAGATTTCAAGACCATGATTATAGGTGATGATGGATTGCTAACTTATTTGACTATACCCCAGAAAAAATGGCTGTTTAGATGTGCAATTGTTGGCGAAAGACTGATCCTGAGGGGTTGGAAGTCTAAAGTTGCCCTGCAGATTGACGAGTGGATTGATGAGATGCACAGGCTTGCACAGGTGGAATTGGTGATTTACAGGAGAAATGACAAAGTGGCTTCTAATGAGAGGATTTGGGGGAAATTGACAGATATATACTGATCTCACTGTATAACCTGTGTTTACTACTGTTGGGGTATGGGGGGTTGTGTATTTAGTGTGTATATATGATTGTATACATCTTCATAAATGGTGTTTTATACTTGTACCATGTTATGTAATTCTGTTTCAAAGAATTTGGTTGATTATTCTCTGTGCTCTATGCGGAAATTATAAATAAAGTTTAAAAAAAACAAGTTTACAAAAATATATAACTTCCCCAAGATACGTAGATTGTGATCAGCGATCGATTAATCCCTATACTCCAATTCTTGTGTGTTCTTATGTTACACCAGGAAAACATTATAATGACGCACATTTTGTTCCGTTCATGAGAAGATATGGATTGTTTGCACTTTTATGGGCAACGCTTTTGCATCAGCACGTTCTCACAACAGAAACAATGACATGCTGCTCCTTATTGCTGGTACCGCCAAAGGGCAGATTGATCCCTGTCGATCGTCCCACATAATGGTGATCAAATAAGCACAGTTGATGATTATCTGCCAATGTTGGGTGAAGAATCCATTTGACGGTAGCTGAAAACGATGGCATGCACAAAACAGTACAATATAGCTGTGTAGAAAACAAAATAAAATAATATATTTTAGTAGCTGTTGTGCAATCGAATATAACAAGTTACCGTAAAATTCAGAAACGGATGAAACCTAATCGTAAACACAAACCACACAGAATGAATACAAAAATATGACAACATGGGGGAGTATTTGAGACCATGACGTGCATGAAAGTTTAGCGCTGTGTAATAGGTATAGCTACCAATGGGATGGAGAACCAGATGCTTCTGATTCACATAGCGGGCCTTCCAGAAAATAAGGACAACAATAGTAATGTTTTATGTTGAACCACAGGCAGGTGACATTGTAATGGAACTGGTAAAATGAGTGATCGAAAAGAGAACCAAGTGCCCAGGGAAAAGGTTCAGCCCCCACCCCTCCCCTTATCCCCCACTTTATGGTGCACAAGGATGCAACGGTGACAGCACACCAGGATACAAAGAGGGACAAAGTGGTTTAGATATAATTTGCCTGCATAAAGGTTGTGGTTGCGAGTCTTCGAGCAATAATCATCACAATATGGTCCATCTAACAACCCATAACTCTGCACACAATATATCGGTGTGCAAGCCCAGTAAGCAATACATCCCAAAAAATCATACCTCTATTCACTCCTCTTTAAACTATACACAAATAACAATAATTACTAAACAGATAAACAAACTGTGGGTTACGCACTCAGTTTTTTATAGTCCGTGGTATAAATATCATTCAACTTAACATAACATACTGTGTGAATTCTTTTGGTCAAATCACACTTTTTCACGTCACTGAATTAGTAATTATGCATACATCACACATTCCGTTTTTAATCGCACAAATATTATGTATAGTTGCGCTTACATAATTTCAAGAAGTTCCGTGCGCTCAATGTCACGTTGACTAACCGCTCCGAACAACAGACCGCAGAAATGGAAACTACATTTTCATATGTCCACTTTCAATATAGTAAATGTTATAATTTTTTGTGGGTATTCGAACAGTTGCTGACTTTTGCTCAAGGACAAATAACAATAGCATTCTGTTTTCAGTGACTGCAGCCAGAGATGGGTAGGTTTCGATTTTGTGATAGAATGTCACAAAAAAAAACCTGGACAAGGCGCTGCTTTGGGCAAGTGGTTCAGAAAATCAAGGACAGTTACAAACAGCTATGTAGAATATGTTTTGCCACAAGAACAGAGGAAGGATCCAGAAAGGTATGTGTTGGGATATATAATCTCTGTAAGAAAATTCCATCGAAACCCCACCTCTCCCTCGTCTTGTACTATTTCATGGCACAAAGCGCAGAATGTGTGGGTCAGTGTGACTGTATTTCTTCCTCCCTTCCCCCTGGCACCAGCCCCCGCGCCTCCCAGGTGCACGTCATAGTGATGTAGTAGTAGGCTTAGCATATTATCAGAGTTTTCACAATGTAATTTATGAGAGACCTGCCCTTCACTCCATGGAGAGATGAGCCCAGCTGACCCACGTGGGAATCGACAGACGGCTGAGTAACAAACCAATTGTAGCCTGATATGCCCTATGATATGATTTTGGAATTTATAATGCGCCGATACACAAATGTTTCAAGACGCGACAAGGCAAGGGAGGGGAAACAGAGGGGGGACAATAAACAACGATCTTACTAGGCCTAGTGACATTGAGTGCAATTGCAGGAGCCGGATCATATATACTGTGTTACCAATCAACTGTGCTGGTTCAGACCTTATATGTGATGTCATTACTGACGCTGTTGTTAGGGAGAATTCTCACTTATGGCTAATTGCCCTTACCTATAGAGTCCCCCAGCAGCTTTGCTGGATTTGAAGGGTTTATTTCTTTTTACCTGCTAATAGTGAGACTCTTTTTCCCACCCTTAGGCATCTTTGCTATGTGTGTTCTAGGCTATTCTTGTGTTTAATGCCTATGGGATCTTTTCTCTCACCCATAGGAACCATCTTTATGCACATGTGTTACACAGCACCCTCCGTGCAGTGACACAGGTGTGTCGTAGCGACCCCCAAACATAGACTCCATTCCCTGGGACTGACTATTGTCTCGCAGAGCATGTAAAGTCCCCATTGACTTTACTAGTCAGTCTCTATGAACTAAACCAGTACACCCCATCTTAATATGGAAGTACTGGAAGGGGTTAATAGGTTTTCCCCTATGTTCATTTTCGAGAGGATACCTTAAAGTCCCCCTCTACAAAGTTTCTGGCTGGTGGCAGTGGTTACTACCTTTTATATTCGACTGCGAATATTTTCCTATGGGATTTCCCATTGTTCGAGGCTAATACTTTTACTGACAGCCTGTAACATACCGCCGGTTTATATTATTATTAATTTTACTCCGGTAGGTTTTATTTGCCAGAACTTTGATAAAACCTCTTGCTCGAGTCTTACTCTATTTTTCTAACCCAGGTCGGGGATCCTTTGTTCCCTCTTTTGGCAGGCTTCTGCCCAGAAGCCCTCCTTTCGGCGCCTCTGAGTCTGGGGTGGGTCTGTTGTTTGGGAGGGGGAGTAGAACCCCTGGACAGAGTTGCCACAGCAACTCAGGTCGCACTCTAACCTGATAGGCTGGAGGGTCTCCCGCCAAGATGACCACTCCACTGTGTGAGTGACAGCTAGGCTGTATGAATGGGTCTCATTCTGCATAAAAGCAGGGTCCTGAGGACTGGAAGAGCAAGACGTCGCCACTGGAACTATGGAACCGAAGGGGGGAGAAGCCAGAGATCTTCAGCATCTACACCACCGGTGAAGCCCTGCCGGATCGTCTCACCACTTTTCTTCCACACGACGAGAGGAGATCTTCAGCAAAAGAGCCTCCTTCCCTTGAGCTGGTGGGGTCAACCAGTTCACGAATCGCTTCCTCGGACCTGCCTTGGTCGAATCAACAGTGCCCAGTACTTGGAGACCGGATAGCCAGGCAGCTATCGACCCGTACCGCGATTAAAAGAAGCGTACCTTTTAAACTTTGTTTGGCAGCACCGCGGCTGGTTTCATCCCTGGGTAGTGCAGCGACTTGAACCTTCCTCCACGACGAGAGCCTCTCTTCCTCTGTTGGATCCCTCGACCTGCAGGAACTACCAGGAACAACCGCCACCACAGGAGCCGCTTCTTCACGTTTAAGGTACATTGCTCCGCCAGGCCGCCCTTTTTCTGTGGTAGCCCTAAAGGTGTTTTAAATCCTTTAACTACTTGTGGGGTTGGCCGCCCTCTCTCTTAACATTGTCTTTCACCTCGCATCTACCTCTTCAGCAATTTTCTACTAAAGACTTGACTGCAGCTACAAGAACATTTTTGCTCCTAAGCTCCTGGTCCTGTACAGCTGACTCTGGCTCAGGCCTATTGACTCTGGCTGATTTGTTGGATCTGCTCTCACTAGATTAGTTTTCAATGGGAAATGTGTGGATGCATCTAAATCTTCTAAACCCCTCTTCCTCCCTACTGTTTTAACTTGTGGAGTGCCATTTTGCTCAGTTTTCATTCACTTATCTTTTGGCTAAAGTGTTACTGTGCATTACTTGTTCACAAAACTTCAGGGAAGTGTTGCTAGGGGGTGTCTGAAGGTATTTCCGTTTAACTTGTGCTTTCCCTCCCTTTCGGTATATTGTTAGAGTGCCATTTGTAGTTGGTTTTCACTGTGCCATTTTGCTCAGTTTTCACTCTACCGCAAACGTATCTATCATTGAATATGGAGTTGTATATGGTTTTCTTTTGACTAAACTTAACTTACTTTATTAACTGTGATCTATGTGTTGACTTAGAAGTGTATAAAATAAATATATATTCTCTTTTTAATACAAAACTTTGGTCAGTGTTTCCTTCTCCATAGTACTGTACTACCTACTGTGTCAACCCTGAATACTGCTCATCTCCCTCTTGAGATAAGTCTGACTGCTCAGCCACAGCTACCAACTAAATCTTTGTGGTACAGACTGATACCAAAGGGGATTTATTGCTCTCACCTGTAGTCCTAATCTGGGATAGTGCTCCCTAAGGGAACTGCCCTGCATTCTGCCTAACACTGGTGTACAGCGGTGAGGATAAAAGTATTGGATTGACATTTTAGTGTGTTACTAGTGCCTTGGTGCAACTAACCACAAGGTTAACAATCACAAAAAGTTATTTTAACTAAAGTCAAAGATGGAAAGTTATAGTCAGAAGATCCTCCTTGCAAAAACTGCTGATTATCTTAAAGATTTGTGCAGACAGAAAGGTCTTCCTGTCAAAGGCAAGTGTAACGCTCACCTGATTCCCGTAGAGGCGCCGGTCTTGACTGGGCGTATACCGTATCTTCAAAGGTGATGTGTAACACACGGCTGGCTCTTTGGGCTGGACCTCTGTGCACTGTATGTCTGACTCGAAGGGTAAGATGTCTGCAGATAGAAAATATGGGATTAAGGAACTGGGTTATTGAATGTCTCTCTCTTCTTCCCTTTCTCTTCTCCTGTAGAACCCCAAAGGTTAACGCTCTCACCTTAGGTAAGTGAACGCCGTGCTCTCCATCTGCCTCGGGGCAGGGTGCTGTAACCAGTTTCTTCACTGGATAAGGGGAGGAGGCCTCTTGACTTCAGAGGACTGCTGTCCGTCGTTTACTGCACGAACGGTAAGTTTCGAGTAATTCTAATGTCTTTAAAGTCTTTAGTATGATGTTTCCTGTTTTGCAGGGTTCCGGCGATGGCGGATGACGGGCTGAAGTGAGTTGAAGATGGAGCCCGTGTGATGAATAGAAGCGCCTGGAAGCACGTAAGTAAGCGCTTGTTGCCTGCTTCACGATGCGCTCTAACTGTCTTTTTATTTTGCAGGTACAAGTTCGGAGCAGCTGCAGGGTGCCGGAATACCCACTGGGTTAGATGTGGAAAGGAGTAATGGCACGTGAGTATTAAAGTTCCCCAATGTCTTTAAACGCACCTTGTTTTGTCTTTCAGATGCGGGATGCAGCGCCGAAGGCCTCCGGAGCGTGCGAAGAGTTGGTAAGCTTTTGTCTTTCAGATGCCGGAATGCAGTGTGAAGACCTCCGGAGCGCACCAAGAGTAGGTAAGCCTTTGTCTTTCAGATGCCGGAATGCAGCGCGAGGCGTTGGTGACAGCCGATGGACCAGGTAAGTGAAGAGCTTTCACTGAAGACCGTAATGCTAACCTGTTCTTTCTTGTCTTTATAGGTGTTGCTGAAGACTGGATTCAGGATGGTAAGCCTTTTTCCTTTGGCCCAGGATCAGATGCAGAAGACACGATGAGCGTTCTGCTGCAGAGGATGCAGAATAACGCAAAGCAAGATTCATCCATCGGGTGTGGTTTAAATAGCCTCCTGTAGTGCTTAGGTGTCTCCTTCCACAGCCACGCCTAGGTAAGAAAAGAGTTCCTGCTTTCCAGAAGAGTTCCAGTGTTCTGAATCTAGGGAGTGGCTCCTGCCCCACCCAACAGGAAAAGTAGTTCCAAACAGAAGAGGATCAGAGGCTCAACTGGCAGGCAAGTAAGCAGCATGGTCTGCTGCAGGTAAGTCCACCCAAGCATTATGAGCCCGGCGCTTCCAGCGCTGGGACTGGGCATATATATGAGCCTGGTGCCACTGGCGCCAGGACTGGGTCCAAAAGGTCCCAATTGGGACTGGTTGGCACTCGGAACCTGGGTTATGGATCTGCTTCCAAGGGAGTTGGGAAAACCCTGACCTTTTGGAAGCAGAGATCATGACAGTACCCCCCCTCAAGGCCCCTCCCAAACCGGGCTTCTCCGGGGGTTTTGGCTTGTCAGGAAATGTTCGGTGAAATCTTTTGATTAGGCGAGGATCGTGGACATATTCAGCAGGTTCCCAGGATCTCTCTTGGGGGCCGTAGCCTTTCCAGTCAATTAGGTAAAATAGTTTAGATTTGGAGATCTTGGAGTCCAGAATGCTTTTGACTTCAAACTCGAGTTCTCCATCAACTAGGATAAGTTTTGGAGATTTAGTTAGTCGGGTTTGAGGTTGCACGGGTTTTAATAGAGAGACGTGGAAGACCGGATGTATCTTCATGTGCGGGGGCAAGTCCAACTTGACCGCTACTGGGTTTACTATGGTAGTGATGGAATAGGGACCAAGGTATCTTGGGTTGAATGTGCGTGGCCCTTTTAGAGGTAGATATTTGGTAGATAACCAGACTTGATCCCCTACTTGATATTGAGGGGCTTCCTTCCGATGTTGATCTGCTCCTTTCTTGTATTGTTCTTTAGCCCTTTGAAGGTGAGAAACAGCTTCCTTAAAGGCTTGGGTGATTGTAGAATGCAGGTAGTCTACTGCTGGTGTTTCAAGATCTTGGAGGGGATCCAACTCCGAGGTTCGAGGGTGGCTGCCGTACAAAAGAAAAAACGGGGTTTTCCCAGTTCCCGAATGGACAGAGTTATTGTAGGCATATTCGGCTATCCAAAGGATGTCTTTCCAAGTTTTTTCAGTTTGTTGCAGCATGCAGCGTAAATACTGTTCCAGAGTTTGATTTGTCCTCTCGGTTTGTCCGTCGGTCTGAGGGTGGTGACTGGTCGATAGTCTCACATCAATTTGAGCCGACCTACAGCAACTTCGCCAAAAATGAGAAATAAATTGACTACCTCAATCCGAAATTAGAACCGAAGGAAAACCGTGCAGTCGGACGATGTTTTCGAGAAATTCTCGGGCCAGAGTTGCTGCTGTTGGCAAGCCTTTGAGCGGAATGAAATGCGCCATCTTGGAGAATAAGTCCACGATTACTAGAATCGTATTGTATCCGGAGCATGGAGGTAGATCGGTGATGAAGTCCATAGAAAGCGTATGCCAAGGGCGAGGTGGGATGTCAATAGGGCGTAAGAGGCCTGCTGGTCTTTCCTTTTGACTCTTGTTTTGGGCGCATACTCCACAGGACATTATAAAGTCTCTGATATCTTTTTTCCAAGACGGCCACCAGAAGTAGCGCTTGATCTTTTCTGAGGTCTTGGCCATACCGGGATGTCCTTCCATTAAAGAATCGTGATAACAAGAGATTACTTTTTTCTGTAAATCTGTGCTGGGTAGGTATAATCGTTCTTGGAAATACAATAAGTTGTCCTTTACTGCAAAGTCCTTTCCCTGCAGATGCCAATTCTGTATGTCTGCTGGAGTTACAAGTTGCCTGGCTTTATCCTTAACTTCCTCTATGGATTCTGTGGCGATTACACCCAGAATTCTTTGTTCGGGAATGATTGGTACAGGTTTAGGGTTGATCAAGTGTTCTTCCACTCCCATCCGAGAAAGGGCATCAGCTTTACCGTTCTTTGTACCAGGTCGATAGGTAATTATGAAGTCAAACTCGGCAAAGAACAATGCCCAACGGAGTTGTCTAGAGGATTGGGCTTTTGCGGTTTTCAAATATTGCAGGTTTCGGTGATCCGTAATCACAGTAACGGTGTGTCGGGCCCCCAGCAGATAATGCCGCCAAGCCTTAAAGGCAGACTTGATAGCCAGAAGTTCCTTGTCAGTAATCGTGTAATTGATTTCAGGAGGCGAGAATTTGCGGGACCAAAATGCAACGGGATGCAACTGATTGGTTAACGGGTCCTTTTGTGACAGAACTGCCCCCATGGCAAGGCTTGAAGCATCAGTTTCCATGATGTAGGGGAGTTCGGGGCGAGGGTGTTTTAAGATTGGTGCAGAGATAAATTTAGTTTTCCAAAAAGTTCTTGGCTATGGCGGTTGGGTCTAACTTGGCGACATTTTTCTAATAGTTGTATCCTTATATTCAAAGGCAGCTATGTTGTATACCAACGGTCGCGTCTCACTGGGTAGTAGGGTTATGCCAAGAAAAACCCAAAAAGAATAAGTGCAGGTAAGGTAAGGTAACCCAGAAGGAGACTGCGCCCAATATTCAATACTGAAATATATTTATTTTTATTTTCGTACAGAGTGCCCTTTAAAGATGACACGTGTTTCGGTCTGCCTTCAGACCTTTTTCAAATCAGGGCTATTATCCTATCATAGCAACATATGTTAGTAAAAATAGATAAATATATATGAAAAAACATAATATACAAAAGTTCACATTTTTATATTTCAAATGCAATCCATTTTGAAGTTAATTGGATTTAAAATAAAAGAAAAAAATAGAAATAAAAAATAGAAATAAAAAGCCAGACACAAAGAGGGTGGGGATAGGGGATGGATAAGTAAGGAATACAAAAATATACATAAACAGTTAGTTAGAATTGTGCTAATTATTATGCATCCATTAAGGCCATAGGTAATGTTAAGTATTTTACCTTCAGAGTTCTATAATGCCCCTGTATCATTTTGATGGGTTAGATCCCTATGAATAGGAGAAAAATTTTTCTAAGTGTCATTCCTTTGACCCATTCATAATTCAAGACAATATATATGTGTTATCATCACATTTATCCCATCAGACTGTGGAATGTAATAATACGTCGAAGATACTTCTGTACCTAGGTAAACTGTTTTGTATTATTGTCACTACCAATATAATCGGTCTTCAAAGATGCGTCATATCGGAGTGCGGACTCCTCCAGATGACAGCTGTGCGTGTACCCGTATCGCGTACCCTTTTTAACTTGTTCTTATATAAAACTTGAATTTTTAGATGGTCTCTTACCTTGGCTCAGTCTCCGCGTCTGATCGCGTCTGCAAAATATCTCGAGGGGGCGCCATGTTGGCGTCCTCTCTGTATATAGTAATTAGCCCAGTGTTGCTATGGTAGCTGACCTCTGGTAATGTCCTTTGTCTCTGTTTACGTAAGGGACAGCATGGAGGCTTTGACAATCTATTTTGAAGTACGCATAATAGAAGCGAAGTAGTTATCTTTCACTTCGAACTTTTCTTAACAAAATAAAAAAAAATATATATTATAAGACGTTTAACTTATTTTTGAGATAAAATGTACATTTAGTACCAATAACTTCAAATACGAGATTTGAACAGTGTAAACGGTGCTAGAATTCATGGTTAGTGGGGTATAGTACAATATGGCCGCCACGCTGGGAGCACAGTATCAACAACCAATACACCAGGAGGAGAGGAAGGAGGGGGGATCAAAGACAAACAGATCAAGGACTGTTAGAAAACACAAACAAAAGGCTCACCAGAGCAACCTCAAAAGAAATCAACAGAGTGAAATAGGGCATAATCTAATCCTTAACCTATCGAGCAGAATAATATCTACGGAAGAGAGCCAACTACTTAATAAAGGACTCTCATTTGCCCCTTCGGCGCATCTTAATGAAATTGACCTACACATTGACTTATTTAAATTTGTGAGAAAATTGAAACTTAAAAAATTCTTTGCTACAAAAGTATCAGGAAATTACCAACAGCAACTAAGGAACATACCAAGTGACCTGAGCATCAAAGAAATAGAAGAAATACATCTACTTAGATCCATCACAGAACCTGAGGATTATGACATTACTAATGTATTACGAGATCTATCTGTGCAACCTGATTTACTACCAACTAAAGAACTGAAACCAAGATCTAGATTTGTACCACAATTCACAACAGATAACACTATAGATACCTTCTATAAAGCAGTATCACAAGACCTCTATCGGATAGACCAAAGAAGGCAACAGCCGGAAGCCAAACATAATCTCACCAGGAAAGAACAAGAAGCCCTACGCAAATTGGAGACCGACCACTCCATAGTAATCAAAGAAGCGGATAAGGGGGGCAATATTGTTATTATGGATAGAGAAAATTACATTGATATGGCTATGAAACACTTAAATACCCCGGGTTGCTATGAAATACTGTCTGGAAATCCGACTAAAGAAATTACACAGAATTTGGAATTGAAAATCTATGATTGGCACCGTAAAGGTCTTCTTACGGATAATGAAAGGAGCTATCTCCTAGTCAAAGACCCTACCACACCAATTATGTATTTCTTACCGAAGGTTCATAAGGATTACGACCTTATACCGGAAGGCAGACCGATCCTTAATGGAATTGGCTGGGCAAGGGAAAACATTTCACAATATTTAGATAACATCCTAAGACCGAGAGCCATGAAATTGAAAGCGTATCTTAAGGATACAACTGATGTACTCATCAAGCTTAAATCTTGGAGTTGGGAAAAGGATTGTCTACTAGCAACATTGGATGTAAAGGCACTGTACACATCGATTCAACACACATGGGCACTAAAAGCAATTGACCATACCTTTAAGGAGGACTCTGCATCAATGTATCACCAGATTCAAATGTTAAAGGAAATGTTGAAATCTTCTTTTGAATACAATATCTTCAACTTTAATAATACATACTTTAAACAAATAAAGGGAGTTGCAATGGGCACCAAATATGCCCCTGCCCTAGCTAACATTTTTATGGGCCTCTTTGAAGATACAATTATCTATCAGGACAAAGCATACCGAAGAGAACTTGTGCATTGGTTCAGATATATAGATGATGTTCTAATATTATGGAAAGGAACAGAAGTGTTGTTCAGAGAATTCCTGAACAGGATCAACCACAACGATATGGGAATTGAATTTACAGGTGCATGTGATGCAAAAAGTATTAACTTTCTAGACCTTACAATCTATATAGAACAAAACCAAATCAGAACATGTACATACAGGAAGCCCACGGAAGTGAACTCCACGTTACACGCAGCAAGCTGCCACCATAGACCGACCATCCGGAATATACCGTCAGGGGAATTCCTAAGAGCAAGAAGAAATTGTCAAAAAAATGAACACTTTGAAGAAGAATGTAAGTTACTAAAAGCAAGATTCTTGGATAGAGGATATTCGGAGCAATGTGTCAGTAAAGCCCTGAACAAAAGTTTATCGATAACACAAGAGCAAACGCTACTACCAAAGAACAAGGAACCAGACCAATCTACCATTGCATTTATAACTAAATACAGTAGTGACCAAAGGACCTTAAAAAGAATTCTGGCCAAACATTGGTATCTTCTAAAATTGGATGACAATATTGCTAACTATGTGGATGATAAACCTAGGATCATTTTCAAAAGAGCGCAAACTTTGAAAAATAAATTAAGCCCTTCAAACTTACCGGAAAAACCAGATAGGGAGGGAACATCCAATTGGATGAAAATAACAACTAACGGTTTCAGAAAATGTGGGATATGCACAATGTGCAAATATGCACACCCAAAAACGGATGAATTTTGCAGCACCAACAATAAGACCTTGAAGATAAGACAATCCATCAATTGTAGGACAAAATATGTGGTCTATGGTATCATTTGTGTGTGTAATTTGGTCTACATTGGAAGCACGATCAGAGAACTTAGAACCCGAATTAGAGAACACCTGGCGAAGATTGGGAGTCAAGATCCAAAACTACCGTTGGCATGTCATTGGCAAGAGAAGCATCAAATGGACAATAAAGCAGACATCAAGTTTATTGGTCTACAAAAAGTGACACTAGGAAGACGAGGAGGAGACAGGGAGAAGAAACTAAGACAAACAGAGGCAAAAATAATTTGCAAACTGAATACCACGAACTTTGGTCTTAACACAGACAATGAAATGGTGTCTTTTCTGTAGTAATTTGTCTCACTTTGTACATGCAGATATGATTTGAAACTATGACATTGTTATCGTGAACATTATCAATTGAAAAAAGGATTAGAGATTTGCCCACTATATAATGTTAGTTGCCATTAGCATACACTACAGAAAGGGAAATAGTAACTGGGAAGGAATAAGGTCCCAGTACCCGCTCTTTAATATTGGGTATTACTAATCATAATAGCCTCCAGACTGTGGTTGAATAAGCATTAGAAATACTAAGCACAATAATATATTAAAACTGAAATAACACTAAGAAGGCAATCATGTATGCTGATAATACATCCGGCCTCCTCACAAATCAAGCGTAATATGCCTAAGGAAATAGGCATGGAGGCTTTGACAATCTATTTTGAAGTACGCATAATAGAAGCGAAGTAGTTATCTTTCACTTCGAACTTTTCTTAACAAAATAAAAAAATATTATAAGACGTTTAACTTATTTTTGAGATAAAATGTACATTTAGTACCAATAACTTCAAATACGAGAATTGAACAGTGTAAACGGTGCTAGAATTCATGGTTAGTGGGGTATAGTACAATATGGCCGCCACGCTGTCCCTTACGTAAACAGAGACAAAGGACATTACCAGAGGTCAGCTACCATAGCAACACTGGGCTAATTACTATATACAGAGAGGACGCCAACATGGCGCCCCCTCGAGATATTTTGCAGACGCGATCAGACGCGGAGACTGAGCCAAGGTAAGAGACCATCTAAAAATTCAAGTTTTATATAAGAACAAGTTAAAAAGGGTACACGATACGGGTACACGCACAGCTGTCATCTGGAGGAGTCCGCACTCCGATATGACGCATCTTTGAAGACCGATTATATTGGTAGTGACAATAATACGAAACAGTTTACCTAGGTACAGAAGTATCTTCGACGTATTATTACATTCCACAGTCTGATGGGATAAATGTGATGATAACACATATATATTGTCTTGAATTATGAATGGGTCAAAGGAATGACACTTAGAAAAAATTTTCTCCTATTCATAGGGATCTAACCCATCAAAATGATACAGGGGCATTATAGAACTCTGAAGGTAAAATACTTAACATTACCTATGGCCTTAATGGATGCATAATAATTAGCACAATTCTAACTAACTGTTTATGTATATTTTTGTATTCCTTACTTATCCATCCCCTATCCCCACCCTCTTTGTGTCTGGCTTTTTATTTCTATTTTTTATTTCTATTTTTTTCTTTTATTTTAAATCCAATTAACTTCAAAATGGATTGCATTTGAAATATAAAAATGTGAACTTTTGTATATTATGTTTTTTCATATATATTTATCTATTTTTACTAACATATGTTGCTATGATAGGATAATAGCCCTGATTTGAAAAAGGTCTGAAGGCAGACCGAAACACGTGTCATCTTTAAAGGGCACTCTGTACGAAAATAAAAATAAATATATTTCAGTATTGAATATTGGGCGCAGTCTCCTTCTGGGTTACCTTACCTTACCTGCAGAGATAAATTTAGTCTTCAAATCCTGGAAAGCTTGTTCCGCCTCGGTAGACCATTCAAAATGTTTGTTTTTCTTTAACAAGGCAGTGATGGGCTGGACTATTCGAGAGAATTCGGGGATAAACCTGCGGTAAAAGTTAGCGAAGCCTAACATGCTTTGCACACCTTTTACGGAGGATGGTGATGGCCATTTGAGAACTGCATCGACCTTCTTTGAATCCATACGCACTCCGCCAGGTGATAATATGAATCCCAAGAATTCAACTTCAGTCACGTTGAAAACACATTTTTCCAACTTAGCGAAAAGTTTGTGTTGACGCAATCTTTCGAGGACCATTTTCACGTGTTTCCGATGTTCAGATTCCGATGAAGAATAAACGAGGATGTCGTCAATGTAAACAACAACACACACATCTATGAGCTCTCTGAGGACATCATTCATAAAATATTGAAAGGCGGCCGGGGCATTGCAAAGTCCGAAGGGCATGACCTGATATTCAAATAGCCCATACTTGGTGCGGAAGGCCGTCTTCCATTCATCGCCATCTTTTACTCGTACCAAGTGGTAAGCTCCTCTAAGATCCAGCTTTGTATATATGCATGCTTTTCTGACTTGGTCCAGGAGTTCAGGGATCAAAGGTAATGGATATCTATTCTTAACGGTGATCTGGTTCAGGGAGCGATAATCTATACAAGTTCTAAGGTCTCCTTCCTTTTTTGGAACGAAGAACAAAGCTGAAGAAGCAGGGGACTTGGAAGGACGAATAAACCCATTTGCCAGGTATTGATCCAGGTATTGTCGAAGGTGAAGGTTCTCAGGCTCGGTGAGGGCATAAATTCTACTACAAGGAGGAGTAGATCCAGGTATCAGGTCTATCTGGCAGTCATAAGACCTATGAGGAGGTAGAGAGTTAGCCTGATCCTTCCGGAAAACATCTTGGTATTCTAGGTATTCGGGAGGTAACTGGGGAGTCTCTGAAGAAATTGCTGCCAGTGCAACACCAGGTGGAGGGTGACAAGTAGAGACACATTCTGGAAACTGGACCGTTCTTGCTCGCCAATCGATCAGAGGATTGTGTTTCTCTAACCAAGGTATTCCTAGAATAATCTGAAACTGAGGGGCCTTGATCACATCGAACACGATCTTCTCATGGTGCCCATCTTGACTTACTAGCGTCACCTCTTGAGTGGTATGCGTTACTGGCCCGGAGGCTATCTCCGTACCATCCACCGTAGTAATGACGTCCTTTACAGCCTTGGGACAAAGAGTTAGATTCATCCTCAAAACCATTTCATGATCCACATAATTGCCGATGGCACCGCTGTCGACGTAAGCTTCAATTGCATGTAATCGATCCGGATTATCAGGGCTAATGAGGACCATAGGTATCACGAAATGCGAGGTCACGGAACTGGTTTTCACGCTCGGCAGGAGGACCTCTATTCTTGTCGGGCGAGGTCGTTTCCCTGCTCAGAGTTTGTAACTTTGGTAACTGCAGCTCCTACTGCCTTCTTGGCAGGTTTCACCGGACAGTCTCGAAGAAAGTGCCCTGAGTTTCCGCAATAGAGGCATAATTGCAACTGTTTTCTCCTTTCCCGCTCCTTTTGTGTTAGAGGACCTTTCAGACCCCCTATTTGCATGGGTTCCCAGGAGTCTACTCCTTTGGAAGGAGTTGGCGGTTTGGAAAATACTCGAGCATCAAACTTGGAACGATCGGCCTTCCTGTTCTGCAGTCTGTGATGTATTTGAACGACTAAGTCTATATAGTCCGAACAATCATGTGGGGGATTCACTACTTGGGCTAACACATCTTTGAGCTCTCCACGTAGACCTCTATAAAACAGCGTAATCCTTTTGTCCTCAGGCCATTGAGTTTCCACTATCAGTCTGTTGAAAGACGCAATATAAGCCAAAAGGTCTTGATTACCTTGTCGCAACGAAAGAAGCTCATTGTCCAAGGCCTGCCCCTGTGAATGTCTTGCGAACAGTTTTTCCATACTGAGCTGAAAAGCTTGAAAATCATGGAGGACCGGATCATCTTGATTTACTAGAGGGATCGACCAGTCTGCCGCATTGCCACTAAGGTACGAAAGCACAAAAGCTAGTTTAGCTTGATCAGTTGGAAAGGCTGCTGGCCGGCATAAGAAATGCAACCGGCACTGATTGATAAATACTGCAAACCTCTTTGGGTCACCAGAAAATCGTTCGGGCGGAGCCAGAGGTACATTCCCAGGTAGGTTGATCTGCACTGGATTCATAGAGGATGTAGAAGGAAGATTTCCCCCAGATGCGGGTAACGGGGTCTGTCCGGCTTGTGACTGTAGCAATTGTCTAGCGAGATCATCTGTTCGCTCCTTGGAAATAATCAGTTCCCTTCTTAGAGCGTTCGTTTCCTGACGGGCTGCATGCACTTCTGCCCTTAGTTCCCCAAGTAACTGGGCTAGCTGGTCGGTATCCGAGGTTTCCATAGCGCCTGGACGGGAGTTTTGTGGTAGGCTTTGCGTTCTGTAACGCTCACCTGATTCCCGTAGAGGCACCGGTCTTGACTGGGCGTATACCGTATCTTCAAAGGTGATGTGTAACACACGGCTGGCTCTTTGGGCTGGACCTCTGTGCACTGTATGTCTGACTCGAAGGGTAAGATGTCTGCAGATAGAAAATATGGGATTAAGGAACTGGGTTATTGAATGTCTCTCTCTTCTTCCCTTTCTCTTCTCCTGTAGAACCCCAAAGGTTAACGCTCTCACCTTAGGTAAGTGAACGCAGTGCTCTCCATCTGCCTCGGGGCAGGGTGCTGTAACCAGTTTCTTCACTGGATAAGGGGAGCAGGCCTCTTGACTTCAGAGGGCTGCTGTCCGTCGTTTACTGCACGAACGGTAAGTTTCGAGTAATTCTAATGTCTTTAAAGTCTTTCGTAATGATGTTTCTTGTTTTGCAGGGTTCCGGCGATGGCGGATGACGGGCTGAAGTGAGTTGAAGATGGAGCCCGTGTGATGAATAGAAGCGCCTGGAAGCACGTAAGTAAGCGCTTGTTGCCTGCTTCACGATGCGCTCTAACTGTCTTTTTATTTTGCAGGTACAAGTTCGGAGCGGCTGCAGGGTGCCGGAATACCCACTGGGTTAGATGTGGAAAGGAGTAATGGCACGTGAGTATTAAAGTTCCCCAATGTCTTTAAACACACCTTGTTTTGTCTTTCAGATGCGGGATGCAGCGCCGAAGGCCTCCGGAGCGTGCAAAGAGTTGGTAAGATTTTGTCTTTCAGATGCCGGAATGCAGTGTGAAGACCTCCGGAGCGCACGAAGAGTAGGTAAGCCTTTGTCTTTCAGATGCCGGAATGCAGCGCGAGGCGTTGGTGACAGCCGAAGGACCAGGTAAGTGAAGAGCTTTCACTGAAGACCGTAATGCTAACCTGTTCTTTCTTGTCTTTATAGGTGTTGCTGAAGACTGGATTCAGGATGGTAAGCCTTTTTCCTTAGGCCCAGGATCAGATGCAGAAGACACGATGAGCATTCTGCTGCAGAGGATGCAGAATAACGCAAAGCAAGATTCATCCATCGGGTGTGGTTTAAATAGCCTCCTGTAGTGCTTAGGTGTCTCCTTCCACAGCCACGCCTAGGTAAGAAAAGAGTTCCTGCTTTCCAGAAGAGTTCCAGTGTTCTGAATCTAGGGAGTGGCTCCTGCCCCACCCAACAGGAAAAGTAGTTCCAAACAGAAGAGGATCAGAGGCTCAACTGGCAGGCAAGTAGGCAGCATGGTCTGCTGCAGGTAAGTCCACCCAAGCATTATGAGACCGGCGCTTCCAGCGCTGGGACTGGGCATATTTATGAGCCTGGTGCCACTGGCGCCAGGACTGGGTCCAAAAGGTCCCAATTGGGACTGGTTGGCACTCGGAACCTGGGTTATGGATCTGCTTCCAAGGGAGTTGGGAAAACCCTGACCTTTTGGAAGCAGAGATCATGACAGCAAGAAAATAGAAATGATTGATAGACTGTTAGAGAAACCAAGTCTGGATAGTGGTTCTATAGGCCCTACTACTCCAGCAAATGTGGCAAACAGTAATGAGGTTAATGTTAAAAATGTTATTATTGAGACAGATGAGGAAGAGGAGAATAACTATGTCACTTCCTCTGGTCCTCTGCCTGCTCAAGGGCCTCAACCTGTAGCTACTGGTCTCTTACCAGGTCCCACATTAAGTCCTGCATTTATAACTCTAGACAAAATGAGACTTGAACTTGAATTCAAAAGAATTAGTGTCCAAACTGAACAGAGGCATCAAGAACTAAGGCTCAAAGAAATGGAGCTCAACCATGAGCTTGAGATGAAGAAATTGTCTTTGGAAAATGCTTCTCTCCCCGAATCCTCTAGATCTTCCTGTCCAAAAAGACCCTGGATGCCTAAAGAGATTGTGGGTATGTATGAACCTAAGTTGGATGTGTTAGATTGGCTTGCTATGTTTGAATACAATCATGGGCTCCAGGATATCACAGGGAATCAGTTGATCCCCTGGCTATTCTCTAGGCTCCCTCCTGTTGCATCTGATGTGGTAATGGAGTTGGGGGAGGTGGATAGGATGGACTATGAATGTGTAAAGCTAGCTCTGATAGCTAGATTTGGGAAGACTCCTTTGCAGTACCTTAAGAGGTTTAGGACCCTCAAAAAGCATGATAGTACCCCTTGGGCTACTTGGGTGAATGAATGTTTGAAGAACTTAGAGGGATGGGTTAAGGGTTATAACGTTAACACTTATGAAGGAATAAGAAATCTTGTTATGATGGAGTCTATCTATGATGCCTGCTCTCCTGAGCTCAGACAGCACTTGGCTGATTCAAAAGAATTGGATTCTAAGAAATTAGCTAAGGCTGCTGACTTGTGGGTTGCCAACAGGGCTACTCACAAGGATTCAGGGGTAACTCAGAAAAAGGATGAGGGAAAGCAGCCTAAGAAAGACACCAAAGAGGATTCAAATAATTCCAATTCCAAAGAGGGCCACAAACAAAATTCTAAAGGTAAGCCACAGGGGAAACCAAATCAGGCTAGTGTACCTACTGGTCCCAGACCAGAAGGAGGTCAGAACAAGCCACCATTCATAAAGACATTTGGAAAATGTTATGTTTGTGGCTCAACTGACCATGTGAAAGGGGATCCCAGATGTAAGGGTAAACCTTCAGGGGTCCACACTGTCTCCTTAGCCTTCGCTCCAGAGGAGGAAGTACAGATGGCCAGTGGAAACTTTCAATTGCTGTCTGATGATCCCATTGGAGTCTCAGCTAGTGTATCTTTAGTATCTCTTGAGTTGTGGGAACAACATAATTTAGATGTGTATAATTCTATCCCTCCTAATATTAAAGAGTATTATAAAGACAGTGTCCTAGTCAATGGTCAGGAGACCCCTGCCATTAGAGACACTGGGGCCAGCATAACTGTGGTGGACGAATCTTTTTTCAAGGTGGAGGATGTTGCTAAGGCACCCAAACGCCTCACCAAGTTAGCTCGAGGGCCTGTGCAGATGCTTCCCCAATTACCAGCTCTCATCCAGTGCAATGAAATGACTGTCAGGATACCCGTGAGTGTACAATCTGAAGTACCAGGAAGGGTGCTGTTAGGCAATGATCTGAAAGACCTAGGAGTAGTGTCAAGTACTCCCAGACCTCCTAGTAAGAGATTACAGGAGCTTACCAGACCTGCAAGGGAGAGGACCTTGAGAGGCTCTCCTGAGGAGATAATAGAAATCACTCCTCCACCACTGGAGTTACTAACTGCTATTTCTAAACAACCAGAAGCAAAGGGGAAACCTAAGAGAAAGAAAAAGACAGCAGAAAGCACTCCAATGCTGCCAACCAGGAAATCTTCTAGGTTAGCAAAAATCACACCTGTGATTCCTCCTCCAGCTGAGGCTGAGAGTGAGGTACAACCTTGTGTGATTGAACTAGAGCCTGAGGACTCAGATCTAGTAGGAGGCCAGGAACTCATTGGAGATCTTGACCCTGTGGACCACCCTGAGCTGCAGTCATTACTGGCAGAAGGGGGACCCCAAAGGGCAGACTTCAGTAAGAAGAGAGTATCCAACTCTGGAAGGTCTTCGCCACCAGGCAACTTCTCAGCTTGAAGGGCAAGAGCCTGGGAAGGATAGGTTACACTGGGAAGATGGCCTCTTCTATAGTGAACCAACAGAGTCAACTCCTGGGGACTAAAAAAGACTTGTAATGCCCCAAGCAAACAGACTCCAATTCTTGCAACTAGCCGATGAGATACCTTTGGCTGGTCACTTGAGCTTCAAGAAGACCAAGGAAAGGCTCTCTCTCTACTTTTATTGGCCTAAAATGGGGGCTGAAGTAGATATGTATTGCAAGAGTTGCCACACTTGCCAAACCTCTGGTAAAAGTGGATCCAAGAACGTGGCACCTTTAGTGCTTCTCCCTGTGGTGGGAGTACCATTTGAGAGGGTAGGAATCGACATTGTTGGTCCCCTTGATCCTCCAACTTCTTCAGGCAACAGGTTTATACTTGTTGGAGTAGACCATGCTACTAGGTTCCCTGAAGCAATTCCTATGAGGACTGTTACAGCTCCAGCTATAGCTAAGGCCCTCCTTGGTATTATTACCAGGGTTGGGTTTCCTAAGGAGGTAATATCAGACAGGGGGTCACATTTTATTTCCCACTACATGAAGGTCATGTGGAAAAACTGTGGAGTTACCTACAAGTTCTCAACCACATACCACCCTCAGACAAACGTACTTGTAGAAAGGTTTAACAGAACCATGAAGAGCATGATAGGAGCTTTAGAAGACCCTCTTAAGAAAATGTGGGATCTTTTACTGCCATGCCTTCTCTTTGCATATAGAGAAGTCCCTCAGGAGGAAGTAGGTTACAGTCCCTTTGAACTTCTCTATGGCCATCCGGTCAGATGCCCATTGGCCCTGATCAAGGAGGGGTTGGAGAGTGCTCCTTCCCCCACACCAGTCAGAGTCACTGACTATGTGATAGGACTCCGGAGGAGAATGTCATACACGATGGCTGAAGAAAGTGATAACTTGAAAGCAGGTCAGGCTCTGGTCAAGCATTGCCATGACCAAAAGGCCAACATGGTTGAGTTTGCTCAAGACCAGCTAGTTCTTGTTATGGTACCCACAAGGCAGAGGGCCTTGCAGGACAAATGGATGGGACCCTTCAAGGTTGTGGGAAAACCTGGAGAGGTAAACTATCTGGTGGACTTAGGCAATCCTAAGGAGGCTCCTAGAGTCTTTCACATCAACTGTCTAAATGCTTATGTCTCGAGACCAGAACTGGGAGCTTTGCTTCTAGCTTCAGCTCAAGAGGAGGAAGAGAGTGAACCTCCACCTGACTGTCATGATGCCCACCCCCGGGGACCCAACCCAAATCCAGCAACCCCGGAAGCAGGCATCAAGTCATTCCAAGCAAGCCCAACAACCCCTGCTAGGGACTATTTGGGTGCAGTCCTGGCGTCTATGGCTCCAGGCTCATATGGAGAGTCAGTCCTGGCGCCATAGGTGCCAGGCTCATAGATTAAAATGTACCTGATGCAGACCATGCTGCAAGAGGTCCAAGCCAAAAGAGGCTTGGAAGGGACTACTTTACTTAGGGACTAGTTATTTACTTGGGTGGGGCTGAGGAGGAATACTTACCTGGGACTACTTTGGAGGCTATTTAAACCACGCCCGAAGAGCAGCACACGCTTCGTGTTATTCTGCATCCAGCAGCGTAACGCTCACCGTGCCTGCAAGTCTGCATCCAGTCTTCTGCCACGCCCGCCTCGAGTCTGGAGCTCCTCGAAAAAGGGAGAAAGAAGGAGAAAAGGTTAGAACAATAGCAATACCTTTGATCCTTACCTGAATTCCCGATCCACTGCGCCTTCGAGCTGGAAGAAAGAAGTTATTCTATGCGCATCGCCTCGCCTGCTGCAGCGCCTCGCTGAACTCACCGGCCTTCGCAGCATCTTCACATTCCACTGCATCCTTCTGCATGTTCCCGCCGCACTACGGCACCTAAGGGGAAGACAAGAACAGCAAGGTGAGCCAAGGGAATACACAGAGGCAATATTAGTTACCCCCATAGACTTACCTGATTTTACCACCGGGGGTACTATTCCTCTTCACTGGTCGGCACGGCTTCCACTGCACTCTCGCCGAACCCCGGCCCCTAAGGGGAAACAAAAGGACAGCAAGGTGAAACAAAGGGACAAACAAGGGAAAACCTCATCACCACAATAGACTTACCTGATTTTACCGCCGGAGGCATTATTCCCCGAGACTTCATACTTTCTCTCAGCGCCTGAATAAGGGAGAAAGCAACAGGTTACATATTGACATTATTTTATCGAAGTGTGTTGGATAATACAAATCCTTACCTGAACATTACCGGTTGCCACGAGGAACTCTTCGCTAGGGTCAAGCTGCAACCTTCAAGGAATCGGACAGAGTGAAAGTCAGACATTTGAACTCTTATGAACTACATACTTACGGCGTCTTGCAGGGAATCTCAGAGTCAATATTGTTCTGGAACTCACCAATTCCTTCGAGCCAGTGAAGCAACTGGTTATCTACGCGCCCCTGCGCTCAATGCAGGATGGAGAGCTCATCTTTTCAAACCATCAGGTGAGACTATAAGAGGGGACATCAAAGGTGATCAGTGGGGAGATCAGCGGGAGTGGGGGGGGTTAACGCTCAACTCCACGGGTGGTTAATTCCCTTTTTCCATTTGCAGAAGAATATTTTTACGGGCCAAGCAAACAAAGCTACGTGGGCCAGTCCAGTCCGTCATCTCGGCACTACGCGTCACATTGGTGGAGACCGCAGCTGTCCAGTTCAGATCGACGCCACTGTGGGAGCCAGGTGAGCGTAACAGAACGCGAAGCCTACCCACAAATTCCCACCTGGGCGTTATGGATACCTCAGAAACTGACCAATTGGCCCAATTACTAGGGGAACTGAGGGCTGAAGTGCATTCCGTCCTTCAAGAAACCAATGCTCTTAGGAGAGAACTGATTTTGTCAAAGGAGCGAACTGATGACCTTGCTAGGCAACTACTGCAAAGCCAGGCTGGACAAGCACCCCTACCAGGTCCCGGGGGAAATCCAGCTCCTGTGTCATCGAGTAACCCTGTGCAAATAAACCTACCAGGAAATATTCCATTAGCTCCGCCCGAACGCTTTGCCGGAGATCCCAAAAGGTTTGCCGTGTTTATGAACCAATGCCGCTTGCACTTTTTATGCAGACCTGGAGCCTTCCCAAACAATCAAGCCAAGGTAGCCTTCGTGTTGTCATATCTCAGCGGCAGTGCAGCTGATTGGTCAATTCCACTAGTTACTCAGGATGACCCAATTCTTCGGGATTTTCAGAGCTTTCAAATGAGCATGGAAAGACATTTTGCCCGGCACTCCCAAGGACAGGCCCTGGATAACGAACTTTTGTCCCTACGACAGGGTAACCAGGACCTTCTGTCCTACATCGCAACCTTTAATAGGTTGATAGTGGAAACTGGATGGCCTGAGGTAAAACGAATCACGTTATTTCATCGAGGGCTTCGAGGAGAACTCAAGGATGTCTTGGCTCAAGTCGTGAACCCACCTCAAGACTGCGCTGAATATATAGACTTAGTTGTCCAGTTAGATCACAGAATTCAGAACAGAAAGGCTGATCGAGCCAAGTTTGAGAATCGATTGTTGCTGAAAACCCACGCTAACCCCAAAGGAGCAGATGCTTCAGATCCCATGCAAATCGGAGAGGTAAAAGGACCCTTAACCCAGAAGGAAAGAGAAAGGAGACGGCAAATGCAATTGTGTCTATATTGTGGAACCTCTGGGCATTTTCTACGGGATTGCCCTGTAAAACCACCCAAGAAGGTGGTAGGAGCTGCTGATAAAAGCCATATGGAGTTAGACTGGGGAAACAACCACGCCCGACAAGCGTAGAGGTCCGCTTGCCCAGCTTGAAGAAGGATACTCAGACCTCGCATTTCATTATACCAATGGTCCTCGTAGAGCCAAGGCAGCCATCGCGTATGCACGCAGTAAGGGCATACATTGATAGCGGGGCCATAGGAAACTATGTGGACTACGAATTGGCTTCCAGGATGAATCTACCTCTCTATCGAAAAACCACCTCAGATGTCATCACCACAGTCGATGGAACTGAAATTGCCTCTGGGCCTGTAACTCATTCCACCGCAGAGATGACACTATTGGGTCAGGATGGGCATTGAGAGACTATTGTGTTTGATCTAATCAAAGCCCCACAGTTCCAAATAATACTGGGGATACCTTGGTTGGAAACACATAATCATTGTATTGATTGGCGAGAGAAGAGAATAACCTTCCCGGATTGTGCACAAACCTGGTACCCGAAGAAAAATCTGAACGCAGGCCTGGCCACAGTAACCACAGCAGTCATGCAACTACCTCCAGAATACCAAGAATTCCAGGATGTCTTCCAAAAAGAACAGGCAAACACCTTACCACCTCACAGGTCGTACGATTGTCAAATCGATCTCATACCCAGTGCACAATCCCCTTGTAGCAGGATCTACGCCCTTATGGAACCTGAGAACATTCACCTACGACAATACTTAGTCCAGTACCTTGCTAATGGCTTCATTCGCCCATCCAAGTCCCCTGCATCTTCAGCTTTGTTCTTCGTGCCCAAAAAGGAAGGCGACCTCAGAACGTGCATAGACTACTGCGCATTGAACCAGATAACTTTTAAGAACTGATACCCATTGCCTCTGATCCCTGAACTACTAGACCAAGTGAAAGACGCTTGCATATACACTAAGTTCGATCTCCGGGGGGCATACCATCTGGTATGTGTAAAAGAGGGCGACAAATGGAAGACTGCTTTTCGCACTAAGTATGGGTTATTCGAATACCAGGTGATGCCTTTCGCGTTGTGCAATGCACCAGCAGCCTTCCAATACTTCATGAACGATGTCCTTTGTGAAATCATTGACGTTTGTGTTGTCATATATATCGAGGATATTCTACTATACTCCTCTTCAGAATCTGACCATGTGAAGCACGTCCGAGCAGTCCTTGAGAAATTGCGCCAGCACAAACTATATGCAAAACTGGAAAAATGCGTTTTTCATGCCACAGAAGTTGAATTCCTTGGGTTTATCCTGACCCCAAGAGGAGTCCAAATGGACTCACGATAGGTGGACGCAATCCTTAAGTGGCCATCACCAAGTTCAGTTATAGGAGTACAAAGCATGCTCGGCTTTGCCAATTTCTACCGCAGATTCATCCCAGAGTTTTCACATGTTGTACATCCCATCACAGCACTCTTGCGAAAAAATAAACGCTTTATGTGGACTGAAGAAGCTGAAAATGCCTTCCAAGAGCTGAAAGTGAAATTCACGTCTGCACCTGTATTAAAGCACCCGCGCCCTGAACTTCCATACATAGTGGAAACTGATGCATCCAGTCTAGCCATGGGAGCTGTCCTGTCTCAAAAGGACCCTGAAACTGGCCAGCTTCACCCAGTAGCGTTTTGGTCCAGAAAGTTCTCGGCACCCGCGTTAAACTGTGCGGTTACCGACAAGGAGTTATTAGCCATTAAATCCGCCTTCAAGGCTTGGCGGCACTATCTTCTCGGTGCCAGGCATACCATTACTGTGATCACCGATCACCGGAACTTACAGTATTTAAAGAAAGCCAAGGCCCAATCATCACGCCAACTCTGACGGGCATTGTTCTTTGCCGAGTTCGATTTTGTGATAATCAATCGACCAGGTTGTAAGAATGGTAAAGCAGATGCCTTATCCCGAATAGGGATGGGAGAGGCAGAAGTGAACCCAGAACCAGTACCTATAATTTCCGAACAAAGGATCCTTGGCATGACTACTTTACAGACACTAGAGGACATTCAGGTAAAGATCCAGCAACTCTTCGATCCTACAGCCCTGCAGGACTGGGTAAAGAAAGGCCCGGACTACTCTGTCACCAATAACCTGCCTTATTACCAAGGGCGGCTATTTCTGCCACACAAGGAACTACAAGAGCTAGCCATTTCCGGGTTATCATGATACCCTAATGGAGGGGAACCCAGGTATTGCAAAAACTGAAGCTAAAATTAAGAGACAATTCTGGTGGCCCACCTGGTGAAAGGATATTAAATCATTTGTGATGTCTCGTGGCATTTGCGCCCAAAACAAAAGTCAAAAGAAAAAACCAGCTGGACTCTTACAACCTTTAGACATTCCGCCTACACCATGGCACACCTTATTGTTGGACTTTATTACTGATCTACCCCCATTCAATGGATTTAACACCATTCTAGTTATTGTGGATCTTTTTTCCAAGATGGCCCACTTTATTCCTTTAAAGGGATTACCTTCAGCTTCAATCCTGGCCAAGGAGTTCCTCGAAAACATTGTTCGCATACACAGATTTCCGTCCGTATTGGTCTCTGATCAGGGCAGTCAATTCATTTCACATTTTTGGAAAAAAATGTGTCAATTGGCGCAAATCGATGTGAGGTTATCGACCAGTCATCACCCCCAAACCGATGGTGAAACGGAGAGGACCAACCAGACTCTCGAACAATACCTGCGTTGTATGTTACATCAGACTGAGAATAATTGGAAAGACATTCTTTGGATCGCCGAATATGCATACAATAATTCAGTACATTCTGGAACTGGAAAAAGCCCCTTTTATACCTTATATGGGCAACATCCTCAAACCTCAGACCTTGACTCACCCCAACACTTATAAATGCCCGCAGTGGACCATCTGCACGCTATGATTATACAAGCCTTTAAGGAAGCAACTACACATTTAAAACAGGCAAAAGAAAAATACAAGAAAGATGCTGATCGGCATAGAAGTGATACTCCACAATATCAGATAGGGGACCAAGTATGGTTAGCCACAAAACATATACCTCTAAAGGGAACACGGACCTTTAACCACAGATATTTGGGACCTTATTCTATTAAGGCCATTATCAACCCGGTGGCTGTCAAGTTGGATTTACCTGCTAATATGCAAATTCACCCCGTCTTTCATGTGTCACTTTTGAAGCCAGTGCAACCAGGGACAAGATTAACCAAGCCACCAGACCCCGTCCTTGTTGACGGGGAACCCGAATTTGAAGTTAAGAACATCCTGGACTCCAAGCTGATAAAGTCAAAACTTTTTTTATTTAATCGACTGGAAAGGTTACGGACCACAGAAAAGGTCATGGGAACCTAGTGACCACGTTCATGCACCCCGATTGGTGAAAAAATTCCACCGAAATGTCCCAGACAAACCGAAACCACATGGAAGAACAACTTTAGGAGGGGCCTTGGGGGGGGAGTGCTGTCATGATGGCTACCCCCGGGGACCCAGACCAAGTCCAGCAACCCCGGAAGCAGGCATCAAGTCATTCCAAGCAAGCCCAACAACCCCTGCTAGGGGCTATTTGGGTGCAGTCCTGGCGTCTATGGCGCCAGGCTCATATGGAGAGTCAGTCCAGGCTCATAGATTAAAACTTACCTGATGCAGACCATGCTGCAAACTTACCTGATGCAGACCATGCTGCAAAAGCTCCAAGCCAAAAGAGGCTTGGAAGGGACTACTTTACTCAGGGACTAGTTATTTACTTGGGTGGGGCTGGGAAGGAATACTTACCTGGGACTACTTTGGAGGCTATTTAAACCACAACCAAAGAGCAGCACACGCTTCGCTTTATTCTGCATCCAGCAGCGTAACGCTCACCGTGCCTGCAAGTCTGCATCCAGTCTTCTGCCACGCCCGCCTCGAGTCTGGAGCTCCTAGAAAAAGGGAGAAAGAAGGAGAAAAGGTTAGAACAAGAGCAATACCTTTGATCCTTACCTGAATTCCCGATCCATCGCGCCTTCGAGCTGGAAGAAAGAAGTTATTTTATGCGCGTCACCTCGCCTGCTGCAGCACCGCACTGAACTCACCGGCCTTCGCAGCATCTTCACATTCCACCGCATCCTTCTGCATGTTCCCATCGCACTCCGGCACCAAAGAGAAGACAAGAACAGCAAGGTGAGCCAAGGGAATACACAGAGGCAATATTAGTTATCCCCCATTGACTTACCTGATTTTACCACTGGGGATACTATTCCTCTTCACGGGTCGGCGCAGCTTCCACTGCACTCTCGCCGAACCCCGGCCCCTAAGGGGAAACAAAAGGACAGCAAGGTGAAACAAAGGGACAAACAAGGGAAAACCTCATCACCAGAATAGACTTACCTGATTTTACCGCCGGAGGCATTATTCCCCGAGACTTCATACTTTCTCTCAGCGCCTGAATAAGGGAGAAAGCAACAGGTTACATATTGACATTATTTTATCGAAGTGTGTTGGATAGTACAAATCCTTACCTGAACATTACCGGTTGCCACGAGGAACTCTTCGCTAGGGTCAAGCTGCAACCTGCAAGGAATCGGACAGAGTGAAAGTCAGACATTTGAACTCTTACGAACTACATACTTACGGCGTCTTGCCGGATATTTCAGAGTCAATATTGTTCTGGAACTCACCAATTCCTTTGAGCCAGTGAAGCAACTGGTTATCTACACGCCCCTGCGTTCAATGCAGGATGGCGAGCTCATCTTTTCAAACCCTCAGGTGAGACTATAAGAGGGGACATCAAAGGTGATCAGTGGGGAGATCAGCGGGAGTGGGGGGGGGGTTTAACGCTCAACTCCACGGGTGGTTAATTCCCTTTCTCCACATGCAGAAGAATATTTCTACGGGCCAAGCAAACGAACCTAGGTGGGCCAGTCCAGTCCGTCATCTCGGCACTACGCGTCACATTGGTGGAGATCGCTGCTGTCCAGTTCAGAGCGACGCCCCTGTGGGAGCCAGTTGAGCTTAACACTGACCTCCTCAGAGGCAAACCTTTAGATGAGAAAATAGAAGGAGTCAATCTATCTTCTAATCTGACACCTGAGCAACAGCAGGAGTGCAAACCTTTGTTAAATCAATTTGCCCCACTGTTCTCTCTGACACCAGGTTTGACCCCTTGGGGCCAACATGATATCCAAACTGGTGACTGTTTATCTGTCAAAAGCAGGGGCTACAGGATGTCAGAAAAATGTAAGAACCCACATCAAAGGAGAGGTCAACAAGATGCTTGATCTTGGGGTAATAGAGCCCTCTACTAGTCCATGGTCTAGCCCAGTAGTGTTAGTACCAAAGGCAGGATGCAAAGAATTGGGATTCTGCGTGGACTATAGAGCTCTAAATGCAGTCACTAAGACTGATGTCCATCCTTTGCATAGGACAGATGAGCTGGTGGATAGACTTGGTTCAGCCAAGTTCCTCAGCACATTTGATCTCACGTCATGCTATTGGCAAATAGCCCTGACTGACCATTCCAAAGAGAAAACTGCATTCTCCACCCCAGTTGGCTTATACCAGTTTAAGGTTATGCCTTTTGGATTAAAGAATGCACCTGCGACATTGCAAAGGATGGTTAATCAGGTTCTGAATGGGATGGAGGACTTCTGCATGGCATACTTGGATGAAATTGCAGTGTTCAGCTCTACTTGGAAAGAACATGTTGACCACCTAGGATATGTTTTGCAGGCTCTGCAACAGGCACAGCTGACCATAAAGGCAAGCAAATGTCAAATTGGTCAGAGTAAAGTGGTATACCTTCGGCATGAGGTAGGAGTTGGTGAAATAAGGCCTTTGCTCAGCAAGATTGAAGCTGTGCAAAATTGGACAACCCCTTCTACTCAAACCCAGGTGAGAGCCTTCCTAGGCCTCACTGGGTATTACAGAAATTTCATTGAGAACTATGGATCCATAGCTTCTCCACTAAATGTAATCTCCTCTCCTAAGTTCCCTAAAAAGATCAAATGGAATGAGGAGTGCAATCAGGCCTTTGAAAGCCTGAAGAAAGCCCTTTGTCAAGCTCCAAGCAGACTTATGAGAGAAAATCTTTTTTTTTTTTTTTTTTTTTTTTTTTTTTATTTATTGTATATGGTTTAGAAAGAAACCTTTACAAGAAAGTTAAGAAGAAAGAAAACATTCCACATAACATTCATTACATCTAAATTTCAAGTATACAAACATATATTAAAAACATAGATCCAATTTCCACATAATAAGGGACACATTAAAAAAGATTCAGTGCAATTACAATTCGACATTAACATTTGGAGTTAAAAAAAATACACAATGAGCCTTCAAGAATTGAAAAGTTCATATACTCAAGCATAATCATAAAAGGGGGGCGTATAAATCTAGAGCTTTAATAAAACCCGCCACAGCAAGTCCATCCTTGATATTAGTAATAGCCAGACACTGTGACCAAATTAGATTATCTGCCCCCATTTGACCCATTATGCTAAATCTAGCTAAATATTTGTCCCTTAGAGTTGTCAGAGCAGTACAATCTAAAAAGAGATGCCGTGAGGTCTCAGTCACCCCCAAATTTTAAAAAAGCGACAGGTAGAGTCTAAATCTGAAAACTCCTTCCTTTTATGTAGGACTTCCAGAGTGGGAAGGAGATTCCATCTGAGTTTGAGGAGAAGAGAGCAATAATATCTATTGGGGGGTTGGGTCAAAATAAAAGACAACAGACCTCTTTTCTTATGGTCGAATTGTAGGTCTCTCAGAGAGGGATAAGAATGCATTTTTTCAATGGTGTTGCTCCAATAATGACTAAAAAGACATTCCTTAACCTTATTGGGATTCGTTAACAGAGTGTCCCTATCAGTGGAAATATCTGACAGGGTCTTGTCACAGAGATCACTGAATGCGTTAAGATATAGATTGCGAACCAGAGGCCCCTGGGAAAAAGTCGTATGACCCACGTCAGCATAGAGAGTGTCGGGTTTAGGAGAGAGCAGAGCTGAAAAAAGAGTAAGGACCCTCCAGAGAATCCTGTCTCGCAGTGAAACTAGCCCTAGTTCGTATCTAATGGCCACTATTGGAATAGAATTCGGCAGTTTCAAAATTTTCCTCCAATAGATACCCTCAAGAGAGTCCCAAAAAGTCAAAAGTGCCAAGAAGTGAAGTTCCATTCCATAAAGTAGCTTAGGGGTGACCTTACCCTTAAAAAAGTCTACTACAGGCTTGAAGGAGATCATACTGTATTTGTTGTCTAATCTAATGGATTGGGAGATGAGTGGGAGTAGTTTGTGTCTAAGAAATCGTCTGAGTTCAATCGCCGAGGGTTGGGCCAGAATGAGAAATCCGAGATAGACGATTTTGTGTGCTCTGATGATATTTTCACCACCTATTTTCCATACTTTGTTATTCCCCTTTCTCCCCTTTAAAAAGACCATAGTACGAGTTTTGCTTGGGTTAATCTTCAGCCCATTAAGAATGGCATATTCTTCAAATTTGCAAATGAGCCTCTGCAGGCCAACTTTAGTGTGATCAAAGAGAAGAGAATCATCGGCATATGCCAACCATGAGAGCCTCAAGTCCCCCAGTTTAGCGCTCACCATACCTGTATTTCCCAGAAAGTCACCACATCAGCCATATAGAGGATATAAAGACAGGGAGCTAGGGAGCAACCCAGTCTCACCCCGATACGGGTCCTTATCCTTCTGGAAAGAGTACCTGCCAAATCCAGCCTAATATGGACCCCCGAGTTCTCATACATTGCCATAATAAGAGTTAGAAGACCCGCCGGGATGCCCCATTTGGTTAACTTTTCCCAGAGTCTTGACCTAATTACCAAATCAAAGGCATTTGACAGATCGATAGATGCAACGTAGAGGAAACCATCATATTTACCCCAGGTAGAACTTTGCAAGGCAGTAATAATAAGACCATTAAGATTAGTTGAGTGGCCCACCCTGAAACCTGTTTGTTGTTTCGGGAGAATATGATTTTCCTTAATCCAGACGTTAAGGTGGGAAAGAAGCATAGAGGCAAAAAGCTTACAGTCCGCATCAATAAGGGAAATAGGTCTGTAATTTTTGACCAAAGTGCGTAGACCTCTTTTAAAAATTGGAACAATGTGGGCGGTTTGCCAACTGGTAGGTACATTCCCAGAATTAACAACGTCTTGGAAAAGCAGGGAGAGGTGGTTGGCCCAGCGATCTGGCTCAGCTTTAAACGTGTTATTAGTAAGGCCGTTAGGTCCCGGAGCCCTAGATTTCTTGACTTTAGAAATAAGTCCAAGTACTATTTCAAAATCAATTTCAGGCTTCCAGGAATCCTTAGACAGATTCTTCCCCAAAAGACGCCTCATTACGAGTCCGGCGTTAACCGAGGCGGTAAAACCGCCTGGTTAACGCCGGACTCGTATTACCATTCCGCCTCCGTGATTCCCGGAATTACCGGGGCATCACAACCCCGGCTTTCCGGGAATCACGGAGGCGGAATGGTGTAAATCCCCATTCCCATTGAGTCCTATGGGACTCAATGGGAATCGGGATCATGGAAACACCGGCAGCATCTTGTAATGCTGCCGGTGTTTCCTCGTCCGCCTGCAGGCGGGCGGTGTTAAACCCGCCAGGACAGACCTGGCGGGAACATCACCTCCCGCCTGCAGGGGTCGTGATCAGGCGGTCCGGAAACAACGGTGGCGGCGGGTTTACCGCCACCGTTATTTCCGGACCGCAAGGGTCGTCATGAGGCCCAATATTCTAATCCATCACCCCCTATATCAAATAAATCGGCATAATGTTCTACCCATTGAACCTCTGGGATGGCATTCAACTGGTCGACCTCCGCCACGTCGTCAAGGCTGGACAAGGTAACCCAAAATGCCCTCAGATCTCGTTTTATTAGTACTGAAAGCATATGCTCGCAGTGTTTGTAGCATAGTAGCTTTTCTTGACTTACAGTTATTTTTATATTTTTGACAAATGGTTTTTATTTTTTTATCAACCCAATCAGAATCTAGGTCTTGTACAGCTCTAATAAGTTTCCGAGTGAGGACCTTTGCATTAGCCAATTCTTGATCAAATCTATGAGGGTGAGAAGTTTTATAAACGCCCTTCCTAAACTGGCCATGAATACTGCTGTGAAGAGCATTAAGAAAACTATCGAAGTGAACTGTATTGAAAACTGCTAATTTCCAAGAAAAAGAGGTATGATTAAAGGAAGAGATCAGTTTACGGTTGAGTAAACTGATATTGATAGGTGACCAACGTATCCCTGTCCCTTGTCCCACAGAATGGAGATGGCTTGGACACCCGGCGGGTAAAAACTTAATGGGGAAAAGGACAGAGGAATGAAACCCGGAGGATACCATGATCACTCCATGGGTTAAAAGAGACCTCAACATTGGTTAAGAAAGGAATAAGTGAATGATCTACAAAGACATAGTCTAGAGTAGATGTTGATAAAGATCTGCGCCATGTGGGACAAGGTAAGTTAATGGCATCATAGTAGCCATTAAGACAAGTTAGACCAACCGAATCCAAAGCGAAATTCCAAAGACGACCCCGTGCATATTTCAGGCCTAGGCGAGAGTCATCCTCCATAGCCAGTCCCAAGTCACCATATTTGGAGTCAGAAGAAATAGAGCAATCAGAGTTGAGATCACCTGCCAAAATCAATTTCCCCCTAGGGTACAGAGATCTCCAGGAAAGAAGCGTGTCTGTTAACCTTTGCAAAAACGACTCAAGAGCAGAAATTCCCTTGTGCCAATATACATTAATCAAGAGTAGACTGACCATTAGATCAAGAGAAGTCACCACCAGGGCCAAGATGCCAAAAGGCATATAACCGGAAGAACCTTATACCTAAAACCAAAGGAGGTTCTAATTCCTATGAGAAGACCCCCAGAGGGCCTCCCTCCCAAACTGGGTTTAGCAATTTGAGAAAAGATATCAAACCCATCTAAGGCAGGAGTTGAGAGCATCCAGGTTTCCTGCAGAAAAAAGCAATGTGAGGCCCTAATCATAGTTATAGTGTCCAAATTCGTGAAGAGATGGGAATTACCTCTGGAATTCCAAGATAGAAACACAAAAACTATTCACGGGGGGAGTCTTGGGAGAAAGTTCCGAATGAATCGGATGGTACTCATTTTCACAGACCTGCGGTAACCTGAGCCCAGTTTTGAAAATGTCCATTAGATCAGGGCGTAAATTGTGTCCGTTGGGACTGTGGAGCTCTTTCCAGATGATATACCATAATGAGGTTTCCCCTATAAGCTGCACCACCTCCATTGTTACTGGAGAACTGAGTGGATTCGAGTAGGTTTGCTTCAAAACCAAGTTGCTTTAACCCTTCTCTTTGCCCCATAATCAAATACAAGACCACTCTTGATTTAAGAACGATATTCCTCACATCTACCCAACCCTGAATAGGGAAAAAAATACTATCCATGTCATAACTGGAGATGAGTGAGAGCGAGGGTAATTGATGAAAAATCTTTAGGATGTTACCACGGTTAAGACAAATTGACGTGTCTTGACCCCAGAGACTAGTAAGCTGTAAAATATCAAGAGGGTCTTTCGCTTCTGCTAATTGGGGTAAAGAATCAGTGATCTTTTTAGTGCACTGAGTTAAAGAGTCAGCCTCCAAGTCAGTGCCCCTTGCACCCCTTAATATAGTCCTATTTTGGATTGCATTTGGACCCACAGCGAATCTTTCACATGATTTGAAAGACTTACTGTAATGGACAAAATTGGGCCCAGGAAGGACACCTTCACGGCCCATAACAGGGCCAACACTTGGCATACTTGAATGAGCTAAAGTAAGAGGGATGGGAGCAGAAGAACCACCCACTGATCGAGCTCCCATACCGCAGTCCCTCATTGTGGGCTCGATATTGGCCGGAAGACCCTCAATAACGGAAGGGAGAAGAGGGTCCAGAGATAGGAAAGGAGTAGATGGGGCCCCATCCTGAGACGGGATTATAATTGAATTAGGCACTGCCCCACTGGCAGTTTTAGGAACCAATAACGCCTGGAATAGATGTTTAACCAAATCAATATTGACCAGGTTTGCATTGATCGACGAAAAAGTGGTCTCTGAATGACTCGAATCTACCCCAGATATGGGGTTAGAAGGAGTAGTTAAGATTTCTACAACTGAGGAGGGATCCTGCACCTTGACAATAGTATTGGTGGTTAATTCAACCGAAGCGTTAGTGGAAGTCGGGTCTGGTAAAGTTAGAACTATTGTCGAAGGGCTGGAGACCGCAGTGTCCACAACCCCCTCAGTATTATGCCCCACTAGTGGAGGGACAATATTGATGGTAGTAGGGCCATCTGCCAAAGTGTCTGGTAAGCTAGATAGAACTAATGTAGTGGGAGATGAATTGGCTGTGGCCAAAGCGGCCACCATATTAGGAATATGGTTCACAGAAACCACTGGTTCAACAGGATTCCCAAGCCCCTTGGGAACGAGAGAAGGGGTTGAGGAAGCTGAAGTATTTGCCAAAAACAGGTTTTTAAAGAATTGGTTGGTATATGAGGTAATATTTTTCAAATTCTTCTGATTTTTAGTTTTCTTCATTTGCTGATTATATTTTCTTTTCTTTCCTATGCAAAGCAAACCTTTTTGATGAATAATTTCTTTAGTGAGGTCAATAGGATCAGATGGAATCTCTGAAGTCGGAGTGGATATATGGTCCACAGAGGAAGCAATGTGGACACCCTTAAGTGGATCGGCCAGTTCTAAAGTCCTCCCCACAGGGGGAATACCAGGAACAGTACGATTGAGCGGATGGCATACAGACTCCTCTTGGACTTTCTCCTCCATTAATTCCGTAATGAGTTTGGTGTGAGGGATAGGGAGTTTTACCTCCAACCCAAGAACCTCTCGCACACCCTCAGAAGTAATTGAAGGAATCATAGAAGGATGATCACAGATATCCTGATCTGAACATTGGGGGATAGTAGTACCCAGACCTTATCTAAAACTATCCCTTGTATAGTCGGCGATTTCCCAGTGAGCCCTTGATTTACCAAATGGGCATCAGCCATAATCTAGTTAGAGAGGATGGGATCAGAGCCATGTGTGGGCAGAGGGGGGAGGTCTTCCTTAATAATTCTAACTAACTCTTCGAATCTGTCAAGGTCCTCTAGCCTGGAATAGATTTCAGAAAGAAGAAGAGAGTGTGATCTAACCTCTGACCATATGCTATCATACAGACTCACAGACAAACTCAGGACCATATTCAGAGCCGAGAGAGTAGGTTGAGAGAGTTTAATTCTATCATCCGCCTCTTTGAGAGTATGATGCAGAATGGATTCGCTGCCCTTATCCTTTTTTGAGTCTGGGAGTAGACCCCTTGCTCTCAGCCAATTTTGTTTCTCTGTATACTCCTCGATAAAATTGATGAGATCAGAGGGAGAGCCCACATAGGAATCATCACAAATTTGCTGGGTGACATTATTAGTATTATTAGAGTTGAGACCGAGGTGGCTATCAACGATTGCCTTATCTGCACATTCTATTATGCTAATGTCGTCAATATCCTGAGCTAGAGGCTCTTCGATCTCTAATTTCTTAGCTACATCAACTAAATGAGTATGATCCGATGTGGCCACTATTGGAAGTGAGTGTAGAGATTTAACAAGGGTGCTAGTTGGAGACCTCTTTCTGAAAAAGTTGGAGATTTTTTTCCCTTGAATAGGTTTCCCTTCGGTACCCAGATCGAATTTAGTTTTGGATGTGGGAATATGGGATTTGTTAAGTGGAGTTTTGAACACAATGGATTTCACTGTGGGGGTATTGGGAGTTCTAGCCAAATTGGCAGAAAGGTTGACATGGATAGAGGAAGTATGATTTACACCCCTAACAGAGGAATAAACCTCCGGCGAAAGTTTAATGGGAAGAATGACATCATTCCCATTGACCACAGGGGGGGAAAGGCAATCAACAACCTCTTTTGTCACCACCGATGTTTCTGTAGTATTGACTACAGGATCGTCGACCATAACAGACAGTTTAGGTGTCCTAGGATGTAATTGAACAGGGGTTGAAAGCACAATATTGACCATATTATTGTTAGAATGATCCAAAAGAACCTTAGTCCTTGGTAAACTACCGCCTTCCTCAAGATTAGAGGCTATGGTGGCTGCTAGACGCTCTTCCTGTGTGTCCATTGAAATATCTTGTTTCCCATTAAAAATACAACTATTATAAGCTGTTATACGTGGAATAATACCCATAGCATTAAATACCTCAGACCTATCACTAGCATGAATTTGGGCCTGGGCCAGGGTTTTTAGAAGAGAAGAGTCGAGGGGAACATCTACTGATAGGTGATGTAGATTCCCCAAGGCAGCAGGGATGGGATCATCTAAAACAATAGTGACTGGCGAAGCAGAGGGGAGATTACCAGTGGCAGAAGGAGTCGAAGCAAGAGAAGCCTCCATAACTGTCTGACCTCGAAGTCCCTTGCGTGTCATTAAGACAGAACCAAAACCCAGAGAGAAATAGGGGGACTTGAGGAATGACAATGAGGAATTTAGACTTAAAAACTGAGTTTCAGTATATAGCAGTTACATAAAAATTAACAGAAATAGCATACAAAACAGTCAATAAGATTATAAACAGTAATATCTAGAGTATTGCACTGAAAACGAGAAGCAACATCAAGCAGATGTGAAACTTGTCTGAAAGCACTCTAAAATTTTAAAAAAATACAAGTAGAATGGATCTATGCGTGTCAAATAGAAAATTTGTGAATACAGATATATAATAGAATGTAGTGGTATAAAGAATGTTCTTTATCACCGCAAAATCAAGTTAAATGATTTTTTAAAGAAAAAAAAAATAACTTCATTCATCCAAGGAGCCCGGAGAAGCATACAGTCTCAGGGTAGGGAACGCCCGACAGTTTATGGAGCTGCCAGAGTCCGACTCTCCACCCCTAACCCTGAGAACTGGAGAAGGAAAAATAGATGGGTTTACAACTCTGGACCCCGGACCAATTTACTCACAGGTCACAGCCAAACAGCAAAACAGCGGCTCCAGCCCTTACTGCCTCCAGGGCTTAACGCCGCAAGGGTGGTTGGTCCGTGATTAAGTAGACCTTCAAAGTCACGTGGTCCGTCACGTGACCGCAGTCAGGTCCGCCTCCTCCAGGAAGCGAAAAGTACCTCAGCAAGAGCTACGGTTGCAGTGCCGAGTATACGGAGGTCACTTGAAATGCAGCCGTGGAGCACAAACGTTCTGGCAACCAACCGCTCCTTTCAATGAGTATAGAACACCCCGCTTGGGCGGTTGGTCCATGATTAAGTGGACCCTCAAAGTCACATGGTCCGTCATGTGACCGCAGTCAGGTCCACCTCCTCCAGGAAGCGAAAAGTACCTCAGCAAGAGCTACGCTCGCAGTGCCGAGTATACGGAGGTCACTTGAAATGCAGCCGTGGAGCACAAACGTTCTGGCAACCAAACGCTCCTTTCAATGAGTATACAACACCCCGCTCGGGCGGTTGGTCCGTGATTAAGTGGACCTTCAAAGTCACGTGGTCCGTCACGTGACCGCAGTCAGGTCCGCCTCCTCCAGGAAGCGAAAAGTACCTCAGCAAGAGCTACGGTTGCAGTGCCGAGTATACGGAGGTCACTTGAAATGCAGCCGTGGAGCACAAACGCTCCTTTCAATGAGTATAGAACAACCTATAGAATAACCTTGAGAGAAAATCGAAAACTGAAGCAAGGGAAAATGTGGTTTAGTTTCTTTGCAGATTGGGGATTATCATCGGCCTGTGAACATTTTGGCCATGAAAGGTTGACCCCAACCTGGTCTAATGGGACCTACACTTCGACCATGGACTACATTTTTGTCTCACAATTATTGTTAGATGGGAAATTTCGGATACTTAAGACTCAATAAAGCAATCACAGTATGCTTATGGTTGAATGAAATTTGGATAGTCAAAAAGTCTTGGTATCCAGGTTTCCAGGTAATGTTCTCAGGAAACCACGGTAGAGGAAAGGTTTTCTCTTTTTAAACATCTTTGTAGAGTATGTTGGGTCTTCTTTGGATTTTTAAAAAAAAACCCTAACAATCACCCAGACATGGCGGTTAAACACACCCATAACTATGATGGTCTGGTGAGAAGAAAGAAAGCGCTACTGCAAAAAAAATTAGGTTTCTTAAGAGATCAATTTCTAACCCGAATGATCTCAAATTTAAGATTAAAAACATAAAATAGAATTATAAAAATTGGGTGCTTGATTATAAACATATTCTTTATCAGTGTTACAATGAAGGGATGTTATCGGTCTTAAGGGATAGATCCTGAAGACGATTTTGGTTACTTTTAAACAAGCTTCAATCTCTTCATCACAGTGTTCAAACTAATCCAATATGTGAACAGGTTTGGATTGGCAATTATTGCCTAATATATAAACAACGCTCTCCTCCGAAAAGCTGGCATAGGACACTGTCAGCATTGTGGTCATTAGATTTTAGTTTCACAGAAATAGAGTCTCAAATTAAACAGGCTAGCTCTTCGAGAGCCGTGGACTCAATGTTCAATCGATTGCAACGTTTAAGTGGTATCCGGGACTGTTGGCTAAAATACTATACTTTCTTTTTAAAGATATCATTAAAACAAAAATTACTCCAACAACTTGGCATTTATCCTATATCATCCCAATTTTCAAAAAGGGAGACAGGAACTCTCCATGAAACTATCGCCCAATTGCAATATTAGATGCAGACTCTAAGACATTTGCAGGGTTTGTATTGAATGAAATTAATCTTTGGACGAAGCAAAAATCCATCTTGCGTCCTCAGCAATATGGATTTAGAAAATCCTCTGGGACAGAGGTGGGCAGCCTTCTCTTGACAACTTTACAGAACAAGGCATGGAAGAAGGAGGCAACACCTATTTATCTGGCAGCTATGGATATGAGTATGGCTTTTGATTGTGTGGACAGAGACATACTCTGGGGGAAATTGAAATTATTGGGGATTGCCGGAGAATCTCTTATCCACCTTCATCTCCTTTCACAGGTCCAGATTAGGCTAAACATGGATAGCCTTCTCTCTAAACCCATTAATATCTTGAATGGAGTAAGGCAGGGTGTCTTTTTGCCCTCACTCTTTTCAACCTCTATGTCTCTGATGTGTGGAATTGCCTGGAGAAGGGCGCCTTCATCCCCTCAAAAGTTGGAGGCTCTATAGTTTCTTGGATAGCCTATGCTGACAATTTTCTTTTGATAGATCAGACGGAAAAGGGACTTCAGCATGTCATAACGGCCTTTCATACCCACATGGTTACAAACCAACTTAGTATCAATGCAAGTAAAACTGTCATCATGATTCTTTCAAATAAAAAAAACACAAGGAGACAGCGTGGTTCTTGAACAATGAAAAGCTGCTGGTTAGGTCAGCAATGATATACTTAGGTTTTCCTATTTTTAATAGGAATAATCAATGTATGTACAGACAATATCTTTTGCAGAAAGGTATACTCTTAATAGCTCAATTGAAAAAAGTTGATAATAAATTCAGAAAATGCTCAATAAATCCTCTCTTGTGGTATTTTAAGTTTAAGGTGACTCCAAAAATGGTGTATGGAATAGAAATCTTTTCCAGATGTTGTATCTATTGAAATCTCGAAAATAGAGTACAAAATGCTAAAAGCTATTATGTATTGGCTTCCTAACTCTGTACCTATTGAAGCTCTACATTATGAGTTGGGACTCCTTACGTGGAATTTTTGGGTTCTATGGCATAAGTTGTCCCTGTACAGAAGATTGATTGAGGATTCTGAGGACAATTTGTACAGAGTTGGGGGACAAGGCCTAAAGGGAGATAATTCAGGACTCGAACATCTGTTAAAATTGGAGTACTTGAGTAAAGACACTCTGAAATCTAGGGGTGTCGGTATTGAGACCTTGATTAATAACCCATTGCATGTAAAAAAGCTTCTACAATGTGCAGATTGGTCCAACACGATAGCCAAGGTGGCTAGCACCAAGCTTTTTTGTCAACTAGTAACTCACCAGAAGGCGGTTGGTTATCTGGAACCTTATCAGATAAAATATCCCAGTCAGACTTTCCAAACGGGATCATGAGATTTAGGTTCAACGTTTGTCATACAGGAGAAATTCTGGAAATACGCTCTGGAAAAAGACAGAGAGATTTACATAGCTTGGAATTCCCATGTAGGTTCTGTTGTCATTCTAAGGAAAAAGAAACATTATGTCACCTTTTGTTAGATTGTGAGTCACTAACGGCAGATCTGATTGAATATTTTTCCAAATGTGTAAATATTACTGAGTGTGTTCTCTCTGAGACCCTTTGGTGGGAGATGTTGCATGGTTCTGGATTACCCTTGAAGCTTGTCACAGCTTCCCTTATAAGAATTGAAAATACTGAATTAAAGTTAAAATGGTGGATTCGGTGACCATTTTCTTAGGAGACATGTGGTAATTCTGTGGAATTATAATAATGTTTAACCTTTTCTTTTTGTGATGTCGACTTGAAATCTTTTTTAAATATGGACATTTATGATTTTGAGGACAGTATTTTCGATTTATGTTTGATGTCTGTTTGATGTTTTATTGATTTTATGATGGAATATTATTTTCTTAAATTTTGTAAAGTTTGGTTTACAAACCAAAGACATAAAAAATAAAATAAAAAAATGACCACAGATCTAGGTACCTTTGACTGCATCTCTGGTGTAGGGATAATCACATAAGGTCTCGGCTGCCTTGTAGTTGCCACATCTGTACCCTCCTTTTGTATATGAAGATACGTAGGACTCCTTGCTTTTTTTTAATCAAAATAGTAAGCATTGCGCAATGTAAGTGAAAGAAGTATCACTATAAACAAAAAACATGTGTACATAAAGTATATGTATGCCCACTTCTTACAACAGTAGCTTCTTGCACATCGTGGAGGTCTTTCGTTGATAGCCACTACATTTTTGCTATTGACGCTGCCCATTCTTAATCTTTTTTAATGAAGGAAAAAACAACTTTTATTTGGGAAACCTCATACAGTACTTGGGAAGTTGCTGAATTCTCTCCACAAACTCCTCGATCAGCTGACTGATTGCAGGACGATTAACAGGGATCTTTATGTTTTCAAAGGAATTGTCCTTTCGCCAGACGAAATATGGGTGTTTCTACAGTAGATAATAGAAAACAAAGGAAAGTATGTTCTCGATGTCTGCACTCGAAAGCCTAATTTAAGATGTTCTCAGCGTTCTCCCAGAATAAAGATTGACCTGCTCGATGATGTCTCGTAACAGTTCATTAAGTGCCACTGTATCCTCAGGTCTCCAAGAAGGTTCAGGCATCACTTTGTCTTCCAACAAGATGCAGGCATTCTTCAATCAGGTAGTAAAAGACCAGTCTTTGTGCATTATCATCAGATGGGGGTATTTGTGTTTTCCCCACTGTACTCAGGAAGTTGGAGAACTTGCCCTATTATAGCTGCGAGCCAACTCCTCACGATCGGACCAGACTTAGAATCTTGCAGGAAATTATGAATGTCAAAAGTTCTCCCCACAAGTGCAGGGCAAGAATCAAGAATGTAGACATAAATAAAAAGGATGAGCTTAAGAACGTTGTCATTGGGTACCATCATGGGCACCTCCGAAAAGAAATTCAGTGAGAAAAGAATCAGGGAATTGTTCCCTCTTCCAGTCGTTGAAAAGGAAATCCAAATCTGGCATTCTTTCCTTCCCGATTAAGGCTTAAGCATGCCTCAGTCCAATGTCAACAAGCTCCTGTGTCTTAAGAACAAATAACCTTCTTTCACTCCTTTTTTAGTAGCTTAAAAGAGTGTCCCAAAACAAGCCACAGTCCAAAGTACTCTGTCTGTCTTTATTGGACAGTGTCTGCATCCTTCTTCCTCGTCATAGACCTAGTCTGCACCTGCTGAGGTTCTTCCCCGATGCTTGCTTCCGACAGGGGTGGGGGTGAAGGAGTCTCTCCAGAATAGATCTTCATGTCTCTGAGAAATATCCACGCACATCTTACAATAACCTTTACTGCTTATGGCATGATGTCTTCCACAATGAACGGGCCATTAAAGCGTGGTTTGTGCCATTTGCAAATGAAATTCCTTTTTCGGACCATATCTCCAGGAAAAAGCTTCAGATTCAGTTGTTGGATTGTCTCCATCTGTGTTCGTTTCCCCGCACCCCTTCCACTTGATCTGAGCTAAAATGACAGAGATACTTGTGGTCAAACATATTAAGTATGCACATAACTCCTTTCCTAACACTTCTGCTGTTGACTGGGCATCACTTCTAGTTCTAGATGGAGGTGTGAGGGGTATCCTCATCTGCCTCCATGTCACTATTTCATGGGGCGTAACATGGTGGTCGGAACCTGGCTGGTTTCTCAACACATACAATGCCAGTGGTAGGCAATGCAACCTCCCTTTCTGCAGGGTAAGCTTCAATTTGCCAATTCTTTTTTTAAGCAAGCTGTTGAGCCTCTCACAAACACCATTCGCTTGTGGGTGATAAGCCAATAAAAATGTGTGCTTTATACCAAGCAGCAAACATAATGAAAGACTTCATTAACAAAATGAGGAGCATTATCTGATCTCAATACTTCACATATTCCCCATCTAGGAAACACTTCTCGTACTAGACATTTTGCTGCGCGGGTGGAATCTGGGTGTGTACAAGGAACAGCCTCAATAATCCACTGTGAAAAGGTACATACTACTACAATCATATATCTGTATCCATTACAGACTTGCAGCATGTTGAGATAGTCGATATGTAAATGCTGAAAAGGACCATTAGGTCTTGGGATAACTCCTCTAACTGTACGCAGTGTGTGCCCAGCAGTAAACCTTTGACATACGATACAGTTTACTATGTAAAATGCAACGTGTTCTACCAAATTCGGTACGAACCATTCCTCTGCAATTGTTGCATCGAGGCTCTCTCTATTTGTATACGCAGGATAGTGTAGCTGCTCCAACAATACCCTTAATAATGCTACAGGCATCACCAGTTTACCAGTGCTGTCTTGTCACCACAATGCTTTAGAAGGGTTTAGAGAACACCCCTTCCAAGTCCTCAGGTCTTTCTCATCCTGTGGCGCTTCCCCTTGTAATTCCATTAACTCATTATAACGGTCAGACACACTCATCATCACCACCATACTTTCATTCACATCAGGCGTGTTAAACTCCATCATATCTTCTGAATATGCAACACATTTTGCTTCCTCATCAGCAGCATGATTTCCATGTGATGTAAAGTCTGCCCTTTTAGTGTGAGCTGTTCATTTAACAACTGCGATGGATGGCTACTGGGAGTTGTAGTGCTTTAATAAGCATGTCCAATAAGGTGGCATGTTGCACTGGGGTGCCATCAGCTCGGAGGTAGTCCCTCCTTTTCCAATGTGCTAGCCCTGCGTGTACTGCCGACGTCACATAGGTGGAGTCACTGTACACAGTTACATCCAGGTCTGCATGATTCTTGAGCTTGACTATAAGCGCCACTAATTCTGCAGCCTCTGCTGAAAAGTGAGACGGTAGTCATGTACTTACAAGTACCTGAAACTCCCAATTGGTCGTCTGCATCACCACAGCAGCACCTGTATATCTCTGCCCATCATTTTGATCGATTCTTGACCAACCGTCCATAAAAACAATTTCTCCACCTGCCAAGGCATTTTCTTTTATCCTAGGGGTTTCATCATACAATTCTTCATAGTTCGAACAATCATGCGCATGCTCATCCTCTGCCAGTGGTTCAGCTATAAACATGGCAGGGTTACTATTCTGCATCGAACTATTTTAATCGCTGGATTCGATATGACTAGCTCGTAGGCAGAAGCCCTCTGAGAAGTCAACGTACCTTTTGGTTTTTCCAAAATGGCAAAAAAAGCATGTTCAACAAACAACGTCATAGAGCATCCCATTACTACGCTTGCAGCATTCTCAATGGCAAAGGCGGTGGCTGCCAAAGATTGTTCGCAAGGAAAGTGACCCCTCAATACTGGGGCCAAAATCCCACTGTAATATGCTAGAGGCTTATACCCCAATGTAGATCTCTGCGTGAGTACTGCTATCATGACAGTGCCATTTGTATGCAAGAACAAAAATAATTCCTCAGCATAATTGGCAAATCCTAAAACTGGAGCCGTGCAAATTGCATTTTTCAACTCATCAAATCCTTCCTCATTTCTCCTGTCTGTACAATTTTTTCCTGAGTTGCTTTTGCTTCCAAACGTGGACCCCTTGCTCACTGTGCTCAGAGAGGCACAGCTCCACCTCACTGATGATGCCAACAGGGTTGAAACACGTGTATGGGGTTGCTGTTGGTACTCTTGCTCAGAAGGGAATTGCCATAGCATTTCGGTGCTGGACTGCCCCTGTGTTAGTCAATCGATTGTACGCAGAATATCACAAATAACATAAACTCTTTGACCTGGTAAAGCTGGCTCATGCAGTGCACCACCAGTCACGCCTGATTTCAGAAACTGGTGCAGCGCATTGAAAAAGTGTATGCTGAGATTCAATGTACATCCCACTAAATTGAACATGAGAACACTGCCATACCCATATAAAAATGACCTATGTTCATGAATATGCGTGTTCTCAGTGAGAGTGTGTCTATGCTTCACACGGGCTCCAAGTATCCAACTTTTAAATAATGAATATAACAATTTGACCCTGCCACATCAACTATTAACCACTGAAACAAGGTATTCCAAGCTCAAAATAATGTCTGACCTGGGTTCCCAATCTGTAGCGCATATAATGCTCACCACTCTCATCTGAATGCATCATTATCATCATGCTATTTAATCTGTATCAAAGGTTACGCGACTAGCAGGTTACATGTCAATGTGCATGACTAAGGGCCTCATCACGAGTTTGGCGGTAAGGGTCTGTCGGATCACGAGTCCAAATACCACCGGCGCCATTACAGCCGGCGCTAGTACAGCCGGCTGTACAAGCGTCGGCTGTAAAAGTGCCAGTAACCATTTGCGCTAAAACATTAGTGATCACGAGTCTGGCGTCGGGGCAATTAGCGCCAGAAATGCGGCAGATAATCCAGCGAAAATCCCCCCAGCAAAAAGCTGGAGGTAAAAGAACACAGGCCACAGCAATAAGGGCCCAGGTGAAACCAATGCAATTCAGAGGCCTACAAAGGACCCACCCATGCACAACACACCCTCCCCAACACCGTTATACCAGTAGGAGCAGGGAGGAGACAGTAATAAGGGCCCAGGTGAAACCAATGCAATTCAGAGGCCTACAAAGGACCCACCCATGCACAACACACCCTCCCCAACACCATGCTGCCATTTGGAGCTGGGAGCCTTGATGTGGACTTCTACCTGCTGCGCCTGGAGCTACAAAGGCCAGCCAACCAGACCAGGGCCCTGGGAGCACAGGGGGCGGTGGGGATGAGGAAAAGGAGGAGGAGAGCAGTACCATCAAGGCGGCCAGCCATCCCTAGGGTCAGGCCAACACCCTGGGCGCTGACTGATGGCCAGTTGGTGACTGAATATCGGCTGGACAGGGCAACCATCACTCAGTTGCTGGACACAATCCAGGCCGACATTGGCAGCCGCATAGCCATCAGCACAGCAGTACCTCTGCTAGTGAAGCTTGTGTCTGTGCTTCAATTCCTTGGGTCTGGCAGCTACCAACATACCATTGCCATGATGCATGGAATGGCCCAGTCCACATTCAGTGCCATGCTGGGACAGGTGCTCGATGCACTGTTGAATCATGTGAATGAGCACATCGCATTGCCAGCCACACAGGCACAGGTGAACCAGCTAAAGGGTCAATTCTATACCATTGCCCAAGTCCCGAATGTAATAGCAGCCCTGGACTGCACACATGTTGCACTCGTGCCACCCCAGGCACATGAGGTAGCCTACAGAAACCGGAAACAGTACCATTCCCTTAATGTGCAGATGACATGCGGTCCTGACCTCACCTTCATCTACTGCTGTGCCTGCTACCCAGGAACCACCCATGACTCCATGGTCCTGCGCAACAATACCCTGCCAGCGTACATGGAAAGGCACCGAGGGCAAAACACATGGCTGCTGGGTGAGTAGAAATGTATACCATAATGCATGTCAATCTACAACTGATGGGGCTGGTCACACACAATGAAATCCATGAATCCCAATAGGCAGCTCCATTACTGCAGCATTCCCATTCAAGCAGCTTGCACAACAAACCTTGGACATGTCCAACACAGCAGAACACACCCATTCAGTATGCAAAAGACATGTGGCAGCACAGTGACACATGGAAGGCCCACCACCATAAAGCCACCTGTGTGAGTAGCACTATGGCTTCCAACACTGACACAGTACAGACATCCCACCCTGCCCATCTGACAGTAATGCAAATGTAAGCCATAAGTTGCCACATCCACAAATGCACCACACATGAGCAGACTGAGTAATGGCAACGTACATCCCACAAACACTGTCCCCAGAATGGGCAAGGAAATGCATGGAGAACAGTACAGAATAGTGACAACCAGCAAATGCAACTGCAGCCAAATGGAATGGCAATGACACATGAGGCAGCCACTTCTCTCATGCAGAAGTAGATGGAAGTACAGTTACATCCTGAAACAGAGGCGTACCAAGTTGAGAGTACCTCATTGATTCAATTCTGCTCGTAGAACAGCACACTCCACAATGTTGTTGACCTAATGACAAGTATGGCAAAATGACACTGATGACTGAGTTCTGTACACCCACTGGACTTACCTTGTCCCCATACCGGCTTTCTCTCCCCTGCAGATGATTCTGTATATCCCCAGTAGACGTGGCTCATGACCCCTGTGCGTCATCCACACACGCAGCGAAGCAGGCATACAACCTTGCCCATGCTCGTACACGGATCTGCGTGGAGAGGGCATTTGGACTGCTGAAGGCACGCTTCCGGTGCCTTGACCGCACAGGAGGGGCATTGATGTATGCACCAGAAAAAGTTGGCAAAATTGTACTGATATGTGCCATGCTGCACAACATCTGCTGTCACAGAAATGTGCCAAGGGCCCCTGATGCTCATGTGCAGCCACGTGAGGATGGGAGTGAGGGTGATGACGTGCCTGAAGGTGTTGCACGTGCACAAAGGGTTGGGCTGAGGGAGGGGAGGTTGGCGAGACAGAAATTGATTAATGTATTTTTCTAACACGGGTGATGGGTAAATTGAAAAGATGTCACTTCAACATTAAATATAATTTTTCCACAATCACTACTGTCCATGCTTTGTGATTTTTGAAATGTGATTTATTCTCAGTGCAACAAACCCCCCTCCCCCAGTGAACACCCAGCACACAATCCCCCCTCCCCCAGTGAACACCCAGCACACAATTCCATCTGCCCCCAGTGAACACCCAGCACACAATCCCCCCTCCCCCCAGTGAACTCCCCACAACTGTGCAGATAGGTGCATGTGTCTTATCAGGGCACCAACAACGATGCCATGTACCACTAGGATGGTCGTGGGCGCTTTCCTTGTCTGGCCCCTCTGGTGTGTGTGACCTCAGGTGGCGCATAGACCGGCGCCTAGAAGATGGCTCAAGGGATCCCTCCGTGGGTGTGGTTGAGGTTGAAGGGCCTGACCCGGTTGCCTGCATGTGCTGTCGGATGAGGTTGTTTCCCTCCCTTGTTTGCTCAGCAAGTGCTGACACTGCCTCGCACAACTCCCTCACTCTGTCCAAACCCTGTCAGGGCAGCGGTACATTGCTCTACAACTCTGCGTGTGCGCGCATTGTCACACGCTATGTATTTGCATCCATGGCGTATGGATGCACTGATAGCCTTGATGTGCCGGCTGTGCACCTTGGTCATTGATTCCACCTTGGCCTGTTTGGCCTCAATCACGTTGTCAGCCCATCACTGCTGCCCCTGTGATGAAGGGCACCCCTGGTGTGGCATGTGCCGGCCTGCCACTTGTGCCCTGTCGGGGAGGGCTGCATGGGGACATGGCGCCGCCTTGGATTGGGCTGCCAGGCTCTGAGTGCCGGTCTTCAGGGCTGCCATATGATGGCGTGTCCTTGTCCGGCTGTGGTGTGCGGACACAATGCACATGTGGGCTTTGTGCTTGCTGTGTGCCTGGCCTTGGGGTTCCCTGTGGTGTGACCATCCCTTCTGCGTCACTGCTTCCGGGTGAATGCTGTCCTCCTGCATGATGTGCACGTGGAGGTGTCACTCCCAAGTCGAGCTCCGATCCGCAGGTCAGTCCCTCTGCATCGGGGCTGTGTCTGGTAGCTGGCGGTGGCCTCCCTGCGGGCATGTGGGTGCTGCTGCGGTCTGGTAGGGCTGCTTTGTGGTGAAGTGGGGGTGGCCTGGGTCGGCTCACTTCCATGCGGCCTCTTTGTGGGGTGGTGGTGCTGGTGGAGGCTCGCTGCCATGGGCGCTGTGATGGTGTGGCCTCCTCCCCATCATCTTTGTCCCGTTGGCTTTGACGTGTGCCTGTGGGTTACATAGGGTGTGGTTTTAGTTCAATGCTACCTACATTAGTGTAATGCAGTTCATGCTAACAAGTGGGATTGAAGACAGTATCAATCACGCATTCAACTTGCATTTTGTTCAGTCGCCATGTAGTGCTTGGTGTGAGTGAGTATGGAGGTACACTGCATGGGAATGTTTCAGTGACAAGATTGCATGCGTGGTTAGGGTGCACTGGGCTCAGGGTCTTGGGGGTGTATTCATGCACACTCAAACTCTACGTAGCTGTCCTATGGCTATGGATGTCTATCCCCTGCCCTTAACATTGATGCACTGCACGTGCAGGGTCGTCTAGGCAGCACTACGGTTCAATGGATGTAGGGCTCACTTATGGGTGTCTGCAGTTCCTCACACACATTTCTTCACATTCATTCACTCAGGGTCTGCATGTGTGGTACTTTCAGTTGCATGCATTCGGGGTGTGACTCACCTGCAGTTGGATCGATGCCAGTGCCTGCCTCCGCTCCACCAATTCCCTCGATGGTGCCAATATCAATCAGGGCACTTACCTTTTCCTCCCAAGATGTGAGTTCGGGTGGGGGTGGTGGTGGCCCTCCTCCAGTGCCCCTGCTGGCACTCCTGTGCTGTGAGAGGATGCTGCGGACTCGCACACGCAGGTTGTTGAGGCGCTTGCGGCAATCCTCCCCATCCTGGGGCACGCGCCCCACAGCAGTGACCCTTTGGCTGATGTTGCGCTAAATGTGTGCTCTGCGCTGGCCATTGGTTTTGAGCTGCTGCAGCTCCTCATGATGTGTCTCGGCCTCCTCCACCAGTACAGCCAGCTCCTGGTTGCTGAATTTGGGCTTTCTCATCCTGTCCAGGGCAGTCTTGCCCCTAGTGCGCTCCTCTGACATGTTTTGGTGTTAGGTGGCGTGGGTAGCTTCCAGAGGCTGTGATATCCGACGGATTGTGATTTCCAAGATGGCCGCCGATTTGTTTCCCGTTCAGGCAGTGAAGCGTTTCCCACACGCTAATAGAATGCACTCATGGTGCATGCTATTACCGCGATAAGGCGGTAGCGCACAGTGCGCCGGATTTAAGGGTTCTACCCGTTTTACGCTATTTGCGCTAACGCCATGTCCCGGTGCGTGTGCACGATAACTCCTGATTTAGCGGATTATCCGCTGAGGGCCTTGGCGTTAGCGCTATTTACATCCGACGGGAAAACAGCTGCATTACTGCCGAACTCGTGATGAGGCCCTAAGTCTATGCTATGTTGGGCGATGCCACAAATTAAAGGAATAGTTCGCATGTATTTTTAAGCATACTGTAACCAATCTTAAAAAAAAATCTTACCTTAGTTTTCCTCACTTTTATGCATGCGAAAACAACGGGTTGTGCGTGGCAATCTTGTGCTAATCTTATCTATTGATGCATCTCCCTAAGATCAAGTGCTGTCGCGACAAGAACACAGATCACCGGCCCCTTAAACTGACATCACTAATCCAAACAATATGTTCCACCTATTTTCATGACGTTCGTGGGCAGCGTAGCCAAACATGCCCGTTATCACCCCCACCATAACATTACTTAATGCAGAACCATGAAGATAAACACACACATCCTCTCACAGCTTTCTTGTCCCAAATAGGAGAGCAAACTTTTTTTAAAAAGAAAACATCAATAGTCTGCAATATAACAAAGTGTTTATTTTTCAAAGAATGCTCATAAGAGAATATTAAGTCCACAAAATGAACGATATGTTTTTGCCATTCAAGTTATAGCTAGTGAACATTGCATGCTTCCAATGTTGTTTGTAACTTCCTCATACTGCATCAGACGTCCCTGTGCGTGCCTTGCAGTTACTGACTCAAAGGGCGTATGGGGTTTCACTAATGTGCCTTATTAGGAACATTAACGTGCCTTGGCGTGAGATTGGTTGCCTTCCACATGCTTGCTCACGATATGCGCCCTCTGACTTGCACGAACGCCGGCAACTTATGGACCTGTCCTTGGTCCTGCAGTGCAACCTGTTTAACTGGTAAGTGTTGACTACTAGGCAGGTTGATTCACGGAGAATCACGGGGCCTACACTACGCTAAGCTCGGCACGTGTGAAGGGATGCCTATTGGATCCTGTATGCGCTGAATGTGTCTTCACGTTGCTGCCAGTGTGTTTTACTCGACTTCGCATTTGCGCTCAGGAATGTGTCTTCGGTGAGCGAGGCGGGTGGCATTTTCCAGGCACCGTGGCAACTTTGGAAATCGTTGGACATTGATTTATGACCTTGCCCTGCTTGGTCGTTATCCTTCAATCTGGAGGCTGTCCAAAGCCATTGGCCCAGACAGAAGGTGCAGTGCTTACACAAGGAAAGGTAGCAGGAATAACATACGTACTACACCTTGGCCCACTCTCTTAATTAGGAACGCTGCGGCTCTTTACATGCTATTTAGAAGTAAAGATAGCCGGACTGTACTTTCTAGGGAATCTGTCAAGTGGCAAGGATCCAGCACTAGAGAGACGGTGGCTTTTGTGAATCCCGGTTCTAAAAGAAACAAAAGGCCTGTCAGTGGGACTCGGTGAATTAACTCAGCTGTAGGTGTGACTGCTCATTCATTTAGAGTCTAAATGAAAGAGCAGTCACACCCATAGGAGGTTTAACATGTGATTACTGAATTCGGAAGAAGTGTTTGTCTGTGAACCCCAAGTAGTGACAATGAAATGTCAGTTCGTGGAGGTGCTTTAAGTTTAATGATATTAACTATTTTTGACTTACTAGAATGGGGTCGGGACTCTTTAAATAGTACATCTGACTGAAATGTAAGCCATCATTGCATTAATTCATATGTGCATATTGTTACTGGTGGGGGTCGGAAGGGGAGTTGATCGTTCTCCAAAACGCTTTCGTCATTGTAAAGGCACGTGAAACTTGCAAATTTGACTGGGCAATACACATCACGGTGTTTAGCGCTTAAATTAATATAATGTTCATATTCTTGATGTTATGTCTAGAACAATTAGGGCTACCTGGACAAGAATACCATGTTATCGGTTTCAATGGTCATATATTACGCTTTGGCACTGAATGTGCACAAAACATAGAAAGGGTGAACATTTATGCCATTACGTGCTGTTTCATTGGTGTGTCTTGGAGGTAAATGGTCACTCAACTGCGCACGCGTTTAACTGTGATTTGGGGTTATGGTTATTTTTGGAACATATTTAAGCGCTGCCCACACCTCAAGATTTTTTATGAGGTGTAGTACCGTGCATAGGACCTCATTATAAGGGACCGGACCCCTTCATTACGGGAGTGCCGATTACGAGCTTCCAATCGCGGGACCCGGATAGCATGCCTGGTAAAACCAGGCGTGCTTTCCGGGTCACGCGATGGGAAGAGGGAGGCAATAACGGGCCAGATGTAATCTGCCCGTTATTACCTCCCTCCCCATTCCCATTGAGCCCTATGGGGGCTCAAATGGGGATGGGTTCCTGCCAGGAGGACTTACTGGGTCCTCCTATGAGTAACCCGGTAAGTCCCCATTGCAGGAACCCGGTAATGGAGCCCGGAACGGAGGCAGCCATGGAGCTAATAGCTCCATGACTACCTCCATTCTCGTAATGAGGCCCTATAGTGGGATAAGTGTTTCTCTCACGTTACACACTATGCAATTCTATCCAGTCTGATTCAAAGAGTAACTAGGGATCCAATGTTACATGACTCTGTATAATGCTTTGAGTCTTGCACTATTTCGGTATTTGTTGATGATGGCCTAGGTTTTTGACCATGCTTGTGCAGCAATGAAAGTTTGAAAATGTGTGTTCTTCATTATTAGACGTAGGCATTGCTTTGCTGGGTTATTTCTTTGTTAGCAACACTGGGGAAAAAAAGACAACTTTGGGCATACCTCCAGAGTATGAGTTAGAAATGTGGAGGATGAATGGGATTTTGGGAATGTATGAGTGCTTGATGATTTGGATAAGAATGGGAGTAATGTGTATATATGGTTCATCGAGTGATCTGGGAATGAGGGGCTAATGGGTGCCTTGGATTTCAGACGTATTAGCATGTGCTCTCATAGTCCAGGAAGGGTGCTGGTGCTAATTGGTCCTGGGGTGTCGCTGGTATCCACTTGGGTGAGGTTTTGTCTCAGGTACGCAGAGTGAGGTTTTAGGGATGTTTGGATGTTGGAGGCTTTCTCATTGTGCTTAGTCATTAATAGCGGGTCCAAGGTTTATTTATTTATTTATTTTTAAATGGTTCATCACATTTAGAGATATAGCATGCGTTTTTTTACTTCGAAAATGAGCAGAGGTCAGCTGGCCCATGGGGACCAGGGCTATTTGTAAAGGATATGCGGGGCGTGGAGGGGAAGGATGGTGTGAACAGTTAATATATGTATTTAGGCCGCTTATGGATGAGTTTTGTCCAGGGATGAGGATTAATATTAGTAGGATGTCAGTTAGGAGTTTTCAGGGCATGTTTTTAGATACTTTTAAATCTGTTGAAACTGTATCTTTGAGTTCTATAGGGGTTGGGGGTGGGGTCCTGGGACTTGGGTTTGTCAAATATTTTTCTTTTCCTATTCTATTGGGTTGCTTTGGCTTCTGGGCTACAACTTTCACTTAAGAGGGTGGAAGTTTTTTTCTTTTTTGTATAGTGTTGAGATTGGTCTTCTGTTGTGACGGGGAGAACATGACAGGGAGAGTCAATAAGATTTCTGGTAGGAACTTGAGTGTGGTATCTTGGAATGTAAATGGGATTAACAATCTGATGAAGAGAAAGAAAATCTTGAATTGTTTAGAGGACATGAAAGCTGATATTTGCTTTTTACAGGAGACCCACATAATGAATGACGAAATTAAAGGTCTTGAGAAGGAATGGGTTGGACATGCTTTTGGGTCGTCTTTCACATCCAGATCCAGAGGGGTTGCAATTCTTGTTTGTAAAAGGATCCCATTAAAGATCTTGAAAGAATGCTTGGATAAGGAAGGACGGTTGGCTGCTATATTGGTTGAGATTCAGGGGGAACGTGTGGTTCTTTGCAATCTTTACGCCCCCACTGTGGATGATGGTGCTTTTTATAGACGTGTCTCACAGATGATCAAAGACCTAGAGTCACCAAATATTCTACTTGGGGCGGGGGGATTTTAATACAATTTTGAACCCTATTATGGATAGGAGTAAAGTTAGACGGGGTGAAAAGAATGACCCACATTGCCTTGCTCTGAAAGCTCTTATGGAAGAACACAATTTAAAAGACAACTGATCAACTGATGAATTCAAATGTGCGTGAATATAGTTTCTTTTCTGGGGCTCATGCTACATCTTCGAGGCTGAATATGATATTAACTGGTGGGGTGTTGACGGAGAATCATGTTTTCAGTAATATCGGAAATATCTTCTTGGCCGACCATGCCCCGGTTACTATACATCTAAAAACCAAGTTTGATCAGTGTAGGTCATTTAATTGGAAAATGAACACCTCCATACTGTCTGATGGAGATATACTGGAAAGAATTGTTTCAGAGGCGAATCATTTTGTAAATGAGAATCGTTCTGACGAGACTAGTTGTGTGGGAGGCATTTAAATGCAGAATGCAGGGGATGCTTTTGGGCCTGTCATGCGGGAAATGAAAAAAAGATGAGGGTATTAGATTAGATCTGGATTTAAGAATAAGAAATTTGTGTAGAGATTTGATGATTGACCAGACAGACTCTGCAAAGAAAATAGAACTGCGGAAGCTGAAATGGGAGATGGAAAATATCCTGTGTGAAAAGGCGGAACGTTCCATATATTATTCTAAGTGTACGTACTTTGAACGGGGTGAGAAATGTGATCGATGGATGGCATATAGATTGAGAAAAAAGAAATTCAGATGCAGCAATTAGTTCTATCTTGAATGCTGACGGTAAAATTACATTTGATCCAAGAGAAATTAATGAGATGTTTAGACAGTACTATACGAACCTATATCATAATGAGGCAGATTTTTTTCACAATTTAAACATCCCAAAGCTCTCAGAAGAAGATAGCTCGACCCGTGGGAAAGAACTGACGATAGATGAATTGTGAGTGGCGATACAAAAATGGAACACTGGTAGGGCTCCAGGGCCCTACGGACTGCCGGTTGAATTTGACAAAGTACTACCTGATTCCGTACTTGAATTGTTGAAGGATGTGTATGTGGCTTCTAGAAGAGACGGCTTGTTGCCTGAGAGTACTAGTCATGCATCAATTTCAGTGTTTCTTAAAAGAGGGAAGGAGGAAAATGTAATATCTAGTTACCGCCCAATCAGTCTTATCAATACAGATAATAAAATCCTATCTAAGGTCCTTGCCCTGAGGATCAATATGTTTCTGCCAATTCTGATTCATAGTGATGAATCAGGTTTTATCAAGAACAGGCGTACATCGAGCAACATCCGCAAACTGTTACTGACTATGGGTCAGGCTTTGAATTCAGAAAAGGATATAGCTGTCCTGTCTCTCAATGCCGAAAAGGCATTTGATCGAGTTAATTGGGAGTATTTATATTCGGTTTTAGAGGAGATGAATATAAGTAGAAACTATATCTCATGGATTAAGTTGTTGTATGCAAAACCGACAGCGGACGTGAAAACTAACGGTTTGTGTTCAGGACCATTTCATCTAGAAAGGGGTACCAGGCAGGGGTGCCCACTCTCACTCATTTTATTTGTCATCTCCATTGAGCCGCTGTCAATAGCGCTTAGGAGTAATCCGGATTTATGTGGTGTGAGTTGCTGGGGTGTTATGCAGAAGGTGTGGTTTTATGCGGACGATCTGTTGCTTGTCCTACAAGATTTGAGTAATTCACTTCCCGCTTTAATGCAAATTTTGACGAGCTTCTATGAGACTCCTGGTTACAAAATCAATTGGATAAAATCTCACATTTACATGCAATAAGACTTTGGTTATGTCCATGGGTTTCAGGTGGTGTGAAACGGAAATGCGTTACTTGGGTATCTGGTTGACGCCGCAAGTAGATGACATGATTGATGTAAACTTGAAGGAGGTTTGTAATGGCTTTAAGGTGGATTTGAAGAGGTGGTCATATTTGAATTTGTCTCTATGGGGTAGGGTGAATGCTCTTAAGATGGTTTCATCCCCAAAAATAAATTATACTCTTATTGATGCATGTTACCTCTGAAGGTCAGACCTCACTCCTGGGAGGAGTTTGAATGATCAATGCAGGAATTTCTTTGGGATCGCAAATCTCCAAGGCTTAGAATTTGGAAACTTCAGCTGCCAGTGGATCGTGCTGGGCTGGGGGTCCTGAATTTTACAGCCTACCACTTGGCATTTTTGGCCCAATCGTTTATTCCATTTTTGGATAGTGATCCGGGTGCCTGGTCTATTGCAGGGTCAAGTTTTTCTGGTCCGTTGACCCCAAGAGCTCTCCTGACTACTCTATCTAAGTCGGGCTGGGGGAAGAATTCTGCCACAGAATTTCTAAGGGAATCTTGGCGTAAACTGCTGGAATTATTGGGTTTTGATGCCCTAAAATCACTGCATGTGTCGATTTGGTTAAATCCGAAAATAAGGGACAATAGAAGAATGTTGTTCTGGCCAGAGTGGTTTTTAGGAGGTGTGGAATTGATTGGAGATCTTGAGAGTGACGGGAGGTGGATGACTGCTGGTGAAGTGCAAGATAATTGGATCATTTCAGGTTTTGCAAATGCAGACTACAGGTGTCTGAAGAATTCGATTGGTGAAATTGATTGGACTCACAGAGTGGATTTGAACATTTTTCTGGCCAAACCAAAACCAGGGGAAGGAGGGCTGGCTAGTAAAATATATAAATGAATTGTTGCAAATTACAAGAATAATGATAAACTCTGTGATGAATAGAGCAGGAGGATTAACTATGATATTTCTCAGGAGCTTTGGCAGAATATGTGTGGGAATGTAATGCTCTGCTCACTGAATCTTGGGAAGAGATCTAGGCAAATAAAGATCTTGAATAGAGTTTATTGGTACCCGGAACGTTTGAAGAAATCGGGTATTTCAGACTCAGATGAATCTTGGGGCTGTGTCCAGGAGGTTGGTACGTTTGAGCATATGTTATGGAGCTGTGTACGAGTTGGTAGTTTTTGGACAAAAGTGTGTGAGATTTGTGGAGATGTTTTGGGTGAGAGCATTGACTTAGATTTCAAGACTATGATTTTAGGCGATGATGGATTACTAACTGATTTGACTGCACCCCAGAAAAAATGGCTGTTTAAATGTGCAATTGTTGGCAAAAGACTGATCCTGAGGGGTTGGAAGTCTAAAGTTGCCCTGCAGATTGAGGAGTGGATTGATGAGATGCACAGGCTTGCAACGGTGGAATTGGTGATTTACAGGAGAAATGACAAAGTGGCTTCTTATGAGACGATTTGGGGGAAATTGATTGTATAATTTGTGTTTACTACTGTTGGGGGTAGGGGGTTGTGTATTTAGGGTATATATATATGATTGTATATATGTTCATCAATGGTGTTTTATATTTTTACCATGTTGTTATGTAATTCTGTTTCAAAGAATTTGGTTGGTTGATTATTCTGTGTGCTCTATGCGGAAATTATAAATACATTTTTTTTAAAACAAATATCAAAAAAATATATAACTTCCTCATGATACGCCGATTGTGATCAGCGATTGATCAATCCCTATACTCCAATTCTTGTGTGTTCTTATGTTACACTAGGAAAACTTTCTAATGACGCACATGGTGTTCCGCTCATGAGAAGATATGGATTGTTTGCACTTTTAAGCGCAACGCTTTTGCATCAGCACATTTTCACAACAGAAACAATGACAGGCTGCTCCTTATTGCTGGTACTGCCAAAGGGCAGATTGATCCCTGTCGATAGTCCCACATAATGGTGATCAAATAAGCACAGTTGATGATTATCTGCCAATGTTAGTTGAAAAATCCATCTGACGGTAGCTGAAAACTATGGCATGCGCAGAACAGTACAATATAGCTGTGTAGAAAACAGAATAAAATAATATATTTTAGTAGTCATTCTGCAATCGAAATATAACAAGTTACGGTATAATTCAGAAACGGATGAAACCTAATCATAAACACAAACCACACAGAATGAACACAAAAATATGACAACATGGGGGAGTATTTGAGAAAGTTTAGCGCTGTGTAATAGGTATAGCTCCGAATGGGATGGAGAACCAGATGCTTCTGCTTCACATAGCGGGCCTTGCAGAAAATAAGGACAACAATAGTAATGTTTTATGTTGAACCACAGACAGGTGACATTGTAATGGAACTGGTAAGATTAGTGATTGAAAAGAGAACCAAGTGCACAGGGAAAAGGTTCAGCCCCCGCCCCTCCCCTTATCCCCACTTTATGGTGCACAAGGATGCAACGGTGACAGCACATCAGGATATTCCACGGGACAAAGCGGTTTAGATATCATTAGCCTGCATACAGGTTGGGGTTGCGAGTCTTTGAGCAATAATCATCACAATATGGTCCATCTAACAGCCCATAACTCTGCACACAATATATTGGTGTGCAAGCTCAGTAAGCAATACGTCCCAAAAAATCTCTATTCACTCCTCTTTAAACTATACACAGATAACAATCATTACTAAACAGCTAAAACAAACCGCGGGTTATGCACTCAGTTTTTTATAGTGTGTGGTATAAATATCATTCAACTTAACGTAACGTACTGTGTCAATTCTTTTGGTCAAATCGCACTTTTTCACGTCGCTGAATTAGTAATTATGCATACAGCACACATTCCATTTTTAATCGCACAAATATTATGTATAGTTGAGCTTACATAATTTCAAGAAGTTCCATTTGCTCAATGTCACGTTGACTAACCGCTCCGAACAACAGATCGCAGAAATGGAAACTACATTTTCGTATGTCCACTTTCAATATAGCAAATGTTATAATTTTTTGTGGGTATTCGAGCAGTTGCTGACTTTTGCTCAAGACCAAATAACAATAGCATCCTGTTTTCAGTGACTGCAGCCAGAGATGGGTAGGTTTCGATTTTGTGAAAGAATGTCACAAAAAAAAAACTGGACAAGACGCTGCTTTGGGCAAGTGGTTCAGAAAACCAAGGACAGTTACAAACAGCTATGTAAAATATGTTTTGCCACAAGACCATAAGAAGGATCCAGAAAGGTATGTGTTGTTGCTACCTCCGGGGATATATCATCTCTGTAAGAAAATTCTATCGAAACCCCACCTCTCCCTCGTCCAGTACTATTTCATGGCACAAAGCGCAGAATGTGTGGGACAGTGTGACTGTATTTCTTCCTCCCTTCCCCCTGGCACCAGCCCCTGAGTCTCCCAGGTGCACGCCATAGTGATGTAGTAGTAGGCTTAGCATATTATCAGAGTTTTCACAATGTAACTTATGAGAGACCTGCCCTTCACTCCATGGAGAGATGAGCCCAGCTGGCCCACGTGGGAATCGACAGACGGCTGAGAAACAAACCAATTGTTGCCTGGCATCCCCTATGATATGATATGGCATTTATAATGTGCTGATACACAAATGTTTCAAGACGTGACAAGGCAAGGGAGGGGAAACAGAGGGAGGACAAAAAAACGACGATCTTACTAGGCTTAGTGACATTGAGATAGTGTAAGTGCAGGAGCAGGATCATGTATACTGTCTTACCAATCAACTGTGCTGGTTCAGACCCTATATGTGATGTCATTACTGACGCTGTGACCTCTCAAAAAGCAACAACATTCATTCTGGAGTCAGAACGTTCTCGAGCAGCAGAGTCCTTTGCTTATATTTTTTGTATTCTGTACAATTAAACCTTGTTATCCTTGCAAGCTATATCTTGGCTTCTTTCCCTAGAGGGTTGTATTCATTCTGGCGTGAGCATAACAGGGAACTGCCTTCAATTTCACGGCACTTACTATAATTCATGCATGGCCATTCATACTCCCTTGCACACCTGAGGCAGCCCTCTCTACCATCATGTGAGACAGGTGACATTGCGTGCCCATACTAGATAAATTACATTCATGCTCTGACTAGGCTTTGTGCCAATCGGCTGTGCTAGTGCATAGGGGATGGAAGGAGGAGCCTATGGGTGTACAAGTGCTGGAGGAGGGTGTTAAGATGGATTTCTAAACTCTTACCCGATGGCCCTAATTTTAGGAGGCCACTCTCGGTTTAGTGAATCAGGGGAACTTTCTGGACAAGCCAGATCAATCTAGGTAGCTTGGCTGGCAGTCACGACTAACTGCCTCATCACGAGTTTGGCGGTAACACTTAAATGCGGTGGTAACGCTATTATCACCGCATTTAAGGGTCTGCCAAATCACAGACTTGGCGGATTTACCCCCAGCTCTGAGCCGCAATTTTTATGATTTTCGGCACTATTACCAGCAGCGGTAATAGCGCCGAACATTCCCCATTGGGTCCAATGGAGAATGGGAAATTCCCGAATGGGCCCAATGGGGAATGGGGATTTACCGTTCCGCCAAACCTGTGATCCGGCGCTAATAGCGCCGGGGGGTTTGAGGAAGTCCAAGACACCACTCTTAGCATAAGGCTGTACCACCTGAGTTCAGGGCAGCGTAGACAGAGCAGCAAGGCTTATTTTAGGAGGGAGAGAGGGCTGTAGAATCAGTACAAATTAAATTGTAATACAAACGGTCCAAAGAAACAAAGAACCACAATGTATTGTAAAAAAGCAAATGCTTGATTTAAACACGAGCAGAGCTGGATAAATCTTGCGGTAAATAAGTACAATCACATTTTATATAACCACATTTATAAAAACACAACACTATGCTTGAAGGTACACAGACCAAAGCATATAACCTTATTTGGAACACCTAACAGGAGTTCTTGGGAAGTCAAAACCAATAGTTACTTTTAGATTATGTTCAGTAATACCAGGGTAATAGACCCTATCAGTTGTACCGTGACGCTCAGCAAGAAATAACATAGTGATTTCAACTGGACAATATACTTTTCTGATCTAGTGAAACACAGATAATAGGCAGAGTATAAACCTATAACTCTGATTCAGGATAACAGAGTTATTCTACTGGAGTGGGACCTTGGGGTGGAATATTCAATTACAGAAGATTTTCAGTTCACAAACTAAGGGACGCAATAACTCTAACTTATTTTGGGATAACACAGTCACACTCAAGGTAAGTCCAACCTATACACTTTTCCAGGAGCTATTTGCAACTTAAAGGCAGGTGTAACCTAAGACTCTTTTTGTGTCTATTTAAAACTGATCAGGGAAAGCAAAACCCAATGTCACACTTTATGAATGACCCAAAGTTATTCTAGGTATATAAAACCTAAGGCAGACTTATTCTGGGCAGGCTAACAGCAAGTTAGGGAAAGTAAAACCCCATTGGGGGACACGTATACAATTATCCTAACAGGAATAATAAAGTGAAACCAACAGCATTACTTGTGTGGAAGAGGCACAACCAATTCACAGGTGAGTAAAATAACCTTATATCTACTTTCCAGAATGACAGAACATTTCTAAAGTAAGTAAACTAACCTTTTATATATTTTGCAGAAAGGTTAAAACATAATTTCTTATAATGCGAAGACAGTTTGAATCCTCTAATGAAGTCTAGGTAAGCCTTTCACATCAGTAACAGTTTCAACAAATTACTGCCACCAGCCATTAATGGTAGGTTTGTCCTTAAAATGAGAAAGGGGATACTCAGTAGCTCACCAGCACTCAACATAATGTAAAAGTGATCCAAAGACCCTCTCTACCCTTGGGAACTGTAGCCCTTTCTGCCCTTGAGCAACCCAGCAACAACAGGCACTTATTGCCAAAAAGTTGTCAAAGAGGAAACATTTTAAAAGACACTATGGAGAGTCCAAAAATTACACCCATAAAAAGAGTAAAATACTCTGTGAGTGTAGAAAAAGGTTCCCACTCACAGAGGTATAAGAAAAAATAATCCACCAGTAAAGTTAAACTTTCTGGGGTTCACACAGGCCAGGAAGATTTAACATTAGTATGAAAATCTTACCTAACAGAGGCCATTGACATCTGTTCGAGTTTCCATGCATTACTCTAGCAGGGAATAGGAATTCCCTCTGATATTTGTAATACTGGGTTTTAGCAAGGCGCTCAAGTCCCACAAATTGACAGAAACTGGAAATCTTACTAAAAGTCAATCCGCTGAACAGTAAAGCTGCTGAACAAAGTAAATTTCCAGCCGGCACTTTGCCGAGCATCGATTGAGCAGACCATGAAAATGTATTATGGTTGTGGACACAGCTGGCCTGGATTTTCAGGTTGGTGCCTTGTAATACACGAGACACATTCACCAATGGCTCCCCGGATATTTTCCCTCTTAATTTATGATCACATTTCAGCATTTGTATAATCTCCAGCAGGAAGCTTTCAAATACAATGTATTTTTGCTCCTTTAATAGCCAATTGTCATGCAGTACTGTGTTTTGCGACTCAACGGTGGTGGACATTTTCCCCAAACTAGGCAAACTGAAGTAGAGATCTTGAGCAAATTCCTCAGTCAATTGCGTTGAAGCTTCAGCCTCTGTTTGTTCAGGCTGTGATATTTCTACATGATTTGGAGAAACGAGTAACATTGAATGTTTGTTGAGTGGAACATTTTTTAGAGGGTGTAGATTGTGTCAAAGGGTCTGCGAGCAATTGCAATGAATCTTCATTGTCTTCAGTTTCATCGGGGCGAGTTTGCACAAATTAGCAATGGTCCATGGTAACTTTGCAGGGATTGCAGGTGAGATTCCATTCATTTTCCAGCCACTAGACATATGAATCACGAGTCTGAATATTGACTGGACCACACTGTGCCTCAAATAGTAGTTGCTCCATTGTGAAATCCGTTTGGTAAGCAACATCTTTGGTGTCAGTTGTTGTCTGAGTCTTTATACTCCTCTTCCTTCTGGGCCTCTAACAGATTTATAGAAAAACATGCTCAGTGTATAGCACACATACCGAAGTTACGATTTTCCAACTGAAAACATAATATGACTAAAACATCTGCTTAATAACTTCTCCAAAACAAACTAGTTTGTTCTTTACCCCTGTTTTCTTAATTCGCTTTGAAACCGTGACCTTCTGTTTGCTGACCGCAACATCAAGCTGAAAAAATAGTGTTTTTATATGGCTTAAATGAAGCAAATTTCATTTCCACTCAAACAAACATATGTAAATATCTACAAACAGAACCAACTTGATGGACATCAAAACATTACAACATATGGACTTGAACAGGGGAGTCTGGAGACACTGGGTCTGGGGAGCCGATGTGAAGAATGATCACCAATGCGGACGATCCCTGTGAGGTGCACATGGTGTTTAGCAACTTGAGTGTTCCCACTCACCCAGCCCCCTTGGGAGCGCACAGTCATAGGTGTGAACTGCCATTGATACTGGAGGGGGGATGGATGGGCATGAGGTGAGGCAAAAGTCCCAGAACACTGCTGAAGGGACACAAACATTTGTTCATTTCAGGGGCAGGGTCTTGAAGACGAGAGTCTGGAGACACTGGGTCTGGGGAGGCCATGTGAACAATGGTCCCTGTGCGAAAATCCCTTTGAAGTGTAAATGGTGTTTGGCACCTTGAGAGTTCCCACGCACCCACTACTGGAGCGGGATGGATGGGTACGAGACAAGCGCAGAAGGGCACCAACCATTCTTTCATAACCATCATAGACGATTGAGCGTGTTCTTGACTCACTGAAAAATTCTAATAACTATTTGTATATGCTCATTTATATTTTATTTAGTTTGGTGATGTTGATGGCACAAACAAACTACAAATTGTATACTTGTGGTTGCAGCATAGTGTGTGAAAATCCCACGCACTGTCCGCTGGCACTGGGGAATTTGGCACGAAAAGGCTTGAATGACAGGTGAGTATTATTCATCGAATGCGGAATCCAAGCATCCCACAAAGCCACCATGTAAAAGAATGGTAGGCCACCAGCCTGTACCACCTGTGAAAGAGAAACATAAATATTTTAATTGAATGAACCAGATAAGTGTACCACCATAGCCAAAAATGCATCCTAAATTCTATGGCATAGTTGCCCTTAGAAAAGTAACTCTGGAAAAATGTACTTGGGCTTTGAAGTATCGACAGATTACAAAAGTGAACACCCATTCAAGCCAGAACGGTTTGGGTCATAGAGAAATATTCTTTTTTAGTTGAAAGTGAAAGACACGTAAGCGATGAACACTTTGATTTGTAATAAGCGAGAGAAATTTATTCAATTTGCATATTAAATTAATTTGTCAGTTATCGATCGAAGTTATGACAATGTAAGAGAACAACATGAAATGTTAGTCATCTCAGTGGTCAAAATTACATTACATCTAGAGTATACTTACTCATTACTTGGATTGAGAGGGCAAACTGTTGCGTGAAGTTCGTGCATAAGCACCATCATAATCCTCAACATGAACCTTGTGAGGCAGAGTGCACTGAAGTCATGCAGCTCAGTAACGCATAGTGGTGGTGTGTCTTCTTCGGCTATGTAGGCCGAGCATCCAGGCTCATGATCCGGTGATTCATCTTCCCAGCTATCATTCGATTCCCCATTGTTTCCGTTTCTTTCTCTTTCTCTTTCCATTAGTCCTTCAGAATACTCAGGCTCGTACTGGTAGGGCTGTATTGTTGCCATTATATGACAAATATTTAAATAAAATGAAAGTACCTCAGTTCTGCTAGTGTAAGTACCTGTTTGCAGGGCTTCTTACTAGGAAGATAGCTGAACAGAGCAGAAACGAGTCATGGGCGATCGAAACTAAATACAATGAATGGATTGAAAAAGCAATGTTGTCTGCTCAGAAAGGTTCTGTTTATACTTGTTGAAGAAAGAAGCGTCCTGGCATTTCCATGGAGACACGTCAATAGCTTGCGCACAGAGAACGTTGACACAAGAGACGTGCATTGGTGGTGTGAAAAGGGGCGTAAGCGTCTAGTGATGTCAGTTTGAGGGGCAGGCGATCTGTATTCTTGCCTTGAACTTAGGCCGATGCACCAACGGATAAGATTAGCACAAGATGGCTGTGACCAACCCATGGTTTTCGCATGTGTAAAAGTAAACCAAGGTAAGATGCCTAGGAAATAATGAATAAGATCGATTACAGTATGCTTGAAAATACATGCCCGATTGATCGGGACAATGACATTTTTGAGCAAACTTTTCCTTTTTTCATTTAAATGAGAGCCCCTAGGGCTGTCAATACTGGTACCGGTAGTGCACCTGCAGAAAAAGTACTGAAAAGGGGCATAATAAAACCTGCGCTCAGACTAATAGCGCTGTTATTCGGCTGTCTTTGTGTCACAAACACAGCAACACTAACAGGTCCAGTTAGAAGCTACTAAAGCACTGACACGTAAAGTCCGAGTTTCGTGAAATACACCTAGAGTACATATAAGCAGCAGAGAGCCTACTGTGCCTGATAAAGTATGCTTTCTGTACCTATCTACACCAAAAGTGCAACAGACCAGTAGAAGCAAGGCCTCCATGAAGAATGTGTCCCACCTAATGTTGCACTCGCACCACCACAGCTAGCAGGGTATCCCTCAGCTCACAGTAGAACAGGGTACGCAAACAACATTGGGCCAGCCCTACATGGACACCCATTACCTTTCACAGCCGTGAAGCACATGACACCACAATCCATGCAAGGCACATATTACTGACTGTCCATATTGTGAGAAACCTGAAGGTGTCTCCCTGACTAGTCCCCGGGGATCTGTCATCCAGGTGGCCAGGACATGGCCATTGCTATTGGATCCAGTTTCTGGGTGTGGACCGGTGAGGGAGGATCACCTGGATGGGGGGTCCTCAGGGAGTGAAAATGGGACACCGATGGGTGAGACGCAGTATCCCCCTTCTGTTGACACCTTTTCCCCAACCTACCACGTAGGATATGCACCACTCTAACCTCCCCTTTTCCGACGCAAACACTTTCGCATATCACAAAGGACGATGGAATAATACCGGAGCCATTTACTTGATAGGTCCCAACACAAGGGTCAGGCAAAGTCAGGCAATTGGCCAGAATGACAAACACCTGACGGCCCTTTCCCTTCCCCACAGGGATAAAAGGTGGATCACAAGAGCACAATATGAGCAAGGAAGACCAAACGTCGAGAGAGCTAACTCAGCAAGGCAGTTCAAAAGGAGGAGAAAGACAGCGCAAACCCAGAGGGTGACAAGGAGAGAAGCGATCTTGCCCTTTCTGACCAAGGCCAGTGAATCACAGCTGGTGAGTCGAGGGTAGAGCCAATAAGAAACCGAACTGTGTTGAAGGAAAAGTAGCAAATGACTAATTGAACTGTAAAAGAATAAATAACTATTGATACTAAAAGGGGGAAAACCAACAACAGAGGAGTCCGGCACCACGTGGGTGCTCACTCATGAAACTCTAGGTGATTACCCAATTGTTGAAACTACCATTACCAGATGGCCTTGGGCAAGGCGAGAAATGGGGTCAAAGTGGTCATACAGAGGTCCAGTAAAATCCTCTGTACGGTTGAAAGTCTTTGGGGGTCATTACGAGTATGGAGGTAGTCATGGTGCTATTAGTGCCATGGCTACCCCCATACCGCACACCGGGTCCGGGTTTCCTGAATGGGGAAATACCGGGCCATTCCAACCTTGGAGGACCCGGTATTTCCCCATTCAGTGAACCCATTCCCATTCGAGCCCCCATAGGGCTCAATGGGAATGGGGAGGGAGCTAACAACAGGCCCGTTAATAACAGGCCCGTTGTTAGGTCCCTTGTCCTTTAGCGGCTCCCACTAAGGGCGCCTGGTAAAACCAGCCACCCTTAGTGGGACACGCTAAAGGACCTTGTAATGCCGCGGTAAGGGGTTAACGGCACCAGCACCCTTAGCGGCGATGTTAACCCCTTACTGCCAACCTCGTAATGAGGCCCTTTGACCGACAGATGATTGTGAAGCTAAGGGAAGTGAATCCCGCCTCGTAAAACTAATGACAAAGTTGGCAAGAGTGAGCCAGAAGGAGGGATGCCAATAAACAAGGGGCGAAGCCTAAAGTCCCAATATACAATGGGCCTCATTACGACCCTGGCGGTATAGCGGTATAGGGTTAACGGCGCCGGTAGAGCTGCCAGCGCCGTTAACCCCATACCGCCTCATTACGAGGTCCGCTCGTGGGACCCGCTCTGGACGCCTGGTTTTACCAGATGTCCTTAGCGGGTCCCGCGAGCGGCCCAGCATGCTAACAATGGGCCCGTCATTAACAGGCCCGTTGTTAGCATGCTCCCCATTCCCATTGAGCCCTATGGGGGCTCGAATGGGAATGGGGATGTACCGGGTCCGGGTTCCCTGAATGGGGAAATAACGGGCTCTCCAAGATCGGAATGGCCCGGTATTTCCCCATTCAGGGAACCCAGACCCGAGTTTGGAGGCAGCCATGCCCTTATTAAGGCATGGCTGCCTCCATGAGTTCCTTACAATATGTACACCCAACCATCAAGCCAGTAAACCATCATTCTGCCTGCCACATGAAGAAGGCCCCCATGGGGCCATAGCACCCTGTCACCCCATAGTACACAGAGCACATTCCAACAAGGATATTAATGCTCTGTTTCCTGTCTCCCAACAGGCACACAAGACACCCAGGACCCTATTGAAGGCAGCAGCACATCCAGCAAGCTTGCTCTTGGATGTTTTGGCAAAAACGGTCCAGGACATGCTGCACCCAGGAAGAGAAGTGCCCAGAAGACACCACCCTCCCCCTGTCCAAGGGCACTGCTGCTGCCACTTCTGAGAGCACAGGCACCCCTGCCACAGTTGTAGCTCCAACTCCAGCCATGACGGAGGCTGCAGGACCACCCACCACTGAGCCACCTTCCCACCACTGTTGGGGAGTCTGACATCCAAAACATGCTGACAGCTCGCAGCACCGGACGAGTCGGGTAACCACACCAATAAGGTGAGGGGACAAGAGGAGGAGGTAGTGGACACATTTATGGGACAGACTGGAGACCACGAGGTTGTGGGGAGGGGCATGGTGTTGGTGATGAGGGTGTGGAGAGGGTCATGGTGTTGGGGATGAGGGTGTGGGCAGGTTCATGGTGTCGGGTATGAGGGTGTGGGGAGGGTCAAGGTGTTGGGGATGAGTTGCACAGTTGTACAATAAATCACCTTGTGCTACCGCCAGTGGATCTAGAGCTAATTTCATTATAGTGATACACGTGAATACAGTGTTAAATGTAGAGCGACACATGTCAATATGTCGTCCTATTACGTCCTTCTCTCATTCCTCACATCTATTGTGAGGTGCCCTGTCATCACCTGGATCTTCTTCATCATCTGAGTCAGGGCGTGCGATGTCCTCATCTGTAGGAATGGGTATATTCTGCTGTAAACCCATGTTGTGCAGCATAGCCTAAGTGATGACAATCTTACCAACCTTTTCTGGAGTATACATTAGTGCCCCACCTGTCTCGTGGAGGCACCTGAACCTTCCCTTTAGTAGTCCAAATGTGTGTTCTATGCATGCCCTGGTTCTCTTGTGTGACTCATTGTAGGCTGTCTACTGTGTTGTACCAGGGTTCTTCACTGGTGTCAACAACCATAGTAGCAGAGGATAACCTGGGTCACCTACAACAGGTAGGAAGAAGAGTATTCAACATTACTGTTTTGCTTCTAAATGCTAATTTCATTCACTATTGTGCTGGTGGACATTGGGTGCTCATATGTGTATAGGTCTGACTCCCTGTACTGCATGGGGGTGTTAGAGGGCCATAGTGGCTGTGAGTGGGCAAGGTAGGCATAGGCAGTACATTCTTAGGTGTCTCTGTGGCCAGCGTTTGTTGATTAAGGGCCATGGGCTAATGAGTGGCACATGCTATATGGATGCTTTTACCTCCATCTTTTGGCGGTATTTCCACTTGTAATATGGTGGAATTAGCATTTGTGTTTCTGGCAATAATTTCACCAGCGGAATTACCGCCAGAGCTAATTCTGCCACTTGTTTGTGGAATTTCTGTCAGCAGTAATCGCCGATTTCTGGTGACCTGTAGTTCGCCGTTGTGGCAAAAGTGGCAGTAACAGATTTAACACAGCTTTTACCCTTTACCGCTGGACTAGTGATGAGGGCAAAAGTCTTCTAATGCACATTGTTTAATGAAATACCTTACATTTCTTAAAATACTCCTTAAAGTATGGTGGCAGTTTTGTGACCTTCCCCTTTCCCATTATTTAGTAGCCTTGCTATTGTTGTAAGAGTCTAAATGAGTGGAGAGATATGAGCCTGGCTCTTATAATCGATCCCAAACAAATGAAGGGGAATAGTCAGTGCCGATATGGCTCTGGTTACTTCAGTTATTTGATCGAAAAACATTTGTCCATAATGTTTTTACCTTTTTGTTAAGTTCCGATTATATGTAGTGGTGGACCACTCTTCATACATGTAAGGCATGTGCTCTTGCATTCAGGTTGTATTCAGTGTAGTTTTAAGAACATTCGACATTACTCAGGAAAATGATTTTCTTTATTTTAATTATCTAATCTAAATTGTCCATTGTAAACATAGATGGAATCTCAATGCCCCTTTTGATCAGAAATAAATTATATTAGCATAAGGAATTATTCATGATTGCAAGTGGTTTAAATACAGCATATTTTAGATCCATTTTCTCTAAGTAAGTGGATGTGATAGAAATAAGAAATTAGTATCATAGGTATGTTTGTATGGCACCAGTTGGCCTGGGAGCCAAGAGAAGATCCTGGTACCAGTTGGTGGGGAGCTAACCAGAGGGCAGCTAACCGGTCTCTTCTAGGAAGCAAGCAGAAACCAGATCTCTCACAGCAATTTCAAAATCTGTTGTGTCTGTTTTTGATTTCAACAAAGCATTTAATTGAAACATATTGTAGGAAAGATGCAAGAAAATTGAGCTTTTTGTTTTTATATCTGGTGTAGGCAGCCCTACAGATAAGCGTCAAACTAAGTAAAAATACTGCCAACAAAAAAGTGGAAACAAGGGACAAATTAGAGCATGACATGTTGCTTCCAACCACACAGCTCCACAAATAGGTCCAGATCAATTGTGCAAGCATTGCATTACTATAGGAAGGACCTCTTATATTATTGCAGCCTGATCTAAAAAAAGAACCATTAATTAGTATATGTAAAAAGTATGGATTACAAAAACAACTATTTTTAGAGGTAACATATATATTTTAATCCTCTAAATATATCCCCCATTGGGAATAGGAATTACATTTTTATTCCCTGAAAATAAGTTTACTTACAACTTCAAAAATGTGGGAGAAAATACTCACACTGATTATAAGTTATTATTGTGTTATTCTTAAATAAATAAGTCCCACATTTTTTGTGGCCTACAACTAAACTTAATGTCTGATTTTGGAGATTGTCACATATGGTGGTGCTTTTGGTCCACCCTGTGGCCCAAACAATCTACGTAGATAGAAGAAGACAAGGTGTGTTGCAACAGCTTCATGAAAGCGGCTTACAATGATCATTACTTGCATACATTGTGGTCACAGCTTCATGAAATTGATTTACAATAGCCACGTATATAAAATCTGTAATATCGGTTGATGCCAATGATGGGGGCATAGGAGCTGTTTTGACACAGATTGTAAAGGGAGGTGAAGAAAGGGTAATTGAGTATTGTGTGGCCCAGAAAAATTAGAATCAGTATTAGAGGAGGGAGCACTGGCTGTGTCATTGGGCAGTGACACATTTTAGAATTTTTTTATGGAGGTCAGAGTTCATATTGCGAACGGATCATAGACCATTAAAGGCAATATTTGAGTCAAAAGGTTTAGATAAAGTGGCCAGGCAGGTTGCCAGTTTGTTTGCAAGGATGCTGAGTCATGCTTTTACCATGGAAGTGATTCCAGAAAGAGAAAATGAAATGGCAGATCATTTATCTAGATTGGGTGGTATGGTGTGGTGGAGTAAGGAGTCGGACAAAGGGGTGGCATGTTTCAACAACATTATATTTAGGAAATAAAGAAAATAAACTACCTCTCCCTATCTCTAAAGGGTTATTCCTAGCTAAACAAATATCCACTCGAGTGCTCATCATCAGGATGTTAGTCCAAATAAAAAGTGTCTGTCCTCTGTCCAAAAACCTACTGTAACCCTACCACTAACCTACAAAAGGGTTCAGCATCCAAATGAAAACAGCACCAAAAGAATGACTCCCTTCTCCTGGTGAACGGGCTAAACCTTTATCCCTTTTCCAACATTCCTTTGCTTTAGTTTCTGATTCAACAAAGAAGATATGGTCAGGAGAATTATGCCATTCTCCTGACCCACCTTGCACAGCCTTGAGGGCTGTCTTAGGATAGTCTTTTGCAATATTCCTCAAATGTCTCTTCACTCCTTCCGAAGGGCTCCTGAGTGCTTACTTTAAAGTAGCATCAATTCTTCCCTGGCATATGAAACTATGAAGGATGCTCTCAGACAGCCCTTGTTGTCTAGTATCCTCTTGACTCTTGCTTAGATTACCACTGTGACAATGGAGATTCTTCCTGATGCACTCTTGACTCTTCGATCTTTGGATACCACTACTGAAATGAGGGAGAGTACTCCCAAGGCTCTCTTCACTTTTGGTTCTCTGGGTATCACTGCTGTGACAAGGGAGATCATTCCTGAGGCTCGCTTAACTCTTGGTTCTTTGGGTATCACTAGTGTGATGAGGGAGATTACTTCTGAGGCTCTCTTAATTTCTCGGTTCTCTAGGTATCACCACTGTGATGTGGGAGATTACTCCTGAGGTTCTCTTGACTCTTTATTCTCTGGGTGTCACTTCTGTGACAAGGGGATCACTCCTGAGGTTCTGTTGACTTCTGAGCTGGCCCAACCCTCCCCCCTACTGGGTCTCCCACTACTCCCGTTACCTGTTTCGTGCCGGACAGCATAGCCACTTCTTCCTGTGGTGATGGGCTGACTTTCATTGCTTCAGTGCTTCTTTCACTCCCTGCTTCGTCCTTGCACGGTCTACCTCCCTGAGGTCACGCCACTGCTGACTTCTTTTCCACTCTTCCACTGGTCAGGAGCTTGGCTTCCTCTGCAGCACTCCGCTGACTGTTCTTGGATATCCCCACCACTCTGGATTAGCGTTCTTGCAGCTTCATGTTCCCAGGTTTGAACTTCCCGGGCTGGGCTGGCTTTGCGCTGGCTGCTCTCTATTTCCTAGTCCATTCTCACTCTTTATTCCCTGTGACTGGATCCTCCCAAGTGTAAAGTCAAAGTCCTTCTTTACTGTTGTTGAGACAATCTTCATGCCTCCTTAGGGCCCACTCTTCTCAGTACTATTGTAAGGCAACCTGTTACACTGGTTCTATGTGATTTCATCGAGGAGATTTGAATCCAAATCTATCAAATTTCTTATTTTCTTTTAATCAATTTGGCTGCAAACATATGCAGAGGTAATTCCCCACCCAGCCCTCCCTTTCCCTCCTCCACGTTCATTATTACCCTTACCCACCCCCCACATATATTTGCAGCCAAATTCATTCAAAAGAATTCATTAAGTTTGGATTCGACCAAATCTCCTGAGATGGACTTTCCTATTCCTTATTACTATGCAGGTTTCTTTGGTTCTTCTTCGTCTCAGTCATATTTATTCGCCAATCGAAGGCGGAAGAGACATTACCATAACAGACAGTAGTGTTATCATAGATTTCTGATAAGGACTTGATCCCAAGAGGAAATGGGTTAGGGAGTTCCTTCACAGAACGGGAGTCCTTAGACCCATGAGGGGAGTCTCTCCCTGTGAGGTGCTGCTTTCTACCACCCCTAGGGGGACTGTTGGGTAATGCTATCACCTCCCTAGCCTCACAGGGAAGGTCCCCCCATGAGAAGAAGTGACGAGATCCTGCGTATCGTCACATAACCTCTTCATAATGAAATGTGCTCCCCATGTTCACCTAGAAGAAATATAGAAAGAAAATCTACATTCCCCTGCTCCTTTCCCTTCCTATGTTCAATGGAAAAGCAAAAGCGTTGGAGATCTAAAAACCAACGCATTATGCAGGGATTGGTATCATTCCTCAAGCTTAGCCAAGTTAGAGGAGAATGGTCAGCAGTAACTAGTCTAAACTTACGACCGATTACATAGTATCTTAAATATACTTTGGCACGCTTGATGGCAAGAGCCTCTAACTCAATAGTGTCATTGTTTTTCTCACGTAGAAAGAGCTTTCTGCTAACGTATAATACAGGCAGTGCTTAATTTGTGCGGGTGTTTGGCAGTGCTCAGCCCCGGCATATATTTTTGAGCCCCAACACTTATTTTCTCAGACTCAATTTGACTATGATGAGGTTTTTCTGAAACTTTATTATTTTAACTCTCATTCAGTAGTTGTCACACAACAAGGAACAACAGTGTGCACTGGGTGCAGTTTGTTCATTCTGGCCGGTTCATTGTTATTCCTGAACCTACGACCCAGATGGGCAGGACAGTGCTAGTTTTCATGGACAACAATGGGTTGGAAGGTGACAGTGCTGGGTTCTCCATTCATCCTGCATGACAATGGTGCAGCTCTGCCACTGCAGTGTGGTTTGACAATAAGGGGACAGTCACCAACCAGCAGCACCAATGCAGGGGCAAAGCCAGGAAAAAGGCCACTGTCTAAGAGGAGTGTCTGCCATGAGCGCCAAACTATACACAACAATTTTGCTGCCATGTCTGGAGAATCCGATGGGATTCCCCCCAGGAACCTGGTCTGGCATCCTTCTCATGTGGCCAGGGGAAGGCAGGCGCTCTCTGATCCCGACCCTTGGGGTAGTGCACTGCGGGAGGATCACATGGAGGGGGGGCTGACCAGGAAGGCTGTGAGGAACTCCTTTTTAACTTTCCCTGTGACCCCGCCCTTGTGATGGCCTTTTGATATTTCAAAGTAGAGAAATTGAATTTTCCTAAAAATGAACTTCATGTCCCAGAATCCCTCTGCGACTGTGAAGAAGAAGAGAGCTGAAGAGGCATGCAGGAGCCGAGGTCAGGCAGGCACGCCTAATAGCTTTTGGCAAGGTCAGGCAATTAGTTCAGAGGGCCCTTACCTAAAACCAATTAAGCCACCTGAGGGGCATAAAAGGCTGCAGCAGGGAGGAGCAGTAGAACTAAGCTGGCGCAGAAGCTGGTAGGTGGTTGGCAGTAGCAGAAATAGAAGGAGCAGAGCACGAAGCTGGCAGTTCAGAAGGAAGTGTGACCACAGAAGGGAGCCGATTTCACCTGCAGGCTCTGAGTTGGTCCTGTGCTTGCAAATCCTGTTTGGCTGTGGCAGCATTGGAAGGGACTGAAAGAAACAGGCCTTCTTTCCAGGTGCACCCATTTTCTGGGAATGCAAAGCTGAAGTTGTGCATCCACCCAAGGCCCGTGTGCAAAAGTAAGCCAAGGGAAACTGGAGAGTGGAAGGGTCTCGCTTAATGAGGCCGGATTGGAGACACCCATGCAGCAAAGGGGTGTGGGTCCCAGGAGTGTCCATAGTAGCAGTATATGATATGATATGTTGGCATTTATAACGCGCCTATAAACAAGTGTTTCAAGGCTCGACGATGCTATGGAGGGGGGAACAGAGGGAAGACAGAGACAACGATCAGCCTAGGCCAGGTGACATTGAGATCGCGCAAGTGCAGGCGAAGGGGACAAGCACGGGGGAACGGGCAGCGGGGAGTGCAGTGCATAGGATAAACAGTAAAATAATAAAGACAATAAATAAACAGTGCGGCCAGTTGGTGACAAGTGCAAGGGTAAGTGCAGACATCAGGTATCAAGTGCTGGTAAGGGGCTGTAGGGACACAGAAACAGTCCTCGAGCACATGGATTGCCAACGGGGCAGTGCAGGTGTGGAACTGGCGGGGAGGGAACCTGGGCCCAAGATCATAGGGGAGCCAGTTAACCAGTGCAGTTTCAGTTTCAGTCAGGAGATCAGCAGGGGAGAGGAGGAGAGAAAGCAGAAGCAAAGAGAAAGGTGTTGAGGTGCTTCCGGAACCGGAAATGGTTCTCCTCAAGTTTCATAGAGGCAGGGAGGCTGTTCCAGAGGGAGGCCCCAGCAGAAGAAAGAGATCTGCCACCAACTCGTTGCATGGAGAAACAACTGACACTGAGGGAGTTGGAGGCGGATGAGCGAAGAGCTCGAGAAGGAAGATATTTAGGAAGAGAGAGTTGAAGGTATTGAGGCCCCAGACCCCAGAAGGCATTGTGGACAATGCAGAGGGTTTTGAAATTAATCCTCAGTGCCACTGGGAGCCAGTGCAGAGATTTCAGTCCTGCAGTAGTAGCAGTAACTAAGCCGAGAAGCAGAAGCAGCCCACAATCATGATTGTGGAGTCAGAAAGGAGAAGCACCACAATCCAAATCAACAGAACTACCTTACCGGTAACTGTAACCAGCTTTATTCACACTCGCATATACATCAAAGCGAGTAAACGTTCGCAGAAGTGGGAAGTCTTTCTAACACGGGAAATGTACCACGTGCTCATGTTAACAATACTGAGATACTCGCATGTAGTGAAAGCATTTCATCGTTCCCCATTGTTAGAAGCAGCTCTTTTATGAGCAGTCGTGTGGCTCTCATTAATGAGGAGACTACTGCCAGTAAACTAATTGAAGCAGAACTGACTTTCCTGAAATGTTACAAACACAAGCTTCCCGGTCCTAGCGTCCAAGCTTTGGAATTCCCTCCCTGTTACAATTAGAGCGGAAGAGTCTTTTCACACTTTCAAAGCCAACACCAGATCCTGGCTCCTCAACCAGTCCTAAGACAGCGCCTCTGCCTTTACCTGCTCTTACCCTCTGACTGTTTTTTATTGTGAATACATTGTTTTTGTCCATATCCTGAAATGTCATGTCGCTGTAAACACTTGCACTGCTTTGCCTGTATCTATGCATCTCTGTATCTCTGCAACTACAAATTGCGCCCTGATGCCTCCGGGCCTGTGGGTGCGCGTTACAAATAAATAAAATACAAATACAAATACAGTTTAATGTTTGAAGAGCTCGCACATTTGTGTGCCTGCTATTGAGGTGTGTTTTGAACTAGGCTTTTTTTTTTTTTTTTTTTTTATTGTATATGGTTTACAAAAAACCTTTACAAATAGAACAAACTTTATAATTAAAAACAAAATAGTAAAAAAAAAGATAAACATTCATTGCATTGCATTTGCATTTAAAAAAAGAAAAAAAAAAAAAAAGAAAATGCCCGCTAAAGAAATACGAAATTACAGATTTACATAAGTTGCAAAAGTTTGCAAATTTTACAAAAAGGGACAGACAATAGACAATCAACCGGTTTCAGATTTAAAATTTGATTGTCTAAGATTAGTCAAGTCAATACAAAGTACTAGTTACAGAGAATAGCAAATAGAATAAATGCAAGGTATAAAATATGAAATACATTGCTCATATTAAAAACACTGTGCTCATATAGTAAAAAATTCATAGTTCCAAGAATAGGAGCAAAAATCAGACCAAAGGGGCATATAGGTCAAGGGCTCTGATAAAGCCCGCCACAGCCAGACCAACCTTGATGTTCGAGATTGAGAGACATTGTGACCAAATCAAATTGTCTACCCCCAGTCGCCCCATAACATTAAAAATGCCTAGATATTTGTCCCTTAAAGAGGTCAAGGCCTTGCACTCAAGAATGAGATGCCGAGAAGTTTCAGTGACCCCCAAAAGTTTGCAGAAACGACAGGTGGGATCCAAATCAGAGAGCTTCTTCCTTTTGCGTAGGACTTCCCGAGTGGGAAGAAGGTTCCATCTGAGTTTAATAAGAAGAGAGCGGTAAAGTCTATTAGGAAATTGGATCAGAATAAAAGACATCACACCTCTCTTCTTATGATCAAATTGAAGATCACTCAGTGAGGAATAACCATGAAGTTTTTCGATAGTGTTGCTCCAATCGTGGCTGAAGAGAGACTCCTTTACCTTATTAGGGTTTGTAAGTAATGTATCCCTGTCGGAGGATATGTCCATCAGGGTCTTATCGCAGAGAGTGGAAAAAAGATGGAGATATATGTTATGGCCCGAGTGAGTCTGGGAGAAAATCATGTGGCCCACATCAACATATAAAGTATCAGGTCTAGGGGAAAGCAAGGCTGAGAACAATGAGAGAACCCTCCAAAGAATCCTAGCTCGTAGAGAAACCAGACCCAACTCATATCTAATGGCAACAGTAGGAATTGAATTGGGCAGTTTTAAAACTTTCCTCCAGTAAATACCTTCAAGAGAGTCCCAGAAGGGCAAAAGTGTAAAGTAATGGAGTTCCATACCATACAGTAACTTTGGAATCACCTTACCCTTGAAGAAGTCTACCACGGGTTTGAGGGAAAACATACAATATTTATTCTCCAAAGTACGTGATTGGGAGATGAGAGGGAGCAGTTTCTGTCTAAGGAATCGTCTCAGTTCTATCACCGATGGTTGGGCCAAGATCAAAAAGCCCAAATAGACGATTTTGTTAACTCGAGAGATGTTTGCTCCCCCCATTTTCCATACTTTGTTGTTTCGGGTTCTCCCCTTTGAGAATTCCATGATACGTGTTTTACCAGGATTGATCTTCAGCCCATTTAGCAGTGCGTACTGTTCAAATTTACACAGGAGCCTCTGCAGGCCCACTTTAGTCTGGTCGAACAAGAGAAAGTCATCGGCATATGCCAACCATGAGAATCTCAGGTCCCCAAGTTTAGCACTCACCATGCCTGCATTTTTCAGGAAGTTATCCACATCAGCCAAATAGAGGATAAATAGACAGGGAGCTAACGAGCAACCCTGTCTCACCCCAATACGCGTCCTAATCCTCCTAGAGAGAGTACCAGCCAAATCGAGCCTGATGTGTACCCCCGAGTTTTCATAGAGGGCCATAATGAGAGAAAGGAGGCCCGCCGGGATGCCCCATTTAGTTAATTTTTCCCATAATCTGGATCTAATGACCAGATCAAATGCATTAGATAAATCAATAGAGGCGACATACAGAGGAACATCAGATTTTCCCCAAGAGGAGGTCTGAAGGGCAGTTATAATAAGACCATTGAGATTGGTAGAATGGCCGACCCTGAAGCCAGTTTGGTATTTGGGGAGAATATGATTGTCCCTAATCCATATGTTAAGATGGGAGAGGAGCAGAGAAGCAAAAAGCTTACAGTCCGCGTCTATAAGAGAGATCGGTCTATAATTCTTTACCTCAGAGCGTAAGCCTCTCTTAAAGATTGGGACAATATGGGCCGTATGCCAACTCATAGGGACCTTCCCGGAATTTACTACGTCCTGAAAAAGCAGGAAGAGTAGATTGGCCCAAATCTCGGGCTCGGCTTTGAATGTATTGTTCGTAAGGCCATTTGGGCCTGGCGCCCTAGATTTCTTGGCCTTAGAAATAAGACAGAACACTGTCTCAAGATCAAAAACTGGTTTCCATGCATCTTTCGATGGGTAAATCATCAATACATCCAAAGCCAAGTCTTCCTCCCCAATATCAAAAAGTTTAGAGTAATAGTCAAACCATTTGGCCTCTGGGATTGCATTAAGCTGATCAGCCATCAATGCGTTATCTAGGCTGGAGACCGAAGCCCAGAAAGCCCTCACATCTCGTTTTATTAGTACTGCAAGCATATACTGTGCGTCATTTTGAATCATAGTAATTTTTCTATGCTTACAGTAGTTTTTGTATTTTTGGCGAATGGTTTTAATTTTTGTTGTTTTATCTGCCCAATCCATATCCAGGGCTTGAACATCCCTAATAAGTTTCTTAGTAAGGGCCTTTACGTCGGCCAATTGTTGGTCGAAACTATGGTTGTGAAGTTTTTTGAAGACTCCTTTCCTGAGCTGGCCATAAATACTACTCTGTAAGACATTGAGAAAACTATCAAAAGAAGAGGTGTTAAAGACTGCTATTTTCCAGCAGAGCGAGGTGTGGTTAAGGGAAGAGATCAGTTTGTTATTAAGAACACTGATGTTAAAAGGAGACCACCTTATCCCTGTCCCTTGACTAACAGTATAAAGCTGAGTGGGTCCACCCTCCGGCAGAAGCTTGGTAAAAAAGGGGCATAGAAATTGAACCCGGAGAATACCATGGTCACTCCATGAGTTGAAGGACACCTCGACATTAGAAGAAAATGGAATCAGGGAATGGTCGACAAAGACGTAGTCTAAGGTGGAAGATGAGGACGATCTACGCCAAGTTGGGCAGGAAGGATTAATAGCATCATAATGGCTGTTAAGACAAGTTAGGCCAGTTGAATCCAAAGCCAGATTCCAAGATCGGCCCCATGTAAGTTTTAGTCCTGTACGTGGGTCGTCTTCCATAACCAAGCCCAGGTCATCATAATTGGATTCCAGACAGAGAGTACAATCTGAATTTAGATCGCCCGCCAGAATGAGTTTGCCCATGGGATGCAAATATCTCCAGGCAAGGATTGTATCAGTTAGCTTCTCCAGAAACAATTCGAGAGGGGAGATTCCCATATGCCAGTAAACATTGACCAAGAGAAAGTAACAATTAGAATCCGGAAAAAACACCTCTAAGGCCATAAAGCCAAAAGGTGTATCCGAAAGCACCTTGGCAACAAAACCAAGGGAGGTTCTTACCCCTATAATAAGTCCCCCCGATGCGCGGCCTCCCAGGCTAGGTTTGGCACATTGAGAGAAAATATCGAATCCATCAAGAACTGGAGTTGAAAGTAGCCAGGTTTCTTGGAGAAAAAAACAATGCGAAGCCTTAATCATGGCAACCGTTTCTAGGTTCGTGAACAAATGAGAATTACCTCTGGAGTTCCAAGAAAAAAAACCGAAGCTATATAGAGGGCGAGCCTTCGAAGAGAATTCTGATTTAGCGGGAATTAAATCATTTCCATAAGCCTGCGGTGACATGTGCCCAGCTCGCGAAGTCTCCATTAGATTTGGGCAAGAAATGCCTCCGTTGGGGTGGGGGAGTTCTTTCTGGATGGTAGACCATTGTAAGATTACCTCTATATTCAGCGCCCTCTCCTTTATTTTTGGCATGTTGAGAAGAGTCCACTATTTTTGCTTCAAATCCTAGTTGCTTCAACCCTTCCATATGCCCCATGATCAAGTCTAAAACTACCTTCGATCTAAGAATAATATTACTAACATCTACCCGATCATCGAAAGGGAATAAAATGCCATCTATGTCATAGCTAGAAATAAGCGAAAGCGAAGGAAGTTGGTGAAAGATTTTAAGTATGTTACCGCGATTTAAACAGATTGGCATATCTTCGCCCCAAAGACTGGAAAGCTGTAAAACATCACCAGAAACTTTTGTTGTTGCAGAGACAGGTAAGGACTCAGTAATTTTTTTGGTAAAGTGACCAAGGGGGTCAGCCGCCAGATCACAACCCCTCGCCCCTCTTAGTATAGTCCTATTATGGTTGACATTTGGCCCCAGTGGAAATCTTTCCCAAGATTTGGAAACGTTCTTATTATGGGCAAAGTCAAACCCAGAGGGGACCGCTTCTCGAACCGCAGACATGCGCATATTTGGGATGCTAAGAGAAGCATGGTTAAAAGGGGGGAGAGTCGATAAGACACTGTCTGATCGATCTGTCATATCTCCATCCCTCTTAATGCAGTCCATATTAACCAGGGGCTCCTCAGGAGCAGACAAGAATGCCGGATCAGAAGAAGAGAGCCGAGTAGTAGGAACCTCGTCCTGTGACAAGCTTACATTTGAATTAGACACTGTCACCTTGCTGATCTTGGGAACAAGTAGCGACTGAAATAAATGTTTAACCATATCAATGTTAACCATATTAACAGTCGGCGTAGTTAGAGAAGTGTCCGGATGATTCAGGCTTTTTCCAGAAATAGACTCCAGAGAAGTAGAAGGGAGAATTGCTTCTGGGGCAGAGTCCTTGGCCTCCGCTGCAACAGTATCGGTTGGCCGTACTACAGGGTTAGTACTAGTGGATGCTGGTACGGTAAGAGGTGTTATCTGAATGCTAGAAACTGCAATTTCACCAATACCACCAGTCCTTGGCCCCGCATCTATAGAGGCAGAGGTGTTAATCAGCATACCCACCGCATCCGATGAAACAGATGCAGGTGGTAAAATAGGTGGAGAATTGGCGGTATCCGGAGTGGTCACATAGATGGGAGAGGGGATTGGTTCAGCAGAGTTACCAGTCCCCTGTGGAACTAAAACAGTGGTTGAAGGGACTAAAGAGTTTGCCATAAAGAGGTTTTTGAAAAATTGATTAGTATACGAAGTAATCTTTTTGACATTCTTCTGATTTTTTGTTTTCTTCATTTGTTGGCTAATTTTCCTTTTCTTTCCTAGACAGGGGAGGACTTTTGGACAGGAAGTTTCCTCTGGGGGCTCAGAAGAAATTGCTGCGATCTCTGGAGTTAGGATAGTCATGTTTTCTCCTGAGGATGCGATATGGTCACCTTTGGAACGGACGGCCAACTCTGCAGTCCCACCTGCACATGAACGGTCTTGTATAGAGGGTTTGAGGGATACCCCTGGCAGATCCTCCTGTACTTTGTCCTCTCCTCTTTCCATAGAGAATACAGTCGGGACACCAGGAAGTATATCTGTAGGGCCGGCAACCTCTCGCAAGCCATCAAAGGCAGCTCGGGGAGTCATAGAAGAAGAGCCCCGGGAATCAAGATCTGGAGGTTGGAGAACCAGAAGACCCAGGGCCGCATTGGGGACCACCCCTAAAGTAGTTACCGTGGTCCCCGTAGGCCCCTGATGAAAATCGTGTGTAGGGGCCAAAGGTGGATTGAAAGAGGTAGGGTCAAGGCCTTGAGTGGTCAAAAATTGGTTTTCTTCTTTTATAATTTTTACTAAATCTTCAAATCTATCTAGGCCCTCCAGCCTAGAATATATTTCGGAAAGTATACGTGAATGGGATCTAACCTCTGACCAGATGTTGTCATAGAGACTCACAAAGGAACTCAGAACCATATTCAACGCAGAGATAGTTGGATGGGAGAGTTTAATTCTATCATCAACATCTTTAAGGGTATGATGTAGAATAGACTCACTGGGCGGATCAGTTTTGAAGTCCGGAAGAAGACCTCTTTCTTTTAACCAGTTTTGTTTTTCAGTATACTCATCAATAAAGTTGGTGAGATCTGAAGGGGAACCTGCCAATGATTCATCACAAATTTGTTGTGTTACATTATTTGTTTTGTTAAGATGGGAGTCCAAGTGGCTATCAGCAATTGCCTTATCTGCACATTCTATAATACTGATATCATCAATATCCTGGACTGAGGGATCTTCAATATCCAATTTCTTAGCTACGTTAATTAAGTTAGTATGGGCCGGGGTATATACTGAAGGAAGAGGGTGAGGAGATTTAGCCAGAGTGCTAGAAACAGATTTCTTACCAAAAAAATGTGAGATGTTTTTCCCCTGGATTGGATTACCCTGGGTACCTAGATTAATTTTTATTTTTGATATTGAGTTACGGGGCTTGTTAAGAGGGGTTTTGAACGGCAAAGAGATCCTATTAGGGGAGAAGGAAGTTCCCACCACACTAGTAGAAAGGTTAACGTGGAAAGAAGATGTGTGCTTAATATCACTGAGTAATGCTTTGGGTCCTAAAGAGGGTTGAGTGTGAGAGATAGCAACGCTCCCACTGTCCTTCTTCTCTAATAGTTGTGATACAATAACTTCTGATTCACCCACCATGACTGGGGGTATGGGCGTACTAGGATTCAGTGAGGCAATCGTTGGAAGAGAGATATTAGCCAAAGGGTTATTGTCATAGCCCATGTTGCTTTTAATCTTTGAGAAACTGGCCCCAACCAAAAGATTGGAGGCAAGAGTAGCAGCTAGACGTTCTTCCTGAGTATCTATAGAAATGTCATGTATTCCATTGAAAATACAGTTATTATAAGCTGTATTACGTGGAGTAATACCCATAGCATTGCAGACCTCAGACCTCTCTCTCAAATGAATTTGGGCCTGGGCTATGTCCCTTAAAAGGAGAGGGTTATAATGGGCCTGAAGTGGAGCATCATCAGAACTCCCCATAGCAATAGAAATGGGGGTTTCTGGCACAATAACTGTAGATGGCATGAAGGGCATACTGACAATGGGCGAAGGGGACAAAGGAAGTGAGACCTCCATAGCAGTCTGACTTCTAAGTCCCTTACGTGTCATTCTGATAAAACCTCAGCCCAACAGTAGGCGGAAAGAGAAAGAAAAATAAGAATTATGCCAGAGAAGGTACCCACAAATACACTGGAAATAAGCCTAGATGTCAAGGGAAGTTAGACATAGAGACACACAGCAAAAAATACTAGGCAATTTTTAAGTTTAAAAAATGCAAATGTTAGAGTATGGCACAGATAGCAAAAATCAAGCTCTGAAAAACCAGTACATTGTCTAAAAACCCTATGAAGTATATATGTAATCTAGTATTAAAAGCGAATTAAAATAGAAAGCAATGTTACACACTCAATTAAATAAAAGTTTTAGTAAATGAGTTGTGTCAGCGTAATAGTCATTTTTTGGGAAGGGAACGCCCGACGGCTTGTGGAGCTGCCAGAGTCCGACTCTCCACCCCAAACCCTCGTAATAGGAATGCAACTTCAATTGGGTTGGCTTAGGAAGGCCCAGGACAGTGTACTCACAGATCACAGCCAAACAGCAAAACAGTATCTCCAGCCCTTACAGTCTCCAGGGCTTAACGCCACAAGGGCGACAGTGCCGGCAACTTGTGCAGGCTGGCAGTCACGTGCTGTGTCACGTGGTCAGGAAGGGTTCCGCCCCCTCCAGGAGACAGAATGGGCTGCAAGAGCTCTGCTCGCAGTGCAGCTGTGAGGAATGGACCTTGCAAGCACGAGCGTTCGTGGGAGAAATGAGACGCTCCTTTCAGTCAGCGGGTAATACGCCGCGCGGGCGGCAGTGCCGGCAACTTGTGCAGGCTGGCAGTCACGTGCTGTGTCACGTGGTCAGGAAGGGTTCCGCCCCCTCCAGGAGACAGAATGGGCTGCAAGAGCTCTGCTCGCAGTGCAGCTGTGAGGAATGGACCTTGCAAGCACGAGCGTTCGTGGGAGAAATGAGACGCTCCTTTCAGTCAGCGGGTAATACGCCGCGCGGGCGGCAGTGCCGGCAACTTGTGCAGGCTGGCAGTCACGTGCTGTGTCACGTGGTCAGGAAGGGTTCCGCCCCCTCCAGGAGACAGAATGGGCTGCAAGAGCTCTGCTCGCAGTGCAGCTGTGAGGAATGGACCTTGCAAGCACGAGCGTTCGTGGGAGAAATGAGACGCTCCTTTCAGTCAGCGGGTGAACTAGGCTTTACTTTTGCTTGTCTGTATTCTTTGATGAAAGTGCTTGCAATTGGTTATAATTGATTTCTGGCGCTTCGCGCATTATCATTGCTAACATCCAAGCAGTAAGGACTGCTATTGATTCTTGTTGAAATTCTAGCTTTGCCGTGCAGAGTCCTCTCTGCATTGCTTTATAACCCACCATCTAGATTTGAATTAGCCGGCAGAGCTGATTTGTGTATTTCACTCCATGTACAGTGCGCGTCTCCTGGTAAGACGTACGCACAATCCTGACAGCCTACTGCTGTCTCTGCACTCTGTAGTTCCCCTGAACTACATTTCCCAGGATAACCGCCCCACAAAATGACATCGATGGTTAGTTAGCACTGGCGCGTTTTTGAGGCGGGTTATCGCCGGTTTGCATCTGGTTCGCGGAGGGGAACCCACTGCTGCCAATGCATGAAAAGTACCTCTTGCCCCCCGGGCTCATTACTGCCCCCAAAACTTGTACCATGGTGGAACATGCATCAGTAAGTTCTCTGGGTGCTACTAAAAGGTCTGCTATTGTGCAAAGCAGCACTCTAACGTATGTCAACTCCCCCCTGTGGTATCTGCTAAGAGTGTTAGTGGAAAATCTGAGGGCTCTTCTCTTAGCATGCAGTTAGATTTCATGAACAATCCCAAGGCCACTTCCTTTCAGGGGTCTCTGGGACTTCTGAGGGCATAAATGGGAGGGGCTTGGGGAAAAACAATCAACAGCTAATGTGCCTTAATACACAGAGCGCTGGAGTACCATCAGATAACAGACTCACCCCCATCATTCCTGTGCCCCCCCTCCTTAGCTAATAATTCCACCATTTCTGTAATTAGCAAACCCCTCCGGACTAGCAGCCACAGGCCCAGAGACTCAACATTTTGACATGCATGATGTTGAATACACGCTCACTTGTCAGGAATACCACAGAAGTGGCAGATTACATTAAGGACTATAAAATTGATTTGTGTTCCATCACAGAGAGCTGGCTTCATGCTGCCGCCGGACCTGCAGTTTCCTTAGCTGTTCCCACAGGGTACAACATTCTTCACACAGATCGCTCACAGGGTTAGGGGGTGGGATAGCCCTGATTTATGAGGCCTCAGTTCATATTTATGAAATTATGGGCATCTCTGTGGCAAATTGTGAAATTCTTTTCGCCAAACTCTCCATCAACCCCAATACTACCATCAGTATCATTTTGATCTATCGTCCTCTGGGCAAAAGGCCCGACTTTCTTACCCAGCCAAATGACGTGATCCTCCCTCTTCTCAAACCATCTGCCAAGTTGATGGTTCTGGGGACATGAACTTCGGGCTATTAGATCCTACAGATAATATGGCCAACTTGGTCGATTCCACATTGACGGAATTCAATTTCCATCAACATGTGAAAGTAGCAACCCATAACAAGGAAGAACGCTTGATTGGCTGGCTACACATAAGGTTGTCCTCTTGTCCATGGTCGGACCACTTTTTTGTGGATTTCTCCATGCCCTGCATCCCTCAACCTACTAATAACATAGGGACAAGGGCTTGGACAAAATATAGGAATTTGCGCAAACTGTCCCCTTCCGCTTTGGAGCCACATTTTGAACCCACTCTTAATAAGCTACCCATTCTCAATAGGGCAAATGACCTGGCTGAAGCATATCAGACAATGCTGACCTTGGTGGTTAATCACCTGGCCCCTCAGAAAACGTCTTACTAGGACTGCACCTTAAACAATATGTTTTCAGCCGAGATCCAAAATCTTAAAGCAATCAAAAAAAGGGCATTTCAGTCATGGAGAAACGACCACTGAGCGAATGATAAAACGAAATATGCCAGTGCTGCGAAAGCGCATAAAATCGTCATTCATGAGGCAACAAAACTCTTATTTGATGATGCTTCCTCTAACACCAGAGAAATGTTCAAAATATTAAAAGAGCTCGAGAACCCCTGTCCTGCTTCAATTGAGATCATCAAGGATTCCAAATGGTGTAGCACCATACAGAAAGCCATGATAAAAAAAAGTTGAAAGCATCAAAGAAAAGGTGGCTGCCAATCGCACCATCTTGGATGCTTTGAGGGCTGTTATGGGAAAATGTCCACGCCGCCCCACTCCCTGATCCCGCTTTTCGCTTTTAGGACAGTGATGGAAGAGGAAATATTCAAGGTGCTGTCCAGCCTTAAACCTAACTCCTGCAAAGGAGACACCTGCCCCGTCTCAGTCGTTAAAGCCTTTGCAGAACAACTTACTCCATTAATTACCAAGTTTATCAACTGTTGGTTTCAGGAAAATAATGTTCCCACTCTATTTAAGCAAGCATGGCTCTCTCTACTTTTGAAAAAACCATCCCTGGACTCAGTTCTACCTGACAATTATCGCCCTATCACTAACATCCTGTTTTTGCTGAAAATTCTAGATAAGGTTGCATACACACGGATTCAAGAATTCTTAGAATTACATAACATTCTGGGTCATAAGCAATCCAGTTTCAGTAATGATCACAGCACCAAATCTAGGCTGTTAGACCTTAAGGGGAATGTTTTACACCATTTTGATAAGGTTAGCAAAGTGTTGCTGATGCTACTCGATTTATCCTCTGCCTTTGACTTAGTGGATCGTACCATACTGTTGCAAAGACTATGGAACACAGCTAATTTTCCCCCAGAAGCAGCAGATTCCTTCCTCTCTGGACGAAAAGCCAAAGTATTCTACAATGACTCCATGGCCGATGACCATCCGCTCTCTTGTGGAGTACCTCAGGGGGTCTGTATTTCACCTACACTTTTTGACATCTACACAATCCCACTCATTGAGTTGCTAGAAGAAAAAGGGGCCCTGTATGCAAACTGCAAAGATGATAATCAGTGTCTGATTCACCTCTCAGGGGATCATGCTAAAGACACCATCACAGTGAATAATATCTATAATCTGATTGAATCCTTGATGGTGGACAACTGCATTGCTCTCAATACTAAAGAAAACAGCTCATGATCGTGGGAACGGCACCACAGCTAAGGAAGCTTGGCAACGAATATCAGTCATTCACCATCTCAGGATGTGCCACAGCCACGCTCCCCAAAGTTAAAACTCTGGGTGTTGTCCTGTATCGGGAACTCTCAATGAAGTCACACATCAAAAGCCTTGTCTCTAGCTCAACCTGCTATTTAAGGCTGTTGGCACAAGTCAGGCCTTTTCGGAATCGCTCTAATTGCACCACTATTGCTAGGGCAATTCTTGAGGAGAACCATCTCCGTTTCCGGAAGCACCTCAAGACTTTTCTCTTGGCCTCTGCCTTCTCCCCCGCTCTCCCCTGCTGATCTGTTCTCTCTCGGCCCCTTGCACCTAGCCACCCTCTTTCCACCCGGCCCAGGTACCTGCTCACCCTGCCACCCTCCTGCACTGCCTCCGGGCCACTCTTCGCACTGGGGTCTGTATCTGTGCCCATACAGGCCCTCCAGCCCCCTTTTCCTTTTTGTTTTTCTGCACTTATCAGACCTACTCTGTCTGCTGCCTTAAACCCAGCACTTGCCACTTGCTGGCTGCACTACCACCTTTATTGTAATTATTATTTATTTTATTTTATTCATTCATTACTATTTATCTGTTTTCTACTCTGCTCTGCACTTGCCATTTCACGGTGTGCAGTCAAAATGTCGACAGTCAAAATGTCGACAAATAAATGTCGAAAAACAAAAATGTCGACAAACAAAAATGTCGACATTTTTCGATATTTTTTCGAAATTTGTATTTATTGTAAGAATAAATAAATATATATATATATAAGATGTGTTGAGTATGAGGGGTGGTTGGGGCCCCATAGTAAATGATACTATTTTTATTTATTTAATTATTGACTAAATAAATAAATAAATATATAATTGTTATGTGTTGAGTTTGAGGGGTGAAAGGGTGGTTGGGGGGGTGTGGGGGGGGTGGCAGGGGGGTGTTGGGTGAGGGGGGTTGGGGGGGACCCCCCCCCATAGTAAATGATCCTTTTTTTGGTTATTTATTTATTGAATAAATAAATAAATAAATAAATATATAATTGGTATGTGTTGAGTATGAGGGGTGAAAGGGTGGTTGGGGTTTGTGGGGGGGTGGCAGGGGGGTGTTGGGTGAGGGGGGGTTGGGGGGGACCCCCTCCATAGTAAATGATCCTTTTTTTGGTTATTTATTTATTGAATAAATAAATAAATAAATAAATAAATAAATAATTGGTATGTGTTGAGTATGAGGGGTGAAAGGGTGGTTGGGGGTGTGTGGGAGGGGTGGCAGGGGGGTGTTGGGTGAGGGGGGGTTGGGGGGCACCCCCTCCATAGTAAATGATCCTTTTTTTGGTTATTTATTTATTGAATAAATAAATAAATAAATATATAAATAGAATGTGTTGCATATGAGGGGTGGGAGGGTGCTGGTGGGGGGTGTGGGGGGGTTGCAGGAGGGTGTTGGGTGAGGTGTTGATAGTTTTAAGGGTTTATAGTCATAATGTCAAAAAAAAAATGTCGACATTTTTTTTTCGAAAAAATGACTTTTTACATTATAAGTATACGATGTCGACATTATTATTTTCGACATTGTTTTTCGACATTTTTGTCTGTCGACATTTTTTTTTCGACATTATGACTATAAACCCCATTTCACCCCCCTCGCTTGCACTTTTTCCCCTTTTCCCTTTCCCATGCACTTGCGCGTTCTCAATGTCACTGGGCCTAGTAAGATCGTTGTTTTGTTCTCCTTTGTTTCCCCTCCCTTGCCTTGGCGTGCTCTAAAACACTTGTGTATGAGCGCAATATAAATAAAATATCAATATCAATTATTGGGGCTCGCCTGGACTATTGTGCAAGCCTGCTACAGGGCAAAGGTAAGGGTGTAATGGTCCGCCTGCAGGTCATCCAAAGCAATGATGTGCGGGTTGTGTGAGGCTTACGGATATCTGATCACGTTTCCAATGCAAGGAGGTCCCCACATTGGCTTCCGGTGGAGAGCAGAGCCACTTATCGAACCCTGTGCATTACCCATAAGTACCTGTATGGCAAAAGCCCAAGCTACCTAGCTGAGAGATTGTCGTGGCTTCCCTCTCGGAGAGTCCTCCGCTCCAACAACTCCCATCTTTTGCAAATCCCCAATACAAAATTGTCTATTATGGCAGAGGGGTTTTTTCCACACTGCTCCCTGACTTAAGAGAGTGCTCTAGTTGTCCGATATTTAAACATAACTTCAATACTGTTCTTTTTCACTGCCCTTGCACTTCCACCCCCATGATTTTGGCCGACCTCTCTTAGTCTATGGGTGGTGATTTCATGTTTGTGTGTCTTGTCCCAGCGATATTATGCCTACGGGCTTTGTCTATGCACTTTATAAATAAAATAAATAACAACAGTTTTTCCCCAATACATTGGAAGCTTAACGCTGACCAAAAGGTGGAAACTCACATCTTTTAAGTGACAGTTCAAGATTACAATGAAATTGTGTGTCCCTAATTTCATTTCCATTATGAGACTTGTATCTTGTAACATTGTGAACGCTGAAGTAGAAGAAGTAGAAGTGGCTGCAGATGCACAAAGAACAAATATCACCCAAGCCACCAGGCACAACCCTATTGAAGTGAAACCAGCTCATTTAAGACTTGCACACCATTAATTTGAATCGCTGAATCTGTTCTTAGTCCAGAGTCCTCTAGTATAAGGGTGACAAAGTTATCCAAAGCTAAAAGAGTGGCGCTGCAGCTTTGGGATAGCTACTGGAGGAAAGGTGTATGTGACGCTGGGGAAGGGAGCCGGGTACTTGTTAAAAAGAGTACATTTAAAAATCTGTAAAGCTAAGACTGTTCAAGTTCGGACTAAATGTTCTGGACGCTGAAGTCAGATTTTGTGGTAGCTGCAAGACAGAAGGAAAGGCAAAGAGGCTGCCCTTTCTTGCCATTCAAGATAGAAAAGTGCCTTGCCACCCTGCAGAGGTCGAAGAAGTCTTGTTGAACTTGCCTAACACTTACCGTTGCAGTAGCAGCAGTAGAACTGCGGTCGTCAACATTCTTGTCAGATCTGTAGTAGTTGAATGTAATCAAAGTAGAAGTCAACTGTGGGGCAAGGGAGCCTGCTCACACGGTATCATTAATAGAAGGGAGTTGCCCGAGCAAGAGCAAACCCAAAGCAGAAGCATCCTGACAAACTGTATGTAAAAGACACTGCGGGCAGTTGTATGCAGAAGAATTGTGGTTGAACAGAAGTGGTACTTTTGTTGTCGAATTCTTCCATTCATTCCTGGAAGGAGGTTATCCAGGAACCACCATTGGTGCTGTTGTTTTATTTGTGTAACTTGGAAAGGGGGTCTTTTCATCAAGCGAAGAAAGAACTGTTACCAGTGGATTTTTAATTGTGTGAACTTTTATTTCTTTGTAACTTTCCAAGACTTTATTGAAGACTTTCTTTTTTCCTGAAAGAAATTGGACTTTGGGACATTCCTGGGGAGCAAGGACGAGTAGAAGTCGTGCAACACACTGGTTGTTTGGTAACCTTTCATTTATGTTGTTTGTATGTTGCTTTGAACGTTTATGTTCTTTAGTGTGAGGGTTAGTTTTTTGCATGCTAGGAGGTTTTCTCTTACGTCCTAGACTAGGTGGGGAATCCCCTGGTAGACAAGGTTTAGTTAGTGTTTATTTTAGAATTTTGTTAAAAATAAAATGTCGAACCTTGAAAAAACTAAACACAGTCATTGGTCTCACATTACTGACCCCTCACAAGTGTTTGGCATGGAGGTTTTTCAGTTCAGGATTTTTCCTGTATCTGTCAATGAATTACCATAAGAGGAAAGAATGTTTACTTTGTTTTCTTTGGATGGGGTAAGGAACTCATGGTGGCAACAGTAAAGACAGACACAAGTGATCACAATTCAAGGATGTTTATTAAACTGAAAATGCAGGGTGGAAAAACACCTAACCTAAACCTAAATCTAAGATGGGAGCAAGCTACGAGCATCAAATGAAAATAAGGCAGTTACTAAAAAAACCTATTGCCAATTACAACTAATTACAGAAACAAGTGCGAGATAAGATTTTCAATAAAGAAAGAATTGTTCACAAATAATATGTCAGGATGTGATTGCCTGGGGTCTTCCTTCCCCACGTTTTGAGCATGAGACAAGGTGGATCTCCTGAGCACAGCACACACTCGAGCTTTCCCAGCACGAGTTGACAGTTCTGTTCCAGCTATCAGGTTCTTCGATGGTTAAGTCTCTTTTAACAAAAGTCTCTAACCTTCGAGTGCCTGATATTTTCAACAAACAAACACAGAGTTCTGTTCCACATATGGCTTTGGGTGTTGGCTTCACCCCTGGGTCCCCACCCATCTTCCGGGCGCAGACCCCTCACAAGTCATATTCAACAAAATCAATTACACATTTATTTTCTCAATGAACTTTGGGTGATGACTTTCCACCCCTGGATCTCCTTCCTTTGGGTTCACTGTGGCTTTTCTTACTTTCACAATTCTTAAAGTCTTTTCAAACAAGTCACTGTGGACATCCCTCTACCAGGTTCACTCCTGTAAACACAATGCTCATGGGACTTCAGACTTCGTCCCTTCTTGTTAGCATCCCTCCGCCGGGTTCACTCTTGCTAACCTTTGTATCACACTGTTCATTCGCTAACTTCACCATGTGGGATTCATCTCCCTTTCCTTCATAATCATCTGTCGGTCAAAGACTTTCGACAATACAGAGTATTTTACAAGACCCCTGTATGACCACTTTGACCTCTCTTTTCCTCTTCCAAAGGCCTTCTGGTTACAGTAGTCTCTACCATCGGGTACTCGCCCAGAGTTTTCTGCTAGAACACCCAAGTGGTGCCAGCCACCTCTGTTGCTGTGGTTTTCCCCTCTCTTTCATCAACAGTGTCTTTAATCTTTTAAAGTTCAATTTAGCCATTGACTACTTTTCATTCAACTCAGTTCGGTTTCTTATTGACTCTCCCCTCAACTCACAGGCTGTGATAAAACGCTTGGCTTTCTTCTCTTTGGAGTTAAGGTTGTTGCCACTGAGACAAGCGTCTCTCCCTGGCTTGGTAATCAGCAGAGGAGGGTCTTGCATACCGCTGACACCTGCTGCAACACACGCTGGCCACTGTTTGCGGTCTTATGTCTCCATCTGTGGAGGTTTCACGGGCCTTGGTCGGAAAGGGCAAGGTCACTTCTTTCCTTGTCACCCTCTCAATATGCACCATCTTTCGCCTCCTCTTGAACTGCTGTGCTGAGTTAACTCTTATGTCGTGCGGTCTGCCTTGCTCGTCCTGTGCTCTCGTGCTCCCCCTTTTATCCCTGTGTGGAAGGAAAGGGCCATCAGGTGTGTGTGATTCTGCCTGACCCTTCTGACGGGACATGTCAGGTAAACAGCTTTGGTGTTAGTCCACTGTCTTTCGTGTTGTGCAAAAGTGTTTGTTTCGGAAAAGGGGGGGGGCAGTGTTTTGAAATATCTTACCTGGTAGGATGGGGAAAAGGTGATGAAAGAAAGGGGATACTGCGTCTCACCCGTCAGTGTCCCACTCCCCAAGGACCCCCCATTCAGGTGATCCTCCCTCACTGGTCCACCCCCAGATCTGGATCCAATAGAGATGGATCCCCGGGGGCTGGCCAGGGAGACACTGTCAGGTTTCTCACAATAGATGGCCAACATGTTGCCATCTATTGAATCCGAGCAAAATGTTAGCAATGATGATGTGTTTAAAGAATCACTCAAACATTTGCCTTAAACTAGTATATTATGTTATTTTATGCCGATGGGTATCTATAAATTGCACATCTGCCATGTGTACTGCATTCATCACTCGCAATAGCCGGCAGGACTTTCAGGTTATACCCAAAATATGTGGACACTTTGGAGCACTGCCTGTTAGGCGGAAACCTGTGCAGTTCCCTCTGGGACCACTGCAAAAGATTTAGGACTACAGGTGTTGCGATGAACCCACTTGGTAGCAGTCTGCACCACACAGATTCACTTGGTAGCTGTGGCTGAGCAGTCAGACTTCCCTCAATAAAAGTTGGTCAGTATAGGGAGCATACAAGATAGGGCAATTCTTCACAGCAAAACAAGTAAGCACGCAACAAGGCTTAGTATAAAGATAGTAAGTTATTTATTTATAACAGAACGTCTATGAAAAATACTAAAGCAAATCACGGCAAACAAATCCAAATACAATTACTCTGCAGAATGGAATAAAGCTCAATCCCCCGAAACACAATATCGACAACTCTAGGTTCTACGGCACCACTTATTTTCAGACAGAGGTGTATACCTCAACCCAGATGACACTCGAATATTTAGTGAGGAAGGGAGAGAAGAGATAGGCAGGTAATGAAGTCAACACGGTTCGTACTGAAGCGGGTAAAAATGCAAGGCAGGAAGGCATTAATCACAATAGATCACAAAGTTCAGCGGCCAGGCCCACTCGGTGAGAGGCAAGGCACGATGTCCTAGAAAGTCTCTACTGACGATGCACTCAAGTCTTGGTTAGCAAATTGTTTAGCGACAGGTTGAACCAGTTCAGAACAAAGAGTGAATAAAGCTTGGAGGCAACCCAACGGAACGGAGAGGAATCAGATACCTCACACGAACCGATCGAAAAGGGAAGCCAGGCGGTTACGGTACCTTGTTGTGGAGGGCAGCTCCGGCGGGGGCAGTTGTTCCTGGTGATGGATGCACGACGGGTCTTGGCCAAGAGAAGAGATGCTCTCGTCGTCGAAGAGAAGATGTCCGGTGCACCACCAGGGAAGAAACCAGCCACGGAGTGCTCCGTCACAAGGCACCACCTTTCGATCACGGTGCAGGAGTAGTGGCTATCCGGTTGCCGGGTGCTCTGCACGGGCAATTCGACCACTGCGTCCTGGGCGAACAAAAAGCACAAAGAAGAAGACTGGTTGTTCCCACCAGCCAGGGAAAGAGACTCTCCGGCAGGGAGATCTCTTCTGTCGTCGGGAGATTGTGAGACGATTCCGCAGGGCTCCACCGGAGGTGTCGTCGTGCAGGTCGGCTCAGCGTTACCCTCGTCGGATTCTTTAGGTCCAGTGGCGACTTCCGAAGATCCAGTCCCAAAAGCTCTGCTTTTATGCAGACGTCCCCCATTCATTCAGCCTAGCTGTCAATCAACACATGCTAAGTGGTGAGCGGGAAGGCTCACCACCTGGGCCAATCACTCCAAAGTGCGACCTGAGTTGGCAAGGCAACTCGGTCCAGGGTGCCTAAACCCCCTCCCACACCCCTGAGGTAACCCAGACAGAATGGCGCCACTTTGGAGGGTCTCTGTCCAGAGGCCCGCCAAAAGTGGAACAAAGGGCTCAACCTTTGGTTTAGGAGTCACAGAGATAAACACAGACGCCATTTTACAAACCGAGTTCTGGCAGAAAATACCACTCGATAAACCTATTTAAGATAAGTAGATCGGTGGTACGTTGGAGATTAACGAAAAACAGTATCAATCTTCAACAATGGGACGGATCCCATAGGGTTATGCTCGGGGTCGAACATAACAAGTAGTTTCCACTGCCACCAGCCAAAACTCGACGAGGGGGGACGGGACAGTGCCCCCTCGAGTAACAGATCCAGGAGTAATCGAATCATCCCTACTAGCACGTCCACAATAAGATGGTTGGTACTAGTTCTGTTAGCAAATTTAGGTCTAGTAAAGCCAATGGTGACTTTACATGCCCGGGGAGACAGTAGTCAGTCCCCGGGTATGGAGTCTATGGTGGGGGACCTGCTAGGGCGCCCCCGTGTCACGACACGTAGGGTGCAGAGTGACACACATAGAAAAACTGATGAGACCCTATGGAGTAAAAGACCCCATAGCCCATCGAACACATTGACATCTCAAAGGAATTACACACATACATGTCCAAGGGTGAGAGGAAAAGGGTCACACTCTTGGCAGGATGGAAAAAACAAACTCCAGAAATCCAGCAAAGCTGCTGGGGGACTCACTAGGTTAGGAAATTCAGCCTAAACAGACAATTCTCCCTAACACTCGCCCCCCCCAGACTAAGGGACAGGAGGATTTAATCCACTCCTGGATGAATCTCATACCTCTAGTCGATGATATACATCCTAGAGAGACCATCAGCATTTTGGTGGTGACACCCTGACCTGTGCTCAATGGTGAAATCGAACCCTTGCAGGCAGATCGACCATCTCAGTAGTTTCGGGTTTTCCCCTTTCATTTGCATTAACCATCTCAAGGGTTGGCGGTCAGTCTGAATAACAAAAGTAGAACCATACAAGTACGGCCTAAACTTCTTCAGAGCCCACACGATAGCAAAGCACTCTCTTTCGATTGTTGCCCACCTTGTTTCAGGATCCTTCAGCTTGCGGCTGATGTAGCAAACGGGGTGCTCCCTACCTTTCCCATCCAGTTGACTGAGTACGGCACCTATCCCTACATTGGAAGCGTCTGTCTGCACAATGAAGTGTTGGCGGTAATCAGGAGCTCTGAGTACTGGGGCTTGGCAAAGAGCCTTTTTCAGGTTTTCAAAAGCCTGATTGCACTCCTCGTTCCATTTAACCTTTTTAGGGAATTTGGGCGAGGAGATGACATTCATTGGAGAAGCTATGGTCCCATAGTTCTCTATGAAATTCCTGTAATACCCGGTGAGGCCTAGGAAGGCTCTCACCTGAGTCTGAGTAGTCGGTGTTGTCCAATTTTGCACAGCTTCAATCTTACTGAGCAAAGGCCTTATTTCTCCACTGCCTACCTCATGCCCAAGGTAGACTACCTTACTCTGTCCAATTTGGCATTTACTCGCCTTTATGGTCAGATTGGCTCGTCCAAGAGCCTGCAAAACATCTCTCAGGTGGGTTACATGTTCGTCCCAGGAATTGCTGAACACTGCTATGTCATCCAAGTATGCCATGCAGAAGTCCTCCATCCCGGTTAGAACCTGGTTTACCATCCGTTGAAACGTAGCAGGTGCATTTTTTAGTCCGAAAGGCATTACCGTAAACTGGTATAAACCAACGGGGGTAGAAAATGCAGTTTTCTCCTTGGCATGGTCGGTCAGGGCTATTTGCCAATAGCCTGACGTCAAGTCAAATGTGCTGAGGAACTTGGCGGCGCCAAGTTTATCCACCAACTCATCTGTTCTTGGCAAAGAGTGGGCATCAGTCGTGGTGACTGCGTTAAGAGCTCTATAATCCACGCAGAATCTAAGTTCTTTAGATCCGGCCTTTGGTACTAACACAACTGGGCTAGACCATGGACTAGTAGAGGGCTCTATTACCCCGAGATCAAGCATCTTGCTGACCTCACCTTTGATGTGGGTTCTTACGTTTTCTGACATGCGATATCCTCTGCTTTTGACAGGCAGACAGTCACCAGTGAGTATCTCGTGCTGGCCCCAAGGGGTCAAGCCTGGTGAGAGCGAGAACAGAGAGGCAAACTGATTCAACATAGACTTGCACTCTTCTTGTTGGTCGGGTGTCAGATTGGAGGAGAGATTTACTCCTTCAATTTTTTCATCTAAAGGTAAGCCTCCGAGGAGATCCGGAAGAGCTTCACTCTCTTCTTCTCCCTCGGCCGATGCTAGAAGCAACGCTCCTACATCAGGTCGTGAGACATACGCTTTAAGTCGGTTGGTGTGAAAGACTGTCGGAGCCTCCTTGGGGTTGCCCAAGTCCACCAGATAGTTAACCTCACCGAGTTTACCCACTACCCGGTAGGGTCCCATCCATTTATCTTGCAAGGCCCTCTGCCTTGTGGGGATCATAACAAGAACAAGCTGGTCTTGAGCGAACTCAACCATGTTAGCCTTTTGATCGTGCCAGTGCTTGACCAATGCTTGTCCAGCTTTCAAGTTATCGCTTGCTTCTGTCATCAGGTGCGACATTCTCCTCCGGAGACCTATCACGTAGTCAGTCACTCTGACTGGCTTGGGGGAAGGAGCACTCTCCAACCCCTCCTTAATCAGGGCCAATGGACCTCTGACGGGATGACCATAGAGCAGTTCGAAGGGAGAGTAACCTACTCCCTCCTGAGGGACTTCTCTATAAGCAAAAAGAAGGCATGGCAATAGAAGGTCCCACTTACGCTTAAGGGGTTCTTCTAGAGCACCTATCATGCTCTTCATGGTTCGGTTGAACCGTTCTACCAACCCATTGGTTTGTGGGTGGCAAGCCGTTGAGAACTTGTAAGTTACCCCGCAGGTTTTCCACATGGCTTTCATGTAGTGGGACATAAAATTTGACCCCCTGTCAGAGATTACTTCCTTAGGAAATCCGACCCTAGTAAAAATACCAAGGAGGGCCTTAGCCACAGCCGGAGCTGTAACAGTCCTCATAGGAATTGCCTCAGGATACCTAGTAGCATGGTCTACTACAACAAGTATAAACCTGTTGCCTGAGGAGGTTGGAGGATCAAGGGGACCAACGATATCAATCCCTACTCTCTCAAATGGGACTCCCACAACGGGAAGAGGCACTAACGGTGCCACATTCTTGGACCCAACCTTACCAGAGGTCTGGCAGGTATGGCAGCTTCTGCAGTGTTTTTCTACTTCGGCCCCCATCTTTGGCCAATAGAAGTAGAGCGAGAGCCTTTTCTTAGTCTTCTTGAAACTCAAGTGACCAGCCAAAGGAATCTCGTGGGCTAACTGCAACAACTGTGGTCTGTTCTCTTGGGGTACTACAAGGCGTTTGTAGTCTCCAGGTGCAGACTCGGTCGGTTCACTATAGAAGAGGCTATCTTCCCAGTGCAACCTATGTTTCCCAGGCTCTTGCCCTTCAGCCTGAGTTTCTGCCTGATGGCGAAGACCTTCCAGAGTTGGACATTCTCTCTGTCCCTTACTGAAGTCTGCCCTGCTGGGTCCACCTTCTGGCAGTAACGACTGCAGCTCAGGATGGTCAACAGGATCCAGATCTCCAATGAGTTCCTGGCCTTCCATTAGCTCTTCTTCAGAGTCTAATTCTACCATACAGGGTTGTACTTCCCCCTCAGCCTCAGCTGGAGGTGGAGTTACGGGTGTGACGTTGGACAACCGCGGGGAAGTCCGTGTCGGCTGCATTGGAATGTGGGCTGTTGGTTTCGGTTTAGAAGTTTTAGGTTTCCCTTTTACTTCTGTGTTCCTAGAGACAGCGGCCGCCATTTCCAATGGAGCAGGAGTGATTTCTTTCTTCATCATCTCCCCGAGAGTACCGCGCAGGGTCCTCTCTCTTGCAGGTCTGGTTAGCTCCTGTAACCGTTTACTAGGAGGTCTGGGAGTATGCGATACAACTCCGAGAGTTTTCAAATTGTTACTCAACAGTACGCGTCCTGGTACCTCACTCTGTATGCTGACAGGTATCTTTACAGTCATGTCGTTACACTGGATGAGAACTGTTAATTGGGGAAGCATCTGCACAGGCCCTCCAGCTAACTTGGTGAGGCGTTTGGGTGCCTTAGCAACATCCTCAGCCTGAAAAAACGATTTATCCACCACAGTTATGCTGGCCCCAGTGTCCCTAATGGCAGGCGTCTCCTGACCATTCACCTGGACACTGTCCTTATAATACTCTTTAGTATTATCGGGGATAGAATTATAGACATCTAAATTCTGTTGTTCCCACAACCCCAGAGATACTAAAGAAACGCTGACTGAGACTCCAATGGGTTCGTCAGCTAGCAGTAGAAAGTTTCCACTTGCCATTTGGACTTCCTCCTCTGGAGCGAAGGCTAAGGAGACAAGCTGGACCCCTGAAGGTTTACCCTTACATCTGGGATCTCCTTTCACATGATCAGTCGAGCCGCAAACAAAGCATTTCCCGAATGCTTTCTGGAATGGTGGCTTGTTCTGACCTCCTTCCGGTTTGGCACCAGAAGACACACTATTCTGCTGTGGTTTTCCCGGTGGCTTACCCTTCTGGTTTTGTTTGGGGCCCTCTTTGGAATGTGAGTTATTCAAATTCTCCTTTGAGTCTTTTTTAGGCTGTTTTCCCTCGTCCTTTTTCTGAGTTGCCCCAGAATCCTTGTGAGTAGCCCTGTTGGCAACCCACAAGTCAGCAGCCTTAGCTAGAGCCCTGGAATCTAATTCCTTCGAATCAGCCAAGTGCTGTCTGAGCTCAGGAGAACAGGCATCATAAATCGACTCCAACATAAAAAGATTTCGCATACCCTCGTAAGTGTCAACTTTGTAACCCTTAATCCATCCCTCTAAGTTTTTCAACCCTTCACTCACCCAGGTAGCCCAAGGGGTACCATCATGCTTTTTGAGGGTTCTAAACCTCTTAAGATACTGGGAAGGGGTCTTCCCGAATCTAGCTATCAAAGCTAGTTTCACACTTTCGTAATCCGTCTTATCCACCTCCCCCAATTCCATTACCACATCAGTCGCAACAGGAGGAAGCCTAGAGAACAACCAGGGAAGCAACGCGTTCCCGGTGATGTCCTGGAGCCCATGATTGTATTCAAACAGTTTCAACCAATCCAACACATCCAATCTCGGTTCGTACATACCCACTAATTCCTTCGGCATCCGGGGACTTTTGGGACTGGAGCTCCTAGAGGAACCAGAGGAGAGAGAAGCATTTTCCATAGACAACTTTTTCATTTGTAACTCATGATTAAGCTCTATTTCTCTGAGTCTTAACTCAGCTTGTTTCTGCTCAGCCTGGGCATTCATTCGTCTGAACTCGAGCTCTTGGTTTCGTTCAGATTGAGCCAAGAACCGTTTATATTCTAATTCGAGCTTCATTTTTTCAAGTTCAAAATAAGCAGGGTTACTTGTGGGACCTGGTATGGGCCCCGTAGGCACAGTTGGTAAGGCAGGTAGAGGAGCGGGGGAGACAGTTTCGTTAGCCTCGCCGTCCTCGTCAGCCTCTTCATCGCTATCATCAGAATTACGATTCAGATCAACACCATTACTGTTATCTACAGTTGCTGGAGAGTTTGGTTCCTCTGAACCAGTACCCAGACTTTGGTTCGCCAGCAATCTCTCTATCTGTTCTAACTTCTTGCCTTTTACAGGAAGATTCTCTTGTCTACAGAGAGCTTGCAGACTCTCAGTATTTTTATCTGACAAAGACTCTTGGCTGTAAATTTCCATCGTAGACATGTTTTTTGAAAGTTGCTTTTGTAAAGTTTTGTGGTTAGTCGTCCTACAGCGTCGAAAAACACTCTAAACTGTATACTCGATACTAATCCCACCGCTGTACACCAGTGTTAGGCGGAAACCTGTGCAGTTCCCTCTGGGACCACTGCAAAAGATTTAGGACTACAGGTGTTGCGATGAACCCACTTGGTAGCAGTCTGCACCACACAGATTCACTTGGTAGCTGTGGCTGAGCAGTCAGACTTCCCTCAAGAAAAGTTGGTCAGTATAGGGAGTATACAAGATAGGGCAATTCTTTGCAGCAAAACAAGTAAGCACGCAACAAGGCTTAGTATAAAGATAGTAAGTTATTTATTTATAACAGAACGTCTATGAAAAATACTAAAGCAAATCACGGCAAACAAATCAAAATACAATTACTCTGCAGAATGGAATAAAGCTCAATCCCCCGAAACACAATATCGACAACTCTAGGTTCTACGGCACCACTTATTTTCAGACAGAGGTGTATACCTCAACCCAGATGACACTCGAATATTTAGTGAGGAAGGGAGAGAAGAGATAGGCAGGTAATGAAGTCAACACGGTTCGTACTGAAGCGGGTAAAAATGCAAGGCAGGAAGGCATTAATCACAATAGATCACAAAGTTCAGTGGCCAGGCCCACTCGGTGAGAGGCAAGGCACGATGTCCTAGAAAGTCTCTACTGACGATGCACTCAAGTCTTGGTTAGCAAATTGTTTAGCGACAGGTTGAACCAGTTCAGAACAAAGAGTGAAAAAAGCTTGGAGGCAACCCAACGGAACGGAGAGGAATCAGATACCTCACACGAACCGATCGAAAAGGGAAGCCAGGCGGTTACGGTACCTTGTTGTGGAGGGCAGCTCCGGCGGGGGCAGTTGTTCCTGGTGGTGGATGCACGACGGGTCTTGGCCAAGAGAAGAGATGCTCTCGTCGTCGAAGAGAAGATGTCCGGTGCACCACCAGGGAAGAAACCAGCCGCGGAGTGCTCCGTCACAAGGCACCACCTTTCGATCACGGTGCAGGAGTAGTGGCTATCCGGTTGCCGGGTGCTCTGCACGGGCAATTCGACCACTGCGTCCTGGGCGAACAAAAAGCACAAAGAAGAAGACTGGTTGTTCCCACCAGCCAGGGAAAGAGACTCTCCGGCAGGGAGATCTCTTCTGTCGTCGGGAGATTGTGAGACGATTCCGCAGGGCTCCACCGGAGGTGTCGTCGTGCAGGTCGGCTTAGCGTTACCCTCGTCGGATTCTTTAGGTCCAGTGGCGACTTCCCCCTCACACACCCCTGAGGTAACCCAGACAGAATGGCGCCACTTTGGAGGGTCTCTGTCCAGAGGCCCGCCAAAAGTGGAACAAAGGGCTCAACCTTTGGTTTAGGAGTCACAGAGATAAACACAGACGCCATTTTACAAACCGAGTTCTGGCAGAAAATACCACTCGATAAACCTATTTAAGATAAGTAGATCGGTGGTACGTTGGAGATTAACGAAAAACAGTATCAATCTTCAACAATGGGACGGATCCCATAGGGTTATGCTCGGGGTCGAACATAACAAGTAGTTTCCACTGCCACCAGCCAAAACTCGACGAGGGGGGACGGGACAGTGCCCCCTCGAGTAACAGATCCAGGAGTAATCGAATCACCCCTACTAGCACGTCCACAATAAGATGGTTGGTACTAGTTCTGTTAGCAAATTTAGGTCTAGTAAAGCCAATGGTGACTTTACATGCCCGGGGAGACAGTAGTCAGTCCCCGGGTATGGAGTCTATGGTGGGGGACCTGCTAGGGCGCCCCCGTGTCACGACACGTAGGGTGCAGAGTGACACACATAGAAAAACTGATGAGACCCTATGGAGTAAAAGACCCCATAGCCCATCGAACACATTGACATCTCAAAGGAATTACACACATACATGTCCAAGAGTGAGAGGAAAAGGGTCACACTCTTGGCAGGATGGAAAAAACAAACTCCAGAAATCCAGCAAAGCTGCTGGGGGACTCACTAGGTTAGGAAATTCAGCCTAAACAGAGAATTCTCCCTAACACTGCCGTGGATGGTGGCCAGAGTGGGCCCGGTGTTGCCCGCCCCGATGTGTCTCAGATGGGCTAGAAAATATTTGGGCCCTGGCACATATTTGTTTGCAAATTAAGCAATGAATACAGGATGTTCCACCCCCATCCTGCTCCAAGACCCACTTTAGATGCATCTCTTTGTAGTACGATGTAACATTCTGTTTTTCTTAGAAACAGAATGGCGGATTTGGAACAGGGAATGTAGGAGAGAATGGGAAGCGGTTGAGAGAAGGAGAAAGAGAGAGAGACTGCTATAAGGAGCTAGTGGGGCATACAAGCTGTATCTAATAAAGAATATTGAAGCAACCTTTCGGTTCTGAGTACATCATTTCACTGGCGACTAGCTTCTGTATTAATGGCAGCCCCACCAAGTAGCCATTGCCACACCTGAAACCATGCTGTGCAGGGAGACGGTGTGTCCTGTGTGGTCTGTGCTACCGTTGAGTAGGGAGGCTGCTCCGTTTTCAGTTTCCTGCTGTGTCTCTGTGAGTCCCTGTGAGTGTTGGGGTGAAGGGGCAACCGCCACGAGGATTGAGGGTGCTGTAAGGAAGGCATGGTAGAAACAGCAAGACAGACACAAGTGACCACAGTTCAAGGGTGTTTATTAAAGATCAAAAGGGGTTTGAAGAACACCTATCTAATACTAAATCTAAAGATGGGAGTAAGCTACGACCATCAAATAATAATAACGCAGTCCTAGTGGTGTCTTGTCAAAATAAAAGGGCCTATACTAATAAACCTATTGCCAATTCTTACTTCTAAATACAAATAATTTGGGAACCAATGTTATGCAAAAGAAAGAAGTGTTCAAAAAATGATATTTCAGGTTATTCAGGCCGTTGGCCTCCCTTAACATAGGACAAGACAGCACACTCGAGCTTAGCACAGTCTCTAGCTACTGTAGCAAAAGGGTGCAGTTCAAACATTAGCATCATGGCCTTCTGTGCCCAAGTCTCTTTGCCTTCCAAAGTCTCTTCTTCCAGAGGGCCTGATGCGACAAATAAACAATAAGTACCTTTCCTCTTAGGATTTCACAAATACTCAATTACTTCAGGTGATTCACTATTCACCTCTGATCCCCCTCTGCCGGGCTCAGATCCCCTTTAACAAAATGTTCGTAGGATGTTCACGTATCCAGTTTCTCAGGTGAATCACAGTTCACACCGAATCCCCCTCAGCCGGACTCAGATCCATTTTAACACAACGTTCAATCAGCCTCCCTCTGCTGGGCTCAGACCAATTTAATCTACTTTGCCATCAACTTTCTTGGCAGTATTAACATCGAAGACTTTCGATTGTGCACAGGAGTTTGCTTGACCCGTCGCAGGACCCCTTCGATGCAAAGTTCTTTGCCACTCTTTCACCTTTGTCAACTCACAGTTGGATACCTTGCAGAGACATTCGAATGAGCATGCATGTGGTGCTGGACCACACTGTCAAAGGTATCGTATCTTGGTTTCAAAGTTCCATCACTCATCTGTTGTTCAATTTTCCTTGCATTGGTTATCACATGCGTTTCATTCACTGTTTGCTTCAGCACTCCTCATACAATGTTGCTGCTTGCAACCTTGGCTTCAACACAGATCGGTCTGGTATCGGTCTCCCCAACTCCCCGGCTGTGTTGATTTCACTGGTGCTGCTTTGTTGTTGGAGCCAAGGACAGTACCACGGCGGCTGGCGATTCTCCTGGCCTTCATATCAACGCAGGAGGGCCCTGGGTGCCTCTGACACATGATGCAAGATTCTTCAGCCTGGTTTCCTGGTCTTACACTTTCTATTCTCGAAGTTTCGTGAAAGTGACGGTTCTTTGTTGAAAAGGTCAAGTTCACTTCCGTCCTTGCCCTCCCCTTCTGTTTTGCCTTCTTTCTCCTCATGTTAAAAACTGCCATCTTGAAACTGCTGTTTCCTTGTGTGCTTTGCCTCGTGTGTTCTCGTGCTCTGCCTTTTATGCGCGTGGGGAAGTGTAATGGAAGTCAGGTGTGTGTGATTGTCAGTAATTGCCTGACCTTGCCTGACCATTGTATTGTGACATGTCAGGTATACGGCTCGGGTGTTAGTCTGTTTTCTCTCATAGCAAGCTGTCTGTGAGAAGGTGTTTGTGTTGTGAAAAGGGGGGTTGAGTTCCTAAATATCCTACCTGGTAGGATGGGGTAAAGGTGTTACAGGGAAGGGGATACTGTGTCTCACCATCTGGTGTCCCACTCTCCGAAGACGCCCCATCCAGGTGATCCTCCCGCGCTGGACCACCCACAGGAACTGGATCCAAAAGGGATGGCCGTGTCCAGGCCACCTGGATGACAGGTCCCCGGGGACTAGTGGGTGTGACACCTTCGGGTTTCTCACAGTGCACCAATCTCCAGTGCATTTTTTAAGTTCCTAGGGCTGCTTGAGCTATCCGTGCCATTGGGCTCTTTCTTTGCTGCAGTGCAGAAGAAAGGTCCTCTGTACATCCTCAAACGTGCCCAGAAAACCTCTGCAGTTTGAATGGATATCCTAGAGTAAAGGACGTCACGACGTGTCCACGTGCTACCATTTTTGGTGGTGTTGTGTTTTCTTTGGAGCACGATCACTTCATCTTTTTCATCTCAGCACTACGTTCAATGATGATCATCTGATCTTCTTCCTCGTCCCAGTAAATATTGCAATAATGGGACAGGAATTTATTGGTGTCAATAAAGGAGTGTTTTGGAGAATTTTTAGTGATTGGATTGTCCTTTTGCATCTGCAAGGCTAACTTAAACAGATAAAGGAAAAGGGTGAAGAAGTGAACCACAATCATGCAAGCAGTCCCACCCCCAAACTATTTTCTTGAAGCCCAGGATGAACCTGCCATACCCTGGAAACGGTGGAAGAGATGCTTTGACCACTATACATGGTTTGAATTTCTCAAGATAAAGGAAGAAGTGCCTACTGATTCACTGTATAGGTAACTATGGCCAGAAGAGGAGGCAGCCAATTTAAAGGAATACGAGAAATGTATAAAGAATTTAGAAAGGCACTATGAGAAGTCTGGAAGCATAGTGTTGGTGCAAGTGCCTACTGATTCACTGTATAGGCAGCTATGGCCAAGAACAGTTTGAGAACCTGCCGAACTTGTCAAAAGAGGAGGCAGACAATTTAACAGAATATGAGAAATGTATACAAATTTTAGACAGGCACTATGAGATTTCTGTAAGCATAGTGTTGGGGCAATACCATTTCGAGAAGAGGAGGCAAGACAAAATGAATCTGTAGGGCAATATATAACTTCATTACAGGATCCAGCATCGGCTTGTGACTTTGGGAACACCTTGCAAGAAAGGTTGCGGGATCAATGTATGCTGGAATGTAGTGACAGCAAGGTGAGAGAAGCGTTGTGGTCCAAGAACAACCCATCCTTAGAGGAAGTCTTGAGGGTTGCGAAGAAAGTTGAACACACTCACAAGTGTGTCAAAGAATTTGGGAAGGGGGTGGAACCAGCAATGAAGAAAGTGGAGAACACACAGCAGATGGATGTGTGGGTGGTGCAAGGTAAACAAGAACAAAAAAAGAAGCAGATTACTAAGAAGAAACCAGACAGAATCAAGGAAAATAAAAAGGGGGAGGAAAGAAAAAAGTACTTTCGTTGCGATAGCTCATATCACTTTGCAAACAGTGATAGGTGTCCGGGGCTCAAGGCAATGTGCAAGAAATGCAATAGAAGAGAGGATTTTATCACTTGCTGCAGGGGCAAAGGAGAATGCGCCCACTGTGTGGTGAGCTGTGTGAGGAATTGGACGAATTCATGTATGTTGTGGAAGACATGTCCAATGTCATTGGATCCGTTGAGGATACAGATGCTGATGCCAAGAAGCCCAAGGGTGTGATTAAAATTGAAGGGAAGGAGTCTCTGCAGCCAAATATACTCTGATGCCTAGAAGACTATTTGAGAGCCACATTGATGGAAGGGTAGTCTTGAATGAACTTGACATCAACCCGATAGTGTATGGTGGGAAACACATTGAATTGGTAGGGTGGTTTTGGACAATTTTGCAATTAAAGGACAGGCGAACCAAAGGAAAGGTGTACGTCTCCAGTAAGGGGTTGCATCCATTGCTAAGTTGGTTGCATCAGAAAAGACTTGACCCCAATGAATAGGAGACAGTGTATTCAGTGGAAGGAAAATAAGTGATGTTTGAAGATTGTAACATACAACATCCTGTGTTTCCAGAGGAGTTGAGGTGTATGGGAAATTGCATGCATGAAAGCAGGCTCACTTCCCGTAGTACACAAAGTCAGTAAAGTGCCCATAAATTTGAGGAGTTAAGTTAAGGAGGAGTTAGAACTGATGGCGAAGCAAAGGCTGATTGGGAGGGTTGACGCCTCAAAGTGGGTATCTCTTTTGGTGGTGGTGCGCAAGCCCAATGGTAAGTTGAAGCTGTGTATTGATTTGCGTTCAGTCAAGAAGTGTATCATCCCAAACAGACATCCTTTGCCGAACATTACTGATATGTTGGGCACCATTAAGGGATCTAAAGTATTAAGTACGTTGGATTTGATGACTGAGTACCATCAGATTGTATTGCATCCTTCCACTAGGAATATCAATGCTTTAATTGCACCAGAGGGGTTATTCCAATGCATGTGTATGTCCTTTGGTTTAGTGTTTGTGACGTCTGTGTTCCAATGGGTTATGTACCAGTTATTTCATAGTGAGGAAGGGTTTTATGCCTTCAAGATGATGTCCTAGTTTATGGCAAGAGTGTGGAAGAACATGATGAGAAGTTGAATAGAGTGGTGGATATTTTTAGAAATGAAGGTCTGATGTTAATTAAAGAGAAATGTAAATTTCATAAAGCAGGGATTCAGTATTTAGGGCATTAGATTTCAGAGCATGGTATACATCCCAAGAAAGGATTAGTTGACAATATTTTGAGTCTCCCCAGTCCGACCAATAAGTAGCAGATTGTGTTGTTCCTTGGGATGGAGGAATACTATTCCAAGTCTATGCCTAATCTTACTTCCAAGAGTCACATTATGAGAAGATTAGTGAAAAAGGGGGTAAAGTTTCAGTGGGATGCCAATTGTGATTCAGAGTTTCAGGAGATCAAGTCAGACTTGAACAAAGCCCCTACACTGAGTAATTTTGACCCGGTGAAGAGGAGCATTTTAACCACTGATGCAAGCAATCAGGGTTTAGGAGCTGTTCTTACCCAGCAGGTACAATGTAGCATTTGCCTATAGGGTGCTTAAAGTGGCAGAAATAAATTATTCCACTCTGCAGAGAAGGAATTACTGGTCGTTAAAATGGTGGTTGAGAAGTGTAGACCTTTTCTATGGGGTACCAGATTTTCTGTTCGCTCCGGCCACAAGTCATTGAAGGAGATAATGACCACGAAAGGTTTGGACAAAGTCTCTTTCAGGATAAGGAAATGGGTTGCAGGTTTACAGGAGTATACCTGGGATGTGGAGTATGTTGCCGGGCATTAGGAATAAAGCAGCGGATTGTCTTTCTTGCTTAACCAATGTGGTAGAGGAGCAGGATTCTGAGGGGGGAGTGATGATCAGGTAAAAGAGGTTAAATAGTGGCTCTATCAGAAGAGGAGTGGAAGAATGCTATGGCTACAGACACCACCATGATGGACGTAAAACAGAAGTTAGAAAGTGGCTTGAGGGGGTGAGCAAATAAGGAAAAGAATGGTTACAGATTATGTGAGGATGATCTTTGATGTGCTGCACCTGAAGGGAAACACGATTTTGATGTGCAACAAGTTATTTCCCACCATAGGAACATGGCTCTGGTGCAGTTGCAGGACCACACAGTCCACCTCCCTGAGGTCATGCTACCACTGGCTTATTTCCCACTCTTCCACTGGTCAGGAGCTTGGCTTCCTCCACAGCACTCCACTAACAGTTGTTGGATATCCCCACCACTTCAGTGTTCTTGCAGCTTTGTGTTCCCAGGTTCGAACTTCCTGGGCTGGGCTGGCTTCGCGCCGGCTGATTTCTCTATTTCCCAGTCACTTCTCACTCTTCTTCACAGTGTAAAGTCAAAGTCCTTCTTTACTGTTGTTGAGATAATCTTCAGGCCTCCTTGGGGCCAAATCTTCTCAGTAACATTGTAAGGCAACCTGTTATTACGCTGTAGGTTTCTTTGGTTCTTCTTCGTCTCGGTCATGTTAATTCATGAATCAAAGGTGGAAGAGACATTACCATAATATACAGTAGTGTTATCATGGATTTCTGATAAGGACTTGGTCCCAAAGGTAACAGGGTTAGGGAGTTCCTTCACAGAACAGGAGTCCTTATCCCCATGATTGGAGACCCTCCCTGTGAGGCACTGCTTTCCACCACCCCTAGGGGGACTATTGGGTAGTGGTCTCTCCTCCCTAGCCTCACAGGGAAGTGCTCCCTCCTGGGGAGAAGTAATGATATTCAGTGAATCGTCACAGTGGTCAAGGGGAAAGTGGAGGTGAAGAGATATCAGAAATGGTGAATGTGATGCAAGATGGCATCATTGGCAGAGCAGGATGGGAGGCTGCTATGGAGGAAGACAGAGAAATGCTGCTGGCTGTACAGAGTGTGGATTCGGAATGGCCAGAAGCGTGGAGATTAAGGGGTGAGGAGAGAGCATATTGGGCTGTGAGGGAGGAGCTAAGTGTGGTAGGAGGGCTATTGTACGGGTGGGATAGGCTAGTGGTTACCATACCATTGAGGTACAGTAGATGGAAATGGCTCATTGTGGGCTCAAAGGAGTGATCAGAACTAAGGCAGTGCTATGAGAAGATTACTGGTGGCCTGGATTTCGCAAGGCGATTGAGAGATGGTGGGACAATTGTGTTGTGAAGGTGTGTGCACAACCTGTGATCAAAGTGAAGGTGCAGAAGGGTGTGTGGGATGAGTTAACAATGGATGTTTTGGGTCCCGTTGATGTAGGGAGGAACCATGGAAAGTTTATTGTGGTGTTGGTGGACTTGTCAAGGCCAGTGCAGTTTAAATTGAAGAATTGTAAGTATGAGAGGGATGGAGAGTGAGGAAGGAAGGGAGGTGTGTTATATAGTTGTCTTATAGATGTTGAGAGAGAAGGGGAGAATGTGTAATACAGAATGTAGCTATTGGTGCCTGGATGCCGGGGGCTGCTACGATTGATCCTCTTCAGTACATGCCTCATTGTGTCATTGCACTTTATAATAAGAACCAATTGTAAATTGTATGGCTTTTTACAGATTTTTTGCATATATTGCGCTGTAAAATGCACCATTCTAAAACATTATTGGAAGAATGTTCTTGGGGATGTAGCCCCTCAGACTACCCTGCTTTACTCATCACTCCCTCTCTATACTCTGTCGGTTGGGCTAATACATGGAGATGTTAATGTGACCCCACTCAAAATATTCACCTGCCACCACTCACCACTCACACTGAATCATTTACATTGTCTTGGCCCCCTCAGAAGCTATCCACCTTCCTTGCACCAAAAGCTGCCTCCATCACTGGCATGAGCATAATAAGCACAGTAGTGTCTGGTACGTTTGGTGTGCCAGGAGCCAGACACTGCCCGCTTTTCTTTTATGTTAGGTGAAAGGTGTGCAGCTTGAGTCAAAGCCTTACTTACATCTAACATCCAGTGCAGCACACAGCGCGCCTCTGCCGCAGCTTGATCATCATGCACAGTGTGCATGAGTGGTAGCCCAGGCTAGCCCAGGAGTCTGTGCTGTGGTCTTCGGGAGCTGGCGGGTGGCGTGCTCTAAACAGTCTCCCACCATTTTGTGTTATGCCACTGCACTCACCAAGTTACAGCCATCAGCTCTAACCACAACCAATCAATGGCCAGCATGAGCCTTCTGTTTTCTAATCCCCTTTGTATTGGAGAAGCCACGGACTGCTCACAGTATTGGGTTATGTTTTGGGTCTATTTGACCTAAAACATTTGACCTAATCACATTTGATCTAATTTATTTGACCTTTTCTTCCAGTCAAAATGTGGGGAGACTCCCCTGCAACCCCCCCCCCCCACTTCCCCTCAACCTAATCTATACGCGTACCCACCCTATATATATATTTAATTAAATTTCCCCCAAAAAAGTTCAAAAAAATTCAATCAAATGTTTTAGGTCAAGTGTTTTTAGGTCAATTATGCTAACACCTTGGGCTATACATGCACTGTAGTCCAAAGTCATCTCCTGTTTTGCATTGCATTTAGCATAAAACGATGTGGCATCATGAGGAGCAGAACACTTTGCACAAATGTAGCAACCTCTGCTGCCATCACACTCAAAATGCTCCCAGCCATACCCATCAAGGGGTAGAGACCACCGAGCTGGCTGGCCAGCCTGACCCACCAAAGCCTGCATCCGTGTGTAGTACAGTGCACCGGATCATTGGGCGAGCCCGAGGGGTTGGTGATGTCTACTCGCTCCTGAGGAGTAGACATCGGGAAGTGTAGTGCGCTGCGCCTATTCATGTAAATTAGATATGTGTTGTGAAATACCCCGATTTCCCCAATTCTTGTTGAACATCGTCATGGCTGGAGAACACCTCTGCATTACGCCCCTTTATGTGATGGGGTTTACTGTAAGTAAGGGCAGGTTTTGCGTCATTTTCCCGACACCAGTCGAGCCCTGAGAGATGATGTCACCTTAATGGAAAGCCTGAACTGAAAATCCAGTGAGCGAGTAATATCCTGTCAAGCACAATGTATAGGACACACCCACGTGGGAAGAGCAGGCAGCAGGTGGATGAGTCTCACGTCTGCTACCAGAAAGCGGAAAGCAAGGATGTGGCTGGCCTGCCTTTAAATAGGGTAGGGTCTGAAGTCAGCGCTCAGTAAGGTTAGCCAGATTTTCAAAACCAAAAACGGGGACAATTTTGCATAGGCGAAGGACATCTGTGCTAACCCTTGAAAACTATAAAACAGACCAAATGGCTAACACCACAGAATGATAAGTAGGTCCGACCACTCCTGATTTCGGCGATATTTTGTATGTATTTAGCTTCTGTGAGCAATATTCTAGCTTAGTTACACATATTTCAAGAGTATTTGGAACGGTTTAATCTAGGACGATTTTCTGTCTTTTTCTGCACAGTGATTAACCACACACATATTATGGTCTGATGGGGACACTACCGAGCCAATGGGTCTATTCCTTTACCTCTTGGAATCAGCCTTCATTGTATCTTCATTATATGGTATATTCCTTCACCCCATGGAGCCCATCCTTCTTTTTATTTGCATGATAGGGTCTATTCATCCATCTGTTTGAACCCATCCTTCATTTAATTTGCATTACATTTCCTCCATTATACATGATCTGCCTTCATCCCACCATTTCAAAACGCGGACCTTCATATCTTATGTTATTTCATGTTTCAGAGCTAGCGGGCCGTCTGTCAGCAGGGCACAATGCTTGTGTTTACACTTTTACACCAGGCTTTCCACATGGCTGCTATCTGATCTGCACTCACCGTTTATCAGAGATTTTCCCTGATAATGATTGTGTTTCAATGCATTTTCTTAAAACTGTGACATTTTACTGTTTTTGCAGAAGCTTGTCAGGTAAAAGAGCACATTTTGTGAAACAGCTGAACTGTTCCCCCAAAATGGGAACGGCTGTTCACCCAAGTGCTCAGTAGTAATGGATCAAGTGCGTGCATGATGCCAGGCAATGGGGATTTTATAGTCAGTCTTTGTCTGTGGAATACACACGCTCTACCATGGCAGAAGGTGGGGGGGTCGGGGCAGGGTGGAGCAGGCAGGGCCATCTTAACAGTTTCTGGGCCTGGGGCACAGACTGCCTTACCCCCCACCCCCCTCAGCCCCCAAACCCCATGCCCTTCATTCACCCCCCTGAAACCAACCCATGTCGCCCCCCTGAAACCAACCCATGTCGCCCCCCCCCCCCAAAACACATGCCCCCTTCCAATCCGCAAAATGAAGCAACTCGTCTAGGCTTTAAATGGATTATCTAGTTGCTAATAAAATATAAACATTACACATCTCTGTGACCAGTTTCCCCAGAGGGTGCCATATTGAAAATATGTTCACTTTGTTTTTCGAATAATATATAAATGTTGTAAGAAAATAAAGGAAAACTATTTATAAGCAAATATTTAATTAATAAAATGATAACCTAACAGTTCAACCTGACCGTTTTTTTCTGTATGAATGTGCCCAAAGTACATGCCCTTGGAAAAACATGACATGACTAGGCAGCAGGGAAAACAAAAAGGCATGTAACAAACATCAAAATTCACTTAGCATTTCCGTTCATGCCCACACAGCAGACAAATTCAGTACCCAGTGAGTATATGCTTTCCACTGCCCAATGCTGATTTTCCGGAAACACTGCCAATATTAAACTATAGATTTCCATCTAGATTTGCATATTGCAAAATTATGTATTTATTTATTGTGTCTGGTTTCAAACAAACCTTTACAATATCACACAGTAAATAAGGGCCTAAATAGAGTAATACAAGTTCATAAGTTAAAAAAAATTAACTAACATATTAATGCCTTCACATTATTATGCTAAAACATAAAACGTATTAATTTTAAAAACCTTCATTAGTATAATTGACATAGCTTTAAAAATCTTACAATGACAAAGGTTAAGGCTATAGATCCACTCCTCTTCCCCCCACCCCCCCAGCATTGTCCGACAGAGATTATCTATATCTACCCAGGGCAAATTGTACACAAATTTACCAAAAATCAAAATGTGCTGTGACATTAAGGCGGGACAAAATAACAATACGTGTTTCAAATCTTCCTTCACGCCCAGGTTTCTACAAAACCTGCAATATGCCATCTCCTTTGGCAGGCCATTACGTATGCACACAATATTATTTGTTGCCAGTAAATTGAATCGAAACCTCATGAAAAACATTATTTTGAACCCTATCTGGGAATTTCAGCATGTAGGGCTCATATTGGCCCGCTCTTTTGTTAGCAGAACCCAGGTGTGCATACAATGTAAATCTCCCTACTGCATCACTCATAGCTATCCAGTCTCTCAATAACGCTGTCAATTTAACATTACAAGGATTTGCGACCAAGATATCCTTGGTCACAACCAAGACGAGAAGCTGTTTAGACCAGTACTCAACAAACTCTCTTGTAGGAAGACAAGTCAATGTCAGAGTTTCTCTACATATATGTGCATTCAGAGTACTGGATGGAGAGCATAAAAGCTTCCGATACAAAGCCAATTGTTTCCATAATAATCTACTCTGGAGAGATTGAAGTCCCAGTTCTCGTTATATAACCACTAATGGGACACACTTTGGAGAAAAAACAACACCCTCCTCCAAACCGAGGCTTCTTAGTGATCCAGTTCTGGGCAATGCCGCAGGGCCGCCAAGTCGAAGCAGGGTAACTGATGTTACCATTTGGCAGGCCAGCGAGAGGGGCAGCCCCCCCCACTCTAAGCCTGCTCCTCTCCCCCCATGGACACAGAGACACACACAGTCTCTGCCACACAATGCAAGGGAAGGGTGAGGTTTGAACAATCACCTCACCCTTCCCAAAGCAACAAGGTGCTAATGCACCTGGAAGTAACAACAGTCAGGCAGGGCACAGGTTCAAAGACCTGCCCCTCCCCTCAGGGGGGGCAGACAGTCAGCTACACCGGCCTAGGGGCTGGACTACAGCCCCCACTACACACAACAAAGACCCAGGGCTCCCCTGGGTCTGATAAATAAGAGCAGCAAGCTCTAAGAAATCACTATCTGTTTGTGGACCCTGAACGAGGACCCAAACAAACAGGAGGTTTGCTGTTTACTCGGCGTCCTCCAATCTTTGCTTCTTTACCACAAAACCCTCCCACCCTACAAAATAAGGGAGAAGAACAAAGAAAAAACAAAGCAGGACACTGGATGGTGACCACTACAAGTCGTGGGACAATAAGGCGGCACGGGCCAGAGGGGGTAACCTCAGGACCCGGTGCCCAGAATTATGATATTATTATGATATGTGATTATCGTTATTCCCATACCATATCTGCACAATAAAATCCTACAGCCTTTTATTGCCAACACTTGACAAACTTTGTGCTCCAACTTATTTACAGGTGAAGGTAAGGGTTTGGCCATTTGTAAGTGCATGCATATGGGTTCAGCAGTCAACCCAACAAACAGTTGGGAAGAACTTCCATCCCATAACACAGCTTCGGGACAACTTTCCCAATATAAAACTTTAAAACTGGTGCTAAAGAAAACTTTCAGAATGTATTTATCTTCTTCATCTTCTTCATCTGAGCGGCTAGCATTATGACTTTCTTAGTTAAAGGTTCTCGGTAATAAGTCTTACATGAGTGATCAAAAATAATAAGATTATCCGTAATTTCCAGTCTTTCACCATTAATAAACCAACCAAACTTGCATGTCTTGTCCTTGCTACAAAACGTAATTACTTTAGTCTTTGAAGGGTTAATGTCTAATTTGTTATCCCCCATATATTGCTCAAAAGTCGTTATCGTATGCTGTAGTCCTATCAGTGGCTTATCTAAAAGAATAAAATCATCAGCGTATGCTAACCACGCCAACTTAGGGGCCGATTCATGGAACAAACGTGCGCCGAAAATCTTCACGCAAGCATGCGCAAGCATGCGCAAGCGGAAAAAAACAGGCGCACGCGCACGCGTGCGATTCATGGAAGTCCCTGCGCGTGTTCACCGCGGGATGTGCGCCAAACCCGTGCATGGCGCACAAGTCACTGCAACATCGCGAAAGGCGTGCGCGACGCGCACAGTGAAAGCGCACAACCTCAGCCCACACACCAGAAAGTGGGCGGGACATGGGGCGTAACACGCGGAATGGGGAACAACACGCGAAAATAAGGGCGTAACTGGGGATGTACTGCAGGGAAGCAGACGGAACGCCCACACGCACTCGAACCACATGTATTCATGGAATCGAATAGGGCAAAGCCACGCACAGCCAAAGACACGCACAAGCTGAAACACGGCCGCCACACGAAGGCAGGCGGTAGAGTCCCAGCGCATCAAAAAAGTGGCGCGCGGGAAGTTAAATACGCGATTGAGCGGGGTACGTGGATTTCAGGGGTGCGCGAGAAATTCTACACGTGATTGGCCTGGGTACGTGTATTACAGGGGTGCGCGAGAAAATCTACACGCGATTGGCCTGGGTACGTGGATTCCAGGGGTGCGCGAGAAATTCTACACATGATTGGCCTGGGTACGTGTATTACAGGGGTGCGCGAGAAAATCTACACGCGATTGGCCTGGGTACGTGGATTTCAGGAGTGCGCGAGAAATGCTACACGCGATTGGCCTGGGTACATGTATTACAGGGGTGCGCGAGAAAATCTACACGCGATTGGCCTGGGTACGTGTATTACAGGGGTGCGCGAGAAATCCTACACGCGATTGGGCCTGTGCGAGTGGGGCAGTGTATTACGTGGGTGTGCGGGAAGTTGAAGAGGTGAATTGCCAGTGTGGGTCCTCCCAGGTCTCCCCTCTACCCCCTCCATGACCTCTGCAGGCAGCCCACACCACAGGGGACTACCCTGCACCCCTGTCATGTCCCGCAGGCAGCCCATCCACCATGGGCATGCCCCCCAGCCAAGCCACATGTCCCCTTGCACCCCCACCCCCCAGCACTGTGGGGCACCTGCCAGCAGGCCCCCAACCATGTCCCACTCATGTCCCCTTGCACCCCCACCCCCTAGCAGGCCCCCACTCATGTCCCCTTGCACCCCCACCCCCCTGCAGGCCCCCACTCATGTCCCCCTGCACCCCCACCCCCCAGCACTGTGGGGCACCTGCCAGCAGGCCCCCAACCATGTCCCACTCATGTCCCCTTGCACCCCCACCCCCCAGCAGGCCCCCACTCATGTCCCCTTGCACCCCCACCCCCCTGCAGGCCCCCACTCATGTCCCCCTGCACCCCCACCCCCCAGCACTGTGGGGCACCTGCCAGCAGGCCCCCAACCATGTCCCACTCATGTCCCCTTGCACCCCCACCCCCCAGCAGGCCCCCACTCATGTCCCCTTGCACCCCCACCCCCCAGCACTGTGGGGCACCTGCCAGCAGGCCCCCAACCATGTCCCACTCATGTCCCCTTGCACCCCCACCCCCCAGCAGGCCCCCACTCATGTCCCCCTGCACCCCCACCCCCCAGCACTGTGGGGCACCTGCCAGCAGGCCCCCAACCATGTCCCACTCATGTCCCCTTGCACCCCCACCCCCCTGCAGGCCCCCACTCATGTCCCCCTGCACCCCCACCCCCCAGCACTGTGGGGCACCTGCCAGCAGGCCCCCAACCATGTCCCACTCATGTCCCCTTGCACCCCCAGCAGGCCCCCACTCATGTCCCCTTGCACCCCCACCCCCCAGCACTGTGGGGCACCTGCCAGCAGGCCCCCAACCATGTCCCCTTGCACCCCCACCCCCCAGCAGGCCCCCACTCATGTCCCCCTGCACCCCCACCCCCCAGCACTGTGGGGCACCTGCCAGCAGGCCCCCAACCATGTCCCACTCATGTCCCCTTGCACCCCCACCCCCCAGCACTGTGGGGCACCTGCCAGCAGGCCCCCAACCATGTCCCCTTGCACCCCCACCCCCCAGCAGGCCCCCACTCATGTCCCCCTGCCCCCAGGTCCTGACGAAACGCAATCATGGCAGTAATGGGCAGCATACCCAGCACAAACACCCAGCCAAGGATTGCATCCACCCACATAGTAGATGCAATTACATGATACAACCCCAATGGCAAGTATGTAAATGAACACATGTCCCTCACACACACATACACAATGGGTGCAAGTGAATGTCAAAACCCATATCATGACATGCATGAAACCAATGAGAAAATACCACAAATGTAAGTAATAAATATATGTATTAAAGATGAAAATGAAGTAAAGAAATAAAACACACAACAATGGGGATGACAAAACAAATGGTCCATGTCCGAGAACTAATAGAAAAAATCAAAAAACAAAGGAATCCAAAAACTAATGTAGTCCAAAGCAAAATAATGGGGGGAAAAATAAGGAAAAACCATTGCCTCATGGTGAACACAAATATAAATCCAACAAATGTTTTCCAAACATAAAACTATGTACAAGAATATCCCAGGGTCCATGAGCCCAACACCATAAATTAAACCTACTACTACTAACTAATAATAAAAATATATACAGAAAAGTGGCCATTGTCCGAGCGGTCCAAAAAAACTTAAAAAATAAAGGAAACCTAACACTAACTAACTAAAGAACTATATACAATGGCAGCGGGCAAGTCCTGCGGCTCACTCTGTAATGTTGCCGGCCAGGGCATCCTCGAACTCCATGTCGATGTCCCGGAGGCGGGACTCTGTCCTGGCCCCGAGGTCTCGCAGGGACAACCCCGTGTCCACCTCAAACTCCCTGCGAGCTTCCTCGAGGCACTCAGCCCGCCTCAACGCCCGACGCATGGAGAACTCCGCCCTGACCATGGTGAGCCGCTCCTCTTCCGCCCGCTGCCGCTCCGCACCTATCCGCTGGACCAACTGCTCCCACACGGAAGACACTGCCATCCCAGGGTTCTCCTGCCCTCCGGCCGATGCCTGCCCCTCTGATCTTGATGGCCCCGAGCCATGATGCCTCCCACGTCGAGCCTGCTGCTGCCTCCGACGCCACTGCCTCTGCCAGCACGACGGCATCCAGGCTGATGGAATCCACCGATGCCGTCGTGCACGTGCCCTGCCAGATGATGCCGGCACATCCTCCATCTGCAGGGGGACAGTTGCTGGTGTGTCCACCCCTGCTGGACCTTCGACTCCCGACTGTGGCAGGGATGGGGTCCCCACCGAGCTGGCTGCGTTGGTCGGGGCAGGTCCACAGGGGGCCCTGGTGGCATCTGGGCCGGAAGACGGCATGGAGCACGACTGGCGCATAGCCTCCACAGAGGAGGAGAGGGTCGCCAGAAGGCCACACACATGTAGGAAACCCCCGACCATGGCGGCTCCCAAATGGTTCACGTACGCACGGTGCTCTTCGTGATGATGTGCATGCTCCTCCCGGGAAGCATGCACCTCATCACGAATGCCAGCCGTGCGCAACGCGACACCAATCAGGAACCTCTCCACACGCCCAGGGGTCCCCTCGTCCGCAGGTAGAGGAGTGTCAGATGACATGGACATCTCCCCTACCTGCGGACGGGCCTGGGATGGGGCATCCCTGCTGGTGCATGGTGGTGCAGTCACAGTGTCAGGGACAGTGACATGCACAGGCACCTCCACGGCGACCTGTGCTGCCTCCTGCCCCTGGCCCTGGACTGCACCACTTGCACCAGCGGGGATGCCCCCACCAGGCCCCATGTGTGGCTCAGTAGCGGCCTCCTCCCCCTCTGTGGAAACCACCAACCTGGATGTCTCCACGCCGTCTTCTGCCGGTGCAAGCCCCTGTGGGGGCTCACCCACCCCTTCCGCTGCAGCCGTGGTGGCATCCCCGCCGCTCTGCTCCACAGCGCCTTCTCCGCCCTCTTCTTCACTTGCCACTGTGTAGAGGGAGACATAGAACACAAGCATCAGGGTACTGTACAATGGTCCCCTAGACAGGAAGCAACAGCAGATGAGTGGCACTGTCATACATCACTTCCATCATGTCCCTCCACAACACATGGGTCAGTGCAGGCAAAACACATACAGTAACAGGCATGGCGCATGCCATGGACATTGGCATACATGACCAAGGGACTCATGATTCATACAATGTTGGTTTTAAACTCACATGCATCATGGGTCTTGCCATCACATGCACACACCTCACCGTAGTTCCATCCATTTGGCCTCGTACACCACAGACGCAGTGGATACAAGGATGACTAGGCTGCATCAGTGAATCTGAACATTGTCACAGACATGTGTCATGCATCCATGGCAGTTACAAGTCACAGACACGCAGTTCAGACACACACACATGGGCACCATACGTGTACATGGGACCAGCACCCATCCCTCACCCCCACCCATGTCCAGGAACAGAGACTGCCATGCTTCCATGTGTCCATTCCGCACAGAGCCCCCCATGTTGCAATAGAACACATGCACCAACCATGTGGTTCACACATCACTGTACTCACATGCCTGACCATGATGTCCCTGCACACACACATACGTACATGGCCTATGTCACACATACAGGCAGGTATCAGACAACCAGCACACTGCAACATGCCCTGTCTCACACAGTAATGCTTGGCCACTTACCGGCCAACTCCAGATGGGTCTGCTTCCGAAGGATCTGGGCGTGGAGCGCTGGGTCTACACGTTCCAGGACCCTCATCTGGATGTCACTCAGGCGTGCCCGGCCCCCCTCCGCGAGGCGCCGGGCCTTATTGAGGGTCCTGGACCTCAAGTCCTCCCAGCGCTTCTTGATGTGCTTGATGTCGCGGGTTGCCACCCCCTCCGCGTTGATGGCAACCACTACATCGTCCCAGATCCTCTCCCGTCCTTCCTTGTTGGCGCGTGGTCTTCCGAAGAGGGCATCATAATGCCCCAGGACATGCTCCACCAGGACACCAACTTCCTTCTCACTGAAGCTGGTGGCCCTCTGCCTCTCTGGCTGGGGGTCGCCACTGGTCTCAGATGGTGCTTGCCCCGACATGGCGACCCCCGAGGCAGGCGTGGGTGGGCAACTGGGTCCTGGGGCTGGGCTGTGGAGCGATGGTATCCCAGTCGGGAGTCTACTGTTCCAGCAGGGGTCGACACAGCAACTGGACCCCTGCAGATGGCTGATGTGCAGGCACCAAATGGCAGGGCACGGTGGCAGCAGGCAGGCAGGCAGGCAGGCAGGCAGCAGCAGATGGCACGTGGGAGGCTGCTCGGGGCACTGGGGGGCAGTGATTCGGCCTTCTGGGCAGGAGCGTGGTCTTCCGTGTATATTCGCGTGGCCAGCTTGATACGGAGTGATTTGGCACGTGAAAAATCTGCACGTCAGCGTGTAATTCGAGGAAAGACCCGTAGCGCGTAAGCGCGTCTGCACGCATACGCATTTTCATTGGACCAAAGGCCCTCAGCGCGTGAGCGCGTCTGTGACGTGTCTGCGAGGGTGTATCCCTCATTGCACGTGATGACAGAACACACGTGGATTTCAACCAATCGCGTGTGAAAGTTCACGCCACCCCGGAACACACGTACCCAGGCTAATCGCGTGTGGAACTACCCGCACACCCGGAAAAACACGTACCCAGGCTAATCGCGTGTGGAAAACTGCACGTCCGCGTGTAATGCGCGTAATCGCGCGTGAAAAACTGCACATCCGCGTGTAATGCGCGTAATCGCGCATGAAAAACTGCACGTCCGCATGTGACGTGACGAGCGCGTGCGTTTCCCTCAGCACGGGTTAAAGGTGAGCGGGCCCAGCAGTTAGCTGTACGTGCCTTCCGTGGAGACCGACCGACGTGTGTTGCTGCTTCCAGTTGTTTCGCGCGCCATCTACTTCACAGCTCTCAAGGACGTATCTCTTCTTTTGGCGGGGGTATTGGCTACGCGTGTTTTTCTGCATCGCGCTAGTCAGACGGTGAGTCGCAAACGCTCCTTTTCCCACTGCGGGTGCCCCTGTGTATTGCACCCATTTTCGATGTCATCGTAGCCTGCGTGTCCCACGCGTACGCGTTATTCGTGTTACTGGGTGCCACCGCGTACTGCGGGAGGTCAACTCCACGCACGTAGGCTGCAGGGTTGCGTGCACGGTTTTACTGCAGCTTTGGGGTGCCTGAGCGTTGCGTGACCCGTCACCACATCACCGGGGTCACATACAGCCTTGCAGGTGCAGGGGGGCTGTTAACATCTTGCTTCCCACCCCCTTCACCCCAATTGCCCAGGTCAATTGTGGTGTACACCTCCCATTGGCACCACTCCATCTGTGCCAGCACTATTACATCTGTGCCATGGTTGGGAGGCCACCAAAGGTGAGGGGCGCCTCAGCTGGGCGTACTCCTCGTGGCGGGCGTGGTCGGGGACGTGGCCGTGGTGACCAGGGAGTAGGGGGACTCCAGGGTGTCCAGGGCAGCCACAGAGGGGGAAGAGGCAGGGGTGCGCCACTTGAGCACAATGTTGTGCCATGTGTTGGTGCAGCCATGCCACCACCCCCTGTGGTTCCGGGGGATGCAGCTCCTGCATCTGGCACTGGCACCCGTATGACCCAGCAGTCCGTTCCATCGACTGCCACGGGCCCAAGGGTAGCGGTAGCTGCAGGTGCAGCTGTGGACACCGCCACCCAGGCTCAGGGTCTGCCAGCGCAGGCTGCGTTGGCACTTGAAGAGCCCTTGGTAGATCTCCAACAGGCCAGGGGGGAAACCATAGGGGGACGCCGGGCTGCTCAGACCAAGACACGTGTCCCTGGGGCAGTCATGTCATCTGCTGCCCCGAACAGCGGGTGTTGGCAAGTGCAGGGGCAGATGCACCCAACAGCACCCCGGTTGTGAGTCTGCCAACCAGGACCGTTGCGGTCAATGACCCTGCCACAGCTGATGTTGCTGCGCAGGGTCCATTAGTGGGCACCCAGCTGCCACTGACACAAGTCAGGCCTTTGGTCATCCCTCCACCTGCCACTCCCTCGGCTCAATCCACCGAACCCACTGGCCATACTGGTCAGGGCGGCATTAGCCAGCCAGGGTCTGCGCCACAGTCCAAGAGGAGGAAGGTTGCACCTGCAGCACAGGCTGGGACCCCACACACAGCCACGACCTCCTGCACGTCGAGGAAGAAGCCTTTCTGTAAGCAGGAACTGGACTTCCTCGTGGACTACGTGCGGGGACACAGCCGTGACATGCTAGTGGGTGCCAATAGTCAGACTACGGCTGCCCAACGTGACACCCACTGGAAGCATGTTGCGGAACATGTCAGTTCATTCGGCCATGAGGTGCGCACGGCGCAGGAGTGCAAAAAGCGCTGGAATGACATCAAGCGCAGCACTAAGGCTAAGCGTGCCTCAAATTACAACTTGACTCTGGTGACTGGCGGTGGGCCTGCACCAGAGGAGGAAGAACTCACTCCGCATGAGGCTCTCGTTGCGGAGTTCATACCACCAGAATTGGTCGAAGGTGTGGGAGAGATGCTGGACTTTGATGCCCAGTCCAGTGAGTGTTGATGCGTAGTTGTTGAGGACGTGTGTGTTTCACTTGTGGGATGTGTTGTGCATGATTGCTGCTACATGTGACGTGTACATGGTTCTGATGTGTAAGTAATGCAATGCTACCGTCATGCATGTCTCCTCTGCCTGCATGCGGGACTCCATGTAGGCATGCTCCCTTGCCCCTCCTCCGCCACTCTGCACCCCAGTTCCACCTTTGCACTGGTCTGCTACATTCTTGCCAATGTGTAGTTTCTTGTTCATGTGTCCTGTGTAGATGCTAACTTCCAGCTTAGAAACTGCCAGACATATGCCGTGTGGTACAGCCTTAGTACTCGATGCAGGGTATCCCACTTGTACTGTGCATGGGTCAGATGTCCCGCAGGGACATGAGTGCCCATTAATGCTCCATGTGCATTGCACGCATGCCCCTATGTGTCCTTGACTGGATGATCACTGTAATATGAGTCCTTGGTTACATACATTGCCTGCCATATTATCGGCCTCCCCATGTCAACTGTGGCTCAGTCCTGCGTTGCACACATGTTTAGGCAATGACAATCTGTGTGGCTCACAGGCCTCAGCCTGTTCAATGGCCAATGACTCTGTCCAACTCTTGTCGTGTCTTCTTCACACGTGGCTGGCCTCCGGATCTTCCATCATGTGTCCTGCCCACTGTCCCAGCATCATTAGCAGTGTTGTAATTTGATTCACATTAAGCTGTTGATGCCAGTCAACACTGCTTGTCAATACACAGGTGTATGGGCAGCCTTTTGATACCATGCTAGGCATCCCTGCTTTGGTACTGGGGTGGAGGGGTGCTTGGCTGCTAGACATGGTACACATTGAATACACAATGCACGTGATGTCTGAATTTGACATTGCACTGCCTTCACATTTCCTGGCACACACCATGGAGTGCTTGTACATGTAGGTAGTGAGTGGCGTACACATTTTCAGCACTGCATAGACCCACTTCCATGCAAACTGCCACCTTTCAACAGGTCTGATCACAGTGGCTATTCAAAGTAGACCCAGCATGCATGCCAGGTCATATGTTGTGTGTCACATGTCTGCCGGATGCCTTTGCTGTCGGTGTGTGTGTGTGTTGTGTGCTTCTGACATGTGTAGTGACCTTTTCCTCTCTATTTTTCAGGTGATGACGCAATGGATGCAGAGGATGGTGTTGTCATGCCAGACACAGAGTTGGTAAGACCACATCAACCCGGCACTAGTGGGGGTCGTGGGGTGGTAGGCCACGAAAACCCCCAAGTGCTGCAGTCCATCCTGTCTCTGGCTGCCTATGAGTCCAGCCTTGATGACGACTCTGACGTCCATGTTGAGTTGGATGAGCATCAAGTCCATGTGTCAGGGGTGAGTGATTCTGATGTGGACACTCCTCTATCTGCGACACCTGCACTGAGGGATCAGACAGTCTTGGTTCCTCCGCCCGTGGTGGATCGGGACGCAGGGTCACCCTCCACACCAGTCACTGATGTGCCTGGGACATCACGTCGACGGGGGCATGTAGTCGTGCAGCCGCAGGCGGTGCCAACACAGCGAGGACCTCCGGTCCTTGGGTCCCGCAGGGGTCAAGCCCGGCAACGCGGTCGCCGCGCGCAACCGCTGTATACTGAGTGGGAGCAAGACATGACTGCCAATTCCGAACGGCAGGGGGCAGCAATGGAGAACATCGCTGACAGCATGGAGCGTGTGGCCCGATCTGTGCTCCCCCCTGCTAGGCAGGTGCTTCTCCAGCAGCAGGCGGCACGGTCCACGGCCCGCTCGCTCAGGCTGGGCATGGCGGCCTCAGACAGGGCACGCCAGGCTGAAATGTCGTCTCTGCGTCAAGCAATTGCTGCTCACGCAGAGGCGCACATGGATGCCCTGAGGGAGGAGTATGCCTCCCTCAGATCCGCTCTGGGTGTCCTTATGATGTCCCAGAGGCAGCAGGCAGAGGAGAGGTTTGCACAGCTTGAGCGCACCATCTCGGCTGAGCTACAGGCTTGCCGGGAGGTGCAGCGGTTGTCCAGCCAGGCCTTGCAGGAGGAACTCCGTGTTACACGTGCTACCTTGCAAGAGGAAGCACGTGTATCACGTGAGGTTCTGCATGCAGACCTATGTAACATCGCCACACAGAACCAGGCTCACCTGTCCGGCAGACTTGCTGCCGACGAGGGGCAAGCTGCGGCTAGGCGTGGCCAGGCTACTGTGCCACGTCCTCCTTTCCAGGATGAGCCAGACTCGGACGACCATCTATCTCCCACATAGGTCGTGCTGTGCAGGCGTTGAGCCCATGGAGGTATTTTTTTTTGGCTCAGCATCATCGCATGTGGATGTTGAGCAGCACCCCGTACCTCCCCCCTCCTGGGTGCCTCCCCACCCCCCCGGGTCGTATGTGGCCATTTTTGATTTTTCTTTTAGTTTAGTTAGTTAAGTTTCTGTTTGATAGTTAGTTTAAATAGGTAATGTAGGTTTTCCATAGTTAGTGTAATTAGTTAATAGTTGAGTTAGTTTAAAATTTGTAGTCTATTGTGCTTTCATGTGACAGTGCGGTGCCTTGTGGTTTTTGAAGGCATCCACTGTCTGTTCCAGCTGGACCCTTCATGGTTGTCTTGTGTATGTGTTTGCTGCTTGGGTTCCTTGACTCACATATGCCACTCCTGCCTCCCTTATCCATGGGCTCGCAAGGATGGTTCGGTGTTACAGAATTTTACACAAGGGCTTTGGACTGTCATATCTGTGGCATGTCTGGTGCTTTGTGACTTGTGTTGACACCCCTAGTGGGGATGATTTAGGTGTAATTGTCCACTGTTCAGCTTTTGCTAGATGGGGTGTGTCATGATTAATGTGGACATTGATTGCTATGCATTGTGTATTATGTCTCATATCTTTCCTGTACACGTGCCTGTTGCAATTCATGCTGTAGATAGTGTTCCACACTTTGGAAGTCAAAGACGGACTGATGGTGTGATTTGTGATGTGACTCTCTGACATGGTCAAGTAATGAGATGCCTGATGAGACACACACAGATCACTTTGATGCATTAATCATTTGTTTCATGCACTTTCTGCAGGGGGATGAGGCACCAGAGCACCTTTGCCAGCAGACATGGCCCATTGGACGACGGAATTCCTGACCCGTTTGTTGGTGCCCACATGCACATGTGTGCACGAGCAGAGCCACAGTGATTGCAGACCCACATCCTAGAACTGCTGACATGTTCCAAGGAACTCCAGGCAAGGTGAGCATCACAGGGGGGCCACGACACAGCAAAGCTTGCACCAGGCGAGTTGCACATGCAGGCTTAGTCACAGCACTGAGGGTGAGCTTAGACGAATATTGGTGTTGAAGCACACAATGCAGCTCAGATGTGTTTGTGGACTGATGGCTGTTGATAGTAGGGTTGTCTGGGACACATGCAGGGGCAGTGGCACATACCCTGCGGTACACCAAGGTTCATTGAGGCACTTGTATCAACCATGTAGCCTTCCGAGACATGGAAAGGGGCAGCTCACAGGGACATACAGCAAGGGACATACTTGGGTGCAGTGCATGTCTATTCCACGTACTTCATGATAAATGCACTGCCAACTTTGTTTTGGTCATGGTGGTACGCAACTTGCTCTGTAGTCATGGCTTGCCATATGGGTCTGTCTGCTTACCCAGGGAACATTGCATGTTGTGTGAATTGTGACACATTGGTGTTCCATTTGCCACGCACCCACCAGCGCCTGACTTACTGCATTGACTGTGTATGACCTGTCACAGGGGTGATGTTATATATGGGTACGAAGCATCGAGCACTGATTGTCTGTTTGTAGAGTAGTTTGTTGCTATGGGGCATGTTTTGTGTTGTGTTTTCGTGTAATTGGCACATACAGGTTGTTGACTGTGTCTCTCTTTGCAGCATTGCAGTGCTCCTGTAACCGGCCCTGAGAGTGCGCAGGCAGGAGGCCAGCACTCAAAACCAGAGCTAAGTGTCTTGTTGTTTTCCTTGCAAACTGCCCTGCATAGGCTTGCTGGGGAGTGTACTGATGCACGGATGTATGTGTGGTCCTATTTGGTATGTTTTTTTCCCTAATCACCCGTGATCCTATGCAATTATGAAACCTGTACCCTCTACCCGGTGTTCCTGCTTCCCGTGCCTATCCAAGCAACGTTCCCTGACCCTCTTTCCCCACTGGGGTTGCGGATGCCTGTGTAAGCCCCGAACTTGCAGGCGCCAAAACCCTAGAGGGGGTGGTTGGTTCGTACCACTCCTGAGCCTGGACTACAGAAGGCCATGACAATGATGTCCAAGTTTGTTTGGATTGTGTATGTGTTCATGCAGGTTGTACATTTTCGTGCATTCCCTAGTTTCATGTGTCATTCCTCCTCCCCTCACCTGCCACTCATTCCAGTCATCCAGTGTGTCTACACCTGTCCCGACTGCATATCCCTGAACCTCATTCCCCACCATGATCTCAGGGGCCTGTGTGAGTTTGACCTTGCAGGCACCCGGGACATGGTGTGGGTGGTTGTTTCATGAGACTCCCGCGCCTGTACAGGGGACCTGTGACAGTACACATCCATTCATGGTGCATCATCCTATGTCATGTACCACACATGTCTCACATCCTGTCGTGACATTGTTCTGCTGTGCTACCTTGGTTGTTGCATCATTGTGGTAGTACTTGGCGTTTGTGAGGTACTGCTACGTCAAGTCATCTACTGGAGGGTGTTTGGGTTCGTTTTCATGCCTTGGATTTTGTGATTTTGGAAATGAGTGTGGATTTTGAGGGTTCAGGCATCTTTTTACACACAAGGTGGGAGATGGACACGAAGGGTAAAGGTGATCCTGTGGCCAGGTGGAAATGAGGGTTGGAGGCTCCATGACCCAGGTGCAGTTGTTCAGCGGGTCATGGTCATTTGCGCGGGAGGGGGGGGTTGTTGTTGATAGTTGCATTGCCCTGCAGTGTGATGGGAACTCTGACATTGTAATGTTGTTGTCCTATGTACATGTTGTGTTCTGCTGATCAATGCCTGTTCATGTGTTGTGTTTTCCTTTCAGGTGCGAGGGGATAGTTGTGGTTTGACATGCTGGGGTGTACACATGGTGGATGTTCACATGTGATGTGTAGGGAACACTGATGGTCACTTGAGTGCACATGCATATGTGGAGTGCATGTCCCTGCAGAACCACACACTTGCACTCAGATGCACTCCATGTACTCCCACCCTTGCATTTCCACGTGTACACTGTTTGCCTTCTGGTGCCCACTGTGTCCCGGCAGCACATGTTCTGTGACCGATTATGGTTCCAGTACATGCCAAATTTGATGTTTGATGTAGTCTGTCACTTAGATGTGATGCTCAGGGTGTGCATCACATGCAATGGCTGTTCACTGTGCTGTGCGCTGAGCAGTGTGATGCAGGAGTGGGACACTGCACACATGAGCTGCAGTGTTGATTTTGCAATGCATAATGTGCATATAGACAGGCATTCATTGTGATGTTACGTCTACGACTGTTGCAATGCATTTGGAAACGACTTATTTTGGGTGGGACATTTTGTTGGTCTGTCATTTCATCTGATTCCGGGTCAGGCATCATTGTCCGATGCCACTGTACATTTAGGACATGGCAATGTGTACCTTATTGTTACTGCGTCAGTGTATGGGTATTGCTTGCCATGTCATGTTGATGTTTGGGAGGGTTTGAGTGACATGACAGTGATGGCCATGGCCTGTTTTGCAGGTGTGTGTGATGCACACCTTGCATGTCCAGGTCATCCGCTTCTCAGAGCAACTAGCTGGGGGTAGGTTTCTCTCCGCAGCAGGGCCCTCCCCCTGGAACAGACTTCCTGCCTGACTTGAACTTGAGGGGAACCATCTCCAGTTCTGGAAGCACCTCAAGACCTTCCTCTTTGCTTCTGCTTACTCTCTGCCTCTCCCTTGCAGAATTCTTCACTGGAACTGCACAGGAGCTGCTACTGGGACACTCTCACCAACCTCGGTCCCTGGCCCAGCCACTGTCCACTTGCACTGCCACCCTGGCAACCCCTGCACTGCAGTACTGTCTCTCTATCCCTACAGCCCTCCCTTCCCAGCACTTGTCTGCACTTATCTTTGCAGTTGCCACCAGGCGACCTATGTATTATTCTTTTGGCCTACTTCCCCTGTACTGGACTCCCCCCCACCCTTCCCCTTGCACTTTTCCCTTCCCCCTACCCCTGCACTTGCACAATCTCAATGACACCTGGCCTAGTAGTACCGTTCTCTGTGTTCCCTTGTTCCCCCCCCCCTGCCTCATTGCGCCTTGGAATACTTGTGTATGGCCCATGTCATGTCACATGTCATATGTGTGCATTTTGGTTGCACAGGATAGCTTGTGTTTAAGTAGCTAGGGATGCAGACGATGTGGCACTTCCATGGCAACTATCTCAGGGTGGTAGGGTTGTGACAGTTGACTGTCACTTTGTCATCATCGATTGTCACCTGGTATGTGCCAGGCCTGTGTGCACTCCGCAGGGGTGGGAGTTTAGGTGAAAAATGTGGCCACAAGCTGGGTCCGGGCTTCCTCGCCACGTGCCCTGTCCCCTCCCATGGGCAGCGCCTGTGCCTGTGGTTGGGGATGTGGGGGCACCACCATGTCCACCGGGACGCCCTGCCGTGTTGCAACATTGTGCAGGACACATGCTGCCACAATGATCCTGCACACTACTGGTGGTGCATAGAGTAGTTGCCCACCAGAGCGGTCAAGGGAGCGGAAACGTGACTTGAGCACTCCGAATGTGCGCTCCACTATGCCCCTGGTTGCAATATGGGCGGCGTTGTATCTTACCTGGGGTGTTGTGGTGGGGTTCCGGATTGGCGTCATCATGTGGTTGCTCAGAGGGTAGGCACTGTCCCCTGGGGAGGTGATAATAATTGAGATTATTAGGGTTGGGATATTTGTCTGTGTGTGACTTGCATGCATGTGCAAGGGCATTTGTACTGACCTAGGAGCCATGTGTCGCCATGCTGCCCAGCTTCCAGGGCCCGGCTCAGGGCGGACATTCTGTATATGAAACTGTCATGGGTGGAGCCAGGGTAGTTTGCATAGACAGAGGTGATGATTCCCTTTGCATCGCATACCACCTGTACATTGATGGAATGCCAGTGCTTGCGGTTTCGGTAGATGTGCTCAGTGGCCCTAGGTGGACGTAGGGCCACATGGGTGCAATCTATGCCACCGAGCACTTTGGGGAAGTGTGCCACCCTGAAAAAATCCAGGACAACGGCCTGCCTTTCTGCGGGTGTTCTGGGCATGTATATGTGCCTGCGGACTGAGGGGCGCGCTGTCATGATTGCCAGTACCTGGTGTAGGCAGCGTGACTGCGTGGCCTGTGCCCCCCCCCACTATGGCAGTGGTCCGCTGAAACGACCCATTGGCCAAAAAATGCAAGACATTGAGCAGCTTCTCCAAGGGGCTCAATGCTTGGGAGCAAAGGGTGGGGGATGTGAGGTCATCTTCCCACTCCCTGACCAGGTCTAGGATGATATGGGGTGGAAACCTATACCTGCCGTAGACCTGGTCGTCAGGCATCCCAAAAAGGCTTGTCCGTGGTGCAAAAATGCGTGCCCTGGCTATTCTCCTCCTCCTGCGGTGTCCCACAATCAGTGCAGCAACAAATGTGGCATTCATCGTCGCTGTATATACGCGTTTGTTGTTTGCGCGCACTTTTATATTGTGCGCGGGTGCGGGACGCCTCCGTGTGGTCGGACTCGTTGGTTTCCCGTATTCGGGTGTCATCGCGTGTGATCGGAGGGGAGCGAGCGTACACGCGATTGGCCTGGGTACGTGTGTTTCGGGGTGCGCGGGTAGTTCCACACGCCATTGGCCTGGGTACGTGTGTTTCGGGGTGCGCGGGTAGTTCCACACGCCATTGGCCTGGGTACGTGTGTTTCGGGGTGCGCGGGTAGTTCCACACGCCATTGGCCTGGGTACGTGACGCCATTGGCCTGGGTACGTGTGTTCCGGGGTGCCGTGAACTTTCACACGCGATTGGTTGAAATCCACGTGTGTTCTGTCATCACGTGCAATGAGGGATACTCCCTCGCACGTCACGTCACAGACGCGCTCACGCGCTGAGGGCCTTTGGTCCAATGAAAATGCGTATGCGTGCAGACGCGCTTACGCGCTAAGGGCCTTTCCTCGAATTACACGCTGACGTGCAGAATTTTCACGTGCCAAATCACTCCATATCAAGCTGGCCACGCGTAAGCACACGGAAGACCACGCTCCTGCCCAGAAGGCCGAACTACTGCCCCCCAGAGCCCCGAGCACGCTCCCACCTGCCATCTGCTGCTGCCTGACTGCCTGCTGCCCACGTGCCCTGCCATTTGCTGCCTGCACATCAGCCAGGGGTGCTGTTGGTGTGACCACCCCTGCTGGAACCAAAGACTCCCGACTGGGATTCCATCGCTCCACAGCCCAGCCCCAGGACCCAGTTGCCCACCCACTCCTGCCTCTGGGGTTGTCATGTCGGGGCAAACTCCATCTGTGACCACTGACAACCCCCGGCCAGAGAGGCAGAGGGGCACCAGCTTCAGTGCCACCGAAGTTGGTGTCCTGGTGGAGCAAGTCCTGGGGCACTATGATGCCCTCTTCGGAAGTTCCCGCGCCGACAAGGAAGGACGGACTCGGATCTGGACTGACATCGTGACTGCCATCAACGCGGAGGGGGTGGCAGTCCGCGACTTCCAACATGTCAAGAAGCGCTGGGAGGACTTCAGGTCCAGGACCCTGAACAAGGCCCGGCGCCTCTTGAAGGCAGCGGATGCCAAGGGGCGCCGGGGCCACTTGTCGGAGGGACAGATGAGGGTCCTGGAACACATATCCCCAGCGCTCCACGTCCAGGTCCTTGAGAGGCAGACCCGTCTGGAGTCGAGCGGTGAGTGTACATGCATCCTGATTGTGAGCAGTGCGTGTGGTGATTGTTCAGTAGTGTGCAGGTTGCACATCTGTTTGTATGGGGTCGAGTATGGGTGCGGGTGTACAGGTCCATGGGGCTGACACATGCGAGGGCTGTAATGTGTGAGACATGGATGGTGCCTGTGTGTGTGGGCTTGCATGCCAAATGCAGTTGTGTGGGCACACAAGTTTGTATGAATGTGTATGTGAGTAGACATGTCCGTGATGTCACGCATGTATGTTGTTTTCAGCTGCATGTATCAGCGCTGTGTACATGTGCATGTGTGTGTATTTGACAAGGGTGCAACAGTGATGCAACATGGATGCATGTGACAGCGGTATGTGGAAGCCTGATGGGCAGATGTGACATGGATGCCCGTCTGAACACTGCGACACTTGCCAGAGGTGTACACATGCATGCAAGTGTGGTGGTGTGTGTACATGTGTGGTGCACTTCCTGTGTTGCATGTGATGTCTGGCTCACCTTTGGCTGCTCATGCTGTTGTATGTGTATGGATGGTGTTGGCAGTTGCGATATGGCTGTGGTATGGCTCGTGTGTGCGAGTTGTAATGACATGTGTGTTGGGGATCGTGATGACATGTCTGAGGTTTGCCAATGCCACTCATGTACAACTGTCATGTGTGTATGTGTCCATTGTACATTGCCCTGATGCGTGTGTTTTGTTTCTCCCTGTCTGCAGCGTCAACTGATGAAGAGGGCGGAGAAGGTGCTGTGGAGCACAGCAGCGGGGATCCCACCGCCAGCCGGAGACGCAAGGCCCGGCTCCCCTCCCATGTTGTCATCTCGTCGGGGAGTGAGGAGTCCGGTGCCGCGTCCCAGGCCGCAGCTGCCGGGGGGAGGTCCAAGAGGCGGAGGTTGCAGTTGGACTCCTCGGCAGCAGAAGGGGCAGCTGGGACCCCACAGGGCCCAACGGGGGAAGATGGCTCAGAGTCATCCAGGTTGGTGGGGGGTTTGGTGGAGGAGGAGGCCGTGCAAGCACCAGAGACGGGGTCTGGGGGTGGGGATCCCACTGGTGCTAGTGGTGCAGTGCAGGACCAGGGACAGGAGGCAGCACAGGCCGCCGCAGAGGTGCCTGTGTGCAATCCTGTCCCTGATCCTGTCCCTGCATCATCTTGCACCAGCAGGGATGCCTATGTCCAGACCAGTTTTCAGGCAGGGGATGAGCTGACGTCAACTGGCCTTCCTCTGCCTGCGGACGTGGCTATCCAGGCCCGGGTTGAGCCTGTCCTGACTGGTGTGGCGTTGCGTCAACGGGCCATGCGAGGTGACCTGCAGTCTTTTCATGAAGAGACTGCACGTCATCTCGAATGGCTCGTTGACCACGTCAGCCTGCTGGGACAGGTCACCCAGGCCGGATTCCTCCGTCTGATGGGGCTTGCCACGACCCCCTCCTCAGCTGGACCCCCTACGCGCCAGTCGTACTCTGTGCCATCTTCCCACCCATCAGTCACCTGGGTGCCCTGTGGAGCTGCCTCTGACAGTGCGGCCAGGCTGGTGGAGGAGGCATCCCTGCCACAGTCGGGAGTCGGACGTCCAGCAGGGGTGGCCACGTCAACGACTGCACCCCAGCCGGCGGAGGATGTGCAGGCAGCAGGAGGCAGTGCAGGGGCAGAGGCACAGCAGCAGCAGCACCATGGTGGGAGCCATGAAGGCTCGGGGCCTTCGACATCGGAGGGGCAGGCATCGGCCGGAGGGCAGGAGGACCCAGGACAAAAAGTGTCTTCCGTGTGGCAGCGGTTGGGCCACGCCATAGATGCGGAGCGGCAGCGGGCGGAAGAGGCACGGCTCTCAATGGTCAGGGCGGAGAACTCCATGCAGAGGGCCCTGAGGCGGGCCGAGTGCCTCGAGGCAATCCGCAGGGGTTTGGAGGTGGACACGTCGACGGCCCTGCGGACCCTCGGGGCCATGGAGGAGGCCCGCCTCCGGGACATTGAGGAGGAGTTCGATGATGCCCTGGCCCGGCACATCCAGAAGTGAGCCGTGGAACTAGCCCGCTGCCCTTGTACATAGTTATGTAGGTAGTGTTAGGTTTCATTTTTGTTTTTGTTTCATTTGGACCTTTTGGACATTGGCCACATTTTTGTATATATTTTTTTTATTAGTTAGTGTAGTTAGATAGGTTTCCTTTATTTTGTTGGGATAATGGACCCTGGCTTCTTGCATTGTACATAGTTGTAGACTTGTACATACTTTCTTTTTTAACATTCTCCATGGATCAATGGCTTTTATTTTTATTTCCCATTGGATTTTGTTTTGTGGACTTTGCCTTTTACAACATTACTTTGGATTTCAATATTTTTTTTTTTTTTAATTTTGAACGGACATGCTTCTTTTCATTTTTTTACATTCACATTTCTGTTTCTTCATTTTTGATTCTATTCATGTTTCCTTTAATACATTATTTTTTTGTTGAACTTCAATGTGTGGTATCTCATTGTTTTCATGCATTTCATGTTATGTGTTTTGAGATTCACTGACACCCATTGGGTGTATGTGAGGGACATGTGTTTGTTTCGGAACTTGCAATTGGTGTTCTGTGATGTGATTGCAAATTATGAGTGGGTGGATGCAATACTCGGGTGGGTGTTTTGCATTTGGGGGCTGACCATAGAGACCAGGGTTCTGGATTGTGATGACATGTTGGGTGGGGAACATGAGTTGGACATGGGTGGGGGCCTGGTGGAGGCTGCCCCTGCACTGCTGGGGGGTGGGGGTGCTGGGAGACATGGTTGGGGGCCTGGTGGAGGCTGTCCCTCGTGACTGGAGGGGTGGGGGTGGTGGGAGACATGGGTGGGGGCCTGGTGGAGGCTGCCCCTGGTGACTGGAGGGGTGGGGGTGGTGGGAGACATGGGTGGGGGCCTTGTGGAGGCTGCCCCTGGTGACTGGGTGGTGGGGGTGGTGGGAGACATGGGTGGGGGCCTTGTGGAGGCTGCCCCTGGTGACTGGAGGGGTGGGGGTGGTGGGAGACATGGGTGGGGGCCTGGTGGAGGCTGCCCCTGGTGACTGGAGGGGTGGGGGTGGTGGGAGACATGGTTGGGGGCCTGCTGGGGGGTGGGGGTGCAAGGGGACATGGTTGGGGGCCTGCTGGCAGGTGCCCCACAGTGTTGGGGGGTGGGGGTGCAGGGGGACATGAGTGGGGGCCTGCTGGGGGGTGGGGGTGCAAGGGGACATGGTTGGGGGCCTGCTGGCAGGTGCCCCACAGTGCTGGGGGGTGGGGGTGCAAGGGGACATGAGTGGGACATGGTTGGGGGCCTGCTGGCAGGTGCCCCACAGTGCTGGGGGGTGGGGGTGCAAGGGGGACATGAGTGGGGGCCTGCTGGGGGGTGGGGGTGCAAGGGGACATGGTTGGGGGCCTGCTGGCAGGTGCCCCACAGTGCTGGGGGGTGGGGGTGCAAGGGGACATGAGTGGGACATGGTTGGGGGCCTGCTGGCAGGTGCCCCACAGTGCTGGGGGGTGGGGGTGCAGGGGGACATGAGTGGGGGCCTGCTGGGGGGTGGGGGTGCAAGGGGACATGGTTGGGGGCCTGCTGGCAGGTGCCCCACAGTGCTGGGGGGTGGGGGTGCAAGGGGACATGAGTGGGACATGGTTGGGGGCCTGCTGGCAGGTGCCCCACAGTGCTGGGGGGTGGGGGTGCAAGGGGGACATGAGTGGGGGCCTGCTGGGGGGTGGGGGTGCAAGGGGACATGGTTGGGGGCCTGCTGGCAGGTGCCCCACAGTGCTGGGGGGTGGGGGTGCAAGGGGACATGAGTGGGACATGGTTGGGGGCCTGCTGGCAGGTGCCCCACAGTGCTGGGGGGTGGGGGTGCAAGGGGACATGAGTGGGGGCCTGCTGGGGGGTGGGGGTGCAAGGGGACATGAGTGGGACATGGGTGGGGGCCTTGTGGAGGCTGCCCCTGGTGACTGGAGGGGTGGGGGTGGTGTGAGACATGGGTGGGGGCCTTGTGGAGGCTGCCCCTGGTGACTGGGGGGTGGGGGTGGTGTGAGACATGGGTGGGGGCCTGGTGGAGGCTGCCCCTGGTGACTGGGTGGTGGGGGTGGTGGGAGACATGGGTGGGGGCCTGGTGGGGGGTCGGGGTGGTGGGAGACATGGGTGGGGGCCTGGTGGAGGCTGCCCCTGCACTGCTGGGGGGTGGGGGTGCTGGGAGACATGGGTTGGACATGGGTGGGGGCCTGGTGGAGGCTGCCCCTGCACTGCTGGGGGGTGGGGGTGCTGGGAGACATGGGTGGGGGCCTGCTGGAGGCTGCCCCTGGTGACTGGGGGGGTGGGGGTGGTGGGAGACATGGGTGGGGGCCTGGTGGAGGCTGCCCCTGCACTGCTGGGGGGTGGGGGTGCTGGGAGACATGGGTTGGACATGGGTGGGGGCCTGGTGGTGGCTGCCCCTGCACTGCTGGGGGGTGGGGGTGCTGGGAGACATGGGTGGGGGCCTGGTGGAGGCTGCACCTGGTGACTGGGGGGGTGGGGGTGCTGGGAGACATGGGTGGGGGCCTGGTGGAGGCTGCCCCTGCACTGCTGGGGGGTGGGGGTGCTGGGAGACATGGGTTGGACATGGGTGGGGGCCTGGTGGAGGCTGCCCCTGCACTGCTGGGGGGTGGGGGTGGTGGGAGACATGGGTGGGGGCCTGGTAGAGGCTGCCCCTGCACTGCTGGGGGATGGGGGTGGTGGGAGACATGGGTGGGGGCCTGGTGGAGGCTGCCCCTGGTGACTGGGGGGTGGGGGTGGTGGGAGACATGGGTGGGGGCCTGGTGGAGGCTGCCCCTGCACTGCTGGGGGGTGGGGGTGCTGGGAGACATGGGTTGGACATGGGTGGGGGCCTGCTGGCAGGTGCCCCACAGTGCTGGGGGGTGGGGGTGGTGGGAGACATGGGTGGGGGGCTGGTGGAGGCTGCCCCTGCACTGCTGGGGGGTGGGGGTGCTGGGAGACATGGGTGGGGGCCTGGTGGAGGCTGCCCCTGGTGACTGGGGGGGTGGGGGTGCTGGGAGACATGGGTGGGGGCCTGGTGGAGGCTGCCCCTGCACTGCTGGGGGGTGGGGGTTGTGGGAGACATGGGTGGGGGCCTGGTGGAGGCTGCCCCTGCACTGCTGGGGGGTGGGGGTGGTGGGAGACATGGGTGGGGGCCTGGTGGAGGCTGCCCCTGGTGACTGGGGGGTGGGGGTGGTGGGAGACATGGGTGGGGGCCTGGTGGAGGCTGCCCCTGCACTGCTGGGGGGTGGGGGTGCAGGGGGACATGAGTGGGGGCCTGCTGGGGGGTGGGGGTGCAAGGGGACATGTGGCTTGGCTGGGGGGGCATGCCCATGGTGGATGGGCTGCCTGCGGGACATGACCAGGGGTGCAGGGTAGTCCCCTGTGGTGTGGGCTGCCTGCAGAGGTCGTGGAGGGGGTAGAGGGGAGACCTGGGAGGACCCACACTGGCAATTCACCTCTTCAACTTCCCGCACACCTACGTAATACACTGCCCCACTTGCACAGGCCCAATCGCGTGTAGGATTTCTCGCGCACCCCTGAAATCCACGTACCCAGGCCAATCGCGTGTAGAATTTCTCGCGCACCCCTGAAATCCACGTACCCAGGCCAATCGCATGTAGAATTTCTCGCGCACCCCTGAAATCCACGTACCCAGGCCAATCGCGTGTAGAATTTCTCGCGCACCCCTGAAATCCACGTACCCAGCCCAATCGCGTGTAGATTTTCTCGCGCACCCCTGAAATCCACGTACCCAGGCCAATCGCGTGTAGAATTTCTCGCGCACCCCTGAAATCCACGTACCCAGGCCAATCGCGTGTAGAATTTCTCGCGCACCCCTGAAATCCACGTACCCAGCCCAATCGCGTGTAGATTTTCTCGCGCACCCCTGAAATCCACGTACCCAGGCCAATCGCGTGTAGAATTTCTCGCGCACCCCTGAAATCCACGTACCCAGCCCAATCGCGTGTAGATTTTCTCGCGCACCCCTGAAATCCACGTACCCAGGCCAATCGCGTGTAGAATTTCTCGCGCACCCCTGAAATCCACGTACCCAGCACAATCGCGTGTAGAATTTCTCGCGCACCCCTGAAATCCACGTACCCAGGCCAATCGCGTGTAGAATTTCTCGCGCACCCCTGAAATCCACGTACCCAGCCCAATCGCGTGTAGAATTTCTCGCGCACCCCTGAAATCCACGTACCCAGGCCAATCGCGGGTAGAATTTCTCGCGCACCCCTGAAATCCACGTACCCAGCCCAATCGTGTGTAGATTTTCTCGCGCACCCCTGTAATACACGTACCCAGGCCAATCGCGTGTAGAATTTCTCGCGCACCCCTGAAATCCACATACCCAGGCCAATCGCGTGTAGATTTTCTCACGCACCCCTGTAATACACGTACCCAGGCCTATCGCGTGTGGGGACACCCGCACACCCCTGAAATACACGCTCCCCGCTCTGCGTTTGCTGCTGCCCTTTGCGCTGGATTGGGGATTTTGATGGCTTTTCCCTGCGCAAGGGGCGTTCTTGGGGGCGTAACTGACGCTGCTGCAGGGTCGCTGCGCCACTCTGCGCCACGGCTGGTTGTGGATGTTGGAATCCATGAATACGCTGTGCGCCTGAATGTGTTTCGGCGCACGCGGCTGGCGCAGACTACCGCACGCGCACACTGTGCGCCAGCCGCGTGCGCCACTTGTGCGCCGAATTCTATGAATTGGCACCTTAATCTCCCCACTCTAGGGGTAATAAAAGCTGCCTTCTCCAGGACATCTTCAATTTCTACAACATATAAATGAAAAAGGCATGCAAATAATTATGTCAGAAAAGTCTATCTCTTGAACCAATCCAGACTCAATGCTTAACAGAGACAAATAATTCAATCTGGCTTCAATCATAAAGGTAAAACAGGAACAGTTAAGAGATATACCTCCTTCGCCTTTTGTGGTAACGTGGGCCTAGGGAAGGCTATGCTCTTAAGAGGGGTGTGAAGGTGAACCAGTAGTGACCCAAACAAAACAGGTTCACAGTTCAAAATAAAGGGAATGTCCAATCAAGCTTCTATACAAATATATATAATTTAATTAAACACACCACCTGTAATAGAACAAATAGACAAATACTGTACAAAAGCCCACACCGAAGGAAGAACAGAGAAAATGTAAGAAGAAACTAGCATGATGAACGTGGTTCCAGGGGTGGTAGAAGAATTAATAGCCCATAAAGGATATGTTGATGTTGAAAACAGGTGTGATCGTGACCTAACCAGTCTCTAGGCCCCAAGTGGACCGAGGGGGCAGTTCAGGGTCAACAGTACCTGGATTCAGCTCTCGGTGGGCTCTGAGTAGGGGCGAATGAGGTTGCTCTGTGCAGCAGAAACAGTGCTCTCAATGACGCAGATCAGAGCTGTCCCAGGATTGCTTCGCTGTTGAGCCAGGCCGAGTCGGGCTTTAGCAGCTGGGGGTGGGGGGTTGATGAATGATACTCCTGCAGTTCGAGTCGGTGGACAATGGTCGTTGAAATGGTGACTTTGGGAGTGGCGATTTGCAGGTCGATGAGGCTGCTGTTCAAGAGTTAGCTAGACTGAGCCATGGTTCTAACACCTGCTCAAGACTCGCTGTGTGACTCACAAGTGATTCAGATCGTGTCCTGGAATCGAGCAGTCGATTCGGGCCTAGCAGGGGATGGCCTTAGATAGGAAATGAGGCAGCGTCAAGCTGGTTAGAAGTGCAAGCAATAGTTTGTGGTGGAGGAGCACAAAAGTAATGGCTGGCACCTACCCATTGAGAATGAGAATTCATGGTGCAATAAACATGGAACGACTGGTTCGGTAGAACAGAGAGCTTCGGCTGGTCTGGCCCTCCAGCTGCTGTGACGCAAGCTCAGGGGGATTCGAGGACAGGATGATTCCATTCAGGGTCTGCTCTCCCAGCTTCAGGAGATTCTGGCGCAGAGTGGTAGGTCCTGGTCCACGGCAAAGGTCACTCCTGATGTGCCCTGGAAGTACGTGGGGGCACATCTTCCTTCCGTCTTAGATGGCTCTTTCTTCACCTGAGGCTGAGGACTTTGGAAAGCAAACCTTTCTCAAAGAAAGTCCAGGGAGTTGTTTTCAGGTGAATCCTTGTGTCTTGAGAGGATCCAAGAGGATCTGAGAGAATCTAAATAAGGTGTGGGAGACCCCTTCTTTTAAAGGCAAAAGTCCCCAGGTGGTCTGACTAAAGCTAGCTTGACTTAGTTGTCCAATCCCTGTTCGTGAACAAAGTGGACTTTTCCCTTCTGTTGTCAGACCCAAAATACTTTGCGCCAGAGGAAGTGGAGGGTACAGAAAAGAGAGAGAGAGAGAGAAACAAGATGGTGGAAGTCTCCTTCCATTGACCAGGGCCTCCTGCCTACTCAAATCCCACCCCCTTCCTTTCCCACTAAGAACAAAGGCCCTTAGAGATGCAGAACCCTGGTCTGAGGCTATTCTTTTTGAATGGGTGTGCTCCTTTGATGGCCCGGCCAAGGACAGCAGCCTCTGGTGGAGGATGTTACCTGCCCTCACAAAGAGCTCAAAGAAGAGACCCGGTCCTCCAGGTTCCTGTTCTGCCATTTGGCAGTCTCCACCCGGCTGGCCAGAATACACAACAACTTCCACAGCAGAGCTGACTCGCAGGAGCTGATACATGTTTGATATCAATTAGGATGCAGTGGCCATGATCATAAGCCATAGCATAGCTTTATTTAGAGTTTACCCTGCCACCAGCATGGGTTTTACATGATCAATGCAGTTTTCTCTAACAGGGGGTATATCTTAAATGCTGCGCCTGCTCTGCAGAAACTGGGCTGTCGCTGTGGCTGTTGAGTGGGAATCTTCTGACCTTTGAATCTGCTCTGTGCCACGAGCAGAGCAGGCGCTGAGGATCAGGCTATTGATGCAGCAGGGCACAAGTACACTAAGATTTTGGCATGGAGTTGACGAAAAGGGGAATCTGGTTGGCAGTTTACCCTTTTGGAGATGGAATGACCTGCATCATTTTATGTTTTAACAAAAATCAAAAAAGCCAGGGCCTTGTTCCCTTGCCAGATGACAATTCTTCACACTGTGTACATTCTATTTTTTTTTTAACTTTTATTTTCAGTTAACAAAATATATACAGTAGATAGTATCACACAAACCCTAAAGCACATTAATTAAGAAGCAACAAGTATGAAACTATGTACTCCCCCATCCCCCCCCACACACAAATAAATGGCATCAACTAAAATAGCGATAGGAACCTTCCCCAGATTTTGTCAAACAAACCAATCTTCCCCTCTCTCCTGTACAGCACCCTTTCCAATTCTGCCAAGTCATGCATTTCACTTAACCACGACTCAATGTTCAAGGTCAAAGTTGTTTTCCAATTACGCAAAATTATCTTCTTACCCATCATGGTCCCCCTGAACAACCATTTCTTCTGAGATTGTGTAAAATCGTCCAAATTCTCATCACTTCCCAAGATTACCATACTGAAATCCAAGGTTGGCAACCCCTCAATCACCCTATCACACACTTGACCAACCTCATTCCAAAACAGCCTCACCAACCTACAATCCCACAGCATATGTTCCAATGTACCCATTTCATGTATACATCTCCAACAATCCGAACTTCCCACCATCCCCCTTCTCCACATTTTTTCAGGTGACCAATAAATCTGGTTTAGGATTTTAATTTGTCTGGATCTCTCCGCAAGACTCAAAGTGCATAGTTTCACATTCATACACATTCGGTGCCACAAATCCACTGAGATATCCAAACCAATCCTTCCACTCCAGTCTGCCCTCAGTACTTCATTACCTCTGTAATGCGACACATTCGCCACATAAACCCGGCTGGCCAATCCACCTACCCCTCCGATTATTTTCCTCGTAAACAGATCCTGATTAATCCTGTTCAACCAGTCAACATGTCCAATTGCCTTTTTAAGTTCCTGTAATCCGAAACCTTAAAGTTCTCAATCTTAAAGCACCTTTGTACTTCATTCGCTGTCATGCAGACTTCACTTTTAAACAGATCTGATATAAAATGAACTCCTCCCAGAAACCAATCCACCCAGAAAACAAAATTGCCATTTATTTTTATTGACGGATTCATCCATATCGAAGCTCCAAGATCCTTAAGAGCATTAACTCCTAAAAAGTCACACAAGCTCTTCCACGACTTCCTTAAGCAATCAATCAAAAGATCCTTTCCACAGCACATTCTCGACGTAGAAGTCAATACAGCCCTCGGTGTCAATGGGCCATTAAAACTAGTCTCAGCCACTACCCACTCATCCTGAGTATCTTCAATGAAGGGAACCAAATAATTAGACAAAAACGCTAAATGGTAGGCTCTAAAGTTAGGAACCCCTAAACCTCCTTCGGTCAGTGGTAATTGTAACTTCCATAGCTTCAATTTTGGAGGTTTTTTCTCCCACAAAAATTCCTGAATTAGTCTGTCCATGGACTTCCATATCGACGATTACACTGTTAAAGGAAGCATACTTAGGACATAATTAACCTTTGGGGCAGCTACCATCTTCAAGGCATTAACCCTGCCCCACAGAGATAGCCTCAACAAGCTCCATCTCTCCAAATCTTCTCTCAACACTTTACAAACAACTGTCATATTCTCCGGCACCAAATCTTTAATCTCAAGTACTAGCCAAATTCCCAAATATAGCAATCTGTCACTACACCATCTAAATCCCAAATCAGTTATGGACCGTCTCCCACAAACATGTGACAAAGGCATGATCTCCGATTTTGCCCAATTCATTTTATATCCTGAACATATCCTATAGTCGGCCATAATTTCCATGAGGGCAGGGATAGAATTCTCCAGGTCCCTAAGTACTAGTAGGATATGTCAGCAAATGGCCACATTTTCTGCACTAATCCCCAGTTCGAAAGTCCCTTCATCCTACCCTCAATTCTGATAAGAGCAGCTAGCGGTTCCAAAGCAATCACAAAGAGGAGCGGTGACAATGGGCATCCCTGCCTAGTTCCTCTCTCTAAACTGAATTTGGCCGATCCTATACCATTAGTGTTAACTTCTGCAGGATTGGTATAAAGTAATCTTATCTATGAAACAACATTTTCCCCAAAACCCATTTTAACCAGCACTGAGAAGAGGAAATTCCAGTTGACCCTGTCGAAAGCTTTCTCTGCATCAAGCGACAGAACAGCACATTCATCAGGTTGATATCTTGCTTTTGAAATTGCATTAAACAAGCTCCTGATATTGCTCGATGTTTTCCTTCCCTTCACAAAACCCGACTGATCCCTATGAATTAACAACGGAAGCAGATTCCCCAACCGCATCGCCAAAATCTTAGTCAGAATTTTATTATCGTATTTATTAGACTAATAGGTCTGTAGCTCGTAGGCAGGGTGTCATCTTTCCCCTTTTTCGGGAAGACCAAGATCATAGCATGTCTAATAGACTCTAGCAATGAACCGCTCATCAACAAATCTGTATACATATCTTTCAACAGAGACAGCGCAGAATCTGGTAACACCCTATAGAATTCAACTGGAAATCCGTCAGGCCCAGGGGCTTTCCCCGTATTCAGTACACCAATTGCCCTCTTAATTTCGTCTACTGAAATGTTTTCCTCTAGCAATTTCGAATCACACTCTGCTATTCTAGACAGATCCACCTTAGCCAGAAATCCATCCCCCTTGTCTGTCACATCCAATTTGTTTTTGTACAAATCCACATAAAAGTCCCTAAAGACCTTGTTTATCTTCTCAGGATCATAGGTGATTCAGTCATTTTGATCCCTAATCGATGTTATGGAAAGCTCAGCCTCCCCTTTCCGCAATCTGTAAGCTAACCACCTGTCACACTTTCCCCCCTTCTCGTAATAAGCACATTTTAGATAGAAGTTTTTCCGTTCCGTACAATCATCTATCAGCATTTTCATCTCTTTCTTCAAATTTTTCAACTCAATCATTGCATCAAAACCCTTTGGGTCGGCCATAACTCTCTTAGATAGTACACTTATCCGATCCCCAAGTTCAATCATTCCACTGTCACTCTGTTTTCTCTTCCCACTGGACAAACCTATCAGATGACCGTGCATCATACATTTAAATGCTTCCCAAATAATACCAGGATTCAAATCCCCTGTATGATTGTCTGACACAAAGTAATCAATCACTTTTTTTTTAATTCATCCACATCCTCATCTTTCTGCAGCATCGAGCAATTCATCCCCCACAAGGAGTGTCTGACTATCGGATACCTCAAGCTCAATTGCATCAGTACATGCGCATGATCTGTTAAAAGTATATTACCAATCTCACTCGTTTTATAGGACTCTGTCATCCTCCCAGCCAATAAAAACATGTCAAGTCTAGAGGAAACTGAATGCGCACCCGAAAAAAAACTATACTCCCTATTAGATGGGTGTTCCAATCTCCAGCAATCAGGTTGTGTTCAAAAAGCAAATCGGTCATCATTTTGTTTATCAGTTGAATTCCCAATTCTGTCCATATTAACATCCAATACAATGTTAAAGTCACCACCCAAAAGAATATCCTTAGATCCCAAATCCTGCAAAATCTGTGCCACCTTCCTAAAAAAGGACCCACGATCCACAGACGGGGCATAGATATTACACATAGACATTATTTGACCTTGAATGTCCATCAACAAAGCTACTAATCGCCCCTCTTTGTCAGAAACAGCTTTCAAAACCTTAACAGGAGCCTTCTTCCTAATTAGGATCGCCACTCCCCTGGATTTTGAGTCAAAAGAAGCACCATACACTGTCTCCACCCAACCTTTCTTTAACACGTTCAACTCATCCTTCTTCAAATGAGTTTCTTGCAAAAAACAAATATCACACTGTAGTCCATTCAAAAAATCCAATACTTTCCTCCTCTTATTCACATTATTCAGTTCATTTACATTTCAAGTCACCACTCGCAAATCTGCACTCATCTTCCCCACCCCACGTCTCTCCCACCGCAAATCACCAATCACACCGTCCAAATTCAACAAATTCTGAAAAGCAAACAAATTTACATTAAAAAAACACCCAATCCCACCCCCTCTGAAAAAGAAACAGTTAGCGAGCCACAAGCCTATGTAACTATACAGCCAATACATTTGGAAATTCCTTGTGTCCCGGCCCCCCACCCCAATAAAATGAACTCGATATAACACACTAAATATAACATAAAATCCACTCATCTCAATACATTTCCAAGAAAACTTATTACACTCCCCACGTTACCCAAAACTTCCCTTTCAATATTAACCCCACCACAGCTTCCGAGACCAGCAAAATGACCCCAAGCGTGAAACTCGCAACAAGGATCGAAGCATGAACTGCAGACAGGGCCCCATGGTTGGCATGAAAACCACTTCCACATTGTATCAAACCCAACTCCCAATAGTCAAGTAAGTAAACATAGCAAAGGACAACCATTAAGCAAACACCCCTCAACACCCATCAAAATCATGTAGAATTATCAAGTAAAGAGAAAAGTGAGGGAAGAAAAAACCCAGCACATCACTCGTAAAATAAATGTTGAAAAGTGACAATAAAAATGACGGAGACCTTATCAAAACAGGAATACATATTGTATGAGTCACTACCAACCCCCACAAGTGCTAGACCATAACATCCAGATCACAGCAACGCAGCAGACTTAAGCTCCTCTACATATACCTCCTGGATTTAGCCACAGACATGAAGAAAACTCTAAGGGGGTAATTCATAGAATTCAGCGCACAAGTGGCGCACGCGACTGGCGCACAGTGTGGGCGTGCGAATCCATGCGCCAGCCGCGTGTGCTAAAATCCATTTCCGCGCACAACGTATTCATGGATTCCAGCCACCAAAAGCAGCCGTGGCGCACAGTGGCGCAGCGACCCTGCAGCAGCGCCAGTTACGCCCCCTAGAACGCCTCTCACGCAGGGAAAAGCCATCAATATACCCAATCCAGCGCGAAGGGCTGCGCTAACCCTGTACCAGCACGGCAACCGGGCTACGTGTATCACTGGGGTGCGCAGGAAGTACTTCACGCGATTGGCCCCGTGCGAGCAGGGTACGCGTATTTCAGGGGTGCGCGGGAAGTTCCACACGTGATTTCCGCAGGGTACGCGTATCTCAGGGGTGCGCGGGAAGTGCCACACGCGATTTCAGCAGGGTACGTGTATTTCAGGGGTGCGCAGGAATTTCCACACGCGATTGGGCCCGTGTGAGCAGGGTACGCGTATCTCAGGGGTGCGCGGGAAGTGCCACACGCGATTTCAGCAGGGTACGTGTATTTCAGGGGTGCGCTGGAAATTCCACACGCGATTGTGCCCGTGCGAGCACGGTACGCGTATCTCAGGGGTGCGCGGGAAGTGCCACACGCGATTGCAGCAGGGTACGTGTATTTCAGGGGTGCGCGGGAATTTCCACACGCGATTTCAGCAGGGTACGTGTAGTTCGGGGTGCGGGGCAAGTTTCACACGCGATCTCAGCAGGGTACGTGTATTTCAGGGGTGCGCGGGAATTTCCACACGCGATTTCAGCAGGATACGTGTATTTCAGGGGTGCACTGGAAATTCCACACGCGATTTCATCATGGTACGTGTATTTTGGGGTGCGGGGGAAGTTTCACACGCGACATCAGCAGGGCACATGTATTTCAGGGGTGCGCGGGAAGTTCCACACGCGATCTCATCAGGGTACGTGTATTTCGTGGTGCGGGGGAAGTTTCACACGCGACATCAGCAGGGTACGTGTATTCCAGGGGTGCGCGGGAAGTTCCACACGCGATTCCATCAGGGTACATGTATTCCAGGGGTGCGCGAGAAGTTCCACACGCGATTGGGCCCGTGCGAGCAGGGTACGTGCATTTCAGGGGTGCGCGGGAAGTTCCACACGAGATTCCATCAGGGTACGTGTATTACAGGGGTGCACGGGGAGCACCACACGTGAATTGCACATGTGGGTCCTCCCAGGTGTTCCCTCTACACCCTCCACGGCCCCTGCAGGTGGCTCACACCACAGGGGCCTACCCTGCACATGTCCTGCAGGCACACCATCCACCATGGCCATGACCCCCAGCCAACCCACATGTCAACTTGCACTACTGCCCACCAACGCATGTCCCCCTGCACCCCCAACCACCAGGGGCACCCTCCACCAGGCCCCCACCCATGTCTCCCACCACCCCCACCCCCCAGCCACCAGGGGCAGCCTCCACCAGGCCCCGACCCATGTCGACCACCCCCCACCCACCACCAGGCCCCCACCCATGTCTCCTAGCACCCCCACCCCCCAGCCACCAGGGGCAGCCTCCACCAGGCCCCCACCCATGTCTCCCACCACCCCCACCCCTCAGCCACCAGGGGCAGCCTCCACCAGGCCCCCACCCATGTCTCCCACCACCCCCACCCCCCCAGCACTGTGGGGCACCCACCACCAGGCCCCCACCCATGTCTCCCACCACCCCCACCCCCCAGCAGTGCAGGGGCAGCCTCCACCAGGCCCCAACCCATGTCTCCCACCACCCCCACCCCCCAGCCACCAGGGGCAGCCTCCACCAGGCCCCCACCCATGTCTCCCAGCACCCCCACCCCCTAGCAGTGCAGGAGCAGCCTCCACCAGGCCCCCACCCATGTCTCCCAGCACCCCCACCCCCCAGCCACCAGGGGCAGCCTTCACCAGGCCCCCACCCATGTCTCCCACCACCCCCACCCCCCCAGCAGTGCAGGGTCAGCCTCCACCAGGCCCCCACCCAAGTCTCACACCACCCCCACCCCCCAGCAGTGCAGGGGCACCCACCACCAGGCCCCCACCCATGTCTCCCACCACCCCCACCCCCCCAGCAGTGCAGGGGCAGCCTCCACCAGGCCCCCACCCATGTCTCCCACCACCCCCACCCGTGCAGGGGCACCCACCACCAGGCCCCCACCCATGTCTCGCAGCACCCCCACCCCCCAGCCACCAGGGGCAGCCTCCACCAGGCCCCCACCCATGTCTCCCACCACCCCCACCCCCCCAGCAGTGCAGGGTCAGCCTCCACCAGGCCCCCACCCATGTCTCACACCACCCCCACCCCCCAGCAGTGCAGGGGCACCCACCAACAGGCCCCCACCCATGTCTCCCACCACCCCCACCCCCCCAGCAGTGCAGGGGCAGCCTCCACCAGGCCCCCACCCATGTCTCACACCACCCCCACTCCCCAGCCACCAGGGGCAGCCTCCACCAGGCCCCCACCCATGTCTCCCACCCCCCCACCCCCCAGCAGTGCAGGGGCACCCACCACCAGGCCCCCACCCATGTCTCCCAGCACCCCCACCCCCCAGCCACCAGGGGCAGCCTCCACCAGGCCCCCACCCATGTCTCCCAGCACCCCCACCCCCCCAGCAGTGCAGGGGCAGCCTCCACCAGGCCCCCACCCATGTCTCACACCACCCCCACCCCCCAGCAGTGCAGGGGCACCCACCACCAGGCCCCCACCCATGTCTCCCAGCACCCCCAGCCACCAGGGGCAACCTCCACCAGGCCCCCACCCATGTGTCCCACCACCGCCACCCCCCAGCACTGTGGGGCACCTGCCAGCAGGCCCCCACCCATGTCCAACTCATGTTCCCCACCGCCCCCACCCCCCAGCCACCAGGGGCAGCCTCCACCAGGCCCCCACCCATGTCTCCCACCCCCCCGCGCCCCAGCAGTGCAGGGGCACACACCACCAGGCCCCCACCCATGTCTCCCACCACCCCCACCCCCCAGCCACCAGGGGCAGCCTCCACCAGGCCCCCACCCATGTCTCCCACCACCCCCACCCCTCAGCACTGTGGGGCACCCACCACCAGGCCCCCACCCATGTCTCCCACCACACCCACCCCCCAGCCACCAGGGGCGGCCACCGCCAGGCCCCCACCCATGTCTCCCACCACCCCCACCCCCCAGCCACCAGGGGCAGCCTCCACCAGGCCCCCACCCATGTCTGCCACCCCCCCACCCCCCAGCAGTGCAGGGGCACACACCACCAGGCCCCGACCCATATCTCCCAGCACCCCCACCCCCCAGGGGCAGCCTCCACCAGGCCCCCACCCATGTCTCCCAGCACCCCCACCCCCCAGCCACCAGGGGCAGCCTCCACCAGGCCCCCACCCATGTCTCCCAGCACCCCCACCCCCCAGGGGCAGCCTCCACCAGACCCCCACCCATGTCTCCCAGCACCCACACCCCCCAGCAGTGCAGGGGCAGCCTCCACCAGGCCCCCACCCATGTCTCCCAGCACCCCCACCCCCCAGCCACCAGGGGCAGCCTCCACCAGGCCCCCACCCATGTCTCTCATCACCCCCACCCCCCCAGCAGTGCAGGGGCAGCCTCCACCAGGCCCCCACCAATGTCTCTCACCACCCCCACCCCCCAGCAGTGCAGGGGCACCTACCACCAGGCCCCCACCCATGTCTCCCAGCACCCCCCCCAGCCACCAGGGGCAGCCTCCACCAGGCCCCCACCCATGTCTCCCACCACCCCCACCCCCCAGCCACCAGGGGCAGCCTCCACCAGGCCCCCACCCATATCTCCCACCACCCCCACCCCCCCAGCACTGTGGGGCACCCACCACCAGGCCCCCACCCATGTCTCCCACCACCCCCACCCACCAGCCACCAGGGGCAGCCTCCACCAGGCCCCCACCCATGTCTCCCACCACCCCCACCCCCCCAGCACTGTGGGGCACCCACCACCAGGCTCCCACCCATGTCTCCCACCACCCCCACCCCCCCAGCAGTGCAGGGGCAGCCTCCACCAGGCCCCCACCCATGTCTCCCACCACCCCCACACCCCAGCCACCAGGGGCAGCCTACACCAGGCCCCCACCCATGTCTCCCAGCACCCCCTCCCCCCAGCAGTGCAGGGGCAGCCTCCACCAGGCCCCCACCCATGTCTCCCAGCACCCCCACCCCCAGCCACCAGGGGCAGCCTCCACCAGGCCCCCACCCATGTCTCCCACTACCCCCACCAACCAGCCACCAGGGGCAGCCTACACCAGGCCCCCACCCATGTCTCCCAGCACCCCCTCCCCCCAGCAGTGCAGGGGCAGCCTCCACCAGGCCCCCACCCATGTCTCCCACCACCCCCACACCCCAGCCACCAGGGGCAGCCTACACCAGGCCCCCACCCATGTCTCCCAGCACCCCCTCCCCCCAGCAGTGCAGGGGCAGCCTCCACCAGGCCCACACCATGTCCAACTCATGTTCCCCCCCACCCACCACCAGGCCCCCACCCATGTCTCCTAGCACCCCCACCCCCCAGCCACCAGGGGCAGCCTCCACCAGGCCCCCACCCATGTCTCCCACCACCCCCACCCCCCAGCAATGTGGGGCACCCACCACCAGGCCCCCACCCATGTCTCCCAGCACCCCCTCCCCCCAGCAGTGCAGGGGCAGCCTCCACCAGGCCCCCACCCATGTCTCCCAGCACCCCCACCCCCCAGCCACCAGGGGCAGCCTCCACCAGGCCCCCACCCATGTCTGCCACCACCCCACCCTCCCAGCACTGTGGGGCACCCACCACCAGACCCCCACCCATGTCTCCCAGCACCCCCTCTCCCCAGCCACCAGGGGCAGCCTCCACTAGTCCCCCACCCATGTCTCCCAGCACCCCACCCCCCAGCCACCAGGGGCAGCCTCTACCAGGCCCCCACCCATGTCTCCCACCACCCCCACCCCCCAGCCACCAGGGGCAGCCTCCACCAGGCCCCCACCCATGTCTCCCACCACCCCCACCCCCCAGCAATGTGGGGCACCCACCACCAGGCCCCCACCCATGTCTCCCACCACCCCCACCCCCCCAGCAGTGCAGGGGCAGCCTCCACCAGGCCCCCACCCATGTCTCCCACCACCCCCACCCCCCAGCCACCAGGGGCAGCCTCCACCAGGCCCCCGCCCATGTCTCCCAGCACCCCCACCCCCCAGCAGTGCAGGGGCAGCCTCCACCAGGCCCCCACCCATGTCTCCCAGCACCCCCTCTCCCCAGCCACCAGGGGCAGCCTCCACCAGGCCTCCACCCATGTCTCCCACCACCCCCACCCCCCCCAGCAGTGCAGGGTCAGCCTCCACCAGGCCCCCACCCATGTCTCACACCACCCCCACCCATCAGCAGTGCAGGGACACCCACCACCAGGCCCCACCCATGTCTCCCACCACCCCCACCCCCCCAGCAGTGCAGGGGCAGCCTCCACCAGGCCCCCACCCATGTCTCCCACCACCCGCACCCCCCACCAGTGCAGGGGCACCCACCACCAGGCCCTCACCCATGTCTCCCAGCACCCCCACCCCCCAGCCACCAGGGGCAGCCTCCACCAGGCCCCCACCCATGTCTCCCACCACCCCCACCCCGCCAGCAGTGCAGGGTCAGCCTCCATCAGGCCCCCATCCATGTCTCACACCACCCCCACCCCCCAGCAGTGCAGGGGCACCCACCACAAGGCCCCCACCCATGTCTCCCACCACCCCCACCTCCCCAGCAGTGCAGGGGCCGCCTCCACCAGGCCCCCACCCATGTCTCACACCACCCCCACCCCCAGCAGTGCAGGGGCACCCACCACCAGGCCCCCACCTATGTCTCCCAGCACCCCCAACCCTCAGCCACCAGGGGCAGCCTCCACCAGGCCCCCACCCATGTCTCCCACCACCCCCACCCACCAGCACTGTGGGGCACCTGCCAGCAGGCCCACACCCATGTCCAACTCATGTTCCCCACCACCCCCACCCCCCAGCCACCAGGGGCAGCCTCCACCAGGCCCCCACCCATGTCTCCCACCCCCCACCCCCCAGCAGTGCAGGGGCACCCACCACCAGGCCCCCACCCATGTCTCCCAGCACCCCCACCCCCCAGCCACCAGGGGCAGCCTCCACCAGGCCCCCACCCATGTCTCCCACCACCCCCACCCCCCAGCCACCAGGGGCAGCCTCCACCAGGCCCCCACCCATGTCTCCCACCACCCCCACCCCCCAGCACTGTGGGGCACCCACCACCAGGCCCCCACCCATGTCTCCCACCACCCCCACCCCCCAGCCACCAGGGGCAGCCTCCACCAGGCCCCCACCCATGTCTCCCACCACCCCCACCCTCCAGCCACCAGGGGCAGCCTCCACCAGGCCCCCACCCATGTCTCCCACCCCCCCACCCCCCAGCAGTGCAGGGGCACCCACCACCAGGCCCGAACCCATGTCTCGCAGCACCCCCACCCCCCAGCCACCAGGGGCAGCCTCCACCAGGCCCCCACCCATGTCTCCCAGCACCCCCACCCCCCAGCCACCAGGGGCAGCCTCCACCAGGCCACCACCCATCTCTCCCAGCACCCCCACCCCCCAGCAGTGCAGGGGCAGCCTCCACCAGGCCCCCACCCATGTCTCCCAGCACCCCCACCCCCCAGCCACCAGGGGCAGCCTCCACCAGGCCCCCACCCATGTCGCCCAGCACCCCCACCCCCCAGCAGTGCAGGGGCAGCCTCCACCAGGCCCCCACCCATGTCTCCCACCACCCCCACCCCCGCAGCAGTGCAGGGTCAGCCTCCACGAGGCCCCCACCCATGTCTCACACCACCCCCACCCCCCAGCAGTGCATGGGCACCCACCACCAGGCCGCCACCCATGTCTCCCACCACCCCCAGCCCCCCAGCAGTGCAGGGCCAGCCTCCACCAGGCCCCCACCCATGTCTCACACCACCCCCACCCCCCAGCCACCAGGGGCAGCCTCCACCAGGCCCCCACCCATGTCTACCACCCCCCCACCCCCCAGCAGTGCAGGGGCACCCACCACCAGGCCCCCACCCATGTCTCCCAGCACCCCACCCCCCAGCCACCAGGGGCAGCCTCCACCAGGCCCCCACCCATGTCTCCCACCACCCCCAACCCCCCAGCAGTGCAGGGGCAGCCTCCACCAGGCCCCCACCCATGTCTCACACCGCCCCACCCCCCCAGCACTGTGGGGCACCCACCACCAGACCCCCACCCATGTCTCCCACCACCCCCACCCCCCCAGCAGTGCAGGGGCAGCCTCCACTAGTCCCCCACCCATGTCTCCCAGCACCCCCACCCCCCAGCCACCAGGGGCAGCCTCCACCAGGCCCCCACCCATGTCTCCCACCCCCCCACCCCCCAGCAGTGCAGGGGCACCCACCACCAGGCCCCCACCCATGTCTCCCAGCACCCCCACCCCCCAGCCACCAGGGGCAGCCTCCACCAGGCCCCCACCCATGTCTCCCACCACCCCCACCCCCCAGCCACCAGGGGCAGCCTCCACCAGGCCCCCACCCATGTCTCCCACCACCCCCACCCCCCAGCAATGTGGGGCACCCACCACCAGGCCCCCACCCATGTCTCCCACCACCCCCACCACCCCAGCAGTGCAGGGGCAGCCTCCACCAGGCCCCCACCCATGTCTCCCACCACCCCCACCCCCCAGCCACCAGTGGCAGCCTCCACCAGGCCCCCGCCCATGTCTCCCAGCACCCCTACCCCCCAGCAGTGCAGGGGCAGCCTCCACCAGGCCCCCACCCATGTCTCCCAGCACCCCCACTCCCCAGCCACCAGGGGCAGCCTCCACCCATGTCTCCCACCACCCCCACCCCCCAGCAGTGCAGGGTCAGCCTCCACCAGGCCCCCGCCCATGTCTCACACCACCCCCACCCCCCAGCAGTACAGGGACACCCACCACCAGGCCCCACCCATGTCTCCCACCACCCCCAACCCCCCAGCAGTGCAGGGGCAGCCTCCACCAGGCCCCCACACATGTCTCCCACCACCCGCACCCCCCAGCAGTGCAGGGGCACCCACCACCAGGCCCTCACCCATGTCTCCCAGCACCCCCACCCCCCAGCCACCAGGCCCCCACCCATGTCTCCCACCACCCCCACCCCGCCAGCAGTGCAGGGTCAGCCTCCATCAGGCCCCCACCCATGTCTCACACCACCCCCACCCCCAGCCACCATGGGCACCCACCACCAGGCCCCCACCCATGTCTCCCAGCACCCCCACCCCCCAGCCACCAGGGGCAGCCTCCACCAGGCCCCCACCCATGTCTCCCACCACCCCCACCCCCCAGCCACCAGGGGCAGCCTCTACCAGGCCCCCACCCATGTCTCCCTCCACCCCCACACCCCCAGCACTGTGGGGCACCCACCACCAGGCCCCCACCCATGTCTCCCACCACCCCCACCCCCCAGCCACCGGGGGCAGCCTCCACCAGGCCCCCACCCATGACTCCCTCCACCCCCACCCTCCAGCCACCAGGGGCAGCCTCCACCAGGCCCCCACCCATGTCTCCCACCCCCCACCCCCCAGCAGTGCAGGGGCACCCACCACCAGGCCCCCACCCATGTCTCCCAGCACCCCCACCCCCCAGCCACCAGGGGCAGCCTCCACCAGGCCCCCACCCATGTCTCCCACCACCCCCAACCCCCCAGCAGTGCAGGGGCAGCCTCCACCAGGCCCCCACCCATGTCTCACACCGCCCCACCCCCCCAGCACTGTGGGGCACCCACCACCAGACCCCCACCCATGTCTCCCACCACCCCCACCCCCCCAGCAGTGCAGGGGCAGCCTCCACTAGTCCCCCAACCATGTCTCCCAGCCACCCCCACCCCCAGCCACCAGGGGCAGCCTCCACCAGGCCCCCACCCATGTCTCCCACCCCCCCACCCCCCAGCTGTGCAGGGGCACCCACCACCAGGCCCCCACCCATGTCTCCCAGCACCCCCACCCCCCAGCCACCAGGGGCAGCCTCCACCAGGCCCCCACCCATGTCTCCCACCACCCCCACCCCCCAGCCACCAGGGGGCAGCCTCCACCAGGCCCCCACCCATGTCTCCCACCACCCCCACCCCCCAGCAATGTGGGGCACCCACCACCAGGCCCCCACCCATGTCTCCCACCACCCCCACCACCCCAGCAGTGCAGGGGCAGCCTCCACCAGGCCCCCACCCATGTCTCCCACCACCCCCACCCCCCAGCCACCAGTGGCAGCCTCCACCAGGCCCCCGCCCATGTCTCCCAGCACCCCTACCCCCCAGCAGTGCAGGGGCAGCCTCCACCAGGCCCCCACCCATGTCTCCCAGCACCCCCACTCCCCAGCCACCAGGGGCAGCCTCCACCCATGTCTCCCACCACCCCCACCCCCCCAGCAGTGCAGGGTCAGCCTCCACCAGGCCCCCGCCCATGTCTCACACCACCCCCACCCACCAGCAGTACAGGGACACCCACCACCAGGCCCCACCCATGTCTCCCACCACCCCCAACCCCCCAGCAGTGCAGGGGCAAGCCTCCCACCAGGCCCCCACACATGTCTCCCACCACCCGCACCCCCCAGCAGTGCAGGGGCACCCACCACCAGGCCCTCACCCATGTCTCCCAGCACCCCCACCCCCCAGCCACCAGGCCCCCACCCATGTCTCCCACCACCCCCACCCCGCCAGCAGTGCAGGGTCAGCCTCCATCAGGCCCCCCACCTATGTCTCACACCACCCCCACCCCCAGCCACCATGGGCACCCACCACCAGGCCCCCACCCATGTCTCCAGCACCCCCACCCCCCAGCCACCAGGGGCAGCCTCCACCAGGCCCCCACCCATGTCTCCCACCACCCCCCACCCCCCAGCCACCAGGGGCAGCCTCTACCAGGCCCCCACCCATGTCTCCCTCCACCCCCACACCCCCAGCACTGTGGGGCACCCACCACCAGGCCCCCACCCATGTCTCCCACCACCCCCACCCCCAGCCACCGGGGGCAGCCTCCACCAGGCCCCCACCCATGACTCCCTCCACCCCCACCCTCCAGCCACCAGGGGCAGCCTCCACCAGGCCCCCACCCATGTCTCCCACCCCCCACCCCCCAGCAGTGCAGGGGCACCCACCACCAGGCCCCCACCCATGTCTCCCAGCACCCCCACCCCCCAGCCACCAGGGGCAGCCTCCACCAGGCCCCCACCCATGTCTCCCAGCACCCCCACCCCCCAGCCACCAGGGGCAGCCTCCACCAGGCCCCCACCCATGTCTCCCAGCACCCCCCCAGCAGTGCAGGGGCAGCCTCCACCAGGCCCCCACCCATGTCTCCCAGCACCCCCACCCCCCAGCCACCAGGGCAGCCTCCACCAGGCCCCCACCCATGTCTCCCACCACCCCCACCCCCCCAGCAGTGCAGGGGCAGCCTCCACTAGGCCCCCACCCATGTCTCACACCACCCCACCCCCCAGCAGTGCAGGGGCACCCACCACCAGGCCCCACCCATGTCTCCCAGCACCCCCACCCCCCAGCCACCAGGGGCAGCCTCCACCAGGCCTCCACTCATGTCTCCCACCACCCCCACCCCCCAGCCACCAGGGGCAGCCTCCACCAGGCCCCACCCATGTCTCCCACCACCCCCACCCCCCCGGCATTGTGGGGCACCCACCACCAGGCCCCTGCCCATGTCTCCCACCACCCCCACCCCCCAGCAGTGCAGGGGCAGCCTCCACCAGGCCCCCACCCATGTCTCCCAGCACCCCCACCCCCAGCCACCACGGGCAGCCTCCACCAGGCCCCCACCCATGTCTCCCAGCACCCCCACCCCCCAGCAGTGCAGGGGCAGCCTCCACCAGGCCCCCACCCATGTCTCCCACCACCCCCAACAGTGCAGGGTCAGCCTCCACCAGGCCCCCACCCATGTCTCACACCACCCCCACCCCCCAGCAGTGCAGGGGCACCCACCACCAGGCCCCCAACCATGTTTCCCACCACACCCACCCCCCAACAGTGCAGGGGCTGCCTCCACCAGGCCCCCACCCATGTCTCACACCACCCCCACCCCCCAGCCACCAGGGGCAGCCTCCACCAGGCCCCACCCATGTCTCCCACCCCACCCCCCAGCAGTGCAGGGGCACCCACCACCAGGCCCCCACCCATGTCTCCCAGCACCCCCACCCCCCAGCCAGCAGGGTCAGCCTCCACCAGGCCCCCACCCATGTCTCCCAGCACCCCCACCCCCAGCCACCAGGGGCAGCCTCCACCAGGCCCCCACCCATGTCTCCCAGCACCCCCACCCCCCAGCAGTGCAGGGGCAGCCTCCACCAGGCCCCCACCCATGTCTCCCAGCACCCCCACCCCCCCAGCCACCAGGGGCAGCCTCCACCAGGCCCCCACCCATGTCTCCCACCACCCCCACCCCCCCAGCAGTGCAGGGGCAGCCTCCACCAGGCCCCCACCCATGTCACACACCACCCCCACCCCCCATCCACCAGGGGCAGCCTCCACCAGGCCCCCACCCATGTTTCCCAGCACCCCCACCCCCCAGCCACCAGGGGCAGCCTCCACCAGGCCCCCACCACCCCCACCCCCACAGCACTGTGGGGCACCCACCACCAGGCCCCCACCCATGTCTCCCACCCCCCCAGCAGTGCAGGGGCAGCCTCCACCAGGCCCCCACCCATGTCTCCCAGCACCCCCACCCCCCAGCCACAAGGGCAGCCTCCACCAGGCCCCCACCCCATGTCTCCCAGCACCCCCCCCAGCAGTGCAGGGGCAGCCTCCACCAGGCCCCGACCCATGTCTCCCAGCACCCCCACCCCCAGCCACCAGGGGCAGCCTCCACCAGGCCCCCACCCATGTCTCCCACCACCCCCACCCCCCCAGCAGTGCAGGGGCAGCCTCCACTAGGCCCCCACCCATGTCTCACACCACCCCCACCCCCCAGCAGTGCAGGGGCACCCACCACCAGGCCCCACCCATGTCTCCCAGCACCCCCACCCCCCAGCCACCAGGGGCAGCCTCCACCAGGCATCCACTCATGTCTCCCACCACCCCCACCCCCCCAGCACTGTGGGGCACCCACCACCAGGCCCCCGCCCATGTCTCCCACCACCCCTACCCCCCAGCAGTGCAGGGGCAGCCTCCACCAGGCCCCCACCCATGTCTCCCACCACCCCCACTCCCCCAACAGTGCAGGGGCTGCCTCCACCAGGCCCCACCCATGTCTCCCAGCACCCGACCCCCCAGCCACTAGGGGCAGCCTCCACCAGGCCTCCACTCATGTCTCCCACCACCCCCATCCCCCAGCCACCAGGGGCAGCCTCCACCAGGCCCCCACCCATGTCTCCCACCACCCCCACCCCCCCAGCACTGTGGGGCACCCACCACCAGGCCCCCGCCCATGTCTCCCACCCCCACCCCCCAGCAGTGCAGGGGCACCCACCACCAGGCCCCCACCCATGTCTCCCAGCACCCCCACCCCCCAGCCAGCAGGGGCAGCCTCCACCAGGCCCCCACCCATGTCTCCCAGCACCCCCACCCCCAGCCACCAGGGGCAGCCTCCACCAGGCCCCCACCCATGTCTCCCAGCACCCCCACCCCCCCAGCAGTGCAGGGGCAGCCTCCACCAGGCCCCCACCCATGTCTCCCAGCACCCCCACCCCCCCAGCCACCAGGGGCAGCCTCCACCAGGCCCCCACCCATGTCTCCCACCACCCCCACCCCCCCAGCAGTGCAGGGGCAGACTCCACCAGGCCCCCACCCATGTCACACACCACCCCCACCCCCCAGCCACCAGGGGCAGCCTCCACCAGGCCCCCACCCATGTCTCCTAGCACCCCCACCCCCCATCCACCAGGGGCAGCCTCCACCAGGCCCCCACCCATGTCTCCTAGCACCCCCACCCCCCATCCACCAGGGGCAGCCTCCACCAGGCCCCCACCCATGTTTCCCAGCACCCCCAGCCACCAGGGGCAGCCTCCACCAGGCCCCCACCACCCCCACCCCCACAGCACTGTGGGGCACCCACCACCAGGCCCCCACCCATGTCTCCCACCCCCCCAGCAGTGCAGGGGCAGCCTCCACCAGGCCCCCACCCATGTCTCCCAGCACCCCCACCCCCCAGCCACAAGGGCAGCCTCCACCAGGCCCCCACCCATGTTTCCCAGCACCCCCAGCCACCAGGGGCAGCCTCCACCAGGCCCCCACCACCCCCACCCCCACAGCACTGTGGGGCACCCACCACCAGGCCCCCACCCATGTCTCCCACCCCCCCAGCAGTGCAGGGGCAGCCTCCACCAGGCCCCCACCCATGTCTCCCAGCACCCCCACCCCCCAGCCACAAGGGCAGCCTCCACCAGGCCCCCACCCATGTCTCCCAGCACCCCCCCCAGCAGTGCAGGGGCAGCCTCCACCAGGCCCCCACCCATGTCTCCCAGCACCCCCACCACCGAGCAGTGCAGGGGCAGCCTCCACCATGCCCCCACCCATGTCTCCTAGCACCCCCACCCCCCATCCACCAGGGGCAGCCTCCACCAGGCCCCCACCCATGTTTCCCAGCACCCCCAGCCACCAGGGGCAGCCTCCACCAGGCCCCCACCACCCCCACCCCCACAGCACTGTGGGGCACCCACCACCAGGCCCCCACCCATGTCTCCCACCCCCCCAGCAGTGCAGGGGCAGCCTCCACCAGGCCCCCACCCATGTCTCCCAGCACCCCCACCCCCCAGCCACAAGGGCAGCCTCCACCAGGCCCCCACCCATGTCTCCCAGCACCCCCCCAGCAGTGCAGGGGCAGCCTCCACCAGGCCCCCACCCATGTCTCCCAGCACCCCCACCCCCCAGCCACCAGGGGCAGCCTCCACCAGGCCCCCACCCATGTCTCCCACCACCCCCACCCCCCCAGCAGTGCAGGGGCAGCCTCCACTAGGCCCCCACCCATGTCTCACACCACCCCCACCCCCCAGCAGTGCAGGGGCACCCACCACCAGGCCCCACCCATGTCTCCCAGCACCCCCACCCCCCAGCCACCAGGGGCAGCCTCCACCAGGCATCCACTCATGTCTCCCACCACCCCCACCCCCCCAGCACTGTGGGGCACCCACCACCAGGCCCCCGCCCATGTCTCCCACCACCCCTACCCCCCAGCAGTGCAGGGGCAGCCTCCACCAGGCCCCCACCCATGTCTCCCACCACCCCCACTCCCCCAACAGTGCAGGGGCTGCCTCCACCAGGCCCCCACCCATGTCTCACACCACCCCCACCCCCCAGCCACCAGGGGCAGCCTCCACCAGGCCCCCACCCATGTCTCCCAGCACCCCCACCCCCAGCAGTGCAGGGGCAGCCTCCACCAGGCCCCCACCCATGTCTCCCACCCACCCCACCCCCCCAGCAGTGCAGGGTCAGCCTCCACCAGGCCCCCACCCATGTCTCACACCACCCCCACCCCCCAGCAGTGCAGGGGCACCCACCACCAGGCCCCCACCCATGTCTCCCACCACCCCCACTCCCCCAACAGTGCAGGGGCTGCCTCCACCAGGCCCCCACCCATGTCTCACACCACCCCCACCCCCCAGCCACCAGGGGCAGCCTCCACCAGGCCCCCACCCATGTCTCCCACCCCCACCCACCAGCAGTGCAGGGGCACCCACCACCAGGCCCCCACCCATGTCTCCCAGCACCCCCACCCCCCAGCCAGCAGGGGCAGCCTCCACCAGGCCCCCACCCATGTCTCCCAGCACCCCCACCCCCCAGCCACCAGGGGCAGCCTCCACCCGGCCCCCACCCATGTCTCCCAGCACCCCCACCCCCCAGCAGTGCAGGGGCAGCCTCCACCAGGCCCCCACCCATGTCTCCCAGCACCCCCACCCCCCAGCCACCAGGGGCAGCCTCCACCAGGCCCCACCCATGTCTCCCAGCACCCCCACCCCCCAGCAGTGCAGGGGCAGCTTCCACCAGGCCCCCACCCATGTCTCACACCACCCCCACCCCCCAGCCACCAGGGGCAGCCTCCACCAGGCCCCCACCCATGTCTCCCACCCCCTCACCCCCCAGCAGTGCAGGGGCACCCACCACCAGGCCCCCACCCATGTCTCCCAGCACCCCCACCCCCCAGCCACCAGGGGCAGCCTCCACCAGGCCCCCACCCATGTCTCCCACCACCCCCACCCCCCAGCCACCAGGGGCAGCCTCCACCAGGCCCCCACCCATGTCTCCCACCACCCCCACCCCCCCAGCACTGTGGGGCACCCACCACCAGGCCCCCACCCATGTCTCCCACCACCCCCAGCAGTGCAGGGGCAGCCTGCACCAGGCCCCCACCCATGTCTCCCACCACCCCCACCCCCAGCCACCAGAGGCAGCCTCCACCAGGCCCCCACCCATGTCTCCCAGCACCCCCACCCCCCCAGCAGTGCAGGGGCAGCCACCACAAGGCCCCCACCCATGTCTCCCACCACCCCCACCCCCAGCAGTGCAGGGTCAGCCTCCACCAGGCCCCCACCCATGTCTCACACCACCCCACCCCCCAGCAGTGCAGGGGCACCCACCACCAGGCCCCACCCATGTCTCCCAGCACCCGACCCCCCAGCCACTAGGGGCAGCCTCCACCAGGCCTCCACTCATGTCTCCCACCACCCCCATCCCCCAGCCACCAGGGGCAGCCTCCACCAGGCCCCCACCCATGTCTCCCACCACCCCCACCCCCCCAGCACTGTGGGGCACCCACCACCAGGCCCCCGCCCATGTCTCCCACCACCCCCACCCCCCAGCAGTGCAGGGGCAGCCTCCACCAGGCCCCCACCCATGTCTCCCAGCACCCCCACCCCCAGCCACCACGGGCAGCCTCCACCAGGCCCCCACCCATGCCTCCCAGCACCCCCACCCCCCAGCAGTGCAGGGGCAGCCTCCACCAGGCCCCGACCCATGTCTCCCACCCCCCCCACCCCCCCCAGCAGTGCAGGGTCAGCCTCCACCAGGCCCCCACCCATGTCTCACACCACCCCCCAGCAGTGCAGGGGCACCCACCACCTGGCCCCACCCATGTCTCCCACCACCCCCACCCCCCCAACAGTGCAGGGGCTGCCTCCACCAGGCCCCCAACCATGTCCCACACCACCCCCACCGCCCAGCCACCAGGGGCAGCCTCCACCAGGCCCCCACCCATGTCTCCCACCCCCACCCCCCAGCAGTGCAGGGGCACCCACCACCAGGCCCCCACCCTTGTCTCCCAGCACCCCCACCCCCCAGCCAGCAGGGGCAGCCTCCACCAGGCCCCCACCCATGTCTCCCAGCACCCCCACCCCCCAGCGACCAGGGGCAGCCTCCACCCGGCCCCCACCCATGTCTCCCAGCACCCCCACCCCCCAGCAGTGCAGGGGCAGCCTCTACCAGGCCCCTACCCATGTCTCCCAGCACCTCCACCCCCCAGCCACCAGGGGCAGCCTCCACCAGGCCCCCACCCATGTCTCCCACCACCCCCACCCCCCCAGCAGTGCAGGGGCAGCCTCCACCAGGCCCCCACCCATGTCTCACACCACCCCACCCCCCAGCCACCAGGGGCAGCCTCAACCAGGCCCCCACCCATGTCTCCCACCCCCCCACCCCCCAGCAGTGCAGGGGCACCCACCACCAGGCCCCCACCCATGTCTCCCAGCACCCCCACCCCCCAGCCACCAAGGGCAGCCTCCACCAGGCCCCCACCCATGTCTCCCACCACCCCCACCCCCCAGCCACCAGGGGCAGCCTCCACCAGGCCCCCACCCATGTCTCCCACCACCCCCACCCCCCCAGCACTGTGGGGCACCCACCACCAGGCCCCCACCCATGTCTCCCACCACCCCCAGCAGTGCAGGGGCAGCCTCCACCAGGCCCCCACCCATGTCTCCCACCACCCCCACCCCCAGCCACCAGAGGCAGCCTCCACCAGGCCCCCACCCATGTCTCCCAGCACCCCCACCCCCCAGGGGTGCAGGGGCAGCCACCACCAGGCCCCCACCCATGTCTCGCTCCACCCCCACCCCCCAGCAGTGCGGGGTCAGCCTCCACCAGGCCCCCACCCATGTCTCACACCACCCCACCCCCCAGCAGTGCAGGGGCACCCACCCCCAGGCCCCCACCCATGAATCCCACCACCCCCACCCCCCCCCAGCAGTGCAGGGGCAGCCTCCAGCAGGCCCCCACCCACTTCTCCCACCACCCCCACCCCCCAGCAGTGCAGGGGCACCCACCACCAGGCCCTCACCCATGTCTCCCAGCACCCCCACCCCCCAGCCACCAGGGGCAGCCTCCACCAGGCCCCCACCCATGTCTCCCACCACCCCCACCCCCCAGCAGTGCAGGGTCAGCCTCCACCAGGCCCCCACCCATGTCTCACACCACCCCCACCCCCAGCAGTGCAGGGGCACCAACCACCAGGCCCCACCCATGTCTCCCACCACCCCCACCCCCAGCCACCAGAGGCAGCCTCCACCAGGCCCCCACCCGTGTCTCCCAGCACCCCCACCCCCCCAGCAGTGCAGGGGCAGCCTCCACCAGGCCCCCACCCATGTCTCCCAGCACCCCCACCCCCCCAGCCACCAGGGGCAGCCTCCACCAGGCCCCCACCCATGTCTCCCACCACCCCCACCCCCCCAGCAGTGCAGGGGCAGCCTCCACCAGGCCCCCACCCATGTCACACACCACCCCCACCCCCCAGCCACCAGGGGCAGCCTCCACCAGGCCCCCACCCATGTCTCCCAGCACCCCCACCACCGAGCAGTGCAGGGGCAGCCTCCACCATGCCCACACCCATGTCTCCTAGCACCCCCACCCCCCATCCACCAGGGGCAGCCTCCACCAGGCCCCCACCCATGTTTCCCAGCACCCCCACCCCCCAGCCACCAGGGGCAGCCTCCACCAGGCCCCCACCACCCCCACCCCCACAGCACTGTGGGGCACCCACCACCAGGCCCCCACCCATGTCTCCCACCCCCCCAGCAGTGCAGGGGCAGCCTCCACCAGGCCCCCACCCATGTCTCCCAGCACCCCCACCCCCCAGCCACAAGGGCAGCCTCCACCAGGCCCCCACCCATGTCTCCCAGCACCCCCCCCCAGCAGTGCAGGGGCAGCCTCCACCAGGCCCCCACCCATGTCTCCCAGCACCCCCACCCCCCAGCCACCAGGGGCAGCCTCCACCAGGCCCCCACCCATGTCTCCCACCACCCCCACCCCCCCAGCAGTGCAGGGGCAGCCTCCACTAGGCCCCCACCCATGTCTCACACCACCCCCACCCCCCAGCAGTGCAGGGGCACCCACCACCAGGCCCCACCCATGTCTCCCAGCACCCCCACCCCCCAGCCACCAGGGGCAGCCTCCACCAGGCATCCACTCATGTCTCCCACCACCCCCACCCCCCCAGCACTGTGGGGCACCCACCACCAGGCCCCCGCCCATGTCTCCCACCACCCCTACCCCCCAGCAGTGCAGGGGCAGCCTCCACCAGGCCCCCACCCATGTCTCCCACCACCCCCACTCCCCCAACAGTGCAGGGGCTGCCTCCACCAGGCCCCCACCCATGTCTCACACCACCCCCACCCCCCAGCCACCAGGGGCAGCCTCCACCAGGCCCCCACCCATGTCTCCCAGCACCCCCACCCCCCAGCAGTGCAGGGGCAGCCTCCACCAGGCCCCCACCCATGTCTCCCACCCACCCCACCCCCCCCCAGCAGTGCAGGGTCAGCCTCCACCAGGCCCCCACCCATGTCTCACACCACCCCCACCCCCCAGCAGTGCAGGGGCACCCACCACCAGGCCCCCACCCATGTCTCCCACCACCCCCACTCCCCCAACAGTGCAGGGGCTGCCTCCACCAGGCCCCCACCCATGTCTCACACCACCCCCACCCCGCAGCCACCAGGGGCAGCCTCCACCAGGCCCCCACCCATGTCTCCCACCCCCACCCCCCAGCAGTGCAGGGGCCCCCACCACCAGGCCCCCACCCATGTCTCCCAGCACCCCCACCCCCCAGCCAGCAGGGGCAGCCTCCACCAGGCCCCCACCCATGTCTCCCAGCACCCCCACCCCCCAGCCACCAGGGGCAGCCTCCACCCGGCCCCCACCCATGTCTCCCAGCACCCCCACCCCCCAGCAGTGCAGGGGCAGCCTCCACCAGGCCCCCACCCATGTCTCCCAGCACCCCCACCCCCCAGCCACCAGGGGCAGCCTCCACCAGGCCCCACCCATGTCTCCCAGCACCCCCACCCCCCAGCAGTGCAGGGGCAGCTTCCACCAGGCCCCCACCCATGTCTCACACCACCCCCACCCCCCAGCCACCAGGGGCAGCCTCCACCAGGCCCCCACCCATGTCTCCCACCCCCCCACCCCCCAGCAGTGCAGGGGCACCCACCACCAGGCCCCCACCCATGTCTCCCAGCACCCCCACCCCCCGCCACCAGGGGCAGCCTCCACCAGGCCCCCACCCATGTCTCCCACCACCCCCAGCCACCAGGGGCAGCCTCCACCAGGCCCCCACCCATGTCTCCCACCACCCCCACCCCCCCAGCACTGTGGGGCACCCACCACCAGGCCCCCACCCATGTCTCCCACCACCCCCAGCAGTGCAGGGGCAGCCTGCACCAGGCCCCCACCCATGTCTCCCACCACCCCCACCCCCAGCCACCAGAGGCAGCCTCCACCAGGCCCCCACCCATGTCTCCCAGCACCCCCACCCCCCCAGCAGTGCAGGGGCAGCCACCACCAGGCCCCCACCCATGTCTCCCACCACCCCCACCCCCAGCAGTGCAGGGTCAGCCTCCACCAGGCCCCCACCCATGTCTCACACCACCCCACCCCCCAGCAGTGCAGGGGCACCCACCACCAGGCCCCACCCATGTCTCCCAGCACCCGACCCCCCAGCCACTAGGGGCAGCCTCCACCAGGCCTCCACTCATGTCTCCCACCACCCCCATCCCCCAGCCACCAGGGGCAGCCTCCACCAGGCCCCCACCCATGTCTCCCACCACCCCCACCCCCCCAGCACTGTGGGGCACCCACCACCAGGCCCCCGCCCATGTCTCCCACCACCCCCACCCCCCAGCAGTGCAGGGGCAGCCTCCACCAGGCCCCCACCCATGTCTCCCAGCACCCCCACCCCCAGCCACCACGGGCAGCCTCCACCAGGCCCCCACCCATGCCTCCCAGCACCCCCACGCCCCAGCAGTGCAGGGGCAGCCTCCACCAGGCCCCGACCCATGTCTCCCACCCCCCCACCCCCCCCAGCAGTGCAGGGTCAGCCTCCACCAGGCCCCCACCCATGTCTCACACCACCCCCACCCCCCAGCAGTGCAGGGGCACCCACCACCTGGCCCCACCCATGTCTCCCACCACCCCCACCCCCCCAACAGTGCAGGGGCTGCCTCCACCAGGCCCCCAACCATGTCTCACACCACCCCCACCGCCCAGCCACCAGGGGCAGCCTCCACCAGGCCCCCACCCATGTCTCCCACCCCCACCCCCCAGCAGTGCAGGGGCACCCACCACCAGGCCCCCACCCTTGTCTCCCAGCACCCCCACCCCCCAGCCAGCAGGGGCAGCCTCCACCAGGCCCCCACCCATGTCTCCCAGCACCCCCACCCCCCAGCGACCAGGGGCAGCCTCCACCCGGCCCCCACCCATGTCTCCCAGCACCCCCACCCCCCAGCAGTGCAGGGGCAGCCTCTACCAGGCCCCCACCCATGTCTCCCAGCACCTCCACCCCCCAGCCACCAGGGGCAGCCTCCACCAGGCCCCCACCCATGTCTCCCACCACCCCCACCCCCCCAGCAGTGCAGGGGCAGCCTCCACCAGGCCCCCACCCATGTCTCACACCACCCCCACCCCCCAGCCACCAGGGGCAGCCTCAACCAGGCCCCCACCCATGTCTCCCACCCCCCCACCCCCCAGCAGTGCAGGGGCACCCACCACCAGGCCCCCACCCATGTCTCCCAGCACCCCCACCCCCCAGCCACCAAGGGCAGCCTCCACCAGGCCCCCACCCATGTCTCCCACCACCCCCACCCCCCAGCCACCAGGGGCAGCCTCCACCAGGCCCCCACCCATGTCTCCCACCACCCCCACCACCCCAGCACTGTGGGGCATCCACCACCAGGCCCCCACCCATGTCTCCCACCACCCCCAGCAGTGCAGGGGCAGCCTCCACCAGGCCCCCACCCATGTCTCCCACCACCCCCACCCCCAGCCACCAGAGGCAGGCTCCACCAGGCCCCCACCCATGTCTCCCAGCACCCCCACCCCCCAGGGGTGCAGGGGCAGCCACCACCAGGCCCCCACCCATGTCTCGCTCCACCCCCACCCCCCAGCAGTGCGGGGTCAGCCTCCACCAGGCCCCCACCCATGTCTCACACCACCCCACCCCCCAGCAGTGCAGGGGCACCCACCCCCAGACCCCCACCCATGTATCCCACCACCCCCACCCCCCCCAGCAGTGCAGGGGCAGCCTCCAGCAGGCCCCCACCCACGTCTCCCACCACCCCCACCCCCCAGCAGTGCAGGGGCACCCACCACCAGGCCCTCACCCATGTCTCCAAGCACCCCCACCCCCCAGCCACCAGGGGCAGCCTCCACCAGGCCCCCACCCATGTCTCCCACCACCCCCACCCCCCAGCAGTGCAGGGTCAGCCTCCACCAGGCCCCCACCCATGTCTCACACCACCCCCACCCCCAGCAGTGCAGGGGCACCAACCACCAGGCCCCACCCATGTCTCCCACCACCCCCACCCCCAGCCACCAGAGGCAGCCTCCACCAGGCCCCCACCCATGTCTCCCAGCACCCCCACCCCCCAGCAGTGCAGGGGCAGCCACCACCAGGCCCCCACCCATGTCTCCCACCACCCCCACCCCCCAGCAGTGCAGGGTCAGCCTCCACCAGGCCCCCACCCATGTCTCCCACCCCCACCCCCCAGCAGTGCAGGGGCACCCACCACCAGGCCCCCACCCATGTCTCCCAGCACCCCCACCCCCCAGCCAGCAGGGGCAGCCTCCACCAGGCCCCCACCCATGTCTCCCAGCACCCCCACCCCTCAGCAACCAGGGGCAGCCTCCACCAGGCCCCCACCCATGTCTCCCAGCACCCCCACCCCCCAGCAGTGCAGGGGCAGCCTCCACCAGGCCCCCACCCATGTCTCCCAGCACCCCCACCCCCCAACCACCAGGGGCAGCCTCCACCAGGCCCCCACCCATGTCTCCCAGCACCCCCACCCCCCAGCCACCAGGGGCAGCCTCCACCAGGCCCTCACTCATGTCTCCCACCACCCCCACAGCACTGTGGGGTACCCACCACCAGGCCCCCACTCATGTCTCCCACCCCCCCCAGCAGTGCAGGGGCAGCCTCCACCAGGCCCCCACCCATGTCTCCCAGCACCCCACCCCCCAGCCACCAGGGGCAGCCTCCACCAGGCCCCCACCCATGTCTCCCACCCCCCCACCCCCCAGCAGTGCAGGGGCACCCACCACCAGGCCCCCACCCATGTCTCCCAGCAGCCCCACCCCCCAGCCACCAGGGGCAGCCTCCACCAGGCCCCCACCCATGTCTCCCACCACCCCCACCCCCAGCCACCAGGGGAAGCCTCCACCAGGCCCCCACCCATGTCTCTCACCACCCCCACCCCCCCAGCACTGTGGGGCACCCACCACCAGGCCCCCACCCATGTCTCCCACCACCCCCACCCCCCCAGCAGTGCAGGGGCAGCCTCCACCAGGCCCCCACCCATGTCTCCCACCACCCCCACCCCCAGCCACCAGAGGCAGCCTCCACCAGGCCCCCACCCATGTCTCCCACCCCCCCAGCAGTGCAGGGGCAGCCTCCACCAGGCCCCCACCCATGTCTCCCAGCACCCCCACCCCCAGCCACCAGGGCAGCCTCCACCAGGCCCCCACCCATGTCTCCCAGCACCCCCCCCCAGCAGTGCAGGGGCAGCCTCCACCAGGCCCCCACCCATGTCTCCCAGCACCCCCACCCCCCAGCCACCAGGGGCAGCCTCCACCAGGCCCCCACCCATGTCTCCCACCACCCCCACCCCCCCAGCAGTGCAGGGGCAGCCTCCACTAGGCCCCCACCCATGTCTCACACCACCCCCACCCCCCAGCAGTGCAGGGGCACCCACCACCAGGCCCCACCCATGTCTCCCAGCACCCCCACCCCCCAGCCACCAGGGGCAGCCTCCACCAGGCCTCCACTCATGTCTCCCACCACCCCCACCCCCCAGCCACCAGGGGCAGCCTCCACCAGGCCCCCACCCATGTCTCCCACCCCCACCCCCAAGCAGTGCAGGGGCACCCACCACCAGGCCCCCACCCATGTCTCCCAGCACCCCCACCCCCCAGCCAGCAGGGGCAGCCTCCACCAGGCCCCCACCCATGTCTCCCAGCACCCTCACCCCCCAGCCACCAGGGGCAGCCTCCACCAGGCCCCCACCCATGTCTCCCAGCACCCCCACCCCCCAGCAGTGCAGGGGCAGCCTCCACCAGGCCCCCACCCATGTCTCCCAGCACCCCCACCCCCCCAGCCACCAGGGGCAGCCTCCACCAGGCCCCCACCCATGTCTCCCACCACCCCCACCCCCCCAGCAGTGCAGGGGCAGCCTCCACCAGGCCCCCACCCATGTCACACACCACCCCCATCCCCCAGCCACCAGGGGCAGCCTCCACCAGGCCCCCACCCATGTCTCCCAGCACCCCCACCACCGAGCAGTGCAGGGGCAGCCTCCACCAGGCCCCCACCCATGTCTCCTAGCACCCCCACCCCCCAACCACCAGGGGCAGCCTCCACCAGGCCCCCACCCATGTTTCCCAGCACCCCCACCCCCCAGCCACCAGGGGCAGCCTCCACCAGGCCCCCACCACCCCCACCCCCACAGTACTGTGGGGCACCCACCACCAGGCCCCCACCCATGTCTCCCACCCCCCCAGCAGTGCAGGGGCAGCCTCCACCAGGCCCCCACCCATGTCTCCCAGCACCCCCACCCCCCAGCCACCAGGGCAGCCTCCACCAGGCCCCCACCCATGTCTCCCAGCACCCCCCCCAGCAGTGCAGGGGCAGCCTCCACCAGGCCCCCACCCATGTCTCCCAGCACCCCCAGCCACCAGGGGCAGCCTCCACCAGGCCCCCACCCATGTCTCCCACCACACCCACCCCCCCAGCAGTGCAGGGGCAGCCTCCACTAGGCCCCCACCCATGTCTCACACCACCCCCACCCCCCAGCAGTGCAGGGGCACCCACCACCAGGCCCCATCCATGTCTCCCAGCACCCCCACCCCCCAGCCACCAGGGGCAGCCTCCACCAGGCCTCCACTCATGTCTCCCACCACCCCCACCCCCCAGCCACCAGGGGCAGCCTCCACCAGGCCCCCACCCATGTCTCCCACCACCCCCACCCCCCCAGCACTGTGGGGCACCCACCACCAGGCCCCCGCCCATGTCTCCCACCACCCCTACCCCCCAGCAGTGCAGGGGCAGCCTCCACCAGGCTACCACCCATGTCTCCCAGCACCCCCACCCCCAGCCACCACGGGCAGCCTCCACCAGGCCCCCACCCATGTCTCCCAGCACCCCACCCCCCAGCAGTGCAGGGGCAGCCTCCACCAGGCCCCCACCCATGTCTCCCACCCCCCCACCCCCCCAGCAGTGCAGGGTCAGCCTCCACCAGGCCCCCACCCATGTCTCACACCACCCCCACCCCCCAGCAGTGCAGGGGCACCCACCACCAGGCCCCCACCCATGTCTCCCAGCACCCCCACCACCGAGCAGTGCAGGGGCAGCCTCCACCAGGCCCCCACCCATGTCTCCTAGCACCCCCACCCCCCAACCACCAGGGGCAGCCTCCACCAGGCCCCCACCCAAGTTTCCCAGCACCCCCACCCCCCAGCCACCAGGGGCAGCCTCCACCAGGCCCCCACCACCCCCACCCCCACAGTACTGTGGGGCACCCACCACCAGGCCCCCACCCATGTCTCCCACCCCCCCAGCAGTGCAGGGGCAGCCTCCACCAGGCCCCCACCCATGTCTCCCAGCACCCCCACCCCCCAGCCACCAGGGCAGCCTCCACCAGGCCCCCACCCATGTCTCCCAGCACCCCCCCCCAGCAGTGCAGGGGCAGCCTCCACCAGGCCCCCACCCATGTCTCCCAGCACCCCCAGCCACCAGGGGCAGCCTCCACCAGGCCCCCACCCATGTCTCCCACCACACCCACCCCCCCAGCAGTGCAGGGGCAGCCTCCACTAGGCCCCCACCCATGTCTCACACCACCCCCACCCCCCAGCAGTGCAGGGGCACCCACCACCAGGCCCCATCCATGTCTCCCAGCACCCCCACCCCCCAGCCACCAGGGGCAGCCTCCACCAGGCCTCCACTCATGTCTCCCACCACCCCCACCCCCCAGCCACCAGGGGCAGCCTCCACCAGGCCCCCACCCATGTCTCCCACCACCCCCACCCCCCCAGCACTGTGGGGCACCCACCACCAGGCCCCCGCCCATGTCTCCCACCACCCCTACCCCCCAGCAGTGCAGGGGCAGCCTCCACCAGGCTACCACCCATGTCTCCCAGCACCCCCACCCCCCAGCCACCAGGGGCAGCCTCCACCAGGCCTCCACTCATGTCTCCCACCACCCCCACCCCCCAGCCACCAGGGGCAGCCTCCACCAGGCCCCCACCCATGTCTCCCACCACCCCCACCCCCCCAGCACTGTGGGGCACCCACCACCAGGCCCCCGCCCATGTCTCCCACCACCCCTACCCCCCAGCAGTGCAGGGGCAGCCTCCACCAGGCCCCCACCCATGTCTCCCAGCACCCCCACCCCCCAGCAGTGCAGGGGCAGCCTCCACCAGGCCCCCACCCATGTCTCCCACCCCCCCACCCCCCCAGCAGTGCAGGGTCAGCCTCCACCAGGCCCCCACCCATGTCTCACACCACCCCCACCCCCCAGCAGTGCAGGGGCACCCACCACCAGGCCCCCACCCATGTCTCCCACCACCCCCACTCCCCCAACAGTGCAGGGGCTGCCTCCACCAGGCCCCACCCATGTCTCACACCACCCCCACCCCCCAGCCACCAGGGGCAGCCTCCACCAGGCCCCCACCCATGTCTCCCACCCCCACCCCCCAGCAGTGCAGGGGCACCCACCACCAGGCCCCCACCCATGTCTCCCAGCACCCCCACCCCCCAGCCAGCAGGGGCAGCCTCCACCAGGCCCCCACCCATGTCTCCCAGCACCCCCACCCCCCAGCCACCAGGGGCAGCCTCCACCCGGCCCCCACCCATGTCTCCCAGCACCCCCACCCCCCAGCAGTGCAGGGGCAGCCTCCACCAGGCCCCCACCCATGTCTCCCAGCACCCCCACCCCCCAGCCACCAGGGGCAGCCTCCACCAGGCCCCCACCCATGTCTCCCAGCACCCCCACCCCCCAGCAGTGCAGAGGCAGCCTCCACCAGGCCCCCACCCATGTCTCACACCACCCCCACCCCCCAGCCACCAGGGGCAGCCTCCACCAGGCCCCCACCCATGTCTCCCACCCCCCACCCCCCAGCAGTGCAGGGGCACCCACCACCAGGCCCCCACCCATGTCTCCCAGCACCCCCACCCCCCAGCCACCAGGGGCAGCCTCCACCAGGCCCCCACCCATGTCTCCCACCACCCCCACCCCCCAGCCACCAGGGGCAGCCTCCACCAGGCCCCCACCCATGTCTCCCACCACCCCCACCCCCCCAGCACTGTGGGGCACCCACCACCAGGCCCCCACCCATGTCTCCCACCACCCCCAGCAGTGCAGGGGCAGCCTGCACCAGGCCCCCACCCATGTCTCCCACCACCCCCACCCCCAGCCACCAGAGGCAGCCTCCACCAGGCCCCCACCCATGTCTCCCAGCACCCCCACCCCCCAGCAGTGCAGGGGCAGCCACCACCAGGCCCCCACCCATGTCTCCCACCACCCCCACCCCCAGCAGTGCAGGGTCAGCCTCCACCAGGCCCCCACCCATGTCTCACACCACCCCACCCCCCAGCAGTGCAGGGGCACCCACCACCAGGCCCCACCCATGTCTCCCAGCACCCGACCCCCCAGCCACTAGGGGCAGCCTCCACCAGGCCTCCACTCATGTCTCCCACCACCCCCACCCCCCAGCCACCAGGGGCAGCCTCCACCAGGCCCCCACCCATGTCTCCCACCCCCCACCCCCCAGCAGTGCAGGGGCACCCACCACCAGGCCCCCACCCATGTCTCCCAGCACCCCCACCCCCCAGCCACCAGGGGCAGCCTCCACCAGGCCCCCACCCATGTCTCCCACCACCCCCACCCCCCAGCCACCAGGGGCAGCCTCCACCAGGCCCCCACCCATGTCTCCCACCACCCCCACCCCCCCAGCACTGTGGGGCACCCACCACCAGGCCCCCACCCATGTCTCCCACCACCCCCAGCAGTGCAGGGGCAGCCTGCACCAGGCCCCCACCCATGTCTCCCACCACCCCCACCCCCAGCCACCAGAGGCAGCCTCCACCAGGCCCCCACCCATGTCTCCCAGCACCCCCACCCCCCAGCAGTGCAGGGGCAGCCACCACCAGGCCCCCACCCATGTCTCCCACCACCCCCACCCCCAGCAGTGCAGGGTCAGCCTCCACCAGGCCCCCACCCATGTCTCACACCACCCCACCCCCCAGCAGTGCAGGGGCACCCACCACCAGGCCCCACCCATGTCTCCCAGCACCCGACCCCCCAGCCACTAGGGGCAGCCTCCACCAGGCCTCCACTCATGTCTCCCACCACCCCCATCCCCCAGCCACCAGGGGCAGCCTCCACCAGGCCCCCACCCATGTCTCCCACCACCCCCACCCCCCCAGCACTGTGGGGCACCCACCACCAGGCCCCCGCCCATGTCTCCCACCACCCCCACCCCCCAGCAGTGCAGGGGCAGCCTCCACCAGGCCCCCACCCATGTCTCCCAGCACCCCCACACCCAGCCACCACGGGCAGCCTCCACCAGGCCCCCACCCATGCCTCCCAGCACCCCCACCCCCCGGCAGTGCAGGGGCAGCCTCCACCAGGCCCCCACCCATGTCTCCCACCCCCCACCCCCCAGCAGTGCAGGGTCAGCCTCCACCAGGCCCCCACCCATGTCTCACACCACCCCCACCCCCCAGCAGTGCAGGGGCACCCACCACCAGGCCCCACCCATGTCTCCCACCACCCCACCCCCCCAACAGTGCAGGGGCTGCCTCCACCAGGCCCCCAACCATGTCTCACACCACCCCCACCGCCCAGCCACCAGGGGCAGCCTCCACCAGACCCCCACCCATGTCTCCCACCCCCACCCCCCAGCAGTGCAGGGGCACCCACCACCAGGCCCCCACCCATGTCTCCCAGCACCCCCACCCCCCAGCCAGCAGGGGCAGCCTCCACCATGCCCCCACCCATGTCTCCCAGCACCCCCACCCCCCAGCGACCAGGGGCAGCCTCCACCCAGCCCCCACCCATGTCTCCCAGCACCCCCACCCCCCAGCAGTGCAGGGGCAGCCTCCACCAGGCCCCCACCCATATCTCCCAGAACCCCCACCCCCCAGCCACCAGGGGCAGCCTCCACCAGGCCCCCACCCATGTCTCCCACCACCCCCACCCCCCCAGCAGTGCAGGGGCAGCCTCCACCAGGCCCCCACCCATGTCTCACACCACCCCCACCCCCCAGCCACCAGGGGCAGCCTCCACCAGGCCCCCACCCATGTCTCCCACCCCCCCACCCCCCAGCAGTGCAGGGGCACCCACCACCAGGCCCCCACCCATGTCTCCCAGCACCCCCACCCCCCAGCCACCAAGGGCAGCCTCCACCAGGCCCCCACCCATGTCTCCCACCACCCCCACCCCCCAGCCACCAGGGGCAGCCTCCACCAGGCCCCCACCCATGTCTCCCACCACCCCCACCCCCCCAGCACTGTGGGGCACCCACCACCAGGCCCCCACCCATGTCTCCCACCACCCCCAGCAGTGCAGGGGCAACCTCCACCAGGCCCCCACCCATGTCTCCCACCACCCCCACCCCCAGCCACCAGAGGCAGCCTCCACCAGGCCCCCACCCATGTCTCCCAGCACCCCCACCCCCCAGCAGTGCAGGGGCAGCCACCACCAGGCCCCCACCCATGTCTCCCTCCACCCCCATCCCCCAGCAGTGCGGAGTCAGCCTCCACCAGGCCCCCACCCATGTCTCACACCACCCCACCCCCCAGCAGTGCAGGGGCACCCACCCCCAGGCCCCCACCCATGTCTCCCACCACCACCACCCCCCCCAGCAGTGCAGGGGCAGCCTCCAGCAGGCCCCCAGCCACGTCTCCCACCACCCCCACCCCCCAGCAGTGCAGGGGCACCCACCACCAGGCCCTCACCCATGTCTCCCAGCACCCCCACCCCCCAGCCACCAGGGGCAGCCTCCACCAGGCCCCCACCCATGTCTCCCACCACCCCCACCCCCCAAGCAGTGCAGGGTCAGCCTCCACCAGGCCCCCACCCATGTCTCACACCACCCCCACCCCCAGCAGTGCAGGGGCACCAACCACCAGGCCCCACCCATGTCTCCCACCACCCCCACCCCCAGCCACCAGAGGCAGCCTACACCAGGCCCCCACCCATGTCTCCCAGCACCCCCACCCCCCAGCAGTGCAGGGGCAGCCACCACCAGGCCCCCACCCATGTCTCCCACCACCCCCACCCCCCAGCAGTGCAGGGTCAGCCTCCACCAGGCCCCCACCCATGTCTCCCACCCCCACCCCCCAGCAGTGCAGGGGCACCCACCACCAGGCCCCCACCCATGTCTCCCAGCACCCCCACCCCACAGCCAGCAGGGGCAGCCTCCACCAGGCCCCCACCCATGTCTCCCAGCACCCCCACCCCTCAGCAACCAGGGGCAGCCTCCACCAGGCCCCCACCCATGTCTCCCAGCACCCCCACCCCCCAGCAGTGCAGGGGCAGCCTCCACCAGGCCCCCACCCATGTCTCCCAGCACCCCCACCCCCCAACCACCAGGGGCAGCCTCCACCAGGCCCCCACCCATGTCTCCCAGCACCCCCACCCCCCAGCCACCAGGGGCAGCCTCCACCAGGCCCCCACCCATGTCTCCCACCACCCCCACCCCCACAGCACTGTGGGGTACCCACCACCAGGCCCCCACCCATGTCTCCCACCCCCCCAGCAGTGCAGGGGCAGCCTCCACCAGGCCCCCACCCATGTCTCCCAACACCCCCACCCCCCAGCCACCAGGGGCAGCCTCCACCAGGCCCCCACCCATGTCTCCCACCCCCCACCCCCCAGCAGTGCAGGGGCACCCACCACCAGGCCCCCACCCATGTCTCCCAGCAGCCCCACCCCCCAGCCACCAGGGGCAGCCTCCACCAGGCCCCCCACCCATGTCTCCCACCACCCCCACCCCCCAGCCACCAGGGGCAGCCTCCACCAGGCCCCCACCCATGTCTCCCACCACCCCCACCCCCCCAGCACTGTGGGGCACCCACCACCAGGCCCCCACCCATGTCTCCCACCACCCCCACCCCCCCAGCAGTGCAGGGGCAGCCTCCACCAGGCCCCCACCCATGTCTCCCACCACCCCCACCCCCAGCCACCAGAGGCAGCCTCCACCAGGCCCCCACCCATGTCCCCCACCCCCCCAGCAGTGCAGGGGCAGCCTCCACCAGGCCCCCACCCATGTCTCCCAGCACCCCCACCCCCCAGCCACCAGGGCAGCCTCCACCAGGCCCCCACCCATGTCTCCCACCACCCCCACCCCCCCAGCAGTGCAGGGGCAGCCTCCACTAGGCCCCCACCCATGTCTCACACCACCCCACCACCCAGCAGTGCAGGGGCACCCACCACCAGGCCCCACCCATGTCTACCAGCACCCCCAGCCACCAGGGGCAGCCTCCACCAGGCCTCCACTCATGTCTCCCACCACCCCCACCCCCCAGCCACCAGGGGCAGCCTATCCAAGGCCCCCACCCATGTCTCCCACCACCCCCACCCCCCCCAGCACTGTGGGGCACCCACCACCAGGCCCCCGCCCATGTCTCCCAACACCCCCACCCCCCAGCAGTGCAGGGGCAGCTTCCACCAGGCCCCCATCCATATCTCCCAGCACCCCCACCCCCAGCCACCACGGGCAGCCTCCACCAGGCCCCCACCCATGTCTCCCAGCACCCCCACCCCCCAGCAGTGCAGGGGCAGCCTCCACCAGGCCCCCACCCATGTCTCCCACCCCCCCCCGCCCCCCCCAGCAGTGCAGGGTCAGCCTCCACCAGGCCCCCACCCATGTCTCACACCACCCCCACCCCCCAGCAGTGCAGGGGCACCCACCACCAGGCCCCCACCCATGTCTCCCACCACCCCCACTCCCCCAACAGTGCAGGGGTTGCCTCCACCAGGCCCCCACCCATGCCTCACACCACCCCCACCCCCCAGCCACCAGGGGCAGCCTCCACCAGGCCCCCACCCATGTCTCCCACCCCCACCCCCCAGCAGTGCAGGGGCACCCACCACCAGGCCCCCACCTATGTCTCCCAGCACCCCCACCCCCCAGCCAGCAGGGGCAGCCTCCACCAGGCCCCCACCCATGTCTCCCAGCACCCCCACCCCCCAGCCACCAGGGGCAGCCTCCACCCGGCCCCCACCCATGTCTCCCAGCACCCCCACCCCCCAGCAGTGCAGGGGCAGCCTCCACCAGGCCCCCACCCATGTCTCCCAGCACCCCCACCCCCCAGCCACCAGGGGCAGCCTCCACCAGGCCCCCACCCATGTCTCCCAGCACCCCCACCCCCCAGCAGTGCAGGGGCAGCCTCCACCAGGCCCCCACCCATGTCTCACACCACCCCCACCCCCCAGCCACCAGGGGCAGCCTCCACCAGGCCCCCACCCATGTCTCCCACCCCCCCCACCCCCCAGCAGTGCAGGGGCACCCACCAGCAGGCCCCCACCCATGTCTCCCAGCACCCCCACCCCCCAGCCACCAGGGGCAGCCTCCACCAGGCCCCCACCCATGTCTCCCACCACCCCCACCCCCCAGCCACCAGGGGCAGCCTCCACCAGGCCCCCACCCATGTCTCCCACCACCCCCACCCCCCCAGCACTGTGGGGCACCCACCACCAGGCCCCCACCCATGTCTCCCACCACCCCCAGCAGTGCAGGGGCAGCCTGCACCAGGCCCCCACCCATGTCTCCCACCACCCCCACCCCCAGCCACCAGAGGCAGCCTCCACCAGGCCCCCACCCATGTCTCCCAGCACCCCCACCCCCCAGCAGTGCAGGGGCAGCAACCACCAGGCCCCCACCCATGTCTCCCACCACCCCCACCCCCAGCAGTGCAGGGTCAGCCTCCACCAGGCCCCCACCCATGTCTCACCCCACCCCACCCCCCAGCAGTGCAGGGGCACCCACCACCAGGCCCCACCCATGTCTCCCAGCACCCGACCCCCCAGCCACTAGGGGCAGCCTCCACCAGGCCTCCACTCATGTCTCCCACCACCCCCACCCCCCAGCCACCAGGGGCAGCCTCCACCAGGCCCCCACCCATGTCTCCCACCACCCCCACCCCCCCAGCACTTGGGGCACCCACCACCAGGCCCCCGCCCATGTCTCCCACCACCTCCACCCCCCAGCAGTGCAGGGGCAGCCTCCACCAGGCCCCCACCCATGTCTCCCAGCACCCCCACCCCCAGCCACCACGGGCAGCCTCCACCAGGCCCCCACCCATGCCTCCCAGCACCCCCACCCCCCAGCAGTGCAGGGGCAGCCTCCACCAGGCCCCCACCCATGTCTCCCACCCCCCACCCCCCCAGCAGTGCAGGGTCAGCCTCCACCAGGCCCCCACCCATGTCTCACACCACCCCCACCCCCCAGCAGTGCAGGGGCACCCACCACCAGGCCCCCACCCATGTCTCCCATCACCCCCACCCCCCCAACAGTGCAGGGGCTGCCTCCACCAGGCCCCCAACCATGTCTCACACCACCCCCACCGCCCAGCCACCAGGGGCAGCCTCCACCAGGCCCCCACCCATGTCTCCCACCCCCACCCCCCAGCAGTGCAGGGGCACCCACCACCAGGCCCCCACCCATGTCTCCCAGCACCCCCACCCCCCAGCCAGCAGGGGCAGCCTCCACCAGGCCCCCACCCATGTCTCCCAGCACCCCCCAGCGACCAGGGGCAGCCTCCACCCGGCCCCCACCCATGTCTCCCAGCACCCCCACCCCCCAGCAGTGCAGGGGCAGCCTCCACCAGGCCCCCACCCATGTCTCCCAGCACCCCCACCCCCCAGCCACCAGGGGGAGCCTCCACCAGGCCCCCACCCATGTCTCCCACTACCCCCACCCCCCCAGCAGTGCAGGGGCAGCCTCCACCAGGCCCCCACCCATGTCTCACACCACCCCCACCCCCCAGCCACCAAGGGCAGCCTCCACCAGGCCCCCACCCATGTCTCCCACCACCCCCACCCCCCAGCCACCAGGGGCAGCCTCCACCAGGCCCCCACCCATGTCTCCCACCACCCCCACACCCCCAGCACTGTGGGGCACCCACCACCAGGCCCCCACCCATGTCTCCCACCACCCCCAGCAGTGCAGGGGCAGCCTCCACCAGGCCCCCACCCATGTCTCCCACCACCCAAACCCCCAGCCACCAGAGGCAGCCTCCACCAGGCCCCCACCCATGTCTCCCAGCACCCCCACCCCCCAGCAGTGCAGGGGCAGCCACCACCAGGCCCCTACCCATGTCTCCCTCCACCCCCACCCCCCAGCAGTGCGGGGTCAGCCTCCACCAGGCCCCCACCCATGTCTCACACCACCCCACCCCCCAGCAGTGCAGGGGCACCCACCCCCAGGCCCCCACCCATGTCTCCCACCACCCCCACCCCCCCCCAGCAGTGCAGGGGCAGCCTCCAGCAGGCCCCCACCCATGTCTCCCACCACCCCCACCCCCCAGCAGTGCAGGGGCACCCACCACCAGGCCCTCACCCATGTCTCCCAGCACCCCCACCCCCCAGCCACCAGGGGCAGCCTCCACCAGGCCCCCACCCATGTCTCCCACCACCCCCACCCCCCCAGCAGTGCAGGGTCAGCCTCCACCAGGCCCCCACCCATGTCTCCCAGCACCCCACCCCCCAGCAGTGCAGGGGCACCCACCCCCAGGCCCCCACCCATGTCTCCCACCACCACCACCCCCCCCCCAGCAGTGCAGGGGCAGCCTCCAGCAGGCCCCCAGCCACGTCTCCCACCACCCCCACCCCCCAGCAGTGCAGGGGCACCCACCACCAGGCCCTCACCCATGTCTCCCAGCACCCCCACCCCCCAGCCACCAGGGGCAGCCTCCACCAGGCCCCCACCCATGTCTCCCACCACCCCCACCCCCCAAGCAGTGCAGGGTCAGCCTCCACCAGGCCCCCACCCATGTCTCACACCACCCCCACCCCCAGCAGTGCAGGGGCACCAACCACCAGGCCCCACCCATGTCTCCCACCACCCCCACCCCCAGCCACCAGAGGCAGCCTACACCAGGCCCCCACCCATGTCTCCCAGCACCCCCACCCCCCAGCAGTGCAGGGGCAGCCACCACCAGGCCCCCACCCATGTCTCCCACCACCCCCACCCCCCAGCAGTGCAGGGTCAGCCTCCACCAGGCCCCCACCCATGTCTCCCACCCCCACCCCCCAGCAGTGCAGGGGCACCCACCACCAGGCCCCCACCCATGTCTCCCAGCACCCCCACCCCACAACCAGCAGGGGCAGCCTCCACCAGGCCCCCACCCATGTCTCCCAGCACCCCCACCCCTCAGCAACCAGGGGCAGCCTCCACCAGGCCCCCACCCATGTCTCCCAGCACCCCCACCCCCCAGCAGTGCAGGGGCAGCCTCCACCAGGCCCCCACCCATGTCTCCCAGCACCCCCACCCCCCAACCACCAGGGGCAGCCTCCACCAGGCCCCCACCCATGTCTCCCCAGCACCCCCACCCCCCAGCCACCAGGGGCAGCCTCCACCAGGCCCCCACCCATGTCTCCCACCACCCCCACCCCCACAGCACTGTGGGGTACCCACCACCAGGCCCCCACCCATGTCTCCCACCCCCCCAGCAGTGCAGGGGCAGCCTCCACCAGGCCCCCACCCATGTCTCCCAGCACCCCCACCCCCCAGCCAACAGGGGCAGCCTCCACCAGGCCCCCCACCCATGTCTCCCACCCCCCCACCCCCCAGCAGTGCAGGGGCACCCACCACCAGGCCCCCACCCATGTCTCCCAGCAGCCCCACCCCCCAGCCACCAGGGGCAGCCTCCACCAGGCCCCCCACCCATGTCTCCCACCACCCCCACCCCCCAGCCACCAGGGGCAGCCTCCCCCAGGCCCCCACCCATGTCTCCCACCACCCCCACCCCCCCAGCACTGTGGGGCACCCACCACCAGGCCCCCACCCATGTCTCCCACCACCCCCACCCCCCCCAGCAGTGCAGGGGCAGCCTCCACCAGGCCCCCACCCATGTCTCCCACCACCCCCACCCCCAGCCACCAGAGGCAGCCTCCACCAGGCCCCCACCCATGTCCCCCACCCCCCCAGCAGTGCAGGGGCAGCCTCCACCAGGCCCCGACCCATGTCTCCCAGCACCCCCACCCCCCAGCCACCAGGGCAGCCTCCACTAGGCCCCCACCCATGTCTCCCACCACCCCCACCCCCCAGCAGTGCAGGGGCAGCCTCCACTAGGCCCCCACCCATGTCTCACACCACCCCCACCACCCAGCAGTGCAGGGGCACCCACCACCAGGCCCCACCCATGTCTACCAGCACCCCCAGCCACCAGGGGCAGCCTCCACCAGGCCTCCACTCATGTCTCCCACCACCCCCACCCCCCAGCCACCAGGGGCAGCCTATCCAAGGCCCCCACCCATGTCTCCCACCACCCCCACCCCCCCAGCACTGTGGGGCACCCACCACCAGGCCCCCGCCCATGTCTCCCAACACCCCCACCCCCCAGCAGTGCAGGGGCAGCTTCCACCAGGCCCCCATCCATGTCTCCCAGCACCCCCACCCCCAGCCACCACGGGCAGCCTCCACCAGGCCCCCACCCATGTCTCCCAGCACCCCCACCCCCCAGCAGTGCAGGGGCAGCCTCCACCAGGCCCCCACCCATGTCTCCCACGCCCCCCACCCCCCCCAGCAGTGCAGGGTCAGCCTCCACCAGGCCCCCACCCATGTCTCACACCACCCCCACCCCCCAGCAGTGCAGGGGCACCCACCACCAGGCCCCCACCCATGTCTCCCACCACCCCCACTCCCCCAACAGTGCAGGGGTTGCCTCCACCAGGCCCCCACCCATGCCTCACACCACCCCCACCCCCCAGCCACCAGGGGCAGCCTCCACCAGGCCCCCACCCATGTCTCCCACCCCCACCCCCCAGCAGTGCAGGGGCACCCACCACCAGGCCCCCACCTATGTCTCCCAGCACCCCCACCCCCCAGCCAGCAGGGGCAGCCTCCACCAGGCCCCCACCCATGTCTCCCAGCACCCCCACCCCCCAGCCACCAGGGGCAGCCTCCACCCGGCCCCCACCCATGTCTCCCAGCACCCCCACCCCCCAGCAGTGCAGGGGCAGCCTCCACCAGGCCCCCACCCATGTCTCCCAGCACCCCCACCCCCCAGCCACCAGGGGCAGCCTCCACCAGGCCCCCACCCATGTCTCCCAGCACCCCCACCCCCCAGCAGTGCAGGGGCAGCCTCCACCAGGCCCCCACCCATGTCTCACACCACCCCCACCCCCCAGCCACCAGGGGGAGCCTCCACCAGGCCCCCACCCATGTCTCCCACCCCCCCCACCCCCCAGCAGTGCAGGGGCACCCACCAGCAGGCCCCCACCCATGTCTCCCAGCACCCCCACCCCCCAGCCACCAGGGGCAGCCTCCACCAGGCCCCCACCCATGTCTCCCACCACCCCCACCCCCCAGCCACCAGGGGCAGCCTCCACCAGGCCCCCACCCATGTCTCCCACCACCCCCACCCCCCCAGCACTGTGGGGCACCCACCACCAGGCCCCCACCCATGTCTCCCACCACCCCCAGCAGTGCAGGGGCAGCCTGCACCAGGCCCCCACCCATGTCTCCCACCACCCCCACCCCCAGCCACCAGAGGCAGCCTCCACCAGGCCCCCACCCATGTCTCCCAGCACCCCCACCCCCCAGCAGTGCAGGGGCAGCAACCACCAGGCCCCCACCCATGTCTCCCACCACCCCCACCCCCAGCAGTGCAGGGTCAGCCTCCACCAGGCCCCCACCCATGTCTCACACCACCCCACCCCCCAGCAGTGCAGGGGCACCCACCACCAGGCCCCACCCATGTCTCCCAGCACCCGACCCCCCAGCCACTAGGGGCAGCCTCCACCAGGCCTCCACTCATGTCTCCCACCACCCCCACCCCCCAGCCACCAGGGGCAGCCTCCACCAGGCCCCCACCCATGTCTCCCACCACCCCCACCCCCCCAGCACTTGGGGCACCCACCACCAGGCCCCCGCCCATGTCTCCCACCACCTCCACCCCCCAGCAGTGCAGGGGCAGCCTCCACCAGGCCCCCACCCATGTCTCCCAGCACCCCCACCACCAGCCACCACGGGCAGCCTCCACCAGGCCCCCACCCATGCCTCCCAGCACCCCCACCCCCCAGCAGTGCAGGGCAGCCTCCACCAGGCCCCCACCCATGTCTCCCACCCCCCACCCCCCCAGCAGTGCAGGGTCAGCCTCCACCAGGCCCCCACCCATGTCTCACACCACCCCCACCCCCCAGCAGTGCAGGGGCACCCACCACCAGGCCCCCACCCATGTCTCCCATCACCCCCACCCCCCCAACAGTGCAGGGGCTGCCTCTACCAGGCCCCCAACCATGTCTCACACCACCCCACCGCCCAGCCACCAGGGGCAGCCTCCACCAGGCCCCCACCCATGTCTCCCACCCCCACCCCCCAGCAGTGCAGGGGCACCCACCACCAGGCCCCCACCCATGTCTCCCAGCACCCCCACCCCCCAGCCAGCAGGGGCAGCCTCCACCAGGCCCCCACCCATGTCTCCCAGCACCCCCCAGCGACCAGGGGCAGCCTCCACCCGGCCCCCACCCATGTCTCCCAGCACCCCCACCCCCCAGCAGTGCAGGGGCAGCCTCCACCAGGCCCCCACCCATGTCTCCCAGCACCCCCACCCCCCAGCCACCAGGGGAGCCTCCACCAGGCCCCCACCCATGTCTCCCACTACCCCCACCCCCCCAGCAGTGCAGGGGCAGCCTCCACCAGGCCCCCACCCATGTCTCACACCACCCCCACCCCCCAGCCACCAAGGGCAGCCTCCACCAGGCCCCCACCCATGTCTCCCACCACCCCCACCCCCCAGCCACCAGGGCAGCCTCCACCAGGCCCCCACCCATGTCTCCCACCACCCCCACACCCCCAGCACTGTGGGGCACCCACCACCAGGCCCCCACCCATGTCTCCCACCACCCCCAGCAGTGCAGGGGCAGCCTCCACCAGGCCCCCACCCATGTCTCCCACCACCCAAACCGCCAGCCACCAGAGGCAGCCTCCACCAGGCCCCCACCCATGTCTCCCAGCACCCCCACCCCCCAGCAGTGCAGGGGCAGCCACCACCAGGCCCCTACCCATGTCTCCCTCCACCCCCACCCCCCAGCAGTGCGGGGTCAGCCTCCACCAGGCCCCCACCCATGTCTCACACCACCCCACCCCCCAGCAGTGCAGGGGCACCCACCCCCAGGCCCCCACCCATGTCTCCCACCACCCCCACCCCCCCCAGCAGTGCAGGGGCAGCCTCCAGCAGGCCCCCACCCATGTCTCCCACCACCCCCACCCCCCAGCAGTGCAGGGGCACCCACCACCAGGCCCTCACCCATGTCTCCCAGCACCCCCACCCCCCAGCCACCAGGGGCAGCCTCCACCAGGCCCCCACCCATGTCTCCCACCACCCCCACCCCCCCAGCAGTGCAGGGTCACCCTCCACCATGCCCCCACCCATGTCTCCCAGCACCCCCACCCCCCAGCAGTGCAGGGGCACCCACCACCAGGCCCCACCCATGTCTCCCACCACCCCCACTCCCCCAGCAGTGCAGGGGCAGCCTCCACTAGGCCCCCACCCATGTCTCACACCACCCCCACCCCCCAGCAGTGCAGGGGCACCCACCACCAGGCCCCACCCATGTCTCCCAGCACCCCCACCCCCCAGCCACCAGGGGAAGCTTCCACCAGGCCTCCACTCATGTCTCCCACCACCCCCACCCCCCAGCCACCAGGGGCAGCCTCCATCAGGCCCCCACCCATGTCTCCCACCACCCCCACCCCCCCAGCACTGTGGGGCACCCACCACCAGGCCCCCGCCCATGTCTCCCACCACCCCCACCCCCCAGCAGTGCAGGGGCAGCCTCCACCAGGCCCCCACCCATGTCTCCCAGCACCCCCACCCCCAGCCACCACGGGCAGCCTCCACCAGGCCCCCACCCATGTCTCCCACCCCCACCCCCCAGCAGTGCAGGGGCACCCACCACCAGGCCCCCACCCATGTCTCCCAGCACCCCCACCCCCCAGCCAGCAGGGGCAGCCTCCACCAGGCCCCCACCCATGTCTCCCAGCACCCCCCAGCGACCAGGGGCAGCCTCCACCCGGCCCCCACCCATGTCTCCCAGCACCCCCACCCCTCAGCAGTGCAGGGGCAGCCTCCACCAGGCCCCCACCCATGTCTCCCAGCACCCCCACCCCCCAGCCACCAGGGGGAGCCTCCACCAGGCCCCCACCCATGTCTCCCACTACCCCCACCCCCCAGCAGTGCAGGGGCAGCCTCCACCAGGCCCCCACCCATGTCTCACACCACCCCCACCCCCCAGCCACCAAGGCAGCCTCCACCAGGCCCCCACCCATGTCTCCCACCACCCCCACCCCCCAGCCACCAGGGGCAGCCTCCACCAGGCCCCCACCCATGTCTCCCACCACCCCCACACCCCCAGCACTGTGGGGCACCCACCACCAGGCCCCCACCCATGTCTCCCACCACCCCCAGCAGTGCAGGGGCAGCCTCCACCAGGCCCCCACCCATGTCTCCCACCACCCAAACCCCCAGCCACCAGAGGCAGCCTCCACCAGGCCCCCACCCATGTCTCCCAGCACCCCCACCCCCCAGCAGTGCAGGGGCAGCCACCACCAGGCCCCTACCCATGTCTCCCTCCACCCCCACCCCCCAGCAGTGCGGGGTCAGCCTCCACCAGGCCCCCACCCATGTCTCACACCACCCCACCCCCCAGCAGTGCAGGGGCACCCACCCCCAGGCCCCCACCCATGTCTCCCACCACCCCCACCCCCCCCCCCAGCAGTGCAGGGGCAGCCTCCAGCAGGCCCCCACCCATGTCTCCCACCACCCCCACCCCCCAGCAGTGCAGGGGCACCCACCACCAGGCCCTCACCCATGTCTCCCAGCACCCCCACCCCCCAGCCACCAGGGGCAGCCTCCACCAGGCCCCCACCCATGTCTCCCACCACCCCCACCCCCCCAGCAGTGCAGGGTCAGCCTCCACCAGGCCCCCACCCATGTCTCCCAGCACCCCACCCCCCAGCAGTGCAGGGGCACCCACACCCAGGCCCCCACCCATGTCTCCCACCACCACCACCCCCCCCAGCAGTGCAGGGGCAGCCTCCAGCAGGCCCCCAGCCACGTCTCCCACCACCCCCACCCCCCAGCAGTGCAGGGGCACCCACCACCAGGCCCTCACCCATGTCTCCCAGCACCCCCACCCCCCAGCCACCAGGGGCAGCCTCCACCAGGCCCCCACCCATGTCTCCCACCACCCCCACCCCCCAAGCAGTGCAGGGTCAGCCTCCACCAGGCCCCCACCCATGTCTCACACCACCCCCACCCCCAGCAGTGCAGGGGCACCAACCACCAGGCCCCACCCATGTCTCCCACCACCCCCACCCCCAGCCACCAGAGGCAGCCTACACCAGGCCCCCACCCATGTCTCCCAGCACCCCCACCCCCCAGCAGTGCACGGGCAGCCACCACCAGGCCCCCACCCATGTCTCCCACCACCCCCACCCCCCAGCAGTGCAGGGTCAGCCTCCACCAGGCCCCCACCCATGTCTCCCACCCCCACCCCCCAGCAGTGCAGGGGCACGCACCACCAGGCCCCCACCCATGTCTCCCAGCACCCCCACCACACAGCCAGCAGGGGCAGCCTCCACCAGGCCCCCACCCATGTCTCCCAGCACCCCCACCCCTCAGCAACCAGGGGCAGCCTCCACCAGGCCCCCACCCATGTCTCCCAGCACCCCCACCCCCCAGCAGTGCAGGGGCAGCCTCCACCAGGCCCCCACCCATGTCTCCCAGCACCCCCACCCCCCAACCACCAGGGGCAGCCTCCACCAGGCCCCCACCCATGTCTCCCAGCACCCCCACCCCCCAGCCACCAGGGGCAGCCTCCTCCAGGCCCCCACCCATGTCTCCCACCACCCCCACCCCCACAGCACTGTGGGGTACCCACCACCAGGCCCCCACCCATGTCTCCCACCCCCCCAGCAGTGCAGGGGCAGCCTCCACCAGGCCCCCACCCATGTCTCCCAGCACCCCCACCCCCCAGCCACCAGGGGCAGCCTCCACCAGGCCCCCACCCATGTCTCCCACCCCCCCACCCCCCAGCAGTGCAGGGGCACCCACCACCAGGCCCCCACCCATGTCTCCCAGCAGCCCCACCCCCCAGCCACCAGGGGCAGCCTCCACCAGGCCCCCCACCCATGTCTCCCACCACCCCCACCCCCCAGCCACCAGGGGCAGCCTCCACCAGGCCCCCACCCATGTCTCCCACCACCCCCACCCCCCCAGCACTGTGGGGCACCCACCACCAGGCCCCCACCCATGTCTCCCACCACCCCCACCCCCCCAGCAGTGCAGGGGCAGCCTCCACCAGGCCCCCACCCATGTCTCCCACCACCCCCACCCCCAGCCACCAGAGGCAGCCTCCACCAGGCCCCCACCCATGTCCCCCACCCCCCCAGCAGTGCAGGGGCAGCCTCCACCAGGCCCCCACCCATGTCTCCCAGCACCCCCACCCCCCAGCCACCAGGGCAGCCTCCACCAGGCCCCCACCCATGTCTCCCACCACCCCCACCCCCCCAGCAGTGCAGGGGCAGCCTCCACTAGGCCCCCACCCATGTCTCACACCACCCCCACCACCCAGCAGTGCAGGGGCACCCACCACCAGGCCCCACCCATGTCTACCAGCACCCCCAGCCACCAGGGGCAGCCTCCACCAGGCCTCCACTCATGTCTCCCACCACCCCCACCCCCCAGCCACCAGGGGCAGCCTATCCAAGGCCCCCACCCATGTCTCCCACCACCCCCACCCCCCCAGCACTGTGGGGCACCCACCACCAGGCCCCCGCCCATGTCTCCCAACACCCCCACCCCCCAGCAGTGCAGGGGCAGCTTCCACCAGGCCCCCATCCATGTCTCCCAGCACCCCCACCCCCAGCCACCACGGGCAGCCTCCACCAGCCCCCACCCATGTCTCCCAGCACCCCCACCCCCCAGCAGTGCAGGGGCAGCCTCCACCAGGCCCCCACCCATGTCTCCCACCCCCCCCTACCCCCCCCAGCAGTGCAGGGTCAGCCTCCACCAGGCCCCCACCCATGTCTCACACCACCCCCACCCCCCAGCAGTGCAGGGGCACCCACCACCAGGCCCCCACCCATGTCTCCCACCACCCCCACTCCCCCAACAGTGCAGGGGTTGCCTCCACCAGGCCCCCACCCATGCCTCACACCACCCCCACCCCCCAGCCACCAGGGGCAGCCTCCACCAGGCCCCCACCCATGTCTCCCACCCCCACCCCCCAGCAGTGCAGGGGCACCCACCACCAGGCCCCCACCTATGTCTCCCAGCACCCCCACCCCCAGCCAGCAGGGGCAGCCTCCACCAGGCCCCCACCCATGTCTCCCAGCACCCCCACCCCCCAGCCACCAGGGGCAGCCTCCACCCGGCCCCCACCCATGTCTCCCAGCACCCCCACCCCCCAGCAGTGCAGGGGCAGCCTCCACCAGGCCCCCACCCATGTCTCCCAGCACCCCCACCCCCCAGCCACCAGGGGCAGCCTCCACCAGGCCCCCACCCATGTCTCCCAGCACCCCCACCCCCCAGCAGTGCAGGGGCAGCCTCCACCAGGCCCCCACCCATGTCTCACACCACCCCCACCCCCCAGCCACCAGGGGCAGCCTCCACCAGGCCCCCACCCATGTCTCCCACCCCCCACCCCCCAGCAGTGCAGGGGCACCCACCAGCAGGCCCCCACCCATGTCTCCCAGCACCCCCACCCCCCAGCCACCAGGGGCAGCCTCCACCAGGCCCCCACCCATGTCTCCCACCACCCCCACCCCCCAGCCACCAGGGGCAGCCTCCACCAGGCCCCCACCCATGTCTCCCACCACCCCCACCCCCCCAGCACTGTGGGGCACCCACCACCAGGCCCCCACCCATGTCTCCCACCACCCCCAGCAGTGCAGGGGCAGCCTGCACCAGGCCCCCACCCATGTCTCCCACCACCCCCACCCCCAGCCACCAGAGGCAGCCTCCACCAGGCCCCCACCCATGTCTCCCAGCACCCCCACCCCCCAGCAGTGCAGGGGCAGCAACCACCAGGCCCCCACCCATGTCTCCCACCACCCCCACCCCCAGCAGTGCAGGGTCAGCCTCCACCAGGCCCCCACCCATGTCTCACACCACCCCACCCCCCAGCAGTGCAGGGGCACCCACCACCAGGCCCCACCCATGTCTCCCAGCACCCGACCCCCCAGCCACTAGGGGCAGCCTCCACCAGGCCTCCACTCATGTCTCCCACCACCCCCACCCCCCAGCCACCAGGGGCAGCCTCCACCAGGCCCCCACCCATGTCTCCCACCACCCCCACCCCCCCAGCACTTGGGGCACCCACCACCAGGCCCC